>NC_044382.1:122357952-127157952 GCF_006542625.1 Nomascus leucogenys
CATTTAGGTTGATTTCATGTCTTTGCTATTGTGAATACTGCTGCAGTGAACATATGCGTTCGTGTGTCTTTATGGAGGAATGATTTATAATCCTTTGGGTGTGTACTCAATAATGGGATTACTGGGTCTACTGGTAATTCTGCTTTAAGTTCTTTGATAAATCATCAAGTTGCTTTCCACAATGGCTGAACTCATTTACATTCCTACCAGAAGTGTATAAGTATTCCCTTTTCTCTGCAACCTCACGAGCATCTGTTAGTTTTTTATTTTTTTGAGACGGAGTTTTGCTCTTGTTGCCCAGGCTGGAGCACAATGGTGCTATCTTGGCCCACTGCAACCTCCGCTTCCTGGGTTCAAGTGATTCTCCTGTCTCAGCCTCCTGAGTAGCTGAGATTACAGGCACGCACCACAATGCCTGGCTAATTTTTGTATTTTTAGTGGAGATGGGGTTTCACCATATTGGCCAGGCTGGTCTCGAACTCCTGACCTCAAGTGATCTGCCCCGCCTCGGCCACCCAAAGTGCTGGGATTACAGGCATGAGCCACCATGCCTGGCCACATCTATTATTTTTTGACTTTGTAATAATATCCATTCTAACTGGTGTGAGATAGTATCTCATTGTGGTTTTGATTTGCCTTTCTCTGATGATTAGTGATGACGAGCATTTTTTCATATGCTTGTTGGCTGCATGTATGTCTTATTTTTGAATAGTCTGTTCATGTCCTTTGCCTGCTTTTTAATGGGGTTGTTTGTTTCTTGTAAATTTGTTTCTTATCGGTGCTGGATATTAGACCTTTGTCAGAGGCATAGTTTGCATATGTTTTCTTTCTTTTTATAGGTGGTCTGTTTACTGTGTTCATAGTTTCCTTTGCTGTGCAGAAACTCTTTAGTTTAATTAGGTCCCGTTGGTCAATTTTTGTTTTTGTTGCAAGTGCTTTTGGTGTCTTCATCATGAAATCTTGTCTAGGTCCTATGTCCAGAATGATATTTCCTAGGTTGTAGTACAGGGTTTTTATTGTTTGGGGTTTTACATTTAAGTCTGTAACCCATTAGAATTGATTTTTGTATATTGTATAAAGAAGGGATCCAGTTTCAATCTTCTGCATGTGGCTAGCCAGTTTTCCCGGTACCACATATCAAATAGGGTGTCCTTTCTTCATTGCTAGGTTTTGTCAATATTGTTGAAGGTTGTAGATGTGTGGCATTATGTCTGCACTCTGTAGAACTCTGTATTTCTGCTCCATTGAACTATGTGTCTGTGTTTGTACCAGTGCCATGGTGTTTGGGTTACTGTAGCCTTGTAGTATAGTTTGAAGTTGGGTAATATGATGCTTCCAGTATTTTTTTTTTTTTTTTTTTTTTTTTGCTTAGGATTGCTTGGGCTATTTGGCTTTTTTTGGTGCCATGTGAATTTTAAAATAATTTTTTCTATTTCTGTAAATAATGTCATTGACAGTTTGATAGGAATAACACTGATTCTGTAAATTGCTTTGGGCAGTATGGCCATTTTAACAATACTGATTTTTGCTATCCATGAGCATGGAATGCTTTTCCATTTGTTTATGTAATCTCTGATTTCTTTGGGCAGTGTTTTGTAATTTTCATCACGGAGATCTTTCATCTTCTTGTTTGGTTGTATTCCTAGGTATTTTATTATTTTTGTGGCTATTATGAATGGGATTGTGTTCTTGATTTGCCTCTCAATTTGCTTTTTATAGAGTGATTTTGTTTCCTGAAACTTTGCCGAAGTTGTTTATTAAGTCATTGAACTTTTGTGCAGAGACTATGGAGTTTTCTAAGTATAAAATCATATCACCTGCAAACAGGGATAGTTTGAATTCCTCTCTTTCTGTCAGAATTCCTTTTATTTCTTTCTCTTACATGATTGCTCTGGCTAAGACTTCCAATACTATGTTGAATAGGAGTGGTAAGAGAGGACATCTTTGTTTTGTGCCAGTTTTCTAGGGGAATGCTTCCAGCTTTAGCCTATTCAGCATGATTTTGGCTGTGGGTTTGTCATAGATTGCTCTTATTATTTTAAAGTATGTTCCTTCAATGTCTAGTTTGTTGAGGGTTTTTAACATGATGGCCTGTTGAGTTTTACCAAAAGCCTTTTCTGCACATATTGATGAGATTGTGTGTGTTTAGGGTGGTATGGCCATAGACCTTTTCTGCATCTATTGAGATGATCATGTGATTTCTGTTTTTACCTCTGTTTATGTGATGAATCATGTTTAATGATTTACATATGTTGAACCAAGCTTGCATCCCAGAGATAAAGCGTATTTGATTGTGTTGGATTAGCTTTTTGATGTGCTATTGGATTCTGCTTGCTAGTATTTTGTTGAGATTTTTTGCATCAATGTTCATCAAGGATATTTACCTGAAGTTTTATTTTTTTGTTGTGTCTCTGCCAGGTTTTGGTATCAGGTTGGTGCTAGCCTCCTAGAATGTGATAGGGAGAAGTGCCTCCTTCTCAATCTTTTGTAATAGCTTCAGTAGGAATGGTATCAGCTCTTACTTATATTAATACACCTGATAGAATTCGGCTGTGAATTCCTCTGGTCCTGTGCTTTTTCTGGTTGATAGGCTTTTTATTACTGATTCCATTTTGGAACTTGTTATTGGTCTGTTCAGGTATTTCATTTCTTGTTGGTTCAATTTGGGGAGATTGTATGTTTCCAGGAATTTTTCTATTTCCTCTAAGTTTTCTAGCTTGTGTGCATGGGGATGTACATAGTAGCCTTTGAGGGTTTTTTTTTTTTGTATTTCTATGTGGTTGGTGGTAATGTCCCCTTTGTCATTTCTGATTGTGATTATTTGGATCTTCTCTGTTTTCTTTATTAGTCTAGCTAGTGGTCTATCCGTTTATTCTTGCAAATAGCCAACTCCTTGACTGTTCATCTTTTATATGGTTTTCTGCTTCTCAATTTCCTTCAGTTCAGCTCGGATTTTGGTTATTTCTTGTCTTCTATTAGCTTTTGGGTTGGTTTGCTCTTGTTTCTGTAGTTTCCCTAGGTTGATATTAGGTTTTAAATTTGAGATGTTTCTAACTTTTTCACTTGGGCATTTAGTGCTATGAACTTTTCTCTTGACACTGCTTTAGCTGTGAGCCAGAGAATTTGGTATGCTATAAGATCTTTATGACCAGTGCACTCATTGTCTCCATTTCCATGACAGTCCCCCAATTTAAGTGACGAGGTACAATAACCAATCAAATGCAGTAGAGCTTCCTAACTTTTATCCTTCCTTCCCCACTTGCCCCTCTTCACCCTGTTTTCCCCAGAGCAGTATGGGTGAGCCCTTCAGGCTGTAAATCAGATTACATCATTCCTCTGCCTAATACCCTTCAATGGGTTCCCACTAGGCTTAGATTGAAATCTTGTCTGGATACCATGGGTCAACAAAGGCCTGCTTATCTGGTCCCAGTTAGTCTCTTCAAACTTATTTCCAGACTGATCTCCTTTCATGCTGCCCCTTGATCATTAAGTTTCAGCCACTCTGACGTTCCTTCATTTCTTTGTGCATGTTAAGCTTTTATAAAGCCCAGGGCCTTTACATGTGCTAAAAGCATGTGCTAAAAGCCCTTCACAGGGCTTTTCCTGTGCCTAGAATATTCCTCTGGTTGCTTACAT
Organism: Nomascus leucogenys; assembly: GCF_006542625.1. Taxonomy (NCBI): domain Eukaryota; kingdom Metazoa; phylum Chordata; class Mammalia; order Primates; family Hylobatidae; genus Nomascus; species Nomascus leucogenys. Next base: position 122,361,589 of record NC_044382.1, read on the forward strand.
GACTGGCTTTTCTCTTAATCCAGATCTTGCATCAAATGGTACTTACCCAGAGGTTTTTCCTGATGACCACATCTGCTGTCATCTCTAATGCATTATTCTCTATTTCATCTCTTGTTTTTCTCCTTCATAACAATGTCCAAAAGCATAATTACTTTATTTGATTTCTTTACGTCTGCTTTCTTGACTATGTTTTTTACTTTTTCTTTTTTTTTTTCGTAGCAAAAGTTAGTTTTCAATGGGCAGATTCTCTGTTCATCATAAATGCTGCTGTATGGCTGGTATGTAGACCAACACCTGGCACATAGTATTTAGTACACTGGATAAATAAATGAATAAACAAGTAACATTGAGGGTCAGCATTAAAATATATGCTATGATAAAAAAAAAACATTTCGGGTATTAAGACCTTTGATAGTAAAAAAACAACTATGTAATAGAACATTTTTGTGAGGAAGTTACCAAAGAGGAAAGTTATCTGGACTCTATGGAACTGCAAAATTATGCTGCTGCAATGACTTATTATTTAGGTGAATGTGTCGTACATTTACTTGCATTATGCTTTGGTATTCTCAGCTTCCACAAGCACATTTAATTGATATTAGGACCTATCCAGTGATTAGGATAGTCACTGTTAACTAAGAAATAACAAGGAAGTTTATTTATCAAGCATTTCTTATCCTCCACTAGGTAGACATATGGAGTCTCACTAACAAGTAGGGGAGACAGTCTTATTAAGAAGTCTTTTATTGTCCTTTATGTGACAGCATCAGTAAGAAGCACATATGAGGATCACGGTGGAAAAAAGGAGGGAGTTTCCAGATTTTTACAGGGCATCTACTACATGCTAGAGGAGCTAATGTGGCGTTTGGTCTTGAAGGAATACAAATTTGCTAGATGGAGGCTTTCCAGGCGATGGGAAAGAATGTACGAAGACCCAGAAGCATGATTAGGGTGGTGTGTTCTGGAATCTCCAACCATAGGGAGATGTAAGTAGAATAGTAGGCAATGAAGTTGGAGAGATAGACAAAACCAGATTGCAGAATGGCTTGTGTGCTATGGGTATAGATGAGATTTTACCCATCAGGCCATGGTGGGCCTTTGAATGGTGTTAATCTTGAATTAAATTTTAAAAAGGTCATTAGAAATTGGAAGACAGGAGGAATCTGGTAATGGAGAGTGAAGGATCAGACTACCCAGGGAAGTATAGAGTGAGAGAAAAGTCAGAGATGAATTCCAGTAGTGTGATGGTTAATATTGTGGGGACACATCCAAACCACACCAAGTAGGGACACAGAATGGAGAGAAAGACAGTGAGATCCTTAAGAGTGGCAGCAGATGGAAAAAGCAACATGTCACAGAAGCCAAGGAAAGAGATCTTTCTTAGGGAAGCAGGAATGACAGGACAAATAAGATAAAAATTAAGATGGGAGGATCAGATTTCATAATGAAGGTATCTTTAGTGACCTTAGCAAGAGTAATCTTGGTAGGCTAATGAGAGCAAGATTTGCCTGGAAGTTGTTTGAGAATGAATAAGTGAGAAAACAGACAAAACCTAGAGTAGGCGTGGAGCCAGCCCTGGTTCTCTTTGGGTGTTTTGTTTTTAGTAAACAGTAGAAGTTTGACTTTGTAGACTCTGCTGAGAGAAAAGAGGCACAGGAACTACACTATAGGCTATTGATGCAGGAGAACTGGATTTTGGTGAAACATTGCTTTAGACACATGAAGCAGAAGGGAAGGAAAATAAGGAGGAGAGGGTGTGGCTGTAGGTAAGATTGTGGCTAACGTATCAAATAGAGGGTATTTCCTCTGATACTGTGGGGAAAGTGCATGCTGAGAGAAAGGGGAACAGTGGTGGCCCTCGAGGAAAACAACCCATGGTGGATGTGGGAATGATCACAAGGTGACTCTGAGGGTTCAGCTGAGCTTGAAGGCACAGGTGCGTGGTGGCCATAGGCCACCTGCAGCAGCCTGGATATCAGGTTCCAGATTGAGAGTTACCTGGACAGGATCACCTAAAGGTAAAGGGTGATGCTGCTGAGAATGGCAGTAGGATTATGGTTGAAGGAGTGAGACTCAATAGAGAGAACCAGCCTAGTTAGGGAAGTGAGCAGAGGAGTAGTGAAAAGAGGCCTGAAAAAAAGAGAGTAGAGTGAGGTGAGAGGAGCAAGTGCATTGGGGAGAATGGAAGGAGGGCCAGTCCTAGAAGGAGGAGGCTTATTTGTAAGCAGTATATCGGAGTGATACATTCAGACTGACATTTCTTTACCAGATAAATACCTTGGAAGGTATTTATCCTGAGTTTGTACTGTTGTCCCAAACATTATGGGGAATAACTTAATTGGAACTCAGCTGGTACTTTGCCACACAGCTTTTGACTATTTGGAGTCTTAGTGATTCTTAGCCTGTTTGGAAGTGGATTTGATTTTTGCACACTGCTGGGTCATTCAGGGTCAAGTTTGGTGAAGAAAGTAGACAATCAAGCTGGATAATAACATTTTTGGTAAGAATGGAAATGTGGATTTAAAGAACAGTACTATTTTATTTATGTGACTTGTAATAGTCCCTGATAGTAATTTCCAAAGGCAGCAATGACAGTATCTTTGGAATATATATAGCTTCTCAAAACAAAGGTCTTCCTAATACGTGGGACTGTCAGCCTTGAAGCATGGCTGGCATCCCTGGCTTCTGGGCCCTAAGTGTCAGTGTCCCTTGCAAGTCCTTGTGGCAGTCAGAAAAGCCACCACACATTTCCAAATGCTTCTGGTTGTCTCTAGACTGCCAGGGCCTGGAGGACTTGTTTACAGAGAGCCAGGAAAGAGAGGAAGATACTCTTTTCTGTCCCTTTTACTCTTTATCTATGTGTCTATTTATTTACTTTGCTTTCTCTCTGGTTTTTTCTTCTTAAGAAATTTTGTTTGTTTTCACTGTGGTGTGAGGAATGACAGAAACAGGAGGGAAAAGGGATCTTTATTAAATAAAGATTGAAAATAAATGAATAATCCAAGGGAAAGCTATGGACGAATAGACGAAAAGAGACAGAAAATAGAGTAGTCGTGGGGAAACTGGAAGAAATCTTTCTGCCACATTTGTCTGTGGTCTCTTGTGATTTTCTCTGAAGCCAAGAATAAGATTTCCTGTAAGAACGCTCATGTGTTGTTGCATTATAGGGTATAACTGATTGCAGAGGCACCCTAAATAGATTTCACTGAGAATATAGTTAGAATTGTGTAAGGCTTTAAATCCAGACTGAAAGAGGAAAACAACTTGTTATAAGGCGAGTCCATTTCGACTTCATCTGAGGGGGTTTTCATGACTGATAGGCCCAAGCCACTGTTTTAAAATGATGTTATTTACGTGATTGTCCAGGAACGTGAACTTCAAAACGGTTTCAGCTCCTGAGTACCAAGTTTTTAATTTAATTTGTACAAAATGAATACCAATACCCTTTACTAAAAATAGTATACCTGGCTAGCATTTAAAAGTTATAACCTTTAGCTTGCCATGATTGCTAAAAGTCATCTGTTGTGTGTTTTTAAAATCTGCACTAACACTTGTGGACCATTCATGCCATACTGAAGCTGATTTTCTACTTTATTTTTTCAGTTGTTCATGGTGGACAATGGAGCAGATGACTGGAGAATAGCCATGACTTATGAGCGTATTTTCTTCATCTGCTTGGAAATACTGGTGTGTGCTATTCATCCCATACCTGGGAATTATACATTCACATGGACGGCCCGGCTTGCCTTCTCCTATGCCCCATCCACAACCACCGCTGATGTGGATATTATTTTATCTATACCAATGTTCTTAAGACTCTATCTGATTGCCAGAGTCATGCTTTTACATAGCAAACTTTTCACTGATGCCTCCTCTAGAAGCATTGGAGCACTTAATAAGATAAACTTCAATACACGTTTTGTTATGAAGACTTTAATGACTATATGCCCAGGAACTGTGCTCTTGGTTTTTAGTATCTCATTATGGATAATTGCCGCATGGACTGTCCGAGCTTGTGAAAGGTAAGTTTGTTTCTTTTCCTGAGAACATAATTTACCATGTGGTATCTTCACAAGTAAGAAAAAAAAAAAAAACATTTAAGACTTGAGACGTGTAGTGTCTCACTCTTGAAAATTTTGGATTCTCTGACAGGCTTCTTTGAAATGACTGTGACAAAGCTTTTCTGAAGATTTTTTCACAGAGCAAATATCTTCATGCTTGTGTGTTTTCTTTCTAATTTGATCAGTTTTCAGTAGAGGGTTGCCTTTATAATTTTGTGCCAAAATTTGGAGACCTAGAAATTGTACAGGACACTTTTATTGGAAATGTGAGTTTAATGGTAATACTGAGTCATTTCTGTGCCTGATTGCTTATGAGCGTTGTTTGTTGTTGAGACAGAAATCCTGTGAAACAGTGTTGATGCAAAATGCCTGGGCTTTAGGGAATATCTTAAAGCGGTTTGTTGGTTTTAGTGCCTGTATGTAATAGTTTTCAAATGATTACTTGATAAGGAGGTTATGGGTATACGTAATAGTTTGTATTGAACTTTCAACAATTAGTAAGAACAGGCAATGGGTATTTGTTTTAATGTCTGCAGCGCTCTGGTGGTCTAGACCTAGGCATATATTCTCAGATTTCAGGAGTGGCTCAGTGATCTTAATCAGTTATACGTTAATAATGTTAACTTTGCCACTTAAGAAAAATAGACTTATGACATAAACAGGAATAGTTGTGTCATAGTGGGTTATGGAGTACCCTCACATGACTTTGGTTAAGAAAATTCAAGTTGAAATTAACATTAGAGACATAGGAATGATGTAGACATTTCTAGGAGTGTTGAAAGTTCAGATGTTAGTCTTTGTAGAATTTTTTTTTTTTTTTTTTTTTTTTTTTTGTGGGGGACGGAGTCTCGCTCTGTCACCCAGGCTGGAATGCAGTGGCTCGATCTTGGCTCACCGCAAGCTCTGCCTCACAGGTTCACACCATTCTCCTGCCTCAGCCTCCCAAGTAGCTGGGACTACAGGTGCCCGCCACCACACCTGGCTAATTTTTTGTATTTTTAGTAGAGACAGGGTTTCACTGTGTTAGCCAGAATGGTCTCAGTCTCCTGACCTCGTGATCTGCCTGCCTCGGCCTCCCAAAGTGCTGGGATTACAGGTGTGAGCCACCACACCAGGCCGAATTTTTTTTTTTTAATTTGGCTTTTGAAAGTCAAGGTTAATACACTCAGATAGTTTAAGGAAGAAAAACAGCTATATGAGAGTTGCTGCAAAAAAAAAAAAAAAAAAAAAAAAAAAATAACAGTGAACCCTGAACACCCCCCCATCCCATTCCAGCTTTCCAGAAGCATTCACTTTAAATCTTTTTAGACATTCTTTTGGTAACTGCTTTTTATATTTTTGTATTTTAAATACAGTTGCTTATGTTGCTGCATCTAGATTTTTTGTTGTTGTTTTGGAACTATCTATTAACTTCCTCCTGTGGAAGTCAGAGTTTTTGTTTTTTTCTTTTCCCGTATATAAACATACCCCTTTCACAACTTCACTCCTCCCCGAAAAAGTGATTTTTATCTCCCTATCTCCCAGTAAGATATATAAACCCTAAAATCTATATTGTATGTTTATATTGTTATTACTGTATAAACTGCAATTGTAGCTGAACAACATAATATATCATAATCATTTTTCCTTTCCTGCACAATTTTTTATTTTTTCTGGAAGAAATGGTTGCCTCATTTTTTATTTGCTTAGTTTTCTGTATACTTATCACTAAATCATCTCTAAATTCTCTCACATTATATAAATACCTTTTACTCTTTTCAAATATATTAAGCAATTTATCAACTTCACCTTGAAGAAATGACTCTTGGAACATTCTTACTTGCATCTCTATCATGTTGGGGACTTTCTTTGCCTTTTTTGTATGCTCAGTAGCCCCTTTCTTGGACCCCATTTCACCCTCTTTCTTCATTCTTTATTTTGGTGGAATCTGTCTTTCGGTAGTTTTGAAGCAAAGGTAGTGTGTAAGAGAGATATTTTTGAGATCTTGCAGATATGGGAGTCTTTAGTCTTCTCTCATGCTTAACTGGTAATCAGCTGGATATAAAACTCTAGATTGGAAATCACTTTACTTCAGAATATTGAAGGGTCCATTTTCTTCTGGTATTCAGGGTCTAGCAGTCTGATGCTGTGCTCCTTTTTTATTTATTTTTTTTCTGGAGGCTTTTAGTATTGATATTCTAAAATTAGACAAGGATATATCTTGGTATGCGTCTGTTTTAATCCGTGATACTGGGAACTTGGTGGACCTGTTCAATCTCGAAATTCATGTCCTTCAATTTTTGGAGATTTTTCTGAATTATTTAATGATTTTTGTTCTTATTTTCTGTTGTGTGGATAATGGCCCTCCTATATTATTCCCTAATTTTGTTATTCTTTGTTTATAGTTTTCCATTTGTTTTTGCTCTGTATATGGAAGATAACCTCAAATTTATCTTTCACACTTTCTACTGAGATTTTATTTCTTCTGTATTGTGTATTAATTTCCAGTGTCTAATTTTTGATCCCTGAATGCCTTTTTTTTTAATAGCGTCATGCTTTTCTTTCATAGAAACTTTTCTCTGGAGATGTTAATTACGGCTTTTTGAAATTTTTCTCTTTGCATTTTGTTTCCCCAAAGGTGCATTTTTCTTTTGTTTTGGCTTCTGTTTTAGGAGCTTTTCATACATACTTCAAATTTGTCAACTGCAGGCTTTATTAAAGGGTGATTTGTGTGGGGGACATAGAACAGCAATTTCAATACCTTTACATATTTTGTGTCTTCTCTGACCATCTGACCAGTGCATTGGAAGTCTTTTCTGCTCTCCTGCCATGAAAGCAGAAGCCTGAGGTGACAGCGTCTTGGGAATTGAAACACAGGGCAAAGAAGAGGTCTCAACAGTTACTATGCAAACATTTGCTTGTTCTCCTGGTATCAGTACAGTAGCTTGCTTTCTCCAGTGTCTGATGCCCTGCAGTAGGTCCGCAGACCTTGTGTTGTACTGTCTCCAAATAATAGATTTTCAGACTTCTGCCAAGTTGCCAAAGAACGGTTAGTGTTTCTACAAAGCAGAAGAGGACATTTATGTGTCTAACTGCCTCTATGCCTTTTTTGAACCTATCCTCCCATTCGAAGCTCTATGGTTATCCCCACCTGCAGAGGTACTGGTGCCAACAGTGCCTAAGTCGTGGGTGAGGGGGTTGGTTCTCAGTGCATGTGCAGTTGCCTCTTGGTTTTTCACCACTGTTGCCACAGAATTCTGCATTCTCATGTCAGGTAAGTCAGTGGCCACCTGTGAACTGGCTTTCTAGCTTTTTTTTTTTTTAACTACTCTTTTGTCATTCATTCTTGTTGTCCTGATGGGTTTACATGATTTTTTGGTGTCTGCTTGTTTTAGTGTTATTTATAATCATTTTAAGGTTGTTAAGGGAAGGAGCTGAGGCCAGCATGTTTGTTGAGCCCACCTGCTTATACCAGAAATTTTGTAGTCAGTAGTTTTTAATATCATGTCTCTGAACCTTTTTTTAGAACTTCTCTGCATAAATATGCCATTTGAGGGATTAACGTTTTCTTTTTAAGGAAAGGTAGACTCCTTATGGTAATGCTTTGTTTCCTAGCAATCATGGTATTTACAGGCTTATGATATTTTCTGGAGCAGATGTACCTTATGATGGTTGAAGAATAAATATGGAAAACTCTAGTTGACATACCTATTTACTTCATAAAGATAAGCCCTAATTAAAAATTATGCATAACAATGTAACAATGAGGGAAACAGCCAGGTCTAACAATATATACATCTCCACGGGTGGTCTCTAGTGCATCTGCTTCCAAAGGCCAATTAAGAGAGCCTCAAAATTGTGTACATGCCATACATTTTCTTTTCAAAAATAGTTCATCTTAGCTGTTTTAACCCATTATCACTAAATACAGAATGCCAAGGCAAGCTGTGCCACATTTGCTTAGCATCCCCAAGTCTGTGTGTTTTTTAACATGCTCAGATTGTGAGGTGATGACCATTCCTGTTTTCATGTAAAGAGGCAATAAATGTTGAAACTGTTCATTTCATAGCAAGAATGAGAGTGTGTAGCCAGCAGTTAACATAAAGGAAACAAATCTGTGACAGTGTGGTGGGGAAGGGACAGAGGCCAAAACTCTGGATTGGGACACTGGGATTTAGTCTCAGTTGTGTAATTTAGGGGCTGAGTGACCTCAGGGCAAACATCTCGCGTCTTTTTGCCTTAGTTTATTCATTTGCCAGCTAAATGGCTTGTTAAGACTTCTTCCCAAGGTAATGTTTTATCATTACACAAATGTGTAAAGGAAAAAAAAATATTAACCAGCATTGTGTTAGTAGAAGATTTTCCACATTTGGTTTTTATTAAACTTCCCATTTTGCTGCACAAATTCTCCAGATTGTGGTTTGTAAGATGCAAAGATTAAAAAAAAAATTTGTTTTTCCATAAATTTGCAATTTGGAACATGATGTCACCAGTATCTTACACTTCCTTGATAATTATTTTCTGACCCTTTTTTCCCCCTCTTATGTGAAGTTTAGAATACTAAATATAACACACAGCTTTTCTATTTATTTGGTTCAGGATTTGGATTTGAATGAATCCTACCAGTTCCATCTTTGGTCCATCCAAGCATCCTCTCCATGTAAAAAGGGGAGATTCACATCTGATAGAAACTTTTTTAGTTAGATATATAAAAAGGGACTTAGATTTTTGGACTTTTTTAAAAGGAAAGAGCTAGAGAAAAAGAGAAACAGCTTTCTAGAGAAGTTTGCATTAAAAACCTATTCCTGTCCTTCTAGGAGCACAAGATTCAGAATTTCTATAAGTTTCTAGAAATTGTTCTGTACTAATGGGGAGAGCATCCTGTGGGAGGCATTTATTCCTTGTGATATTGTTTTCCCTGGCATATCATGCACCTCTGAAATTTTTTACCTGTAGGTAATAAAAATTCTTTCTCTCTCTCTCTCTCTCTCTTTGGTGAATGATAGGAGGAAGCAGAGAAGCAAGAATCTAGCATTATTTCTGTGGCCTACATTTGTTAATAAGCGGCTTCCCCAGACCAGACCACAGTAATCTACTCTTTCTCTGGTTATGGTTTGGCTTTTTTTTTTTTTTTTTTTTTTGAGACGGAGTCTTTCTCTGTCCCCCAGGCTGGAGTGCGGTGGCGCGATCTCGGCTCACCGCAACCTCCACCTCCTGGATTCACGCCATTCTCCTGCCTCAGCCTCCCGAGTAGCTGGGACCACAGGCGCCCACCAACACGCCCGGCTAATTTTTTTGTAATTTTTAGTAGAGACGGGGTTTCACCGTGTTAGCCAGGATGGTCTCGATCTCCTGACCTCGTGATCCACCCGCCTCGGCCTCCCAAAGTGCTGGGATTACAGGCTTGAGCCACCGCGCCCGGCCGGTTTGGCTTTGTTTTAAGGTAGGCTTCAGTCCCAGGAAGAACACTGTCCTCTGAAGCAGCTGGGAAGTGTGGCCTAGTGCTGCTAAGCGATCTCATGTTCATGGGGTCCCAGGCCAAGGCATTTAATCAGAATGTATTAGGGAGAAATTTCAGGAACATTTATGTTTTAGAAGAAACCTGAAACTCAGAGCCTGGGGTCCTGAAGATTGGGAATTATCCAATCCTGACTTGTACCTTTTGAGACTTCTCTAGTTTTGTAAAGATAGCATACATAGGTAGCTATTCACCCCAAAGTGTGTTTTACTGGGCACAGTTTTTCAGCAAGAATAGTAGCTATTTTGCAAGAGGTAGAACTGGATATTGTGGGTCAGTGCAGTGTTACACAAAGAAAGGAGTTTTGTTTCTTTTTCACTGTAAGAGTTCTCAGAGCATTTAGTATATGTATATGCATTAGAAATACCCAAGAGGGAAAAGGAGTATTTGGCCATGCTTTCTGGGAAACATACTTGACACATGACAATACTGAAGTTTTGGAGATAGAAAGAAATTGAACTTTTCTGCACAGTTTGGAAATTGAAAATAATGTTTCTGTGTTCAGTGGAATCTTTTCCTTTTTGACATAGGTTTGTAATGCTGTGGTAGGGGGCAAATTGGGGATGGAAAGGAAAAGAGAGCCAAGGTGAGTTAGGTATTTCGGTGGTAGTGTTCCGAAGCAGAAAAACAAACATTGTGATAATATGTAATAAATTGGAGATTCCAGGTAATGTTTGGAATGGAAAAGGGTCATTTGGTTAAAAAAGTGGCCAACTATTGTCCTTTCTTTTCCCATTATTTTATCTCTCAGGGCACTTAAATATGTATTAACTAGATATCATTTGTTAAGAGGGAACATTTTCTAAAAACGACTTAACAATAATTTGCTCTTTTTGAAAGTAGACAAACTGGAGAGGTATAATGCAACTTTTGAATACCTTTGGATATCTAAACTGCATTTTAGATGAATAAAGAATAAATTCTTGTGATCACTGAAAACTAATAGATGAAAATAAATTTGGTATTTATTCTCAAATTAGCATAGAGAACCTGAGAAATAGAGACTTCAATTTCAGTTGTGTTTAGAATATACTATTCAGTGTCTTAAAAGTATGTTTTGTTCTTTCATTAGAATAATCCAGGTAGATTTCACTCTATTTTTTGTCACCCTGTCACTAATACTCTCCTATGTTGTATTATTTTGTTTTCGTTTTTAATTTCCTGGAAGATGATTTCTGAAATGCAGTTGAAACATACTTTATTATATGGTCTGTTAGAGAAGCACAACCAAGAGGATATAGATATAAATATATGAGAGGGGATTTATTAGGTGAATTGGCTCACAGGATTATGGAGACTGAGAAGTCCCAAGGAGAGGCCATCTGCAAGCTGGGGACAGGGGATGCTGGTATTGTGGCTCAGTCCAAGTCCAAAAGCCTCAGATCCAAGGAAGCCAGTGGTGCAACTCTCAGTCCAAAGCTGAAGGCCTGTGAATCCAAAGAGATGCAGGTGCAAGTCCTGCAGTCCAAAGGCTGGAATGCCTGAAGTTCTGATGTCCAAGGACAGGAGAGGAAGAATGTCCCAGCTCCAGGAGAGAGAGAGAGGGAGAGAGAGGAATTCACCTTTTCTCTACCTTTTTTGTCCTGTCCTAGCCCCCAGCCAGGATGGTGCTCACCCACATTGAGGGTGGATCTTCCTCACTCAGTTCGCTGACTCACACACCAGTCTCCTTTGGAAACACCCTCACAGACACTCAGAAATAATGCTTTACCAGTTCTCTAGGTATTCCTTAATCTAGTTAAGTTGACACCTAAAATTAACCATCACATATGGTATATTGTGGAATATTACAGTCAAATCATGCCCCATAATAAAACTACATACAACATAAGTTTTATATAAAATAGCTGCTTTTAGCACAAGGATCAGTTATGTCTTCTGACATCAGTAGTATGAAGGAGTTGCTAAGGGAAAGCTCCTGTAGGATGAGAGAATATCTTATTTTGTAACTAGACAGATTTCTCGTCTCTTAGCACTATTTTATAGAGGATATGAGATTTGGGGTCCCACTTTCTCTAAATCCCTATAGAGAATATGTAATTTGGGGTCCCACTTGCATATGGGATATGGGCATTGAATATAATTTTGTACATACTAACTTAAAATGAACACCTTGTTTCTGAGCACCAATAAAACAAAAAATATGATGGTAGTTGTTTACATCTAGTGAATTAATTTAGCATTGCAGTGGGCGTCTTTTAGTAACTTAATATTAATCTGTTGCTCTGACACCACATATATTCATTACTTCTCTTTGTAGAACATGCTTTTAAATGAACTTTAAGTTTCAATATGTGATCAACTCTGTATAGAGTTCTTAAATGATCTGGGTTCTAATTTTCAAGTTTTCCATTTTAAAACAGTTTCAGTGTTTTTTATCTGTTTATATAACATAAGCCAGTTGTCATGGAGGAAGGGATGAATGGCATCTGAAAGTTTCACTTGTTCTATTTGTGGTTTTTTATTATTTACATAAGATGAATGTGAAATAGGGAGCCACATATTAGAGTGCTAGCTCATTTTCCTGGTCTGCCAGCCATGATTTTATTTTGTATTTTCAGGAGAGTCACCCAGAGGCCTACTCCTTTTCCAGCACTAGCCATTAGAGATGCCTATTTCCTGATGATTTACTTAAATTTGAAACATGTTACTTGGGATCAGGTTTCTTTAATAGTTGTAAAAATAGTCATAAAATATTCATTGCAGTGCTGGGAAAACATATCCACCTTGATTTATTACAGAATATTGGATAGTTATTGGATAATGAGGTTATTTCCTACCACTTGAAGATTCAGCTGTTGCCAAGTAAACTAAGCATTTCATCAATGGATTTGTAATTTGTGGTTGATGGCAATGTAATACTTTGTAAACTTATACTTCCAAGTGGGTCTGATTCATACATACAGATATAGCATTTTCAGGCTCATAAATGAGTCACAACTTTAAAATGGGCCCTTTCAAGTTATAAAAGTCGGCAGTTTGAAAGCATTCATCCTGCATCTGTGACTTGCAAAACATCAATGCTAAGTATGATGTTTGCCAAATAAATTGGTCATTAAAGTCTTTTATGGAAAGAAAAACCAGTACTCTCTCAAATTCAATTTTCTCTTCTTTCTTATGTAGATATGCTTTTTGTTTTGTTTTTTGTAGTTTTATTTTTCGAGTTGGAGTCTCGCTCTTGTCACTCAGGCTGGAGTGCAGTGGCACAATCTTGGCTCACTGCAACCTCTACCTCCTGCATTCAAGCGATTCTCCTGCCTCAGCCTCCCAAGTAGCTGGGACTACAGGTGCCCGCCACCATGCCTGGCTAGTTTTTTATGTATTTTTAGTAGAAACGGGGTTTCACCATGTTGGCCAGGCTGGTCTTGAACTCTTGACCTCAGGTGATCTGCCTACTTGGCCTCTCAAAGTGTTGGGATTACAGGCATGAGCCACCCGCCCGGCCTTGTTTTTATTTTTTAACTCTTTTTGGTCTACCTCCTGAGAGAACAATGAGGAGTAGTATTGTTGGCAAGGGGCTTCGAGATCCTGGTTTAAAGAATGCAGATTGAAAATACCAGCAGTGTTAAATTCACGTAGAAAAAACATGAAAAGCTCAGCAGCTCAGGAATCCACCCTCAATGATCTCATAGTGAGTTCGTTATGGTCCTCCTCATCCTGTCATCCATGCTGATGTACAGATTTCATGGAATAGAGGTCCTAAGTGTTTTCTGACTTTGAAAATCCCTGTAATTATCCATATATACATTAGCAGCGTGCATGTGTGCACTCCTGGGTAGCATTCTCATGTAATTCAGCTTCAGAACCACTGTGCCAGATAAAAAGAAGGAACATAAAGTCTAAATGTAAACATGCTGACATTCAAGCCATTTTGTCTTTAAGGAAATTAATACATTTCTTAGACATAAATTGGGCTTGGTTGGAGAAAATGCAAGTGCTTCCTACTTCCTGCTGGATTTTCTGCATTGTACTTTTTAAAATTTTATACTCTTTATTTTAAAATGTTTCCTTAACGTAAAATTGTATTAATACAACCGTAGAAATGCAAGACAAAAGTGCCTTTACATGCCATAAAAAAAGACATTTTATATTTTGCTGACCTTGGACGGATCTGCCTTCTGTTATAATGTTAAGATTTTATAACCTTAGTCCATGTTAATGGACTTGCTTACTATTATGAGAATTAAATGGGGAACGAGGTAGATTTTAGTATTGTATCCCCAAGCTGGTGTTAGGTAATAAAGCACCTACGGTCTTTCAAGGAAGCCTCTTGGCTTGAGTGTCTTAGGAGGGACTATGTGAACTGTTTCTCTGCTGCTTGCTGACTGGTAGAGCAATGTCTAGTCTATGGATGGTTCCTGAGGCTCTGCGGAGAGGGGCATCAGTCTGTCCCACCCTGATAGTTCCAATGCTGTTTTGTCTCTCATTGAAAATCCCATGAGTCAATAAATAGTCTGATCGCTGTCAAATAATTAGGGATACTGAAAAAGGCCCAGTCATCAAGTATTTAAACCATAGTGTGGTGGTAAAGTCAAAGCCATTTTGGGTTTGTGGCCATTATTCAGTGACTGTTTGGTGAATAAATATTAGAATTTAAAAACTTTATGTAGAATTTTACCATGATTTTTGGTTACACCGTAAAAAGACAAAAGGATCTTTGTCATTTTTTAAAACAACTTTATTGAGGTATAATTTACGCACCGTAAACTCCACCTATTTAAAGTGTACAAGCCAAGAATTTTAGGGGCTACGCAACCATCACTACAATCCAGTTTTAGAACAGTTCCATCACCCTCCAAAACTTTCATCATCTCCGTGCCCATTTGCAATAAATCCCTACTCCCTCCTGCGGTCTTCCAAGTGACCACTAATATGCTATCTGTCTCCATAGATTTGCCTTTCTGAGGCTGTCATATAAATTGAATCAAATAATATATAGTCTTTTACATCTAGTCTTTTTTACTTAAAGATTTTGATGTTTGCCTATGTTGTAGTATGTATTGAAGTTTGTTCCTTTTTATTGATGAATACTATTCTGTTGTAAGAATATGCTACAATTCGGTCACTCATTCACCAGTTGATCTGATATTTAGTTTGTTTTCTGTTTTTGGCTACTAAGCATAGGGTTGCTGTGAACTTTTGCACACAATTCTCTGGATGAACATGTTTTTTTTCTCTTAGGTAGCCATCTAAGAGTATATAATTTTACAAACCCACCAGCAATCGGCAATGTTTGAAGGTTCCAGTTTTATTACATCCTTGACAACATTGTCAGTTGTGTGTGCGTGTGTGTATTATATCATATATAGTCATATCTGGATATGGATATATAGCATTGCCAGGATGCCTGAATATACACATATGCATATGTCTTAATGTGTGTATATAAACATACAGAAATATATGGTCTTAATATACATTTATTTATAGTCTTATAACCCTTCTAGTGAGTATAAAGTGGTATCTTATTGTGGTTGTAATTTGCAATCCTCTAATGACTAATAATGGTGAATATCTTTTATGTGATCATTAGTTCTCTGTGTATCTTCTTTGGCAAAATGGCAATTCAAATTGCCCATTTTTAAACTGGGGCATTTGTCTTATTAAATTTTAAGAGTTCTTTGTATATTCTGATTACTAGTATGTTATCAAATATATGATTTGCAAATATTTTCCATGGCTTGTGTTGTAATTTTCATTTTCGTTGTTTTTGAATGTGCTGAGGCTATGTGCCCTTGGCTTTCTCTTAAGTCAGTCTTGCCTTGCCTCCCAAAGCCATGCAGGAAAAAAGCCAGCTACACACAGAGAGCTGACTCTGAGCTCTTTGAAGAGGCTTAACTCCCTTGTTCAGTTCTGTGCTTCACATGCCTCTTCTTGCTGCCCTTTTCCTACCCTGAAGTCTTTCTTTTCTAGTAACCACTATTTTCTAGTAACAGCAAACAGAGGAAAGAGCAAAAAAAGACTGTTTTTCAATCCTGCTTAAAAAGTCTTTCCAGTTCTTGATTGATCCACAGCATTCTTCATGACCAAAAGCAAACATTTGTAATGTGTCTGACCTCGTTTTAGGGATGCAGCTAGACATTGTGAAAAACCAAGCTCCTCCCTCCCTTTTAGGTGACCTTGCTGGGTTTTATGACCATCCACAGTCATGACTTTGGAAGGACGATGCTCTAGCCATGGGCTGCTTGACCAGATGATCACTGTGTGACTGTTCTTTGTACTGTGCTTTGTATCACAGTGACAGGATATTATAGTAAAGCTCATAGGGATGTGGCAATTGATTTTGACATAGGATATTCTCAGTACCGCAGGAGCAAAAGCTGTTTGAGTGACTACTGTCTAATATCTTTGCTTTCACGTCTCTGCTCATGGTTTAGTCTTCTAAAAGCTTTCTGTGTCATATAAAATATACTGTTTCAGTTTATTAAATTGTATGTAATATTCTAACAGAAGATATAATTTAAAAATTTTAGAGACTTTTGGTAATGTTGTGGTTTTAGAACTTCATATAAAACTTCATGTAAGAATCATGATTTGTGAATATGAAAGCCACAAAGTAAGGCACATATTATTCAGAACCAATTTATTAGCAGAAAATATCTTTTATATCAGTGATCGTGGGGAAAATTAAATTTAGTGACTTTCTTGCTTTAAAGCAATGGTTGTGATGGAGCATATTAGTAATTATAAACTGTTTTTGAACAAAACTAGGTTATACTAGGCATAGGTGGAGAATCATCTTAAAGGCTCATTTGGTATTATTTGGAATAATACCTTTTATGCCAGAGGGCATCTTACGAAATGAAACATCCAGTAGACAAAGATCAGTAATTTTAATCTGGTTTAAATATTAATCTGTTTTTGTCCCAGAGGACATAATGTTATCAAATGAAATACCCAATATAAAAAGATCAGCTTTAGTCATTAGTTGTAATCTAATTTAATGGTGACCAGCCCTTAGAATTTCTGGCTTACTACATGTCTGGAAGGGAATGAGTGTTCTTATATTTATTGTTTTTGTGATAATCTGCCTACCGTGCTTTCTACTGTTTTTAGTAAGGTGTTTTTGTTGTTTTGTTTTATTTTGTGTTGCTTTTAAGGTGGCTTCTGAGAAGTTTGGAGGTGTCGGTGTGAAGTGAGAAGCCACTCTGCTAGGTTGTTTATCCCTATTTAAAGATTCCATTTTTGAAATATCACACTGATACCTTTTGTTCCTCCTCTTAACCATCATTCACCGACTGTATCATCTAGATCTCTGTTCTTTCAGCCCTACCAAGGTCACTGGCATTTATTGTGATGTAGGTGCCTGATAGATAGTTGGGTGGTAAAAGGGATGAAGGTGCCACATTAGACAGTTTTGATGTGGTCAGGAAAAGAACCAGGGGGACTGTTGTAGTCAGTAGTCAGTGATGTCGTTGCTTAAAACTTTTGTCTGGCTCTGATTAGGTTAGGAGATGAGTTCCCTGCGGGTTAAAGGTGTTTATTAAGTGCTTATGGTATTCTATACCATGTAAAAATGGGGGTACAAAAGCCTTATCTGAATCAAGCTCCTCAATGGTAAAAGGTGTATTTGATACCATCTGAATAGCCACAGAGCCCAGAGCCCTTTAATATCTGGGTCAGATAAAACCTTACAAGTCATCTAATCTTATCAGGCCAAGAGGAACACCAACTGCTGTCATTCCATGAGGACTTGAGGGGTAAATGTTTCTGCACAGATGTGTACCTATCAGTTATAACAATAGAAGAATGATAATTAACACTTAATGAGTGACTCAAAGTGTTGAAATTTAACCCTACGAAGGGTCTTTATGAAGAGGATTACTAATGGGAATATTATATATTAAATGTGAAAAAAAGTATTGCATCTTTATTTTATCTTTATTTTTCATTTGCAAGTAATTAGGGTTTTACCATTTAGTAAGTTAACAAAGGTTAATAAGGAAATCTGCATTAACTTAAAATTTATGTGATTCAGGAGCAAAAATAGCACTTACTGAATATCTGAAAGACTGCAGACAAATTGGTCTTGGAAATCTGAAGCCTTCCTTATGTGCTGGACTGACAG
Source organism: Nomascus leucogenys (assembly GCF_006542625.1). Taxonomy (NCBI): domain Eukaryota; kingdom Metazoa; phylum Chordata; class Mammalia; order Primates; family Hylobatidae; genus Nomascus; species Nomascus leucogenys. The sequence goes on from NC_044382.1 coordinate 122,379,215, forward strand.
GAGGAGGGCTTCACAGAAACGTGACAGGCATGGTTCAGCACTGCTTGAAACCCTTCTGTGTGTTCACCCTGGAAGTATTTCCATTTACTCTGCTGGAGCACACAGACTTCAGACAGAGTTTTCTTCGTCTTTTATCTTGGATGTTGCCTTACGGGCTCTCAGTAACTGTGCAGCTGCCATCATTGTGTGAGATTTGCAATGGGGCAAGTGGGGCTGGTGGGGAGTAGGGGAGCAGTGGCAAGCCAGGGAACCCTGTTCTGAGGCAACAGTAGTGACAGAGCTCCAAAGTTTTTGTGACTGTTGTGAGTAACCTTAAAGCAGCATTTCAACTTTCCTTTCATGAAACTGTCCATGTGCTAAGATCACTGCCACTCAACTTAGGTCCTGCTGTGCATTTAATTTCTTGGGTATTTCCTGAAAGCCCCACTAATAGGAATAGCAATCTAGAATTGCTCCTTTTGGAAGTGCACTCTGCAAATGCTGCTCACTGAGGTCTGCAGAACTTCTGCTAATCCCCACCACTGCCTCTGGGAAAAAAAGGATCATGAGTTTTAAACCCTCACGTTTCACTCCCTCATACAAGCATATCTTCAAGTAATCACATAACTGAATGTGCCTGAGTAGACTAAATTTGAAAGAGAACATAATTTTTTTCATTGCTCTTTATCCAGTTTTACTTTGTATTAGAGATTTTATCTGGTTTAGACTTTGTCTTAATTTGTGCTTCTTATTGATAATGTTTTGTAGGGAAAAATAGCAGCAAGGATTAAGAAAATGAAAATATTCTTTTTAGTGTGGTACACTAGTTAAAGTAGGGGTTGGTAAACCATGGCCCTTGGGCCAAATCTGGCCCACCACTTGTTTTTGTAAAGCCTATGAGCTAAGAATAGTTTTCATATTTTTTAATTGTTTGGGGAAAAAGAGATTATGTGATAGAGACTTTGTAATCTACAAAGCCTAAAATATTTATTACCTAGCCTTATGCTGAACAAGTTTGCCAACCTCTTATCTAAAGTAGTATCATTTTGTCAAATTTGTTTTAAGCACAGTGTGATATTTTAAATTACAAAGCATTTAAAAATTTTTACTTTGGAGTCAGACAGTGGATTTCTATTTGTTATAGCTTAAATCTGGAGGCACCACCCCCTACCAAATAATCACTATAATATCTTTAGGACTAAATATAAACTACTTTTGGTACCAATGATCAAACATTTACATTACTGCCAGTGATGGTAGGTGCAAGTACCATACTCAGTAACCCAAGTCTTTCTGACTAGTACTAGCTAGATGCATGAGTAATTTATTTTTACATATAGTAAATAAAAACTACCTTATTGGCCTGTGCAGTGGCTCATGCCTGTTATCCCAGCAATTGGGAGGCCAAGGTGGGAGAATTGCTTTAGGCAAGGAATTCAAGACCAGCCTGGCCAACATAATGAGACTCCCATCTCTGCAAAAGTAAAAAAAAATAAAAATTAGCCAGATGTGGTGGCATGTGCCTACAGGCCCAAATACTTAAGAGGCTGAGGCAGCAGGGTCCCTTGAGCCCAGGAGTTGGAGGCTGCAATGAGCTATGATCACGAGGCTATACTCCAGCCTGGGAAACGTAGTGAGACCCTGTCTCAAAACAAAGCTACCTTCTCCATTCATCTACAGAGAATGCAGTAAGATATGAAAGAATTGCTCTGATCTCTTCAGGAATCTGGTCTCCTGGATTTTAACTTCATTGACCTTGGGTAACATCAATACAACAGTGAGTCATTAAGAAATCGAATCTGAAAGCTGTGGAGGAGCAGGTCTTGGGATGGACTTGGAACAGAAGCCTCCAAAACGTAGTCATTGGACATTGGCAGCATGCCTTTCCTTTGACTAGGGAAATAGTGTAAAGTCTTTTTGCAATATATCTCTCTGCAAGCATGTAAACTGAGCTATGCAAAAAGCAGTAGCTCCAGGCTAGTTATTCTTAGGGCAATTATAAGGATAAAATAACCTTTATTGCTACTGTTTAGTGGAGTACTGTAATAAAATACCGTGATTGCCTTTGTCCCCTGGTCTCTGCTTCCAAATGCAGGACTGCTTCTACCAAGTAAAGCCTATGTTACTTAACATGGGAGAAATTGACCAGCAAAAGATTAAAATAATTCCTGTTTGATTTTCTTACAGGAATCTCTACTAAGACCTCTTATGAAGTTTGCCTGCTATCTCTCTTAAGCAATACTACCTTTTCCATAAACAATGTTCATTCCTTAGAAGAGTATAAAGGAAGACGCTATAATTTGTCTAAGATACCAGATATCAGAGACAGTGTCATGGTTGTGATAACATTTTTACCTTAAATTAAGAAAGCATTCACAGAACGTGTTTTATAGGCAATCCGGAACTTTAATGGCATGATAAGAATTCCATATTATATTCAGATTGTAGCTTTCCTTTCTCCACTTCTTCATGCTATTTGATCCTTCAGACAGGCTATAGGTCTGGCTCATTTTGGCTGGGCCTGCTGTGAGCCAAAGGACTATCATTTTAAGGCAATTTTCAAGCTAGGTAAAAATAATATTCCCCTGCCACATTATTTTTGATGGCTGTATTTTTCATATTTAAGACAGTTTGGGATATGACTAAAAATTGCAGTGGTGATTCTTTGGCAAAACAAGTTGATTTCTTGAATGCTGCAGATTTTTGTACCTTTCCAGTACAGCCTAATTTGTCTTAGCTACTTTTCGATCTATTTTGCACATAGCCTTGGATATTCTTGATTTTAGTATATGTTTCCTTTTCATAGAATGGTCTTTGCTAGGAAGGAATAAATCCTGACATATGGTTTTTAGTGAACCAACATACATGAAATTTTACAAAAACAAAAAAAGCCAACATGTTGGTTAAGTGTTAAAATAAATTTAATTAATTAATTAATTAATTTTACTTTTTAAATATTTTTGAGACAGAGTCTTGCTCTGTTGCCCAAGCTAGAATGCAGTGGCGCAATCCCAGCTGACTGCAACCTCCACCTCTTGGGTTCAAGTGATTATCCTGCCTTAGCCTCCCGAATAGCTGGGATTACAGGCGCCTGCCACCATGCCCGGCTAATTTTTGTATTTTTAGTAGAGATGGGGTTTCACCATGTTGGCCACACTGGTCTCGAACTCCTGACCTCAGGTGATCTGCCTGCCTAATTCATATTCCTACCAGAAGTGTATAAGTATTCCCTTTTCTCTGCAACCTCCCCAACATCTGTTTTTTTTGTTTTGTTTTATTTTTTGAGATGGAATTTCACTCTTGTTACCCAGGCTGGAGTGCAGTGGCATGATGTGGGCTCACTGCAACCTCTGCTTCCCAGGTTCAAGTGATTCTGTTGCCTCAGCCTCCTGAGTAGCTGGGATTACAGGCACCCGCCACCATGCCCGGCTAATTTTTGTATTTTTAGTAGAGACAGGGTTTCACCATGTTGTCCATGTGGGTCTTGAACTCCTGACCTCAGGTTATCCGCCGGCCTCAGCCTCCCAAAGTGTTTACGGGCGTGATTATAGGCGTGAGCCACCGCACCTGGCCATAAATTAGAAAGAATGTATCTGTAATTTGGCCACCTTGATTCACATTCAAGTTAATCTTTTTGGTCTTTTTTGTAAGAAGCCAAGGTATTTGAACCACCCTTATGTTTCCCAGTTTTTTATATCAGTAGTCACTGGTATTCTACCAAAACCATTCTGCTAATTAGTTTTTTCCAACATCACTGCTAGGCACAAAGAATGTGAGTCAATCAGAAACAGAACTTGTGCTGCTTCAGGAGGTGTCTCAAATCAAGGGGGCTATTTTAGACATGTCTTACTGCTATAGATTAAATTTTTACGTTCCCCCAAAATTCATGTTGAAACCTAATTTCCAGTGTGGTGATATTTGAAACTGGGGGCTTTCATAGATGATTGGATCATGAGGGTGGAGCCCTCATGAATGGGATTAGTGTTCTTGTAAAAAGAGACCCCAGAGAGCTCCCTAGCCCCTTGTCCTGTGAGGACACAGAGAGAAGGTGATTGTCTGTGAACCATGAAATGGGCCCTCACCCGACACTAAATCTTCCTGTGTATTGATCTTGGACTTCTCAGCCTTCAGAATTGTGAGAAATAAATGTCTGTTTTATATAAGCCAGTCAGCTTATGGTATTCTGATATAGCAGCTCAAACAGACTAAGACAATTACTCTTCCCTAAAAAGAGAAAAAAGACTGAATGCACAAGTCTGTTATGGATTACAAATGGCTAGGCATTCCAAAATAAAACAAAATAAAAAAAAACAGGATCATATATTATTTAAGTGTCATCTTTTAAATACCCTTCAGTAAGTCTGACCATGTGGTCTCCTGGATTTGCTTTGTGTACAGCTGTGGGCTGTTTTCTTTGAGCGAATGTGGGCAGACCATTGTCAGAGACTCATAGATGACTGACGCTAATCTGACTGGAATTTCTCAGACAGCACATTCTGTTGAAGTTGGTTGTCCTATTGCCAGACAAATGATTAGCACTTTTAAAATAAGTTTTATCAGCCTCGGGGCTATTCTTTGGCCAGATACAGTCTTTGAAGGTAAAAGTCACAATTCATGTTATGTGGCAAATAAAGTTAAAACATAGAAGGGTCCACATCTCCCAGCACATAAGCTGGCACAAAGCTGGTGTTCAATTAATGCATTGTCTGTTAAGCATTACCTGAAGTAAAACAAGGGATATTTTCCCAAATTTTCATGGAGTATTATACCACTGATTCACAGCTTGACTCCTTGAGGGCAGGGATGATAGCTCTTATTTTCCCTGTGCCCGACACCAAGCAGTAAACCTGGAACAGAACCAGTGATCAGAAAATAGTTGTTGGATAAGAGAATCGGGCTAATTTTTGATACTTTGCTGACTTTTAAGGTTCATTCCTCATCATGTCCTCAGATTTAATTAAATTGGAATATAGGTTCCCACTCACCCCCACACCCCCCAAAAAAGACACAAGAAGAAAAACAGAATGGTATCATATGAGCCTAAATAAAGAGGCTAATCAAAATCTAACTTCTCCAGGGACTTAGGAAGTGTTTCATAAGCTGCATTGCAATAAGTAAGTTAGATTTGCCCTTATTTATATTAAGACCCATTTCTAAAGGTATTTATTAGGAGAGGAAAAGAAAACCCTGCAAACAGGTCCAGGGGCAGGCAATGAAAAGAGATATAAAATTTCTTACCCATTATCTTATTTACAGGTATATATATTGGCATTTCTACTTGGTCGTGGGGACCATAAATATAAAAAATGGCATAGTGTTTGCCCTGTAGGAGCTTACAATATAATAGGTGTATGCATGTGTAAACAAACTGTCCTTTGAGAGAGAAGCAATCACTATAATCAAGGGACAAGCAAACAGGTCATTAAATCATAATTTCAAAACTCAGGGGAAGACTTTCTGGAAAGAAAACTTGATTTGAGGCTTCAGAATAAATCCAATTTCAAAAGGCCAAAAACTGAGGCAGGATATCCCAGACAGAAGGAACAGCATAAATACAGGCATGGAGAAAGGGAAGGTGCAGGGCAGTTTCAAGGGTCAGAGAAGTATCTGTGTCCAAGTGAAGAATTTATGAAGAAGGGTTGCAGTTGGAAATTAAGCTAAATTGGAACTGATGCATGGGAAAATATGGAGTCTGGATTTTAGTCCATAGGTATGTTCCCAAATTCTTTCTTAGTGATGTTTATGCCAATGGCGTTATTATTTATTAGAACTTTTATTACATTGACATTTTTCTTAAATACTTTGACTTACTATAACTATGGATAATAATCCTGTATTACTTGCTCTGAATAAATTCAAAAAACCAAACACTTACAACATTTGAATTTGACACTGTTCCTTCACTAATGCTCTGAGCTGAACCTGCAGGCTTGTTAAAAAGGGAGATGAGCACACATCAGAAGCATGATCCTGACCTATGAGCACTAAACTGACACCTTGTCTTAGCTATACTGAAAGAATCAAAAGAGGGTCAAAATGAAAAAAAATTACTAAGAGATACCATATTTTTAAATCTTGAGGCTCTATACTACTGAAATTCATCTCAAATACCTCCTAAAAATTTGGCCTGTGCCACTGCCTACATCTTATGCCTTCAGAAACTCAGCTAGAGACACTAGAGCAGGCCTAAAGTGTTTTAGGTATCTGAGTAATATAAATGCTGTTCATATTTTAGAAGGAAAACCCTGGCAGCATTGTAAAGGGCAGTTGGGAGAGGCCAGGCACTGGAAACAGGAAAGCCAGCTGAGAGGCTGTCATGTAGCCAGGCTAGTGGGGAGGGGTCTTCATTAAAGGGTGGATCCTTTAACATTCAGTACTGAGAGAGGAGGACTAAGTGACCCAGACAGAGGCCAGAGAGAAAGTTTGAAGAGGAATCTAAGATTTCTAACGTAAGTGAAGTAGCAAATGTAGTAGGTGCTTACAATATATACTGAACACAGGAGGAGAGAGTTGAAGAAGGGGCAATGATGGATTTTATCTTGTAGATGCCCAGATGTTGAAAGGCAGAAGAGAAGAAGGTGGTCAAGACAAGCCTGGGTATACCTCCATCTAAAGACGTTGTTTATATAATGGGGGAGAAAGAAAGGACAAATACATCAAGGCTCAAGTCACAGAAAGGGAAGTTAAGAGAATTCACATCATATGGCCCTTGGCATCTGTGAAATGAAAGATACAGTTATGTATGAAAGGCAAGCCTGGTGAAGAAATGATGAAAATTCTAAATTCAGTAAATGAGGGATACTACAATTTGTTCTACCCAAGGCCATGGTGTGAATAAGGGGCTTAACTATCATGCTTTTAAATATTACAGATTCTGCATAAATCCCAAAATACTGCAACTTCCAATTCACATTGCAATTCCTAGGAAAATTCAGCAAGGAACTGATACAGTATAATTCTCGTGCGTGTCTGAAGGGTCCCACATTGCTAATTCCGTAGGACCTACACCAGCAGTCACAAAATGCACACATTCTCTGCATCAGAGTCACAGGATTTTGGAAGTTATGGATGGGAGGGATTTTCAGGGTTACCTTGTTCAACTATTAATTTAATTCTTCTATCCTATCAACCACACAAAGGGTCATTCGAGCCATGCTTGAAATCTGAAAGAATGCATGTACCAACTCCTGAAAAAACCTGTTACGTTATTGGGCCAATTTATTTTATTTTTAAATATATACAAATTCCCTCAGAGGAAATAATAATAATAGTTGTGCCTTTACTGGCTGGTTAAACCTGAATTTCTTGGCTTACCCATGACCCTGCAGCACCCAGTCTTACCAGAACAAGAAGTAAGAATCAGGCTGATGCCTTGTTTCATGGCATCAGAGTTTACTTGATGCAAATATGGGGTTCCTTCTGTTTAAGATGTTTGGAACAGTTTAATTTTTAAATGCATTGTGTTTCCTCTCCAGAGCTCCAAAACACTCATTGTAACCTCCTTAAGAATCTCTCCTTGCTGTCGATCTGGAATTATCTTGGATCTACCTGACAATAAGCTCCCTAATGCAGAGTCCACTTCTCATTCATGCATTGCTTCGTTTAACCATCTGTCAGCTGCATATTGAGTGCTTGCTTGATGCCAGGCTCTATTCTAGGTCCAGGGAGAGTACACTGGCAGGTTATTTACATTCCACTGAATTCCACTGACTCCTGTGTAGATAAGTCATAGGGCCTTGCCCAATGCTGTGCACACTGTAACTGATCCATGAAGCGCTGATAAGTCAATGAAATACATCAGATAGTGGGCTTGAGGATAACTCTTTTGCTGCTGTCTGAGAGGGGTGAGGCCGAAGCTACTTGCAGCCCCAGCTCAGATCTCAAACCTCACAGGATTTGGGGGTTTTGATATGCATTCAAAAACAAATATACAAAAAAGCGTGCCCTGTATCTGGTCCAGGGGAAATTTGAGCTCAACAGAGATGAGGAGGTAGACAGGGGAGCAGGATTAAAGTAGAAAACACTGATTGCCTCACTCTTCTCCATCCTCCCCAAGAGTTACCTGCCCTTTCTGGTTTAGCCCGTTGTCTGCCTGATGAGTGCATGCTTTCTGCTAGAGGTAGCCTAGACTGGCAGCACAGTTGATGTTACTAAGAAGAAAAACTAGTGGTAAGACATTTATTTTCTAAAAACATTTGAATCACAGCTGAACTCGAGGTGCATGTGTGAATGTGGGCAGTGTTTGAACTTTCTCCCTGCCTCCCTCATGTGAAGTTACAGAAGCTGATACACCAAGGGACCTGTCACAGCCCCTGAGTACTTGTCATTTCTTTCTGCCCCTGCTGCTTACATACCATTGGCAGCTCCAAGAGACACGTTCTTGGGCGGGCTGGATTGTATGTTCTAACAATAGCATCTGTTCAGCCCTGAAAGATAGGTCTCCTTTCCTGCTCTGTGCTCCCTCTTTATTGTCCTAGCAGCGATATGTTCTGTCTTTTCGCCCCTTGGGGCAGAGTTTTGCGTTCTTTCTCATAGGGAGGAAATGACTTGCAATGCTATGAGAATGAGTTTTCTGTGAACTCATTCAGCCTCTGTAAAAGTTAGGAAACAAGATTTTTTCCTAAAAGCAACTGGAAAACAAGGATTTAATTATTTTTCATTTAAGGACGACTAGCCTTGAACTTTGATTTGCAGGGAAAAAAAGAGAGGGTAACATTCCCTTCAGTTATGTCCGTGAAATGCTTGTATATGACTATATATGCAAGCTTTCATTTCTTTAGTTTCTGTAGCTCCATACTTGATTGAAAAGTTCAGAAATAAGGAACTGTGTAAAAACGAGTAAGGCTTGTTTCCTCGATATTTCTACATGTGTAAGTCTCTTATACAAGAATTTTTAAAAATTAATCTTGAACTATATATCATCAAGGTAAAGCACGGTTTAATTTTTTATGATTTGTCTTTCCTTCATTAAAGTTTAACATTTTAAGAAGGACATAAACATGTTTATAAATGGTTTAGCTGGAGATTCTGCCTGTCAACATCCTAAATATGCTTGTAGCTTTATCGTAGGATTCCTTCCTGAGAACTGAAGTAAAAAACACACACACTCAAATTGAAAAGTGGACCTGGTTTACTAATTAATTTGCACAATGAAAGAGGTAGACTAGCTAGTTGGTTTTTTTCCAGCCTGAACTTCTGTGCCTTTGTGATGTTGCAATGATTTGGTGGGTGTCAGGAGGCACTCTGGAGATGTATCTTTAGTATGGTAATCGTGTTTTGTTGATCCATGTGCATTATTTTGCACAATCAAGTAATGTGTAGCACAGCAATGCATTATAATAACGGATAACTGTTGTCATGTTCTCAGGGATGCACAAATGTACTTCTGTAAACCAGTCAGATATCAGCTCCAAGGCATAAAATATCCAGACTATGTCTGGTGCCTACTCGTGCTCATTAACTCTTTGCCGAGCTACTTTGAAAAACAGATGTATTATCTCATTCATTCCAGGGTGATATTGCACATAAGGGGGCAGACACTGGTTCTGGGTGGGGAGTGGTGAACAAATTTTACTTTTTACGTCTAAAATATAAATAGTCATAAAGTACCAAATCAGACCTATTAGTATCCTGTGGTGTTAGAATATCATGGAGGGCAATTAGGGAAACGTGTCTAAAAAGTCTTCTCAGAGGAGTGAAAATGAAAAAAAAAAAAAACAAGAAATCCAGATTATCCTAATATCTCTGCTAGAGGGTCTGAGGTTTAGAGAGTTAAGGTAGCCTATCAGGTTAGCTGGCAGGTAAGTGATGGGGCCGACTGGGCTCTGCAGGCTTGGCTGACCATAAAGACCCAATGCAGTGTTAACCTGTTAGCTGACTTTGTCGGCTGGCCTGGTAGGAGTCAGATGTGCAGGCTTTAGGGAGTTTGAGGTTATATAATATGTGCATAAAGTTTAACCAAACATTAATGGAGGCACTGGGGAAGTAGACAGGGTTATGCTCACCATGTTTCTAAGCAGTCCATTGTGTTATGCAGATGAGCGTCTTGGAATGGTGCTGTGCTAAATTCATTTTACTTATTTCTTTGATAGCTAAGGTGGATATTCAGATTTTTTAAGGAATTTCAGGTACTCCAAAAGATATTACATTGTAAATTTAAGAACCCTGTGCACGCTTTTGGCCTGTGACATTGGCATAGGCTTTAATCCACATGGGCAGGTCATCGCACACACTTGCTTTCTTCTGGTAATTCATAACTTCTTAGTCCCTGAGACACTTAATGTACCCAAACCTAGAAGCTGCTGAATTCTTATCATTATATTACTGTGATTACTGCATGAGTTCTTGTCATTGCTAGTGTAATGACACCGGTGGAGGTGACTGTTTGCCACTGGCAAAGAGTCTTGGGCCTACAGCACCGTTCTCCATGTATACATACTTAACCAGGATCTCTGGGTTGTGTTTACTGAGAACGAGGCCTAAGAACAGCACATCTCCTTGGAGCTTGTCCTCAAAGCTTCACCATGGAGGTTTATTTTTCCCTTGAAGTCACATAATGATGCTCCTACCATACCTTGTGATGTTCCTGACTGTTGATCCTCCAAGTTAAGAAAAGGAGGGAAACCACAGTTAGTGAGTTTTAAACATAGTCTAATGAATATAATGATGCAGCCACAGGAAATTTCTAGAATGTGAAAGGAAAAAAAAAAAAAGTAGGAGGAAAGTGCTGAAATGATATAAATTTAAAATTTCAAGGTCTTGCAGGCTGGTCTTCAAACTGCAAAAGGAAAACGGGCTTAAATTGCATCAGCAATGTTTCATTCACATTAAGTGTAAGAAGGAATATCTTGGTAGTTGGAAGTCTTTGACATTTGAACCAGTTATTAAGGGAAGAAATGATGTGGACTTTTCTAAGGCTCTTTAAAAATAAGATTGATTTCCTGTCTGTCTGGAATGAAGTTGAGATAGGTCTGCCTTGGAAGTAAACATAATTTGTTTAAGGTTTCTTGTGTCCAAAAAGCCTCTTGAGTGATAAAAATAAAATAAAAAAAAAAGTTTTGTGTTTTTTTTTCAAAGCAACTTTTCTATATGGAGTGGAAGAGAGGCAGCCAATGGCAAACAGCATAGCCCCTGTCCTGGAGCTGGACAGCCTGACTTTGATCCCAGCCCTGCTGCCTACCAGCTTTGAGATTTTGTGGAACTTTCCCAGACTCCTGTCCCTCTATGTACTCATCTGCAAAGCAGGGCTACCATAGTACCTACCTCATATGGGTGCCACAAAGATTCAAATAAGTTAATATTTTTAAACTTCTATATAAGGTTTATTAAAAGTCTTGAAAGTCATTATGTAAAGACTTTGTATCATTTTTATTTTACAACAAGATCTTTTATGCATCTTTGAGGTTGCATGCATATATTACTGTCTCATATCCACACGGACATTATGTAAATAAACTTTTGCCTGCATTTAAAGCATTTCCTGTGTAGAGATTCAGATAGTTGCAAAGCGTATTTGAATTAAGAGAACCTAAAGAAACAAAACCTGCCCGCTATGATGCTTTTGGCGCCTTGACAGCAGTGGCTCAGATGGTGTGTTAGTGTTACAGTCTGTAACCCAAACTGGCTGCCTCTGAGGACACTGCTTGTCCAGAAGCTTTCTCAGGTGGTGGCTGTTTTCACCAGAACACCTCGATTACCTCCTCACTGGAGGTGCTTCTGGAGTCTTTCTTGCTCCTGGTTTCTGCTTCCAGACCAATGACCCTCTCTCCCTGCTCCTTAAAAGACCCCCTGCTCCTTAAAAGAGCACTTTTGCAACACATGGTTTAGATGCTCTTGTCGCAATTCTCCACGTATTTTCCTCCTGCCTGCTCCGCCTGAAGATTGACCAGCTTTCTCTTCACCACCTCAGCAGTCGTCATTCTTGATGTTTTCAGTAGCCACAGAGACAGCATATCCTAGACTCCCAGGTTCTTGGCTTTCTTGCTGTTGGCCTCTATTCCACCTCAGCCACCCTTTCCTATAGTGCTACCCTAGACTAGTGATTCACAACATTTACTGTGCATAGAAGTCACTTGGAGGTCCTGTTAAAATGCAGTTAGATTCAATAGCAGGCGTGGTGTGGGGGCTGAGATTCTGCATGTTTTATAGGCTCCCAGGTGATGCTGATGCCCCTGGTCCAAGAACCATTTTTTGAGTAATAAAACTCTACACTTTCAAAATCTTCATCTCAAGCATCCTAATTTCTGGACACCTCCTACTACTTTAAAAATATTTACACCCCTGTGTCAAATGCCAATCTGTTAACCTTCCCAGCTTAGTTTACAGGGTCCATAGTGACTGACAATCTCTCCTTTGCACACATCCTCAATAACCTTGCACCCTCTCCCTTCATCATACCTACCTGGAAGAACCAGCCTTGGTTAAATCAAATGCTCCACCTGCTCTGCCTGGACCCAACCTCAGATCATAGGTGCAGGAAAAACACACAAACATGCTGACAGGCTCACTTTAAATTTTTGTCTATCTGCAAATCCTGTTGGCTCTCCTTCAAAATTATGTCCTGAATTCAACCGCTTCTTAGTACCTCCTCAGCTGCCATTGTAGGCCAAGTCGCCACCATTCTCATTATTAAGGGAAAACAGGTTGTCAAGCATTTCTCCTGTAATTGCCTTCCACCGTGGCTCCCTGTGGCCACCTGTGCTCCCATGGTCAGGTGCCCACCAGCAGCCAAAGATCCTTTTAAAAAATGTGAAAAAAGGCCGGGTGCAGTGGCTCACACCTGCAGTCCTAGCACTTTGTTAGGCCGAGGTGGGTGAATGACTTGAGCTTCGGAGTTTGAGACCAGCCTGGGCAACATGACAAAACCCCATCTCTACCAAAAAAAAAAAAAAATTATCTGGGCATGGTGGCACATACCTGTAGTCCCAGCTACTTGGGGATCTGAGGCAGGAGGGTTGCTTGGCCCAGGACATTGAGATTGCAGTAAGCCGAGATCATGCCGCTGCCCTCCACCCTGTCTCAAAAAAAAAAAAAAACACACACAAAAAAAGTAAAAAAGATCATATAACCTTCCTAATCACAAGCCTCCAGTGACTTCCCAATTATACTTTGAAGAAATCCAAAGGGTGGTAGATTTTGTCAAATACTTTTCTTGTGTCTGTCAAAATGCTTATATGTTTTTCAGATGTTAATCCAAGCTTGCATTCCTGTCATAAATCCCACTTGGTCATTTTGTATAATTCTTCTTACCTGTATGTGTTGCTGAATTTTGTTTGCTAGTATTTTGTTGAGTTTTTAAAAATCCATATTCATAAAAGATTTTGGTCTATAGTTTTTTTCTGATGATGTCTTTGATTTAATCTCAGGTTAATATTGACTCAGAGAATTAATTAAATGAAGTGTTCTTCCATTTTTTGAAAGTATTTGTGAAGAGTGAGTAATAATTCTTCTTTAAACATAAGGTAGAATTCATTGATGATCTTATAGGCCTCTCATTTTTAAAATTTGTGCTGAATGTGAATATTTAGAACATTCGTGGTCATTGGAACTAAGTTTTTAAACTGTAGTCATTTTTACTGCTGTTAGAGAATGAAGAATAGCAGCCAAATGAGAGTCCTTTTTAGATGTCTGTATTGAATGGTATCATATAGAGGAGGGGAAAGAATCACCTGGACTGCTCACAGTATATTATGTCTTACAGGATTCCCTTTGCGATTGTAGTTTTATCTTTCCAATCATTTCCGTCAGCTTTTAGTTAGATTCTCTAACGGAAGCATATAAAATTAACTTTCTGAATTGTTCCATGGTGTGAAGCATTACGCACTCACAGAGGAAAGGAAAGTTTCACATTTTGTAGACTACAAGAAAAGTTTGCTTATTGTGGAATGGGGAACTTTTTAATGATGCCGTCTAAATCGAACCAAGTGGGGACATGACCATCACCAGCCACCTACCTGCAGCTGGAGTCATCTCCGTCCTGCCACAGCACTCACCATGTTTCCTTTACTTGTTCTCTTCTCCCCCTGTACCTTCCCCTCTTCCAAGAACAAACTTGTCCTGTAACTTCCCTGACTTCTAGCTCACCAAGTTCCCAATTTTCTACTCACCTGGTATTTTAAGAACCTTGCCATTTCTTTGAAATGTTTTCTAACTAAGAATAACAAAAAATTTTTGACATGTGGGTTTGATGGGAGTATTCAGACTGCAGGGGAGAAAGAAGGCAAGGGAGGAACATTCACTAAGACCTTGGACCAACTGAGGGGAGTGGGACTTGCCCCTGTAGGGACAATCCCATAGGTGGAGCTAATGGGTGATAGATGACGCAGACAGCCCAAGTGGCTGTTTGGGTATTTGGCTGGCTTCTAAATTCCCATCAAACCAATCCCACTCTTGTTTATTAGAGTCCTGTTATGTTAATATTGGTCCCAGTGTTTATAGAATTTGTTTATAGAATTTGTACTCCGGAGCAGTTTACACCATTTGGTGATAAAAGCACTATACATGAATATTCTTCACGTATGTGCTGATTTCTCCTGGAACATTTCCTTGCAGCTGTCAGTAAATGGGGCCTTCCCCAGATAAAGGAAATCTCTTTCTTGGAAAATCTTTGAAAATAAGTATGGAATGCTAAGGGAAAGCCTTATTAATAAGGTGGGGAATAAATTAAATGACCCATAGGCCTTTGGAAGCTAAGTGTTTTATTCTGCTTAATATTTTAATGATGGCTTTGGGCCTTCTTAGCACTGCATTATAACAGAGTCAATCCATTATGGATAAATTGGTACTGTTAATCTAAAAGCGCTAATTCAGACTTACATTTACTGTGCTTCTATTTTTTGTGAGATCAAAACACATCACAACGGGCATTTGCTCCTAGCAAAGGGCGTTATATGTATGAGAAGGTAAAGGAGAAAAACTAATACCTTGGGCCTGTTCTGTCTCAAGTTAAGAGTAAGCTGTATCATTTTAGTTCATTTAACAGCTGGTCAAGGATTCTTCTCTCTTCCTCTGTTTCTTTATGTCTTTTGTATTTATTCAATGAAAAGTTTATAGTTCTTTAATCTGTATTAGGTCTCAATTTTACAAAGTAATTTTGTTAGACCATAATTTTTCATTTCACTCTCTGTTTTATGAAGAGTTTCTCATTAGAATAATGAATGTATGTGTTTTAATAACAAATAGAAAAAATAAAAATCCCTTAAAGCGACAAATATTAAATGAATCTGCTCCATCATTTAATGGGAATTTCTAGTTATTCAGATATATTTGCAGTACCTTATTATGCTAATGGAATAGTTGACATCTCCTAAAGTATAATCCTATTCCTTATATCTAGAAAATACTAGTTTTGAACTCTTTAGAAAAACATGTTTTAAGCCTAACTTAGTTTTTTATCTATAAAAGTGTGCATATTTATTATAAAAGCATTTTGAAAACACAGGTAAAGATCAAATGAAATAATTTCATTGATATATTCTATTTTAATACTAATGTCTTTGTGAAAATTATGTAAAAATGTATTTCTGTTTGTTGGTTTTTAATTTCTCAACAAATAATCTTTTAATGCAGTGAATATATCCAGTGCCCTAAAAAATCTCATCAGTCTACCTGTTAATCCCTTTCTTCTCTATTCTGCCCCCTTAATCCCCTGGCAATCACTGATCTTTTCATTGTCTTCATATTTTTATCTATTTTAACATGTCATATATTTGAGTTCATAGAATATGTACCCCTTTCAGATTGGCTTCTTTCACTTAGCAATACGCATTTAAGATTCTTCCATATCTTTTTGTGGCTTGATAGCTCTTTTCTTTTTAATGCTAAATAATCCATTGTCTGAATGTACTACAGTTTATTCATTTACCCATTAGAGGGCATCTTGGTGGCTTCCAAGTTTGGGCAATTATAAATATAACTGTTACAAACATTTCATGTGTAGGTTTTTGAGTGGACATAAATTTTCAAGTCATTTGGATTAATACCTGGGAGCATGATTGATGGATCATGTGGAAAGAATATGTTTCGTTTTGTAAGGAACTGAAAAACTGTTTTCCAAAGTGACATACCATTTTGTAGTTCCGCCAGCAATGAATGAGAGTTCCTTTTCTCCACATCCTTATCAGCATTTGTTTGTGCAACAACAAATACTGGTAAATACAAATCAAAATACAATGAGATACCACTGTGTATCTATTAGAATGGCCAAAATCTAAAAAGAATAGAAAGGATCAATTTTGGCTATTCTAGTATGTATGTAGTGGTATCTCATTGTTGTTTTGATTTCTATTTCCCTAATGACAGATGATGTGGCGCATCTTTTCATTTGCTCATTTGCCATCTGTATATCTTCTTTAATGTGGTGCCGTTCAGATCTTTTGCCCATTTTCTAAATCGGGTTGTTCACTTTCTTATTGTAGAGTTTTAAGTGTTCTTTGTATCTCTTGGATACTCCCAGTCTGTGGCTTGTACTTTGTGTCCTCAGCAGAGAAGCTTTTAAGTTTAATGAAGGCCAGCACAATCAGTGTTTTCTTCCGTGGATTGTTTCTTTGGAGTTGTATCTAAAAAGTTCTTGGCAAACCCAAGTTTACCTAGATTTTCTCCTAATATATTTTCTAGAATTTTTATAGTTTTGCATTTTACATTTGAGTCTATGATCCATTTTGAGGGTTTTGGGGTTTTTTTGTGGGTAGAAAGGTGTAAGGTCTGTATCTAGATGCTTTTTTGTTTTTTAACATGTGGATGCCCTGTTGTTCTAGCATCGTTTGTGGAAAAGACTGTCCTTTCTCTCTCTTGATTTGCCTGTATCAATGATCAGTTGATTATACTTGTATGAGTGTATTTTCTACCTCGCCTATTCTGTTACATTGGTCTATTTGTATATTTTTTCACTATTACCACACTGTCTTGATTAATGGCACATTACACTAAGTCTTGAAGTCAAATAGTGTTATTCCTCTAAACTTATTCTTCTCCTTCAAAATTATGTTAGTTATTCTGGCTCCTTTGTTTCTCCATAGAAACTTTAGAATCAATTTGTTGATATCCACAAAATAACTTGCTGTAATTTTGGTTGAGATTGCATTGAATCTTTAGATCAAGTTAGAAGAACTGAAATCTCAACAATTGTTAGTTTTTCTATCTATGAACATGGAGTATTTATTTATTTAGCTCTTCTTGGATTTCTTTCCTCAGTGTTTCGTAGTGTTCATCATAGAGCTTGTACATATTTTGTTAGATGAATAACTATTATTCATTTATGTGCTGCTAATGTAAATGGTGTTGTGTTTTTTATTTTAAATTCTATTTCATTGCTGATACATAGAAAAGTAATAGACTTGGATATTATCTTTGTATCCTGCAACCTTGCAATACTTACTTATTAGTTCCAGTGTTCTTGTCCCTTCCTTGGGATTTACAGAGAAAATTGTTTATCTGTGAAAAAGATGATTTTATTTCTTCCTTCTCAATCTGTGTACTATTTTTTCTTGTCTTTATTAGCTAGAACTTTCAGTACAAAGTTGAATAGGAATGACGAGAACAGACATCCTTGCCTTGTTCCTGATCTTAGCAGAAAAGCACCTAGTTTCCTAAGTGTGATATTAACTGTAATTACAGCTACAGGTTTTTGTAGATGTTTTTTACCAAGTTGAGGAAATTCCCCTCTATTCTTAGTTTCCTGGTAGATTTTACCATGAATGGGTGTTAGATTTTTGTCAAGTGCCTTTTCTGTATCTATTGATATGATTATGTATTTTTTCTTTTTTAACCTGTTGATGTGATTGATGGATTACATTGATTTTCAAATGTTGAACCAGCCTTGTATGCACAGAATAAATTCTGTTTAGTTGTGGTATAAAAGTGTTTTGTACTTTAAGTAAACTTACTAACTTTTTTGAGGATTTTTGCATCTACGTTCATGAGAGATATTGGTTGATAGTCTTACGTCCTTATAATCTCTTTGGTTTTGGCATTGGGGTAATCCTGGCTTTATACGATGAGTTGGAAACTTACCCCCCACCCCTGCTTCTGTCTCTAGGAGACATTGTAGAGAATTAGTATAATTTCTTCTTTAAATGTTTGGGAGAATTCACCAGTGAACCCATCTGGTCCTGGGGCTTTCTGTTTTGGAAGGTTATTAGTAGTTTTTTGGATTTCTTTAATAGATATGGGCCTCTTCAGTTATTTTTTTTTCTTGTGTGATTTTTGGCAGATTGTGTCGTTCAAGGAATTTTTCCATTTTAGCTAGGTTTTCAAATGTGTGGGCAGAATGTTGTTCATAATATTACTTTGCTATCCTTTAAACCTTATGGAATCAGCAGTGATGCCCCCTCTTTCATTTCTGATATTTGTAATCTTTGTCTTTTTTCCTTCATTTGCTTGTCTTGAAATTTATCCATTTTATTAATCTTTTCAAAGAACTAGCTTTTGATTTTTCTGATTTTCTCCATTGACTTACTGTTTTCCACTTCATTGATATCTGCTGTAATTTTTTAAATTTTTTTCCTTTTGCTTACTTTGGGGTTAACTTCTCTTTTTCTCATTTTCTAAGGTGGAAGCTTGAATGACTGATTTTAAAACTTTCTTTTTTTCTAATGTATGTATTCAGTGCTATAAATTTCCTTCCAAGTACTGCTTTTGGTGTATCTCACAAGTTTTGATACATTGTATTTTCAATTTCATTTACTTTAAAATATTTTTAAATTTCTCTTGAGAATTGTTCTGGGACCCATGTACTATTTCAGAGTTTACTGTTTAGTGTCCAGGTATTTGGGATTTTCCAGTTATCTTTGTGTTGTTGATTTCTAGTTTAATTCCATTTTGGTCTGAGAGCACATATTGTATGATTTCTATTCTTTAAAAATTTTTAAGTTATCTTTCATGGCCCAGAACATGTCTATTTTAGTGAATATGTGGGCTTAAGAAAGTGTATTCTGCTGTTGTCGTGTAAAGTATTCTATAAATGTCAGCTAGATCAGTTGATTGATGGTGGTCCTCAACTCTACGTCGTTACTGATTTTCTGCCTGTTGGATCTATGAATTACTAATAGAGAGATGTTGAAATCTCCACCTATAATAGTGGATTTGTTCTTTTCTCCTTGCAGTTGTATCAACTTTTGCTTTATATATTTTGATGCTCTGTTGTTGGGCCCACACCCAATAAGGATTGTTAGGCCTCCTTGGAAGATTGACCTTTTAACATTATGTAATGCCCCTCTTTATCTCTGATAGGCTCTTTTGCTCTGAAGTTTGCTTTCTCTGAAATTAATAAAGCTACTCCAACTTTCTTTTGATTGGTATTACCATGATATATCATTCTCTATTGCCTTACTTTTAATTCATATGTGTCTTTATTATTAAAGTGGGTTTCTTGTGGACAACACGTGGTTGGGTTTTGTTTGTATTCACACTGACAGCCTCTTTTGACTGATGTATTCAGACCATTGATGTTTAAAGTGATTATTAGTATAGTTGTATTATTATTTGTCATATTTTTCTTTATTTTCTGTTCATTGCCCTTGTTGTGTTTTTTGTTAATTTTTTTGTCTTCTGCCCTTTTTCTGATTTCTGTAGGATTAATTGAGCATAATATATGATTTCACTTTCTGTCCTTTTTAGCATGTCAATTATACTACCTTTTTTTTCTGTTTAGGAGGTTTCTATTGAAATATCTTCAAGCTCAGAGATTTTTTTTCCTTCTCTGTAAACTGTCTACTCATAAGCCCATCAAGACATTCTTTATTTTTGATACAGTGTTTTGATCTCTAGCATTTCTTTTTGTTTTTTTCTTACAATTTCTATCTCTTTGCTTACCTTACCCATTTATTCTTGCGTGCTGCCTCTTTTTCCTTTAGATCCCTTAACATACTAATGATAGTTATTTTAAATCTCAGTCTGATAACCCCAACATTCCTACCATATCTGAGTCTGGTTGATGCTTGCTCTGTCTTCAAACTTTTTTGTTTGGAATGCCTTGTAATTTTGTATTGAAAGCCAGGCATAAGATACTGGGTAAAAGGAGCTGGGATAAACCGGTCTGTTGTAATCCCCTGGTATTATACAAGAGCACTATTGGTGTAGTGGTTAGCTGTGAGAAGAAATAAGCCATTCTGTAGCCCGGTGATTAGTTCTCAGTCGTTTAGTAAGTACAGGTCCCTGGGCTGTGACTTTCATCAGTGCTTCTCAGGTTTTTTTCCTCTCCCATTTAGATGGAACAGGAAGGCTAGAAGGGGCTGAAGTGGGGTGTTTTCCTTCCCTCAAATGCCAGATCGCTCCAGGGGGAGATGGAGAATGGGGTGCCTGTAATTGAGTATTTCCCTTTTCCCAAGTGTTTAGGCTCTGGTGAAACCCAAGGTGGTTAGAGTCTGGTAAAATAATTTCCTATGAGGGCAAGCTATTGTTAAGAACAAAATATTCTGGGCTTATAAAATGGTTACTTTTCCATTTTCTCTGCTGGAAGCAGGAGGGGATTTTTCTGTGATCTTTATCCTAAGATCCTATTGGAGCTCCTGGAAATTAAACTTAGAAAAATGTGATGCCACTCTCTACCCGTCACTGCCCACTCCTTACCCCTCACCCCTCACCCCAGGACCAGGCCTTCCTGAGTTTGTTTTCTCTCTCAAGCTAGTGAGTGCACAGTTTCTAGCAATTAGTCAATTACCTTTTAAGTATCATTACCTGAGGCTGGCTTCAGAGGTGGTTTCTGGGTGGTTTTTGTTCCAGGTAAGCTGTGGGTTTTCCTTATCTACCTGTGTCCCTAGTTTTGAGGGTGGTGACCTTTATTCTCTGCTAGATCTAAAAAAATTCGTTGGTTTTTAGTTTTTCACCTTTTTTAATTTTCTTGTTGTGAGGATAGGAACGATGACTCTCAAACTCCTTTGGGCCAGAAACTGGTAGTCTAGAAACATTATTTTTCATTACTTCATAGTATTCTATCAGGTGAATTGTGTCTCTAAACAAAACTCCTTTTGAAAGCAGGAGAAAATATTTTAGTTTGATCAAAGAGCCAAATATAGGCATCACAGAATTTGCTTTATTTTTACTCTAAAAAAATAGAAGATTTAGATAGTATTTAGATCATTATAATGTTATTTGGATGATTATAATTTTATATATTAAGTTATACATTTTACATTCTTTTCATTTAAGCCTTCTACATCATGAGTAAATGTAAAATGTTAAGTGATAATCATTTTAAATTAAAGTCTTTTAATTTTATGTTTTTACATGAATATGAAAACAAAGTTTAGTCACTGCTTCTAAAGTGAAACCATATCTTGGGTTATCTTCAAGAAGGCACAATTCCTTAAGCAGATAAGTTAATGTGCATTTGGACTTTTACTTTTGGTCATTATGCTTCTTTGTAAGGGTGCCTTAAATTTGCCTAGTTTCTGTTTTCTCTGAAGTGGGGGTTTTTATCTGTGACCACCTTGAACTGATTTGCATTGTAACTTGTTTGTCTTAATCTTTTTGCATTTGCTCTGCAAAGCTGCATTTCACACCTACTTTAATGGATCAGTCAGGGTCATCTCATTATACTTGAAATATGAAATGACACCCTGTAGGTCGTCATCACCCTGCATGTCTACCAGAAACTTGTCTGCTTGGAGTTACAAGTACCAAAGTGGTTACAGTATTTTACATTGGGTTTTGAAGTATTTTTTAAGTTTTAGTTGTTTAATCAGTGTAACAGATTTAGGAATGGTTTCCTATCAGCTATGAGATAGTCTGTAACACAGTATTTTGGATTTTAGTATATAATCAGTTCAACTGATTCCTTTTGTTCCCCTTATGGAATCATTAAACGATCGTAAAATTAGGAGAGCAACAAATGCCTCAAATTAAACAATCTTGGTTTACTTGTATGTCATTTGATCAGATGAATAAGGCCTTAGAAAATCAACTAAATAAAGTCAGCATTCAGAGTCCTGCCTTTGGCCTTGCTATTTATTATGAAATTCCACCTAGACATACTTACTTGGAGGGTTGTTTGGTTTTTTCCTCCCGATACTTTGTTTCTTCATCTTTTGGACTATGTGTAACATTGACATTTAATGAAACATATCTGTACATTTTTCATTTGGCTGAATAAAGGCATACAAGTATGAAAGGGAAAAAAAACAATGAATGAATCATTTAGTTCAGCTTCCTACCATTTTTTCTAAAATCTATAGAAGCTTTGAAACAGTGCTATCCAGTAGAACTTTCTGCAGTGATGGCAGTGCTCTTTTACACTATCCAATGTGATATCCACTAGCCAAATGAGGTTATTGAGCCTTTGAAATGTGGCTGGCATTAGTGAGAAATTGAATTTTTTATTTTATTTAATTTTACTTAAATGTAAGTAGCACTTTGAGCTAGTGGCTACTATATTGGACAGCACAGATTTAGGTTTTTATTTGTGGGTTGTTTTTTTCTTATCTATAAAATGGGTGTGTGTGTGTGTGTGTGTGTGTGTGTGTGTGTATGCATGCATGCATGTGTTGCAAGAAAAGCTGAGCTTTAAGTACAAGTCTTTCATTCAACGAAAGGTATCAAGAAGAGACATTGGCACCAAAACAGTAGAATTGGATATATATATATAGAATCTGTCCAAGAAATCATTTAAAACATAGTAAATTTGGTACACAGAATTAAATGGACTTCTTCCCAGAACAATAGAACAGCAGTCGAGGAATTGAAAACAGTGCTTGCTGGAGAAAAACAGGAAGAGAAAGAGACAGTGGGAACAGAGAGAATGGGAGGAAGAGAGGACGTGAATGAATGCAGGTGTTATTTATTGACATTTTAGAAATTTTAATTGAGGTGATATTACTGTACTGGCTTTGTAATCTAGTAGGGGAAAAAGCTAATTTAGTCTAGCTTCTTTTTGTAGTGAAGACTCAATAGTTAAA
This sequence comes from Nomascus leucogenys, assembly GCF_006542625.1. NCBI lineage: Eukaryota > Metazoa > Chordata > Mammalia > Primates > Hylobatidae > Nomascus > Nomascus leucogenys. The sequence goes on from NC_044382.1 coordinate 122,402,083, forward strand.
TAAACAGTGCTCTGCAGTATCTGTTTATTCCTTCAAAACAGTTAACCTTTCAGATTAAAGATGGCAAGAGCTAAAAGTAGAAAATAAAAACGTGTTATATTGACAGGTTTGGGGACTGTTGAAAGTGTTACATAGTTCAAATCTTTCTGATTAACTTGAGTTTCCAACTACATGTGATCACATAAAAGAACCAACATTTTTGTAGGACTCTGGTGTAAAAGGATCTTCATTCTGTGAAGGTAGAAAATCATGAGTCTGGGGAAGAGGACATTGAGAAGCAGTCATGTATCTATTTGCCTGGCTGATATTTGAGTAAGATTTTTTCTGGGTGGTCAGTAAATTTGTTTTTGGCTTTTCTAAACTTTGTTTCTCAGTTCTTGTTCTTAAATATTTCATTTTCTCTTGTTTTTTACCTATCCCAGAAAATTATCATCCAGTTCTAGGAGCAAAATAACATGTTTAAATGTTGTGACCAGTTAAAACACAAAGCCCCACTTTATCTACACCAATCTGTTAATATAATTCCTTTCACCTTTATCTCCTCAGTCTTTCTAAAGCAACTGTACAGCTTTTACTTCCTTGGAGAAAGAAAACAGATTGCCAGCAATCTGCCACATTTGAGTGTTGTGGTCTGGGTGTGACATTTCTGAGCATAGTGATTCCAGTAGAACACGCTTACTATATTTACAGTTTAAAATGTAGGAGTGCCAGATAGTAACATAAAGGGAGATTGAAAGTTTTACATAATGAGATGCTTAGCATCAGCTCAGTTTGGATGAACTGCTCTATGGACACTAATTCCCATCACTCCATGTGACTGGATGGAATTTTGGCTGGGTCATTGGCATTTGGGAGGATTATGTAGGGGAGAGTGTAGAATTCCAGAGATGGGACATAGTGGTATTAGAAAAAATATATTTCTGTTGCATCTTTTGATCTTTTGGGGACAGGATAGAAAAGGGGATTAGCAGCTAGAATCTCTTAATTTCACACCTCACTTAAAAAAAATTTATCTACTAGATCTTTGGGAAGGTGCCCTAATGTTCCCAGGGGTAGTTTAGCCATGCCAGCAACAGCAGCAACAACAACAAACAGTCTCTATGATGCTTCCTCCTGTCCCCATTTGTTGGGGAAAATGGTGATGTCACCATGCTTCAGACATTCCCCTAGCATGTTGTCACTATGCCTACCAGCCATCTTACCTTAGCACTTGGTCAAAAATAAATTCTGCCCTGGTGCCTCTTTAAGTTCTGTTTTCTCCTATTTGCCTGTCTGAAAACTCCCATTGCTCTTATGAACTGGACAACTAAAGCTGCAAAACCCTATGTTAGAGAATCTCTTTCCACAGATAAATGTGACAGCCTTGGTACAGCAATGAGTGCGTTGGAAAGCACATTTAATAACTTTCTGTAGTGTCATTATAAAATATGTTAATATTAATAGAGTGCAATTACAACATATTTTAACTGTAAATTTAACTTAGACATTATAGTGCATGCATTCAAATAAAATTCAAAGGAAAAAAGTACGGTATATAAAAAAATCTGAAATTTTATATTCAGTAAAATGATAGACTTGATATTCCCATAACCTTTTCATAACATCTAGAGGAGCTGGACAAATGGACGCCCATAGCTAAATGGGAAGGGAAATCTCCACGTGCCTGCATATATGTATGTAAACATATCAGCAGAAATGCAAGTAATAAGCTGGCTCTCATGTTTCAGCTACTCTGAGGACTACTTCTAATCTTGGTAATTAAGAGCCTTAACTTTTTTAGGGTCTTTTTTAGGGTCTTTTTTAAAAGAGAAAACTGCAGTAAAAATATAATTTATATTAGAACATGGTATATAATCTGTCTGTCACACCCCACTGAATAGCAGATTTTGTAGCAATGTGCATAGTTCTTACTAAGGATCAATGTTAACTACTCTTTTTTACTATTGTACTCCATTCTATTTTATTACAAAATGCTAGTCATAATGGTGGTTCTCAGTCTTGACACCTAGGAACCATAAGAATATGCCAGGGTCCCACTCTCAGTGATTCTGATTTCGCTGGTCTTGGGTTGTGGCCCAGGAGTCATGGTTTTAAAAGCTCCCTGGGTGATTCTAATGCACCGCCAAGATTAAGAACCACAGCACCAAATTGATTTCACTATGTACTAATAGAACTTGACAGCATATTTCAAAACCACTGCTCTAAAGGGATATACCTATAATAAAAGAATAGACTAAATATAAAATCTCCCACCACAGGAAGAAAGCAAACCAACAAACAAAAAAACACCCTTGATTCCCAGGCTGGGTAGGGTGTGTGCTTGGTGAGGTTATAGGGGTAGAAAGTGGTCTACGCTAAAGAATATGTAACCAAAGGCCTCCTCACATATGCTTTTGAAATCATACTACGACAAGTTCAGAAATCAGCATTTAAATCCCTGGTGGGTAACACCTTGAATTGCATGGTGGAAGCAAACACTAATCTCTATGAAGGGACATACCTTGACCCAGGTTCAGCTGGGTTTTTTTTTCTGACATAAGACATAAGCCTCTGTCCACCCAACCACCCAAGGCTGCAAGCTGCAACCACCATGAGAGTGAGCAGAAACAACAAACAGAAAAATGGAGTACTGTGTCCCCCAGAACTTCAGATATGTAGAGGACGAAACAAATTCTGTCTAAACTGATTAAAGAAAGATAAAATGCACAAGACAGAGGTATGCTATCAAGAAAAAATAAAAAAAAAAAAACCGGGACAAAAATTAAAAGAACCAAAGAGGAATTTCAATGGATAGGCAAAGTATTAATAACAGATTGGACAGAGCTAATTCATAGAGACGTAGTAAACTCGACGATGGAACTGAACAAATATTTGTCAAATTTTGCATATTCCTTATCTCTGCAGAAGTAGATAGAAAACATGAAAGAGATGAAGAAACACATGGGCACAATGAGATGGCTTAAGTACCTCAAATTGGATTTCCAGAAGAAGAAAATAACAAAAAAGGAAGCATGGCCCGGAATTTTTTAAAAGAATAAGATACGAATTCTCTGTTTCTGGAAGCCTAACAGATCCAAAGCCAAGTAAAGAAAAAAGAAACCTACATGTAGACACACGAATGTAAAAGGAGTCAGAAAACAAAAAGAAAAATCTTGCCACAATGATTGCTGATCCTAGAACATCCTAACATGAAAAACTAGAGCTGGAATATACTGCCTATTTCTAAAGTGCTGAAAGAAGTTAACTCCTAACCTAGAATTCTATGCCTTCCTAAATTTAATTTAAAAACAAAGGCAAAATAAAGGCATCAGATAATTAAAAAGTGAGAGTATTTACCACCAGGTCCTCTCTAAAATGGCTTCTAAAGGATTTCTCTCAAAAAGAGGGATGAGATCCCAGAAAGGATTTTTGACATCTTAAATGTGAGAAGGAATAGAGAGGAAAGAAAAAATGGCCCTCTGGATAAATGTAAACAAACAGGGTCTACAAATAACAAAACAACACCAAAAATGAGTACTTGGGAGGGTGAAGAAGGTTGAACTGAGGAGTTGGGTGACATGGTACAGGTGTGATTAGATTTAAAGCCTTCTAAGGGCCATGCACCTGCACTACTCGGGGGTAGGGAGGGGCTTTGAATTCTAAGTCTACAATCAAGTATGTCTTGTTAAAAGTTATAAGTATAACCTGTAAAGTAATAAAAATAGAATGTATAACATTAAGCAAATAGAGAATAGAAAAATGTGTGGTATGAAGGGAGCACATAACAAACGGAATTATTAATAGAAATTTGAACAGAATGTGATGGCTAAAACCCACAGATGTTAGTGACCACAACAAATGATATTATTCTTTTTTTATTCTAATTATATAAAGCTTACAAGAGTTATATCTAAAACAAGTATGTCAATGGGTTGAAAATAAAAGATTGGAAAAGATACAACAGGCAAATACTTACCAAAACGAGTTTGGTGTCACTATGTTAATATCTGATAAAAATAGTGTTAAAAGCAAAAATTAGTAGGAATAAAAAAGATCACTACATAATGTAAACTACAATTCACTGCAAAGTTTTAATAATTCTAAACTTGTTTGTATATATTTAATTATATAGCCTCAAAATATATCAAACAGTGACCAAACTAGAGAAATTAACACATTTACTATTATAGTGCAAGGTTAATACAACTCAGTATTTAATGAGTCATAAAGATGAAAAAGATTATAGATGATTTGAGTAACACAGTTAACAAGCTTGATCTAGGATACATATATTAAACCCTGTAGCCAATAACTAGTAAAGATACATTCCTTTCCAGCACGCATAGACTGTTTCAGTAATTGATCATATGTGATGCCATAAAATACATCTCAGTAGATTTCATAGAATTAGCATCAATGTGTAATTCATGTTCTCACAGAACAATGCAGAAAAATTAGAAATCAAAACTCCAGAAGTAACTAAACTAAAAACATACCGTTAGTCTTCCCTCCTCCCTAGCAATAAACACTGTTTTCCTAGGAAAAACGTCATGATAATATGAGGGTGGCATCCTTTCAAACTGTATATAAATGTAGAATTTTTTTTTCAAAACAAGGACTATTTGTATGATCATATAATTCAGTTTATTTTTAACTCAGCAGGCTATTACAGATATGCTGCCATGGCAGTACATACAGGTGTCCCACTAGACTAGATCACTAGTATATGTATCTAAAACAAGAGCTTAGTAAATGAGGCACTTGACTTTGGGTCACCTCACTTTGCTCCTAGAGATCTATTATTCCACAGCCTGTCCCTCCAGAATTCAAACTGACAAAGAAACTAGACTGCCAATGAGTAGACAAAAATGCGTGTTTTAAAGCTTATCTGCTTTATTCATAGAAAAAATAATTGGTGGACTCACGGATAGCTTTCTGCCTTTCATTGGATACTATTTTAGTATAGCTCAGAATCCCATTTCTCAAACACAAATTAAAAAGAGAAAAAAGCCACTGGAGTGAGGATAACAGAAGTTAGTGACAACCTGGTTAGGAACAGAATAAACAAAACAGTACAAAAGTGACATTATTAGAAACTAAATCTAGAGAGATTTCACATGGGGGAGAGACATCCCTCTCAGTGCATCACCATTACAGCAGAACAAATTATATATATACATATATATATAATTTTCATATATTGACTATATATATAGAGAGAGTCAATATTTGTAAATATTAGAAAAGAGTAACTTCTGTTCATTCAAGTTTGGAGGACAGGGACATTTATGTAGTGATTTTACAGAAAAACTATACATTTAAAAATGGAGTTGATGCAGAAAGTTACCTGGTTATAGGGGCTGAAATCATCAGGAATTTACCTATGTGGGGTGAACCTTGGCAAGTCCCTTCACCCGGCTGAACCTCAGTTTGCTCAGTGATATGACAAGCTGCTGCCGTGCTTCTGTCCTGGGATACAGTTGTCTCTTTTCTACCCTCATGCAATACATCTCTAGGAACACCTTCTCTTTGAAGTATGCCTCGCCAGATGCTATTGGGGCTTATGAATGGCAAACCAGGGAAGACTCAGACCATAAACCTGCCCCTCGGGTTTACAGTCTAGGAGGAAAGATGGGACATGTGCACCAGTAATAGCAGTGCAGGGCCTAAAGGATATGTAAGAGAGGGATGGAAAACCCTATGCTGTATAAAATTAAGTGTCGTTGGAACAGGACCTTCAGAATATGAAACACTTGTGAACTGAGGGAGAGATATGGGCAAGGGGGAAGAGAGGACACACAGTAGTTCTGTTTAAGAACATAGTGCATGAGCATGGTCAGAAGGGTAAATTGGAACCTCATTTAGAGGGACCTGATGCCAGCACAAGAGATTTTAAAGGTGTTTTTTTCACAAAGGAGTGACTAGTTATTTAAATGCTTAAGGCTGGGTGCGGTGGCTCATGTCTGTAATCCCAGCACTTTGGGAGGCCGAGGGTGGGGGGCAGATCACGAGGTCAGGAGTTCGAGACCAGACTGACCAACATGGTGAAACCCTGTCTCTGCTAAAAATACAAAAATCAACCGGGCGTGGTGGCACGTGCCTGTAATCCCAGCTACTCAGGAGGCTGAGGCAGGAGAATCGCTTGAACCCAGGAGGTGGAGGTTGCAGTGAGCCGAGATTGTGCCACCGCACTCCAGCCTGGCGACAGAGAGAGACTCCGTCTCAAAAAAAAAAAAGAGGCTTAAGAACATGAGGGTCATTAATACAGTACTAACAATTTATTTAAAATTTTTCTGCTTCAGTGGAAGACTTGTAGGTTATTTTCAGCATTTGGTCACATAATGTTCATTGTTCTCATGTAGAAAGAACTTTAGAATCATTAGGCGCTGCTTCATTGGGATTATGTAAGGAATGTCTTGCTTCCGGAATCTAAATCAGATTGAAGAGTTAAAAGGGAACAAGAACACAAGGATCTCAAATTATCCATTGCATAAAATATTTAATTTCCTATGAATAAGTGGATTTTACTGAAATTATTTTTCTGCCCTCAGGGGCTCTCAGGAAAGCAGTTTAATGAAGGGTACTGATTTTAGAAGCTCTTAAAATTTTTATAGTAGAAATAATCTGTGAAGGCACATGAAATAGATCCACGGGTGGCAAGTGTTGGAATCTATACTCCAGTGGGTGAACCTCAGAATTACTAAGAAGCAGCCTGAATGTGTGTTTGGAAGTAAAGAGATCTTGGTTATCACTCTTCTCTGCTCATAATTAGCCTTGTGACCTTGCACAGGCTTCACATTTGTGGGCCTCAGTATCTTAGGCTATAAATGAGAAAGTTGAACTGGATGGCTTCTGAGATCCACTTGTCATTCATAAATGTAGACAAACAGACAATGAATATGCAGAGAAAGAACTCAGGGAGAAGAACTATAGGTTTAAGTACTTTCCAGTTTTCTTTCTCTAAACTGAAAGTTATAGAGTGATACTTAGTTTTTTATTGTTGTTATTTTTTTCCCTAATATGTGCTATTTCTCTGTTGTGGGTACATTTTATGTAATGAGTTATTTTGTTGATTGCCGTTAAAGTCAGGCAAATATGTTACCTCCCAGCCTTATCAACTTATTTCTGCAGAGCCCTGTGTTACTTTTGTCTTGTGGGTATTGTAATCATTAGAACCTTTGGAATTGAGGCATGTTCCTCTTTATCTGTCATTACACATGCATGGTAATAACTCGAGGTATTCAGTACAGTAACAGCAGTTTAAAAATTTGTTTTTTGCTTCAGGATGTATGTCTGGGAGGCAGTTTCCAGCATTTTGTCATATAGTCTTCATTGTTCACATGGGGAAATAACTTTAGAATCATTAGGTGCTGCTACATTGGGATTATATAAGGAGTATCTTTCTTCTAGAGTCAAAATTCCAACTGAAGAGTTAAAAAAATAAAAGCAAAAACACAAGGATCACAAATTAGCAAATGCTTAAAACATAGAGTATCCTACATATTGAGGAGCTTGTTCTTTTATCATGGGGAGAGAGGTTAATAATTTTAAGCAAATTTAATAGGTTTAGAATTATTGAATCAAAATTAATATAAAATCCAGGTTTTCTCTAAATTTGTTAAATTTTGTTAATTTGTTCAAGTTGAGACTCACGTGAGCAATCATCAAATTGCAACAGATGTCAATACAAAACTATAAAAATCTATAAATAAGCAGGAGCATAAATATTCTATGTAATATATTCTATTGGCTACAAGATAAAAACAGCTGTATTAATTTTGATTTATCCTGCTTTTATGTTCCTAGTTAAAGCAATTAACTTCCAGATTTGAAGTTTCTTTAGTGATTAGGCTTATAGAATTTTGGCTTCTTGTAATTGATTATAAAAAACATTTATTGGGCACCTACTAGGAGCCAAATATTGAGCTAGTAAATGGGATTTCAGACATAGCCCACCCTTGGATGCTCAGTGACCACTGGTAAAGACAGACAAATAGCAAAATTAAGTTATAATTTAGGCCAGGTGCAGTGGCTCACACCTGTAATCCCAGCACTTTGGGAGGCCAAGGCAGGCGGATCACTTGAGGTTGGGAGTTTGAGACCAGCCTGGCCAACACAGTGAAAGCCCCTCTCTACTAAAAATACAAAAATTAGCCAGGCGTGGTGGCACATGCCTGTAATCCCAGCTAGCCAGGAGGCTGAGGCAGGTGAATCACTTGAGCCTGGGAGGCAGAGGTTGCAGTGAGCTGAGATTGTGCCACTGCACTCCACCCTGGGCAACAGAATGAGACTGCGTCTCAAAAACAAAACACAAAACACAAAAATTACAATTTAACACAATTGTTGTAATGTACATACAGATTTCAGTCTAAGAGAAGTACGTTGTTACTTTTTAGACGGGATGGGTGTTGAAAATGGAGAAGTGAGGTAGACATTTAGAAGCCAAGGGACAGAGGCAGCAGAATTTGGCATGTGGCTGGTGATAAGAAGAAATGTCAGGAAAGGTGGGTTGGGACCCAATTATTAATGGCTTGGGATATATGCTAAAGCAATTGAACTTTTCATTCTAAGCAGTGGGGAATCATCTTGTTTTAGAAAGATAACTCACAGAACAATGAGAAGGATGATATAGAGAGATAGGCTGGAGACAAGGAAAGGGGTAGACTGGTAAGATGTCTGTTACAATGGACTAAGCCTCTGTCATCTCATCACTAGAATAAGGCAATGGAAATGGGAATTCTCCCACTTATTCATTCACTAAGACTCTCTTTTTTGAGTATCTACCATGTAACAGGCATGGTTCTAACCAGCACAGGGCATATTGCTTTGAGCAAGACACAGAGACCACTCCTTAGGACGAGCAGTGATAATTCCAGGTGCCATGGGCCATACAGCAAGGGATACGTAACCCTTCTTAGGAGGAGGAAGGGTTAGAGTATTAAGAAATGATTGATTTCGGAATGTGAAGGACCAAAATACAGGCCAAAGTGGGGATTAAGATACAAGAAAAAAAAAGACAGCATATGAGAATCCTGGAGGGGTAAGAGCAATATATGCTCCATGAATTGAAACTACTTCAGCTGGAGCTTAGGGTGCAAGTTCAGGACAAGCAAAAATTAAGATTGGAGTGGCAAGAGGAGGTCAGGCCAAAAAGAATGCTCAATTTGAGAATGTTTGAAAGTGGATGCCCCAGAACATCAGGGTTCCTTGATTTGAGGGAAGAGACATAGGTAAAGGTGACTTCAACTTGTCTGATTTGATTTCAGGCACCTTGGTATTTGGAGATACCATCTTAACAGATGAAAGGAATATGGAGGGAGGACAGCTGTGTGCTGTATAAGTGGCACTGATGAGAGAGCACCATTTGGGTGTCTGGGTACTGTGCCGACCTGAAGCTTCACAAAAGCACCTTCTTGTCTCACCAAATGAGTCTGGGGACTGGACACAGCTGAAGAAAGCCTGCTGCTCTTCCTAGAACCTCCCCTCACTCAATTACCCCCTGAAAAAATTTTTCTCCTTGCACCCCACATTGCATCAAGTAACAGTGATTTGCACAGTGTGGGTCTTCATTGTATTATTTTTCTAAACCAGCATGTTGTTTATTTAGAACAGAAGGTTTAGATGGTTCATGATTTGTATATTCTGAATACAGTAGTAACATAATGTATGTGCTTGCATGTATATGTGTGTGTCTATACATGTATATGTATATGCAGTGTGGGGTGCAAAGAGACAAACTATTTCAGGGACTATTTGGGGGATTTCTAGGAAGAGCAGCAGGCCTTCTTTAGCTGTGCCCAAGTGATTTCAGGATAAGCACCTTTTATGATAAAGTGTATGTAAATTGGATCAAATAAATCTTTAATATGATAAAAGCAAAAATGCCCTACAACATACGTTACCTCCGTTTACTAAGAAAAAAAGGGTTATTATGAGATCCCTTTTCAATTGTAGATGTCAGCATTTTAGTAAAGTGTTCAGCTACCTTTGCATCCGTGAGACACTTTATAAAAATATTCCTTATAAGTAAAATACACAAGTTAAGAAACAGACACTTTAATTAAATTGCACAGAGCAAAAGAAAGCTTTAGTTGGCTGCATTACTCTTCACACTGTGTTTTAAAACTATTTCTATGTAAGCTAAGTAGCTACACAAATAGTCACACCATTGGAAGCATCTGTTTTAAAATGTTTGACATGCATCAAAATACACAAATTAATAAAAAGATCATCTCTATATGTATTCCATGACTTTTTTTCCTCTAGTTTGCTATCAATGTACATATCACTAAACAATATATAAAATTATCTTGTAAATGTATAAATTAAGCCTTGCTTCTATTATTTCTTCAGTAGCATGCCAGGTGAGCAGAATCTCAATACTGGGTAATGAGAGGCACTCTCTTTTATTCTAGTTGTTTGATTTGGAAAGCAATGCATCCCAAAAGCATCTACCCTGCAATAACCTTTTTGTGGATCCCACCTTGGGCACCAGCTGTTTCCCACAGTATAGGCAGGATCACGGGAAGTGACCAACATAGTCTTAATAGGAAGAACAGGGGTGCTTCGCAAGCCTGTGAAGACTAGGATAATTCTTCACTTCTTGTGGATGTCAGAATTTCTGGATAGAGGTTACTGGCCTTCTCCCCTGGCCCCAGTACTTGGTACAGTCTTCTATGAACTGGGGGAGTACTACATGTCTGAGTAAACTAATATACAAAAATGAGTCTAAACTCATTTCTTTAAAGTATTTGACTTATTTTCCTTGTCCAAGAAGCATCACAACAAAATAACCAAATGACAGAAGCGCATAGAATATTGTGTCAAATATGTATATATAAAGTCTTGGAAGTTGGGGAAAGTATTATATCTTCTGTGTCCTATTTTACTTTGGCAAAGAGGAAGTTCGGAGTGAATCTTAATGGCTAAATTGAAATAGCCATGTTATCAAAGCATTTATATATGTGTTCTGTGGATCTCACAACTTGGCTATCTGGTCCTTGCTGTCCCAACATGGCAGCCAATAACATCATATGGCTATTTAAATTTAATTTATATTTTATTTTATTTTTATTTTTTGAGACAGAGTCTCGCCTCGTTGCCCAGGCTGTAGTGCAGTGGTGTGATCTCAGCTCACTGCAACCTCCGTCTCCCAGGTTCAAGCTAGTCTCCTGCCTCAGCCTCCCAAGCAGCTGGAATTACAGGCATGCACCTCTGTGCCCGGCTAATTTTTGTAATTTTTTTGGTAGAGACAGGGTTTCGCCATGTTGGCCAGGCTGGTCTCGAACTCCTGACCTCGAGTGATCCGGCTGCCTCAGCCTCCCAAATTTCTGAGATTACAGGCATGAGTCACCACACCCGGCCTTTAAATTTAATTTTAATTGCCTGTAATCTACTTGGGAGGCTGAAGCAGGAGAATCGCTTGGATCTGGGAGGTGGAAGTTGCAGTGAGCTGAGATCACACCACTGCGCTCCAGACTGGGTGACAGAGCAAGACTCTGTCTCAATCAATCAATCAATCAAAATTTTAATTTATTAAAATGACATAAATTTAAAAATTTAGTTCCTCATTTGACACTATTCATCTTCAGGTGCTCAATAGACACGTGGCTAGTGGCCACTGTGTTGCACAGCACAGATATTGAATATTTTCATTATTTTTGCAGGAAGTTATTTTGAACAATGCTGTAGTGCAGCTCCTATTTCCTATTCTAATATGCTTCCAGGTCAGATATTTCCTATAAGCTTCCTCAAAGCCTATGTAGAACACATGCAAATACTTATTTATATCCTCTAGAGCACCCCTGTGCTTACCAAGCTGGGCACATAGTAATTCTTAGCCTGATTGGTAGAATGGAGGAGAAAGCTGGTTTTGATGCTTTTGACTTTTACCTGCCTAGTAGCCCTTCATCATTTAAGTTCACTGCACTGAGAACTGAATGCTTTTAGATCCAACTATTGTATTTGGCTGAGAGTTTGACTATCATCAGCTTAATTTTGTTATTTTAATAGAAGGAAGTGTCTCTGGGTTTGATAGGTTCATGTTTGGGAAGTATAGTTTAACAGAAGTAGAATTTAAGAAGATGTCCTGTGCTTGTTTTGAAGGGAGATGACTGACAAACATTGCACAACTGAGCTCAAGCTCATGGGTTTGTTTGATTTTTGTAATTCTGATCCTTGATGGCCTTTGGTTAACTGCGAAACAAAGTGCAGACGCTATTCTGTCTCCAAGCTTCCCTTTGCAGTATTCCATTCTGTTGATTCCTGCATTACCTATGGGGAAAAAAAAGTTCATCACACCAATTTAGTGAGTCAGATTTGTGATTCTGTTCAGGAAAATGTCTGCTGTATTTGTCATTGCTAGTCATTTTACAAGTGTATTTTGATGAGCTGCATATGTAGCACACTTGACAAAGGCGCACTTTTTCCTCTTTGCTTCTACAGGTGAAAACCTTCAACCGGGAAGCATTTTTATCATTTTAAATTCCAAAAATATTAATATTTAAGAATAATGAAATAATATTGAATTGCCTTTTTATTTTCACCTTTTCTGGATTAGTTGGAAACTTTATAGGAACTAGTGAAAGTTACATGATCTATTTGTGGATAGTGCTGGAAAACAAGGCTGGCTCTTTAAGTAATTAGTAGGCTGGCTAGCATCGAAAGTTTTGGGGTTTTCATGATTTATGTAGTGATTTTTCTCCAACCATTTATATTTTTACAACATTTTACTTGCAGTTATTTTCACTCTTTTATTCGCTTTCTCACTTTCAGCTCCCGCATCTCTTCCTTTCTTGTTACCCAACTCTTCTTTTCTTCCTTTCATTTCTTATTTTCTGCCTGTGTAAAAATATTTTTCTGGCTTCAACACAATATATTGTGTCAGTTGCAGATCTCTACAAGGGTGTTCTGAAGCCTTTATGGAGTAGGGGGCTGGTGGGTCTTAGTGGTGATGGTTTGAGTTTGAGACAGCTTCGTTCACTACACTGTGCTCCTCCTTCATGAACCTAGACCTGTGTTTTAATTCAGTTCCTGACATTTTGGCATTGAAGTCTATATTTTAGCTGCCCGTGCTGAATCAAGCAAGGTGCAATTTAGGAGGCATTCTAAGACTAATTTTTAGAATCGAAGTGGGAAAATTTGACTGGTAAACCTTGAAAATGACCTTCCCAGAAAGTCTGTGCTCATTCTCCTCAGCCTGTCTGGAATCATCTTCATCTGAGAACTCTCTCAGCTCGCTGGGTTTGGTGGCTCAGTTTTCTGACTCTGCTTCTTATCTCTCTCCGAGGAATAATGCAATGACATTCAGGACTATTCTGCTTCCCTAGAAACATAGCTTGAAACTGTGAAGTGCTGGAGGCTAAGACTTCTTGTCATTGTTTGTTCTATGTAGGAATTTTCATCTGCTGTATTTTGAAAATTAAAAATTTAGAATCAATTTGTGATAACTGCCTACTGTAGATGGGGCACCTTAAGCTGGTTGATTTGTATCAGTGGCGCATATTTTTTTCTCAGTTGACTGAGAGCCCTAAAGAGAAGCCCTGTCAAAAAATTCTCAGGAATACGTGACTGATACTAGACATAGAGATGTACGTCCTCCCTCGGCCTGCCACCCTGGGGATTGAAGTGCTAGTGTTGGTAGGAGGAGAGGCAGCTGAGGGGGCCCAAAAATGAAATGGCACAGAACGATCGTGAGCTTTCTTTTTTCATTTGGACTTCTTGTCACTGAACTTCCCACTTTCTTCCTGCTTTCATTTTGTGGCCTGCTGTACCCTCACCCCATTTTGCTTCTGCCTTTCCAAGGGACCTCTGCACTAACCTCTCCCTCTCCCTCCTCGCCTTCTCCAGCCCTCTTTTCACTCTTCGTCATACTAGTCACTGTGCTCACTGGCAGTGGCAGCAAAACGTAGTGTAGGGTAGAAGGGAGCAAAACCAAAGCTGCCCATGCTCTGAGCAGTCCTCAGGTATGTCACCTTGCTTCTGTGCAAGAAGGCCTGCTTCCAAAAGTAATGACTTTTCTTTGTGTCTACTTTTACATAAATAGAGAACTTGCTGAATGTAGAGCACACAGTCTGTACGCTGATGAGGACTTGGGTAGCGTTTTGTTATCTCCGTGCTCACAGCCACCTGGTGAGGTAGACAGTCTGTTCTCTTAGAGAAAAGTGAGGCTCAGATGTTAGGACGCACTGCTGTGGGTCACACAGAACAAGAGGCGGGGCAGCACCTGCGAACCCAGCTCAGTCCCTCCTTGCCTCTTGTCTCAGAGCAAGTGAACAAGACCCTGACTTTTGTATCTTCAAATGCAGGTTCATTTCCAACATTGCCTAGTTAAAAATATCCACAGGGATTTTTTTTTTTTTTCCTTACAGATTTAGGAGATAAGATCTGGTCTTTGATCTTGAGAATCTCAGAGGGGTGAAATATACAGATGCTGCCTCCTCAGATCTGCTACCTTAGATTGGATTTAGAATAGACTAAGCATCCAGACACACACACACACACACACAGACACACACACACACACACACACACACACACACACACACACACACACTCTTCCCTTAGAAGAGCCCTTAACCCTTAAAATTCTTGGTAACACTGCAGGGCTTCTGGGCATAGGAATGGCCTGGGACTTGTTTGCTTCAGCCATGACTTCTGTTTCCCATGTGGAACACCCTCTCCAGGGTGCCCAGAATGGGGGCTTTCCCTGCAAGGTATTCCCACAACATCCGCTCACAACCCTCCTCTAGCACTGATCTGGCTGAACTCTGCAGAGCAGCTGTGGGGATAAACTGGTGTGGCACTGCCACCTAGTGACTGCCCGCCACGCTGTTCTTTGCCTCTGAGGTGCCCTGCATCCGTCAGCTGGCTGCTACCCATCATGGAAAATCATGGTGAGGGCTTCTAAAAATAGAGTCCGCCAGGCCAGTGTCAACCTGCTCTCTCTGCTATCAGCAGAGCCTGGCACGTATCAGACATGGATTAGATTAAGTGTTTTTGAAAAAGTGGTTTTTTGGGTAAGGGAATCTTTGGGCCTGGTGGAGCATGGCTCCATCTGTCTGCTGGGGTTCCAGTTTCCTCTTGGAGGAGCTCACAGTGTGCACAGGATGCCTGGCACGCAGCAGGGGCTGAATGAATAGAGGTTGCCCCGCAAGATTTAAATACCCACTGGTCTGGAAGTTAGAAAAGGAACAGGAGGAAAGAGAAACTTGGTCAGAAATGCTAGTCCTGGTTAAAACATCGTTCTGGATTTTGATATTTTTTGATTTCCCAGAAAGTATCAGGGGCTTGAGAATATCATTCTCTTCAAGCGTTTTTGCCAAATTCCAAGATTTTCTAGTTTCACTACTTTCCAGATGTGTTGATATGAAGCCATCTCCAGATTGTCTGATGGCCATTACTAGAGTCCCAGCTGCCCTGAAACTCTAGGCCAGTAGTTCAGAACAGGAGTAATAACGCCCCTAGGGGAATTATGGAAATTAGTGGAGAATTGTTTTTCTTGTTGCTGCCTTGGGCCAGGGATGCTGTGTATCTGTTATGCATTTAACAAAACACTGTTCTACATCCCACTTGACTTCAGATTGACCTACTGGATATTATATATATATCAAAAGCCTGTTTATAATTTTCTTAGCTTAGACCTAAATTCATTTTAAATAAGGGCATAAAATATTTTCGCTCAGTAGTAATCAACATTTAATTTTCAAACAATGTAATTTTCTAACAATATATAAATTGGGGGAAATTATTAGTGATACCATCTGTGTTCTTACAGGTTTTTAACATAGTGAAAGTTATATAGGTGTGAGATTTGAGACTTTTAACTTATTGACAGATAAGTCATTGCTGAAGTCACTTAATCCAATATGACATGTAAATGCATAGTGAATAATAGAGTTAGAAAACAAAACCTCTTTGTCATCTCAGGGAAACATGATAAATGTAATTCTTCAAGTTTGAAAATTTGTGTATGTTCTATCATTCCCTTCTTTTCCATTGGGACTTTGAACTTTATTTTAAAGTAAGCTTATGCTCTTAGAACATAGCCACTGATGGTCTGGAGACAAAAAAGTAAGTTGTCTATATCCCAAGTGTGAATGAAACTCTCATTAGCCAAGGTTAATGCATGAAAAGAAACCAGACCTTTTTCAGAACCATGCCCCGCCAAACATACATGCGCGCGCGCACACACACACACACACACACACACACAGGGAGAGAGAAAAGTGGTTAGTTTTGACATTTTTCTCAATGAAAAGAAGAGACGAAAACATTCGAAATGTGCAAAGTTAAAGGAGCAGAAGAAAATCAAGGTAAAAATACTCACCTTGGCATTTTAGAGTCAATAAAGAATTATATAATTTATAAAAATTCAAGGCCGGGCGCGGTGGCTTAAGCCTGTAATCCCACCACTTTGGGAGGTTGAGGCGGGCAGATCACGAGGTCAGGAGATCGAAACCATCCTGGCTAACACGGTGAAACCCCGTCTTTACTAAAAATACAAAAAAATTAGCCGGGCGTGGTGGCGGGCACCTGTAGCCTCAGCTACTCGGGAGGCTGAGGCAGGAGAACGGCGTGAACCCGGGTGGCAGAGCTTGCAGTGAGCCGAGATCCCGCCACTGCACTCCAGCCTGGGTGACAGAGCAAGACTCCGTCTCAAAAAAAAAAAAAAAAAAAAAATCAAATGGAATCCTACCTAAATTAAAGCTGGGCTTTAGATGTAGCAGCATTATACTGCCTGTTGCTGCTGCTGCTTCTCTTTGTTTACTTACTGATATTAAAGGAAGTCTATATTGAAATCCTCAAGATCCTAAAGCCATGTTTATGTTTTCATAACTTAGTTATAGGGAAAACATAGGAGTGCAAGGAGGGGACTATGAGAACGTCAAATAGATTGGGGCAGTTTACATTCTCATACGTTCTATAAATTAGTTCCAGAGAGTAGTTTCATACATAAAACTACAGCATTTATACTTTAGAGCACCCTCACTTAGGGAGGTTTTTATTAAAGTGTTTGGACTTACTGGATTTTACATTTTATTTGAATTTAGAACTGTAATTTTAGGTGTCAGTGTTGGAACATTATTAGACACTCATCATTTTCAATCTGTTGCATATATTTTTCTTTGATAGATCTTTACATCTGGTGTTCACATTTATTACAGCTTGCATATTACCTTATTCCTTGCAACCAGTTTTCTCCCTTACCATATTTTAAGCTTCTCATGAACGCTTAGTATTTTTACTCATCTACGTATTCTTAGTGCCTCCAAAAGTTTCTTTACATGTAGATGTTCACCGTGTTATTGAATGAGAAACTCCTCCTGAAATAAAGCTAATTGATGGTTCTCAGACTAGATCGCACATTAAAATCATCTGGGGAGCTTTTAAAAAATCACTGTGCCATGGCTTCACCCCCGGAGACCTCAGCTTCATTGTTTACGGATGGGGCTTTGCACAGGATTCCTTTTAACCCTTCCCAGGTGGCTCCAATATGCAGCTACAGGTGAATATGAAGCTACAGTGAATAGCTACGTGTGAATATCAGCAAGAAGAGACACATGTTAGTTCTTTTTTCTGAGCCATTGGCAGTCAGCTCTTTTCCTTTTGAACTTAGATATGTACCTTCTTTGAATTTCTTTTTATGCTTATATGTTCTAATTAATTGAAGCACTTATTTTATTTGCCTTTAATTCAAATCAAAACTACATGCACATAGTTGCAATTTGGAAGGAGACCATTTATCAGACTCCTTGCACCTCTCTGAGCCTGCAGCTGGTGGACACGGAAATGTCAGCTTCGTTACTAAAATTAAACAGATTTGGACACCACGACTTGCCCTACAGCCACATGGGCTTTCTAATGTTCTGCTGATTTACCACCGAATTTGAAAAAAGCCGTAGGTGTACCCTCACACGGAAGGAGTCACTCTGTGTCCCAGGTGAGCTTATCACATAGAAAACCCTGTACAACTGCTTTGTGGGCAAGCCAAGGAAAAAGAGGGCCTGATCTTTGCCTGCTCAGTTCCTACTCCCAGATTTTTCATCCCTCCCCTCTACAAAACGAGAGATGCATTGCCTACCTCTTTTCCTCCCAACACACATACTACACTACTTAAAACAAATAATGTTAGAGGGAAGCATTTGAATGTTTAGCTCGGATTATTTTTCTCCTCTTAGAAACTTGTTAAGATCTTCTCTTTATTCCTGGTATTTAAAAATTTACAGTGATCTGCCTTGACTTAGGTCATTTCTTATTTCGCATACATATTCTCAGTAGAATCTTCCCTTTAGAGATAGATGTGTGCCTTCCAGTTTTCCTATCAAAGAAATAGAAGAACATTATTTCTTTTCTTCCACTGTTCATATTATCCTTCTGGAAAGATAGTTGTTGGAACCTCTATTTTAATTGTATGAGAATGTATCTTTTTTGTTCTCCTCTTTCCTTCTCTTTTTGTCTTTTTGTTCTACTTTCTGGGAAATTTCATCAACTTACATTCTAACTGTATTATGGTTACTTTTTCATTATAACTTGGAGTTGTATAGTTGTATTCCACCTTTCCTCTTCCTATCAATGCAATTTTTTTTAACTTTGAGTTCCCGTGATACATGTGCTGAATGTGTAGGTTTGTTACATTGATATACATGTGTCATGGTGGTTTGCTGCACCTATCAACCCTTCATCTAGCTTTTAAGCCCCATATGCATTAGGTATTTGTCCTAATGCTCTCCCTCTCCTTTCTCACCACACCCCAACAGACCCCTGTATGTGATGTTCCCCGCCCTGCGTCCATGCTTTCTCATTGTTCAGCTCTCACTTGTGAGTGAGAACATGCGGTGTTTGGTTTTCTGTTCCTGTGTTAGTTTGCTGAGAATGATGGTTTCCAACTTCATCCATGTCCCTGCAAAGGACATGAACTCATTCTTTTTTATGGCTGCACAGTAAAGCTTTTATTTAGCTTTTTTGTAGTATAATTTACATAGTTCAGGAGTCCTGTCTCCTCATGACTCTACATCATCTCAGGTTTGTTCTGTTTCCTCCCTTCCCTTCCTTTCTTTCTTCCTCCCTCCTTTTTGTATCTTTTCTACAGAAATCAGATTCAAGTGTGTCCTGATCATTTGCCTTTCTCTTGTATTAAGAGTGGCAATTGGAAGCCAGTTGGAAGCTCGGTAAGGGTAAGGGCTTACTGTTTGATGACGATCACTGTGGGGTGATAGCTGAGTTTTTCATTAGGGAATTCTTGATAGTAATACATGAATGTCTTTCGTGAGAAGTTGTGCTGTTTCTCCAGGGAAAAATATTCTTTCTCTCTATTAGCAAATTCTAATATTAGGGTCAGGTATGGGAAGTGAAGGAAAGAGACTAGAAATGCTACTGTTCAGCTTAGAAACTTGAACTTAAGGCCCCAAACACTTCTTCTGCCTTTGGCTGGGCCCTGAGTCTCTGAGTATCCAGTCTATCCCCAGAGAATGAACCTATCTCCTGTGAGTTGTCTGTTGGTACCAGGCAGGGCAGGTACATGAGTATCCATCATTCTGTATACTTAGGCTTAATCAGTTCCCCTGTTTTTAGCTTTGGACTTTATCCACACATTTTGTGGTACTTGGTTTCTCCAAGTTGTGACACTTCCACAGGTTCTATGACAATTTGTGCCTTCGAATTGGGGGTACACAGACCATTTATATTTAATGTGGTTACAGATATGCTTATGTAAATCTCTCCTCTTGCTATTTGTTTACTATTTGCTCCATCTCTGTCCTTTTTTTTCCTTTATTTCTAGCTCTCGGGATTATTTTTTAATATTCAATTTTCTATCCTTTATTGAGTTATCAGCTATTCTTTTTCAATGTGTTATTTCAGTGGTTCCTTTGGGGTTTATAGCACACAGGCTTACCTCATTTTATTGTGCTTCACTTTATTGTGTTTCACAGATATTGCATTTTTTACAAACTGAAGGACTGTGTCAGTGCTGCATCGAGCAAGGCAATCAGCATCATTTTTTCCATAGCACATGCTCACTTGGTGTCTTTGTGTCACCTTTTGGTAATTCTTGTAGATTTTCAAACTTTTTCATTATTATACCTCTTACGGTGATTTATGATCAGGGATCTTTGATATTACAATTGTAATTATCTTGGGGTTCTGTGAATCAAGCCCATAAGAGAAGGCTAACCTAATTGATAAATGTTGTGTGTGTTGAATGCTTCACCAACTAGCTGTTCCCCCATCTCCCTCACTTTTATCTGGCTTTCCTATTCCCTGAAACGCAGTGATACTTAAATGAGGCCAACTAGTGACCTACAATGGCTTCCAAGTGTTCACGTGACAGGAAGGATTGCATATCTCTCACTTTCAATCAAAAGCCAGACATGATTAAGCTTAATGAGGAAGGCATTTCAAAAGCTGGGATAAGCTGAAAGCTAGGCTTCTTAAACCAAACATTTATCCAAGTTGTGAATGCAAAGGAAAAGTTGAAGGAAATTAAAAGTGCTACTCCAGTGAACACATGAATAATAGGAAACAAAAGAGCCTTAATGAGGTTATGGAGAAAGTTCGAGTAGTCTGGATAGAAGATCATACAAGCTGCAACATTTCCTCAAGCCAAAGCCTAATCCAGACAAGGTCCTAACTCTCTTCAATTCTTTGAAGGCTGAGAGAGGTGAGGAAGCTGCAGAAGAAAAGCTTGAAGCTAGCAGAGGTTGGTTCATTAGGTTTAAGGAAAGAAACCATCTTTATAACATAAAAGCAAGGTGAAGCAGGAAGTGCTGATGTGGCGACAGCAAGGTGTCCACATGTGATCTAGCTAAGATCGTTGAAGGTGGCTACAATAAATAGATTTTAAATGTAGATGAAACAGGCTTCTATTGGAAAAATATGTCATCTAGGAATTCCATAGTTAGAGTGGAGAAGTTAATGCCTGGCTTCAAAGTTTCAAAGGACATGTGAACTGTCTTGTTAGGTACTAATGCTGCTGGTGACTGTGAGTTGAAGCCAATTCTTATTTACCATGCTGAAAAACCTAGGGCCCTTAAGAATTATACTAAATCTACTTTGCTTGTGCCCTGTAAATGGAACAACAAAGCCTGGATGACAGCACATCTGTTTATAGCATCATTTACTGAATATTTTAAGCCACTTTTGAGACCTGTTGCTCAAAACAAACAAACAAACAAAGACTTGTCTCAAATTATTACTGATCACTGACAATGCACTTGGTCACCCAAGAACTTCGATGGAGATGGACAAGATTAGTGTTGTTTTCATGCCTGCTAACACAACATCTATTCTGCAGCACACAGATCAAGGAGTAATTATGACTTTCAAGTCATATTATTTCAAAAATACATTTGTAGGGCTATAGCTGATGGAGCTAGGCAAAGTAAATTGAAAACCTTCTGGAAAGGATTCACTTATTCTACATGCATTAAGAACATGTGTGATTAAGGGAAGGAGGTCAAAATAGCAACATTAACAGGAGTTTGGAAGAAGTTGATTCTAAACCTCATGGATAACTTGAAAGGATTCAAATTTCAACAGAAGAAGTAGCTGCAGGTATAATGGAAATAGCAAGAGAACTAGAAATACTAATAGAAGTAGAGCCTGAAGAAGTGATTGAATTGCTGCAATCCCATGATCAAACTTGAATGTATGGGGAGTTTGCTTTGCTTCCTGTGGATCAGCAAATAAACTGTTTCTTGAGATGGAATCTGCTCCTGGAGAAGATGCTGTGAACATTGTTGAAATGACAACAAAGACTTTAGAAAATACATAAACTTAGTTGATAAAGCTGTGTCAGGGTTTGGGAGGATTGATTCCAATTTTCAAAGAAGTTCTGTAGGTAAAATGCTATCAAATAGCATCATATGCTACAGATAAATCTTTCCTGAAAGAAAGAGTCTATTGATGTGGTGGCAAACTTCATTGCTGTGTTATTATAAGAAATTGCCACAGCCATCTCAACCTTCAGCAAGCACCACCCTGATCAGTCAGCAGCCATCAATATCGCGTTAAGACCCTCCACCAGCAAAAAGATTATGACTCACTGAAGACTTAAATTCATAGAACTTTTGAGCAATACAGTACTCTTCAATTAAGGTATATAAATTTTTTAAGACATCATGCTATAGCACGCTTAATAGAACTACAGTATAGTATAGACATAACATTTTTAGAAACTGGGAAACAAATTTGTGTGACTTGCTTTGTTGAAATATTTGCATGATTGCAGTGATCTGCATCTGAACCTGAAATATCCCCCAGGTATGACTGCGCTTACACCCTTAGGCATGCTATACCTATGTTAGCACAATCTTTCTTCACCTGATAGTATATACTATCTTTTACTGTAGTTTATCTTCAAGCAATACTGTATCACTTCACATAGATGAGTTTTCCGCTGAATAATCAAGCAGAACCCTTTGAAGTTCTCTGCATGTGTCTCTTTACAGGTCTCTCCTTCTTGATTTTTGCCCTTTTGAATTCTTAACCTCCCTGGATTTCCAGCTCTGTCCTTCAACAGAGGGAGACCTCCAGGCAGTGCCAGGTTTCCTTCCCTGAGCTGCACTTGGGAGATTCTCTTTAGTCATTAAAGTAGGGGCTATTGTATTGCTCAGTTGTTTTCCATCTCTCAAGAATCACTGTCCTTTGTTGCTAGATAACCAATGTCTTGATAACCGTTGTATCAAATATTTTATCTGCTTTTTTAGTTGTTTCAGGAGAGAGTATAAATCTCTCCTGTTGTTCCATCTTGGCTGAAAGCAAGATACACACTAATTCACATAAGAATGTGTTGTTTCTTCTTCTCTGATGTCGTCTTTCATTTCCCTTTGTTCTTGTTGGTTTACACCTTTAAAAAAAATGTATTGCTGTCACTTAAATGGTATTTCAGGAGAGAGGTGGATTCCAGAAAGAGAACTGATGGTGGATTGATCACACGCATTTACATCTCCAAAATACTTCTCGCTAACTAAGGCTGACATTTGAGACCAGAGCTGACATTTGAGATGAGATATTTTTATCCATTTTTAGTATTACTGGTAAATTTAATAGAAAAGGATTAATGAACACAATTTGTTAGCTGTTAACCTCCACGACTGAATTATTTTTACAGGTATAAAAATACCTCCTAAGTTGCACACAGATCTTGGAACGTAACGTGACAAATCCAATTTTTGTTCACTGATGAGCAAGAATTATTTTTATCCACTTTTTGTATGTCTATCTATATGATCCTAAAAATCTAGCGTGTGGCCTAGGGCAAGTCGAGGACATGTTTCCCTTTGCCACACTAATTACTTCAAATATTACTTCTCTGCTATATTTTTGTAAGCATCTGTGGCTATACAACAATGAATAAGGCATAGTCGTTGTCTTCAAATTCTTTATAATTTCGATTCTAAGGGCATGTTAGATGAGCAAACTCCACATTAGCTGTCTTTTTTTTTTTTAATTTAAGTTTTAGGGTACATGTGCACAACGTGCAGGTTTGTTACATGTGTATACATGTGCCATGTTGGTGTGCTGTACCCATTAACTCTTCATTTAACGTTAGGTATATCTCCTAATGCTATCCTTCCCCCCTCCCCCCACCCCACAACAGGCCCCAGTGTGTGATGTTCCCCTTCCTGTGTCCATGTGTTCTCATTGTTCAGTTCCCACCTATGAGTGAGAACATGTGGTGTTTGGTTTTCTGTCCATGCGATAGTTTGCTGAGAATGATGGTTTCCAGCTTCATCCATGTCACTACAAAGGACATGAACTCATCCTTTTGTATGGCTGCATGGCTGCATAGTAGTCCATGGTGTATATATGCCACATTTTCTTAATCCAGTTTATCATTGTTGGACATTTGGGTTGGTTCCAAGTCTTTGCTATTGTGAATAGTGCCGCAATAAACATACATGTGCATATGTCTTTATAGCAGCATGTTTTATAATACTTTGGGTATATACCCAGTAATGGGATGGCTGGGTCAAATGGTATTTCTAGTTCTAGATCCGTGAGGAATCACCACACTGACTTCCACAATGGTTGAACTAGTTTACAGTCCCACCAACAGTGTAAAAGTGTTCCTATTTCTCCACATCCTCTCCAGCACTTGTTGTTTCTTGACTTTTTAATGATGGCCATTCTAACTGGTGTGAGATGGTATCTCATTGTGGTTTTGATTGCATTTCTCTGATGGCCAGTGATGATGAGCATTTTTTCATGTGTCTTTTGGCTGCATAAATGTCTTCTTTTGAGAAGTGTCTGTTCATATCCTTTGCCCACTTTTTGATGGGGTTGTTTTTTTCTTGTAAATTTGTTTGAGTTCATTGTAGATTCTGGATATTAGCCCTTTGTCAGGTGAGTAGATTGCAAAACTTTTCTCCCATTCTGTAGGTTGCCTGTTCACTCTGATGGTAGTTTCTTTTGCTGTGCAGAAGCTCTTTAGTTTAATTAGATCCCATTTGTCAATTTTGGCTTTTGTTGCTATTGTTTTGGTGTTTTAGATATGAAGTCCTTGCCCATGCCTATGTCCTGAATGGTAATGCTTAGGTTTTCTTCTAAGGTTTTTATGGTTTTAGGTCTAACATTTAAGTCTTTAGTCCATCTTGAATTAATTTTTGTAAGGAAGGGATCCAGTTTCAGCTTTCTACATATGGCTAGCCAGTTTTCCCAGCACCATTTATTAAATAGGGAATCTTTTCCACATTTCTTGTTTTTGTCAGGTTTGTCAAAGATCAGACGGTTGTAGATATGAGGCATTATTTCTGAGGACTCTGTTCTTCTGTTCCATTGGTCTATATCTCTGTTTTGGTACCAGTACTGTGCTGTTTCGGTTACTGTAGCCTTGTAGTATAGTTTGAAGTCAGGTAGCATGATGCCTCCAGCTTTGTTCTTTTGGCTTAGGATTGTCTTGGCAATGTGGGCTCTTTTTTGGTTCCATATGAACTTTAAAGTAGTTTTTTCCAATTCTGTGAAGAAAGTCATTGGTAGCTTGATGGGGATAGCATTGAATCTATAAATTACCTTGGGCAGTATGGCCATTTTCACGATATTGATTCTTCCTACTCATGAGCATGGAATGTTCTTCTATTTGTTTGTATCCTCTTTTATTTCATTGAGCAGTGGTTTGTAGTTCTCCTTGAAGAGGTCCTTCACATCCCTTGTAAGTTGGATTCCTAAGTATTTTATTCTCTTTGAAACAATTGTGAATGGGAGTTCACTCATGATTTGGCTCTCTGTTTGTCTGTTATTGGTGTATAAGAATGCTTGTCTTGCGACCCAAAGTAACATTTATCAGATGGTGCTAGAGGTATCTACAAGATGTGCCTGGGATACATTGAGGGAACCAGGCTTGGAGTATCATGCTGACAAAAAGCTACAGGGAGTCTGGAGAAGAGGACCCACAAACAGATCCTCAGAGTACAATCGAGGGTTAGAGAAAAGGGGGAACATGTTTCCCAGCAGAAGGAAACACACCTGCAGAGAAACAGAGCTGTAAAGGAGAACAGGATACCTCCCAGCCATTAGTGTGTGGGTGCTGAGGGAGGCAGTAGTGCAGGCCAGGGGCTATCACTCTCCTGGGGAAGAAGGCGCTGATTCCTTGGAAAAGATAACTCCTGTGAACTTTGACAAACGTTATAGAAAGCTATCATATTTGTAATCTAAGAAAGAGTGTGAGACCATCAGTCAGCAATGAATGAAGAAATGAATTAGGAATAGAAACTAAGAAAAGGAACAGTTTGCTTCTTTTAAAACATTAAAGTTGATCTTACAGTCTTTGTCTCTGAAGCATGCAGTTCATGCCAAAACTCCAAAGTCCTCATTTTAAAAGCTTGAGATTATTGGGCATTCCTTGCACTAATTTTAACCTTATTGAATGTGTTTTTATTAAATCAGCATTCATGTTGATCACAACTTGAAATTTGTACGAATTATTTCTTCATGCCTTTCTCAGAATAATTCTCCTTGTATAGAAAAAGGTTGGAATTGTCTAAGTCTCTGAAACGAACTTCTATAAAAAATGTTTTGAAAATTTTTAAACATTATATTACTCATTCACAATGATGTGAATCTGTCATAGATTAAAAACCTGGGGATGTTTAAAATGATAATATCATCCTGTGAAAAGTCTAATTTTGTTTCTGAGTTGCCGAAAAACAAAATAGGAGATTATTCTAATAGTATCTAATTTGGATCTTGATTACCTCATCTTGAATATTCACAATCATGTATGTCTGAGTGCAATATAAACATTAGTGTGAGATGTTATTTTTGTATTCTGAGCTATTTTTTAGGGCAGGTTTATTATTTTGTAAGAAAAAGGATAATTTATCATTGAATCCCAACCCCTAAAATGCCAACTCCTAGAAAGATGCTTGCTTCTATTTAAAGCCCTTCAATACAGGATGACAATCTCTGATGCGGTGTAATGCGCATAGCATATAGTAAATATTAATTGAGTGATTTAATGATGTATTTCTTGAGAGTATTTGGCAAATAAGGATGGAAGAAATTTGTCTAAGATTTGAGCATTTATTAAAGGTAAGCATCTAATGAGTTAGCTTGCCTAAATGTTCCAGTGAATGCTTTTCATTGCAGTTTTTAGTCATTTACTGCCCCCAACTCTGAAAAACATTTTTAATAAAAAGTGCTGCAGGAGGAAGAGATTAGAAAGACCCTTCACACCCATGCCAAAGATGAAATTTCCCTGCAGGCAGCAGCCATGAAGGTACCCCCTAGAAAGCTTTGTTTATCGTATGAAATCTCTTACTTCTCTTCGTAGTTACCTGCTCTATGAAAACCACATGCCTAGGCGCTTGTTTTTTGTTTGTTTGTTTGTTGTTTTTTGACAAGGAGTCTCACTCTGTCATCCAGGCTGGAGTGCAGTGGCAGTGCAGTCTTGGCTCACTGCAACCTCCGCCTCCCAGGTTCAAGTGATTCCCCTCCCTCAGCCTCCCACGTAGGTGGGACTATAGGCTCATACTACCACACCTGGCTAACTTTTGTATTTTTAGTAGAAATGGGGTTTCACTATGTTGGCCCAAGCTGGTCCCGTACTCCTGACCTCAGGAGATCCGCCTACCTTGGCCTCCCAAAGTGGTAGGATTCCAGGTGTGAGCCACCACACCTGGTCGGCCTAGCTAGATATTAATAATAGTGTTCTGGTCACTCACTGTGGCAGTGAAAAAACAACTCGAAGATTTCACTGGGACCCAGGCACATTTTCTCAGTGTCTAGAAACTAAGTATCTAAGGACACTTTGCTGATATAGAGATGGTCAAGAATATAACTGTTTCAGCCAAAGATTGTCCATGCATTACAACATATGTCAAATGAGAAAATGCAAGTTAAGCTCTCAGCACATAGTGAACACTTAGTAAGTATGGTATGTACATACATATGCATCAGGGAACCAGAGCCATTAACTATTAAGTGTGTCACATCGGTGTATGAATCATGCTAAGAAGCAGCTTTATCTCACAATTAAAAATTGAATAGGAAATGAACTCTTTTGCCTCCCGTCTCTTTACAGACCATTCTTATGACAGGGTAATGTATTTCCTGTTTTAGGAAATTGCTTGGTGAGGAATACTTACTAGAGAGCCCCAATATTATTAATAGGTTATAGTCCAGAGCTTATTTCTAGGGGTTTTATTTTGAAAGGAAAACCACGTCCTCCCATTGAAACTCTGTTACATATGCATAGCAGGCTCCCAGAGCAGTCCACAGAATCCTGCTTAGCTCATAATGTGGCTGAGCATAGCACTGATCACATAGCATCTTCCTAGGTAAATATTAGGTAACAAAGATTCTCAGGGGAAATGCGCTCAGCTCCCTTCTGGAATGCTAGGAATACATATGAGTTTCTTTTTGACAATGACAGCCTCTACACCAAGACCTTCTGGGGAGAGGTACTCTACAGCTAGGTCGTGGAGGCTGTTTAGGGATGAGGAACGGTGGTGATTTCTGCACCTGTGCCACCAGAAACTTGCAGGATGCTCCTAACCAGGCTGGCTGCCTGTTCACATGCCCTTCCCTTTGATTCCAGGAGATCAGTGATTGCCCTTTCTCTGGGGTTCCACTCACTCCAGCCCAGAGCCTCTTTCCTTAGTCCACAGTAGCAGGAAACAGAATTTCTTAGCTTCTCTCTTCTTGGGAAGAAGGAAAAGGGACAAATGTGATAAGAATGGGTCTCTTGTAGGTCCAAAGATAGAGTGTAAGATCTACTGATATTATGGAGAAAAGCTTATACCCTATAAGTCTGCATTTTTTATTCTTGAAGCAGGAAGCTTGGCATGGGATGAAGGACAGGAAAAAAAAAAAAGCATAGAGAATGCCATGGCCCAGTTTAGGTTGCATATAGGGCTAATCCTGGGGCTCTGGCTAGGAGCAGCCTCCTTGCCACCACAGCCCTGGCAGCACAGACACAGATGGGGAATTGAGTTGAAAGGCAGGACTGAGTGAGTGAAGCAGGAGATGATGAGTACCGTGCAATTATCAGTATATTTTGCAGAGCAAGAAATGAGGAAAGGAAAGCCCTCCGAGTGGTATCTGAGGGATGGGAAGGAGTGGTGGTCCTTTCCAATGGTGGGTGAAAAGCAAGGAAGTCTTCTAGTGACCAGAGTCTGGGGCCTGACTGTCTTAGAAACCAGAGCAGGGCCTCTCTGCCCCATGACCACACAGAATGTGCATCCAGAGCAAATTCTTCTAGGGTGACAACTCTCATGGCCTTGCTGTTGTATGCATACATGCTGTTGTATAAAACCAGTGTCCACATCATGGGCACAGAGGGTTACTGTTTCGTAATATTAATTCAACCAAAGTGTGATTGGATACCTGTTTCTGATATAAAAGCTTTCTTCCTTACCAGTAAAATTTGACACCTCAAAGAATGATTAGGATGCTTTGAATCCCTCTCCCTCTTTTCGACTATAAGTTCTTTGTGTATAACTGGTAAGACAACTTCTGTTAAGCTCTGGTTATGGGCAGGGACTCTGTGATCAGACGTGCAGTTTCTGTGTTCAAGGATGAAGAACATCCAGGTAGATTGACCTATTATAATATGGTCCCATGATCTAGGGATGTGCACGATACTCAGGGAGCAAAGGGGAGGCACTGAGGGGAAGAGAAGACAGAAAAGGCTCGCACTTGAACTTACTTTGAAGGATGAAGAGGAGTTAGCCCATCGTCAGGAAATCAAGGTAGCAAAGAACAGTCCAAGCAAAGGGAACATCGTGATTCATTTTGGTTACAAAGGTGTGGAGTGAGATTGGGCAGCTGCACATTGTCTCTTAAGTCTGGCACATCAGCTAGGCAAGGAGTGACGAGACACGGGCAGGGGCCGGAGGAGTCTACAAAGATAAATGTGCCTGTATCATCTTAGACCAGTGAGGAAATCTGTTTCATATTTTACAGTCTCTTTCAGATGATATATAAAGTTGAGGCACTTTCTGATGTCATGGATTGCTTAGGTGGAACCTCAATTTTATTTATATTCACAACCTTTGAAAACTTCTAAATATAGCAGTTTACAGAAGATAGAGTAAATTCATTGAATCGAACCAAACCACACTTAGCGATCATATTGGAGATTAATTATAAAGGACTGGCTTTGTTTGCTGTTTTTCAGGTACCATGATCAACAGGATGTTACCAGCAACTTCCTTGGAGCGATGTGGTTGATATCAATAACTTTTCTCTCCATTGGTTATGGTGACATGGTACCTAATACATACTGTGGAAAAGGAGTCTGCTTACTTACTGGAATTATGGTAAGTGTCTTTATACTTCACATCTCTTTTATTTACGCTAAAGAAGGCACTTAAACCACTCAGTCCACGTGCATAAGTAATTGTGAGCTACTTCTTTTCCCATCAGCAGGAAATCAGTATAAATAAATCAATTTTGTGTTGAGAGAGAATGTCAATAGTTTTCATCCTAATTCGTCTCATCATGAAATTCTGTTGAAGAGGTAGAGCTGTTCGATTGCCCTTTGTGGGGCATGCACTAATTTGATGAACTAATTTGATCTTGGAGCTTTGGCTTCAGAGTCAGGAAGTCCTTTAAGTCTGTGTCCTCCCATCTCCTCCTAGCTGTGCAAATTTGAGTAAATTGTAAAATGTGGCCCATAATAACTATCTTGAAATGTGTTAAAGGGTTGAAGATATATTTATTTCTCTTTTAACAAATGTTTGTTGAGTGCCAGGCACTGGCCTCCGTACTAGGAATACATCGAAAGAAGATAGAAACTTACTGCCCTGCCTTCATGGAGCTTACAAGGAAAGACTTGCATTTTAAAAATAATGGTTCATTACATTTGTGAACTAGTAAAGCTTCTGGCCTGTTTTAGGCCTGGGGGAGAGGGATGGGATCTACTCAGAGAAATCATCACTGGAAAATTGATTTTTACGCTGAAGTGAGAAAGGTGCATACCCAGGAAGGGAGGTAGGAAGAACATTCTGGGAAGAGGAAATGGTTTATTTGAAGGCAATGAGGCAAGAAGGAGCTCAGTACATTGGAGCCAGCTCATTGGGCCAGTAGTACACATAGCAAAAGGGGAAAACGGCCTGGCATGAGGCAGGGACAGGAGGCCAGGTCTTGTGGAGCACTTGGGAAAGGTCTGCTGCTGACATGCCATCGTTCTTCTGGCATGCCTAATAGGCTCAGACATCTTTTTTGCCCCTCTATACATGACTAGCCAGGACTGTTTTTTTGCTCCATTTGTTTTAGGTATAGGAAATTGGAGGCTAGCAAGCTGTGATTATAATGTGATATGAACTTCTAAATATTTAAGCCAGAGGTAGTTTCAAATTGTTGATGCACAGTTTTCAATGACCTAGGCTTGTCTGCATTCTTTACCTACCTTTTAAAGTTTGCTTACAGCAAAGAGTGTCATCTTGATCCTTGTGTGATTTCTGTCTGTCTACATGAGGATGTGAACAAGTACTGCAGGTTCCAAATTCCCAGAATTTCTGAAATCAGGCACCCTGTTCAACACCTCTAACTGCATTCACTCACAGGCCGGCAGGAGAGAGCAGAGGCTTGCCATTTGAGGGCCTCTGAATGGTGGCCAGTGGAGGGTGCACACCCTTGCAGAAGCCGCCTGGGAAGACTGCTCCAAGAGTCACAGCTAAATGGAAGGAGAGTGTGCCCTTGGCATAGGGAGGCAACATCCTTCTCCCCCTTGGTAGTGTTCAGCTGGGATAAGGCAGCTAACTTTGAAAATAAAAATCCAGGGTCAATTTTAATGTCCCGGTAGTAACAAGATGGCCATTTCAAGTCCCAATTGTAGAAAATATAATTTGGGGGCATAATTTAACATTATTTGCTTTTAAAAGAAAAATAATAGTTTTAATTATAGTGAACTTTTAAAAAAATGGTATGCTGCATTATCTGTTTACTGTTGGATCACTTCCCCTTTTTTCCTCAAATAATAGCATTTTATTATGTGGTATAATGCTTTAGGAAATGTAATTTGCATAGATGTATTTTTAGGAAGCCCATAACAAGTCCACAAGGGATATAAATGATGCTATTTATAAAAACTGGTAATTGCAGTCTTTCCCCTAGTGCTTCTTAGAAACAACTTCCTTAGTGTTACTTTTTGTCAAGATGGTACCCTTTTTTATTCTCGAATCAGGTGTGACTCAAGGGTCATGTGCACAGGCTTTTTTGCCGTGGAATCTGAGCCAAATTTGAGGTTAACCTTGCCTGGGTTTTACAAAATGTTTATCGTTCCTTGATACTTTCTTACCCCTCATGTCTCAAAAACTGTTCCTTCAAAGTCTCATCAGATAGTACAAATCTTTTATTTACCTTCTTGAACTGCGTCTTGCTCAGGTTTCACTACAGATCTTACTTTGCTTAAAAAAAGAGAGGTTATGGCCTGGCGCCATGGCTCATGCCTCTAATCCCAACACTTTGGGAGGCCGAGGCAGGTGGATCACCTGAGGTTGGGAGTTTGAGACCAGCCTGACCAACATGGAGAAACCCCCTCTCTACTAAAAATACAAAATTAGCCGGGTGTGGTGGCACATGCCTGTTATCCCAGCTACTCGGGAGGCTGAGGCAGGAGAATCTCTTGAACACGGGAGGCGAAGGCTGCAGTGAGCCAAGACTGTGCCGTGGCACTCTAGCCTGGGCAACAAGAGTGAAACTCCATCTCAAAAAAAAAAAAAAAAAGGTTATAGTACCATTAAATATACGTGGACACAAAAATGTTATATGTAATGGAATTTATGGTGACTTTGCTCCAGCCCTTAAGCTTATGGTAAAAGAGTCCCTCTATTCTTAGGCTGAGGAGCTCCATTCCCTCTCCTTCTTAAGGATCAGATTTATTTCCTAATTGACTTGATCAAAATTGGTTTACTTGCATACAGAGAAATTCACTAATATTTGAGTAACATATTTGAGATGCTTTGTAGAGTTGGATTACCTCTTCTTCTAGACTAAGCAGATTCCCATGGGGTCAGGCTACAGGGCAGTCTTCTCTTGGGATTCACTTCTGGCAGTTGATTACATCTCACATCAGCTCCTTAGGGATCAAGAGCATATGGATGGAAGTGACCTAGACACTCCTATGGAGAATGTAGACATTTCTTCATTACCAAGACCAATATGGGAATTAAAGCTTAGAGACCAAGATCTCTTATTATTAATATTTTTATAAGTCATGGGATTGCCTAAAGGAAGAAATAGAAGAAAACCACTCACTACCCTTCAAGAGAAGACCGTTATGGTTGTAATTACTTATTTTCTACTTATTCTTCTACCCTTTTGCTATTTGAGGAAGTACTGAGGACCTGAGGGTTTACTATTGTAAAGGTCATGATAAACAATGGGATGATTTCTAAGTAGCTTTGTACTTTTGGCTGAAGGTGGTAGGCAAGCAACATGGTTAGATCACAGTGTCTTTCAGCTTTTGGACAGCACCAGCTAGTTTCTCTATGTCTCCAATTTTCCAGTAAAGTAATTGTTTTACTTGGCATTTACAAAGTTATTTTATCTTCCTAGAAATATATATATATATATATATATATATATATAAACACATCCTGAAAGCTATGAATTCTCCCACAACTATGAATATATATGATTGTTTCAAGAGTGAAAAATAGCCTTGTGGGTAAGGGTATCTTTCATCTTATACTAGAATTAAGGTTGCTCATTTGTTCTTTTTGGTTCTCTATTTCTGTAAATTAGAGTGACTCTTGGTGGCCTTTTGACTAGAGTATGGATGACTGGATTTTTTGGTTTAATTATCTGTAAATATCGAGTAATATCTATCCATTCCTAGGGATGCAGGTTGTTATTCAATAAATGGTTCTCTAATAGTGATTTATAAACCACTAGACTTTGACAACATCTAGCATGACTCCCTCAACAAAACTGAGGACACTTCAGATAATGAGTGATTTAGGTTTCTTCCATCCCACTAGTAGTTCTATGTAAACAAAAGCAATGCATAAAGCTTTCGCAGTTCATAGCAATTTGAAAATCACTATGCTAATTAAATTTTAAAATTTTATTCAAGGAGCAAAAAAACAAGTCAGTTCAGGACAGAAGCCTTTACACAGCCTTGCTTTTTCCTTAAGATTTGATAATAATCCTTTCCACGTTAAATTTGCCCTGTGCCGAGGAAATCTTAATTTAACGTCACATGGTAACTCTATCAGTTGTCTGTTAAACAGTTTGCATCCTGAAGAGCAATAACACTACCCTGTTAAGTCGGTAAGAGGGTGTTCCAAAACAGCACGAATTAGCTAGAGCTCATAAAAAAGAAATGATTGGTATGAAAGAATGCGAAACCTAAGGTCTGATTATACTCCTCTTCCTGTAACACTCTCTCTTTCCATTTGAGGATTTGTTTTCCCCTTCCAGTGTACATAGAAATCCTGCGAAACTGATCTGAAGCCATTCCTTGGTGTTGAATGTTTGAGAATGTGAAAAACCCTCAAGGATTTTTAAAAATGTCTTATACAATTTGA
Source organism: Nomascus leucogenys (assembly GCF_006542625.1). Lineage (NCBI taxonomy): Eukaryota > Metazoa > Chordata > Mammalia > Primates > Hylobatidae > Nomascus > Nomascus leucogenys. The sequence goes on from NC_044382.1 coordinate 122,436,036, forward strand.
CATTGGGTGTTTAATTTTGAAGAGGTTTTAACTTTCTAATTGCTTGCTTTTTGGTTCTTTCTGATGTGTTCACTGAATCTCATCAAATAAAGCCCCAGTGAAGAGAGTGTATCTTTAAGTTCTTAACAATAGTTTCTATTTTGTGCAGAGCAGCTGGAGGAGATGGGCCTTTTCAGTCATAAGGCTGAATTCCCCACCAGTGTCCTTTCTTGGGGACCTTCACTTCCCCCCAAGAAATTTCACAAGTGGATCGCAAAAAAATTTCTTAAATATGACAGGTGCCATCTTCCGGGTACAGGAAAGTATAGCTGGAAGTTGTTGTGAACTTTTAGCACACAGCTCATGGACTCCACAATTTCACCCAATTTTTCTAAACTATCAGCACTTTTAATTGGCAGAGCTGCCCTTCCTATCTCTGAAGTACCTGCACTCACACTGGCACTGTTGCTAATCAGGAGATCTAAACCGAGGGATGACTGATTGTTGATGACCAGTTTTATGAGGTACTTCCTTCTTTCTGACCCTAAAAGCAGAAGAATGAGCTGAACAAGCAAATCACTATAAAGGAGGCTTGGGTTGCTGAGGCCCAGGCTTAATCACTGGGCTCAAACACCACACACTCTCCCCTCTTTCCTTACAATTAGGACATTTGAAATTGACCTCCACCCTTAGTAGCAAATATCAACTTGTAATTTGAAGACGCTTAGAGGGCATTTTTGATACAATTTGTCTTCAAAACTTCCTTGAATGTTATTTATTTTCATGACCTGAGGAAACCTTGCAAAACTCCAGTGGCATATAATATTAAAGCAGAGTGCTTTATAAAATGTTATTTGCCAGAATTGATTGTTTCATATATTTTTATGAAAGAATAATTATTTATGTCAGTCAAGTATAGTAAAAATGTTTTTATGGTTCTAGGACATTGAGTCAGTCAGCCCCAGGGACAGAAAAACAGGCAGTGTGTTCAGGTATTTGTTTTACCTTCCTTTTGGAGGGCAAGCTGATTTGTGAAAGATCTTAAAGCCGTTTTATTTTTACATAAAAGCATGATTTTTTTTTTCAAATTAACTATTTTGATAGATTTTAATTATAGGCTAATAGTCTATTTAGTCTAATAAACTGGCTATCAAACTGAATTTTGAACTTTTAGGAGCTATTATAAATCCCACAGGAGGATACTTTAAGCCTAGAATATTTTGAGCATTAGTGTTTTTTATCAGAGCCATTCTCTGTAGTAGTAAAAATTCTGGAATTTGTTTAAAAAGTATAAATTTCATTATTATGTTGAATCTTTTGAAGATGTCTTTTTCACAGTTAAAATAATCAAAACCTTTCCACAGTGTGCTATATGAAGGAATTTCTCTTTTTCATAGGCTTGTATCCTTGTTATTAAAGCTTGATCCCAAAATGGTTTTTCAAAATGATTCTTGGAAGTATTTGCAGAATGAGCATAAGTAGATGATTTAGGGTAAAAATATGTCACATTTTAATTTTTCAAATATTATGTGATACATGATTTTGAGGGAAATGGGATACCTGAACTTCTTTTACATCCAAGGGCTCAACATGGCTTACAGTTTCTGTGCTATAATGGAGATGAATACAATGGAGAAAAGCACTACATTTAATTTTAACTTGGCAGCATCTAAGACTATCAACATGTTGGGATTTCCCTAGAGGTACATAGGTAATAGTAACTAATTGTCATTTGCCTGTTCAGTTTGATCTGGCTTGGCTTAGGGTAGGAAACATTAACAACACTTGTCATTACTTACCTTTTCTAAACAAAGTCCCTCTCCCTCTGCCCCCCTTGACTTATCCCTTTTTCTCTCTTTCACCATCTTCGCTGGTAGAAGGAAAGATGATAAACAAGCCAAGGGAAACCTAAACCTTTTCTTTTAATATATTGACTTCCTAAATACACTGTATTTTCTTCATTTTGTTTTTAAATGCCCAAGCATCTTGAAGTGGCAGGTTAGTGATTTTGCTTAAGATTTTTCTAAGAAGATAAATGAAATGAGAGAAAAGTAACCAGGATACATTTTCTGACTTTGGTGAAGGGAATATGACTCATCTTGTTAAATGCATACAGGGATCTTAATTTCAGAGAGTAACATATGTTAGTCCCAACTGTTTCTACATCAATTGTGGTGGTGACAAGCTTTGGAGAAAATGTTGTAAAATCATATTTATTTCCATTCTTATTCACTTTATGAAACAGAATCGTCCTGGAAATAGACGCTGGGTGGACAATAATATTATGCCATTACTTAAATTACTATAACCATGAATGTGTTGGCAGGAATTTACCTTGAACCTAGAAAGCTTTCGGAAGTGAGCCAGCTTCATCTTGCATAACTCTAAAAATTAAAAAATAAAGGTTACTTTCATCAGATTCTCTTATGACTTATACGTCCCTAGATTAATAAGTTTATGGTTTTCTTCACTAAAATAAACAGTTAAGGGGTTTGTATTTGAACAAAAAGGTTTCTAAGTGGCTCTGGAGGTATAACTTAAACGGGTAGAGTTAGGATAATGGAGTGAGGTATATAGATAATAGTTTTGTTAATTACTAAATGATTGGATTAATTTCTTTTCCACCTTGCAACAGAGGCACTCATTTTTAATGCATGTCTTAGATGACACCCGGTGAGAAACGGGCCAGTAGCAGAAAAGGATGGAGCCTGAGAATAAACACAAATAAAAATCCACTTTCCAAGGCTCTTGATTCCAGTGATTTTCCACTCCTGTTAGGATTTTGATTTCTTTCCAGAAAGATCTCAGCAGAGGCCACCTGCCAGGGGAGAACAATATTCAACATTTTATGCCAACTACCCTCTCATAGCTGTCTCTAGTAGTTAGGAACCCCTCAGGTTTTTATGACCTCTTGCTGCCCTGAACCACCAAGTTCCCGTAGAACCCAGTGATTGAGGAGTAGTACCTAGGAGCATATCTGCTAAAGGCTAGCCTGTGTTTGTCGAGCATACGCTATACCATACAGCAGGTAGCTGTATGGTGGTTATCCTAGGCGGTCACTGATTGGGTCTCATCAGCCTGCTAGAACTCTTTAGACTTCATGGTGGAGGTTTGAAAGTCAGTAAAATGGGTAGAGATGCTTCCAAAGGCCATTCTTTTCTTTCATTAGTACCCAGATCTAAAATACTGCGTTTTCATTGTCTGCGTATGGCACAAAATAGCAAAATAACATCACACCCTCTGCCTTTACTTTCCTTGTTTATCATGTCTTGAATGTCTTCACAAGTCAGTGAAATGACTCTTATAAGAATTTTGACCCTCTTGTTTTAATAGAATGTTTATGGAGTTTGTCATAGCCACTGCGTATCCTCCTTTATCTAAAGCAGTGACTGTACCTTGGGATCACCTGGAGAGCTTCTAAAAAAATTCAGACACCTGGGTTTTATCCCTGGAGATGAAGATTTGCTGTGAGGCACACAGTTCTCAGCACTAGGATTTTTACAAACTCTCCAAGTGATTCTGTAGTCAGGGTTTAAAACTACCAATTTAAAAGTTATACCAGTTACAAAATAGGAACAATGTTGATTATTTTGGTATCCATATTGCTTGATTTTTAGACATTCGTACTTTATCATATAAAATAGGTGAATTTGAATTTCCTGTCTTGCTTTGAAATACAGTGCTTCTTAATGCATTATGGCTATGGAATAATTACAAATAAGAATGTACAGTCATCCCTTAGTATCCATGGGGGTTCAGTTCCAGAACCCCATTTCCTGCCATGAATACCAAAATTCATGGATGCTCAAGTCGTTTATAAAATAGTGTGTTACTTGCATGTAACCTAGGTACATCCTCCTGTGTACTTTAATCTCTAGATTACTTATAATACTTCATACGGTGTAAATGCTCTGCAAATAGTTGCTAAACAGTATTGTTATTGTTTAAAGAATAATTAAAAAAGAAAACAGTCTATAATGTTCAGTACAGATGCAACCATCCATTTTTTTACCGAAGTATTTTCAATCCAGTTGAATCCATGTATATGGAACCCATGGATATAGAGATTCAACTGTATGTGATCCTAAATATAGATATAGATATTATGAGATGAAGTAAAGAGTAGGAAAAATATCAATGCTAATCAAGGTTTATAACTGAATAATCATTTACTCTGCTTTAGTTGTCTCATCTCTAAAATCAGAGGGCTAAATGAGAATGTCTAAATACTTGGCAACCTCTTTCTCTGATCATGTGATCAGTAGCACTTTCTTTCCTTTCTCTGATCATGTGATCAGTAGCACTTTCTTTCTGAGGATACGGTTTCTTCATAGAACTAGATGGAACAGGCTATTTAAGCCCTCTGGAAATATATTAAAGCAGTATTGGCTCATCATTGGCAGTGTTTCCATGATCATAATGATCAGGGCGTATATTTATTTTCTCCTTTTCTCCTCAATCTTGTCCCTCCTGCCAGATTTGTTGCAGCAACTCATTGAGTAAGCCCAAAGATGCATTCTTTGGTCTATAACTGAATAGCTAAATCACATCTACTTTCTGTGCCTCTGTCCAGTCGACTCTGCCATTTACATTGTTATCTGTTTGTTGAGACTAGCTGGGCAATGTCTATGGCTCTGTGGTCCTCTCAGGGTTGAGATTCTATCTGGAGGTGTGACCTCCCTTTCCAAGACCCCTGAGGTAGTTCCTCACATGCCCCCTTCCCTGCTGGGAGGTTCGCTGTGCCCAGGACTGATGAAGTGGCTGCAGCATCTTGACCTTGCCTGGGCCCTCCAATCGGTGCCCCAGCAAGTAGTTGCTGGTCTTTCAGCAAAGAAGACTCTCACAACTTGGAATGAGCACACCTTGATCACGGAGCAGGAGGACTATAAGTCTTAGAGTACCACACAGAGTCTCTTTTTCAAGAAATCAGAACAATGGTCTGTAATTCAAAAAGGAACACTGTTGGTTTTTTCAAAATGAAGATGACCTGTGCCTTTCCTAGTGTCATGTTAGTAAACCTGTAAAATAGTATAATGGTTACCCCTTACCTTCAGCACTTCATCTATCTCTGTTGCCTAGGTTAAGATCACTGTGATCTTCCTGTTATGCTTCCTCTTGTGTGTATGGAACACTGAAGCTGTGTATATGCTGAGATAATTTATTGTTTTTATTCCTGGTGCATGAAGGCCTGCTGATCTCATCTTAAGATTAGAGGTTTATTCTTTATGGAAAAATCCTTATTTCTGCCCCATATACATTTATGCTAATCTACTCATTTGTTATTTGTTCCTATTATAATTATAGGTATATAACTGATTTGCTCTGTTTTTTAAAAAGTCTCCAAAAATTCACCAAGTTGCTTTCAGGCCATTTATTTCTTAGAATGGAAATGTTTTTTCCAAATATGCTTTTGTTCTTAAAATATGTAAACTAAAATTTTAATCCCAGTTTAAGGCACATTGCTTACATTTGTTGATCACACATTTTCTGTAATACTTATTGAAGACAATGTTTTTAATCCTGAGAAACTTTTGCATTTGATGCAAAACATTTTCTAATGTGTCTGAGACAGAAAGTAGTAATGCTTTGGGTTTCTCTTCTCTCCTTGTTTTCAGGGTGCTGGTTGCACAGCCCTGGTGGTAGCTGTAGTGGCAAGGAAGCTAGAACTTACCAAAGCAGAAAAACATGTGCACAATTTCATGATGGATACTCAGCTGACTAAAAGAGTAAGTTACTATCCATATATCTTCAAAGAGAGAATATTATTGTGATTTTTTTCGATGTTAGGAAATATGTTTTTTATTTTGACATCTGAAGCTGAAATGACATGGTTTGAAAGTATAGGCATTCTTGGAATCACTTCCATTTTATCACATTTTGAGAATAGACTATTTCTAACTTTAGGTCAGTTAGGAAGTAATTGGGCAGTCTTGGTATTTGGATAAAGACGAGTCATTACCCAATGTTAGGTATGCCTACTTGTTTAGATTTCAGTATGGTATATTATTGGATTGAGTAGGAAGGAAAATACTATTAATGTAACATAGTAATTTGATGGAAAGGTGATTGAAAAATGTTTTACTGAACTTCTAAGATCAAGTCACTGTTCTCAAGACAGGGTTGCAAAGACAAAAGAAACCACCACTAACTTTTAGAAGCCCAAGGTAGGGCCAGAAACAGGCTCTTTCCTTGACTTACAGGCCATAAAAGAGATGTTAAAAATAGTATACCATCCAGTTGGGCAATCGCTGTCCAATTCTTAGCAGAAGAAAACAGTAATCACAGTGTTTAAGAGCACTTTCTGTGCCAGGCACTGTTCCAAGTGTGCCATGTGTATAAACTCATTTCATCCTCATAACAGCTTTATGAGGGAAGTGCTATTATTCTGGCCATTTTATAAATGTGGAAACTAAGACACAAAAGGGTTAGGTAACTTGCTCAAAGTCACCAGATCCAGGTAGAAAACTGCAAGAAGAGAAAGGTTTTTGTTAGACTAAATTTTTAGCCTTTCTTGATAGTCACTTGAGACAAATGCCAAAGTCAAAAAATTATTTTATAGTACAGTCATCTTGCTGTGTAACTGCTGCTCAATGTGGAATGCAATCAGGCTGTCACTGAAATAACAAAATACTTAGTCAACTTGAACTTTACCCATAAATGAATCAATAGATATTTCAAGCATAGTTCCAACTTTCAGTGTTTTCACTCACCCTTGATTTTGGTTGTATATTTAAAAGTAATCTTGTTTAATTTGGTTAATACTTCCTAACAAGCCAGTCATTTTAATGCAAATATATATTTATATAGATTATACTTAGGAAATGAAAACATGAATTGCAACTGTCTGCTCATGCTAAGTCTTACCTATCAGACTCTCCTGTGATACTTCATTGCAGTTAGTAGGTCCACGTTTATAGTAGATGATCAGAGCCTCCCAGGTTCAGCTGCTACATTTTCAGCCTACATTTACCACTTTGGAATGTCTTCCACTTTCCGTGATTTACTCTCATTTTCTTCAAACTCCTAAATTTGTTCTCAAAACTTGTGAACATCCCTGTATGAGAGTGTGCAGGGAAAAAGGTCAATGAGGAGCTGAATAAAGGCTTGGGTTTCTTTTACTTTTTAAAGATCTACTAGAGATAAAAATGTGTGCATATGAGATTAGTCTACATCTAATCCATAAATTGGTGCAGATGTTTTGTGTATTTCATCATGTGCGTGTTTGGTCCTTTCAGGGCTCTATGCTGGGACAGTTTGTTTTTAAGAGTCACAAGTTTTATAATATTCAAAAGAACACTTGCATTAAGACCCTTGTAATCCATATTATTTTACCATGAAGATTATACGTTTCCTCAGGAATTAAGTTAATGCCACACTTAAGATATTAGGCAGAAAAATACCTTAAAATACCATGTCGCCCATATGTTTGCCTGTAAATCTTAACAGAAAAAAAAAAAGTGACAGAATCACAAATAAGAAAGCCAAGTTAGCATGTTTGGGCAGACTTCTCCATGTTTCATAAGCAGATTTTAATTTCATCGTAAGAAGGAAGCATATAGTTTCTCTAAATATTACTTTGGAATATTGATATTCCATATCTTAATTATTAAAACATTTTGAGAGTTAGAAAAGACAAAGACTTTGAGTACAAAATTTACAGTATCACACTGCCATCTATCACCTTTGATAAAAATATTTTTATGAAGTTCACCGAGGTCAACCAGTTTCATTTGGGAGACATTTCAAGTTGGTTTTATAGTGTAGTTGCTGTATTCCGGGGCCTGTCAACCTTGGCACTCGTGACTTTTTTGGCTGAATAATTCTTTTTCATGTGGGACTGTCCTGTGTGTTCTGGATGTTTCTCACCATACTTGACTCCTACACACTAGACTATGCCAGTAGCACTGCCCCCAACTTGTGACAACCAGAAATCCCTCAAGAGACAAAATCACCCACAGGAGAGAACCACCTTTTAATGTGCTGTTCCACAAGGATTTGACATCTTAGAAAGGACAGTCTCTCTTAAAAGATATTGAGTCTGCTGAATATGTTGTAATTTCCTTTTTTGGAATAATATATAAAAAATATACTGTATACTAAATATGGTTGGCATGCTGTGTTAACTGTTAAGGATCAAGAGCTAAAGCATCATATTCGAGTATTCCAAAGATTTTAAGCTTTTCCAGTTACTGACCACTCAGAAAATCAGATGAAATCTCAGATGCTTCCTGCTTGGCAGAAAAATGCACGTGTGCTCTTGCTCATGGGTCCCCTAAAGTCCAGTCAGAGGCCCCTTTAAAGAACTATGGATCTAGATCTATGGATTTCGGTGACCTTCCTTCAGTTTTTATGAATGAAAAGCATCTTCCCAAACTGACAAAGTTTTCTGATGATGCTACAGCTTTTTTGTTGTAAGTTCTTGTATGCTTTAAACTTCTTCCTTTGGATAATGATGTTGCCTGAATTGTCAAGTTATTGCCTGTTGAAAGCTTTTTCATTAAGTACTGTTAGTTATGGTTTCAAATTTTACATTTTATATAATACTTATGGTTTAATAATTTATATAATACTTATGCTTTAATAATTCTGTTATTTCATTACTACTTTTTAAAAGTAGAACTACTTTGCAGTATTTCTTGAGACAGACTGAAGTCTCTTATCGGTCTGAGAAATATACTCTAGTAGACTTGCTGACAGATCCATTTTTTTTTTTTTTTTTTGAGACGGAGTTTTGCTCTTGTTGCCCAGGGTGCAGCACAGTGGCGCAATCTCAGCTCACTGCAACCTCCACCTCCTGGATTCAAGTGATTCTCCTGCCTCAGACCCCCGAATAGCTGGGATTACAGGCATGCACCACCATGCACAGCTAATTTTTTGTGTTTTTAGTAGAGATGGGGGTTTCTCCATGTTGGTCAGGCTGGTCTTGAACTCCCGACCTCAGGTGATCCGCCTGCCTTAGCCTCCCAAAGTGCTGGGATTACAGGCGTGAGCCACCGTGCCTGGCCGACAGATCCACTTAGTGGCATCCAAGATGTCACTAAATAAAGATATAAATGTTAAAATGACACTAGAAGAAAACAAATTGCTGGTTTATGATACCTATTCCTTTATTATATATACTCAACAAGGTACAGGCAAATAATAGCCATTTTATAGTCCTCTCATTATTTGATACAAAGTCATCAACTTAATGAGTATCATTTACTTGGAACTTCATTCCATTTGCTTATTTATGGAAATTCCAAATGGACTCATATAAATGAGTATAAACTTTAAACTTTTAAAATAATTCTAAAATGCCGAATGAGTTATGAATAATTAAAAGTAAATAGGGATCTAAAAACCATACCTAGTAACTAAGATACAAAGTCAAGGTTACTATATATTGTTAGAGAAAAATACAACTATTCCCTGAGACACTATCTAGAAAGAAATCATTTTTTCTGATGGTTAACAGGAGTAATAGTCACAGATGTTCTGAAATCTGAATATGACTCTAAAGAAAAAAGCAATATGAATGTTAAAAGAAAGATAGGCTATTCTCCCAGGAACAGATGTAACATTCCAAGTCTTCCAGTTTGTATCTTTAGTGAACTGAACAATTTTATCTAAAAGTTGTTTCTCTGTATGACTACATTAACCAAGTAAAATACTGTATTTGAAAGTAGAACACTATTTATTGTACATCAGCACTGAGAAGATTTTTTTGTCTAATCCTAAAAATTTACATGACATTCTGCAATTCAAAAATGGCCAACAGGTACATGTATCCAGAATAAACTAATGATTTTGAAGTGAAAACATAATGCCATTACCTTGTCTCCTAGTTGAGTAAGACAGGACCAGCTATTTAATAGATTTACAGTTTATCACCTTACAGGGGCAATATATGTACCATGCTATATCCTTTGGGAATATATTATTTATTATTACTACTCATTCCATTCTGAGCAAACAGGAAATCTTGTAGTTTGATCCCCAGAATACCTTTTTGGAAAAGAAACTTGAAAACAAGCAATTCCAGAACCCAGACATAATTTTTAAAGTTGCTAGATACCCCACAAGGGATAATTATACATATTAATGTCCACTGTGGGTGTTGTTAATCTGTTAAGAATTCTCAATCAGATCCATAATAAGAACACTATTATGCAGTTATATAATTTTGTTTCCTGTATGTCTCTTAACGAGGGAACAAATTCTAAAGGATTTATTTCACATTGTCCTTGGCTCACAGCCCAGGGGGTTAACACATGAAAATGAATCACTTGGCTATGCCCTGTTCCACAGCTACAACATTCACCCAGGCCTCATACACCTGACCTAAAGGAAAACTGGAGAGAGAGGTTGGAGCATGAACAAATCTATCCCTGCTGCTGCAAGGGTGGCTGAGAGCATATGGCACCCTGGTGCATTCCCCTTGAATTGGCGAGGAGTGGAAGTGTTATGCTAAAAAAGCCTCTGAGAAAGCAGCAGGAGAAAAAAACAACAACAAAGAAATGGAAGTTGAAAATGAAGATCCAAAATAGCCTTTTAAACTATGTTGTCATTACCTATATACTATAGGTTTGAACAAAGCAAAGTTTTAACGAAAAGAATGAACAAAACCTCCGAGAATATGGGATTATGTAAAGAGATCAAACATACAACTGATTGGGGTACCTGAAAGAGATGGAGAGTATGGTACCAAGTTGGAAAACATACTTCTGCATATCATCCAGGAGAATTTCCTCAGCCTAGCAAGACAGGCCAACATTCAAATTGAGGAAATGCAGAGATCCCCAGTAAGGTACTCCACAAGAAGGTCAACCCCCAAGACACAAAATCATCAGATTCTCCAAGGTCAAAATGCAAGAAAAAAAGGTAAGGGAAGCCAGAGAGAAAGGCCAGATCACTAATGAAAGAAAACCCATCTGACTAACAGTAGACCCCTCAGCAGAAATCCTACAAGGCAGAAGAGATTGGGGGCCCATATTCAACATTCTTAAAGAATTTCCAACCTAGAATTTCATCTCTGGCCAAACTAAGCTTCATAAGTGAAGGAGAAATAAGATCCTTTTCAGACAAGCAAATGCTGAGGGAATTCATCACCACCAGGCCTGCCTTGCAAGAGCTCCTGAAGGAAGCACTAAATATGGAAAGGAAAAGCCGTTACCACCCACTACAAAACCATACCGAAGTACACAGACCACTGACACTATGAAGCAACCAAATAAGCAAGTCTGCAAAATAACCAGCTAGCATCATGATGACAGGATCAAATTCACACAAAGCAATAGTAACCTTAAATTTAAATAGGCTAAATGCTCCAATTAAAAGACACAGAATGGCAAGCTGGATAAAGAGCCAAGACCCATCAGTATGCTGTCTTCAAGAGACCCTCTCATGTGCAGACACACACATAAGCTCAAAATGAAGGGATGGAGGAAAATTTACCAACCAAATGGAAACTATAAAAAAAAAAAAAAAAAAAAACGGGTTGAAATCCTAGTTCCTGACAAAACAGACTTCAACAAAGAAAGATTTAAAAAAGATGAAGAGCATTACATAATGGTAAAGGGTTCAATTCAACAAAAGAGTTAACTATTCTAAATATATGTGTACCCAATACAGGAACACCCAGATTCATAAAGCAAGTACTTAGAGACCTACAAAAAGACATTGACTTCCACACAATAATAGTAGGAGACTTTAATACCTCACTGTCAGTGTTAGATAATTGAGACAGAAAATTGTAACAGAGATATTCAGGACCCGAACTCAGCTTTGGATCAAGTGGACCTGATAGCAACAGAATATACATTCTTCTCATTGCCATGTGGCACTTACTTAATGTAAAATTGACGACATAATTAGAAGTACAACACTCCTCAGCAAATGCAAAAGAACTGAAATCATAACAAACAGTCTCAGACCACAGTGCAATCAATTAGAACACAAGATCAAGAATTTCTCTCAAAACCACACAACTACATGGAAATTGAACAACCTGCTCCTGAATGACTCTTGGGTAAATAATGAAATTAAGGCAGAAATCAAGAAGTTCTTTGAAACTAATGAGAACAAAGAGACAATGTAGCAGAATCTCTGGGATGCAGCTAAAGCAGTGTTAAGAAGGAAATTTATAGCACTAAATCCCCACACCAAAAAGCCAGAAAGATTTCAAGTTACAACCAAACATCTCAACTAAAAGAACTGGAGAACCAAGAACAAACAAACCCCAAAGATAGCAGAAGACAAGAAATAACCAAGATCAGAGCTGAACTGAAAGAGACAGAGACACAAATAACCCTTCAAAAAAAATCAACAAATCCAGGAGCTGGTTCTTTGAAAAAATTAAAATAGACCACTAGATAGACAAAGAAGAAAAGAGCAAAGAGTCAAATAAACACTACCAGAAGTGATAAGGGGGATATCACCACTGACCCCACAGAAATACAGACAACCATCAGAGAATGCTATTAAACACCTCTATGCACATCAACTAGAAAATCTAGAAGAAATGGATAAATTCCCGGACACATATACCCTCCTAAGACCGAACCAAGAAGAAATTGAATTCCTGAATGGACCAATAATGAGCTCTGAAATTGAGGCAGGAATAAATTGCCTACCAACCAAAAAAAGCCCAGGAACAGATGCATTCACCACTGAATTTTACCAGAGGTACAAAGAAGAGCTGGTGCCATTTCTACAGAAACTATCCCAAAAAATCACAAAGAAGGGACTGCTCCCTAACTCATTCTATGAGGCTAGCATTATCCTGATACCAAAACCTGGCAGAGATACAACAAAAAAAGAAAACTTCTAGTCAATATCCTTGGTGAGCATTGATGAAAAAATCCTCAATAAAATACTGGCAAACCAAATTCAGCAGCACATCAAAAGGCTTATCCACCATGATCAAGTTGGCTTCATCCCTGGGATGCAAGATTGGTTCAACATATGCAAATCAATAAATGTGATTCATCACAATAACAGAACTAAAGACAAAAACCACACAGTTCTTTCAATAGATGCAGAAAAGGCCATCAAAAAAATTCAACATCCCTGCATGTTAAATGCTGTCAATAAACCAGGTACTTAAGGAACATACCTCAAAATAATAAGAGCCATCTATGACAAATCTACAGCCAGTATCATAATGGGCAAAAGCCAGAAGCATTCCCCTTGAAAACCAGCACAAGATAAGGATGCCCTCTCTCACCACTCCTATTCAACATAGTATGGGAAGTTCTGGCCAGGGTACTCAGGCAAGAGAAAGAAAGAAAGAGTATTCAAATAGGAAGAAGAGAGGAAGTCAAATTACCTTTGCAGATGACATGATCCTATATCTAGAAAACCCCAACATCTCAGCCCAAAAGCTGCTTAAGCTGATAAGCAACTTCAGCAAAGCCTCAGATACAAAATCAGTGTGCAAAAATCGCTATAAGCAACTTCAGCAAAGCCTCAGGATACAAAATCAGTGTGCAGAAATTGCTAGTATTCCTGTATACCACCAACAGGCAAGCAGAGAGCCAAATCATGAATGAACTGCCATCCACAATTGCTACAAAAGAATAAAATACTTAGGAATACAGCTAACAAGGGAGGTGAAGGACCTCTTCAAGAAGAACTACAAAGCACTACTCAAAGAAATCAGAAAGGACACAAACAAATTGGGAAACATTCCATGCTCATAGATAAGAATCAATATGAAAATAACCATACTGCCCAAAGTAATTTAATAGTTTCAATGCTATTCCCATTAAACTACCATTGCCATTCTTCACATTATTAGAAAAAAACTATTTTAAAATTTACATGGAACCAAAAAAGAGCTGGAGTTACCAAGACAATCCTAAGCAAAAAGAACAAAGCTGAAGGCATCATGCTACCCAACTTCAAACTATATTATAGGGCTACAGTAACTAAAACACCGTGGTAAACTGGTACAAAAGCAGACACATAGACCAATGGAACAGAAATGAAGGCTACACACCTACAACCATCTGATCTTCGACAAACCTGACATAGTCCCTATTTAATAAATGATGCTGGGAGATCTGGCTAGCTATATGCAGAAAATTGAAACTGGACCCCTTCCTTACAGCTTATATAAAATTAACCAAGGTATATTAAAGACTTAAATGTAAAACCCAAAACTATAAAAACCGTAGGGGAAAATCTAGGCAGTACCATTCAGGACATAGTCACAGGCAAAGATTTTATGACAGAAATGCCAAAAGCAATTGCAACAAGTGAAAATTGACAAATGGGATCTAATTAAACTAAAGAGTTTCTGCACAGCAAAAGAAACTATTGACAAAGTGAACAGACAACCTACAGAATGAGAGAAAATGTTTGCAATCTGTCCATCTAACAAAGGTGTAATATCCAAAGTATACAAGAACTTAAACAAATTTACAAGAAAAAAAACCATTAAAAAGTGGGCAAAGGACATGAACAGACACATCTTAAAAGAAAACATCCATGCAGCCAACAACAAACTTAGGAAAAAATGCTGACCATCACTGGTCATTAGAGAAATGCAAATCAAAACCACAATGAGATACCATCTGACACCCATCAGAATGGCCATTATTAAAAAGTCAAAAAACAACCGATGCTGGCCAGGTTGTGGAGAAAGAGGAATGCTTTTACACTGTTGGTGGGAGTATAAATTAATTCAACCATTGTCAAAGACATTGGGGATGACAATTAAGGACCTAGAGGCAGGAATACCATTTGACCCAGCAATCTCATTACTGGGTACATACCCAAAGGAATATAAATCATTCTATTATAAACATATATGCATGTATATGTTCATTGCTGCACTGTTCACAATAGCAAAGACATGGAATCAACCTAAATGTCCATCAGTAATAGACTGGATAAAGAAAATGTGGTACATACATACCACAGAATAGTTTACAGCCATAAAAAGGAACAAGGTCATCTCCTTTGCAGGGACATGGATAGAGCTGGAATCCATTATCCTCATCAAACTAATGCAGGAACAGAAAATCAAACACTACATGTTCTGACTTATAAGTGGCAGCTGAATGATGAGAATACGTGGACACATGGTGGGAGGGAACAGCACACCCTGAAATCTTTTGGAGGAGGGGGTAGGGGGAGTGAGAGCATCAGGAAGAATAGCTAATGGATGCTGGGTTTAATAGCTGGGTGATGGAATGATCTGTGCAGCAAACCACCATGGCACTTGTTTACCTATATAACATACCTGCATATCCTGCAAATGTACCCCAGAATTTAAAATAAAATTTGAAGGAAAAAAAAAAAAGTCTAGCTGCCTTAAGTGCTTTGGTGATCTGTAAAATACTGTTATACTTAAAAATATTTTGTATCTTACTGCCCATGGTTTTATTATTTTATAATTAACTGTGAGTCACAATATAACATCTCCTGACCTGTATACGTATGAAAGTTGTTTTTAAGGAATCTGGGTAAGTACTACCACTACCACTAATATAGTAGTAGTATTTTTTTTTTTTTTTTTTTTGAGAGACGGAGTCGCTTTGTCACCCAGGCTGGAGCGCAGCAGCGCGATCTCGGCTCACTGCAACCTCCACCTCCTGGGTTCAAGCGATTCTCCTGCCTCAGCTTCCCAAGTAGCTGGGTCTACAGGCATGCGCTCAACCACGCCCATCTAATTTTGTATTTTTAGTAGAGATGGGGTTCCACTAGACGTTGGCCATGCTGGTCAAAAACTCCTGACCTCAAGTGAGCCACTCATCTCGGCCTCCCAAAGTGCTGGGATTACAAACGTGAGCCACAGCACCCAGCCAGTAGTAGTATATCTTTTAGAGCCTTTGCTTTTTCAAATTATTATAAAAATTTTTGATATGTCTTCTAACATTTTTCTGACAGACTTTGATTACAGTTGATTGATTACTAGTGAGGCGGAGCAAATGTTCTTATTTTTCAACAGTGTGTGTGTAAAGATGTTCCTGTTAACAAAGATCCTTCCCTCTACTTTCCTTATTTTTTTGATAAACAGAAAATGACTTTTATTTCATAGGTCTTTTGGCCTGTTTATTGGCTATAGAATTATTATACCTACTAAATGTTTGATGGACATCTGTAAATCCTCTCATAGCACTTATCACAGTATCTAGCATGTAGTAGAGATTCAGTACACAGGTTGAACTTATAAGTGGAAATGCGTTGATCCACTGAGAGCTTAGGTCTCTGAATCTGTATATACCCTTGTTTTCAAGAGGCTCCTTTGGTTTATAAATATGTATTAGTGTGGTTCATGAGAAGAAGTTTTTATGTATAAATTACATGTGCTGTGGTGCCCAGTTAACACCATAGACATTTACTTAGTACGAGCTGTGCCTAAAGCACTGAGTTAGACACAAAGATGAGTGATATGACCCCCTGAGAGTTTCTGAAAGCCCTGGAAAGGGGACAAAAGGGCATTCAAGTGTTACATAACTAGATGGTTATACGGCAGGGATCTGGACTGAGGATACAAAGGAAACTTTCCCTCCAAAGATGGGAGGGAGGTGAGGGATAGGAAATTACTTAACGGGTACAATGTATACTATTTGGGTGATTATTATACTAAAAGCCCAGGCTTCATTACTACACAATGTGTCCATGACAGCAAAATTGCACTTACACTGCCTAAATTTATATAAATAAAAAAAATGAATGCATAGACCTACTTCTCCCCAGTTTTCCTGGAAGTTTACATATCACTTTTTTTTTTTTTTTACCAATTCCCCATTGTTCAAACGTCGAAAACACTGAGGTGCCTTTGACCCTGTCTTCTCACTGTCCTCTGTTCCTTTTCAACCCTAGATGGAAAGGAAGACCCTACTATTAGAAACACATCTCAGTAATAGGCAGAGAGTGGGATTTTTATTCTGGGACATACTGTTTTGTGGCTGCCATGTTGAAAAGTAGCAGTTAAATATGATGCCTTAGGAGGTTTGTTCCTGTATTTGACAACCTGTTAGGGAATTAGAAAGGGGATGGGATGTTTCAAAATAAATTCTTGTATTTCGAAGTTTTTAAAAGCGGCTGCAGGGATTTCATTTTCAGATGAGGAATCATTTTCATTTAAGCCCATCAGCTAAAATAAGGCCTCAAGGGCATTACCCCCACTCCACTGAACTCTGAGATTAAGGTTCTGTATTCCCCTTCAACCACTTTCTTCATATACCCAAGAGAAGGAATCATTTAAAATGCATCAATCACCTTTTTAAAAGTGTATGGACTTCAGAAATAATTTGGCATTTGCTGTTTGTAGATGGGAATACAAATTGAAATCAAGTGCTATGTTCTACATTGAGCATTCCTATGTTCCATTGCTGTGTTTCTGACCCATCGGTTTTTACCCAGGGTTTTTACCTGGTTTTCCAGCTTCCTCACCAGGCAGGGATCTAGGCTTCTCCTGTATGCCTTGGACTGGTAAAATCAGAGAGAGAGCCTCCATCAGGGCCCCTTACCAATCTTCCAGGTACCTACAGTTGCTTAGACATCTGAGACGCTCTCTTTCCTCACAGGGAAAGGCTATTCCAGCCCCAGGGACTGCTGGCCAGTCACTTCCTACTCCTGTCTCCTTAAAAGCAAGGTCCTCAAATAACAACTACTCATGCTGCACCCATTTCCTTACCTTTGAAATGACATGAGGATCAGATGAAAAAATCTTCTGAAAGGTGGCTCTCCCTGCTGTCTGAGGAAGTGGAAGTATGAAGATGGATCTAAGAATTTACTCAAACTCCTTTTAACTTCACTGTGGATGGTGGTAGTATTACTTATACGCAGTGCTGGCACTTGGCTTCTGTGTCAGTCATTTTTCTGTTGGTTTGAGGATTCTCTCCATGCACAGAGTCTAATGGATATCCAAAGGCAGTGCATTACGAACCAGAGTCACTCCTAAAAGAAGCTTTACTGTAAAAAGACCATTTTCTTAAAATGAGTTCTAGCAATATAATTTTGCTCAAAAAGAAAACTTTTTCGCTCCATGAAAAAGATTCACCATCAGTTACCAAACCTGATGTTTTCTTTGCTAAAGTGAAAAATATAAATACAAACTTGGGCCCATAGTTTAGTATAATTCTAAAGCTCATCCTTATTGTAAATCTAATGATTGAGAGAACATTAATATTCATTATCTCTAACTTGCTGATGTTCGAGAAAACTGAAGTCGTATGAGGTTAGCTAATCACTTCAACCTGACTTGGTTAGTGCAAAGTCAAGTACTTAGAACCCAGTTATCAATCTCAGCTCATTGTTTTGTCTTCCCCACTACACTGCCTTTCTTAAAAAGTTATCTTCCTCCACCTAGCACCCCAGTAACCTGTGGCTCTCTTTGTGAAATATCCTTTATCCATCATTCAAAAGAATTAAATGGAACAACTTCTTACAGTAAGTAATCCAAAAGCCCAAGTGAAAGCTGTGGGTCATCAGATCCAATAATGTGAGCAAGGAAGAAGACAGAATCTGCCCTTGCTGGCCCTTTGTCAGCTCCCAGGATTTGTCGAAGACTTTCATCAAGAAAGCAAGTGACTAGATTAAGTATCCATGCCTTTCATCAGCTGCTGTAGGTCTTGGCAGTGTTACTGCAATGCTTTCACCCTTTTCATTTGTCCCATCCATGTGAAATGCAGTGTACTTAAATTTCCAACAAAATCATAACATAGACTCTGTCAGTTAATTAAACTATACTAACAAGCATACAAATTGCTAAGTCATTCTGGGAGGCTATCAGTGCTGGGTGTACTTATACATTTAGCACTGGAAACATGCCCTTCCAGTAGTGCACAGCCAGAAATACCAAGCAGGCTTGCAAAGGACAAGATTAACCTTGGCCTCATGGCATTTTGTCTTTCTGCAGGGAAAGGAAGATCATGGAGACAACAATTGCAATACACGGTGGAGAACTCAACACCTCTTGATTAAAAAAAAAAAAAGTTGAATAAAAAAGAAGTTTCCTGAAGGAGTAGGATAGAATTTACCACAGAAAGAAAGTGGTAGTATCTCCCTATTTCAATTTAAGTGTTGTTCCCAGGCAGATACAAGTACTTCTAAAAAGGCATAGATTGAAGAAAAATGGTATTTGGAGTCAAAGTTACTAAATGAAGCTACAGCTCACCATGATCCTTGGGATGAAGACTATGACCCCCAGCAAAGTTACAAAGGATTCTGCTCTGGAATTTATCAACTGCTTTGTTTGTTCTCTTAACAGGTAAAAAATGCAGCTGCCAATGTACTCAGGGAAACATGGCTAATTTACAAAAATACAAAGCTAGTGAAAAAGATAGATCATGCAAAAGTAAGAAAACATCAACGAAAATTCCTGCAAGCTATTCATCAGTAAGTATCATTTTTCACTTTTATCCTGTTGTGTCCTTGGCTTTCAATTTTTGCACTTGCTTATTCTTGTTTCATAAGGAAGGAAAAAAGCAAACATTGTCATGTTTGTTCCCAGAAGATGTTATCTGGCAATTTAATCATTCCACAACAAGATCCTGAGAATAACCTCAGTTCCTTTAGTGATTAAAAATCACTTATTAGTACTAGAATATTTATTAAAATATCTTCTCAGTTTCTTTTTAGAATAACTTCTGCTAAAATTGTATTTCTTAATTTGACCTATTCAGTTTGCTCTAGGATATTTTTAGCTTTATTTTCTAAACACAGCTTCAAACATATTTATATGAATGTAGTGCATATAACTGATTTAATACTTGAATTTTAAATTAGTTTTTAATCAGAATTTTGGCTGTGTTCATTTTAAATCTTCTAGTTTGTGTAGACCTTTTACTGTCTTATCATTATTTTAACTTTATCCAGACCACTATTATTGTTTAAGTCCTTCCTGCTCTTACATTGTTACATAATTAGCATAGAATTTTAAAGTAACAATCTATATCTAGTAAGATGCACTGATAATTTGAAAGCACAGGATCTTTCTCCTCCAGGCTGGCAGCATGCTTACTGTAAGTATTATTCATGTGGGTATTGATTGTGATGCCATGCAGACTTGCTCTTAATGCCATTTCTGTTTGGAGAAGAGCAGATACGGTCACATTTGTGGCTCAGAAAAGTAGCTTTCCTTATGAAACCCACCAGGGTAATAATGGAAAGGTGTGTAAATACAAGATGCTTTGGCTATCCAATGAGATTTGTCTCTCAGAGCCAACTAGTATAACAGACAAGAAAACGTAGAGGCTGCAATTTTTATTTTGCATGTTCAGGTAATTCATATGTAATATGGTACCACTAACATTCTATAGGAAATTACTAAGCATTCATCTTCTACCCTAGAATATAAAACCTGTCCATTGAACTGCCCTGCTTAAATAGATATCACTGAAAATGTAGAATATGTAATTATGGACAGATTCATACTTCCATAGAAATTAAAACTCAAGTATCCTGCGATTTATAGTAGAGGCAGGCTCTGCACGTATGGTAGAGTATCTGACCTTCATTGCTACTCACTCATGCTCTTTCCCCAGCTTTACTAACACACTTTCCTAAGATAGTGATGCTATTTCCTCTGTGGCTCAGTGACTTGACGCACCACTATGCTTTTTCTCCCTTTGTAAGGAAAACAAAAGGCTAGAGTTTTCAAATAATACTCTTAAAATAAGGAAAAACACAGAAAGGAACATTATATTCCATCTGGCTCACAAGAGGGAACTTGCTCCCTAGACTTAACAGTTACCCTTATAACCCAGAACCACTCTCCAGGAGCCCTTGCCTAGAAATCTTGATTCCTTGAAGTTTAGATTGAAGAGAATGAGAACCCTCCCTGCCTCCCCACCCAGAGATGCTGAGCTTTTGCCTCTGTGTTCCTCAACCTATTTTCCTGTGGAACAGGCATCTTCCTCAAGGGACTCACCTCGTGCAACTCTCCTGTTAGAGTGGTCTTCCCCTGCTAAAACCATACTACACAGTAACCCCAACACATTCATACAGGAGGTCCAGAGGCCATACCATGCATGGCAAAATCATTTTTTGTACCTTTAATATTTTGATACTAACCTATATTTAGTATGTTAAAAAGAAACCTTACCTTGCTGCATGTGAGAAGATATGTATGTCCGGGGTGGAAGGGTGTGAGATGACATGGCACTGAGCAAGTGTGGTCGGTCTATGTGTTGAGCAGCCACACATCCCATTGCCTCCAGGATCTTATCTGGGTCCTTTCCTGGCAGTCCTATCAAGTGGATAATTACATGTGATTTACCTTTAATAAATTTTCATATAATAACAAATCCAAGAAAATGCTGTGATAGTTTTGATAATACAGTTCTGTAGCCATGTGCAGTGGGGATTTGTATTACATCTGATAATATAAGACTCTTCTGGACTATTATGTTCAGAATACATTCACATTCAAAAGCCTGGGGGAGAATTTAGGGGTTTTTACTGTAAAATGCTTTCAACTTTGCCATAGGTTATTACGTTTTTACATTAAAATGTTAGAGAAAAAGTATTTAGGGAAGTTTAAAAACTGTCCCTAAGCAAGTTGCAAATGCACCCTACAACGCATGTCGGCCCTTTCTTAAGGGTGGGTACTGTGGAGTCGCTGGTACGGGGTCTCTTAGCATATTGTGTTTGGATAGAGTGACAGAGGAAGCTACTTGTGATTTTTCTGCTTCTGTCAGACATTTCTTATTCTGTTTCTTCTGTAGCAATGTGTACTTCTAAAGTAGATAAGCTTCAGGCAACTCAGAAATGCTCTGAATTGCTTTATAAATTCATCTAGGGGTTACTGGGTTTCTGTTACAGTGGGGGACATTTATACTTATAAAAGTGTAACTGAGTACGTTTATTCATACAAGCTTTGTTTGGCTAGGTCATTCTAATCATGCATACTTACCTTTCATTTTAGCTTACTGTTGGAAGTTAGGGAGTGTCAAAGTCACAGGGGAGGCACACAGGGCTCGATTCCTAAGGGCAAGGCTTCCATTGCCCACTGTGCAGATCCAGTGAGACCCTCGGCCTTATCTGTCGGCACTGGGTACAATCAGACCTTACTAGCTGAAGAAAAATGTTAAAATTCATTCGATAGATCACTCCTGGCCTCTCCTAATCTCTGATTTGTCCTGAGCACTTTTTCAGCAGCTCTCTGCTTCTACCAGTCCATGCTATCTCAACTCTGTTTCTCTTTTCCAAACTTCATAGCCTCTCTACTCTCTGTTGGATGCTGAACTGTCCAGGCTTGTGCCCTCTTTTCAGTAATTGTCTTTTTAGATTGTCACTTAGTGTCATGAAGTGTTCTCTTTCTCTTTTAACCCTTTTTCTGGTAGCAACTTTAAAGTTTATCATTCTTTTATTTCAACTGTGGACCAACATGAATTTGTTTCAGAGCCAAGAAATCCAATCTACTTGATTTGTATATCATGAGAGTTGGATTACCTGCCTTTCAGAAACCCCAGGCTTCTGAGTTGTCCTAATTTGGAAAAGATGTACCCCCCCCCAAAAAAATATAATGCCTTTGTTTCAAATATTGTTCTTTTAACCATATCACGTTCATATTAGGCAAAAATATTTCTTCTTGTTTACTTGAACATCAAATATCAAGAGGCCATGATGACTTTATGCATGCTCTTCCTTCTGAACTCTTATTCAGGAGGAAGCTGAGTGCTTTCAGATGGGAAAGTATAGTAGCAATGAAGAAGGATATTTGAATAGTGTTTCTCTTAGGCCAATATGTCAAAATCCTGCAGAACCATAACAGGATCTTCCAGCTAATGAATCGAGCCCCCTGTGCACAACTGAACACCACATTGTGTTATTTTGTTCCAGAATATTTTACAGTTTCTTTTCTTTTGTTTTGTCTTTTTATTTCAACAAAATGAAAATAGAGCTCGGAAGTAAGTTGTGTGAGCCGCTCCTTTCAACATTTGCAGAATTTTCTACTGGCTGCATGCACCCAGCGGATCCTTTATTTGTGAATTTTAGTAGTCTGATTGCTGCTATGGAAATGTGATCCAAAATCATGATATTTTCCTGTGATAAGTGAAGTTCACAAGGAAGAAATCAACATATGTTTCTTATTCTTTTTTGGGGGAAAAAAGTGTAATACACATCTGCATGTTACCTTTTATTCTGGCAGCTGCAGCTTAAGCAGGCTTTTTCTATCAGCTCTCCTACATTAGAGGCAGTATAAGAAACAAACAACAAGACAAGATGATTCAAGTTCCGGAAGCTAAAGGAATTCCAATCAAATAAGGCTACTGTATGTTAGCTTTCCAGATTAGTAGAAAATAAAATGGGCAAAATTCTACTGTCAGACATAGTATAGTAATCCAAGAGAAGTAAATTAATTAGGCCCTGTTGGTTATAAGATGAAGTACCCACTTAAGCTAAGAAACTGCCAGTGGCCCTTCTAACCTGACTTACAGAATTCAGGATTTTCTCTGTACTCATTACTTGCTGGAGGCATCTGGTCCAGAGCCCAAACTTCAGTCATTTCTGTGCCACCAATACTACAACTTACTTATATTTGAAAATGAAACTTTATACAAATTCCTTTATACAAATTTTAATACATTTTTATACAAATGGATTAAAAAATATTATGAGGAAAGGTAATCGTCAATTGATAGTTGAAATACTGGTACTGAATTCTAGCCATAGGCTAGAATTGCCTGCAGAAAGCTCTGAGCTGAGTTTTTTTTTTTTTTTTTTTTTTTTTTTTTAAAAAAAAGCAGGTGTTTGTTAGGAGATAAAGACAGTGTAGGACCAGCCTGTGATGTTTTTCTTGCAGTAATGACGAATTAGAAGAGAACCTAAAAGGAATAACTGTTTGTTTTCCATCTTAAGTATCACTTAAAGTCACCTAGAATACCTCTGTTGGTATGAATCCAGCGGTGCAGAAACATTGTTCTAATCTAACACACTTCATTTCATATGTGAGGAAACTGAGTCAGTGAGGATGGAATCCACTGTTGTACACTGCTCTTTCTTTAGTACACTTCTGTGTAATGACCCACAGATATCTAAGTGTTCTTTTTTGGGGGGTGGGGGGGGGCAGTTGCCTGTTTTTCAAAGGCACACATCAAAAATTGTAACCCTATTAATTACTGAGAGAAATCTTTCTCAACAATATATTGGATCTAAGTACATGCTTGTAAATTTTAGACTAGGACATATTCCATCTCTGTAATAGCATAAAAAGGAGCCAATTAACTTCGTTCCAGCATTCTAATAAACACATAGTGGCAATGAGAAGTTATAACCTTAAACTGTTTTAGATTGTTAAAGATCGTGTTGTAGGTAGGTGTCAGCTAAACTTACTGGCAGAAGGCACTACATCTTCACTGTAGAGCAGATTTGCTGACATATTGGATATCCTAGTTTCGGAACAAAATCACTGAACATTATGAACATATTACAAAATCTCCCTGGCAGTAAAATCTTGCCCTGTGAGTTTTTATTCCTTCTACATAATTACCTTTCATTTCAATTGAAAAATAATAAAAAATACTGTCTCTAGCATTAAAACTATACTTTGTAAAATGACGTGTCATGAAAGCAAAATAAGATTGGCATGACTTTTTGTTTGTTTTCATTAAATAGTTTAGAAGAACCTACTTCTCTTTTGGGAAAAAGCTTTTAATTGTTAGCTTAAGGAACAATAAACCACATTTGTCTTATTGGAAAATCTTTCTTGGTACATAGCAAACACTGAATAAATATTTGTTGAAAAATAATAAAGTAAATAAAGTTAAAGAATAGCAGAGTTCTTACCTAAAAGTGTTTTTTAAAACCATTTTTTGACTCTTGACTCTTCATCAGGTATATACGATGATATTTAACAGTAGCTAAACATAATCTTACAAGTAGAGATTCCATCTGCCAGATACTATAATTGTCCTCTGACTTTTATCTACACTGAAAATTAATGGAAATTTTTCCTAGGAAATGGTCTGGCCTCCCTTCAAATTTAATAGCAGTTCAAGATAAAAGTTAAATGAAATACAATGAAGAATAAGATAATAATTATGTGTTTTGTGTTATATTGCTGCTGGTTGAATAAAAGTTTTTTTTTTGTTAATAAGAATCTCACTTATCACTGTGTTTTCATCAGGTTCAAATACCTAACCCAATCCATTTCGGACTAAACAGGGCTAATACCTGTATCTAGTCATGTAGGCATAGGAAGGTGCTCATTGCTCCAACATCAATGAAATTCCAGTTGCTTTGCATATTTCTTCCTATGTCTATTTGTCATGATACTGGGGCTTTAAGGAATGTTTTGGCTTTTTCTCATATGGTTAAATCCTTATGAGTCTTTCTGAATTCAACTTTACCTGGTAAATAGTTGTCCTAAGGACATCTCATCTCTTGCTCTCTCTCTCCTTTCTTTTTTGCGGTGTTGGGGAAGCATGCTTCTCATTGTACCAGACACATAACCAGTTTGGACTTACCCCAAATATTCAAGGCATTATCCATGCAGTTATTTGCTCTTGTCAATTTTGTGCATGCTCTTTGGAAGGCATAAGATTGCCATAGAAAGAAGGGAACCTTTCTGATACCAGATTCTATCTTTTAGATTAAGAAGTGTAAAAATGGAGCAGAGGAAACTGAATGACCAAGCAAACACCTTGGTGGACTTGGCAAAGGTAAGCCTGAGGTGCTTAGCCCTCATAGTTGCATCTGTTGAAATCAACCACTTCACAGTCACTAATCATTAATGTTTCAGGAGGATCCCAACCCAAATCTAATTAATAAATCAAACCAACAAAGCACCCTAAAATGATGGTCCAACTTAAAAGAATGTTTCTATAACTCTCATTTAATGTACTCTTTTGCTATTATGTTATTCAACCCCATTCTGAAAACATTCCTAGTTAGAGTGATTTGGAAGTACCATAAGAAGCTTAAGTGGAATAGGAGACAATACCTGTGGGATTTTTATTTGCATGTACATCTCATCTCAGTGAGAGCAGAACTGCATCCTAGGTGTGACTGTGATATTCAGGAATGAATAGGACTCATCAATTAAATTTTGTTCTGTGTATTTTAAGCAAACTCAAAAGAATGTAAAGTTGAAATAAAAATAAAAGATACCAGAAATTACATCCTAGAATGAAAGTTGTCACCCCAAAGTGATCACTTTTTTATGGTTCTTCCTCCATTTCATTATTTCAAAATCATACCACTTTTTAAAAAGTACATTAACAGTCTCCAAATTATTCTACCTTATTTATAAGATTTATCTGATCAGTTTTTGGTTGTTTCTCCCCACATAAAACCCATTCTTAAAACATAAATATTTGTCAACAATCAAAACATTGCATTTTCCTGGGTGAATTCTAAAGGTGGTATTAGAATAGTATTTATATAATTGTTCAGCCTTTTACCCAAATGCTTTGAACGAGGCAACTCTCAGTTGCATCTTACAAACTGTTTTTTTGTTGTTGTTGTTTGATAAATCAGCCATGACTTTGCTAAAGCCTCAAGTATAATCCATAAAAATTACAAGCATTTGTCCTAGTCTCATTAAATAATGCATCTAAATTACATTCATTTTAATGTATAGCAGTAACACATACTAGATGTTGAAGATGGTAAGTATTTAATGACTTACCTTAGTAGAGCATATATCATGCATATAAACTGGACAGCACACATATAAAAAGTATGAGGACATCCTCAATTAATGTGTATAAATGTGGCTGTTACTTGGACATATGAAAAAAAGATAGGGCAAGCTCCATCACTCCTAGGTTAAATGATTTTTAATGGGTATTTTTATGAAAAAAATGAACAGACCACATTGAAATTTTACTTCAAGAGTACCACTGTGAGGCAAGATGCTGTTTCTTTATTAATGTACTTATTATGACCATAGGACTGTACATACCATAAAGGCTCAGTACTTTCTTAAATGAATGGATGCTGTTCACATATTCTCAAGACTATGTAGTAAAATTAAGTGTATGCACTCTGTCTCTGGTCAAACTGAAACAAGTTGCCTATATGCTGAATAATAACTCCCTTATCAGTTCATTTACCATCCTCTTTAAAAGATTGTTAAGCAGAAGAAGAGAATATGATGAAGGGAAATGAAGTAGGAGGGACGGCTTAAATAAAGGGATCTCAGACTTGTGAAAGTCTGCGCTAAACTAAGATTAAAACCTTTTCCTCCCTCTTCACCAGCCTTT
Source organism: Nomascus leucogenys (assembly GCF_006542625.1). Taxonomy (NCBI): domain Eukaryota; kingdom Metazoa; phylum Chordata; class Mammalia; order Primates; family Hylobatidae; genus Nomascus; species Nomascus leucogenys. The sequence goes on from NC_044382.1 coordinate 122,463,164, forward strand.
TCCCTTTCTAGCTCTGAGCTGATCAGTCCTCTCTGTCTCTTGGCTACTCAGGAAATATACCTAGAAATCAGAGTTATGGACACCCTGTGATCAAGACAATCAATTTCAAGGTTCACTAGGAATCCAGAAACATTTTCCTATTTTACCCACTTAGCTTTGATTAAGCCATTGCCAGGAGGTCAGAGCCATGGCCAACAAGGAGAGACTGGTAACTTTAGTATCTCCCTCAACTAATATTCTCTCAATGGTTATCTGTAAAAATTCCATTTGACCCAATGGAGAGAGGCCTGTAATTTGGAACAAAGGATAACAAACAATATTTAGGAATTTATTGCTTTAAATTACAAAATTATCAAACCAGTTAATCCTAAACTTCATTTATATTCTACCCTCAACATTTCTGCTACATCCCAATGCCATCTGTATTATTATTTATCCTTCTGTATTATTTATTGTTCTTTGACTCTGCCCATTTTTACCCTTGCCCTACTTACCATGTTGCAAAATGAATTTGATGTACTAACCTTTGTGACAACCTTTAAAATACATATATAAATATTAAATTGAAATGTTTTTGTCTACCCTGATACCACCTAAAATCAATGGGCATGCCACCAGTACCTGCTCCACATTTTCTGCAACTGAACCAAAGATCTTATATTTCTATTATAAACCCTGGCATTGAACACATACAATGAATTGGCTTTGCAAGATGAGCTGTTCAGTTAGCTGACAACCCTGTTACACTGAATGCCACCAGCAAGAGACTAGAGCTAAACCTCTGAGAGACGGCCAGTCTGTGTTCAGGGCAAGTATAATTAACCTTCTTCTCAATCTGTTTTTCAGACCCAGAACATCATGTATGATATGATTTCTGACTTAAACGAAAGGAGTGAAGACTTCGAGAAGAGGATTGTTACCCTGGAAACAAAATTAGAGACTTTGATTGGTAGCATCCACGCCCTCCCTGGGCTCATAAGCCAGACCATCAGGCAGCAGCAGAGAGATTTCATTGAGGCTCAGATGGAGAGCTACGACAAGCATGTCACTTACAATGCCGAGCGGTCCCGGTCCTCGTCCAGGAGGCGGCGGTCCTCTTCCACAGCGCCACCAACTTCATCAGAGAGTAGCTAGAAGAGAATAAGTTAACCACAAAATAAGACTTTTTGCCATCATATGGTCAATATTTTAGCTTTTATTGTAAAGCCCCTATGGTTCTAATCAGCGTTATCCGGGTTCTGATGTCAGAATCCTGGGAACCTGAACACTAAGTTTTAGGCCAAAATGAGTGAAAACTCTTTTTTTTCTTTCAGATGCACAGGGAATGCACCTAATATTGCTATATAGATTGTTCCTCCTGTAATTTCACTAACTAACTTTTTATTCATGCACTTCAAACAAACTTTACTACTACATTATATGATATATAATAAAAAAAGTTAATTTCTGCACATACTCGTTTGGTCACTTGACATTTCTAAAGCTTCACTTCTCAAATTATTTTCAAGGTAAAATAGCTGATTATCATCTGATGCACACTGATAATTATTGTGATTGATAGCCAAAAGTTTGGCTGGTTGGAAAAAAAGACTTTCAATTCCTCTATATCCTATTCCTAAGATTTTTCTCTTATTATGAATTATTTGCATCAATCATTTGAACCAGCATAGTTTACTATTTTTTGGTCTGCAGTGCCTCATTTTTAATTCAATTTTTTTTTCACAATGTAGAAAGTCTTTCTTTTATCAGAACATGCACAAATAAATAAGGAGTAGAGATGCTTTCAAGAATTTTTTAATTCCCGGTTTACACCACAGGGTACACCCAGTGGTACACCACTGTCTGTAAGCAGAGATGGTGCAGAATTTTAGTTCTAAACTAGTTATTTCATATCTTTCCCTTTATTTATTATGAAAGGCCAAGCATGCACTTTAAATATTTGGGGCCTACATGTGTATATTCATAGATACATGTTTGCATACAACAGCATAGTGAACATTCATAAGCCTAACTAACTCCTAACATATCCTCTAGTAAGTGATCTCCTCTTGGTATGCACTTACATAGTTAACACAAGTCAATAGCATCTAGTAAATTTCACGTGTTTTAGAACACTTGTTTCATGGATGGTTAAGATCAGTTTGTGTGAAAGAGAACTGAGTGGTTATTGCTACAAACCCATCTGTTTGCAAATTTGCTCTAAGAATCCACTGGGTTTAGAAGAAGCGTGCGTGAGATGATGATAGCAATTTGGAATTTCCTCCTGTGGTGTTATTCCCAAGAGTGTACAAGAAAGCTGATGGTGGTAGGGATAATGCGTCTTAAAAATAAGCCTTTGTTTGGACAGCTCTGAAAGCAACCTGCTTGTATCAGCCTAAACCTAAAAATACTCCATTTTCAGGGCAATCATCTGTTTCAGAAGCTTTTGTCCCCCCTCCACTTCATTTTATACCATACCCTTTGGTGTCAACCTTACAACATTGCAAGTTGCTAATATAATATGTTTTTCCTTCTTTAGCACAAACTGAAGTGATATATTTGATCCACCCTACATAGTCCAGTGGATAAAATAACATTCATAACGTTCTCCATAATTAATTAAAAAACCAAACAGTTCCTTTCGATATCAAGGATATAAAACTGATTGCTTTAGATTGCATGAGAACCGCTTGCCATTTACAATCTATCCAAAATGGCTGAAACTAAAGCCCATTCATATGGCTTATATATGCCTGTGTTGGATAGAATGAGGCCTGGATTTTTTTTTTTTTATAGTAAGTGGAAGAAAAACAGAACACTGGTTATAGAAACATACATACTGCCAGGTTAAATGAACATCAAGATCCTACTTTATCAAGATTTCTACTTCATGAATGAAATTAAAATCTCATGTATTTTGGGTTACATACAAGAATATATCAAGCATTTGGTATAAACACTGGATGTAAGAAGGAGAAATTTTGGAAAAAAATATTAATTTGTTCTTACAATTTATGTAGTTAATTCTTGTATCTTCTACCTTTGTTGTGACTAAAAGGCAGAGTAGCAGCTGAAGTTTATCATCTTACAAATCAATGAACACTATCACCCCAGAACACTAGGGAACTAGGGAAAGAATAATGTATTGCTTCTCTTTTCAAATATGAGAGAAGACAAAGATTTTAATTTGTATTTCTTTGCCTTGCATTTATTCTCTTCTTTTTTTTTTTTTTTCTTTTTCTGAGACGGAGTCTTGCTCTGTCCCCCAGGCTGGAGTGCAGTCGCGCAATCTCGGCACACTGCAAGCTCCGCCTCCCGGGTTCACGCCATTCTCCTGCCTCAGCCTCTCCGAGTAACTGGGACTACAGGCGCCCACCACGACGCCCGGCTAATTTTTTGTATTTTTAGTAGAGACGGGGTTTCACCGTGGTCTCGATCTCCTGACCTCGTCATTCGCCCGCCTTGGCCTCCCAAAGTGCTGGGATTACAAGCTTGAGCCACCGCGCCCGGCCTATTCTCTTCTTTTTAACTGTAGCTCTTCGAGAATAAGTTACTCTGTTATCCTTCAAAATCAATTTTACGTTTCCTATTCTATGCAGAGTATATGAAAATTGGTAAATATTAACTCTTTCTATTTTTTTAAATGCTAAATAACCACAGTTTTAAAAGGAGGAGGGGACCCCTCGGTTACATAGACATTCTGGCCTGTGATTTGCTGAATCAACCCCACTTTAGGCAGAGCTACCAAGTCTCCTCCCAAATGGCTTTGAACATTAGGCAGAGTCCTCTGAGGGCTGCTTAGAGGACTGCTCTTGTGGTGATAAATGCCCTTACTTGCATTTTGCTTTTCGGAATTCCTAATAATGATTGAGTTCTGTTTGTCTCATCTCAGCCTGCCACACCCTGGTCTGTTTCTCTACAGCCAGCACAAGCCGTTTGTCTTCTGCAAATCATTTTAAATTACAATGGCACCACCTTCCTCAATAATTTTCTTCATTTCCTCCACTTATACTCAGTGTCAAGGTTAGTCACTAGAAAGAAGACCCTGTGCTCTTACAGAAATGAGGATGAGCCAAATGCATAACAGGTACTAAATTTTGGAAATTTCATGTGCTTTTTCCCTTGTTTCTCCTCCCTTTCTATTTGTTTTCCAAGAGTCTCTCCATCAAAACATCTACAGTAATCAAGTAATTATGCTCCAAAACAGAATCTGTGAATTCTGATAAAAAGCTAGGGGTTAGGGTTAATATGAGCATCAAGCAATGGATTAAATAATACAATCCTCCTATTTTTGAGCTTTGCTCAGTTTTGAGAAATAGCATGGCAAAGTGGAAGGAGTCAGACTTGGGTGTGGAACTTAGTCCTGCCACTCACTAGCTCTGTGCATTTGAACACCATTGATTCTTGGAGACTTTTGTTTTCTCATTTGTAAAATGAGCCTAAAAAGACACAGATATCAGAGGGGCAGGGTGGTCTGCAAATCTTGGCATCTATTTCATCAAATGATGGTAGTTACTTGTATTACTACTTACAGCAAAAGGCAGCAAATATTAAACACCTCCATTATCTGCTTATCTTCTAACTTTTAGCGCCTGACTGTATATAGATATTCTCCCCCTCACTTGTCTAGTTCATTCTTGAAGCAACTTACTGGACTCCAGATTAGCATATCCATTTCCTTATCCTATCACTGACTGTTTAATATAACCTAGAATATCAATATATATGTATCCTTTTTGTGATGCTGACATACTCCCTTTCTGCTTCTTGGAATTCCACAAAATCTGTTCATAAATATGATCCAGAAAAGTAGAGGGTGTTTGTTTAGGGAGTGCTGGGAAGGTCACCTGAGAGTTGGACCAAAGGGCTCATTTACTTTTTCAAACTCATCCCTGTAGGTCCTGAGCCTCCACCCACTGCTCCTAGTCTGTGTAACACACCCTGATGCCATTTATGTGTTTTAACTTGGGGTCCCCAACCCTGGGGGCCTCGCCAGTTAGGAACTGGGCTGCACAGCAGGAGGTGAGCGGTGGTACAGCAAGTGAAGCTTAATCTGTATTTACAGCCGCTCCTCATGGCTCTCATTACTACCTGAGCTCTGCCTCCTGTCAGATCAGTGGCAGCATTAGATTCTCATAGAAGCGCGAACCCTATTGTGATTGCGCATGGGAAGGATCTAGGTTGTGAGCTCCTTATGAGAATTTAGTGCCTGATGATCTGTCACTGTCTTCCATCAGCCTCAGATAGGCCCTTCTCATTGCCAGAAAAAAAGCTCAGGGCTCCTACTGATTCTACATTATGGTGAGTTATTTCATTATATATTCCAATGTAATAATAGAAATAAAGTGCACAATAAATGTAATGCACTTGAATCATCCCAAAACTATCGCCCCACAACCACTAGTCCCAGGAAAAACTGCCTTCCATGAAACTGGTCCCTGGTGCCAAAGAGGTTGGGGACCACTATTTTAACTGAATTTTCAAGCAATCCACAAAGAAAAAAACTATCAAACTGGTTGTTTGATAAATAAAATCCTAGGAGATGTTGAGAGACCTGGAAGAGCCTGCAATAAGCAGTATAATACAAAGGACTTCTCTCCATCTCACTGTCACTACTGCTAGAGCCCTGACGAACATGATCTTTTTCAGTTTGTTAGACTAGGGAAGGAAAAAAATGCCCTGTCAATGCTGCTGTCTAGTTCTTCTGTTAAATATGTCACGAGTCAGTGAACCCAGAAATAGAAAACACAGATTATAGTTTCCCAGGTATTTTTAGAAATACTTAGAATTTGTTCCCCCCAGAAAATGCCTTTTTCTCCAGTTATGGTTTCCTCAGCCCCAAGGCCCATGCTCCCTAGGTGGTAGTATGGAGTGGAGGATGCTACTCAATTGATCAGAAATTATTGTGGCTGGGCTCAGTGGTATGTAGCCTATAGTCCCAGCTACTCAGGAGGGTGAGGCAAGAGGATAGCTTGAGGCCACAAGTTTGAGACCAGCCTAAGAAATATAGCACCCCATCGCAGAAAGCAAGAGCAAGAGAGTGAGTGAGAGAGAAGAAAGAAAGGAGAGAAGGAGGAAAAAAGGAGGAACAGGAAGAAGGAAAGGATGGATGGAAGGAAGGGAGGGAGGAGGAGGACTTACTAGGGCTACAGTGTCAGGAGTACTGTATTAGACACTTACTTAACCTTAGGTCTAGCTAAAAGTTGCGTCTAACGGAGGCCGTGGTCAGCAGATTGTGGCCAAGCAGAGCAGAACAGAAAGACACTTTGTTCGAGTTTTTCTACTCTGTGAATAACTTGCCTTCCCTGCCCCTCTTAGGAAAGCAGTCTCTCTCCATAACCCAACTCTTTTTATCTTTGTTGGAGACAGGTCTCATTTAATCCTTTAATTCCTTCATCAACCCTATGTTTATTTCCATTTTACAGATGAAAATACTGAAGGGAATATCTATTTCTAAAATGAGTTAAAGGAAATAAGTTCCTTTCTAAAAAACTTAAATTATCAATTTCCCTGGGGTTTCCTTCCCTGCCCCCCACCCCCAAACAAAGAGGCCTATAAAACAAGATAATATTTCTCATTTGTCCATCCTGTCACTTATAAAAATATTTGAGGACAGTGAATATGCAGTGTCCTCTCCTAAGGTAAAAAATATATACTTATTTGCAGACTCTGAACTGGTTCAGCTCAAAGGAAAAGTACACCTGCACAGTGGGAGATTATGTGGGTCTGAGTCATAAAAGAAAGAATCCAACAGATCACAGAACGCACTCAGTGTTGCGCCCACATTTGGAGGTGATGCCACCTGTTACCTCTGCTGAAGGTGGGTCAAGCAATGAACCCTCAGCCATCCAGGCCCATCACCTCCCCTGCTGAAGACACCGTGGCCACCAGACCTCCTTAGGTGGTGGATGAGGGATGATACGAGATACTAAGATGAAGTCTAAACTATATCTTCCCTGTAGAGGAAAAATCAAAATGGCTTCGGTAAGAAAATATTTGGCATAACGTGTACCAAAATCCTTCTGGCCATAATATTGTAAGTCTACATTATTCTGCCTAACAATACCTGTACCATCTACCATCCCTTCAGAGTGGGCTGGAGTGAACCCACATGCTCAAGCACATTTTATATGTAGAACCTGAAGAGATAGGCCTATTCTAGGTAGACCTTCAGGTTCTACATATAAAATGTGCACAATTCCATGTTGTACATGAACCTAATTCCTCCTCTATCTCATTTCCTCCCACTTTTGTCTTATTGCTTAAATGGAATTGTTAGGTTGAACATTCATATTTTTGTGGGCTTTGGGAATGCAAGGCTAAAATTAGCCTGTCTTTCTGTTGGATAAGATCACACAGCCTCAGAGAGGAAACTAACAATGAATAGATAAAAGGACTTTAAATTAACCAACAGTTTTATTTTTGAGTTTATAGGAGGAAATTATATACTATGAAGAAATACTGGCATCACTTAAATATGATTGCGTAAGGAGCTTTTCCCTTTATTTTTCTAAAAACCTATTTATACGTGTTCTGAAACATTTTAAGGGAGTTTGAAAATTATAAGTGTCTTTAACAGGGATCACTGACAGCAAAGGTCTTAAAACAGGTTGCTGTGGGGAATAAAAATATTAGGTGGACATTTCCTAGTAAATGTGAAGCAGCCCCAGTGGAGAATCCTTTGTATCTTCATGAGATTCCTATCCCCTCTCTCTTTTAGAAAAAGCCACAGTAAGAGAATATTTCTTAAGTATAAATAATAGAGAGGACTTGAAAATTAGCAAAAAGTGGAATATTGCTAAATAATTTAAATGATTAAATATTTAGAGGGAAAAAACCCCTTTGCAAAGGCATTTAATGAAAACTTATTTATGTATATAGGAGAATAAAGGTAATGACACGCTCTTATTCTTGACTTTGATAATTTAAAAACTGTAAGTAAAAACTATTTTGGAAAGACAAAAAAAGAAAGCATAAAAAAAAAAAAAGTGAGAAAGCACAAAGCAAGAAGATGAAACCTAATAGCCTAACAACAAGTACCAATAGTTTAACTCACCCGTTTAAAGGATAGAAAATACAAGCTTGGGTTAAAAATAAAATAAGTATGTATGCTTTTTATGAAAGAAATATAAAATAAAATGGCAGGTCAAACTAAAACCCAAGTTCTAGGGGAGAATTCAGGCTGGTCCCAACAAAAAAGTGGTAGCAATGTTCATTCAGACTAAAGCAAATCAAATGAAAAGCATAAAATCACAAAAAGATGCCATGTTAGACTGATAAACATTCAACTGATACTGAAGAGAAAGCTGCATGAAGTGTATGCACTAAATAATAACACATATAAATTAAAACCCTCAGAAATAAAAGGAAAAGCATAATTGTGTGGGAGACTTTAAGATATCCGCAGCCTATACAGATCAAAATGTAATAGACCAAAAATATAGTTTTTCAAAAACCATTACCAAAATTGGCCCAAGAACTAGTAGAAATATGAATAGAAAAATAACTATAAAAGAAATAGAAATGTAGTCAAAAATATAACAAGTCAAAAAGCACTCATACCAGTTCCTTTGAAAGAATACTTTGCATTTTATAAAAAATTTCCCTGAGAATTAAATAACACAAAGTTAGCCAACTTATTTTACTAAGTATATGACCCTAAAGTCATAACTAGGCAAGGAAAACGTAAGATAAAGCTACAAACCAATCAACATGGAAAGTTGCATGTAAAAATCCTCAATATAATATTAGAAAACCATATCCAGTGCTATATTAAGACAATAATACAGCATGACCAAGAAAGTTTAATCAGCCTTTCAAAAATATTAAACCCTAATGATATAATCACAGCATGTAACAAAGACAATCATATAATTACTTCAATCAATGCTCAAGCTACATCTTATAAAATCCAACACTCATTCAAAAAATATTTATAGTAAACTATAAGGTAGAGGAACTTATTTAATTTGATAAACCATATCTGCAAGATACTAAGTAACAGCAAAACTCTAGACATATCCTCCTTAATGACAACAAGGAGGATGCCCAGCATCATCACTACCGTTCAACACTGTGCCAGAGCCCCAGCCAGTGCCCCTTCACACTGCTCAACTTCACACTGTTACTCTACCCCCAGATGATAAAGATCCAAGCCTGACACACACACATGCATGCACACACACAGTTCAGGAGGATTTTTTTATGACTTTACAGTATGTGAGACCTTCTCACACAAGACAGAAAAAGCAAAAGTCATAAAGGAAAAAAATTAGAAAGTTTCTGATATAAGGTAAAATTATAGGAGAAAAATATTTACAATAATATATGACAAAAAGGCATTTCTATTCAGAATATATACATGTAGATGGATATGGATATAATAGTATTATATATATATATATCTAGATAAATATATAAAGATAGATTTCTATCTCTCTGTATGGACTATCCATAAGTAAAAGACAAAAATCTGGTAGGAAAACAGCAAAGTAAAGGATTTCTACAGGCTACTCACAAAAGAGGCAATAAACATGTGAAGAATACCAGACCTACTGATAATAAGAGAAATGTGCAGTAAGACACCAATAAGGCATTATTTTTTCCCGGTAGAGAAAGTGTTAACAGTATAACACACATTAGTATGGAATAGGTAAGGGGAACTAGGTCTCTCATATACTACTAGTCTGAATATTCGTAAACTGGTTGAAAGCTATTTAAGACCACCTATTAAAATTTAAAATGCATATACCTGCTTTGGAAAATTCTCAAATTTCCTTTTAAAGACTGAAAAATAAATAAGTAATAGTGTTTCCCTTTCCTGAGAGAAAGACAAAACTCACAAACGTTGTTAGCAAGTGAGACAAGGTCTGTGTCTACTGCTCCCAGAAGATCAGTCTCTATTTGCCAGCAAATGAAGATACCAGGACCCTCATTATTGGAGGAGAGAGAAACATCAAAACACTTCTCTATTTGGTGTCACTTGCATAGAGAGAGAAAGAGGGAGTGCATGTGAGAGATAGAGCACGAGCGTGCGCCAAGACACTTGGACCAAGTGCAAAGTGTTTTTCTATTGCCATATTACTTCATAATCAGAATACTATTAAATATCATTCTAATATTTCTCACAGTCTTTTCAGACCTCTGGTGAAGATTCCTCTCAAGGCTCCAGGCAAGAGGAACCTGTGCTTTCAGCCTAGCGTTTGCAAGGATCTTGCATATCACACACAGTGAAACTTAGGAACATGTCTCTTGATGTTATTCTCTTGAAACATTTTAAAGCATAGTAAAAAACCCATCGAATGGGAATTTCAGGAGAGGAATTTTTGTGCCAAACTATCCCTGCAATCCCAGGCCAGACTATAAAGACCTGGGGACATAAACATGTATTTTGAGCTGGGAGGAGGGAAGAAGTAGATAGTTTTTTGTCCCTGGTAAACATCCACACAATCCCACCACTCAGTCTCTTCTTTAGAGTAACACCAGCACCTATAGCCATGCTGGAAGGTCTGTGAGCTTTTAACTGCAACTGCGCTTTTAATATCTTTTTAATTCCAAATGTCTTTAAATAGAGAAACTGCTGAATAAATTGCTATAAATACACAAATTAACAACTTTAAAGTATTTGGAAAATCTAAAGTTACTCAACTAGAAAGATCCTTAAGATATATTAATATTTGTTAGCAATAAATACAAACTTCAGAACATTACTAAGAGTAGTAATAAGGCACTATACTGGAAGACTTAGATAATGCATTTAGGCAAATGTCATTAGAGCTATAAGAAAACTATCAAAGCTTTATTTTCAAATATTATAAAACAATTTGACAACTCCACAGAATCAATAATAACAATAATTCAAAGGATACAAAAATTCAGCAAGTTAATGGGTATAAAAATAACATGCAGAGATTGAAACTGAACCCATTCCTTACACTATATACAAAAATTAAGATGGATTAAAGACTCAAATGTGAAACCAAAAACTATAAAAAACTCTGGAAGGCAACCTAGGCAGTACCATCCTGGACACCGAAATGAGCAAATATTTTGAGAAGACAACAAAAGCAATTGAAAGAAAAGCAAAAATTGATAAATGAGATCTAATTAAACCAAAGAGCTTCTGCACAGCAAAGGAAACTATCAACAGAGTAAACAGACAACCTATAGAATGAGGGAAAATTTCTTCAAACTGCATCTGAGGCCTGCTGTCCAGCATCTATGAGGTTTGCTGTCCAGCATCTATAAAGAACGTAAACAAATTTATAAGAAAAAACAAACAATCCCATCAAAAATTGGGAAAAGTTCATGAACAGACACTTTACCAAAAGAAGACATACATGCAGCCAACAATCATATGATAAAAAGCTCAACATCATTGATCATTAGAGAAATGCAAATCAAAACCACAATGAGATGCCACCTCTCACCAGTCAGAATGGCTATTAATAAAAAGTCAAAAAATAACAGATGCTGGTGAGGTTGTGGAGAAAAAGGAACACTTAACACACTGTCAGTGGGAGTGTAAATTAGTTCAACCATTGTGGACTACAATGTGGAAATTCCTCGAAGACCTAAAGACGGAAATACCATTCAACCCAGCAATCCCGTTACTGGCTATATACCCAAATAAATATACATCATTCCACTATAAAGACACATGCAGGTGTATGTTCATTGCAGCACCATTCACAATAGCAAAGACATGGAATCACCCTAAATTCCCCATCAGTGGTAGACTAGATAAAGAAAACGTGGTACATATATACAATGGACTACTATGCAGTCATAATAAAGAACAAGATCATGTCCTTTGCAAGAATAAGGATGGGGCTGGAGGTCATTATCCTTATCAAACTAGCACAGGAACAGAAAACCAAATATTGCATATTCTCACCTCTAAGTGGGAGCTAAATTATGAGAACACATGGACACAAAGAGTGGAACAACACATGCTGGGCCCTATTTGAGGGTGGAAGGTGGGAGGGAGGCAGAGGATCAGGAAAAGTAGCTAACGAGTTTCTAGGCTTAATACCTAAATGACGAAATGGTCTGTACAACAAACCCCTATGACCCAAGTTTACCTATATAACAGGTAAGTTTACCTATATGACACAAGTTTACCTATATACCTGCACATGTATCCCTGAACTTAAAAGTTAAATTTAAAAAATAGCATGCCGAGGCTGGGTGTGGTGGCTCACACCTGTAATCCCAACACTTTGGGAGGCCGAGTCAGGCAGATCACCTGAGGTTAGGAGTTTGAGACCAGCCTGACCAACATGGAGAAACCCTGTCACTACTAAAAATACAAAATCATCTGAGCGTGGGGGTGCATGCCTATAATTCCAGCTACTCGGGAGGCTGAAGCAGGAAAATCACTTGAACCCGGGAGGCGGAGAGGTTGTGGTGAGCCGAGATCGCGCCATTGCACTCTAGCCTGGGCAACATGAGCGAAACTCCATCTCAGAAAAAAAAAAAAAAAAAAAAAAGCATGCAGAAATCAATAGCTTTGATGCACACACCACTAATCAATTGGAATATATAATGGTAGTGAGAAACATCCAATTTATAATTACAAAAAAAATACTTAGGAATAAACTTAACAAGAAATGAGCAAAGTCCTCATGACAAAGCTTTAAAACATCCCTGAAAGACATAAAAATAGACTTGAGCAGATTAGAAAACATCTCTTTTACTTGTATTGAATAGCTCAACATCAGAAAGATATAAGTTCTCCTCAGTTAGTTTTACAATTTAATGCAATCCCAATTTAAAATATATTAAGAAGCTTTTTAAAATGGAGCTACACAGGTTGATACTGAAGTTCACATAGACAGAATAAGAATAAAAATACTTACCTTTTTAAAAGCTATGGCTGGTGGTCTTTTTGCCAGAAAAAATTATAACATGGTATAAAACATCTATATTTAAAATATTGTGGTACTAGCACAATAATAGACAGATCAGTGAAATAGAACAGAAATTCTAGAAATAGAGCCGAGTATGTCTGGAAAGTTATTATATAATAAAGGTGGTATTTCAAGTAATTGGGACAAAGATGTACTTTATAATAAATGGGCTGAAACAATTGAACAGCAATGTGGAAAAAATTGGTAAAACTAGAGCCATACTTCACATCATATGAAGATTAAACTCCAACTGGATCCAAGAGTTACACATAAAAACTGAAACCACACAAGTAATAGAAGACAACATGGGTGAATTTTTCTAAAACCCAGGTAGAGTGAAGGGCTTTCTGGAATGCAGAGGCAATAAAAGACATGACTGATAAATTTAACTACATAAAAAAAAAAGAATTTTGAATAACAAAAAAGAACACGTCAACCAACCTCTTCGGACAGAGTCAAAAGCAGATGATACACTGGGAAAATTATTTGTAACACAACACAGATAAAGAACTGAAATCTCTAATATTGTAAAAAATTCTTATAATTGAGAGGAAAAATTCTAAAAAATTGATAGAAAATAGGACAATGGGCAAAAGACAGATGATTTACAAAATATATATATAATTCTAAACATTTAAAATATATTCATTTTATTCATAATATGAGAAATGCAAATTAAAACTGTACAAATATATTAATATCATTTTTCTCAGACTGGTAACAATTGAAAGCTTCACAACATATTTTGTTGTGAACAAAATGAACAGACACTTTCATACTTTTCTTATAGGAATGTAAAAAGGCACACTCCTCCGGAGGGAAATTTGACAGCATCTAACAACTTATTTTTCACCCAGAAACCTGTCTTCTAGGTTTATACCATGAAGATACAACTTCAACATTACCAAGGTATATACCCATGAGATTCTTAATTACATTACTGTATTGCAAAACATTGGATGCAATATGAATGCTTTCATTTTTAAAATTTGTTCAAAATGAAGAACTTTGCAGCTGCACAAAAGAATGGGGAAGATATCCATGAACAGATAGGGAATGACTTCCAGGATTTATTGATAAATGTAAAGAAAGCAAAAGGACAAAAAAAGTGCAAAAGTGTATAAATAGTGTATTTGTGTAAAAAAACTTTTTGCAGAAAAAAGACACACTGGAAGGATGAGGCAGAAAGGAATGAAATGGTATCTACAGAAGGTAGGTGGGAAGAGGCTGGAAGGGAAGGGGGTGTAACTGACACTTGTCTAAGTATATTTTTAAGAATAATTTTCACTTTCTGAACTATGTTAATATTTTGTATACTCAAAAGCATTCTACCAGTGAGAATAGGGGGAAAACCCTAAAACAAAATAATAAACAAAACTAAATGAATCAAATTGTATTCCAAATGAAAAAATAACCATATTAAGTGAGTGTACTGTGGGAGAAACAACATTAGTAATTCCTTTTTTATAGAAAAGTTTCAAAAAACAATATGGAGCATTTCCTTATATCCCCTGTTCAGTTTTCTTAAAGTTAATGTCATCAAGAATAAGAAATTAACACTGGTACAATATGAATTAATTTACCTTACTTTAACTAAATAACCTCAATCTAAATAACCTCAGTTGTCACCAAATAACCTAAGTTTAATAAATGTCAAGACATTTTTTAGGCTTATTTTTCCCAGTAGTGTTGGTTAGCAATTCTGAAATGACTTTCTGTGTACTGAGCAAATGAATAAATATACTGACAGTGGGAACAAGTTTCTCTCTCTTGAAGAAGGGACTTAGAATGTGGAATGCTGGCAGATAGGCTAGGAAAAATCTTGTAGTGTTGGATGGGAATTAGAGGCATCAGTATGAATTTATGGACATATAAATAGTTATAAAAATATGTTTGTATAATACTGCATGTTCTCACTTGCAAGTGGGAGCTAAATGATGAGAACACATGGACACATAGAGGGTAGCAACACACACAGGGGCTTACTAGGGGGTTGAAAGTGGGAAGAGGAAGATGATCAGGAAAAATAACTCATGGGTACTAGGCTTAATACTTGGGTGATGAAATAATCTGTACAACAAACCCCCATGACACAAGTTTACCTGTAAAACAAACCTGCACGTGTACTTCTGAACTTAAAAGTTGAGAGAGAGAGAGAGCAAGAGAAAGGAAAGAAAGGGAAGAAAGGAAGAAAGAAGAGAGAGAGAGCAAGAGAGAGGGACAGAAAAAGAAAAAGAAAGACGGAAAGACAGAATGACGAAAGAAAAAGAAAACAAAAAGAAAAGAAAGAAAAGAATGAAAGAGAGAAGGCAAGAAAGCTAGATAGACTGATTTTGAGGACAAAGCTCTGATTTTTTATCTTGCCCAAATTCCTGTCTAAGGAGACTGGGAAGTCATGCCCTCCAAGCCATAAATTCTCATCAGATGGGTTTTATTTGAACATGTATATATCGTGACTTACTTTCCGATATGACTGTGGCATAACAAAGAAGAAAGTCAAAATGTTTTACCACAAAATATATTTTGTTGCCATACCTTGAAATTGCCCAGCAAAGTCTCTTGTGGGAAAAACCCACATTCTATAGGAATCCCCTTTCCCCTTTGTTTTCCTTCCTTCCTTCCCAGATCCAGGAGATAATCAGCTAAGAGCCAGGCATCCTTTTAGGTCTGATAAGGAACATTTTACAACCTGCTGTCTCTCTCTGAAGTTTGCTGAGAGATTCCTCTGCACAATAAAACTTGATCTCCACAATCCTTTACCTTAACCTGAACATTCCTTTTCATTCATCCCAGGTCTTCAGATAAACTCAACCAATTGTCAACCAGAAAATGTTTAAAATTACCTATAGCCTGGAAACCCCTCTGGCCTGCTGCTTTGAGTTGCTCCGCCTTTCTGAACCAAACCAATGTGTTTTTTACATGTATTTGATTGATGTCTCATGTCTCCCTAAAATATATAAAACCAAGTGGTACCCCAACCATCTTAGGCACATGGTCTCAGGATCTCCTAAGGGCTGTGTCACAGGCCATGGTCACTCATATTTGGCTCAGAATAAATCTCTGCAAATATTTTACAGAGTTTGACTCTTTTCATCGACAATGTGTATGAACATATATTGGTGTTCATTTCCCAATTCTGTCTGCTAAAAAGCCCTGGGAGCAATAAAACCTCAAACCTAGTGAGCAGATCTTGGATTATTCAGACCATTATTCTTGGAGAAATAGCTAAGTCCAGGACAAGAACCAGAAAGTTCAACATGAGTGTGGAACATCTTCCTACACCAGAAGGTAAGAAATGTTCAAAAATGATGAGGACATATCAAAAGGACATGAAAGCCAGCCTAAAGAAGCTTTCACTGGCGAAATCTGGAACAGTTTGGGCATCAAAAAATAGTAATATTAATAGTTTGTTATCCACTGAATAAAATAAGAATCCATACTTCCATGTTTAAATAAAAAAGGAAAACTCATCTTACAGTGGGTGAAAGATTATAGGGAAGAGGATAGATATTTACATCATCTTTAAAGATCTCGTGATACATTTTTCACTAATTGTACAGAGTTAATGATAATTTTACTGTTAAGAAAAATAAAAGAAAAACTGAGTGAGAACTACCTTAACCAAAGAAATGAAATAATACTGTCAATAATGGTACCAGCCAATATCATATGCCTCCTGATACAATGCAACAAGGAGGCTCATCACTGAGGTGAGATTCCTGCCAAAAAGCATAATATGAATCTAATAATGAGAAAATATTGGACAATCCAATTGATAGAGCAAAACAAGTAAACTGATTGAAAAATAAACTAGTCTATGTTCTTTAAAAATTTTAGAAAAGAAAGCCTGAAGAAATATTCTACATTACGGGAGACAAAGTAACAACTAAATGCAAATCATCTTTCTAGATTAGACTCTGGACCAGGAGAAAAACAACTCTAGGGGACATTACAGGGATAATTGGCAAAATTTGAATTTGTAGATTAGGTAATAGTTTTGTATCAATCTTAAATTTTCTTATTCTGCTAACTATATTGTGATTATAAAAGACAACTCTTTGTTCTTATGAAATACACATTCAAGAATTTGTCATAAAGGAGCATAATGTCTTCAACTTATCCTCAAATGGTTCAGGAAATGGAGGGGTGGGGGACATAGAGAGGGAACAAGAGAAACTGATAAAGGAATATGGAAAAATGTTAACCATCAGTGAATTTAGGTGAAAGGTATACAAAAATTCTTTATATTTTTCCTACAACTTCCCTGCAAGTTTGAAATTATATCAAAAGTTACAAAGAAACTAAAGGACCATCAACAGGGGACGGATTTAAAAAGAGCAGTTCTTATCAAAAGTACAAAGAATGCAATAGATCTATACACAGTCATGGAAAGCTCTCCAAGGAATACTATTAAAGTTTTCTTTTATAAATAGTTGGAAAATAAATAATTAGCCCACATATCTAAAGCACAAACCTGTACATGTCTTTGCATTCATATTCATATGCACAAATTCATAGAAAACTTATGACAGAGGATATTCAAAAATATAATGTCAGTTACCTCTGGAAAGAAGTGAAAATGTCAGACTGGTCAAAGAAGATCTTTACTTTCATTTGAGTTTTCAGAGAACATATGTTCAGATGTTAGTGACATTAATGAAAACAAAGTAAACAGGAAAACTTTTTAAAGCATACTAGAAGGTAAATAACTTATGAAACAGTAGAAAATGGGAAGGAAGGAATTCAAAAACACTAAGGAAAGAATGAGCCTTGAATAAGGAGATTATGTTTTTTTGCAACATCCAGGAAAGGAAGGTTGTGAAGCTAGATGCAGGTATAGATTTATTTGGAGGTGCAGTTGGGAGAAGGTGTTTCACATCTAATGGCCTCTGTTTTTCCATGAGATAGGATGCAAGGTTAACCACTAAGTTAAAGATGAAGTTTTCGGAGTGAGTTTAGTCTGAGGAATGAAAACTAATGGGAGACACGATAGTTGTATTCATATACTTGCAAGACTCTTATGGAGGGAAGAATAGATTCGTTCTATGTAGACAAGAACCATCAGGAGTAAGACCTGAAAAGGTAGATTTTTGATTCAAAATCATGATTTTCCAACATGGAATGGGCTGCCTTTACATATAAGAAGCCTGCTGACATTAGAATTGTTCACACAGTGGTTGAAAATATTAACAATTGTATTCCTTGCTTAAAAACACATGTCAGGCCAGGCACAGGGGCTCACACTTGTGATCCCAGCACTTTGGGAGGCTAAGGCAGGTGGATCACTTGAGGCCAGGAGTCTGAGACCAGCCTGGCCAACATAGCGAAACCCCGTGACTACTAAAAATACAAAAATTAGCCAGGCATGGTGGTGCACAAGGTTGAGGCACGAGAATCGCTTGAACCCGGGAGACGGAGGTTGCAGTGAGCTGACTTCATGCCATTGCATTCCAGCCTGGGCAATAGAGCAAGACTGTACCTTAAAAAAAAAAAAAAAAAGACATCTCAAGTCTCTGCCTCTTGCCTAGGCTCCAACCACTCTGAATCATTCTGTGATGGAGTTTCTATAGAACTCTCCTGTTGCCAAATTGTTTGACTCCAGAACTTCTCTTAAAAATTATTATAAACTATTTCTCATAATAATGAAATATCTAAACATAATACACTCACCCACCTACCACCCAGCTTGATAAATAAACTTTATAACTACATAAGAAATCACTTGTACTCCTAGGATATCACATTTCCTTTTCACTCCATTCCCTCTCCTCCCTATCATTATCCTGAACTTAGTATTTCTCTTCCTCATGTTTTTCTTTATGCTTTTTATAACATGTATCCTCTATTCTTATATATGTCTAAATTTTATGTAATGTTTCACTATATGTATTTTCTGATAATTCCCTTTTGGGCTCAAAATGATGAGATTCATTTGGGTGTGTGTGTGTGTGTGTGTGTGTGTGTGTGTGTGTGTGTGTGGCTGGATAGTTTATTGTAATATATTCATTTTGCTGATGGGCATTTAAGTCAGTTTTGATTATTTCCATGGTTATACACAGCACTGATACGAAAGTTCTTTCACACATCTTCTTGTGCATCTTCTTGTGTTGAGTTTTGCTAGGGCAGAGCTCACCAAACAACATTATACAGGTTCCTTTTTGTCATGATTGGCTTACCGGTGAGCTGAGGTAGTAACACCTCTTAGGCTTAAAGTTGGACAACTGGAGTCTAGGAGTCCATAGAGTTATCTACAGACACAAAGAGTATCGTCCATTAACTCTAGTACATCATAAACTATTAACATTGCCTCTCTCTCTCTCAAGTCACACAAGAATGTTGAGAACAGTTCTAGAACTATGCTTCTAAAACTATCAGGAAGACCAGATTTTTATTTCCAATTGATCCTAAACTGATATTTTTGTATAATACAAAATAGATAACATAGCAATATCAAATTATTATCAAAGTTTTAGCCTACTGTCAATATTGAGGCTCATTTCCTCATGGACTGGTCACAGCAGTTCGTACCATGAAGCTTGCCTGAGGACCACACTTTGAGTAGCGCTATTCTATATACCCGGGAGTGGAGTTGCTGTGCAATTAAATTTACA
This sequence comes from Nomascus leucogenys, assembly GCF_006542625.1. Taxonomy (NCBI): domain Eukaryota; kingdom Metazoa; phylum Chordata; class Mammalia; order Primates; family Hylobatidae; genus Nomascus; species Nomascus leucogenys. The sequence continues at coordinate 122,482,665 of NC_044382.1, forward strand.
CATCTTGAAATTTACTAAATTGGTCAAATTGTTCTTCAAAACAATAGAACCTATTTACAACCTACCAACTGGGAAAAAATGTTTATATTGTATCATATAGTTGTCAACTATTAGTATGAACACAATTTTTAACTTTCGAGGTCTCATAGCTGTGAAGTTGTATCACCTAGTGATTTTGAGTTGTAAAAACTTTTCATGTTTATTGGACATGTGGGTTTCTTCTTCTGTTAATTATCTATTCATTTCCTGCCCATTTTGTTCCTACTGGGTGGCATTTTATTTACTAATTTTTTAGGCTTTCTTCACATGTTATGAAACATTATTTGTATAAATTTGATTATGATATTGTAAATATTTATTGATAATTTTAATTTGCTAATAGTTTATTTAGGAGTTTTGCTTTGGTGTTCATACATGACAATGGCCTAAAATTTTAATTTATTATATTGTACTAGCATCATAAAAGTACCTATTGAGTGCTACAGTGGTCCTTTTTATCATAGTTTAGGATTTTCTCTTTCTAGAGTTATAAAATTGGAATTAACTATCACTTGAGAGTTTGCTTGAACTTGTCTGGAAAATCACCTGGCCTATAGTTTTCCATGGAAAGATATTTAACCACTCACTCACTGACTGATTTAAAACAGTTATGAGTTTACTGAAGAGGTCACTTTGCTGAGTCACTTAAAATCTTTTATTTTCTAAGAACAATTCTATTCTGTTTTCAGTTCTATTGGAGTAAAGTTACTCAGGGTATCTTTTATTAGTTTTAAAAACTTACTACACCCATTGTTATGACTTTCATTTAAATTTCTACAGTTGCTTATTTGTACTTTCTCTGTATTCTTTACCTTGGTAACATTTCCCGAAAGTTTATCTGTATTATTATTAGTCTTTCAAAGACCCAACTTTTTTCCTTATTCATCTTCTTTGTTCCTATTTAAAATTTTACTAAATACTCCTCTTAGCTATTTAATTTTTTCCCTTAAAATTTATTTGGGCTTATTCTTTTCTACTATATATACTTCTTCTTTTATTCATATTTCCTTTCATTCTCAGTTTTTGGTGTTTAACAGTATTCTTTTTCGAACTTTTTATATTGGGCACTTAGCTCAATTTTTAACTTAAACTTTCCCTTTTGTGAACTAAGTAAATACCTGTAAGCATTTTAAACATGCTTTCTGAAGTTCCGTATGTTTATGAACAATATATATATATATATATATATATATATATGCATCATTGTGCACAAATTATTATACAGCACAACACACTTTACCAGGACCCCAGATGCTCCTATCATGACCTCTTTAGACATTTACCTCGCCTCCCCAAAGGTAACCATTATTCTGACTGCTAACAACAAATACAGAGATTACTTTAGCTTATTTTGAACTTTATATATGTAAGATTATATAGTATGTGTTCGTGTATTGCATTTTTCATACCACATTATGTCTGTGAGATTCATCTGTGTTAAACTAGTTCCAGTGACTTTTTTCATTTCTGTTACTGTATTTTCATTGTATACTTACATCATATTACTTATATTTTCTACCACTAATATTCATTTTTGTTGTTTTTAATTTTGACTAACAAGAATAATATTATCATGGATATGCTTATACATATATTTTAGGAGATATATTTATGCCTTTCTATTAGATATATACACAGGACAAGAATAATGTTATCATGAATATGCTTATACATATATTTTAGGAGATATATTTATGCCTTTCTATTAGATATATACACAGGAGTGAACTTGATGAGGCATAGGGCATGTGAGTATATTCAACTCACATGTTAGTTATTGCCAGTAGTTAATTATTGCCAGTTTTCCAAAGTGGTTGTACTTATTTGTATTCCTACATCCAATATCTGAGAGTTTCAATTGCTCTATATCATCAGCAATACTGGATATTGTTGGTCTTTTTAATATTAGCCATCTTGGTCAATGTCTAGTAGTATCTCAGTGTAGTTTTAATTTACATTTATCTGATTGATAGTGAAGTGAAACACCTTTCCATATACGTATTGCTCATTTTCTTTATGATTTGTAAGAGTCCTTTTACACATACTGGATAAGAGACTGCCTTTTGGCTTATATTGTTATAATTGGAATGGAACTTTTTATTGGTTTTTCTTAAAATATATACATTTTTCCTTTCTTATTAATTTTGAATTCTAATTGTATGATGATCTGTAGCTTCATTATGACTTGTCTAGATATTTACCTTTCTTGAGACTTACCATGCTTCCTGAATTTAAGAAATTATACATTTCATCAATTGTGAAAAATTATGTTTTATTTTTGAATATAGTTTCTCCTACATCTCTCCAGTCTCTTTTACTGGAATTACAATTATTTCTACATTAGACATCCTTGTTCTATACTCCATGTCTCCTAATCTCACTTTATTACTGTGCATAGCATTCTGGGCATTCTCTTTGGATCTATATTCTAGTTCATTAATTTCCTCAGCTTCTACTCTATGCTTTAGATAACATCCTTCTCTTTTCTTCATTAATATTAATCTTCCTCCACTTCTTGAACCTCACTGACCCTTTTTTGACTTCAGAGTCTTTACGTAGGCTGTTGCTTTTCGCTTGAAAGCTCTGTCTACCAGACATAGAACACAGGTCTGGGTACAGCTAACTCCTTATCATTTAGGCCTCGATTTAAGCGCAACCTCCTTAGAATTGACCAACAATGGTAATACAACATCAAAACTGTGGTATGCAGCGAATGCTATGCTTAGAGGGAAACATAACTTTAAATATGTATATCAGAAAGGCTGCATATCATAAAAAATGAAAAAGAAAACAAAGTATAGAGGATCATCAGGGAGAAAAGTTGGTTCTTTGAACAGATTTATAAAATTAATAAACATTTGGCAAGTGTGCTCAAGATCAAAACCAAACCATACCAAACAGACAATGTAATTAATGATAAAAGAGACATCACACATGATACCATAGACATTAAAAGATACTAAGGGAATATTATGAACAATTTATAAGCAAACAACTTGAAAATTTAGATAAAATGGAAAATTTCCTAGAAAAATATAGCTTACTAAGACTGACAAAACTAGAAACAGAAAAGATGAAGAGTTTTATATTACTAAATGAATTTATAATCAGCAACCTCACCATAGAAACTTCCTACATCAGATATACTTATCAATAAATTCCACCAAACATTTAAATAGGTAGTAACAAAAACAGAAATAGAAAAAAACTTCTCAATTCATTCTATGAGGATGCCAAAATCTCCATACAAAAACCTGAAAAGCATTATCATGAGGAAAAAATATTATCAGCCATTCTTCCTACATTTTGCAAATGTAAAATTAAGGAACAATATACTGGTACAAAATAATCTGTGTATATATGTATGTACATATGTATGCATGTATGAATCCTTTCATTTATTTGGGTTTATTCCACAACTGCAAGACTGGTTTATCATTCAACATTCAATCAAAATAATTTGAAATTCAATCAAAGTAACTGACCAGATTAATAGAATAAAGAAAAAATATATAACTTCAACAGACTCATGAAAAAAATTGATAAAATTAAATATCAATTCGTTAGAGTGACTTTGGCAAACTAGAAAGAAAAAGGTACTTTCTTAATCCAATAAAAGAAATGTACAGAAAACCTAAAGTAGAACTCTTATTTAACAGTAAAATATTGAAAGTTCACACTCTAAGATCTTGAGAAGAACAACATTTTTCTAGAAGTTCTAGATCGAACAATAAAGAAAAATGAAATTAATTATAAGGATGAAAAAGGAAGATATAATATTGTTAACACAGTATTACTGAAATAACAATTATAATACAATTTAATGATGTACATAGATATTTCAAAACAGTTTACAAATCAATTATAAAATTAAGAGAGGTGAAAGTTTGAGGGGTAAAAGATGATATAGAAAAATCAATTGTATTCTATATATCAGCAACAAATAATTATAAATTAAAAATGTTTAAAAGATATAATTTGCAATAGCATAAAAAATCAAATATCTAGGAGTAAATTTAATGGAAGATATAAAAGACTCTTATACAGAAATTTATTATAAGTATATTTTAAAAGACCAGAACGAAGGGATACATTATATTCATAGATTAGATGATTCCATAATGTAAAGATGTCATTTCTCATCTATTTGATCTATAGAGTCAGTATAATCCCTTTCAATATTCCAACAGATCTTTCGGGGACATTGAAAAGATAGCTTAAACATTTTTAAAGAACTTGCAAAAGACCAAGAATGCCAGGACGATTTTAAAGAAAAAATGTTAAGATATTTCACTTTCTGATCTCAAAACTTATTACAAAGGTAGAATGAGTAACAACAGTGTGACATTGCCAAAGGTACAGAGACCAAAGGGACAGAAGAGAGAGGCCTGAAGCAGACACTTATTTGTGGACATTTGATTTATAACACATGTAGCCTTGAGGAGAAGTAGGGAAAATGAATACTTTTTCAATAAATGGTATTGTATCAATGGTCAGCTGGACTTCCATACAAAGTGGGGAATGGGCAAAAAGGAAAAAAATATTGGTCCTAGTTTTATTGAACTCTATTTATGACCTCTGTTCTGCACATTTACTTGGACCAATTAAAATAAGATTTTGTTCAAGTCCCCTGCAAGGTTTGTGGGAGAAAAACTAGATGGAAACCAAGAAAGGTTAGACATAAAGGTTACTGTAGAGGGCAATAGAGGGACTTGTAATCTGCGTTACTGCAGACCAAGACGCAGGGAGAAGGTCACGATACCCTTAGATAGACTTGGAGTTAGAATAGAATACACTTGTGTCCCAACCCTCAGGAAGAACTCAGGGAGATGGTACATCCCCAGAATGGCTCACATCTGTCATAGTGTAGAAGCAGACACAACGTTTGCATGTTATGTCTAAGCAGACAGAAAGACACAACCTCACAGTGTTCTTCACACCATCATTTGGCAATGAAGTTGCATGAGGATCTATGTGCCTGACACAAGTAAAACTTTTCAAAGCCAAATTCATGAAGGAACAGCAGAATGTTTCCCATGTGAAGGAGACAATGACATGGTACAGAAGGTTTGGAGGCCTGAGGTCCCAAGGCTATAAACTATGGAGGACGCAAGTACCTTATATGGAACGATGAAAAGCCAGATAGGCCGGGCTCAGTGGCTCACGCCTGTAATCCCAGCACTTTGGGAGGCCGAGGCAGGTGAATCACCTGAGGTCAGGAGTTCAAGACCTGCCAAGTCTGTCCTGCAGACTCTGGCTGAGCAACAGATGAAAGAAGTATGCAGACACAGGTATTTTACCTGACAGCATGGCTAGGGAACTGCACCACCTAGCACCACCAACAAGAGTGCAGCACCGATAAGCCAGAGACACTCATATTTATTTTGGTACTGATTTAATGGCAAAGGCTCAGAGCAAACAATTTGTGGGGTAATTAACACTGTCAACCCCCCCCACTCACCGAGTAGAGAGCAGTCCTGCATGCAAATAATTGAAGGTTGGTTTTTGGAGACGTAAGTAAACAAATTTATCTAGATAAGTTCCTTTACATTCCCTCGTTATCTACCCTTTGCTCTGAAGAGAATTTAGCTGCCTTCAGCTAAATTCTCTTCCAAAGCTTTTGCAAAACCTCCTGGCCTTCCAAGAAGGTTTGCACCTTTCCCTATAATTTTTCCCACCATCCTGACCGATCTCCTACAGAGACCAGCCTGGCCAACCTGGTGAAACCCCATCTCTACTAAAAATACAAAAAATTAGCCGCGAGTGGTGGTAGATGCCTATAATCCCAGCTACTTGGGAGGCTGAGGCATGAGAATTGTTTGATCCCCGGAGGCGGAGTAGGCTGAGATCACGCCATTGTACTCCAGCCTGGCAACAACAGCGAAACTCCATCTCAAAAAAAAAAAAAAAAAAGAAAAGAAAAGAAAAGAAAACCCAGACAAAAATGTGGCCAATTCAGCAGGTTCCAGTTTAGATCATTACTCCAAGAAACAAATGCACATGCCGGAGGCGTTATCCCTGAAGGCCCCTGAAACTAAAACATGACTCTGGTTAAATCCTAAGATACTTCAAACTGACTGAGATTATATTTCTGCAGGCTGAATTTTGTACTTACCACATGAGTTTGTCTGAATCTGGAAAACAACCCTGAAAATGGGAAATGCCAAATAATTTCAGGGGCCACATTTACATTTGAGTTTGCAACTGTATTCTATCCAAAAAGCTCAAAAGATGCTGTATAAAAGAATGTTTGTAATAGAGCAGAATAGAATTTACATGGCCAGCAAAAGCATAAATATGGCAAAAACAATTTTAAAAGATATTAAGTGCAGTTACTGTTTGCAAATCATCTTTCCTGAGTACTAGTTCATTAGTAGTAATAATAGTAAATTAGTAATGAAGAATTTTGTTTTTTTCTTATTCCAGCAATGATTGGATTAGAAATAAAAATCAATTTCAATATCACTGCAATGTTAATCTGATGTTCAATGAACAAAATAGTTCTGCAGTTATTCAGAACACTAATAAAACTGGTACATCATGTTTTCTTATTGCCAGAGTATGTTATAGTGTGAGTTACAATTTTCCTGAACTGCCAACTAGTTGAAAATTTTAATATCTTAGTAACATAATTTTATGAATAGGCCAAAGTATAACTGAATTATTACATCTGTGTGAGTTTGTCCAAAGTAAAAACAAAAAGCCAAATAAACAGACACAAATATGTGGCCCCAAAATTTTACTATTAAATCTAACACCATTGTTGCAATTTCAGTATCATTTGTTATGTTTCCTTAATGTTTATAATTTGAGTTTTCCTGGCTTTATAGTTTTACTTATTTTGAAAATTTGCCCTAGATTTACATTTGTAAAAGAACTATAAAGAACTTACCTCTAGTTTTATGTTTATACACATTTAGGTAACATTAAAAGGATAATAATTACTTCAATACTGATGGTAATTTAAAAATTCAGTCCTTACTCAAATTTGAGAAATACTGCAGTAAACCATTAGCATCTCACCAATCTTATCCTAGAGCACTCCTGGCTTGGATCATAAAGAGATATCACTATTGTAACACAAAAATAATTTATTATTTAAAACAAATGCTTCAGTTTTATTTATAAACTGGTCCATCTTCATGGCAAATATTCATTGAACTCTGTGACATAACATATATCATTTAATCCAAGAGCTAAGCCTAAGATATAGACATTCTCTCCCTCTTACAGATTAGAAAAGACATTTAGGAGGGCTAATGCCCATGGTCCTTTTTTGGTAAGTGACCCAGGCAGCATGAAATCCAGTTGATTCTAAAGCCCATTCATTCAATAGCCATGCTGTATTTTCTCGACTCTTAAACTTTCATATAAATTATTTACTCATTCTTGCTTCTTCTCTCACCCATGCTGAATCAACCAACCAAACAAGCAACTGGTCTCTAACTTTGATATTTCTTCAGTGAGATGGTTCCTGTTAGTACCTCCTTCACTTTCCCATAGCCTCCAACCTGCCTAACTCAGGCCATGACATTTTCCCAGCCTACTGTAAGTCCCCTCAATATTCTGCATATCCCAGTACCTTCTCATCTGAGACATCTTGGTTCAAGCTCCAGACTTTGCAGGGTGAGTGCATTGCAGGATGCACCTTGAAAACCTGCCCACAGAATCAACCACAAATTTTTGCCAAAGCTCAAAATGTTCTTGCTACTTTACCCTGGTTGGTGTGTCCTAGTGCTAAACCTGTAATTCTCCAGTTTGATGCATTTTCCCATTGGATAACTTCATGTCCTAAACCATTTCCTTTCAGGGATCCTTCCCCAACTTCGTAGTCCTCTCTGGAGGATCTGCATATGTGAGAGTCTTGTGCCAACTGCTGTTTGCCTTGATGCCACCACTACTTTGCTTTCCTCTTCAACCATATAAAGTATCACTGATCTTTTTCTTAGATTATTGTGGGTTGCTTTTTAACAATTCCCCTCTTTACCACTAACAGGAGCTATTGAAGTGACTAGGAAATACAAACCTCTACACTATTATTCTCTTAGAGGAGTCACTTTGTAGGGTTTTGTAGGTTAAAAGTTTGCCAATCCTCTCCTTTCCACAGATACAACGCTTTGAGGTCTCAGATCTGTCACTCCTCTCTGACTCCTAGGCCCTTATGCTGAGTCTAATGCACCATGCCCAATTTCTTCCTGTTTGGAAGTTTTTCTTCCAGAGGCTCTGCAGTTTATTTGTACAATTTAGTTTCTTTATGGCCTCTCCAACCCCTTTACTAGGCACATTTTTATAGGTCAACCCTCAGTATACACAATATACTTTCCAACAAAATTCCTTTCCCACAAAGCTCTTAAATCCTCAAGCAAATCAGCAGATTCTGGGGTGTGGATATTGGCTAACCAAACACACCCTAAATGCATCTAAGCCTCCACTCCAGTCCAGATAGGACCATGCTTATAAGCTAGCTAAGGCCTGCCAAGACTTCACCCCAAATATTGCCCTTCATGTTCTTTCCTTTGCTTTCACTTAACGTATTCCCTGGGATTCCCTTTTTCTTCCCTAATCATGCTGTCAGAATCCTACCTGTCCTCTGGGTTCAGCTCAAATGCAACTTCCGACGTAGCCTTCCCCACTAATCTCAGCTGAAAATGAAGGCTACTTTCTCTGGGATCTTGGACTGCTTCCATGGCTCTCACCTTGGGGCTTAACATATCTTGCCTTTTGCTTCAGGTGAGAATGGACAAGACCTCTTCTTCATAAACAGAGAAGAGGGTTGTGTTTTTCTGGGCATTGCTCAAAAATTCAAAGCATATTGAATTATACATGTTATATGCCCATTAGTATTTACAAACTGAGCAGAAATTTATTGGCCTTGGAGTTAGTTCCTAGCAAGGATCCTTGGTCCCAATTAGAAGAAAAATCTCATTGTCTCCTGTCAGTCTCTTGAGTTCTTAGTGTTCTCCTGATGGCATCTTTGGCAGTCAGTTGATCCTCACTTAGAAAGCTTGATCCGGAGCTCCTGCTGCTTGGAGCCTACCAGCAGGCTGAACCACACTGCGGCTGAGCTCCAGAGATATTTGCTTTCAAACACTTAACATTTGCTTTGTGTTACCCTTTTATTAGGAAGATTAAAATTGAAAGGGAAGCAAGTGAGGCAGGGCTTTCTTCTTTTCTTTCTGCAAGAACAGCTTGTTACCATGACATTTATACAGTGAGCTTTTTCTAAATGACAAGCAGATTGTTAGATGTTATTTTCTATTTCTTTGCTTTGGGTCTTCACTTTGTGGGTGTAATGTAAGAGAGACAGCCTCACTAGGAGGGTGACTGTCAGGTATTCGGATTCCAAGGGGGGATTAGGTAGGGGTTTGTTGAATACTTTCTTTTAGGGTTGCTATAGCAGCAGCCTAACATATTCTGGCTAGAAGTTGTAAGATGTATTAGTGTTATTTTTTTACATGGAGTAACATTTCTACAGATATAAGTGTCTGCTCTTTTTAGTTCTCATAGTGAAGAAAGCTGAATGCTCACAGAAGCCATCCATGGTGGCAGAAGGAAGTTGTGAGTACCAAGACTGAGATGAAATGGCTGAATTTAGGCTTGCATCAGGGTTTGTCATCTGCAGAAGAGAAGTCAGCCTCCGAGGGATCTAATCATAAATCTACTTACCCAGGCTGCTGATCATGAGGCTGTGACTAACAAAAGAAGAAAGCATCAGGCCCTCCAACCCTGAACCCAACCATGCTCCATCTAAAATGTCAGTATCACCTCATATCCACTCACTTTGTACATGATACAAATTGCTTTAACTCATATTATCTCTCAAAAAGAACTCCAAGGAGACAGGCTTCATTCTGTATCAGAAGTCTTTCCTTTAACCAGGTCTCACCCTTTACCATGCTCTCTCTTCATACTCACTGTTACTTTCTTGACTTAGGCCTCATGGGTGCATACATGGATTTTTGCAACATGTCTCTGAGCTCTTGGCATCAAATCTTCTCTCCTTGCTCTCCCAAGGGTAATAAATTACCCTAAAACCAAACCTTATTATGTCACTCCATCTAATAGAAGAACTCATTTCTTCCCTACTGCCTACAAGATAAATACCAAACTTGTAAGATCAATATAGAAAGCACATTTAATTCCAAAAGTGCTCTCTCCCTTCGCTTCCCACTAACTCTGCTAGCTGCCTCTGCACTACACCCCCAAGCATCCCAGCCTGGGTTTCTCTCTCTTCCTCAAATACACTAAGCATGAAATTATCACTGTCAGAGTTTGAGAGGCAGAAAAGGCTTTTGATAAAATCCAACATCCACTCTGTTAAAAACTCTCAATAAACTAGGTATTGAAGGAACATACCTCAAAATAATAAGAGCCACCTATGACAAACCCACAGCCAACATCATACTGAATGGTCAAAAGCTGAAAGCATTCCCTTTGAAAACCAGCACAAGACAAAGATTCCTCTCTCACCACTCCTATTCAACATAGTGTTTGAAGTTCTGGCCAGGGTAATCAGGCAAGAGGAAGAAATAAAGAGCATTCAAATAGGAACAGAGGAAGTCAAACTATCCCTACTTATAGATAACATGTTCCTAGAAAACCCCATAGTCTCAACCCAAAAGCTTCTTAGGCTAATAAATAACTTCAGTAAAGTCTCAGCATATAAAATCAATGTACAAAAATCAGTAGCATTCCTATACACCGATGATAGTCAAGATGAGAGCCAAATCATGAACAAACTCCCATTCACAATTGCCACAAAAAAGAATAAAATGTTTAGGAATACAGCTAACTAGGGAGGTGAAAGATCTCTCCGAGGATAATTACAAAACACTGTTCATATAAATCAGAGATGGCACAAACAAATGGAAAAACATTCTGTGCTCATGGATGAGAAGAATCAATATAGTTAAAATAGCAATACTGCCCAAAGCAATTTATAGATTCAATGTCATTCCTATTAAACTACCACTGACATTTCTTAAAGAACTACTGAAAAGTATTTTAAAATTCATGTGGAACCAAAAATAGGCCCCAATAGCCAAGGCAATCCTAAGAAAAAAGAACAAAGCTGGAGGCATCATGCTACCTGACTTCAAAATATACTACAGGGCTATATTAATCAAAACAGCATGGTACTGGTACAAAAACAGACACAGAGACTAATGGAACAGAACAGAAAACCCAGAAATAAGACTGCATACCTACAACTGTCAGATTTCTGACAAACCAGATGAAAACAAGCAATGGGGAAATAATTCCCTATTTATTATTATAAATAATAAGTGGTGCTGGAATAACTGATTATAGGAAAAAGATTGAAAGTGGACACCTTCCTTATACCATATACAAAAACTAACTCAAGGGATTAAAGACTTAAAGGTAAAACCCTAAACTATAAAAACCCTGGAAGACAACCTAGGCAATACCATCCTGGACAGAGGAACAGGAAAAGATTTAATGATTAAGATGCCAAAAGCAATTGCAACAAAAGCAAAAAGTGACAAATGGGATATAATTAAGGTAAAGAGCTTCTGCAAAGCAAAAGAAAGTATCAACAGAGTGAACAGACAACCTACAGAATGGGTGAAAATTTTTGCAAATTATGCTTCTAACAAAGATCTATAAGGGACTCAAACAAATTTACAAGAAAAAAAAGAAAATAACCCAATTTGGGCAAAGGACATGAACAGACACTTTTCAAAAGAAGACACACACGTGACCGACAATCATCTGAAAAAAAAGCCAACATCACTGATCATTAAAGAAATGCAAATGAAACCACAATGAGATATGCCAGTCAGAATGCCTATTATTAAAAAGTCAAAAAAAAAAAAACACCAGAAGCTGGTAAGGTTGTGGAGAAAAAGGAACACTAACACACTGTCAGTGGGTGTGTAAATTAGTTCAACAATTGTGAAAGACAGTGTGGCTATTCCTCAAAGAGCTGCAAACAAAAATAACCATTCAGCCCAGCATTCCTATTACTGGATATATACCCAAAGGAACATAAATTGTGCTATCATAAAGACACATGCACATGTAAATTCACTAAAGCACTATTCACAATAACAAAGATATGGAATCGACCTAAATGCCCATCAATAGTAGACTGGATAAAGAAAATGTGGTACATATACACTATGGAATACTGTGCAGCCATAAAAAAGAATGAGATCATGTCCTATGCAAGAAAGGAGCCATTATGCTTAGCAAATTAAAATAGGAACAGAAAACCAATACTGCATGTTCTTACTTATAAGTGGGAGCTAAATAATGAGAACACATGGATGCATAGAGAGGAACAACACACACTGGGGCCTTTTTGAGGGTGGAGGATGGGAGGAGGGAGAGGATCAGGACAGATAACTAATGAGTACTAGGCTTAATACCTGGGTGATGAAATAAATTGTACAACAAATCCCCATGGTACAAGTTTACCTATATAGCAAACCTGTACATGTATCCCGGAATTTAAAAGTCAAGAAAAAGACAGTAGAATCTTATTTTACCTCAAGATATTTGTTTGTTTGATCATAATAGTTTTAAATAATTTAAATAGCTTTAAACAGGCACATATTCTCCAACTTGCCACAGGGCCCCTTAATATTACACCTACCCCCCTTCACTTCACTTTGCATATTTATATCACTTGTCTACTCCTAAAGGCATTTGAATTTATGCTTCTAGAACAAAAACTACACTTCCTTTCTGGTAACAACATCTGCATCTTGTGTTATCTAGAATAAATATCACTACTAATTCAAAACACATTATGGTTTACCCAGAAAGAGTGTTGCTCCCTTTTCTCTCCCACGCTCTGTTCTTTTATCTACAATAACATTAATGAGACACTTATAATTATGTTTATAATATGTCTCTCGACCCAACGATATTGCCAGATTCCTCAGGAGAAGTCAGTCTACAAATTTCTAAAAGCATACTGTCTATCAGGGAGCTGAGCTGGGTAAAAATTTGTTGCAAAAATGATCACTGTTTTACAGGTGACAAAGCAGTTTCAAGTTGGTTAAGCATATTCAATAGCACAGATTTTGTAAGGAGCAACACCACAAGTTGAGTCCTGGTGTTGTAAGACCAGTATTTTCACAGATCCCCACACTACCAGGGTTTCAGAAGCAAAAGGCCCATCATTCCTTTGTTCCAGTAACCTTATTCACTGCATATAGCTGAGTCCTTGTATCACAGAGCTACTGGAGCCGAACATCAGTTAACTCCACATGACCTTTGTGGTGGAGACAACAGCAATGAAATATAAACACACTCTCCCTCACCTTCTAAGTAGGATCCTGTGAACAATTTGGCATGGGTTCATTGTTGTACTTCTAAGGGCAATGGAGAGAAATCAAGAGGCAAGCCCCAAGAATGGGCAGATGGTTCTAAGAAAAGAACGAGGGGCACCTGGAGAAGAAAATATTTGGGTGTGAAGGAATAAAAGGTTAGGAGGGGAAAAGGGGAAACAGAATCCACTGTGTCACATGGGACTTGGTGAGGAGCATGGCTCAAGAGAATTTTTAAGAAATTTTGCTGTATGTGGAGCTGTTTAATTTTCCGCCTCACTCCTCCCCTGGAGGCCTTCTTGTAGAAAACTCCATGAATCTTCCAAGCCTTGGGAGTCAGGTCTGTTTGTTTACTTTGTGTTCTCATATTGCAGTGTTATGTTATGTAAAGGAACAACAGAAAGGCTCAGGATCATTTGGCAGCATATTTACTTATTTTCATGTTCAATCAAACTTAAGAATTATTGTATCAGATATTAAAGCAGAGGGCCAGAGAAACCACTTGATTTGTTAAGTTGTTTTCAAACCACAGAAGTAACACTTTTTTTTTTCAGGGATTAAACTAGAGCCCCATGAAAATAAAGAGAAAGGAGTAAGATCCTCCAAGATGTAAGAAATACATTATAAACAAGGTGATTTAAAGAAAAAAAATCTTTGAGTGGAAGTTGAAAACTTCAGCCATGAAGTTGCTCTTCTGTATTGTGGAATTTATACCCCATGTTTCATTATCCCCTTACATCCATTCCCCTGAATCAAAAGGAAAAGCAAATTATGTAGGTAATAAAACTCTTAATTGATACACTGAACTATTTGTTCTACCAGCTTTCTCCAGTCCATTCATTTTTGAATCAAGTTAAGCTCATAGCAGAGACATATTGATATCAATGTTTTTTGAAACCTTTCATTTGGTAAGTGATTTTCTTCCTTTTTTCTTTGTTGAGACAGAGTCTCACTCCGTTGCCCAGGCTGGAGTGCAGTGGCAGAACACTGGCTCATTGCAACCTCTGCCTCCTGGGTTCAAGTGATTCTCCTGTTTCAGCCTCCTGAGTACCTGGGATTACAGGCATGCCCTACCATGCCCAGTTAATTTTTGTGTTTTTAGTAGAGACAGGGTTTCATCATGTTGGCCGGGCTTGTCTCCAACTGCTGACCTCAAGTGATTTGCCCACCTAGGCCTCCCAAAGTGCTGGGATTACAGGCATGAGCCACCACACCTGGCTGATTTTCCTCTTTTAAACAGTAGAGACCATGGCGTGCCTGTATAAGGAAGAAATATTTTTCCACTGTAACTGAAATAATGTGTTTTCATAAGTAGTTCAAAGAGATAAGGAGAAATACCCTAAGGAAGACAAGTACCCTCTGAAAGTCAGGAAATGACCAAACATTTGAATCAGTCATTAACTAGTTGAAGGTATATTATGGTATGCATACATTTAAGGATAGTGGTCTAAAGTATTCAGCAGTGTGTTCATTGTTATCTGTGTCTGACTTCCTCCATCTCTGCCATCAACTGTGTGACTGCTCAGCGAATTCACTCTTTTTGAGTCCCTAACTTTGCCAATATACTATGTTTATGCCTTGAAAGAGTCAATATCATGTTGAGATATTAATTCTTCCTAAATTGTACTATAGATGTAATGCTATCCTACTAAAATCCCAGCAAGTATTTCTATAGAAATTGACCCATTGATTAAAAAGTATGAATGGAAATACAAAGGACCTAGTATAAGCAAAACAACCTTGAAAACAAAGAACAGAGCTAGAGGAATCAAACTACCTGATTTCAAGGCTTAATTGTAATTGGGATAATATTGGCAAAATTATATACTAAACAAAGAACAGAACATAGCTTATAAATATATATACATAAAATATATAAATACTCAGTGAGAAGATTTATACTGTATATGTGTATGTGTACATCCATGAACATGCACCATGATAAATAAGAACAGTTTCTCAAAAACTGGGGCTGAACAATTAAATATCTATATTTAAAAAGAAAAACTGACCCTTACCTAATGCCATATATAATAATTAACTAGATATTGATTTTATGCCAAAACATAAGAAATAGAACTTCATAGTTCTATTTCTAGAAGAAAATACAGTGTAAAATCTTTCTCACACTGTTGTAGGCAAACATTTCACAAACAGGACATGAAAGGCTTGAATCATACAATTAAAAAATTGATAGAGGTGGTGGAGCCAAGATGGCCAAATAGGAACAGCTCTGGTTTACAGCTCCCAGCGTGAGCGACGCAGAAAATGGGTGATTTCTGCATTTCCATCTGAGGTACTGGGTTCATCTCACTAGGCAGTGCCAAACAGTGGGTGTAGGACAGTCGGTTTAGCATACCTTGCGTTAGCCGGGCCAAAGCAGGGCAAGCCATTGTCTCACTCGGGAAGCACAAGTGCTCAGGGGGTTCCCTTTCCTAGTCAAAGAAAGAGGTGAAAGACAGCACCTGGAAAATCGGGTCACTCCCACCCTAATACTGAGCTTTTCCAATGGGCTTGGAAAACGGCACACCAGGAGAATGTGTCCCTCACCTGGCTTGGAGGGTCCTACACCCACAGAGTCTCGCTGATTGCTGGCACAGCAGTCTGAGATCAAACTGCAAGGTGACAGCAAGGCTGGGGGAGGGGCGCCTGCAATTGCCCAGGCTTGCTTCGGTAAACAAAGCAGCCAGGAAGCTTGAACTGGGTGGAACCCACCACAGCTCAAGGAGGCCCTGCCTCTGTAGGCTCCACCTCTGGGGGCAGGGCACAGAAAACAAAAAGTCAGCAGTAACCCCTGCAGACTTAAATGTCCCTGTCTGACAGCTTTGAAGAGAGTAGTGGTTCTCCCAGCACACAGCTGGAGATCTGAGAAGGGGCAGACTGCCTCCCAAAGTGGGTCCCTGACCCTGAGCAGCCTAACTGGGAGGCACCCGCAAGTAGGGACAGACTGACATCTCACTCGGCCAGGTACTCCTCTGAGACAAAACTTCCAGAGGAACGATCAGACAGCTGGATTTGCAGTTCATGAAAATCCGCTGTTCTGCAGCCACCGCTGCTGACACCCAGGCAAACAGGATCTGGAGTGGACCTCTAGCAAAGTCCAACAGACCTGCAGCTGAGGGTTCTGTCTGTTAGAAGGAAAACTAACAAACAGAAAGGACACCCACACGAAAAACCCATCTGTACATCACCATCACCAAGACCAAAAGTAGAAAAAACTACAAAGATGGGGAGAAAACAGAGCAGAAAAACTGGAAACTCTAAAAAGCAGAGCACCTCTCCTCCTCCAAAAAAGGCAGTTCCTCACCAGCAACGGAAAAAAGCTGGACAGAGAATGACTTTGATGAGTTGCGAGAAGAAGGTTTCAGACGATCAAACTACTCTGAGCTACAGGAGGAAATTCAAACCAATGGCAAAGAAGTTAAAAACTTTGAAAAAAAATTAGACGAATGTATAACTAAAAAGACCAATGCAGAGAAGTGCTTAAAGGAGCTGATGGAGCTGAAAGCCAAGTTTCGAGAACTACGTGAAGAATATAGAAGCCTCAGTAGATGAGGTGATCAACTGGAAGAAAGGGTATCAGTGATGGAAGATGAAATGAATGAAATGAAGTGAGAAGAGAAGTTTAGAGAAAAAAGAATAAAAAGAAAAGAACAAAGCCTCCAAGAAATATGTGAAAAGACCAAACCTACGTCTGATTGGTGTACCTGAAAGTGATGGGGAGAATGGAACCAAGTTGGAAAACACTCTGCAAGATATTATCCAGGAGAACTTCCCCAATCTAGCAAGGCAGACCAACATTCAGATTCAGGAAATACAGAGAATGCCACAAAGATACTCCTCGAGAAGAGCAACCATAAGACACATAATTGTCAGATTCACCAAAGTTGAAATGAAGGAGAAAATGTTAAGGGCAACCAGAGAGAAAGGCCGGGTTACCCACAAAGGGAAGCCCATCAGACTAACAGCAGATTTCTCAGTAGAAACTCTACAAGCCAGAAGAGAGTGGGGACCAACATTCAACATTCTTAAAGAAAAGAATTTTCAACCCAGAATTTCATATGCAGCCAAACTAAGCTTCAAAAGTGAAGGAGAAATAAAATACTTTACAGGCAAGCAAATGCTGAGAGATTTTGTCACCACCAGGCCTGCCCTAAAAGAGCTCCTGAAGGAAGCACTGAACATGGAAAGGAACAACCGGTACCAGCCACTGCAAAAACATGCCAAATTGTAAAGACCATTGAGGCTAGGAAGAAACTGCATCAACTAACAAGGAAAATAACCAGCTAACATCATAATTACAGGATCAAATTCACACATAACAGTATTAATTTTAAATGTAAATGGGTTAAATGCTCCAATTAAAAGACACAGACTGGCAAAATGGATAAAGAGTCAAGAACCATCAGTGTGCTGTATTCAGGAAACCCATTTCATCTGCAGAGACACACATAGACTCAAAATAAAGGGATGGAGGAAGATCTATCAAGCAAATGGAAAACAAAAAAGGCAGGGGTTGCAATCATAGTCTCTGATAAAATACACTTTAAACCATCAAAGATCAAAAGAGACAAAGAAGGCCATTACATAATGGTGAAGGGATCAATTCAACAAGAAGAGTGAACAATCCTAAATATATATATGCACCCAATACAGGAGCACCCAGATTCATAAAGCAAGTCCTCAGTGACCTACAAAGAGACTTAGACTCCCATACAATAATAATGGGAGATTTTAACACCCCATTGTCAACATTAGACAGGTCAATGAGACAGAAAGTTAACAAGGATACCCAGGAATTGAACTCAGCTCTGCACCAAGCAGACATAATAGACATCTACAGAAATCTCCACCACAAATCAACAGAATATACATTGTTTTCAGCACCACACCACACCTATTCCAAAATTGACCACATAGTTGGAAGTAAAGTACTCCTCAGCAAATGCAAAAGAACAGAAATTATAACAAACTGTCTCTCAGACCACAGTGCAATCAAACTAGAACTCAGGATTAAGAAACTCACTCAAAACCGCTGAACTACATGGAAACTGAACAACCTGCTCCTGAATGACTACTGGGTACATAACGAAATGAAGGCAGAAATAAAGATGTTATTTGAAACCAACGAGAACAAAGACAAAACATACCAGAATCTCTGGGACACATTCAAACAGTGTGTAGAGGGAAATTTATAGCACTAAATGCCCACAAGAGAAAGCAGGAAAGATCCAAAATGGACACCCTAACATCACAATTAAAAGAACTAGAAAAGCAAGAGCAAACACATTCAACAGCTAGCAGAAGGCAAGAAATAACTAAAATCAGAGCAGAACTGAAGGAAATAGAGACACAAAACACCCTTCAAAAAATTAATAAATCCAGGAGCTGGTTTTTGAAAAAGATCAACAGAATTGATAGACCACTAGCAAGACTAATAAAGAAGAAAAGAGAGAAGAATCAAATAGATGCAATAAAAAATGATAAAGGGGATATCACCACCGATCCCACAGAAATACAATCTGCCATCAGAGAATACTACAAACACTCTACGAAAATAAACTAGAAAATCTAGAAAAAATGATTTCTAGAAATATATGCAAATAAACTAGAAAATCTAGAAGAAATGGATTTCTAGAAATATATGCAAATAAACTAGAAGATCTAGAATAAATTTCTCGACACATACACCCTCCCAAGACTAAATCAGGAAGAAGTTGAATCTCTGAATAGACCAATAACAAGCTCTGAAGTTGTGGCAATAATCAGTAGCTTACCCACCAAAAAGAGTCCAGGACCTGATGGATTCACAGACAAATTCTACCAGAGGTACAAGGATGAGTGGGTACCATTCCTTCTGAAACTATTCCAATCAATAGAAAAAGAGGGAATCCTCCCTGACACATTTTATGAGGCCAGCATCATCCTGATACCAAAGCCTGGCAGAGACACAACCAAAAAAGAGAATTTCAGACCAATATCCTTGATGAACATTGACGCAAAAATCCTCAATAAAATACTGGCAAACCGAATCCAGTAGCACATCAAAAAGCTTATCCACCATGATCAAGTGGGCATCATCCCTGGGATGCAAGGCTGGTTCAACATATGCAAATCAATAAATGTAATCCAGCATAAAAACAGAACCAAAGACAAAAACCACATGATTATCTCAATAGATGCAGGAAAGGCCTTTGACAAAATTCAACAACGCTTCATGCTAAAAACTCTCAATAAATTAGGTATTGATGGGATGTATCTCAAAATAATGAGAGCTGTCTATGACAAACCCACAGCCAATATCATACTGAATGGGGAAAAACTGGAAGCATTCCCTTTGAAAACTGGCAAAACACAGGGATGCCCTCTCTCACCACTCCTATTCAACATAGTGTTGGAAGTTATGGCCAGGGAAATCAGGCAAGAGAAGGAAATAAAGGGCATTCAATTAGGAAAAGAGGAAGTCAAATTGTCCCTGTTTGCAGATGACATGATTGTATATCTAGAAAACCCCATTGTCTCAGCCCAAAATCTCCTTAAGCTGATAAGCAACTTCAGCAAAGTCTCAGGATACAAAATCAATGTGGAAAAATCACAAGCATTCTTATACACCAAAAACAAACAGAGAGCCAAATCATGAGTGAACTCCCATTCACAATCACTTCAAAGAGAATAAAATACCTAGGAATCCAACTTACAAGGGACGTGAGGGACCTCTTCAAGGAGAACTACAAACCACTGCTCAATGAAATAAAAGAGGATACAAACAAATGGAATAACATTCCATACTTTTGGGTTGGAAGAATCAATATCGGGATAATGGCCACACTGCCCAAGATAATTTATAGATTCAATGCCATCCCCATCAAGCTACCAAAGACTTTCTTCACAGAATTGGAAAAAACTACTTTAGAGTTCATATGGAATGAAAAAAGAGCCCACTTTGCCAAGTCAATCCTAAGCCAAAAGAAAAAAGCTGGAGACATCATGCCACCTGACTTCAAACTATACTACAAGCCTACAATAACCAAAACAGCATGGTACTGGTACCACAACAGAGACATAGATCAATGGAACAGAACAGAGCCCTCAGAAATAATGCCACATATCCACAACTATCTGATCTTTGACAAACCTGACAAAAACAAGCAATGGGGAAAGGATTCCCTATTTAATAAATGGTGTTGGGAAAACTGGCTAGCCATTTGTAGAAAGCTGAAACTGGATCCCTTCCTTACACCTTATACAAAAATTAATTCAAGATGGATTAAAGACTTACATGTTAGACCTAAAGCCATAAAAACCCTAGAAGAAAACCTAGGCAATACCATTCAGGACAGAGGCATGGGCAAGGACTTCATGTCTAAAACACCAAAAGCAATGGCAACAAAAGCCAAAATTGACAAATGGGATCTAATTAAACTAAAGAGCTTCTGCACAGCAAAGGAAACTACCATCAGAGTGAACAGGCAACCTACAAAATGGGAGAAAATTTTCACAACCTACTCATCTGACAAAGGGCTAATATCCAGAATCTACAATGAACTCAAACAAATTTACAAGAAAAAAACAAACAACCCCATCAAAAAGTGGGCAAATGATATGAACAGACACTTCTCAAAAGAAGACATTTATGCAGCCAAAAAACACATGAAAAAATGCTCATCATCACTGGCCATCAGAGAAATGCAAATCAAAACCACAACGAGATACCATCTCACACCAGTTAGAATGGCAATCATTAAAAAGTCAGGAAACAACAGGTGCTGGAGAGGATGTGGAGAAATAGGAACACTTTTAGATTGTTGGTGGGACTATAAACTAGTTCAACAATTGTGGAAGTCAGTGTGGTGATTCCTCAGGGATCTAGAACTAGAAATACCATTTGACCCAGCCATCCCATTACTGGCTATATACCCAAAGGACTATTAATCATGCTGCTAAAAAGACACATGCACACGTATGTTTACTGTGGCACTATTCACAATAGCAAAGAGTTGGAACCAACCCAAATGTCCAACGATGATAGACTAGATTAAGAAAATGTGGCACATATGCACCACGGAATACTATACAACCATAAAAAATGATGAGTTCATGTCCTTTGTAGGAAACATCATTCTCAGTAAACTATCGCAAGGACAAAAAACCAAACACCACAGGTTCTCACTCATAAGTGGGAATTGAACAATGAGAACCCATGGACACAGGAAGGGGAACATCACACTCCGGGGACTGCTGTGGGGTGGAGGGAAGGGGGAGGGATAGCATTAGGAGATATACCTAATGCTAAATGATGAGATAATGGGTGCAGCACACCAACATGGCACATGGATACATAAATAACAAACCTGCACATTGTGCACATGTACCCTAAAACTTAAAGTATAATAATAATAAAAAAATTGACCAGGAATTAAAGACTTTGTATGCAAAAAAAAAAAAAAATTGATAGAGTGGATTTTATCAGTTTCTGGCACTCCAAAGACACTATTAATAAAATGAAAAGACAAGTCACACATTAGGTGGGATTATATCATATATACATATATATTATATATAATAGTAAATAAAATATATAAAGTAATGCAATTATTTTGAAAAACATATTGATATTAAAAAGTTAGGCATGGACTTATCAAATAACCCAGAAGTTCCATTGTTAAATGTTTACCCAAGAAAGGTGAAAGCAATACATTTATATTTGGTATATTCATTAACAAGATATTACTTAGCAAGGAAAAGAAATGAACTATACACAGGCAGATGAATCTAAAAATTATTAGGCTTAGCAATAGAAGCTAGCCACAAGAGAGTTCATATTGTGATTCCATTTATATAGGGCAAAATTAATCCATAGTGATAAAATTAAACAGTGGTTGCCTGGGGCGAGGGGAAAAGAGAGGAATTGGCTGCAAAGGGGTAAAAAAGAAACTTCTTGTGTGACAGAAATTTTCTATGTTTTGATTGAGATGGTGGTTACATGGGTATATTTATGTCTCCACTTATAGAACTATACACTTAATATTGATGTATTTCGCTGCATACAAATTTTAATTTATTAAATTTTATATTTAAAAATGTAGCCACACTCCATTTCAATCCAGTGAAACAGAGGAAATAAACTTATCACTACTAGACTTTCAGTCTTAAAAGTGAGTGGACTATGTCATACACATCCTTGAACTCACTGTTAGTACCACTCAATGGATATTAGAACCAGACTCATTCTTAACTCAAAGGTATTTCAGAGCAGCTGCCCTTTACTTTTATGGTGTTAAATGATGGTAGAGGGTCTAGGGTAATAATTTTTAGTTTTCCAAAATGCCGTGAGGTTTTGTAGGTCAAAGATGATTTTTTCTTTTCTTTTTAATATATATATATATTTTTTTATTATACTTTAAGTTCTAGGTTACATGTGCACAATGTGCAGGTTAGTTACATGTGTATGCATGCGCCATGTTGGTTTGCTGCACCCATTAACTCGTCATTTAGCATTAGGTATATCTCCTAATGCTATCCCTCCCCCCTCCCTCCACCCCACAACAGGCCCTGGTGGGTGATGTTCCCCTTCCTGTGTCCATGTGTTCTCATTGTTCAATTCCCACCTATGAGTGAGAACATGCGGTGTTCAGTTTTTTGTCCTTGTAATAGTTTCCCGAGAATGATGGTTTCCAGCTTCATCCATGTCCCAACAAAGGACATGAAGTCATCCTTTTTTTTGGCTGCATAGTATTCCATGGTGTATATGTGCCACATTTGCTTAATCCGACTAGTCTATCATTGATGGACATCTGGGTTGGTTCCAAGTCTTGGCTATTGTGAATAGTGCCGCAATAAACATACGTGTGCATGTGTCTTTATAGCAGTATGATTTATAGTCCTTTGGGTATATACCCAATAATGCGATGGCTGGGTCAAATGGTATTTCTAGTTCTAGATCCCTGAGGAATCACCACACTGTCCTTCACAACAGTTAAACTAGCTTGCAGAACCACCAACAGTGTAAAAGTGTTCTTATTTCTCCACATCCTCTCCAGCAACTGTTGTTTCCTGACTTTTTAATGATGGCCGTTCTAACTGGTGTGAGATGGTATCTCATTGTGGTTTTGATTTGCATTTCTCTGATGGCCAGTGATGATGAGCATTTTCTCATGTGTCTGTTGGCTGCATAAATGTCGTCTTTTGAGAAGTGTCTGTTCATATCCTTTGCCCACTTTTTGATGGGGTTGTTTGCTTTTTTCTTGTAAATTTGTTTGAGTTCTTTGTAGATTCTGGATATTAGCCCTTTGTCAGATGAGTAGATTTCAAAACTTTTCTCCCATTCTGTAGGTTGCCTGTTCACTCTGATGGTAGTTTCTTTTGCTGTGCAGAAGCTCTTTAGTTTAATTAGATCCCATTTGTCAATTTTGGCTTTTGTTGCCATTGCTTTTGGTGTTTTAGACATGAAGTCCTTGCCCATGCCTCTGTCCTGAATGGTATTGCCTAGGTTTTCTTCTAGGGTTTTTATGGTTTTAGGTCTAACATTTAAGTATTTAATCCATCTTGAATTAATTTTTGCATAAGGTGTAAGGAAGGGATCTAGTTTCAGCTTTCTACAAATGGCTAGCCAGTTTTCCCAGCACCATTTGTTAAATAGGGAATCTTTTCCCCATTTCCTGTTTTAGTCAGGTTTGTCAAAGATCACATAGTTGTAAATGTGTGGTATTATTTCTGAGGACTCTGTTCTTTTCCATTGGTCTATATCTGCGTTTTGGTACATGTACCATGCTGTTTTGATTATTGTAGCCTTGTAGAATAGTTTGAAGTCAGGTGGTGAGATGTCTCCAGCTTTTTTCTTTTGGCTTAGGATTGACTTGGCAATGCTGGCTCTTTTTTGGTTCCATATGAACTCTAAAGTAGTTTTTTCCAATTCTGTGAAGAAAGTCATTGGTAGCTTGACGGGGATGGCACTGAATCTATAAATTACCTTGGGCAGTATGGCCATTTTCACGATATTGATTCTTCCTACCCATGAGCATGGAATGTTCTTCCATTTGTTTGTGTCATCTTTTATTTCATTGAGCAGTGGTTTGTAGTTCTCCTTGAAGAGGTCTTCCACGTCCTTTGTAAGTTGGATTCCTAGGTATTTTATTGTCTTTGAAGCAATTGTGAATGGGAGTTCACTCATGATTTGGCTCTCTGTTTGTCTGTTATTGTTGTATAAGAATGCTTGTAATTTTTGCACATTGATTTTGTATCCTGAGACTTTGCTGAAGTTGCTCATCAGCTCAAGGAGATTTTGGGCTGAGAAGATGGGGTTTTCTAGATATACAATTATGTCATCTGCAAACAGGGACAATTTGACTTCCTCTTTTTCTAACTGAATACCCTTTATTTCTTTCTCCTGCCTGATTGCCCTGGCCAGAACTTCCAACACTTTGTTGAATAGGAGTGGTGAGAGAGGGCATCCTTGTCTTGTGCCAGTTTTCAAAGGGAATACTTCCAGTTTTTGCCCATTCAGTATGATATTGGCTGTGGGTTTGTCATAAATAGGTCTTATTATTTTTAGATACGTCCCATCAATACCTAATTTATTGAGTTTTTAGTACGAAGTGCTGTTGAATTTTGCCGAAGGCCTTTTCTGCATCTGTTGAGAAAAATCATGTGGTTTTTGTCTTTGATTCTGTTTATATGCTGGATTATGTTTATTGATTTGTGTATGCTGAACCAGCCTTGCATCCCAGGGATGAAGCCCATTTGATCATGGTGGATAAGCTTTTTGATTTGCTGCTGAATTTGGTTTGTCGGTATTTTATTGAGGATTTTTGCATCGATGTTCATCAGGGATATTGATCTAAAATTCTCTTTTTTTGTTGTGTGTCTGCCAGGCTTTGGTATCAGGATGATGCTGGCCTCCTAAAATGAGTTCACAAGGATTCCCTCTTTTTTAATTGATTGGAATAGCTTCAGAAGGAATGTTACCATTTCCTCCTTGTACCTCTGGTAGAATTCGGCTGTGAATCCATCTGGTCCCTGGAATTTTTTTGGTTGGTAAGCCATTATTGCCTCAATTTCAGAGCCTGTTATTCATCTATTCAGAGATTCAACTTATTCCTGGTTTAGTCTTGGGAGGGTATATGTGTCCAGGAATTTATCGATTTCTTCTAGATTTTCTAGTTTATCTGTGTAGAGGTGTTTAGACTATTCTCTGATGGTAGTTTAGACTATTCTCTGAAGGTATTTCTGTGGGATCAGTGGTGATATCCCCTTTATCATTTTTATTGCGTCTATTTGATTCTTCTCTCTTTTCTTCTTTATTAGTCTTGCTAACGGTCTATCAATTTTGTTGATCCTTTCAAAAAAACAGCTCCTGGATTCATGGATTGTTTGAAGGGCTTTTTGTGTCTCTATCTTCTTCAGTTCTGCTCTGACCTTAGTTATTTCTTACGTTCTGCTAGCTTTTAAATGTGTTTGCTCTTGCTTCTCCTGTTCTTTTAATTGTGACGTTAGATCACAAGTAAATCTTTCCTGATTTCTCTTGTGGGCATTTAGTGCTATAAATTTCCCTCTACACACTGCTTTGAATGTGTCCCAGAGATTCTGGTATGTTGTGTCTTTGTTCTCGTTGGTTTCAAAGAACATCTTTGTTTCTGCCTTCATTTCGTTATGTACCCAGTAGTCATTCAGGAGCAGGTTGTTCAGTTTCCATGTAGTTGAGCGGTTTTGAGTGAATTTCTTAATCCTGAGTTCTAGTTTGATTGCACTGTGGTCTGAGAGAGAGTTTGATATAATTTCTGTTCTTTTACATTTGCTGAGGAGTGCTTTACTTCCAACTATGTGGTCAGTTTTGGAATAGGTGCAGTGTGGTGCTGAGAAGAATGTATATTCTTTTGATCTGGGGTGGAGAGTTCTGTAGATGTCTCTTAGGCCCAATTGGTGTAGAGCTGAGTTCAATTCCTGGATATCCTTGTTAACTTTCTATCTCGTTGATCTGTCTAATGTTGACAGTGGGGTATTGAAGTCCCCATAATTATTGTGTGGGTGTCTAAGTCTCTTTGTAGGTCTCTAAGGACTTGCTTTATCAATCTGTTTGCTCCTGTATTGGGTGCATATACATTTAGGATAGTTAGCTCTTCTTGTTGAATTGATCCCTTTACCATTATGCAATGGCCTTCTTTGCGCCTTTTGATCTTTTTAGGTTTAAAGCCTGTTTTATCAGAGACTAGGATTGCAACCCCTGCCTTCCTTTGTTTTCCATTTGCTTGGTAGATCCTCCTCCATCCCTTTATTTTGAGCCTGTATGTGTCTCTGCACGTGAGATGGGTTTCCTGAATACAGCACACTGATGGGTCTTGACTCTTTATCCAATTTGCCAGTCTGTGTCTTTTAATTGGAGCATTTAGCCCATTTACATTTAAAGTTAATACTGTTATGTGTGAATTTGATCCTGTCATTATGATGTTAGCTGGTTATTGTGCTTATTAGTTGATGCAGTTTCTTCCTAGCATTGACGGTCTTTACAATTTGTCATGTTTTTGCAGTGGCTGGTACCAGGTGTTCCTTTCCATGTTGAGTGCTCTCTTCAGGAGCTCTTGTAGGGAAGGCCTGGTGGTGACAAAATCTCTCAGCATTTGCTTGTCTGTAAAGTATTTCATTTCTCCTTCACTTACGAAGCTTAGTTTGGCTGGATATGAAATTTTGGGTTGAAAATTCTTTCCTTTAAGAATGTTGAATATTGGTCCTCACTGTCTTCTGGGTTGTAAAGTTTCTGCAGAGAGATCAGCTGTTAGTCTGATGGGCTTCCCTTTGTGGGTAACCCAACCTTTCTCTCTGGCTGCACTTAACATTTTTTTCTTCATTTGATTTTTGGTGAATCTGACAATTATATGTCTTGTAGTTGCTCTTCTCAAGGAGTATCTTTGCGGTGTTCTCTGTATTTCCTGAATTTGAATGTTGGCCTGTCATGGTAGGCTGTGAACGTTCTCCTGGATGATATCCTGAAGAATGTTTTCCAACTTGGTTCCGTTCTCCCCATCACTTTCAGGTATACTAATCAGACATAGATTTGGTCTTTTCACATAGTCCCATATTTCTTGAAGGCTTTATTCCTTTCTTTTTATTCTTTTTTCTCTAAACTTCTCTTCTCGCTTCATTTCATTCATTTGATCTTCAATCAATGATACCCTTTCTTCCAGTTGATCAAATCGGCTACTGAAGCTTGTGCATTCATCACGTAGTTCTCGTGCCATGGTTTTCAACTCCATCAGGCCCTTTAAGGACTTCTCTGCACTGGTTATTCTAGTTAGCCATTCATCCAATCTGTTTTCAAGGTTTTTAACTTCTTTGTGATGGGTTCGAACTTCCTCCTTTAGCTTGGAGAAGTTTGATCGTCTGAAGCCTTCTTCTCTCAACTCGTCATTCTCCATCCAACTTTGCTCCATTGCAGGTGAGGAGCTGCATTCCTTTGGAGTAGAAGAGGTGCTCTGATTTTTAGAATTTTCAGTTTTTCTGTTCTGTTTTTTCCCCATCTTTGTGGTTTCATCTACCTTTGGTCTTTGATAATGGTGACATACAGATGGGGTTTTGGTGTGGATGTCCTTTCTATTTGTTAGTTTTCCTTTTAACAGTCAGGACCCTCAGCTGCAGGTCTGTTGGAGTTTGCTGGAGGTCCACTCCAGACCCTGTTTTCCTGGGTATCAGCAGTGGAGGCTACAGAACAGCAAATATTGCTGAACAGCAAATGTTGCTGTCTGATTGTTCCTCTGGAGGTTTTGTCTCAGAAGGGTACCTGGCCATGTGAGGTGTCAGTCTGCCCCTACTGGGGGTTGCCTCCCAGATAGGCTACTCAGGGGTCAAGGAACCACTTGAGGAGACAGTCTGTCCAGATCTCAAACTCCATGCTGGGAGATTCTCAGATCTCAAACTCCATGCTGGGAGAATGACTACTCTCTTCAAAGTTGTCAGGGACATTTAAATCTGCAGAGGTTTCTGCTGCCTTTTGTTTGGCTATGCCCTGCCCCCACAGGTGGAGTCTACAGAGGCAGGCAGGCCTCCTTGAGCTGCGGTGGACCGCACCCAGTTCTACCTTCCTGGCCACTTTGTTTACCTACTCAAGCCTCAGCAATGGCAGGCGCCCCTCCCCCAGCCTCACTGCCACATTGCTGTTTGATCTCAGACTGCTGGGCTAGCAATGAGCAAGGCTAAGACAACTGGAAAAGCACAGTATTAGTGTGGGAGTGACCCAATTTTCCAGGTGCCGTCTGTCACTGCTTTGCTTGGCTGTGAAAGGGAATTCCCTGACCCCTTGCATTTCCTGGGTGAGGCAACGCCTCGCCCTCCTTTGGCTCACACTCGGTGTGCTGCACCCACTGTCCTACACCCACTGTCTGACAAGCCCCAGTGAGATGAACCCAGCACCTGAGTTGGAAATGCAGAAATCACCTGTCCTGCATCACTCACGCTGGGAGCTGTAAACTGGAGCTGTTCCTATTCTACCATCTTGGAACTGCCTCAGATATATTTTTTCTGAATATGTTATGCACATTCTCTGATGGAGTCTCCAGGCTAGACTGTTCTGTTCAAAGTAAACTAACACCATCATGAGTCTACTGCAATTCTTGGAGAAGCTATTTTCACTAGAAGCATCAGTTAAGGTTTTACCTTTTATGCTATATACTTTTTACCCTTCAGGATAAAGGAAAATGTCACTTTTATTCAGAAAAGATCCTTTGCAATTTCACAGACTCTGATTATTAAATTTACATTTGCTATCTAAATATTCCTTCATTGTATTTTTTAGCAAGAGTGAAGAGCCTTAGAAGTGTTTCATTACTTTTGTTACCTTCATATAACTAGGAATTTAGGATACTTTGCCACCCAAGCAAACTGACAGCTAGTGGCATTGTGGATTTGATTTAAGAAATGTTGTACTTGGTGTAGTTAAAAATTGTCCAAACGAGTTATTTTTGGTGAATGGCCATTCTAATGTTGTGATTAACTATTCAAGCCATCAGCTTCTTTATTGCTATAGTCCATCTGGAGAAAAAAAAAAAACTCTTCACTTATCCCTAGGGA
The DNA here is from genome assembly GCF_006542625.1 of Nomascus leucogenys. Classification (NCBI taxonomy): domain Eukaryota; kingdom Metazoa; phylum Chordata; class Mammalia; order Primates; family Hylobatidae; genus Nomascus; species Nomascus leucogenys. The sequence goes on from NC_044382.1 coordinate 122,512,058, forward strand.
AACTTAACTGACTTGCTAATTTTTATGTAAGGCAGTAAGATGTACCCTATAAATATATATACCTACAAAGTATGCACAAAATTTAAAAAATTACAAAAAGAAAGAAAATATTGACAAAAGTTAACAACTTTTTATTGGAAACCCCTTCTATGTCTGACATTCTACTGGATGTCAGATCAAAAAATGGCTAAGACATGGCCCCATATGTAGAAACCGGATCTGGGTCTCTGCAGAGTTTAGGTAAAATATGTTTGGATAATGTTGGATATACCCACATCTGTTGAAATCTGTATAGAAATCTTACAATTAGATTAATTCTATAATTACTCCAATTTTCTATTCAGGCTATCACAATGATATTGATCTGATATACAAATAACTGAACTGGGAATGAGATAATCCAAACAGTAGTTTGTATCACTTTCTTGTCATATCACATACCTATCTCCAAAGCTAGAATGTGGGGTCCTTCATGGTGGAAACTGCCTCATTTATTTCTATATCCACAGCCTTTAACAAAGTATCTGGCAAGGAGATAGCATTAAACTAACATTGCTGAATCAATGAGTGCTAGATTTTAATTCTAATCTAAAAAGTTATATATTGTGGTTCTTTTTTTTTTTTTTGAGACAGAGTCTCGCTCTGTCGCCCAGGCTGGAGTGCAGTGGCACAATCTCGGCTCACTGCAAGCTCCACCTCCTGGGTTCACACCATTCTCCTGCCTCAGCCTCTCTGAGTAGCTGGGACTACAGGCGCCTGCCACTACGCGTGGCTAACTTTTTTTGTATTTTTAGTAGAGACGAGGTTTCACCGTGGTCTCGATCTCCTGACCTCGTGATCTGCCCGCCTCAGCCTCCCAAAGTGCTGGAATTAGAAGCGTGAGCCACCGCGCCCGGCTGTGGTTCTTAATCTTTGCTAATTCATGGACTCCTTTGAGAACTGGAAGAAAACTGTGTCTACCAGAGACAAACGCACAGAATATAGTATTATGCAGGTTATTTTATGGGGTACCCTGAATTCCATCTTTGATCTATATGCTTAGAATTTTATATAGAAATTTTAAAAGTCAGTATATTCCTCTCTCAGAACTAATAATCTCTTTAACTTTCTAGTTTATATATTCATAGTTAGCTTTAACCTGTTAAATCTTCAAAAATTTCTTTTGGAATAAAAAATGCTCTTGAAGACTACTATCCAAATTATGCTAGTTGCATTGCCAGTTCTGCTACTAGCCACCTGTATGACTTTCGATACATCCCATAAGTAATCTGGGCTTTAGTTCTAGACCTGTAAATTTAGGAACTTGAACTAAAATGATTTCTAATGTTCCTTATGGCTCTGATATTCTCAGTTCCAAAGCACTGGAGTTCCTCCGATGAAGAAAGGAATATGTGTAATGTAAATAATGACTTTACAATCTGCCATGAGGGGGAGGCATGAAGCATCAGATTTAATGATTTAAAAATGACTTAAGTCAACTCTTTGCAGATATCTGCAGGAGTCTAAGAATCAGATCTACAGCTTAGACATATACCAATTTTGAAGGCCCCCTAGATTTTCAGTTCTTAGGAAGAAAATGGTCTTTCTCCCCATTGACTACTGGCTTTTAACATAAGCTATATATTCAGAATATCCCATCACCCAAAATTACTTCTGATATCCAAGTGTACAATAAATTAGCTGTTCCTAGGAATGAAAAGTTGAGCTGAGCTTTTGACATTCACAGCAAAAGAGAATTATGAATTTGAGTTTGGAGCAAGGCATGCAACAGAGAGAGGGAGACACCTTTCCAAAAAGGGAGACTACAAATCAACCCTGTTTTAGAGTTTCTAGAAAACAAAACTTGGGCAAGAAGAGACACCAGAACCAAGAACGATATATTCTTTCTGTGAGACTAAATTCTCTTCTTGACCTCAGATATAATATCCTATGACATCAGTGCATGCAGAGCAGTATTGTGTTAGATTCACCTTTTAAAAATGCCGCTTAAATCATTTCACTCCCTGCTCCAAAATCCCAAGTACTTTACCACTCACCAAAAGAATAAAATCTAAGCTTCTGTCTGTGAACATAAGGCCAACCAACCATCTGATCTCAATGGACATTAATTTTTCCTGTTATCCCATACTGAGTGACCTATTTTAGACAAGTTAGTCATCCATGTCCTGCCAACATATCCAAACTTGACTTCTTCCGTGTCATGTTCAGATCACTGTCCTTTCCATCGATATCCTATTAAACATAGAGTTCCAGTTCCAGTAATGGGAGACAAGGAATTACGATCAACCTTCTTGATGAAAATATAGCTAGATAAAAGTTTAAGGGAACAGCCATTTGAAGGTATCACTGAGCTTAAGTTGGGAACGGGCCCCCCAAAATCTGGCCATAAGCTGGCCCCAAAACTGGCCATAAACAAAATCTCTGCAGCACTGTGACATGCTCATGATGGCCATGATGTCCACGCTGGAAGGTTGTGGGTTTACCAGAATGAGGACAAGGAACACCTGGCCTGCTCAGGGCAGAAAACTGCTTAAAGGTGTTCTTAAACCACAAACAATAGTATGAGTGATCTGTGCCTTAAGGACATGCTCGTACTGCAGATAACTAGCCAAACACATCCCTTTATTTTGTCCCATCCCTTTGTTTCCCATAAGGAATACCTTTAGTTAATCTATAATCTGTAGAAACAATGCTTATCACTGGCTTGCTGCTAATAAATATGTGGGTAAATCTCTGTTCAAGGCTGTCAGCTCTGAAGGTTGTGAGATCCCTGATTTGCCACTTCACACCTCTATGTTTCTGTGTGTGTGTCTATAATTCCTCTAGCACCACTGGGTTAGGGTCTCCCTGAGTGAGCTGGTCTTGGCAGCTTATAAAAGAGTGAAGAATTACAGGCCAATATCTGGGAGACAAAGAAAAACCAGATAACTGAGCTTGCTTTTACCCAGGTTATCTACCAGTTCTGCAAGAGCCTGCTGAGACACTGAGAAGCTGTTCAGAGCTTTTGACAGTCAAAGCAAAAGAGAAATATGAATTTGAATCCAGGGCATACAAAGGAAGGAGAAGAGGGAGGCTTACCGAAAGGGGTGGACTAGAAATCAACCCTGTTTACGAGCCTAAAGCCCAGGCATATCAATTCCAGTCCTAATTGGGTAAGATGATCTGATGACTGTGAGAAACAAAAATGAATCTTCTGCAAAGGATAAGGCAGAAAACAAAATTTTATGCTCATATCATCTCTAAGTCTTTCATATACTGTACCCTGAACCCAATTTAAAAAATTACCAGCTACTGAGGAGTGAGAACATTTTATAAAGCCAAGAAAAACAACATAAGATAGAAATAAACCCATAAGAGACCTTCATAATAGACTCGTAAGACATAGATTTTAAGTTAACTACATAAGTTCAAAAAATAGATTGGGATTTTCTCCAAAAATAGGAAAGGAGAACTCATTAAAATCCTAAAAATGAAAAATAAAATAACTGATATTAAAGAGATAAAATTAAAAGCAGATTAGACAGAACAAAATGGCGATTTAATGAATTTCAAGAAAGGTCAGAGAAAATATCAATAATGAAGGATCAATATTTAAAAAGGCCAAAAACACAGAAAAAGATATAACAGACAAAAGGAACAGGAGGCAAAGGAGTGTAAGAAGAATGCAGTGGGAAAAAAATGTAACATATCTGTAATTACAACCCCAGAAAAAAAGAGATACAAGAAAATGTAATGGAAGCAGTATTTTAAAATCTAATGGCTGAGAATTCTACAAAACTAAGGAAATATATCATTACAGTTTTTAAGGAAGTATGAATTCTAAACATGATTAATGAAATGAAAATCCACTAAAACACATACAAAAACTCAAAATAAAAATCTAAGTGATTTTTTTTTTTTTGCTTTAAGTTTAGGGGTACATGTGCAGGATGTGCAGGTTTGTTACATAGGTAAATGTGTGTCATGGGGGTTTGTTGTACCAATTATTTCATCACTCAGGTACTAGGCCCTGTACCAATAGCTATTTTTTTCTAATCCTTTCCCTCCTTCTATCCTCCACCCTCCAACAGGCCCCAGTGTCCGTTGTTCCCCTCGTTGAATCCATGTGTTCTAATCATTAGCTTCCACTTATAAGAACATGTGGCATTTGGTTTTCTGTTCCTGCATTAGTTTGCTAAGGATAATGGCCTCCAGCTGCATCCACATCCCTGCAAAGGACATGTTCTCATTCTTTTTTATGGCTGCATAGCATTCCATGGTGTATATCTACTACATTTTCTTTATTCAATCTGCCACTGATGGGCATTTAGGTTGATTCCATGTCTGCTATTGTGAATAGTGCTGCAATGAACATACATGTGCATGTGTCTTTATGGCAGAATGATTTATCTTCCTTTGGGTATATACCCAATAATTGTAGGATTGATGGGTCTAATGGTAGTCCCATTTGTTGCTCTTTGAGGAATCACCACACTGCTTCTACAGTGCTTGAACTGATTTACACTCCCATCAACAGTATATAAGAGTTTGCTTTTCTCTGCAACCTTGCCAGCATCTTTTATTTATTTATTTTTTTTACTTTTTAATAATAGCCATTCTGACTGGTGTGACATGGTATTTCATTGTGGTTTTGCTTTGCATTTCTCTAATGATTAGGGATGTTGAGCTTTTCTTCATATATGCTTTTTGGCTGCCTGTATGTCTTCTTTTGAAAAGTGTCTGTTCACTTCCAAAGTGATTATTTTTAAAAGCTGGAGGAATAAAAGATGACTTACTTTCAAATAATCAAAAATAGCATTGGAGCTAAGTTCAACAGAATTAATCACAGAAGCTATAACTGCCAATCTAATATTCCATAACCAGCAAATATATTCCCAGCAAAATAAATGTAAAAGAAAATAATTTTTAGAAAAATAAAAGCAGGAACTTTATTATCAAAGAAATAGTACAGGAATTTCCTTAGGCAGAAGAAAAAAAATTATCCCAGGGTGGAGCTCAGAGATACAATAAATGAAGAGCAACCTAAAGAATAAATGTGTGGGAAATTGAAATAAATATTCACAGTCAAAAACATTAGCAATAATGGACTGTGAGACTTAAACATACATTTAATATACACTCCTAAACAATAGTGTAAGTCAGAAAGGAGGTAAAAAGACTTAAAGAATTTTAGGATTCTTATAGTCTCAGGGAAGAGAGAAAAACAAACTTATGACAAACATTAAGTCAAGGACACATACTATGACAGCTATTAAAAAAAGTAAAATTATGTACAAATAATAAGCTAATAGAGGATGAAAGCATGTAATGAAAAATTAATCCAGGCAAAGAAAAGAGCAAAAACGCTGAACATCATCAAATACAGAGTGAGGATGTGAAATTAAAACCACAAATATCAGTATTGAGGTTAAATTTCAAGATGTTAAATTTCCAAATGTTAATACAATCATAATGATTAAAATATTAAACTCAACTATATGCAGTTTCAAGAGACATCTCAAAGATATAAAGATACAGAACTTATGAAGGTAGAAGGGTTAAAAATATGATGAAGAAAACTAAACAAAAGGAAACAAAAGGAAGCTTGTATAGTTATAGTAAACAGGCATACTGTTAGACGAAAAGCATTAACAGAGACAAAGAAGACCATGTTATACAAGACCTAACTATCCTAAATATATATGCACCTAATGCAGGAACACCCAGATTCAGAAAGCAAGTTCTTAGAGACCTTCAAAGAGACTTAGACCCCTTCAAAGAGATTTAGACCGCCATGCAATAATAGTGGGTGACTTTAACGTTCCATTGACAACATTAGACAAATCATCAAGACAAGAAATTAATAAATATAATCAGGTCCTGAACTCAACACTTGGTCAAATGGACCTGACAGACATCTACAGAACTCTCCACCCAGAAACAACAGAATATACAATTTTTCTCATCACCATATGGCACATACTCTAAAATCGATCACTTAATCAGAAATAAAACTCTCTTCAGCTAGGCCAGTCATGGTGGCTCATGCCTGTAATCCCAGCACTTTGGGTGGTTGAGGTGGGTGGATCATGACGTCAGGAGATCGAGACCATCCTGGCTAACACGGTGAAGCCCCATCTCTACTAAAAATACAAAAAAAAAATTAGTCAGGCATGGTGGCAGGTGCCTGTAGTCCCAGCTACTCAGGAGGCTGAGGCAAGAGAATGGCGTTAACCCAGGAGGGGGAGCTTGCAGTCAGCCAAGACAGCACCACTGCACTCCAGCCTGGGTGACAGAGCGAGACTCTGTCTCCAAAAAAAAACCAAAAAAAACAAAACAACAACAACAAAAAACCTCTCTTCAGCTAAATGGAAAGCACCGAAATCCTAACAATCTATTTCGTAGACCACAGCATAATCAAATTAGAAGTCAGGACTAAGAAATTTACTCAAAACCATACAATTACATGGAAACAAAATAATCTACTCTTGAATTACTTTTGGGTAAATAATGAAATTAAGTCAGAAATCAAGACGTTATTTGAAACTAACTATAACAAAGACACAACATACCAGAATCTCGGGACACAGCTAAGGCAATGTTGAGAGGGAAATTTATAGCACTAAATGCCCACATCAAAGTTAGAGAATCTCAATTTAACAACCTAAGGTTACAATGAAAAGATAGAGAACCAAGGGCAAACCAACCCCAAGGCTAGAAGAAGACAAGAAATAACCAAAATCAGACACTGAGACATGCAAAATCATTCAAAAGATCAATGAATCCAGGAGCTAGTTTTTTTTTTAAATTAAGAAAATAGACCACTAGCTAGACTACTAAGAAAAAAAAAGAAGATTCAAATAAACACAATCAGAGGTGACAAGGGGGATAATACCACTGACCACACAGAAATACAAACACCAGAGAACATTATGAACAGCTTTAAGCACATAAACTAGAAAATCTAGAAGCAGTGAATAAATTCCTAGACACATACACCCCCTAACAACTGAAGAAGGAAGAAACTGAATTGTGGAATAGATCAATGACAAGTTCTGAAATTGATGCAGTAATAAATAGCCTGCTAACCAAAAAAAACTTCAGAACCAGAAGACCTCACAGCTGTGTTCTACCTGATGTACAATGAAGACATGACACCGTTCCTGTTGAAACTATTCCATAAATGTTAAGGAGAAGGGGCAGGGCCAAGATGGTCTACTAGAAAAAGCGGTGATCAGGGGCTCCTATGGAAAATAACCATAATTAGCATGTGAATCCTTCACCAGCAACCAGAGTATCCAGTTTCTCTCATCAGAACTGACTAGGTGGCTGGCGTGATCCATGGAGAGGAAGGAAGGGTAATGTGGTAAGGTGGCCCACCTGAGAGCCACACGGGGCAGGGGAGACCCCACCTCACAGTCCCCAGCCAAGGGAGGCAGTGTGCTACCCAGAGAAACCGTGATTTTTCCACGGAACTTTACAACCCACTCACAAACCCATGCCAGCAGGTCCTAGGATCCCAATCTGGGAGCCCTGCAGATCCTCAAGAGCCTCTCAGCTGGAACCTGTGTAAGCCTCCTGAGCTCCCGAGGGGAGAGGAAACAAGCACCACAGCTGCAGCTGCCTTCTGAGCCCTTTGAGCTCCTTGGAGGAGGAACAGCAGCCAGCACTGGGACTCATAAATGCCTAACATGCTAAGCTCCCTGGATGGGGGAAGGGCAGCATCCATCTCTATAGCTCCAGGCCATGCATTTCCCCTGCTGGAGCCAGGGAAGCTGGATGGCTTGGTCCCAAGAGGTGTCCCCCAGAGTCCAAAACACTGGCTGCGGCAGACTGTGGCCAGACTGCCTCTACAGGCCTGACACTGACCCATCCTTCCTCAATGGGTGGGGCTTCCCTACAAGAACTCCAACTCCAGCCAGAGGCTTATGGACAGAATCTTGATCTCCAAAGGCCTGAGCCCCTAGAGTGAGGGGTGGCCACAGACTCTGTGGACAAGTAGACTTAGCCTTTCTTCCTGGCAGTTCCAGACAAGTGGGTTTCACCCCAGTGAAGCACACCCCCTCCACCAAGAGACAGTCAAGGGCTTCATTAAATGGGTCCTGTTCCCCATACCACCCAGCTGGGTGAGACCCTCTGACAGGGGTTGTCAGATAGCCTATACAGGAACGATCCTACTGGCATCAGGTTGGTGTCACTTGAGGTCAGAGATCCCAGAATGAGGAGACACCCATCTTTGCTGTTCTCCAGCCTCCTTGAGTGACATCTCCAGGCATGGTAGTGAACCAGATGAATAGGGCCTGAAGTGAACCCCCAGCAAACCTTAGCAGTCCTACAGAACAGAGACCTGACCCTTGAAAGAAAAACAAACAAAGCAACAACAGCATCAACAAAAAAAAGTCCCCACAAAAAGCCCATCCAAAGCAGCAGCCTCAAAGATCAAAACTAGACAAACTCATGAAGCTGAGAAAGAATCAATGATTAAATGCTGAAAACCCAAAAGGCCAGACTGCCTCTTCTCCTCCAAATGATTGCAGTGCCTCTCCAGCAAGGATGCAGAACTGGAGGGAGTATGAGATGGATGAATTGATAGAAGTAAGTTTCAGAAGATGGCTAATAAAAAACCCTGCTGAGGTAAAGGAGCATGTTGTAACTCAATGCAAAGAAGGTAAGAACCTTGATAAAAGGTTAGAGGAGCTGCTAAGTATAACAACCAGTTTAGAGAGGAACATAAATAATCTGATAGAGCTGAAAAACACAGCATGAGAACTTCATGAAGCATACACAAGTATCAGTAGCTGAATTGATTAAGCAGAAGAAAGGATATCAGAGATTGAAGATCAACTTACTGAAATAAGACATGCAGACAAGAATAGAGAAAAAAGAATAAAAATGAACAAAGCCTCCATTAAATATAGGACTTCATAAAAAGAACAAACCTATGATTGATTAGAGTACATGGAGGAGATAGGGATAATGGAAAGGAGGTAGAAAACACACTTCAGGATATTATCCAGAACTTCCTCAACCTAGCAAGACAGGCCAACATGCAAATTCAGAAGATACAGAGAATACCACTAAGATACTCCAGGAGAAGATCAACACATAACCATCACATAATCAACACATAATCATCAGATTCTCCAAGGTGAAAATGAAGGAAAAAGTGTTAAGGGCAGCCAGAAAGAAAGGCCAAGTAACCTACAAGGGAATCCCATCAGGCTAACAGCAGACCTCTCAGCAGAAACTCTACAAGCCAGAAGATACTGGAGGCCAGTATTCAACATTCTTAATGAAAATAATTTTCAACCCAGAATTTCATATCCAGCCAAACTAAGTTTCATCCACAAGCAAAGGAGAAACAAAATCCTTTCCAGACAAACAAATGTTGAGGGATTTTGTTACCACCAGGCCTGCCTTGCAAGAGCTCCTGAATGAAGCACTAAATATGGAAAGGAAAAACCAGTACCAACCACTGGAAAAACACACCCAAATATAAAGACCAATGACCCTCTGAAGAAACCACATCAACTAGTGTGCAAAATAACCAGACAGCATCATGATGACAGGATCAAATTCAAATATAACAATACTAACCTTAAGTAAATGGGCTAAATATTCCAATTAAAAGACACAGACTGACAAATTGGAAAAAGGGTCAAGACCCATCAGTGTGCTGCATTCAGGAGACCCATCTCATGTGCAAAGACACGCACGTGCTCAAAATAAAGAGATGGAGGAAAATTTACCAACCAAATGGAAACCAAAGAAAGCAGGGGTTGCAATACTAGTCTCTGACAAAACAGGCTTTAAACCAACAAAGATCAAAAAAGACAAAGAAAGGCATTACATAATGGTAAAGGGAACAATTCAACAAGAGCAGCTAACTCTTCTAAATATATATGCACCCAATACAGGAGCAGCCAGATTCATAAAACAAGTTCTTAGAAACATACAAAGAGACTTAGACTCCCACACAATAATAGTGGGAGATCAGAGAAAAAGAAAATTAACAAAGATATTCAGGAATTGAACTCAGCTCTTGATCAAGTGGATCTAATAGATATCTACAGAACTCTCCACCCCAAATCAACAGACTATGCATTCTTCTCAGTGCCACAGGGCACTTATTTTAAATTGACTACATAATGGGAAATAAAACACTCCTCAGCAAATGCAAAAGAACTGAAATCCTAACAAACAGTGTCTCACACCACAATGCAATCAAATTAGAATTCAGGATTAAGAAATTCACTCAAAAACACACAATTACATGGAAAATGAACAACCTGCACTTCAATGACTCCTGGGTAAATAATTAATTTAATGTAGAATCAAGAATTTCTTTGAAACCAATGAGAACAAAGAGACAACATACCAGAAACTCTGGGACACCACTAAAGCAGTGTTAAGTGGGAAATGTATACCACTAAATGCCCACACTGGAAAGCTAAAAGATTACAAATCTACACCATAACATCACCAATTAAAAGAGCTAGAGAGGAAAGAACAAACTAATCCAAACACAGAGACATGAAAAACCCTTCAAAAAATCAATGAATCCAGGAGCTGTTTTTTTTTAAAAAAAATTAATAAAATGGATGGCTAGCTAGACTAATAAAGAAGAGAGAAGAATCAAATAGACACAATAAATAAAAGATGATAAGGGGATATCACCACTGACCCCACAAAAATGCAAACTACCATCAGAGAATACTCTAAACACCTCTACACAAATAAACAAGAATATCTAGGGGAAATGGATAAATTCCTGGACACATAAATCCTCCCAAGACTAAACCAAGAAGAAGTTGAATTCCTGAATAGACCAATAACAAGTTCTGAAATTGAGGCAGTAATTAATAGGCTACCAATCAAAAAAAGCACAGATCTAGATGGATATACAGCCTAATTTTACCAGAAATACAAAGAGTAGCTAGTATCACTTCTTCTAAAACTATTCCAAACAACTGAAAAAGAGGGACTCATTTTAAGAAGCCAGCATCATCCTGATACGAAAACTGGGCAAAGACAACAAAAAAAGAAAACTCCAGGCCAATATCCCTGATGAACATTGATGCCAAAATCCTCAATAAAGTACTGGCAGACTGAATCCAGCAGCACAAAAATCTTCTCCACCATGATCAAGTCAGCTTCATCCCTGGGATGCAAAGCTGGTTCAACATATGCAAATCAATAAATGTTATCCATCACATAAACAGAACCAAAGACAAGAACCAAATGATTATCTCAATAGATGCAGAAAAGGCCTTTAATTAAATCCAACATCCTTTCATGTTAAAAACTCTCAATAAACTAGGTATTGATGGAAAATATTTCACAATAATAAGAGCTATTTATGAAAAATCCACAGCCAATATCATATTGAATGGGTAAAAGCTGGAAGCATTCCCTTTGAAAACCAGCACAAGACAAGGATGCCCTCTCACACCACTCTTATTCAACATATTATTGGAAGTTCTGCCCAGGGAAATCAGGCAAGAGAAAGAAATAAAGGGTATTCAAGTAGGAAGAGAGGAATTTGAATTGTCTCTGTAGATGACACGATTTTATATTTAGAACATCCCGTTATCTCAGCCTAAAGCTCCTTACACTTATAAGCAACTTCAGCAAAGTCTCAGGATACAAAATTAATGTGCAAAACCCACAAGCATTGCTTTACACCAACAATAGACATGCAGAGAGCCAAATCATGAATGAACTCACATTCGCAATCACTACAAAGAGAATAAAATATCTAGGAATACAGCTAACAAGAGATATGAAGGACCTCTTCAAGGATAACTACAAACCACTGCTGAAAGAAATCAGAGAGGACACAAATGAATGGAAAAACACTCCATCCTCATGGATAGGAAGAATCAATATTGTGAAAATGGCCATCCTGCCCAAACTAATTTATAGATTCAATACTATCCCCATCACACTACCATTGACATTCTTCAAATAATTAGAAAAAACTACTTAAAATTTCATTTCGAATCAAAGACCCCATATAGCCAAGACAATCCTAAGCAAAAAGAACATAGCTGGAGGTATCACACTACCTGACTTCAAACTATATTACAAGGCACCAGTAAACAAAACAGCATGATACTTGTACCAAAACAGACATATAGACCAATGGAACAGAACAGAGCCCTCAGAAATAACACCATATATCTACAACCATCTGATCTTCGACAAACCTGACAAAAGCAATGCGGAAAGAATCTCCTCTTCAATACATGATGCTGGGAAAACTGGCTAGCCATATGCAGAAAACTGTAACTGGATCCCTTCCTTACACCTTACACAAAAATTAACTCAATATGGAATAAAGACTTAAATGTAAAACCCAAAACTATAAAAATCCTAGAAGAAAACCCAGGCAATGCCATTCAGGACATAGGCATGGGCAAAGACTTCATGATGAAAATGCCTAAAGCAATTGTGACAAATGCCAAAACTGACAAATGAGATCTAGTTAAACTAAAGAGCTTCTGCACAGCAAAAGAAACTACCATCAGAGTAGACAGGAAGCATACAGAATGGGAGAAAATTTTTGCAATCTACCCATCTGATAAAGGGCTAATATCCAGAATCTATAAAGAACTTAAACAAATTTACAAGAAATAAATAAACAAACAACCCCATCATAAGCCCAAAATAACCCCATCAAAAGATATGAACAGACAACCCCATCAGAAGATATGAACAGACACTTATCAAAAGAAAACATTTACGTGGCCAACAAACATATTAAAAAAAGCTCAATATCATTGATCATTAGAGAAATGCAAATCAAAACCATAATGAGATACCATCTCATTACAGTCAGAATGGCTATTAAGTGTCAGTAAATAACAGATTCTGGCATGGCTGTGGAGAAATAGGAATGCTTTTACGCTGTTGATGGGAATGTAAATTAGTTCAACCACTGTGGAAGACAGTATGGGATTCCGCAAGGATCTAGAAACAGAAATACCATTTGACCCAGCAATCTCATTACTGAGTATATACCCAAAGGAATATAAATCATTCTACCATAAAGATACATGTACATGTTTGTTGACTGCAACACTATTAACAATAGCAAAGTCATGGCACCAACCCAAATGCCCATCAATGATAGACTGGATAAAGAAAATGGGGTACACATACATCATGAAACACTACAAAGCCACAGAAAGGAGTGAGATCATGTCCTTTGCAGGGACATGGGTGAAGCTGGAAGCCATCATCCTCAGCAAACAAACACAGGAACAGAAAACCAACCAACACATGTTCTCACTCATAAGTGGGAGTTGAACAATGAGAACACATGGACACAGGAAGGTGAACAACACACAACGGCCTGTTGGGGGTTGGGGAGCAAGGGGAGGGAACTTAGAGGATGGGTCAATAGGTGCAGCAAACCACCATGGCACACATATACCTATGTAACAAACCTGCATGTTCTGCACATGTATCCTGGAACTTAAAGTTAAAAAAAAAATTGAGGAGGAGGAAGTCCTCCCTAATGCATTCTGTGTGGCCAGCATCATCCTGATACCAAAACCTGCAAAACACACCCACACACATGTGCATGCACATACAGACACACACAAACACACACACACACACACACATCTTCAGGTCAATATCCTCAATGAACATCAATGCAAAAATCATCAATGAAATACTGGCAAACCAAACCTAACAGCATATCAGAAAGCTTATCTACCACGATAAAATAGGCTTTATCCCTGGGATGAAAGGTTGGTTCAACTCACACAAATCAATAAATGTGATTTATCACATAAACAGAACTAAAGACAAAAAGCGCATAATTATCTTAATAGTTGCAGAAAAGACTTTACATTAAACTGAACACTTCTTCATGTTAAAAACTCTTTAAAACTCATGATGAACTAGGTATTGAAGGAACGTTCCTCAAAATAATAAGAGCCATATATGGAAAACCCACAGCTGATATCATACTGAATGGGTAAAACCTGGAAACATTCCCCTCGAAAACTGGCACAAGAAAAGAATGCCTTCTCACACCACTACTATTCACGTAGTATTACAACCTAGACAGAGCCATCAGGCAAGAGAAAAAAAATAATGGGCATCCAAACAGGAAGAGAGGAAGTCAAACTATTCCTGTTTGTAGTTGACATGATCCTATATCTAGAAAATCCCATAGTCTTGGCTCAAAAGATCCTTAACCTAATAAGAAACTTCTCCAAAATCTCAGGATATAAAAATCAATGCAAAAATCACTAGCACTATTATACCCCAAAAACAGTAAAGCCAAGAGCCAAATCAGAAATGCAATCCCATTTGAAATTGCCAACAACAAAACAAAAAGAACAGCAGCAGCAACAACAATAAAAAAAACACAAAAACCTTAGGAACACGTCTAAGTACAGAGATGAAAGATCTCCACAAGGAAAGCTATGAAACACTGCTAAAACAAATCAGAGATGGTCCAAACAAACGGAAAAACATTCCATGCTCATGGATAGAAAGAATCAACATTGTGAAAATGGCTACACTGCCCAAAACTATTTATAGATTTAATGATATGACTATTAAACTACCAATGACATTTTTTAAAGGACTAGACAAAACTATTTTAAAATTCATACAGAACCAAAAAAGAGCAATCCTAAGCAAAAAGAACAAAGCTGGAGGCATCATGCTACCCAACTTAAAACTATACTACAGGGCTACAGTAACCAAAACAGCATGGTGCTGGTACAAGAACAGACACATAGACTAATGGAACACAATAGAAAACCCAGACATAAGATCACACACCTAAAACCATCAGATATCTGACAAATGAGACAAAAAACAAGCAAGGGGGAAAGGATACACTATTTAATAAATGGTACTTGAAAAACTGGCTAGCCATATGCAGAAAATTGAAACTGGACCCCTTCTTTAGACCTTTTAAAAATTTACTCAAGATAGATTAAAGACTTCACAGAACTAGGAAAAACTCTTTTAAAATTCTGATGGAACCATAAAAGAGCCCAAGTAGCAAAGGCAATCCTAAGCAGAAAGAACAAAGCTAGAGGGAGCAGGCTACTCAACAATAAATTATACTACAGAGCTATTGTAATCAAAACAACATGGTACTGGTACCAGAACAGACACATAGACCAATGTAATGGAATTGATAACCCAGGAAAAGACCACACATCGACAACTACCCAATTTTTGATAAACCTTACAAAAATAAGCAGTGAAAAAAGGATTCCCCATTCAATAAATGGTGCTGGGATAACTCGCTAGCCATAAACAGAAGATTGAAACATTGGACTGCCAAGACAAGCTTGGTCTGGGAAACCCTAACCCAGTGGCACTAGAGGAATTAAAGACACACACACAGAAATATAGAGGTGTGAAGTGGGAAACCAGGGGTCTCACAGCCTTCATAGCTGAGAGCCCCAAACAGAGATTTACCAACATATTTATTAACAGCAAGCCAGTTATTAGCATTGTTTCTATAGATATTAAATTAACTAAAAGTATCCCTTATGGGAAACAAAGGGATGGGCTGAATTAAAGGAATAGGTAGGGCTACTTAACCGCAGCAGGAGCATGTCCTTAAGGCACAGATTGCTCATGCTATTGTTTGTGGCTTAAGAATTCCTTTAAGCTGTTTTCCACCCTGGGCAGGCCAGGTGTTCCTTGCCCTCATTCCGGTAAACCTACAACCTTCCAGAGTGGGTGTTATGGCCATCATGAACATGTCACAGTGCTGCAGAGATTTTGTTTATGGCCAGTTTTAGGGCCAGTTTATGGCCAGATGTTGGGGGGCCTGTTCCCAACACTAGACCTCTTCCTCACACAATATACAAAAATTAAGTCAAGATAAAGACTAAAATGCAAAACACAAAACTATAAAAACCCTGGAAGACAACCTAGGCAATACCATCAGGGACATAGGCATGAGCAAATATTTCATGATAAGGATGCCAAGAGCAATTGTAACAATCAAAAATTGACAAATGTGATCTAATTAAAGAGTTTCTGTACAGCAAAAGAAGTTATTAACAGAGTGAACAGAGAACCTACAGAACAGGAGAAAAATTTTGCAAATTATGCATCAGACAAAGGTCTAATATCCAGCATCTATAAGTAGCTTAAACAAATGCACAAGAAAAAACAACCCCATTAAAAATTAGGGAAAAGACATGAACAGCCACTTTTCAAAAAATGACATACCTGCAGGCAAGAATCACAGAAAAGCTCAGCATCACTGATCATTAGCGAAATGCAAATCAAAACCACAATGAGATACCACCTGTCAGAATGGCTACTATTAAGTCTAAAAATAACAGATCCTGGTGAGGCTGTGGAAAAAAAGAAATGCTTATACACGGTTGGTGGGACTGTAAATTAGTTCAGCCATTATGTAAGATACTGTGGTGTTTACTCAAAGACCTGAAAAAAGAAATACCATTCGACCCACAATCTTATTACTGGGTATACACCCAAAGGAATATAAATAGTTCTATCACAAAGACACATGAACGCGTATGTTCATTGCAGCACTATTCACAATAGCAATGACACGGAATCAACCTAAATGCCCATCAATGATAGACTGGATAAAGAAAATGTGGTACATATATATCACAGAATACTATGCAACTATAAAAAAGAAAAAGATCATATCCATTGCAGGAACATGGACGGAGCTGGAGTCCATCATCCTTAGCAAACCAACACAAGAACAGAAAATCAAATACTGCATATTCTCACTTACAAATGGAAGCTAAATGATGAGAACACATGAACACATAGAGGTGAGCAACACATGCTGGGGCCAATTTAAGTGTCGGTGGTGGGTGGGAAGAGGGAAATGATCATGAAAAATAACAAATGAGTACTAGGCTTAATACCTGGGTGACAAAATAATCTGTACAACAAACCCCCATGATTCAAGTTTAACTATATAACAAATCTGCTGTATTAGTCTGTTATCCCACTCTTATAGAGATACTACACAAGACTGGATAATTTACAAAGGAAAAATGTTGACTCTCAGTTACACATAACTGGAGAGGCCTCAGGAAATTTACAACCATGGCAGAAGGGAAAGCAGGCACCTTCTTCATAAGGCAGCAAGAGAGAGAAGTGCCAGCAGGAGAAATGCCAGATACTTATAAAACCATCAGATCTTGTGAGAACTCACTCACTATCACAAGAACAGTAGGGAAGAAACTGCCCCCATGATCCAATTGCCTGCCTCCATCAACACATGGGGGATTACAGGTCCCTCCCTTGCACAAGGGGATTAAAATTCAAGATGAGATTTGGGTGGGGACACAGAGCCAAACCATATCATTCTGCCCTGGCCCCTCCCAAATCTCATGTATTTTATACATTTCAAAACCAATCATGCCTTCACAACAGTACCCCAAAGTCTTAACTCATTCCAACATTAACTGAAAAGTCCAAGGCAAAGTCTCAGCCAAGACAAGGCAAGTTTTCAAAACCAATCATTCCTTCCCAACAACTCCTCAAGTCTTAACTCATTCCAGCATTAACTCAAAAGTTCAAGTCCAAAGTCTCATCTGAGACAAGGCAACCCCTTCCTCCTGTGACCCTAATAAAAAAAACAAGTTAGTTACTTCCAAGATACAATGGGAGTACAGGCATTGGATAAATGTTCCCATTCCAAAAGGAAGACAGTGGCCAAAAAAAGGGGGACAGGCCCCATGCAAGTCTGAAATCCAGTGGAACAGTCATTAAAGCTCTAAATTGCCCTCTTTTGCCTTGATGTCTCACATCCAGGCTATGCTGATGTAAAGGGGTGGGCTCCCACGGCCTTGGGCAACTCCTTCAAGGGCTGGCATTGAGTGCTTGCAGCTTTTCTAGGTGCACAGCGCAAGCTGTTCACGGATCTACCATTCTGGAGTCTGGAGGATGGTGGCCCTCTTCTCACAACTCCACTAGGCAGTACCCCAGGGGGCTTCTGTGTTGGGGTTCCAACCCCACATTTCCCTTCTGCACTGCCCTACCAGGGGTCCTCCATGAGGGCTCCACTCCTGCAGCAAACTTTTGCCTGGACATCCAAGTATTTCCATACATCCTCTGAAATATAGGTGCAGGTTCCCAAACCTCAATTTTTCATTTCTGTGCAACCACAGGCTCAACACCACATGGATACCACCAAAGCTTGGGGCTTGCACTCTCTGAAGCAATGGTCTGAGCTGTACCTTGGCCCATTTTAGCCACGGCTGGAGCTGAAGCAGCTGGGACACAGGGCACCATGTTCTGAGGCTACACAGAGCAGGGAGAGGGGCCCTAAGCCCAGCGCATGAAACCATTTTTCCTTCCTAGACCTCCAGATCTCTGATAGGAGGGTTTACCACCAAGATCTCTGATGTGCCCTGGAGACATTTTCTCCCTTTGACTTGGCTACTAACATTCAGTTCATCATTACTTATGCAAATTTCTGCAGCAGGCTTCAATTTCTCCCCAGAAAATCGGTTTTTCATTTCTATCACATCATCAGGCTGTAAATTTTCCACAATATTTTGTTCTACTTCTCTTTTGAACAGAAGCTTCAATTTCAGATCATCTCTCTCAAGTTCAAAGTTCCACAGATCTCTAGGGCAAAGGCAAAATCCTTCCAGTCTCTTTGCTAAAGCATAGCAAGAGTGACCTTTACTCCAGTTCCCAAGAAGTTCCTCATATCCATGTGAGACCTCCTCAGCCTAGACTTCATTGTTTATACCACTATCAGAATGTTGGTCAAAACCATTCAACAAGTCTTCACCAGAGATTCTAATGCACTTCTCTCAGTAGTTTCTAAGATCAAGCAGACCAAAAAATAATAATTCAACAATGTTTTAAAAGATTTAACCAACAAACTGAATAAGCTAGACACAACTGACTGTATTAATCACTGAAAAATATGTATTATTTGTAAGTAAAATCAGAACATTTACAAAAATTGATCTTATGCTGTCTACAAAGAGTGTCTCTAAAATTGGTAAAGGATACGAATCAGACAGACTTTGCTCTGACCACAGTTGAATAAAGCTAGCAATAGCTCTTTAAAATGTAACTGAAAAAAATCTCTAAATCTTTGGAGGTTAACCAGAACACTGTTAAACAGGAATCAAAAAAGAAATGATAGAAACCAAACATATGTGAAATGAATTAAGATTAGAAAAAGAGCAAAATTTGTAAGATGCAGCTAAAGTTTCTTAGAAATGGAATCATAAATTATCATTTATTGCCTTACATTGTTTTCATATATTGATAGCTATTATTCAAAAAGAAAAAAGGCCATAAAATGAACACTACCAGCAGCTATCCTGTTAAGTTAGACAAAGGAATGCAAATCAAACTTAAGGATTAAGGATAAACAAAGGCAAGAAGTAATATAGATAGGAGTAGAGAGAAATAGGAACCAAAACTACAAAGAAGAGAGTCAAAGTTAAAAGATTTTTTAGAAACTAATCAAATTGATAAACCCATGGTGAAAATGATTAAAGGAATATGAGCAAAAGAAAAGATAAGCAATATCTAGAATGATAAAGGAGGTTCTAGGTCAGATATTACAAACATCAAAAAGATAATATGATAATACTATGAGGATTTTCCTGTGAAAAATACACGTCAGTGTTCAGTTGAAATAAAAAAGTTACTTGAAAAAATATTTTATCAAAACTGATATAAGATGCAAAAAACACTAAATGCTGTATAACTATTAGAAAATTAGACCTAAAATTAACAGCATCAATGAAAAAAATCCAGATCAAGATGGCTTTATCAGTAAGTTCACCAAATATTCAAGAAAAAATTATCACCAGGCTTAAATTTTTCTATACACTAGAATAAAAGGAAAAATGTCCCTGTTCATTTTATGGGGTTTGCATAACCTTCATAACAAAACCTGTCAAGCATATTAAAGGGAAACAAAATCATAGGTTGATATAATAATCATAGGTGAAAAATATTTTAATGTTGAATTCAGCTATATATAAAAAATTAACATATCATGAAGAGCTTGGGCTTATTCTAGGAAAAAGAATGGTTCAAGGTTTGAAAACAATCACTGTAATTCATACCTCATTAACAGAATAAAGGAAAAAACCATGATCATCTCAACTGATACAGACAAAGCATTTAATAAAATTAAGTATTCATTCATATTAATTTTAAAAATAACTAATAGCTGAGAACAAAGGTAGATTTCTTGATTTGTCAAAGGAGAAAGCATGCACACACAGAAACCTACAGCAAAATTATACTTGATAGAAAATGTTAAAATTTTTCCTTGAAACATCAGGAATGCTATAGTAATACCCACTAATTCTACTTGTATTAAACACTACACTGGAGGTTATGCTCAGTGTAATAAGGGAAGAAAAAAGGAAAAAAAGGTAAAAGAATCAGAGTGGAGGAAACAGTACTGTTATTTGTAAACAACATAATTACATATATAAAAATATTTTAATGTAGGCAAATGATTAATAAGCATATTGAACATTTCTGGTTTCAAGGTCAATATATCAAAAATTAGGACAGGTGCAGTGGCTCATCCCAGCACTTTGAAAGGCCAAGGTGGAAGGATCACTTGAGCCTCAGAATTTGAGACCAGCCTGGACAACACAGCAAGATCCTGTCTCTAAAGAAAAAGGATTGCTTTTCTATAGCGACAATAATTAGAAAATGAAATTTAAAAATAGATGTAAATTACAGTTGTGCCAAAAATATCAAATACCTAAGATTAATCTATAAAAACATATATAAGATCTATAACCAAAAAATAAAAACAACATTATTGAGAGTAATTTTTTTTTTTTTGAGACAGAGTCTCACTCTGTCACCCAGGCTGGAGTGCAGTGGCGTGATCTCAGCTCACTGCAGCCTCTGCCTCCTGGGTTCAAGTGATTCTTCTGCCCCAGCCTCCTGAGTAGCTGGGACTACAGGCGCATGCCACCATGCCCAGCTTATTTTTGTATTTTTAGTAGAGACAGGATTTCACCATATTGGCCAGGCTGGTCTCGAACTCCTGACCTCATGATCTGCCTGCCTCGGCCTCCCAAAGTGCTGGGGTTACAGGTGTGAGCCACCGCGCCCAGCTGAGAGCAATTTTTAAAGGACTTCCACAAATGGAGAGCGAGTCATGTTCATCAATTAGATAAATCATTATTGTGAAGATTATGTCAGTCATTTCTCCTGAAAATTATCTATAGATTGAATGCAAACTCAATTAGAATTTAAACAGTCATTTTGAGGGAAAAATAACAAAGTAATCTAAAGTTTGCATGAAAACTCCAAAGGCCAAGAATATTCAAGATGTTCCTGAAGAACAATAAGGAATTATTTGTTTTATTAGTTTTCAATTTTTTTAAATAACAAAACAACGGAGTACATAATTATATTAAAGAATATTCTCATAATCTGCATTAAAAAAATCATAAACAGAATACTTAAAATACAACCCATAAACGGAAAGATAGCTAAATTACACTATAGTAGAAAAATTCTATTCATTAAAACATACCATTGAAATGAAATGAACAGATAAGAGAGGGTGGAGAATGAACATTTTCTGTAACTATAAACAACCAAGAAGTTTTTGAATTTGTGGATTTCTTACCAATGAATAATAAAGACTAACATTGCAATACAAAAAATAAAGAAGACCTACGCACAGACACTCCACAGAAGAGAATATTCAAATGAACAATACATACTGGGAAAGCTCCTAAACCTTACGATTCAACATGGAACTAGAATTTCAAAATGCAATTATATTACCACTACACACCAACAATAGTGGCAATAGTAAAAATTATTGACAACACCCAATGTTTTGGAACATGTACATCAATAGAACATTTATTCTTGGGAATATAAACTGGTACAACCACCTCAGAAAAGACACCATTATCTATGTAAGCTAAACATGATTGTTGCTTCAGGACCAAGTAATTTCTTTCCTAAGCATATACGTAGCACATGTGTACCAAAAAACATTTGCAAGAATTGCATAGCAAAATTATTTATTCTAGTTCTAAGTTAGAAACAATTCAATATCAACAGTAGATTGGATAAATTGTGGTACACCCGTGCAATGAAATACTATCAAAAAAACCCCATAGCTACATGCAATGACATTGATGAAGCTCCAAAACTTGATGCTGAGCAAAAGATGGCAACCAAAATATAGTATTGCAGTATATTACTGTTTTACATAAACTTCAAAAATAACTTATGGAAGTCATGACACTGCTTACCAGGAAGAGCTGTGTTTTAATGAGAAGGGGCATGAGGAGGGCTTCTGGCATCAATATTCTATTCTTTAAAACATCAACTCTGAAGATAGAAAAGGTTTCTCAGGGCCTGCTATATATTGAACACTGGTGTATAAATGGCCAGCAGACTGTTCACTGTATAACTTATAATTTAAAGGCAAAAGAATGGGGATACACAGCAAGGTATTTAGTTGAAGGTCCCAGGCTTTGTTGTTTCGTACGCTGATATAATCCATTTCTGTCAGCCTTTCATCAAATTTGTAACCGAAATGCAACCATGTGTGGTGATTTGGGGCATCAGAAGCTGCATCTGAACACCTGAAGTCTCTGTGATGATGCTGCAGTTAGTCCTTGATCTGCATCTTTTTTTTTAAGCTAAATAAATTTGGTACTGCATAAGCCTAATTGTGTTTTGAGAGTTTCATCAGGGATTCAAACCTACACATCCCCTCCAGAAGCCTTGTAGATTGGGAAGTCGCATGCTTATATCTCCTTTGTGGTAATTAACTGATGTGTTTTCTATGTGTGTTTCCACTTCAATGTAAAAGTGTATGAAAATTAAGTAGCCTGCAGGTCGCAGACTGAACCTTCCCATTTCCATGTAGTGCTGTCTGATTACCACAAGAAAACCGGGGGGTAGAGGAGTAAGAGTGTATGATGCAAGATACACAGATACACACACACTCAATATATACAGACATACATGTCTATGTATCGCCACTGCTTAGAATAGTAGTTATTCACAAGATATTAACCTCAAAATGTGTAACTAAAGATTTCTATAGTTTCTGCCTTTTTCTTTTGAGAGTTTTATATCTCCTTTCTCTATAACCATACTACAAGTTAGCCATTTTTTCAGAGTTTCATTATGGAACTTTTGTCAGTTGGTGGACACTGTTTTATTGCAATGAAGCATTTTCCCAATTCTCAGGAGTTAGAAATTAAAAAAGAAAAGATCAAGGAGGCTGAGTTGATTAGGAGATGCAAGACAGTCGGCAAGACCCCTCACTAAGTTATTAATTAAGGCAGACCAGACTTAAGACATAAGAAAGTCCAAGCCATGCCCCTACAGAATTTTAAATTTCTACCTGACACAGACATGGTTGCCATAACAAGTAATAACACTGATTACAAAATCTACAAATGTCAATAAGTCTAGACAATGATGACAGTTTTATCCATTTCTTGTCTTGCCTAAGCAAGTACGAGTCACCTAAGGTCAGCTTTGTTCCTAGCAAGCATTGAATAAATTGTAACAAAATAAGTAAAATGAATGAAAATGGGCTATGTTTATTTATTTTTAACTTATTTAATTCTGGAACATCAAGAATTCTGCCAGGATGAACAAATGCTTAAGATAACACTTGCAAACTGGGACTGTCCTGTCTAAGCCAGAATGTATGGTCACTTCACACCTGACCCATGTAATTTTTAATAGTATCTCTTTTACTTCCGAAATGTTCCAGAGTGAACAGAAGTTTAGCTGGTTATCTATTCAAAGAAATGCTTTCCCATCAGTTAGCTATAACTACAATAATATCATGTAAAAAGCAACCATAATTTGTCAGTGGCATACAGTAAGTATTTTTTTAGCTCATAAGCATGTGTATTGGTTTGTAGGTAGCTAATTTAAGCTGGAGTGACTCAGTTGCATCTCTTTCTCATCCTCCTTCTTAGACTCAGTGGTCTAACATGGGCTGTTTCTTCTTATGCTGATGGCAGAGAGCAAGACCAAATGCACAAGACTCCCCGAGCTTTTCATCACATCTCACCCACTAGTGTTCTGTTGACTAAAGCAAACCACATGGGACTTTCAAGTTAAGAGGCAGAAAAATACAGCACACCTGTTTTGTGGAAGGAACCTGCAGTCATATGGAAAAGAACGTGAACCCAGGGAAGATGCAATCTACCACTGCACTTCGTAATTGCAAACAATTACCACCGTATCTGAGAGGTCTATGAATGAGACTATCCTCACTGCAAGCTGGTAAGATGATTTCACTTGTCACTTCATATTCCAATGTCTTTCAAAGATCCACATGAGAGGAATTTTATCACAAGCTGAAGCTATCTGGCTCTTAAAAAGCAGTTAAGGCCAATAGATAACAAGTGGAATCCCAACAGATAAATGGTGGAACGTAGTGTGATGTTTTCCTCTGAGAATCCTGTCTCAAATGCTGTCCACTGACTACTCACGAGTGCACCTGAGACATCCTTGAACTAAGTGCAAGCCAATTTTTCTTCTGATGACTTACAGAACACTCACTCTCCACCCTGCCCCTCAGTGGACAGAAACAACAGAAACAAAGGCAGAAG
The DNA here is from genome assembly GCF_006542625.1 of Nomascus leucogenys. Taxonomy (NCBI): domain Eukaryota; kingdom Metazoa; phylum Chordata; class Mammalia; order Primates; family Hylobatidae; genus Nomascus; species Nomascus leucogenys. The sequence goes on from NC_044382.1 coordinate 122,536,636, forward strand.
CCACAGAGCACAGCCTGGGGTACAGAAAGAAACACTCTGTCTTATAAACTCAACTAAACAGAACTGGACAGTTAGCAAACTTCTTCCAAGCTTTATGAATTATGCTCCTTTGATAACTCTGAGCAAAACTCAATGTTCACCTAACTGACATGTACGAGAGATCAGCAACATGCCATCAGGACCCTGTACTCTTCATTCCCGAGGTAAGGAGCTGGATTTATATGGTATTCCTATGCTCACAGGCTGTATGATTCTTCCTTGGCCTTTCAAGGTAGAAACTGCCTGGCAGAGAGGAGCCTCTCTAGAAATGACTGTCATCTTTTGCTCCTCTTCTTATTTCTTATCCATGGGAAAGGTGAAAAGATGTATGCTTACATCTAAGAAGGTATCACTTTTCAAGGCTCCGGTACATTAGACAAGTACATACTGGGCCTCATAGCTGATCACTGTACTTTAACAGGCAGAAATAAGTACCCAGAAATCACCAGGTCAAATCAGATGGAATAACCGGAGCAAGCAGATGAGTAATCACGTTAAGTTCTACCATCAGGTTGAATGAGACATGAGCCCACTGGGTTGTGTGTCCGTTTCCTCATCTGTACTAGATTATATTAGAGTCTTCATGACTCCTTTCAATAATTTCTGTATTCATGAAGTCAATAATAATAAACTCACAATGCACTGCCAAATGTAAATGCCCTAGTTTCATGGGAAATAAATACTCAGCTTCCATGCAATCCTGGACAAGGAGAATTGTACTAATATTTCTTAGAATATTTTCTTCCTTCTTACCATCTTCCTATTAATTTCCTAAAGCATGCTTACAACTCCCTGATTATGAACTTCTTTTCTGTCACTAACGTGAGTTATGTCGTCTTACATAACTCCTTTTTGGAGCATGGAGAATGTAAAAGAATGAATGAATAAATGAGCAAAATTTTCTCAGTGCCATGGCAGAAACAAGAATATTGCACCAGACATCCTCCATCCTCTACTTTAACATTAATTTATTCGAACATTTACGGAGCTAGGCATTCAGTACAAGTTTCAGAGAATGCAAAGATGAATACAGAAAAAGAGAAATACTTGTTTCAAGCACTTCTGAATCTAATAGGCAGATAAATTCACACAAAAGACCATTCAGCTATAGTTGTGTCATACATGTTGTAGTAAAGATTCATTCAAAGGTCACAAAGACCCAAAGAATGGAAGATCTAACTGTAAATAACTTTTTGAACAATAATTAACTCTCCTATATTGGGTAATGCTTTACAAAATCATTGATGTCAATTATTTGATTTTCCAAAGTCTCGTGACGAAGATATGCATGCTTTCATTACCATCCTCCTTTTGTAAAAAACAAAGGCTGAGAAATATTTAATATCTCACTTTTAGATGTTATTGGGATTATACAGATGATATACTATAAAGAATCCATTGAGACCTTCTTAACCTTTAACCCAGCAATTCCACTCCTAGGAATTCAGCCTAGCTGGCCTCCTGAGTATATAGTATAATATCCTGGGTCAAGTGTATCAAACATTAGAATGAAATTTCTAATGATCAGACTGATGACATATAAGCATGGAAATATACTTGATTGCTTAAAAACTACAATCAGTTATCTCAATTCTGTTAACATATTAAACTTGCTGTAGACCAAAACAAGGTAGATTATGTGTAATACAAACATTTTCTAACAAAGATAAACATAGGAATGATTCCTTGTCATTAAGAAATGATTGTGCTACTAAAAATAATGAACATAAAATGTACTTATAAAAATGTGTATTCCCTAACAGCCATTTTAATCAATTATTATACTCAATTACAAACAAAAATTAATATTTTAGCTAACACTGTTTCCCGACCTGCATATATATTTTTCCCAACTTGTATTTATGTATGTTATTTTTCAGATTCTTAGAAACTCATCTTCCACATAATTCACGAGGAGCAATCACTTTGATTATTGATCTTTTGCCATAAAATCATATTTAGTTCCTTCTAGATTATACTCCTCACTTTCTTACTCCAGGTTTTAACAATAATTTCTAAAATCTTTGAGAGAAAAATCACAACATTTGAAGAGAAGAAAGAAAAATATTATCTCCCTCACCCAAATTATATCATGCTAAGAAAACTACAAAAATTTTAAACACATTCATGTTCAATGCCACTGCTTTAATCATAACCTACAATAAAAGAAACATTGTGATATACAGTGCTGTGCTCTGCTTTAAGTAAATCTGGCAGATATAAATTAATAGTTTGTATTACAATAAAATTCTTTACTCTCAGTGAAAACTTCCTTATTTCACTGAAATGTTGGTACTCTGGAAAATTAAGCACCAGACAAAAAAGAGGAGTAAAGGGAAGATAAAAGCCATATTTTAATTAATTAGTAAAAAAGACAAATATTCTTTAAAATTACACTGTAAGTCAATAATATCAAATTTACACATGCACACAGAAAAAACGTGCTTTACCTCAAATTTTTAAACCTTTATCTATTACATGAAATAAATTATAACTTTGTAAATATGTTAGTATTATTTTTCAGTCATTTCACAGATTAATAATTTTAATTGAGTGCTTATTTTCTGCCATCTATAGTACCAAGTATTTTATGTATCATCTAATTTTCACAATTCTTACTATAACAGAAGAGGAAATAATCACAAGTTAGTTGATATGTCCAAGATTATATAGCCAATAAGAAAAGGAGTGAGGATTTCAAGCCAGCTTTAACTAATTCCAAGTAGTGTGTCATCTTCACCACAATGAACAACTCCTATGTATGCAGGTGCTGTAGACAAGCGTCTGTGTGTGTTTTATGTGTTTTTCCTTTATTTCTTTTATCAGAGGCTACAATTTTAGACTTGTGATTATTTAATTAACATTTGTTATGTTTCTATTAGATTACAGGGGCAGGAATATTTTGCTTACTATTGTTTCCACCATCTAGCAAATGAGCACATAGCACATAGTAAGTGTTCAATAAGTATTCTTTCACAATGTGTCCAAAGGATGCAGGCCAGTAATCTTTTTTTTTTTTAAAACACAGTCTCACACTGTCTTCCAGGCTAGAGTGGAGTGGTGTGATCAGGGCTCATTGCAGCTTCATCCTCAACTTCCCAAGACTCAGGTGATCCTCTCACCTGAGCACCCTCGCCCCCTTGGTGGGCCACCTCGCCCAGCCATAGGACAGTATTCTATGAACTATACTATGATCCTGCTGTTGGAATACCACTAGGGATTTAAGACCTTACAAAACTGCTAATTTACCTTCAAAAGGACCCAAAAGATGTAGGAACAATGACAAAAAAAATTACCACCATCATGCATTAGAGAGAGAATTTGACTGGTTTCAGAGGAACTGCATGAGAAAACACAATTCCAGTAGTTTTGCCATTTTAAGAAATAATAAATTGACTTCAGAGTAAGCAAATTACTCCTCAAATTTCTAGACTAGAGAATTACATTCACTAGACATATTAAAAGCTGGAAAATTAGAGTTTACAAGTTCAATGTGTCAGTTTCCCTGATGCATGTCCCCCTTTGGCATAACACAGCATTAGCTTCATACTTTTCTCTTTTCTAGTCAGATTGGAAAGAAAAACGATCTTTTATTTAGCCATTAAATATAATGTCCACTGTCAGAGCAAGGGAAGCAACAAATGGGCACATGATTAAGTACTGGCAGCCCTTTTAACTCTGAAAGCCTCTTTCCAGGGGCTCATGTGGCCATAACTCCCTCAATCTGGAACCACTGTGGCAATGATGATTTTTAAAGAAGGGTTATTAATAATTCCTCAACTTTTGATAGTTTACCTCTTTGAAAAACCCTATGTAAACTTACTGGCCCTGACATAGTGAATAGCATTTTGGAAACTATCTGGCAATGCTCTCTGGCAAGTACAAATGAACATCTCTAGGAAGGTGATTTGCATTCTAGTTACGGAGGTACTGGCTGACGGTGATAATTACGTAAAAAACTTATTTTCACTAAGATATGACTATATTATATTCAATAATACTGTATTTATTACTTTAATTCCTCCAACCATCCTGGCAGGCAAATAGAACAGGATCCTCTTTTACAGGTGAGGAAATGATGATTCAGAGAAGTGAAATAAATTTTCCAGGACACAGAGCTATGTAGCAGGAGAACCCATATTCAAACCAGAAAGCCTGGTTCTTTCCATGATTCTGCCTACTCACTCTTCTGAATTGGGTTTGCAAACAGTATTATCCTCCCATCACACAGTGCCCTTTGCTGTTGTCACTTTTGTAGAAAGTTATATCTTCTCAGACTCCACTCTGCCAGGCTGGAAGAACGTAAACTGCTTTTACAGGGCACTTGTCAGGGCCTTTTTTCCATAAAAATCTTTATAGGGAACATGAAGCTCAGCAAACACGTTTACCACATACTGTAGACACACGTGGTCAAATTGTGATTCTTTGGAAAGCTCTAACAGGATGCATTAGTCCGTTTTCACATTGCTCTAAAGAAATACCTGAGATTGGGTAATTTATAAGGGAAAGAAGCTTAACTGGCTCATAGTTCCACATGGCTCAGGAGGCCTCAGGAAATTTACAATCATGGTGGAAAATGAAGCAGGCACATCTTACATGGCGGCAGGTGAGACAGAGCATGTGAAAGTGCAGGAAAAACTACTCTTTATAAAACCGTCAGATCTGGTGAGAATTCACTATCACGAGAAAAGGATGGAGACGGCCCCCATGTTCCAATCTCTTCCCTCCCTCAACATGTGGGGATTACAATTCAAGAAGAGATTTGGGTGAGGACACAGATCCAAACCATATCACAGGAATAACTGCAGTCTTAATTAGAAAAGAGGATCAGTTTGGGTCAATTGTGACAGTATTGTTCATAACTGTAGCAAAATAAAAATAAAACCAAACAGATGTCCATCAATAGCAGAATGAACAAATTATTTGAAATGCATTCATTTAATTGAATATAATAGAGGAATTTATATGAAATACATCTATTGCACTAAAATATACCAATGGCCTGAATGTGTGATAATGCTAGGAAATAGCCCAAAACACCACTGGGGTACCCAAATATTCAGTTAAACGTTATTTTATGTCTGTCTGTGAGGGTGTTTTTGGATGAAATTAACATTTGAATAGTGTCTGTGTTGCCATGAAGAAGTACCCAAGGAGCTGGGCATTTTGTAAAGAAAAGAGGTTTATTTGGATTTGAGTTCTGAAGGCTGTACAAGAAGCATAGTGTCAGCATCTGCATCTGGTGAGGGCCTGGGAAGATTACACTCATGGCAGAAGGAGAAGGGGAGCCAACGCATTACATGATGAGAGAAAGAGCAAAATACAGAGGGAGGAGGTGCCAGGCTTCTCTGAACAACCAGATCTCATGTGAACTCAGAGTGAGAATTCACTCATTACCACAGGACAGCACCAAGCCATTCATGAGGTATCTGCCCCCATGACCCAAACACCTCCTATTAGGCCCACTTCCAACAGTGGAAGTCACATTTCAACATGAAATTTGGAGGGTACAAAACATCCAAACCATGTTAAATAGGTATACTGACTAAAGCAGACTACGCTCCCTAGTGTGGAGTTGGCTTTGTCTAATCCATTGAAAGCCTAAATAGAACAAAAAGGCTGAGTACAGGAGAATTCATTTTTTCTGTTTCTCTGACTGACTGTCTTTGAGCCAGGACATTAGTCTTCTCCTGCCTTCGGACTCATACTATAACCTACAACATTGGCTCTTCTGCTTCTCAGGCCTTCAAATATGGACTGGAACTATATCATCTGCTTTCCTGGGTGTCCCACTTGCCAGCTGCAGATCTTGCGGTATCTCAGTCTCCATAATCACATGGGCCCACTTCTTATAAATTACACACACACACACACACACACACACACACACACACATATATATATATGATTTATGTCTGTGTGTATGTGTGTGTCTCCCATTGTCCTCACATAGAAATTCTCTGGACAACTGTCAAAATCACTATCTAGAGAAGGAAGTAGGTTTTGAGCCCTGGGTCGGGGGAAATTACAGAGCTTTGAAGCACCTGATCTCTAATCCCAGAAAAAAAATGTCCAGAGGGAAAGCTTTCAGAAACAAGTGAAACAATCTCCAACAAGTAAGCTAAAATGAAATTGGCAAACATACTAAATCAGCAACAACAAAAAAAGTAATACAGAAAGAGTCAACCCCAGGAAATCAATCAAGCAAAAGTAGACTAACTGCAAAATTTTATTTCCTTCCACTATGATGTTCAGTTTGAATGAACCATGAGCATGTTGTTATATTAGCAGATAAATGGAAATTATGAAGGGCCTTAGTAAAGCATTCATTTGTCCACTCAACACACAGTGAGTGTACATTAAGCAGAAGACTTCACTTATCCTGGAAATGTACCAGTGAACAAGAACAAACCGGGATTTGCTCTCAGATTTTGAACAAGACGGTCTGTTTGGTTTGAGACATATTTAAGCCCAATCATAGCATTCAGGTTAAAGTGTCCAGTGTGTAGTTTGTAATTGTGATTGACATCTAGGAGAAAGGGAAAGTATACACACTTAGTTTAGAGTCCCAAAGAGAAGAAAGTTGAAACTGAAACAGAAAAGATAAATGATTCTGTGAAACAGGAGAATAAATTAGGAATGAGAACTAAACATTAGGAACAGAAACAGGAAGAAGAAAAGGAGTCAAGAAGAAAAGAATCTACCAAAGGCACAGAAGACCAGGGTGGGAAGGGCAGAATGGCAAATGAGGGAAAAGAAGGAAAACTTTCAAAGGTCAGGGGAGGAAGACAGCTTCCTAAGAGGTAGATAAGGAGAGGAGATGGAGACAACAAGCACTAGATGCCATAGGGTCTTTGAAAAGCACTGTTGCCCCCATCATGATCTAAGTCATGAGAAAGCCAACAAGCTAGCAGTTAAGTTTAGAAATTCCAGAGTGAAGGGAAACCTGTGCAGCAGTTCCTCCGGGGGGTCTGGAAGATAGCCAGCCTAGCAGAGTTGTCCAAGGTCTGCGTGATGCAGAACAATACAATGGAGGTGGGTATGAGAGGATTACACATAGTTAGACCCCTGAGCCTCAGCAGACTGTGTTCCAAGGATGAGAGAGTGACAAGTGGCAGCCCAGAGTGACAGGATGCAGTGTAGATAGCAATGCAGAGGGATAACAATGACCACAAACATTCAGGATAATGTCCAACATGGGCATTAATTAGTGAATATGAGAGCCAGATGCTCACATTTCCCTTTGTGCCTTATTTTATGTAGGATCCCACGGAACTTACTTGAAACCCAGAAGAGAAAGGGAAGATGGGAGAAAAGGAGTGACTTGAATAAGAAATTATGAATTAAATTAACTTACCATAAATTAGCTTTGATTCAGTTTCCCTGATTGAGCAGAATTTGACACAAATTAGAAATGAAGAAAAGAATCAGCGTAATATAGAGGATGAGAGCACAGAATCTAAATAGTGCCTGCTGCAGTTGAAAGATCAGTCATGCGGTATGATTTTTTCTACTTTTTATTTTTTAAATTTTTTCCATAAGTTATTAGGGAACAGGTGGTATTTGGTTACATAAGTAAGTTCTTTAGTGGTGATTTGTGAGATTTTGGTTTACCCATCACCAAGCAGTATACACTGCACCATATTTGCAGTCTTTTATCCCTCACCCCTCTTCTACTCTTTCCCCGAAGTCCCCAAAGTCCATTGTATCAGTCTTATGCCTTTGTGTCCTCATAACTTAGATCCCACATATCAGTGAGAATATATGATGTTTGGTTTTCCATTCCTGAGTTACTTCACTTAGAACAATAGTCTCCAATCTCATCAAGGTCACTGCAAATGGAGTTCATTCATTTTATGGCTGCATAGTATTCTATTGTGTATATATACCATGGATTCTTTATCCACTCATTGATTGATGGGCACTTGGGTTGGTTCCATGATTTTGCAATTGTGAATGGTGCTGCTATAAACATGCATGTGCAAGTATCTTTTTCAAATAATGACTTATTTTCCTCTTAGTAGATACCCAGCAGTGGGACTTCTGGATCAAGTGGTAGTTCTACTTTTTGTTCTTTAAGGAATCTCCACATTGTTTTTCGTAGTGGCTATACTAGTTTGCATTCCCACCAGCAGTGTAGCAGCGTTCCCTGTTCACTGTATCCATGCCAACATCTACAGTTTTATGATTTCTTGATTTTGGACATATTTTTAATGTCATAGTTTTAAGTTCTGTGATACATGTGGAGAACGTGTGGGTTACATAGGTATACACATGCCATGGTGGTTTGCTGCACCCATCCTCATCTACATTAGATATTTCTCATAATGCTATCCCTTCCCTAGCTCCCCAACCCCCAGCAAGCCCCAGTGTGTCATGTTCCCCTCCCTGTGTCCATGTATTCCCATTGTTAGACTCCCACTTATAAGTGAGAACATGTGATGTTTGGTTTTCTGTTCCTGTGTTAGTTTGCTGAGAATGATGGTTTCCAGCTTCATTCATGTCCTTGCAAAGGATATGAACTCATGCTTATTTATGGCTGCACAGTATTTATGGCTGCATAGTATATGTGCCACATTTTCTTAATCCAGTCTATCATTGATGGGCATTTGGGTTGGTTCCAAGTCTGCTATTGTAAACAGTGCCACAATAAACATATGTGTGCATGTGTCTTTATAGTAGAATGATTTCTAATTCTTTGGGTATATACCCAGTAATGAGATTGTTGGGTCTAATGGTATTTTTGGCTTTAGATCCTTGAGGAGTCGCCACACTATCTTCCACAATGGTTGAACTAATTTACATTCCCACCAACAGTGTAAAAGTGTTCCTATTTCTCCATATCCTCTCCAGCATCTGTTGTTTCTGGACTTTTTAATGATTGCCATTCTAACTGGCACGAGATTGTATCTCATTGTGGTTTTGATTTGCATTTCTCTAATGACCAGTGATTTATGAGCTGTTTTTCATAGTTTGTTGGTTGCATAAATGTCTTATTTTGAGAAGTGTCTGTTCATATTATTCACCCACTTTTTGATGGGGTTGTTTATTTTTTTTCTTGTAAATTTGTTTAAGTTCTTTGTAGATTCTGGATATTAGCCTTTTGTCAGATGGATAGAATGCAAAAATTTTCTCCCACTCTCTAGGTTGCCTGCCCAGGACCAGACGGACTCACAGCCAAATTCTATCAGAGGTACAAGGAGGAGCTGATGCCATTCCTTCTGAAACTATTCCAAACAATAGAAAAAAAGGGACTGCTCCCTAACTCATTTTACGAGGCCAGCATCATGCTGGTATGAAAACCTGGCAGAGACACAACAATAAAAGAAAATTTCAGGCCAATAACCCTAATGAACATTGATGTGAAAATCGTAAATGAAATACTGGCAAATTGAATCCAGCAGCACAGCAAAAAGCTTACCCACTGTGATCAAGTGGGCCTCATTCCTGGGATGCAAGGCTGGTTCAACATATGCAAATTAATAAACATAATCCATCACATAAACAGAACCAATGACAATTGGTTATCAAAAGATAATTATCTCAATAGATGCAGAAAAGGAATTGAATAAAATTCAACACCTCTTTCATGCTGAAAACTCTCAGTAAGCTAGGTATTGATGGAATGTATCTCAAAATAATAAGAGCTATTTATGACAAACCCAAAGCCAATATCATACTGAATGGGCAAAAGCTGGAAGCATTCCCTTTAAAAACCAGCACAAGACAAGGATGCCCTCTTCCACCACTCCTATTAAACATAGAAGTTCTGGCCAGGGCAATCAGGCAAGAGAAAGCAATAAAGGGTATTTAAATAGGAAGAGAGGAAGTCATATTGTCTCTGTTTGCAGATGGCATGATTGTATATTTAGAAAACCCCATGGTCTCACACCAAAATCTCCTCAAGCTGGCAAGCAACTTCAGCAAAGTCTCAGGATACAAAATCAATGGGCAAAAATCACAATCATTCCTGTACACCAATAATAGACAAACAGTCAAATCATGAGTGAACTCCCATTCACAATTGCTACAAAGAAAATAAAATACCTAGGAATACAACTTACAAGGGATGTGAAGGACCTCTTCAAGGAGAACTACAAACCACTGCTCAAGGAAATAAGAGAGGACACAAACAAATGGAAAAACATTCCATGCTCACGGATAGGAAAAATCAATATCATGAAAATGGCAACACTGCCCAAAGTAATGTAGAGATTCAATGCTATCCCCATCAAGCTACCATTGCTTTCTTCACAAACTAGAAAAAACTACTTTAAATTTCATATGGAACCAAAAAAGAGCTTGTATAGCCAAGACAATCCTAAGCAAAAAGAACAAAGCTGGATGCATGACACTATCTGACTTCAAACTATACTACAAGGCTACAGTAACCAAAACAGCATGGTACTGGTACCAAAACAGATACATAGACCAATGGAACAGAACAGAGGCCTCAGAAACAATGCCACACATGTACAACTATCTGATCTTTGAGAAACCTGACAAAAACAAGTAATGGGGAAAGGATTCCCTAGTTAATAAATGGTGTTGGGAAAACTGGCTAGCCACATGCAGAAAACTGAAACTGGACCACTTCTTTACACCTCATACAAAAAGTAACTCAAGATGGATTAAAGACTAAAACCATAAAAACCCTAGAAGAAAACCTAGGCAATACCATTCAGGACATAGGCATGGGCAAAGACTTCATGACTAAAACACCAAAAGCAATGGCAATAAAAGCCAAAATTGACAAATGGGATCTAATTAAACTAAAGAGCTTCTGCACAGCAAAAGATTACGGCCATTCTTGCAGGAGTGAGGGAGTACTGCATTGTGGTTTTGATTTGCATTTCCCTGATCATTAGCGATGTTGATGATTTTTTCATATGTTTGTTGGCTATTTGTATATCTACTTTGGAGAACTGTCTATTCATGTCCTTAGCCCACTTTTTGAAGGGACTGTTTGTTTGGTTTTTTTCTTACTGCCTTGTTTGAGTTCATTGTAGTCTCTGGATATTAGTCCTTTGTCAGGTGTATAGAGTGTGAAGATTTCTTCCACTCTTGTGGGTTGTCTGTTTACTCTGCTGAGTCTGTTCCTTTTTCCATGCATAAGCTCTTGAGATTAATTAAGTCCCAACTAGTTATCTTTGTTTTTATTGCATTTGCGTTCACACAACAAAATTGTCCAATGATGCGTTTATCTGAATATATTCCTGTCACTAAGCAGTGAATGACTGAATATATAAAATGGCCTTGATACTGTTTTTCTCTAGTTCATATGAAAATAAAATTCTAGTACGATTAAAACTAAGAATTTCTTCACACCCAGGGTGGTGACAGAGTTCACTTCCAGAGGATTAACCACCAGAAATATATCCAGTGAATTCCTTAGCATGAGACCACCTACTTGCTAATAATGTATTTAGATGTCGTACATAATATTTTGGAATCAGGTGCAACATTTACTATTTTGTAATTAGTTTACTAAATTTTATGAAGCTGAATTTTATTTTTGTATAAATTTATGGAGTAGAAGTGGAATTTTATTACATGCATAGATTTCCTTGTGGTGAAGTCAGGGCTTTTAATGTATCCATCACCTAAATAACTTACATAGTACCCTTTAAGTAAATTCTCATCATCCAGCCCCCTCCCACACTTTCACCCTTCCAAGTCTCCATAGTCTATCATTCCACACTCTGTGTATCTGCATACACATTTAGCTTCCACTTATGAGTGAGAACATACAATATTTGTCTTTCTGTATCTGGCTTGTTTCACTGAAGATAATGGCCTCCAGTTCCATCCATGTTACTGTGAAAGACTTAATTTCATTCTTTTTTATGGCTGACTAGTATCCTGTTGTGTATATATACCACATTTTCTTTATTCAAGCATCCAGTGATAGACACATGTTGATTTCATATCTTTGCTATTGTGAAAAGTGCTGTGATAACATATAAGTGCAGATATCTATGTAAAATAATAATCTGTTTTCCTTAGATACCCAGTAGTGAAATTGCTGGATCAAATGGTAGTTCTATTTTTAGTTCTTTGAGGAATCTCCTTACTGTGTTCCACAGAAGTTGTACTAATTTACATTCTCACCAACAGTGTATAAGTTCCCTTATCTCTGCATCCTCACCAACATCTGTTATTTACCTTTTTATAATAGCCATTCTCACTGGGATGATATCTCAATGTGGTTTTAATTTGCCTCAGAGGATTAGTGATGTTAAGCATTTTTTTCATATAATTGTTAGTCACTTGTATGTTTTCTTTTGAAAACTGTCTATTCATACCTTTTGCCCACTTTTTAATGGTGTTATTTGGGGTTATTTTGTTGAGTTCTTTGAATTATTTGTATATTCTGGATATTAGACCCTTGCCAGGTGCATAGTTTGCAAATATCTTCTCCCGTTCTGCAGGCCGTGTGTTCGTTCTGTTATTTCCTTTGCTGTACAGAAGCTTTTTAGTTTAATTAAGTCCCATTTGTCTAATTTTGTTTTTGTTACTTGTGCTTTCGAGGTCTTAGCCATGAATTATTTGCCTAGCCCAAGGTCCAGAAGAGTTCTTTCCCTAGGTTTTCTCCCAGTAATTTTATAGTTTCAGGTCTTATATTTAAGTATTTAATCCATCTTGAGATGATTTTCATATATGATGAAGGATGGCAGTTCAATGTTATTCTTCTGTATATGGCAATCCAATTTTCCCAGCACCACCATTTATTAAAGAAACTGTCCTTTCCCCAGTGTATGTTCTTGTCAATTTTGTCAAAGATCAGTTTGCTGTAGATAGGTGGATTTATTTCTGGGTTCGCTATTCTTCCATTGTTCTTTGTGTCTATTTTTATATCAGTAGGTGGATTTATTTCTGGGTTCGCTATTCTTCCATTGTTCTTTGTGTCTATTTTTATATCAGTACCATGCTGTTTTGGTTATTACAGCTTTGCAGTATAATTTGACATCAGCTAATGTGATACCTCTGGCTTTGTTCTTTTTGCTTAGGATTCCTTTGGCTAATCGGGTTCTTTTATGGTTCCATATGAATTTTAGAATAGTAGTTTCTAATTCTGTGAAAAATGACATCAGTATTTTAATAGAGATAGCACTCAATCTTTAGATTGCTTTGGGTAGTATGGTCCTTTTTACGATATTAATTCTTCTAATCCATAAGCATGGGATTTTTTTTTACATTTGTGCCCTGTTCCATTTCTTTCATCACTGTTTTGTAGTTTTCCTTGTAAGCAATGTTCAGCTTATTGGTTAAATATATTCCTAGATATTTTTTGTAGGTATTGTAAGTAAGACTGTCTCCTTGACTTTGTTCTCAGCTAGACTGTTATTGGTCTATGGAAACGCTACTGATTTTTATACATTGTTTTGTATCCTGAAACTTTACTGAATTCATTTATCAAATTTAAAAGTATTTTGGTGGAGTCTTTAGGTTTTATAGATACAAGATCATATACTCAGTGAACAGGGATGTACATTTTTCCCAGATATTCCACTTCAGAGCTTCTTACAGGCTAAAAACAGCGTCAGCATATAAAGAAAGGATATTTATTGAATCACTATTCATAGTGGTGAACAATCTGAATAGTCAATAACAAGTAAATGGTTACATAAATTATGATATATTTATTCTGCAGAATATAATGCAGACATAGAAAAAGAACAAATTAGATGTATATTCACTCTCCAGAGGGCTATTTTGTATGAATAAATGAAGAATGCAGCTGCAGAAAAATACACACATTAAAAATCATGTTTTATAAACAATCCTATATCTGGATTTAAGCTGAAATGAGTAAAATTAGTACTACAAAGTACACACTGGATTACCTTGAGGAGGTCAAACAGAACATTATTTAATTCTTTATACATTTTTTCTATCATTTTATATTATAAATAACCATGTGGTTTTTTGTACTTAAAAAAATTGCCATGAAACATAATTATCTTTCCAAGAACAAGAAATAGCATAGTTATTACTTCAGGGTATGCAATTTTACGTTTTTATTTGCTTTAAATTTTTTTTAATGAATAAAGTTTTTATGCTAATCATATGCACGCACCTATTTATTATTTAATGTGCAATTTTTATACATTGATTTTATTAAATGTCACTGTTTAAAGGTGTACAAAAGGTGATAGAACTTTTGAACAAATGTAGGTTTATACTCAAATTCATAACACAATTTAGAAAGACAGCCAACATACTGCCCATGAGTTCACTTCATCAAAGCTTCTCTTGTTGACTCCTAATCAATCTTGCTGAAACTAATTAAAACAGCACTAGCTTTAATTGATCTAAGGGGACAGTAATTGGTGTTCTAACAACCTAGCATTTTAAGACAGAAACTCAAGGCCAACCTGGATCAGTTTTTAACAATGCCAGAAGCCAGTTCAAGTTATGGCGTTTGTTGTAGATGGCTTATTGCTCTGGGAATGTGATACATATGAAGAAAAAAGGCAAATCTTGAGATGATGTAACTTTATTAACCACACTCAGAAGTGCAGAAAACTATAAATGGATCTGTGCACTTATAGCCACTTAAAGAAGTAAGTATTCAGAAGGAGAACATGTTTGATAGATTTGGAATGCTACAGAAAAAAGCATACCTTCATTTGATTTGAAAACCACATATTCTACTTTAAAGTTCATATGGAACCAAAAAAGAGCCCACATTGCCAACTCAATCCTAAGCCAAAAGAACAAAGCTGGAGGCATCATGCTACCTGACTTCAAACTATACTACAAGGCTACAGTAACCAAAACAGCATGTTTTGGTACAGTAATCAAAACAGAGATATAGACCAATGGAACAGAACAGAGCCCTCAGAAACAATGCCACATATCTACAACCATCTGATCTTTGACAAACCTGACAAAAACAAGAAATGGGGAAAGGATTCCCTATTTAATAAATGGTGCTGGGAAAACTGGCTAGCCATAGGTAGAAAGCTGAAACTGGATCCCTTCCTTACACCTTATACAAAAATTCATTCAAGATGGATCCAAGAATTACATGTTAGACCTAAAACCATAAAAACCCTAGAAGAAAACCTAGGCAATACCATTCAGGACATAGGCATGGGCAAGGACTTCATGTCTAAAACACCAAAAGCAATGGCAACAAAAGCCAAAATCGACAAATGGGATCTCATTAAACTAAAGAGCTTCTGCACATCAAAAGAAACTGCTGTCAGTGAAGAGGCAACCTACAGAATGGGAGAAAATTTTTGCAATCTACTCGTCTGACAAAGGGCTAATATCCAGAATCTACAATGAACTCAAACAAATTTACAAGAAAAAAACAAACAACCCAATCAGAAAGTGGGCAAAGGATATGAACAGACACTTCTCAAAAGAAGAGATTTATGCAGCCAAAAGACACATGAAAAAATGCTCATCATCACTGGCCATCAGAGAAATGCAAATCAAAACCACAATGAGATACCATCTCACACCAGTTAGAATGATGATCATTAAAAAGTCAGAAAACAACAAGTGCTAGAGAGGATGTGGAGAAATAGGAACACTTTTACACTGTTGGTGGGACTGTAAACTAGTTCAACCATTGTGGAAGTCAGTGTGGCAATTTCTCAGGGATCTAGAACTAGAAATACCATTTGACCCAGCCATCCCATTACTGGGTATATACCCAAAGGATCATAAAACATGCTGCTATAAAGACACATGCGCACGTTACGTTTATTGTAGCACTATTCACAATAACAAAGACTTGGAACCAACCCAAATGTCCAACAATGATAGACTGGATTAAGAAAATGTGCACATATACACCATGGAATACTACGCAGCCATAAAAAGGATGAGTTAATGTCCTTTGTAGGGACACGGATGAAGCTGGAAACCATCATTCTCAGCAAACTATCACAAGGACGAAATACCAAACACTGCATGTTCTCACTCATAGGTGGAAACTGAACAATGAGAACACATGGACACAGGAAGGGGAACATCGGACACTGGGGCCTGTTGTGGGGTGGGGGACGGGGAGGTATAGTATTAGGAGATATAGCTAATATTAAATGATGAGTTAATGGGTGCAGCACACCAACATGGCACATGTATACATATGTAACTAACCTGCACGTTGTGCACATATACCCTAAAACTTAAAGCATAATAATAATAAAAAAAGAAAACCACATATTGAGAGCACAATATGTTCATTCATCTATTTATCCTACAAACACTTTTTAAAATTTAATTTTCATTGCCAAGCTCTGTACTGTCTCTAAGGACAAAGCAATAAAGATTAACCCTGTCAGCAGCCCTAATGCTGACATTTTAAGAAACACAAAGTACCTCCCCTCCCTCAAGCTGTTTTACTGCCACCCACAGTGAAAAGTGTTGTGAGAAATACACAAATCTAAGATAACTACAAATGCGAATGGTTACCCTGGAGTTTTGCAGTGCCTAAAGATCACAAAATCCTAGGGACCATGATATAATTTTGCTGGGTCTCCACCCAAATCTCATCTTAAATTGCAGTTCCCATAATCCCAATGTGTCACGTGAGGGACCTGGTAGGAGGTCCCTCATGGGGGTGGCCACCTACATGCTGTTCCTGTGAAAATGAGTGAGTGCTCACAAGATCTGCAAGATCTGATGGTTTATAAGGGGCTTTTCCCCAATCTTGCTCTTCACTTCTCCTTGCAGCCACCATGTGAAGAATGTCACATTTGCTTCCCCTTCCACCCTGGTTGTAAGTTGCCTGAGGCCTCCCTAGCCCTGTAGAACTGTGAGTCAATTAAAGCTCTTTCCTTTACAAATTATGCAGTCTTGGGTATGTCCTTATAGCAGCATGAGAACAAACTAGTATAGACTGGGAATACAGAGATAGTAAACATATCAGATCATTTCAATATCACTATATTATCTAAGTCAGAGGTATGCATCAGGGACTAGGGTGCCAAAAGGAGGGCCTGGTTAGAAAGTTTGACAAATGTTTTCTTGAAGAGATGACGGCCAAACCGTGTCTGGGCCAAATTTTTCAGGTGTAATATGCTTTTATCTGAACGTGAAGAAAAGGTGGATCTTTGACAGATCCTGACCAAGGCAGTGAAAGATCGTTGTAGTGGGCCTTTAGGTAGATAAATGAGAGAGAGAGTTACCATCAAGTCACCAAGATGTTATTTTTTCCAGTATAAAGAAAAAGACAGCCACTTCTTCCTCTCTGTTCTGTTTCATAGCGATTCTCAGCTCTTTGGAAGCTACCTCGTGAAGATTCCCCTGATCTAAATTATTAAGACCATCTTCTTTGGGGATGACAGAGAGAAGAGGAAGAGGAAAGCAGTGTGCAAAGAATGAGAATTCCATGTGCCTCCAAAGAGAAAAAACTGCAACTACACATCAGCATTATGCAAATGACCTTTATTCTTAAAAGTTGGCTGAGAATGAGGAAATCCATCGCATTCAGAGATAGTCTGCGGGAGCAAAAAGGGAGAGAACAACAGTACTACTTTAAAAAGAAATGTACTATGTAATTTTCCCTAGCATTATCCAAATCAAACATTTTTGAAGCACCAAGCCTCCATCCACAGCTCAGAAACTGAAAAAATTATATTACATTTTTCTTATACAGGCACACATTGGACATATTGGAAGGTCAGTTGCAGATTATGGCAATAATGCAAAATACCCTATTAAGCAAGTCACACCATAATTTTTGGTTTACCAGTGCATATAAAAGTTATGTTTATACTAGTCTTTTCAGTGTGCAACAGAATTATGTCTCAAAAAATGCACACAACTTAAAAATTCCTTGTTGCTAAAAAATTCTAACAGTCATCTAAGCCTTCAAAGAATCATGATCATTCTGCTGGTGGAGGGCCGTGCCTCAGTGTCAATGTCTACTGCCTAATCAGGGTGATGTTTGCTGAAGTTTGGGATGGCTGTGGCAATTTAGTAAGGCAAGGGTTACAATCCTAGTCTCATAAAACAGACTTTAAACCAACAAAGATCAAAAGAGACAAAGAAGGCCATTACATAATGGTAAAGGGATCAATTCAACAAGAAGAGCTAACTATCCCAAATATATATGCACCCAACACAGGAGCACCCAGATTGATAAAGCAAGTCCTGAGTGACCTACAAAGAGACTTCGATTCCCACACAATAATAATGGGAAACTGTAACACCCCACTGTCAACATTAGACAGACCAACCAGACAGAAAGTTAACAAGGATACCAAGGAATTGAACTCAGCTCTGCACCAAGCAGACCTAACAGACATCTACAGAACTCTCCACCCCAAATCAACAGAATATACATTTTTTTCAGCACCACACCACACCTATTCCAAAATTGACCACATAGTTGGAAGTAAAGCTCTCCTCAGCAAATGTAAAAGAACAGAAATTATAACAAACTGTCTCTCAGACCACAGTGCAATCAAACTAGAACTCAGGATTAAGAAACTCACTCAAAACCGCTCAACTAAATGGAAACTGAACAACCTGCTCCTGAATGACTACTGGGTACATAATGAAATGAAGGCAGAAATAAAGATGTTCTTTGTAACTAACGAGAACAAAGACACAACATACTAGCATCTCTGGGACACATTCAAAGCAGTGTGTATTGGGAAATTTATAGCACTAAATGCCCACAAGAGAAAGCAGGAAAGATCCAAAATGGACACCCTAACATCACAATTAAAAGAACTAGAAAAGCAAGAGCAAACACATTCAAAAGCTAGAAGAAGGCAAGAAATAACTAAAATCAGAGCAGAACTGAAGGAAATAGAGACACAAAAAAACCCTTCAAAAAATTAATGAATCCAGGAGCTGGTTTTTTTAAAAGATCAACAAAATTGATAGACTTCTAGCAAGACTAATAAAGAAGAAAGAGAGAAGAATCAAATAGACGCAATAAAAAATGATAAAGGAGATATCACCACCGATCCCACAGAAATACAAACTACCATCAGAGAATACTACAAACACCTCTATGCAAATAAACTAGAAAATCTAGAAGAAATGGATAAATTCCTCGACACATACACCCTCCCAAGACTAAACCAGGAAGAAGTTGAATTTCTGAATAGACCAATAACAGGTTCTGAAATTGTGGCAATAATCAATAACTTACCAACCAAAAAGAGTCCAGGACCTGATGGATTCACAGTCGAATTCCACCAGAGGTACAAGGAGGAACTGGTACCATTCCTTCTGAAACTACTCCAATCAATAGAAAAAGAGGGAATCCTCCCTAACTCATTTTATGAGGTCAGCATCATCCTGATACCAAAGCCTGGCAGAGACACAACAAAAAAAGAGAATTTTAGACCAATATCCCTGATGAACATTGATGCAAAAATCCTCAATAAAATACTGGCAAACAGAATCCAGAAGCACATCAAAAAGCTTATACACCATGATCAAGTGGGCTTCATCCCTGGGATGCAAGGCTGGTTCAACATATGCAAATCAATAAATGTAATCCAGCATATAAACAGAAGCAAAGACAAAAACCACATGATTATCTCAATAGATGCAGAAAAGGCCTTTGACAAAATTCAACAACCCTTCATGTTAAAAATTCTCAATAAATTAGGTATTGATGGGACGTATCTCAAAATAATAAGAGCTATCTATGACAAACCCACAGCCAATATCATACTGAATGGGCAAAAACTGGAAGCATTCCCCTTGAAAACTGGCACAAGACAGGGGTACCCTCTCTCACCACTCCTATTCAACATAGTGTTGGAAGTTCTGCCCAGGGCAATTAGGCAGAAGAAGGAAATAAAGGGTATTCAATTAGGAAAAGAGGAAGTCAAATTGTCCCCGTTTGCAGATGACATGATTGTATATCTAGAAAACCCCATTGTCTCAGCCCAAAATCTCCTTAAGATGATAAGCAACTTCAGCAAAGTCTCAGGATACAAAATCAACGTACAAAAATCACAAGCATTCTTGTGCACCAATAACAGACAAACAGAGAGCCAAATCATGAGTGAACTCCCATTCACAATTGCTTCAAAGATAATAAAATACCTAGGAATCCAACTTACAAGGGATGTGAAGGACCTCTTCAAGGAGAACTACAAATCACTGCTTAATGAAATAAAACAGGATACAAACAAATGGAAGAACATTCCATGCTCATGGGTTGGAAGAATCAATATAGTGAAAATGGCCATACTGCCCAAGGTAATTTATAGATTCAATGCCATCCCCATCAAGCTACCAATGACTTTCTTCACAGAATTGAAAAAAACTACTTTGAAGTTCATGTGGAACCAAAAAAAGAGCCAGCATTGCCAAGACAATCCTAAGCCAAAAGAACAAAGCTGGAGGGATCACGCTACCTGACTTCAAACTATACTACAAGGCTACAGTAACCAAAACAGCATGGTACTGGTACCAAAACAGAGATATAGACCAATGGAACAAAACAGAGCCCTCAGAAATAATGCCACATATCTACAACTATCTGATCTTTGACAAACCTGACAAAAACAAGAAATGGGGAAAGGATTCCCTATTTAATAAATGGTGCTGGGAAAACTGGCTAGCCATATGTAGAACGCTGAAACTGGATCCCTTCCTTACATCTTATACAAAAATTAATTCAAGATGGATTGAAGACTTACATGTTAGACCTAAAACCATAAAAACCCTAGAAGAAAACCTAGGCATTACCATTCAGGACATAGGCATGGTCAAGGACTTCATGTCTAAAACACCAAAAGCAATGGCAACAAAAGCCAAAATCGACAAATGGGATCTAATTAAACTAAAGAGCTTCTGCACAGCAAAAGAAACTACCATCAGAGTGAACAGGCAACCTACAGAATGGGAGAAAAGTTTTGCAACCTACTCATCTAACAAAGGGCTAATATCCAGAATCTACAATGAACTCAAACAAATTTATGAGAAAAAAACAAAGAACCCAATAAAAAAGTGGGTGAAGGATATGAACAGACACTTCTCAAAAAGAGACACTTATGCAGCCAAAAAACACATGAAAAAATGCTCATCATCACTGGCCATCAGAGAAATGCAAATCAAAACAACAATGAGATACCATCTCACACCAGTTAGAATGGCCATTATTAAAAAGTCAGGAAACAACAGGTGCTGGAGAGGACGTGGAGAAATAGGAACACTTTTACACTGTTGGTGGGACTGTAAACTAGTTCAACCATTGTGGAAGTCAGTGTGGCGATTCCTCAGGGATCTAGAACTAGAAATACCATTTGACCCAGCCATCCCATTACTGGGTATATACCCAAAGGATCATAAAACATGCTGCTATGAAGACACATGCACATGTTATGTTTATTGTGGCACTATTCACAATAGCAAAGACTTAGAGCCAACCCAAACGTCCAACAACGATATACTGGATTAAGAAAATGTGGCACATATACACCATGGAATACTATGCAGCCATAAAAAATGATGAGTTCATGTCCTTTGTAGGGACATGGATGAAACTGGAAATCGTCATTCTCAGTAAACTATCACAAGGAGAAAAAAACCAGACACTGCATGTTCTCACTCATAGGTGAGAATTGAACAATGAGAACACATGGACACGGGAAAGGGAACATCACACTCCGGGGACTGTTGTGGGGTGGGGGGAGGGGGGAGGGATAGCATTAGGAGATACACCTAATGCTAAATGATGAGTTAATGGGTACAGCACACCAACATGGCACATGGATACATATATAACAAACCTGCACATTGTGCACATGCACCCTAAAACTTGAAGTATAATAATAATAAAATAAATAAATAAATAAAATCTTCAAGACAATAATAAGGTCATAATTACCTCTAACAGAATACAACTATCCTTTGTACAACCAGATGCACCAATCCCAAACCCAAATGCTATTATATATTTAAGTAACAATACTTAAATGCTGATGTGAAGTCAGTAAATCTGATGTCACCTGATAAAGGAGAAAAAAAATAAAATGAAGGTATTTTCTTAAAAAAAAAGACAACTCAGCATCTTCAATTAACTCTTCCTTTTACAGAAAAATTTCTCTCTAGCATGTGATGCTGTTTGATAGCATTTACTCACAACAAAACCTCTTTCAAAATTGGAGTCCTCTCAAAAATTGTCCTTGCTTTATTAACTAAACTTATGTAATATTCTAAATCCTTTGTTGTCATTTCGACAATGTGCACAGTATCTTCAGCAAGAGTGGAGACCACCTCATTAAACCGTTTTCTATTTTCATCTATAAGAAACAACTGTTCATCAGTTCAAGTTTTACCATGAGATTGCAGCAATTCAATCACATCTTCAGAACCCACTTTTAATTCTAGTTCTCTTGCTATTTCTATCACATCTGCAGTTACTTCCTTAACTCAAGTTGCTAGAAAATAATGCAGCCAGTGACTTTACATTGAACCCTTCAAAGTAAGGGGTTGGAATCCATTTCTTCCACACTCCTGTTAAGGTTGCTATTTTGACCTCCTCCCATGAATTATCAATATTCTTAATGTCATCTAGAATGATTAATCCTTTCCAAGAGGTTTTTAATTTCCGTTAAAGGAATTGTTGTCTATATCTATGGCAACTATAGTCTTACAAAATGTATTTTTCAAATAATAAGACTTGAAAATCAAAATTACTCCTTGATCCCTGGGCTGCAGAATGGATATTGTGTTATCAGCCATGAAAACAACATTAATCTCCTTGTGCACCTCCATCAGAGCTCTGGGGTGAACAGGTGCATTGTCAATGCACAGTAATAATTTGAAAGGAATCTCTTTTTCTGAGCAGTAGGTCTCAACACTGGACTTAAAATGTTCAATAACCATATTAGAAACATATGAGTTGTCATCTAGGCTTTGTAGTTCCACATATAAAGCACAGGCAGAGTCCATATAGCATTATTCTTAAGGGTTCTAGGATTTTTGGTCAATGAGCATTGGCTTCAACTTAAAGTCATCAGCTGCATTAGATACTAACAAGAGAGTCAGCCTGTCCTTTGAAGCTTCTAAGTCAGGCATTGACTTCCCCTATCTAACTGTGAAAGTCTTAGATGATCATCTTCCAATATAAGGTTGTTTCTTCTCCAGTGAAAATCTACTGTTTAGCATGGCCACCTTCATCAATAATTTTAGCTAGATCTTCTACATAACTTGCTATAGCTTCTATATTAGAACTTACTGCATCACCTTGCACTTTTATTTTATGTAGATGGCTTCCTTCCTTAAGTCTCATGAACCAATTTCTGCTAGATTACCACTTTTCTTCTTCAGCTTCTCCACATGTCTCAGCCTTCATAGAATTAGAGTTAGGGCTTTCTCTGAATTTAATTTGGTTTAAGGAAACATTGTGGCTGGCTTGATCTTCTTTCCAGACCACTCAAAATTTCTCTACTTCAGCAATAAAGCTGCTGCTTTCTTATCATTTGCATGTTCAGTGTGGTAGCAATTTAATTTTTTTCAAGAATTTTTCTTTGTATTTACACATTGATTAACTGTTTGGCAACGTATGTCTAGGTTTTCTGCATGCCTTCCTTGCTAAACAATTATTTCTAGCTTTTGATTTAAAGTGAGAGACATATGACTCTTCCTTTTACTTAAACACTTAGAGGCCACTGTAGGACTATTACATGACCTACTTTCAATATTATTCTGTTTCATGTAATGTGAGGCTTGAGGAGAGAGAGAGAGAGAGACAGACAGACAGACAGTCAGGGGAATAGCCAGTTGGTAGAGTAGTCAGAACACATGTATTTGTCCTTTAAACATTGTCATCTTATAAGGGCAAAGCTGGTGGCATCCCTCCAAAATTACAATCATTACATCAAAGATCACTGATCGCAGATCACAATAGCAAATATAATAATGATGGAAACATTGTAAATATTGTGAGAATTTCCAAAATGTGACCCATACACTTGAAGTGAGCACATGCTGTTGGAAAAATGGCTTCAATAGACTTGTTAAGCATAGGGCTGCTACCATTTTTCAATCCATAAAAATACAATATCTATGAATTCCAATGAAGCCAAGCATAATGAAATGATATATGATATATACTTTCTAACTCAGGAGCGTTTAAAATAATATGGTCCTCATTTTAATTACATCATTTATTTCTGCTACTCAGCAGCACACATATCAACAAGGGGAAGAAAGGGGAGCAACTGCCTTGAGTAGGCTCAACCATACACGAATTGGTCAATGGCTAACACATTTAAGCAGAATGTTAGGGGAGGGGGCCAGTGGTATTTCCTTGGATTTTAGGCACTTTGGGCAAGAATCTAACCAGGAACCAAGACAAAAATACTAAGAGTTGGAAAAGGAGCTAAGGTTATGTTTCTACATCACTTTTCTTCAAGTTACTCAAAGTGTTTGGTTCAAAATACAGGATGATTTGGTGACATGGGTGAAAGGATATTTCAGATGCTAAAAACGAAATACTCAAAAATAATGCAGTTTATTCATAGAGTGAATAACTAACAAGAATATGTCTTTTTCACCAAAAAACGCCTCACATTCCTCCTCCCTCTTCTAGTCCCTGGGTGATTCTATTTAAACATTTGTAAATTTTAAACATTTTATAAACAGTTTTAAATATTGGTGTAGGATTGAGTTGCTAGTTACTTTGTAACTAGTAAACATTTGGCCACCTTTTCCTCTTGTGAGCTAGGTAAACATTTCCATGTATTTTTCTAGCTCTTACCTATTCCATGGATGATCATCAGCAATTGTATATAGCAAGTCATAGATTAACAAAGATACCCAACATACTAAGGAAGCCATTTACCCAAGATTTTCTGTAGTTATTTTGATAAGCAGATTTTGGCCATAACATTACCAATTGTAAAATCTTGTACCATTCCAGAGAGAGGCTAAAAAACTCTCATGAAAGCACCAGTATCTGAGTGCTGACCACTGTAGGCTTCTGCGCTTACAGAGGAGCTGCATCACAGATGAGAGAAATACAGCCAAGACTTCAACTACGATTGAGCAGAAATCTTCCCATAAACATGAAGACAATTCGTAACTAGAGTTTAAGTTTTATAAAGGTGTCTAAAAATACCTTATTTTGAACGATGCAAAAGTGATCCAGTCTGGAAGCATTGTAAAAATAATGCTTCCTTCCCAGTCTGGGTACAGTTTGTAAAACCCTAGAGGCTAGAATTTCCTCAAGCCTGTTTTATCCTCTTTATTCTGGAGAAGAAAACACATCAAGAAATCAAAACATTTGGCTTGGAATGGATCTCATCCTTTGTTACAGACTGGCTGACTCTGAATGTATCAGGAATGTACTTCCTAGACCCCAGGACCAGAGTGACAGATAGAACAGGTCTGAGAGAAGCAGCAAACGTACTTCATCTTAGGGACAGAAAGAAACATGCTGGTATAACTCTAACTTAGAAAATAACCAGGTAAGGGGTCTTGTAAACTTCATACAATGCTGCTGCCTCTGAGTTATTAAAAAAATTACTAACAGGCTTCTGATCAACTAAAGGAATAAAATTAGGTGTTCAAAGGAGATTTTTTAATGTCCTCATCTAGAATTATTTCCCCATTGTGATAACACTGAATTATAACCAGAAGCTGGACATATTTTAAAAAACCTTTTAAATAGGCAGGTGTAAACCTTGAAAACATCAGTGATGTAGAGAACCCACCATTGAGTGTGAAGTTTGACAAATTGAGCCTAAAGCTTTAATTAATTGTCCCACGTCAGGCTACCAATAGATTAATGCTTTTGTTCTTGGCACCACTACCTTTATAAAAAATACATGGATGGAAAATGTGAAGAAATAAAAGAGAATGATGAATGCACTCACATTTAAAGATGGAAAGAAAAGAGGAACCTTTTCAAATACCACATGGGAGAAGAACTTTGTATCTTTACCACTCAGAATATACTCATAATTCCTGCCCATTTGCTCAACTATGTTTACTATTTTAGTTTTCACTGAACCTTAACACAAATCAATTTGGGACAAAGATACAAACAAATTTTTTGATAATTTTTGCAATCTTGATAATTTTCTTTTAAAAAATTAACAAAACAACCTGGCCTAGTGCTACACATCAAGTTTTTTTTTAATAGGCTTTTAAGAGCAGTTTTAAGTCCACAGCAAAATTGAGCAGAAAGTACAGAGTTTCCATATACCTCCGACCTATCCCCTTCCCAAAGCCTCCCCGCTATCAATATCCCCCACCAGAATGGCACATTCGTTATAGCTGATGAGCCTATACTGACATCATTATCACCCAAAGTTCATTGTTTACATTAGGGTTCACTCTCGGTGTTGTACATTGTATGGATTTGAACAACTTTAAAATGACATGTATCTACAATAGTAACATACACACTAGTTTCGCTGCCCTAAAAATCTTCTGTGCTCTGCCTATTCATTCCTCTCTCCCTTTAAACTCTGGATCTTTTTAATGTCGCCATAGTTTTGCCTTTTCTAGAAGTCATGTAGTGGGAATTATACAATATGTAGTCTTTTTGGATTGGCTTCTTTCACTTAGTAATATACATTTAAGATTTCTCTATGCCTTTCCATGCCTTGATAGCTCATTTCTTTTTAAAACTGAATAATATTTAATTGCCTGGATGTACCACAGTTTATTTATCAATTCACCTAGTAAGAGACATCTTGGTTGCTTCTAAGTTTTGGCAAATATGAACAAATCTGCTATACACAATCATGTGCAAAACTTTTGTAGGAATTTTCAACTCCTTTGGATAGATACCAAGAAGTACAATGGCTGAATTGTATGTTAAGAGTATAGCTAGTTTTGTTTTGTTTTAAGAGACTGCCAAACTGTCTTCCAAAGTACCACTTTACATTCCTACCAGCAATGAGTGAGCTTTCCTGTTAGGTATTTCCAAGGCATCATTTTGCATTCCTAGCAGCAATGAATGAGAGTTCCTGTTATTCCACATTCTTACTAGCACTGGGTGATGTCAGTTCCAGATTTTGGCCATCCTAATAGGCATGTAGTGCTATCTCACTGTTGTTTTAATTTGCAATTCCCTAATGATATAGGATGTTGTGCATATTTTAATAAGCTTATATACCATCTGTGTATATTTTCTTTGGTGAGTTTTCTGTTCAGATTTTTTGTGCAGTTTAAAACGAGGCTGTTCATGCTTTTATTGTTAAGTTTTAAGAGTGCTCTGTATATTTTGGATAATAACTCTTTATCAAATGTGCCATTTGCAAATATTTTCTCCCAGTCTGTGGCTTGTCTTCTTACTCACTTGACACATTGAGTTTTCTCATAGAAAATAGTGCTTATTTGGAAGAATAAGATATTTCTTTGTCAGTCTGTCTCTTTCAGATACCCAATTTATAATTCTAGAAGTTAGAAAATTTTCTGGCTCCTCTCACATTCAGAAAGGCAGATGTTTTATCAAACCTATAATTATCCCGTTCACAAATTAAATAGATATTTTTGTTCCTCAAACTCTCTCTTTTATTCCTCGAACATTTCATTTTCTCTTTTCCTACCAATTTCAAAATCAATAGATATTAACATCCAACTGATCTTTGCCAGTGAGTACTAGGAGAGAAGAACTAAGTTGAAAAATAAATTTCTATCTGCTCTTGTAGAATGGGAGCATATTGTGCCACACGGCCAAGCTATATGTGACTTTCTGGCAATATATTTTCTTAGGGTTTAATTCTGGGCCAGCCAGAGAGAAATATTACTTTAGCATTAAAGCTATATATTCTGGAGAGAAAAGCATAAGTTTCTGATGAAGAAAAGAACTGGGAGTAATTTCCATTTTATAATGCCTTATTAGAGCATTAGAGAAGGTTTGACAAAAAACAATGGTACAGACCACAGGAAGGAAAAACAATTAAAAAAGATTAATGCACAAGGATTCCCTACCATAGGCAAGGTAGGCTAGACATAACCTCATGTTACTTTGCCTAGCATGAAAAAAAAAAAAAATTGACAGCTTATCTTTACAGAATACTTACAAAGTTTCAGGGCAAATTGCCACGTTTTTGAGTTAGGCGAACAAAGCACAAAGTTTCTCATACTCTACAATGAGCAACTGAGAGGCGCCCAGAAAACATTTCTGTCAGGTTTGAGATGGTTTAAATGCTGAAGACAAAAAAAAAAAAAAATCTGATCCTCCCTGCTAATCGTAATTTGCAACAGACATGGGCCTTGGTTATGGCTGCAGTTGAACACTGAATATTTCCAAAAGGAGATCTTTGCCTGAAAATGGCAGAGAACTACAAAAAACTCATACTCAAGACCTCTTCAGAATCAGATCAACTTCTCCCATTTGCTAACCGCTTCCAGATTTATATCCTGTAAAATTTTGGTTGACGAAGACATACAGAATCTTGCCCAGGACCACGCATCCAAATAGTATTGAGAGACCTGGAGATAGAAGTGGGAAAGAGGAAGTTATCTAGAAGCAATTCATGCCTCCTGTCAGAAAGTTCCGGAAGGATAGATTGCTTCTTATTCAAAATGAGCTAGAAACAAAAATTCTATTATGAGGCTTATAACAAAGCTTCCTCACATTACAAAAGAAGACAGCTATCATGAAGAAAATCATGTGACTTACTATTTTCTATAGAAAACAAAAAAAACTCAGAGAAAATATCTAGTATGTATTATCACCAAATTTTAATAAGGAATACAATACCAAGGACCTGCTGGTGAAATTCAGCCCACAGGAGTGTGCTATTTTGCTTCACCAATGCAGAAAAATTGCCCACATTTTCTTTTTATAAAAATCTAGATTTCTTTTGATAAATTGTAAAATCTGGCAGTATTTGGTCCCTGTTTCCAAATGGAGACTAGTGGGCTAGACCTGAGGAGGCGGCATTCCCCAAAATGGGCCCAAGGTAGCCACAAGCACATCCTAGATCCTTACCAAACGCCCAGTTTTCTCATTTGTGTCACCCACTTGACTCGTTGAAATTCAGATTCATAATTGCTGATATATAAAAAAATGGATGCAATGAAGTCACAGACATCTTGAGGAGTGATTTACAAAGATTAGAGAAAAATGCAACAGCTGGACTTCTGGAGTGGTGGAATGAGTGCTTTCATAAACTCTGTCTCAATAATTATAAATAATAATAATACAACAGTATGATTTAGGGAATGAGCTGTCCACAGATGGCTTTGAGAAGCTCTGACATATTCCTAAGGATTGTGAAGACCACACAAATGTGCAGAGCCATGCACTTGACCAGAAAACACCTGAGAGATTGCTCAGCTCTCTCTTTTGGCTGACCCTGAGGGCCTGCGCAAGCAGGAAGTAAAGGCTAAGGCCAACTTGCAGGCTGTCTTAATGTTGAAGATATGCCCCAACAAACACACAAAACCCTACACCACAAAGACTACTACAAATACTTCATCCATTCTTTTATTGATAGATACTTAGGTTGACTGTGAATAGTGTTAAAATCAACATGGGACTGCAGATATCTCTATGACATACTGATTTCCTTTCTTTTGGATAAATACCCAGCAGTGGGACTACTGAATCATGTGGTAGTTGTATTTTCACTTTTTTTGAGAAACCTCCATACCATTTTCCTTAAGGGCTGTACTCATTTACATTTCCACCAACAGTGTATGAGTGTTCTCATTTTCTGGCATCCTTGCTAACTTTTGTCACTTCTTTGCCTTTTTGACAACAGCCATTCTAACTTGGGTGAGACGGTATCTCAATGGGATTTTCATTTGCATTTCCTTGATTATTAACGATGTTTGGCATTGTTTTTAGATATCTCTTGGCCATTTGTGTGCCTTACTTTGAGAAATGTGTATTCAGGTCTTTTGCCCATTTTAAATTAGATTATTGCTATTATTTGCTATTGTTTGAGTTCCATATATATTCTGGGTATTAATCCTTTGTAAGATGTATAGTTTGCAAATATTCTCCCACATTCTGTATGTTCTTTCTGCACTTTGTTGATTTTTTCCTTTGCTGCAAAGAAGAGCGAAAAAGGACTGTTTCTTTTGCTGTGCAGAAGAGTAAGCAAACAATTTCATTCTTTCACAATATTAGTCATGCTCTTGTTTTGAGTTTGATTTAATACTATGTGCCTACTTTTGATTTTGTTGCCTGTACTTTTGAGATGTTACCCAAAAACTTTCTCTGTCTAGACAAATGTCCTGTACTTCCCCAATGCTTTTTTCTAGTAGTTTAACAGTTTAGGGCTTAAATTTAAGTCTTTAATCTATTTTGAGTTGATTTTTTAATATGGTGAAAGACGGGGATCTAGTTTCATTCGTGGGCATATGGATATCCAGTTTTCCCGGCACCATTTATTAAAGAGACTGCCTTTTAATATATCATCTTGAAATTTTGTTGCAAATGAGTTAGCTATAAGTGTGTGGATGTATTTCTGGATTCTCTGTTCTGATCCATTGGTCTATATGTCTGTTTTTATGCCAGCACCACAATGGTTTGATTACTGTATCTTTGTAGTATAATTTGAAGACAATTACTGTGCTTCCTCCAGATTTATTCTTTTTGCTCAGGATTGCTTTAGCTATTGAGGTCTTTTGTCGTTCCATACACATTTTAGAATCTTTTTCTATTTCTGGAAAGAATGTTATTGGTATTTTAATAGAGAATGCATTGACTCTTTAGGTTATTTTGCGCAGTATAGACATTCTAACAGTAATTCTTTTAACCCATGAGCATGGGATATCTTTCTTTTTGTTTGTGTGTGTAGATCCTCTTTGATATCTTTCTTCATTGTTATGTAGTTTTGTTCATAAAGATCTTTAACTATTTTGGTTAAATTTGTTCCTAGGTACTTCATTTTTTTGAAGCTATTGTAAATGGGACTCCTTTCTTGATTTCTTTTTCAGATTGATTACTATTAATTTATAGAGATGCTACTAATTTTTGTTTGTTGATTTTATATCCTGTAACTACTGAATTTATTGGTTCTACAGTTTTTTTTTTGGTGGGGTCTGTAGGTTTTTCTAAATGTAAGATTATGTTGTCTTCAAACACAAATAATTTGACTTCTTCCTTTCTAATTTGGATGCCCTTTCTTTCTCTTGCCCAATTGCTCTGGCTAGGACTTACAATACAATGTTGAACAGAAGTGCTGAAATTAGGTATTTTTGTTTTATTTCAGATCTTAGTCAAATGGCTTTCAATTTTTTTCCTATTCAGTATATTAGCTGTGAGTTTGTCATATATGGCCTCTGAGGCATTTTCCTTCTATATTCAATTTGTTGAGAGTTTTTAGCACGAAGGGATGTTAAATTTTACGGAATGTTTTTCACATCTTTTAAAAATGATCAAATGGATTTTGTCCATGATTCTGTAATGTATCACATTTGTTGATTTGCATAAGTTGAACTATCCTTGCATCTATGGGATGAATCCCATTTCATCACGGTGAATGATCTTTTTAATACACTGTTGAACTTGGTTTGCTAGTATGTTGTTGAAGACTTTTGCTTCCACATACATAAATGACATTAGCCTGTAGTTTTCTTTTTTTCATTTTGTTTTTATCTGGTTTTGATATCATGGTAATGCAAGCCTTGTGGAATGAATTCAGAAGCATTCTCTCCTCTTCAATTTTAATAGTTTGAGTAGGATTGGTATTAATTCTTTACATGTTTGGTAGAATTCAGCAATGAAGCCATTGGCTCCTGGGCTTTTCTTTGCTGAGAGACTTTAAAAAAATTTTTTGAGACAGGGTATTGCTCTGACACCCATGCTGGAGTGCAGTGGTGCAATCTCACTGCAACTTCTGTCTCCTGGGCTCAACTAAACCTCCCAACTCAGCCTTCCAAGTACCTGGGGCCACAGACATGCACTACCATACTCAGCTATTGTTTTGTAATTTTAGTAGAGACAGTCTCATCATGTTGCCCAGGCTGGTCTCAAACTCCTGAGCTCAAGTGATCCACCTGCCTCATCCTCCCAAAGTGCTGGGATTACAGGTATGAGGCAGCACACCCAACTGATCCTGTTTATTACAGCGTCAATCTTGTTGCTCATTATTGGTCCATTTGGGCTTTCTATTTCTTCCTGACTCTATCTTGGTACGTTCTATGTGTGCAGAAATTTACCCACTTTTTCTAGGAATTCCAACTTTTAAGTTAGAGGCACAGCAGAACTATCTTTCAAAGAGTAATAGGTTCAGTAAATTAAGATGAAGTTAGTAGGTTAGGCTGGAAATAGCAGACAAGCTAAGCTGGGGTCCAGAAGAAGGGAAAACTTTAATAAATAGAAAGTTTAGACTCATGTAGTCTCCACAGACTATAGACAAAAGAAAAGGTCAGAATTTGAGAATCTTCAGAAGTGATTGATTAGAGTGGACAATTTGGGCCAAAGTACAGATTGCTGACTATAAGTCATACAGAATAAACCAACCACCTTGGTACAGAGTAGATTAGAGCCAATAAAAAGCAAAAAAAAAAAAAAAACACTTTCTAAGTACATATTAGGTACTGAGCACCACTGTAACTTATGTTTTCCAAAAGTCAGAGCTTAGTTTGATATTTTCTCACAACTATATATAGATGTTTTATCCTTGAGGAAGACTTTATTTCTTTGCAGTTAGCAAAATTACCACAGCCTACTAACTGTTCCATGCATATATTAGATACTCAGTTGGTGCTGTTTGAGTTCTGGAATAAATTAATTACATTTTACTAAATTAAAATTTCTCAGCTAAATACTGAATATGTTTCCTAGGCCAAGGCCTCTTTAAGCAACATTTAAGAGTGGACCCAGTTACTCTTTATATCTCCAAACCATCACCACAGACTTTTTAGAGCAGCAGAAACAGAAAGTATTTCTCACATAAAAATAGAAATTCCAAATTCTATGTTTGGTTTATCCCCATTCTTTATTCTGCCTAGATATTTTACAGTTGCATCACCAAGCTATAGCATGCAATCCAAATCTGATGTGTGTTGGTGAGTATAAACACATTTCTGAATAATACTATTATTTTAGAAAATAGCTGCTCAATACATTTGTGAGATGAAGCAATTATGCTCTCTGAACTAATTAAAAACACGTTACATATGTGTATGTACATGTGTGTATATACACACACACTCACACATACATAAAGAGACAGAAAAATTGTATACACCTATTCTAGGTGTAACCATGAGCTTGATGAAATAAACTCTAAAAAAAAACTTGCAATATCTACATTTAGGCCTTGAATAAAATGAGAAGTATGAGCGTGGGCAACACCCAACCATACTAAGAGGCAAGTTTGTCTAGTTGGGTATCATTAAGGTGACAGGAATAGCTTTTATTTCACAAATTGTGGCAATGATGTGGAAGGATGGACATAAGGAAAGAAAGAAATAAGAAAGGAAGCTACTTCCGTGAAAATGGCCTACCTCATCCGCAGTAATATCAATTCTAAATCATCTTCCCACTGCCAGCTGTTTTCCTGGTTCTCTGTCATATACTTATGCTAGCTTAACTTAAATTATATTAGCTTACAAAAGATAGTAGAGTAGAAAGTATAGACAGAGAAACTTGGTTCTAATCTTTGCTTTATATAAGAGACCCAGGTCACTGTCTTTTGGGGCCTCAGTTTCTTTATCTGTGAAGTGAGGCAGTTATCCTGCATAATAATCTCTCAAGTTCCCTGTGGCTCCAAGATTCTTTGTTTTAGCTAACAGAAATTCTGGGATGAAGAGAACATTCTTAAAAAGTATTAGAATTTCTGGAATTGATTTTATAGATGTCAGTGAATATTGATGGTAGAAAAGAGGACAGTAAAACAAATTCCTGTACACATAGATTAAATGCATTCATAGTGGTTTGGTCTGAATAAGAGAATAACAAATCACAAATTCCTTTAAAAACACAAGTAGTAGGAGGAGGACAAGTTGTTCTTAGACAATCAGGATATTGAAGTCTAGCCTCTTGTATGTTTCTCATTTAAATAAATTTATTTTTTTTCAAAACCAAACTTTTAGGCTTCTAAGCAAAGATACGAAGTCTTCCCTGATGGCTTCCACTTGAAGAGTCCTTTCCATCCTCCTACTTTCTGTTAGCCTTCACACCTCTCCCATGGCCCATATCACGTTCCACACAACATTGTAATTATAAATACAAATGTTATTTTTCCAAGTAGACCATGGGCTTCTTGAGATTATTTATCTTTGAAGTTGCAGATCCTGGTACCTTACAAATAGGAGACACTCAGTAAAAATGAATGAGGAACGAAGGAATGGGAAGGAAGGAAGAAAAGGGAAGGATGAAGGGAGAGAAGAGGGAGGAACAAGAAACACACATATGTAGCAATATATTATTCGATGGCATCTAGTTCCTTAAAAGAGTTAATGACCCCTAACTATAGGGGTATACAAAGTAAGGAGAAATGCATCCAACAGGACACTCAGCTTGATCAAGCTAAGGCTTGATTCTCTCTGGAGAAGAGATGATCAGGCACATCATCAAAGAGAATAAAAAACCTGTTGAGCCTGACCAGGTTCATTTAAGGTGCTAGAGATGCCACACTCCCCACAGATCCTGGTTATGAATATCACAGATAAATATTTCCTATTCTTTCCTCTCAACTCACAATCATTTTCCATAAATCTTCTTTAAAGATAGTGTTTAATCAGAACAGGGCAAGATTTGGACTAGATAAAAGCTGAACACTTCCCCTCCCACCATATCCCCTGGTATCAGAAGCTGCAAAAGGAAACTAAAATACATACAAAGCAAGTTTTTTAAAATTTGTATATTCCTCTATATAAGTATTAGCACAACTACAGAAAATCAGTAGCTTACCATCCACAAGAAAGAAAAAAATTAAGATTCAATTCTTAAAGACAAACCTACTCAACTCATTGTCATTTATAGCTACAACCAAATAATTGCAATCTTCATCTCAGGGAACAGGAAAGAAACAATATAATGTGACACTTTCTTGTCTTCCTCTGTCCTACAAATGTCTTGACCACATGACTACAAAAGGAAGAGGAAAACACTATCAGCAATCAAAGCCAAAGGGCATTTTTTTGACCTTATGTCAAAATAAACTCAAATTATTACAGTCTACTTTGACCAAATAACACATGGTGATGTGTTTCATTACAAACTATTGAAAGATTATTTTGTGGAGGAAAATTGCAATTCTAGACAATAAACACTTCAAATGGGGCAACATTTCAGAGGCCAGAACCGCTACTTCATACTCCAACTCCCCCTCCAATATTCCACATTCATTAGTTTTGGTCATCAAGCTGTCACAACAGCTGGCAAGATGCGATTCAACACAGACAATGGGATTCAACAATTTCATCTAGAGAGACGACGAAATTGAACCTCTGGTGAAGTTCAAAGAACCTCTTGAAACTTAATGAACACCCTATCCATTTGAAAAAATGAAAGCTTAAATTAGGTTGCTCTACTATCTCAATGTTAAATATGTGTACAATTTAATTAACTGATACTTGCATTGTCTCCCATAACCTTTTTTTTTTTACTTCACTCCTTTTTAAGGAAACTGAACCCTAGGCAAATGAGGTAATGATGGAATGTTACATGGTTTTTAGATGGAGCAATTAATCAGTAGATCAGAGGAAGAGATCACAGAAGGTCAGATGTAAACCTCTCTTTTCTGAGTGCAGCAGCTGCTTCTACGGGCTGACTGGGACTTCCATGAAACCCGAACTGGTGGAGAATCAAACTGAAACTGAATAGCCCAAGCTCAAAGCTCAGAAATCACATCACTGGACCCTGTTTCCCGTTCCATACACTAATGTCATCAGACTTTTGCTCTATTTCAAAAGGACCCCAAAAATGGTTTTTGCAGAGAGATTTGAGCACACCCCTAAATCCAGGACTGCATTAACACGTGACATGGAAGGTGAAAACAAAAAATCTAGGTCTCTGATATCAAAAGCATGAAACCCAGATATATTTTCTGGCTGAAATGTTTCTGGATATTTGCCTAGGTTTGCTACTTCCCTTACAAGCATAAACTAGGCAAAACTAAATGCAGCAATCTTCTTGAATTCTGTGGTGTTAGTACTTGGCCTTCACTCAGAATAATTCAGCTGTCACTTTTCAAAAATCCGAAAGGGTTTGCATGACGTCAAATACATTTACATGTCTGCATTCTTAGTGCCATGGAGACTGACACTGGCTATCTGCAGGTACTTAAGGAAAAGCAGAACGAGTGGACCATTTCTGATTTAAAACACAGTTACTCTTAGGATGACTCAATATTTAAAGGAATGAGTGAAACAAAGTGGATATGAAAGTAGAGAATGAAGAAGAAATTTGGGTGTTTGACCCTAGGTTTACTACTGTGGTGAGATCCTTAGCAAGTCACCTAAATGGGGCTCTTTTGGCCCTGTTTCTTAATGTGCAAAAATAAAGAAGTTGATCTGCTGGTAATGTGTTTTATGCCTCACAGATTCTTGGAAAAAAGTTGATATTGTTAGAGATAGGACATCTACATTTAGTTTTAGCCCCTACGTTCTCTATGATTTTTATCTTTTAAAAAAATCAAACGAAATGAGAAAAATACTTATTAACATAGTCTTCTATGATGAGAAGTGAGAGTCTTAGTCACTGAGAAAATGTCACAATAGCAAAGTGTCTTGGGATATTAGTTAATATGAGTTTTGCCTCAAAAAACATTCTTAACTCAATTGAATTAAATAAGATGGAATTTCTGTGTATGTGTGTGTGTGTTTGTGTGTGTGTGTCCGTCTGTATCTGTCTCTCATTACAAGATTTTTAGAAGTAGAGCAACTAAAAAATGGTATCCAAGACCCAGGTTTTTAATATTTTTTCAACACTGTTACTTCTAGAAAATGTGCCTTTTCTTATAACCAGCTCTTCTCATGCTTACAAGACAGCTGCAGCAGCTCCAGGAATCATATCTTCATAACACCGTCCAGCAGATAAAGAGGAGCCATGTCATCCCTTTTCTGTGTGTCTCATTGTATCAGAAAAATAAACATTTCCCAGAAGTTTGTAGCATATTTCTAGTCATGTCTCAGACCAAATTTTGACTTCTGCTTGTTTCTGTATCAATCTTTAAAATGAAAAGGATGACCAGAATTAGATTAGCTCAATTGTAGATTCATGCCCTGGCCCTGGCAACCTGGATGACTTTTCCTGAAGTACGTGGCTGTGTGGAAAATCAGTGCTATTAGGAAAGCACCCACTTATGGGAATATGCTTTGAGAGGAAACCAGATTTGCTACACAGGCAAAATCTTCATAATAAATATACTATTGTAAAGGAATTAGCCAGATCAATAATCACAATAAAATTGGGCACTGCTCAAATTTTCCACTTAAGGGCATACTGAGCAAATTAAATACAATACTAAGGGAAATTGCTACCTCTTTACAGTTTCTGATGGATTTGTAGGAAAAGTTAAAAAACATCTATAGTAGATGTCAACCTGACCTTTCCTATATGACCCTCTTGCATCTTATTGGAAGAGTAGCATGAAGAGAACAAGAGAAGGTCAAAAGTCTCAAACCCCTTACAGTCATCTATGAGGGTTAGAATAAACTTCTTCCAAACTCCTGTTAAGGCTGCTATTTTGGCCTCCTCCCATGAATGACAAATGTTCTTAATGGCATCTAGAATGGTGAATCCTTTCCAGAAGGTTTTCAATTTGCTTTGTTCAGATGTATCAGAAGAATCATTATTTATAGTAGCTATGGCATTAGAAAATGTATATCTTTAATATTAAAACTTGAACATAAAAGTTACTCCTTGATCCACGGGCTATACAAAGAATCTGATGTTAGTAGGCAGGAAAACAACATTAATATCCTTGAACACATCCATCAGAGTTCTTGGGTTAACAGGTACATTGTCAATGAACAGTAATATTTTGAAAAGAATCATTTTTCCTGAGAAGCAGGTCTCAACAGTAGGCTTAAAATATTTACTAAACCATGCTGTAAACATATGTGCTGTCCTCCAGGCTTTGTTGTCCCATTTATAGAGCACATTTAGTGTTGATTTAGCATTATTCTTAATGGTGCTAAGGTTTTCAGAATGGTCAATGAGCATTGGCTTCAACTTAGAGTCTTCACTTGCATTAGCCCCTAACAAGAGAGTCAGCCTATCTTTTGAAGTCAGGTATTGACTTCTCTCTAGTTACAAATGTTCTCAATGACATATTTTACCAATAGAAAGCTGTTTTATCTCCACTGAAAATCTACTGCTTAGTATAGACACCTTCATCAATGATCTTATCTTAATCTTCTGGATAACTTGCTACACCTTCTACATCATTACTTCCTGCATCACTTTGCACTTTT
This sequence comes from Nomascus leucogenys, assembly GCF_006542625.1. Taxonomy (NCBI): domain Eukaryota; kingdom Metazoa; phylum Chordata; class Mammalia; order Primates; family Hylobatidae; genus Nomascus; species Nomascus leucogenys. The sequence continues at coordinate 122,574,961 of NC_044382.1, forward strand.
ATGCTGTAGAGGCAGCTTCTTAAACCTTGTAAACCAACATCTACTAGCTTCCTACTTTTCTTCTGCAGCTTCCTATCTCTCTCAGCCTTCATGGAATTGAAGAGAGTTAAGGCCTTGCTATGGATCAGGCTTTGGCTTAAGGAAATGTTGTGGATGGTTTGATCTTCTCTCCGGGCCACTCAAACTTTCTCCAGATCTGTAATAAGGCTGTATAATTTTCTTGTCATTTATGTGTTCACTGGAGTAGCAATTTTAATTTCCTTCAATAACATTTCCTTTGCATTAACAACTTGACTTTTTTTTCTGGTGCAACAAGTCTAGCTTTCAGCCTATCTTGGCTTTCAACATGCCTTCCTCTTTAAGCTTAATAATTTCTAGCTTTAGATTTAAACTGAGACACTTGCAACTCTTCCTTAGAGACCACTGTAGCATTATTAATTGTCCTAATTTTAACATTGTTGTGTCTCAGAGAATAGGGTGGTCCAAGGAGAGAGGGAAAGAGGGGAAAACAGCTCATCACTGGAATTGTCAGAACACCCACAGAACTAATCAATTAAATTTGCTATTTTATATGGTTGTGGTTCATGGCACCACAAAACAATTACAATTGTAACATCAAAGATCACTCATCACAGATCACCATAACAGATATAAAGGAGTTGGAAATATTATGAGAATTACTAAAATGTGACACAAAGATATAAAGTGAATATATGCTGTTGGAAAAAATAGTGCTGATGGAATTGCTCAATATGGGGTTGTCATAATCCTTCAATTTGTTAAAAAAAAAACCCCACAGTATCTGCAAAGCACAATAAAGTGAAGTGCAATAAAACGATGTAACTCTATCCCTTTTTCATAGCACAGTTCCCTGAGACCAGAGCATCCCTCCTGGTCTTTTTCCTGGGAGCAATGGAATGCTGGGTACTGTTAGTGGAAGCAGAGGGGCTTCTTTAAGATTGAGAAATCAGAATACGACTGGATAGAGAAGCTTAGGTAAATCTGACCCACTCATGTTCACTCTATTTGTTTCAGAAGAGTAGAGAAGACAGCTCACGAGAGCAATTATAAAGGCACTGGCAAAAAAAGAAAGCTTAAACGTCAGGTCTCCAAGCCCCCTAAGCCTCACCTCACATGACTAACAACTTCACACCAGGAAACCTCAAGGAGGCTTGCCACTGTCTCCCACCCAACTTCTATAAGTCATCCTAAATGCAGCAAGGTGAGCCCCTCTGAAAATCTATACTCCTTCACTCTTAGCCTTTACTGTTCTAATCTTCACCTTCCGTATCCCCAAGAAGTTGTCACCCTCTGCCTCTTTCCTGAAGAATCTATCTTCTATCCTGGTCCTTGCAGGGCGGTGAGTCTCCCATCAGGTTACTTAACTGTGTATGTCCGCTGCTTGAATTCTGAAGGCCCCATGATGAGCCAATGCCACAGTGCCCAGCAGAGGAGCAGATAGATGCCTTTGAGAACCCCAAAATCCTGGATCATAACTGGGAATATACCAAGGAAAACAGTCTCATTGTATATACACAGTAGGGAAAGAGGTAGAAAACTAGCTTAAGAAAAGTTTAGAGAAGGAAGGTAGGGTGCATCTCTGGAGTTGTCCTGCTGCCACCCAGGAATGCCTGTGTGAAAGTCCTAAAAAACTCTTCTACTCATCAAGCTGGACTTTTCCAAGTCATTCTTCAGTCTCTCAGCTCCTTCACAGTTTAGGGATACATTCTTCTATATAGTCCCACTTTTTTTCCCCTAACAGTCCTCAAGCTCCACATTTGCCACTTGCCTATAGCCACAATTATTCATTCCTCTACACTCACCCAGGCCTTTGCACTTATCATTACTTATGTTCGCAACACTCTGCCCTAGAAAGACATATGGCTCACTTCCTCACTTCATTCAGGTCTCTGCTCTAGTGTTTCTTTCTCAGGGAGGAGACAGATGATCTTCCCATAGAAACACCACCCTGTCAGTCTCTATCACCTGCCAGGTTATTTTCTTTACAGCGCTTTTCACTACCTGTCAAATTTGTTTGTCTTCCATTCCCCATCCAATTCCAACACCAAAATACAAATTCCATGAAAGCAGGGATTTGTTCATTTACTGAGATATCTTTAGGGCCTATAACAGAGCCTGGCACATAGCAGTTGCCCAATAATTAATGACTGGATGATTCTTCCACATCCTGGTGCACTACCAACATTTCCAGAAGACTCATTTCTGTTCTTCTTTAACATTTCTTCCACGAGGCTTCTATTGACCTTTTCAATTTTTGCTGAAGTTGCTTTAACATTAGCTCATTCAGATTCATGTATTATAAGACCCCCAAAAAAACTGATTTAAAAGTGTTTCTGAGAGAAACACTTTCAAAATGGAAATCCATCCTTAAAAAATCTTCTCTGGCATAAAAGCATTGAGAAAACTGACAAAAATGGTCACAATCAACTGCTTCAAAAATCTGGAAATTAACCAGTTGCAAAACTTCCAAGGAGCATTTAATCAAGAAAAATGGCTGAATCTCAGTAAGTACAGCAAGCTTATGGCTCACTTCCCCTGGCTCAGCTCTGTGGTAGCATAGTAAATCCACAACCTACCAAGCATGATGGCTGTGAAGACTATCAGCCTAGCAGATGCTGCCTGATCATCTTCCCTATGCGTGGTCTCAAGATCATATCACTCAATGTTTCAGCAACTTACCTAGCTTACAAATTTTGACCAATATCTCACCAGATCTCTTTAATCTCTGCCCTAAAACCACCTTAAGATAAAGCTAAGGCCTCCAGCACCCTCCACTCCCGTCATGTTTCCCTAACTTTCTCTTTTAGAGATGCCATTGATATGCTGTTGTCAAGGTGGTAATCTTCCTTGGCAGTAAGTTTAATAAATGCAGCTTTGTATGATCAATGGTCGTTTCTACTGGCCTTTCCCGGGGTCTTGGACATCACCCAACTTGACACTTGTTTTCTTGCCTCTGACTCTTACTAACCTGTGAATCAGGGGCTACTTCTTTTTTTCTCTGTCACCAAGTTAAGCACAACCTTGGAATAAAGTAGACACTAAGTCAATATTTACTGAATGATTGAGTTTATGCAAGATAGAAACTTGGTAGATTTAAATCTGGAGTTTAGTTTGCATTCTGTTTCTATTGGAAGTTAAATACCTGGGTCCATATTTCTTTGCCTACTCAGTGAAACAATAGAAGCAAAGGCAAAGAACACAGGAACAGAACAAAATGCCAAGAATGTTTGCTTTAAAGTATATATAGCAGCACAACAGGAAAGACCTTGAGCCATGCTGCGTGGTAATGGGCAGAGACTGTCACCTCAAATTCTTTCATAAACATTGAGTCATGGCCTACAATGCACATATCTATCATGCAGTAAATAGGAAATGATAAATTTGACATAACATTTGTTTCTTTTGAGGAAAACATTATATAAGTGATCAAGTTAGTGGAGAAGAGAGCCAACTTGAGTGGCTTTCGAACAGTAAGAAAATTAAATGCTCTGTTACTGCTCCCCCACTTTTAAATGCAGACTTTATAGTCTTTTATTTTAACTGTGTTTGTGGAGACACAGGTAAAGAATATTTCTCTATTCAAGATAAACAACAATGCAGTGATAAACAAAAGCTGACCCTAGGTATTAGTGTTAGGAGTTAGCGGGGAGTGATAGAAACTACACAGAATTGGGAATGCCCTTTCTAAATGAGAGGAGCCACCACATAGAAAACAAACCTGGCACTACCATCCCCACCTTCATTTCCTAAAAAAAATGAACATTAATTTTTATGTGAGAAATCCCAATATTTAAATTTTGGTTTACATTTAATAAGGGAAAAGGAAAAAAATAAGAAAGAGAAGGGAAAAAATAAAACAAAGAAGGTCAGGTGCAATGGCTCATGTCTATAATCCTAGCAGTTTTGGGAGGCTGAGGCAGGAGGATTGCTTGAGCCCAGGAATTCAAGACCAGCCTGGGCAACATAGTGAGACCCCTGCCTCTACAAAAAAATAATTTAAAAATAATTAGCCAGGCATGGTGACATGTACCTCTGGTTCCAGCTATTTGGGAGACTGAGAGGAGAGGACTGCTTGAGCTCCAGAGTCTGAGGCTGCAGTGAGCTGTGATCATGCCACTGAACTCCAGCCTATGTGACAGAGTGAGACCTTGTCTTAAAAAAAAAGAAAACAAAAGAAAGAGAAGAGAAGAAAGAAGCACTGTGAAAGCCAAGTAAAATGTGTCTGAGGACCACCAATTTCCACACCTGCTCTAGTCTACCCACCACTTGCACCGATGTAGAAATTTACATCAAGAGAGGAAATGTGACTGGTCAGGATCAAGGAACTAGATAGAATCCAGGTGATTTTATTCCTACGGCTCTCTTCTTATTCTTAGTACATCTTCATAGCCTTCCTAGTCATATAACCACAATCTCATCCACACAAGCATTTTCTTATGGCTCTTTAAAATCTATCTCCTGGAAACGTAGCACACTGACAGAGTAGCAACACTCTCATTACTTAGGAAAAGAAGAGCACGAGGGAGCACACACTTCTCTTCCCCACACAGTACTCAGTGAGCCTTTGGCTTCCAGGAGGCCCACTTCCTGAATCCTTTACAACATGGCCCAAGGGGCCAGAGAGTGCTCAAAGGAAATAATTGTTATTATTAAATCTTGCCATCAAGCTTAGCCTGGTACAATAATTTTCTTCTCAGGCTCTCACAGCATTTTAGAAATATCCATCTCATCTCATATGCTCACTAAATAAGGTTGCACAGGAAAACATTAGTCATATTGATGAGGATGAGGTATGGATAGTAGAAAACTTTAGACCTGGTAAATAGAAATAAAAGCTAAGAGAGAAACAACAACAACAAGAGCAAATCCTGATGTGTTAGGCCCTCTCTTCTTTTATTTCCTAAAAAAGTTATTATTTGTAAAGCTACTTCTGAGACCTGTTTACTGAGCTGTCTTTAAACAGATTATGACAGTGCAGTGAGTTTAATTTCAGAAACTCTTTCTAAAATTTTATAATTTCTTAATTTCATAGCTCTTTCTAATGCCACTCTGATTCACTAACAGCTTGTCCATTTTAATAGCTGGGGTCCTTTTTTGATTCCAGTGTGAGTTAAAAGAATCTTAAGAAAGGTTGTGATCTTCTTGGTTCCAAGATGGCCAAACAGGGACACCTCTAGTCTGCAGCTCCCAGTGTGATCGATGCAGAAGATGGGTGATTTCTGCATTTCCAACTGAGGTACCTGGTTTAGCTCACTGGGACTGGTTGGACAGTGGGTGCAACTCATGGAGGGTAAGCGAAGCAGGGTGGGGCGTCACCTCACCCGGGAAGCGCAAGAGGTCAGGAAATTTCCCTTTCCTAGCCAAGGGAAGCTGTGACAGACTACCTGGAAAAACGGGGCACTCCCATCCAAATACTGTGCTTTTCCCAAGGTCTTAGCAACCAGCAGACAAGATGATTCTCTACTGTGCCTGGTTTGGTGGGTCCCATGCCAATGGAGCCTTGTTCACTGCTAGTGCAGCAGTCTGAGATTGATCTGCAAGGTGGCAGCCTGGCTGGGGGAGGGGCATCTGCCATTGCTGAGGCTTGAGTAGGTAAACAAAGTGGCTGGGAAGCTCAAACTCAGCTCAACAAGGCCTACGGCCTCCAGACTCCACCTTTGTGGGCAGGGCATAGCTGAATAAAAGGCAGCAGACAACTTTTGCAGACTTAAACATCCCTGCCTGACAGTTCTGAAGAGAGCAGTGGTTCTCCCCACATGGTGTTCGAACTCTGAGAACGGACAGACTGCCTCCTAAAGTGGGTCCCTGACCCCCGTGTAGCCGAAGTGGGAGACACCTCTCAGTAGTGGCCAACTGACACCTCATACAGGCAGCTGCCCGTCTTGGACAAAGCTTCCAGAGGAGGGATCAGGCAGCAATATTTGCTGTTCTGCAATGTTTGCTCATCTGCAGCCTCTGCTGGTGATACCCAGGCAAACAGGGTCTGGAGTCAAACTCCAGCAAACTCCAACAGACCTGCAGCGGAGGGGAATGTTAGAAGGAAAACTAACAAACAGAAAGGAATAGCATCAACATCAACAAAAAGGTCATCTACCCCGAAACCCCATCTGTAGGTCACCAACATCAAATACCAAAGGTAGACAAAACCACAAAGATGGGGAGAAACCAGAGCAGAAAAGCTGAAAATTCTAAAAAATGACAGTGCCTCTTCTCCTCCAAAAGATTGCAACTCCTCATGAGGAACGAACAAAACTGGATGGAGAATGACTTTGATGAGTTGACAGAAGTAGGCTTCAGAAGGTTGTTAATAACAAACTTCTCTGAGGTAAAGAAGGATGTTCAAACCAATCGCAAGGAACCTAAAAACCTTGAAAAAAGATTAGATGAATGGCTAATTAGAATAAACAGTGTAGGGAAGACCTTAAACGACCTGATGGAGCTGAAAACTATGGCATGAGAACTTCATGACACATGCACAAGCTTCAATTGCCAATTCAATCAAGTGGAAGAAAGGGTATCAGTGATTGAAGATCAAATTAATGAAATAAAGCAAGAAGACAAGGTTAGAGGAAAAAGAGCAAAAAGAAATGAACAAAACCTCCAGGAAATATGGGACTATGTGAAAAATCCAAATCTACATTTGATTGGTGTACCTGAAAGTGATGGGGAGAATGAAACCAAGTTGGAAAACACTCTTCAGGATATTATCCAAGAGAACTTCCCCAACCTAGCAAGGCAGGCCAACATTCAAATTAAGGAAATACAGAGAACACCACAAAGATACTCCTCGACAAGAGCAACTCCAAGACACATTATTGTCAGAATCAGCAAGGTTGAAATGAAGGAAAAAGTGTTAAGGGCAGCCAGAGAGAAAGGTTGGGTTACCCACAAAGGGAAGCCTACTGGACTAACAGCTGATCTCTTGGCAGAAACCCTACAAGCCAGAAGAGAGTGGGGGCCAATACTGAACATTCTTAAAGAAAAGAATTTTCAACCCAGAATTTCATATCCAGCCAAACTAAGCTTTGTAAGTGAAGGAGAAATAAAAAACCCTTTACAGACAAGCAAATGCTGAGAGATTTTGTCACCACCAGGCCTGCCTTACAAGAGCTCCTGAAGGAAGCATTAAACATGGAAAGAAACAATTGGTACCAGCCACTGCAAAAACATGCCAAATTGTAAAGACCATCAAGGCTAGGAAGAAACTGCATCAACTAATGGGCAAAATAACTAGCAGGCATCATAATTACAGGACCAAATTCACGCACAACAATATTAACCTTAAATGTAAATGGCCTAATGCCCCGATTAAAAGACACAGACTGGCAATTTGGATAAAGAGTTAAGACCCATCTGTGTGCTGTATTCAGGAGACCCATCTCACGTGCAAAGATGCACATAGGCTCAAAATAAAGGGATGGAGGAAGATCTACCAAGCAAATGGAAAGAAAAAAAATAGCAGGGGTTGTGTTCTAGTCTCTGATAAAACAGACTTTAAACCAACAAAGATCGAAAGAGACAAAGAAGACCATTACATAATGGTAAAAGGATCAATTCAACAAGAAGAGCTAACTATCCTAAATATATATGCACCCAATACAGGAGCACCCAGATTCATAAAGCAAGTCCTTAGAGACCTACAAAGAGACTTAGACTCCCACACAATAATAATGGGAGATTTTAATACCCCACTGTCAATATTAGATCAATGAGACAGAAGGTTAACAAGGATATCAAGGACTTGAACTCAGCTCTGCAACAAGCAGGCCTAATAGACATCTACAAAACTCTCCACCCCAAATCAACACAATATACATTCTTCTCAGCACCACATCACACTTATTCTAAAATTGACCACATAATTGGAAGTATAGCACTCCTCAGCAAATGTAAAAGAACAAAAATCACAACAAACTGTCTCTCATACCACAGTGCAATCAAATTAGAACTCAGGATTAAGAAACTTACTCAAAACTGCACAAATACCTAGAAACTGAACAACTTACTCCTGAATGACAACTAGGTAAATAACGAAATGAAGGCAGAAATAAAGATGTTCTTTGAAACCAATGAGAACAAAGACACAATGTACCAGAATCTCTGGGACACATTTAAAGCAGTATGCAGACGGAAATTTATAGCACTAAATGCCCATAAGAGAAAGCAAGAAAGATCTAAAACTGGCAAACATTCAAAAGCTAGCAGAAGGCAAGAAAAAACTAAGATCATAGCAGAAGTGAAGGAGATAGAGACACAAAAAACACTTCAAAAAATCAATGAATCTAGGAGCTGGTTTTTTCAAAAGATCAACAAAATTGATAGACTGCTAGCAAGACTAATAAAGAAGAAAAGAGAGAAGAATCAAATAGATGCAATAAAAAATGATAAAGGGGCTATTACCACCAATCCCACAGAAATACAAATGACCATCAGAGAATACTATAAACAGCTCTATGCAAATAAACTAGAAAATCTACAAGAAATGGATAAATTTTTGGACACAAACACCCTTGCAAGACTAAACCAGGGAATAAGTTGAATCTCTGAAAAGACAATGACAGGCTCTGATATTGAGGCAAGAATTAATAGCCCATCAACCAAAAAAAGTACAGGACCAGACGGATTCACAGGCAAATTCTTCCAGAGCTACAAAGAGGAGCTGGTACCATTCCTTCTGAAACTATTCCAATCAATAGAAAAGAAGTAATCCCCTCTAACTCATTTTATGAGGCCAACATCATCCTGATACCAAAGACTGGCAGAGACACAACAACAACAAAAAAGATAATTTTAGACCAATATCCCTGATGAACATTGATGCAAAAATCCTCAATATAATACTGGCAAACCGAATCCAGCAGCACATCAAAAAGCTTATCCACCACGATCAAGTCAGCTTCATCCCTGGGATGCAAGGCTGGTTCAACATATGCAAATCAATAAATGTAATTCATCACATAAACAGATCTAACAACAAAAATCACAAGATTATCTCAACATATGCAAAAGGCTTTCGACAAAATTCAACAGCTCTTCCTGCTAAAAACTCTCAATAAACTAGCTATTGATGGAATGTATATCAAAATAATTAGAGCTATTTATGACAAACCCATAGCCAATATCATACTGCATGGGCAAAAACTGGAAGCATTCCCTTTGAAAACCCGCACAAGACAAGGATGCCCTCTCTCACCACTACTATTCAACATACATATGTAACAAACCCGCACGTTGTGCACATGTATCCTAAAACTTGAAGTATAATAATAATAAAAAACAAACAAACAAAAAACATAGTGTTGGAAGTTCTGGCCAGGGCAATCAGGCAAGAGAAAGAAATAAAGTGTATTCAATTAGGAAACGAGGAAAACAAATTGTCCCTGTTTGCAGATGACATGATTGTATATTTAGAAAACCCCATCATCTCAGCCCAAAATCTCCTTAAACTGATAAGCAACTTCAGCAGTCTCAGGATACAAAATCAATGTGCAAAAATCACAAGCATTCCTATACACCATTAACAGACAAACAGAGAGCCAAGTCATGAGTGAATTCCCATTCACAATTGCTACAAAGAGAATAAAATACCTAGGAATCCAACTTACAAGGGATGTGAAGGACCCCTTCAAGGAGGACTACAAACCAATGCTCAACAAAATAAAAGATGACACAAACAAATGGAAGAATATTCCATGCTCATGGATAGGAAGAGTCAGTATCATGAAAATGGCCATACTGCCCAAAGTAATTTATAGATTCAATGCCATCCCTATGAAACTACCAATGACTTTCTTCACAGAATTTGAAAAAAACTACTTTAGAGTTCATATGGAACCAAAAAAGAGCCTGCATTGCCAAGACAATCCTACGCCAAAAGAACAAAGCTGGAGGCATCACGCTACCTGACTTCAAGCTATACTACAAGGATACAGCAATAAAAACAGCATGGTACTGGTACTGAAACAGATATGTAGACCAATGGAACAGAACAGAGTCCTCAAAAATAGCACCACACATCTACAACCATCTGATCTTTGACAAACCTGACACAAATGAGAAATAGGGAAAGGATTCCCTATTTAATAAATGGTGCTCGGAAAACTGGCTAGCCATATGTAGAAAGCTGAAACTGGATCCCTTCCTTATACTTTATACAAAAATTAATTCAAGATGGAGTAAAGACTTAAATGTTAGACCTAAAACCATGAAAACCCTAGAAGAAAACCTAAGCAATACAATTCAGGACATAGGCATGGGCAAGGACTTCATGACTAAAACACCAAAAGCAATGGCAACAAAAGCCAAAATAGACAAATGGAATCTAATTAAACTAAAGAGCTTCTGCACAGCAAAAGAAACTACCATCAGAGTGAATAGGCAACCTACAGAATGGGAGAAAATTTTTACAATCTACTCATCTGATAAAGGGCTAATATCCAGAATCTACAATGAACTCAAACAAATTTACAAGAAACAATCAAACAACCCCATCAAAAAGTGGGCAAAGGATATAAACAGACACTTCTAAAAAGAAGACATTTATGCAGCCAACAGACACATGAAAAAATGCTCATCACTGGTAATCAGAGAATAATAGCAAATCAAAACCACAATGAGATACCATCTCATGTCAGTTAGAATGGCAATCATTAAAAAGTCTGGAAACAGCAGATGCTGGAGAGGATGTGGAGAAATAGGAACGCTTTTACACTGTTGGTGGGGAGGGTAAATTAGTTCAACCATTGTGGAAGACAGTGTGGCAATTCCTCAAATATCTAGGATTAGAATTACCATTGGACCCAGAAATCCCATTACCGAATATATACCCAAATGATTATAAATCATGCTGCTATAAAGACACATGCACACGTATGTTTATTGCAGCACTATCCACAATAGTAAAGACTTGGAACCAACCCAAATGTCCATCAGTGATGGACTGGATTAAGAAAATGTGGCACATATACACCTTAGAATACTATGCGGCCATAAAAAAGGATGAGTTCATGTCCTTTGCAGGGACACGGATGAAGCTGGAAATCATCATTCAGAGCAAACTATCACAAGGATAGAAAACCAAACACCACATGTTCTCACTCATAGGTAGGAATTGAACAATGAGATCACTTGGATGCAGGGCCTGGAACATCACACACTGGAGCCTGTCGGAGGGTGGGGACCTGGGGGAGGAATAGCATTAGGAGAAATACCTAATGTGAATGATGAGTTGATGGCTGCAACAAACCAACATGGCACATGTATATCTAGGTATCAAACCTGAACGTTGTGCACATATACCCTAGAACTTAAAGTATCATAAAAAAATTGAACAAATTTAAAAAGTAAAACTCGGAACAACAACAAAAAGCCCTGTCATCCCCAATTCAAGGTACTTAAGATAATAATCTACATGAGATACACTATTATTGGTTAAAAAAAGAGGTTGTGATTATATGGCTGACATGAAAACAGGTGAATTAGAACATGGCAGGTACCTATCTGGAGACAAAATGTTCTCAACAGGACTTATATAAATAAAAAGATAAATTTTTATTTCCAATACATTTCTTATTTCTCTCTTATTAGATCATAAAACCATCAGTGGATCGTGATTAACACCTAAGTATTTCTCAATACTATAAAAATCATCTGGGGGTATGTTAAGAATACAAATTTGTGGATTTTACTTCAGACACTGTGAATTGGAATTCTCCCTAGATGATTCTGATATACACAGAGATTGAGAACAATGAAACTGGGGGAAAAAAAACTTCACATGCTGAGAAAAAATAGGGTCAGGGTTTTTATAGGGTGACTCAGTTTAATACATCAGAAAGTGCTGCACTCTGAGGGAACAATAGGGAAATACATTATCTACAGCAACTTGGTCTCCAGCTCCTAATTAACAAGACTAGAACCCCAAATACTTCGTGAATTTCAACTGAAGCCACACGAACAAGGTGACCACCCATGGATCTGCCTTTCAGGTCTGCTGCGTGACTCTGAGCAAGTCATCTAACCTCTTTGCACACTTCTAGAGTGATCATGAAGAAAGGTATTGCCTCTACACAAAAGCATGGGGTCAGGCCGAGCATGAATACCACAGTGCCACTTCTGTATCAATATGCACAATTATATTTACATGTGTCTTTCCACAGTTTCTATTTGAGCAACAAACTTTGATAACTAACCACAACATTATCAAGATAGATCAAATCAAATATTGTAGATCATTTGATTAATTACGAAGAGTTCAAAACAAGAACTGGAAAATAGTTGACTGAAGACAAGTAAATTAAAGTCAGAAAAAAATATTGTTGCTTATAATTTAAAAGCCCAATTACATGACAAAACTATATTTAACTTTAAGAGGAGACTTACCTTGAGTGATGTATGAACAGAGACAAAATTATATTTACCCTATCTTAAAATTTCTATCTTGCCTTATCTAGGCTTTCTTTAGCGTAACAGTGTCTCATCATAACCAAAAATTGATAGCCTGAACCAAGTTCTATTGTCTAGCCTTAAACATATTGTAGTTTTGTGGATTTCCCTGTAGAGATTTCTTCTGTATCACAAAGTTACTTATGCTGGGAGATCATTATGTTGCTGCTTCTTGATAATATTAAATCTGGTATATCTATTTCAAGTATTAAAGGATACTATCATTAAAAGATAAAATGGTACTTGAGAAGAATTTGGGATGTGATATCCATGGATAACATCTATCAGTTCATTCATTTGGTAATGCATATGTGTTAATTACCTACTGTGCTTTGGTCATTACCCTGGGAAATAAAATATAGTCAAGAACAAGAATACCAAGTTCTCTACTCACATAGAGCTTCCGTTTTACTGGAGGTGGATGATATATGATCAAATTGAATATCAGTTAGTAAAAAGCACTTTGCAAAGAATTAGAATAAAGAAAAAGTAAGAATAATTGGATGCTTCTGTCCGGTGATTGGGGGACATCCCTCTTAAGAGGGAATATGTAAACCAAGACTAAAATCACTGTAAGGAGACAACTTCATTACATTGAGAAAAAGAAAACTTCAGGCAGAAAAAACAGCCAGTGCAAAGCCCCGAAGGCCAGAAGGAGCATGGCATGCTAGAAAGAAGGCAAGTGTGGCTAGAGCAAGATATGGTCAAAGAAGTAGGCTGCTTTGGAAACCAGAGTAAAGATTTTGGATATACAGAGCAATTGTATGACAATTCATGAAATCTGAATAGTGTGTATAGATAAAAATACTGTATAAATGTTAATGTTTTGAGTTGTCATTACTATACTATGGTTATGTAAATGAAAGTGTTTTTAGGAAATAAACACTGATATACATATGTGAATTTATATAAGTACATATAAATATATATGTAAAGTGACAATTAATAATTGTATATATTCATGGGATACACAGTGATGTTTTGATATATGTCATGTATAGTGATCCAGTCAGGATTAACATATCCATCATGTCAAACATTTATCATTTCTTAGTCTTGGGAACATTCAATACCCTCCTTCTAGCTATTTGAAACAATATATTAGTGTGAATTATAGTCACCTTATAATGCAAGAGAACACTAGAGCTTATTCCTCCCATCTAGCTGTAATTTTGTATCCTTTAACAAATCTGTCCCTATCCTTTCCCTCCCTTATCCTTTACAGATTCTAGTATCCTGTGTTCTACTTTTTACTTCCATGAAATCAACTTAGCTTCCACATATAAGAACATGTGGAGTTTAACTTCATTTTCTTGGCTTATTGCACTTAACATAATGTCCTCAAGTTCCATCTATGCTGCTGTGAATTACAGGATTCCATTTTTTATGGCTAAATAGTATTCCTTGGTATAGATATATATCACATTTTCTTTATCCTTTTATCTGCTGTTGGACACCTAGAGTGGTTCCATATCTTGGTTACTGTGAATAGTGCTGCAATAAACATGGGGGTGCAGATTTCTCTTCAACGTAATGATTTACTTTCCTTTGGATAAATTCTCGGTAGTGAGATTGCTGGATCATATGGCAGTTCTATTTTTAACTTTTTGAGGAACGTCCACACTGTTTTCTATTATGGCCGTTCTACTCTACATTCCTAGCAACAGTGGACAAGCATTCCTCTTGCGCTACGTCCTCACCGGAATTTATTTTCTGTCTTTTTAACAACAGGCATCCTAACTAGGGTGAGATGATACTACATGGCAGTTTTGATTTGTATTTCTCTGATAATTAGTGATGTTAGCATTTTTCATATACCTTTTGGCCATTTGTATGTCTTTTTTACACATTTCTATTCAGGACTTTTATTTTTAAATTGGATTTGTTTTCTTGCTGTTGAGTTCCTTATATATTCTAGCTATTAACCACTTGTCACATGAACAGGATGCAAACATTTTCTCCCTTTCTGTAGGTTGTCTCTTCGCTTTGTTGGTTGTTTTGCTTGCTATGCAGAGACTTCTTCGTTTCATGTAACCCTATTTGTTTATTTTTGCTTTTGTTACCTGTGCTTTTGAGGTCTTATACAAAAAACTCTTTGCACAGCCCAGTTATGAAGCACTTCCCCTATTTTCTTTTGGTAGTTTCATAGTTTCAGGTCTTAGATTTAAGTCCTTAATCCATTTTGAGTTGATGTTTGGAGAGGTAGGGGTCTAATCTCATTCTTCTTCATGTGGATATCTAATTTTTCCAGCACCATTTATTAAAGAAACTGTCCTTTCTCAATATGTGCTCTTGGTAGCTTTGTCAAAAATGAGTTGACTTTAGATATGTGAATTTATTTCTGAGTTCTCTATTCTGAGTCTCTTCTACTGGTCTACATGTCTGTTTTCATGTCAGTACCATGCTGCTTTGATTGCTATGACTTTGTGGTATATTATGAGGTTAGGTAGTGTGATGCCTCTAGTTTTGTTCTTTTTACTCAAAATTGCCTTGAATCTTCAGGATCTTTCGTGGTTCCATAAGAACTGTAGGATTATTTTTTTCTATTTCTGTGAAAAACATCACTGATATTTTGATAGGGATTGCATTTAATTTATAAATCACTTGATTAAGATGGACATTTTAACAATACTAATTCTTCCAATCCATGAACGCAGGCTATATTTCCATTAATGTGTTATTTTTAATTTTTTTCATAAGTCTTATAGTATCAGTATAGAGATCTTTTACTTCCTTGGTTAAGTTTATTCCTGAGTCTCCCATTTTTTGTACTATCATAAATGGCATTGTTTTCTTGATATCTTTTTTAAATGCTTCTTCTGTACCTACTAAAATAATCATATAGGTTTTGTCCTTCATTTTATTAATGCGATTAAAGAATGCTATTGATTCGTATATGTTGAATCACACTTCCATCCTGGGATGAATGGCACTTGATTATGGTCAATTATCTTTTTAATGTGCTGTTAAATTGGGTTTGATAGTATTTTGTTGATGATTTCTGCATCTCCACTTATTAGGGATACTGACCTGTAGTTTTCTTTTGTTGTGTCCTTGTCTGTTTAGGGTATCAGGATAATGCTAGCCTAGCAAATAAGTTTGGAAGAATTCATTGTTTTTATGATTTTCTTTAATTGTCCATCTTAATTCTTTTGTATCTCACTGAAGTTCCCTAAAAATTTTTATTCTTAATTCCTTTTCAATTTATAGAGTTCATCTACTTTGGGGTCAGCTACTGAAGAGTAATTATTTTCCCTTGGGGATGTAATATTTCCCTGCTCTTTCATGTTTCCTGTATCCCTGCATTAATGTCTGCACATCTATTGGAACAATCAATTCAAAGCTTTATAGAGTGGCTTTTGTAGAGAAAGACTTTCACCTGCAGATGGATCTTAGTGTCCTGGTTTTGAAGAATATGGCAGTTCTAAGTCTGAGTGATGTAATGATGCAACTTATCCACAGCTTCTTCAGCTACTGTGATCAATATTAGCAATGGCTGTGGGTGCCACAGTGTCCTAGGCTGTAGGCATTTTATGGCAGCAGGAGTGGCAGAATCCATTGTTAGGATCCTCAGAAGCAAGGGTTTTTAAGGTCCTCTTGTTCTTGTTTTTTTCACAATGGGGAGACTTAGCTGAGGGAATCCCTCCTGGTGTTGGGTATGACATGCCCTACAAGCAGCTGCAACAGTGCTGGGTTCCAGAGTACAGTTGCCTAGAGCAGCTGTGAAGCCATGGTCCTAGGCTCAAGGTCTCAATAATGTATTATGGCATCCGGGTCTTGAAATGTAGGTTCACTCTCTGAGAAGTGTTGGATGCAGACTGCGCACACAGCCAGGTTATCTAAGGCACCTTGTAGTAGTTTAAACCCAGAGGGCCAGGTTAGAGCTATGACTCTTACCATGGGGAGCAGGGTAAAGCACTGGCCTGGCTCTGGGGAAGAAAGGGCACTCTGGAGATTTGGGCTTAGGGAGCCAAGTACAGTTGCAAATTTGGAACCAGAGCCAGTTAGGCTCAGGGGCAATTCAGGTCCTAGGGGATGAGGGACCCTGGACCCTGTCATGATGGGACTCAGTACTATCCTAGACTCTTTGAGGTCAGGTATAGCAGAAGCAAGAATCATGGAGTGGCAGGGTGCAGCTGTTGCTTGGGCCCTATGGACAGGGAACAGCAAAATCATAATTCTACTCCCTAGGAAGAGGGATGTCTCAGCAGCTCAGACTGTAGGGGCTAGTCCAGTTCCAGAAAAGTAGAGCATTAGAGGTTGTTTGGCTTGTAGTTTAGATGTCTCAGCTTGGCCCATGGTCTGTTTCCCTAGGACATGGGGTGCCACGTCAACTCACCCCCGGGATATTTGGTTGCTTGATTCCCTAGGAGGTAGGTAGTTATATTAGCTCAGATCCAAGCCATATGACTGCTCTGGGTGGCCAAGGTAGTATTTTCCCAATAGACAGGACACCACTTTAGCTTAAGAACTGGGGGGCATGACTGCTCTGGGCGGCCAAGATACCATTTCCCCAGAACGCAGGGTGCCACTTCAGCTCTGGCATAGGGGTGCAGGGTGGAGCAGTAACTGTGAAGGGTAAATGCAATGGCTCCCCCAAGGCACCATTTCCTTGAAAGGGAGTTTGTAACTTTAGCTTGGGCCCTCTGGGGCATCAGATATCTAATAGATGAATGCTTAAACAAATGGTGGTATATCCATACCATAGACTACTACTTAAAAACAAATAAATTATTGATATACACAACAACTTGGACGGCTCTCGAGGGAATTATGTTGAGTGAATGGAAAAAAAGGTAATCTTAAAAATGTACATACTGTATGATTCAATTTATATAGCCTTCTTAAAATGAAAAAATAATAGAAATGGAAAACAAATTAGTGGTTACCAATGGTTAAAGAAAAACCCTAAAGCTTCTAGTGTAGTTAAAAAAAATGTCTCTTTTGAAAAAAAAATTTCGAAACAGATTAACAGAATCCCCATAAGTTATACTGAAAGTATGTGTCTAGTTCTGAAGAATAATGGCTTTTGTCCTAAAATATCACACCAATAAAGAATTATACAGTAGTGAGGGAAAAATAGACTTTCAAATATACAAAGAAGCAAAAGAAAAATTACTAGCAGAATCTTCTCAAGGACTAGGATGTAAGACTTTTGTATATATGACAAAGATTTTATCAACACAGTTAATTTGTACTCTGGTAATTGTCTAGTCACTAGCACAATTAGTAGAAGAGAAAAATACAATGAGTTTAAAAGGTTAAACTTAGTTTAAAAAAAGACAGTATTATAGTATAAAGAGTTTATTTGTAAACAAGAATAACCACACTCTAAAACAAAAATTCCAAAGTATATGAACATAAGTGATGACCTGGAGGTGAGGGGAGAAGATGAACAGGGAGCTGGAGGTAAGGGGACAAGAAGAAGAGGAAGTGGAGGGACATTAAAAATGCTCAAGTACTGACTCGGAGAAGAGAAATATTTGAGATGTTGTTAAAAATACTTGTTTATTAATGTGTACTTTAATAACAATAGAATGTACTTTTCATGAGAGTACAATCACGTCTATCTTATTTTCTATAGAGTCTCATGGTCCAGGATAACTAGCCCTTAGTATTTTTTGAATAAATAAGTGAATAAATGAGTATATGAATGAATTAATGAATGAGTGAATTAGCTAATTAATTTATAGTAATTCTTAACCGATTGAAAATTTTCCAAACATCAGTAACCAGAATAAACGTCAATGGGTTAAAATGCCTACTATATAGCTATATCTAACATTCATATGAATTGTGAATGTATTACTGTTTTATAAGTACATTATCTAGTTTAATCCTCATATCAACCTTATTAAGCATATTATAAGAATACTTTATATTAGTACTTTACACATGAAGAAACTGAGGTTCACATTAAGTAATTTGAACAATATCTTAAGAGTGAAAATACAAATCTAGGAAATCTAACACTAGAGCACGTTGTATTAGTCTGTTTTCATGCTGCTGATAAAGACATACCTGAGACTGGGCAATATATAAAAGAAAAGAGTTTATTAAAAGAGTTCCAAGTGGCTGGGGAGGCCTAATAATCATCGTGAAAGGCAAGGAGGAGCAAGTCACATTTTATGTGGATGGCAGCAGGCAGAGAGAACTTGTGCGGGGGAACTCCACCTTATAAAGCCATCAGATCTCATGGCACTTATTGACTATCATAAGAACAGCATGAGAAAGACTTGCCCCCATGATTTCAATTACCTGACACTGGGTTCCTCCCACAACATGTGGGAATTCAAGATGAGATTTTGGTGGGGACACAGCCAAACCATGTCTCACATATTCTATAAAAAGAGATACTTTGATTAATGAGATTGGATTTCAAATATTAAAAGATATAACAATTATGAATCTTCCATGCCTAACAACCTATGTGAAATAGACTAAACAGTGTAATATAAACAGGCTGGCAGAAATCTATCATCATCATCATCATAAATAAAAAACCAGAAGATTTCAGTAAGATAATTTAAAAGCCTGACACTTTAAAGATTTGGCAAAATGTGTCTTTGAAACTATCTGAAGCTGTATATTTTCAGGGGTTTAAAAAGTTTACTATCTTTTTCACTTATTTTATGGTTGTGGGTTGTGTGATTCACAAGTAGTACAATATTCAGTGATTCGCTAGTAGGACTCAGCATGTAGTTGTTTTCACAGCTACGGCTTATTACAGCAAAAGGATATCAGCAGGGAAAATGGCATGGTTGGAGTCTAGAGAAATTCATATAAAGACTTCCTTATGCTCTCTTCTTCCTGTGCAGGCACTCATGGGAATTGAGCATGTTCCTTTCTCAGCAATGAAAAATGCAGTAACAAATGTGCAATGTTTCTGCCCAGTGAAGCCCATTAGGGACTCAACATCCAAAGATTTAACTGGGGTCTCGTCACATTGACAACCTTTCCCTTGCCTAAAATTTCAGATTCCATGAAGGAAAGTAAGTGTTTAGCATAAATCAAAGTGATTCCACAAACAACCTAAAGCAAAGTGAACCACCCTGATCAGTAGGGAAAGTCTCATGTCAGTTCATGGAATGGGTCAAGTGCTAAGATCCCAGATATGTGCCAAGGACCAGTTTGTAAGCAGATCCTTATAAAGACAAAAGCTTCAGTCCTGCTATGTTAACTGTTTTCTGAACATCGATCTATTTAGTTTTCTACTTTTTGATCTGGTTTTTATATACTTAGAAAACACTCACTTTCTTAGGATTTCAAATTAAATGTTATATTGTTGATCATCAAATTATGTCTTTGTTCCCAGTGTTGTGTGTCATTTAAAAAAAAAGTCAGTCCTGTGTAAAATTTACTTTACTATTAGTTTTTCCAAAAAACAAGATCTAACTTTTATTGATCAATTTAATTTTTCCTTTCTTTTTAAAAAATTATGCTTTTGTTTATACTGATTTCGTTCAAATTTTTTTGCTCTTTTTAATCTATTACAGTTAAAAACTTAATTCAAATAAATATGAAAATGTAAAACTGATTAACAACTTTTACAACAAACTAAATAAGTAGCAATGTATCCCCAGGAATCCCCAAATACAAATGGTTGGGAACAAATTACTAATAGACACAGACTTCCATGAAATCACCAACTGTGTGAGAGAAGATAGAGGGGGGAAAGCAGACACGCATGAAGAGAAGCCCCAAATAAATTTCAGGATAGGAAACAGAAAAAATACATAAGAAACACAATAGCATACTTATAACCAAAGTGCATCCAAAAGACACACTTGCAAAAATAAAACTGTGACATACTATCTTTAAATGAGATTTTAAAAATTAAGCAAATGAACCAAGATTTGAAATAAGAGTGTGAATCTTAATTAGTAACATTTAGAAATGAGATGACAGAATATGGAAAAAATATTACATATAAGCAAAAATCATTTTAGAAATGTATAAACTAGAAGGAACAGAAGAGCAAATAAAGACAATAGGTAAGTTTAAGATATGTAAGAAGAAATTTTTTAAAATCAAAAATAAAGAAATAGAGATATTAAGGAATTCGAAAGAAAGTGAAAATATCAGAAATAGGTAAAGAAGATCCAATATCTGGGTAACAGGAATCCCTAAAGAAAAAAAAAAATCAATGCATTGGAACAGAATACTAAAAAGTGTAATTCAAGAAAATCTTCTTGTAATGTGTATATTCACACACACACACACACACACACACACACACACACACATTTTCATGCTCAAGAGAGCATACTATATAGCAGAAAACAAACTCAAAATAATAACATTTCATCTTGGTAAAACTAAAGAAAAATTTCAAAAATCCTTTTGTTAACTGGGCTAAAAAGCAAGATACTTATAGGAAAATAAAAATGATAGTTTACAATCAGACTTTGGTAGCAATTCTTTATCAACATTATAAATACAGGTAATATTATAACCATGAAGATGATTTTATTCCCACAAACCATTCCTGAGTAATCAACCAGAGAAAGAGCTTCAGACAGCCAATCTAGGAACACACTAACATAAAGACTTGTGATAAGCATTAAACGTATTACTAATTCTAAATGAAAGTTAAAAATGAAAGTATAATATAAATCTAATAACGTATGTACATAATTGACATGAGGAAAACTACAAAACTTTGATGAACAAAATCAAAGAACTAAATAAATGGAGTGATAGTCCATGTTCATGGATATGAAGATTCAATATTGTCAAGACATCAGTTCTTCCCAACATGATCTATAGATTCCATGCACTCTCAGGCAAAATCCCAGCAGGTTACTTCGTGGAAATCAACAAACTGATTCTGAAGTTTATACGGAGAGGTACAAAACCAAGAAGAGCCAACACAATACTGAATTTAAAAAAGTTGGAGGATTGACACTATTCAATGTCAAGACTTACTATGAAACTATAATAATCAAGACAACATGTTATTGGTGAAACAATAAATAAGTAGATCAATGGAATAAAATAGAAAGCTCAGAAATAGGCCCTCCATAAATGTGGTCAACTAATCTATGAGAAAAGAGCAAATACTATACACTGGAGAAAATACTATCTTTTCAACAAATGGTGGCAGAACAATGGGACAACAATTCAAAAAATAAATCTAGATACAGACCCTGTATCTATTATACAAATTAATTCAAAATA
The DNA here is from genome assembly GCF_006542625.1 of Nomascus leucogenys. Classification (NCBI taxonomy): domain Eukaryota; kingdom Metazoa; phylum Chordata; class Mammalia; order Primates; family Hylobatidae; genus Nomascus; species Nomascus leucogenys. The sequence continues at coordinate 122,596,606 of NC_044382.1, forward strand.
GATTATAGACCTAAATGTAAAATGCTAGAATATTAAACTCCTAGAAGATAACATAAGAGAAAACTGATGGGGGATGGCAAGATGGCCGACTAGAAGGAGCCGGGCGGAATAGCTCCTACTGAGGGACTGAGACAACTGACATGTTTCTAATAGATCTCCAGAGGGAAGGCACTGAGAGTGGACAGAGGAAAGACCCAGAAACTGGAGGGATAAGGGGGAAGGCTGGGAATCCTATACAGGACTATAGCACACCCAGACCTGTTCCTGACCCTCAGTGGCTCTGGAGGAAAAGGTGAGCTGAATTATATAACTATGTTGGTTTAGACCAACAAAGATAAAAAATACAAAGAAGGGCATTACACAATGGTAAAACATTCAATTCAACTAGAAGATTTGACTATCCTAGATGCACATGCAACCAACAAAGGAGCACTCAGATTCATAAAGCAAGTTCTTAGAGACTTTCATAAAGACAGACTCCTACATAATAATACTGGGAGACTTAGACATCTCACTGACAATATTAGATCATCAAAACAGAAACTTAACAGAGATATTCAGGACCTGAACCTAGCACTGCATCAAATAGACCTCATAGACATCTACAGAACTCTCCACCACAAAACAGAATATACATTCTTCTAATTGCCACATGGCACATACTCTAAAATCGATTATGTAATTAGAAGTAAAAATCTCCTCAGCAAATGCAAAGAAACTGAAATCATAACAATCTGTCAGACCACAGGACAATCAAATTAGAAATCAAGACTAAGAAATTCACTCAAAACCGTAAAATTACATGGAAATTGAATAACCTGCTCCTGAATGACTTTTGAGTAAATAATGAAATTAAAGCAGAAATCAAGAAGTTATTTGAAACAAATGAGAATAAAGATACAAAATACAAGAATCTCTGGGACCCAGCTAAGGCATTGTTAAGAGGGAAATTTATAGCACTAAATGGCCACATTAAAAGGTTAGAAAGACAGCAATTTAAGAAACTAACATCACAAATAAAAGAACTAGAGAACCAAGAGCAAAACAATCCCAACGCTAGCAGAAGACAAGAAATAACCAAAACCAGAGGTGAACTGAAGGATACTGAGATACGTAAAACCATTCAAAAGATCAAGGAATCCAGGAGCTGGCTTTCTGTAAAAAAAAAAAAAATAGACCACTAGCTAGAATAAAAAAGAAAAAAGTGAAGAGCCAAACAAACACAATCAGAAACAAGGAGGATATTACCACTGACCCCACAGAAATAAAAATGACCATCAGATAATATTACAGATACCTCTATGCACATAAACTAAAACATCTAGAAGAAATGGATAAATTCCTGGACACATACACCCAAGAGTGAACCAGGAAGAAATTGAATCCCTTAACAGACCAATAATGAGCTCTAAAAATGAGTAATAAATAGCCTACCAACCAAAAAAAAAAAAAACCCAGGACCAAGCAGATTCACAGCTGAGTTATACCAGATGTACAAAAAAGAGCTGCTACTATTCCTACTGAAACTATTCCAAAAAATTGAGGACAAGGGAATCCTCCCTAAATCATTCTATGAGACCAGCATTTTACCGAAACCTGGCAGAAACACAGCAGAAAAAGAAAACCTCAGACCAATATCCTTGACACACATCATGACAAAAATCCTCAACCAAATACCAAACCTCAACCAAATACCTCAAACCAAATCCAGCAGTACATAAGAAAAGCGAATCCACTACAATGAAGTAGGCCTCATCCCCAGGATGCATGGTTGGTTCAACATGTGCATTTCTTTGGGTATGTGCTCAAGGGAATATAAATCATTCTAGTATAAAGACACATTAATGCCTGTGTTCATCAGAGCACTATTCACAATAGCTTGGCCAAGACATGGAATCAACCTAAATGCCCATCAATGGTAGACTGCATAAAGAAAATGTGGTATACACCATGGAATACTATGCACCCATAAAAAAGAATGAGATCATGTCTTTTGCAGGAACACAGATGAAAAAGTCATTATCTTCAGCAGACTAATGCAGGAACAGAAAACCAAATACTGCATGTTATCACTTATAAGTGGTAGGTAAATAATGAGAACACATGGACATGTAGAGGGGAACAACACATACTGGGACCTATTGGAAGGTGGAGGATGGGAGGAAGGAGAGGATCAGGAAAAATAACCAATGCATACTAGTCTTAATATCTGAGTGATAAAATAAGCCGTACAGCAATCCCCCCATGACACAAGTTTAACTAGGTAACAAACCTGCACACGTATCCCTGCATTTAAAATAAAAGTTAAATAAAAAAAAAAAAAAAAGAGAGAAAACCTAGATGATCTTGGGTATGATGATGACCATTTGGATATAATACCAAAGGCATGATCCATGCCAAAAATAATTGATAAACTGGACTTCATCAAAATTAAAAACTTCTATTTGTGAAAGACAATGTAAAGAGAATGACAAGACGAGCCATACTCTGGGAGAAAATATTTGCAAAAACCACATCTGATAAAGATTGCTATCCAAAATGTACAAGGAACTCTTAAAAATCAACAACAAATAACTCAATTAAAAATTAGTCATAGTCCTTAACAGATACCTTACCTAAGATGCACAGGTAGAAAATAAGTGTATAAAAAGATTCTTCATGTCATGTGTCATCAGGGAATTGCAGATTAAAGCAACAATGAGATATTACTGCATATCTATTAGAATAGTTAAAATCTGGAACACTGATAACTCCAAACCTTGGCAAAGATTTAAAGAAACAGAAATTCTCATTTATTGCTGATATGAATGCAAATGGGATAGGTACTTTGGAAGGCAGTTTGGTAATCTGTTACAAAATCGAAATATACTGTTACCCTACAGTCCAGCAATTGGTATTTACCCAAAGGAAATGAAAACTTCTACTATCCACATAAAAACCTGCACACAGATGTTTATAGCAGTTTTAATCATATTTGCCAAAACTTGGAAGCAACCAAGATGTCCTTCAGTAGGTAAATTAATAAAGTGTAGTATATTCAGAAAACAAATGATTATTTGGTACTAAAAAGAATGAGTTATCAAGCCATGACAAGACATAGAGGAACATTAAATACATATTACTAAATAAAAGAAGCCAATAATAAAAGGTTACATATTGTATGCATATATATATATATATATATATATATATATGACATTCCAAAATGTAACAGATTCTGGTGAGGTTGTGGAGAAAAACAAACACTTATACACTGTTGCTGCAAGTGTAAATTAGTTCAACCATTGTAGAAAGCAGTGTGGCAATTCCTCAAAGAGCTGAAAACAGAACTACCATTTGAATCAGCAATCCATTACTGGATATGTACCCAAAGGAATATAAATTATTTTACCATAAAGACAGAGGCATTCATATGTTTATTGCAACAATATTCACAATAGCAAAGATAAGGCATCAATCAAAATGCCCATCAATGGTAGACAAGATAAAGGAAATATGGTACATATATATACCATAGAATACATTGCAGCCATAAAAAAAGAATGATATCATGTCATTTGCAGGAACATGGATGGAGCTGGAGTCCATTATCCTTAGCAAACTAACACAGGAACAGAAAACCAAATACTGCATGTTCTCACTTATAAGTGGGAGCTAAATGATGAGAACACACGGACACATAGAGGAAAACAACAGACACTGGGGCCTATATGAGGATGGAGGGTGGGAGGACGCAGAGGATCAGAAAAAATAACTATTGGATACTAGGCTTTGGCTTAGCACCCGGGTGATGAAATAATCCGTACAACAAACCTCTGTGACACAAGTTTACCTATAAAACAAACCTGCACGTGTACTTCTGAACCTAAAATAAAAGTTAAAAAACTACGGAAACCAAATATATGACATTCTAGAAAAGGTAAAACTATGGAGACAGTAAAAAGATCAGTGATTGTCAAGGGATCAGGGTTGTGGAAGGGGTGAATAGGCAAAGCACAGATAATTTTCTAGGGCAGTGAAAATACTCTGTGTGATACTCTAATGATGGATATACTTTATTACATATTTGTTCAAACTTATAGAATATACAACACTAAGAGTGAACCCTAAAGTAAACTATGGAATTTGGGTGACTATGATGTGTCAATATAGGTTCATCAGTTGCAACAATTGTATCACTCTGGTGGGGGATACTAATAATCAGGAGAGATTAGGCATGTGTGGGACTAGGGGATAAATGGGAAATATCTTTACGTTCCTCTCATTTTACTGTGAGCCTAAAACTGCTCTAAAAAATAGTCTTAAAAATTTGAAAGTATAATATGTAACGGTTATGTTCTCAGAGAGTGTATATATAGTACAACTATATAAAACAGAGGGTGAATAAGGAGAGCACATGCATATGTTTTTATTAATCATATTGATTGTTGTAACATTTGCATTGTTATTCTGAGACTATTGTGTATGTAATATGAAATAAAACAACCGAGCATTTCTGGAATATTTTTAAGAGATACATCTGTAACATAGAAAAGAATAGATAAAAATGCCGTATATCTACAACTATCGGATCTTTGACAAACCTGACAAAAACAAGAAATGGGGAAAGGATTCCCTATTTAATAAATGGTGCTGGGAAAACTGGCTAGCCATATGTAGAAAGCTGCAACTGGATCCCTTCCTTACACCTTATACAAAAATTAATTCAAGATGGATTAAAGACTTACATGTTAGACCTAAAACCATTAAAATCCTACAAGAAAACCTAGGCAATACCATTCAGGACATAGGCGTGGGCAAGGACTTCATGTCTAAAACACCAAAAGCAATAGCAACAAAAGCCAAAATTGACAAATGCGATCTAATTAAACTAAAGAGCTTCTGCACAGCAAAGGAAACTACCATCAGAGTGAACAGGCAACCTACAGAATGGGAGAAAGTTTTTGCAACCTACTCATCTGACAAAGGGCTAATATCCAGAATCTACAGTGAACTCAAACAAATTTACAAGAAAAAAACAAACAACCCCATCAAAAAGTGGGTGAAGGACATGAACAGACGCTTCTCAAAAGAAGACATTTATGCAGCCAAAAAACACATGAAAAAATGCTCATCATCACTGGCCATCAGAGAAATGCGAATCAAAACCACAATGAGATACCATCTCACACCAGTTAGAATGGCCATCATTAAAAAGTCAGGAAACAACAGGTGCTGGAGAGGATGTGAAGAAATAGGAACACTTTTACACTGTTGGTGGGACTGTAAACTAGTTCAACCATTGTGGAAGTCAGTGTGGCGATTCCTCAGGGATCTAGAACTAGAAATACCATTTGACCCAGCCATCCCATTACTGAGTACATACCCAAAGGACTATAAATCATGCTGCTATAAAGACACATGCACACGTATGTTTATTGCGGCACTATTCACAATAGCGAAGAGTTGGAACCAACCCAAATGTCCAACAACGATAGACTGGATTAAGAAAATGTGGCACATATATACCATGGAATACTATGCAGCCATAAAAAATGATGAGGTCATGTCCTTTGTAGGGACATGGATGAAACTGGAAAACATCATCTCAGTAAACTATCACGAGGACAAAAAACCAAACACCGCATGTTCTCACTCATAGGTGGGAATTGAACAATGAGAACTCATGGACACAGGAAGGGGAACATCACACTGCAGGGACTGTTGTGGGGTGGGGGGAGGGGGCGGGGCCAGCATTAGGAGATCTACCTAATGCTAAATGACGAGTTAATGGGTGCAGCAAAACAACATGGCACAGGGATATATATGTAACAAACCTGCACATTGTGCACATGTACCCTAAAACCTAAAGTATAATAATAAAAAAATAAATAAATAAAAAGAAAAAAAAATCCTGTAGTCTAAAATTTGAGTTAGAAGGATCAGCATGATTTCATGAGCTATTTTATAGAGGTAGACACACATACAAATACACTGTAGTTCTGACCACTAGAAAAGCCTAGAAAAAAATGACCAACTCAGTAGCATTGAACATCTCTAGTGCACATATTAGTATGGACATCCTAGTTTCTAAAAAACCAGAGCTTCTTGGAGAATTGCTGACTCCAGGTCTAGGGCAGGAAATGAACAAGACGATCCTGTAACATCTTGCCATATCAGACAGTCACAAAGCTCTCAAAGACAATTTCAGCTGTGTCAAAAGACTCAGGAACCAACTTGAAAAAGTTACTGCTGGCCAAATATAGGGAAATTTGAATTTCAATAAGGATAATAAATGTGATGGGTTAAAACCCGTGAAATATGTTTAAATCTATGACTTCAAAATAACATTAAAATAAACCAATTCGTCACTTTCAGGAGATGCTAAAAAAATCAATTCATTATTTTAAACATTAGTAAATAGAAGGACAGGATCAAATATTTATCTTGGTTAACCACATAGTAGTAAGCACCACTTACTGATTCATTCTTCAGCTCTGTACACCCTGATAATTATTCCATGTATCCATGTATTGTGCTCTTTATTTCAGCTATCATATATCCCATACCAAATATTTCCAATTGTTTTAAAATATAACTCATTGTACTTATCCATATTTATTATAGCTCACCCGGTGTCTTAAACATGTTTATTACAGTTATTTTTAAGTTTGTGTTCTATATGTTCCAATAATTCTGCTTCAGGTTGTATGTGTTTTTCAATTAATTGTCTTTCTCTTAGACCTAAGATTAGCAGACTTATTTTCAGTAAAGGGTCAGATAGTATTTTTGGTTTTGCGCACCAGACAGTCTCAATCACAGTAATTCAACTCTGCCATTCTAGTGTGAAAGCAGCCATGAACGATAGGTCAATGAAAGTGTGGGTATGTTTCAATAAATCTTTATTTGTGGGCATAAAATTTGAATTTCATATAACTTTAATGTGTCACAAAATAGTATACTTCTATTTCCTTAAACTATTTAAAATGTAAAAATTCCCCTTATTCAGGAGCCATATAGCAGCAATGAAGGGCTGGATTTTGTCCAGAGGCTGTAGTTCACTAACTACGGGATTGAGCAGTTGCACTCCTCAGGTATCTGGCTATTTAGACCTGTGAGCTTATGTTTTCCTGAGTATTTTGTCTGCTCCAAATCCCTATATTTCCCGTACATAGGGAGTGCTAGTACATGTTTAAATTGGTTAGGAATTAACAATGGGCTTAGAGTCTAACTTTCTGTTAACCTTTCTGTAGAGATCCTAAAAGGACCCAAAGCACTGAGATGGCAGCCATTTGCTCATTGTCCCTCACACTATTATAGCAAATCCCAAGGACCTGGTTTATTCAGTGGAACCTATATCTCTGATAATTATTTGATCTTCCAGTCCAGTATCTTCAAGTGTCTCTCTGCTCCATCTTCACATTGCCTTTGTCTCTGTACATTTTCAATCTCCCTCTGATTCTCACTCAAAAGGACATTTGCAACAGCATTCAGTCCTCATACCAATAATCCAGGAAAATCTCCCCATTTTAATATTCTTAGCTTAATCCCACCTGCAAAATCCTTTTCCAAATAAGGTAACATTTACAGATTCCAAGGAGTAGGACCTGACATCTTTAGGGTGTTCATTTTCAGCCTACCTCATGGCCTGTCCACAGGTTTCTATTTAAGGACATTCAGACAGACATCAAGCTTGCCTAGTTTTTGAACCAAACTGTATTAGCAAGGTAAAACTCACACGGAAGGGGAGAAAGCAGAGCCAATACCCAGGTGTCTCTGAAGAATACGTGCCTTCACTTTCTAACAAGCCAATGGCCCACTTCCCAACAAGCTAATGGTCCACTTCCCTGAACCTTCCTGACAGATTTTCAGTGCATTAGAATAAATTTTAAAAGCCTTACCAAGACCTACAAACCCAGCAAGACCTGGCTGCTCCTTGCTTCTGTGGCTTCCTCTCATGCTGCATTCCCCTGTGCTCAGGAGCTTTTTCGAAACAAGAACTTAGGAAGTACCTAGCACTCAGTGGGGCTCTGTACTTGCTGCCCCCTCTGCCCCAAAGTCTCTTGTCCCAGATTTGTTCTGTCATCTCCTCCTTTTCATTCATGTCTCAGTGTGAATGTTATCTCCTCAGAGACACTGCTCTGTATTATTTTCTTTTATGTCTTACAAGCATCTAAAATTATTTTATTAATTTGCTTATTTTTCATGAATCTTAGTAGAATATAAGCTCTCTGGCAGTAGGAACCTTACTGGTCTTTGTTTCCTAACATATTCCGATGCTTAGCACAGAATTCATTCTGTCTCATACTAGGCTCTTAATAGAAGTATGATGAATAAATCAATAAAGTATATATACTATACAAAGGAAATAATTTGAGATTTTACTATAGAAAACCTCACAAAAACATCTCTAAATGAAACCCTACAAGAGGGAATGCCATTTGTGTAAAAGCACAGAGGTGGCCTTAGTCACCATCAGCATTAGGTGGGATTGTTATCTCAGAGGAAATGAAAGCTAGGAGTGAAAAGATAGTTCTAGTTTATAGCCACATCTCAACATTGGTATACTTTTTACAAAGAACAAATATCCTTAATATAGATATGAGCTTATGCTCTTAAGAGAAACATCTCAATGCATTCTAAACATAATGTAATTACTTTATCCATAAGCATATTTGACTTAGGACAAAGGATAGGAGAATAGTGCTGATCATGCTTTATTATTTTAAAATGCTATCTATAGAAAGGAAATCTCTTCCAAATTACTTTCTAAAAAGTTCCCTTAAGATGCACATTGCAAAACTGGGACAGGTGCTACTTCCGAACATAGAATCACAAAATCATTATGTTGCTGGTAATATTCCATGGGATAAAGTTCTTCAAAGACAAAATCATTAGCTACTCGATAGCTCTTCTTGCTTGATAAGATGATAGAATAATCAGTCAAAAATACCATTTCAGACCAGCCTTAAATTCCAACCCTGTATCCTTCTTTAAATTAATAACAAATAATCTTCTTTTTATAAATCAATTACAGGTAGAAAGTGACATTAAATAGTTTAAGATTTATACAGAGTGAAATGGCAAAGAAGTCTATAAATACCTACCCCAAGTTACCAATTTATCACTTAGTATTATGTGACTTTGCACATGTCATTTTCCCTCCCTGGCTCTCAAACCTCTCATCCTCACAAAGAGGGCAATATTACAAATTATTCCTAAGGATATGTCCAGCTCTTGGATTTGGTAATTTACTTACATTAAACATGCAAGACCATGCTGTGATGTATAATGACGCAAGCAAAATTTGTGAGACAGAATCTTGAGCCATGTCATGGTTTCAAAAAGTCTTCTCTACTGACATAGGAATAAATTTGGGTGAGGAGTGATTATCAGAAAGCACTATGATGGTTTTCCAAAGAAAGACATGGAATCACGAAAGTTGACCCCTTAGTCCTACCAGCCTTGGTCTTGTTAAAATTGAGCATTGCTACCCCAGTTTGAACTCTGGTTAGTGATATAAATTGTGGTAGTCATACATGCAGCTATTTGCTCAAATGTTATCATATACAACCAAAATGCATTCCAATCCATTTCTGTATGACTCTTCAGAAGTAGAGGCCAGGAAATTCTGATTTGACTGCTCACAAGACCACCGCCCATATGGACTGAATCATTCCTCATATCTGTGGAAGGCTCTCAAATACCATCAATACAAGTAAATGACAAAACATATCCTTTTATCTAAAAATCCCCGCTTTTGATCACAGAAGTCCTAATGGTACCTGGTATTCCCATACATACCATAAAAGTAATCACGTTTTCTGCTTCTTCAAAACCTTTCCATTTGGGGAGATGCTTGGGCTTATTTCTTGGAAGGGCTCTATAAAATGTTCGTGACTGTATCTTTAAGTACAAACTTGTTCTCTTTTTTATAAGAATGTTTCCACTGAGCATAATGCAGTCTTTATGAATTTTTAAACTGGCATTCTTCTTCTTTTCTCACTAAAATGGAAAATGGGCTTCTCAGGAAGCTTTTCTGAACCTTAAAAATTTTAAAGAATATGTTTCCTTTTTCCGCTTCTAAGTTTAGCACCAGTCTAATCATTTCACGTTCTAATCACTGTAAGATGTACATTTCTGAAAACCATCAATAAAACACTGGTCGCCCTTTGTAGTCTTTTATTATAAAAGAAATGTAACCCTTTTGTGGCCCATTATCCTTACGCAAGGATAATGATTAAAAAAAAAAAAAAGAACTTTCACAGGACTGATTCTGATTCTCTCAGGGGAGCCTCTGGGCCTTCCTACCACCATATTCCCTTACCTCCAGATGATCAGGGACCTCACACTGCCACTACATGCTCCAGATTCCAAAAATTCTCATCTCTGAGCCCTAATCCATGATGCCTGATTCTCAGAGATCCGTGAAGAATAACAACCTGACAAACATTCACAGTGAAATTCAATGTTGATGAGCGCTGCCATGTCTCCTCTGGTGTATTGGTGTCCTTGGAGCTCCCCAGGAGACCTGAAGACAGACAGGTTGAAGCCCAGAGCACCGAAGGAACAGTGTTAGGCCTATATTGGTGGCTGGTCCTGCGTGTATGCATATAAATAAAAATAAAATATTCCTAAGACCAAATAAAAGATATGATAAGGTAGAAGCCTGCTTATAACTTTCAGTAGCATGCCATGTCCTGCACAGAGTAACACGGTAACAAGAGAATTCTCCCTACTCCAACCTTTCCCAGGGATTTTTCCTCCTAACCACTTTTATCTTAGTGGAGAGAAGAGTGCACAGTAAGAAACGCATCCCAAATTAAGCTAGTCTTACCTGCCCCCACCTTAAGGTTCATCATAGTAGAGAAAAACTTTCAAAAGAAAAATATATCTCACTCCTCAAACCCTGAAAATCAAGGACTCCTTTATTGAAAGCTTCTTGAGAAGGCAATACAGGGCAAGTCATGAAGCCAGTCTTTAAAAACTTCTTAGACTTACTCCTCTCTCCCAGTGTCCCACTTCACTTCTTGTACTCTTTCCCTCTCTCTCCTCCTGCCCTTGGTTTTCTTGTCTCCTTTTTCTCTCCCTTTTCATTCCTTTTATGTGGTGTAACTTGGCCTAATCTAAGCTTCCATCAGTCTTTCCATTTTACCCTCCTATCAGTTTTGTGAAGATACCATATTTCTCCCATCTTTCTCACTCTCACGTGAAGTAGGTGAGGCTTGGTGATAAAAGGATGAGAGACTGGGAGGCAGGAAGAGCCAAAGGACAAGGGGCAGAGTAAACGTGGATTTATTACCTCAGAGGCAGAGAGCACGTGCAGAGAAGCCCTGTGTGTTCCAGTTGTGGGGTCTAGCAGATATGCTTAGCTGTGTTTCAGGTAGGAAAGAACAATGCAGGGGATGGGGAGGGAGGCTTTCCACTCAGCAAAAGAGAACATGTGTGAAGTTCATATAAAAAGTACAAAGTCAGATGAATAGCTCTGTTGTTGGGAAAAGTGGGAAATGGAAAGAAGCTGAATCCAGCCCCTGGGGAGAAGGGCTGCCACAAACCAGAGAAGCTACCCGGACTCCAGGCAAGAGACCATCTTGATCAAAAAGGGAGTTTACTCAGAGGTTACAGAATAGTTTGCAGAAATGAAGAAAAGCTCCTATAAAGGACAGAAACCAGATCAACTCCATGGAACTGTCAGGCAGGAATGAATGGTCAGTGCATTTAGGATGTCACCACCAGGATAAATTTGTCTCCATATTTTTTTCCGTTTTAATATAATTTCACTCATGTAGGAATTAGGATTGACATGATAGTGAAGACAGTAATAAGAACAAGCAGGAGATGTAGGAAACACTGTGACTTGGAGGCTTTAGGGGCACCCAGGACCCAGCCCTAGAACATAGGGTAAGTCCCCTGGGACAAAACTTACTGTTCCTGTAACGAATTGCTGAGTTCATGGAAGGAGGCTAGCAGTTCTTGGTATCTCCAATTTTACACTTTCTGAAACCCAGGGGAGCAGGTGCTGATACTTCCAGAGTGAGCACCTCTAGTGTTCTGAGTGCTGGGTGGAAGCACCAAGGAACAGAGAGCAGACTGCTTCTTTTCTTTTTAACAAACAGGACTGTAATATAAGAGCCTAAAGACTAACTGAGGTCATGATCTCCAGGAGGCACCTATGAAAATGTTGGACAGTCATATAACCTGATTCAAACTAGAGCTTTTCATTTCTTCCCATTTGACAGTGCTACTGGTATTAACTAGAATTGTAATATGACAAAGACTACCAGACAAAGATCACATGTCAATGTGGCATGGTCTGGTCCTAGCAAATTTTAAGCATTTTCAGAGTTTCTTTTTTTGCTCCTAGTCTTACCTACCTAGAAAACTAATGTTTTCTAATTTTCTGTGATTCCACCACCAGAGGCAGATAGTAACATAAAATCCTCTGCACTGTGATACTGTGGCTAAATATCTTGTCTTATCCCATAGGCATTTACATTGAAAATACAACATACCAGGCTTGAGAAGGTGGATTTAACAGAGAATTTTCTGAGCCTGTAGGACAATAGGAAGGAGAGCTATTTGGGGGTAGAAGTAATTCTAACACTCTTCAAAACTGAAAATAGACAAAGGAGTCTGCTCGCTCCACCTCTAAGTAAAGCTGATATTAACTTTCAATTCACAAAAATAATTCTTTTGTACCTAGGGGTATAGTAATATATCTGTAGAAAATTTCTGACTATTCAGTATCACTGTCAAATGAGAGACGATAAGCCCTTTGCAACAATTAATCAAACAAACATTTTTTTTTTCTCATGGAGGAACAAACTGTGCAGCAGTACTGGATCCTAAGCTGACCTATAATAAGTTGCTTGGAAGTTATCAGGGAACCAATAAAATTCCAACAACAGAACTACTGTCAAAGGTTCATTTTGACAATCAAGGTGGCACAAGTAAAGGATAAAGTGACCCCACAGCAAGCCATACTAAAGAGAGGTCATGGCAGTTCTGAAAGAAAAATAAATGACCAGGAAATTGAGTCCTCATCAAGCAAGCAATGGCATGCAGAACTCAAAAGGAACTCACCTCTAACATTCAATGTAATACTCATACTACTAAAGGGACATAACACATGGGTCTCATCTTTGTTCCTACAACTGTCACAGTTCATTGTCAGAAAATATAGCAGTATAGATATAATGAATGCAAAATATTCTGCAAAGGCTACTTTTTGGGAGGAAGTCTGTAATTGATTGCCATTTCAAAATAATGCATCAATGGCTAATGATAAGTTAAATAATTTAGAAGAAAAATACCAATAATAGTGAGAATGATGTATCATACTCAAGATATTAAAAGGTATCCTCGATCACAAATAAAACATAATATAGAAAAATGTATTATTCTGCTATTACCCACGGCATTGACAACACTGCCTCAATGTTCTCTAGCATTAAGCTAATGTTCATTTGAATTTTACTGGTTTTAAAGTTGTTTTAAAAATTTATTTTGTATTCAGTTTTATAACTAAAAATACTGCAAGTTAGAGTTCTAGTTTTATGTTTGTATATGTTTTATCATAGTCTGAAAATAATTTAAGCCCACCTTGGGAGTTTAGGATTTTTTTTCTTTTAAAAGGTGTCCATGAATAACTTAAGGTGGAGAAACACTACATTTTACTAGAATGAGAGGCAATAAAACATGCTTGGTAAGGTCTAGGGCAATGGGGTCAGACTAAGTCTAAAATCCTGGCTCCAATTCTTTCTGGCTATGTCATTTTCAGCAAATGCCTCTATCTTCCTTAGCTTCAGTTTCTATCTATCAAGAGACTGTAATTATAGCATCTCCCTCATCTGGTTGTGGTGAAATGAGATAAAACGTAACGTACTTAAAAAAATAATGCCTAGCTGGTGGTAATTGGTAAAAAAAATTCTATCAATTAAAAGTAACAATTTCAAGGTCTAACAGCTAATCTAACAGACATCAAGAAAAAGCAGAGAGGAGCTGGGTCTTCTGTGTGGTCTTTGATGAATGACAAACTATGTGGGAGTAGTATTATGGTTTGTGAACCACTGAACTATGAGACCTAGATGGATCTCATTGCCTAGAAATGATGCTGTAAATAACCAAAGAACAAGGACATAAAAAAATTGTGTTTATACATTCAAGCCCTATCACCTCTCAAGCTAATACAAAATCTTCTTAGCTCAACACCCACATGCCAAAGTAAGATGAGAAAGTTAGATAACTTGGTTAATTTCAAGGCTGGCCAACTAATTCTGCAGACCACCAGTCCCAATTTTATAGGAAGTACCCATAATGTGAAGATGTTCTGAGAATACACAGCATCCTCGGTTTTTTATTTGTTTGGTTTTCTTAATTTTGTCAATGCATTTCTGTGGCACTGTGGAGCATCTTTTGTATGACCCTTGATTCACCATTGACTTAGCATGCTACTAGCTATATTCTCCATATTATCTTTTTAACAAAGATAAATGATTTCTCATATAGCAGTGATTCTCAAGTATAGTCTATTTTCCTTCTGATGGGCTCAAAATTGGGAAAAAGTCACTCTCTTAAATAAACAGTGGTGGGAAAATTGGATATCCACATAAAAAAAAAGAAACTAGACTCCTACCTTTTACCTTATATAAAAATTAATTCAAAGTGGATCAAAGACTTAAATCTAAGACCTCAAGCTATGAAACTACTAGAAGAAAACAAAAGAAATGCTTCACAACACCGGGCAGAGCAAGGATTTTTTTTTTTTTTTTTTTTTTTTGAGACAGAGTCTCGCTCTGTCACCCAGGCTGGAGTGCAGTGGCATGAACTCGGCTCACTGCAAGCTCCTCCCAGGTTCATGCCATTCTCCTGCCTCAGCCTCCCGAGTAGCTGGGACTACAGGCACCGGCCACCATGCCCAGCTAATTTTTTGTATTTTTAGTAGAGAAGACATTTACACAGCCAAAAAACACATGAAAAAATGCTCATCATCACTGGCTATCAGAGAAATGCAAATTAAAACCACAATGAGATACCATCTCACACCAGTTAGAATGGCCATCATTAAAAAGTCAGGAAACAACAGGTGCTGGAGAGGATGTGGAGAAATAGGAACACTTTTACACTGTTGGTGGGACTGTAAACTAGTTCAACCATTGTGGAAGTCAGTGTGGCGATTCCTCAGGGATCTAGAACTAGAAATACCATTTGACCCAGCCATCCCATTACTGGGTATATACCCAAAGGACTATAAATCATGCTGCTATAAAGACACATGCACACGTATGTTTATTGCGGCACTATTCACAATAGCAAAGACTTGGAACCAACCCAAATATCCAACAATGACAGACTGGATTAAGAAAATGTGGCACATATACACCATGGAATACTATGCAGCCATAAAAAATGATGAGTTCATGTCCTTTGTAGGGACATGGATGAAACTGGAAAACATCATTCTCAGTAAACTATCACACGGACAAAAAAACAAACACCGCATGTTCTCACTCATAGGTGGGAATTGAACAATGAGAACTCATGGACACAGGAAGGGGAACATCACACTCCGGGGACTGTTGTGGGGCGCGGGGAGTGGGGAGGGACAGCATTAGGAGATCTACCTAATGCTAAATGACGAGTTAATGGGTGCAGCACACCAACATGGCACATGGATACATATGTAACAAACCTGCACATTGTGCACATGTACCCTAAAACCTAAAGTATAATAATAAAAAAAACCTTATTGTATTAAAAGCTCTTCCTAAATAAAAAAAAAAGTATGAAATTTCCTGAAAAAATTAAAAATAGAACTACCCTATGATCTAATAATTCTACTCTTAGGTATATATTTAAAGGAAATTAAATCAGTATGTTGAAAATATATCTGCACCCCCATGTTTCTGCAATGTTATTTTCAATAGTCAAGACATGGAAGCAAACTAAGTGTCCAACAACGGATGAATAAAGAAAATGTGGTACATATACGGAATGGAGTATGATTCACCCATAAAAAGAGTAGAATCCTGTCATTTGTGATGACATAGATGGACCTGGAGTATATCATGTTAAGTGAAATACGCAAGACACAGAAAGAAAAATATCCTATGATCTCATTCATACTTAGAATCCTAAAAGAGAAAACAAACTGATATCACAGAAGTAGAAAATAGAACAGTGTGCACCAGAGACAGGAGAGGGAGGGAGAAGAGTAAAATGGGGAGAGGTTGGTCAATGGGTACAAATTTACAATTAGATAGGAGGAATAAATTCCAGTGTTTTATTGCATAGTACAGGGACTATGGTTAACAGTAAGGTATTGCATATTACAAAATAGAAGAGAGGCTTTTGAAATGATAAATGCATCAGGTGATGCTAACTACAGTGATTTGATCATTATGTAATGTGTATGTATTAAAGCATCACACTGAATCCCATAAATGTGTACAATTAAATGTGCCAATTAAAAAGTAAAATAAATAAATTGAACAAAAAATGAATGCAAAACCTTTTAGCCATCTGCATAGATTACATATAGCATGACACAACCATAAAGGAATTAGCCAGAAATAGACAATTATGAGAATACATGTCTTAAAAAACAAAATATATATAAATGGCTTATATAGAATATTTGTAATGTCAGAATATAACTGACAAAATTGAAAAATAAATTCAATGATGAAAATGCAAGTTTTTCACACTGTTCTTAACAATAGCTTTTCCTAAAAGTTTATTTTTAGAATGCCCAAAATGAAAAGTGAACTGAACATCTGGTTCTTTCAGTGTCTATTTTGTGCCATAATTTACAGCAAACAATTCATACCCAGTTCAGAAATGTGTGCCCTTGCCTTACTCCAAGAATATTCCTGCACCAAAATACACAAATAAAATGTTATTGGAATGTACAGCATCCTTATCATTTAGAACTGTTTCCATCAGTTTTCTAGAATTAAATTTTATTGTGCCTTCCCAAAAAGGAGACATGTTTGCTATAGTTAATAGTAACTGATTGGTAAATATTACAGTCAATATGAACTGATCTGTAAATATTACACAACAAATTTAAATGTCCAAAGAGCTAAAGTAACCTACTTTGGAGTGAACATCTAATTCAGTTAACTCTCAGTCATTTAGTGTTTCAATGTCTTGGTTGAGAAAACATATTCCCCAGATCAGTTGAGAGAGGGAAAGGTGGAAGCTAAGTGTATGTGAGGGCCTATCTGTGCCTAGTGTACCAGCAGGGCACTGTGCCTTCCTTCTGAATTTGGAGAAGGTGCAATCTAGCCATAATTGGAAATTATTTTACTCTGTATCCATTTAGTCTTGAAATTTTCATTTTAATTTGATAAGACAAACAAATCCTTATTCTGTAACAAAACCATGTTTCAGACCCAGTGGGGAAGGATGAGGAGCCATAGTTAAGTTCCTTCTATAACAACAACAACAACAACAACAAATCCTGGATAGGTTTCATTGGCTTCTACTTCCTAGATTCAGAGGGACAATTATTTACAGAGGCTGACAAAAATGTTCTTCCTGTTTATTTTCTCTTCAAACATATCTTGGTATTATTTCTAAATTTTCAATGTGAGTTTCACAATGGGACCCATCATATTAGTTTCATTAATTAGCCAATCATCTTTGGAGACCAAGCTCTAAGATATGCCCACTTAATAAAATAGAATATGCAACAGCTGAATGTGTAAAACAGCTATGCCACCAAACACATAAAAAATTATCGTAATCTACTTTACAGAGAAATATTTGATAGAAATGCTGAATGGGGTCATGAAAACAGAAATTAAATCTAGTATGTTAGGAGTTACGGTCAAATGTAGATCAATCTCATAAAATGTATTAAGAGGTTATAATGTATAATAAGAAAGGTAGATTCAACACAAAATTCCAGTTCACGCATACATTTTTCTTTAATAATGAAGAGCTCTTTTACCAGAACATGATCAAGCAAAAAAAGTATCTAAATTGCAATTTAGGTCAGCTAACATCCTCTAGCAAAATAGAATCGTCACATACTGCATTTTATTTATCTCAAAAACAAACATAACTGTTAACCAAAATACCTTGCAAATGTTTGCTTTCTCCAAGATTCCTGATGATTCCTAAAATTTACCTCACACTTAGACGATCTGATCATACATTTCACTGAGAAAATAGAGCTTATTCACTTTTTTCTCCTGTATCTCACTACTGGCCTCCAAATATTTGCTTTTGAAACAAATGTCCTATCATTTGGCCCCTCCAACCTCACCACAGCTGATCCTTGTACTCATGTCCCATCTTGCCTCTTCCTGGGTACTACTTCAAAAATTATCTGCCCTTCCCTCCCCTTCTTTTTACAGGGAACTACATATTAAAATGGCTATCTGAGCAAATATAAAAGTAAATGGAATTTTAGAAAGCACTATTCTGCAAGCGCTATGAGATTTGTAACATATCCAACAGTAGGCAAAAGCAAATGACAACAAAAAACAAAAAGAAGAAAAACCATTAAAATGATGCTGACTCCAGTGACTGTTGGATAGGAATGGAAAAGCAAAAAGACACAGAAGTACATCCCCAGCACACTTCTGTCTTATATAGGACCTGAGTACTTGGTTTTACCTTTCTTCATTTTGAGATCTTTTTCTAGCAACCTGAGAGGTGCTGAGAGTTAGAACATCCAAAGGGCTGGAACACTTCAAAGGCAGAGCAAGCAGTTTCCTTTATCTATTTTGAGGGGTTTTAGAAGCACTCCTCCTTCAAATCCAAGTAGGAGTTAACCATATTGCTAGGCCCAACATTTTAGTGTTTTCCAATTGGTTCATTGGTCTCTCTTGACATAATTGTTTGGCTTGAACAAATAAATGAAGCTAAGGTCAGTGTCTCTTCTCCAGTGCAAGGTTTTAACCCATGTTCTATTTCAAAAAAATGTAAATTCTTAAAATAAGGATCAGAGCCTAACGTGTTGTGTTGAAACAAACATTCCTGTGTCTGAAAACCAATAGAAATGGTATGGTGTGGGTTTCAGAATAAATGACTATCCAAAAAGGCCTATTTTGAAATGACATCTCATCCCTGGCTGTTTAAGGTGAATACTTAGCCATGCCAGGAAGCATGTTAGGAATCTGTCAGGTCACTTTCTTATTAGAAGCTAGTGTCAGGCCAAGGCTGTATTGACCAAAGGCATCAACTCCTAGTTTGTTTACCCAGGGGAGTCCCTATCTCGCCCTCAGCAAAAAGTAACCTTAAAAGTCAACAACACTAAGAAACAACATGTGTTGGAAAATAATGCAGAATTGAAACCTTGTATTTTCTATCTTTAGTGAAGCAAAGCACATGCTTACTTCATATAATAGTTTCCATGGCTAAACCAAACATATCACTTCCCCCAGTACAACCAGCTCCAGAAAGTCTCTGTCGGCTATTACTAATGTTCATAGTGATATGTCTAATGACACAGACATGACTTGACCCTGAAAATCCTCCCAAATCATCTTGTGTCGCCATCTTTCCCTTACCCCATCATACACATACCGTTGTCTTTCAGTTTCTTCAATATTCCAAGCGTATTTCTACCCTTTGTCCTTCCCTCATGCTGTTTTGGCCTGAAACACTCCTGCCTTTTTCAACAAAACTAACTTATTTAAAAAATTTAATTTTTTTACTTTTGTGGGTACATAGTAGGTATGTATATTTACGGGGTACCTGAGATACTTTGATTCAGGCATGCAACGTGACATAATCACATCACAGGGAATGGGGTATCCATTCCCTCAAGAATTTATCCTTTGAGTTATAAAAATCCAATTATACTATTTATTTTAAAATGTACAGTTATTATTGACTATAGTCACCCTGTTGTGCTGTCAAATACTAGGTCTTATTCATTCTTTCTAACTATTTTTTGTACCCATTAACCATCCCCACCTCCCCCTGAGTCCCTCACTCCCCTTCCCAGCCTCTGGTAACCATCCATCTATTCTCTATGTGTATGACTTGAACTGTTTTGATTTTTAGATCCCACAAATAAGTGAGAACATGCAATGTCACCAAACTAACTTGTAATATCCTTCAGTCATTGAGTAATCTTCTTTTCCCAAATGAGACAGAGGAATTTGTTTCATGCTTTCAAAGTTTCCTATGCTCTTTTAAAATCTTACCAAAATTATAATTAAATATAGAATTCTTTGATGTCTCTATCCCGTATACACTGGAAACTTCATGAATTCTGAGATCATTATGGTCTTGTTTACCGCTCTGCCCTCAACTTGCCCTATTGTCCGGCATATAGTAGATGTTATTGATACAGCCAGATTCATAATTGCTGAGAATTTCTTGGGCAGAAAGTTTCAGCAAATCTCTCACTGGAAAAAAATATTAGGTCTACTTAGGCACTTGCTATTTCCTAATGTTATAGTCTCCTTTGAACATAAAAGACACAATCTTAGTCACAGTAGCTGAGTTATCATTTTTGTTGTTACTGCTCAACAACTCACTCCTACCCAAATCAGCGACACTTATAGTGAAAGAGAATATTTGTCGAGGAAAAATTTTGTCTGGGTAATCTCAGAAGTCTACAGCTCTGTATCAATGCTGTGGCATTCTCTGCTGGAGAATTAATTGATGTAATTAGCAACAACTCTTGGATTACTCAAGGGGCTCTTAGGCTGTGCCTTAGCCATAGATCTTACTGATTAGGCCTTGGAAGAGACCACAAAAAAGAAATACTGGTAAAAGGTTGATAGTGTAAACAAAATTGGGTTTCGTATTAAACTTACACCATAAAAGTGGAAACTCAGGATCCTTGAACTAATTGAAGGGTCAGTACACTTAGAAGATAAAGGAGAAATCACTTATCCTTCGAAGTTCAAAGGAACTTTTTGAAGAACTTTAATGAAAGGAAAAATCACACTGAAACGGGTCATGGCTTCACTGCCACTGGGTCCACAAGTGAGGTTAGGCTCTGTTACTTTTACTGCCAAATCCTTTATTTCATATAGATGCACACATAAATACACAACCATGAGAGGTATTAGAATGCTTTCTTTGTGAAATATGAGTTAAAAGTACAGAAGAACACATGCCAGACCTAGACAGGAGTGGTGACAGAAAAGGAGAGGCTATGGAGCCAGGACAGGCATTGTGTAATAATCAGAGGGATCAAGTTCAGGTCAGCAAAGTCACATAGAACAGGTAGTTATCACAGGCCATGAGGAAGGGATGTCCCAAGCTAGAAAGGCCACAAAGCCAACAAAAATAGCTACACTGAGCAGTAGTAGAAAACCTCTACTTAGGAAGGGTTTTCTTCTCTCTGGTAATTTTTCCTTTGTTCTGAGTATCCACAGACACCTGAGCTTCTGTCACATATTGACCATGGCCAGAAAAGACATGGAAGCCTGCACTGCTGAAAACATCTAACTTGAAAAATGTTTTGTGCAGTAACATTTGATCTTTTGGCTTGGTTGGTGGACTGGCCGACTTACTGATACAGGATCAGAAATTTATTCTCAATATCTGGCTTTATCATGATGACCCACCAATGACTCTACAAGCAAACCTTCCATGACTAACACCAACTCCCACCAAGCTAATGTAGTGGTCCTCCCCTGTGATCTCATACAACATTACACATTCCTCTGCTATTTTCTATGATTTCTGAGTAACCTGCCAAAATCAGTAGATTTGTGAGGTTGGTTTCAGATGGCACAAAACACTTTCCCTGATTTGCCATTCACACTAAATTCTTCCAAGAGTGGATTTCCACATTCAGGACTAGAATATTTTGTGCGGTTTATGTCCAGGATGACAGATTTGGCTCTGGAGGAGGAGATAATTACAGTATTATATTTTCCAAGTAATATTTCATGTTAACTATTTTACGGACTGAGAAAAGAGAGGCCTGAGGAAGAAGCCACATCTGAGCAAAGGACTCTTAATAAGAGCAACTACTTCATGTTACTTAGACATTATATTAGCACTAAAAGGATGCTGGGCCAATAACTCTGAGAAAATATGTGATTAGAATTTTTATCCCAAGAGAAATATGCATTTGGCAATTTTTGTCATGCACCAATAATGTGTATCTAGCAAAATATTTTGCTCAGATCCCACTGAAAAGGGCCAGGCCTTTGCCAAAGTGCTTTTTCAATAATGGCATATATATGTTTACTTTATCTGGAATGTGCATAGCAGACTAAACCAATAACAACCCCAGTAAGTCACAGAAGAAAGAAAACAGAACATCTCCCTCAGGTTTTAAACTTTTGCTGTCATTAGAAAAACACTAGATACTTTTAAGAAAAACAATAGACACTTTTAAGCCTTCACATATATTGACCCCAATAACCCACAGCAATAATTTTGAAGTAGAAATTATTACCCTTCTTTTACAGATGAGAAAACTGAGGATCAGAGAGGTTAAGGAATATGCCCAAGCACACACCACAGGTAAGTGATGGAGCTGAAATCTGAAGACATGTCTATATGACTCCAAATTTTATATATTTCATGTGTCATTAGGCTGATCACCATTCAGAGCCTCATATTTGGTCTGGAGACTAATAAAGTTCAATGAGAAGATGAAAAGCTGAAGCCGAAGGCAGAGAATAACCCAGCATAAATAAAGTCTAAAGACTTAAGGGCCAGGAAAGAATGATGACACGCGTCACCAGAATACCAGCTGAGGGAGATTTCAGTCTTAAAATTTTAAGATGTTGTTCATTTGGAAGACAATTTGGAAATCAAGAGCCATAAAAAATTCCTATCTTGTATATTAGTCCATTCTTACACTGCTACAAAGAACTACCTGACACTGGGTAATTTATGAACAAAAGAGGTTTGATTGACTCACAGTTCCACAGGCATAACAGGAAGCACGACTGGAAGGCCTCAGGAAACTTACAATCACAGGGGAGAGCGAAGGGGAAGTAAGCACCTTCCTCACATGGTGGTGAGAGAGAGAGAAGAGGGAAGGGAGAAGGGCCACACACTTTTAAGCCATGATATCTTGTGAGAACTCACTGTCATGAGAATAGCAAAGGGGAAATCCTCCCCCATGATTCAATCACCTCCCAACAGGCCCCACACCCAATACTGGGGATTATAATTCAACATGAGATTTGGGTGGGGACACAGAGCCAAACAATATCATCTTTTAACTCAGATATTATACTTCTGGAAATCTATCCTAAGAATATAAACCAAAATATGAAAAAGCCATATGCAAAACATGCTCATCCAATTGATGTTTAGAATAACAAAGAAAGGTAGTAGGGGGAGAACATAGAACATAAATGCCAAAACTGGGTAAATTATCCTCTAATCAAATAATGACATGTTGTACAACCAGTATGTCTATAAAATATCTATATATATTTGAGATATCATGAAAAATTCATATGTTTTAAGTATAACAAATCAAAATATATAATTACATATATAACTATAGTAATACAAAAGGCAGATATCAGGTTATTCCTGCTTTGCCTTAGTCTATCAAGGAAGTGAGATGGTAGACACATTTACCAGACTTCATTAGATTACTGGACACAAGATTGAGTAAGACAAAAATACAAAAATAAACTTATTGAAAAATTGCAATTAGAAAAAAATGATATATAAGAAAATAACACATTGATAACCCTACCAAAAGATTCAAAGTATCTAAGAATGAGATGAATAAAGAACATGCAAGATTATGGAGAAAATTGTAAAAATATGAGAGAAGTACATAAAACCCCCATGGATGATGGAGTCCAGTATCTTTTAAATGCCAATGCTTTCAAAATTATCTATAAATTCAACACAAGTTCAGTCCAAATCCCAGAAATATTTTTTTCAAGAAACTTCAACTTTCACAAAGATTATTCTCCAGAAAAAAAATTTGCAAGTTTTTACAAGATACTCATTTTAACAGTGTTTGTAACTGAATGATAAAGCATTTAGAAATGAGGTTTAAAGATTAATAATAAAAACAGAATAACTTAATGGCATAACTGATTCTTAAAAATATATTTCTTAGTAATACAAAAGAACTAATGTGACAAATAGAAAAAACTAAGATAGGTAAATCCAAATATATGTAATTACATTAAGTATAGACAAATCAAATGCTCCAATTAACAGATAAAAATTCTCAGCTTGTATAAAAAGCCAAACCAACTACGTGTTGCTTCCAAAGACACACCTTAAAGATAAGGACAATCAAAAATAAAAAAACTTTGAAAAGTTGTAAAAGACTGAAAAGCTATATAATGAAAACACTAACAAAAAGAAGGCCAATGCAGTGATGCAAATGCCAAAGTAGGCTTAAAAACAAGAAGTTTTAGTTGAGATTGAAAGGGATATTTCATAATTATAAAAGGATCACTGCAAAAGGAAGGAATAATTCTAATCACAGAGATTTTAATACATTTCTCCCATAACATGTAAAAATAAACGAAATCAGTACATACATAAAAGACTTTTAAAATACAAATAGCAAATGTGGCCTAATTGAAGCACATAAAATTTTTTGCCTAACTTCTATATAATATATACACATTGCTTTAGGGATACGTAGGACTTTTACTAAAATAGACCATATGTGGGGACATAAAGCAATTCTCAGCAAATTTCAAAGCACTGAAATTATCTTGAGCATGTTCTCTGACAAATGAGCAAGAAATCAGTAACAGAAATATAACTAAAAAATTCTAAATATTTAAAGTCATTCACTTCACTTCTAAATAACCAATCGATTAAAAATTAAATGACAATAAAATAATAAAATATTTAAACTGAATTATAATAAAAATAAAACACCAGAATTTGTGGGTCTGCTTGAGGGAAATACGAAGCCTCAAATGCATATATCAAAGAAGGGCTGAAAACCAGTAATATCAAGAATCTAGAAAAGAACGGCAAATTAAACCCAAGCATAATAGAAAAGAAATAATAAATACTGGAAATCAATTAATTGAAAACAAACTGGAAAAGTTTAACTAAGTTAAAAGTTGGGTTTTTGAAAGTAAGATTACTACATCTTCCGATAAAATTGATAAAACCCTGACAGAGTAATTTAGAAAAAAGACAAATAACACAAATTATTAACATGAGAAGTAAAAAGTGAAGCATCACTACAGATCCTGCATAGATATTATAAATGTAATGCAAAACGACAAAAAGCAACTTTAGCCTAAAACCAGAACATTCAGGTAAAATAGGTAAACCCTAAGGAAAAATTACTTACAACTGAGATAAGAAAAAAACCCAGAAAATTTGAATACCTCTAATATATTAAATATTAAAACCAATAATAAAAACTTTTATTATTTTTAAAACAGAGAAATATTTAAAAACAGAGAAACTTCAAGCCCAGTTGGCTTCAAGCATGACCTCCTCAAAATATTTATTATCCTGGGTTGAATAGTGTCCCTTGAAAATTCATGTCCACGTAGTACTTCAGAACGCGAACTTATTTGGAAACGGGGCGTTTATAAATGTAATAATTTAAGATGAAATCACACTGGATTAGTGTAGGCTCTAAATTAAATATGACTGATGTGTTCATAAGAACAGGAGAGGAGACCTGGACACACAAGGAGAATGTCTTGTGACAACTGAGGCAGAGATTGAAGTGATGTGTACACAAGGCAAAGAAAGCCAAGGATGGCCAGTATTCATCAGAGGACAGGAATAAGCTAAAAAGGGTCCTTCCCTAGAGCCTTCAGACAGGACACAGTTCTGCCAACATCTTGATTTTGGATTTTTAGCCTCCAGCATTGTTAGAAAATAAATGTATGTTATTTTAAGCCAATCAGTTTGTGCTAATTTGTTAAGGTAGCCCTAGGAAACTAACATACTTGACCTTCGTACAACATGGGGGTTAGGAGCACTGACCACTTGTGCAGTCAGAAACACATGAATAGTCTTTGACTCTTCTAAACACATGTATAGTTCTTGACTCTTCTAACAACAGTCAACTGCTAATAGCCTACTTTTGACCAAAAGCTTTACCAATAACAAACAGTTAACACATATATCTTTATGTTCTATGTATTATATACCATATTCTTACAATAAAGTAAGCCAGAGGAAAGAAAATGTTCTTAAGAAAATCACAAGGAAGGAAAATATATTTACAATTCATTAAGTAGAAGTAGATCATCATAAGATCTTCACCCCATCACCTTCATATTGAATTGGCTGAGGAGGGGTGATCTTGCTATCTCAGGATGGCAAAGGTAGAAGAAAATCTACATGTAAGTGGAACCAAGCAGTTCAAACCCAAGTTGTTCAAGGGCCAGCTATGTATTTCTGAAAGAGTAACAATCTTAGTCAAACTCAGGGTACAGAAAAAAAAGAAACCTTTTTAATTTCATTCTATCAGGCTATTGTAAATGTGATACAAAGCCTAACAAAGACACTTAAAGAAAGGATAGTTAAAAGCCAGTATTGCTTGTAAACATAGGCACAAAAATTCTAAGCAAAATGTTAAAAAATGAAATACATATGCAACAATCAATATGTTACATTAACAAAATAAGAAAAAAAATAGGATCTTTTAAAAAATGCTTAAAAGACATTTGATAAAATTCACCAGCCATTCATCAAAAGTTTTACCAAGCTAGAAATAGAAGGGAACTTTCTTAGTTGAAAGGAAGGAAGGAAAAAAACATAATAGACAAGCATGCAGAGAGGCTTGGAGGCTGGCTTACAGCAAACATTATATTTACATTGAAGTAATGAAAGCCTTGTCCCTGAAATTAGAAAAGTTCTACAATGACAAGTGAACATTACATCGAAGTTTCTGACAAGTGCAACAAGGGGAAAAAAATGTAAAAGGATTGAAGTAGAAGAAATAAAGTCATTATTTTCAGATAACATGATTATATTCACAGAAAATCCAAAAGAATCTATAGATGAGTTATTGGACAACAAGTATAATTAACATTATGCTTTAAAAATCTAAATCAACAAGCCATTTTATTTTCACAAACTAAGAACAATTAGAAAACAAAATTTATAAAATAAAATGTACATAATAGAGAAAAATTATAAAATATTCTAGGTATAAATCTAATGCAATAGAACTACGAACATTACTGAAGCTTTCATTATGTTTAGGAGGCAGAAAATAGAGAAATTAAATTGGATCCTGGAGTGTCTGCAGGGTGTCTTTCAGGTCAAGAGTAACTCAACAAACCTTAGTTGCTCAAACGTGCATATTCCCAAGAGCGGTTTGTTTCCATGATTGACTCTTGGCTGTCTACTGGGAATTGAGATCTTGGAATGGTCTAAGTGATGAAAGTATTTTGCATACTCAGGGCTTGAACTAATTTGAGTATTTTGAGCAAACAATGTGATTTATAGTAAACACCTACTTTCCTTTTGCAGGGACTTGGAGCTTCAGTAACTGCAAATAGTCATGAGGATACTATGTGCCTATCTGACTGACATCTGATTTTTAAAAATCCTGGACTTCTACACTTACGTAAACTTTCCTGGTAGACAACATTTTGCATGTATTGTCATTATTTGTTGCTAGAGGAATTAAGTATGTCCTGAGCTGTTCCTCCAGGGGAAGACTCTTGGAAGCTAACATCTGCTTTCCTCCAGATTTCTCCCCATTTTCCCTTTGCTGATTTTGCTTTGTATCCTTTTGCTGTGGGTAACCATAATCATTACTATAACAACTTCTCTCTATTGAATCAGCAAACCTGGGGTGGCTGTCAGGACCTCTGATGCAGACCCAAACAATGAGAATAAACTATGCAACCTATAAAATCAGTTTTTTTAAAAAAATTCATTAAAAAGGTGAGGCCACAAAGAAACCTAAGGACTTAAAATTTAAGAAACGTTGTCCTTTTCTTTGGGAAGGAATAGACTAATAGCTTCTTTTATCTTTGCCAGAGAGCAACACAAACATAGAAGAAAGCTATCAATGGCATGATTTTTTTTTAAAGGCAGCCAAAATTTTAGCACATTTGAAAAAAATTATGTCTTGGCATGGTAGTTTAATCTGTATCTATTTGCCAACCCTTGTCCATAGTTCTTCATCAATTGCATACAATAATAATCTGGGGCACATAAGGAACACTGAGATATACTTTTCCTGAGGCACAGGCATGAGGTACTTACTGACATATGAGGGCAGAGGAGAAGTGAGAGAAACCCCACAGGCACTCCAGGCTTTACCTGATAATGAGTACCAAACAAGAATAGTCTATGACTGGGAGAAAGGCAGGAAGATAAACCTCTAGGCACTCAGATCCCAAGTACTGATAAAAGGCAGGATCTGATGACACACTCGATTAATTTAAATCACGTGGTTGATTTGAATCCAATTAAAACAAAAAACCAAGCAAACTGACCCAGTTTAATTATAGGCTAAATTGGCTTAATACTATACAACAGGCTCAAACAAGAGGCATGCCCTTTTATGGTCATGTATTAGTTTGCTAGGGCTGCTATTAAAAATTACCACAAACTGGGTGATTTAATCAATGGAAATGTATTCTCTCAGAGTTCTAGAGGCTAAAAGTATGAAATCAAAGTGTCAATAGGGCTACAAGACCCTTGAAGTCTCCAGTGAAGAATCCTGCTTTGCCTCTTTTCGATTCTGGTGGTTGCCAGTAATCCTTGGCATTCCTTAGCTTGTGACCATATAACTGCATTCTCTGCCTGTGTCCTCAAGGAGCCTTCCTCCTTGTGAGCGTCTGTCTCTGAATCACTTTCTCTCCTTATAAGCACACCAGTCATTAGAAATAAAGCCTGCCTTAATTCAGTGTGACAACATCTTAACTTGAATACATCTGTAAAATACCTATTTTCAATTAAGGTCACATGTACAGGCACCACAAGTTAGAACTTCAACATATCCTTTTTTTGTGGGGGGAAGGTTAGGGTGGGAGGAGGGACAAAGGACACAATTCAACCAACAGAATACAGATGTTATTCATTTAAGTCTTCACTTTTCTTTCACTAACAATGTTTTGCACTCATTCAAAAATTAGGAGACCGGGGAAAACAGTAAACTGTAGTCAGTCATCAAGAGTGGAGATATTCAATAGAACTAGATCTAGAATGGCCCATGTGCTAGAATTATCGAGCAGACTTTAAAATAACTGTAAATTTGTTAACAAATCTAATGAACAATGTAGAGAACATGCATAAATATATAGGCAATTTCAGTAGAAACATCAAAACTAAAAAAGAGCCAAGTAGAAATTCTAAAATAAAGAATTATTTTGATGGGCTTACATGCAGAGTTGATATAGCACAGGGAAGAATCAATAAACTTGAAGATAGATGAATATAAATTTTTCAATCTGAAAAACAGAAAAAGTATTTTTTCTTAAAAAAAGAATGGAGTCCTCTTTGTTCAATTCCCACCTATGAGTGAGAACATGCAGTGTTTGGTTTTTTGTCCTTGCGATAGTTTACTGAGAATGATGCTTTCCAGTTTCATCCATGTCCCTACAAAGGACATGAACTCATCATTTTTTATGGCTGCATAGTATTCCATGGTGTATATGTGCCACGTTTTCTTAATCCAGTCTATCGTTGTTGGACATTTGGGTTGGTTCCAACTCTTTGCTATTGTGAATAGTGCCGCAATAAACATACGTGTGCATGTGCCTTTATAGCAGCATGATTTATAGTCCTTTGGGTGTATACCCAGTAATGGGATGGCTGGCTGGGGGGAGTGGGGAGGGACAGCATTAGGAGATATACCTAATGCTAAATGATGAGTTAGTGGGTGCAGCAAAACAACATGGCACATGGATACATATGTAACAAACCTGCACATTGTGCACATGTACCCTAAAACCTAAAGTATAATAATAATAAAAAAAAAGAATGGAGTCAAACATGGGAAAAGTTGAAAAAATTACTCTCCTGCAGATCTGTACTACAAAAAACACTAAAAGATCTTTAGTCTGAGAGGAAGTGATGCTGGAGAGAAACTTCATTGTATGAGAATGAATAATGAACACCAGAAAAAGTTAGAATATTCAGATATACACATGACCTTGCATGTTAAAGTGATTCTTACTGTATGCTTATGAGTATATATAAACATGTATTATGTAGACACCCATATATTTAAATTCCATTAAAAGTGTGCTTAAAAAATAAGAAAGAACTGTGATGTATAAAATACGTAGGAGTAAAATATATGGGAAAAAGAGCACAAAGAACAAAAAACTGTTAATTATAGCATATTGTTCAAAGGCCCTTATGTTGTCCATGAAGCCGGAAAACATTTGTTGAAGACAGTTTATGATAAAGTAGAGGAGCATTTGAGTTCTCAAGCACTATACAATCCAATATGAGAGCTGACATGCAGGTATGGAGCACCCGAAATGTGCCTAGTCAGAAATGATGTGCTGTAAGTGTAAAACACAACCAGATTTCAAAGACTTGGTAGAAAAAAGTATAAATTATCTCATTAAAATATTTATATTTATTATATTTGAAATGATAATATTTTGGACATATTACATTTCATTAAACAGTAAGATTATTTATACTTGTTTATTGTTGCTTTTTTAGCATGGCTATTAGAATTTTTAAAATTATATATGACCCACATTTATGACTCATTGTATTTTGATTGGACAGTACAACTCTGGCAACAACTAAAAATAACATAGAATAGACAAAGATAAAAATTAATAATAGTGGGGGACTTAAACACCCCATTGATAGACATATCATCAAGGCGGAAAACTAAGAAAGAAATTCTAAACTTAAATTTGACACTTGACCAATTGTTCCTAATAGACATCTACAGAATACTCCATGCAATAACCACAAAATATACATTCTTCTCATCCACACACAGAATACTCTATAATCAACCACATGCTCACCCATAAAACAAATCTCAATAAATTTTAAAAAACAGAAATCATACCAACCATAATTTCAGAACACAGTGCAATAAAAATAGAAATTAATATCAAGAAATAAGATCTCTCTCAAAACCACACAATTACATAGACATTAAACAACTTACTCCTGAATCACTTTTGGGTAAACAATGAAATAAAGGCAGAAATAAAAAAATTCTTTAAACTTAATGCAAACAGAGACAAAACATACCAAAACTCTCTGGGATACAGTCAAAACAGTGAAAAGAGGAAAGTTTATAATGCCAAATGCCTGTAACAAGAAGTTAGACCTCAAATTAATAATATAATATTGCACCTCGAGTAACTAGAAAAACAAGAACAAACCAACCCCAAAGCTATCAGAAGACAAGAAATAACTAAAATCAAAGCAGAACTAAATGAAACTGAGATGCAAAAATCCACACAAAAGATCAACGAAATCAAAGTTGGTTTTTTGAAAGGATAGACAAGATCAATAGACTTCTAGCTAGATTAACAAATAAAAAAGGAAATAAGATCCAAATAAGCACAATCAGAAAGGCAAAGATGACATTAAAAGTCAGTTCCAAGAAACACAAAAGATCCCCAGAACTATTATGAACACCTTTATGCACCTAAACTAGAAAATCTAGAGGAAATGTGTAAATTCCTGGAAAGACACAACCTCCCGTGACTGAAACAGGAAGAAGCTGAAACCATCAACAGACAAATAATGAGTTCCAAAATTGAATCAGTAATGAAAACCCTACCAAACACAAAAAGCCCTGGACCAGAAGGAGTCATAGCCAAATTCTACCAGATGTACAAAGAAGAGCTGGTACAAATTCTACTTAAAATATTCCAAAATTTCAAAAAAAAAAACGGACTCCTCCCCAAATCATTCTGCAGAGCCAGCATCCTCCTGATATCAAAATCTGGCAGACACACAAAAAAAGAAAACTACAAGTCAATATCCCTGACAAACATCGACACAAAAATCCTCAACAAAACACTCGCAAACTGAATTGAGCAGCACATCAAAATGTTAACTCACCACGATCAAGTAGGCTTCATTCCTGGGATGCAAGATTGGTTCGACACACACAAATCAATAAACGTGATTTACCACATAAACAGAATTAAAAACAAAAACCATGTGATTATCTCCCTAAGTGCAGATAAAGATTGTGATGAAATCAAACATTCTTTCATTATTAAAAAAAAAACCTCAACAGACTAGTCATCAAAGGAAAATAACTCAAAATATTAAAAGCCATGTATGACAAACCAACAGCCAATATCATAATGAACAGGCAAAAGCATGAACCATTTCTCTTCAGTGCTGGAACAAGTCAAGGATGCTCACTCTAACCACTCCTATTCAACATAGTATTGGAAGGCCTAGCCACAGCAATCAGGTAAGAGAAAGATAGGATAGGTGAGGCCAAGATGGTTGACTGGAAGTAATATCTAAGGAGGTACTACTCACTCTCAGGGTCCTACACGTGCTGTTACCATCCTGAGAGTGAGTGCTTTCTTATGCTGCATCTCAGGCACCTCTCTTGACTCACCATAGTTTCAGTCCTGCTCCTGGCAGCAATACTCATATAATAGCCATAACACCCAAATATCTCTCATTTGTAGAACAGATATGTAAACTACATAATATTTATAAAGTTCACTATACAGCAATAAAAAGAATAAACCGGTAATAACCAACTACATGCATTAATCTCATAAATAGAATGTTGAATGTAAGAAGCTTGCAACAACATAGTATAATTCCATTCACATAAAGTTCAAAAACAGGTAAAACTAATCAATTGTGGCAGAGATCAGAAGAGAATACTCACTAGTTTTAGAAGGGATAATGATTATTAGGGTGCCCAAGGGAGGCTTCTGGAGTCCTGGCAAAAGTCTGTATATTCATCAGGGTAGCAGTTACATCCATCAAAGTGACAGTATATATACTTGATAAACATCCATTGAGAGGAATATGATCATTATACATAAAATAATACGTCACTTATGATTTGCTCACTTCTCTATGTGTGATTCTAATAACAAATATATATTTTAAAAACCAAGCACAGGAACACGAACACCAAATTCTGGATACTGATACGTGGAGGAAAAGGAAGGTGGAGACCATAATGGGTGAAGAGTAACAGGGGAATTTATCTGTATCTGTAATGTTTCTTTTATTTTAAATAATACTGAAACACATATGGCAAAATTGTAGAATTTGATAGAGGTAGGTAATGCGTACTGAGTTCATTGTTTTTCTCTGTACATTTCGTTTTCAATGTTTCAAAGCTTTAGAAAACCAACATGAGTTATCTGGAGCTGGGATGTGATCCACCAAGAGGCCAGTACAACCCACAAAATTATTAAAACCTGTTGCAAAATGCTATAAAACTTTGCTTTCTCAAGTAGGCTTCTCATTGTGCCCAACACCGAGGTAAAACTTGATATTTGCAGTAAGTGCTCCTATTTCACTGGAGAAAATCATGCAAATAGAGGAGAGCTCATTTTCACTTTCCTTTAACATTACAAAATCTGAAAGTGAAGCTTCAGAAAGAATATCCTGCCCATTGTGTCTGTCAAAGTCTGATGTTCTTTGAAAGACAAATGACAAGTGGTTCTGTTCCAAACAAAATTGACTCGGGATCAGTGAGAAAAGAAAAAATTCTTAACTTTACCCTTGGGAGGACTTATGTGTGACAAACCTACAACCACACATACCTGCACTTTTACTTTCACCTTTTAAGCACAAATTTAAAAGAAACTAGTAGAAACTGGACTTTTCACTGTATTTCAGTTAGCCTTCTGCTTACCTCCATTTCAAAAGTGGCTTCATGTATTAGAAATAAGCTAGTTAAAAATATTTCACCACCCCATATGTATGCCACTGTTGAGAGTACAAGACCCCCTGTGTCAAAAAAAAAAAAAGAAAGAAAATTTACTGACCTAGGAAAGACAGAATAGAGAAAAATAAAGGTGATCTGTGACTCCTCAAACAAGTTTAAAAAAAAAACAATATACACTAAGTTATCGTTAAGTATAGTCCCCCTATTGTGCTACCAAACACCAGACCTTATTTCTTCTATTTAACTGTATTTTTGTACCCATTAAAAATATATTTGTGTTAAAAATGAGATTTTTATTTTCCCCCAGCTCATATTTCCACTGACTTTCAGCTTAAGATTCTTCTTTTCACAAAGTAGGAATGATGAGGTACTCACTCTTCTTCTCTTATTCAATCCTTACAAAGGGAAGAGGAGTCACTGATGTGATTTTTCACATTTCACTGGTGGGCATGGTCACTAATTTGGTTACTTCATCTCCCGTCCTCCTTTAAGAAACAGGGTCATGGTCAACGTAGTTGGAGGAATAATTCACTTTAGACCAACATTGCAGGCCTGGTTTACTTCAATTCAGAGGAGAAGGAAACAATACGCTCCAGTTCAGCCTCAGTCCTTAGCCTTGTCTCCCAATCAGTTTTACCAAACATCCTTGCATTTGAGTTATAGGGCAACTGTTTTCTTTTCCTTCTTCTTTTTATTTTTTATTTTTTTCGACACAGAGTTTCACTCTTGTCGCCCAGGCTGGAGTGCAATGGCACAATCTCGGCTCACTGCAACCTCTGCCTCCTGGGTTCAAGTGATTCTCCCGCCTCAGCCTCCTGAGTAGCTGCGATTACAGGCAGCCCGCCACCATGCCCAGCTAATTTTTGTATTTTTAGTAGAGGTGGGTTTTCACCCTGTTGGCCAGGCTTGTCTCGAACTCCTGACCTCAGGTGATCATCCACCTTGGTCTCCCAAAGTGCTGGGATTACAGGCATGAGCCACCCCACCCGGCTGGGGCAATTCTTTGCTATTAGTTTAGAAATGATGCATATGTGCTCATTAGAGAGACCTCTAGGGGGAGAGTGGCTAGAAGAGTCAGATTCTGCTTCCTTGAAGCCCTAACGATGTTCACATCTTACAGCCTGAAGTTACTATAATGAGCTTGAAACCATGCCTTATAGTTCTGAAAAAAAAAAAAAAAGGAAGGTTCATGCATCCTGAACTGTCAGACCAATCCCACTTTGTACTGGGAAATGTCCTTGGATAATGCAGTATTAGCATTTCATCAAATTTAGTTGTCCTCAAGAAGTACCTCTTGCTGAAAAGGTGAACGTCAGCTTTCAGTTAGCATGAATACACTCTTCTGCCAGGTGCTACAGCCTGTAACTGGGTATAATCAGGCTTCCCTAGCAGCCCCAATATCCCATTCTGATGAAATCCGGGAATGTAATGAGATTGCTATTACTTTGGGCCAGAGCCCAGAGTCACAAGACAGAATTCGGTA
Organism: Nomascus leucogenys; assembly: GCF_006542625.1. Taxonomy (NCBI): domain Eukaryota; kingdom Metazoa; phylum Chordata; class Mammalia; order Primates; family Hylobatidae; genus Nomascus; species Nomascus leucogenys. Next base: position 122,631,801 of record NC_044382.1, read on the forward strand.
TCAGGTTACAGTTGAGGATCAGAAATGAGGCAACAGCCACAATCAACCAGCTGGGGAATAACCTCTGACCCACCATCAGAAAGTCATAAGGTTTTGGTCAATGTAAAATGTTTAAGGGTAAAAGGAACCTGCACTCAGTGAGCACTGGGATAAAAATGGAGACCGCTGGAAATTTTTCTTCCTCTTGCACTGGAAAGACATCTGAAAGGAATATCCGGGGCCTGAGGTCAGTGTGATTACTATTGTCAAGTTACACTCAAATATTCTAGGTGGGAAGACAGACTGTGAAGACATTTTCTTGACATTTTGTTATACAGCAGGATATTCAAAAAAGAGAATGAGGAATAATCATGTGTTTAAGGATCCTTTACTCTCCCCCTCTCCATATGGAAAAAAGAACTGATTTCCATAAAAGGTGTTCCTCTGATATTCTGGCAAGACATCAATTATACTGTTGTCTTAGTTCAAGAGATAGTTGATCATAACATCTGCACTTCCTTCATGCAGATTTTTGAGTTTCCAACAGCGTCTTCACACTCCGTCAACATTCTCTTGCTACAGACGGGTAGTGCCTAAACAATCTCCTGTGAAATTCTAGTTGCTGGAGATGCTTTTTTCTCTTTTAGAGAAGGTGAGAATTTGAAATAGTCAAACATAATTTTTAAAAGTAAAATAACAATCCTTTCCTGGAGATTCACAAGGCATATTAATATATCAAAGGTTTAAAAAAACTGAAGCAAAAAAAAATTCACAAAACGCCTCTGATTAACATTTTCATAAACGTAGCATGTTCTGAAACATGAGTGCTTATAAATCTTTCTTGTCCATTTAACAGCTATTAGCATCCTGCATCACATAACTCACACTCAGAGGGGCATATTTTGGAAAACCCTGTACTGTAACTTTATGGGCACAAAGAGATTGGAAGTATGTAAAGATGACTTGACTCTCATTTCCTATTCAAATCCTAATGACAGGGAAAACTGAAAGAGAAAAAAAGAAGTGTCTCTTCTACAGGCACAGCTGAATAGTTCAATTTATTGTCAACATGTATGAATTATTATATTTATAAGTGAGTTACCAGAACATAACAGAATTAGTAGGCTGCAGCACTATTATATCTAGCTGAAGCAGACTACACTGATTATAGTCAAACTGTTTGCTGTCTGAATCCCACACATGCAAGCAAACAAATCCCTTTTTGCATCACTCACGCTGACTAGAAAGACCCCACTGTGTCGTGCTTGAAGGTTATCCCAGTAGTAGCCCTTCCTGAAGCTTCACTGGCCCACCTTTTCATTACCTTTTCAAGTTATCTTTCAGCTGGGCCCTTCCAGCCCCTGGGCCTGAAGTATCTGGGATTAACTGCAAGCGAAGTGAAAACTGCATGGATTCAGGGAAAAGCAAGACCTGTTGAAATTAAACATTACTGTATTAAAAATCAACCCAGTACTTAAAGGTATACAACAATGATTTAGTATTGCCCATGGTGTTGAGGGTCATTGGACTCAGCTCTGTGATTCTTCTGCTTCACATTGTGTAGCTGAAGACATTCGTGTGGATGTATTCAACTAGGGGCTCAAATGGGACTGGAACACTTAAGCTAACCACTTATCATTATCCATATAATATCCATTAACCACTTACCATTAACCACATCACACGGCCTCTCATCATTCTACAGTCTAGTCTGGACTTCATCACAGCATTGCAACTGGGCACCAACAGAAGGTAAGTGGGAGCTTCTAGCTGTTGTAAAGCCTCTGCTCAGAAATCCCAAAATATCACCTGTGATGCATTCCACTGGTCAAGACAAGTTATCAGGCCAGCCCAGATTTCACTCTTGATGGGAGAAGCAGCATGCACCTAGAGGCAGGAGGGTTGTGGGTAGCTGTATTTGGAGACCAGCTACCACAACACCCAACACTTCACATTCTACAGCTTTGGTTGGTGGGAAACAGACATAACTCAATACCATTCCTGGCAAAGAGGGCCCTATCTGAGGCACATTCAAAACTTGACCTTTTTTATCTAGACCAATGTAATCCTTTACACACATGAAGGAAAATCATTACAAACCTCTCCTGGGTCCAGTTGAAACCAGCAAAATGAGCACCTAAATAATTACAAACTCAATTTTTTAGGAGATAACTGCTATAATTTATCCTAGATTAACATTAAGTTCCTTTATGGAAAAATTGGGCTCCCTGACTACTCAATAAATTATAAATTAAACTTTTAATTCTGTTCATGTTTTAATTCCTCACTAATACTCTTCACAGGAAGTAAGCAAGCATCCTCCTTACCAACAGTCCAACTGACCTCTGAGGCTGGATTTACCATATCCAGAGAAGAAAACCTAAATATGTATTTAACATTGTTATCACCTTCTCTTAAAGGAGCCAGCTCATATTTTTTCTACATTCACCGTTTGAAGCATAAGAGAGAGATGAGTGGGCTAGGCAGCTGCCTACGTAGTACACTTTGTGGGATGCTAAAAGGAGACCCTGCCCAAAAATAATGTTCACAGCCGCCACGACATGATGCCTGAAATTCCACCACTCTTTTTATTCACTTATTATCCTGACTCTTCTGGGATTCAAGGACAGAATGCAAAGATCCCAAGATATGGGAATACATGGGGTTGTCATCATCCATTAGCTTCCTGGCCCAGGGTGAAGAGCTAAGCCAGGGATTTTGGACAATGAGGCACAATAAGGCAGAGTTGGGGACCTGTGGCTTGGTATATTCCTGAAGGCCAGAAAGGCAGATGTGTGTCCCATAGTCTTCTGTATGTGTTTGGAGATGGGAGCACTCCAAGAGAGGGACACAGAAACAAGGCACGCCCCTCTAATTTCACAATGCCCTGAAGAGTGTTTGTTGGGGTGGACGAAAGAGAAGGGACGTTATAGGAGAGGGAGTGAGAGAAGGGCCAAAGGATACATTCTGAGTACATTCTCCAAAACTTGAGATTTAAAAATGCTTCAAAAGTGAACACTGTGTCATCACAATGGTTAAGACCAGGATGAAAAGGCATAAAAGAAGCAGGTGCATAAAGAGAGTTAAAAGGGTAATTTTCAAATTAAGCTTTACTCACCCATGAAAGGTACTGAAAAGATTGTAAACCAAAATAGCTGATGTTTATATTACACTTCCTATGAGTCAGGTTACGTTTTAAGAACTTTTTATATATTAGTTTATCACACAGCCTGTGATACAGGTGCACTTACTCCCATTTCAGAGATAGGGAAACCGGGGTTAGGAAGGTAGACTGAGTTGTTTATGGTCCCACAGCAGATATGTGGTAAAGCCAGGACTTGAACTCAGGCAATCTGACGGCTGGAATTCAGAGCCTTTTATTCTTTATCATTACACTGTGATGCTTTCCAGGGACCATTGCTTACACAAATGCTTATGAATGCAGAGAACATGCTAAAAGAATAAGAAACTGCTTTGCAGTACTGGCTTCTTGGAAGGGAAATTTTGAGTCCAGAGTTAGTTACTGTATATTGAATACTACTGGTATTGTTAGAATTTTTATTGTGTGGGCCTTACATTTATAAAACAAGAAGTAGGATTTAAATAATATATCTCCTTCAAAAACAACATATGAAAACATTTTTCTAATGTTTATTCAAACTGACCCAAAATGTACAGTTAATCAGGGAGTAATGAGAAACTTCCCCAAAAACAGATCTCCATCTCTGAGAAGCACTGTTTCTTCTCTCATTTTCTGAAACCAAAGGCTCAATCAAGCTGCCTGAAGCCTGGAAATACTTACGGCACCCCAGAGCACCTCAGGAGGTGGGGTTCTGACCACTCTTACTATACCCACAAGATCAGCTGGCCTTGCTGCAAAAGCCAGAATCATGTACCACTACAGAATCCAAGGGCCAGCTCTGAAAATACCTCTATTTCTTTGTTAGATATTTGCTTAATGTCAGAGATAATTATTAATGACAGATAATGATAAACGCCAGAGATAATGATTAATCTTCATCTGTCTATGCTTTCTATTACTCCTTTCCCTTTCCTCCCCCAGCCAACCTCATCAGCATACACATTTTCCTCCTTGAATGGCAAGGAGTTGAGGGCAGCATTTTGCTTAGGTTAGAAAAGAATTCAACACAGCAAGTAAAATCACTTTCACAGATTGCCACCATTCAATCTTGCCACTTAGACTAATTTAACAGAAATTGAAGTTAGGTTGTAACCAGAAAGCCAAGTAGGACAAAGATGCTATCATAAATCTCTATCAGTAAATGGTTAATACTTGCAAGCACTAACTCAGAAGATTAGGAGGCTTGTTTACTGAGAGGAAACTGACATCCAGTATTTAAATCCAGTGAGAGAATTTCCTGCCCTATATTATGGCTTTGAGTAAATGGAAGTGAGTCATAGATTAGGGATGAGAAAAGTACAGTTTTCAAAAGGTAACACTCAAGATGTAATTTATACAGAAAAGTAAAAGCATCTCCATCTCCTGTGTATTCTAGTCCCCCAGTGGTTCTCAACCCTGCACAATACCATGCTTCTCCCACTAAGAGGCAATTGGAAATACATGAGAACATTTCTTTAATGGTCATGATGACTGAGAGGCACTACTGGCATTTAATGAACCAGTGATTTTAAACGTCCTGTAATGTGCCATAGCAGGGTCCTGCACAATGGAGAATTTTCCTGATATATCACGAAGACCATCCCTATCGCATAATATATTAGGCAGCTGTCACCTTAACTCAGAGCCTCTAGTCTCCAAAACTGCGGATTTATTTACCTAGAATGACCAAATTAACTCTCTTTATTGGAAAGTCATGGTTTCCTCCTCATTTTTTAATTAAGAGGAAAGACTATAATTCAACTATATTTTGTCCAATTGAAAGGGATGAAAGAGATTTCTTAAGTGATATGCATATCTGATGGACAGAGAATAATAGAAGAAAAATTCTCTTTAAACACCAGTAAGTCCCTGTGGAATTCTGTGACACAAGGGGACATCAAGTGACTGGATTTGGAAAAGAGGTAGTGGATGAAAGGAAACAAAGACATCAACCAAAGTAGCTATCATATGTCCTTTCTTCCCTTCTTGATTTTCTCTGCCAATAGTTATTCCGTGACCACTATCTGCAGGCATTGTGTGAGGCACTATGAAACAAAGACGAGCAATAAGTCACATAGTTTCTACTCTCATGGTGTATGTATCCTATTGAGGGAGACTAAGAATAAAATCACACAAATTTTAAGCAGATGGATGAGGACCATTGATTCATCCATGGTTGCCAGTCACATTACCCCTAGATACAAGCAGGACCAAGTAATTATTTCTCATACCATATAATTCCTGAGTTTCATTATCAACAAGTTAGTTAGACCAGTTACAAAACTTTTACAGACTCATTTTTTCCTAAGCATGCAAATCAAATGTACATTGCTTTGGATGGCATTGTAGACTCTAAGTGGCTGGGGCAAAACCTTGTAGATTTTTCAGAACAGTAAGGGTACTTGAACATGACTTGCTGCAGCTCAGTATGAGTCACCAGGGATGAGTAACCCTATTTCCAAATACAGTCTGAATGACCCTCTCCCACAAGAGGCCACAGAGCTGTGAACCACACAGGTGGTCTTGAGATTCCTTGTGGGGCTTTTAAGAGCACTCCTTGTCATTAATTCCGCAAGTGCTTAGAGAATGCAAATGTTATACCCTGTTCCATGTAAAAGCCCAAGAATGTAAAGATGAGTAAGAAACAGCCCTTTCCTTCAGGGGGCTCAGGCTGGAGAAGAAAGTATAATCATACAATGTGATAAGTGCATAGGCACGTGATGGCCAGGTCTCATGGAACCCCAGAGGAAAGGATTATTTACTCCTGCATCATGTTCTGAGATAACTGTCTGGTTCCGAAGGAGAATGACTGGAGACGGAGAGCTTCATTTTCAGCCTTTCCTGATATACACGTTTCACGTGATTTGCTTTGGATAGCTATCTCTACACCAAAACGTATGGCTTTTTGTTGAGTCTGGATTCTCCAGAAGGTTTCTTGTCCAAGCCTGAGGATGAAGTGCTATTTTAATAGTAAGATTTAACTCAATTCACTCAATGAGGAGTCTGGAGAATTCTGTGCACATACATGAAGATGACTGTGACCTCTCTCCATACCTTATGAACACTGCCTCCACCCCCAGAATCCTCCACCCCAGCTAACACACACTCATCCATTGCTCAGTGTAGCCGCTGCTACACAAAAGTGAGAAGGGGAGTAAGATCACAGTCCACTCCCTCCGCCCCTGACTTTGCCCAGAAATAACTTAGTGTATATATCCAGGCAACCAGTACTCAATCTACCAGTTCTCTTGAGGTCAAACTAAAGAACGCTTACTGTCTCCCAAGCCTAGAGAAGCTGCTTTGTTTACTTTTCAGGATTAGTCTCTATCTGGAAGCACTATGAAGTCATAGCAAAGGCCTCATTTGGTTGCAGGAGGAAAAATCTGAAGAACTACAGGTTCCATTGAGGATAGAGCAAGAAGAATCCAAAAGAGTAAGCTCCATCCCCAGAAAATATATATCTAAGTGGTGAAAACAAGAAACAGTAAGAGATTTGACTTTTCTTTTTTTTGAGACACGGTCTCGCTCTGTCGCCCAGGCTGGAGTGCAGTGGCGCAATCTCGGCTCACTGCAAGCTCCGCCTCCCAGGTTCATGCCATTCTTCTGCCTCAGCCTCCAAGTAGCTGAGACTACAAGCACCCGCCACCAGGCCCAGCTAATTTTTTTTTTTGTATTTTTAGTAGAGACGGGGTTTCACTGTGTTAGCCAGGATGATCTCCATCTCCTGACCTCGTGATCTGCCCGCCTCAGCCTTCCAAAGTGCTGGGATGACAGGCGTGAGCCACCGCATCCGGCAGAAATCTGACTTTTCCTTACAGACTCAGGCTTTGTTCCTCACTTCTCCCACTGTCAGCTCCTTGTTTAAATATCTGACAGTTGCTGTTTGGGGAGGCAAATGTAGGTTGGTTCCACCTGGAAGAAGAGCCACATAAGGCAGCAGTGGGCATAACTCAGGCAAAGTGCAGTATTTCACTACCACCCCATGCTGAAACAGCTCATCTATTTCTGCCAAAATTTTCCAAAATAATTTCCTCTGAAGCTGAAAATGCCTCTGTCTTATTTCAGCCCATTTATCCCAACTGTTATGAAAGGCATCAAGCATGGGAGTTAGAATAATATAAGTGTTTTCTTTAAAAAATTAATACTTTTTCTTTATCCATTCTATCATTGATGGACATTTGAGTTTGTTCCAAGTCTTTGCTATTGTGAACAGTATGCAATAAACATACGTGTGCATGTGTCTTTATAGCAGCATGATTCATAACCCTTTGGGTATATACCCAGTAATGGGATTGCTGGGTCAAATGGTATTTCTGGTTCTAGATCCTCGAGGAATCACCACACTGATTTCCACGATGGTTGAACTAATTTACACTCACAAACATTGTAAAAGTGTTCCTATTTCTCCACATCCTCTCCCGGATCTGTTGTTTCCTGACTTTTTAACGATTGCCATTCTAACTGGTGTGAGATGGTATCTCACTACACATGGACACAGGGAGGGGAACATCACACACCAGGACCTGTCGGGGGCTGGGGGGCTGTGGGGCTGTGGGGGGATAGCACTATGAGAAATACCTAATGTAGATGATGAGTTGACGAGTGCAGCAAACCACCATGGCACGTGTATATCTATGTACCAAACCTGCACGTTCTGCACATGTATCCCAGAATGTAAAGTATAATAAAAAAATTTAATACAGCATGTCATCCCAAAGTATTTAGTGACATTAACACACAATATACATGAAGACTATGATGAGGAAGATATTTATATATAAAGTACACCCCCACAAACTTATGAACAGAGAATGATACAGGTTTTAACAAAGGGTACCTACAAAATAAGGCAGCTGAAGTAGGAAATCGAAAGGTGGTGATAATGTATCTTGGAAGTTGGGCTCCAGTTGGCATTATTAGAAATCAAGAATGCAGCGTTCGGTGTTGAATGATTTCCTTTCTGTCCTGGCTTCCTCCCAGTCTGCCTTTCTGCATGATATCCTGGCTCTTATCTTCTTGCTCAAAGTCAGCACAGCCACTGCTGGTTGGTGAAAGTCATCCCCAGCTCTCAGCGAGCAGCACAGAAAAACTGACCAAGCAGAAGTTCGATTTGTAGGGAAAAGGACAACTTCCCCTTAATTGGGGAGGTACAAGGTTAATATTAATGGTGTTAGTATTATGACTTAGGGGGCTTAAGAAAGGTATACATTAAGAAATCACTCTATACTCTGGTGGGGCTAAGATTACCATGGTCAGAGACCTAGAGCAATAAACCAGAAGCTCACCCTGCTGCCATCCCAGGGGATAGGAATTCAGTGTGGCCCCTCCTCATGCTCAAAGACTTGGGAACTTCATCCCAGAGTTTCTGTCTTCTAAACTCCATCCAGTGCCCCCGTCCATCCCATGGCCTCTCAGACACTCATGAAGTAGACTGTTCCAAGAACCTCCCACCTTGACCCCTTAAATCTCATCTCCACATCTCCACCAGTGGTCTTTGACAAAATCAAATCTAATCTTGTCATTCTGTTGCTTAAACTTATTTAATGACTTGCTATCACTAGATAGAAAATAATGACTTTCTATCTAGAGACGGTAAAATCTAAACTCATTCGTTTGGCATCCAAGGACTCTGACAACTCACACAGTCTACTTTTCATCATTATCCCCATACTCCAATATCATAGCCCTTTTCCCATCCCAGCAAACTTCATGCTGCAAGCACTCCAAACTACTCACCCTTGCCCAGAGAAGATCTGTGCTTCTGCGCTTTTATATACACCAAGGCCTTCCCCTAAAACACTCTTTTGCACCATCTGCATCTAGAACTCTTTTTCAAATGTCAATTTGTCTGAAATCCTTGGGCAGAAATTTTAATTCCCTTTGTAGTTGCCTAATTCTTTGTGCATGCCTGTCTTCTTTACACAATGAATAGGGAATTTAGAGCATTCCTTATGTCCCAGTACTGTACTAGATACTGAGAACACAATAATGACTAGAAAAATAAGAATCCCAGCTGCTCCATGGAAGACGCACAGGTCTTGAGCATAAGCATTATTAAAAGTACTATAGTGGACAGGCACATGGGATGTGAGAAAAAGTAGTAGGTGTAACTGACTTAGGGAGGTCAGCAAAGGCTTTTCTAAATTAGAGATTTTTGAGTTGAGATCTGATGAGAAAACTAGGCAAAAGGGGACAGGAGTTCTATTCTGGGGTCCTTACATCCATTTCATTCCTTGGACTATGTGTTATTCTTCAGCAACAGACACAATAATTCAAAGTAAGCATTTAGAAGTTTCAAAAGTAATTTGACAGAGTAATTTTATATCTCCTGAACCTAATAAAAAGTAAGCCTTGTATTTTGTGTGTCTTTTACTCATTTTATTTTTCTAGTATTTCATTTTTATCGTACTTATAAAAGTATCAGTCTGTGATAGATTAGACATTTAAAAAACCAACTGGTCTTTTATTTATTTTGAGACAGAGTTTCACTCTGTCACCCAGGGTGGAGAGCAGTGGCGCGTTCTTGCCTCACTGCAACTTCCTCCTCCCAAGTTCAAGAAATTCTCCTGCCTCAGCCTCCTGAGTAGTTGGGATTACAGGCACACGCCACCACGCCCAGCTAATTTTTTATATTTTTAGTAGAGATGTGGTTTTGCCATGTTGGCCAGGCCGGTCTCGAACTCCTGACTTCAGATGATCCACACGCCTTGGCCTCCCAAAATGCTGGGATTACAGGCATGAGCCATCACGCCTGGCCTTACAAATGGTCTTTTATCACAGATAGTCTGAGAAGCAATGGCCCAGTCAGGAAGAAAAGGTGTAAAGAGCTTGCGTTGGGACAAACCACAGTTGCGCCAGAAGAAGACACAGTGGAAATGAGCTAAGGCAGGCACGTGGATTCTGAGAATATTTGCTTACAGATAACGACCAAGGTGGTGATTAATTTTGTAACCAAGTAGGGAGACAGGATGGAACCTGAGCAGAAAAGAAGATGAACAAGGACCCAGCACTGACGACCATCAGTATGTAATGGTCTTTAGAGTAAGATGAGCCTCTAAGAGCAAAAAAAGGAGTAGAAGCCAGAGGTTGGGTGACAAGAGGAAGTGTTGAGCCTGAGAAGCCAAAACAAGAAAGGGTGTCAAGGGGGTGGAGTTGCCTGCAGTGATGCATGAAAGCATGGGGACAAGCTGATTGGAAGTGTCACCTGGATAAAAAGACATAGAGGTCTTTGCTTTGCTACAAGCAATTTGGTGGAGAGGAGGTGGCAATCTGGAAAGAGTTAATGAGTGAGGAAGTTGAGAAAAAGAAGACAATAGCAGTAAAAAGAGATGTGTTCACTGGAGGTGGGTGTGTGTGGATGCAAGAGTTTTTTGGTGACAATCATTGTATTTTTATTTTAATGAGAGAAATTGAGCATTTTAAGAAACTACAATAACCCGTTGAGAAGGAAAGGTTGAATACAGAAGATAGAGAAAAATATAATAGTTTCTTTCTGAGAAAGTGAATAAGGTTGTTATCCGAAGTACAAATAAGTAAAATGAGCTTAATCTCCAACAGTTTTCTTGAAACAATGGACTATAAAATTTAAGCCAGCTAAGGAGGAAGGAAAGAAAGGAGAGATGGATGGGAAGACTAGATGTGTCAAAAGACTGAGATTTTTGTGAGTCTAAAGAATAGTCACTGTGAATAAGGATGAACGAGTTAGCTAAGAGGAGAGGGCATTACATTCAGAGAGGCAAATCTTTGGTTTAATGATTTTTTTTTTAAAGAAAATATATACCACTTTATCTTTCCTTTTTTTTTTTAGATATTCTATATTTCTTCAATCTTCATTTTGAAGACTTTCATTTCTTCAAGACTAGAGAGAGGAATTTCTCTGAATTCTTTCTTACTTTCTAGGAAGATTCCCAGTCTAAGCTATGTCAGTCTTTTCCTTTGCTTCTATTCGTTTATTGACATAGTCGTAAGTGTGGCGTGGTTCACTTGCTCTTATTTGCTATGTCTATGCATAGATGCTGTGCTGCTTCCCTCTGGGTAGCTTCCTCCAGCCAGCTACTGCTCAAGAAGAAGGAGAGGAATAATGAGGAGGATGACCTGGGGCCACTCCAGCTTCAGTTTGAGTTTGTTTCCAACACTCAGCTAAACTGGATGTGTCTTGCATCACAAGCTACACACCACCTCAGTGTTCAGACCTTGTGGTGTCAGGAAGACTCACACTGAAGCCCTTTAAGGCCCAGAAACTCTATCAACTAATGCTGCTGCGCCTTCTCACCCTGCTCACCTAACGGAAGGCCAGCCATAAACAATTCTACCTACCCTGCCTTGTTGTAATGTGGAATGAAGCATCTCTGGGGACACTTCTCTTTAGATTCCTAGATCTCATCCATCTAATCAAACCATAATTAGATGGGCCTTTAAGAATTACGACACGTGTGGCTGGGTGCAGTGGCTCACGCCTGTGATCCCAGCACTTTGCAGTCCGAGGCGGATGGATCACGAGGTCAAGACACGGAGACCATCCTGGCCAATATGGTCAACTCCATCTCTACTAAAAATACAAAAATTATTTGGACGTGGTGGAAGGTGCCTGTAGTCCCAGCTAGTCAGGAGGCTGAGGCAGGAGAATCGCTTGAACCCGGGAAGCAGAGGTTGCAGTGAGCTCAGATGGTGGCACTGCACTCCAGCCTGGTGACAGAGCCAGATTCCATCTCCAAAAAAAAGAAAAAAAAAAAAAGAATTATGACACTTTTTCAGCAGGGATCATAAACCAGCAATCCACAGATAGAATCCAGCTGGCAGATACTATTTTGTTTGGCCCACACAGTTTTTGAAAGATAGCAACACTTCATATAAAAATCCATCTTTTGAGGCCAGACGCAATGGTTCACACCTGTGAACCCAGCACTTTCGGAGGCCAAGGAGGGCGGATCATCTGAGGTTAGGAGTTTGAGACCAGCCCGACCAACATGGAGAAACCCCGTCTCTACTAAAAATGCAAAATTAGCCGGGTGTGGTGGAACGTGCCTGTAATCCCAGCCACTCGGGAGGTTGAGGCAGGAAAATTGCTTGAAGCTGGGAGGCAGAGGTTGCCGTGAGCCAAGATTGCGCCATTGCACTCCAGCCTGGGCAATAAGAGCGAAATTCTATCTCAAAAAAAAAAAAAAAAAAATCGTTTCAACTACTTTTTTAAAAATCAGATGATCTGGCAATCCTCAGTGGCAATTTTTCTGCATGGCACAAAATACCTGGATGTGAGCTATGGCTGTCCTCTTTAGATGGGGTTAGGGCTTACCATTTACTTGCCACTCCCTATTCCATATTGCCTTAAATTCTGGCCCTGTGAGCATGTCCTGGTCACCTGGCCCCACTGTTAGAGGAGCTATGTAGTATTGCCCTGCTAACCTTTCCCTGAGTTCATGTTTCACTCTGTTTGAGAGATAATTTTTACAGTTTTTGTTTTGGGTTTGTGACTGTGCTTTACACTTTACTTTTCTACTGAGGTGGATTTTTTTCTCTATTTTTTGTTACTTTAATTTTTGGGGTTAGCTTTTTTTTTTTGAGACAGTCTCACTCTGTCACCCAGGCTGGAGTGAAGTGGTGCCATCTTGGCTCACTGCAACCTTCACTTTAGGGTCATCTTTTCTATTTGTTATTCCTCTTATTTTAGTGTATTTAAAGGGAGAGTAATATAATATAGTATATATAATAACAATTTCATATAATAATTATAATATATAATTCCTTATAAAAGCCTGAAGTCTTTATCTTTTTGCTATTTTCTATTTCAAAAACAGAATTATCAAAACAGATAGCAAGATATTTGCATATCAAAAATAATGAAATTGTTGATAAAGTGCTATAAGATGTTAGCATAATATCACACACAAGAAATAAGTAGTGGTCTACGTATTAACAGAAGAATCAAGTAACAGACCAAAAGGAATTTTCAACAAACTTTTGTTCCATTTTTCTTTGATTTCCATAGAAATCTGGACATGCAAAGAAAATGTAAATAGCTTCCTTTCAGAAAACATTTAAACATGGCATCAAAGGTGAAGGAATTTATATAAGAGTCCACTCTGAGCTGCAGATAATCCATGGATAGACTTCAAGATGTATGACAATCCCCTGAGCATTTGTAATGCTATGCAAGTGGATTTAAACATTTTGGGTGGGATAGAATCTGTATCTTTAAAAAAGAAAGGAATACTGCTCAGAGTTCAACTCCATCACCTTCCCCTAGCATCAGGGTGCAAGTCTCCTCAGCAGTGGCCCTGCCTCCATTCTGTCTCCTTTACAGACTCTTTGTTAAATAGAATCAGCTAATGTTCATCAGTTCAAAACCTTCCAATGGCTTCCCATTGCACTTAGAATCAAATCCAGACTCCTACCATTACCTTCAAGGTCCTACAGAGGCAGCCACTGCCCTCTCTCCTTTTTCTGGGTCTTCTCCCATTTTTGCTCCATTCCTCACTATGCACCGTCCACACTCACCTCTCCTTTCTGTTCCTGAACAAGTCTTGTTTGCTCTGGCCCTAAGGCCTTCTCACTTGCTGTTTGTAATGCCTCTCCCCCAGCTCTTCGCAGGCTGGCTCCGCCTGTCATTTGGCTCTCAGCTCAAGTGTCACTGTGCCACAGAAGCCTTCCCTGTTCACCTGATATAAAGTGCCCTCTGCATTACCCAGTGCAGTATTCTTTCTTATGTTTTTCTTGTCACTCATTACCATCTGCTACCTTCTTGCTCATTTACTTGTCTGTCTCTCTCTCTAGCAATATTGTTTCCTTGAAAACAGAGACTATGTGTTTCATTTTCACTATTATATCCCCCGCTCATTGGCTGAAGGACTGAATTTTACAGGTGACTTAGGTGGGACTTAGAGGAAATGTTCCATGCAAAGTCCCAAACTACCTGTCAGAGGCAGATATTATCATGTAATCCACACCTCCTGAAATCAGTTCAGAAACTTCTTCATAATCCTTTAGTTCAGTAAAAGAGAAACTCTACTAAGAAGTTAGACTGTAATGGAAAGGTAAAGATAGACACTGTGGGCCAAATTTAATGTTGTTGATCTTAATGAGATTTTTATTGTGTAAGACCGTACCACATCATAATGTATGTTCATATTTGGCAATGACGTCTTTTCAAAGCAAAAGCACTCGGATTTTAAAGGCTGCCCACTGATTGAATTAAATTTAATAAGAATTCTTTAGGAGTAGTCTAATCAACAGATAGTCATTCAATTTTAGTACATTTACCATTATAACTGAATGCAGTATTTGTTAGCTGCATTTGTAGAAGCAGTATTTTTGATTAAAGAAATGGCACGCAGTCCTATTATTTAGCATCCACATGGTTCTTCAATTACTTAAGTAAATTAATAATATAGCAATATGAATGCTATTAAAATCAAATACATATGATTTATTTGTCTTCCTAAGAAGTTAAATTGCTAGAGTTCAGATTTTCTTTCTCAGACTCCAACAAATAAGCAATTAACTGTCAGGGTTGCTAATTGAGAAAATTACTCCTGAATGACGCCAAGGCCAGATGAATCCCTGTGAGCTGATTATATGAATCTTCCCTTAGACAAAAACTCAGAGCAGTCTTCAAAGCTGAGAACTATGGTGTGGTAACTCACACAAGTGTACAAGGGGAAAAACAACCAAATAAAGTAAATGTTTGAAATAAACATCCTCTCCAAATCCTTTACATCAGATTAATCCTCTCTTTTCCTGGTAATCCCAGCCTTGCTGATGCTTCTGTAACAGAATCCCTTTCAGATTAGGTACTACATTATTTGGTTTACACTTCACATCTTTTCCACAACTAAAATGAAAACTCTGTGAACATAGAATACAATATCCTCTATTATTTCATAAAGAAAAAGTCTAGGCATAATAGTGAGCACTGTTGTTGCTAATTCTGGCAATTTACTGTCTTGGTTCCTAACCGTTATTGCATAGGCCACATCTCATATAAAGATAAAATTTCAATGCAAATGTTTTTGACAAACTTGCCAAAGCTTGATTAATGATTGCTTACTCATAATATTTAGGTAAAATGTTAAAAAATGCTAGTTTATGAACTATATTTATAACAACTATCATTCTTATAATAATGATTCTTATACTCCTTTACTCCCATGGAATTGGAATTTAAACCCTTCTGCTTGCCATGATGTTAGTTAACATATCATACATAAGTACAAGAAAGCCTGGGAAGTCACATAAGAAAAGCCTAAAAGAAATCTCTTCTGCAAATTATAAGTCAGCCAGCAGGATTCCCCAGCCAGAAAGCAAGAACGGAAGTATATTTTATATATATCTCAGAACCTGAGAGTCTGTTCTTTTTCTTCTTTTACTCTCTAGTCAAAATTCAACATTTCAGAGCAGTTGAGTATAACAAAGAGAATCCAAAAGAATTGCATATCCACTTCCCTACCTCTTTCTTCAGTGAGTCCAGTGTGGAGGAGAGTGAAATGAGAATTTCTTTATTCGTTAAAAAAAAAAAAAAAAAAAAAAAGTCTTTTCAGAGCTCCTAGCAGGTGCAGTTAACTGTGGCTGCTACCTGCTGCTGGTTGATCACTTTCCCTGCAGCACCAGAGAGGGGGCAGAGAAGGGGATACCTGATCAGATAGTTTTCCTCTGACTTTTGAAGTATCTGTCCTGGGAAGGCAGAGGTTCAAGGTCACACCATTTGAGGCAACCCAGGAAGAGGCTGTCTCAGCAGGTTTCTTGTAAAGTATAGAGATAATATTACCAAAAGACACAAAATCCCCCAGGAGCAAAGTTAACCTGAAGGAGCAGTTCAAGTATTTTGCTTTAGGTTGGATTTAATGTATAGAAGTGTTCAGGCTGCTGATGTAAGCCACATTTTGAACCGAAGAGTTTTGAAAGGCCCGGTTGCTTCCCTCCCCCAACACATCTCCTTAGACAATAAACTTAAATTGTCTATGCTATAGTTATCCTTCTGTTTGATATGTTACTTCCTAGAAAGTCCATGTTAACATACAACTGCAACCCAGATGTTAGATGAGAATCCTCTCCATTCCAGCTCTCCTTAAGCCTGGGTGGGACTGGCTTTAATGCAGCTGAAGAAAGGCAATATTTTATTAAAGATTTCTGCTAATACTCAAAGAGTTTGGGGGTCCTTCTGGGCTCATCTGCTCCATGGTGACTGCTGAACCTCCTCCCCTCTAGCCTTGGCTTTTGTATGACCCTAGACCTTGTAAAGTTTTACTCGCATACCCATAAACAATCCATTCACCAAGCACTTTGGGGGTTCAGCCAACTTTCATGTGAAGATTTGGGTGACATCATAGAGCACAGAGCCTTCTATTAGATTCTCTCCAATCCTGTTCTTTCCTCCCACCACCTCCACTTCTTTCTCTCTCTTTCAGAACAAAAAAAGTAGTTTCTCTTTGCTTAGTCATAGCTATCTTCTGAGTATTCCATGTTTCAGCACGCCCTAGTGGATATATTCCCTTTTTCCAAGCAGGTTATCCAAATATTTCTCCTGAAGTCAGAGCTCTGTCTAGTCGGAATTCTATTCAATATTTTGTTCACCTCTTCAGTTTTGCACCCCAATGTGATAAAGGTAACCATTAATACTGATACGCCAGTTGATAAAAATCAGTAAAGAGAGTTTAAGGGAATAGGAATGTGAACTTTCATGAAAGATACAGACAAATGAAGCCACCCACCCAGAGCCTCGGAAAGATGGAATAAGATACTGAGAATAGTGGTGGGAAGCCAAATCTCACCTGCTTCTCAGATTTACCACGGGATAATCCAAACCATGATTCTTGAACTTTCTACATGACATCATTTCTGCATCCTGACTTTTTAGAAGAGAAAACTCTAACATGCAATAGCAAGCCAATACATCTAAAATCATCTACAAATTAAAAGCCAATACATCTGAAGTCATCCTTATCATCTACATGAAACAATAGGAAAGTTTTTTTCTAATTTTTTTCTAATTTTCTAATGAAGATTAGGGCAAGCTACAAAGCCATTTACAACCTATCCCCTACTCCAGCTTCGAGCCACAAATGTTATAGTGCTTCATGACCAGCAGCCCTGCGCTAACATTAGTCCCCCAAACACTGTGTGCTGCCTCGTGTCTTCCTGCTTTCTCTGCGATGCTGCTCTGCCTGGACTGTCCTTTCCTACTGCCCAGACCCCAAAACTCAAATCAATTGTCTCTTTTCCTGAAAAGGCGTTTGTGGCCCAACCTCCTTCTGTAATGCTTATGGCTCCTCTAACTACCTACGTCAGTTTTTTCTAGCTTTGCACTTTCAGATTATGGTATGGTAATTCTTTGCTCACATGTCTGCTCCTGTACTACACGGTGATGTTTTTGAAAGTATAGGTAGCATCTTACTCATCACCACATGCCCAATTCCTAACACAGGTTCATTCACAGAAAGTATCTGATAAATGTTAACTGAATATATTTCTCCCATCTTCATAAACTGTTTAAGGAAGAACAGCATTTTCAATCTTTTGCAGCTCCCCACCCACCCAATTATAATATTTGCAAATCACTTTTAAATTACGATAGTGTTATACAAGATGTTTGAGAGTTAAAACCACACCCCAGGGACACACAGTTGCCCTAATCACAAATGCACACTCCTACAAGGACAGATACATTTAATCTGAGAGGCCCTATTCTAGAGGAAGAACAAGTCATGCAGCTTTCCATTCATAGTTTGGTCAACAGCAGAGGTTTTCCTAATTAGCATAACCGATCTCAAAATTATACTTATATAGTGGAAAGGTGTGATATTAGGACTTGTGGATTGGGTATGTATTTTAGAGACACTCCTTAATCATGAAAAATAGACTATAAGAATCTAGTGTCTCTCTGATCTGTATCCTTAGGAATGGAGAGTACCCAAACTTTGATTCCAAAATTGTTTGGCATGCAGCCACTGGTATTGAAAAAAATATCTGTGTCCTAAAAATTAACTACAAGAGAAATAGATTGCTGTCTCTAGAATATTATGACTTCTTCATCTAGTGAAACTGTTACGGTGGTGGTCAAATACCTTACAGGACAGAGACTTCAAACATTATCAAGGATACAAAATGTTGTTCAGAATATTTTGTCTGCTGGCTTGCAAATGCTTATTGAATAAGTGTTTATATGTAATATAATTTGATCTGACATTTTCCTTCTTTCTAACCTGGTAGCCAAGTTGTTGGTAAATAACTAGCCCTTACTCACCTCAAACTTGTCTTCATTGGGAGACTATCAAACTTCTGGGAGACTATCATTATCTGCCAAAAATAATATATTTTTATTTCATTGCTTTATATGGCTTTAGATGCCATATATAAGAAGCCACTGTCTAACCCTAGATTATGAAGATTTATACCTATGTTTTATTCTAAGAGTTTTAGAGTTTTACCTCTTATATTTAGGTAGTTAATTTTTACGTATGGTGTCCAACTTCATTCTTTTGCATGTGAATATTGAAGTTGTCTCAGCACTAGTTGTTGAAAAGAATTTTGTTTACTAAAATATCTTGGCACTTTGTCAAAAATCAGTTGACTATAACAAGTGTGAAGATTCATTTCTGGACTCTCAATTCTATTCCTCTATCTGTATGTCTGCCCTTGTGCCTATACCACAGTCTTGATTACTATAGCTTTGTACTATGTTTTGAAATCAGGAAGTATGAGTCCTCCAACTTTGTCATTTTCAAGATTGTTGTGGCTATCCTGGGTCCTTTGAATTTCTATATGAATTTTAGGTTCAGCTTGTCAATTTCTGAATAAAGGCCAAACTGGGATTTTGGTAAGGATGGCACTGAGGCTGTAAATAAATCAATTCAAAGAGTATTGATATCTTAACATTAAGTCTTCCAACCCATGAACGAAAGTCTTCCAACCCATACCTTTCCATTTGTTTAGTTGTTCTTTCATTTCTTTCAACAATTTTTTTTTGGATTTCAGGGTATAAGTTTTACATTTCTTGTGTTAAATTTAGTTCTGTGTATTTAATTCTTTTTGATGCTATTTGCAAATTGAACGTTGTTAATTTTACTTTTGAGTTATTCATTGCTAGTGTCTAGAAATACGATTGTTATTTGTATATTGATCTTGTACTCTGTGAATGTACTGAGCTTTTTAATTGGTTCTAATTATTTTTAGTAGTTTCATTAGGGTTTTTTATATGTAAATTCATGTCATCTGCAAATAGATATAGTTTAATTTTTCAAATATGGATGACTTTAATTTCATTTTCTTGCCTAATTGGTTTGGTGAGAACCTTTAGTGCATCTTGCTCCTTTCTTGACATTTTAAATCCTGTATCGATTGTCAGTCTATCTCCCTTTCAATCTACCTGCTTTGGATACTCTTAACCAGACTGACACTTGGGAATTATGAAAACAACTGACTTAAAAGGTGGGGAATCAGCTACTCGGCAATAGTGTTAGAGGATATTGTTCTATGCCTGTGTTGTCCTTCCCAGACTCACTGGATTCTTAATCTTCTCATCTATAGAATTGGAGGATCCACCTAGATAGTCTCTAATGTGTCAAATGAGTGGATAACCTCAGTTTAGCTTGGTAGGGAGCCCTGTAGTGTGCTCACAAGGGCAGCTAGAGGCTGTAGGAAGACAATGTTCTAGGGCTTCTACTTGTTGAGGATACTGGTATGGGCTCTACTGTGTTCATTTTGTGGTGCTCAGCACACTTAACATATGTAATAGTTGTTAATACTCATAAAAACCCTCCTATAAATGACACCTGGAAGAGGATGAAGATCAGGGAAATTAGGATGTCACCCCAGGAATGCACTGATTTTAATCGATCATTTAGGGAATAACTTCATCTCATATACCTCTTATGCTTACATAAAACAAAAAAACTTTGACTCATTGGACTCATTTGAAAACTTCTGTTGTGATTTGTTCAAGCCAAGGAAGTTTTGATTAACAAGAAGGCTAGGTTACCTAGGACCTTTTTAGGTTAAGCCTTAGGCTGCGATTGATATTTTATTTCTTGCAGTTTTTGCTCATCCGCATATGCAGAAGGGACTGTGGGAGTTCGTGCAGGGAATACAGCAACATGGTCTATGTAATTACTATGAGTACTACTTAGTGACTTGGTGGCAACGTAGGAAGTAACCTGGAAGTTCTGAATTAAAATCATATCGTTGATTTCACCTGGATCCCGTTTCAATTTATCCTATTTGTTAAGCCTCTATCCCATGGTTCAAATACGTGTTTCAATGACCTTAAGAAATTTGATCAATCATAACTTTTAGATTATTTTTGGCATATAAAGGTAACTTCTTAGAAGGCTGAGGTGTGTGAAAGTTAACTATTCCTCAATAACTTTACTATCAGGTTGTAAAAAAATTGTAGGACTAAATCTTCACAATCTTGGGTGAGTTAAGCCTTCTTAGATATAAAACCAAAAGCACAAGCAAAAACAAGAAAAAAGATAAATAATGCTTCATCAAATTAGAAATGTTTGTGCTTCAGAAAATACCATTAAGAAAGTAAAAAGACAGAATAGGAGAAAATATTTGGAAATCATGTATCTGACAGGGGACTTGTATCTAGAATATACAAAGAACCCTCACAACTCAATAATAAAAAGACAATCTAGATTTTTTTAATGGAGCAATGATCTGGATAGACATTTCTCCAGAGAAAATATATGAATGGCCAATAAGCATATGAAAAGATGCTCACATCATTAGCCATCAGGGAACCGCAAAGCGATATGCAAAGAAATATCACTTCACACCCACTATGAGCCAGTAACAGTGTTGAGAAAACATTTTTATTTAGAAGGAATTACACCTGATAGATGTAGCTTCTTTATCCAAAGGGAAGCATTGAGAATTCTCTGGCCATTGTTTCTTAGAATAGTACATGTTTTAAAGTCCTTAGATGCAACAGAAATTTTTCTACTTGAGTATTTTTGAAAACATTCTTACATCAACAAGTGTTACATTATGTGTAAAGGGATTTTAAAATTATATAAATGTTCACTGTCAATCACATTTCTTCCTAATAATGAGGTAAAATATACAGTGCTAACTGATCACCCCTTTGCTTTGGATGGATGTCCCCTCTCTGATAGCAGTAGATGCAGCTGCTGCTTGTTATCTCAGTGTGATACTTGCTGTCACTTTATGGCCTTGTTGACATAGCTGGTCCCTCTCAGAACTTGGTTTGCAGTTAGGATAAACTGACAGTAGGTGCATCGGTGGATCTTTAACTGTCACAGCCTGAAGGTCTAACATCTAGGTTTCCTGTCATATTACCTAAAGGCAGGGAATACGTTGTATTTTCTTCTAAATTATAACTGATTTTCTATAAAATGTAAAGATTCATATGAACATGATTTAAATAAATATAAACTCATGGGATATTTAAGATGGCTTTCTGCTAATTTTCAACTACAAATATTTACTGCAAAGTATACTCCCAAATTTCAAAACCAGAACTGAACTACATGTGACATTCTACAAACCCTAAACTATCATGCTTTTCATTATGTATCCTTTACTGGATAATACCCATGGTTCACTTATGACTTGTCCTCTGACAATTCAGACTTACAAGATAGTTTGTATCAAAAGTTGGTACACTTTTTCACTCTGACAATGGCTGTAATTACGCAACGGCTTTATTAAGATGTTAGCCATTAACATACACACAGATAGCCTTTTATATTTGGTCTTTCTTGCTTTCCTACTATATTTATTTTATTCGCCTTGCACCTAGATTTTCCCTCA
Organism: Nomascus leucogenys; assembly: GCF_006542625.1. Classification (NCBI taxonomy): domain Eukaryota; kingdom Metazoa; phylum Chordata; class Mammalia; order Primates; family Hylobatidae; genus Nomascus; species Nomascus leucogenys. The sequence continues at coordinate 122,653,669 of NC_044382.1, forward strand.
TCTCATCATTTAAAAGCAATACATAAGCCATGTCTCACCTGTATTTTTTTCTAGAACGTATTTTCCTAACTATTGTTTTCTTGCTAATAATTTCCTCATAGCTTGTTTCTAAATTTTTAAAAATTATTTTCACCTTGATCTGCAAGGTCTTTCATCCCCACATCACTCCTATTATTCTGTGCCTTACATCTATTTATAATTGAGTCTTTTTCGCTATATAGTAACTCTTAACATTAGACTTAATCACTTTTATGTTAAGAGGCTAAATATTACAAATAAATGTAAGTTTTACTAAAATATACATTTTGAAAATACATTTAGCCTAAACATGATAAAGTTTTAAGAAAAACTACAAGTTATGGGAGACCATGTTCTTAGCTAAGGGAATACTATACTTTCAAATACAGAAGCAAGGAATAAATTTAATTGTCTTGGGATGAGAGAGAATAACACAGAGGCCGTAAGTGCCCAATAAAGACCAACTAGAAACCGTTCAAGTTCTGACTTTTAAAAAAAGCACAAGTAAATAATACCATAAACAACAAAAGACAACAACAAAATATTTGGAACATAAAACAGAAATAAAGTTATTATCCTTGATATATAAAGAATTCTTATAAAACCAAAAGGAAAAAAGTCTATTAAAAATAGAAAAGGATACTGATGAGCTAAAATACATGTAATTTTTTAATAGTCACATAAAAAGGGTTTAGCCTTACTAATAATCAAATACAAGTTAAAATGACAGACTTTTATTCTCAGACTGGGAAAGGTAAGAAAAATTGAAAATCAGAATGTTGACTTTTTTTTTTTCAGTTACCAATGCATAACAAATTACCCCAAAATTTGGCAACCTAAAATAACTATCCTGCTAACAGATTATATGGGTCAAGAATTCTGAAAAAGCACAGGGAAATAGCATGTTTCTGCTCCACAATTTCTGGAGCTTCCTGCAAGACTCAAAAGATAGAGGTGACTCAGCAACTGGGGCAGGTATCACCTGGAGGTGTCACCACTCACAGGATTGGTGGTTGCCGCTGCTGGCTGGGAGCTCATCCCAAACACCCTCCCGTATCCTTTCCATGTGGCCCGGCATGGAGGCCTCCCCCTTTTCACATGGTGGTCTGGGCCTCCAAAACTATCCTTTTCTTATTTTTTCATAGATTTTTTTCCTTTTGGTTTTGTAAGAATTCTTTATGTATCAAGGAGAGCAAACTTTTATTTTCTGTCACATGTTCTAATGAAGATAGATGGAAATTGCATTACCTTTTATAGCCTAACCTTGGGAGTCACGTAACATAAAGTCCGCCGAAGTCGCAAATCTGCCCAGACTCAAGGAGAGGGAACAGACTCTGTCTCTAAATGGGAGGAATGCTAGAGTCACATTGTATGAAGACCATGGGGGATGGGAAATATTTTTGTGGCCATACTTAGAAGATTAACTTGTAGGAAGATTCCTGGTAGCCTCAATTCACTTCCTGAATCTTCTACATCATCCAGAATTCCCTGATGGAGCCTGGCAGAATATTTGGAATGGCAAAAACAAACAACCCCAATCAAAAAGTAGGCGAAAGATATGAACAGCCACTTCTGAAAAGAAGATATTTATGCGGCCAACAAACATATGAAAAAAAGCTCATCATCACTGATCATTAGAGAAATGCAAATCAATACCACAATGAGATACCATCTCATGCCAGTTAGAATAGCAATCATTAAAAAGCCAGGAAACAACAGATGCTGGAGAGGGATGCAGAGAAATAGAAACGCTTTTACACTGTGGTGGCAGTGTAAATTAGTTCAACCATTGTGGAAGACAGTGTGGCGATTCCTCAGCGATCTAGAACCAGAAATACCATTTGACCCAGCAATCCCATTACTGGGTATATACCCAAAGGATTAGAAATCATTCTACTATAAAGACACATGCACACGTATGTTTACTGTGGCACTATTTACAATAGCAAAGACTTGGAACCAACCCAAATACCCATCAATGATAGACTGGATTAAGAAAATGTGGCACATATACTATGCAGCCATAAATACTATGCAGCCATAAATAAGCATGAGTTCATGTTGTTTGCAGGGACACGGATGAAGCTGGAAACCATCATTCTCAGCAAACTAACACAGGAACAGAAAACCAAACATCACATGTTCTCACTCATAAGTGGGAGTTGAACAACCAGAACACATGGACACAGGGAGGGGAACATCACACACTGGGGCCTGTTGGGGATTAGGGGCTGAGTGCAGGTACAGCATTAGGAGAAATACCTAATGTAGGTGACAGGTTGACGGGTGCAGCAAACCACCATGGCACGTGTATACCTACGTAACAAACCTGCACATTCTGCACATGTATCCCAGAACTTAAAGTACATAAAAAAAAAAAAATCCTTCTTCCTCTAAATTTTACACCACCAAATCCATCATGGTCTAAATCCTTTCTTTGCCCACTGAATCTGAGTTAATAGACCAAAGTTTATATAAGATGAACATTCCAAATACTGATTTCTAAGGGATTGCCAGCCATTAGAATAGGTAGCTTTCACTATAATTCACTTAGATACACAGTAACAGGATATTAAAGCTGTTAGAAGATGCAATGAAATGAGAAAAGACCTTACAAATTAAGAAATGTTAATAACAAAAAAAGTAGGACAGAGGATCGTTATTTTTAGTTGAGCAGTAAAGCAGCAGGGTTTTGGCGAGAGGATCTAGACATAAAGCAAACGTGCTAACTCTCTGGGGCTGTGTGGGATTTTCTCAGGTACTCTATTTGATTCCAGCTCTACCTTTCTACACACTTCAGAAGGTGGTCTCATCTCCGAGTTAGATTACAGCCTTGCTGACTTTTAATTTATCTTTTAAAATATAAAATAGAACTGGAAATCTTGAATTTTTCCATACTCCAAAGAGTATTTTTATTTATTTTTTCAAAGCCTTTCTGAAAAATTCACCTACGAATCTGCCCTAAGAGGAGGAGGAAGAGAAGAGAGTTCAAAGCACATATAAACTGAGAGGCAATCCAAGGATCATTATGTCAAAAAGTATGGAACAACCAGAGACTCCACAGTTTGTTCCTTTAACATTGTTTCTCATTGTTGTTCGTTGTGCACTGAGGCATCCTCTACCCTAACTCTTGTCATCATCACAAACTCATCTCTCTCCCCACACTTCTTAGTACACTTGGACATAACATAACACACCTCTACCCTCACTGTTGACTCTAAATTTTAACCTGACCCTTCATGTCACCTTTCTCTGAAGGAGTATTTCCTTAACAAGAGAACTGGTAACATTTCAGGTTGACATGGTGAAGCTACTTAAACATGTATGAGCCTTGACACCAACGATCAGATTCTAACATCATGCTTGATACCTGATCCATTTACTCACACAGAAGTAGAATTTCAATAGAACACAGATTCAACTTTTAACACTGCCAAACATAGCTGCAGAAAGATGAAATTCCTGAGTGTATTTGCTCCTAGATACTAACACCTTATCTATGAAGACAGTGCATTCAGTTGTTAACTAGAGCTGTGTGTGCACTGAGATATGTTGTTTTTTACCATTTGGTAGAAATTTGAAAAATTCAAACTGTGGGGTTGGATTCCAAACACATTGGGTCCTCTCTATACTTTAGTTCCAAGATATTTCATATTGCTGAAAAGTTCAATTTTGAAATTTTCCAACCTCCCCCAAAATAAGAATTGTGCAGGTAATCAACTATTAGCAGCAAAGTAAGGGCTGGTATAACTGCGGGCAAGATGGTGACCAATTTTTAGAGAAAAAAATAATTTCTTCATTGCCCCAAGTATTTCCCAACTAAATTTCATCATGGCATATGTTTTTTCCGTCTCCCAGCTCTGAGATCCCCAGTTGTAATTACTTCTTTGAGTTGGGTCTTAAAGAAGTCACTAAAAAGACATAGCATAGAATTTTAGAAATGGCAGATATACTAGAGAGTATCTAGCCCATTATTTATTTTGACAGACACAGAAGATGAAGTCCAGAGAGGTCATGTGACCTGCGCAAGGTCACCCAGAGAAGCAGCAGTGTCATCCTTACACCTTGATATAGAGCTTCTGAGTTTGAGTATTCTTGATGTATGTGCAAGGGCCAAACAGAGCTCCTGGCACAAAGGGGCCTCGACACAGATTGCTCACATCACTATATGTTAGTGGTTCTCAAGTGTGTTTCACCCTTCCAAACAGAAGGATCAGCATCACCCGGAAACTTGTTAGAAATGGAAATTATCTGGCTCCACCCAGACCTAGTCAATCAGAAATTCTAAGGGTGGAGTCCAACAATCTATGTTTTAATAAGCTTTCCAGATGATGTTCACGCACACTGAATTTGGAGAGTCATTGCTCCAAGTGAGGCTTTTCATACACTTCCCTGTGTCAGGGTGGTTTATCCCTATTTTCACCAGAAGCCTGACACAGTAAAGAATTTACTTTTACTGAAACTTCATGTGAAATGTGTTAACATCTCTCAAACTTTAATATGAATAATAATTATCTGGGAGTGTGTTAAAAAGCAGATTCGGATTCAGTAGGTCTGGGTAGGACCTGAGATTCTGCATTTCTAACACACTCAGGTGTGATGTTAATACTACTGGCAAGGACCATACTTAGAGAAGCAACGGGGTATAGTTCATTAGCCTCAACTGATATCAAAATTTGGGGCCAAATATTTTGGATTGAGGATGAGTAAATACTGTTATCCCACCATTTATGTGCCCTTTCATTGTGTTAGTATCACTGATGTCCCAGAGTCCTCCATAAAGAAACCTTTATCTTGAACACATTCATAGTTATGAGGTAGCTGTCTAGTCACAGCTGCGCTTTTACAACAAGGAATAGGACTGAGGAGGACCTGAGTCCTTGTGCTTTTAGAACAAGGAAGAGGACTGAGGAGTTTAGGGCTTCAGTCAAGGCAGCAGCCTGAAAGAACAATGTTCTCTGGAGTCTCTGAGTCCCTGCGAGAGAGTTCTGGAGAAGAGACATAGTGCCAAAACAGGAAAGTTGCGAAGCACCTAAAACAAGCACAACTGACTTCACCATTTTGACAAGGGTCAGCTCAGGACAGTGGTGACAAAGAATGTCATTTAACTCTACATAATTTGATTTGAGGCAGGGACAAAACCATGCATGACAGAATGCCTTCATCCAGGCTGTTTCAACTTTTATCTTAAAACCACCCCGTGTTGTGATGCACATGACCTTAGCTCTGCCTTATTTTCCTTTTTCTTATTTATATTGGTAACTTTCGTGAGAAAAATATTTTCTCCACAGTTCTTAATAAAGAAGCAGCCTAAGTGCCAAAGTCCAAAAATGCTGTTGGATTATATGCAAGGCAGCATATGACACCGTGAATCATTGATTGATGTCCCAGTGATGGATAAATGTGTACTGTGGTAGAAGGCTCAGCACCAGCATGACAACAGGGCAAGAGAGGCTTCCACTGTCTGAGAGCTGTTGGCACTAACAAAAGGACTTTGCCTCTCTGGTTCACGGGCCTCCATTTTATCATGAGTTTGCACACTGCTTCTTGCTCCTGACTTGCACATCTGGACATTTCCTGGCATTTGTATGGTGTAAAGGTCAGATGGACATCATGACTAAAACTTCATTCATGGGAGAGAATGGGAGGGCAGGTCCCTGACTCCCATTCGTGGACAAATTGAAAGCCAGACACAGTGTAGTTCACTCAGAAAAGATTCAGTGTCACAGGCCAAATTACCATTGCTTTCCTGGATGACCCCCTGTAATAGGTCTCAATACAATGATATCCCAGAGCATATTTATGAGGATGACCCCCACCTTCCAACAGAATAAGACTTCTAATGCCAGGTGGTCTCTGTGTCAAGAACAAAGTAGGAAAATATCACCTGTCTTATCTTCCAAGTGAATTGGATAACAATGAATTTGTTGGCACATTAAATTTAATTGAACTTCACTATTTCTGTTGCTACAAAATAAATAAATGAGATGGTCAAGACCAGAATATCCCCTTATTGGTTGCTCTCTCTATATATTTTTTTTTCTTTTGAGACAGAATCTCACCCTGTCGCCTAGGCTGGAGCGCAATGGTGCAATCTTGGCTCACTGCAACCTCTGCCTCCTGGGTTCAAGTGATTCCCCTGCCTCAGCCTTCCAAGTAGCTGGGATTAAAGGCGCACACCACCATGCCTGGCTAATTTTTTGTATCTTTAGTAGAGACAGGGATTCACCATATTGGCCAGGCTGGTCTCGAACTCCCGACCTCATGATACACTCGCCGCAGTCTCCCAAAGTGCTGGGATTACAGGCTTGAGCCACTGTACCCAGCCTGGTTGCTCTGTATTATGTTAGCTGGTGACTTGAATTCCTTATGAGCCTAGAACCCTGAATTTATTCTCCTTGGTGGTAGTTCAGCAGCTGACATTTATGTCAATTCGTTCCCAGGCCAAAAAAGTCTCTTTGCCTTTCCAAATATTCTGCCAGGCTCCATCAGGGAATTCTGGATGATGTAGAAGATTCAGGAAGTGAATTGAAGCTGCCAGGAATCTTCCTCCAGGTTAATCATCCCTGTAGACTAAAGAAGCAGGCTGGCTGGCTGAGTAATGCAGATAAGCAGATGGCATGGGCACAAGTTAAATGAGCTGCATATTGGCTTCCAAGTTCTCTTGCAACCAATGCCATCAAAACAACGTGATATTGCTGCAGATTTCATTATCAACTTTATGAACACCATCATGAGAGAGAAGGGGAGGATGAATTCAACACTTCATTATCTTTTAAATGTGAAATTCCCTTTGACAACACACATCAAAAATAGTTAAGAAAATAAAATCTTAAAAATATTTTCCAGTATGTTCTTAAATTTCATAATTTTTAAAATATATTTTATGGAGACGATTAGGATTCCAAGTAATGTCTTAAAATTGAAGAACAGTTATTCAAGGCAAATAGGCCCCAAACTCTATATAAAATGTTTTACAATGCAGTTACTAGTAGACAAAAAAAGATTTTATCTGGTTGTAGATAGATGAGCTTAGAAAATGAAAGAAAAATAATTGCACATGTCAGCATAATGGAAAACACTGTTTCTTCCTAGGGAGTCCCATGATTTTAGCCTATCAAAATAAATTCACAAATATAAAATAACTTTACGGGCTGGGCGTGGTGGCTTACACGTGTAATCCCAGCACTTTGGGAGGTTTAGGCAGGTGGATCACCTGACGTCAGGAGTTCTAGACAAGCCTGACCAATACGGTGAAACCCTGTCTCTATTAAAAATACAAAAATTGGCTAGGCCTGGTGGCATGCAACTGTAGTCCCAGCTACTCGGGAGGCTGAGACAGGAGAATTGCTTGAACCCGGGAGGTGTAGGTTGTAGTGAGCCGAGATCGCACCACTGCACTCCAGCCTGGGTGACAGAGCGAGACTCCCTCTATAAAACAAACAAGCAAACAAAAACAAAATAACTTTAGGGTCATCATTTATCATTAGATAGCTTAGATCAAACCTGAAGCAGGGAGTTACAATTATCAGTCTATATTGAGTTATATACAGGCTTGGAAAACAACGAGGATGGAAACTTTGTGTACTGGTTAGTGTATTGTCCCAGAAAAAAAAAATCTATTAGTTTGAGTTTTTTTTAATCGCTTTATGAAAAGAGTTGAAAAGAAAAATGTTTTGTTTGTCTTCATGTATGTTGTTTCTCACTCTGAAACACCAAAAGTGGCCAAGTACCATAACCAATAGGAAAGGATCCAGCCCTTTAATACACAATGAGATACACTGAGATTTATAGGTCCTGATGACTCAACATTCTTACTTAGTACTAGAGAAATTATCTATGTCATTACAAAGGCTTTACTATTACCTTGAAAATCTGTAAAGTCTAGAGCAAAGTGGAATTTTTGCAAAAAAACAAAAAACACAGCAATTATAAGTAGGATGTTTCAAGAACTAGGGAATCCATATAGCAAGCAAAAGTCGGCATGACTTTAGGGATTACGTTCTGCCAAAATGCAATCTTTCCACAAACCAAATGTATTACATAAAAGCAAGCAGTATTCATTGATTCCATTGATTTGTCCACAAAATTTTGTCAAGCATCTGCTATATGGAAATATTCTGTTGGATCCTGGAGACACAAATGTATACAAATGATACATCTATTATTTTTGCCTATGCAGCAAACATTTTTCTTAGGGATAACAGCACTCTGTTTCCATGTGGAATTACTTCATACCTATGCTTATCAGAACAATGAAGGCTCATCACCGTCCTAATCATCATCACCACCATCACCATCACAGAAGTGGACACTTGGCCCATGGTAGGCCAGCCAGAGTACCCACTTTCCCTGGAGACAGTAATAATTGGCCTACAGATGGGCATATGTCTTAGGCCAGGCCAGTTAGAGCCTTGATGTTGAAAGGACACAATCCCTAAACTGCTGTTTATCATAGCTGCCAAAACATGAAAGTGTTTATGAGAACAAAACTGTCAGTGAGAGGTGAGAAAGAGAGAGACAGAGGGTGCTGATGACATTCAAGTCCAACTGAAGTCATCAGACTATCTAAAGCAGCCGAATGTTCTGTAACTTTTCCTTCAGTTCTGTGAGCCACACCTGTGGCTTTGCAAATAATTTTCCTTTGTGTTACATTTAGTTTGATTTGGGTTTCTGTCTCTTAAAACCAGAAAAGCTCTGGTTACTTAAAGTGGGATGCCAAACAGTTTATTTTCTTCTGATATTATAATCTAATGAGAAAAATAACAATTAAATAATAAGTAAACCTGTAGTTCAAGGTGTGGTAGTACAGGCATACCTCTGAGATAGTGCAGGTTTAGTTGTAGACCGCCACAATAAGGCAAGTATTACAATAAAGCAAGTCCACACCATTTTTGGTTTCCCAGTGGATACAAAAGTTTTGTTTGCACTAGACTGGAGTCTATTAAGTGTGCAACAGCATTTTGCCTAGAAAAAGTTTACATACCTTAATTTAAAAATACCATATTGCTAAAAATAAAAAAAGCTAACAATCCAAGCCTTCAGTAAGTCATAATCTTTTTGCTGGTGGAGGCTCTTGCCTTGATGTTGGTGGCTGCTGGCTAGTAAGTGTGGCTGTTGGCAATTTCTGAAAATAAGACAATGATGAAGTTTGCCACACTGACAGACTCTTTGATTCATGAAAGATTTCTCTGTAGGAAGCAATACTGTTTGATAGCATTGTATCCACATTAGAACTTCTTTCAAAATTGGAGTCAATCCCTGAAACCCTGATGCTGCTTTATCAAGTTTATGTAATATTCCTAATCCTTTGTTGTCATTTCAACAATGTTCACAGCATCTTGACCAGGAATGGATTCCATCTCAAGAAACCACTTTCTTTGCTCATCCATAAGAAGCAACTCTTCATCCATTCAAGTTTCATCAACGATTTTAGCAATTCAGTCACATCTTCAGGCTCCACTTCTAATTCTAGTTCTCTCGCTATTTCTGCCACATCTGCAGTGACTTCCTCCACTGATGTCTTGGACATCCATAAGGTTTAGAATCAACTTCTTCCAAACTCCTGTTAATGTTGCTATTTTGATCTCCTCCTCTGAATCATGAGTGTCCTTAATGGCATCCAGAATGGTGATTCCTTTCCAGGAGGTTTTCAATTTACTTTACTCACATTCATCTGAGGAATCACTATGTCAGCTATAGCCTCAAAAAATGTATTCCTTACATAGTACGACTTAAAAGTCAAAATTACTCCTTGAGTCATGGGCTCCAGAGTGAATACTGTGTTAGCAGGCATGAAAAATACATTAATCTTCTTGTATATTTTCAGCAGAGGTCTTGAGTGACCAGGTGCTTTGTCAATTAGTAGTAATATTTTAAGAGTTTTTTTTTTTCCGGAGCAGGCCTCAACAATAGGCTTAAAATATTCACTAAACCATGCTGTAAATAAATGCGCTATAAATCAGGCTTCATTGTTCCATTTATAAAGCACAGGCAGAGTGGATGTGGCATAATTCTTAAGGGTTCTAGAATTCTAGGAATAATAAAAAAGCATTAGCTTCAACTTAAAGTCACCAGCTGTATTAGTCCCTAACAAGAGGGGTGGCCCATCCTTTGTAGGTTTCATGTCAGGCACTGACTTCTCTATAGCTAAAAATGTCCCAAATAGTATCTTCTTCCAACAGAAGGCTGTTTTGTTACATTGAAAATCTGCTGCTTAGTGCAACCACCTTCAACAATTATCTTAGTTAGATCTTCTAGATAGTATGCTGCAAATTCCACAACAGAACTTGCCACTTCAACCTTGGACTTTTATGTTGGGGTGATGGTTTATTTCCTTAAACCTCATGATCCAACCTGTGCTAGCTTCCTGTTTTTCTTCTGAAGCATCCTCATCTTTCTCAGCCTTCACAGAACTAAAGAGAATTAGGGCTTTGCTCTGGATTAGCCTTGACTGCAGGGTATATTGTGGCTGGTTTGGTCTTCTTTCTAGACCACACAACCTTTTTCCATATCAGCAATAAGGTTGTTTTGCTTTCTTATAGTTTGTGCCTTCACTGTCATAGCACTTTGAATTTCCTTCAATTTCCCTCTACATTCATAACTTGGCTAATTGATTAGTGCAAAGACATCTAACTTTCGATTTTAACATGCCTTCCTCGTAAGTGTAATCATTTTTTGGCTTTTGATTTAAAGTGAGAAATGTGTAACTCTTCCTTTCCCTTGAACACTTTGAGGCCACTGTGGAGTTATTTGTTAGCCCAATTTCAATATTATTTTGTCTCGGGAAATAGGGAGGCCTGAGAAGGGAGAGAGAGGGAAATTTCCACGCTGTGGAGCAGTCAATTAAGTTTGCAGTCTCACATGGGTATGGTTTATGGCGCTTCAAAGCAATTGCAATTGTTAACATCAAAGATCACTGATCACAGATCAGTATAATACATACCATAATCATGAAAAAGTTGGAATGCTTCAAGAATTACCAAAATGTGACATAGAGACATAAAGTGAGCCCATGCTGTTGGAAAAATGGTGCCAACAGACTTGCTCAACACAGGGTTGCCACAAACCTCAATTTGTAAAAAGCACAATACAACAAATATGCCTGTACTGTGAAGGGAAGTGACACAGATTCTAACACTCCACATAGCATCGTCATTAGAAACCTAGAAAACAAACTTGAAATTAGTGCTAAGTGACCCACAAACTCTACTGGTCTTACAACGTGACCTGAAGTTTAATTTCAGAAGTCTTTTTAGAGAGGACTGGTTTCAATCTGCTAGGCTCTGGAGCCCCATAACTCTGGTAGACAAAGGGTAATGGTCAGTTAATTTGCCTGACAGGCAACTGTGCTTTCTCCAGGGAATGTGTTAGTGGCAAACTGGCCATCAGGCTGAATGAGTTATTGTTGGCAATTAAAATAAAGAATTAAACATTTATCCCACCTTCCCTTGAAGAAGAAGTATATTTGGAGGTAACCATATAGTCTAGTTAACCAGAGGAAAAACTTTCCTTACAGAATAATTCAAGCTAATTGATGCAAAAAGATAAGCAGTATTAGAAAAGTACCTATTTTACAATCTCTGCAACAGTAGCCAATGAATAAAAGTATTAGATAAAAGGAGGATGGATGCTTGCAATGGACAGACCAGCTGTTACCACCTGAAGCAATGATCTATTTTAGGATGCTTAAAAATGAGAAAACCAGACACTGTGCATCAGGATGGGATGCAGCATCATGCACAGATCCACCTGGGAGGTGTTCTTCCCTAAGCAGGTGAACCAACATCTAATCAAGCCTGTAGACACTTCCCATTCACTGAAAGGGAAGATATAGAGGGTCAAGCTGAACATCAGAAAGTAGCAGACAGACAAGTCCAGAGGGAAAACATTCTAAAGAACTCAATCAGTTTCTTTAAGTCACTTGCAGAAGGTAAACAGGAGGGACGAGGAAGAGTAAGATCACTTCAAATTATAGAAATTTAAGAGAAAGAACCACCAAATTAATGTGTGAACCTTGTTTTTGTCCTTATTCAACAAAACCGACACAAAATGACCTGTAGTGACAACTGGAGGAATATGACTGGGAAATAGGTATTCTGTGAAACCAAGGAACTTTGACAGGTATAGTAACAAGATTGTGGTTATGTTGTGGTCCATATTTTTCAGAGAGGGATACTGATGTGAGAATTAAATGAGATGATGTGTGAGGTTTGCTTTAAAGTACTTCAGCAAAAAAAAAACCAAAAAACAAAAAACAAAAAAAAAAAACAAAGGAGAGCTAAGTATTGCAAACTGGGCAAAATCTTGATAAATGATGAAACCGAGTGACTGAAAAGTAGAAATTCCTTGTACTATTCTCTCTCTTTTTTTGGGGGGTGGGGGGGAGGGGACGGAGTCTTGCTCTGTTGCCCAGGCTGGAGAGCAGTGGTGTGATCTCAGCTCATCGACAGGTCCACCTCCTGGGTTCACGCCATTCTCCTGCCTCAGCCTCCTGAGTAGCTGGGACTACAGGCGTCCGCCACCACATTCGGCTAATTTTTGTATTTTTATTAGAGACAGGGTTTCACTGTGTTAGCCAGGATGGTCTCAATCTCCTGACCTCGTGATCCGCCCACCTCGGCTTCCCAAAGTGCTGGGATTACAGGCATGAGCCACTGCGCCCGGCCTGTACTATTCTCTTTAACGTACATTTGAAATTTCCAAAGACATTTTTAAAATTTTGCTTTGTAAAGAAAAAGCATCTCTAATTTAACAAGCATACTATCGAGAATCACTGTGAGATAAAACACATATTGCAATTAAGCAACTTAAAAGTCAGTCAAGAGAAAACAAGAGAAGCTAGCTTTCCAAAATATCTTACTCAATAACAAAAAATAAGACCAGAGCACTGCATCAAGATACTGCACTGTGTGATAGTTTCTAGCTTTTGAAATTGCATCCAGGAAAAAAACCCTGTAGTCACACATAAATAATAAAAGAATTATTAAAACACATGCAGATAATATCTTTCCCAATTAAAAAATATTTTTCATAAAAAGAAAACTTTATAAACTGATCTTTATATACAATCTCATTCACAGAAAGAAATGAATATAAACAAAGTCATTATCAGTGAAGACATACAGAGCAATTTGATCAAGAAAGAAACCATAATCTTAGTACATCAAAAAACATCAGGTTTGCAGTAACAGATCTTGCAATTTTAAAGGAACCTGAGATAAGCTCCTTGTTAGCAATGTCGTAGTTACAAAAAGTGAAGACAACAGCCAGCAGATCTGCCCAGCATTTTTCCTTGAAATAAAATTTGAAATTCATAAGGACATATTTATTTAGCCCATCAGAAGAATGTTATTTCTACAATGTTACATAAGACTTTATAAAACATGTAACACTGCTCTCTTCTTCAAAGAAAAGGTGGATGACTGTTCTCTGTGACTTAAACACTACCTCCCTACTGGTCAAACGGTGACCTGAAACTCTCTGGGTGTTCCACCCATCCTGCACTCTGTAACCTGTACCTTGGAACAGTGGGTATCACATACACAGCTGTCCAACACTCAAAAATAATAAAAAAGCTTCTTCTTAAATTCCTCTCTTCTTTGAGGTAGACAAGAAATACTCAAAAAGGTTTCAAGTATTCAGGCAGTATTTCATTAAATGACAACAAAACAGACTAAAAACAAATTTGGCCAGAATTTTATCACTATTACAAAAACAAACAAAAAAATAATGTTGCAGGCAGACATCTAAAGAAAATGCAAACAATTCTACAGTTTGGCCCCAAATATTCTCTTCTTCTAAGAGAAGGGCTTTTAGTTTGGCAACAAATTGCTGATATAATGAAAATAACAAATTATTCCACAAGTCTAATGTGTGACAATGTTTGTTCCAATGGATAATGTATTTCTATTGAGAAAGAAAAAAAGCTTGTCTTGAAAAAGTAAAAAACAAAACAAAACCCCAATCATTTACTAAAGCTAAGCATTAGAATAAGAACATCTGTCATGTTTTTTCTAGTCTACTACGACTACAACTATTAGAAATATTGAATTTCACTGGAACAGGGATTTTTCACATACCTTAATGTTTCCTATCTCCAGGAGCGTGTCAAATTGGAAAATCTCCTAACCTTTCTCTCCTCCTTTTCTCATTTGTTTCACTCCATGGGAAGAAGAGACACTAATTTTTGAGACAGTGATAACAAGATCCCCGTAACAGGGAGAAGGAGTGAATTATATCAAACATTTCGGGAAGATATAATGCGAATTTTAAACAAACTATTTAAGAACATTGAAAAGGACGGAATTCTTTATAAATATTTCTGTGAGGCCACTGTTAGCCTGATACCAAAATAAAACCCCAAAAATGAATTAAAAAAAAGATAGAAGAAAACTAAAGATCAAACATGCCTCATAAACTTATATGTAAAAAACACGAACAGTTTAATAAATCAAATCCAAAATCACATTTTAAAAGAATATATTATAATCAGTGGAGTTTATTCTAAAACCTCAAGTCTGGTTATACATTCAAAATCAATATAATTCACCATATTAACAGACTGAAAAAGAAAAATCAAATCATCATCTCAGGGAATGCAGAGAAAGCATTCAACAAAATACAAAATCTTTTTTGATAAAAACTTTCAGCAAACTAAGAATAAAAGGGAACATCCTCAACCAGTAAAAAGAATCTATGAAAAGCCTATAGCTAACATCCCAGTTATTATTTAAAGACTGAATGCTTTTTCTTTAAGATCAGGAAAAAGAAAACAATGCCTACTCTTACCACTTCTATTGAAAATCATATTGGGGGTTCTAGTGAATGCAATAAGAGAAACATATATGAAACTTATCCAGACTGGAAAATAAAATATAAAATAGTATTTTTTCAAAGATAACCTGATCGGATTCTGTAAAAAATCCCAAGAAATCTATTTTTTAATATCTTAGAACTAATGAGTTTAACAAGGTGGGAGGATACAAGATCAATATACAAAAATCAGCAATCAGAAACTGAAATTTAAAAATACTATTCACAATAGCATCCAAAACTATGAAATCATTAAAGATAAATATGAATATGACAAGAGTTGTGCCAGATTCATACACTGACAACTGCAAAGCATTGCTGAGAGAAATGATTTAGGTCTTCAATTTCTAATCTACCATGAAAATTTCAGAACCTTTCCACTTTGATCCACAGCTCTCACCCTATATACAAATTAATTAAAAATTAATTTGACCTATTATAAACCCAAAGACAAAAACTGTGGAAGGAAACCCAGCAGCAGAAAATCTTTGTAAATGTGAGTTAGAGAAAGATTTCCTAGATACAAAATGAAAAGCGTTGAGAGGTGACAACATGCTAGCAGCCCTTGCTCGCTCTCGGTGCCTCCTCGGCCTTAGTGTCCACTCTTGCCATGCTTGAGGAGCCCTTCGGCCCGCTGCTGCACTGTGGGAGCCCCTCTCTGGGCTGGCTGAGGCTGGAGCCGGCTCCCTTTGCTTGCAGGAAGGTGTGGAGGGAGAAGCACAGGCGGGAACTGGGGCTGTGCAGGGCGCTCATGGGCCAGCACGAGTTCCTGGTGGGCACAGGCTCAGTGGGCCCCACACTCAGAGCAGCCGGCCAGTGCCACCAGCCCTGGGCAGTGAGGGTCTTAGCACCCAGGCCAGCAGCTGTGGAGGGTGTGCCAGGTCCCCCAGCACTGCCAGCCCGCCCACGCCACACTCAAATTCTCGCCAGGCCTCAGCCACCTCCCTGAGGGGCAGGGCTTGGGACCTGCAGCCTGCCATGCCCCTCCCCTGCCGTGGGCTCCTGGCGGCCCAAGCCTCCCCGACAGGCACCCGGTCCCATTGACTGCCCAAGGGCTAAGGAGTGCAGGTGCGCAGTGTGGGACTGGCGGGCAGTTCTGCCCGCAGCCCTGGCATGTTATCCACTTGGTGAAGCCAGCTGGGCTCTTCAGTTGGGTGGGGTCTTGGAGAAATTTTATGTCTAGCTGGAGGCTTGTATACGCACCAATCAGCACTCTGTATCTAGCTTGGGGTTTGTGGATGCACCAATCAGCACTCTGTATCTAGCTAACCTGGTGGGGACTCAGAGAACTTTTATTTCTAGCTAGAGGATTGTAAACGCACCAATCAGCACTCTGTGTCTAACTAAAGGTTTGTAAATGCACCAATCAGTGCTCTGTGTCTACCTAATCTAGTGGGGACTTGGAGAACTTCTATGTCTAGCTAGAGAATTGTAAATGCACCAATCAGCACTCTGTGTCTAGCTCAGGGATTGTAAATGCACCAATCAGCATCCTGTCAAAATGGACCAATTGGCTCTCTGTAAAATGGGCCAATCAGCACGATGTGGGTGGAGTCAGATAAGGGAATAAAAGCAGGCTGCCCAACCCAGCAGCGGCAACCCGCTTGGGCCCCCTTCCACGCTGTGGAAGCTTTGTTCTTTCATGCTTTGCAATAAATCTTGCTGCTGCTCACTCTTTGGGTCCACACCGCCTTTATGAGCTGTAACACTCACTGCGAAGGTCTGCAGCTTCACTCCTGAAGCCAGCGAGACCATGAACCCACTGGGAGGTATGAACAACAATGGACAGGAGGAACGAACAACTCCGGACGCGCCACCTTTAAGAGCTGTATCTCTCACTGTGAAGATCTGCATCTTCTCTCCTGAGGCCAGCGAGACCAAGAACCCACCAGAAGGAAGAAACTCCAGACATATCTGAACATCTGAAGGAACAAACCCTGAACACATCATCTTTAAGAACTGTAACACTCACCGCGAGGGTCCGCGGCTTCATTCTTGAAGTCCGTGAGACCAAGAACTCACCAATTATGGACACAGCATGATGCATAAAATAAAATGTGAATAAATTTGTCTTTACCCAAATGAAAAACTTCTGTTCTCTGAAAAATGCTGTTAAGAGAGGGAAAAGACATGCCACGAACTGGAAGAAAATATTTGCAAATCACATATTTGGTAGAAGTCTTGTAAACAGAAATAAAGAACTTTCAAAACACAAGAAAATGAACAACCCAGGTTATAAAAAGGTGAACAAGTAAGCTCAATGTCATCAGTCATTAGAGAAATGCAACTTAAACAGATGAAACACCATTGCATACCTATTTAGAATGCCTAAACCCAAAATACTGACCAAAGTTTTGGAGAGGATGTGGAACCACTGGAACCTGCCTACACTGCTAGTGGAAATGTAAAATGGAACCACCATCTTGGAAAACAAGTTGTCAGTTCCTTATAAAGTAAAGCATATACCTATTACCCAACACTGCCATTTTACTCTTTCAGGGTGTGTTTTAAGCAAGGTTGCTGCCAATAATAAAGAGACATACTGGAATATATGTTTTTCCCCCACTGTGGAGACTGTCATCTGGCACATGAACCTTGGAATTGTTGCAGATGTGATATGACCATGAGTGATGATGTAACCACCAAGTCAAGGATGGCAGAACTGAGAGATGGAAAGCTTCAGGGGCTCAATGGCTTAGCTGAGTCCTCAACTGACAAAGGTTGGTTTCTTGTTTTGTTCCTCCAGATTTCTTGTCACATATGAAAATAATCCCTTTTTAAAATTATTTCCCTATTACTTTGGTTAGGCCTCTGATTATTTGTAGTTTAACACTTTTTTTTTTTTTTTTTTTTTTTTTGGAGACTGGGTCTTGCTTTGTTGCCCAAGATGGAGTGCAGTGGTGCAATCAAGGCTCACTGCAGCCTCAACCTCCTAGACCCAAGTGATCCTCCAACTTCAGCCTTCTGAGTAGCTGTATTACAGGCATATGCCACCACATTTAGCTAATTGTTTTTTAACTTTTTTGTAGAAATGAGGCCTCACTATTTTGCCCAGGCAGGTCTCAAACTCCTGGGCTCAAGTGATCCTGCTGCCTAGGACTCCCAAAGTACTGAGATTACAGGTGCAAGCCACCACACCTGACCAACTAACACACATTTAATAGGCACCCAGTTACTACACAAATGAGCTAGAAAGAAGCCTCTATCCAATATATAACACTATAGACTATTACTATTTCCCACATTTTTCCTTTTCCTTCTTGACTACTCACCTATCTTTTCTTTTTAAATGCACACTCACACAACTATAGACAGCAATGCTGGGGCTATTTTTTTTCTTTTGTTTTAATTTTCCGTTGTACTCTGTCATCTGAAAGTAATTTGGGAGCTCTTTTTCCTCACTGTATTCAAAAAGTTTCTAGGTCATTTCTAAGAAAATAATTTCTCCAAGTATGTTAACTTGATCCTCACTACTAGGTAGGCAGAATGACCAGGTGTGCTCTCTGGAAACAGCAAAATAATGATTAAGGTTAAAACACTTTGAAGTCAGTTTGCCTAGATTCAAATCCTGTTTGGCCATGAACTAACTGCATGGCCTTGGGAATAAGCAACAACCATCTATCCGTGCCTTTGTTTCCTCATCTGTGACACACGGTTAATGATAATAATACCCATCTCATAGAGTTGTGAAAATTAAATGGATTAATACATATAAGGTGCTAAGTCTATCTATTATTAGTGATAGTATTATCATTATATTCCCACTATAGAGATGAGAAACTACACCTCAAGAAATTATATAACTTATAAGCTTATGTGAGAACGAAGGGAAAAATTCAGATCCCTCATTTCTAGTTCAGTGTTCCTTCCCATACAACCCAGATTTCCTGAAGACAAAATATACTGGTAATCTGCAGGATTTCAAATCATGATAAAATAAAAGCAGATAAGACTATTCACTTACCAAGTTGGCAAACCAAAACCCAGAAAATTTAATCTCTGTGCTTACGTGGGAAGATCCTGCACCCAGCTAATGGAGACCTTGCCTAAGAATGATTGGAAACCCTAAGTAGATTGAAAAGGAGAATTGGGAATTGGTGATTACAGACTACTGAAGTGAGCCCCAAGTGAGGCACAGCTCATCCTTGACAGGTCATAAAAAGGCAAAGAAAGGTCACAAGTTAATTCAGTGTTTTGTCTTTCCTGGAAAGCAGAATAGCCTTCCCTTCAAATTAGTTCCTGTTTCAGATAATAAAACTCACAGGCCAGCTCCCTCCATTCTGAGCCTTCCCATACACTATTTCACCAGAGTACACAATGTGACCTGCCCAAGTCATTGCTGGTAAAATCAATTAAATTCAACCTGCTTTTATCCCTCAAGTTTATTTTGTCTTCACATATTTAAGAACTCCAAATTGAAACAATCCAATTATCTTACCTGAATTCTAACTTCCTATATGTCTATCAGCCTTTCCACAGAAACTCAACCTGCCATTTGGAGTTCTAAGGCTCTTCCAGGTGCAACAGAGGAGACTGAAAATGCACAAAAGATGTAAGATGTAACTCATTTCTCTCACTGTATTTTCTTTGAGGGGATTAGAGATCTCACATCACCTTATTTGGCTTTCATGGATTAAGTCCCGCAGAGAAAAAATCAAAAGCTCTGAAATACTTAGATTTGGAAGAACACTTCCTGGCCTCCTCTGCACACTGAGGCCAAAAATCACTTTCTTCATTCTTGCCTTGAGTAACGAGTGTGTGCCATCCTTGCCCAGTAAGTCTCCCACTGGACATTCACAAGCAGCACGTCTCCTGCATCCTCTGTCTGTGCTCTCAATCTCCTTGTCTTCAATTCCTCTGTATTAGTTTGTTTTCACACTGCTGATAAAAACATACCTGAGACTGGATAATTTATAAAGAAAAAGAGGTTTAATGGACTCACAGATCCACATGGCTGGGGAGGCCTCACAATCATGGTGGAAGGTGAAAGGCACGTCTTACATGGCGCAGGCAAGAGAGAAATGAGAGAGTCAAGCGAAAAGGGAAATCCCTTATAAAACCATCAGATCTTGTGAGACTTATTCACTACAAGATCAACATGGGAGAAACCACCTCCATGACTCAATTATCTCCCCCTGGGTCCCTCCCTCAACATGTGGGAATTATGGGAGCTACAACTCAAGATGAGATTTGGTTGGGGACACAGCCAAACCATATCATCTTCTCAGAGAAAAAAAATAATCATCATCAAAAGGGGTTTGCTTGGGTAATCCTAGGCCCAGCTTCCCATATGCACTCTGACAATAATGCTAATTAAAGCAAAGGTTCCCAACCCCTGGACCATGGACCAGTACCTGTCCATGGCCTATTAGGAACTGAGCCACACAGGAGGTGAGTGGCCAACAGGTTAGCCAGCAAACAAGCAAAGCTTCACCTCCTGCAAGATCAGCAGCATTACATTCTCGTAGGAGCTCAAACCCTATTGCATATATAAGGGAGCTAGGTTGCATGCTCTTCATGAGAATTTAATGCCTGATGATCTGTCACTGTCTCCCATCACCCCCAAATAGGATCATCTAGTTGCAGGAAATAAAGCTCAGGGTTCCCACTGATTCTACATTATGGTGAGTTAATTATTTCATTTTATATTACAATGTAATAATAATAGAAATAAAGTGCACAATAATGTCACATACTTGAATCATCCCAAAACCATTACTCCACCCTGGTCAGTGGAAAAATTGTCTTCCATGAAACCGGTCCCTGCTTTCAAAAAGGTTGGGGACTGCTGAATAAAAGAATTCCCACATGTCAGGAAAAATGATGGAGAGTACCAAATACTTCTGAGAACTTCTTAATGAAACACCTCTGGAATCCGGAATGTAATCCTTTGGCCAAGGGTTTGTATCTAATTTGAATAAGGACAACCATTCACTGGAAATATTTAAGACTTCTTGAATGTTGAGTTTGAGAATACACTCGTTTTACCCTCCAAATTTTGAGGTAGTTTGAGAATTCATTTGATAGTAAGTTCAGAACTCTGCTTTGCAGGTTTATTAGCCATGTCCAATTAGCAAATACTATAAAACATGCATCTAAAAATAAAAGGATCACAAATGTGCACAGAAAGAAGATAGAGAAGTCAGTCCACCAGGTATGATTCCCATGAAAGGAGGAGGTAGCTCCTCTTGACAAAGAAATGACACCCAGAGCATGAATCCCTACAGAACACCACTCCACAGTGGCAAAGATCTTTTTATTTTTTTCAAAGCATTTTCACAAATACCTCGCTTCTCCTTATAAAGCATACAGAACAACACTGTTAACTTATTTGTCAGATTTTGAAAAACAAAGAACCGGAGAGGTTCATTCACCTGCCGGAGCTCACAAAGAAACAAAACTGAAACGCAGGGTCTCAGCTCACGGGACAATGACCTAAACTCAGACATATTTTCCTCTTAAATTCTCACTAGATGCTACAGTTTGAAAGACTGAAATTTTGCCTGTCTCTGGCTTGAATTTTATCCCCATATGAGTTTCTAGCCTGTGCTCTTCCAAGGGTCATTTAGTCAAAGGGTCAAAGCCTCCAACTCCAGAGTCCTTTGTGGGCGAAGAAAAAATCCTTGGGGTAGGGGAGGGGGAACGATCTTCATTTGGAATTCATCTCAAAGCTTCTTCTTATTTAAATTATAGAACCGATGAATACAAAAGGGTATTAATGATCCATATTAAAGCATATTAAAGTCCATATAACGGACTTTTGGTAAGTACATTACAAGAAGCCAACACTTCTTTCTCTTTCATTCAGAAGTGGTTAGAATAAATACATCATTTTTTCCTCATCACATAAACTAAGACAAATCCCACCTTCCCTCTTCTACTCCATTAGCTGCTTTTTAAAAAAATTAAGAAATTAGTAATTAAAGACATTTATATCAGGATTAGAAGCTTTAACATCTGTCCTAATGAAGCCAAGAGTCTATGGGGATTTTTCAATCTAAAAATGAAAATAATAATCTTAGAGAAATCCAAATAATGAAACAGGAGCTTTAAATCAGTACGTGTATTTGTTTTCTGCCAACTTCCAAAAATAATTTAAACAATATTGATAAAATATTTATAATAGGCTAAGATAAGAGGTGGAAGATCCAGTTAATGGCTAAAACTACTGGACTGCTTAAAACAAAATTTGACATTTGCCATGCCAAAAACTAGACCATTGTTCTCTTAAACAATAAAGGTGGTAAAAGAAGGTTAGGGTTAAATTATTCTTTAACAAATCCTCTAGACACTTAATCAGAAATATGAAAGAGACTTTAAAACCCGAGGTGAGAACAAGGATTCTTTTTCCTGCCTTTCGTTTCTGCTCCTAAAATGTCCATGGAAGAAATTCTCTTTCCCTTAACTTTCTGCTGAGTTATTTTCCCAAAAACTGTGGCACTTTTTAATACTCAAGACAATTTTTGTTACCTTTCCTCATAGGGATTTTCCCAGCAAAAACAAAGTATGGTAAAATGGAAGGGCACTGAACTAGAACAAGAAGAGTGGGTTTGGCCCAGAATGTGCCCTTAAGCTCACATTTGATCTTGGGGAGGACACTTCACCTGCCAGGGTTCCAGTTTCCTCATTTGTAAAATAAAGGGAAAGAACCAGATGAACTGTCAGATCCTTTCCAGCACCAGCCTTCTATATTTACTGAAGCAAATGTCTGCCACTGTTATTTTCCAGATGGCTACTGCCAGTGTTTTCTAAGTGTAATCAGCAAAAAGTCTAGTCAATATCCTGGGATTTGCAACGTTTCTGAGGGCCACTACACGGCTTAGGTTACCACTTACATATATGACCATTATACTGAGCAGACCACTCTTGGGTAATTAAGTAGTCTCAATATGATTGGATTACCATATTTTCTACCAACTATTAAAGACCCTGGTTCCAGACAAATCAGGAATACAGAAGTAGCACACACACACATCATTGTGGAAATAGATAACAGAAGGGGCAGAGGAGACGTGGGTGGTGGAGTAAGCAGAAAGATAGTAAGAGTCACTCAAGATCTTTGTAAGGCAACTAATTGTCTCTACGTCACGCTTTCTAAAAAGGTGTCACATAGCATTTGGCAATGCTAACAGTTTTCCAAATTTACAGCATCTCCTGATTATGTCCTATGTGGTATACTTATATGGATTAACAATAGATATCACCATTTATTTCTTCAGACAACACCAGTAAAAGTTTTTTACAAGCCAAATTCTCATTGCACGCTGTACTATATGGTGTACTTATGTGGATTAACAATAGATATCACCATTTATTTCTTCAGACAACATCAGTAAAAGTTTTTTTTACAAGCCAAATTCTCATTGCATGCCATTAAGGTCCATTTCTGATCCATGAAGATAAATTTTACATCCCTTGTTCTTTTTGGCAAGAAAAAAAATATTTATCTAATGAGTCTATTTATCTCCAAAACAATCTAAACTTAACTGCTTTGAATCATTGCCTACTGGAGAGTTTCATGGATTTTTGCTTGATATTCCACATGTGACATGTGTAATGGTGTAATGGTGTGTTATGGGACAAATCCCTGAATAAGATGTCCACTGCCTTTATATGCTTCCAAAGGCTTCATTTGTTTCTGGTTGGATGTACTGACTTGTCATGTGGTGTCAAGGGCAACAACAGACAACCAGTTACTGGTAAGCCAATAACTTCTAACAGTCAGGCATCTTGATTTAAAAAGCAGGTAGCAGGCCAGGCGCAGTGGCTCACGCCTGTAATCCCAGCACTTTGGGCGGCCAAGATGGGTGGATCACGAGGTCACGAGATTGAGACCATCCTGGCTAACACAGTGAAACCCTGTCTCTACTAAAAATACAAAAAATTAGCCAGGCGTGTTGGCGGGCGCCTGTAGTCCCATCTACTCAGGAGGCTGAGGCAGGAGAATGGCGTGAACCCAGGAGGCAGAGCGTGCAGTGAGCTGGGATCGCGCCACTGCACTCCAGCCTGGGGGACAGAGCAAGACTCTGTCTAAAAAAAAAAGCAGATAGCAAAAGAAACCTGTTTTTCTTTCCTTCATCCACTTATTAAAACATTCATAAAAGGCCAAGAAATACAAAGTAGAACAGCACAGGTAACATTAAATAGCTACTTGCAATATACCCAGAGGAATTTTGACTAAGAAAAAGGAGAAAATGTTTCTGAAATAGAAGAGCCAGAACAAAAAGACATGAGGAAATTGCCACCCAAAAGCATTGCAGATGCTAACTTCAGAGACAGGACTTCTCAGATCGTAAGATAAGGAGTTACACCCCTTCTGCACAAAATGGCTTTTTGAGTAAGACAAAGGCATTTCTTGTCCCTTCTACCATCAGCAGTGACTCTCCTGTTGCATCTATTTGCTTAATCTAACTCCTAGGAACGTGACATATTTGACTGTAGAAGTGGGCAGGCAGAACACCACTTCCTGAGTAAGAGTTTGGTAATAAGAAAGTAGGGAAGGCGAGAGAGCCTGTACCATCATTGCTTTCTGGGAGGCTTACCTGCACTGATACAAGGAGAAAACAGCACACTGAGTTCTCATATAAATAGCCTAATGGGAATAGACAACGAGGGCGCAGGAATAAGAGAGGATCCCTTCGCAGTCTAGCAGAATCACACCAGGAAAAATACCACAAGCTTGGCATGGGAGAGTAAACATCTCTCTGTTCTGTAGGAAAGGAGGCCTGCATTAATTCACAGATTAAAAGGCAGGAGGGGCAAGGTAAAACTAACAATCTAGTCTAACAAATACTACCTCTGTATATAGGTCTACACTTTTTTTTAGAAATGACCAACATGGATTATGTAAAGATTCTATGATATAGAAAGAGAATACAGCACTCAATAAAGAGAATAAAAGCTTTCATATGAAAATATATGCTATAAAAGATGAAAAATTTCAAGAGAATTCACATTACAAAAAAAGCTAACTAGAACCAGGATAGAAGCAGAAATGAAAATTAAGCTGGATAGGACTAGAAATGACTAACAGTTAAAGGCAACATTAGAATTGACAGTGAATTGGGGGATGATATGTAGGATAAACTTTAAAACTCTCAGAATGTAGACAAAATGACAAAATGAAATTGTGAAAAAATACATAAATGAAAAGAGATAATGAGTCAGCCTAGACATTACCGGTATTTCTGAAAATGTGTAACTACAAAGCATTGCATGTCTCATATTCTGTTTAATAATCTTACTTTGACCTCTCATTTATTCTAAGTGTTTAGCTCCTTGGATATCTCTTTTCCTCCCAGTGTTAATGGAATTTCAGCACTTCGTCTTAAAATCCATTGGTTCAACTAACTATGCTGAACAAGGTATCTGCGTAAGTAGAAAATTTATCCCTCTCTTTTGCAGCTGCAGGAAAAATGTTATTCCAGATCATAAACCCTCCTTGCAAGAAAAAAGTATTTTATGACATCTAGAATTTAGATATAATTGCCATCTAGAGTGAGCAAATCTCAAACTGAAATGTCTATCATTTTGATTGATTGTATTATTTACCAATGTGTTGTGCCCAGGTAATAATATCTCTGCTGTCAAACGAAAGCTAGAAAGATATTACACAAATGGTGAAATATAATAAATCAACTCTGGTAGATGTCTTAAAGTGTTTTGTGTTTTGCCTTTCCAATGGCAGATGAAATTAGGGGAAGAAACCGAAGTAATGATTACTCACAAGTAAGAATACTTGCTTGCTGAACACTTGCTGAAGACACACCTAATAACTTGAAATTGTTCAATCGGCATCATACAATATTATTAAAATTAACTAATATATCCACATGCACTATCTAAATGTCAAACACCAAGAAAAAAATGCAGCAAAGCATGAAAAATAATTTTTACCTTGGAAACAATTTCTCAGCATTTTCTTACATACAATGAAAGACAGAAGACAACAAAGAGACACCCCTTTAAAGGTAAGTCTGAAACCTAATAATTCTATGCATAGGTAAGCTATAATTAATGTGTGAAAGCAATAAAATGTCTCTTACAGATAATCAAATATGCAAAGTATTACCTCAATATATACTTCCTTAAACACCCACATGCACACACACAGATATCAAAGTACATTAAACAAGAATAAAAATTTAAAACAACCTTGAATAAATGTTGCAATTACCATTTTATAAACAGCACTTAACACAAATAGTTATTAGTCTATCAGATTAGTAAAACGTGTGGAAGACAATAAATTATAGGTATTGAGAGATACCTAGAATAAACTAATTTGCTAACAATAATCTAAGTGTAAACATATGGACTATAATAAGAAAAAGGCATTAACTCAGAATGAAGAAAAGTTGCTTCGCCCTATCATAGAAAATAGTTTCATGGTTTTAATAGCTAATATTCTATTTTCAATATTTTAAAAATTGAGACATTAGATTATAGTATTTTTTAAAACAAAAGTCTAGATTTTAGGATAGCTCTCAAATCAGTAGAGAAAGAACAAAAGAGAATATTGATTCCACAAATTTTTTAGAGGATTACATAAAAAAGACCCAGTATTAGTCATGACAATAAGTGTAATGATTTAAACTACTATGGGAAGGGAAATATTTTTATACTGTGTTAAAAAATAAGATTCAATTTTATTAGGTCTCTAAAATATATAAAGGATGAATGTTAAAAACAATGCCAATTGAACAGTAGAAACTGAATATTTGTTACAAGAATAATAAAATGATAACAACAGGGTTTTCTTATGCTAATAAAGGTATGGTTCACTGTTGCGATATATATTATTCATAAACATGTGAATCATAAGCATTTTATATTTACATGGTGTGTAAATATAAAAAGCACAAATATAAATATGAGATGAAAAGGTAAGCCATAGAACAGGAGAAAATATTCACAATTCATATATCTAACAACAGTCTTGTGTCTTATACACATAAGTTTTATGACAATCGTAAGAAGCAAAAAACCAATAAACATGGGCAAAAGATTTGAGCAGACATGTCCTAATACTCACAAAGACGCTCAATAAAAAGATGCCACAAAAGATGCTCAACATCATTTGTCAGGGAAATTAAAACCACAATGAGATATGACTATACCTAGAGAATGGCTAAAATTGTAAACACAGTATCAACTGTTGATGAGAATAGGGAATATGTGTGACACTCATATGCTGTTATGAGAGTGTAAAAGTGTACAACCACTTTGAATTGTCAGTTTCTGAAAAAGTTAAACATATACCTACAATAAACCCAGCCATTCTACTCCTAGGTAGTTACCCAAAAGAAATAAAAGCAGATGTTCACACAAAAACTTGTACATGAATGTTCATAATAACTTCATTTGTAATATCTTTTAAAATGGGAATAATGTTGTATAACTGAGGATAAAATCATTTTTATATGTCCAAGAAATTGAGTAATTCTCAGCGATAAAAAGAAAAGCATTATTGATACAAGAAAAAATGTGCCTGGATCTCAAAGTCAATATCTTGCATGAAAAAAGCTAGGCCCCAAAAGAGTGCATCATATACAATCTCATTTATTTGAAATTTTTTAAACTGAAAATTAATCTATAGTGACAAAAAATAGGTAAGTGATTGTCTGGGGTGAAGGAAGGGGAAGAGACAGACTCCAGAAAGGCACCAGGAAACCTTGGGTAATATTGAAAATGTTCTGTATCTTCAATGAGAACTTATTTTCACAGATTCATACAGCACAGGTGGTTTTAGATGTGTCTATCAGCAAATTGTACACTTTACATGGATCCATTTACTTATACTCCAATAAAGTGGATTTAAAATAAAAGAAACTGACAGATATTGTTACAGGAATTACAAATTTATTTTCCTACGGCGGCCAAACACATAATGTAAATGAATAAAGAATGATTAATTCAAGATTTTAAATTTTTTCCCTTAAATGCAATGTCTTTTTGAGCCTATCTTTTGACTTGATACTCCCAGGGGCTAATTATTTTTTCAGTTTCCTCTATTCTATCACAAGTAGTACAAGAGAGCAAGAACAAAGATAAATGGCAACTCACATTCAAGGCCAGAGTCCTCAGTCGCAGGCAATAGGATAAGCCCGTGTCAAATGGAGAGTGAATGTATCATCACAAGAGGCCAAACACTTAGCTCTACTCAAACATTTCTGTGTGGCAATGAAGACACAGAGTTAGCAGATTTTCTAATTTTTCAAAGGAAGTTAGAAATCAGGATGTTATATAAAATCCCCTGGCTTCTAAATGCTGGTGATTAATTTTAAAAATAACATTGCATGCATGGCTAACTGCACGGGCAAACGAGAAACATCTATATGTGGCTGATTACTTGTAACTTGTGCTTTAATATTTCATCTTTAGTCCTTCAGAGAACAAGTGAACAAAATACAAATAAGGATGGAGAGCATCTGAATAACATAATTTTGATTCAACATATATGATATTTGTATTCTGCCAGAGAATAAATATTTTAAACATCCATGAAACATTTATAGCAGTTATTAATTAAAAACCTCAAACTCTAGGAGGTAGAATTACACAAGTTGGAATCACTGGCCAAAATGCAGTTAAACTAGAAATTAGTACGAAAGGTGTCTTAAAACAAACAAAAAAATTGGAAAGTGAAAACACTAACTTACACAATGCTTAAAACAAACAGGATATAAAGTGGAAATCCTATTTTACATGCGTGAAATGCTAGTTTATTTTCTTTAATTGAAATAAGACTAGCAAGGCCAATATAGTATATAAGACAGACAAAATTGGTGCTATTCTCCAAGCCAGTCCTACACCCGTCACCAGCAGTGGTCATAGGAGAACCTACTGTTCCAGGGAACAAACTTTCAAAACTACTATTTTAGAGTTATTTTTGTAAACTAAATATTTTAAAGTTTTCATTTACTTAAATATATGTATAATTCAGATGTCATCAAACGGACTGTATTTCTCCTCAGCGAGTTGAAGTTATGCTATTAAAATTATGCTGAAAATGTTAAAATACAACTGCCATTTCTTCATACCAGTTTGACGTTTGATGAAAAAGAAAATCAAACATTTTGATTCTTTAAGTCTCCTGAATGTGTTCTATTGCTGGAGAATGATATTTGAAGATGTAAAAATTATGTGTTTTTTCCTCTGCAGTGCCATAACTATAATCAAATTACTAATATGCATTAGGCTGGTGCAAAAGTAACTGTGGTTTTTGCAACTACATTTAATTAATAGCTATTAAATATAGTAGATGAAATACTGACATTTGATTGTTTATTGATGACAAAGGACATCTGAGCCCCAGATAAATAATATCTTCAGAAATGTACATCATGCAATGCTTGTATTTTCCCCAGGAAATGGAAGCTTTAAACAGATTTTATTTAACGTCCCCAATTAGCTATAAGGAGGTTATTGTTATTCTCTTTTCAAAGATGAAAATACTGGGGCTTAGAGATACTCAGTATATTTTCCCTTATCATGAAGACAATAATTAATAGAGCAATCTCAGCTCTCTCTGACTAAAAAACTCATTCTTTTCAACCACATTTACTTTATTGTCAAATTCCCCAGAAAGTATTTACAAGGAACCTAAATAACTACCACATATTTCATCAGAAAAGCAAACTCTATCTAGTGGATTAAAAAGTAAAATAGCACACATATAAAATGCTACAAGGCATTTAGGCCACATGTTTTATTAACATTATTACCATTTCTAGGATAGAACCAAGAAACTGTGCTTGGGAATTTTAAACTTAAAGAGAGCAATTTATTTCAACTAAAGTTTTTCAACTGCTGTTGAGTTAATTGATGTAACAATCCTAAAATGTGTAGGATCCTGTGATGATTCGTAGTGCTGACCCACCCTGTTAGAACTGGAAAAATCCTGGCTTCCACTGGCAATATCTTCTTGGATCTAAGCAGTAAAGCATGTCATGCTTTTGCTTTTCATATAGGAATAATGATGTTTTCATAATTGTGTACCTAAACAAGGATGAGGCACAAAATATATCAGAAATAACCAGCGCTAGATTTAACTATATTGTGAACTCTTACAATGTTGCTCTAATTTTATAATATTTATATGAACACACAATATGTTCTTCAAAAGAGATGTCTCAGTGTATATTTGGCATAGAATCTCTCTTTATTCTCATAAATTTTATTTAAGAATATGCTGGTTTTAATGAATACTAAACAAGTGTAATCTAGGCAAATAAAATTAAGCTTCTATGTTTCATACCACACCTAGAAAAAGTAGTGGATAGATTTTGCAACAAGTTTGGAGTTAGTGTTTTACCTAGATTAAAACCTAGATTATGTGACGTATAAAACTCCACTTCAAGGACCCTAGCAGATGCCTCAATCCATGAGACAGCTATCAGCAAGGGCTGGGAGAAGGTGTACCACCTAGTTAAGTGAGGCTTCTTCTATTTCTGTCTTTTCCACCAGCTTCTCTTATTCTCCTTTCTGTAAATAGTGTTGCCCAGTGCTTAGTTCTCAGATTTCTACTGGCTGCTCTCCATCCTTTCACACTACAGATTAGCCATCCAGACAGTTTTAACTTCACTTCCATTCAAAGTACACCCAAGTGCATCTGCAGGTCTGACCTTTCATCCTAGTTAGAGACAGTATTTCCAAATAAGTGCTGGACATTTCCACAACTGCTCAAAATTTAATTGTGGCAAAATTAAGTTCATCTCCATCCTATTCTCTCTCCAAGGAAAGAGCTGCATTTCCAATAACCAATTATACCAATGATACCACTATTTTTCAAGCCATTATTTTAAAAACCTTGAGATAGTTTATGATTCACCCCTGTATCTGATAAGGTTAAAAAGCATATGAACTTTTCCTGAGAAGCAGCTTTTGATACACCTTTATCATTCTTATTACTCCACCTATGATCAATATTACTATATTTATCATGCTGTTTGATTCTAAACTTCCATTTCATTGTACATATTGCATAACTCTCTAAATTTCTGCTTCAATCAGATTACATCCCTGCTGAAGAGCTCATAACGTCATACACATTCTACTTCATCAGAACAGGCTGCCTTACTGGCCCTCAATGTCACTTAAAGAAAATAATATCCACCCAACTCGTATATGCTATTTATTTTGCCAAGCATGCCTCCTCACCTACCCCTTCCAATGACCACATTTATCTTTTGCCATGACTTACTCAGATACTAACCCCTTTATGAACTCTCCTCCATTCAATCCAGTACATGTCTTTGAATTTATATAGGACTTACACCATCTCTACTGGGTACTGACATTTTCAGTGTAGTGTCTTGAATGGGTTTTACCTCTTAAAGCACTTGCATCTCTATTTACTTACAAGCAGGATTAGAAAGTCCTTGCTGACTAGAATATTGAGACATATTTCTATTTTCTAGTGTTTTCACATAGTAATTTCTCAGCAAATGGTGTTGAACAGATATAATAGAGAATGAAAACGTTATCAAAGCTTACTGCATTATGCTTATTTTTCCAAGGCATGGGGATTCTCAATATAGTGTGAACTCTTGAAATCTTTGAGATGCAATTTGGAATTTAACACAGGATTTATGTGTCTATAGTTGCAGTTCCCAACTATTCTGATTTTCTGATTGATTTGAAAATTAAAACTCAACTAACCATAGCCTAGATAAGAAAGGGTATTACTACTACTATGCAAAACATCCAGAAATTGTCCATCGGGGCTAATATAATGACTCAGTGACCTCACCAGGAACTCATGCTCTTTATGAGTCTCTGTCCCTTCATCTTCAGCTTGAGGCTTTCCTTGTAGGTATAATGTGGATCCCTGAAATTTTCCCAGAAAACTTACTTGGAAATTTCTACTTTATCTTGTGGGGAACAGAATTGGGCAATGATAAAGGTATTTTATTACACATTTTTCTAAAAATAATCGAATTATTTTTGGAAGAAAGGGGAGAAATTGATGTTGGGTAGACAGCTTAGAGTATCTGATCAAGACATAGGCCCAAGTGCTGATAAAGAAAACAGGCATTAGTAATCTCATTCTCCATATTTCTAAGTCTGTATTTTATTTTGATGTTATTTCAGACTTAGAGAAAACTTACAAGACTTGTAAAAAGAAAATACACAGATACCATCACCCCGATTCCCTATGTATTAGTCCATTTTTATGCTGCTGATAAAGATATACCCGAAACTGGGAGTTTTAATTTGACTTACAGTTCCACATGGCTTGGGAGGTCTCATCATCATGGCAGAGGGTGAAAAACACTTCTTATATGGTCGCAGCGAGAGAGAATGAGGAAGAACCAAAAGTGGAAACCTCTGATAAACCCATTAGATCTTGTGAGACTTACTATCACGAGAATAGCACAGGAAAGACTGGCCCCCATGATTCAATTACCTCCAGCTGGGTCCCTCCCACAACATGGGAATTCTGGGAGATACAATTGAAGTTGAGATTTTGGTGGAGACACAGTCAACCCGTATCACCTTACTACAGTTGTCTTTCTCTGATATTAATAGGAATGTCTCTATTGTTTCCCCATTAAAGGAAGATGCTAGCTTCAGGAATAAGGCATATATGTTTTATCATGGAAAAAAATATTCATCAATTCTTATTTGCTTGAGTGCATTTTTTCAGGAATGCAGTAAATTGTGTCGAAAGCTTTTTCAGTTTCTATAGATAATCCTTTGATTTTTTTTCCTTAGATATTATCTATATTAATGGATTTTTAAATTTTGAACCATCCACACATTCCTAAAATAAATCTCATGAGGTCTTTATGTATTACTTTCTTATACTAATGCTAGACTCTATCAATATTTTATTTGGAACTTTTGCATCAATATTCATTGGTGATATTGGTCTGTAAATTTCTTTTTGGGGTACTGTCTTATTAACTTTATAATATCAATGTTATACTCGCTTCATAAAACCATCAACTAATTTTCCTATTTGCAGTACTCCAGGATAATTCATGGAGCACTGGGATCATCTGCTCTTTGAAGTTTGCTAAAATGCCCCTGTGAATTTCCACCTGGACATGTGACCTTTTGTAGAGTAGTTCTTGGATAACTTTCTCAATTTCTGCTCTAATTGAGTCAATTTGGTAAATTATATCTTCCCAGGAAATTATCCATTTCATCTACATTTTCAAATTCATTTTCTGAGACTCTCCAAAATGGTCTCATGACATTTTAAAATTGTGTCTGACTCAACTTTTTTCCTTTTCATTTATTATTTTGTATATTTGTGATTTTTTCCTTTTGTTTCTTGATTTTGTTATCTACAGGTTTGCCTATGTTGTTAATGTTTCAAATAAGTTTTATTAATTAGATCTTATTAATTTCTGCTTTCATCATTTTAATTTCTTTGAGCTTTCGATTTACACTGGGGTTTTCTCTAACTTTTGGGCTTTGAATTTATTTTCCTTCTTTAATTTTTATCAGAGTGTTTGGTGTTACAAATTTCACTCTAATCACACTCTAAATGTATTCTGCCAGTTTAAATATGTTGTTTTCGCTAGCATTGTTAGAAACTATATAATTTTATATTGTATTTGCTCTTTTAATCAAGAGTGGATAATAAAAGGTTATGAAGTAAGTGTCCAGGTACAAGAATCATGATTTTTTTTTTTTTGAGACAGAATCTCTCTTTGTCTCCCAGGCTGGAGTGCAGTGGCATGATCATGGCTCACAGCAGCCTAGATTTCCTGGGCTCAAGTGATCCTCCCACCTAAGCACCCTCACCTTTCCCAAGTAGCTGGGACTACAGGTGCATGCCACCATGTCTGGCTAATTTTTTTATTTTTTGTAGAGATGGGGTTTCACCATGTTGCCCAGGCTGGTCTCTAACTCCTGGACTCAAGCAATCCACCTGCCTTAGCCTCCGAAAGTGCTGGGATTAGAGGCGTAAGCCACTGTACCAGACCTATGATTTTTAATTTAATAATAATTTGTAGTTTTATTCTATTGGAATCCAACAGTGTTGTAATATTTCTACTGACATTTTCTTATCTGTTTTTTAAGTCTTTCACATGTGCTTGAGAGAAATATGTGTTATCTTGGTGAGGGTATAAAGTTTAACATATCCTAACATTTACCTTATTGGTTATGAGGTTAAAATTTTCTATAGCCTTTTTTTTTTTTGGTCAACATAATCTGTCTTGTGTCTTAACATTTCAAATTACTAACATGTTTTCTGTGCCTCCATGCCTTCTGTGTGGTTTTTGTTTTATAAAGGCAGTTGCTGTGTTATTTTGTTGCATATTCATAACTGTTATGTATTAATTAAAAATTGTAGTTTTTAACATTAAAAGGCATCTTTCAATTTTTATGCTTAGTACTTTTTGGATTGAATTATACTTTGTATGATATTAGTTTGCTAACCTTGCTTTATTATTGTTTTCATTTGCTGAATTTACTTTATGCCTACCTCTTTATTAGTCTTTTTGAATTATTTTGATGTGTCTCTTGTATAAAGAACATAGGACAGCCTTCATTTATAAAACAAATTGAGAATCTTTTTTTCTCTAATAGGTAAGTCCATCAACATTTTTTGGGAAGACTGCTATTTTTTATCTCAACTATGTAATACAACTTCTTTTATACATTTTTTAATTTTAAAGTTTTTTGGTGACAGAGTCTTGCCTTGTCACCAAAGCTGGAATACAGTGGTGTGATCTTAGCTTATGGCAGCCTTTAAATCTTGGGCTCAAGCAGTACCCTCATCTCAGCCTCCTGAGAAGCTAGGACTAACAGGCATATGCCATCATGCCCAGTTAATTTTTAAAAGTTTTTTTTTTTTTGTAGAGATGATGTCTTGCTATGTTGTCCAGGCTGGTCTCAAACTCCTGTGACCTGAAGCAATCCTCCCACCTTGGCCTCCCAAAGTGCTGGGATTACAGGCGTGAGCCACTGTACCCAGCCTATGTAACTTTCTACAGATTTTTTCTCTATGTGATTTTTTTCACTGTTCCTTTTGTTTTCAGTGTTTAAGAAGGTTTGTATTTTTGTTCCAGTGGTTACTTTTTTATTCATATTGTTTTCAATGCCCTTATTTTCCTATTTTCAGAAACTAATACTATCATTTGAGTTTTTAACGTTATCTTTTAATCCTCATTTTGTCTATACAATAATTAACATCTTATTCTACTCTCCTCTTTCTAGTCATATTATTTCTACTTTATCAGAACATGGAACACGTAACATTAATACATGTCATACAACATTTTATTCTGCATTCTTCCATCTTTGTTTTGGTCTTAGATCTATAATCAAGTTATTAAATGCTAACGAGCACTCTTTTGCTAAATTTCCCTAGTCGTTTCATAGTAGCTGAAGTACATTTTCTAGTAGATTCCTCAAAAAGGGTTCATGGATACAGAATTTCCTGAGCTCTTCTGCGTTTAAAATCATTTTTCTAGAGCCTTGACACTTGAAAGACAGTTTGACAGGATGGAAGGTCTTTGGTTCACACTTTATTTTTTTGTGTTTCCTAAAAATGCTACTCCAATGTTGGCTTGATTTGTCTTTGGTTTTTGAGAAGTCTCATGACAATCTAGTCATCTTTCCATAAAAGTTATTTTATCTTTTTCCCTGAAGGCCCTAAAGATTCTTTGTCTACTAGTCTTATGAGGATGTAATATAAAGGTGATCATTAAGGGTTAGTTTTCAATGATACCAGCGAGCACTTTAAATATGTAGATTTAAGTATTTTATACCTGGAAAGATTTTTTCCATAGTTATAAATATTAGTTCTATTCTAGTTTCTGATGTTTTCCTTTGGAACTCCAATTATATACATGTTACTCCTTCTTTGGTTATCTTCCAAACCAATTACTGTCTCTGTTTTTTTTTTACATTTTCCTTTATCTCATTTTCATTCCCTCAGTTTTTTTCCTACCTTTTTCCAATGTCTCTTATTATGTTGTTAATTTTTTCTTTGTAGAAAACTTATTTTTATTTTTTTCTATTCTTCCCCTGAATTTAATTATTATTTCATTTTTTCCAGTTATTCATCCACTACGTTCTGAGTTTTTCAATTTTCGTTTCAAGGTATTCTCTAATATCCCTAAATGCTTGTTTGAGAATACTCAGCCTAGTTTGCGGTGTTGCATTACAGTATCATTCTGTTTTATCAAAGGCTTCTGATGAGAGTGAATTTTCATCAATGGAATGTTTGCATTATTTTGATTTTCTTTCTTTTTTGTAGGTTTTTAAAAACAGATTAAATGAAAACTTTGCTTCTGCATTTCTGTGGACATGACCCACAGTTTTAGATGATATTTCCAGTTCAAGAGCACCCTCTTCTGGCCGGGCGCGGTGACTCACGCCTGTAATCCCAGCACTTTGGGAGGCTGAGGCGGGCGGATCACGAAGTCAGCAGATCGAGACCATCCTGGCTAACACGGTGAAACCCCGTCTGTCCCCGCCTGTACTAAAAATACAAAAAAAAAAAAAAAAATAGCTGGGCGTGGTGGCGGGCGCCTGTAGTCCCAGCTACTCGGGAGGCTGAGGCAGGAGAATCGCGTGAATCCGGGAGGCGGAGCTTGCAGTGAGCCGAGATCGCGCCACTGCACTCCAGCCTAGGGGACAGAGCGAGACTCCGTCTCAAAAAAAGACAAAACAAAAAAAGAGCACCCTCTTCTGTCAGTGTATTGAGAAGTAATTTGCTTACCCTGTGTGTGTGTGTGTGTGTGTGTGTGCGTGTGTGTGTGTAAGAGAAAGTGGAAGATGGGAGAAGGTTTGTGTGTCCTTTGAAATTTTGATTTTCTTCTATCTAAATTTCCCCATCTTGTTTCTTATTCCCCTCACTAGACACTTCCCAAAGGATGGCTGCCCACTGCTTTAACCCTCATTTTTGCCTGGGTGTTACCTTTGCAAGACTGTTTATTTGTCTCCCACACATACTTTTAATTCCCTTCCCTATAGTCAGTGCCCTGGCATACCACTATACTTTTTCTGTACTTTCATATAGAATTTTTTTTTCGGTTTATAGTTTCTGTTAGATTTTTTTCCCTAGTGCTATCTCCCCATTTCTCTCTGCCATGCAGTTTTTTGTTTTGTTTTGTTTCTGAACTGCCTATGCAGTTCCCAAAGGATTATATCCAGAGCACAGGAGATAGCATGCTAGGATTTGGTGTCTATTTTTCCACTGTTAGTTTGAAGTTTGGACAATTTTTTTTTTTTTTTTTTGAGATAGAGTCTTGCTCTGTCGCCCAGGCTGGAGTGCAGTGGCGCAATCTCGGCTCGCTGCAACCTCCGCCTCCCAGGGTCAAGCCATTCTCCAGCTTCAGCCTCCTGAGTAGCATGTGCCATCACGCCTGGATAATTTTTGTATTTTTAGTAGAAACGGGGTTTCCCCAACTTGGCCAGGCTGGTCTTGAACTCCTGACCTTGTGATCCGCCCGCCTAGGCCTCCCAAAGTGCTAGGATTACAGGGGTGAGCCACCACGCCCGGCCGACAATTTCTTAATTCTAGTTATGCTGACATAATGGGGTTTGTGCAGTTTTGTTCTTCTTGTTCTTTACCGTTTCTCTGAGAAGTTGGGAAAGTCAAATTTACTTACTCACCCTCAACTCATCTATCTCTGCATTTTTTGAGTTATACAAAAATGAGAAACCTATATGATGAACATGACCACACAAAATATCTGATTAGAGCACCCATATAAAAGTAAGTATAATAAAATACCGTTTAGGGAGCTGAGCCTCATGGAATCTACCACTATCACATTTTAGCCACGTTCCCATGACTTCCAGGGCATAGGGCTTGGAATGGGCAGAGTGAGGAAGTATTAAAATATAGTGATAAACTAATCTAAAGGGTATCATTTAAGACATTAGGTATTTAAAGGTGCTGTCCACCTGTGGCACTGTATCAGTGTAATATGGATAATAACAAATATAGACAAGGGGTATTTAGAGCCTTCAGAATCATCTTCGGTTTCCACCACAGATAGGAACACTAAAATTGCCAACATGCTTCACAAAGTTACCAACTGCCACATTCAAGATGGATGGCTTATTTTACTTTTATGGCAAACTATGCCATTTCATCACATTATGTTACAATAGAATATCCTGAACCACCTCCTCAGTGTGAAAAATTGAACATCTGCTCATATCAGACACTGTTTAATGATGTGTGCCAAACTTAATGTAATTTTCACCTGACACTTCATCATTTATACTTTAAAGCACCATCTTATATCACCAGCATTCCTTAGTGTTCCAACGTTGTTTTCATCGACTGAACATTGGAAAAATTAATTCAGTCATTAAATGTTATCATATGTTCTCTATTCTGTGATATATGTGAAAAAGTAATTAGAAACACTTCATTTGCATTTTTCTGTGAATCAAGATAACACAATATTGTTTTCATATGATTACAACTACCTTAATCTTTGCTTCTTTTTTCCATGGATCAAATATTACAAAAGAAGGGAAACTGTTTCTTTCTGCAAAATTTTTTTATAATAAGTTAGTGGTGTGCTTTGGAAAATCAAATATCTTGGAGTAGGCAGCAAATAATTTCATTGTCAAATCTTTATAAGAACTTCCAGGGTCTCTGCAAAGAGCAAAAAAAAATGGGCTTATTTCATTTTTT
The DNA here is from genome assembly GCF_006542625.1 of Nomascus leucogenys. Lineage (NCBI taxonomy): Eukaryota > Metazoa > Chordata > Mammalia > Primates > Hylobatidae > Nomascus > Nomascus leucogenys. The sequence goes on from NC_044382.1 coordinate 122,692,124, forward strand.
CTCAAGAATTTGTAAAAAAGCTATAAAAAAGAGCTTATTTTACTTCCCATTCACATAATACTCATTATGTTTATAATTTCTTTATGATTAGTCTCCCCTCATATTTTTTGGTCCATAACAACGAAAATTATTTTTGGAAGGTTATATATATTTTCATCGGTATTTTTACTTTTATGCTTATTGCTCTATATAGATATTTTCCTTTTTGTGTCTATATTAGTCTTTTTGCTTTAGAAATCTATCCATTTCTTCTAGATTCTCTAGTTTATTAGTAAGATGCTATATTTGCTCTTTATTTAAATTTTTCTAAAATCAGTAATTCTATTCCATTTATAATTGTTGAAAGGTTCTGGCTGTCATATTTATCAGGTTTGTTCAGAATTTTTCTATTTTCTAGTTAAAGAAAAAGATGTTATATTTTACTTGATAAAGTCTACACTTTATTTTTGACTTACAGTATTATCTTTATATGTTTCTTTTCCTTTTAAAAATTATTTGTTTTCTATAGAGTTTTTCTAGTTGTTTAATAAATGCATTAAAAAGTATAAATTTCCATCAGAGTTCTTCTAATGCTAATTAATTAATAACTTCACATTTTAGATATTTTCCCCCAACATTTCTGTGAATATGACATGCATATCTGTACTCTGTAGGTCACAAGTTTATATATCTAGCTATTAGACTAAATTTGTGGACATTACTATATATTCTAAATCACTTTATCTACTGGAGGCATATATTTCTGAGTGAAATTTTTGGGATTTTCAATGTCTTCCAACTTGGAAGACACTGGATTATGAATTTGTCCATTTCTCCCTTCTTTTTGATTAAATTTGCTTTATACAATATACATTTATGTTACTAGGTTTATAAAGGTTCATCATTCATCTTTTTTAAATAAATTTATCTGATCAATATGTGTCTTTCAATGCTTCTCACCTTGATTTCCATTTTTGCTTATTATTTTTCTCTACCTGCTAGGCAGAGAAAGATAAACCTAGATAGAATGCTATGCTGTTTTATAAGACAAACCTAAATAAAATGCTAGGTTATCTCTTTTCATTACTTGATTCCCAAACTTCTAGTTTTCTTTCATTTAGAAGTTTCCCAAAATAGCCTGGAGTTTGATTTCTTTAACTCAATATCAGAATTTCTATCCAGAATTGGGGAATTTTATCTATTCACATTTACAGGGGCAACAGGTATGTTTAAAAATTATGCTAGCTCCCTTTTTTATTCACTATATTTTCTTGTTTCTTTTCCTGTCTTGTCTTTTGTTTGAGTGATCTGGTTTGGATTTTTTCCCCATTTCAATAGTCTGAAATCCAAACATCCTATTTGAAAACAAATATTTGTGCTTATTTTCCTACCACATAGTTAATATCACATTATCTCATTGAAAAAGGAATGAATGTTAGTTCATACCTCTAATTCTACATGAAGTTAATGCAGATATTTTTCTAATAATGAACATTTAGGTCTAACTGCAATATTATTTTCTTGGATTCTTCCTTTCCCAATTTCTTGTAATTCATGGCTTTTTCTTTAGGCTTATTTTTTACTTTGCTACAATACATAACATTTGCTTCTTCACTGGGATTTGTAGTTAGTAGAATTTATTTTTAAAAAACATATCTGAAAAATTTTAATTTTGTCCTCATAGACATATGAGAGTTTGGCTAAGCACAGAAATATGGGTTCAAAACTTTTGTCTTTCTGTATCTAATGTTGTTGAGAGGTTGGATGTCAATCCAGTTCTTTTTCCTATATATGTTTGTATGTTTCTCCATTTGGAAGTGTCTGTCTATATACTTGGTGCTCTGAAAGCTCTCTTTGGTATGTCTAGGGGAGGATCCTTTATCTCTTCCACCTGGCAGGCCTCAGCAAAATCTGTATTTCTAAGTTGTGGGAAATTTTCATTTATTATTCCCTTAAGTATCTTCTCTCTTCTGTTTTTTTTCTTTGGGAGCTCCTATTTGATAGATTTTGAAACTTTGGGGTCTTTTGTTTCACTTTCTTCCATATTTTTTGCTCCTGTACCTTTTTGTGCTAATTCTGAAAAAATTTTCCTGCTCAATATTTTTGTTGCCTACTGACAGAGTAGGAGCATCACCACCTTGGACAAACCATTTTAAAGTTCCCCTTGATCAAAAACCACCTAAATCCAACCTAATGGCTAACATCAGCCTGACCATAAACCACAAATGACATCTCCGAACAGAAACACTCCAACCCTAAGATAAACCCCTCCCCAACCAGACATGCCAGCCTGAGATAACCTCCCCTCCGGCCAGAGAGGTATCTGCCCCAAGATAACCTCCAGAGACATTCCATCCCTGCAATAAGCTCCTCGCCCACACAGAAACATTCCAAGCCTGTAATAAGCTCCCTTGCCTTGAAACCCTTAAATACTCTTAGTCCATAAGAGAGGATACTCCTGACCAAAATCAGCCAGAAGCCCCTCTCAGGTTAATTCTCCAAAATAAACCTGTCTTCGACTGTTGAGCCACTTTTCACGTTTCTTTCCACTTTCTTTAACTCATATATTTGGTGCCAAAACCCAGGAGGGGTGTTGTGGGCGGGGGTTCTCTTGCAACCCAGGAAGCAGTGGGAAGCAGCAGCTCGTCCTGCTCAATACCGAGACTCTCTGGCCACCTACGCCACCTTGTCTCTCACTTCACTTTTCAATCGACTTGCATGAGAGGGACCTTGCAGTTCACATGACTTTAATCTTTAAAACTTACTGGTACAGTAAAATTAGAAATGCCTTAAGAGTTGCCAGCATACATTTTGTTTTGCATTTATTGATCAAGCAATTTTATACTTATCTATGCCAAATACTATAAGGTGTCAAAATTTGGCATAGAGGTTACAAAACTATACTCAGCCTAAACAGAATAATATTTGCTTGTGTAATTTTTAAATAAATGAAACATTAATATTTGTTTAATAAAGATAACTACATCTTGAACTATTTAATGAAATATCATAAATTCTAATCTTGTGGCCTTACACAGTCTAGTTTGCAGACATGAAGGAAGTTCATTTTCAGAAAGGACTGTTATCTTTGATACTAAAGAAAACAGAATTTAGATAAAAAATAATCTTGCATGGTAAATTTTTATCCTAAAGTAAATTAACTGGTTGTTTAAAGAGATTAAACTGGTTGTTTAGAACAAGTCAGAAAGTCAAAGCATGTCAGAGATTGTCTGTGTAAGTCATGAAAAATTTTATAAAAGGGAATTTATGCAAGAGTTATTGTACAATGTAAAAGTGATTAGGCCTCCTGAGTGCTTTATAAAATGTCACTATAACTCTTAGCTGTACAATTTGCTTGCTTTGTAGCTAGGTAAGACCTAGGATACATGGAGTTAAATGCCGGAATAATTCAGACTTTATCTGCCTTTCTGTCTAGGTCCTAGGCTCTACGCCTAGTACATAATTAAAACCCCAAACTTAACAACAAAAGTAAAGGTTGCTAAAAGTTAACAGTGTAACATGTATTTAAGACTATTGAAAAAAACAATTTACATATACTTTGGTAAATAGATTATAAGGAGGCATGAGAATGTGGATTTTTACCTAGATTGAAAGGTTAAATAATTCTTTTAAGTTAAATAGAGTAAAAATGAAAGTTTAAGTAAGTTTTAGAAGGTTAATTGTAAAGGAAATTCTGTGTGTAAACATATTGGTTAAAGTTGAAGGGGTATCATCTAGTTTTTCTGTAAATTGAGCATTAAAATAAAAGCACAACAGGTTTCTCTTAAAGAACTAACCTGCTCTTTAACAAAAATTATAAAGGGTTAAAAAGGTCTATAAAAAATCTTACCTTACACTCAAACATTAAAATTGGGTAAATGTGTCTACAAGGTTTTATTAAAAAATTGAGTGTAACATTAAAAGCACACTAATATAAAGGTAAAATTTGGCTTATTTGGTATGAAATCATACAGGAAGTATTGTCAAATATAAAATGGTGTTTGGCTTTCTTTGGGCTATATTTGTATAAATATGTGATTGGTATGTGTTCCAAAGTTATGGGAGACTCCTATAATTCTGATATATCTTGGTGTACATTATCAGTAATAAGTATAATTATTATGTTAAAATTATTGTGTGTCACAAAGGTAACAGATATCCTTGTCAATTGTGTCTATTTGTCATCCATAAACAATTGTCTTGTTTTGGTCCTCTTTAGAAGGTGGTTTTATAATCACCTATAAAGCTCTAGCAGGTGCTCTTGAATGCAGGTTTCTGATAACTTTGGAGATTGTGACATCAGAATAGAGGAAAAATATTCAGGACTCTCGAAGAGCTAAAAATGTTCATTAATATCAAGCAGGACAGGAATTAACTGCATGAACTGAATTAATAGGAGACTGGAGTGATCTTTTGAATGTTTTGCTTAAAATATTGCTAATTCTTTGTTTTGCTTTTCGAAGTCAAATAAACTTTTCTTTTAAGCTACGGACTGCTTTTAGCAATTTAGTATACTCCCATGAACAAAATTTGGAGCATACTTGTTTCTACCTGATTTTCTCCAGAATTTGGAAACTATCTGTGAGTTTTCTTAGATTATGCCAATGTAGTTATTTGCATAAGTACAATTAGAATCTGTTTTCTTTTGTAACAAGACACAATTGGAAAATCTAGTTATTTTTACCAAGGCTTTGACTGGAATGGTGTGCTCTCCTTTAAGGAATCAAACATGACTTACGAAGCAATAAAGCCCTTGGAAAACTGGCCTCATATTTTGTCTACACAGTGCCTGTACAGGGTTTCTGATCTGTGGTAGGTAAATAATGTCACTTTCTGACAGGCCGGGAACCCCAAGTTATCTTGGAAGCTCAAGAGGAGAGGAATTTACCCAACTCATAGGTATTTGATGGTAAAAATCCATGGCTTGGCTGGGCTTTAAAAAGGTATTATCTCAAATTCCTTCTCTGGAACAAAGTTCCATCAAAGCTGATTTAAAAGGCCTGTGCAACAATTATTCTTGCTGCACTGTACGCAAATAATTAAACCAAGTATAATAAAGCAAACCAGTGCTACCATGATTGGTCTTTTAATAATGGTTACTAACAGAACATAATACATGGGCCTTTCCAAACACGTGCCTCTACCTCTCATTAGGTAAGAAATGTTGTTTCTATCTCAACGAATTGGCCTAGTAAGAAGCATTGCTAAATAACTTAAAGAAAGGGCTAAAAAGCTAAGGGAATACCAAAACAACCAAATAGATTATTGGTTTGGGAACAAAATCATAGTTGAGTCATCTCATTCCTGGGCCCTCTCCTAATAATATGCCTAGGACTAATGTTCTTACCCTGCCTGATTAACATTTTTCAAAGATTTTTAACTGACAGAATCATGGCCATTTCACAGACAACTACCCAAAAACATCTACAGACAGCATTACCCCTACAGTCAATCCAAGACCAGAAAACTCTCTTTTCCCACATCAGCAGGAAGTAGCCAGAAAGAACATGTTGACCCTCATCCTTTTTATAACTATAGGGTCTGGATTGACAGAGTAGAAGCATCACCATCTTGGACAAGCACCACCATTTTAAAGTTCTGCTTGATCAAAAATCACCTAAATCCAACCCAAAGGACATCAGTCTAATGGCTAATGTTAGCATGACCATAAACCACAAACAACATCTCTGACCAGAAACATTCCAACACTAAGATAAACCCCTCCCTGACCAGAGGCAGGCCAGCCCTGAGATAACTTCCCTTCCAGCTGGAGAGATGTCAGTCCCAAGATAACCTCCCCTCCCATCAAAGACATTCCAACCCTGCAATAAACTTCTCCTCCACACAGAAATATTCCAAGCCTATAATGAATTCTCTCACCCTAAAACCCTTAAATATTCTTAGTCTGGAAGAGAGTGTGCTCCTGACCCAAATCGGCCAGAAGCCCCTCTCAGGTTTATTCTCCAAAATTTCTGCTTTTTATGTTTCTTTCCTATTTAACTATTACAATTTTGACCACAGCCTTTGTCAGTTACTGGGGGAAGGTGTGCAGTGTGCCAGTGGCTAATCTTCTAGATGAAATAGCCCCCTTCTGCCCCACTGCCTAAGGTGATAGGAGGATGTTGGTCTACCTACTGGTACAAACACCAGTATTCTGATGATTCTCTTAGGACCTCCTTCTGTGCCTGATACCCAAAACTGATTTTTAGAGAATCTCCAAATCTGTCTCCACATGAAGCAGCCATCTTCTGTATGTATTTTGAGCTTAGTTTTCCTATTAAATTTCATCTGCCTTTTTTCAAGTATTCTACAAATTCTGTTCCATTAATAATCTTTTTCTTAGTGTTGTTATACTTTTACTCATTTTATATATGTGACTTGACTCATAACCTGAGAATTCAACAAAATGAAGAAACCCCCTGCCGAGAAAAGCTCATATGCACTGAGGCTTTAGGGCCTCCTGACTGTTCCCAAACCTCCTGGGGAGAATGGGTCCAAGGTGATGTCACTGATTGACTTTTCTTTCACTCCAGCTTTTTCAAAGAAAAAAAAAAAAATTTAAAATCCCCACCTCACCACTTCACCCTGACCTTATACTCGCCTTTCAAGATCCTTCCTAGACTCTCCTTTAGAGACTCATTCCTTACCTGGTTGAACCACCAAGACCTCTATATGGCTGTTTGATGCTAACATAAAAGTACTTTGCATTTGCTTTGCTTTTACAGCCACAGGACTTTACTGGAAAAGAAGAAAATGTTTGGAAGAAAGAGATCAATAAGACAACAAAGCAGACACTATATGACTGAGAACAGAGAAGCTGGGTGGGAGAGGACCCCCAGGCCAATAGCCTCAGCTGCAAACAATCACAGGCAGTGATGAATGGTGTTACAAAGGGTCATCATTACCCTCAGGGATGGGGACAGCATGAGATGATAATGAATATGTTTGAGAAAGAATAATATAACCTCATCTGGTATGGATGGGTGGCATCAGCATTTAGGCTGCTGGATAGGAGAATGTGTTGACATTATTTATAGCTACAATGCAGAGCTGTGACAGAGATCCATTGTAAACAATGCCTTCCAAGGCAGCTGCTTTCCATTGAAAACATAACAGAAGAGTTTGTAAAGGGTGGCTTAGGATGGCAGCATTAAAGAGGGCTGTCATCTTCACTAAATCTGGGACTCATTTTCGTTCCTATTTTTATTTCCTTACTTTTTTTATATCTCAGCAAGCTTTCTAACTTTTTTTAAACCAGCAAGTTTTTTTTTAGTGTCATTCTATTTAGAGTTCTCATTACTTGAAAATTGGCCAAATTATAAATTTTTCCAAATAAAAGGGAATTTTGTATAATTTCTTCCTAACCCCATCCCCACAATGTTTTTCTCCATAAACAGCTTTAATACATAAGTCTTTTCAGGAATTGCCATTCCCAGAGGAGAGGTTTTACTTTATATGAAAATAGGTTAAAAGGTCATTAACAGTAATATAAAAAATGAGATAAGTGAAAAGAAGCTAGTAATGTCCTGAGGGTAGAATACATTAATCATGAAACATGACCTAGATAAATCCTGATGTATCTAGGGCCAATCTTTAGTTGTAAAACCACAGGATCTTGACATTAGAGGAAATTCAAGCCCTTGAAATGAATAATATTGAAAAGTTCTGGTAGAGAAAGAAGTTCGGGACTATAATTCTACTTCAAAATGTTTTTTGCATGATTGACTTTAGAAGCCAAAGAAACACACATTTTATAACAAAATACATAAATATCTCTTCTAAAATCTCCCTTTCCTACACATTTTCAACTCCTTTTCTGTCCTGTGTGCTGGGACAAACCAGTCCTGTTGATGGAAGGTCACAAGTCACCACAGGGACTCATTTGTGCTAATTTCATGTCCCAGGAATTCTCAATCTCCCTGAATTCAGTTACAGGCTTTTCTAATTTCTATACCACTCAGCCAGACAATTTGACCTTTGACAACTATTCCTTGTCTCCCTTTGCTTTTCCTCTGGTCTGGATTTCTTTCTTTTTTTTTTTTTTTTTTTTTTTTTGAGACGGAGTCTCGCTCTGTCGCCCAGGCTGGAGTATAGTGGCGCGATCTCGACTCACTGCAAGCTCCGCCTCCCAGGTTCACGCCATTCTCCTGCCTCAGCCTCTCCGAGTAGCTGGGAATACAGGCGCCCGCCACCACATCCGGCTAATTTTTTTGTATTTTTAGTAGAGATGGGGTTTCACCGTGGTCTCGATCTCCTGACCTCGTGATCTGCCCGCCTCGGCCTCCCAAAGTGCTGGGATTACAAGCGTGAGCCACTGCGCCCAGCCTCTGGTCTGGATTTCTAATCCCTTCCCCATCACAAGTCAGTTAATGACATCACCTTGCATCCATTCCCTCCAAGAGGTTTGGGGAGAGTCAGGGGTTCTAAAGCCTCGGTGCATATGGATTTATCTTGTTGTCCTCCTTGATACAGAACACTGGGTGGGATGATGGCTCCAGGATCAGTGCTGTGTGTACAGTTTCATTCTAGTCTTCTACCTGCCCACATTCCAGTTTCCACTCTTACCCACAACAGCCAAAGGCCTGGATTCCCATTACCTGCCACTTCCCTGTCTCGATGGCATCTTCTATTTCTGAGCCAAGTTCAGCCAGAGCTCATTTTTGTTCACCTCACCTCAGACCAGATAGCTCAGCAGGCAATCCTTAACCATAGGCTCAAGTTGAAGTCTTAGAATAGCAAAAAGTGCAGCTTCTGAAGTGAAGCTTCCACAGTCAATGCTGAGCTCTGACACCTACTGTCTTAATGACTTGCACAGCCACTACTCCTCTCTCAGCCTCAGTTTATTTGCCAATGAAATGGAGATAATAATGTGGCCTCCTTCACAGGGTGAGAAGTATCTTCACAGTGTGAGATAAACGAATTAATCCACATGGTATTGTTAGATGATAAATTCTTAATCACTGTTGGGGTATTACTCCTTCTAAATGATTTTCCTTTTTACTTAATGGTGAAATCAAAGGACAAAGAAAAAGAGAAAAGACATTTATGTCTGCTCAAGAAGGCTTAACAAAACCAATGAGGAACTCTTCTTTAACTCCTTACACAGAACTTTCCATAGTAATTTATCCTCCCTTCTTCTCAGATGACACTGTGCAATGTACAGTCATTCTCTTGCTCAGGGGTCTCTTCACAGGGGCTTTTGGTTTTCCTTGTTGATTTTAGTTTTCCTTCACAGGGGCTTGGTTTTCCTTATTGGGCCATTGGTAATCATGGCCATTAACATTACATATACACTTAATGTAAGTACCGACGAAGCCCCATTGCCTGTTGGGATTCATCTCATAGCAACAGGTCTTAATTTTATTTCCAAGCCATATCCTTAGAACACTCTCCAAAGAGTTTTCAACAGGACAAATGGATTGATATGGTTTGGGTAATTACCATTATCTCAGAAACTTGTGGAACCACACCAGGTGAAAATGATATGTCATCATTTACCCTCTTGCAGAAAAAAATATATTTTTGAGATATCCCAAACTGATTCTCTCAAAGACACAAAATCATTATCCCTATTTTTGTCTTGTGCGTATCCATCACTACTTATGATAGAAAATGAGAGTTTGAGAAAAAAACCACAACCATTAACATTGCCTGTGTCAATTTTCCCCTCACAGTAGGACCAGACCAGTCTCCACCAGGAATCTATTTATTTATTTGGCAAGCTGGCTCTTCAGGTTTGGGAGGGGAAGAGTTTCTGGCTGAGACAAGGGAAGAGAACAAATAGTGTGAGGTATTGCAGAGCCAATCAGAAAATGAAAAGATTCAAATTGAGTGGGATTAACAGCAAATTCTAAGTCACTGGGGCTGAGGTGGGACTGTGGTTGAGAAGTGATACCATGTGATATGAAATTTAGAGAAGAGAGAATTGGAGCAAGAATGCAGGGTGAAGTGAGTGAGTCCATTCAGAGTGGCACTAGAGTCTGGGGGTTAAAGCTCACCTTTGGCCCAGCAGATCGGTATATCTGGATGTTTTCTATACCCCAGGGACAGGCAGACACATTGTGACCCAAAATATCTCATCTGCTTGTGTCACCTTTCACTTCCACTGATTATCCAACCTGAAATTCTCACTGAATGCCATTCTGATTAGAGGGTCACCTATTCATTTATCCAACATTCCACCCAATATATGGCAGGACTGATCCAAGAACCAGAGGCACAGAAGTGAATTTCTACCTGCAGAGGCTGTTCTTTGCTACATTTGATTAATACAAAAACAGATTTCTGATGAGTGATCAGTGAACACACTATGAACACACTATGAGTCAACAAAGAAGAGCACTATTAACCCTGCATTGGAGGCTCTGGAGAATTCCTCAGAGGAGGTAGCATTTAGGCTGGTCTGGAAGGAAGGATGAGCCTGATACTACAAATATGAGGTAAGTGGTACTCCAAGCAGAGGAGCAATATACAATAACCAAAGTGTGAAACTCAATTGAGTCATGAGACAAAGTGTTCACAGAATAAAAAAGCTCATTGTGACTGGCCCTGGGATATATATTTATGGGTCAGGGCAAAGATAGTGGTGTGAAAGTTAAACATGAAAGGGGGAAGTAGGAATAAAAAACCATGAAGAGCCCTACCAGTCATGCCAAAGAGTTTGAAGGACTTTTTTCTGGATTTGGTTGGACACATTCCACTGGCAGAAAGGAAAACTAGAGCTATTGCAATAATTACATGTGAAACTATTGATATCTGACATAAGGCAAAGGCTGTGGTAGACAAAGAGGTAACAAAGTATTTGGGATACTTAAACCCAAAATTATTAGGATTTGGTGATCAACTAAAGAGGGGGGCCAGGAGCAAGCAGGATCTTGACACTTTCATTTGTTTCTAGGTGAGGAAGCTGGATAAAGAAAAAGGACCATTAAGCAAGACAGAAGAACATGAGAAGATAGATTTGGTTGGAAAGGTAACAAGTTCCATTCTGGATATGTAGAGTGTGCAAAGCCTATAAGACATCTAATGTGAAATATTCAGTGAGCATTTCAACATGTAAAACAGGGGCTCAGGGGAGAGTAAGCAGGTATGTGTCGCTCAGAGCACCAGGAATGGAGGAGGCACACGAGGGAGGACATGGAGACAGAAGAAGGCAGAAGAAAGCTTTCAGCTTGAAGCACACCAGTACTAAGGGATGAAAGATACAAAGTGCTGCTGTGGGGCGTGAAACAGGTGAAGATGGCCAGAGAACAACAAAGAGAGAAGCAGTGGGCATGTGTCAAAGAAAATAAGACAAAGTTGCAAGAACAGAATGGTGGAAAACAGTGTCTACCAGACGCTAAATAAGGACTGGAAAACAATTCCTGGATTTAGGAAAGTAGAAAATCCTTGGTAACCTTAGTGAGGACAGTTCCACAAAGTGGTTTTTATTTCCTTGGCTGTGGTGAGCGTTGGAGGAGCTGGGGAGTACTGATAGTGGAAGGCATGCCTGGAAGAAGAGGTGACAGTGCAGGAGATGCAAAGTCCAGCCAGCAATGGTGATCCACTCTGTGAAATGCTGGGCTGTGGGGGAACAGGAGGAGGATGCTAAAGAGGACAAGACATTTAAGGAAGGGGTTTTGTTTTAAAGAAGAGACACCCGAGCATATGTACAGCTTGGGAAGCAGAGACATCAAAGATACAGGAGGGAGTGGTTTGATGCTGCCAGGCTCCCTGGAAGTGGGAGGGGACTACTGGAGTCCAGGTGGAGAATTTTCCTTCCACTTTTGCAGCCCTCCCCTCCTGGAGAGACCAGGGCCAAAGGCATATAGCTCTGCAAGCAGGAGCAGCCAGGGAAACTTTCGGGATGCTAAAAGGAGGAGGTCAAACTTCTGGATCTTCCCACCTCTGCCCTTAAACTTTTAATGTGGTACCCAAGTTATCAGAACAACGTGAGAGACAGGGACCCCAGCATCTATGGTTTTTAAATCTCCCCTAAAATGACTTCAGGGTCCAGCCATGCTTGGGAATGACCACTTTCAACTTTTTGCCACTTTCCACACATAGCCATCCTCTCTCTGACAGTTTGGTAGAATGTGCCTTTTATCTTCAAAACAAGTATTTATTATCTCAGGTGGCCTTTAAATACCTCTTCCTGATACTGTTAGTTGGGACGTTTGTTGCCTTGTGATTTAAATTCAAAACCTTCTAATGAAATGGGTTATTTGTTTTCCATAAGGATTTTAAAAGGTGGCTGTCTTTAAATTATATTCATATATCTTAATTCTTCAAATTTCCCCCCAAATAATAAATCTAATAATTTAAGAAAAAAAAGTTTGTATCTTAGAAATTCAAGTTCATGATTACCTACAGGGTAAACATAAGTTTCACTGATTCCAAAAAACATACGAAGTATAATTAATGGCATATATGAAATTATAGCTAATGACCACAAAAATTAAGTGCACAGTAGAGACACTTAGAAATCAGAGACATGTTTCTGATTTCCTCCACTGGCAACACCTAAAGCAATATATTATACTTTACTATTTTTCCTATTTGTTTTTATTTTGTGAGTTTTTTTCTCTTCTGGTAATCCAGTATGAAGTGGAAAAGTAGAAGTCTCAGTGATTTACTAGTCAAAGGATAAGCAGGGGTCAAAACCAAAAAACCCATAATATGCCTTAATCTCAAGAAAACTCCATGCAAATTCTTCCATCATTTATGGGCTTCAAATACTTAGTGTTTCCCTATTATGTGCCAGGCAATGGAGATAAATGGATGATACCAAAAGGCACGTAGATACCCATAAAGTTCCTGGCCCTGGAATTCCTTACCATGACCCACAAAGCTCTGGATGTGGCTGCTTCCTGATCTACCCAGTGCTGCTCTTGTTCCTGCCCCGTGCACTCCAACAACACTGGCCTTCTGAAAATTTTGTAGTAATAGAACCATTACTGCCCTTCCCTTTTTAGTTACTGTTCTATATGCCTCAAGTACTATACCCACCCTGCACTTGGCATGGCCCACCCCTTCTCTTGATGGCTCTGCTGGATGGTTCCTTAGCCCCAAACAGCAGGGTCCCTGGTGCTCTCAATCGGGCAGGCCATAAAGCCAGCGTTTCCTCTGCCCAGTGTGTTTGCCCATACCTACTACACAAAGTCATTAACCAGCATTTATGTCACTGTCCTAAGCTTGGCTGAGGGATGAGGGTTGGGTGGCAGGTAAAGTGGGAAATAAAAGTAAAAATTGCTGAAAATGAACATGGAATGAAGAGTGCTGTATGCACTTTTATGTCTGTGAAGTCCAGCTTGCTGAGAGATAGACTCACCACTAAAGCCTAAAAGCCTCTGGTTACAAGCAAGGCAGCAGCTCTTTAAAACCAAATCCATTTCCCCTGCTAAGTGCATTCATTGCTCCTAAACCGCACTGTGAGGCTGATGATCTTACCTTACTTTTCTATTCTCTCCCTCATCTAGAAAACAAAGCTATTTTTAAAACCATGAATCTCTGACAAGAACAAAATCAGCATTTTGGAAAAATAGTGATTTTTTAAAAAAGTACCTTTTGAAAAAATATTAAAATGTACAAATAAAAAACTGTATAGTAATGTTTCTCAAATGAGTAGACATTTGAGATTAAATCTAAGGCTAAAATCGGTTTGGGATGGAGGAGGGCAATAGAACAAACAACTTTAGAAGCATGGGGAAAGGAGAAGAGAAGCTCAGAGAAAAGCAGATATATGCCAATATGAAGTAGAAAAAAAAACTAAATGCAATACCTTGTAAAAACGTATGCATAAATGTGAAAACCAAGAAGAAACAGAGAGATTATACATCACTTAAAACTGAACCTAGAAATGAAAAGCAGTAGAAAAAAAATGTTATCAAAAAACTTCCTCACAAAAAGCACATGCACTGATGATATCACAGGTGAGTTCTGTAAAATCTTCAAGGAACAAACTCAGTTGTTTAAAATTTTCCAAGAGACAGAGGGAACAAAAACTGCCAGTTTTTAAAAAAGCTTGCATGATAGTGATACAGAAATTTGATAAATATAGCAATAAAACTATAGTCTAATCTGACTTATAAATATTAATGTGAAATTTCTATATAAAAATATAAGCAAATAGAAGCCAGAATCACAGTAAAAGAATGATATATCACATACCACACCAGGATGATTCAACTGTAAGACATTTATTAATGTAATTCACTCTGTCAACAAGTCAAAAGAGAAAAGCACTCCATATGTTCAGCTATACAGATGCTGAAATGGCATTTGATTTTAGAAATCTGGAAAGGATAAAGAATTTTAATTTTTAACAAAGTATTTGGAATCTCCAGTGCATGGTACAATAAATATATTTCAGGTCAAATGTCAGCCCCTTTTTTTTTAACGTTTAAGTTCAGGGATACATGTGCAGGTTTGTTACACAGGGAAATTTGAATCATGGGGGTTTGTTGTACAGATTAGTTTATCACCCAAGTATTAAGCCTAGTACCCATTTGTTATTTTTCTTAATCTTCCCCTTCCTCTCACCCTCCACCCTCTGACAGGCCCCAGTGTATGCTGCTCCCCTCTTTGTGTCCATGTGGTATCATAATTTAACTCCCACTTATAAGTGAGAACATGCGGTATATGGTTTTCTGTTCCTGCATGAATTTGCTAAAAATAACGCCCTCCAGCTTCATCCATGTCCCTGCAAAGAACATGACCCTGTTTTTTCTATAGGTGCATAGTATTCTGTGGTGTATATGTACCATATTTTCTTTATCCAGTCTATCATTGATGGGCATTTATGTTGATTCCATGTATTTGCTGTTGTGAATGCTGCTGCAGTGAACATACACATGCATGTGTCTCGATAACAGTGATTTATATTCCTTTAGGGACATACCCAGTAATGAGATTGCTGGGTTGAATGGTGTTTCTGTTTTTAGGTCTTTGAGAAACCGTCACACTCTCTCCCACAATGGCTGAAGTAATTTACACTCCCACCAACAGTGTAAAAGCTTTCCATTTTCTCCACAACTTTGCTAGCATTTCTTATGTTTTGACTTTTTAATAATAATCATTCTAACTTGTGTGAGATGGTATCCCATTGTGGTTTTCATTTGCATTTCTCAGATGTTGAGCTTTTTTCATATGATTGTTGGACTCATGTATGTCTCGTTTTGAGAAGTGTCTGTTCATGTCCTTTGCCCATTTTTAATGAGGTCTTTTTCTTGTAAATATGTTAAAGTTTCTTATAGATGTGGGATATTAGACCTTTGTCAGATGCATAGTTTGCAAAAATTTTTCTCTCATTATATAGGTTGTCCGTTTACTCTGTTGACAGTTTCTTTTGCTGTGCAGAAGCTTTTTTAGTTTAATGAAATCCCATTTGTCAATTTTTGCTTTTGTTACAACTGCTTTTGGCATCTTCATCATTAAATCTTTGCCTGTACCTCTATATCCTGAATGGTATTGCCTAAGTTGTCTCCCAGAGTTTTTACAGTTTTGGGTTTTACATTTACGTCTTTAATCCATCTTGAGTTAATTTTTGTATGTGCTGTAAGGAACGGGTCCAGTTTCAATCTTCCACATATGGCTAGCCAGTTACTCCAGCACCATTTAATAGGGAATCCTTTCCTCATTGTTTGTTTTTATCAGGTTTGTTGAAGATCAGAGTTGTAGGTGTGTGGTCTTACTACTGGGTTCTCTATTCTGTTCCATTGGTCTAAGTGACTGTTTTTTGTACTAGTATCATACTGTTTTGGTTGCTGTAGCCATGTAGTATACTCTCAAGTTGGGCAATGTGAGACCTCCAGCTTTGTTCTTTTTGCCTAGCATTGCCTTGGCTATTCAGGTCAGCCACTCTTAATAAGTTAACAAGTAAAATGCTTAGAAGAGTTTTGGAACATGATTAGTACCACCTGCTTATTCGGTTTTATCATCATAATCATTATTAGAAATATTTCCATAGTATTATTTTTTAAAAGGATTCACATTATCATAATAGTTGCACTGTTTTAGAAGTTCTCATTTATTAAGTTACCCAAGAGAAAGATATGAGACATAAAAACCGGAATAAAGTTATTCATCATTTTAGAATACATGACTTCACATCTGCAAGCTCCAAGAAAATCAGGTGAAAATTAATAGGAAACAGTAACAGAATTTAGTAATATAACTGGTTATTATGTTATTAATACCAATGGGTTTCTTATATAAAGATAATACACAATTTCAAAATACAAGAAAAAAGCTCACTTACAATACCTACAAAAAGATAAAATACATTTATATAAAATTTTCAAGAGATGTACTGGTTCTAGATGAAGAAAACTTTGAAACAGAAAATATATTGGGTGGTGGAAAAATAGAAAGAGATATCTTATTCTTGAATATGAAGACTAAAAGTTATAAAGACATCAATTTTCTCATTAGTTTTTAAGATGGACAAGTTGACTCTTAAAATCATGTATAAAAGAATCAAAAACTACCATAAAAAATAGAAAAACAAGAGCACTGAAAGTTAACCAGCCCCACCAGGTAATAAAACTTATAAATGCATTACAAATAGAATGGATGGTACTAGTACCTACATAAAGAGACTAATAGAACACAGTAGAATCAGGCCTAAATACATAAGAACTTGGGATATGATAAATCTAGCATTTTGAATCAATGAATAATGTTGTGAAAACCACCCACCAATCTGGAAAAAAAAAATATTACCTCACTCCTTACACTAGGGAAAATTTCAGATGGATCAAAGATTTATATCTAATTTTACTAAAATTTCAGTAAAAGTGCAAAACATTAGAGCCATTGTGTCGATGGAAGCAAGAAATTTGTGTCCAATGTAGTGGCCCAAGTTCTCAGTAACTAGCTGCTCCTGAGTGATTTCTACCCGAGACATTTATTCTGACTGATTTGAAATGGCCTAACTCTGCTTCCCCTACTCAGAACTATGGGTTCAAATACCATTTGCTTAATTTTTTTCCTGAGTTATATTTCACTCAATAGAAAGAGGAAATCATAAGTTTCCTAAAAGCAGAGGCAGTGACTCATCCAGCTCTTAAAGGACACTGATGTTCACTTTTGGTGGGACTGAGCCTGAAATCTCACCCTCATGGAAGGGTATCTCAGGCTTCAGGACCCTGTCTTTGCCCATCCCATCTCACTTCCATCTTCCCGTGCACAACCCTCATCTTATATCTATTGAAAAATTTGGCTTCACCAATTCCTATCTCTGTTCTCTTCCTAAGACACCCCCTGGAAGTACGTCTGAATTGACATTGTTCTATGTAATGGGCTCTTTCTTTAAAAAAATAAATTTCAGGCTGGGCATGGTGGCTCATGCCTGTAATCCCAGCACTTTGGGAGGCTGAGGTGGGCGGATCACGAGGTCAGGAGGTCGAGACCAGGCTGGCCAACATGGCGAAACTTCGTTTCTACTAAAAATACAAAAATTAGCTGGGCATGGTGGCAGGCACCTGTAATCCCAACTACTCGGGAGGCTGAGGCAGGAGAATTGCTTGAACAAAGGAAGCAGAAGTTATTATGCCGTTTCACTCCAGCCTGGGCAACAAGAGCAAGACTCTGTCTCAAAAAATAAATAAATAAATTTCAGAGTACTAAATGTTCCACCGCTGTTCTAACTATACCAAGAAATCTGCAACCCTTAAACATCAGTTTGAGAAAGAAAATAGTAGTAATACAGTTTCCAGTCTCCTTGTTTGGGGGCATTTATAAATGCTAAAATTTGTTTGATCAACCCAATCATATTTTAAAATGCATACATATGAACTAAAACCAGAAAAAAATATAATTGTTATGACTGTAGACTGGTTAAGTTTTTCCTTTCAATTTTTTAGTGTTTTATAACATACGTTATAATCTGATTTTAAAATCTTTTAATTGTAAACAAATGAAAAATTCAAAGAAAAATTAAGAAAATCAGCAGTCTATTACATCATCCAAGAAAGGAGTTATGATGATGTGTTTCCTTTCTGTCTCTTTTCTATTTACACATGTGTGTAAATAAAATGGTACAGAAAAGTTGTTCTTGTGAACTGCTTTGTTCAGTTAGCTTTAGATAAACATTCCATGTCACTTAAAATTATTTAAAATTTTATTGCCTATAAAATAATCCAAAGAATGGCTATATCATAATTTTGTTTACTTATTTCACTATAGTTGAATATTTAGAGATTATAATTGCAAAAGATTTAAGGCAAATGCTGTAACAGCAATAATAGCATTTCTGGCCATTTATTATACTCTATGCAAGTAGTATTACTAGTTCAAAAAAAACCATTTTCATGTCTGGATATTATAAAGTTGGTTTC
This sequence comes from Nomascus leucogenys, assembly GCF_006542625.1. NCBI lineage: Eukaryota > Metazoa > Chordata > Mammalia > Primates > Hylobatidae > Nomascus > Nomascus leucogenys. Next base: position 122,710,420 of record NC_044382.1, read on the forward strand.
AATGATTTTATTGCTCAACAGTAAGCACTATCAAATACAATTCTCACCTTTAGAATTTCTTTCTTCAGAGAAATGACAGGAAGGTCCAATCTTATCAATTAAGTCTTCAAAGACTGACAGATGAGGATTTCAAGAACCTACCTCACTGGCTTATTTCTATAACTTGTATTCTCATCTTCTCCAACCCTCTCTATAAAGCCTTAGGTGAAAAAGCTAAATGAGAAGATCCACATTTGAGAAAAGCATACAAAAATCCCCCACAACACTGTCAACTCTCCTAACTTAAGGACTCATTAAACCCATGCTTCTCAAACACTAACGTGGATCCCAGTCACCTGAAGGGCTTGTTAAAACCCAGACAGCTAGGTCTCATGCCGGGTTTCCAATTCAGTAGGTCAGGTTGGGGCTCGGAATGTGTGTTACTAACAAGTCTCCCATGCTACTAACATGGCTAATATTGCTGATTCGGAGACTTTAGTTTGAGGTTCACTGCACTGCGCAATCATATCGTATACTTAATATATGTCCCAAGTACTGTTCCAGGTTCAGGTGATGGCAGTAAACAAAACAGGCAAGGTTCCTGCACTCATGGAGCTTACAGTCTAATAATAGAACATCTAATAATAGACATCAGACAATAAGCAAATAACCAATGAGCAGAATTAGGGGGTAGTGACAACTGTTAAATTCTCTCAGAAATTCCCTAGGATGAAAGATGATTGGGAACTGGCATCTCCAACTAGAGTGCTGGTACCCTTTGTTCTTCTGGTCCTTTCTCGGGCTAGTATAGGGTTGGAGCCAGCAAAGCAGAACCAAGTACATGTTAAGTTTTAGCAATTCCCTTCTCAAATTGGACAAAAAGGCCAACTAAAAGCAGAAACCCCAGCAGTTAGCGAACGAAAAAGTGTTTTTTCCATTAAGAAAACACATTGTTGGGGGGTCGAGCTAACATGGCCGAATAGGAACAGCTCCGTTCTACAGCTCCCAGCATGAGCAATGCAGAAGACAGGGGATTTCTGCATTTCCATCTGAGGTACCAGGTTCATCTCACTAGGGAGTGCCAGAAAGTGGGCACAGGACAGTGGGTGCAGTGTACCAGGTGTGAGCCAAAGCAGGATGAGGCATTGCCTCACTTGGGAAGCGCAAGGGCTCAGAGAGTTCCCTTTCCTAGTCAAAGAAAGGGGTGACAGACGGCACCTGGAAAATCGGGTGACTCCCACCCTAATACTGCGCTTTTCCAACGGGCTTAAAAAACGGCATACGAGGAGATTGTATCCCGCACCTGGCTCAGAAGGCCCTACGCCCAAGGAGTCTTGCTGATTACTAGCACAGCAGTCTGAGATCAAACTGCAAGGTGGCAGCGAGGCTCAGGGAGGGGCGCCTGCCATTGCCCAGGCTTGATTAGGTAAACAAAGCAGCCAGGAAGCTCAAACTGGGTGGAGCCCACCACATCTCAAGGACACCTGGCTACCTCTGTAGGCTCCACCTCTGGGGGCAGGGCACAAACAAAAAGACAGCAGTAACCTCTGCAGACTTAAATGTCCCTGTCTGACAGCTTTGAAGAGAACAGTTGTTCTCCCAACATGCAGCTGGAGATCTGAGAACAGGCAGACTGCCTCCTCAAATGTCTCCGTGACCCCCGAGCAGCCTAACTGAGAGACACACCCCAGTAGGAGCAGACTGACACCTCACACAGCCAGGTACTCCTCTGAGACAAAACTTCCAGAGGAACAATCAGGCAGCAGCATTTGCAGTTCACCAAGATCTGTTGTTCTATAGCCACCACTGTTCTGCAGCCACTGCTGCTGCTACCCAGGCAAACAGGTCTGGAGTGGACCTCTAGCAAACTCCAGCAGACCTGCAGCTGAGGGTCCTGTCTGTTAGAAGGAAACCTAACAGAAAGGAAATCCACACCAAAAACCCATCTGTACGTCACCATTATCAAAGACCAAAAGTAGATAAAACCACAGAGATGGGAAAAAAACAGAGCACAAAAACTGGAAACTCTAAAAAGCAGAGCACCTCTCCTCCTCCAAAGGAATGCAGCTCCTCACCAGCAACGGAACAAAGCTGGACAGAGAATGACTTTGAGACACTGAGAAAAGAAGGCTTCAGACGATCAAACTACTCCGACCTACAGGAGGAAATTCAAACCAATGGTAAAGAAGTTAAAAACTTAGAAAAAAAAATTAGATGAATGGATAACTAGAATAACCAACACAGACACGTCCTTAAAGGAGCTGAGGGAGCTGAAAGCCAAGGCTCAAGAACTACGTGAAGAATGCAGAAGCCTCAGTAGCCAATGCGATCAACTGGAAGAAAGGGTATCAGTGATGGAAGATGAAATGAATGAAATGAAGCAAGAAGGGAAGTTTAGAGAAAAAAGAATAAAAAGAAATGAACAAAGCCTCCAAGAAATATGGGACTATGTGAAAAGACCAAATCTACGTCTGATTGGTGTACCTGAAAGTGATGGGGAGAATGGAACCAAGTTGGAAAACACTCTGCAGGATATTATCCAGGAGAACTTCCCCAATCTAGCAAGGCAGGCCAACATTCAGATTCAGGAAACACAGAGAAAGCCACAAAGATACTCCTCGACAAGAGCAACTCCAAGACACATAATTGTCAGATTCACCAAAGTTGAAATGAAGGAAAAAATGTTAAGAGCAGCCAGAGAGAAAGGTCAGGTTACCCACAAAGGGAAGCCCATCAGACTAACAGCAGATATCTCGGCAGAAACTCTACAAGCCAGAAGAGAGTGGGGGCCGATATTCAACATTCTTAAAGAAAAGAATTTTCAACCCAGAATTTCATATCCAGCCAAACTAAGTTTCATAAGTGAGGGAGAAATAAAATCCTTTACAGACAAGCAAATACTGAGAGATTTTGTCACCACCAGGCCTGCCCTAAAAGAGCTCCTGAAGGAAGCACTAAACATGGAAAGGAACAACCGGTACCAGCCACTGCAAAAATATGCCAAAATGTTAAGACCATCAAGGCTAGGAAGAAACAGCATCAACCAACGAACAAAATAACCAGCTAATACCATAATGACAGAATCAAATTCACACATAACAATATTAACTTTAAATGTAAATGGGCTAAGTGCTCCAATTAAAGGACACAGACTGGCAAATTGGATAAATACTCAAGACCCATCAGTGTGTACTGTATTCAGGAAACCCATCTCACGTGCAGAGACACACATAGTCTCCAAATAAAGGGATGGAGGAAGATCTACCAAGCAAATGGAAAACAAATAAAGGCAGGGGTTGCAATCCTAGTCTCTGATAAAACAGACTTTAAACCAACAAAGATCAAAAGAGACAAAGAAGGCCATTACATAATGGTAAAGGGATCAATTCAACAAGAAGAGCTAACTATCCTAAATATATATGCACCTAATACAGGAGCACCCAGATTCATAAAGCAAGTCCTTAGGGACCTACAAAGAGACTTAGACTCCCACACAATAATAATGGGAGATTTTAACACCCCATTGTCAACATTAGACAGGTCAATGAGACAGAAAGTTAACAAGGATACCCAGGAATTGAACTCAGCTCTGCACCAAGCAGACCTAACAGATATCTACAGAACTCTCCACCCCAAATCAACAGAATATACATTGTTTTCAGCACCACACCACACCTATTCCAAAACTGACCACATAGTTGGAAGTAAAGCACTCCTCAGCAAATGTAAAAGAATAGAAATTATAACAAACTGTCTCTCAGACCACAGTGCCATCAAACTAGAACTCAGGATTAAGAAACCCATTCAAAACTGCTCAACTACATGGAAACTGAACAACCTGCTCCTGAATGGCTACTGGGTACATAATGAAATGAAGGCGGAAATAAAGATGTTCTTTGAAACCAGTGAGAACAAAGACACAACATATCAGAATCTCTGGGACACATTCAAAGCAGTGTGTAGAGGGAAATTTATAGCACTATATGCCCACAAGAGAAAGCAGAAAGATCCAAAACTGACACCCTAACGTCACAATTGAAAGAACTAGAGAAGCAAGAGCAAACACATTCAAAAGCTAGCAGAAGGCAAGAAATAACTAAAATCAGAGCAGAACTGAAGGAAACAGAGACAAAAAACCCTTCAAAAAATTAATGAATCCAGAAGCTGGTTTTTTAAAAGATCAACAAAATCGAAAGACCACTAGCAAGACTAATAAAGAAGAAAAGAGAGAAGAATCAAATAGACGCAATAGAAAAATGATAAAGGGGATATCACCACCAATCCCACAGAAATACAAACTACCATCAGAGAATACTACAAACACCTCTACACCAATAAACTAGAAAATCTAGAAGAAATGAATAAATTCCTTGACACATACACCCTCCCAAGACTAAACCAGAAAGAAATTGAATCTCTGAATAGACCAATAACAGGCTCTGAAATTGTGGCAATAATCAATAGCTTAACGAACCAAAAAAAGTCCAGGACCAGATGGATTCACAGTCAAATTCTACCAGAGGTACAAGGATGAGTGGGTACCATTCCTTCTGAAACTATTCCAATCAATAGGAAAAGAGGGAATCCTCCCGAACTCATTTTAGGAGGCCAGCATCATCCTGATACCAAAGGCTGGCAGAGACAGAACCAAAAAAGAGAATTTTAGACCAATATCCTTGATGAACATTGATGTAAAAATCCTCGATAAAGTACTGGCAAACCGAATCCAGCAACACATCAAAAAGCTTAGCCACCATGATCAAGTGGGCTTCATCCCTGGGATGCAAGGCTGGTTCAACATAGGCAAATCAATAAATGTAATCCAGCATATAAACAGAACGAACGACAAAAACCACATGATTACCTCAATAGATACAGAAAAGGCCTTTGACAAAATTCAACAACACTTCATGCTAAAAACTCTAAATAAATTAGGTATTAATGGGATGTATCTCAAAATAAGAGCTACCTATGACAAACCCACAGCCAATATCATACTGAATGGGCAAAAACTGGAAGTATTCCCTTTGAAAACTGGCACAACACAGGGATGCCCTCTCTCACCACTCCTACTCAACATAGTGTTGGAAGTTCTGGCCAGGGCAATCAGGCAGGAGAAGGAAATAAAGGTATTCAGTTAGGAAAAGAGGAAGTCAAATTGTCCCTGTTTGCAGATGACATGATTTGATATTTAGAAAACCCCATTGTCTCAGCCCAAAATCTCCTTAAGCTGATAAGCAACTTCAGCAAAGTCTCAGGATACAAAATCAATGTGCAAAAATGACAAGCATTCTTATACACCAATAACAAACAGAGAGCCAAATCATGAGTGAACTACCATTCACAATTGCTTCAAAGAGAATAAAATACCTAGGAATCCAACTTACAAGGGATCTGAAGGACTTCTTCAAGGAGAACTACAAACCACTGCTCAATGAAATAAAAGAGGATACAAACAAATGGAAGAACATTCCATGCTCATGGGTAGGAAGAATCAATATTGTGAAAATGGCCATACTGCCCAAAGAAATTTATAGATTCAATGCCATCCCCATCAAGCTACCAATGACTTTCTGCACAGAGTTGGAAAAAACTACTTTAAAGTTCATATGGAACCAAAAAAGAGCCTGCATTGCCAAGTCAATCCTAAGCCAAAAGAACAAAGCCAGAAGCATCACACTACCTGACTTCAAACTATACTACAAGGCTACAGTAACCAAAACAACATGGTACTGGTACCAAGACAGAGATATAGATCAATGGAACAGAACAGAGCCCTCAGAAATAATGCCACATATCTACAACTATCTGATCTTTGACAAACCTGACAAAAACAAGCAATGGGGAAAGGATTCCCTATTTAATAAATGGTGCTGGGAAAACTGGCTAGCCATATGTAAAAAGCTGAAACTGGATCCCTTCCCTACACCTTATACAAAAATTAATTCAAGATGGATTAAAGACTTAAATGTTAGACCTAAAACCATAAAAACTCTAGAAGAAAACCTAGGCAATACCATTCAGGACATAGGCATGGGCAAGGACTTCATGTCTAAAACACCAAAAGCAATGGCAACAAAAGCCAAAATTGACAAATGGGATCTAATTAAACTAAAGAGCTTCTGCACAGCAAAAGAAACTACCATCAGAGTGAACAGGCAACCTACAGAATGGGAGAAAATTTTTGCAACCTACTCATCTGACAACGGGCTAATATCCAGAATCTACAATGAACTCAGACAAATTTACGAGAAAAAAAACAAACAACCCCATCAAAAAGTAGGCAAAGGATATGAACAGACACTTCTCAAAAGAAGACATTTATGCAGCCAAAAAACACATGCAAAAATGCTCATCATCACTGGCCATCAGAGAAATGCACATCAAAACCACAGTGAGATACCATCTCACACCAGTTAGAATGGCCATCATTAAAAAGTCAGGAAACAACAGGTGCTGGAGAGGATGTGGAGAAATAGGAAGACTTTTACACTGTTGGTGGGATTGTAAACTAGTTCAACCATTGTGGAAGTCAGTGTGGCGATTCCTCAGGGATCTAGAACTAGAAATACCATTTGACCCAGCCATCCCATTAATGGGTATATACCCAAATGATTATAAATCATGCTGCCATAAAGACACATGCACACGTATGTTTATTGCAGCACTATTCACAATAGCAAAGACTTGGAACCAAGCCAGATGTCCAACAATGATAGACTGGATTAAGAAAATGTGGCACACCTACACCACGGAATACTATGCAGCCATAAAAAAGGATGAGATCATGTCCTCTGTAGGGACATGGATGAAACTGGAAACCATCATTCTCAGTAAGCTATCGCAAAGACAAAAAACCAAACACCACATATTCTCATTCGCAGGTGGGAATTGAACAATGAGAACACATGGACACAGGAAGGGGAACATCACACACCGGGGACTGTTGTGGGGTCGGGGGAGGGGGAGGGATAGCACTGGGAGATATACCTAATGCTAAATGAGGAGTTGGTGGGTGTAACAGCAACATGGCACATGTATACATATGTAACAAACCTGCACATTGTGCACATGTACCCTAAAACTTAAAGTATAATAATAATAAAATTAAAAACAAAACAAAACAAAAAAAGAAAGCACATTGTTATACTTTTTAGAACCAGGAGGGAAATAAGTTTTTGATCAGAAAATTAAATTATCACTGCCCCTCTTATAGAAGGCCTAATTATATATAAGTAGAATGTATTGATCAATACAATGAAATTACATATACAAGTTTTATATATATATATATATATATATACGTATATACACCACGTGACTTAGCAAAACCCAATGGAAATGGGACAAGTATCTCTTGTGCTAAAAGTGCATCAAACAAAACGGAAACAAGGTACTCAAATGTAACTGAATACCACGTACTTCTTTCACATTTATAAGATGCCTTCTTCACAAATGCATTTACCATTAGGTACTAAAGAACATTAGATGACAGCAATTATCCTGTTTATCCCACCCCACCTATTCTACCCCTGTACACCACTACGTGATTTCCTTAAAGATGTTCCTCTTCATAAAGCAAAATGCCCTGTTCCCTTTTGTTTCTATAAGCAGCTTTCAGATGAGATCTAATAAATTGTCTTTGGCATTAATAACTAAAAGAGCTTCTAAGCTTTCACTTGCTGCTTGCTATTTGCTGCAGGATTCAAGATACTTCATTTCAGTTTTTCAACTTCAGAGTTAGCTTTCAAATATATTTTAAACATGATTCAGATACACAATTTACACACTGAACCAATATATCCAAACATATACATATATGAAACAAAATTTACAAAATATCATTTACCCTCACTACACAAGAAACATGCTGATATTTTCACTCTATTCCTTTTGTTTTAATGCCTGTACAACTCACTAACTTATAACCGAAAGGGTCACAATCCACAGCCTGAAATAATCTCTTTATAATATAAAATCCTACCAATCCATGCAGAACCACTCCACACATACACACAAAAGTTACCCTTCCCCTAAGGTTTCAGAGATAGAAGGAAAAAACAAAAGAAAGGAAAAAATCCTGTGCACTCACTTGGTTATGCTGCTCAGACTCCAACAACCCTCCAGAGCCGGGAAGTGCATGTAAGTACCTAATCCGTGCTACATGTTGTAATTTCCACCTGTGTCTGTCCTTTCCTTAGTGGGAACAGGAAAAGCTGTGTCCAGTTTCATTATCTAGATCAGCTGTGACCAATAGAACTTTTTTGTGATGAGGGAAATGTTTTAGATCTGTGCTGCCCAACACAATAGCCATTGACCTTGTGTGGCTATTGATCATTTAAAATGTGGCTAGTGTGGCTAAGAAACTGAATTTTTAATTTTAATTCATTTAACTTAGATTTAAGTAGACACCGGAGTCCATTTCTGTCAAATTTGACAGAGCAGACCCAGGTTATCCCAAAAAAACTTCTGTACAGTGAAGCCTCATTTCTATTGTGAACATTTTAGCCAAACTAACATTTTGTAAGGCCTTTCATATCAAATTTTGTATCCTCCTTGTCACCTGAAATGTTGTTTTCCTAGGATTTTAATTCATTCAATTTAGGATTGCCCAAGCAAGCAGGGATTTTAAGAGAGATCTTCAGAGACCAGATGAATCCACTATCCCTATCATCACCAATTAGCTTTACACTGAGAAGATTTAGCTAAAGGGTAAGATGGACTCGTTCCTCTCTTTCATGTGTTTCTACCCCAGTCCAAGGAGGTTTCCATTCTTTCCCTAGCTCTCACGCTAGCTGATTGCTCTGGGACACTCTTAACTTCTCTTGGCCTGCGTTCCTCCTCCCTGCAAGATAACTAAGACATCACACACATGCCCAAGACTGCTGTGAAGACTGGTCCACAAGCAATTACTATTCACCTTGTTTGCTCCTTTTAGCAACTTGGTAAATAGCATACACAAGCTAGAGAATGATAATGTTAAATGGAAACACCTTCTTCCTTGGATTTTTTACCAAGGAAATTTGATTGCTTAGTAGGGACAAATGCTTTTGTGGTGGCTTTTATAAATGAACAGCTGGAGCCCTCATCTCAAGGTGACCAGGCATGTCTATTCCCTGACTTATCCCCCTCCCAGTTGGCTCAAGATTACATGCCATGTGTGCCTTTGCAATTCATTGCAAAATCTAGAAACTATATTTTGCTATCGAATGTCACAACTTTTTCTATTCCCTAGGTTTTCACCGGCAACGATCACCTGAAAGGACTAGCCAAGGTATTTTATTTTCTTCTAAGGCAATCCATGTTTGTTGATCAAGGCTGCTTTAAAGCAAACATTAAGCAAATGAAGCTCATCCTCCACTATATTCATTTCATCTGCTGGAACCCCCAGTCCCAGTAAATATCAATCTCCAAGACCCCAGATGCTTCCTACTGTCCAATCTCATTCTGAGACACACCTGAGCAGACACATCACCCAACTTTAAATAGGTAGCTCACCATTTAGAAACCCTCACCAGTCTCTTGTTATCAAAACTGACCATTCCAGCCAGTAAGACCTTGCTAGATCAAGTAATCTAATAAAATATCATGCCCCGAGGTGTAAATCTAATATAATAAGAATGCAGTCAGGTATAATAACCTTACAGAAATGATGCCTCAACTCATTTTATGGTTTAAATTTCACACCTTATATCAGAAAAGCAAATGCAGAATTATCCAATTCACCTTTCGAGAAATTGTTGACAGCCCATTTAAATGTGGAGAGAGTAAACAGTAACACCAGTTAGAAACCAAAGATCTTCTCAACCTGTGGGAAAGGAATAATAGAATATGACTGATTTGAACTTTCAAATGATGAAAATCAAAAAGGTTCGCTCAAGTATATTAACTAATTGCAAGTTTCAGAAGGTTTACTGGTATCACAGAGAAAAAGAGAAGAAAGTCTGTCCAAGCATATCATACTGATATTTCCTTTCTGAGAGCTATGAGCCCTAGACATTGCTTTTCAAAAGCATTTTTCTCCAGGGACACCACACTTGCCACTCTGCTTAGGGATTTACCCTGTCAAGGGACTTACCCTGCAAGGGCCTTCCCCTCTATGAATTCATTTAACCAAAATTTGTGGGCAACATCAGTGACATGAGTTTGCTTTGACTCTCTGTCACTTCTAAGAATTTTCAATTTTTTTTTACTTTATTTGATTCAATTAATTCAAAGAGTATTCTTCAGTCTCAGCAAGTCTTGGACAAAAATGATCGTATGTGAACATTTGGATATTTAATAGGTGTCCCAAATTAACATATGCAAGCCTGAGCTTGTGATCCTATAAGCCACAAACCTACTCTTCCTAGTCTTTTCCATTGCAGAAATATGTCAAGTTCATTCTTTCATATGCACAGATCAAAAACACAGGAATCATTCTGGACTTGTCTCTTCATCTCATACTCTACATTCAAGCCATAAGCAAAACCAGATTATTTGCAGAATCTGACTCCTGCCACCAATTCCACTGCTATCAACCTGGTCTAAGCCACCATCATCTCTCACCTGGATTATTGCATAGCCCCCAAACTAACCTACCTGCCTTCTCCCTTGACCCTGTTTGCAAAGAAAAAGCCAGAGTGATCATGTTTAAATGTTGCCCAGCTGATACTACCTCAAGGTCTTTCATCAGCTTTCCATCTCAGAACAAAAGTAAAGGTTCTTATAGTAACCTGCCTTCTGCCTCAACTTCTCCAACCTCATCCTCTAGTACCCTGCCCCTCGTTTACTCTGATTCAGACACCAAAATGGCCCACTTGCCATTCCTTGAACAAGCCAGGAATTCTCTGGCCTCTGAGCCTTTGAATTTGCTGTCTTCATTGTTTTATCATTCTCTCCCCCACCCCCGTATATGTGATTCATCTTTTATCTCCTTCACCTTAGAATTTCATTAACTATTACGTTCGTAATGAAGACTTCCCCATATTTCCAATCTAAAATTACAAGTCCCCCACCCCAGTCCCACACTTCCTATCCCTTTCCCTGCTTTATCTGTAGCATTTGTCACTATGTGTCATGCCATGTGTTGCATTTTACATACCTTCTTTGTTGTATTTCTTCTCTGATTAAGCTCTATGAATGCAGGGGGTTTTGTCTGCTCTATTCTATTGCTGAAATTTCAGCCCCTAGAACAATGCTTGACACATAGGTGCTTAACAAATATCAATTGAACTAGAAAAACATTAATGTATATGCAAATTTTGTGAGCTTGCAGTTTCCTCCTGCATTATTTTAGGACCTCAGTTTACAGTTTGAGGTTCCCTCTTCCCTCTCCAGCAGTTCCTGCAGGCATCTAACATGAATAGGTACATTCTTGCCACAGCTTCCCCGTCTCCCCTGCTCTGCTCTAGCTTCTCCTCCATCACCATGACTGGACCTACCCCGTGCCTCCACTGCTCACCTTGATGTTCTTGATGCTCCCACTCCCATGGACCCTCCTGACAGTCCACAGTCTCTGGTCACCACCACAGGCCTGGGCTGCTGCTGCTAAGGCCACCCTGGTGTTAAGGCCCTTCTCTACCCTTAATACTTCTAGCCCCAGTATGGCCACAGCATTTTCCTTAATTTTTTGGGCAACTTCTTCACTGATATGGTTTAGATTTATGTCCCCATCAAATCTCATGTTGAATTTTAATCCCTAATATTGGAGGTGGGGCCTGGTGGGAGGTGACTGGATCATGAGGGCGAATTTCTCATCAACAGTTTAGCACCGAAACCTTGGTACTGTCCTCATGATCATGAGTGAGTTCTCATGAGATCTGGTAATTTAAAAGTGTGTGGCACCTCCCCCACCTCTTACTCCCCCCCGATCTTATCATGTAAGCTTTCTTCTCCCACCTTGCCTTCTGCCATGGATACAATCTCCCTGAGGCCTCCCTAGAAGCAGATGCCACCATACTTTCTGTACAGCCTGCAGAACCATAAGCCAATTAACCCTCTTTTCTTTATAAATGCACTATCTGTAGTATTTTTTTTAATAGTTATGCAAGAGTGACCTAATACAGAATATTTAGTGGGGTATATGGTGATACCAGGAGTGGAGTATCACTATAAAGACACCTGAAAATGTAGAAGCAGCTTTGAAATTGGGTAACAGGCAGAGGTTGGAAGAGTGTGGAGGGCTCAGAAGAACACAGGACGATGAGGCAAAGTTTGGAATTTCCTAGTGACTGGTTAAATGGTTGTGACCAAAATGCTAATAGCAATATGGACAGTGAAGCCCAGGCTGAGGAGGTCTCAGATGGAAATGAGTAACTTATTAGAAACTGTAACAAAGGTCACTTTTGTTATGCCTTAGCAAAGAATTTGGCTGCATTGTGCCCCTGCCCAAGAGAGATGTGAAACTTTGAACTTGACAGTGATGATTTAGGGTATCCGGCAGAAGAAATTTCTAAGCAGCAAAGCTTTCAAGATGTGGCCCTGGCAGCTTCTAACAACCTATGCTCATATGTGTGAGCAAAGACATGACCTAAAATTGCAACTTATTCAAAGGAGAAGCAGAGTATTTTAAAGTTTGAAAAATTTGCAGCCTGGCAATGTAGAAGAAAAAAAAACCCCATTTGCAGGGGAAGAATTCAAGCAAGCTTCAGAAATTTGCATAATTAAAAAGGAGTCAAGTGCTGATAGCCAAGACAGTGGGAAAAAGGCCTTGAAGGCATTTCAGAAACCTTTGCAGCAGCCCCTCCCATCACAGGGCCCAAGGCCTAGAAAGACTGAATGGTTTCATGGGCCAGGGCCAGGGCCAGGGCCCCTCTGCCCTGCACAGCCTCAATACAGTTCTCCCAGCATCCCAGTGACTCTAGCCCTACCCCTGACTCAAAGGGGCCTGGGTACAACTTCAGCTGCTGCTTCAGAATGGGCAAGCTGTAAGCCTTGGCAGCTTCCACATGGTTGTTTTTTTTTTTTTCTTTTTTTGAGATGGAGTCTCACTCTGTCGCCCAGGCTGGAGTGCAGTGGTGCTATTTCTGCTCACTGCAAGCTCCACCTCCCAGGTTCACGCCGTTCTCTTGCCTCAGCCTCCCGAGTAGCTGGGACTACAGGTGCCCACCACCACGCCCAGCTAATTTTTTGTATTTTTACTAGAGACAGGGTTTCACCATGTTAGCCAGGATGGTGTCAATCTCCCGACCTCGTGATCCACCCACCTCAGCCTCCCAAAGTGCTGGGATTACAGGCATGAGCCACTGCACCCAGCCGGCAGCTACCACATGGTTTTAAGCCTGCAAGTGCACAGAGTGAAGAGTTGAAATTTGGGAGCCTCCACCTAGATTTCAGAGGATTATGGAAAAGACTAGAGGTCCAGGAAGAAGCCTACTGCAGGGGCAGAGCCATCAGCAGAACCTCTACTAGGGCAGTGTAAAGAGTAAATGTGGGGTTGGACCCCCACACAGAATCACCACTGGGGCACTGTTTAGTGGAGTTGTGAGAAAGGGGCCACCATCCTCCAGACCGCAGAATGGTAGATCCACTGACAGTTTTACTCTGCATCTGAAAAAGCTGCAGGCACTTAACACCAGCCTGTGAGAGCAGCTACAGAGACTGAACCCTGCAAAGCCACAGGGCTGAGCTGCCCAAGGCCTTGGAGCCCACCCCTTGCACCAGTGTACCCTGGATGTGGGACATGGAGTCAAAGGAAATTATTTTGAAGATTTAAGATTTAATGACTGCCCTGTTGAGTTTGACTTGCATGGGGCCTGTAGCCCCTTTCTTTTGGCCAATTTCTTCCTTTTGGCATGAGAATGTTTAGCCATTTCCTGTACTCCCATAGTATCTTGGACGTAACTAACTTGTTTTTTATTTTTACAGGCTCATAGTGGGAAGGGACTAGGCTTGCCTCAGATGAGACTTTGGACTTCCGACTTTTAATTAATGTTGGAATGAGTTAAGACTGGGGATTCTTGGGAAAGCATGATTGTATTTTGCAATGTGAGGTGGACATGAGATTTGGGGGTGCCAGGGGTGAAATGATATGGTTTGGATCTGTGTCCCCACAAAGTCACATGTCAAATTGTAATCCCTAATGTTGGAGGTGAGGACTGGTGGGAGGTGATTGGATCATGGGGGCAGATTTCTCATGAATGGTTTAGCATTATCCCCCTGGTACTGCCCTCATGAGTGAGCGCTCATGAGATCTGGTTGTTTAAAAGTGCGGGCTACCTCTCCCACTCCCTTGCTCCTGCTTTTAACATGTGAACTTTCTGCTCTTGCTTTGCCTTCTGCCATGAATATAAGCTCCCTAAGGCCTCCCGGAAGCAGATGCCACTATGCCTTCTGTACAGCCTGCAGAACTGTAAGCCAATTAAACCTCTTTTCACTATAAATTACCCAGTCTCATGTATTTCTTTATAGCAATGTGAGAATGGCCTAATACATTCACTTACTAGTATAATCAGGAACAAATTATTTAAACTCTCTATTCTTCATTAGTCTCACCAGTTAAATGCATACAGTGTATATCTCATTGCATTGTTAGACAACTGTAACTGATACATTCAAAGCACTGAATAATGTCTGCTAGACAAGTGCTCAGTGAATACCAACTGTACTCACAATCATCATTATTACTATTATTACACTCCTGGGAACCCACAGTCTCAGGCTGTCCTGTGACAAAGGAACATAGCATATCTACAATGCAGGAGCACCCCGAGTCATATCTGGGCACTTATGAGTCCAAGCTCAGAAGAGTGAGGCTCATGGGAAAGCAAGATCTTCCAGATCTAAGGTCTACCTTCCTCCCCAGGCCCTGACTCCTCCCCAGAGGAGCAGTGTACCATTCCCTTTAAGGGCAGGCCTGTGCCTAAACCACACAATGGAGTCATCTATCTAATCACAACACACTAACCAACTCGAGCAGCAGGAAGTCATTTCCTTCAGCTCGCCTTTCCTTACAAGAAAAAGAAAAAATCATCAGCTCTGTGACAATGGGCATGTTTCTTAAACACTCAGTGCCTAATTTCCTCAACTATAAAAGTAGGTAACATTGTATCTACCTCATAAGGTTATGTGGATTTAATGGGTTAGTACGTTCCATGTGCCTAGAACAGTGCCTGGCACACAGGTAACAATTTTTTTAAAAAAATAGCTACTACTACTCTCCCATAGCAATAGTACAGAGATAGTCCTTTCTTCAAGTATATAGTTCATTGTAAGTACTGCCTGGTTTATCTGATCATGAATCTCCAAGACTGGAAATCCTGAGGGCTAGAACGAATTTATATTCACATTTCTATTTTCAGTGCATTATATAGTGGGACTAGCGCAAAGTGACTCCAAATGCATTTTTATTGACTAAATGAATGAATGGATAAATCCATCCATGAACAAATGATTTTCTTATTCAGTCATGTAAAGCCCAGATTACTGAAGAAAAATAATCCATACAAACGAGAAACAGTAATGAAAATAAGGAGAGAATTAAGCATGTCAATGAACTAGGAGCTTCCCTGGGGAGGTGGCAGCGTATTCATCTGATGATGGATCAGAGCCCCTGGAAAGCATCCATCATTTTCAATCCTGGGCTTTGCTGGAGGAAATGAACCCCACATGGATAAATTAGTGACAGGCATGATAGTCAGTGACTCGTGTTCCTTTTGCAATTTCCTGTTCTACACAGCAGCTTATGCAGATTGAACAAAATGCCAGTGATACATCAGAAGCAAACTAAGACATAGAAGTTTATAAAAATAAAGCCCTATTTTGCATTTGGTTAACTTTTAACTAAAGATATTGCCTCAAGAAAAATAGTCTATGAAACAGGTGACCTGCTATTTTAATTCTGATATTTAATGATATTGCAAAAGCCATCCTGATATTCTGATCATAAGAAAGCAAAAAAAATTACAATTGTAAAACCAGATAAAGAAAGGAGAGTACAGAGACAGAGAGAATCTAACTAAGAACAATTCCTAATCTTTAAAGTAATATCTGAGCATTAACCGAGAAATTAGAGTCCACAGGCGTGGGGGCAGAAAATCCAAGTCCATAGGAAAACATTGCTTTTTCTACATTGTGAGGAAGATTAAGTAATAGATGCTTTGGGTTACCATGTAGCTCACTAGGAATGATCACTAGGACATTGAGGCCAATGTAGCTAGACAAATACTTACAAGCATTACATAAAAGTTTTAAGTTGATCCTCTTAACTAATTTGCCATCTGCATGTCAAAATTATTATCATTTTACAAACAAAACTGAGAGTCACAAAGTGACTGTCTCAAGTTTAGATCATCAGTAAACTGTGGGGTTTGGCTTTAACACTCAGGCATTTTACCCTAAAGATTCATTCTCGAAATGGGGAAAGGATTCCCTATTTAATAAATGGTGCTGGGAAAACTGGCTAGCCATATGTAGAAAGCTGAAACTGGATCCCTTCCTTACACCTTATACAAAAATTAATTCAAGATGGATTAAAGACTTAAATGTTAGACCTAAAACCATTAAAATCCTACAAGAAAACCTAGGCAATACCATTCAGGACATAGGCATGGGCAAGGACTTCATGTCTAAAACACCAAAAGCAATGGCAACAAAAGCCAAAATCGACAAATGGGATCTCATTAAACTAAAGAGCTTCTGCACAGCAAAAGAAACACCATCAGAGTGAACAGGCAACCTACAGAATGGGAGAAAATTTTTGCAACCTACTCATCTGACAAAGGGCTAATATCCAGAATCTACAATGAACTCAAACAAATTTACAAGAAAAAAACAAACAACCCCATCAAAAAGTGGGCAAAGGACATGAACAGACACTTCTCAAAAGAAGACATTTATGCAGCCAAAAAACACATGAAGAAATGCTCATCATCACTGGCCATCAGAGAAATGCAAATCAAAACCACAGTGAGATACCATCTCACACCAGTTAGAATGGCCATCATTAAAAAATCAGGAAACAACAGGTGCTGGAGAGGATGTGGAGAAATAGGAACACTTTTACACTGTTGGTGGGACTGTAAACTAGTTCAACCATTGTGGAAGTCAGTGTGGCGATTCCTCAGGGATCTAGAACTAGAAATACCATTTGACCCAGCCATCCCATTACCGGGTATGTACCCAAAGGACTATAAATCATGCTTCTATAAAGACACATGCACACGTATGTTTATTGCTATTGTGAATAGCAAAGACTTGGAACCAACCCAAATGTCCAACAACGATAGACTGGATTAAGAAAATGTGGCACATATATACCATGGAATACTATGCAGCCATAAAAAATGATGAGTTCATGTCCTTTGTAGGGACATGGATGAAACTGGAAAACATCATTCTCAGTAAACTATCGCAAGGACAAAAAACCAAACACCGCATGTTCTCACTCATAGGTGGGAATTGAACAATAAGAACTCATGGACACAGGAAGGGGAACATCACACTCCGGGGACTGTTGTGGGGTTGGGGGAGGGGGAGGGACAGCATTAGGAGATATACCTAATGCTAAATGACGAGTTAATGGGTGCAGGAAATCAACATGGTACATGGATACATATGTAACAAACCTGCACATCGTGCACATGTACCCTAAAACCTAAAGTATAATAAAAAAAAAAAACTAAAAAAAAAAAAAAAAAAAAAAAAAAAGATTCATTCTCACCTGTCTGTCGGGTCTCCTGCATGTTGCTCTCCTATTTAAGCTATGTGTACAGTGATAGACATTCATATATGAAATTTACTTCAATATTCTATCAGTAACCATAAAAATAAAGGAACTGCAGGTAACTTATGGAATACGACATGGAGAATATCTGTTGGCATCAGGAACTACACTAAATTCCTTAGTTAATATTCTTTTCTAGAAGGACAAGTGCGATGGTTTAAATATATGTGTCCCTCCAAAATTCATATGTTGGAACCTAATAATCCATGTGATAATATTAAGACATAGGGTCTTTTAGGAAGTGATTAAGTCATGAGAACTCCACCATCATGAATGGGAAGCACTTCCCCATCAAGAATGTGATTAGTGCCTTTATAAAAGAGGTGGAAGGGAGTGCCCTAGCCCACTTTTGCCCTTCCACATTTCGTTATGTGAGGATGTAGCAACAAGATATAATCTTGGAAGAAGACATCTGTTCCTCACCAGACACTGAATCTGCCAGTGCCTTGATCTTGGACTTCCCAGCAACTAGAACTGTGAGAAATAAATTTCTATTATTTATAAATTACCCAGTTGTGGAATCTTGTTGTAACAGCAGGAAGGGATTCAGATAAGATAACAAAGAACAACAATATCTCAGCAGCTTTGGTAACAGTGAATCCACCCACTTTTGCCACTCTGTACTGAAGAAGCTGTGAGGGCAAAATTTTAGAAAGAAAACCATGTTATAGCCTTATAGCACGGTTATGATAAATATTAATATATCAATCTAATTTAGGGAAAAGTAACCAAAATAGTCACACTGGCCTGAAGAAAATCATGTATGTAGAAAGCTAACTAGATATTTATGTAAATATTTGAGTAGATATGTTAGAATTAAAAGACAGTAAAGTAGAATATGAATACTTATTATTTATCATATTCATAGGTTTTAATGTTCTATAAAATATTTCACAATCGTGTTTTTACTACTCTTCTGAATTTCTCCCAGAGTGGCTCGTATTTCCTGTCATTGTCTGAGAAAAACACAATGTTTACACTAGATTAAAACAGATTCAGGAATATCTGCGTTTCCTGAGCTGACGCAACTTTGAGAAGAGAGAATGGAAAAATAAACAAAATATTTTATAGCCTAACACAAAGAGCCTCAGCTGAGATGGCCAGAAGTGGGACCCTACCTTTGCTATCCTTGGAATCCTAGTTCAATTGACCTCATCAAGAAGTGGGCCAAATGGGGGCAACTGGCTCACACCATTATTTATTTTCTGAGCTAGGCTTCCCAGGAAATACTCTCCTGTATTTTTTTCTCTGTAAAGGTAATGCCATGTCCCCTGGAAGCCAACTAAGAGTCGGGGTGGGGTGGGTGCAGAACAAGAAGAAAATATAACCACTAGAGCACCATTTCCAGCTCTCCATACCCCTATTAAAAAAGAATGAGGGTCCCATATCTCTTTCTAGCATTTCAATCACTGCCCCATCCTTTGCAATGATGAATGAACTGTGTTAAGCATTTTATATAGACACATTTTTTTAATCCTAGCAATTCTAAGAGGCTATTATCATACCCATTTTAAAAATAAACAGAGGCTTAGAGAGTTTAATCAACCTGACCAAGGTCATTCAGCCAGTCAATAAGAGTCAAGATTTGAACCCCGAGTTGATCTGAGCCCAGAGGCCACTGTGTTCCCCACTTCTTAATGGCAATCTTTCTACAAATATCTTTACACTGAGGGTAAAGTGGCATAGAGCTGGACTGTGCATCTTCAACGTCTGAAATTTCTCATTCTCTGTTTCTGCTAAAAGTAAAGGCAACACTCCTAAAAGGCTTACTTGTACAACAATTTTTACAATCAACCCTGAGGTTTCCTTTCCTAGAATTCATCCTAGTAAAATTACTTGAAAACTGACTAATGATTTCTCATTTCTTGAGAAAGGTGTCCTTCTGCCTCAGGATTTCCTAGGAACCTGGCTGGTTGAACAAAAAAGGGGTCATGAATATGATAACTCCTGGCTCACTGCAGTAAGGAGTGCCCCAAATCTGCAATGTGGTGATATGATTCCCCCAGTTGCTGGATACTTTTAGGAAATGAATCATCCTAGCTGGTGTACCAATATATTTCCACAGCATGTACACATACAGTTCAGAAAGAAGGCATTTGCAGAAATGACAGAACTGTATTCACTAACCAAGGGAAGAAAAAATATAACTCAAAGATTAAAAAGGGAGGGGGCACTTCCCTTTCTCTTTCTTCCTAAGATCAGAATTCAGCCTTTCAGCCATGTACTTCCATGCTTGATCTTTTCCCTTTTAATGTATTATTTGTGTTGCTGCTGCTGCTGGGAAACTTTGATGTAAGGAACCAGAGGGAGGCAAGGATGTCATCCTGGGGAAGCAGGGATGTCCCTTTGGCACTGTGAGCTCTCTCCCTCACTTACTTCCTTTCAAGCTTACGCGTATTGTATCCTGCAAGAACTTGGAGAATACATCTTATCTCAAGGGTTTGCAAGGCCCTAAGGCGAAAAGTCAAGAACTAGTAAAAACAATTCCCTGAGCTTCAAACTACGAAAGCTTAGCGCTGTCTTGCAAAGGTGCTAATTCACTATATAACTGCATATGTCATTCACCATACCTTCAACCAATATTTAATAACTGCTAGGTACTTTGGGAGATACAGAGAAACAGTATGTGACAGATACTACTGGTTGCTTACCCAACAGCCATTCCTTCCAACCTCCTTGCTTAGAGCATTCAAATTTTGTTTAAGTGACTGTACAACCCTCAGGGAAGGTGGCCCTGTCTCCACTACAGCTGATAAGTCTGAGTCATGGGTCAGCAAACTATGGTTCACACACCAAATCCAGTCCATGCCTATTTTTGTAAATAAAAAAATTCATTTATGTACTGTTTATATATGTTTTTGTGCCACAATACCAAAATTGAGTATAGTACATCCTCACTAAACGCTGTTGTTGACTTTAAGCAAAACAACATACTGCAGGCCATAGGAACTTACCTCCTGTTTATGTCAATTAGCCCAAGGTAAAATTGGCTTCTTTATACTTTGTTTTAAAGTTGCAGTTTCCAAGATCCCATCACATGAAGTGAGGACTTGCTGTGGTTACAACAGAGACCATCTGGACCTTCACAGAAAATGTTTGATGACTGCTGCTTTATGCCAGTCATAACAATACAATTCCTGTTGCCAGTGTTTGGTTTCTTTACAGGTGGACAAGTAACCCAGTATTAATAAATGATATTTTAAGAAAAGTCTGCTGGGGGACAACTGGGGAAAAAAAGAGATTCGTTTTCTTCCACTGTCGTTGTGGATGTGATTTCATCTTGTATTCATGAGGGAGGCCAGTCTGAAGACCAAGTTGACATCCTGGCTATGGCAGAGGAGAAATAGGGAAATAATCTGTGTCCTTGATGACATCGTTGAGCTGCTGAGTGAGCTAACCCTGGAGCCAGAGACTTCTGCATTTTCTGTCATGTAAGATAATGTGTCCTCATTGTTTAAACCAGGTAAGTTAGGATAATTATCTCTTCTTGATAAATTGATCTCTTTATCCTTAAAAAAGGACTTTTTTTTTACCCTGGTATTAGTCTTTAAATAATATCATATTGATCTTTAAGAAATAACCTTATTTGACCATGGTAATATTCTTTGCTCTAAAATCTACTTTGTCTGATATTAGTATAACCACTCCAGCTTTCTTTTGATTATTGTTATCATGAAAAGCTTTCTCCATCCTTTACTTTTAACCTGTTGGTTTCTTTTCATTTCAAATGTGTTTCTTATAGGCAAGATCTAGTTTGGGTCTTGATTTTTGTCCAGTCTGGCAATAATTGCCTTTTCATCGGGTTATTTAGATCATTTACACTAAATGTGATTACTGATACAGTTTAAATCCATCATTTTGCTATTTGATTTTCATTAGTTCCATTTTCGCTTCGTTTCCTTTTTCTACTTTTCTGTTTATTTTAAATTAATTGAGTAGTTTTATAATCCTATAGTTATTCCTTTCTTGGCTAACTTCAGGGTTGCTTTAGGGTTTATAGAATACAAATACAAGTTATCATATACTGTTTCCTATTTAGTATAGTAAGTTTACATCAGTATACTTTTATTTTTCCCCTCACATTTTGCTATTTTTATTATAAATTTTACTTTATATATGTTAAAAATTCCATAGTCTACTACCATTTTAAAAGATTTAAGTAGTTAAAAAAAGATCTTATATATTTACCATGTGGTCACCATTTCTGGGCTCTGTATTTCTTTGTGTAGAGTCTTATTTCCAAGTAGCGTTATTTTCCTTCTGTTTAAAGACTGCATTCACATTACAGGTCTGCTGGATTAATTCTATGAGCTTCTGCATATTTTAAAAACTATTTTGCCTTCAGTTTTGAAAGATATTTTCACTGGATATAGAATTCTTCATCACTGGCTTTCTCCGTGAACTTTAAAAAAAAAAAAAAAAAAAGCTTCATGTCTTCTTGCTTGCATTGCTCCCTGTGAGAAATCTGCTGTAATCTTATCTTTGTCCCTCTGTATGTAATGTCTTTTTTCTTCTAAATAGTATTAAGATTTTCTCTTTATCGCTGGTTTTGAGCAATTTGTATAATAATAGGATAATTATCTCTTCTTGATAAATTGACCTCTTCAAGAATGGTAAATGTAAAATAAGATTTTATTTTACTCTGGTATTACACTTTAAGAAATATAATCTTAAAGCTTGTGCTTTCTCTTGTTTTTTCTTTATGTTTATTGGCTTGAGTTTTATTGAGCTTCTTAGAACTCAATTGTCATAAAATTTGGGAAAATGTTGGCCAATATTTCTAAAATATTTTTGATATAGCCATCCCTTTCTTCTCTCCTTTGGAGACTTTATCTATATTAAGCAGCTTGAAGTTGTCATGATCTCACTATTTATTGACATTCTGTTCAGTTTTGTTTATTCTCTTTTCCCTTTGTGTTCCATTTTAGATAGTTTCTATTTTCATATCTTCAAGTTCATTAATCTTTTCTTCTGCAATGTCTATTCTGAAATTATTCCCAGACAAAGTATTTTTTATTCCTTATTGTAGTTTTCACCTTCGGAAGTTCAGTTTGAGTCTTTATTATGCTTTCCATGTCTCTACCTAATGTTTTAAGCAAAAACTATTTTAATGTCCTTGTCTGATAATTCTAACATCTGTATCAGTTTGGGGACAATTTCAATTATGAGTTCATCTTCTCATTATGGGTTGCATTTCCTACTTTTTTGCATGACTCAACTTTTATTTGATTCAAGATATTGTAAATTTTACCTTATTAGATGCTGGATATTTTTGTATTTTTATAAATGTGCTTGAACTGAATGGAGCTAAGCTACAAGGATACAGTTTGATGCTTTCAGATTTTGCTTTTAGGATTTATTAGGCAGAAACAGAGCAATGCTAACTATAAGGGCTAATTCATTCCCACAGTGTGGCAAGACCTTTCTCTATGCCTTATCCAATGGTACTATCCCCATCCCCATGTGAACACTGTACACTGATAGATCTAATGGGTAGTATTTCCCCTCAACCTCTGGAAATTTCTTTACATTTATTTAATAATTACTACTGAGCTGAATACTCTTTGTTACCTTCACTTCCTCAGATCTTATCAATCTAACAGCCTCAACAACAACAAAACCTCTAAGAAGACTATGCCTAAAGTATTTATTTCTCTGGTTTGGAACTTTCTCCTGAGTTACAGTCCAGTATTTTCCAGTGGTCTGCTGGATGTCTCTACCTGGACTGACTATCAACACGCTAAATACAATATATCCAAAACAGAAATTATCATCTTTTTCTTCCTCCAGCAACTTTTTATTCTAATCTTTATAACCCAGTGGCTCCTTCTAATGCATTTAATGTTAGTATAATTTCAATCAGGTTCCAAAACCCATGGTGATCTTTCACACTACCTCCTTTCTCAAACTGCAAATGTCTCACATATCCATCATTTATTTTCTATTCTTAGAAAATGTTCTATTCTCTGCCATTACTGAAGTTTGACCTCCCAAATGGTCTTTCTGACAATATCACTTTACATGTTTAAAGAATAATGTCTTGAAAGCTATTTTAATCCTATAACTATTTTCTTCTAAAACTTCAGTGATTATCAATTGCCTGCTGAAAAAAGTTTTAAAAAGTCCAACTTTGACAGTCTAGCCTTCAGCAAACTTCCCTTTTGTGTCCCCTGCCACTATGCAGAATGTGCTCCAGCCAAACCTCCTGGACTCTTTTTTCAATCCATTTCTCATACCACTGTCTGTGACTGGAATGTCTTCCCTCCTCACTATCAAAATTATATACATCCTTAATGAAAATGTAACTGGTACAGTTTTTTAGAAAGCAATAATCAGCAAGCACTAAAATTTTTCATGCCCTTTTATTCTAATATTTCACATTTAGAATTTTACACTAAGGAAATAATAATGGATGTGAACAAAAATTTGGCTTAAAGGATGTTTATATTACCACATTCTATAATGGGAAACTGGAAATAGTCTAAATGTTCAGTAATGGGATATTTAATAATAAAATATGCAGTTACTAAAAAATGTTACAGAGGGATATTTAGTAATGGAGAAATATGTTCTTTATATTAAAAATTAATAGAATATGTGTTATGTAATCCCCATTTTATTTTTTAAATGTGATAGATTGATAATATCTAGATAACTAGACAGATAAAAATTGAAAGAATATACACTAATCTTTTAACAATGGTTATTTCTGTGTGGTGGAATAACAAATTTTCTTCTATATATTTACTTGTGTTGGTTTAATTTTCTGTAGTAAATGTGTATTATCTTCACAACTTGGAAAACTCTTGGCTATTATTTAAAAAACAGCTCTTAAGCAGTCTCTTCTTTGGCTACTTAAGTGTTCATTTGTCACATCACCTAGGAGCTTGTATCATAGATATTTATGTGTCTCTATTTCTTCTACAAACCCCGCAGCTACTTGATAGCAGAGTATATTTCAAAGGGCTTTGGGTCCTCCAGTATCTCACACAGCTGAATACTCACTATTTTATCACTAAATGAGTGACATTTAGGCTGTAGATAGGAGCACAAAGGCTGCAGATTAAAAAGGAGACAATGGCCATTGGTCAATGCAAGAGGTATATTTGGTTTACTCTTGAGTTTTCAATCCCACTTCTTCAGTTTTTCCATTAACTCTAGATAAACTTTTTATATTTATTCCACAAGCCTACCATAGGAAATTATAATACCCAACATTTCGATTTTCTTTTTCCAAAGAAAAAAATCATAGAATATTTAAGGATTGTTTGATATTTTAAAACCTTGGTAACTTACAATATCAACAATATACTCCTTGATTGATATCACTGTAAACTCTCTCACTGGAAAATTGCTTCTATTCCTTCAAAAACACACTTAGAATCCTGCTGCCTGGCAGATTGTAGGGACATAAAGAGCTGAGTCAGCCTGGTAGACTTTCTACCAGGAGAATAATTACTAACTGGCATGCAGCCTGCAGAAAAAAATATATGAGGGTGGAAACTATCATTTACAAGGGAACCTAATCTCAGGAGTAACAGAGTTAAACATGGTGTTCTATATTTCTATTCTTGAAGTGACCCAGGGCTAACACCTGCCAAGGTTTTAAAATGTTATAAAAAGATATTTAGTAATGGAGAAATATGCTCTTTACTTTAAAAAATAATAGAATATGTATAAAATCATCCCCATTTTATTTTTTAAATCTGATAGAGAGTGATAATATCTAGATAACTAGACAAACTAATGGCTAAAAGAAGCATGCAAACTCAAATGCCAAGAAGCATGCAAACCCAAATCAAAATCTGAGGATGAACTCACCCCTTGTGGAGTTTTCTTCCCGAAAGACCTGGGGTCCAGAATTGTTTTTTCCACAACACTTAAAAATGTGGCTAAAGCTTCCCTATTTATTTCTGGGGTAAAGCTCCATCCTGTCCCATGCTATATCTCAAAAATGAGAAGCAGAATCTGTACTTCCCATGTTTGGTGGTCACAGTTCACCTCTAACAAGATTGTTTATAATGATGAAAGGTGTTCCACCAACAAGGCTCTTTTGTACTTCCTTGCCGTGCTTGGAACCCAATCTACATAACTAATAAAATGAGAATTACCTGGAGAGCTATATATTAGTTGTGTAATGCTGTGAAATAAGTCATCTCAAAATTTAGTTACTTCAGGGAAAATAATTTAGAAGAGGCATGCCTGGCAGGTCTGGCTCAGTCTCTCAAGGAGTTGTAGTGAGACATCCAATGGGGCTATAGTCGTTAGAAGATCAGTTTTGGGGTAGAGGACCGACTTCCAATGTGGCTCATTCACATGGCTGGCAAGGTAGTGCTGACTGTCATCAGCAAGCCTCAGTTCCTCTCCATGTGGGCCTGTCCTCAGAGCCGTTGTGTATCTTCATGACATGGTAGCTAGGTTCCCCCAGAGCAAGCAACAAGAGACCTAGCAGCAGCTGCAATGCCTTTTATAGCCTGCCATTAAAAGTCACACACTGTCAGTTCTGCTGTGCTCTTTTGGTCAAATGGGTCAGCCTGGATTTAATGTGGGAGACAACACAAAGGCAAAAACACCAGGAAGCGAAGTTCATTGGGGAAGGCAATCTTGAGTCTGACTACCACCGTCCACCCTCTAGCCCCCATTTCTGAGCCTGCTGTTGTAATGGAATGAGATTTGAGGGCCCAGGGGATGGGATTAGTATATTCTACATGTGGAAGGAATGTGAATTGTTGTGGCCATGGAGTGGACTGAGACAGTATTTTCCACAGACAGGCACATATATGTGTTTATCCCACATATTCTTCTTGCACTGTGACTGACACTCCTCCCACCAATAGGTGGGATCTATGTTTTCTTTGCTTAAACTGGGGAGAGGATGGGTTACTACCCCAACAAATGGAGTATGGCAGAAGTGATGTTCTGTAAACCCTCTGAGGCTAGAACATAATAAGGACAGAGTAATTTGAGGTAATGGATAACTAACACAATAATTTTAAATATACTTGTTACAACTACAAATCTCCAGGCCTCACTTCAGACTCATTCAGTGAGATTCCCTAGGCAGGGAAAAGCCTGGGAAACTTAATTTCCCAAGTACCCCAAGTGATTCTTATCATCAATGATGTCTGGGAAATTTTGATGAGTAACCTGCTATTTCACAAGTCTCGATGGAATAAATTCACTTGGTTTTTATCTTTGATCGCCTATGCGTTTCATCTACTTTGTGAAAACTACAGCTGAACTGGAAATTGAACCTAAAAATGGTTCTAAATGAGATGAACTTGTATGTTTAACTCTTAAATTTTATATTAGATCATCAAAAGGCAGTACTTGAAAAATAAATTTTAAAAATGCAATGGCAAAGTTTCATAGGTTTTTTCAAGACAGATTGTGGAATCTTCTTTTTTATATCTTCACATACAGGTCAGCTTTGAACTATCAGGAGAAGTAGAGAACAGAAGGCAAAAAATATTATTTTCTATATAAACTCTAAATATACCAATACAGTATGGGATAACCTCCCAAGTAATACTAAGTTTAAACTTAAAGGATATAACAATGCTATATATTCTTTTCGTGGTAAATACATAAAACTGCCTCTGTACAGACACACAAAACTGGAATGGTGGTTGTCTCTAGAAAAGAGAATTGTATGGCTGGGGTAAGAGTTATTTTTAAATGAGTAAATTTTCTTATTTTAAAATAAGAAAAGATGACTTATTTTTCACTGAGCACCTGTATTAGTCCATTCTCGCACTATTATAGAAACATACCCAAGACTGGGTAATTTATAAAGGAAAGAGATTTAATGGACTCACAGTTCCACATGGCTAGGGAAGCCTCAGGAAACTTACAATCATGGTGACAGGCGAGAGAGAGCATGTGTGTTGGTACAGGAAAAGTTACCATTTAGAAAACCAACAGATCTTAGGAGAATTCACTCAGTATCACAAGAACAGCATGAGGAGATCTTCCCCCATAATCCAATCACTTCCCACCAGGTCTCTCCCTACACACCTGGGGATTACAATTCAAGATGAGATTTGGCCTAACCATATCAGCATCTTTTATATCCTGTGAATTTTGTACTGGGATCACATAATACTTCAAAAAGGTGATAAATAAAATGTTTTAAAAATATCTTTCACTTTAAAGACCTCTTGGAAATCATTCTAAAACGTGAATTATATCATTATTGGTTATAGTTAATTATTTTTTCTTCTTAGGTTTAGCAGTAAAATGAAACTTGATATTCTTCAGGTCTAGTGATAGATTAAATTTTAGCCAGTATAGAGTTAATAGCTCCATCCGCATTTCTTATTGGCTCTCTCAGTTTTCCCTGTCCATCCTCCACCTCTGATAGAACACAGCCCTTAAACCTTGTAAAACTGGGACTCCTGCCAGGGGCCCAGGCTTAGAGATTCCTGCTCTGACCCTTCTCTGGCCCTGCCTGTCACACTCACTAAAGAACCTACAGCCAAGGAGATGTGTCCACTCCTAGCCCACAGGCCCTTTCTAGATCACACTCAGGATATACCTGGGGAGAATTTCCTACCCCATGACTTCAACCCACTTGTGCACAGGCCACTATCTTAGGTCTAGCCTCTTGAGAGGTGGCCAAGTGGCAGCTGTTTGATGGGGAAGGAACTGAACAGAGCCTGACAAGTAGTCTGAGCAGTCCACACACATACACATGAAACCCTTCGCAGTGCAGAAAGGAGAGGAGAATGAGAAGAAAAGGGTGTGGGTTGCAGCCTCCATTTGTGCTCTTGTCCTAGTGTTTATGGGAGAAGCCCCAAAAATATTAGGAATAGGGCTGCTCAACACCCCTCACTTCTGACATCCATTCTCCATCTTCTGTCTACCCCAAATAGACCAGACAGTCGTCAAGATGAAGGTCTGCCTTGACTTTTTGTCCTTGGCAGAGCAAGGAAGCAGTTGCACATAGCATTTAAGAGCAATTTTAGAAAATCCCTGAATCTTAATATATTATTGCTCTGTCTTTATTGAATTAGAATAAATGCATTTCCAACAATATGGCACATTCAACAATGTGAGAATTTTTAAAAAGCTGGAACCATCATATCTCAGCTCTTAAACAAAGTTAAGACTTTACTTCACAAAATAACACAGACTTTGGATTTAAAAGTTCCATGACCTGTTTTTTTTCACTCTAGGCTCTCCATAACCCTGGGAAAGCTCCTCCCTTGCCTGTATCCCAGTCCCCCCTTTACCATGTTCTATTTTTAATACCCTCACCTTTTAAACATAATATAAATATACATTTATCATGTTTATTCTTTGCCGTTCTCTCACTACCCCTCCTCCCATACACATACACACTAGAACATAAGTCTCATGAGAGTAAGAACTGTAGTGTATTTTGTTCACTGATATATCCCAAGTACATAGAATAATGTCTGTCACAAGGTAATTACTCAATGAATATTTATTGCATAAATGAAACCCATAAACCTAACATAACTTATAATAACAATCTAATGACAAAAAGAAACTTACTCTAAACTCTAAGCATCACCTTGTTGACAAAAGATCAGGCGCCAGCATTATCCATTTCCTCATTACAGAAGATACCTAAATCACAAAGTAAATACGTATCTACTTTTCAAGTTTAGAAGGGTTTAATTCCTGTTTTTGTATAAAAATATGCTAGGAGATATATATATTTTTTAAAAGACAGCCACCCTGTCCTCTAAAGACACAGCAAAAACAATGACTTTTGTATTGTTCTCCTACATTTCAGCTTAAACCTAGGAAAAAAGTTAATATTGTGTATTTTTAAGATTTTAATAACTTTTCCAAAATTATATGAACGTATTATATAAGAAGCAAATTAAAAATATTTTTTACCGTCTACTCCATTTATTGTCACAGTCATTGTGAAACTCTCTAATATCATTTGATATTGATGAGACAATAAGTTTTTTTTATTTACTCTTAAAAAAAAGGGATACATGTGCAGAACGTGCAGGTTTGTTACATAGGTATACACGTGCCATGGTGGTTTGCTGCACCTATTGACCCATCCTCTAAGTTCCCTCCCCTCGCCCCCACCCTACAACAGGCCCTGATGTGTGTTGTTCCTCTTTCTGTGACCATGAGTTCTGATTGTTCCACTCTCATTTATGAGTGAGAACATGTGGTATTTGGTTTTTGGTTTCTGTGTTAGTTTGCTAAGGATGATGGCTTCCAGCTTCATCCATGTCCCTGCAAAGGACATGATCTCATTTTCTTTATGGCTGCATAGTAGTCCATGGTGTATATACATACCGCATTTTCTTTATCCAGTCTATCATTGATGGGCACTTGGGTTGGTTCCATGTCTTTGCTATTGTAAATAATGCTGCAGTAAACATAAATGTGCATGTGTCTTTATAATAGAATGATTTATATCCTTTTGGTATATACCCAGTAATGGGATTGCTGGGTCAAATGGCATTTCTAGTTTTAGATCCTTGAGGAATCGCCATACTGTCTTCCACAATGGTTCAACTAATTTACATTCCCACCAACAGTGTAAAACCATTCCTGTTTCTCCACAGCCTAGTCAGCATCGTTACCTGATTTTTTAATAATCACGATTCTGACTGCCATGAGATGGTATCTCATTGCCGTTTTGCATTGTGGATTTGCATTTCTCTGATGATTAGTGATGTTGAGCTATTTTTCATATGTTTGTTGACTGCATAAATGTATTTTTTTGAGAAGTGTCTGTTCATATACTTTGCCCAATTTTTGTTGGGGTTGTTTTATTTTTTTCTTGTAAACTTGTTTAAGTTCCTTGTAATTTCTGGATATTAGACCTTTGTCAGATGGGTAGATTGCAAAAATTTTCTTCCATTCTGTAGGTTGCCTGTTCATTCTGATGATAGTTTCTTTTTCTGTGCAGAAACTCTTTAATTAGATTCCATTTGTCAACTATGGCTTTTGTTGCAATTACTTTTGGCATTTTGTCATGAAGTCTTTGCCCACGCCTATCCTGAATTGTATTGCCTAGGTTTTCTTCTAGAGTTTATATGGTTTTAGGTTTTACATTTAAGTCTTTAATCCATCTTGAGTTAATTTTCATAGAATGTCTAAGGAAGGTGTCCAGTTTCTATTTTCTGTATATGACTAGCCAGTTTTCCCAGCACCATTTACCGAATAGGAGATCCTTTCCTCATTGCTTGTTTCCATCAGGTTTGTTGAAGATCAGATAGTTGCATATGTGTGGTGTTATTTCTGAGGTCTCTGTTCTGCTCCATTGGTCTATATGTCTGTTTTGGTACCAGTACCATGATGTTTTGGTTACTGTAGCCTTACACTATAGTTTGAAGTCAGGTAGTGTGATGCCTCCAGCTTTGTTCTTTTTGCTTAGGATTGTCTTGGTTATGTGGGGCCTTCTTTGATTCCATATGAAATTTAAAATCGTTTTTTCTAAGTCTGTGAAGAATGTCAATGGTAGTGTGATGGGAATAGCATTGAATCTATAAATTACTTTGGGCAGTATGGTCATTTTCATGATATTGATTCTTCCTATCCATGAGGATGGAATGTTTTTCCATTTGTTTGTGTCCTCTATTTCCTTGAGCAGTGATTTGTAGTTCTCCTTGAAGAGGTCCTTCACATCCCTTGTTATCCATAGTGCTAGGTATTTTATTCTCTTTGTAGCAATTGTGAATGGGAGTTCATTCATGATTTGGATCTCTGCTGGCCTATTGTTGGTGTAAAGGAATGTTTGTGATTTTTGCACATTGATTTTGTACCCGCAGACTTGGCTGAGGTTGCTTATCCATTTAAGGAGTTTTGGAGCTGAGATGATGGGGTTTTCTAACTATAAAATCATGTTGTCAGCAAACAGAGACAACTTGACTTCCTATCTTCCTGTTTGAATACACTTTCTTTCTCTTGCATGATTGCCCTGGCCAGAACTTCCCATACTATGTTGAATATGAGTAGTGAGAGAGGGCATCCTTTTCTTGCATCAGTTTTCAAAAGGAATGCTCTCAGCTTTTGCCCATTCAATATGATATTGGCTGTGGGTTTTTCATAAATAGCTCTCATTATTTTGAGATATGTTTCATCAATTCTTAGTTTATTGTTAGTTTTTAACATGAAGGGATGTTGAATTTTATCAAAGGCCTTTTCTGTATCTATTGAGATAGTCATGTGGTTTTTGTCTTTGGTTCTGTTTATGTGATGGATTACATTTATTGATTTGCATATGTTGAACCAGACTTGCATCCCAGGGATGAAGCTGACTTGATCATGGTGGGTATGTTTTTTGTTGTGCTGCTGGATTCAGTTTCCCAGTATTTTACTGAGGATGTGGCATTGATGTTCATCAGGGATATTGGCCTGAAGTTTTCTTTTTTTGTTGTGTCTCTTCCCGGTTTTGGTATCAGGATGTTGCTGGCTTCATAAAATGAGTTAGGGAGGATTCCCTCCTTTTCAATTGTTTGGAAAAGTTTCAGAAGGAATGGTACCAGCTCCTCTTTGTATTTCTTGTTGAATTCAGCTGTGAATCCGTCTGTTCCTATGATTTTTTTTGGTTGGTAGGCTACTTATTACTGCCTCAATTTCAGAACTTGTTGTTGATCTATTCAGGGATTTGACTTCTTCCTGGTTTAGTCTTGGGAGGGTGTATGTGTCCAGGAATTTATGCATTTCTTCTAGATTTTCCAGTTTATTTGCATAGAGGTGTTTATAGTATTCTCTGATGGTGGTTTGTATTTCTGTGGGATCAGTGATGATATCTCCATTATCATTATTTATTGTCTATTTGATTCCTCTCTTTTCTTCTTTATTAGTCTAGCTAGCCATCTATCTATTTTGTTAATTTTTTTAGAAAACCAGCTCCTGGCTTCATTGATTTTTTGGAGAGTTTTTGGTGTCTCCATCTCCTTCAATTCTGCTCTGACTTTAGTTATTTCTTGTCTTCGGCTAGCTTTTGGATTAGTTCTTTCTTGCCTCTCTAGCTCTTTTAATTGTGATGTTAGGGTTTTGATTTGAGATCTTTCAAGCTTTCTAATGTGGGCATTTAGTGCTATAAATTTCCCTCTTAACACTTCTTTGGCTATCTCCTAGAGATTCTGGTATATTGTCTCTTAGTTCTCATTGGTTTTGAAGAACTTCTTGATTTTTTGCCTTAATTTCATTATTTACCCAGGAGTAATTCAGAAGCAGGTTGTTCCATTTCCATGTAATTGTGTTGTTTTGAGTGAGTTTGTTAATCTTGAGTTCTAATTTGATTGCACTGTGGTCTGAGAGACTGTTTGTTATGATTTCAGTTTTTTGCATTTGCTGCAGAGTCTTTTACTTCCCATTATGTGGTTGATTTTAGAATAAGTGCCATGTGGCACTGAGAAGAATGTATATTCTGTTTATTTGGGGTGGAGAGTTCTGTAGATGTCTATTAGGTCCATTTGATCCAGAACTGAGTTTAAGTCCTAAATAGCCTCGTTAATTTTCTGTCTCATTGATCTGTCTAATACTGACAGTGGGGTGTTAAAGTCTCCCACTATTGTTGTGTGGGAGTCTAAGTCTCCTTGTAGGTCTCTAAGAACTTGTTTTATGAATCTGGGTGCTCCTGTATTGGGTACATATACATTTAGAATAGGGAGCTCTTCTGTTGAATTGTTTCCTTTACCAGTATGTAATGCCATTCTTTGTCTCTTTTGATCTTTGTTGGTTTAAACTCTGTTTTGTCTGAGACTAGGATTGCAACCCCTGCTTTTCTCTGCTTTCCTTTTGCTTGGTAAATTTTCCTTCATCCCTTTGAGTCTGTGTGTGTCTTTGCACATGTGGTGGATCACCTGAATGCAGCACACCGATGGGTCTTGACTCTTTATCTAATTTGCCAGTCTGTGTCTTTTAATTGGGGCAGTTAGCCCATTTATATTTAAAGTTAGTATTGTTTTGTGTGAATTTGATCCTGTCATTATGATCCTATTTGGTTATTTTGCATACTAGTTGATGCAGTATCTTCATAATGCCATTGGTCTGTTTATTTTGGTGTGTTTTTGCAGTGGCTAGTACTGGTTTTTCCTTTGTGTATTTAGTGCTTCTTTTAGGAGGTCTGGCAGGGCAGAACTGGTGGTAATGAAATCCCTCATCATTTGCTTGTTTGGAAAGGGTTTTATTTCTCCTTCGTTACAAAGCTTAGTTTGGCTGGATATGAAATTCTGGGTTGAAAATTTTTTTCTTTAAGAAAGTTGAATATTAATCTCCAATCTCTTGTGGCTTGTAGAGTTTCTGCTGAGAGGTCCACTCTTAGTCTGATGGGCTTCCCTTTGTAGGTGACCTGGCCTTTCTTTCTGGCTGACTTAGTTTTTCCTTCATTTCAACTTTGGAGAATCTGATGCTTATGTGTCTTGGGGTTGATCTTCTCATGGAATATCTTAATACGTTGGGGAAGTTCTCCTGGATAATATCCTGAAGTGTGTTTTCCAGCTTGTTTCCATTCTCCCTGTCTCCTTCTGGTACTCCAATCAATCATAGGCTCAGTCTTTTTATGAAGTCCCATATTTCTAGGAGGCTTTATTCATTCCTTTTCATTCTTTTTTCTCTATTCTTGTCTGCATGTCTTATTTCAGTGAGGTTGTCTTCAAACTCTGATATCCTTTCTTCTGCTTGGTCAATTTGGCTATTAAAACTTGTGTATGATTCATGAAGTTCTTGCGCTGTTTTTCAGTTCCATCAGGTCGTTTATGTTCCTCTCTAAACTGGTTATTCTAGTTAGAAATTGCTCTAACCTTTTATCAAGGTTCTTAGCTTTTTTACATTGGGTTAGAACTTGCTCCTTTAGCTCAGCATATTTTTTTATTACCCATCTTCTGGAGCCTACTTCTATTAATTCATCCATCTCCTCCTCCGTCCAGTTCTGTGCCCTTGATGGAGAGACGCTGTGATCATTTGGAAGAGAAAAGGCACTCTGGCCTTTTTGGTTTTCAGCATTTTTTCGTTGATTCTTTCTCATCTTCGTGAGTTTGTCTAGTTTTGGTCTTTGAGGCTGCTAACCCTTGGATGGGGTTTTTGTGGGGAGTTTTTTGTTGTTGTTGATGCTGTGGTTGTTGCTTTCTGCTTGTCTGCTTTTAAATGGTCAGGTCCCTCTTCTGTAGTGCTGCTGCAGTTTTCTGGGGGTTTACTTCAGGCCTTATTCATCTGATTCACTCCTGCACCTGGAGATGTCACTCAAGGAGGCTGGAGAACAGCAAAGATGAGTGCCTGCTCCTTCTTCTGGGACCTCTGACCTCAAAAGACACCAACCTGAAGCCAGTAGGATTGCTTCTATATAGGGTGTCTACAAGCCCTGTTGGAGGGTCTCACCCAGTTGGATGGCATGGGGAACAGACCCATTTAATGAAGCACTTTGTCCCTTGGTGGAAGGGGTGTGCCCCACTCGGAGGAAACCCACTCATCTGGGCTTCCCATATTCCTCAGAACTATCAGGAGGAAAGGCTAAGTCTGCTGGTCCACAGAGACTGCGGCCACCTCTCTCACTAGGGTGTCAGGCCCAAGGGTATCCGGGTTCTGTCCCTCAGCCTTTGGCTGGAGGTATTGGAGTTCCTGTAGGGAAGCCCTGTCTGCTGAGGAAGGATGGGTCAGGATCAGGCCTGAAGAGGCACTCTGGCTGCAGACTGCCACAGCTGGTGTGTTGGGCCATGGAGGACAAGTCTTGGACCAAGGCTTGTCCAACCTTCTTGGCTCCAGCAAGGGAAAAGCAAAGCCTGTAGCTTTAGAGATGAGTGCTGCCCTCCCCCAACCCAGGGAGCTTAGTGTGTAAGGTAGTCCCAGTGTTAGCTGCTGCCCTTCCTTCAAGAAGCTCAAACAACTTAAACAGCAGGCCACAGCTACTGTGGTGCTGGTCCCCCCTCCCCTCGGGAGTTTGGTGGGCTTAAGCAGATTCCAGCTGAGAGACTGTTAAGAGTCTGCACATTCCAGGGTTGGGAGGATAGGCCCTGGCGGCATGAGTTTGCAAGTGGGATCTTCCAATTCATGGATTGCATCATTCCGTGGAGAAAGCATGGTTTCCCTGGCTGAGTAGCATACTCACTCACCACCTCCCTTGGCTGGGGTGGGGGGCGGGGCTCCCCTTCCCCATGTGGCTCTCAGGTGGGTCACTGTACTACACTGTTCTTCCTTCTCTCCGTGGGTCACATCAGCCTCCTAGTCAGTTCTGATGAGCGAACCTGGATACTTTGGTTGCCAGTGAAAGACTCACATGTGTATTATGTTTTTTTCCAACGGGAGCCTCCAGACATCACTGTTTCTAGTCGGCCATCTTGGCTTTGCCCCAAAAATGTTTTTAAGGAAGCAAATTTATCAGTGAGAGTTGCATTGACTGTCTCTTATATTCAAAGATCATTAATATTAAAGGCTAAATAGTCTGACATCACTGAAAATTGTCAGATAGAATTTTAATGAAAAGAAAATTAGAACAAAGAGATCTAAAGAAAAGGAAACCTAATAATTTATGGGCACATTGTTCTTTAAGCATTGTATTTGGAATTTGGTGTTTAACAAATAAAAGTATAAGTAGCCAGTGAAAGAAAAATGTGTTATAGCTACAAATGAAAGAAGATTAAAAAGGAAATTATATATTCAAACTTTATATAGTTTAGATTTTTAAGGTAAATTTATTTGTCTGCTAGCATGAAAAGCTTTTTTAACTGGAAAAAATATATATGAGGTTGCATGAGCTGATGTGGAAGCTCTCACTATTTTTCATAGCAGCAGTGGTTTAAATATCATTAACAATCTCATTAAAGTGGAAAACAGGAGTGGATCACAAATGGAGTACAAATGAGGAGGAGGGGAAGGCCTTGTTTAACCACACAGAGATTTGGAAAGGCTGGCATTTGAAAGTGGTACCTGGAACCCAAGGAAGGTTAAGATAATATGCATTGGAAGATATAAGGAAATGATTAATGTGGAATGCCAAGCTTCCCCTACCCCTGCAAAAAAAAAAATAAATAAAGTAAAAAGATCTGAAACCATTTTACTGATGATTTGGTACCACTTTGCATAACAATCCCTGGGGAATTAAAGATGTAAAATAATTTGCTTCTGGACTATATAAATGATAATAGCGTGTGGGTAATTGTGATCTCTGGGCAGAGGCTGTTAATGAGCTCTCAGATCCCCAACAGTAGACACAGACGTCAGCCTGTCCCATCTATTGACAGTGATTGCTGAAGGTCTCCCTCAGTTGAGTTTCTGTTTTATAATAGGAAACCATAATTAAGTATCTGAGAGAAGTGGCCATTGTAAAAAATTCTGTAAAATAAATTTGTATTGAAAGAAATGTGAAACATTTTTAATATCTTTTTTTCCTACCTTAACTTGGTGGACAAATGAAATATCTAAGAGGCAAACCATTCTGAGCTCCTTTTCTCTTCCCCCTACTCATCCTCCAGACAGTACACAAAGCTGGCTGAAACGGTTTTGTCACCACATAACCCAGCCACATGACTCAGATCATGCCCCCCACCAACTTGCACATACACTCTGTCACATTCACCAAGGCCATTGAGTGATTAGCAAACATTATTAAAAGTTTAAAGAAAATAATAGATATTACAACACACACAAAAAAATTTAAGGCTGAATATTAAGTACCACAGTATAACACTTTCTTGGCCATATTTACCAAGGCAGGCATTAGGCTTCTACAATATGGTACTTAACCTTATTGATGTCCTCTCTCCCCAGTACAGCTAGCTTATCGTTCATCTTTCCCACCACCCAAAATCTATGTCTGTTGATATAAAATAGCTCAGTTCTTTTTTGTCTCCTTAAAATTAATACATTTGAGGCCTGGTCTTCTATTCCCCAAGCCATTAGCAAAACATTTAATACGCTACAATTCCTTTTAGGGGGAAAAAACCCAACTCTGGTGCTCTAAGGTAAAGAAATCATATATTTTTTAATCCTCAAAATAAAGCACTCTGCAAAGTTCCAGGCAAATGGAAGACACTGTTATTGATCACTGTTGTTGTTGCTCTTTTTTAAAAAAAGTTTTAATTTTGTGTAATTACATAGTAGCTGTATATATTTATGGGGTACATGAGATACTTTGATACAGGCATGCAATGCATAATAATCACTTCATGGAAAATGGGGTATCTATTCCCTCAAGCATTTATCTTTTGTGTTACAAAAAAATCCAATTATACTACTTTAGTAAATGTTAAATGTACCATTAATTTATTATAGATTTTAGTCACCCTGTTGTGCTATGAAATACTAGGTCTTACTCATTTTTCCTATTTTTGTACCCACTAACCACCCCCTCTTCTCCCTACCAACCCCCTCACTACCCTTCCCAGCTTCTGGTAACCATCTTTCTACTCTCCATCTCCATGAGCTGTATCGTTTTAATTTTTAGCTCCCACAAATAAGTGAGAACATGTGGAGTTTGTCTTTCTGTGTCTGGCTTATTTCACTTATCATAATGACCTCCAGTTCCATCCATGTTGTAGAAAATGACAGGATCTCATTTTTTTATGGCTGAATAGTACTTCATTGTGCATATGTACCACATTTTCTTTATCCATTCATCTGTTGATGAACACTTACGTTGCTTCCAAATCTTGTCTATTGTGAATAGTACTGCAATAAACATGGGAGTGCAGATATCTCTTCAATAACCTGATTTCCTTTCTTTTGGGTATATACCTAGCAGTGGGATTGCTGAATGGCATAGTAGCTCAAATTTTTTTAGGAATCTCCAAACTGTTCTCCATAGTGGTTGTACTAGTTTATATTCCCTCCAACAGTGTATGAGGATTTCCTTTTCTCCATAACCTTGCCAGCATTTTTTATTGCCTGTCTTTTGGATATAAGCCATTTTAGCTGGGGTGAGATGGTATCTCCTTGTAGTTTTGATTTGCATTTCTCTGATGATCAGTGATGCTGAGCGCCTTTTCATTATACGTCTTTGCCATTTGTATTTCTTCTTTTGAGAAATGTCTATTCAGATACTTTGCTAATTTTTAATTAGCAATCTAATCAGATTATTAGATTTTTTGCTATAGATTGGTTTGAGCTCCTTATATATTGTGGTTATTAATCCCTTGTCAGATGGGTAGTATGCAAATATTTTCTCCCATTCTGTGTGTTATCTCTTCATTTTGTTTGTTTGTTTGGTTGGATTTTTTTTGTGCAGAAACTTTTTAACTTGATGTGATCCTGTTTGTCCATGTTTGGTTTGGTTGCCTGTGCTTGTGTGGTATTACTCCAGAAATCTTTGCCCAGGAAAAAGTCCTGGAGATTTTTCTCAATATTCTCTTTTAGAAGTTTCATAGTTGGAGGTCTCAGATGTATGTCTTTAATCCATTTTGATTTTTTTAGATGGCAAGAAATAGGGGTCTAGTTTCTTCCACATAATATCCATTTTTCCCAGCACACTTTATTGAAGACACTGTCTTTTTCCCAATGTATGTTCTTGTCAGCTTTGTTGAAAATGAGTTCACTGTTGATGTATGCATTTGTTTGTGGGTTCTCTACTCCATCCCATTGATCTATGTGTCTTTTATTATGCCAGTGCCATGCTGTTTTGGTTACTATAGCTCGATAGTGTAATTTGAAGTCAGGTAATGTGATTCCTCTAGGTTTGTTCTTTTTCCTTAGGATAGCTTTGGCCATTCTGGATATTTCTGTGGTTCCATATAAATTTTTGAATTGTTTTTCTATTTCTGTGAAGCATGTCATTGGTATTTTGGTAGAGATCACATTGATTCTGTAGATTGCTTTGCATAGCATAGACATTTGAACAATAGACATTTTAACAATATTGATTCTTCCAAACCATGAACATGGAATATACTTCCATTTTTTGTATCCTCTTGAATTTCTTTCATCAGTGTTTTATAGTTTTCATTGTAGAGATCTTTGACTTCTTTGATTAAGTTAAATCCTAGGTGTTTAATTTTATTTGTGGCTATTGTAAATGGGACTTTTTAATTTCTTTTTCATATTGTTCAGTGTTGGCATATAGAAATGCTACTGATTTTTGTATGTTGATTTTGTATTCTGCAACTTTCCTGAATGTGTTGATCAGTCCTAATAGCTTTTTGGTGGAGTCTTTAGGTTTTCCCAAATATAAGATTACATCATCTGAGAGCCAGGATAATTTGATTTCTTTCTTTCCAATTTGGATGCCCTTCATAACTTTCTCTTGTCTGACTGCTCTAGCTAGGATTTCCAGTACTGTTTTGATTAGCAGTGGTGAAAGTGGCCTCCTTATCTTGTTTCAGGTTTTAGAGAAAAGGATTTCAGGTTTTCCCAACTTGGTATGGCACTAGCTGTGAGTCTGTTGTATATACCTTTTATTATGTGGAGGTTTGTTCCTTCTATACCCAGTTCTTGAAGGGTTTTTATCATGAAGCAATGTTAAATTTCATTAAATATTTTTCCAGAACCAATTGAAATGATCGTATGGTTTTTGTCCTTCATTCTGTTAATAGGATGTATCACATTGATTGATTTGTATATGTTGAGCCATCCTTGCATCCTTGATGTAAAACTTACTTGGTCATGATGAATGATCTTTTAATGTATTGTTGAATTCAGTTTGCTAGTATTTTGTTGAGGACACTGTTGTTATTCTTAACACCTCCATGGTCAGCAAAAACTCTCTCTGTGTTCAGAATCCCCGAGAACTTTCAGGTCTTCCCCTGTGTTGCGCCACCAGTCCCACCAACCAGGCCTGGCAGTTTGGAATAATACCCAGCCTTTATCCCACAGTGGTCCACGTCTCCAGAAACACTACACAGACTATATAAGGAATTGGCTTTCAGTGATTTCTTACAATGTCAGGGCCCTGGCTCCTGGGTTTCCCCAATAAGCAAAGCTTCTTCTTCCTATCCTTTATTGAAGCCCACTATCTTCACTGCCGAAGAATACTTGGCACAGTCCCTTCCTCTTATCTCTGGACCACTTAAGCTTGAATATTTTCTAAACTTCTCTCTCCCCTAGACATCCAAATACTTTTATTCTTATTAGTGCCCAGACCCAAAGATCTTGTCCTTGGGATTCCTGGTAATGCAATATTTCGGACCAGTTAATTCCAAGGTTTAGAGCCTCACAGCAACTCACAGACCCTATTTCTCTGGAAGTGGTGCTAAGTTCACCTCTTGTTTTCCTGTTCTTTCTTCCTTCTGAATTCATGGAGACTTGAATCAGTGGGTTTCCTTTAGGCCTTGGGATATTTTTCCTGCTGCATTTTGAGAGCCTCATCTCAGGCTACCTGTGGTCTCATGACATTTTAACCAGGTTGCTGGTCAAAGATGCACAGCACTCCAGGACTGAAAATTTTGAGGGATTCTTCAAATACAGCCCAGGCCCTTAACTTACCAGAAGTTAGAAAAATAATAACATTTAATTTATTGAATTCTTAATAAATTCTTCCCAGTGAGTTTCTCCAGTGTTAAGCACCTCATATACATGATCACAATTATCCTCAAATCTCAATGAGATAAATATTTTTATTATGTCCATTTTACAGATGAAGAAATTGAGATTCAAAAGGGCTAAACAATTTGCCCAAGATCACAAAACTAGTAGGTGCCAAAGTCAAGTCTGAATGCACTTAACTACTAGGAATACTGCCACTGAAATTATTTCTTTAACAAGCCCTCTGAAACCAGCCCTAATATGTTACTAATCTGTGCATTTATAAGCCAGTTTCAGATGCCTTCTCTAGTTAAGAGGCTGGCAGTTGACATGATGGTCCAGCCCAGAAAAGCTTGCTGAGAACTGCTAAGCAGAGCTAGAAGCTCCCCCTCAAACATAGCTCACAAAGAAGGTTTCCTACGAGGCCCTAGGAGATTGTATTAGTCTGTTTTCCCACTGCTGATAGAAATACTCAAGACTGGGCAATTTACAAAAGAAAGAGGTTTAATGTACTTACAGTTCCACATGGCTGAGGAGGGCCTTACAATCACGGCAGAAGGTGAAAAGCACATCTTACATGGTGGCAGACAAGAGAATGACAGCCAAGTGAAAGGGGTTTCCCCTTATTAAATCTTCAGATCTCATGAGGCTTATTCACTGCTACAAGAACAGCATGGGGGAATCCGCCCCCATGATGCGATTATCTCCCACTGGGTCCCTCCCACAACACAAGGGAATTATAGGAGCTACAATTCGAGATAAGATTTGCATGGAGACACAGCTGAACCAAATCAGAGATGCTCTGAAACTCAGAACAGGGAAACTCAGAATAGGGAAAGATTGTCCAACACAGACCTAAAGAGTCCAGATAAACCCTTGGAGTCATTGACTATTAATGACAGTCATCATCCCTACTTCTTCTCCCTGAGAGGCCATCAAACTCTCAAAATAGCCAAGCTTGGCTTCTGACCAGCTCACAGAACTAAGGCCCCAGAGACTTCTCTACTATTATGTGAGGGTTCACTGGAAGTTGCCAAGTTAACCAAGCTAATTGCTAAATTTCTAGGCAGGATCACAAAGGCAACTGAAACATCTGGCCCAATCGTAAGTATGGCCCATATTAGCCATACTTGGGCTTCTCAGAGGATCGCTATAAAATTTTTAGGTATATTACAACTACATGAAACACCCTCAAGATTCGCCCCAGAACTTGTGCATCCCACCTCTGGCTTGAGCTCCCCGGGAACTCCCACACATCTAACATCCTGCAGTTGCACAATACTGCTATTGGAGCTTTTGGCTAATTGGTCTTTCCTGAATGTCCTTTCCATTATGTCTCCACAGTTACACTCAGGTTACAAAAGAGCAGTTCCAGAACTCTGCTTCATACTCAAACCTTGGTTCTCCATCCTGTAAGTATCATCCTGAATCCTGACCTCTAGCTCCATGGGTACCCGCAACACTAGTATATCCCTTCTGTTTCATTCATTGTCTAGAAGGCATTGACAAGGCAACTTGGTATAAAACACAACCCAAGAGATATAGATAGTAGTCCTAGAAGTGTCACTGACTAGGCAATTCATTGAAATGTGTGTGCTCCAGTCTCCTCACCTCTGGGATGAGCAGTCTGAATGATTAGGAGGCTTCTTGCCAGCTCCAGCTGTCCAGGTTTTCTGCTCCAATGTTTTGCTACCATTTAAAGTGAGAAATAGCTTATTCCCTAATTATTCCTTTTCTTTTCTTCTCTATAGCGGCTGGTATTTCCAGTTTGTTCCCTAATGTCTCAACCTTGGAGACAT
Source organism: Nomascus leucogenys (assembly GCF_006542625.1). Taxonomy (NCBI): domain Eukaryota; kingdom Metazoa; phylum Chordata; class Mammalia; order Primates; family Hylobatidae; genus Nomascus; species Nomascus leucogenys. The sequence goes on from NC_044382.1 coordinate 122,753,299, forward strand.
CTTTGATTTTGTTTTTGTTTTGTCTGCATAACTAGCCTAACAGTGCCAAGTTCTAACATATCCCTCTACCTCCACTGTTTCAGCCTCCATCCATGTCGTTTTTACTTGTATACGAACTTCTCCAAATTTCTTGCTAATTTAGCCCTCTTACTTTTTTTCTTCCCAACACTTTATTCAGTTATACAACAATCAACTCCTTCAGGTGTTATTTGATGTTTTCCTTCTGATGAGAGGCTCCCAAGTACCTCTTGCATTGGTTAAACTTTTAACAAAGGGTTTCAACCAGTATCCTAAGCATATTCATCTTAGGCTACCTGTGGTCTCATGACATTTGAAGTCTGTAGAGAGAACACAATAGTAAGGAACTCTTGAAATAATATTTGTGGTTTCTTACAGACCCCTAAACTTAGAAAAGGTTATAGAAAGTTAGTTGCTGCTTATTAACATCTAAAAGCTTGTGTTATTCCCATAGGGAGAAACAAAAAAAATTAGCAATTGCAATTTGACAGTGACATAAACACCTGTCTGGCTAATGAATTCGTTGCCAAGTGCATGTTCCAAATGAGAAAGCAATGTCACCTTTAACATAAGTGGCTTTTCTTAGAATGCTGGAGTTACACCAAGGGAAAGTAAAATCTGTGAATAACAAAATAGAAATTGTTGGAGTTATGTCTCTGTGAACCTTAAAATGGGAGTACTATGTCATTTGAGTTCACTATACCACATTTCCCAACTTTTTCATGAACAATCATGGTGCCAACCCCCATTAAATTTTCACAAGAATCTTCAGATCCATTAATTCATGTAATTTTGTAAAAGCGAAATAAGATGCTCTTTTTTCTAATCCTAGGAGATAAACTACCCAAATTATACAAAAGTAAATTCTCAAAACTAAAATCACCAGGCTCTCAAAGTTGCTAAATATAACCACTAAGAAAACAGACTTCCCAAAAGCTGATATATGCCAAGTGTCTTGTAGGTTGAGACTCTTCCGTGCTATAACACATGGTGAATCACAGGAAACATTTTAAAACGCAATATTCAACTGAAACACCACTCTTTATTAATTAGAGTTCTGGAATTAGGACACAATATCCTTGGTTTATTTTTTTCCAGTTGTATTGAAGTATAATTGACAAATAAAAATTGTATACATACATTTTTAAACTGTATATATTTAAGGTATACAACGTAATATTTTGATATATATTATATATGTACATTGTAAAATAATTACCCCTATCAACCTAATTAAGATATCTATCACCTCACATAGTTACCATGTTTTTTGTGGAGAGAATGAGAGCACTTAATGTCTACTCCTTTTGCAAATGTCAAATATACAATGTAGTATCATTAACTATAGTCACCACACTATACATTAGATCTCTAGAACTTATACATCTTACACAACTGAAACATGGTATTTTTTGGCCAACATTTCCCCATTTCCCCCAGTCCTCAGGCCCTGGTAGCCACCATTCTACTTTCTGCTTCTATGAGTTTAACGTTTCTAGATTCCTCATGTAAGAATTTAATGTTTCTGGGTCTGGCTTATTTCACTTAGCATAATGTCCTTTGGTTCATCCACACTGTAGCATCTGTCAGAATTCCCCTGCTTTTTATGGAAGAATAATATTCCATAGTATGTCAGTGGGTGTGTGTATCTCACATTTTCTTTACACATTCGTCCATCAATGGAAACTTAACTTGACTCCATATCTTAGTTATTGTGAATAATGCTGCAGTGAACATGGGATGCAGATACCTCTTAGAGATATCGATTTCCCTTGGGATATATACCCATAAATGAGATTGATGAATTATATGAAAGTTCTATTTTTAACTTTTTTTGAAACCTCCATACTGTTTTCCATAACAGCTATACCAATTCACATCTCCACCAACAGTGTACAAGGATTCCCTTTTCTTTACATCCTCCCCCAAATATTTATCTTTTGTCTTTTTAATAATGACCATCGTAACAGGTATAAGGTGATATTTCAGTGTGGTTTTAATTTGCTGACTAGTGATGTTTAACATTAATTATATAAGATCATGCCATCTGAAAAAAGACAATTTTATTTCTTCTTTTTTAATTTAGATGCGTTTTTGCTACTTTTCTTGCCTAATTGCCAAATTTCTGTGGCCAGGACTTGCAGCATTATATCAAATAGTACTAGCAAGAGGAGGCATCCTCGTTTTGTTTTTAATCTTAGATGAAAAGCTTTCCTACCAATGGTGATATTTAGTGTGATGTTAGCTGTGGGCTTGTCATATATGGCCTTTATTACATTGAGGCCCTATTCTCAGAGTTCCACTAGGCACTGCCCTAGTAAAGGCAATCTGCGATGGCTCCACCCTGCACCACACCTCTGCCTGGGCACCCAGGCAGATACATTCTCTTAAATACCAGGTGAAAGCTGCCTGATACATTCTCTAAAATACTAGGTGAAAGCTGCCAATCTTCCATTACTCTTGCATTCTAAGAGCCTGCGGACTTAACAGCATATGGAAGTTTATAATACCTATGGCTTGTGCCCTCCAAAGTGGTGGCCGGAGAAGTCCCTGTGAACCATTGAGCTGTGTCTGGAGGCAGAGCAGTGAGGATACAAGAAGCAGCATCTTGAATTGGCACAGAGTAGCAGCAGCCCGGGCTGTCACCTGAAACCATTCTATTTTCTCAGGTCTCTGGGCCTGTGATGGGACAGGCAGCATTAAATATTTCTGAAATGCCTTCAGGGCCGTATCACTGTCGTCTTGACTATTAGCACCTGGCTCCCCTTTGCCATGCTAATCTCCCTAGCAAGTGGTTGCTCCAAGCACCCTTGTATTTCTCTCCCGAAAATGGTCTTCCTTTGTCTACCACATGGTCAGGCTGCCAATTTTCCAAATTTTTATGCTCTGCTTCCTTTTTAATTAAAAAGTCCACCTTTAGGTAATTTTCTTGCTGTCATATCTGATCATAAGCTATTAAAAGTAGTCATGCCACGTCTTGAAAGCTATGCTGCTGCGAAACATCTTCTGGCAGATACCCTACATCATCACTCTTAAGTTCAGCCTTCCACAAAGCCCTAGGGCATGGGCATAATGCAGTCAAGTCTTGCTAGAGCATAACAAGGGTGACTTTTGCTCCAGTTCCCGCTAACTTCCTCACTTTTATATGAGGCCTTGTCAGCATGGCCTTCACTGTCTACATTTTTATCAGCATTTTAATCATAACCACTTAACCAATATATAATAAATTTTAAACTTTTCCTTATCTTCCTGTCTTCCTCTGAACCCTCTAAATTCTCCCTCTGCTCATCACCCCCAGTTCCAAATCCACTTCCACATTTTCAAGTATTTCTATAACAACACTCAAATCCTTGGTACCAATTTTTTGTCTTAGTTCATTCAGTGTTGCTTTAAAGGAATACCTGAGACTGGGTAATTTATAAGGAAAACAGTTTATTTGGCTCACAGTTCTGCAGGCTGTACAATGTGCAAAGTGCTAGCATTTGCTTCTGGTCAGGTCCTCAGGTTGCTTCCGCTCATAGCAGAAGGTGAAATGGAGTTGGCATGTGCAGAGATCACATAGCAAGAGAGGAAGCAACTTGGGGGAGGTGGCAGGCTCCTTTTAACAACTAGCTCTCTCATGGCAACTTACAGAGCAAGCACTCACTCATTACCACAAGGATAGCACCAAGCCACTCATGATGGATCCACTGCCATGACCCATACACCTCCCACTCAGCTCCACCTCCAACATGGAAATCAAATTTCCACATGAGGTTTGAGGGGACAAACATCCAAACTATAGCAGTCAAAAACTACTAGGTTAGAATAAAGAGCAACTCCAATGCTTCCGCCCTCTTCAATTACCAAAACCTAATGTGTGAATGAAACTGAATTGGTTCTATATTTGTCTCAGCTTCACTAAAGAAGGACGTAGGAATTGGGGCAGAGAGTTTATGTGTGCAGTATCCTCCTGTTTCTACTTTCCCTTACCATAATCTTTCCCAAATACACACAGATGAATAGACATGTACACGCACACACAAAGTGTGATTTAAGAAAATAATGATTGTCTGCCCTTCTCCCTCTTCCAAACTTTCTATGTGGAAAAATCTGCAGATATAGGTAGCTGCTGGAGGTTTCAATCAGAACCTTGACTCTTACCAAATAACTGAATTCTGAATGACCTTTGGCCATGTGAAAAACAGCCTTCATGTTAGATTCAACTCCGAAAGGAATGCTATATAACAGTAGAGACTGTATACAGACTCTCTGTCTCTCTCTCTCTCTCTGTCTCTCTCTCTCTCTCTCTGTGTATATATATATATATATATAAAAAATAGTAGGGTCTATGTATAGGCTCACTCTGTATATAGGGTCTCTACTGTTATATATAATATATAATGTTATATATAACATATATGAATATATAAATATTTTGATATATATTTACATTATATGTATATATTCCTTCTGAAAGTAAAATCTCTGTAGGTAAAGCCAAAATGGTACCACTCAATTGCCAGATTCTGCCCTCTGGAAGCCTATTTTAGGGCAAAGCTTCAGAAATTTGAGATGTCTGACCTCCCTCTAGGTTGTTGCCTTTTGAAGAGCTGCTATTTTCCCAAACATGCAGATAGACAAGCCATTATAATGTTGTGGCATATTTATAAGATGTAATTGCTGATAATCTCTGGAGAAGATTTCAATTTCTTTTCACTTTGTAAAAATGTTATGACCTAACTCTAAATGTTCCTCTGCTCCGTAAGCAGCACCTCACCTTCATACTCCCTGTGAATGTGTTATTAATGGGAAAGAGCAGAACCACTGAAAGATTTCTCTAATCATCCAGCCTAATTACAAGAGGAGTAAATTACTAAACATTGTGCCTTAAATATAATAAAAAGAATAATTTAGTAACCCAACAGGAAGCTGCTCTCTCAGTCAGATAATAACATATTACGTTAGGTCCAGGAAATGTACCTCAGTGCTTATTATCATCACAATCACATTATTTATTATTTATAGATCATGTTACTTACTGGTAGGGAGTTGCACAGGACACACACCCTGTTCACGTGCATGTACGGTCATTACTCAGGTAGTACCGGCCAAAGAAACATGGGACTTAAGAAAAATGACTATTGAATTCAGTCAGTCCTGGTATGTTTGTCATTTTCAAAATTAGGATGCTGTTCAGAACCCAGAAATCCTTTTCAAACAAGACTGACTTCTCCCCTTCAGAAATTCAAAAGTAAAGTTTTGTGGCTTCACATTCCTTATTACTTCCAAACAAAGCCCTGCTATTTACACAATTCTGATCAATCGCCCCTTCCATACCCTATGTTCAGTTCCCTTCCTAAGCAATCCCCTTCCCCAATTATGATAGTACTCCTGTGCACACTGTTTCTGTCTCCTCAAAGCATCAGCAGCTATCAAAACTACCTCCCACCAAGGGGAGAGAGTTAGGCTCAACTGACTGATGGCTGAAGTTAATGAGGTTAAGGCCAAAAGTCCCATTTGAACCCATTAGTTTTTCTATATGCCATGTTAAGTGACTACTCTTGAGTCCAGCCACCTACTTAGCAAACCCATGAAAATGACCATGGGTGGGTTGGGTGAAATGGTAAAGTGCTCTCAGAGCCAATCCATATCCCCTCTTCATCTAAGGCAGTGTTAAAAGTATAAGAGATTATTCCAAAGAGGAAACTTCCTCTGCTTTATAACTCTGTCCTTGAATACCAGCAAATAATATTTAAGAGAGTCATATTATCTGCAAAGCTCAGCCTCTGTCTTCTCCAAGTCCTGGTACGGGCATCTCTCTCTCCCTCTCTCCTTTTTTGTTTTTTTTTTTTTTTTTTTTTTTTTTTTTTTCTGAGATGGAGTTTCGCTCTTGTTTCCCAGGCTGGAGTGTAATGGTGTGATCTCGGCTCACCACAACTTCCACCTCCCAGGTTCAAGCCATTCTCCTGCCTCAGCCTCACAAGTAGCTGGGAATACAGGTGCCTGCCACCACTCCCAGCAAATTTTTGTATTTTTAGTAGAGACAAGGTTTCGCCGTGTTGGCCAGGCTGGTCTTGAACTCCTAACCTCAGGTGATCCACCTGCCTCGGCCTCCCAAAGTGCTGGGATTACAGCGGTGAGCCACTGAACCCAGCCAAGGAAGCATCTCTTGAAGTCGCCATCCTTCAGATTCAGGTGGCCCCAATTCCTAATCCAATCAGTAAATATCGCCATCCAATAGGGGTTTGAATTATTACTAGTAGCCCCAGCAAGAGAGCTGGTGTTTGTTTTGTCTGCCAAGTGGACCCCACTCCCCCAATGCCAGCCTAATCTCAGTAGGGCCAAGCCAAAGCTTGTATGTGGCCCCTAAGCCAAGTGCTGCTTTAGTGTCTGGATTCCAGAAGGCCACGGGCATCAGCTGACTTTTTTGTGCAGCCTGCTGCCCTAATACCCAAGTCCAACCCAGGACCCAGTCCGTTTGATTGGTTTAGATACTCTGCCTCTGTACTGTCTTCCAGAATCCTCTTCTACGATAAAATCACACCTTCCAAACTGAAGACAGGGTGATCCCCCTGTGATGGACAGCAACCACAGCCAGCCTAGTCTGCAGATTTTCAAGGATTTCCCTATATTCCTCACTGCGATGCCCATTCCCCATTGAGGATCTGGTATTGATGGTTTCCAGTTTCTGTAACTGGCTTCTCCTTCCCCTCTTCCTCCTATACACCCTCTCAAGTCTTGAGTTGTCAAAGATCCAGTATGCCTTGCACCTGAACTAGGACATAGGGGCTAATACTTTATTATCAACTTTATTTTCCAAGTTGCAGAAACAGAGAACAGCTGAATAAGCACATGTTTTAAAATAGTAATGAGGGGATGTTTGAAATAAAAGTATATGGGAACAGTTGGCAGAGTATTTCTTTCCATGAGGGTAAACTGTTGTCATCCTGATGCATGACTTTACTTTCTAATCCATCCCACTTTTCTGTACCGTGGGTTCTAGGGCCTAATTATTTCTTTTCAACTTACCTTAAAGCAAATGGCACTGTGAACCACTTAACTTAGAGCTGACGAAACACATATGCATGAGAAACCTTCCTTGGAGGATATAGGGTGAAAAGCAGTCCTGACAACTCCTGATTAATTAAATGGAAATCAGGATCTATGAAATGATGTTTTGCCACCCTGAGCCTGGGTCATGCCATGACCCTACAGCTGGTTGGAACTCACCTCTTGCCACAGATTCTCTGTGCATCTTCTTTACATTTTTTCAGCCTGGACCTTTCCCTCTGTTCTCATTGGGACCACTGGGTAGGTCAGCAAATGTTTCATTTCCCACTTTCCATTCTGGGTGCAGGCAAGATAACCAAACACTTGTTATATAGCACTTCTTCAGTAAGCCCTGAATTTGCTTACTTCTTGTGCCTTGGAGATGGCTATAAGACGCTTTTTGTCCCAAAGAATAACTTTTGGTCTCAGCATGCTTTGCCTACGGTATGCCAGAGCTAATCCAGATTTCTTTCAGGAAAAAAATTTAGTAGATATTCAATAAAGATAATTTTTCACAGGCAAGAAAAAATGGCTCTATTCGTGCCCAAATAATAACCACTCCACTTTTGCATGACACTTTAACACCATAAAAACACTTTGGCAGATATTGTTTTCTCATTTTGCTTTTACGAAACCTCAACAACTGGATCAATATGGTGCCATTTACTCAACAGATAAGGAAATTGAGTCACAGGAATGGTAAATAGTTTGATCATGTTCACACAGCTGATGAATGGTAGAGCCGTGTATAGAAACCAGGTCTCCACTCAAGGAGAGAGAGAAGTCTCAGAAGCAAAACATAAGACATCAAAGAAGCAAAGTTGATGCTTACATGGACATTTGAAGATAGCCCCAGGCAGGGATGCTGGGAGGTCTAGTGAGGCCTCAGCATATACATATACATACTTGTATTTTAATGGTCTGGTTGCTTTACACACACACACACACACACACACACACACACTTTTTAATACACTTACAAAATACAAATGAACCTAAAACCTCATTGGGTCATAAATTCGAAGGGTACATGAAAGTTGAAAGTGACATAGGCAAGTTGCCCACCTCCCCACTCTATCACCATGCCTCTCCTCCTGCTTCTTGACCAGCCCTGACGTTGGGAATTTCCTTAAGCCATTTTCATTAAGGATAATACAATAGGTTCTGTCTGCTCTCTCTTTTAAAAGGTAGTCAATTTTAGTCTTTCCCACTAGTGAAAGCAGGAGAGCTGCTTTACCTTAATCATTAGCTTCACTGCTCAAGGAGAGCAGGCACATGGGGTCTACAGGGCCTTGTGCAGACTCTGAGCTCAGGCGGGATCATCAATCATGGAGCTGCCTGGCCTGGGATGCTCCCTCACTGGGACATGTGACTTGGGCACAGCTGGACCCTTCGAAACTGGCTGGGCACTGCTGGGCCCAAGCCCGGAGATGCCCGCCCACCCACAGGCTCCTGGCCGGCCCTTGCAACTGTTTCATTTACTGCTTGGGACAATTCTCCACAGGGCTCAGGAAAGCGCATGCTGCTGCCACACTCGGCTCCGCTTCCCCTTCCAAGCCCTAATGAGGTGAGATAATGGATGCAGGAAAGTGTGCAAATGCAAATCAATATGGAACATATGCTCCAGGTTCCTCTGTTACCTCAGAGCCAGGCAGAGAGAGAAGAGGAAAGACTTTGAAAATATTTTGAGACCAGGACTTTTTACTCTCCCCTAAAGAATACCCAAAACTGTGAAATTGTAGCTTCCTTGCTCTTTTGCAGCCCTGGACCAGGAGACAAATTGCTAATTTTGATGGTGTCTCAGGAACGGCTTTACTGCTTGCCTGTCTTTGTACTACAACACAAAATTAAATCATTCAGGAAGAATGAGGAACAAATATTTGGCACCAATTCTCCTATTTTATTTCTGCAAAAGTCTCAGTATCCCTTTGAGCATGAAGAGGGAGGCCTTGGACTGAAGAGGAGAGCCGGCCATAGGCCTCTGGATCTCCCCAGCCAGGCCTCCTGCCGCCTGCATTTTGGCTCAAGTAGCCCAGGCAAAAGGCCAGGCAGAGCTGGGCCTTCTGCCCGAGCCATTGCGTCAGTGGGCTCAGCAGGCCACACTGCTGGCCAAGGAGGTCTCCGCTTTCCGGAGTCCAGGGGATGGAGAAGCTGGCATGGCCCTCTCTGCACTAGCCAAATATCCTGCGGAGGGAGCTTTTGACGGGACCTTTCAGGGCTTACATCAGATGCTGAACAAGCAAGAGAAAGGAAGCTAGCAGTTGTCTGGGCTGCCTGCTCTGTGCCCCATCCTCTGCATCCCAGTGTGGTCAGTGTTCTCATCTCTGTTGGCAACATGAGGAAACAGCAAGACTCCAGGTATTCAAGTAAATAGTGGAGATGGAAAGAAAACCCAGGTCTGCCAGTCTCCAAACATGTACTCTTTCTGCTTTACAAGAAGGCATTTCCTTTGTTTCCTATACCCTGGTTATGGTCATGACATACGTCAACTGAGCGCTCAAGAACCAGAAGTCCCCAAGATCATTAGTCAACAAGGATGAATCAGTTCCCTGCAAAGGCCCATCTTTTCTCCTCACAGACCTCATGTATTTTGATAATGGATCATACGCCTCTGTCATTCCATCTATAGGCCCTTACCTTACCCCAAATCACTCTTTAGCAAGAACAGAAATGACAACAGTGACAACACTGACCTCACAAGTGTCAAAGCCTTTCAACATGTAGCAAACTCCTATTTATCCAGAACTCTGAGAAAAGGGGTAGAGGGTGCTCTGTAGACCAGCTGATTTGGTAGACAGGCTTCAAGCCCTAATACCTCTTACTGGCTGTCTGACCTTAACCAAGTTACTTTCCCAGAGGAGCTGGAGAACCTAGAGGACTTGGCTTCACATCTTCCATGACAATGGGATAATAGTGACTGCCCTAAAGGGTTGTCAGGAGGATTAACAAAATATGAGCCGGACCCTGAAGATAGACCATCTCAGTTCCTGCCCCTTATCCACTGCCTAGTAGTCGTACAACCTTGGGCACAACACTTAACCACTCTGTGCCTCAGTTTCCTCAACTATAAGATGACTTAGAACAGTGCTGGTTCAGGCTAGTGCTGTGAATTGAAATTAAAATAAGTAAATGATGGATATGAAGTGCTTAGTGATACATAGGAAGTACTCTACAACGGCAACCATATCCATGAGTGACTTGCAAAGATTTCGAATATCATATCTTTAACTCTCCACATAACCACCGTTCTGATTTTTAATCAAGCCATCTGCCTTTAGGATGGTGAGTCAACAGGCATTTCTCCATCATGCCATGTGCCTAGACAGTATGATGCTGGAGGATCTCTGGTTCCTTCTGCTGCTCCTTTGGGTCTGATACTGAATTAGCAGGTCTTGCTTTCCCACAAGCTGCAGATTAAGTCAGGGACCCTGTCCTTGGGCAACCATCTCTCTGGACTGATACATGGGGAAGAGTCCAGCAATAAGCAGGCAAACACTCTAGATACCTGAGAGGGTGTCCACTGTGTGCCCACTGGCTCTGAACACAGTCCATTGGCTGTGCTTAAAGCCAAGTTGATGCTCCCTCAGGGAGAAGCTAACTGAGCCTCTAACAACTTAAATGACTTGTAAAATTCTCTGAGAGAATGCCTCCACACAATCATGTTTATTTTGCTAAGAATTCACAATGCATGAATAGGTCATGATCCTGCGGTTTGAGTTTCTGGATAAGAAATGATTAGGGATAGGGGCCATGGTTCACCCAAAACATTCCAGTGCTAAAGGTCAGCCAGCGTGTCTGCAAACAAGGTTTAGAACAGATTTGCCCCTAACATTTCTGGGACCCCAGACAAGAGTACAGGTGGAATCCCACTGTGAAATAAAAATGTTCTGTCCTCCTACCCTGACAAAATGAGGTCAAAAACTAGAAAAGGGAAGATTCATATGTAGAATTTGTAGACTCCTCAGAGTTTTGTGCAAGCATAAGGTGGCACCAGGAGAGCTATTCTGTGACCCTTGGCTCATCTGTAGCACCAGGGACCTCATGGGTCTGAGCATGGACACCACAGACCACGTGTCCAGCTCCATCCACACTCCCTTCTGATAGCCACCCCTCAGCCACCCCTCAGACTTAGAGGCCACACTTTAGTGCCTGGATCATCCTCAGAGGATAGACCCAGCCTTGATACAGGATGGGGGTTGTTTATGGAGAGAATTCCAGGAACCCTGAACCCAGAGTATGGTCTAGAAGTGGGCAGTGTGAGCTGGAGTGAGGGAGAATACTCTCAGCGCTGAAGACCCTTTGCTGTGACAAGGATATGTGGCTGCCAGAAGCTAGATTGGGTGTTTCTCAGGTGCAAGACCCCTTTTGCCCTGGTCTGTGCCTAAGACCTCAATCATTGTCACTTTAAATGTTCAGTGACTCTGAGTGAAGAGTAGACTGCACAATCATACTGTCTACCAGAAACCTACCTCGCTCTCTTCTATACCACTTCCTCAGACCCTGAGCTTTTCTGCAATAACCGCAATACTTCATTACGTGAAATTCAGCATCACAGGTCCTTGACAGATTTTTATTGGCTGAGTCTTCTTCTGTCTCTCACACTGGTATGGCCTGAAGGGAAGACATTTCAATGCATGCTGTGTCCCCCAACGTCACATCCTTCGCAGCAGAATATTGTTGCAGAAGGTCATATCTCTATCCTGTTTCCTGTGGTCACTTGGGGTGAGAACTAGGACCCTGGACTTCTGTCCCCAGGTTAGAAACTCACCCGCTCTAATTAGCATAAGTTGTCCGTTTTTTATTGTTACTGCTCCTTTTTTTGTTTTTTCTATTGTACTTTTCCAAAAAGATAAGTTATTGGAATCCATACTGAAGGTATTAAAATTTCGAATAATAAAGTAAATCACTTTTTTTGGTAAGTTACACCATGCAATATATCATTCAAGCTTAGAATCTCCACTGATGGCAACTGCATTTACAGATCATAAAAACACTCAACAGAGACACTTCTAGGAAGGAGTTGTTTGTTTTCTGTCTGAAAATGCTTTCTTCTGCAAAAGAAACAATATCACTTATATTTTGACAACTTATTCCACTGGTGTTTAATGCCTCACCTCTTTAGTATATACCTCTGTTTCCCCATGAGAACAATGAGGTAAAGAACTAGAGCAACTGTTCTCAGGGTTTTTTGATCTCAGGACCCCTTTACACTCTTCAGAATCATTGAGAAACCTAAAAAGCTTTAGTTTATGTGGGCTGCATCTATCTTAACATGGATGCATGTTTTCTAAAATTCTAATTTCTGCTTGAAAGCTCAAATTTTATCATTACCAACAAATACTTTCAGATGTTTTTCAGTTAGCAGGCTTACTTCTTTTATTCTCAAAAAAATGTATGCCTGCTTCCCAAGTCTGAATAACTATAGTTTTTCAATTATTTGGTCAAGTAAGAATACTATACCCTGAAAAAAGTAGGTAGTTCAGTTAGCAACTCAAATAACCACAGAAGTGCTTTTCGTAGAGGCTACCATTGCACTTCAGTATGCAGCAGACACAGAATAGCAAATGCCATGTATCAATGGTCAATATTTAATAAAATTAACAATTTGTGCCATTTTATGAAGAATATTCTTAAGTAAACTGGCTTTTTTTCACCTGTGAATGTGTGACCGTTAAGAGTATGATCAATGGCTACTGGCACAGTTTAGTGCCACTGCCTTGACATGTCCTAAAGTGCCAGAAGTTTTACCCATCATTGCTTTCCTGCCATTGATGCCAATGTCAACCCAACTAAAATGGTAAATAACATGTGGTATTATTATGAAAACAGTTCTGATCTCAGAGACTCCCCGAAAGAGTCTTAAGGATTCCCAGGGGTCCACAAACACTTTGGGAATCACTGCACAAGATCACTATTTGAGTCCCTTTCAATTCTAACTAAGATTTGGATATTTGTTTACTATTATATCATTCATGATTCTAATGATGTTGTGGGTTTTACTTTTCTCTCCTGTACATTCTTTTCCTTCAAGACAAATTTACCAGAAGCTGCCTTGCTTTACTTCCTTTGAATTAGTTATTTTTTCATTTCTCCTTGCACCTAGTTCTCCTCTTTGGAAAAAATGCTCTGCATCATAATTTCTATATAATCTCTGCAATGATGAGTTCATTCACTGGTTCATTCACCAGTAGTATGAATTATACACTTCAATTAATACAAGCTTACTACATGTCTACCCCTGTTGCAGTCAGCGGGTTACAAGGACAGGATGTAGAGCTCTTCTTCTCAGGAGGGATCTTCGCCTCCTGGCAGAACATACATGTAAATAGAGAATTGCTGTAGAGTTTGAAGATTGTGTGCCAGTGTGGCCTAGAAAGAAATAAATCTCATTAAAAGGTGTTCTGTAATGGCAGCTGGAGGGTGAGAGGCTCTATACTAGATTTTACCACACGCAAGAATCTTAACTGATAACCAGCTAACCTTTTCCTGCCTAGTATCTGTACAGGACAAATGAAACAATATCTAAAGAGGTTTTTCAGCTCAGCACTTTAGGAAAATGAAAAAAGGAGTCCCTAAGAAGAACTGAATTCACAGTTGATTACAGTAGTTCTCAACCCTGCCAACATGTTAGAATTACATGTTGTGCTCTATTTAAATATCATCACGTTTAAATGCTCTGAACCCCTCCCGGTGGTTCTGATTTAATTGGTCCAGGGAAAAGCCCAGGCATCAATCTTTTTAAAAACATCTCATGATATTTGTTAAGTGTAGCCAGGGTTGAGAGCCAGTGCTCTACAATGAAACTTACAGAAAATTGTATTTAAGGAAATGCTAGCAGATGCTACAAACAAACCAAAAATTTCAGTAACAAAGCAGAAGTTGCCCTGGAGTGGCTAGGAGCCGCCTCCTAAGTGTTGATTCAGGAATGCAGGATCCTTGCATCTTGTGGCTCCACCATGTGTAATAAGTCGTTTCCAAGTTTAACTAGGAAAGAGGAACGATAATGAGAATGGCACACGGGAGGTGTTTATGGGCCAGGCATGAGTGACACCCATCTCTTTTGCTCATATTCCATTGGCCAAAACTCAGTCACTTGGCCATACCTAACTAGAAAGAAGGTTGGGAAATTTGGTTTAGTTGTGTGTCTAGGAGGAAAAGGAAATAAGTTTGGTGAACGTCTAGACAGTTTCTGTCACAGAGATGCTTACGTCCAGATAATTTAGAGAATATAATTGTCTTCTCCAAGTGCACTGCAAGGAATAAACAACCAAAAAGATAGTGTAGGGATCTATAGACTTTAAGACATGTAAACCAATAATAATGGATGTATCTTATGTAGATCCTGGTTTAAACAAAAGAAAATTTTAAAAAATATTACATTTATGACACATTTAGAAGACTGAATGCTAACTTGATGTTTCATAGATATGTATTAAAATATTTACAGATAAAACAATATGATATCTGGGATATGCTTTAGAAATACTGTGGGAACAAAGGAGGATGAATGAAATAAATTGGCCACAAGGTGATAGCTGTTGAATTGTGGGTATACTATACTAGTCTGCCTATTTTTATAGATGATTGGAATTTTCCTTACTATGTCTTTCTAAAAAAATCACATAATTGTGAGTTCCAGTTATAGTGTTCAGCCCCCTTTTCCTGTGGAATTGCTGCCAGGCCTACCTTTGACCTAAGGGAATAGTCCCTCTGCCAGTCTGTCTGGATCTTTTTTGCAAAGAAATATAATATCTCCGGGGAAATCCCTTAATGTTTCAAAGCCTTTTAACTAAGTCTTGGACTTTACTTATATTTGCCCAACATACAGCCACTAAGTCACTGATTTCTCCTGCGGGTGTTTTTGATTCCACTCTGTCTGCAAAATACCAGCTGTGGCCAGGGGTTGCTGCAGCCCTCTGCCTCTCCTGTGAGACCCCACGGGCAAGCATTCCTCAAGGAAGGACGTTTACCAAAAGCTCCCTCTGGTAAAAAGAATAATTTCCTCCTTGAAAATAGAAACAGAAAACTGAACACACTAGCATTTCCTTTGCGCTGTACATAAACGCACCTCAAGAGGCAGAACTTGAAAGAAATTCTGTGCATTACCTACAGGATAATGTTGGAGGGAAGAGTATAAGGCTTTATGTGTGCGGTGATAAAATCTAAGAACTGGTTTTCCTTATTCATGTTTCTCCTTCCCTTCTTACCAAAAATCACTCAATAGTCAATACGTTCTTCAGCACCAGGTTCCCTCAGTTCTCCTGATTCGCAGGATGCTCCTTTAACAACATTTTTAGGGGGCTCTTTCCTAAAAAAAGTCTTCCTCTGCCTGGGCATATTCACCTCTACCTATCTCCCATCTCCTCCTCTGTATGTACAGTCAGACGCAAAACTAGAAGTCACGCTTAGTGCTTCCCATCCATTTATTCTGTGAAACTGGATTCTCATAGAAACCCAGCTGTCTTCTCTATCCCAACATATTTCCTTTCTTCTACATCTTCACAGCCACATCTTTCTGATCCCAGCCTTTGCTTGTTTCTATTGCAAGAAGCTCCCAGTCATTTGCCACCTATCACCTATTGTTGGTTTTTGTTTAATTCTCTGAGGTTTATTATTTTAAATAATGAATTTGCTTTATTGCCTTCTAGTTCCCCACATACCCCACACTCTAAACATGATTCCTTCTGGATGCCTTCAACATACGCATGTCTTCTCTACTTTTATCCAAAGGATAGATATAGTTCACCATCTCTGTTTTTCTCATTTAGCAACTCCCAGGTTCTAGAGCCCCTTGACATGTGGCAAAACCAGGGTAGATTTGGGCTGTAGGTTGCAGATAACAAGCCAGTGTCATAACTTAGAAAATACACAACTAAATTTTACAGTCTATATAATAGATTTTCCTTGTTATTATTCCGCTAGCTTTGAGTGAAGATTTAAGTATAATTTTCACTTACCTCCATTGTACTACAAGGTATTACAATAAAAGTGTGTGTGCTTACTCAGAGCAGTGTTAGAGAAGAAACAGTGCCACCTAGAGATAGTGGCAGAAATAATTAACTTAAGATCTTCAGAAGGATGCAAATGTTAGGAGATAGGGTTTCTATGAGTCCCTGTGCTCATTGCTAATTCTAGAGGATCTCTCATTATTTTTAAATGAATGACTGTCTGCAGTCATTACCTCCTTTAGAAACTTCTCACACTGAATTATCATGAAGAGAGCACGCTTTGAAGGCAGAGGGAGGTGACAAACAAATTCCAAGAAAGAAAGAAAAATACCGGTGGCCTAGAATGGTAAAATTCAGTTCCAGTGCTACCTCTGTGACTAATGGGTTATGAGGTATCACTTGACCCTTTGAAATTGTTTCCTCTAAAAAGATGGTCTCCGCACTCCTTACACACATATTCACACAAGAATAGAATACCTTCCTAATTTTTTTGCCATCTTTCTCTCTCTGGGGAATATGCATAAGACCATACATTAATATCGTAACCCAGAGAAACAGAGATTAACCAATGCTTACATCTGAAGAAATTCAGTGTGGTGTTATTAAGGCAACTTTCAAGCATTCGCATGAAAAGACCATCTTAATTCTATCATATTTTCCTTTGTGCTGCTTAACACAATTGAAAGCACTCATTCTAAAACCAGTCTGCTAGAGTTCAAGCCTCTTAACTTTTCCACTTACTAGTGCATGATCTTAGAAGAGTAGTTAGCTTCCTAATATCACAGTTTCCCTATTTGTAAAATAGGAAGAGTAAAAGAATTTATGTGATATGGTTGCTGCAAGGACTAAATAGGTAATAGAATAGTGACTGGCACATAGTGAGCACTACATGAATGTTAGCTGTAATTCTTATCATGACAATTATTAAGTAGAAAACTCCATGGGGTATAAGACTTTACAATACACCTCTTTCACTTTTTCTTGGCTTTCTTTCATGCCTGAATGGGATCACACATTTTTTGGAGATAAAAATCTTTGAGAATCTAACCCACATATTCAACCAGGAGGGCTTTGCAGAAGATAATGCACATTATCTTCTGCAGACAAATTTTTTACATGGTGGTCCCAGAATTTTTTCTTTCCCTATATACATAAATACAAACTTTCTCCCTGCCCAGTACACCTCTATTCCTGTTTCCCTGATTCAATGAGGGCTGAAATGAGAACCCAGAAGCCAGCCTTGATTCTTCCCTTTTCCTCATCCTCCCCATCCAGTCATTCAATAACTGCACTCATTTCAACTTCCAGAGTATATCTGGACCCCGTCCTCCTCTCTCCATCTCCACAGTCTGATCTAAACCACCACCATCAATCACTTTCCAGTGATTGATCCACTCTCCAACACCCTCTGCCGGGCCCTCAACTTCTCTTGTTCTTCTACAATTCATTCAACATAGTAGTCATAGACCCTCAAGAAATGCAAATCAGATCATCAGCTGCTTTATATTTGTCATCTTCTATAATTCTCAAAATGGTATAAAGAGTCTGGTATTTGGCCAATATTAATTTTTTGCCCTTCCCTGTTCTGATTCTATTTCTGATGAGGCCTCATTTTCTCCATGTTCAGATCTTGAAGTCACATATCCTTCTCCAACTCCTTTCTTTGCTCCAGAATTTACCGGCTTGTGTGGGCTGGGGTAGTGAGGTGAAGTGAGTGTTGGCTCAGCCAAAGTTAGTTTGCTAGAAAAAGTTTGCTACTCTTTGAAGGACTACTTGACAGATATCAGAGAATAATTAATAGCAGCAGGAGATCCAGGTAGAGAGGATGGCTGTGTTTCCTTCCCTAAACCATTCTGAACCAGAGTTCCTAGCAGGGTACCTGGCAAAGCATTTTTTTTTTTAATAAAAATGAGCTGGATTCATGCATGAACTAATGAATGATTGAACAAATGATTGAACAAACCTACCTGCTGGCTGTCCTACTTAGAGGTAGAGACAGAAAAATAGACCGCTTATTTCTTATGAGTCTATGGATACTTATTGGTTTTAGCCACACACACACACACACAAATGTGTTGGAGATATTGAATGTCCCCAGGTAGAGACAAAGTCATGTAGCAGGTTTACATCTTCCAGGAGTGTCACCAGTGACAAATGTCTTCCCCAAATTCCGTAGACCCCAGAGAACTGAGTTATCACAATAGTTCACCATAGCTACGTGAACTACCCCTGCATGTAAGTCTCAAAATAAGAAGCAGCCTATGTAAAAACTAACAAAACTATAACTCAGTTCTTTGGAGAACTGGATTCATCTGTTAAGAGAATTACAATATAATAATTTATTTCATACAGAGTAATTAATAGTCTCAAAGTATTATACGCATGGCAAAAAGCCCATCTCAAAGGGAGAAGAGCATATGGTAACACTAAACACATTCATAACAAAGAAGCAAATAATAGTTAAACAGAAGGCTTTGGTTCCTAAAGCTTGCATATTTGGACTGTCCCCTATGGTAGTGTAATTATAAATTAGAACAGGTTTTGTAAGGTGGGCCCATATTAGAGCAAGGTCAACCACGGCCAATGACTATTGTTAGCCATAAGCTCTCCCTTCTTCCGTCTGTTCCTTCCTTCCTTCCTTTCTTCGTTCCTCTAACCCTCCCTCCTATCCTGCCCTTGCCCAGAATGTGACCAATAAACTCAGTATTCCCTGATTTAATATTTACTAATATAAAGTAACATTTTAAAATGATACAAATAGCAAATAAATGTATTTTAAATATATTACCTTAGCAGTTGTAAAAGAAATGCAAATTTAAAATAATAGGCATCATTTTGTATCTATTAAAGTTGTAAATAAATTAAATAGTAACATCAAATTCTGGCAACATCACAGGTGAAACTGGGCTCACTCACTGGAATATGTTTGACAAACTATCTCAAGAGCTATAAAAGTATACATGCCCTTTGACCCAATAATCTCACTCCTGGGAATGTCTCCTGATAAAATAAAGCAGAAATAGGAAAAAACATCACATACATAAAGAAAGAATTTTAAATATTTAGCTCTGAGAAATGGTTAAAAGGAGTGGATACATCAGTTAGATGGACTTTGGCAGAGCTGTTAAAACTTGGAAAGTATTTTTACACAGAAAAGATTACAAAATAGTAAAGTGTCAAAGAAAAACCTAATCATTTAATGGTCACGTATGTTCACGCATTATAACTCCAGGACACTTAACCATAACTAGATAGCTTGGGGTCACTACATTAAAAGAATAATCTGTTAGAAGCAGGGGAAAAAATTCTTTCTCAACAGCCTTAGCAATAAATACATCTACAGTTAACTATATCTACAGTTCTCAGATATAAAAGAGAATTAGATTCAAGACTACCAGGGCATTTGAGAAGCCAGGGTTCTTTTGAGTGATACTACGATCTACTTTTGTTTTCATTCTATGAAAGGGCACTGCAAAGAAGTGACCAAAATGAGGTAGAGAAAAAACATTAGCATGAAAAAACAATTTAAATAAAATAAGTTTCAAAGGCAGCCACACATACCTCCCAAAATGGCAGACTATAAAAGAAGATGCATTAATTAACCCTTTTTTCTCCTTTTGGAGAGAGAAAAGTACTATCAGAAACAGAATGGAATAACTCAAGAGAAAGGAAGGAGGAGGGGCTAAAGTGGGGTGGGAGACAGGGAGATGGAAAGCCAGGGTAGAGCCTGGCTCCCCTCACAGCTTTCTCAAGTATCTTCTCCCACTCCAAAGTACCACAGGATGGGCTGCTTGAAAAAGCAGATCTTTTCTGCGCCCCAAGTGTGCTTTTTTAAATAATAAATCTTGCAAATAAACTTCCTAAAATTCACCAAAGTGTTCATCAAGTTTAATCATGAAAGCTGTCAATAGGCCTTTTTATGCGGCTTATTTCATTTCAACAATTAAAAATACACATTTTGGGTTCTCCTTCTTGTTTCACTGAATGCATTCCTTCCCTTGAAGTTTTCAGTGAAAGAAATAAATCACGAATCATAATGGACAATTATCTCTGGAGGTGTAGGGAAAACAACATAGTGCTTCCTTCCCCTCAGTGGTTTTTATGCTGTAAATATTTGGCAGTGCTCCTGCCAATTAAATCAAGGAGAGGTTGCAGATTAAAAGGTGATTCCTCACTTCAGTGTTTGGTTCCTTCAACCAATTAGTCATTCTTTTATGGGATTTTTCTTAGTTACGCTGCCAGGATTGTACACCTTCTAGTGAGTGAACAGTCACTGAAAAGGGGAATGAATCCATTTGAAAATAATTCGCTTGTGACTTTTAGTTCTCCTAGAACTAAGGGAGAGAAGGAGATCAAGGAGACTGAGACCACTAGTGCGGAGTCATGCTTATAACTGAACCTACTATGAAGGACAGAGCAGTCCACAAAAAAACAATGGAAATGCTGTAGATGCTCATGTTTGGGTAAAAACAGTAACATCCACTGCATAAAATAATTTGTTATTGTTAAGTATTACTCTTCTGTGCAAGTGTCATATTCCAGAAGACTTGATTTCACCATCATATATCTAAATTATGCTTAATAACAAATTGTAGAATCTACATTTGTAGTTTACAATGAAAAATAAATTGTCAAGAGATGTGCTAACTGGTAGAAATCCTTAATATTTTCTTGATAATTACGTTGTGCTAATCCTCAGATTGCTTTCGGTGAGTACATTAATGCATGCTCACTCCTTGAGTTCTGATTTGCAAACAGGCATCATCAGCAACTCCCAAGGGCTTATGAAAAATGGATTCTCAGCCCAGATCTTCTGAATCAGAATCTTTGGAGGTGGGGTCCAGGAATCTCAGTATTGACAGGCCCTCCAGGTTGAAGATACCAGCAAACAAAGCATTATTCACAAACAAAACTCCACTCTCACAAAAGTGGAATTCTATCCAGTTTTGCAAAACATCTCAATCTCTGCAAGTGCAGCCTAAGCTTCTTCCTTAGGGTGTATGTATCCACAGCTTTCAAAGTCATCTTAGCTCTGCACCTAAGGCTAGGGAAGAGCCACATTTTGCCTAGATTTTGGAAGCACATTCCTAAGCCCCAGAATGATACAGGAGTTCCTAGAGACTTTAACTCTCCATCACTTATTCCCTTACCATTTTTAGAGAAAACGGAAGCTCCAGGCATCAGCCTGTTCAGCACAAGTGATCATCCAGAACTGGATTCTCAAAGGTGAGATGTGGAAGAGCAGGAGAAGGAAAGTTGTCTGAGCTCTGGCACTAGAGCCCAAGGCCTGGGGGCGAGTAGTTGCTTCACCACTTCTCAGCCTCAAGCCAAGCCCAGCTTCTCTGAACCTCTATTTCTTCACTCATAAAATAAGCAACTTGAGCTTCATGCCCTCGAATGTCTTTTTCAGATCTCAAATTCCGTAACTGAGCCTTGAGTAAGTGACTTTCTGGGTCTCAGTTTCTTCCCACATGAGAGAAGAAGGGTCATTGATATGGTAGGATGGTGAGTGTGGTTATCAAGCCAAGTAGACCTGGGTTCAACTCATTTCTACATCACCTATGAGGTCTGAAAATTTGAGAAAAATTATTTCATTTGTCTGAGCATCGTTAATTCATCTATAATACAAATCAAAATAAAATACCTCTTAAGTAGGGCTGCTGGACAGATTAAATGAAGTCATATCTATCATCCTTCTAGACTGGGTCTAGTGGGTAAAAAATAAATGTTAGGGCCAACCCATCACAAGAGATGTACACAAAGCATTACATAAACATGATGTGAAGTCCTCTCAACAGGAAAATGAGCCAGATGGCCTCTGAGGCTTCACCCATCCTCTAATTTTATGATCAGGACACCTCAGCAGCTTTTTGACTTGATACTTTAATTGCAACCTGTGTTAGTACTTGCTTTTACATCTGCATGCATTGTAATTAAATAGATTGCAATTAACAGCGGGCAAAATTACCTTCACACTGTTTAAAAGAAGAAAGCAAAACTGAGAAACTGATTGATCTCTGTAAGCTACAAATTTGGTTCTCATTTCCAGGTGGCATTCCTCAAAATAATATTGTTAAATTTTGATGTAGTGAGGAAATAACTGAAAATCCCCAGGGTGAGTGAGGGGACGGTCTTTCAAGGAAAATGTATGGAAATGGTGAAGAATCTTCCTGCTCTGTTAGGAAGAAGATAGTTCAGGAGTGTCCTGAGGAGCCCCAGATCTGCATAGGGTTCTGATAGACATTTAATAAATATTTGTTGATGTTGCTTAGTTCTTTTATTTTTAATTATACTTTAAGTTTTAGGGTACATGTGCACAACGTGCAGGTTTGTTACATATGTATACATATGCCGTGTTGGTGTGCTGCACCCATTAACTCGTCATTTAACGTTAGGTATATCTCCTAATGCTAACCCTCCCCCTCCCCACACCCCACAATAGGCCCCGAAGTGTGATGTTCCCCTTCCTGTGTCCATGTGTTCTCATTGTTCAATTCCCACCTATGAGTGAGAACATGTGGTGTTTGGTTTTTTGTCCTTGCGATAGTTTGCTGAGAATGATGGTTTCCAGCTTCATCCATGTCCCTACAAAGGACATGAACTCATCCTTTTTTATGGCTGCATAGTATTCCATGGTGTATATGTGCCACATTTTCTTAATCCAGTCTATCGTTGTTGGACATTTGGGTTGGTTCCAAGGCTTTGCTATTGTGAATAGTGCCACAATAAACATACGTGTGCATGTGTCTTTATAGCAGCATGATTTATAATCCTTTGGGTATATACCCAGTAATGGGATGGCTGGGTCAAATGCTATTTCTAGTTCTAGATCCCTGAGGAATCGCCACACTGACTTCCACAATGGTTGAACTAGTTGACAGTCCCACCAACAGTGTAAAACTGTTCCTATTTCTCCACATCCTCTCCAGTGCTTGTTGTTTCCTGACTTTTTAATGATCACCATTCTAACTGGTGTGAGATGGTATCTCATTGTGGTTTTGATTTGCATTTCTCTGATGGCCAGTGATGATGAGCATTTTTTCATGTGTCTTTTGGCTGCATAAATGTCTTCTTTTGAGAAGTGTCTGTTCATATACTTCACCCACTTTTTGATAGGGTTGTTTGTTTTTTTCTTGTAAATTTGTTTGAGTTGATTGTAGATTCTTGATATTAGCCCTTTGTCAGATGAGTAGATTGTGAAAAGTTTCTCCCATTCTGTAGGTTGCCTGTTCACTCTGATGGTAGTTTCTTTTGCTGTGCAGAAGCTCTTTAGTTTAATTAGATCCCATTTGTCAATTTTGGCTTTTGTTGCCATTGCTTTTGGTGTTTTAGACATGAAGTCCTTGACCATGCCTATGTCCTGAATGGTATTGCCTAGGTTTTCTTCTAGGGTTTTATGGTTTTAGGTCTAATATTTAAGTCTTTAATCCATCTTGAATTAATTTTTTTATTGTTGTTTATTACTTTATTTTGATATAATGGTACATAGTACATTAAGAAAATTGTACAGTTCAAATACAAATATTTATACTCCTAAATAAACACTACCTAGGTTAGGATACAAAACATTCCTATTACCTAAGAACTGTCAATTTTTGTATAAGGTAGTTCTTACTACTTTGCCATGACCTCTGACTGATGTACCCAGAATAGGCTGCTTCTTTTTGGTAGTACTACCAGGTAGAGTGGTTCTCCTTTCATATGGAAAATCAAGAAATTCAGATTTTATTTGTTTTACTCTAGAATCAATGTTCATGGAAAGCAGCAGTCCTAATCTGAGTCTATGCTGTATGTACTGCTGGTGCTCAGAAACTGCTCAAACTGCTCAATTTGCTCTTACTAAGCACCCACATCTGTAAGAAACCTACTGGGAGGGAACTCAGTCTAAGAGAGCTGTTAGGATTATCAAGTGTCCTGATTTGCCTGGGACTGCCCAGCTTTTAGCACTAAGTTTCTCATTCTTGGGATCTTCTCAGTCCAGGAGATGGGAGAAAGTTGATCATCACTTTGGGTACAACCTGCTTGATGCAGAACAAAGCCTCAACATGGTCTGAGTATATCAAGGTGTTTCTCACTTAGCTTTACCATCTCCTGGCTAAGCCACCTCACTCTCTCCCCAACCTATACAGTCAGAATCTATTTGGGAACAAGAAAAACAATGAAGAAAAATTAAGTGCACTGTTTCATTGTCAAGGTACAAGCAGCACCATTTAGGGGTTCTCTGGAAGTGTAACATTAGAAAGAGAGAAAGAATTCTGCCATATATTGTCGGAGGGCAGGGAATGGTGTCGGGACCAGAGACTGTAGAACCACAGCAGCAATGCCCACAAGGGCTGCGGCACCTCTCAACAGAGCAACACCCATCTAAGATGGAGTGGTGCCCAGCAGACAGTGCCTGCCCAGTGAAGGTGGCAGTGCCCAGCAGCAGGCAGATGGCGTAAAAGGAGACACAAACCATGACCCACAAGAAACTGCCTACAGAGGCTTTGCAGGCACTTGGAACTCTGCATTAATATGTTTCAAGCAAGAACCAATAAGTTTATTTAAAAAAAACTATTTTAGTTCGCTTCTAGTTGTAAATACCACGCAATGAAATATAGAGCAAGAAAAGGGGGAGGAGAAATTGCCTCTTAAGTACAAGGGTGTGTTATCATTTTTCAGCTCAGAGTGATGAAATCCTGGTTTCAGCCAGTTGTTTTGTTTAATTCTTGGGTGGGTTATATAATGCCTCAGGCTTTTTCATAGTTTTGACCATGTCTGCCCAAGGTTACTTTTTATTAATAAGATCAAATCTTACAGCATAAAGCCCAGAGGAGCCTCAAAGATTCAGTCTCCTTGCCTTAAGGCGGATTCTATATTATTACTATTATTGTTATTATTGATATTTAACAGATCATTATTTTATAAGCAACTTGGGCCAAAAAAAGCTTGGTGAAGTCATTTGCTCAAAGTCACCCAGCTAGGGTTTGGAGGAGAGATTGAAATGTAGGGTGATAGAGGTGGTTGCTGTTTCTCAGTAAAGGTGGTTGCCTTTACTCATTAAATCCTGGCCATTAAAACACTTCACTCACACTCCTATATCTTATGGGAGCAGATGTTTCTAGCATGCTCTTAAGTTGCTCAAGCCTGATCCTTCCCTGTTTCCCACGCTGAAGAGCCTACAGCCCAATTCTCACTGTCAATCCCTCCCTTGCCCCCTTCCTATGTCCAGAATAAAAGTAGTCTGATGTACTTAATTTGTACTTAACTTTTGCTTTGGAGGGCTTCAACCATTTAGAAAAAGAATCCCAGAACAAAGCAATGGAGAGTTATGAACACATGTTGTGACAGAGCACAATCCTAAACACACATTTGCTCTTACTAAGCCACTAACTTCGCAACCTTAGGAAAATCACTTAACGCTCTGATCCTCTCTCTGCGTACTGTAAAATAATGGCCCCTAAGAAGTAGAGAAATATAATAAAGGTAAAGATGGATGCCTGGGGAAAAGGAAGAAAAGGAGCACTAGAGGGAAGGAGGAGGGATAGAAGGAAGAGACAGAAGAAAGAAAGAAAAGTGGTTGAAATTAGGAAATCCAAGAAGATCCATTTCAACCAATACAAAGAATGACAGTTTCTTGGTGGTGTGGCAAGCCTGGTTTCACTAACGCAGGCCTCCATCACAACTGTTTCAGTACTGAGTGGTTAAGTTAAATATTAAAAGCTAAAAAAGCGAGTGCCCTTATACAAAGCATGGAATGTAACAAAAGCCATGAAGAGTTTTGCCTAGGCTTTCCCCGGGCTTTAAAGCATGACAAAATAATGAAGGAATTCTTAACCGGACCAATTTAGAATTAAACACGTTTTACTGGGGGTCTGAAGAAACTCCCCAGGCCTCCACAAACAAGTTTATTGGAGTTTTGAAGGAACTCCCCAAACCTTTGTGATTTAGCAGAAGGCAAGATAAGGGTATTCACCCCAGAACCTAGACCCATTGAGATTAAGGCAACTTGCTGAGGCTCCACAAGAAGGTCTTCAGGACTCAGACCTTAGTTATCGATTAAAAGAAGTTAATCCCTTCTGTCTTTAAATGAATGCACACTTACACCTAGATATATAGCTTAGAAACTATATAAGCTCTGAAAAACTTTGCAATTTTGAGTTGGTCTGGTGATAATTTCCAGGCCTCCCTGTAACTGGTTACAAAAACAAAAACTCTCTTCCTCCCCAGTTCATCTGCATCTCCTTACTGGGTGGTGAGAAATAGCTGCCCAATCCTCAGTTTGGTCAGAGAACATCAGGACTGGGAGAGAAAACATAGCTTCTTTAAATCCAGGGTTCTTATGTCCTAGGTCAGAAAGCTCAGGCCCAGAGGGGCCATGTGAATTGTTCCAGGCTCACACAGTGGCTCTCCATAGAAGGACAGCTGAGAACCAGCCCCTTCTCCGGGCTCCCAGCCCAGCATGATTTCTACTGCACAGCTCCTCCTTCTTCCACTGAAGACTTGGTGTTAGAACTAATTTTGAGCAATATCCAATACAAATAATATTTCCTCAAAAAGTAGTCCTTTCTGCTAGGCTAGGAATTTGTACTTGGGGAATGTATTGCCATAAAAAATTTGGACGTATAATACATAAACTTTAAATAGCCAGTTAGTGTTTCTTCCTATTTGAAAAAAGAAACAACAGAAAGGAAGGGAGGGAGGGAGAGAGGGAGAGAAGGAGGGAGGGACGGAAGAAAGGAAAGAAATAAAGGAAGGAATAAAGGAAGGAAGGAAGGAAGGAAGGAAGGAAGGAAGGAAGGAAGGAAGGAAGGAAGGAAGAAAGGAAGGAAAGAAGGAAGGCAGGGAGGGAGGGAGGGAAAAAGGGAAGATGAAAGCCCTAACACTTAAATGATTATATTCACCACCTTTTCAGCTGCAAAAAACGGGCCAGGGGGCAAGCCCTGCAGGATCCAGTGACTTACAGAATATAGATGTTGACTGTTGTAGTGACTGAAGAGTCTCACTTCAGCTCAGAGTATGAGGAGCAGAGGAGAAACATAAAGGAGCAGAGCCATAGACCAGAGTTGCAAAATTCATTTAGCAATGAGAAAACACTGTCCTTCATGGTTAAAAAAGACAGAGATGGAACTTCATGCCTGGGATTGACTTGACTCAAAGGTAATCTTTCAATGGTCTAGGAATGCTGTGAAGGTGGCCTATACTGGTTAAAAATAAAGTAACAGTGAACAAGATCTGTATTAGTCCATTCTCACACTGCTATAAAGAACTATCTAAGACTGGGTAATTTATGAAGAAAAGAGGTTGAATTGACTCACAGTTCTGAGGACTGTTCAGGAGGCATGGCTGAGGAGGCCTCAGGAAACTCACAATCTGGTGGAAGCGTGAAGGGAAAGCAAGCACCTTCTTCACATGGCATAGTGGACTGGGTGGTGGGGGAGGGAGACTGACAGAGAGAGAGAGAGAGAAAGAGAGAGAAAGCATTAAGGTGGAAGTGCTACATACTTTTGTGTTTTTTTGTTTTGTTTTGTTTTGTTTTGTTTTGTTTTTGAGATGGAGTCTCGCTCTGCTGCCCAGGCTGGAGTGCAGTGGCACCATCTCTGCTCACTGCAAGCTCCGCCACCAGGGTTCACACCATTCTCCTGCCTCAGCCTCCCGAGTAGCTGGGACTACAGGTGCCCACCACCACGCCAGCCTAATTTTTTGTATTTTTAGTAGAGACTGGGTTTCACCGTGTTAGCCAGGATGGTCTCGCTCTCCTGACCTCATGATGCGCCTGCCTCAGCCTCCCAAAGTGCTGGGATTACAGGTGTGAGCCATCGCGCCCGGCCAGAAGTGCTACATACTTTTAAACAACCAGATCTTGTGAGAACTCACTCACTATCATGAGACCAGCAAGGGGGAAATCTGCCTTCATAATCCAATCACCTCCCACCAGGTCCCTCTCCGAACACTGGGAATTATAATTCGACCTGAGATTTGGGTGGGGACACAGAGCCAAATCATATCAATATCTAAAACCTTATATAGTGCAGCAAAGACATTTATGTCCCAGATTTTTAGAATGATCCCTTTGTGTCTTGGTATTTATGTGAAAAATTTTTTTGTTTTGTTTTTTTTTAATCAGAACTTCTTATAGGACTATTTCCTGCAATGCTTACTAATGGGAAGTATTTTCATTGAGCATTCATGAACTTTTTTGCACAAAATAGAAGATCAAGAAATGTTAATTCAATTTAGTTTGACAGAATAAAGGGTACAATTACATAGTTCTCAACCCCCTGAATATGAAGACATTAGAAGTAACAGCCTCTTAAAAGTCAAATAATGTGTCCATAATGAAACCAGAAAAATTACTTGCCTGCTAGTCTTTAAATAACTCTCAAGAGTTACATAATATTTTTCAACTTAAAAAAATTAGAAAGCATAATGAGTAAAGCATCTGTCAGATTTCTTACGTCCCAGCTGATACCTCAGTCTTCCAAGGGGCTAGTTTCTCATTCCTATATAATTCTTTACCCCTAATTCTATCTTTTGTCTTTCTTTGAAAGATGTTTTTTTTTTTTTTTTTCTGAAACAACCCCACCATGGTTAACAGATGCCATTGTGTACACAAACATCTCAGTCCTCAAAGTTACAGGAAGATCAGTATTCTGTCTTCTTGAGAAATGCTTTCCCCTCAGCCCAACAGTATATTTCTGTCATCATGCAAAACCCAGTCTAATCAACCTAAGACAAACATATGGGAAAATACATCATAGATTTCCAGATGAATTCTTGCATTTTATCTGCAGTCAATCTACTTAACAAACATAAGTGTTGATATTTTTATAAAGACTACGTTCACCATGAACTACAAAGAAAAAGGAGTTCTAGAAAGGCATGAATCCATGCATTCAGATCCAGGAATTATTTCCACATTTAGCAACTACTTCTCTCATACAAAGATTTTACCTAATCATTGTCTAAAATTGTCTCTTTTTGTTCTACAAAGAAAAGTGGATTCCCACCTTAAAGTTGCTTGGTGGGAATTTGCCTCAATTCAGTTCCTATTCTCCATTTCCTTTAATATTCTCTTCACCTCTCTAACAGGACACCGGAAAAGGAAAACAATACTGTTTCGGCCAATAGCATTGAAAAAAAAGTTGTAAAATGATTACTTAATACGGACAGTTCAAGTTAAAGAAGTGGAGACTCTTGCATTTTTGAACTGCTTTTCATTTCTCATTATACATGATCTACTTCAATCAGCTTCGACCTTTGAAATTTTGTTCCCTAACACAGCTAAAATAAGTTCTCTTCCTTTTTCTCTCTCCTTCTCTGCAGACTTGTCAGATAAAGTCTCACTTTGGGTTGCTGTCCAAGAAGTTCTTAGTTAATTGCATGTAATTATGCTGCATCCTACTTTCAAATGCTAGAGCAATTTCTTGTATCCTTGTAATACAATATGACTGAAAGCTCCAATTGTTGTAGCGTCCCAGTGAGCAGCTTCCCTCCCTTCTGAGGGTTTTATAATACCAGAGCACTTTGCTGAGTGGCAGTGATCTTTAAATATAAGGTAAGACATTGAGATAAATTAGTAATAGCAGCTACTGACAGTGTTCCCTTGGGCCCTGCTCAGCTCTTTGCCAAGGGGCCACATCACTAAGCCAGTGACACTTCTCCTTCAGACGTTAAAGATAAATAAATGATCAGGTCAGTCAACTGGCAGCTGGCATGTTCATCCTATCTGGTAGGAAGATTTTTATTGTAATGCAAACTTCAAAATTAAAAAAACAAAATGTCACCTGGGGCCAGAGTCGATTTTTTGGAATTTCTTGCGTTCATAGCGTTGCACTGCCTTTAGAGTAGTCTACTTTTATTTTAAGAGGTATAGTGCCTTCTAGCGGACTGGAAATTCTCTTCAGCTAGTTCAAACCTTACGTAGCTGGAGACTCGAGCATATCCTGATACTCATCACACTAAGCAAAGCAATCTCAGGTCATTTAGAAGAATTTTGATTTGTATCTGTATTTTTGGCTGAGAGGCAAAGGGAAATCTATTGATGTTTGGGCACTTTAATTTTTTAAAAAACCTAAGCAAGAACTTAATAATCAAAAATCATTCTGTCTCGCTTGTAGAATACTGAGTTCAGGAAACAGACATTACATCATACTCATCCCAAAAACTCAGTAGTTTGTTGCTGAGACATTGGAAGTTCAGGAACTTTGGAAGTTCAGGATTGCCAATTCAGCACTTGGGAAGTCATTTAATCTCTGCAGATAACTTCCTCTAGCCTGCAATTAGAGAATTAGAGGACACTGCCAGTAGGTGGAGATTTGTGTTTTTTTTTTTTTTTTTTTTTTGAAGACAGAGTCTCGCTCTGTCACCCAGGCCGGAGTGCAGTGGCGCGATCTTGGCTCACTGCAACCTCCACCTTCCAGGTTCAAGCAATTCTCTTGCCTCAGCCTCCCGGGTAGCTGGGATTACAGGTGCCCACCACCACACCCAGCTAATTTTTATATTTTTAGTAGAGACAGGGTTTCACCATCTTGGCCACGCAGGTCTGGAACTCCTGACCTCGTGATCCACCCGCCTCAGCCTCCCTAAGTGCTGGGATTACAGGCATGAGCCACTGCACCTGGCCAAAATCCTCCCTTTCAATTGGAGTCCCTCCTTCAAATTCCTCCTATGTAGACGTTCTGGAGCCTCTTACAAAACATCTGCATTTTCTGTTGATTGATATTTTATTAATAGAGATGCTCCCTAGCATTACCTAAAATATTTTTCCTCACAGAGTCTTATTTTGCTAATTTGTAAAACAAGAATAATTCATTCATGTGTTCAACAAATTAATGGAGTACCACCACATGCCAGGTACCAGGCAAGACACTGAGGAAAGAAAGACAAGTCACCTGCAGTAAGAGCTTTCCTAGGAACTCACAATTGAGGATGACAATACCAGCCTTATAGAAGTGTCTTAAAAACTAAATAGAGCAAATTGTGTGAAAAATGTTACACACTCAGCCCACAGTAGCAGCTTTTAAACAACAAACATGTATTTTGTTTCACTTTTCTAAAACCAAATCTCTTTCAGAAGAACCTGTTTCAGTGGTATATACACCACAAACTCAGTGTTTTTTCAAACAGGTATTTGAAATGGTTTTAACCAAAACTATAACATAAATTTCAAATCTCCAAACCCTGGCCACACATTTCTAAAACTTCTGCCTCAGTATTTTAAGATTCAAACACCCCTACAAAAGGCCAGTGACTACAAAACCTAGAAAACAAAATTCTGAAATGAAGAAAGTGAAAAAATATATATATTCTAGAGGTATTTATTTCTAAAGGCAAGTCATCATCTACACAGATCAGTATTGACAACTGGCTTTCAAAGACTGAGAATGTTCTATGTTATTCTTGTTTCTCTTCTGCCCCATTGTCATGGGCCATTGGAGAAATCAGGCCATTGGAGAAATCAGACTCATTGGCTCCAAGTCATCTGGAACAATCACAGGCCTGGTACGGGGCTGCAGTACAGGTGAAGAAGGGAAGAACAAGGTTCCTTCTCCTTTTTGCAGAGTTGCTGGGGCTTGGCAGTCAGTTGTGTGACATGGAGTCAGCTATTTAACTTTCTAATCATCACTTTCCCCATCTCTGATGTGAGAGCAGTCATTGTATCTTCCTCATGGCATTGACAGGAGGACAGAGCGGGACTCAACACCTATCTGCCATACACCTGCTTATTTAGGGCTCTTATAAAGTCCTCCAGGCATATTTGTCTTCTTTGCAGGGATGTCCCCTATAATAGTCCCCTAGCAACAACAACAACATCACCATCAACATCACTGTCATTTACATGCTGCATAATGGAGATTCATTGAGCATCTTCTGAGCAGAGAGGAGACTCAAGCAAAAAAACAAAGAGAACTAAGCCTGAGACTTTCTGAAGCTTGTTAAAAAGTACAATAAAAAAATAACAAAAGTGATCATTAGTAGGGCATTTATTATCTGATAGTCAAGGAACTAAACACTTTTTATCCCACTGTGTCTTCTTCAGTTCTCCCACCAGCCATCCTATGAGGAAGATGCTATTACTACCTCACATTTTAGAAATCAGATAACAAAGGATTAGAAAATAAAGTTACTTGTTTAATGTCACACTGCTAGAAGTGGCAGAGCTCTCAGTGCCAAGCCTGCAACCTCTACAAAGAGGAGAAGAAATAGTGTACCTCTTTCATTCACTCAAATCCCAGCCCTCGGGTGTAAGAGAGGCCAGAAAACTTGCCAAGTCTGATAACTCAAGGAAGTCTCATTTTCTGATTTTTTGTAATGTAGAGTCTACAGTTCTTTCCTTTCCCTCACAAAGCATCCTCACCATCTATTCAGAAGGTAAAGACAGTTAACTACTAAGCGAAACAGAAGTCAGGTAAATAAATTTTTAAAGATGATATAGCCTTATTTTTATTAAGTATTTTTCTTGAGGTTAATGGGCACAATCTTGATCTGGGAATAAAGCCAGATAATTAAAAGTTTCCCTTGCCTCTTTAATGTTTTTTTCTTTTTTCATTGTATCAAAGATGGTAGATACAAAAGAAAGATACTTAGAAGGAGCCAGCTGTGTGTCTGTCCTCAGCCTGAAAGCTGGGATTGTAGAGCCCAAGATGCAGACAGACTACGGCGTGTGATTAAGGGAATATCCTGCCTCTTTGATGTGAGTCCAAGGCAGAGGAGTTCCACCAGAGAAAAAGGTGGGAGCTCAGGGGCTTGCCTTGAATAGGCAACAAAATCAGATGAATAGCTGAAAGTAGCTAACTTTGGCAGAAGACATGGTACAAAAAGGCCTTCATCACAGCATGGCAAAATGCACCACATAGAAGGCTTGCCTCTTTATAAAGACACAAGCTCAGCTGATATGCATGATTCTGGCAACTGACGCAGAAAGAATGTTTGTCCTTAAGCTGAAATTTGAAACAAATGTTCACTCTTTTCTCCAAGGCACACTCAGGAAAGATATTGTGATCTTTCTTTGCATGTATAAGGAAAAGGAAGCATACAAACAGTATGATGTTTGTCCCAAGCCCACATAACAGTTAGTGTCAGGAAGACAATAAAAATGTATGTGCCTCTGGCTCCCAGAATACTGGAATGTTTGGAAAATAACAAGGTGAAGCTTGCCACCTATTTCATTTCAGTGAGTCAAAAATAGAAAATGCAAAATTATGACATAGACTCCATTCTAATAATACAAACACCAACTCTATATTTCATGCTTATATAAAAATTAAACATTAAACTTAAATATTTAAATTCCCTCTATGGATTGCCATGTGAATAATATATTTAAAGGTGCTAATGCATGATGTAAGCATAATAATTACCTAATAATTAATATCACAAATTCTTGTTTGTTTTATGATCAGATCCTTCTAGTGGCCATTTTGGCTATTGTGTGAATATCTTTAATAAAACAAATAATTTTAATAAGCCATTTACTGTCATATAATTATTCATAATAAAAAATCACTGAGTATTTAAGTATGTATCAGAAAATGTAACGAATACAAATCTACCCTCACTTGGCCCTGAAATTTCTTGAAATTGAAATGTCTTCAAAGTTACTCTTAAATTGTACAATAGAAGAATCTAAAAATGTTACAATTTCTATGGAGCTCCAAATGGCTAGTCACTGATTTCCAAAGGTGATGTAGCTTGGCTTCGAGATGAGAAAGTATCCCACAGTCATGGCCATTAGAGAGAGTGAAGAACCTAAAGCACTCTTCAAAGGTTTAGAATTTTGACTGTAGCAACTGGTAGCCTCAAGCATTACAAAGGGAGATCAAGTGGCAGTGTCTTCAACTAACAAAACACAGAAGAGGAGAATTCCAACATTTTAACAATTATCTAAGAGCTGATTTAATCCTAAAGGAAAACACATGTCCTCTCTTTGGCTTGAAATCAATGTACTTGTCATATCTTTGTGATCCCTAATGACAACCAAGAAGTTCAAAAGGATGATTCCACACAATCATGAAATCATTGCATCAAAAAGGCACTTTACGTCTTAGGCATTGAGTCTACTCAAAGACATCGTGCAGTTTAAAAAAAAAAGGCTGAAAGATCATAAAAATAGAAAATAGAATGGATCTCTCCAGAGGCTGGGGAGAGGGAGAAATGGGGAGTTTAAGGGATATTGATTTTTCATTTTGCAAGATGAAAAAGTTCTGGAGTTTGTTAATTGCATGACAGTGTGAACATATTTAACATTATTGAACTCTACACTTAAAAATGGTTACAATGGTAAATTTTATGTTCTCTGTATTATGAATCTTTTTAATTGGCTAAATGAGAAAGTCTTAATTCAGTGTGAAGTTCAGGAACTATATTCAAAAGTTTGTTTATATCTTTTTCAAAAAAGATTTAGAGATGTTCAATTGGGCAAAAGTTTTGAGTATTTTTCTAGAAACAAATTCTCTAAGCTTGCGGGCAAATGATATATTTGTTATAATACTTTGAACCTTCATGCTATTGAGTATATTACACTAGAATAACACAAGATCTATCTTTCATTTGGTGGACCAGAATTTTTGTAAACATTTTCCTGCTGACCAATTTCTCCTCTATCATTCTTATATCCTCCAGACCAAGTCACCTGGCCTAGAGGATTACCCGCAAATCTTTTTTAAGATTGCATCTCCTTTTACAATGCAACTCTGTGTAAAATTTCTCATCTTTACCTTCATAACTCCTCTGTGACAGGAAGACAGAGGATGAACTGTTTTAAGCTCTCTATACGTATTAGTTTATTCTCATAAGAATACTATGAAATAGATACTAGTAAAGCTGATTAAAACTGAAGCACATTGGGGTAAAAAAACTTACTAAAGTCTTCGAGTTAGAAAGATGTGGCACCAGAATTCAAACCCGCAAGTCTGACCCACATATACTCTATGCCTGTTACACTATACCTCTGCTGATGAAAGTAAATCGGAAACCTAAGTAGAAAATAATTTCAGAGATGCCACGATTATACTAGTCCATACATTTCAGAAAATAAAACAGAAAATGAAAAGCAACCTTAACTTCTGGTAGTGATTAAAAATAGAACTGATGAAGCTCTCATCCTAAAAGCAGGAATGTCATCCCTTACATTTTCTTGCTGCTTTCATGTGCTTACATATTGTCTCACACCACAGTTTAATTTCAGGAATCTTTTAAATCTATACATCCATTTTTGTGGGGGTTACCTTAGACCAGATAATATAAACCATAAGTGTATACAACTGCATGCACATAAACCTCCATGCTCTGCAATACACCAAAAGCAACAAAATAAATGGTAACACCATTGTAAAATCCCCCCACACCCATGTAGTTAAACTTCCACTTATCCCTTGCAATACGTTATGATTATATGACATCCGGCCATCTGATATATGAACATGGTAAGCATCCCAGTGTCAATTTGGATACTAAATAGGAAAAATCTAATTTCTTTTTAATTTGTTCAATATATAACAAGCTGAATGCTATAAAAAGTGATACAAAACAACACAAAATCAAAATACACAGTAATGCTGAATAAAATATAATTGGCACCAATTCAAATGCAGAGTGAACATGAAAGAAAATAAGAAAATTTCAGGAGCAAAAGGGAAGGGAATGGAATGCTGGAAACCAGGAATGGCAGCTACAGCTGACTTGGGCGTATTTGCCAGTCTTGGTAAAACAAGAGCCATGCCTTCTGACAGCCACACAGGAGCTAGGAGACATGGTAGGGGTTGAAACCAAGGCTCCTGTAAAAAGCCCAAGTGGTATAAAGCCTACAAACTCAGTGGTAGAATACAATCCAACAAATAATTAAAAATCCGCCTCTTGAAAATGAAGTTGTCTGTCTTAGTCTGGGTTCAGGAAGGAAAAGATTCCCCTAGGCACTCTTAATCCCATGCCTACTCTTGCATGGGTTTAGAATTTAAATTGCTACAGCCAAAGTGGTTGAAACACAAACCAAAAAGAAACACAAAACAGGCATGGTATTAACTTAAAATACTCTCAGACTAGTAGTCCCCCAGAGTGCCACTTACAAGTAAACCCAAGTCAACTATAGAGAGAAATGTCATCAATCCAGGCTCAAAAGACTCCCAAAGATAAAGCACCACAAAACATGGGCTCAAAATCCAAAAGTATAAAATTACTCAAGCTATTAAGAGTGACAACCAACAGAAACAACTGCCAACAGAATTAGATCCCCAGGAATTATCATACATGTAATACAAAAAAATAGTAAAAATATTTAAATAAATTTAAGAGGAATAAACAATATGAGCAAGGAAAAGTAACCATCAAAAGTTTCTAGGAAAAAACTAAAGAAGCACTAAGAAGAAATTCAGTGGGTGGGTTAAACCACAGAATACACACAGCTAAGATGAGCATTATTGAGCTAAAAGTTACACCTGAAGAAATTACCTATCATGCATCATAGCAAGACAAGGTGAGAAAATATATGAGAGAGATTAAGAAACTCAGAATTGAACTAGGCAACACCATGCACAGCATATTTTTGGGAATGGATAAGACTGATTATTTAGTCTTGTTTCAAGGTTACCTTAATATCAGTTTTCTCCTCAAGCAGTAAATAAAGAAATAAAACTAATGTGGTAAAAGCGAAACGAAGATTGTTCCCATTGCTGTCCATTTTGCAACATTCAAGAAGCATATCCAGGATGTTTTGCTCCTGAGAGTAATGTGGCATGAGACATCCGGGTCACAGAGCCTGGACTTGATCTTTAAAGATCAAACTATTGGCCAGGAACAGTGGCTCACACCTGTAATCCCAGCACTTTGAGAGGCTGAGGCAGGTAGATCGCTTGAGCCCAGGAGTTCAAGACCAGCATGGGAAACATGGCAAAACCCTGTCTCTACAAAAAAATACAGATTAGCAGGGCATGGTGGCGTATGCCTATACTCCCAGCTACTCAGGAGGCTGAGGTCAGAGGATCACTTGAGCCCAGGAGGCAGAGGCTGCAGTGAGCTCAGATCACACTACTATACTCCAGCTTGGGCAATAGAGTAAGACTTTATCTCAAAAAGCAAACAAAAAAAACTACTATCAAGTAACTTAACTGTTCCAGAACAAACCTCAAGAATAGTTGATAAGGATATAAATACGCAGGACTCAACAAGGTAATATTCAAAATGCCCAGCATCATATTAAAAATTTACCAGACATACAAAAAAGCAGAAAAATATGACCCATAACAAGAAAAACATCATTCCATCAAAACCAACCCAGAAGAGAAACAGATAGAATTATGAGTACATTAAAAGTTATATTCACATATTCAACAAGCTAGGAGACAAAATAAACATATTAAATACATGAAACAAACAAAAAATACCTACATCAAACTTTTAGAGAAGAAAACTACAATGGTGGAGATTTAAATATACAATGGATGATATTAACAGCAAATTAGACATTGCAGAAGGAAAGATTAGTGAATTAGAAAATATAGCAATTGAAACTATCCAAAATAAAACATAAAGAGAAAAAAAGACTGAGAAAAAATAAAGCATTTGTGAGTTTTGAGACAGCTTTAAGCAGTATGTGCATATACATATAGTCTCTCAAGTATATATACGTGTGTGTATATATATGTGTATATATACACATATAAGGGTATATACACATAAATAGTATATATATATATGAATAAATATATATGTATACATATTTCTCTCAGGAGAAAGAGAGAGATCCTAAAGAAGGTAAGTTGCATAGGAAAACAACAGAAAAATCATGGCTGCATATTTCCAAAATTTGATAAAAATCATAAATACAAAAACTCAATAAATTCAAAGAATGTCAAGAGCAAGAAACATCAATAAAACTTAGCAAAGCATACTATAATGAAATTGCTTTGAACCAATAATAAAAAACTTAAAAGCATCCAGGAACTAAAACACATTACATACAGAGGAAAAAATGATAAAGATGATGGCACATACCAAAAACAGTCAAGTGAGAAGACAGTAGGGTAATCTTTTTAAAGTATTGAATGATTTTTTAAAAACTGTCAATCTATAATTCTTAACTCAGTGAAAATATACTTTGAAAAAATGGCAAAATAATAGCTTTTCCAGAAGTACCAAAGCTGAAAAAAAATCATCACACATCTGCACTACAAGAAAAGTTAAAGGAAGTTTTTAAAGCAGAAGGGAAATTTTTTTTGAGTGGAAAATCTATTTTTATGTGTTTATAATGGAAGGGAAATGGTTATCAAGTAGAAATCTTGACCTATACAAAGAAACGAAAAGCACTATAAGTGGTAACTACATTGTTAAATATAAAAGCTTTTAAGAAAATTATTTAAATCTCTTTAAAAGACAATCAGCTGTTTCAAGCAAAAATAAAAACACTATATTTTCAGGGTTTATTATATATAGAGATGTAAAAATGGATAATGACAATAGCATAAAGGCAGGGAGGGGACAAATAAAATGATTCTGCTGTAAGATTCATATACTATACATAAAGTGCAGGAATAACATTTGAAGATCGACTATGATAAGTTACAGATAAATAAAACTCTGAGAAAACTGGAAAATGAAAATCACACACAAAAATAAAAACACGATAAATACTTCAATAAATGTATTTTTATTTTTATTTATTTATTTTTGAGACAGAGTCTCACTGTATTGTCCAGGCTGGAGTGCAGTGGCACGATCCCAGTTCACTGTAACCTCTCCCTCCTGGGTTCAAGCGATTTTCCTGCTTCAGCCTCACAAGTAGCTGGGATTACAGGCACACACCATCACACCTGGATAATTTTTGTATTTTTAGTAGAGATGAGGTTTCCCTGTACTGGCCAGACTGGTATTGAACTCCTGACCTCAGGTGATCTACCCACCTTCGCCTCCCAAAGTGTTGGGATTACAAGTGTGAGCCACTGTGGCTGGCCAGTTCTGTAAATTTAAAGTAACTTCTGAAATAACAAAACAGAATTATAGTTATTAAGCCAACAAAATACATAAAATATACGGAAAAAAATAATATTAAAATAATCCTAGAGAAAGCAGAAAAAGAGGGAAAAGGGAAAAACAAACACCTGGGTAAAATAGAAAACAAATATGACAATAGTAGACATAAAATTAACCATATCAATTATTATATTAAATGTAAATGTCTAATTACCTCAAATAAAAGGTAAAGATTTTCATATTTGGTTTTTAAAAAGCAAGGCTCAGTTACATGCTGCCTTCAAGAAATCTACTTAAAATATGACAACACAGATAGGTTAAAAGCACAAGGACAGAAAACATACAACTTGGCAACACTCAAAAAGAAAGCTGTATGCATTTACCATGATGTGATTATTACACATTTTTATACCTGCATAAAAATATCTCATGTACCTCATAAATATATCTACCATGTACCCAAAAAACTTAAAATAAAAAAAGATTAAACAAAAAAGAAAAGCTGCAATGGCTTTGTTTTATTTTATTTTTATTTTTTTTTTAAATTATACTTTAAGTTCTAGGGTACATGTGCCCAACATGCAGGTTTGCTACATATGTATACATGTGCCATGTTGGTGTGCTGCACCCACTGACTCAACATTTACATAAGGTATGTCTCCTAATGCTATCCCTCCCCCAGCCCGCCACCCCATGACAGGCCCCAGTGTGTGATGTTCCCCACCCTGTGCCCATGTGTTCTCATTGTTCAATTCCCTCCTGTGAGTGAGAACACGTGGTACTTGGTTTTCTGTCCTTGCAATAGTTTGGTCAGAATGATGGTTTCCAGCTGCATCCATGTCCCTACAAAGAACATGAACTCATCCTTTTTATGGCTGCACAGTATTCCATAGTGTATATGTGCCACATTTTCTGAATCCAGTCTATCATTGATGGACATTTGGGTTGGGTCCAAGTCTTTGCTATTGTGAATAGTGCCGCAATAAACATACGTGTGCATGTGTCTCTATAGCAGCATGATTTATAGTCCTTTGGGTATATACCCAGTAATGGGATGGCTGGGTCAAATGGTAATTCTAGATCTAGATCCTTGAGGAATCACCACATTCCCTCTCCACAATGGTTGAACCAGTTTACAGTCCCATCAACAGTGTAAAACCATTCCTATTTCTCCAAATCCTCTCCAGCACCTGTTGTTTCCTGACTTTTTAATGATCACCATTCTAACTGATGTGAGATAGTATCTCATTGTGGTTTTGATTTGCATTTCTCTGATGACCAGTGATGATGAGCATTTTTTCATGGGTCTGTTGGCTGCATAAATGTCTTCTTTTTAGAAGTGTCTGTTCATATCCTTCACCCAGTTTTTTATGGAGTTGTTTGATTTTTTCTGGTAAATTTAAGTTCTTTGTAGATTCTGGATATTAACCCTTTGTCAGATGGGTAGATTGTAAAAATTTTCTCCCATTCTATAGGTTGCCTGTTCACTCTGATGGTAGTTTTGTTTGTTGTGCAGAAGCTCTTTAATTTAATTAGATCCCATTTGTCAATTTTGGCTTTTGTTGCCATTGCTTTTGGTGTTTTAGTCATGAAGTCCTTGCCCATGCCTATGTCCTGAATAGTATTGTCTAGGTTTTGTTCTCAGGTTTTTATGGTTTTAGGTCCAACATTTAAGTCTTTAATCCATCTTGAATTCATTTTTGTATAAGGTGTAAGGAAGGCATCCAGTTTCAGCTTTCTGCATATGGCTAGCCAGTTTTCCCAGCACCATTTATTAAATAGGGAATCCGTTCCCCATTTCTTGTTTTTGTCAGGTTTGTAAAAGATCAGAGGGTTGTAGATGTGTGGTATTATTTCTGACGGCTCTGTTCTGTTCCATTGGTCTATATTTCTGTTTTGGTACCAGTACAATGCTGTTTTGGTTACTGTAGCCTTGTAGTATAGTTTGAAGTCAGGTAGCGTGATGCCTCCAGCTTTGTTCTTTTTGCTTACGATTGTCTTGGCGATGCGGGCTCTTTTTTGGTTCCATATGAACTTTAAAGTAGTTTTTTCCAATTCTGTGAAGAAAATCATTGGTAGCTTGATGGGGATGGTGTTGAACCTATAAATTACCTTGGGCAGTATGGCCATTTTCACGATATTGAGTCTTCCTACCCATGAGCATGGAATGTTCTTCCATTTGTTTGTGTCCTCTATTTCATTGAGCAGTGGTTTGTAGTTCTCCTTGAAGAGGTCCTTCACATCCCTTGTAAGTTGGATTCCTAGGTACTTTATTCTCTTTGAAGCAATTGTGAATGGCAGTTCACTCATGATTTGGCTCTCTGTTTGTCTGTTATTGGTGTATAAGAATGCTTGTGATTTTCTGCACATTGATTTTGTATCCTGAGACTTTGCTGAAGTTGCTTATCAGCTTAAGGAGATTTGGGGCTGAGATGATGGGGTTTTCTAAATATACAATCATGTCATCTGCAAACAGGGACAATTTGACTTCCTCTTTTCCTAATTGAATATCATTTATTTCTTTCTCCTGCCTGATTGCCCTGGCCAGAACTTCCAACACTAGGTTGAATAGGAATGGTGAGAGAGGGCATCCCTGTCTTGTGCCAGTTTTCAAAGGGAATGCTTCCAGTTTTTGCCCATTCAGTATGATATTGTCTGTGGGTTTGTCATAGATAGCTCTTATTATTTTAAGATGCATCCAATCAATACCTAGTTTATTGAGAAATTTTAGCATGAAGGGCTGTTGAATTTTGACAAAGGCCTTTCTTGCATCTATTGAGATAATCATGTGGTTTTTGTCTTTGGTTCTGTTGATATGATGGATTATGTTTATTGATTTGCATATGTTAAACCAGCCTTGCATCCCAGGGATGAAGTCAACTTGATTATGGTCGATAAGTTTTAGATGTGCTGCTGGATTTGGTTTGCCAGTATTTTATTGAGGATTTTTGCATCGATGTTCATCAGGGATATTGGTCTACAATTCTCTTTTTTGGGTGTGTCTCTGCCAGGCTTTGGTATCAGAATGATGCTGGCCACATAAAATGAGTTAGGGAGGGTTCCCTCTTTTTCTATTGATTGGAATAGCTTCAGAATAATGGTACCAGCTCCTCTTTGTACCTGTGGTAGAATTCAGCTGTGAATCTGACTGGTCCTGGACTTTTTTTGGTTGGTAGGTTATTAATTATTGCCTCAATTTCAGAGCCTGTTATTGGTCTATTCAGGGATTCAACTTCTTCCTGGTTTAGCCTGGGATGGTGTATGTGTCCAGGAATTTATCCATTTCTTCTAGATTTTCTAGTTTATTGGTGCGGAGGTGTTTATAGTATTCTCTGATGGTAGTTTGTATTTCTGTGGGATTGGTAGTGATATCTTCTTTATCATTTTTTATTGCATCTATTTGATTTTTCTCTCTTTTCTCCTTTATTAGTCTCGCTAGCAGTCTATCAATTTTGTTGATCTTTTCAACAAACCAGCTCCTGGATTCATTGATTTTTTGAAGGGTTTTTTGTGTCTCTATCTCCTTCCGTTCTGCTCTGATCTTAGTTATTTCTTGCCTTCTACTAGCTTTTGAATGTGTTTGTGCTAGCTTCTTTTTTGAAAAAATATATACATATATTTTTGTTATACTTTAAGTTCTAGGGTACATGCACACAATGTGCAGATTTGTTACATATGTATACAGGTGCCATGTTGGTGTGCTGCCCCATTAACTAGTCATTTACATTAGGTATATCTCCTAATGCTATCCTAGGGTGTCAATTTTAGATCTTTCCTGCTTTCTCTTGTGGGCATTTAGTGCTAGAAACTTCCCTCTACACACCACTTTAAATGTGTCCCAGAGATTCTGGTATGTTGTGTCTTTGTTCTTACTGGTTTCAAAGAACATCCTTATTTCTTACTTCATTTCATTATGTACTCAGTAGTCATTCAGAAGCAGATTGTTCACAGTTTCCATGTAGTTGAGTGGTTTCAGTGAGTTT
The DNA here is from genome assembly GCF_006542625.1 of Nomascus leucogenys. Taxonomy (NCBI): domain Eukaryota; kingdom Metazoa; phylum Chordata; class Mammalia; order Primates; family Hylobatidae; genus Nomascus; species Nomascus leucogenys. Next base: position 122,796,224 of record NC_044382.1, read on the forward strand.
CTCAATCCTGAGTTCTAATTTGATTGTAGTGTGGTCTGAGAGACAGCTTCTTATCATCTCCACTCTTTTACATTTGCTGAGGAGTGCTTTACTTCTGACTATGTGGTCAATTTTGGAGTAAGTGTGATGTGGTGCTGAGAAGAATGTATATTCTGTTGATTTGAGGTGCAGAGCTCTGTAGATGTCTCTTAGATCCTCTTGGTGCAGAGCTGAGTTCAATTCCTGGATATCCTTGTTAACTTTCTGTCTCATTGATCTGTCTAACGTTGACAGTGAGGTGTTAAAGTCTCCCACTATTGTTGTGTGGGAGTCTAAGTCTCTTTGTAGGTCTCTAAAGACTTGCTTTATGAATCTGGGTGCTCCTGTATTGGGTGCATGTATATTTAGGATAGTTAGCTGTTCTTGTTGAATTGATCCCTTTACCATTATGTAATGGCCTTCTTTGTCTCTTTTGATCTTTGTTGGTTTAAAGTCTGTTTCATCAGAGACTAGGATTGCAACCCCTGCCTTTTTTTGTTTCCATTTTCTTGGTAGATCTTCCTCCATCCTTGCATTTTGAGCTTATGTGTGTGTCTGCATGTGAGATGGGTTTCCTGAATACAGCACACTGATGGGTCTTGACTCTTTATCCAGTTTGCCAGTCTGTGTCTTTTAATGGGAGCATTTAGTCCATTTACATTTAAAGTTAATATTGTTATGTGTGAATTTGATCCTGTCATTATGATGTTACCTGGTTATTTTGCTCATTAGTTGATGCAGTTTCTTCCTAGCCTCGATGGTCTTTACAATTTGGCATGATTTTTCAGTGGCTGATACCTGTTGTTCCTTTCCATGTTTAGTGCTTCCTTCAGGAGCTCTTTTAGGGCAGGCCTGGTGGTGACAAAATCTCTCAGCATTTGCTTCTCTGTGAAGTATTTTATTTCTCCTTCACTTATGAAGCTTAGTTAGCCTGGATAGGAAATTCTGGGTTGAAAATTCTTTTCTTTAAGAATGTTGAATATCGGCCCCCCACTCTCTTCTGGCTTGTAGAGTTTCTGCCGAGATATCTGCTGTTAGTCTGATGGGCTTCCCTTTGTGGGTAACCTAACCTTTCTCTCTGGCTACTCTTAACATTTTTTCCTTCATTTCAACTTTGATGAATCTGACAATTATGTGTCTTGGAGTTGCTCTTGTCAAGGAGTATCTTTGTGGCATTCTCTGTATTTCCTGAATCTGAATGTTGGCCTGCCTTGCTAGATTGGGGAAGTTCTCCTGGATAATATCCTGCAGAGTGTTTTCCAACTTGGTTCCATTCTCCCCGTCACTTTCAGGTACACCAATCCGACGTATATTTGGTTTTTTCACATAGTCCCTTATTTCTTGGAGGCTTTGTTCATTTCTTTTTATTCCTTTTTCTCTAAACTTCCCTTCTAGCTTCATTTCATTCATTTCAACTTCCATCACTGATACCCTTTCTTCCAGTTGATTGCATCATTTCCTGAGGCTTCTGCATTCTTCATGTAGTTCTCGAGCCTTGGCTTTCAGCTCCATCAGCTCCTTTAAGCACTTCTCTGTATTGATTATTCTAGTTATACATTCATCTAAAGTTTTTTCTAAGTTTTTAACTTCTTTGCCTTTGGTTTGAATTTCCTCCTCTAGTTCAGAGTAGTTTGATTGTCTGAAGCCTTCTTCTCTCAACTCGTCATAGTCATTCTCCATCCAGCTTTGTTCCATTGCTGGTGAGGAACTGCGTTCCTTTGGAGGAGGATAAGTGCTCTGCTTTTTAAATTTCCAGTTTTTCTGCTGCCATCTTTTCACCAGACTGACAAAACAAGACTTTATTACCAGAATTTCTATATAAAGTCATGTTATTTTTTAAAAAAGCAAATTTACCACAGACCTATAAAAATAAGGTAAGCAAAGGCATGGGCATGTACTCTTAACATTGTCTTGATGGTTTGAGCTATAGTTTCTCATTTGACAAATACAAACACCAAAGTGCACTGCTTTGCCTTTGGGGAAAAACAAAACATACAAGTCTCCAGTTGTCTGTAACACATGAGTTCTTGTGTAACATTGAGACCAAGAGAAACAGAAAAAAAGGCAGGGGCAGGATTTGCCTTCCTTCCCCTGATTCAATGCTTTTTTATACTTTTCCCAATGATAAGCAGAGTAATTGACTGGCAACCAGCCAAGTGGTCTATAGTTAAAGTATGTTAACACTGTTTTCTATGAGATAGAGGGAGGTTCCAACAGTGTACTTTCAAGACACCTTATTGAATTACCAGGAAAAAATGATCAGATACACAGGGGGTCCTAGTCTTCTTTTTTAGACTGGCCACTTGAGGTTTTTCCCAGGTTTTAGACTGGCCACTTGAGGTGTTAGTCAGTTTTTGCACTGTTATAAAGGAGTATCTGAGGCTGGATAATTTATAAAGAAAAAAGGCTTAAATGGTTCACAGTTCTGTAGGCTGTAAAAGAAGCATGGTCCCAGCATCTTCTTGGCTTCTGGTGGAAACTCAAGGAGCTTTTGCTCATGGCAAAGGGGGAACATACATGTCACATGGCAAGAACAAGCAAGAAAAAGAGAGAGGGGAGATGCCACACATTTTTAAACAACCAAATCTTAAATAAACTCAGAGCAAGAACTCACTCATTACCATTAGAATCGCATTAAGCAATTCAGGAGGGATCCCCACCTTCATGATCCAATACTTCCCACTAGGCCCCACCTTCAACATTGAAGGTCACATTTCAACATGAGATTTGGAGGGGACAAACATCCAAATCATATCACCAGCCATAACACTGGAAAAGCTTGAGTGGTACATCTTACCTCTGCTGACTTGCAGAAATAAGTGGATGGAACCCTGAGGAAGGATTTGCCATTTAAAATAGGGCTAACACGCACAGGAGTCACCAATACATATTTGTAGAATGACTCAGGCCTTAATATCCACCTAAACGATCTACCTGTTCTTTGATGTGTTTGCCATGTCCTTGTCCTATGAGGATGGTATAGTCACAACATTAGCCTGCGGAAATTGCATTTACAATAAGACTAAATGAAGTTCAGAGGCTTCAATGCTGCAAAAACGAACAACCATCCTATTCTCCACAATGCCCTCTGGTAAATTCCATCCTTGGGCAATGAGCTCTAAGTCTTCCCAGGAAAGAAAAAAGATTAAATAGAACATAACCACAAATTGAATTCACTGCTTCTAAAATAAGCCACCTGATTTCATAATATGAAGAGGGAAACATAAGTTGCAACACAAGTTTTCTGAAAACCTCTGGAGACAACATCAGGCTAATTATAATTGGTCCCTGTCTCCTTTTATCCACAGGAGGGGTGAGAATACCATTTTATTCCATTCTCACACTGCTATAAAGAACTGCTTGAGACTGGGTAATTTAAAAAGGAAAAAGGTTTAATTGACTCACAGTCCCACATGGCTAGGGAGGCCTCAGGAAACTTACAATTATGGCAGAAGGGGAAGCAAATATGTCCTTCTTCAGATGATGGCAGGAAGGAGAAGAACTGAGAGAAGACGGAAAAGCCCCTAATAAAACCATCAGATCCCATGAGCACTCACTCACTATCATAAGAACAACACATGGGGGTAACTGCCCCCATGATTAATTTACCTCCCACTGGGTGCATACCACAACATGTGGGGATTATGGGAAATACAATTTAAGATGAGATTTGGCTGAGGACATAGCCAAATCATATCATTCTGCCCATGGCCCCTGCCAAATCTTATGTCCTCACATTTCAAAACACAATCATGCCTTCCCAACAGTCCCCCAAGGTCTTAACTCATTCCAGAATTAACCCAAAAGCCCAAGTCCAAAGTCTCATCTGAGACAAGGCAAGTTTCTTCTACCTATGAGCCTGTAAAATCAAAAGCAAGTTAGTTACTTCCAAAATACAATGAAGGTATAGGCATTGGGTAAATACACCCATTCCAAATGGGAGAAATTGGCCAAAACAAAGGGGCTACAGGCCCCAAGCAACACCCAAATACAGCAAGGCAGTCAAATTTTAAAGCCCCAAAATGAACTCCTTTGACTCCATGTCTCACACCCAGGACACACTGATGCAAGAGGGGGACTCCCATGGCATTGGGCAGCTCCATCCCTTTGGCTTCTCGGGGTACAGCTGCCTCCTAGCTGCTTTCCTTGGCTGATGTTGCATGTCTGTGGCTTTTCCAGGTGCACAGTACAAGCTGTTAGTGGATCTTCCATTCTGGGATCTGGAAGATGGTGGCCCTCTTCTGACAGCTCCACTAGGCAGTGCCCCAGTGGAGACTCTGTGTGGGGCTCTGACCCCACATTTCCCTTCCACAATGCCCTAACAGAGGTTCTCTGAGGGCTTCACCCATGTAGCAAACTTCTGCCTGGATATCCAGACGTTTCCATATATCCTCTGAAATCTAAATGGAGGTTCCCAACCTCCATTCTTGACTTCTGTGCACCCACAGGACCAAAACCATGTGTTAGACACCAAGGCTTTGGGCTTGCACCCTCTGAAGCAATGGCCCAAGCTCTACTTTGGCTAGAGCTGAAGCATCTGGGACTCAGGGCACCATGACCTGAGGCCACATAGATCAGGGTGTACCTGGGTCCAGCTCATAAAACCACTTTTCTCTCCTAGGCTTTTGGGGCTGTGATGGGAGGGGCTGCAGTGAAAGTCTCTAATATGCCCTGGAGACATTTTCCCCATTGTCTTGTTGGTTAACATTTGGCTTCTCATTACTTATGCAAATTTCTGTAGCAGGCTTGAATTTCTCCCCAGAAAAATTAGTTTTTTTCTTTTCCATCACATCCTCAGGCTGCAAATTTTCTGAATTTTTATGTTCTGCTTACCTTTTAAACATAAGTTCCAATTCCAAACCATATATTTGTGAATACATAAAGCTGAATACTTTGAACAGCACCCAAGTTACATCTTGAATACTTTACTGTTTGGAAATTTCTTCCACCAGTTACCCTAAATCATCTCTCTCAAGTTCAAAGTTTTACAAATCTCTAGGTCAGGGGCAAAATGCTGCCAGTCTCTTTGCTAAAATATAGGATGAGTCACCTTTATTCCAGTTCTCAACAAGTTCCTCATCTCCATCTGAGATCACCTCAGCCAGAACTTCATTGTCCACATCACTATCAGCATTTTGGTCAAAGCCATTCAACAAGTCTCTGTGAAGTTCCAAACTTTCCCACATCTTCCTGTCTTCTTCTGAGCCCTCCAAACTATTCCAACCTCTGCCAGTTACTCAGTTTCAAAGTTATTTCTACATTTTTGGGCACTTTTACAGCAGTGCGCCCACCCCACTCCTGGTACCAATTTACTGAACTACTCCATTCTCTTGCTTCTGTAAGGAACTGCCCAAGACTGGGTAATTTATAAAGGAAAGAGGTTTATTTAACTCACAGTTCTGCATGACTAGGGAGGTCTCAGGAAACTTACAATCATGGCAGAAAGGGAAGAAAACACATCCTTCTTCACATGATAGCAGGAAGGAGATGCCCCAAGCAAAGAGAGAAAAGCTCTTTATAAAACCAGATCTCATGAGAACTCACTTATTATCATGAGGGCAGCAGCATGAGGGTAACCATTTCCACTATTCAACCTCCTCCCACTGGGCTCTTCCCATGACATGTGAGGATTATGGGAACTACAATTCTAGATGAGATTTCGGTGGGGACACAGCCAAACCATATCAGATACTAACTGTTACATGTAAGTTCTGGTCTGGAGGTCCATCATATGCGGACACACTGAAGTTAGTTTACTTGTGAGAAATAAAATCTCACAGACACACTACTTCCTGTTCATTCCTTTTAGTCTGTATACAAGATGTTAAGGTCTGAGTTTGTGTTTGAGATGTTAATAAAATGTTCCTTATAATTGCTAAAAATGATTTTTATGCAGTAAGCCCCTTTTGATTTCAGAAAGAATTCAGAACAAGGCAGTAGTAAATTCAGAAGAAATCAGTATTTTCAATAAAATTTTATACTCAATTTCATCCAAACTCACAAAACAGTCAAGTGATTAAAAGAAAGTATAACTTAGAAGGATTTTAAAAACATTCCTCAGAGTCCCATATTTAATTATATACTTTAGTCAAAGTCTATGGAGACCCTACAGACAATATACAAAGGGAATATACAAAGGTCAAGGCCTGCCATCCTTAAGGATCCTGCAAGTTCTGATCATTTAAGAAATTTTAGGCCCTCTTTACATTGATAACTACCTACCAAAAAGGAAATCAAGAAAATGATCCCATTTATAATAGCATTTAAAATAATAAAACACCTAAGAATAAATTTAACAAAGGAGGTAAAAGATCTACACATTATAAAAATTGATGAAAGAAACTGAAGACACAAATAAAAGATAGCTTTTGTTTATGGATTAAAAGAATACTGCTAAAATGTCCACAATGCTCAAAGTGACATACAGATTCAATGCAATCTCTATTAAAATTAAAGATCTTTTTCACAGAAATAAAAAAATATATATAAAATTTGTATAGAACTGCAAAAAACTCTAACAAGCTAAGGCATTCCTAAAGGGGGAAAAAAAAAAAAAAGTTGGAGAAATCACACTGCTTGATTTCAGATTATATCAGAAAACTGTAGTAATCAAAATAGTTTGGTACTGGCATTAAAATTAGACACACAGACCAATAGAACAGAATAGAGAGTCCAGAAATAAATTCACACATTTGGAGTAAATTGATATTTGACAAAGGTGTCAAAAACACACAATGAGGAAAAAATAGTCTCTTCAATGAATGATGTCAGAAAAAAGCTGTATGTCCACATGCAAAGGACAAAACTGGAGACTTACTTCACACCAAACACAAAAGTCAACTCAGAATGGATAAAATGTTTAACATAAGACCTGATATCATAAAACTCCTAAAAGAAAACAAAGGAGAAATTCTCCATTCCCTTGTTCTTGGCAATGATTTTTGGTTTAGGACCCCAAAAGCACAGGCAACAGAAACAAAAATAAATGGAATTACATCAAACTAAAATCTTCAGCACATCAAAGGAAATAATCAACAAAATAAAAAGGCAACCTGTAGAATGGGAAAAATATTTGCAAACCGTACGTATGATAACGGGTTAATATCCAATATATATCAGAAACTCACAGAGCTCAATAGCAAAAAAAAAAAAAAAGGGAATAACTTAATTTAAAACTGGACAAAGGATCTGAATAGACATTTATCCAAAGAAGACATAAAAATGGCTAATGGTCATTTGGAAAGTTATTCAACCTTACTAATCATCAGAAAAATCCAAATCAAAACAACAATGTGGTACCACCTCACTCCAGTTAGAATGGCTATATGCCATCAAAAACACAAGAAACAACAAGTGATGAGGGTATGGATAAAAGGGAATCCTTGTACACCTTTGGTGGAAATGTAGATTGGTGTTGCCATTATAGAAAACAGTGTGGAAGTTCCTCAAAAATAGAACTACCATATATAACTCAGCAATCCCTCATACACCCAAAGGAAATGCAATCAGCACCTCGTAGAGATATCTGTATATCCATGCTCATTGCAACATTACTCACAATAGCCAAGATATGAAAACAACCTAAGTGGCCATCAATAGATGAATAGATAAAGAAGTTGTGAGACAGGTATAGATAGATAGATAGATAGATAGATAGATAGATAGATAGATAGATGACAGATAGATAGATAGACAGACAGATAGACAGACAGATAGATAGTGTATGTATGTGTGTATATATATATATATATATACACACACAACTTGTATTTGCCCCTTCTATATCAATCTACATACACACACAATGAAATATTATTCAGCCTTTAAAAAGAAGGATGTCTTGTCATTTGTAAAAACATAGATAAACCTGAAGGACCTTATGCTAATTGAAATAAGCCAAACACAGAAAGAAAAATACTTCATGACCTCACTTATATGTGGCATCTTAAAAAAAAAGTCCAATACATAGAAACAGAAAGTAAGAACAGTGGTTACCAGAGGTTTTGTGCCCTTTCATTTATGTCTCCTGTTAACAGAAGAATGGGTGCAAAGTTGCAATTATGTAGGATAAATAAGTATGAGATCTAATACATACCATGAGAGCTATAGTTAGTTAATAATATAATATTTTATACTAGGAATGTGCTAAGAAAGGAGATGTTATGTGCTCTCACAATAAAAGAGTAACTATGTGAAATGACGGATATGTTAATTGGCTGGACTGTGACATTTAACTATGTACATGTACATCAAAATATTTTGTACACCTTAATATATATAAAAAATAAAAATAAAATGTTAAAATTAATAAAAGGTCTGAGAGGGCAAGATGGCCAACTAGACAGAGACAAGTAGAATAGCTCTCATGGAGGGACCAAGATGACTGGCAAAACTTCAGAGTGAAGGTGCTGAGAATGGGTGGAGGGAAGACACAGAAGTTAGCATAAAGGGGGAGAAAGCTAGGAACCCTACATAGGCTACCACACACTGGGACTCATCTTCGAACCACAACAGCACTGGGGGCATGAGTAAGTTGAACTGGCAAGGGGCAATCCATTCTAGGATGGGCATCTGGAACCCCAGCAGAAGGGAATCCCTTGACCACTATGGAAATCTGAGGTAACAGGAAGAGCTGCTTAGAGAAGCAATGGAGCAGCAAGCCAGCTGATGTGGAGCCCAGAGGGTTTGGTACAGGAGCGTCTGTTGTGGAGCATGGCTAGGGACAGCCATCCCCCTAGGCTCGACTTGCTCCCATACGAGAGTCTGTCCCTAGGGAAACTGATGAACCTGATCTCTGCACGGTGGTCTTGCACATCAGATGGGGTTGGCCTGACACAGAACCCCTTGGTCTGCTGCGCTCTCCCAGGGATACAGTCTGGCCATGCCTGCTTACAGGTCAGTCTTGGGTGTGCTGGGGCCCACATCATAGTCTCTGTGCCAGCAGACTGTGCCTGACAGATGGAGAACTCCAGCCAGCCCCTATGGTCACGCACTAGCCTGCATGCTTCTTCCTACTGCAGCCTCCCCGAAGCCCACAGAAACTCCTCACATCACTTTGCTGGTGCATGTCTGCATGGATGGGTTTTGCTTTACTTGCCCCACCAGCATGTGGGAGTGCAGTTCACCTCCCTTACCCCCACCAACCACTATTGCAAATGGAGCATTAGAGGGCACAAAGCCAGCAATCCCTGGCCCCACCAATGCCCCACCCTTGCACTAACACTGTCAGAAAATAGTGGATCCTCCCACACCATGAGTGATCACTCCTGCTTGTGGGGCACAGAGAAGGCACCAGGAGTTGCACTGACCAGCAAACTGCCCAAAACCAACACCAGCTCCAGTGCAACTGTTCACCCAATCTCCCCTAACCCCCATCTGTGTTGCCTCTGTTACTGCGGTGAATGTCCACAGGAAGGCAAGCAACCCTGCATCTGCTAGCACTCTGCTGCAGCTGCTGCAGCTGCTGCACCTTGCCCCCTGCGTAGTGGAATCCAAACCTCAAAGAGGCAGAGAAAAAAGTTGGCACCCAATACAAGCTCTCCAGAGTTACAGCATGCAGTCCAGGAGTTGGGAGCTAAGCCTTGGCCCCCTAAAATCTCCCAGAAACAAATCCAGTCAGCCAAATCCATTTATACCACAATCAAACTCTCAAGATCATCAAATGGGATTTAAAAAGTCCAAAGGTCAGCAACTTCAAAAATTGAAGGTAGATAAGCCCACAAAGATGAGAAAGAATCAGCACAAGAATGCTGAAAACTCAAAAATCCAGAGTGCCTTCTTTCCTCCAAATGACTACATCACCTCCAGCAAGGGTTCGGAACAAGACTTAGATGGCTGAAATGACAGAAATAGAGTTCAGAATACGGATAGAAATGAAAATCATTGAGCCACAAGAGTTCATTAAAATCCAATGAAAGGAAGCTAAAAATCATGATACAACAATGCAGGAGATGATAGACAAAATAGCCAGTATGGAGAGTACACCAAACCTGACCTGATAGAGCTGAAAAACACCCTACAAGAATTTCACAATGCAATCACAAATGTTAATAGCAGAATAAACCAACAAGTAAAAGAATCTCAGAGCTTGAAAACTGGCTTTCTGAAATAAGACAGGCAAGAATAGAGAAAAAAGAATGAAAAAGGAATGAACAAAACCTCCAAGAAATATGAGATTATGTAACGAGATCAATTCTGTGACCCAGGGGTATCCCTGAAGGACATGAGGAGAATGAAACCAACATGAAAGATGTATTTCAGAATATCATCCATGGGAACTTCTCCAACCTAGCTAGACAGGCCAACATTCCATTTCAGGAAATGCAGAGAGCCCCAGTAAAATAATTCACAAGAAAATCATCCCCAAGACACATATTCATCAGATTCCCCAAGGTCAAAATAAAAGAAAAATGTTAAAGGCAGCTAGAGAGAAAGGTCAGATAACCTATAAAGGGAAGCTCATCAGACTAACAGATGACCTCTCAGCTGAAAGCCTAAAAGCCAGAAGAAACTAGGGGCCAATATTTAACATTATTAAAGATAGGAAATTCCAGCCTAGAATGTAATACCTGCCTTACAAGAGCTCCTGAAGGGAGCACGAAATATGGAAAGGAAAAACCATTACCAGCCACTACCAAAACACACTGAAGTACACAGACCAGTGATACTATAAAGCAACCATGTAAACAAATCTACAGAATAAGCTAACATCATAATGACAGGAACAAATTCACATATATCAATATTAACCTTAAATATAAATGAACTAAATGTTTCAATTAGAAGGCACAAAGTGGCAAGTTGAATAAATAACCAAGACCCACTGGTATGCTATCTTCAAGAGACGCATCTCACATGCAATAACACACATAGGCTCAAAATAAAGGGTTAGAGAAAAACCTACCAAGTAAATGGAAAACAGAGAAAAAAGCTTGGGTTGCAATCCTAGTTTCTGACGAAGCAGACTTTAAATTAACACAGATCAAAAAAGACAAAGAAGGACATTACATAATGGTAAAGGGTTCAATCCAACAAGAAGATCTAACTATCTCAAATATATATGTACCCAACACAGGAGCACCCAGATTCATAAAGCAAGTTCTTAGAGACCTTTGGGGACACTTAGACTCCCACACAATAATGGTGGGACTTTAACATGCCACTGACAATATTAGACAGATCATCAAGACAGAAAATTAACAAAGATATTCAGGACCAGAACTCAGCTCTGGATCGTATATCCAAAGAACTCTCCACCAAAAAACAACAGAATATACATTATTCTCATCGTCACATGGCATATACTCTAAAATCAATCACATGATCAGAAGTAAAATAATCATCAGCAAATGCAAAAGACTAAAATCATAACAATCTCTCAGACCACAGTGTAATCAAATTAGAAATCAAGACTAAGAAATTCACTCAAAATCGTACATTTACATGGAAATTGAATAACCTGTTCCTGAATGACTCATGGGTAAATCATACATTAAAGCAGAAATCAAGAAATTATTTGAAACTAATGAAAACACAAATACAACATACCAAAATCTCTGCAACACAGCTAAGGCAGCGTTAAGCAGGAAATTTATAGCACTACATGCCCATATCAAAAAGTTATAAAGTAATATCACAACTAAAAAAATTAAAGAACCAAAAGCAAGCAAATCCCAAAGCTAGTGGAAGACAAGAATTAACCAAAACCAGAGCTGAACTGAAGGAGATTGAGATACAAAAAAACGACTCAAAAGATCAACCAATCCAGGAGCTGGTTTTTTGAGAAAAAATTAATAAAATAGACTGCTCAACTGATAAAGAAGTAGAGAGAAGTTTCAAATAAACACAATCTGAAAGGAAAATCTAGAAGAAACTGATAAATTCCTGGTCACATACACCCTCTCAAGACTGAACCAGGAATAAATTGAATCCCTGACAGACTAATAAAGAGCTCTGAAATTGAGGCAGCAAAAAACAGGCTCCCAACCAAAAAATGCCCAGGATCAGACAGATTCACAGCTGAATGCTATGAGGGGTACAAAGAAGATCTGGTACTATTCTGACTGAAAGTATTCCAAAAAATTGAGGAGGAAGAACTCCTCCCTAAATCATTCTATGAAGCCAGCATTGTCCTGATACCAAAACCTGGCAGAGATAATAACAACAACAAAAACTTCAAGTCAATATTCTCGATGAACATCAATACAAAAATCCTCAAAATAGTGGCATAAAAGCCAGTGGCACATCAAAAAGCTTATCCACCATGATAAATTAAGCTTTATCTTTGGGATGCAAGGTGGGTTCAACATTCAGATATCAATAAATGTGATTCAACACATAAACAGATCTTAAGACAAAAACTACATGATTATCTCCATAGATGCAGAAAAGGCTTTTGATAAATTCAACATCCCTTCAGGTTAAAAACTCTCAACAAACTAGATATTGAAGGAACATACCTCAAAATAATAAGAGCTATCTATCTATGACAAATTCACAGCCAACATAATACTGAATGGCCAAAAGCTGGAAACATTCCCCTTGAAAACCAGCACAAGACAAGGATGCCCTCTTTCACCTTTCCTATTAACATAGTATTGGACGTCCTGACCAGAGCAATCAGGGAAGACAGAAAAATAAAGGGCATCCAGATAAGAAGAGAAAAAGTCAAAATATCCCTCTTTGTAGATGACATAGTCCTATATCTAGCAAACCCCAAAATCCTACCCCAAAAGCGTCTTAAGCTGATAAACAACTTCAGCAAAGTCTCAGAATATAAAATCGACATGCAAAAATCACTAGTATCGCTATACACCAACAAAAGTCAAGCCGAGAGCCAAATCAGGAATGTACTCACATTCACAAATGCCACAAAAAGAATAAAATACCTAGGAATACAGCTAAGTAGGGAGATGAAAGATCTCTACAAGGAGAACTACAAAACACTTCTCAAAGAATTCAGAGAACACACACACAAACAGAAAAACACTTCATGCTCATGGATAGGAAGATTAATAACATTAAAATGGACAAACTGCTCAAAGCAATTTATAGATTCACTGCTATCATTATTAAACCACCATTGAGATTTTTCACAGAATTGGATGAACTATTTTAAAATTCATACGGAAGAAAAGCAGAGCCTGAATAGCAAAGACAATCCCAAGCAAAAGGAAAAAAGCTGGAAGCAACATGTTACCTGACTTCAAACCATAATTCAGGGCTACAGTAACCAGAAAAACCATGACACTGATATGAAAACAAATACATAGACCAATAGAACAGACAACTCAGAAATAAGGCCACACACTTAGAACCATCAGATCTTTGACAAACCTGACAAAAAACAAAAGAGGAAAGTGTTCACTATTCAGTAAGTGGCGTGGAATAACTGGCTAGCCATGTGCAGCGGACTGAAACTGGACCGCTTCCTTAAACCATATCTAAAAATTAACTCAAGATGGATTAAAGACTTAAATGTAAAACCCAAAAGTATAAAAACCCTGGAAGACAACCTAGGCAATACCATTCAGGACACAGAGGCATGGGCAAAGATTTAATGATGAAGATACCAAAAGCAACTACAACAAAAGCAAAAATTGGCACATGGGATCTAATTAAACTAAAAAGCTTCTGCACAGCAAAATAAACTATCATCAGACTGAACAGACAACCTACAGAATGGGAAAAAATTTTGCAAATTATGTATTTCACAAAGGTCTATTATCCAGCATCTATAAGAAACTTAAACAAATTAACAAGAAAAAAATCATAAAAAAGTGGACAACGGACATGAACAGACACTTTTCAAAAGAAAGCGTACATATGGCTAACAATTATATGAAAGAAAGCTCAACATCACTGAATATTAGAGAAATGCAAATCAAAACCACAGTGAGATACCATCTCACACAAGTCAGAATGGCTACTATGAAAAAGTCAAAAAATAACAGATGCTGGTGGGGTTGTGGAGAAAAAGGAAAGCTTATACACTATTGGTGGAAATGTAAATTAGTTCAACCATTGGGGAAGACAGTGTGACAATTCCTTAAAGGCCTTATTATGTACCCAAAAAAAATTTTTAAATAATTTTTAAAATTTTTAAAAAACAATTAAAAAATAAAGACACATGTATAAAGAAGATAAAAGTAACAGGCTCTCTCCAGTTAGTCTATTCAAATGACCATGATATGTTTGCATTTAACACCTAATAAGAACACAGGTGTGAACTGGACCAACATGTAATGAATCACTTTTTCTTTTGCTTCCTTGTCCCTGAAATCACTAAAGAATATATACTACATAAGGATGGCCATCAAGAATGGGACTAGAGCATATGTGTTGAGTAGAGAATTTTCCATTAAATACCCATTAAATACCAAAGCGATAGAGGAAGTTCTACTTTTTCCTCTATTACTTATAGCAGAACTTCTCTCTTTCTCTCTCTCTCTCTATTTTTTTTTTTTTTTTTGGTCTCGAGACTTATATCAAGAAGTGCCCAAAGGGAACCATTTCTTTAAAGCATTTTGTTCTTGAGTGGCCTCACAAATAATTTACTCCACTACTATATTCTACCCCATCATAATTTATAAATGCTTCCATCTTCTCCTTTCTACTTCAAAACTCCCTTGTTTTGTTAGTTTCATAATGGTTCCAAAGAATGAGAAAACATTATTGGCATCCTTTTTTTCTGGATCTTCTAATCCTTCACGAAATCAGTACAACATGGATGTTATATTAAAAAAAAAACCAAAAAGCTTCAGATTCATCTAAATCATTAAGTCATGAGAAGTTATAAAAGTACAGAAAATTAGTGGGGCATCAAGACGGATGACTAGAGGCACCCAGTACTTACCTCCTCCACAAAGAAGGACAACAATAGCAAGTAGATAATCATACATCAAAAAGAGAACACTGATCAACAGAATGAAGGATAAAAACTATGTGATTATTTCAACTGGTGCTGAGAGAGCATTTGATAAAATTTAACATCCCTTCATAACAAAAACCCTCAAAAAACTGGGAATGGAAGAAACATACCTCAGCATAAAAAAGCCGTAAATGGCAGACAAAGCTAGTATCATATTGAATAGGGAAAAAGGAAACACCTTTCTTCTAAGATCTGGGACATGACGAGCATGACCACTGTCACCACTGTTATTCAACATAGTACTGGAAGTCTTACCTAGAGCAATCAGACAGGAGAAAGATATAAAGGGTATCCAACTTGGAAAGAAAGAAGTCAAATTATCCTTGTTTGCAGGTGATATAATCTCGTATTTGGAAAAACCTTAAAAACTCCACAAACTATTAAAACTAATAAACAAATTCAGTAAAGTGGCAGGATACAAAATCAACATAAAAATTAATAGTATTTTTATATGCCAACAGTGAACAATATGAAAAAGAAATTAAAAGGAGAGTCCCATTTAAAACGGTCACATATATAAAATTAAATACCTAGGAATTAACCAAAGAAGTGGAAGATGAAAACTGTAAAACACTGATGAAAGAAATTGAAGAGAACAGTAAAAAATAAAACAATATTCTGTGTTCATGGATCGGAAGAATCAATAATGTTAAAATGTTCATACTTCCAAAAGCTATCTACAGATTCAATGCAATCTTTATCAAAATACCAATGACAATCTACACAGAAATAGAAAAAAATACAAAAATTTATATGGAACCAAAAAAGACCCAGGATAGCTATCCTAAGCAAAAAGAACAAAACCAGAGGACTCACAGTACCTGACTTCAAATTTTACTACAGAGCTAACCAAAACAGCATGTTACTGGCATAAAAACAGACACACGGACCAATGGAACAGAATAGATAACCTAGAGACAAATCCACACACCTACAGTTAACTGATTTTTTACAAAGGTGCATACAGTGGGGAAATGTGTTTCCCAAGAACATACATTGGGGAAAAGACAGTCTCTTCAATAAATCGTGCTTGGAAATTGGACATTCTTAGGCAGAAGAATGAAATTAGACCCCAATCTCTCATCAAATACAAAAATTAAATCAAAATGGATTAAAGACTTAAATATAAGACCTCAAACTATAAAAGTACTACAAGAAAGCATTGAGGAAAATCTCCAAGAAACTGGTCTGAGCAAAAATTTTTTGATCAACATTCCACAAGGACATATCAAATTAAAAAGTTCTACAAAGCAAAGGGTAAAATCAACTCTGAAGAGACAACCTATAGAATGGGAGGAAATATCTGCAAACTACCCATCTGACAAGGGATTAATAACCAGAATAAATTCAAACACCTTTTAGCAAAAAATTTAATAATCTGATCAAACATGGGCAACAGAGCTTCTTCCTTCCTTCCTTCCTTCCTTCCTTCCTTCCTTCCTTCCTTCCTTCCTTTTCTTCTTTCTTTTTCTTTTCTCCCCTCTGTGGCCCAGGCTGGAGTACACTCAGCTCGCTGCAGACTCCCTGCGTCTGGCTCCCGTGATTCTCCTGCCCTGGCCTGCGGGCTGCCTGGGATTGCCGGCGTGCGCCACCACCCCTCCCTGGCTTTTCTCCTTTGGCTGGAGGCGCGGTTTTGCCATGTCGGCCAGGCTGGTCTCTAGCTCCTGACCTCCGGTGGTCTGCCCGCCTCGGCCTCTAGAGGTGCTGGGACTGCAGACGGAGGCTCGCTCACTCGGTGCTCGCTGTTGCCCGGGCTGCAGTGCGGTGGCGTGGTCTTGGCTCACTGCAGCCTCCGCCTCCCAGCCGCCTGCCTTGGCCTCTCAGGGTGCTGGGATTGCAGCCTCTGCCTGGCCGCCGCCTCGTCTGGGAGGTGAGGAGCGCCTCTGCCCAGCCGCCACCCCGTCTAGGAAGTGAGGAATGTCTCTGCCTGGCCGCCCATCGTGTGGGATGTGAGGAGCGCCTCTGCCCGGCCGCCCATCGTCTGGGATGTGAGGAGCGCCTCTGCGCGGCCACCCCGTCTGGGAAGTGAGGAGCGCCTCTGCCCAGCCACCCATTGTCTGGGATGTGAGGAGCGCCTCTGCCCGGCCGCCCCATCTGGGAAGTGAGGAGCCCCTCTGCCCGGCCGCCACCCCGTCTAGGAAGTGAGGAGCGTCTCTGCCTGGCCGCCCCGTCTGGGAAGTGAGGAGCACCTCTGCCTGGCCGCCCCGTCTGGGATGTGGGGAGCGCCTCTGCCCGGCCGCCCCGTCTGGGAGGTCTACCACAGAGGCCAGAAGCAATGTGGGGGCTGGACGTGGTGGCTCACGCCTGTAGTCCCAGTACTCTGGGAGGCCGAGGCGGGTTGATCACTTGAGGCTAGGAGTTCGAGACCAGCCTTGCCAACATGGCGAAACATATGAAAAATACAACTGACAAACCAACAAACCAACCAAGCGACAACAAAACAGGTCTACCCTGGAGTCATACTCTAATTTTTTCTATTTTCCTCCCTTTCTGATCCTTTATCCCACTTTCTTTTTCTTCCTCTTCCTTCTCCTTCTCCTTTGTCAAATAGAGGATTGACTTATTATCATTGATCCATTAAAAAAAAAAAATGGGTGACAGATTTGAACAGATATTTTTCAAAAGAAGACATAAAAATGGCAAACAGGCATTTGAAAAGGTGCTCAACATCACTGATCATCAGAGAAATGCAAATAAAAACTACAATGGGATATCATCTCACCCCAGTTAAAGTGGCTCTTATCCAAAAGGCAGGCAATAACAAATGCTGGCAAGGATGTAAAGAAAAGGTAACCCTCGTACATTGTTGGTGGGAATGTAAATTAGTATAACCACTAGGGAGAACAGTTTGGAGTTTCCTCAAAAAGCTAAAAATTAAGATACCATATGATTCAGCCATCCCATTGTTGGGCATATACCCAACAGAAAGGAAATCAGTATATCAAAGTGATATCTGCACTCCTATGTTTGTTGCAGCATTTTTTACAATAGCTAAGATTTGGAAGCAACATAAGTGTCCATCAATAGATTAATGGATAAAGAAAATGTGATGTATATACAGAATGGAGTACTATTCAGCCATTAAAAGAATGAGATCCAGTCATTTGCCACAACATGGATAAAACTAGAGATCATTATGTTAAGTGAAATAAACCAGGCACAGAAAGACAAACATCACATATTCTCCCCTTATTTGTGGAATCTATAAGTAAACACAACTGAACTCATGGAGACAGAGAGTAGAAGGATGGTTACCAGAGGCTGGAAGGGTAGTAGAAGGATTAGGGGGAGGTGAGGATGGTCAATGGGTACAAAAAAAAAAAAAAGAAAAAAATGAGTAAGACCTACTATTTGATAGCACAACAGGGTGGCTATAGTCAATAATAACTATTTTAAAATAAACACTGTAATTGGATTGTTTGTAACTCAAAGTATAAATGTTTTGAGGGGATGGATATTCCATTCTCCATTTTGTGACTATTTCACATTGCATGCCTGTATGAAAATATCTAATGCACCTCATATATATATACATCTGCTATTTCCTCACAACAAATACAACATTTTTTAAAAGAACACTGGAATTCAACAGGGAAGTTGACAGAGAAACTCTGAAGCCCAGAAAGAGATAGCAGAGCAACCTAGCCCAGCTGAAATTGGCTCAGAGCCAGGAAAAACTATCCAGTGCAGAGAAAATGTAAGCAAGAGACTCTCAATGGTTTACATTCTCACTACAGACTCCTGCAGTTCTGGCCATGGGAGAGCCACCAGGCACTTGCTGTCACTGAAAGTAGGACAGGGAGTTTCTGGGGTCTTGGCAAAAGCACTATTGTACAAAGGGAGTTCATCCTGAGTCCCATACACCTTCCAAGACCCAAACAGTTGCAGCATGGCACAACTTGAGAGCTCAGTCCCCACCAGGGTATATAATGCCCTGGGTTTTGACAGACCTCAAATCTCCATATCGCTGGGGTTCCACTGACATTCCCTCTACGTTCATCTGGAGGGCTTCAATATTGCAATGTAAGCTTGACCCAGAAGTGCAGCCAGATCCCCAGCAACCTAGCCCATGCAGTGTCCTACACCCTGGGGTAACTGCTCTCAGGACAAAGGGAGTTGAAAAGCATGCTCTCCAGAGCCTGAGAGCCACCTTTCTGGGACTGATGCCACTGAAAGCAACCCTGCCCCCTAGCAGCAGACCTGCCATGCACGTGCATGTGTCTTCAGAGGTCTCATGGCCTGAGAACAAGCCTACAGTGCCCACTACCAACAACAAAAATCAAATCGAAATGGCAGGAATAAGACCTCACCTATCAATAAATAGCCTTGAATGTAAACTAATTAAATCCCTCCCTTAAAAGAGATAGACTGGCTGAATGACTTTAATAAAAACATGACCCAACTCTAGGCTGACTAAAAGAAATTCGCTTCACCTGTAAAGACACACACTGACTGAAAATGAAAGGACAAAAAAGATATGCCTGGAAACAGAAACCAAAAGTGAGGAGGAGTAGCTATACTTAGATAAAACAGGCTTTAAGTCAAACTGTAAAACGAATCAAAGAAGGTCATTATATAATAATAAAGGTGTCAATTCAGAAAAAGGATATAACAATTCTAAATATAGTACACTTAACACTGAAGCACCCAGATATATAAAGCAAATCTTAGATCTAAAAGAAGAGATATACTTAAATACAGTAACAATTGGGGGCTTCAACACCCTACCCAGCATTAGATATATCATCTAGACAGAACAACACAAAACAAACATTTGATTTAAATTGTACTTTAGAATAAATGGACCTAACAGACATTTACAGAACATTTTATCTAACAGCTACAGAATACACATTCTTCTCATCAGCACATAAAACATTCTCTGAGATATACCATATGTCAGACCACAAAACAAGTCTCAAAAAATTTTTAAATAGTGAAGTCATATCAAGTATCATCTAAGGTCACAAAGGAATAAAACTAGAAATCCAAAACAAAGAAAAATTGGAATACATGAAAACTAAAAATTATGCCCCTGGACAATCATAGGGCCTATGAGGAAATTAAGAAGAAAATCAAAAAATTTCATCAAAGAAATAAAAATAAAAACAATCTGGTAAAACCTGAGGGATACAGCAAAAACAGTGACATGAGGGAAGTTTGTAACAGTAAATGCCTACATCAAAAAAGTAGAAAAATTTCTAATAAACAACTAAATGGGGTACCTCAAGGAAACAGAAAAGCAAGAACAAACCAAACCCAAAATTAGCAGGGGGAAATAAACAATAAAGAAGACAGTAGAACTAAACAAAATAGAGACTAAAAAAAGTAATACAGAGAATCAATGTAAGAAAAAGTTGGTTTTCTGAAAAGATAAACAAAGTCAACAAATTGCTAGCTAAGCTTACTAATATAGGAAGAAAGAAGACCCAAATATACAAATCAGAAATGAAAAAGGAGAGATTACTGATATCACAGAAATGCAAACACCATCAGAAACTATTGTGAACAACTATACGCTAACAAACTGGAAAACTTAGAAGAAATGGATAAATTCCTGGAAAAACACAACCTAACAAGACTAAATCAGAAAAAAAATAGAAAACCTGAATAAACCAATTACAAGTGGCAAGACTTAAGCAGCAATAAAGCATCTCCTACCAGTACCATGCTGTTTTGGTTACTGTAGCCTTGTAGTATAGTTCGAAGTCAGGTAGTGTGTTGCCTCCAGCTTTGTTCTTTTGGCTTAGGATTGACTTGGCGATGCGGGCTATTTTTTGGTTCCATATGAACTTCAAAGTAGTTTTTTCCATTTCTGTGAAGAAAGTCATTGGTAGCTTGATGGGGATGGCATTGAATCTATAAATTACCTTGGGCAGTATGGCCATGTTCACGATGTTCATTCTTCCAACCGATGGGCATGGAATCTTCTACATGGCTACAGTAACCAAAACAGCATGGTACTGGTACCAAAACAGAGATATACATCAATGGAACAGAACAGAGCCCTCAGAAATAATGCTACATATCTACAACTATCTGATCTTTGACAAACCTCACAAAAACAAGCAATGGGGAAAGGATTCCCTATTTAATAAGTGGTGCTGGGAAAACTGGCTAGCCATATGTAGAAAGCTGAAACTGGAACCCTTCCTTACACCTTATACAAAAATTCATTCAAGATGGATCAAAGACTTACATGTTAGACCTAAAACCATAAAAATCCTAGAAGAAAACCTAGGCATTACCATTCAGGACACAGGCATGGGCAAGGACTTCATGTCTAAAACACCAAAGCAATGGCAACAAAAGCCAAAATTGACAACTGGGACCTAATTAAATTAAAGAGCTTCTATGCAGCAAAAGAAACTACCATCAGAGTGAACAGGAAACCTACGGAATGGGAGAAAAGTTTTGCAATCTACTCACCTGACAAAGGGCTAATATCCAGAATCTACAATGAACTCAAATAAATTTACAAGAAAAAAACAAACAACCCCATCAAAAAGTGGGCGGAGGACATGAACAGACACATCTCAAAAGAAGACATTTATGCGGCCAAAAAACACATGAAAAAATGCTCATCATCACTGGCCATCAGAGAAATGCAAATCAAAACCACAGTGAGATACCATCTCACACCAGTTAGAATGGCCATCATTAGAAAGTCAAGAAACAACAGGTGCTGGAGAGGATGTGGAGAAATACGAACACTTTTACACTATTGGTGGGACTATAAACTAGTTCAACCATTGTGGAAGTCAGTGTGGTGATTCCTCAGGGATCTAGAACTAGAAATACCATTTGACTCTGCCATCCCATTACTGGGTATATACCCAAAGGACAATAAATCATGCTGCTATAAAGACACATGCACATGTATGTTTATTGTGGCACTATTCACAATAGCAAAGACTTGGAACCAACCCAAATGTCCAACAACGATAGACTGGATTAAGAAACTGTGGCACATATACACCATGGAATACTATGCAGCCATAAAAAATGATGAATTCATGTCCTTTGTAGGGACATGGATGAAACTGGAAATCATCATTCTCAGTAAACTATCGCAAGGATGAAAAAACCAAACACTGCATGTTCTCACTCACAGGTGGGAATTGAACAATGAGAACACATGGACTCAGGAAGGAGAACATCACACTCCAGGGACTGTTGTGGGTGCGGGGAGCAGGGAGGGACAGCATTAGGAGAAACACCTAATGCTAAATGACAAGTTAATGGGTGCAGCACACCAACATGGCACATGTATGCATATGTAACAAACCTGCACATTGTGCACATGTACCCTAAAACATAAAGTACAACAAAAAAAAGCATCGCCTAAAGATTAAAAAAAAAAAAAACAGGGCCAGATCGATTCATAGCAGAATTCTACCAAATGTATAATAAAGAACTGGTACCAATTTTCCTGAAACTATTTGAAAACTTGAGGAGGGAAACCTCCCTAACTCATTCCACAAGGCCAGCATTATCCTGATACAAGATGAGTTCACAACAGTTAAAGAAAACTACAGGCCAATATAATTGATGAATATATATACAAAAACCCTCAATAAAATCTAGCAAAATTAATACAACAGCACATCAAAACAATAATATCCTATAACTATTTGGGATTTATTACAGAGATGCAAGGAAGATGGTTCAATGTATGCAAGTGAATAAATGTGATATATAACATCAGAAGAATGAAGGATAAAAACCGTATGATCCCTGGCAGAGGTGCAACAAAACAAGAGAATTTTAGACCAACATCCATGATGAACATCGATGCAAAAATCGTCAATAAAATACTGGCAAACCAAATCCAGCAGCACATCAAAAAGCTTATCCACCAAGATCAATTTGGCTTCATCCCTGGGATGGAAGGCTGGTTCAACATATGCAAATCAATAAACGTAATCCATCACATAAACGGAACTAAAGACAAAAATCACGTGATTATCTCAATAGATGCAGAAAAGGCCTTTGACAAAATTCAACAGCGCTTCATGCTAAAATCTCTCAATAAACTAGGTATTGATGGAATGTATCTCAAAATAATAAGAGCTATTTATGGCAAGCCCACAGCCAATATCATACTGAATGGGTAAAAACTGGAAGCATTCCCTTTGAAAACTGGCACAAGAGAAGGATGCCCTCTCTCACCACTCCTATTCAACATAGTGTTGGAAGCTCTTGCCAGGGGAATCAGGCAAGAGAAAGAAATAAAGGGCACTTCAGTTAGAAAAAGAGGAAGTCAAATTCTCCCTGTTTGCAGACAACATGATTATATATTTAGAAAACCCCACTGTCTCAACCCAAAATCTCCTTAAGCAGATAAGGAACTTCAGCAAAGTCTCAGGATACAAAATCAATGTGCAAAAATCACAAGCATTTCTATACACCAATAACAGACAAACAGAGAGCCAAATCATGAGTGAACTCCCAGTCACACTTGCTTCAAAGGGAATAAAATACCTAGGAATCCAACTTACAAGGGATGTGAAGGACTTCTTCAAGGAGAACTACAAACCACTGCTCCACTAAATAAAAAAGGACACAAACAAATGGAAGAACATTACATGCTCATGGATAGGAAGAATCAATGTCATGAAAATGGCCATACTGCCCAGTGTAATTTACAGATTCAATGCCATCCCTATCAAGCTACCAGTGACTTTCTTCACAGAATTGGAAAAAACTACTTTCAAGTTGATGTGGAACCAAAAAAGTGCCTGTATTGCCAAGACAATCCCAAGCCAAAAGAACAAAGCTGGAAGCATCATGCTACCTGACTTCAAACTATACTACAAGGCTACAGTAACCAAAACAGCATGTATGTGGAGCAATGGAACAGAACGGAGGCCTCAGAAATAACACCACACATTTACAACCATCTGATCTTTGATGAACCTGACAAAAACAAGAAATGGGGAAAGGATTCCCTATTTAATAAATGGTGCTGGGAAAACTGGCTGGCCATATGTAGAAAGCTGAAACTACATCCCTTCCTCACATCTGATACAAAAATTAATTCAAGATAGATTAAAGACTTAAACGTCAGACCTAAAACCATAAAAACCCGAGAAGAAAACTTAGGCAATACCATTCAAGACATAGGCGTGGGCAAGGACTTCATGACTAAAACACCAAAAGAAATGGAAACAAAAGCCAAAATTGACAAACGGGATCTAATTAAACTAAAGAGCTTCAGCACAGCAAACAAACATACCATCAGAGTGAACAGACAACCTACCGATTGGGAGGAAATTTTTGCAATCTACCCATCTGACAAAACGCTAATATCCAGAGTTGTCACGGAACTTAAACAAATTTACAAGAAAAAGTCAAACAACCCCATCAAAAACTGGGTGAAGGATATGAACAGACATTTCTCAAAAGAAGACATTTATGCAGCCAACAGACACATGAAAAAATGTTCATCATCACTGGCCATCAGGCAAATGCAAATCAAAACCACAATGAGATACCATCTCATGCCTGTTAGAATGGTGATCATTAAAAAGTCAGGAAACTACAGGTGCTGGAAAGGATGTGGAGAAATAGGAACACTTTTACACTATTGGTGGGACTGTAAACTAGTTCAACCATTGTGGAAGACAGTGTGGCAGTTCCTCACGGATCTAGAACCAGAAATACCATTTGACCCAGCAATCCCATTACTGGGTATATACCTAAAGGATTATACATCATGGTACTATAAAGACACATGCACACGTACGTTTATTATGACACTATTCACAATAGCAAAGACTTGGAACCAACCCAAATGTCCATCAGTGATAGACTGGATTAAGGAAATGTGGCACATATACACCATGGAATACTATTCAGCCATAAAAATAGATGAGTTCATGTTCTTTGTAGGCACATGGATGAAGCTGGAAACCATCATTCTGAGCAAACTCTCTCAAGGACAGAAAACAAAACACCACATTTTCTCACTCATAGGTGGGAATTGAACAATGAGAACATAGGACGGGGAACATCACACACTGGGGACTGTCGTGAGGTGGGGGCTGGGGGAGGGATACCATTAGGAGACATACCTAATGTAAATGACGAGTTAATTGGTGCAGCAAACCAAAGTGGCACATGTATACAAACGTAACAAACCTCCACACTGTGCACATTTATCCTAGAACTTGAAGTATAATAATAAAAAAAGTATGTTCATCTCAATAGATGCAGAAAAAGCATTTAATAAAATTCAACATCCCATTCATGATTAAAAACTCTCAACAAACTAGACACAGGAGGAACATATCTCAAAATAAAAAAGGCCATATATGACAAACCCACAGCTGACATCATGCAGAAAGCCCTTCCTCTAAGATCTGGAATAAGACAGGGATGCCTGTTTCCACCACTCCTATTAAACATAGTACTGGAAGTCCTAGCGAGAGCAATAAGGCAAAAGAAAGAAAGAAAATGCATCCAAATTGGAAGAGAGGAAGTCAAATTGTCACTTTTTGCTGATAATTTGATCTTATGTCTAGAAAAACCTAATGACTCCAGCAAAAAACTCTTAGATTTAATAAATTCAGTAAAGCTGCAGGATAAAATACCAACGTACAAAAATTACTGGCATTTCTGTACATCAACAATGATCTAGCTGAGAAATTTAAAAAATCTCATTTGTGAAGATGGCGGAATACGAACAGCTCCAGTCTACAGCTCCCAGCATGAGCGACGCAGAAGACAGGTGATTTCTACATTTCCATCTGAGGTACCAGGTTCATCTCACTGGGGAGTGTTGGAAAGCGGGTGCAGGACAGTGGGTAAGGGGCACTGAGCCTGAGCTGAAGCAGGGCAAGGCATCACCTCACCCGGGAAGCACAAGGGGTCAGGGAATTCCCTTTCCTAGTCAAAGAAAGGGATGACAGATGGCAACTGGAAAATCAGGTCACTCCTACACTAATACTGCACATTTCCAATGCTCTTAGCAAATGGCACGCAAGGAGATTATATCCTGCACCTGGCTCGGAGGGTCCTATGCTCACCCACAGAGCCTCACTAATTGCTAGCACAGCAGTCTGAGATCAAACTGCAAGGCAGCATTGAGGCTGGGGGAGGGGCGCCCACCATCGCTGAAGCTTAAGTAGGTCAACAAAGTGGCCAGGAAGCTCGAACTGGATGGAGCCCACCACAGCTGAAGGAGGCCTGCCTGCCTCTGTAGACTCCACCTCTGGGGTCAGGGCACAGCCAAAAAAAAAGGCAGGAGAATCCTCTGCAGACTTAAATGTCCCTGTCTAACAGCCTTGAAGAGAGTAGTGATTCTCCCAGCACACAGCTGGACATCTGAGAATGTACAGACTGCCTCCTCAAGTGGGTCCCTGACCCCTGAGTAGCCTAACTGGGAGAAACTCCCCAGTAGGGGCAGACTGACACCTCACATGGCCAGGTACTCCTCTGAGACAAAACTTCCAGAGGAATGATCAGGCAGCAACATCTGCTGTTCACCAATATCGGCTGTTCTGCAGCCTCTGCTGCTGATACCCAGGCAAACAGGGTCTGGAGTGGACCTCCAGCAAACTCCAGCAGACCTGCAGCTGAGGGTCCTGACTGTTAGAAGGAAAACTAACAAACAGAAAGGACATCCACACCAAAACCCCATCTGTATATCACCATCATCAAAGACCAAAGGTAGATAAAACCACAAAGATGGGGAAAAAACAGAGCAGAAAAACTGGAAATTCTAAAAATCAGAATGCCTCTCCTCCTCCAATGAATGCAACTCCTCACCAGCAATGGAACAAAGCTGGATGGAGAATGAGTTTGATGAGTTGAGAGAAGAAGGCTTCAGATGATCAAACTACTCCGAGATAAAGGAGGAAGTTCAAACCCATGGCAAAGAAGTTAAAAGCCTTGAACAAAAATTAGATGAATGGCTAACTAGAATAATCAATGCAGAGAAGTCCTTAAAGGACATGATGGAGCTGAAAACCAAGGAACGAGAACTACATGATGAATGCAGAAGCCTCAGTAGTCGATTTGATCAACTGGAAGAAAGGGTATTAGTGATGGAAGATGAAATGAAGTGAGAAGAGAAGTTTAGAGAAAAAGAATAAAAAGAAATGAACAAGCCTCCAAGAAATACGGGACTATGAGAAAAGACCAAATCTACGTCTGATTGCTGTACCTGAAAGTGATGGGGAGAATGGAAACAAGTTGGAAAACACTCTGCAGGATATTATCCAGGAGAACTTCCCCAATCTAGCAAGGCAGGCCAATTCAGGAAATACAGAGAATGCCACAAAGATACTCCTCGAGAAGAGCAACTCCAAGACACATAATTGTCAGATTCACTGAAGTTGAAATGAAGGAAAAAATGTTAAGGGCAGCCAGAGAGAAAGGTCAGGTTACCCAACAAGGGAAGCCCATCAGACTAACAGCTGATCTCTTGGCAGAAACTCTACAAGTCAGAAGAGAGTGGGGGCCGATATTCAACATTCTTAAAGAAAAGAATTTTCAACCCAGAATTTCATATCTAGCCAAACTAAACTTCATAAGTGAAGGAGAAATAAAATACTTAGCAGACAAGCAAATGATGAGAGATTTTGTCACCACCAGGCCTGCCCTACAAGAGCTCCTGAAGGAAGCACTAAACATGGAAAGGAACAAGTGGTACCAGCCACTGCGAAAATATGGCAAATTGTATAGACCATCGAGGCCAGGAAGAAACTGCATCAACTAACGAGCAAAATAACCAGCTAACATCATAATGATAGGATCAAATTCACACATAACAATATTAACCTTAAATGTAAGTGGGCTAAATGCTCCAATTGAAAGACACAGACTGGCAAGTGGGATAAAGAGTCAAGACCTATCAGTGTGCTGCATTCAGGAAACCCATCTCACGTGCAGAGACACACATTGGCTCAAAATAAAGGGATGGAGGAAGAACTACCAATCAAATGGAAAAAAAAAATGGCAGGGGTTGCAATCCTAGTCTCTGATAAAACAGACTTTAAACCAACAAAGATCAAAAGAGACAAAGAAGGCCATTACATAATGGTAAAGGGATCAATTCAACAAGAAGAGCTAACTATCCTAAATATATATGCACCCAATACAGGAGCACCCAGATTCATAAAGCAAGTCCTCAGTGACCTACAAAGAGACTTAGGCTCCCACAGAATAATAATGGGAGACTTTAACACCCCACTGCCAACATTAGACAGATCAATGAGACAGAAAGTTAACAAGGATACCCAGGAATTGAACTCAGTTCTGCACCAACTAGACCTAATAGACATCTACAGAACTCTCCACCACACCAAACAAACAGAATATACATTCTTCTCAGCACCACATCACACTTATTCCAAGATTGACCAGATAGTTGGAAGTAAAGTACTCCTCAGCAAATGTAAAAGAACAGAAATTATAACAAGCTGTCTCTCAGACCACAGTGCAATCAAACTAGAACTCAGGATTAAGAAATTCACTCAAAACCACTGAACTACATGGAAAAAGAACAACCTGCCCCTGAATGACTACTGGGTACATAACAAAATGAAGGCAGAAATAAAGATGTTATTTGAAACTGATGAGAACAAAGACACAACATACCAGAATCTCTGGGACACATTCAAAGCAGTGTGTAGAGGGAAATTTATAGCACTAAATGCCCACAAGAGAAAGCAGGAAAGATCTAAAATTGACACCCTAACATCACAATTAAAAGAACTAGAGAAGCAAGAGCAAACACATTCAAAAGGTAGCAGAAGGCAAGAAATAACTCAGATCAGAGCAGAACTGAAGGAAATAGAGACACAAAAAAACCCTTCAAAAAATCAATGAATCCAGGTGCTGGTTTTTCAAAAGGATCAACAAAATTGACAGACCACTAGCAAGACTAACAAAGAAGAAAAGAGAGAATAATCAAATACACGCAATAAAAAATGATAAAGGGGATATCGCCACCGATCCCACAGAAATACAAATTACCATCAGAGAATACTATAAACACCTCTACACAAATAAACTAGAAAATCTAGAATAAATGGATAAATACTTCGACACATACACCCTCCCAAGACTAAACCAGGAAGAATTTGAATCTCTGAATAGACCAATAACAGGCTCTAAAATTGAGGCAATAATTAATAGCTTACCAACCAAAAAAAGTCCAGGACCAGATGGATTCACAGCCGAATTCTCCCAGAGGCACAAGGAGGAGCTGGTACCATTCCTTCTGAAACTATTCTATCAATAGAAAAAGACGGAATCCTCCCTAAATCATTTTATGAGGTCAGCATCATCCTGATACCAAAGCCGGGCAGAGACACAACAAAACAAGAGAAATTTAGACCAATATCCCTAATGAACATCGATGCAAAAATCCTTAATAAAATACTGGCAAACAGAATTCAGCAGCAAATCAAGAAGCTTATCCACCATGATCAAGTGGGCTTCATCCCTGGGATGCAAGGCTGGTTCAAGACACGCAAATCAATAAATATAATCCAGCATATAAACAGAACGAATGACAAAAACCATATGATTATCTCAATAGATGCAGAAAAGTCCTTTGACAAAACTCAACAAACCTTCATGCTAAAAACTCTCAATAAATTAGGTATTGATGGGATGTATCTGAAAATAATAAGAGCTATCTATGACGAACCCACTGCCAATATCATACTGAATGGGCAAAAACTGGAAGCATTCCCTTTGAAAACTGGCACAAGACAGGGATGCCCTCTCTCACCACTCCTATTCAACCTAGTGTTGGAAGTTCTGGCCAAGGTAATCAGGCAGGAGAAGGAAATAAAGGGTATTCAGTTAGGAAGAGAGAAGTCAAATTTTCCCTGTTTGCAGATGACATGATTGTATATCTAGAAAACCCCATCGTCTCAGCCTAAAATCTCCATAAGCTGATAGGCAACTTGAGCAAAGTCTCAGGATACAAAATCAATGTGCAAAAATCACAAACATTCTTATACACCAATAACAGACAAACAGAGAGCCAAATCATGAGTGAACTCCCATTCACGATGCTTCAAAGAGAATAAATACCTAGGAATGCAACTTACAATGTATGTGAAGGACCTCTTCAAGGAGAACTACAAATCACTGCTCAATGAAATAAAAGAGGATACAAACAAATGGAAGAACATTCCATGCTCATGGGTGGGAAGAATCAATATCATGAAAATGGTGATAGTGCCCAAGTAATTTATAGATTCAATGCCATCCCCATCAAGCTACCAATGACTTTCTGCACAGAATTGGAAAAAACTACTTTAAAGTTCATATGGAACCAAAAAAGAGCCCGCATTGCCAAGTCAATCCTAACCCAAAAGAACAAAGTTGGAGGTATCACAGTACCTGACTTCAAACTATAATAAAGCCTACAGTAACCAAAACAGCATGATACTGATATCAAAACAGAGATATAGACCAATGGAAGAGAACAGAGCCCTCAGAAATAATGCCACATATCTACAACCATATGATCTTTGACAAACCTGACAAAAACAAGAAATGGGGAAACGATTCCCTATTTAATAAATAGTGCTGGGAAAACTGGCTAGCCATATGTAGAAAGCTGAAACTGGATCCCTTCCTTACACCTTATACAAAAATTCATTCAAGATGGATTAAAGACTTAAATGTTAGACCTAAAGCCATAAAAACCCTAGAAGAAAACCTAGACAATACCATTCAGGACATAGGCATGGGCAAGGACTTCATGACTAAAACACCAAAAGCAATGGCAACAAAAGCCAAAATTGACAAATGGGATCTCATTAAACTAAAGAGCTTCTGCACAGCAAAAGAAACTACCATCAGAGTGAACAGGCAATCTACAGAATGGGAGAAAATTTTTGCAATCTACCCATCTGACAAAGGGCTAATATCCAGAATCTACAAAGAACTCAAACAAATTTACAAGAACAAAAACAAACAGCCCCATCAAAAAGTGGGCGAAGGATATGAACAGACACTTCTCAAAAGAAGACATTTATGCAGCCAAAAGACACATGAAAAAATGCTCATCTTCGCTGGCCATCAGACAAATGCAAATCAAAACCACAATGGGATACCATCTCACACCAGTTAGAACGGCCATCATTAAAAAGTCGGGAAACAACAGGTGCTGGACAGGATGTGGAGAAATAGGAACACTTTTACACTGTTGGTGGGACTGTAAACTAGTTCAACCATTTTGGAAGACAGTGTGGCGATTCCTCAGGGATCTAGAACTAGAAATACCATTTGACCCAGCCATCCCTTTACTGGGTATATACCCAAAGGATTATAAATCATACTGCTATAAAGACACATGCACATGTATGTTTATTGAGGCACTATTCACAATAGCAAAGACTCGGAACCAACCCAAATGTCCTACAATGATAGACTGGATTAAGCAAATGTGGCACATATACACCATGGAATACTATGCAGCCATAAAAAATGATGAGTTCATGTCCTTTGTAGGGACATGGATGAAGCTGGAAACCATCATTCTCAGCAAAGTATCTCAAGGACAAAAAACCAAACACCACATGTTCTCACTCATAGGTGGGAATTGAACAAGGAGAACACATGGACACAGGAAGGGGAACATCACATACCAGGGCCTGTTGTGTGGTTGGGGGAGTGGGGAGGGATAGCATTAGGAGCTATACCTAATGTTAAATGACGAGTTAATGGGTGCATCACACCAACATGGCATGTGTATACATATGTAACAAACATGCATGTTGTGCACATGTACCCTAAAACTTAAAGTATAATTAAAAAAAGAAAAAAATCCCATTTGCAATAGCGACCAAAATAAAGAAATAAATAAAATATCTAGGAATAAATTTAACCAAGGAGGTGAAGGATCTCTACAAGGAAAACTACAAAACATTGATGAAAGGAATTGAAGAGGACACAAACAAATGGAAAGACAACTCATCCTCATGAATCAAAAGGATTAATATCATTAAAATGACCATACTGCCCAAAGCAATCTACAGATTCAATGCAATCTCTGTCAAAATACCAATATCATTCTTCACAGAATTAGCAAAAAAAAAAAAAAATTGCTAAAAAGTATACAGAATCAAAAAAAAGCCAGAATACCAAAAGATTCCTGATCAAAAAAACAAACTGGAGACATCACATTGCCTGACTTCAAAATATATTACAAGGCTAGAGTAACCAAAACAGTATGGTATCCATATAAAAGCAGATATACAAACCAATTGAATAGAAGAGAATTCAGAAATAAGTCCACATATCTACAGCCAACTAATTTTTGGTAAAGGCACCAAGAACATACACTAGGGAAAGGACATCCTTTTTAATAAATGGTACTGGCAAAATTGGATATCCACATGCAGAAGAATAAAACTGGCCCCCTATCTGTCCCCACATACAAATATCAACTCAAAATGGATTTGAGAAAAATGTAAGACTCAAAACTAGAAAACTGTCAGGAAAGATAGGAAAATCACTTCAAGACATCAGTCTAGGCAAAGATTACACATTATCTCAATAGCACAGACAGCTATACACAAATAGACAAATGGGACTGAATTAAACTAAAAAGCTTCTACACAGCAAAGGAAACAATCAACAGAATGAAAAGGCAACCTGTTGAACGGGAGAAAATATGTGCAAACTATTTATCCAATAAGGGCCTAATATTCCAAATGTATAAGAAACTCAAATAACTCAAGACTAAAAAAAATCCATTAAAAATTGGACTAAGGACATGAATAGATATTTCTCAAAAGGTGACGTAAAATATCGCCAACAGACATATTTTTAAAAGAAGCTCAACATCACTCATCATCATGGAAATGCAGATAAAAAACCCAAGAAGATATCATCTTTTTCTTCCATAGGTTATTGGGGTACAGGTGGTATTTGGTTACATAAGTAAGTTCTTTAGTGGTGTTTTGTGAGATTTTGGTATACCTGTCACCCAAACAGTACACACTGCACACTATTTGTAGTCTTTTATCCCTCGCCCCCCTCCCATCCTTCCCCACAAGTCCCCAAAGTCCATTGTATCATTCTTATGCCTTTGCATCCTCATAGCTTAGCTCCCACATGTGAGTGAGAACATACGGTGTTTGGTTTTCCATTCCTGAGTTACTTCAGTTAGCATAAGAGTCTCCAATCTCATCCAAGTTGCTGTAAATGCCATTAATTCATTCTTCTTTATGGCTGAGGCATATTCCATTGTACATATAAACCACAGTTTCTTTATCCACTCATTGATTAATGGACATTTGGATTGGTTCCAGGATTCTGCAATTGCAAACTGTGCTGCTATAAACATGCCTGTGCAAAAATATTTTTCATATAATGACTACTTTTTTTCTGGGTACATAGCCAGTAGTGGGATTGCTGGATCAAATGGTACTTCTACTTTTAGTTCTTTAAGGAATTTCCACACTGTTTTTCATAGTGGCTGTGCTAGTTTACATTCCCATCAGCAGTATAGAAGGGTTCCCTGTTCAATGCATCCACACCACATCTACTGTTTTTGATTTTTTGATTATGGCCATTCCTGCAGGAGTAAGGTGGTATCACATTGTGGTTTTGACTTGCATTTCCCTGATCATTATCGATGTTGAGCATTTTTTCATATGTTTGTTGGCCATTTGTATATCTTCTTTTGAAAATTGTCTATTCATGTCCTTAGCCCACTTTTTGATTGGATTCTTTGTATTTTTTCTTGCTAATTTGTTTGAGTTTGTTGTAGATTCTGGACATTAGTCGTTTGTCAGATGTATAGACTGTGAGCATTTTTGCCCACTCTGTGGGTTGTCTGCTTACTCTTCTGACTGCTCCTTCGGCTGTGCAACAACCCTTTAGTTTAATGAAGTCCCAGCTATTTATCTTTGATTTTATTGCATTTGCTTTTGGGTTCTTGGTCATGAAATCGTTGCTTAAGCCAGTGTCTAGAAGGGTTTTTCAATGTTGTCTTCTAGAATTTTTATAGTGTCAGGTCTTAGATTTAAGTCTTTAATCTATCTTGAGTTGATTTTTATATAAGGTGAAAGATGAGGATCCAGTTTCATTCCCCTACAGGTGGCTAGCCAATTATCTCAGCACCATTTATTGAAAAGGGTGTCTTTTCCCCACTTTATGTTTTTGTTTGCTTTGTCAAAGATGAGTTCCCTGTAAGTATTTGGGTTTACTTCTGGGTTCTCTATTCTGTTCTATTAGTCTATGTGCCTATTTTTATACCAGTACCATGCTGTTTTGGTGACTATGGCCTTATAGCATAGTTTGAAATCAGGTAGTGTGATGCCTCCTGATTTGTTCTTTTTGCTTAGTCTTGCTTTGGCTATGTGGGCTCCTTTTTGGCTCCATATGAATTTTAGAATAGTTTTTTCTAATTCTGTGAAGAACGATGGTGGTATTTTGATGGGGATTGCGTTGAATTTGTAGATTGCTTGTGGCAGTATGGTCATTTTCACAATATGGATTCTACCCATGCATGAGCATGGGATGTTTCCATTTGTTTGTGTCATCTATGATTCCTTTCAGCAGTGTTTTTTTGTTTTCCTTGTAGAGATCTTTTGCCTCCTTGGTTAGGTATACTTGTATTTTATTTTTTTATTTTTTTGCTGCTATTGTGAAAGGGATTGAGTTCTTGATTTGGTTCTCTGCTTGATCACCATTGGTGTACAGAAGAGCTGCTGATTTGTGTACATTAATCTTGTATCCGGAAACTTTGCTGAATTCTTTTTTCAGTTCTAGGAGCTTATGGAGGAGTCTTTATGGTTTTTGAGGTAAACAATCATACTGTCAGCAAATAGCGACAGTTTAACTTCCTCTTTATAGTTTGGATGCCTTTTCTTTCTTTCTCTTATCTAATTGCTCTGCCTAAGACTTCCAGTACTATGTTGAAGAGGAGTAATGAGAGTGGGCATCCCACAGTGGAATAAAACTGGAAATCAACTCCAGAAGGAACCTACAAAACCATGCAAACATATATAAATTAAATAACCTGCTCCTGAATGATCACTGGGTCAAAAATGAAATCAAGATGGAAATTTAAAAATTGTTCGAGCTGAATGACCACAATGACAAAACCTATCAAAACCTCTGAGATACAGCAAAGATGGTGCTAAGAGGAAAGTTCACAGCCCTAAACACCTACCTCAAAAAGACTGAAAGAGCACAAACTGACATTCTAAGGTCTCACCTCAAGGAACTAGAGAAACAAGAACAAACCAAACCCAAACCCAGCAAAGGAAAGCAAATAATCAAGATCAGAGCAGAACTAAATGAAATTGAAACAAAAAAATACAAAAGATAAATGAAACAAATGCTAGTTCTTTGCGAAGATAAATAAAATTGATAGACCATTAGCAAGATTAACCAAGAAAAAAGAGAGAAAATCCAAATAACCTCAATAAGAAATGAAACAGGAGATATTACAACTGACACCACTGAAATACAAATGATTATTCAAGGCTACTAGGAATACCTTTACACACATAAATTAGAAAATCTAGAAGAGATGGGTAAGTTCCTGGAAAAATACAACCCTCCTAGCTTAATTTAGAAAGCATAAGATATCCTGAACAGATCAATAACAAGCAGAGAGATTGAAATGGTATTTAAAAAATTACCAACAACAAAAAAAGTCCAGGACCAGATGGATTCGCAGCAGAATTCTACCAGACATCTAAAGAAGATTTGGTACCAATCCTTTTGACACTATTCCGCAAGATAGGGAAAGAGGGAACCCTCCCTAATTCATTCTATGAAGCCAGCATCACCCTAATACCAAAATCAAGAAAGGACATAACCAAAAAGAAAACTACAGACTGATATTTTTGATGAACATAGATACTAAAATCCTTAACAAAATATTTGGTACTGGAATCCAACAGCATATCAAAATGATAATCTAACATGATCAAGTGGGTTTCATACGAGGGATGCAGGAATGGTTTAACATATAAAAGTCAATAAATGTGATACACCATATAAACAGAATTAAAAACGAAAATCACATGATCATCTCAGTAGGTGCAGAAAAAGTATTCGACAAAATCCAGCATCACTTTATGATTAAAACTCTCAGCGAAATCAGCATACAAGGGACATACAATAACATAATAAAAGCCATCTATGACAAACCCACAAGCAACATAATAAGGAATGTTGAAAAGGTGAAAGCATTCCCTCTGAGAACTGGAGATATCATCTTAACCCTGTTAAAATGACTATTATCAAAAAGAAAAATAATAGATGCTGGCAAGGATGTGGAGAAAAGAGAACTCGTATGCTTTTTGTGGGAATTTAAATTAGTACAGCCATTATGAAAAACACTATGGAAATTTCTAAACACACTAAAAATAGAACTACCACATGATCCAGCAATCCTACTACTGAGTATTTATCTAAAGGAAAGAAAATCAATATACCAAAGGGATAACTGCACTTGCATGTTTATTACAGTACTATTCACAATAGCAATTATATGGAATCAACCTAAGTGTCCATCAGTAGATGAGTGTATTTTTAAGAGATGGTACAGGTGCTGGAGAGGATGTGGAGAAATAGGAACACTTTTACACTGTTGGTGGGACTGTAAACTAGTTCAACCATTGTGGAAGTCAGTGTGGTGATTCCTCAGGGATCTAGAACTAGAAATACCATTTGACCCAGCCATCCCATTACTGGGTATATACCCAAAGGTCTATAAATCATGCTGCTATAAAGACACATGCACATGTATGTTTATTGCGGCACTATTCACAATAGCAAAGAGTTGGAACCAACCCAAATGTCCAACAACGATAGACTGGATTAAGAAAATGTGGCACATATACACCATGGAATACTATGCAGCCATAAAAAATGATGAGTTCGTGTCCTTTGTAGGGACATGGATGAAACTGGAAAACATCATTCTCAGTAAACTATTGCAAGGACAAAAAACCAAACACCGCATGTTCTCACTCATAGGTGGGAATTGAACAATGAGAACTCATGGACACAGGAAGGGGAACACCACGTTCCAGGGACTGTTGTGGGGTGGGGGGAGGGGGGAGGGACAGCATTAGGAGATATACCTAATGCTAAATGACGAGTTAATGGGTGCAGCACACCAACATGGCACATGGATACATATGTAACAAACCTGCACATTGTGCACATGTACCCTAAAACCTAAAGTATAATAAAAAAAAAAAAAGTCAAAAAAAAAATAAAAAATAAAAAATAAAAGATGGTATATAAACATAATGGAACACTATTTAGCCATAAAGAAAGAATGAAATCCTATCAATTGGAAATGGAGGACATTATGTTAAGTGAAATAAGCCAGGTATATCAATAAATATTGCATGTTCTCATTCACATGTGAAAGCTAAAAATATTAAGCTCATGGAGGTAGAGAGTAAAATGATAGCAGAGGTTAAAAAGGGCTGGTGGTGTGGGGAGATGAAGAAAGGTTGGTTAATGGGTAAGAAAATACATTTATAAAAATAAATTCTAGTGTTTAATAGCCCAGGCGGTGACTATAGTTAACAATATATTGTATATTTCAAATTAGTTAGAAGAGAACATTGGAAATGTTCCCAACACAAAGAAATGATAAATGTTCGAGATTATGGATATCCTAAATACTCTGATATGATCATTATACATTGTATGCAGCAAAACAGAATAGTAGACCATTCACAACCTGATCCCAAGTTATCTCAGTCTCTTGGTCTCTCTCTAATTCTTTCTCCTTGACACTTTCCCTTCACCCAAAGCCTGTCCATACAACCTCTGTCTTGGGAATTTTGACATATCCTCCAAACTCTACCACCATACTATGTACTGTAAGGGATATGTAAATGGGACTTCCTCAAGTTGTGCAGTGTACAGCCTATCCAACTATATAACGACCCAGTACATCACCCCACACACTCTATAGGAGAACTACTCACTTTACATGTCAGTCACCTCCACTAGACTCTAGGTTACCTGTTGACAAGGTCTAAGGAAGATTGCGGAACAAAGCAGTTAAAGGCAGATGCTCTGTAGACAAATTGCTGGGTTTATATTGTGGTCATAACACATAATGCCTGTGATCTGAAAATGGGGGAAATTGAACTGTCTTCATAAGACAGACTGTAAGGTTTAGCAGAGAAACAAGGGAAATGTTCAATGTTGTGCTGAAATGGAGTACATGCTTGGTAAGAGTTTCGATTGTGTTTATCTGTGTATTCCCAGGATTTTAAAGAGTGACTAGAACCTAGTAGCTGTTCTGTCAATTTCTAATGAGTGAACTCATGTCTATTAATAAACAAATAAGCTTTGCCTCTAGGATAAAAGAGAAATATTGTTGTAGAAAGTTGATTTATTTCCCAAGAGTTTGAAAGTCTAAAGCTCTAGAAATCATTTTTCTATATCCTCCTTATATTCAATGATAGCTAGAGAAGGTGGGAGAAAAGATAAAGCCTAGAAAGTGATAATAAACTTAGTAAATAGAAATAACAGAAGAAATAGAGGACTATTGAGAAAGAAAACAGTAACCAAATATGGGAAATAAAAACCAAAGCAGGAAATGTTTAAAAAAGAAAAAGATGTGGGGATAAACTGAAGAATAGAAAGAAAATTTTAAATACAGAGAAGTAGTTGAGGAAAAGGGAACACAGTTACATATAAACCATTCTGGGACTTTTTTATAATCCCAAAGAACACTCCATTACTCTTTCCTTTTATCATCTGAGCCTGGAGTTGTTTTAGGCCTCATTTTACTCCTTCTCTTTCTCCTATTTTTCTTCCCTGTTTCTTCTGCTCACTTAGGACACTGTGAATTCAGCTCTGCACCATCCTGAGATGAGGTTTATCCCTCTTGCTTAGCCACTGACCAACGAAGTGAATTGGGGAGCTTTCCTTTTGATCATGGGTTTACTTTGCAAAGGTCAATTCTAAGGTTTGCTTTGTTTTCTTTTGCTAGAAAAAATAGGGAGGAAAAAAATCTCTATTGTGAGAAGCCTGCACAGGAAGGGGTTACCTACACTGGGGAAGTTCTCTGTTTCAAAATGAAATTGGGTTAATTGAGAAGGGCATGGAGAAATACCGAAGCCCAATTAACAAAGTCTAAAGTCTCCCAATTAACAAGATAATTGTTAAATGGCTTTGGGGCAGCACTAAGAGTTTTAGTAAGGAAACCACTTGTTCCAGGTGTTTAGTCAGAGAGTGGTTTCAGGTCTTTTCCACTCTCAACCACACATAAAAGCAGGCTAGAAGTGCAGAAAGAGATTTCAAGAAGTTTGGATAGAATACAGGCATGGGAGGCCTTGAATGGAAACGGTGTGTCCTGAGGAGCAGAGCAGAAATATTTCCCATATGTTGAACTTTATTTCAGTTACACATGTAGTGTCAAAACCTAAACCTAAAAGTGGGCCTTGCATATGTAGAGGGCATTCTTGGGCACCCTTCCTGGGTGGATTTCTGTCCATTCAATGTGATCCTTAGCTGCGCTCCAATTATTATCCCTTTATTATGAAGTTATTCCCTCTTGGCTATCTACAGATTTGGCAGCATTTGCTACTGGTACTTCTCTGATGATTTAACAATCAAGATATAACCTCCATCAAACACCAATAAAAGGATAGAAGATAAAAGAGAATGCTTCTCTGAGCTTGATTTCCCAGTGCGAGGGAGGCCCAGCCTCCCACTGGACACCTGTGGCTCAGCCCCTGGAACTTCCATCTCTGAGATCTGGAGGCTCTGTGGGGAAAAACTACCAACAGTTGAGAGGAACAGCGCAGTCCCCTCGAGCATAACCCCCGCCGTCACGAAGTAGACACTTGCTCATAAGGAGGCTCAATCCTTGCCATAACGGAACAAACTGCCTTCTGCCTTCTCCCAAATCCCCGCACAGTCTGTACTCTCTCTGCTTCCAGACGGCCAGCCGGGTGGGTGGAGGAGCCCAGCTGTTCTTGCTCTGTGAAGACGGCAGGCGATGGGGACTCCAGTGTGCAAAGTGGAGCGTCCTGCTGGCCACAAGGGTGCACCTGGCTCTGTTCTGGGCACGCCTCCCCCGGGCACCCAGGCCTGGCCAGTACGACCCACTCAACATCGCGCTTTTCCTGTAGTGCCTCACCTTCTGCCATGGAATTTTCTCTTGCTTGCATGATGTTATTTGATCCTCACATCAGGTTTGTGGTTTTGTTTTCAATGCTGTTTTGCCAGGAGGGAAGTGAAGAAATAAGCTGTGGGTGCTGAGGCTTCCCGTCAGCAACGTTAGGATCCACCCTTTACAGAAGAGCATTTTCTCATGCCTGCATTTAAAATACCACTACCCACATCTGAAGTTTGTCCTTCTGGTGCATTCTAAATTTCTTCAACACAGAGTTGAGAGGTGATTGGGCATGAAACCAAGTCTGTCGTCATCCTTTTCCCTTTGAATTATAGGGAAAGTTTTTAGAATGCAAAAGACAATGTTGCCTATTTGGGCTGAAAAGCCCTTAACCAAATGTGAACCCTCCACTGTTAATTGTGCTTTGTTTTTTACTCTGCGATGTGGTCCCAGACACTCTTCAAGAAAGAAGCTAAGATTTCCTTTCTCAAACAAGTGAGAGAGTTGTTGGTCAGCCAAAATCATGGACAAAAAAACCACAAAAAACCAACAAAACAAAAAACGTCCTAGTACTTTTGAACTTGGGACTATGTTTTTGTTTTTGTTTTATCCTCTTCCCTGTTGTTTTACTCCTATGGAACTGGGAATTATAAACAGTTGCTGAGTGTTCATATATTTGCTGTTAAAATCCTAAGGGTAGTACTCTTAAGTTCCCATGCACAATAGGAAAAGCTCAGAGCTGAAATTCATCAAAATGCTGGTGGTTAATTTGCCTTGAAAATCATGCCTCCCTGGAAGATGACAGCTCAGTATTTTCTATAGATGTCTACATG
The DNA here is from genome assembly GCF_006542625.1 of Nomascus leucogenys. Taxonomy (NCBI): domain Eukaryota; kingdom Metazoa; phylum Chordata; class Mammalia; order Primates; family Hylobatidae; genus Nomascus; species Nomascus leucogenys. Next base: position 122,837,094 of record NC_044382.1, read on the forward strand.
AATACTTTAGTCTGCCTTTTAAGTAGGGAATTTCTTAGAGCTGAAGTTAGCAGAGCCGAAAGTCTGATCATGATCCTTGACTGTATTTGAACTGGTGGCTTTTTCCCATGAAATACAAAAGAAACTTGAACCAGGGCTTTAGTCCTTGTGTCACCTCTATATCAAAGGCAGCCTGCGGCAAAGCGCGGCTCAGCTGCTCAAATGCAGGGACTGGCATGGCTGATGGAAAGTAATAGGAGAAGTGTCAGGGAAGACTGTAGGTAGCAGAAGTGATAATGAGATGGAGTGTGATAGAGCCCCCAGCAAGATTAAATGTGGAAGTGTCTTTCTTCTCTAATTAGACATTTATACCATTTATTTTCCAACCTTAAACATCCAAGGAGAGTGCTACGCTTGCCAATTTTTCTATTGACCTTTCACAGCTTTGCTAAGCAAAAACTCCTCTGCTGGGGGGAAAGGGGTACGAATTCAGCATTCCTTCCCCAAATCAAGCACCAGTCAGCCAGTCCTTGAGCAAGGCCCACTGCTTATGTGCAGAGACTGGGAGGGAAAGATAGTCTGTTGAATGTTTGCATCTTAAATCCAAAGACTGTGTTCCATATGCTACAGGCAGCTCCAGATCATGGAAGCATTTTTCTGTGGTTTCTGAATGGAACAGATTGTATCTTCCTGCTGCATTACAGCCATAAAGAAGAAATAAATGCTCAAGTTTTTGTGCTAGGTTACAGGCAAATGCTTAGTGTTTCCCGTCTTGTGACTGTAAACATTCGTTCTTCCTTCCCTTTCTCTCTATCTGGCTTTTGTACAATTTTGAATATTTCTGAAGACACAATGATTTTTAAGAATGTATGTACTTCTATTCAACCTGTTTCTAATCCTTGCTCTCCAAGAAATGCCAGTTGCTGTAATTAGATGTGACATTGGAGACTTAGCATTATATTGTAGAAGAGACACAGGCCAAAGGAAACAGGCCTTTGTTCCAGGGCTGCCTCTGTACTCACTAGTTGTTTGGCCTCAAACAGATCACCTCATGTCTCTGGGCTTTGGTTTTCTAGTATCTAAAATGAGGTGGGGAGAAGGCAGAGTGGGCCATCTCAGATAGCAAACATGTCAAAAGTAGGCCTCTTCTAGGAATTATTGACTTGTTCACTCCCTCCAGCCGTTTACATACACTCCATAACACACACACACACACACACACACACACACACTCTTTAAGAAATTTTAAAATTTTGACACAGAGTCTTGCTTTATCACCCAGACAGGAGTACAGTGGTGCGATCATAGCTTACTTCAGCCTTGAACTCCTGGGCTCAAGTGATCTTCCTTCAGCTTCCCTAATAGCGAGGGCTATAGGTATACATTCTAGCTAATGCCCAGCTAATTTGTTTTAAATATTTTTATAGAGATGAGGTCTCACTACATTTCCCGTGCTGGTTTAAAACTCCTGGGCTCAAGTGATCCTCCCACATCAGCTTCACAAAGTGCTGGGATTATAGGCATGAGCCACCATACCCATCCTAAAATTAAGAATTTATTTTTATTTTTTTCTAATTTTACTTATTTACATTTTATAATATTTATCACTTAAAAACACAAACTTTAAGAAAAAAGAAACAATATAATCTGCTGTTAGATGCTTTAGTACCATGTATGCTGAAATATCTTCCTTCCCCAAAAGAGTTTTAATTATTTGAATTAGGTGCTATAATTTAAGAACTAGTCTAATTGAATCCCTAAAAAGTTAAAGAGTCTTCATAAGGCTGGGAGTGGTGGCTCACACCTGTAATCCCAGCACTTTGGGAGGCCAAGGTGGGCGGATCACCTGAGGTCGGGAGTTCAAGACCAGCCTGGCCAGCATGGTGAAACCCTGTCTCTAATAAAAATACAAAAATTAGCCGGGCATGGTGGCAGGTGCCTGTAATCCCAGCTACTCGGGAAGCTGAGGCAGAAGAATCACTTGAACCCGGCAGGCGGAGGTTGTGGTGAGCCGCGATCACACCATTGCACTTCAGCCTGGGCAAGAGAATGAGACTCTGTCTCAAAAAAAAAAAAAAAAAAAAAAAAAAAAGTCTTCATAAAACAAAGCAGGAACCATAAAACAGCATAAGAAAATGGATACAATAACCATCAGAGTAGGAGAAAATATGGAATTTATATATTTTATGATACAATTAAAAAATAAATTATGCAAAGACAACGAGTCTTTCTAAATAAAACTGTAAGGTAATAAAATGTGCCCATGCTTTTCAAACAGTTTTTTTTTTTAAATATTTTAAATTCCATAGGTAATTGGGGAACAGGTGTTGTTTAGTTACATGTGTAAGTTCTTTGGTGGTGGTTTGTGAGATTTTGGTGCACCCATCACCTGAGCAGTATACACTGCACCCAATTTGTGGTATTTTTATCCCTCGCCCCCATTCCCCCTTAGTCCCCAAAGACCACTGTGTCTTTCTTATGCCTTTGCATCCTCATAGCTTAGCTCCCACATGTGAGTGACAACATATGATGTTTGGTTTTCCATTCCTGAGTTACTTCATTTAGAATAATAGCTTCCAATCTCATTCAGGTCACTGCAAATGCCATTAAGTCATTCCTTTTTATGGCTGAGTAGTATTCCATTATATATAAATATATATCACAGTTTCCTTATCCACTCGTTAATTGATGGACACTTGGGTTGGTTCCACGTTTTTGCAATTGCAAATTGTGCTGCTATAAACATGCCTGTGCATGTATCTTTTTCATATAGTGACTTCTTTTTGTCTGGGTAGATACCCAGTAGTGGGATTGCTAGATCAAATGCTAGTTCTACTTTTAGTTTTTTAAGGAATCTCCAACTGTTTTCCATAGTGGTTGTACTAGTTTACATTCCCAGCAGAAGTGTAGAAGTGTTCCCTGTTCATCACATCCACAAAAACATCTACTGTTTTTGATTTTTTTATTACGGCCATTCTTGCAGGAGTAAGCTGGTATTGCATTGTGGTTTTGACATGCATTTCCCCCATCACTATAGCTGTTGAGCATTTTTTCATATATTTGTTGGCCATTTGCATACATTTTTTTGAGAATTGTCTATTCATGTCCTTAGCCCACTTTTTGATGGGATTCTTTGTTTTTTCTGCTTGCTAATTTGTTTGAGTTCATTGTAGATTCTGGACATTACTCCTTTGTCAGAGGTATAGATTGTGAAGATATTCTCCCACTCTGTGGGTTGTCTGTTTACTCTTCTGACTGCTCCTTTGGCTGTGAAAAGCTCTTTAGTTTAATGAAGTCCCAGCTATTTATCTTTGTTCTTATTGCATTTGCTTTTGGGTTCTTGGTCATGAAATCCTTGCCCAAGCCAGTGTCTAGAAGGGGTTTTTCAAAGTTGTCTTCTAGAATTTTTATAGATTCAGGTCTTAGACTTAAGTCCTTGATACCAATTCTTCTTTGCAAGTCTGGTAGAATTCTACTGTGAATCTATCTGGTCTTGGATTTTTTTTGTTGGTAATTTTTTAATTACCATTTCAATCTCACTGCTTGTTTTTGGTCTGTTCAGAATATCTAATTCATCCTGATTTAAGCCAGGAAGCTTGTATCTTTCTAAGAATTTAACCATGTCCTCTAGGTTTTCTAGTTTACGTGCATAAAAGTGTTCATAGTAGCCTTGGATAATCTTTGTATTTCTGTGGTCTCCACTGTAATATCTCCCATTTTGTTTCTAATTGAGCTTATTTGGATTTTGTCTCTATTCTTGGTTAATCTTGCTAATGGACTATCAATTTCATTTACCTTTTCAAAGAATTAGCTTTTTGTTTCATTTATCTTTTGTATTGTTTTTGTTTCAATTTCATTTAGTTCTGCTCTGATCTTTGTTATTTTCTTTCTTCTGCTGGGTTTGGGTTTGGTCCGTTCTTGTTTCTGTAGTTCCTTGAGGTGTGACCTTAGATTGTTTGTGCTCCTTCAGACTTTTTGATGTAGGCATTTAGGGCCATGAACTTTCCTCTTAAGAATTCCTTATTAAGAATTCTTCTTGAAAAATTTTTAAATTTCCATTTTGATTTTGTTTTTGACCCAATGATATTCAGGAGCAGGTTATTTAATTTCCATATGTTTACATGGTTGCGAATGTTCCATTTGGAGTTGATTTCCAGCTTTATTCCACTGTTGTTTGACAGAGTGCTTGATATAATTTCAATATTCTTGAATTTACTGAGGCTCATTTTGTGGTCTATCATATGGTTTATCTCGGAGAAAGTTCCATGTGCTGTTTAATAGAATGTATATTCTGCAGTTGTTGGATAGAACGTTCTGTAAATATCTGTTAAGTCCATTTGTTCCAGAATATACTTTAAATCCATTTTCTTTGTTGACTTTCTGCCTTGATGACCTGTCTAGTGCTTTCAGTGGAGTACTGAAGTCCCCCACTAGTATTGTGTTGCTGTCCATCTCAGTTCTTAGGTCTATTAGTAACTGTTTGATAAATTTGAGAGCTCCAGTGTTAAGTGCATATATATTTAGGATTGTGATATTTTGCTGTTGGACAAGGCCTTTTATCATTGTATAATGACCTTCTTTGTCTTTTTTAACTGCTGTTGCTTTAAAGTTTGTTTTGTCTGATATAAGAATAACTACCCTTGCTCTCCTGGCTAACACAGTGAAACCCCATCTCTACTAAAAATACAAAAAATTAGCTGGGCATGGTGGTGGGCACCTGCAGTCCCAGCTACTTGGGAGGCTGAGGCAGGAGAATGGTGTGGACCCGTGAAGTGGAGCTTGCAGTGAGCCAAGATGGCAAAACTGCACTCCAGCCTGGGGGACAGAGTGACACTACGTCTCAAAAAAAAAATAATAATGACTACCCCTGCTCACGTTTGGTGTTCCTTTGCGTGGAATATCTTTTTCCATCCCTTTACCTTAAGTTTATGTGAGTCCTTATGTGTTAGTTGTGTCTCTTGAAGGCAACAGATTGGTTGGTGAATTCTTATCCATTTAGTAATTAGGTATCTTTTATGTGGAGCAGTTGACTCATTTACATTCACTGTTAGTATTGATATGTGAGGTACCATTTCATTCATAATGCTATTTGTTGACTGTATACCTTGTTTATTTTTAAAATTGTATTTGTGTTTTGTAGGTCCTCTGAGATTTATGCTTTAAAGAAGTTCTGTTTTGATGTGTCCCTGGGATTTAGAGTTTCTTTGTTTTGTTTTGTTTTGAGACGGAGTCTCGCTCTGTCGCCGAGGCTGGAGTGCAGTGGCGTGCTCTCGGCTCACTACAAGCTCTGCCTCCCAGTTTCCTTATCCACTCGTTAATTGATGGCAACAGGCTGGAATCTGTCTGAGATGGATCCAAGTTCCTAGGCAGAGGGACAGCTGCCATCTCGGCAGCTCAGTAGACTCAGCTGTTCCAGTCTGCTGGCTTTAAAGAATACAAACAATTCAGACAAGGAAGGGTCTCCCACTAGACTGCTTCTTTAAGCAGGACCCTGATCCATTCCTCCTCACTGGGCAGGACATCCTTGTGGGGGCTTCAGCCACTGCAGCAAGGGTTCTATAGACAGAGCTCTGAACTATTCCTGGGACAGAGCTCCTGAAGGGAAGGTCAGCCACCATCTCAGTGGCTCAGTAGAATCAGCTGTTCCAGCCTTCTGGCTTTGGAGAATACAAACAATCTAGATAAAGAAAGTTGTCCCCCAACACAGCACACCTGCTCTACCAAAAAGGAACCAGACTACTTCTTTAAGCAGGTCTCTGATACCATTCCTCCTGACTGGGTGAGACCTCTGAACAGCGGTCTCCAGCCACCTTGTACAGGTATGTTTAGGCCAGCAACATGTCAGTACACTCCTGGGATGGAGCTTCCAGAGGAATAAGCTGGCTGCCATCTTTGCTGTTTCACAGGATTCACTGGTGATACCTAAAGGTATGGGAAAAACTGAGGCAACTACTTTGGGGGTCCGCTCCAGACCCCCAATAATCACAGCAACCCTACAGTAGAATAGGTTGAAAGTTAAAAGAAAAACAAACAAAAAGAAAACAAGAACAACATCAACGAAACAGACACCACAAAGACCTCATTCAAAGGTCGGCAACCTCAAAGATCAAAGGTACATAAGCCCGCAAATATGAGAAAAAGTCAACTCAAAAATGCTGAAAACTGAAAAAGCCAGAGTGCCTCTTCTACTCCAAATGACCACAACACCTCTCCAGCAAGGGCACAGAACTGGACTGAGGCTGAGATAGTGGAATTGATAGAAGTAGGCTTCAGAAGGTGGGCAACAAAGAACTTTGCTGAGCTAAAGGAACACGTTGTAACCCAATGCAAATAAGAATTATGGTAAAACAATACAGGAGCTGATAGCCAGAACAGACAGTTTAGAGAGGAACATAACTAACCCAATGGAGCTGAAAAACACAACATGGTAACTTCACAATGCAGTCACAAGTATCATCAGTGAAACAGACCAAGCTGATGAAAGAATCTCAGAGCTTAAAGACTATCTTTCTGAAGTAAGACAGGCAGACAAGAATGGAGAAAAAAGAATGAAAAGGAAATGAACAAAACCTCCAAGAAATATGGTATTATGTAAAAAGACCAAACTTACGACTAATCGGAGTACCTAAAAAAGATGGGGAGAATGGAACCAAGTTGGAAAACGTACTTTAGGATATCATCCAGGAGCACTTCCCCAACCTAGCAAGAGAGGCCAACATTCAAATTCAGGGGACACAGAGAATGCCATTAAGATACCCCATGAGAAGGTGAACCCCAAGACACATGATCATCAGATTCTCCAATGTCAAAATGGAAAAAAAAGGGTAAGGGCAGCCAGAGAAAGGCCAGGTTACCTACAAATGTAAATACATCAGACTAACAGCAGAACTCTCAGTGGAAACCCTACAAGTCGGAAAAGATGGAGGGCCAGCCAATATTAAGTGTTCTTAATTTCCAACCCAGAATTTCATATCTGGTGAAACTAAGCTACATGAATAAAATAGAAATAAGATCCTTTTCAGACAAGAAATTGCCAGGGGAATTCATCACCACCAGGCCAGCCTTGCAAGAGCCCCTGGAAGCATTAAATATGGAAAGGAAAAACAATTATCAGCCACTGAAAAAATACACTGAAGTACACATACCAGTGACACCATGAAGCAACCACACAAACAAGTCTGCAAAATAACCACCTAGCATCATGATGACAGGATCAAACGTACAAATAATAATACTAACTTTAAATATAAATGGGCTAAATGATCCAATTAAAAGACACAGAATGGCAAACTGGATAAAGAGCCAAGACCCATCAGTATGCTGTCTTCAAGAGACCCATCTCACATGGAAAGAAAAAAAGGCTCAAAATAAAGGGATGGATAAAAATTTACCAAGCAAATGGAAAACAAAAGAAAGCAGGGGTTACAACTCTAGTTACTAACAAAACAGACTTTAAACCAACAAGTATCAAAAATGAAAAAAGGGCATTACATAATGGTAAAGAGTTCAGTTCAACATGAAGAGCTAACTACCCTAAATATATATGTACCCAATACAGGAGCACCCAGATTCGTAAAGCAAATACTTAGAGACCAAAAAAGAGACATAGACTTCCACACAATAATAGTGGAAGATTTTAACACCCCACTGACAGTATTAGACAGATTACTGGGACAGAAAATTAACAAAGATATTCAGGACCTGAACTCAACACTGGATCAGGCAGACCTGATAGGCACTTACAGAACTCTCCACCAAAAAGCAACAGAATATATATTCTTCCTATTGCTACACAGCATTTACTCCAACATTGGTCACATAATTGAAAGTAAAACATTCAGAAAATGCAAAAAACTGAAATTATAACAGTCTCTCAAACCACAACATATTCAAATTAGAACTCAAGATTAAGAAATTTGCTCAAAACCACACAACTACATGGAAATTGAACAACCTACTCCTGAATGACTCTTGGGTAAATAATGAAATTAATGCAGAAATCAAGAAGTTCTTTGAAACTAATGAGAACAAAGAGACAACATAGCAGAATCTCTGGGATGCAGCTAAAGCAGTGTTAAGAGGGAAATTTATAGCACTAAATGCCCACATCAAAAAGCTAAGAAGATCTCAAGTTAACAAACCTAACATCCCAACTGAAAGAAGTAAAGAAACAAGAGCAAACAAATCCCAAACCTAGAGGAAGACAACAAATCAATAAAATCAGAGTTTAACTGAAGGAAATTGAGATACAAAATACCACTCAAAAGATCCAGAAATCCAGGGTCTGGTTTTTTGAATAAAATAAAATAGACCACTAGCTAAACTTATAAAGAAGGAAAGGGAGAAGAATCAATAAACACAATCAGAAATTATAAGGGTGATATCACCACTGACCCCACAGAAATATCAACAACCATCAGAGAATACTATTAAACACCTATATGCATTTAAACTAGAAAATCTAGCAGAAACTGATAAATCCCTGAACACATACACCCTCCAAGACTGAACCAGGAAGAAATCGAATCCCTGAATAGACGAATAACAGGTTCTGAAATTGAGGCAATAATAAATCGCCCATTAACCAAAGAAGCCCAGGACCAGATGGATTCACAGCTGAACTCTAACAGAACTACAAAGAAGAACTGGTACCATTTCTATTGAAACTATCACAAAAAATCACAAAGGACAGATTCCTCCCTAACTCATTCTATGAGGCTAGCATCATCCTGATAACCAAAACCTGGCAGAAATACAACAACAAAAGAAAAAACTTCAGGTCAATATACTTGATGAACATTGATGAAAAAAATCCTCAATAAAATACTAGCAAACCAAATTCAGCAGCACATCAAAAGGCTTACTCACTATGATCAAGTTGGCTTCATCCCTGGGTTGCAAGGTTTGTTCAACATATGGAAATCAATAAATGTGATTAATCACAGTAACAGAACTAGAGATAAAAACTACATGATTATTTCAATAGATGCAGAAAAGGCCTTCAATAAAATATAACATCCCTTCATGTTCACTCTCAATAAACTAGGTATTGTAGAAACATATCTCAAAATTATAAGAGCCATATATGAAAAACCTACAGCCAACATCATACTAAATCGGCAAAAGCTTCAAGCATTCCCCTTGAAAACCAGCACAAGATAACCATGTCCTCTCTCATCACTCCTATTCAACATAGTATTAAAACTTCTGGCCAGGGCAATCAGGCAAGAGAAAGAAATAAAGGATATTCAAATAGGAAGAGAGGAAGACAAATTATCTTTGTTTGCAGATGACATGTTGACATGATCCTATAACTAGGAAACTTCATCATCTCAGCCCAAAAGCTTCGTAAGCTGATAAGCAACTTCAGCAAAGTCTCAGGATACAAAATTAATGGGCAAAAATCACTGGCATTCCTATACACCAACAACAGACAAGCAGAGAGCCAAATCATCAATGAACTCCCATTCACGATTGCTACAAAAAGAATAAAATACTTAGGAATATGGCTAACAAGAAAAGTGAAAGACCTCTTCAAGTAGAACTACAAACCACTGCTCAAAGAAATCAGAGAGGACACAGAGAAATACTTCATGCTCACGGATAGGAAGAATAAATATCGTGAAAATGGCCATACTGCCCAAAGCAATTTCAACACTATTCCCATTAAACTACCATTGACATTCTTCACAGAATTATCGAAAACAATTTTAAAATTCATACGGAACCCCCCAAAAAAAGAGCCCAAGTAGCCAAAAAATTCTAACCAAAAAGAACAATGCTAGAGGCAGTATGCTACCCAACTTCAAACTCTACTACAGTACTACAGTAACCAAAACAGCATGCCACTGGTACAAGAACAGACATATAGACCAATGGAACAGAACAGAGAGCTCAGAAATAAAACTGTACATGTACAACCATCTGATCTTCCACAAACCTTACCAAAAAGAGCAATAGAGAAAGGACTCCTTTTTAAATAAATGGTGCTGGAAGAGCTGGCTAGCCATATACAGAAAATTGAAATATACCTGTTCCTTACACCATATACAAAAATTAACCCAAGATAGATTAAAGACTTAAATATAAAACCTAAAATATAAAAACCCCAGAAGAAATCTAGGTAATACCATTCAGGAAATAGTCATGGGAAAATATTTCATGATGGAAGATGATAAAAACAATTGCAACAAAAGCAAAAATTGAGAAGTGGGATCTAATTAGACTAAAGAGCTTCTGTACAGCAAAAGAAACTACCATTATAGTGAATGCATAACCTATGGAATGGAAGAAAATTTTTGCAGTGTATCCATCTGACAAAGTTCTAGTATCCAGAGTCTACAAGGAACTTAAACAAATTTACAAGAAAAAACAAACAAACAACCCCAATAAAAGGGTGCAAAAGACATGAACAGACACTTCTTAAAAGAGGATATGCATTTGGCCAACAAACATCAAAAAAAGAAGCTCAACATCATTGATCCTTAGAGAAATGCAAATCAAAACCACAATGAGGTATCATCTCACACCAGTCAGAATGCCTGTTACTAAAAAGTCAAAAACAGATGCTGGCGTGATGTAGTGAGTAAAAAATGTTTTTTTTGGGAGTGGAAATTCATCTAACCATTGAGACAATGGATGACTCTCCAAAGACTTAGAGGCAGAAATACCATTTGACCTGGCAATTCCATTATTGGGTATATACCCAAAGGAATATAAACCATTCTATTATAAAGATACAGCCATGCCTATGTTCATTACAGCACTATTCACAATAGCAAAGACATGGAATCAACCTAAATGCTCATTAATCATAGAATAAGAAAATGTGGTACATATACACCATGGAATACTATGCAGCCATAAAACGAATGAGATCATGTCCTTTGCAGGGACATGGCTGGAGTTAGAAGCCATTATCCTCAGCAATGTAACACAGGAACAGAAAACTAAACACCACATGTTCTCACTTACAAATGGGAGCTGAATGATGAGAACACATGGACACATAGAGTGGAACAACACACACTGTGGCCTGTCACTGGGAGGAGAGAGAGCATCAAGAGTAACAGCAAATGGACGCTGGACTTAATACCTAGATGATGGGGTGGTCTGTGCAGCAAACCACTATGGCACACATTTACCTATGCAACAAACCCGCACACGTACCCCTGAACTAATAATAAAAGTTGAAGGGAAAAAAAGAGATAAAAACATACTGTCTGATCTCCCCTGCTCTCTGACTTGCTCTTCCCATAGCCTTCCTACCTCTCAGTAAATGGCAACTCCATTCTACTAACTTCTCATACCAAAACCTGGGAATCACCTTTGATTCCTGTCTCCCACTTCATGTTTCATTCATCAGCAAGTCCTGTTCACTTTACCTTGAAATATGCCTTGACACAGAACACCTCTACCTTGGTCTCCTAAGTATTTCATTTTCACCATACCACCTCCACAGATCTGTTATTAATGACCAGAATAACTCTTTTGGGAAGTAAGACAGATTTCATTTCACTTATGGTTTAAAGATTTTCTTCCCACTCCATATTAAATCTTGTTAAACCTAAGCCCTCACATGGCCTAACAGAGCTTGCTTGATCTGAATTGACCCCCACCTCTCTGACTTCTAATACTGCCTTCCCTCATTCCTTCTGCTTCAGCTAAACCAGCCTCTTTTCTATTCCTGCAACACACCCGCTGCACACTCAGCTAAGGGCCTTTGCCGAGAACATTATTTCAGGGGTTGCTTTATTACTCTCTTCAAGTCTCTCATCAAATATTGAGTGACAATTCCCTTGACCTTGACACCCCTCCTTCCCTTGACGCTCCAGACCTCTTTATTCTGTCTTATCTTACTTCATAGCTTTTACTGCCACATGATATATATTTACTTGTTTATTTATTTATACTTTCTGATTTCTTCCCCAAATTGACCCCCATAGAATGTAAGATCCATGGTGGCAGGTGCTTTATCTTTGTTTTCTGCTGATCCTTATGGCTAGAACAGCACCTACTGCATAATAAGAGCTCAATAAACATGGTAAAATGGACAAAATCCTTCAGCGCATCATTAATGAACATCTACTCTGGATGACTAGTGGCTGGAATAGATACAGTAGTGAAGGAGGCCAACATGGGCCATGCCTGATATAGCTTGCATTTTAGGGGAAGAAAATCTACTGAACGTATTACCATTTATTTATTTTTAAATTTATGTCAGATAATTTCAGATAATGATAAAGGATAATGAAATAAAAAAGGACTAAGGATACGGATGAAAGACTACTTTTAATAGGGCAGTCAGAAAAGGCCTCTCAGGGAAAATAATTTAAGCTGAGACCTGAATATAAGAAGCAGGCAGCCAGGAATGGAAAAGAATTCCAGGCAGAGAAAACAGCAATGCAAAGACATTGAAACAGTGACAGAGGTTTGGGTGTTGCAGAACAAAAAGAACCTCAGTGTGGCTGGCAGGAAAAGCAGGGCAGTACCTGCTCACAGAGGTCCTAACAAACACCACAGTTTATTTTAAATCTATGTGAAGCTATTGGAGGGATTTAAGCAGGAGGGTGATGGAGTCCAATTTACATCTTTAAGAGATTACTTGGACTTCTCCATGGAGAATAGACTTCTTGTGAGGCAAAAGTAGAACCAGTTAGGAGGTTGTCTTGCAGTTGTCTAGGGAGAGATGACTGTCTTAAAACAGAGAGAGTGATAAACTGTCAAGAAGCTAAAAATGAAAGCTTTTAGAAAATATTTATTTTCCTATTTTTGGGAAATAAAGGTGAAGTGAGGCCACATGTCTATAGTCCAGTTAGAAACATACAGTGTAGAGATGAAAAGAAATCTTAGAATAATTTTTTGGATTTTCTCACTTCATACAGAAAGTCCCTCTGCTACATCTTTGACATATGGCCATCGAACCCTGCTGAAAATCCTCAGTCTTGAGCAACTGACCACACTCCACCACCTCTACCACTATGAGAAAGGAGGCTTATTGACAGGGATATGAGTTTCCATACATGAAAAGAATATGGGCATTATTATCCCAGTTTATAAAATAAGGAAATCCCTGCAGAAGTTAAAATGGTTCTCAAGACAGCATTGTAAGTGAGTAGCAGAGGAAGGACTAGAAATAGTTCTTTGAATTCCCAGTCCAATAGTAGGCAAATTCTAGTGATAATCCATCTATTGAATTAATTTCTCCTAATAACTAAGGGCATTTCTTCCTAATAAAATGTATTTTATAAAATTACTCTGTACCCTCCACTCCTACTGAGTTTCAAATATTCTCTTTTCAGGAAAATCCAATGTAGATGAACCTGAAAGTGACAAGCAGGAGGTCAGTGGCAGGTGTCCCTTTCTCCTAACCATATATGCCATTTGGGACTCAGCAGTCTGATATGCCTAGTCCACCAAGAACTACTGGAAAAGGGAAAAATAATCAAAGTTGAACTGACGGAACCTTGTACACTCCCCTGAAAGAAAGATGGCAGCCCAAGGATGGATGTCTGAGGAATCTCTAAAAAGCAAATGAGGCTGACAGACCTGCATGCAGTAAATTCACTCAGCAAGGAAGCACATTTTGGTAGAAATGGTGCCTGCTAATAATCAGCACAACAAACTTGACAATGACTAATAAAAGCTAAGAAGGCCCTTAAGGAGGATTGTTGTAAAGCTGGAAAGAGCCTGCTAGTTAAAGTCTGGAGATCCAGATTCTTTTCCAGGCTTGAATTCTACTAGGCTTCTGTTGGAGCAGGGAGGGGTGAATGTGTAGCGGTGGGTATTGTTGGGGGGATGGGTGTAGTTCAGATTGTTTACTCCCTGGGGTTTCTGGAAGAATTCTATAAAGATGGCTTTGCCATTGAATTCTCTCTTTTAAAGAGTTAAGTAAAAACCACATATTTATCTGCAATTTATATGACTAAAATGATAAATATACATCAGCAATTCTGATGGAAGTTGTATATGTTTGTAGTTAAATGGAAAAAAATAATTATTTCTTAATAAAACAAGAAGAACTCTTTCCAAAAGATATCAGACTGAATTAGGACTGCCTTCACAAACAAAGCAAAGTGAAAAATAAAAATGTTTACGCTTAACCACATTCAAATATCAATGACTGGAGTAGCCTTTTTGGGGCAATGTAGTAGAGAGTGACATTGGTTTCCATTGTCACCTATATGTGGTAAATCTGCAACGTGAAAATTTAGGCCCTGGCTGGCAAGATGACCAAATACGAACAACTCCAGTCTGCAACTCCCAGCAAGATCAACACAAAAGGCAGGTGATTTCTGCATTTCCAGCTGAGGTACCCAGTTTATCTCACTGGGACTGGTTGGACAGTGGGTGCAGCCCAGGGAAAGCAAGCCAAAGCAGGGTGGGGCACAACCTCGCCCAGGAAGCCCAAGAGGTCGAGGGATTTCCCTCCCCTAGCCAAAGGAAGCTGTGAGAGACTGTTACCACTGTACCAGGAGGAACAGTGCACTCCAGCCCAGATACTGCACTTTTTCCATGGTCTTTGCAACCAGCAGAGCAGGAGATTCCCTCTGGTGCCTATGCCACCAGGGCCCTGGATTTCAAGCACAAAACTAGGTGGCCATTTGGGCAGACACCAAACTAGCTGCAGTTTTCTTTTTTCTTTTTTCCCCCTTACCCCAGTGGCACCTGGAATGTCAGTGAGATAAAACCATTCACTCCCCTGGAAACGGGGCTGAAGCCAGGGAGCCAAGTGGTCTGGCTTGGTAGGTCCCACTCCCACAGAACCCAGCAAGCTAAGATCACTGGCTTGAAATTCTCGCTGCCAGCACAGCTTTCTGCGCTCAACTTGGGACGCTCAAGCTTGTTGAGGGGAGGGGCATCTGCCATTGCTGAGGATTGACTAGACAGTTTTCCCAACACAGTGTAAACAAAGCCCTCAGGAAGTTTGAACTGGGCGAAGCCCACTGCAGCTCAGCAAGGCTGCTGCAGCCAAACTGCCTCTCTAGAGTTCTCCTCTCTGGGCAGGGCATCTATGAAAAAAGGCAGCAACCCCAGGAAGGGACTTATAGATAAAACTTCCATCTCCCTGGGGCAGAGCGTCTGGGGGAAAGGGTGGCTGTGGGTGCAGCATCAGCAGACTTAAACATCCCTGACTGACACTCTGAAAACAGCAGTGGATATCCCAGCACAGTTTTCAAGCTCTGATAAGGGAGAGACTGCCTCCTCAAGTGGCTCCCTGACCCACATGTGTCCTGACTGGGAGACACCTCCCAGTAGGGGCTGAAAGACTCTTCAAATATGTCTGTCAGCTCTGGCTGGGATCTGGCAGGTGCCCCTCTGGGACAAAGCTTCCAGGGTAAGGAACAAGCAGCAATCTTGGTTGTTCTGCAGCCTCTGCTGGTGATACTCAGGCAAACAGTGTCTGGAGTGGACCTCCAGCAAACTCCAGAAGACCTGCAGCAGAAGGGCCTGACTGTTAGAAAGAAAACTAACAAACAGAAAGGAATAGTGTCAACATCAACAAAAAGGATGTCCACTCAGAGACCCCATCTGAAGGTCACCAACAGCAAAGAACAAAGGTAGATAAATCCACAAAGATGGGGAGAAACCAGAACAAAAAGGTTGAAAATTGCAAAAACCAGAATGCCTCTTCTCCTCCAAAGGATTGCAACTCTTCACCAGCAAGAGAACAAAACTGGACAGAGAAGGAGTTTGACGAATTGACAGAAGTAGGCTTCAGAAGGTGGATAATAACAAACTCCTCCAACCTAAAGGAGCATGCTCTAACCCAAAGCAAGGAAGCTAAGAACCTTGAAAAAAGGTTAGATGAATTACTAACTAGAATAACCAGTTTCAAGAAGAAAACAAATTACCTGATGGAGCTGACAAACACAGCATGAGAACTTCATGAAGCATACACAAGTATCAATAGCTGTAAAAATCCAGTGGAAGAAAGGATAGCAGAGACTGAAGATTGACTCAATGAAATAAAGCAAGAACACAAGATTAGAGAAAAAAGGTGAAAAGAAATAAACAAAGCCTGCAAGAAACATGGGACTACGTGAAAAAAAACAAATTTACATTTGATTGGTGTACCTGAAAGTGATAGGGAGAATGGAACCAAGTTAGAAAACACTCTTCGGGATATTATCCAGGAGAACTTCCCCAACCTAACAAGCAGACCAACATTCAAATTCAGGAAATACAGAGAATATCAAAAAGATACTCCTCAAGAAGAGCAACCCCAATACACATAATTGTCAGATTCACGATGTTGAAATTAAGAAAAAAATATTAAGGGCAGCCAGAGAGAAAGGTCAGGTTACCCAACAAGGGAAGCCCATCAGACTAACAGTGGATATCTCAGCAGAAACCCTACAAGCCAGAAGACAGTAGGGGCCAATATTCAACATTCTTCAAGAAAAGAATTTTCAACCCAGAATTTCATATCCAGCCTAGCTAAGCTTCATAAGCAAAAGAGAAATAAAATCCTTTACAGGCAAGCAAATACTGAGAGATTGTCCCACGAAAAAGGCTGCCTTACAAGAGCTCCTAAAGAAAGCAGAAAACATAGAAAGGAACAACAGGTACCAGCCACTGCAAAAACACACCAAATTTTAAAGACAATCGGCACTATGAAGAAATTGCATCAACTAATGAGCAAAATAAACAGCTAGCATCATAATGACAGGATCAATTTCACACACAACAAAATTAACCTTAAATGTAAATGGGCTAAATGCCCCAATTAAAAAACACAGACTGGCAAATTGGATAAAGAGTCAAGACCCATTGGTGTGCTGTATTCAGCAGACCCATCTCATGTGCAAAGACACACACAGGCTCAAAATAAAGGGATGGAGGAAGATTTACCAAACAAATGGAAAGCAAAAAAAGGAGGAGTTGCAATCCTAGTCCCTGATAAAACAGATTTTAAGCCAACAAAGATCAAAAGAGACGAAGAAGGCAATTACATAATGGTAAAGGGATCAAAGCAACAAGAGAGTTAACTATCCTAAATATGTATGCACCCAATACAGGAGCACCCAGATTCATAAAGCAAGTTCTTAGGGACCTAAAAAGAGACTTAGACTCCCATACAATAATGGTAGGAGACTTTAGCACCCCACTGTACCCACTGTCAATATTAAACAGATCAATGAGACAGAAAATTAACAAAGATATCCAGGACTTGAACTCAGCTCTGGACCAAGTGCACCTATTAGATATCTACAGAACTCTCTACCCCCAAAAAACAGAGTATATATTCTTCTCACCACCGCATTCCACTTTTTCTAAAATTGACCACATAATTGAAAGTGAAACACTCTTCAGCAAATGCAAAAGAATGCAAATCATAAAAAACAGTCTCTCTAGCCACAGGGCAAACAAATTAAAACTCAGGACTATGAAATTCACTCAAAACCACACAACTACATGGAAACTGAACAATCTGCTCCTGAATGACTACTGGGTACATAATGAAATGAAGGCAGAAATAAAGATGTTCTTTGAAAACAATGAGAATAAAGACACAACATACCAGAATCTCCGGGACACATTTAAAGCAGTGTGTAGAGGAAAATTTATAGCACTAAATGCCCACAAGAGAAAGCAGAAAATACCTAAAATCAACACCCTAACATCCCAATAAAAAGAACTAGAGAAGCAAGAGCAAACAAACTCAAAAGCAAGCAGAAGGCAAGAAACAACTAAGATCAGAGCAGAACTGAAGGAAATACAGACACAAAAAACCCTTCAAAAAATCAGTGAATTCAGGACCTCGTTTTTTGAAAAGACCAACAAAATAGATACATGCTACCAGACTAATAAAAAAGAGAGAAGGATAAAATAGATGCAATAACAAACAATAAAGGGGATATCAACACTGATCCTGCAGAAATACAAACTACCATAAGAATATATAAACATCTCTATACAAATAAACTAGAAAATCTAGAAGAAATGGATAAGTTCCTGGACACAAACAGCCTCCCAACTCTAAGCAAGGAAGAAGCTGAATCCCTGAATAGACCCATAACAAGTTCTGAAATCGAGGCAGCAATTAATAGCCTACTAACCAAAAAAAGTCCAGGACCAGATGGATTCACAGCCAAATTCTACCACAAGTACAAAGAGGAATTGGTACCATTCCTTCTCAAACTATTCCAAATGACAAAAACAGAGGGAATCCTCCCTAACTCATTTTATGAGGCCAGCATCATCCTGATACCAAAATCTGGCAGAAACACATACACACAAAAATTTCATGCCAATATCCCTGATGAACGTTGATGTGAAAATCCTCAATAAAATGCTGGCAAACTGAATCCAGCAGCACATCAAAAAGCTTATCCACCATAATCAAATGGGCTTAATCCCTGGGATGCAAGCCTGGTTCAACATATGCAAATCAATAAATGTAATCCACCACATAAGAACCATGACAAAAACCATATAATTATCTCAATAGACGCAGAAAAGGCCTTTGACAAAATTCAACAACCCTTCATTCTAAAAACTCTCAATAAATTAGGTATTGATGGAATGTATATCAAAACAATAAAAGCTATCTATGACAAACCCACAGCAAATATCATACTGAATGGACAAAAACTGGAAGCATTCCCTTTGAAAATGGGAAAAAGACAAGGATGCCCTCTCTCACCACTCCTGTTCAACAAAGTGTTGAAAGTTCTGGCCAGGGCAATCAGGCAAGAGAAAGAAACAAAGTTATTAAAATAGGAAAAGAGGAAATCAAATTGTCTCTGTTGACAGATGACGTGACCATATATTTAGAAAACGCCATTGTCTCAGTCCAAAATCTCCTTAAGCTGATAAGCAACTTCAGCAAAATCTCAGGATACAAATCAATGTGCAAAAATCACAAGCATTCCAATAAACCAATAACAGACACACAGAGAGCCAAATCAGGAGTGAACTCCCATTCACAATTGCTACTAAGAGAATAAAATAACTAGGAATACAACTTACAAGGGATGTGAAGGACCTCTTCAAGGAGAACTACAAACCACTGCTCAAGGAAATAAGAGAGGACACAAACAAATGGAAGAACATTCCATGCTCATGGATGGGAAGAATCGATATTGTGAAAATGGCCATACTGACCAAAGGAATTTATACATTCAATGCTATCCCCATCAAGCTACCATTGACTTTCTTCACAGAATTGGAAAAAAACTTGAAATTTCATATGGAAACAAAAAAGAGCCCACATAGCCAAGACAATCCTAAGCAAAAAGAACAAAGGTGGAGGCAACATGCTACCTGACTTCAAATACACTACAAGGCTACAGTAACCAAAACAGCATGGTACTGGTACCAAAACACATATATAGACCAATGGAACAAAACAGAGACCTCAGAAATAACACCACACATCTACAACCATCTGGTCTTTGACAAACCTTACACAAACAAGCAATGGGGAAAGGATTCCCTACTTAATAAATTGTGTGGGGATGCACTGGCTAGCCATATGCATAAAGCTGAAACTGGATCACTTCCTTACACCTTATACAAAAATTAACTCAAGATGGATTAAAGACTTAAACATAAGACGTAAAACCATAAAAATCCTAGAAGAAAACTTAGGCAATACCATTCAGGACATAGGCATGGGCAAAGACTTCGTGACCAAAACACCAAAAGCAATGGGAACAAAAGCCAAAATTCACAAATGGGATCGAATTAAACTAAACAGCTTCTGCACAGCAAAAGAAACTATCACCAGAGTGAAAAGTAAACCTACAGAATGGGAGAAAATTTTTGCAATCTACCCATCTGATAAAGGGCTAATATCCAGAATCTACAAAGAACTTAAACAGATTTACAAGATGAAAACAAACAACCCCATCAAAAAGTTGGCGAAGGATATGAATAGATACTTCTCAAAAGAAGACATTTATGTGGCCAACAAGCATACATAAAAAAAAAAAAAAGCTCATCACTGGTCATTAGAGAAATGCAAATCAAAACCACACTGAGATACAATCTCATGCCAGGTAGAATGGCAATCATTAAAAAGTCAGGAAGCAACAGATGCTGAAGAGGATGTGGAGAAATAGGCAGACTTTTACACTGTTGGTGGGAGTGTAAATTAGGTCAACTATTGTGGAAGACAGTGTGGCAATTCCTCGAGAATCTAAAACTAGAAATATCATTTGACCCAGCAATCCCATTACTGGGTAAACAACCAAAGGATTATAAATCATTCTACTCTAAAGACTCATGCACATGTATGTTTATTGCAGCACTTTTCACAATACCAAAGACTTGGAACCAACCCAAAAGCCCATCAATGATAGACTGGATTAAGAAAATGTGCCACATATATACCATGGAATACTATGCAGCCATAAAAAAGGATGAGTTCATGTCCTTTGCAGAAATATGGATGAAGCAGGAAACCATCATTCTCAGCAAACTAACACAAGAACAGAAAACCAAATACCACGTGTTCTCAGTCAGAAGTGGGGGTTGAACAATGAGAACACATGGACACAGGGAGGGGAACATCACACACTGGGGCCTGTATCGGGGTGGGGGGCTAGGGGAAGGATAACGTTAAGAGAAATACATAATGTAGATGACGGCTTTATGGGTGCATCAAACCACCATGGCATATATATACCTATGTAACAAACCTGCACATTCTGCGCATGTACTCCAGAGCTTTAATTTAAAAAAAAAAAGTGCGATGTGTAATTTTAAAAGGGTAGACTCACTCATCTGACTCTTTGTCTTTCAAAACCTACTGTTTGCCTGGTATTGCTCAAGATGAAGGAAATACAGTGGTGGAGAGGTAGGAAACAATTTTCTTTTAAAGTTTGGCAGTAGAGATTAAGGGAAATTACAGAAAGAATCCTTAATGGTAAATGGGCTAGAAACCATAGGGTTGATAATCTTCCTGTTTCCTATCAGCTTTAACAGTCTAGAGGCTCTATACCATTAAAAATTTTAGAGAAGGATTCATATGAGGTGACATAGAAAGATCAAATCCTTTTGTATCCAGGATGTGCCCCAGCTCCTCTATGTTTCAGGTATAACCAACCCCATCACAGAGGCGATCTTCCGGGTTAGAGTCACTTTCAAGTGGTTTACTGTAGATAAGATGTGACTGAGAAGGAAAAGCAGGGGACTGGGGGTCAGGAAGCCTATGCTTTGGGCCTGGGCTGCTCATCAATAAGTGAACCATTTTGAGTTTCAGTTTCCTGACCTATAAATGGGGAAGGATTAGACTAAATGATTTTTAAGTCCCCTTTTAACTCCTAAACCTTGTAATTCCAGAGATCCCAACAATGTCATTTGGTCTTATCCTGGGTTTTCTAAAAAACAGAGCCTAAGGAAAAAGCAACTGTATCAGTCAGTGTTCTCTAGAGACATAGAACCAATGGGAGGGAGACAGACAGATAGATAGATAGATAGATAGATAGATAGATGGATGGACGGAAGGACGGACGGATGGACGGACGGAAGGACAGACGGACGGACGGACAGACAGACAGACAGACAGACAGATAGATAGATAGATAGACAGATGATAGATGAATGATAGACATAAAGATATATACTGGCTCACATGATTGTGGGAGCTATAAAGTCTAAAATTCATAGCATAGGAGGGAGGCCTGGAAACTTAGACTTCAAAAATTCCTTCTCCAGAAAACCTCTTTTTACTCTGTAGGCCTTCAACTGATTAGATAAGATCTACCTAATTATCCAGAGTAATCTCCTTTACTTAAAGTCAACTGATTATAAATGTTAATTACATCTACAAAATATCCTCCTAGGAACATCTAAACTAATGTTTGACCAAGCAGCTAACCACCATAGCCTAACCAAGTTGGCACATAAAATTATCCATCACAGCTACCATGCTAGCACTTTACTGGGAAAATAAATTCTCAGGGAAACAAAAGTGAGGGGGGGAAAGGTAAATGAAATAGAGAAAGAGGGAGATTACACACAAGAGGGTGTTCTATCAAGCCCACCACACTTTTGCAACAAATACAGCTCACTGCTCAGTTTCATGAATTGCATCTTAGAGCAATCCATAGAAGGCAGGAAAGGAGAGAAACCGGTCGAGTTGTGCCCACCCATCTGCCATCATCTGTCAAAATCCTCTCCACAGAGTATTATCTCCCCTGTGCCACTCACACCCACTAGGCAGCCAGGGGACAGCCAGAACCTGTAGTGGGTGTGCATGCACTGCCCAGCATCCCATCAGTACTCCCAAGCCAGCACTCATTGGCCAGCTGCTGGGAGTATGGTCATTTGACAGCTCTCAGCTGAGTCCTCCTGTGGGAACTTCAGAAAGAGGGAGAGAGCCACCTCACCTAAGGCCACATTCACCCTCCCCTATAGCAACCTGTCCTCCAGAGACTGGTAGATGAGGGGACACAAAGATCCAGTCCCATTGCCTCAATTTGGGACAACTCTGAAGGGCCATCCTAACACATGACCACATTCTGCCATCATCTGTAGCCTTTGCCGCAAGGTCATCATGATTCATCTCCTCCCTCACTCCAACCCTGTTTTGCTATGTAGAAATAGCCTGACCCTAAATCTCAGGGTTACACGAAAGAATTGAAAATAAAGGAAAGGAAAAAATCAAAAGGTCTGCTATTCCTCTGTTCCCTGCCATTGTTATTTGATGTGATCAAATGCTTTATGTCATTCTGCTTTAAATTCGAATCACTCTAGTAAGGACAAAGAGAACCATTGCTATTTCCTGAGTACTGACCCAAAAAAAATGACTACGTATGAGTATGTATATCAAGTGGCTAAGTTAAACTTCTAAGTATTGAAATGAAACAGCAATAGTAATCATTTAAAAAGAAAAACTATTAATCTTTGAGTGCACCTCCACCTTATCAGACTTCTCTGACTCTCCCAGAATGAGAGGGCCTAATGAGAGTCCATAAGTAAATGTCTTATCCACATTTAAGCAGAATGCCAGGAGAGCCTTTTATTTTTTCTATTTTTCAAACTTCCAGCACTCTCTGTGCATATGATGATAGCTCTAAGTTCTTAGTGTTCTCTCATTCCTTCCTCTTTACACAAAGCCAGCTCTGAGCACACGCTGTTCAAAAATACACTTGTGTTTTCTGCCTTCACCGGTCAATTTCCCTGCTTGCTTATCAGCAGATGTAAGAGATGTCGGATGTACCATTGAAAGTAATGGCAAAAACTGCACTTACTTTTGCACCAACCTAATATCCGGTCTATATAACACAAAAGAGAAATCACATCTAAAGAATCATTCAGTAGAAAAGATCCACTTTGAGACTTGGATTGCCTGTATTCATTGTTGACACTAATCCAATAGATTTATTATATAATCATCTACTTTTTCCTTTCTCATATTGCTTTTTCCAATCTCTTTCTGCTTTGGGTGGCTGTCTGCCCACAACAAGATTATTAAACCTTCTTCCTCTCTGCAGTCTGGATCGTGCTATATTGAATTGGCGAAGTATTGGATTTCCTTCTGTCCACCACACTTTAACCCGAATGGAGAAAAACAGTACATCACCAAAAGAGGACACAGTAATGTGAAGACTTTTTATAAAGTGCCCTAGAAAAAGAACAATGAAAGAACTACGAGCATTTGATCTGGAGAAGAAATGAGTCAAAGTTGTCTTTCAATATGTAGAAGAGTATGTTAGGTCAAGAGAGCAGGTATATTCTTTGTGGTTATATATCCATTCAGGTTTTTGGTGGCAAAAAGTAGAAACCAAACGGTTAATATAAAAAGATGGGTAATAAAAGGAGGGGAAAAAAGAGAAGAAAAAACTGAAGTGAAAGAAAAACCATCACTCATTGGAAGGGTATGAAGTAATTCAAAGAATGAAAGGAAAACTGACTATTAGGCTCCAAACAATGGGAAATATGGCAGGTCCGGGAACCTAGGTCATAGCTCTGGTTAACAAGATTATGTAGCTACTATTTTTCCTCCCTTTATTTCAAATTCTTGATAACAAGCTTCCATTTGATCTACCTTGTGTCACATGCCTACCACTGGAGTCATAAATGGTGAAGAGGCTTGGCTGGCAGCTTCAACCAGCCCACCTCCAGTAGAAGACAAGTTAGTCATCCAGGGAAAAATCAGGTATTGTGCCCAAAAGAAGAGGAGAAGAATCTTGAGTAATCTAAGTCAAAACTACTCAAAGGTAATCTGCAGACCAGTAGCAGCAGTAGCAGCAGCAGCAACGGCATCACTTGGAAGCTTGTTAGAAATGAAAATTATCTGGCAGAACTTCAGACCTATTGATCAGAATGTTTGGGGATGGGCCCCATGAGTCTGTATTGTAACAAGTTTTCAAGCATGCTAAAGTTTCAGAAGCACTAATCCAATCATACCTATTCCGAGTTCCAAAGTATAAGATTAGAACAAACAGCTTAAAAGTTAAAAGATGCGCTTCTTGATTTGACTCTCAGCTTGTTATTTGTGTTATTGGTTATAGAAATGTACTGATTTCTGTATGGAAATGTACTGATTTTAGTACACTGATTTTGTATTCTGAAACTTTAGAATTGCTAAAGTTGTTCAGCAATTCTAGGAGCTTTTTTGTGGAATCTTTAAGGTTTCCTCAGTATAGAATCACACTGTCAGTGAAATGCTATTTGAATAGAGATAGTTTGACTTCTTTATTTCCTATTTCAGTGCTTTTTATCTCTTTCTCTTGTCTGATTGCCCTGGCTAGAATTTCCAGTACTATATTGAATAGCAGTTTTAAGCGTGGTCATTCTTGTCTTGTTCTAGTTCCCAAGGGGAATGGTTCCATCTTTTGCCCATTCAGTCTCATGTTAGCTGTGAGTTTGTCATAGGTGATTCTTCTTATTTTGAGGTATATTCCTTCAATGCCTAGTCTCCTGAGGGTATTTATCATGAAAGGATGTTGGATTTTATTGAAATCTTTTTCTGCATCCATTGAGATGATCATATGGGTTTTAATTTTAATTCTGTTTATGTGGCAAATCACATGTATTGATTTCTGTATGTTAAACCAACGTTGCATCCTAGGAAGAATGCCTATTTTGTTGTTGTGAATTAACTTTTTATATGCTACTGAATGTGGTTTGCTAGTATTTTGTCAACGATTTTAATGTCTATATTCATCAGGAATATTGGCCTGAAGTTTTCCTGTTTTCTTGTGTCTTTGCCAGATTCTGGTATCATGCTGTTGCTGGCTTCATAGAGTGGGTTATGGAGGAAGCTCTCCTCCTCAATTTTTTGGAATAGTTTCAAAAAACAGCCATTGTTTTTACAGCTGGTAGAATTTGGCTGTGAATCCATATGGTCCAGGGCTTTTTTTTTTTTTGGTTGGTAGATTTTAATTACTGATTCAATTTTAAAACTCAATATTGGACTATTCAGTATTTCAATATCTTCCTGATTCAATCTTGGAAGATTCTGTGTTTCCAAGAATTTACGCATTTTCTGTAGATTTTCTAATTTGTTTATACAGAGCTGTTCACAGTAGTCTCTGAGGATCTTTGTATTTTTGTGGGATCAGTTGTAATATCATTTTTATTATTTCTGATTTAACAATCCCATTTATGAAAGCCACACATAACATGAAATACATAGGAATACAGCTAACCAAAGAGGTGAAATATATCTACAAGGAGAACTACAAAACACTGCTGAAAGAAATCAGATACGTCACAAATAAATGGAAAAATATTCCATGCTTCTTGTTGGAAGAATCGATGTCATTAAAATGACCATACCACTCACAAATATTTATAGATTCAATGCTATTTCTGTCAAATTACAAATGCCATTTTTCATAGAATTAGAAAAATTTATTATAAAATTTATATGGAACCAAAAAAGGGCCTGAATAACTAAATCACTCATAAGAAAAATAAAACAACAGAGATATCACATTATTCAACTTCAAACGATGCTGCAAGGCTAGAGTAATCAAAACAGCATGATACCGGTATAAAAGCAGACACATAGATCAATGGAACAGAAAAGAAAACTGAAAAATAAAGTTGCACACCTACAACCATCTGATACTCAATGAGGCTGACAAAAATAAGCAATGAAGAAAGGCCTTCCTATTTGATAAATGTGCTGGAATAACTGGCTATCCATACACAGAAGAATGAACCTGATCCCCTGCATTTTACCATATACAAAAATTAATTCAAAATGGATTACAGATTTAAATTTAAGACCTCACATTTTCATATAAGCAAATCAACACAAGAACAGAAAACCAAACACCACATTTTCTCATTTATAAGTTAGAATGTAAGACCTCAAACTATAAAAATCCTAGAAGAGAGCTTAGGAAATATCCTTGTCAACATGAGCCTCAGTGAAGAATCTTTGAAAAAATCCTCAAAAGCAATTGCAGCAATAACAAAAATTGACAAGTGGGACATAATTAAACCAAAGAGCTTCTGCATACAAAGAGAAACTATCAAAAGAGTAAACAGATAACCTACATAATGGGAGAAAATTGTCACGAACTCTGTACCCAACAAAGGTCCAATATCCAGCATCTATAAGAAACTGAAATCAACAAAGAAAAAATAAGTACCCCACTAAAAATGGGCAAAGGATGTGAACAGATGCTTCTAGAAAGATGACATAGAAACAGCCAAGAAACATGAAAAAAATGCTCATAATCACTAATCATCAGAAGAATACTAATCAAAACCATTATGGGATACCACCTTGCATCAGTGAGAATAGCTACTATTAAAAAGGCAAAAAGCAACAGATGCCAGTGAGGCTGTAGAAAAAAGGGAACACTTATACACTGTTGGTAAAAGTGTAAATTAGTTCAGCCACTGTGGAAAGCAGTTTAGAGATTTCTCAAACATAAAGCAAAGCTACCATTTAACCCAGCAATCCCAGTACTAGGTATGTACTCAAATGAAAATAAATCATTCTATCAAAAAGACACATGCACTCACATATTTATCACCATGTTTATTCATAATAGCAAAGACATATCAACCTATGTGCCCATCAAACAGTAGATTGGATAAAGAAAATGCGGTATACATACAACATGAAATACTATTCAGCCATAGAAAAAAATAAAATCTTGTCCTTTGCAGCTACATGGAAGGAACTGAAGATTTTCATATTTGTTTGCCATTTGTATGTGTTCTTTTGAGAAATGCCTATTCAGGTCTTTTGCCAATTTTAAAATCAGATTATTACATTTTTTTTCTATTCAGTTGTTTGAGCTCCTTATATAATATGGTTATGTATTAGCCCATTCTCATACTGTTATGAAGGAATACCTGAGACTGGGTAATTTATAAAGGAAAGAAGTTTAATTGACTCACAGTTCTGCATTGCCTGGGAGGCCTCAGGAAACTTACAACCATGGTGGAAGGCAAAAGAAAAGCAGGCACCTTCTTCACAGGGCGGCAGGATGGAGTGAGTGCAAACAAAGGAAACGCCAGGTGCTTAGAAAAACATCAGATTTCATGAGACTCACTCATTATCAAGAGAATAGCATGGAGGAAACCACTCCCATGATTCAATTACCTCCACCTGGTCCCTCCCTTGACATGTGGGGATTATGGGGATTACAATTCAAGGTGAGATTTGGGTGGGGACACAGAGCCAAACCCTTATTAATCCCTTATCAGATGGATAGTTTGTAAATATTCTCTTCCATTTTGTGGGTTATTCCTTCACGTTGTTAATTGTTTCCTTTGCTGTGCAGAAGCTCTTTAACTTGATTTGAACCCATTTGTCTATGTTTCCTTTTGTTGCCTGTGCTTGCAGGGTATTACTCAAGAAATTTTTTCCCGACCAATGCTCTGGAGAGTTTCCCATAATTTTCTTTTAAAAGTTTCATAGTTTGACATCTTAGATGTAATTATTTAATCCATTTTGATTTGATGTTTGTACATTGTGAGAAATGTAGTTTCATTCTTCTGCATATGATATCCAGTTTTCCCAACACCACTTATTAGAGAGACTGTTCTTTCCCTAATGGATATTTTTGGCATCTTTTTTCAAAAATGAGTTCACTGCAGATGTGTAGATTTGTTTCTGGGCTCTCTATTCTGTTGCATTGGTCTATGTGTGTGTTTTCATCTCAGTACCATGCTGGTTGGTTACTATAGTTCTGTAGTAACCAAGCCAGTTAATGTAATTCCTTCAGTTTTGTTCTTTTTGCTCAGGAGATCTTCAACTATTCTAGGTCTTTTGTGGTTCCATATAAATTTCAGGATTGCTTTTTCTATTTCTGTGAACAATGTCATTAGTATTTTGATAGGGATTTTATTGAATCTGTAGATTGCTTTGGGTAGTATGGACATTTTAATAATATTAATTCTTCCAATTCAAAAACATGGACTCTCTTCACATTTTTATGTCCTCTTCAATTTCTTTCATCAGTGTTTTATGGTTTTCATTGTGGAGATCTTTCACTTCTTTATTAAATTTATTCCTAGGCATATTATATTCTTTGTAGCTATTGAAAACGGGATTATTTTATTAGTTTTTCATATTGTTCACTGTTGACATATAGAAATGCTACAGATTTTTGTGTGTTGACTTTCAATCCTGTCATTTTACTGATTTTTTTTATAAGTTCTAATAACATTTAGGTTTTCCCAGATATAATGATTGTATAATTTTCAAACAAAGATTATTTCAGTTTTTCCTTTCCAGTTTGAATGCTGTGTATTTCTTTCCAGTACTACATTGAATAAATGTGATAAAAAAAAAGCATCCTTGCTCTACATCTTAGAGGAAAGGCTTTCAGTTTTTCCCTATTCAGTGTGATACTAGCTGTGAATTTGTCATATCTCTTTTATTGTGTTGAGGTGTGTTTCTTCTACAGCCAGTTTTTGAAGGATTTTATCATGAAGCAATGTTGAATGTTATCAAATGCATTTCCAGCATCAGTTTAAATGATTGCCCTGTAATTTCCTTCTTTTGATGTGACTTTTACTGGTTTCGGTATGAGGGTAATACTGGCCTCATAGAATCAGTTGGAAGTATTTCCTTCTCTATATTTTGGAATAGTTTGAAGATGATTGTTATTAGTTCTTTTTTAAGAGCTGAGTAAAATTCTACAATGAAGCCATTGGGTCCTGAACGTCTCTTCACTGGGAGACTTTTTATTACGGCTCCAATCTTGTTATTAGTATGTTGAGATTTTATATTTCTTCATGGCTCAATTTTGCTGGGTTACATGTGTCTAGGAATAAATCTATTTATTCTAGGCTTTTCAATTTATTGGCATATAGCTGTTCATAGTAACTTCTAATAATTTTTTTAATTTCTTTGTATCAATAGTAATGTCTTCTTTTCCATCTGTGATTTTATTTTTGTCTTCTCTTTTTTCTTAACTTAGATAAACATTTATTAATTTTATTTGCTTTCAAAACACAAACTTTTTGCTTTGTTAATTTTTGAATTTTGTTTTAAATTTATGTATTTGTTCTATCATCTTTATTGTTCTCTTCTTCTAAATTTGGGTTGGGTTTGCTCTTGCTTTTCTAGTTTTTAACTCATTTCCCATTTGTCCTGAGACTACTATTATCGGTAATCCTAAGGTAACATCATACACATTTATGTTACGTTACAATTAAAGACAAGTTCTGTTGAGAAATACCTCCAAGAATAAGCTTTTTTTTTCCTGTTTTTTTTTTAATTTTATTATTATTATACTTTAAGTTTTAGGGTAAATGTACACAACATGCAGGTTTGTTACATACGTATACATGTGCCATGTTGGTGTGCTGCACCGATTAACCCGTCATTTAACATTAGGTATAGCTCCTAATGATATTCCTCCCCCCTCCCCCCACCCCACAACAGTCCCCAGTGTGTGATGTTCCCCTTCCTGTGTCCATGTGTTCTCATTGTTCAATTCCCACCTATGAGTGAGAACATGTGGTGTTTGGTTTTTTGTCCTTGCAATAGTTTGCTGAGAATGATGGTTTCCAGTTTTATCCATGTCCCTACAAAGGACATGAACTCATCCTTTTTTATGGCTGCATAGTATTCCATGGTGTATATGTGCCACATTTTCTTAATCCAGTCTATCATTGCTGGACATTTGGCTTGGTTCAAAGTCTTTGCTATCGTGAAAAGTGCTGCAGTAAACATACGTGTGCATGTGTCTTTATAGCAGCATGATTTATAGTCCTTTGGGTATATACCCAGTAATGGGATGGCTGGGTCAAATGGTATTTCTAGTTCTAGATCCCTGAGGAATTGCCACACTGACTTCCACAATGGCTGAACTAGTTTACAGTCCCACCAACAGTGTAAAAGTGTTCCTATTTCTCCACATCCTCTCCAGCACATGTTGTTTCCTGACTTTTTAATGATTGCCATTCTAATTGGTGTGAGATGGTATCTCATTATGGTTTTGATTTTCATTTGTCTGATGGCCAGTGATGATGACCATTTTTTCATGTGTTTTTTGGCTGCATAAATGTCTTCTTTTGAGAAGTGTTTGTTCATATCCTTTGCCCACTTTTTGATGGGGTTGTTTTTTTCTTGTAAATTTGTTTGAGTTCACTGTAGATTCTGGATATTAGCTCTTTGTCAGATGAGTAGGTTGCAAACATTTTCTCCCATTCTGTAGGTTGCCTGTTCACTCTGATGGTAGTTTCTTTTGCTGTACAGAAGCTCTTTAATTTAATTAGATCCCATTTGTCAATTTCAGCTTTTGTTGCCATTGCTTTTTGTGTTTTGGACATGAAGTCCTTGTCCATGCCTATATCCTGAATGGTATTGCCCAGGTTTTCTTCTAGGGTTTTTATGGTTTTAGGTCAAACATGTAAGTCTTTAATCCATCTTGAATTAATTTTTGTATAAGGTGTAAGGAAAGGATCCAGTTTCAGCTTTCTACATATGGCTAGCCAGTTTTCCCAGCACCATTTATTAAATAGAGAATCCTTTCCCCATTGCTTGTTTTTCTCAGGTTCATCAAAGATCATGTGGTTGTAGATATGTGGCATTATTTCTGAGGGCTCTGTTCTCTTCCATTGGTCTATATCTCTGCTTTGGTACCAGTACCATGCTTTTTTGGTTACTGTAGCCTTGTGGTATAGTTTGAAGTCAGGTAGGGTGATGCCTCTGGCTTTGTTCTTTTGCCTTAGGATTGACTTGGCAATGCGGGCACTTTTTTGGTTCCATATGAACTTTAAAGTAGTTTTTTCCAATTCTGTGAAGAAAGCCATTGGTAGCTTGATGGGGATGCCATTGAATGTATAAATTACCTTGGGCAGTATGGCCATTTTCACAATGTTGATTCTTCCTACCCATGAGCATGGAATGTTCTTCCATTTGTTTGTATCCTCTTTTATTTCATTGAGCAGTGGTTTGTAGTTCTCCTTGAAGAGTTCCTTCACATCCCTTGTAAGTTGGATTCCTAGGTATTTTATTCTCTTTGAAGCAATTGTGAATGGGAGTTCACTCATGATTTGGCCCTCTGTTTGTCTGTTATTGGCGTATAAGAATGCTTGTGATTTTTCTACATTGATTTTTTATGCTGAGATTTTGCTGAAGTTGCTTATCAGCTTAAGGAGATTTTGGGTTGAAACGATGGGGTTTTCTAGATATACAATCATGTCGTCTGCAAACAGGGCAATTTGACTTCCTCTTTTCTTAATTGAATGCCATTTATTTCCTTCTGTTTCCCGATTGCCCTGGCCAGAACTTCCAACACTTTGTTGAATAGGAGTGGTGAGAGAGGGCATCCCTGTCTTGTGCCAGTTTTCAAAGGGAATGCTTCCAGTTTTTGTCCATTCAGTACAATATTGGCTGTGGGTTTGTCATAGATACCTCTTATTATTTTGTGATACGTCCCATCAATACCTAATTCATTGAGAGTTTTTAGCATGAAGGTTGTTGAACTTTTGTCAAAGGCCTATTCTGTATCTATTGAGATAATCATGTAGTTTTTGTCTTTGGTTCTGTCTATATGCTGGATTACATTTACTGATTTTCATATGTTGAACCAGCCTTGCATCCCAGGGATGAAGCCCACTTGATCATGGTGGATAAGCTTCTTCATGTGCTGCTGGATTCGGTTTGCCAGTATTTTATTGAGGATTTTTGCATCAATGTTCACCAAGGATATTGGTCTAAAATTCTCTTTTTTGGTTGTGTCTCTGCCAGGCTTTGGTATCAGGATGATGCTGGTCTCATAAAATGAGTCATAGAGGATTCCCTCTTTTTCTATTGATTGGAATAATTTCAGAAGGAATGGTACCAGCTCCTCCTTGTACCTCTGGTAGAATTCGGCTGTGAATCCATCTGGTCCTGGACTTTTTTTGGTTGGTAAGCTATTAATTATTGCCTCAATTTCAGAGCCTTTTATTGGTCTATTCAGAGATTCAACTTCTTCCTGGTTTAGTCTTGGGAGGATGTATGTCTTGAGGAATTTAACCATTTATTCTAGATTTTCTAGTTTATTTGCATAGAGGTGCTTATAGTATTCTCTGATGGTAGTTTGTATTTCTGTGGGATCAGTAGTGATATCCCCTTTGTCATTTTTTATTGCGTCTATTTGATTCTTCTCTCTTTTCTTCATTAGTTTTGCTAGTGGTCTATCAATTTTGTTGATCTTTTCAAAAAACCAGCTCCTGGCTTCATTGATTTTTTGAAGGGTTTTTTGTGTCTCTATCTCTTTCAATTCTGCTCTGATCTTAGTTATTTCTTGCCTTCTGCTAGCTTTTGAATGTCTTTGCTCTTGCTTCTCTAGTTCTTTTAATTGTGATGTTAGGGTGTCAATTTTAGATCTTTCCTGCTTTCTGTTGTGGGCATTCAGTGCTATAAATTTCCCTCTACACACTGCTTTGAATGTGTCCCAGAGATTCTGGTATGTTGTGTCTTTGTTCTCGTTGGTTTCAAATAACATCTTTATTTCTGCCTTCATTTCATTATGTACCCAGTAGTCATTCAGGAGCAGGTTGTTCAGTTTCCATGTAGTTGAACAGTTTTGAGTGAGTTTCTTAATCCTGAGTTCTAGTTTGTTTGCACTGTGGTCTGAGAGACAGTTTGTTTTAATTTCTGTTCTTTTACATTTGCTGAGGAGTGCTTTACTTCCAAGTATGTGGTCAATTTTGGAATAGGTGGGGTGTGGTGCTGAAAACAATGTATATTCTGTTGATTTGGGGTGGAGAGTTCTGTACATGTCTATTAGGTCTGCTTGGTGCAGAACTGAGTTCAATTCCTGGATATCCTTGTTAACTTTCTGTCTCGTTGATCTGTCTAATGTTGACAGTTGGGTGTTAAAGTCTCCCATTATTATTGTGTGGGAGTCTAAGTCTCTTTGTAGGTCACTAAGGAGCTGCTTTATAAATCTGAGTGCTCCTGTATTGGGTGGACTTATATTTAGGATAGTTAGCTCTTCTTGTTGAATTCACCCCTTTACCATTATGTAATGGCCTTCTTTGTCTCTTTTGATCTTTGTTGGTTTAAAGTCTGTTTTATCTGAGAGTAGGATTGCAACCCCTGTCTTTTTTTGTTTTCCATTTGCTTGGCAGATCTTCCTCCATCCCTTTATTTGGAGACTATGTGTGTCTCTGCACGTGAGATGGGTTTCCTGAATACAGCACACTGATGGGTCTTGACTCTTTATCCAGTTTGCCAGTCTGTGTCTTTTAATTGGAGCATGTAGCCCATTTATAATTAAGGTTAATATTGTTATGTGTGAATTTGATCCTGTCATTATGATATTAGATGGTTATTTTGCTCATTAGTTGATGCAGTTTATTTCTAGCCTTGATGGTCTTTACAATTTGTCATGTTTTTGCAGTGGCTGGTAGCGATTGTTGCTTTCCATGTTTAGTGCTTCCTTCAGGAGCTCTTTTAGGACAGGCCTGGTGGTGACAAAATCTCTCAGCATTCGCTTGTCTGTAAAGTATTTTATTTCTCTTTCACTTATGAAGCTTAGTTAGGCTGGATTTGAAATTCTGGGTTGAAAATTCTTTTCTTTAAGAATGTTGAATATTGGCCCCCACTCATTTCTGTCTTGTAGAGTTTCTGCTGAGAGATCAGCTGTTAGGCCTCCATTTGTGGGTAACCCAACCTTTCTCTCTGGCTGCCCTTAACCTTTTTTCCTTCATTTCAACTTTGGTGAATCTGACAATTATGTGTCTTGGAGTTGCTCTTCTCAAGGAGTATCTTTGTGGCATTCTCTGTATTTCCTGAATTTGAATGTTGGCCGGCCTATAAGCTTTTATATTTTATTTTCACATTGAAAACCATTCAGATTTGCTTCAGCCCCAAAGACCACACTTACGTAAAATTAAATGAGCACTGGCAACAAGCTGCAATTTTTTCCCAAAATGGGACATGGGTTAAGATGCATCACTAGGTTTTTTATTTGAAGTTTTTCTTCTTTTTTGACATACATGCTTATTGCTATAAACTTTCCTCTTACTACTGCTTTCACTGTATGTCATAGGTTTTGGTACATTGTGTTTCCATTTTGTTTCAAGAATTTTTAAGATTTTCTTAATTTCTTCACTGACCCACTGGTCATTCAGGAGCATATTAATTTCTGTTTGTCTGTACAGTTTTCAAAATTCCAATGGTTGT
Source organism: Nomascus leucogenys (assembly GCF_006542625.1). NCBI lineage: Eukaryota > Metazoa > Chordata > Mammalia > Primates > Hylobatidae > Nomascus > Nomascus leucogenys. Next base: position 122,871,631 of record NC_044382.1, read on the forward strand.
TCATTGATAGTTTTATTCCTTTGCGGTCAAAGAAGATACTTGATATAATTTTAATTTTTTTGAATTTTTAATACTTGTTTTGTGGCCTAACACATGGTTTATCCTTGAGAAAGTTCATGTACTAAGAAGAAGAATATGTATTCTGCAGCCATTACATGAAATGTTCTTCAAATATATATTAGATCCATTTGGTATATAGTGCAGGTTAAGTTCAATGTTTCTTTGCTGATTTTCTGTCTGGAGATCTGTTCAATGCTGACAGTAGGGTGTTGAAGTCCCCAACTTTTATTTTACTGAGGTCTATCTCTCTCTTTAGCTCTAGGAATATTTACTTTATATATCTGGGTGCTCCTTTGTTGGGTGCATATATATTTAATATTGTTATATCCTCTTGCTAAATTGACTTATCATTATATAATGTCTTTTTTTATAACATAAGGCACTTATATATGTTTCTCTTTAAATCTACTGTCTGATATGAGCATAGCTACTCCTACTCTTTTTTGGTTTCAATTTACATGCACTATCAATTTCCATTCTTTATATTCAGTATATGTGTGTATTTATAAGTGTGTTACTTACAGGTAATAGATCATTTGGTATTATTTTCTTATTCATTCAGCCACTCTTCACCTCAAATGGATAATTTAGTCTATTTACATTCAATGTTATTATTAATAAGAACCTATTCCTGCCACTTTATGTTTTCTGGACTTTTCTTTTTGGTCTTCTCTTTCTTCTTCTTTTCCTTCCTATTTTCCTTTTAATAACGATTATTTTCTCTGGTGGTGTGTTTTAATTTCTTGCTTTATACTTTTTGTGTATCTGATCTATTTTTTTATTTGAGGTTACCATAAGGCTCGCAAATAATATCTTATAACCCATTATTTTACACTAAAAATAACATCAATTGCTTGAACAAACTAACAAGCAAAGAGAAAACTAACAAAACTCTACACATTAACTTCATTCTTCTGCCTTTTAACTTTTTGTTGTTTCTATTTGTATCTTATTATATTGTGTATGTCTTGAAGAGTTGTTGTATTTATCTTTTAGTTTTTCTACTCAATATATGAGTAGTTTACACATCACAATTACAGTGTTATAATATTCTGTGTTTTGTGTGCACTATTAGCAGTGAGTTTTATACCTTCAGATGATTTTTTTATTACTCATTAACATCCTTTGCTTTCAGACTGAAGAACGTCTTTAGCATTTCTTGTAGGACAGGTCAGGTGTTGATGAAATCCCTCAGCTCTTATTTGTCTGGGAAAGTCTTTAGTTCTTTCATATTTGAAGGATATTTTTGCTGGATATACTATTCTAGGATAAAAGTGTTTTTTTCCTTCAGCACTTAAATATATCATGCCACTCTCCTGGCCTATAAGATGTCTACTGAGAAATCTGCTGCCAGATACCTTGGACTCCCTTTTAACATGGTTACTTTTATCTGGCTGCTTATAGAATTGATTTTAGGGTTGCTTTTAGGATTCCATCCTTCCTTTCTTCCTTCTTTTCTTTCTTTTTTTCTTCCTTCCTTTTTCCCTCCCACCCTCCTTCCCTCTTTCTTTCAGACAGAGAATCTTGCTTTGTCACCCCAGCTGGATTGCAGTAATGCGATCATACCTGATGCCTGGGCTCAAGTGATCCTCCCACTTCATACTCCTGAGTAGATGGGGCCACAGGCATGAACCACTATGCCTGGCTAAATTTTTTACAGACAATATCTCACTTGTTGCCCAGGCTTGTCTCAAACTCCTGGGCTCAAGCAATCCTCTCACCTTAGCCTCCCAAGTTGCTGCAATTACAGGCATGAGCAACCTGTCTCCTTTCTTTATTTTTCACCTTGGAGTGTTTGATTATTCAATATCTTAAGTCAGTCTTGCTTGGGTTAAACGTGCTTGGTGTTCTAAAATCTTTTTGTACTTGAATAGTGACATCTTTTTTCAGGTCTGGGAAATTCCCCGTTATTATCTATTTGAATAAATTTTCTGCCCCTATCTCTCTCTACCTCCTCCTTAAGGCCAATAACACTTAGATTTGCCCTTTTGAGGCTGTTTTACAGATCTTGAAGGCATGCTTAAATTTGTAAAATTGGTATTTGTTTTGTCACTCTGACTGTGTATTTTCAAATAGCCTGTCTTCAAGCTCACCAATTCCTTCCTCTGTTTGATCAACCTTCTTTTAAAAGATTTTGGTGCATTCTTCAGTATGACAGTTGCATTTTTCACCTGCAAAATTTCTGCTTGATTCTTTCTAATTATTTCAATATTTGTACTAAATTTCTCTCATAGGATTCTAAATTCCTTCTCTGCCTGTTCTTTAATTTCATTGAGCTTCCTCAAAACAGTTATTTTAAATTCTCTGTCTGAAAGGTCACATATTTCTCTCACTCCAGGATTGGTCCCTGGTGCCTTATTTAGTTCATTTGGTAAGGTCATATTTTCCTGGATGGTCTTGATGCTTGTGGATGTTTGTGAGTGTCTGGGCATTGACATTACGTGTATACTGTAGTCTTCATAGTCCAGGCTTCAGTGTACCCATCCTTCTTGGGAAGGCTTTCCAAATGTTTCAAGAGACTTGGGTATTATGATTTAAGTCTTTGGTCACTGGAGTCATATATGCATTAGGGGGCACCCTAAGCCCAGTAATGTCACAGCTCTTGCAGACCCATAGATGTACTGACTTGGTGGTCTTGGGTAAGATCTGGGAAAGTTCCGTGGATTATCTGTCAGAGACTCTTATTCTCTTATTTTCCCCAAACAAGAGTCTATCTCTCTGTGCTGAGCTGCCTGAAGCTGTCAGAGGGGTGACATAAGCACCCCTGTGGCCAACACCACAAGGACTGTTCTGGGTTAGATCTGAAGCCAACTTAGCACTGGGTCTCACCCAAGCCCCACAGTGACAAATGGCTGGCTACTACCTATGTTCACTCAAGGTCCAAGGACCCTACAATCAGAAGGTAGTGCATCCCTTCAAGCTTGTCTCCTTCCCTTCAGGGTGGAGTTTCCCCTGACCCCAGAAAGGCCAGAAATGCTGTCTATGAGCCAGGCCCTGGGGTAAGAAACATTAAGAATTTACCTGGTGCTGTATTCTACCGCAACTGAGCTGGCACTGAAGTCACATGACAAAGTCCTTCCCACTCTTCTCCACCTTTTCTCAAGCAGAGGAGTTTCTTTCCATGGCCACCACCATCCCGGGCCTGTGGCAAGTACTACCTGGCTACTGTCAATGCTCACTCAAGGACCACAGGCCCAAACGCTCTTCAGTCAGCTGAAGTGAATTCTGCCAGGCCTGAGTCTCTCCCTTCAGGGCAGTGGGCTCCCCTCTGGCCCAGGCAGAGCAAGTCCAGAAATGCCACACAGGAACCAAGGCCTGAAATCAGAGACCCCAGAAGCCTACTTGGTGCTCTACGCCACTGTGGCTGAGTTGATACCTAAGCTACAGGACAAAGTCCCCTTTAGTCTTCCCTCTCTTTCCTCAAATAGAAGGAATCTCTTCCCTTAGCCACAGCTGAGAATGTGCTGGGTGACACCTGAGACCACAATGGCTCTGAATCTTGCCCATGGCCTGCAGCAAGTACTGCCTGGCTACCACTGCAGATTATTCAGAGCCCAAAAGCTCTTTAGTTAGCAGGTAATGGATCCTGCCAGGACTAATTCCTTCCCTTCAAGGCACTGGGTTACCTTCTGGCCCAGGGCATGTTCAGAAATGTCTTCCAAAAAGTACGGCTTGAAATGGGGGCCTCTAGACTCTGCCCGATGCCCTATTCTACTGTGGCTGAGCTGGTATCTAAATTCCAAAAAAAGTCCTCTTTACTGTCTCCTGTCCTCAAGCAGAGGGAAGAAGTCTCTCCCAGAACTGCGAGGTGTCCTACCTGGGTTTAGGGGAGCAGTGATGCAAACACTCCCTTTGCCTCCCCAGCTGGTGTCTCACTAGGTTGTGTGCACCTCAAGTTCACTGGCTCTGAGCCTAGCACAGCAACAGGACTTTCCCAGGAATTTCCCAGGAATTGCAGTCCCTTTGGCTTACATTGCCTTTCAGGTTTATTTAGAACCCCAGAGCTAAAGCCTGTGGTGACAGGACTTTCCAGAACTCAGGTTTCATTCATTGGATGAACAATTTACCTCTGGCTAGGTCTAATGTAAATGTTCCCACTGTGGGTGCTGGCTGAGTTCTGTCGTGTGGTGCTCTTTGCCATGACAGGACAACAGTGACTCCACCAAGTCCCACAATCACAACACTCTTCCTTCCCCAAGTACACAGATTCTCTCCATGTCACACTGCCAGAGGAAAGGAGAGGGGTGGTGCAAGCAATTTAAGGCTTTCTGTCTTATCCTCTTCTGTACGGCTTTCCTTAATAGTAACACCAGGTATTGTGATCACACACTTGATTTTTGGTTCCTATAAAATGTTGGATATTTGTTCAATTTAGTGTTCCTGCAGGGGGCATGATTGCTGAAGGCTTCTACTTGACTATTTTGCATCATTTCTCTATTCAGGCATAAAACTATTATAATTTCAACTTTTATTTTAGATTAAGGGGGTACGTAAACAGGTTTGTTAATGTAGGAAGATTGCATGATGCTAAGGAATGGAGTGTGTGCGATTCCATCACTTAGGAATTGAGCATAGTACACAGTAGGTAATTTTTCAGCCCTTTTCCTCTTCTGTGCCTCCTTGCTCTGGTAGTCCCCAATGTCTATTGTTCCTGTCTTTGTTTCCATGTGTGCTCAATGTTTAGCTCCCAATTATCAGTGAGAAAATATGGTATTTGGTTTCCTGTTCTTGTGTCAATTCACTTAGGATAATGGCCTCCAGCTGCACTGATGTTGTCTAAATGACAAGATTTTATTCTTTTATATGGCTGCATAGTATTCCATGGTGTAGATGTACCATATTTTCTTTATCCAATCCACCAGTTATAGGCACCCAGGGTGATTCCATGTCTTTGCTATTGAAAATAGTATGCTGATGAACATGCAAGTGAATGTGTCTTTTTGATCAAATAATCTATTTTCTTTTTTTGAGATGAAGTCTTGTTCTGTCACCCAGGCTAGAGTGCAGTGGCACAATCTCGGCTCACTGCAAGCTCTGCCTCCTGGGTTCATGCCATTCTCCTACCTCAGCCTCCCGAGTAGCTGGGACTACAGGCACCTGCCACCACGCCCAGCTAATTTTTTGTATTTTTAGTAGACACGGGGTTTCACCATGTTAGCCAGGATGGTCTCAATCTCCTGACCTTGTGATCCGCCCTCTTCAGCCTCCCAAAGTGCTGGAATTACAGGCTTGAGTCACGGTGCCCGGCCTCAAATAATGTATTTTTTGATACATACCTAGTAATGGGATTGCTGGGTTGAATGGTCACTCTGTTTCAAGTTGTTTGAGATCTCATGAGATCCCATGGTTTTATAAGCATCTGGCATTTCTTCTGCTTGCACTCATTCCATCCTGCCATGCTGTGAAGCAGGTGCATGCTCCCCCTTTGCCTTCCACCATGATTGTAAGTTTCTTGAGGCCTCCCCAGCAATGCAGAACTGTGAGTCAATTAAGCTTCTTTCTTTTATAAATTACACACTCGGGTATTTCTTCATAGCAGCATGAGAACAGACTAATAAATAACCAGAACACATAAGGAGTTCAAAGAACTTAATAGAAAAAAAATGTAATAATCTGATTTTAAAATGGGCAAAAGATCTGAACAGAAATTTCTCAAATGGCAAACAGGCTTATAAAACCCTTCAGTTTCACCCATATAGCTTGCAAAGAACAAGATTTTATTCTTTTCTATGGCTGCATATTATTCCATGGTGTATATGTACCACATTTTCTTTATCCAATCTACTGTTGATGGGCACCTAGGTTGATTCTATGTCTTTGCTATTATGAATAAGTATGCTGATAAATACATGAGTGCATATGTCTTTTTGATAGAATAATTTATTTTCCTTTGAGTACATACCTAGTACTGGGAATGCTGGGTTGAATGGTAGCTCTGTTCTACATTCTTTGAGAAATGACTAAACTGCTTTCCACAGTGGCTGAACTAATTTACATGCCCACCAGCATTGTATAAGTGTTCCCTTTTCTCTACAGCCTCACCCGCATCTGTTACTTTTTCACTTTTCATAGTAGCCATTCTGACTGATATGAGATTGTATCTCATTGTGGTTTTGATAGGTATTTTTCTGGTGATTAGTGACCATGAGCATTTTTTATATGTTTCTTGGCTGTTTATGTTATCATTTGGGAAGTTTCTATTCATGTTCTTCGTTCATTTTTAATGGGGTTATTTGTTTTTTGCTTGTTGATTTAAGTTTCTTATGGATTCTGGATATTAGACCTTTGTTGGATGCATAGTTTGTGAATATTTTCTCCCATCCTATAGGTTATCTGTTTATTCTGTTGATAGTTTCTTTCGGTGTGCAGAAGCTTTTTATTTTAATTAGATCTCACTTGCAAATTTTTGTTTTTGTTGCAATTGTTTTTGAGAACTTAGCCACAAATTCTTCCCCAAGGCCAATGTTGGGAAGGGGGAGGGTATTTCCTAGGTTTTCTTCTAGGATTTTTATTATTATTATACTGTAAGTTCTAGGGTACATGTGCACAATGTGCAGGTTTGTTACATATGTATACATGCGCCATGTTGCTGTGCTGCAGCCATTAACTCATCATTTACATTAGGTATATCTCCTAATGCTATCCCTCCCCACTCCCCCCCACCCCATAACAGGCCCCAGTGTGTGATGTTCCCCTCCCTGTGTCCATGTGTTCTCATTGTTCAATTCCCACCTATGAGTGAGAATATGTGGTGTTTGGTTTTTTGTCCTTGTAATAGTTTGCTGAGAAAGATGGTTTCCAGCTTCATTCATGTCCCTACAAAGGACATGAACTCATCATTTTCTATGGCTGCATAGTATTCCATGGTGTATATGTGCCACATTTTCTTAATCCAGTCTATCATTGATGGACATTTGGGTTGGTTCCAAGTCTTTGCTATTGTGAATAGTGCCGCAATAAACATACTAGTGCATGTGTCTTTACAGCAGCATGATTTATAATCCCTTGGGTATATACTCAGTAATGGGATTGTTGGATCAAATGGTATTTCTAGTTCTAGATACTTGAAGAATTGCCACACTGTCTTCCAAAATGGTTGAACTAGTTTACAGTCCCACCAACAATGTATCTTCTAGGGCTTTTATAATTTGAAGTCTTATATTTAAATATATAATCCATCTTGAGTTAATTTTGCATATGATGAAAGGTAGGGGTCCAATTTCACTATTCTGCATATGGATACCCAGTTATTCCAGCACCAGAAAAATAATCCTGGATAATTTAGAAAGCAATAGACTTTTCTCTTTTATCACTTTATTTTTGGCCGTGAGAATGATTTGCAGCATTTTTTCCAAGCACTCGATTTAGAAATGCTCTTTCACAGAAATAACATGTGACTTTAAAATGAATAAACTCTAAATATTTTAATGATAGTGACTTTTTCTAAAAAGTAAAACCAATTCTAATGCTTCCCATTCTCTCAAAATGATTGACATTGCTTCCAAGTACCAATACAATTTATTTCCCCTTGTTTCTACTTAGATCACTTATACAGAAAAAGCAATAGACTGCTGCTGACATAACAGCTTTACAACTTCTGACTCTTATGGACAGACAATTTTAACTCATGAAGTAGTTTCACTCTCCTTTAGACACATAAATGTACACACTGAACGATAGGAGTGACTGTGAATCTCCCAAGTTTATCCATAAATGCTCTGAATGGAGACGTGTGAAGAGTGAGTGATGAAGCTTAACAGGTCTTTGCCAAGGCCTGTCTGTTTTAGCTTTTTTATTATTGACAGATGCATTATGTTGTAAGCCCATAAGTGGCTACATCTATTTCTCCTCTGTCAGAAACAAGTCCTGAATCTTAGCAAATTTAAAATCTTCATGGTAAGCATATAATCATGCTATGTCATAAAGAATAGGTCTCTAAATGATCTGTTAGATTTTTAGATCATTTAGTGTTATATGGAAATGATCTTATGAATACCTATTAGGTAATAAGACTCCATAAGTTTTATGGTAGAAGATTAAAAAATGCCTTAATGATATAAAAAAATTCGATGAAAATAAATCATTCCAGCTATTGTGCTTTGTTTTTTCAGAGGGATTAATTGCCAGGATTTTATGCTTTGGCTATTTTATTGTCATTTAGCTTCCTTTTCCATAAAAAGTGGAAAATAAATATTTTTAGGTGACAACAAAAGATCGTATGCATTCACCCCCTAAAAAAGTAAACAAGGTAATTTCAGAATTATGTCTGTAATCACAAGTTTAATTTGGCCACTGCCACTGACATTTTGTCAAGTCCATGAGAAAATTCAAATGCAGTCAATCAGCATATAAGAGACTGGTTTGCAATCTGGCCTTGTATTAGTCCATTTTCACACTGCTGTTAGAAAATACCCAACACTGGGCAATTTAATAAAAGAGAGGTTTAATGGATGCATAAGTCTACATGGCTGGGGAGGCCTCAGGAAACCTACAATCATGGCAGAAACGGAAGCAAACATGTCCTTCTTCACAAGGTGTCAAGAGAGAAAAGTGCAGAGCAAGCCCCTTATGAAATCATCAGATCTCATGAGAACTCACTCACTATCATGAGAACAGCATGAGGGAAATCACCTCCATGATCCAATCACCTCCCATGAGGTCCACCCCAAGACATGGGGATTACAAATTGAAATACAATTCAAGATGAGATCTGGATGGGAAAACAGAGCCAGACCATATCATTCCACCCCTGACCCTTCCCAAATCTCATCTTTCTCACATTTCAAAACACAATCATGTCTTCACAACAGTCCCCCAAAGTCTTAACTCGTTCAGCACTAACTCAAAAGTCCAAGTCCAAAGTCTCATCTGAGACAAGGCAAGGACCTTCTGCCTAGAAGCTTAATTAAAAGCAAGTTAGTTACTTCTTAGATACAATGGGGGTAGAGGTATTGGATAAATGCTCCAATTCCAAATGGGAGAAATTGGCCAAAACAAAGGGACTACAGGACCCATGCAAATCCATAATCCAGCAGGGTAGTCATTAAATGTTAAAGCTCCAACATAATCTCCTTTGACTCCATGTCTCACATCTGGGACACACTCATGCAAGAGGTGGGCCCCCATGGTCTAGGGCAGCTCTGCCCCTGTTGCTTTGTGGGGTACAGGCCCCCTCCTGGCTGCTTTCACAGTCTGTTTTCCAGGTGCATGGCATGAGCTGTCGGTATATATACCATCCTGGGGTCTGGAGAATAGCAGCCCTCTTCTCATAGATCCACTAGGCAATGCCCCAGTTGGAATTCTATGTGGGGGCTCCAATCCCACATTTCCCTTCCATACCACCCTAGCAGAACTTCTCCATGAGGACTCCACCCTTGCAAAAAATGTCTGCCTGGGCATCTACTTGTTTTGATACATCCTCTGAAATCTAGGTGGAGGCTCCCAAACCTCAATTCTTCACTTCTGTGCACCCACAGGTCCAGCACAACGTGTAAGCCACCAAGGCTTGGGGCATGCACACTCTTAAGCAACAGCCTGAGCTGTACATTTGCCCCTTTTGGCCACAGCTAGGATGCAGAGCACCAAGTCCCAAGACTGCACAAAGGAGCAAGGCCTTGAACCCAGTCCAGGAAACAATTTTTTCCTCCTAGGCCTCTGGGCCTGTGATGGGAGGGGTTTCTGTGAAGGTCTCTGACATGCCCTGGAGACATTTTCCCCACTGTCTTGGTGATTAACATTTGGATTACTCCAATGTATCTCCATCACTTATGCAAATTTCTGCAGCTGGCTTGAATTTCTTCCCAGAAAATGGGGTTTTTCTTCTCTATCACATTGTCTGGTTGCAAATTTTACAAACTTTTATGCTCTGCTTATCTTTTAAATAAAAGCTTCAATTTCAGATCATCTCTCTCAAGTTAAAAGCTCTGCAGATCTCCAGGGCAGGAACAAAATTCTGACAGTTTCTTTCCTAAAGAATAGCAAGAGTCACCTTTGCTCTAGTTCCCAATAAGTTCCTCATCTCCACCCAAGACCACCTCAACCTGGACTTCATTGTACATATCACTATCTGCATTTTGGTCAAAACCATTTAACAAGTCTCTAGAAAGTTTCAAAGCTTCCACATCTTCCTGTCTTCTTCTGAGCCCTCCAAACTGTTCCAAACTCTTCTCTGTTCCAAAGTCACTTCCACATTTTGGGGTATTTATTTATTTATTTAGAGACAGAGTCTCACTCTGTTGCCAGGCTGGAGTGTAGTGGTGTGATCTCAGCTCACTGCAACCTCTGCCTCCTGGGTTCAAGTGATTCTCCTGCCTCAGTCTCCCAAGTAGCTGGGATTAGAGGCACCTGCCACCACGCCCGGATAATTTGTGTATTTTTAATAGAGATGCAGTTTCACCATGTTGGCCAGGATGGTCTCAATCTCTTGATCTCCTGATCCACCCACCTCAGCCTCCCAAAGTGCTGGTATTACAGGCATGAGCCATCCCACCCAGCCCTCAGTTATTCTTATAGCAGCACTGCACTACCTCAGTACCAATTTACTGTATTAGTCAATTTTCACATTGCTATGAAGAATTACTCAAGACTCGATAATTTATAATAAAAGAGGTTTAATTGTCTCACAGTTCTGTATGGCTGGGGAGACCTCAGGAAACCTAGTCATGGCAGGATGGGAAGCAAACATGTCCTTCTTCACAAGGCAGCAAGAGAGAGAATGCAGAGCAAGATCCTTATAAAGCCATCAGATCTCATGAGAACTCACTTACTATTATAAGAACAGCATCAAGGAAACTGCCATCATGATCCAGTCACCCCACATGAGGTCCTTCCCTCAACACATGGAGATTGCAACTTGGATTACAATTCAAGATGAGATTGGGTGAGGACACAGAGCCAGACCATATCAAGCCCCATTGCATGTTCTTGCTTCATTCTTTGCCTTTATCCTCCCCATGTACAATTTATACTCCAGTCACATTAAACTATTCTCAGTTCTTCATACATGCATATTATTTCTACATCCTTTTCCCCTGGTTCATACTACTAACTATGCCAGACCTGCACTTCTCCCTTGAGAAAAATTTTCAGAATTTATCTCTTTAGTGAAGCCTGATTAACATTCTTTCCTTGTTTTCATATTGAATACCACAATGTCTGGCCACCAAAATATAGTGGTCTCTTCAAAAATCTCACAAAAATCTTTTTCTTACGAAACTGAGTTCTATAAACAGAGCCAATGCTGTTCTTCTTTGGAATTTTAACATCATCTGTCATGTCAAGATCTCAATAAATGTGTGTTTAGTTAATGAGTAATTGAATGAATAAATGAATGAAGATGTCATGAATGTATTGCTAGAAGTCCAAAAAATACAGAAATACAGTTGACCAGTCTAGAAATTAGACTACTTAACAGCAAACATTCTTTTAATGCAACAGAAATGCTTAGAAATCAACCTACCTATATATATATATTTATAACCACCACAGTATTAATGGCAAATGCCTACAAATTATTGAAATAAATATTTATTGCCATGATAAACACACAAGAACTAAATAACATCTCTTTTCTTCAAGTCTCTTCAGAACATTACCTGACATATTTTACTCTCCGCAGATACATCTTTCAAAATTGCAGTTAATGTCTACTTTCTGCCCGTAAGTTTTCCCTGGCAAATTATTAAGATTTTTGTCTTCCTGGGACTCTGCAGAAAAATAATAAAAAGTAGACAAGAGTCTGAGCTAAAGAGCCTATACCAGTCAATTTTCTGTTTTGCCTCTTCCTCCAGAAGTAAATGTATGCTAAGCTGTACCAGATTATGTACTTCAGACCCCAAGAATCTAAGTGGAGTTGAAGGAGGAGACAGGACAAGAGGAGAGGAAAGAGCAGAAATGAAGTCCTTAAGACTGGAAAGAAGTTAGTGTGCTTGAGGCCCAGGGGGAAGAGTGTTAGGTGGTGTAGAAGAAGATAGGGTCCAATGGCCTGAAATAAGATTGGAAAGACATAGGGGACCAAACATGGAAATCCCCTGTAGGCCATGATTTCAGGATTTAGATTGTATTCCAACTACAATGAGAAACCACTAAAAGATTCTGAGGAGAAAGTAGCACAATCTTCAGTTGTATTTGTCTAAATATTTATTATAATCATTATGCTACCAATCAGTTACAAGAAGTGAAGAGATGAGTTCTGTAACAGAGAAAATCACAGCTTTCCAAATTTTCCATTTGTTCCCCTACATTTCCCAGCCTGGTTGACCAGTGGGCTCTTAGGGAAATCATGTGTATTTCCTCACCAAGGCAGTTAATTTATAGTGTGCTTCCTCTATCTCTCCTTCTCGAGTCATAGAGACCTGGAACACCATATCCTACAGATGATGCACCATCAGCATGTGTTCCTGGACAACTGTGTGGACTCTGTTGCCATTCCATGATAGGCATGTAATATAACCAGGAAATAAACTTTTAATATATGAATCTATTGAGATTCAGGAGTTTGTCTCTTATCATACAGTAAAGGCCAGAATAAATTCCAAATGGAATAGATTAAAATGCAAGAAAAATCAAGCATAATAAATTTTAAAAGGCCGCACATAGTGGCTCACACGTGCAATCCCAGTGCTTTGGAGGCCAAAGTGGACAGATCACCTGAGGTCAGGAGTTCAAGACCAACCTGGCAAACATGGTGAAACCACGTCTCAACTAAAAATACAAAAAAATTGCCAGGCATGGTGGCAGGTGCCTGTAATCCCAGTTACTCAGGAGGCTGAGGCAGGAGAATCACTTGAACCCAGGAAGTGAGGATTGCAGTGAGCTGAGATGGCACTATTGTACTCCAGCCTAGGCAACAAGAGTGAAACTCTGTCTCAAATAAAAAAATTTTAAAAATATTATGTTGACAAATCTGTAGGTTGAAGTGTTTTCCAAACCAAAAACAATGTAAGAAATGAAAACAGGAAAACATTGATATTTGACTTGATAAAATTTTAAACAATAAAACTAAAAGGGAATATTAAGATTAAATGGAAATGAGCTAAACATCATTAATTCATAATAAAATCTAAGAAGAAACATTAATCATGCTACTAATAAAATAAGCAATTTTTAAAATCAGAAACTGATTTTTACATATCAACTTAACTATATTTCTTTAAACAAGAACTCTATGTGGAGTGAAGATGTAGTATGCTGTGCAATATAGGTATGTAATTGACATAGCCTTTCTTGAAGGCAAGGTGGCAATAGTATAAAGACTCAAAAACTTATTTACACCTTTGGATTCAGTTCCTCTTTCTCACAAAAGGATGTGAAAAGCGATCAATCTTTATTTTAAAAATAGACATCAGACTTCCAGTTTCCAATCCAGCATATAAGGATATTACAAGTCGCCACTGCATCCTAAAAACAAGTACAAAGATATGGAAGCTGAAAAATCAACAACTCTTCTTAGATCCATCAGAGAAGTGAGATCACAAGGAAAATCACTGTTGCAGAAAATAGAGAGAAAAACAAGCTGATACAGAGAAGTACAACCTACCTAAGCAGAAACTGCTACAGGGACCATGGCCAGGATAGGCAAACCTAAACTATAATTGAAAAATCACTGGAAGGTCAGGGTAGACAACTCTGAGAGTTAAAAACTCCAGGAATACGCAGTCATGGGAGGTCTGCAAGCTTTTCTTTTTTTTTTTTTTTTAATTCTGGGAACTCTATCAGGTTTTCACAGTGACTATCAGAAAAATACCCCCTAGTATTACTGACAAGGAGAAAAGAAAAGGAGCCATGCTATAACACATCAGAGAATTCTGGTTTTGTTAAGAAGCCCTGCCCTCAGGAGAAACTACTCAACTACTACCTAGTCTTCTGGGGCTTTATCAGAACCAAAATGACCTAGGGGAAGGGAAATACCTAACTCCAGCCCCTGCTAACCATCCCATGCCACCTAAGTGGGGAATAAACCTGAAAAGTACAGTGAAGCTCACAGTTCAAAAGCCCAGACTCACCAAAAGACTGAGACTAACCATACAACTGTAGAATGTTTTCCCTGCTCCTGACCTGTCACACTACTAAAGGATTATTTTCAACAGTTTGTTTTACCCAGTACATTGTATCCACTTTTCAAGAAAAAACTATAAGACATGCTAAAAGGTAAAAAACACAGTCTGAAGAGACTAAACGAACATCAGAACTATAGTCAGATATAGCAAAAATTTTGGAATTACAAGACCAGGAGTTTATAAAAATTATGATTAACATGCCAAAAGCTGCAATGTAAAAAGTAAATAATGTGCAAGAACAAACAGAGAGATAGAAATTCTAAAAAAGAATCAAAGGAAATGCTAGACATCAAAAACACTGTAACAGAAATGAAAAAACACCTTTGATAGGCTCCTCAGTAGACTGGACATGACTGAGGAAGGAATCTTTGAGAACATAAGAATAACAACAACAACAACAAAAATGGAGCACAACATCCAAGAACAGTGGGATAACTACAAAAGTTGTAAATACAAAAATGAGAATTCCAGGAGAGAAAAAGAGAACAGGAGCAATATTTGAAATAATGATGACTGAGAACTTCCCCAAATTCATTTCAGTCATCAAACTGCAGATACAGAAATTTCAGAGAATACCAATAAACATCAAGACAAATGCAAAAACAGGCTATATACTGTCATATTCAAATTTCAGAAAATGAAACATAAAGTAAAAATCTTGAAAAATGGCAGACGATAAAAACACTTTACCTATAGAGGAAAAAATATTAAGAATTACTTTGACATTTCCTCAGAAACCATGCAAGAAAGAAAAAAGTTAAGTGAAATATTTAAAGTGTTGAAGGAAATAAAAACCCTACCAACCCAGAATTCTCTATCCTGCAAAGTCATTCTTTATAAATGTAGGAGAAATAAAGACAAACAAAACTGAGGATGTTGGTGTTATAGAACAATCTTGCAAGAAACATTAAAATAATTCTTCAGACCGAAACTCATATCTACAAAAAGAAAGAGTGTCAAAGAATGAATAAGTGAAGGTAAAAAAACACACCTATTTTTATTCTCAATTGAATTAATACATAAGTTTGTTCAAGATAACAATGGCAATAATGTATGTGATTATGTATACACATGTGTACGTATGTGTGTATATACATATATATATATATATATATATATATCTCCTTACATATAAGTAAAATGAATCACAGCAATAATACATGGGATAAGGTGAAAGAATTAGAAATATTTTGTTATTATAAGGTAATTTTACTATAAATTAAGAGGTATAGTGTTATTTGAAAATGGACTTGTATTGGTTGTAAATATATTTTTGCAAACTCTAAGGCACCCCTAAAAAAAGGTTTAAAAATGTATAATCAATATGCTAAGAAAGGAGAGAAAATGGAATCATATAAAATGTTCAATTAAAACCACAAAAGCCAGAAAAAAATTGGAAGACAAAGATAGAAATAAAGAACAAGAGTGATAAATAGAAAGCATTAACAAATATGTTCGCTATTAGTCAAAATATATAAATAACCACTGTAAATATTAATGGTCTAAATATACCAGTCATAAGACAGGGACTGCCAGAGTGGATTAAAAAATAAGACCCAACAGTGTGTTGTTTTCAAGAAACCAATTTTAAATATAAGATACAGATAGATAGATAGATGATAGATAGATAGATAGATAGATAGATAGATAGATAGATAGACAGACAGATAGATGATAGACAGATAAATTAAAAGTAAAGGGGGGAAAAAGATATACAAGGTAACACTAATCAAAAGAAAACAGAAGTAGCTATATTAATTTCTGAAACAGAAGACTTCAAAGTAAAAAGAATTATCAGATAATCTGGGGAGAAATGGCAGATAAGAAGCAGAATTAACTTGCAGCTCCCACTTGGACAGACAGAGCAGCATGTGGAGACTCACATCATAAAATTTTGCTTCAAGAACTACCATAAGAACATACCAGGAAAGCTCAGAGAATCCAGAGACTATATGAAGGAAGCAGATTGCTGTTGTAGGCTCTCAGAGACAGCTGAAAAACTCAGCTGCAGGAAGCCCCACCCAAGGAGAGTCTGAGCTCAGACATGCCTAACCCGATCACCACTGGATATTCTTCCTCAGCCCACCCTAGTAGCCTAAGACAAATGACATAATCTCCTGGGAGCTCTATGGTCACACCCATCACCTGATCCTCCCTGAACTACCACAGCTAATGTTCTCTTGAAAGCACCACCTCCTGGCTGGAGGCCAGCCAACACAAAACTAGTGCAATAAACAAAACTAAAACCAAGGACCCTCACAAAGTCCACTTCACTCTCCTGCCACCTCTTCAACAAAGCAGGTGCTGGTATCCACAGCTGAGAGACTTGAATACAGTTCACATCACCAGACCCTATGCAGACACTCCCCAGTACAAGCTGGGAACCTGCTAGCCCCTCTGAGTGGCTAGATCCAGAAGAGAAATTACAATCACTGCAGTTTGGCTTTCAGGAAGCCACATCCCTAGGGGAAGAGGGAAAGCACCACATCAAGGCAGCACCCCAAGGAACAAAAGAATCTGAACAGTAGTGCTTGATCCCCAGAACTTCCCTCAAAGATAGTCTACACAAACAAGAAGAGAAAAAAAAAAAACAAAAACAGAAAACAATTCTGGCGATATGACAAAACATGGTTCTTTTGCACCCCCAAAAGATCACACTAGCTCATCAGGAATGAATTCAAACCAAGAAGAAATCTCTGAATTGCCAGAAAAACAATTCAGAAGGTCAATTATTAAGCTAATCAAGGAGGCACCAAAGAAAGGTAAAGTCCAAATAAATGAATTCAAAAACAGATACAAGATGTGAAGGGAAACCCCTTTAATGAAACAGATAGCATAAATAAAAAACAATCACAACTTCTGAAAGTGAAAGACACAGAGAAATGCAAAATACACTGGAAACTCTCTGCAATAGAATAGAACAAGTAGAAGAAAGAACTTCAGAGCTAGAAGACAAGGCTTTTGAATTAATTTAATCCAACAAAGACAAAGAAACAAGAATTTTAAAAAATGACAAAGCCTCCAAGAAGCTTGGGATCATGTTAAATGACCATACCTAAGAATAACTGGCTTTCCCAAAGAAAAAAAAATCTAACAGTTTGGAAAACATATTTGAAGGAATAATCAAGTAAAACTTCCCCAGCTTTGCTAAAAATGTACACACAAATACAAGAAGCTCAAAGAAAACCTGGGAAATTTATCAGAAAAAGATCATCGCCTAAACACATAGTCATCAGGTTATCTAAAGTCAAGATGAAGAAAAGGATCTTAAGAGCTGTGAGGTAAAAAGCATCAGGTAACTTATAAAGGAAAACCTCTCAGATTAACAGCAGAGTTCTTGGCAGGAACCCTACAAGCTAGAAGGGACTGAGGCCCTATCTTTAGCCTCCTTAAACAAAACAATTATCACCCAAGAATTTTTGCTTTATAAATGAAGGAAACTAAGCTTCATAAATAAAGAAAAGATACAGTCTTTTTCAGACAAATAAAGGATGAGAGAATTTGCCACCATCAAGCCAGCACTTCAAGAACTGCTAAAAGGAACCCTAAATATTGAAACAAATCCTCAAAATTCACCAATATTTTGAACCTCCTTAAAGTATAAATCACACAGGACCTATAAAATAAAAACACAATGAAAAACAACAACAACAAGGTATTAAGGCAACAAATAGCTCAATGAATAAAATAATACCTCACATCTCAATACAGACATTGACTGTAAATGGCCTAAATGCTCCACTTAAAAGACAAAGAATGGTAGAATGGATAAGAATTCACCAACCAAGTATCTTCTATCTTCAAGAGACTCACCTAACACATAAGGACTCATGTAAACTTCAGGTAAAGGTATGGAAAAAGATATTCTATGCAAAAGGACATCAAAAGCAAGAAGGAGTTGCTATTCTTATATTAGACAATACAGACTTTAAAGCAACAGCAGTTAAAAAGGACAATGATGGACATTATAAAATGATAAAAAGGACTTGCCCAACAGGAAAATATCACAATTCTAAATATATATGCACCTAATATTGCAGCTCTCAAATTTGCAAAACAATTACAACTAGACCTAAGAAATGAGAAAGACAGCAACACAATAACAGTGGGGGACATTAATATTCCACTGACAGCACTAGACAGATCATCAAGACAGAAAGCCAACAAAAAAAAATGGATATAAACTACACCCTGGAATAAACAGTTATTATAGAACATTCTACTCAATGACTGCAGAATATAAATTCTTTTTATCAGCACATGGAACATTCTTCAAAATAGACAATAGGCCACAAAATAAATTTAAGAAAACTGAAATTGTATCAAGTATTATCTCAGATCACAGTGGAACAAAACTGGAAATCAACTCCAAAAGGAACCATGAAAACCATGCAAATACATAGAAATTAAATAACCTGCTCCTGAATGAGCACTCGGTCAAAAATTAAAGCAAGATGGAAATTTAAAAATTCTTTGAACTGAATGATAATGGTGACACAACCTATCAAAACCTCTGAGATACAGCAAAGGCAGTGCTAATAGGCAAGTTGATAGCTCTAAATGCCTACATCAAAAAGTCTGAAAGAACACAGATAGAAATCTAAGGTCACACCTAAAGAACTAGAGAAACAAGAACAAACCAAACCCAAACTCAGAAGAAAAAAATGAAATAACAAAGATCAGAGCAGAACTAAAGGAAATTGAAACAAAAAAATACAAAAGTTAAATGAAACAAAACGCTGGTTCTTTGAAAAGATAAATAAAATTGATAGATCATTAGCAAGATTAACCAAGAGAAAGGAGAGAAGATCCAAATAAGCTCAATTAGAAACAAAACAGGAGATATTACAACTGATATCACAGAAATACAAAAGACCACTCAAGGCTACTGTGAACATCTTTATTCACATAAACTAGAAAACCTAGAGGAGGTGAATAAATTCTTGGAAATACAAAATCCTCCTAGATTAAACCAGAAAGAAATAGAAACTCTGAACAGACCAATAACAAGCAGAGAGATTGGAATGGTTATAAAATAATTGCCAACAAAAAATAGTTCAGGACCAGACTGATTCACACCTGAATTCTATCAGACATTCAAAGAAGAACTGCTACCAATCTTATTGACACTATTCCACAAGGTAAACAGGGACTCCTCCCTGGATCATTCTAAATCAGTATCAACCTAATACCAAAAGCAGTAAAGAGGATAACAATAAAAAAAGAAAACTACAGATTAATATCACTGATGAACATATACACAAAAGTCCTTAACAAAATACTAGCTAACCAAACCCAACAGCATATCAGAAAGATAATCCATCATGATCAAGTGGGTTTCACACCAGGGATGCAGGGATGTTTTAACATATACAAGTAAATAAATGTGAGACACTACATAAACAGAATTTAAAACACAAATCACATGATTATCTCAATAGACAAAGAAAAAGCATTTGACAAAATCCAGCATCGCTGTATGATTGAAACGCTCAACAAAATCGGCATAGAAGGGACATACCTTAATGTAATAAATGCCATCTATGAGAAACTGACAGCCAACATTATACTGGACAGGGAAAAGTTGAAAGCATTCCCCTGAGGACTGGAACAAGACAAGGATGCCCTCTCCCACCATTTCTATTCAACATAGTACTGGAAGACCTAGCCAGAGCAGTCAGAAAAGAGAAAGAAATAAAGGGCATGCAAATTGGCAAAGATGAAGTCACACTGTCACTGTTTGCTGATGATATGATGGCGTACCTAGAAAAACCTAAAGATTCCTCCTGAAAGCTCCTAGAACTGATAAATGAATTCAACAATGTTTCAGTATACAAAATTAATGTACACAAATCAGTAGCTCTGATTTGTGATATACAATAACAGTGACCAAACTGAGAATCAAATTAAGAACTCAACCCCTTTACTATACCTCCAAAAAAATTAAATACTTAGCAATATGAGTAACCAAAGAGGTGAAAGACCTCTACAAGAAAACCTTCAAAACACTGCTGAAAGAAATCATAGATGACACAAACAAAATCACATCCCATGCTCACGGATGGGTAGAATCAATACTGTGAAAATTCTAGCAAATGTAATAAAAAAAGGAAACAAATGTTACATGGATGGGGGAAAAATAAAATTGTCTTTGTTCACAGATGATCATCTATGTACAAAATCCAAAACAATTGACAAATATAAATAACTGGAACTAATCAGTGTTTATAACAAGGTTGCAGGATACAAGGCTAATATGTAGAAGTCAATTGCTTTTCTATATACAAGCAATGACCAAGTGGAATTGAAAATTAAAAATACATTGCCATTTACATTAGCACATCCAAAATTAAGAGTTAGGTATTAATTTAACAAAATGTCTACAAGAGCTAGATGAGCAAAATTGCAAAATCTGATAAAGAAATTGAAGAACTAAATAAATGGAGAGATATTCCATGTTCATGAATAGGTAGACTCCATATGGTTGAGATGTCAGTTATTTTCAGCTTCATCTGTAAATTCGATGCCATTCCAGCCAAAATCCTATCTACTTGTTTTATGGATATTGACAAGCTGATTCTAAAGTTTATATAGAGAGGCAAAAGACATAAAATAGTCAAGTCAATATTGAAAAAGAAGAGCAAAATTGTAGGACTGACAAGAACTGACTTCAAGAATCACTATAAAGCTACTGTAATCACAGTGTGATATTGGTTAAAGAATAGACAAATAGATCATTGGAACAGAATAGAGAGCCCCCAAATAGACTAAGATAAATATAATCAGATGATCTTTGACAAAGGGGCAAAGGCAATGCCATGGAACAAAAACAATCCTTTAAACAAATGACGTTGGAAAAACTTGAAATTCACATGAAAGAAAATAAAAGAGAAGAGGAAAAGATAAGCAAATCTAGACACAGACCTTGCACCTTTCACAAAAATTAACTCAAAATAGATCACACCCCTAGATGTAAAATGCAAAACTCTAAAACCACTAGAAGATAACTTCAGAGAAAATTGAGATGATCTTGAGTTTGATAACTTTTTTGATACTACACCAAAAGTACATTCATGCAAGATAAATTAATAAATTATAATGCATTAAAATTTAAAGTTCCTGCTCTGTGAAAGACATTGCCAAGATAATGAGAAGACTGGCCACACACTGGGAGAAAATGTCTGCAAAAGATAGATCTGCTAAAGAGCTATTATCCAAAATATACAAAGTCCTCCTAATACTTAGCAATATAAAAATGAACAATCAATGAACATATAAGCAAAAGACCTGAATCCATCTCACCAAAATCTCACCAAAGAAGACATAAAGATGGCAAGTAAGCATATGAAAGATGTTCAACATCTGCAGTAGTTGGAATGTGTACCCAGAATTTCATGTATTGGAAACTTAATCCCCAAATTCATATGTTAATCATTTGGAGGTGAGGCCTTTGGGAGGCAATTAGGGTTAGATAAGTTCAATAGGGTGGGGCCCTTTGATGGGGTAGTGGCTTTATAAGAGGTAAAAAAGAGACCTGAGCTAGCACACTTGCTCTGTCTTGCCATGGATGATATCCTCTGCCATGTTATGATACAGCAAGAAGGACTTCACCAGATGCCAATACCATAATTCTGACTTCCCAACCTCCATAATCATGAGATAATTGAGTCTTTATTTTTTATAAATTACATAGTCTCCAGTATTCAGGTATATCAACAGAAAACAGACTAGGACAACAACATATATCATTAGGGAATTGCAAATTAAAACAATAAGCTATCACTACACATCTATTAAAATGGCCAAAAATCAAAACACTGACAATACCAAATGCTGATGAGAATGTGGAACAAAAGAAATTCTCAATCATTGCTGGTAAGAATGCAAAAATAATACAGCCACTTTGGAAGACAATTTGGCAGTTTCATACAAAACTAAATATACTCTTGCCATACAATCCAACAATAATGCCCTTTGGTATTTGACCAATTGAACTGGAAACATATCCACGCAAAAAACCTGCACATTAACATTTAATGTATCTTTATTTATTATTGTCAAAGCTTGGAAGCAACAAAGTTATACTTCAGTAGGTGAATGTGGTATATCTAGACAATGGAATATTAATCAACACAGAGAAGAAATGAGCTATCAAGCCATGAAAGGACATCAAGGAAACTTAAATGCATATTACTAAGTGATGAAGCCATTCTTAATAGAGTACATACTGTTTGATTTTAACAATATGAAATTCTAGGAAAGTTAAACCATAGAGACAAAAAATTAGTGGTCTCCAGGGGCTGGAGGGAGGAGGATGAATAGGCAGAGCACAGGTAAGTTTTAGGGCACTGAAATTATCTGTACAATACTACAATGGTGGATACATGTCATTATATATTTTTCCAAACCCATAGAATATACACCAAGAATGAACCCTAATGTAAACTACGGACTTTGGGTGATAATATGTCAGTGTAGATTCATCAATTGTAACAAATGTATCTGCACTGTGGTGGAGGATGTTAGTGGGAGAGGTTGTGTGGGTGGGGAAATGAGTGTATGGGAACTCTGTACTTTTCACTCAATTTTACTCTGAACCTAAAACTTCTCTAAAGAATTAATTAATTTGAAAAAATAGACATCATAGCATAATTTATTCCAAGAATGCTTTTAAGTCTTAGATTCCAAACATAGCTTTGTGGTTAAACCAATCATGATTCACCCTATTATAAAATGTTATATAGCCATTAAAAAATATATGAAGTATCTCTGTTCATCGATAACATGAAGCTATACGTAGAAAACACTAACAATTACACACAAATGCAATAACTAATAAATAAATTAAGTAGAGTTACAGAATACAAATGTACTGAAATGATACAAAAGATAGAAAATTCAACTGCATTTCTATACAATAACAATGAACAACCTGAAAGGGAAATTAAGAAAACTATTCAATTTACAATAGCATCAAAAAGAATAAAATACTTACAAATAAACTTAACCAAGGAGATAAAAGATTTGCACACTGAAAACTACAAAAATGTTGCTGAAAGATATTAAAGAAGACACATATAAATTGAATGATATCTCATGTTCATGGATTGGAAGACTTAATATTGGTAAAATGTCAATATTCAATGTGACCTACAGATTCAATGCAATCTGTATCAAAATACCAATTGATAGATGCAGGAGGCAGATAAGGGAGGATCCCTGCAGAATCTCTGACCCAACCCACAAGTGTTTACATCAGATGCTTTTGTGCAGATGAGGGAACCTGCCTAGGGCATTGTCTGGGCATGCCCACAACTGACTGGGGGCCCAGCTGTGCACTGGGGGAATGGGTTGGAGCTACTGGAGATTTGTTTGCAGTGGGGAGGAGATGGGCCTCCAGTTGGTGTGTGCGTGTGTACGCGTGTGTGGTGGCCTGTATTTAATCTGTGAGATGGGAGCCTGTTAGGAGGACCCCCCGTTTTTTTTCCACTGAAAGCTTTCCTTTAATAAATTCCACTCTCCTCACCTTTCACTGTGTCCACATGCCTAATTAATCCTGGTTGTAAGACAAGAAGCCGGATTTTAGCTGAACTAAGGAGCAAAAAATCCTACATCAAAATGACTATTTTTTTGAAAAATTGGAAAACTCCATTCTAAAATTCTTATGGACTCTGAAGAGACCATAAATTGCCAAAACAATCTTGAAAAAGAACAAAGTTGGAAGTCTTACACTTCCTGATTTCAAAGCTTACTACAGTGTTACTGTAATCAAAATAGTGTGGTACTGCCATAAAGACAGAAACATAGACCAATGGAATGAAATAGAGATCCCAAAAATAGTTCCTTACAAATATGGTCAAATGATTTTTAACAAATGTGTCAAGACCATTGTAGGTGGAAAGAACAGTCTTTTCAACAAATGGTGCTGAGAAAATTGGATATCCATATGCAAAATAATAAAGTTGGAACCTTACCATATATCATGTGTAAAAATTAACTCAAAATGGGTCAAAGACCTAAATTTAAAAGATAAAACTATATAAAACTCTGAGAAGAAAACATAAGAAAAAATCTTTATGACATTGGATTTGGCAATGATTTTCCAAATATGACACTAAAAGCACAAGCAACAAAAGAAAAAATAGATAAATTGGTCCGCACCATAATTTTTAAATTATTTACATCAGATGACACAGTCAACAGAATAAAAAGGCAATCCATGGAATGGGAGAAAATATTTTCAAACTATTTAAATGGTAGGGCTTAATATCAAGATATATAAGATATATAAAGAATTCCATAACACAACAACAAAAACAAACAACAGAATAACAGAGAACCCAATTTAAAAATGGCCAAAAACTTTGATTAGGCATTTCTCCAAAGAAGATATACAAATAATCAATAAGCACATAAAATGAAGCTCAACATCCCTAAAAATTAGGTAAAGGCAAATCAAAATCACCATGAGATACCACCTCAAATTAATTGGGATAGCTACTAAAAAAACAAAAGAGAAACACATGTGGGTAAGGATGTAGAGAAATTGAAACCTTATAAACTGTTGCAAATGTAAAATGGTACAACCTTTATGGAAAATAGTGTGGCAGTTCCTCAAAAATTTAAATATAGAATTAGCATATAATCCAGCAATTCCACTTCTGGGTATATGCCCAAAATAATTAAAATGTGGGATTTAAAGGGATATTTGTACCTCATATTCACAAGTACCAGAAAGTGGGAGCAAACCAAACGTCCATTGACAGATGAATGGCTCAACAAAATGTGATATATATATACATACAATGGAATATTACTCAGCCTTAAAAAGGAAGGAAATTCTAACATACGTTACAACATGGATGAACCTTGATGACATTATGCTAAGTAAAATAAGTCAGGCACAAAATGAAAAGTACTGTATTGTTTCATTTATATGAGGCACCTAGAATAATCAAACTCATGGCGATAATGAGCAGAATGTTAGTTGCCAGGTTCTGGGGTAGAGGCAAATGGGAAATTATTCTTTAATAGGTACAGACTTTCAGTTTTGCAAAACGAAATAACTTCTATGGCTAGACGGTAATAATGGCTGCACAACAATGTGAATATACTAATGCTACTGAACTGTACTTTTTAAAATATTGTGAAGAGTACTTTTTATGTTATGTATATCTTACAATTAAAAGTGTAAAAAACAACATGTGAACTAAATATATAAAGATAAAAATTGTATGCACATGATCATTCAAATTATGTAGAATAAAAAAATTAAAATCCTAGGAAAATAATACACATATTAAGTCTATTTTTTTGAGGAGCAGAGTTGTGGTTACTTTAAAAAAATTTTCATTATATACTTTCTAAGTAGTTTACAATAAAGGTACTACTTTTATAGTAATATAAACTTAAGGCCAGGCACGATGACTCACACCTGTAATCCCAGCACTTTCGGAGGCCAAGGCAGATGGATCACAAGGTCAGGAGTTCGAGACCAGCCTGACCAACATGGTGAAACCCCATCTTTACTAAAAATACAAAAATTAGCTAGGCGTGGTGGTGCATGCCTGTAATCCCAGCTACTCAGGAGGCTGAAGCAGGAGAATTGCTTGAACTGGGAAGGCGGAGGTTGCAGTGAGCCAAGATCGCGCCATTGCACTTCAGCCTGGGTGACAGAGCAAGACGCCCCATCTTAAGAAAAAAAAAAGTGCACAACTAAAGGAATATACACTTAGCAGACACATATTCAGTATAAGGCAGAAACCAAGGAATTAGTAACACAGAGAGCTAAAGGTCAGTGAGAAAAACAATACAGACATTAACGTGAAATTGATGAGGTAACTAAAAACCAGTTTCTTTGTTTCAGCTACATATATAGAAGCAACATATCATTCTGGTTTTAACAAGAATGTCAGGCCTGTTAAAATCAGGTCCGGGGGAACAAACCAAGGTCACTGACTTCACTTGGGTAGTTGTAGATAAGAAAATCTAAAACAGACTGCACAAAAAAGGTAACATTGTTTTCTTTCTGTCCATTTTATAAAAGGTCCATTCTTCCCTTTATCATAATGGAATTTTTAAGAAGTCATTAAAGCTGGTAAAAGTAGAACTATAAATAGTAGTCTGGGAGTTCCAGCAGTAAGTCAGCAAAGTCATACTTATTATGGAATATGAGAGAAGCAGTAAGAGAAAAATGATTCAATAAAAAAGAGGGAGCTGCAGCTGACCAATAGGAAGGTTAGATATGAGACTCAGATAATCTTCTTCAGGGATGTAAAGATGACACCATTTAAATTGGGCTAGGAAAACAGATCAAATTACTTTTTTAATATTTGGGAAGCTATTTTACAACAGCTTGAATAATAAAAAATGTAACATTCCCCTCTGGATTTAAATTTAAATTCAAAGTCTTGTACCAAGCAGCAGAACTGACTGGCTCCTTTATATAGCAATTTATCTTCAGAAATCCTACCTCTAGAACAGGGCTCTGGTCAATTATGATGAATACGTTCCTTTTTGTGGGGAGAGAAGAGTGAAGGAAGCACTTCCACATCTGTCGAGTTCTATCCTTACTATCTATCAAGATTTTTTAAATGCTGAACATTTGACCCAGCAATTCTACCCCTAGGAATGCATACTAAAGAAATTCTGACATAAGTACGCAAAAGTAAAGGGACAAGAAATGTTCATTGCAGTATTTTTTAGTAAAGACAAAAATTTGAAGTACCTGAATGTCCATTAACTTACTAGCAATACTATATAATCACTAAACAGAATCAATTATATATGTATAGGTCCAAAGTATGTTGTCAAGAGGAAAAAAATCAAAATTTTCAAAATACATAATGTAATCACCTGTGCTTTAAAATGTATGTATATGTGCGTGTATAGGTGTGTATAAACATCTATATATCTGTGTATGACCGTATAGAAAGATAGTAATGACAATAGCTAACACTTACATAGTCTTAGTAATTATTAGCAGTAACAAATTATTAGCAATAACACACAAGTGAGAGACAAGAGCATGCTGGCAGCCCTCGCTCACTCTTGGCACCTCCTTGGCCTTGGTGCCCACTCTGGCCATGCTTGAGGGGCCCTTCAGCCCAATGCTGCACTGTGGGAGCCCCTCTCTGGGCTGGCTGAGGCCAGAGCCAGCTCCTTCAGCTTGCGGGGAGTTGTAGAGGGAGAGGCATGGGCAGGAACCATGGGCAGGAACCAGGGCTGCAAGCACTTGCGGGCCAGCGTGAGTTCCAGATGGACGTGGGCTTGGCAGGCCCCACACTTGGAGCGGCCAGCCGGTGCCACGGGCCCTGAGCAGTGAGGAGCTTAGCACCCGGGCCAGCAGCTGTGGAGGGTGCGCCGGGTCCCCCAGCATTGCTGGCCTGCCAGCGCTGTGCTCAAATTCACGGGGCCTTAGCTGCCTCCCCTAGGAGTGCTGCCCCCTGCTCTGCAGTGCCCCTGTCCCACCAACTGACCGAGGGCTGAGGAGTGCAGGCGCATGGCGTGGCACTGGCGGCCAGCTCCACCTGCGGCCCCCATGTGGGATCTTCTGGGTGAAGCCAGCTGGGCTCCTGAGTCTACTGGGGACTTGGAGAATCTTTATGTCTACCTAAGGGATTGTAAATACAACAATCAGCACTCTGTGTCTAGCTCAAGGTTTGTAAACACACAAATCAGCACCCTGTCAAAATGGGCCAATCAGCTCTG
Source organism: Nomascus leucogenys (assembly GCF_006542625.1). NCBI lineage: Eukaryota > Metazoa > Chordata > Mammalia > Primates > Hylobatidae > Nomascus > Nomascus leucogenys. Next base: position 122,899,458 of record NC_044382.1, read on the forward strand.
TGTAAAACAGGCCAATTAGCTCTCCATAAAATGGACCAATCAGCAGGATGTGGATGGGGCCAGAAAAAGGACTTAGCAGGCTGCCCGAGCCAGCAGTGGCAACCCACTCGGGTCCCCTTCCACACTGTGAAAGCTTTATTCTTTTGCTCTTTGCAATATATCTTGCTGCTGCTCACTCTTTGGGTCCACACTGCCTTTATGAAATGTAACACTCACTGCAAAGTTCTGCAGCTTCTCTCCTGAGGCCAGTGAGACCACGAACCCACTGGGGGGAATGAACAACTCTGGATGGGAGGAATGAACAACTCCAGATGCACCGCTTTAAGAGCTGTAACACTCACCACAAAGGCCTTCACTCCTGAAGCCAGCAAGAACACGAACCCACCAGAAGGAAGAAACTCCAAACACATCCAAACATCAGAAGGAACAAACTCTGGACATGCCACCTTTAAGAACTGTAACACTCACCGCGAGGGTCCGTGGCTTCATTCTTGAAGTCAGTGAGACCAAGAACCCACCAAGTCCAGACACACAAGGATGTAGATAGGGGCAAAAACAGATGAGGAGAGACTATCCTTTTTAAATTTATTATCTTATACATTGATTTAAAAACTCTTTACAATTCTAAATATTAAGTTAAAAAATTTTAAACTTCTTTTAAATTCTGCTTTTCTTCTAAAATGTCCTAATAATATTCAGAAGTAAAGCTTAGAAGCCAAGCCAATTACAAAATTAAGAAGCCACAAAGATCCATGTCATTCTAAAATACACAATGTAAAGGAAAATATTAGACTCTCTCTTCCTCATGAAAAAAAGTCTCCTGGTACGACAATGCTTATTTTTGTCAAATCCTATTTAAAACAATGCAGAATCTTCACCTAAAAGGCAATCATAAATTAAACAGTACTTCCATGTTTCTGTAGCAGAGCCATCCTGAAAAGCAGGTCCTGGCCTGAGCTTGCTCACTAGTGCTCTAAAGAAAGGATGCAACATAACTTCCATTTTCCTTATGCTGACTAAATCTATCATAAGCGAAGTATAATCTGCAAAGAATGCCAATTTTCCAGTCTTTGCCTTTGACTAGACTTACACCTTTCTTAGTATCTTTCTTCTATGTGCGTGAATTTGGTATTTTACTCAAATTTCCTCAGTCTACATGTATTCCTCAGGCTGCTGTCACCCAGTATTTCATATTATTACATCAATGTTTTTATCACTTTGATAAAAGTTGAAATCATCATTGAGGCTGGAGCAATAGGAAAATGGATCAAACCCATTTTCCTGTTAGGCCACTGTGCTTGCAGTCACATTTTACCCAGTCTGTGCCCCTCTATTCCCTTTTAGGTACTGGCTTCACAGGACACCAGAATCAAGGATCCAGGCAGACCTGTGGTCTCAGGAAGACCCAGGGTGAGAATATGGAAATAAAAACAAGATAGGTTTCTGAGAAGTTGGTTGCACTATTCAAGTACTATTAAGTCTGTCCTATGCCTTAGCATCTCACAGAAGAGATATGTGCCAGTAACTTTTGATAATGGCGTATTAACACAAAGAAATACAAAGAATCATGAGAGGTAACCTCATCAGTCACCAAGAGTCTCAGCATTCCCATTGCTGGGAATATCGGGTTCCAAAGACAACAGAGAAAACCTTAAGTATCTCTGAGACAAAAACTGAGGTAGAATGATCATCTTCTCTTGTTTATCTAACAAGGAGCATTTATTCCTGTTCTTCCTTGTCTCTGTTTTCTAGTTAACATGATTCAGGCTTCATATTCAGATCAGGTTTGACATCTCCAGCCAAGCTTTCCCTTAACTAGTCAATGTCCCAATGACAAGCTCTCAGAATATTATGTACTGCCTTATCACAGCATATGTCAACATTACAATTACCCCCTTGTTTATGTGATTATTTTATTATGATTATACCTGCCTCCTCACTAACCTCTAACTTCTGCAAGTTCAAGAACTGTACTTGTAATGTGGTAGGCTCTCAAAAAATATTCATTGAATGGAGGAGTGAATTAATGAATAAATGAGTGAATAGAGCACGCCAGTTCGTCTCAGAGGCTGCTGGCCTTCCTCACCCTCAACCACAGCATGCTTAGCTTTGGCTGGTTTGTCAGTACATGGTCCAGTCATCATTGCCAAGGTAGAAAGGTTGTTTTTATCAATAATTTATGAAGTACAAATCATTGCAATTTATGTAAGAAAGAAGATAAGGTCTTATGGGTTCCTGCTTCAGCTTCTCTAGTTAATCAGATATGCAGATGTGTGAGTCTGAAGAGTAAAACAGGAAATTTGCTTGTTGGATAAATAACAGGTGATAGAGAAGACTATTTGATCAAAGCAGGAAAGGCCATTCTTGGTGACAGTCTAGTAGTAATCCTAGCAGTTCAGTCCCAGGAACTGTGTTTTGGCTGAGCTTTCAGTGCCAGGAAATTTGATTCTTTGAAGGCCTTGGTACTAGACATAATCTCAACATGGAGGGAGTATATTCTTTCAAATGAGATGTCCTTCATTAGTCATTGTCCCTAACATTGCCAGAAAAGCATAAAGGTGATAAGGACCAATTTAACTTGTAATAACTTGGGAGATTTTATTGCCCCTATAAATCAAATAGGCAATTCAATGAATCAAACCTATTTTTAAAAAGCATACTTTGACAAATTATGTATCACTTTAAAAAAAAAACTTATCCATTATCAACATATTACATCTCTACAATTTCAGCCACCTTCCCTTCACCATAACAACTTGCATCCCATGAAAAGCAGAGAGCTACTAACAGCAGAAAGAGGAGCATCCCCAATTCAGATATGTCTACCTTCTTTTTGAAAGCTCTCTCGGCCTATGTAACTGTTTTAAAATAATTTTATATTTTATTTTAGATACAGGGGTACATGTGCAGGTTTGTTACATGGGTATATTTTATGATGCTGAGGTTAGGAGTACAGATCCCAACACCCAGGTAGTGAGCATAATACCCAATTGGTAGTTATTCAACCCACGCTCCTCTCTTTCCTTCCCCCATCTAGCAGTCCACAATGTCTATGAAATGCATTTTCAAAACGTATATGACCCAGTTATCACTACCAAGGTAGCACAGTTTCCATCTTTATGTCCATGACTATCCGATGTTTAGCTCCCACTTACAAGTGAGAACGTGCAATATTTGGTTTTCTGTTCCTATGCAACATTTTAAATTCTCATACACTTAAACTAATCATGGACGGCTTTAAAATGGGAAAAATAAAGACTCCAAAGGAAATGTTTGTCAGCATGCAAATAAAATTGGAATAGATTTAAAAGTAATAAATATATCAGTTAATTCATGTGCTAGATAAAATAAATCAATAGTGCAAAGGAAAAGGCATTTCTAAATAAAAAAAATCTTCTTTCTTAATTTTACTATAATAATAGCTTTGGGCTTCTGTATTTCAACAATTCCGATTTATCAAAATCCACATATTTTGAATTTTAGAAAAATTTTTTATTATGACTATTAATTGCCTCTAATTGCTATTTTCTATTCTTTTTCTTTTTTTTTCTTCGAGGTGGAGTCTCACTCTTTCATCCAGGCTGGAGTGCAGCAGCTCACTGCAACCTCCGACTCCCAGGCTCAAGCAACTCTCCTGCCTCAGCCTTCCAAATAGCTGGTACTACAGGCGCCCACCACCATGCCCAGCTAATTTTTGTATTTTTAGTAGAGACAAGGTTTAACCATGTTGGCCAGGATGGTCTTGATCTCCTGACATCGTGATCCACCTGCCTCGGCCTCTCAAAGTACTGGGATTACAGGCGTGAGCCATCACACCTGGCCTACTATTTAATTTTCTAACAAAGTTTTAAATTTATTTAATCTGATTCTGCCTTACTTCCCAAAGCAATCTTTTTGCTATGTTGTTTTCAATATACAGAAGCTGCTTTTCTCTTCTAGAGTGCCCAAACATATTCCTGTCCTTAAGCTTTCTCCGTTAGATAAATGCCTCTCAGTGGGCTTCAGACTTTAACAGTAGTGTGGCTTTCTCCAGCTACAACTAACTAAACCCTTTTAGGTGAATGACTCAGAAACTCTTCTTACCTTGAGCTGTTTCCATTACAGGTATAATAATTTAACACAGCCATTTTAAAAAAAAGCACATCCATATTTAAATAAGCATAGCCCATGAGAATATTCTTGTGTACTGTTTATAAATCTAGAAATAAAGTAGCAGGGGCTACATTTCCGTTTAAAACAATGGCAGTGCACTGAAAGGAATGGGAGTGCCAGACGGTGGGTGGGAGGCTGGAGAGGAGATCAGATCAGCTTGCATCTGTCTTGAAGGACTTTAGCAGCTGATAACAAGGAACACGCTCTCCCTCCAGACAAACCTGTTTTGTTTTGTTTTTTTCTTTTAATTTTAGGAGTTCTTGATTTGCAAAACAGATGATATCAGATTTTTTCAAGTTCTTTCTTTTTATCTAGAGCAGACATTCTCTGGGTACATGTGTCAGGGAAACACGTAAGGATGGTGGTGTATGTCTGGAAGATAGGATGAGGATAATGTGCAGCTTGAAAAAGTGTATGATATACCTTCTTGAGGAGGAAAGAGGCTGGCACAGCTTTATGGAATGACTCATAACTTAAGGTGCATTTGATCTAAGGAACAACCTTTTTTGTGCAGAGGAGCAAAAAAAGGTAAGGAACACTGCTGTTGATAATTACGATTGTCTAATCAAGATGTTCACATAGGGAGATACCGTAAACGTGCTATCCCCAAGCAGACTGCTTTTTCTGTGTTATCAGCACCATGAGATCATCCAGGCAAGAGCTCTGGGCAAAGTTGTAAAGAACGGCTTTGGTAGAGTCACATCTCTTCTAACGGTGGTCATTTCAACCTACTGGGCATCTTTTCCTCTCCTGCTTGGATTTCCAAAGGCCCAGTGCTCCTGTATTGTACCCCTGAATGACTAGACTCTTAACCACATCTCCTACCTAGGTTTATCTTTCCCAAGACAGCACCTCATGTATTGACTTTATCTTACTCCTCTGTCACAGAGACACTTACCTTCTCAATGTCTCATATTCATTGGTTGCCTCAAGAGATAATAAATAATTCAGTGTAAATGTAAATGACTGGTTATGGCTTAAGGTTTTATATCCGCACAGTAATAATTTTGTTTATGCTTATGTATTCTATGAGAGTGAGCTGAAATAGATTGATATTCCAAGATAAAATTGATTTGAACTATGATAGTTAACAATGATGAGGTGAGTGAATTCTTCAGCAGATATATGTTGATGCGGGGTGTAAAATTTTAAGTTGGACTTATAACAATAATATTTAGGGAAACAAAAAGGATATAAAGAGATTTTCTAAGCAAGAGAAGCATAGAGGATTATCTGCTGCAGAGCTGAACCAGATGTTCCAATAGCCCAAAGTGAGCCCAATATTAATTTCTGGTACATTTGGACCAACACACACCCCCAGTAGCCACTTGTGACAGTATTTATCCACCTAAGAGATCACAAACCAGTGTGGTGTGTATAGTGTTTATTGTGTCAAGTCCTCTGGGCTCATCTCTTTCTAGCTATGTGTCCTTGGGCAATTATTCATCATCATTCTGTTTTAGGTTCTTCATCTGTAAAATTAGAGTTGACATTATCTACAACAAAAGTTTTTTATTATGATTAAGTGCACTAGTAAAGATAAAACATCAAGTACTGTATCTAGCACATAGTAAGCACTCAATAAATGTTAGCCATTATTATAGTAGCACTGACAATTATTTTCAATTTGTATATCTTTATATCTCCTTAATCTTTTCAAATTCAGTTCTATTGTTATGTTAATTTTTGTTTATATCCTATGTATAAATGAACATTTTTCACATGCTGCATTAGACATTTATTATTTTTATATTGGAAATTTTTGTTTGCCCTTACTCATTTTTCCTATGTGATTTTTTTTCTTGCTGACTTACAGATATTTCCCCAAGGTTGATATTGGCCTTTGAGATTTTTGAAATTATTTTAAAAAGGATATTCCCCTTTAAAAATTCAAATAATACATTTTTCAGACATGAAAGTTATATGAAGTATATTTCAAAACACTAAGATCTTATGGTTATTTTAAATATGAATAAACTGAAGGCTGAAATCTTATAGACATAAAATAAAATGTGGAATAAATATATACATATAGATACATACATATACTTCATGAGTCTTTTGTTAGCAATGCTTCCAAACACTTTTTGTAGCACTCCTATAAACAAAGTCTTTGAAGTACTTTCAATTATGAGATATTAGAAATGTATTAATATAACATCACACTGCCCTTTCTTACCCAGCTCATTGCAGCTGGGTCTTCTTCAACAACACTCCTCTACACATGAAATGCACCAAGTCCAGCTATTTTCACAGAGCAAGAACATCCAGAGAAGTTACACACTCTATAAAGAACAGAGCCAAGGCATTTCCATTTGTTCCACAGGATGTATTTCTTTTTTAAAATTAGAACAGAAATGTTGATATCTTCAATGTATACAATGCTGAGAGGACTTTATCTTAAGTCAAACAATGTCGATTAAGCTAATGTACCCATCAAAGCTAAGTCTCAAGTAAGGTTTAAGTAAGGTTTTGAAGATTCTTGTTAGATGTTCATTAAAGCCTTGTCATTATTTTTACTGTTTCTCAACAAAACGTAAGACATTTTGATATCACACACACAAAAAGCAAGCTCCAACAGAATAGTTATGTCCAACTGCTAGTAGTCATCTGCCAGGATAAAGATACTTAGATGTCCTTAATACTTTTTTATAACTTCATTCAATAACAGTCCTTGCTGTTGAATCAAATATTTAATGATTGTCTACTATGTGCCAGGGCTGGAAACACACAATAAACACAGTACTTCTATCTTATCAATCATGGAATTTAGGGACCAGTGGGGATGACAGCACAGTAAGAGAAGTTATGGGGAGCTCCTAAACAGCTTCCTGGAAGAAGTGACCTCCACACTAAGATCTTAAAAATAATGAACATACTTAAGAGAAATAAATTCCAAGCATAGAAAAATGCAATTGCAAATGTGTAGAAAAGAAATAGTAAAGCTTTAGAGGGACGGAAAATACTATACCATTGGTGGGTAGCAAGAGATAAGTAATCAATTATATTAAAGGACTCAGGTAAAAGATCTAGCTTTAGATGTTCATTGAAGCTGCAGGATAAATTGAGATTTACCAAAAAAAATTTAAAAATTTTTTTAAAAGTATAAAGTAAGAAGAGACAAGGGCCTAGGACAGTACTCATGGAAAGCAGATTTTAAGTAACCAAGAGAGGAAAATATATTAACAAAGAAGGCTGAGAAAAGGGAAGAAGGCAGGGAGGAAGGGAGCCAGGGGAGGACAGAGACAGAGGAAAACTAGAAGAGTACGAGGTACCCAAATACAAGGAAACATGGGGACCTATTCTTCAATGGGTGCAGTTTTCATTTGGAATGATGAAAAACTTTGAAAATAGATAATGGTGATGGTTGAACAATATTGTGAACCTAATCATTGACATGGAAGTGTATATTAAAAATTGTTAAAATGGCAAATGTTATATATGTTACTTATAATTAAAAATAGCAACATAAAATACAAGAAACAAGTACTCCAAGAAGGAGGATGTGGTCAAATACTGTTTGCTCTTAAAAGTTCTAGGATTTAATTGGTGGTACTAGTGGATGCAGTGGGCTGAAAAGTGTTATAAATAGGGAAGTGGGATTGGCAAATGTAGACACATTTTTAAAGAGCCTTGTCTGGTAAAAGCAGTAGACAGATAAGGTGGCAGCTGGAGGGAACCCTGGAGTTGAAAGCCATATTACCTTTTTAAGATGGCAGAAATTGAGCATGTTAATATGCTAATGGGAAAAAGCCAATAGAAAAAGAGAGGTTAAAGATGCTGAGAAATAACATCTGACAAGGAAAAGCAAGGAGTCTAAAGAGAAAATGGATGTCTGGAGAAGGCAACATTTTGGGCAAGCAGCCCTACTCAAGCACAGCAGAGATCTAAGGAACAGCGTAGTCTCAGGCAAAGTGGTGAAAGGGGAGGAGGTGGCACTGAGTGGGAAAGAATTAAGCCTGTTAATATCCGCCTCTTACAGTGGAGGGATTAGTCAACTCAGTTTACTCGAGTGAGTCAGTTATGCAATCTTACACCATACACATTAATACAGTTTGGCTCTATGTCCACACCCAAATCTCATCTCAAATTGAAATCCCCATGTGTAGAGGGAGGGACCTGGTAAAAAGTGACTGGCTCATGGAGTAGTTTCCCCCATACTGTTCTCATGATAGTGAGTGAGTTCTTATGAGATCTAATGGTTTAAAAGTATGTGGCAGTTCCCCTCACCTCCTGCCGCCATGTAAGACATTCCTGCTTCCCCGTTTGCCTTCCACCATGACCGTAAGTTTCTTGAGGCCTCCCCAGACATATGGAACTGTGAGTAAATTGAATCATGTTTCTTTAAAAATTACCCAGTCACAGATAGTTTTTATAGCAGTGTGAAAGTAGACTAATACAGAAAATTGGTAATGCAGAAAGTGGGGCATTGCTATAAAGATAACCTGAAAATGTTGAAGTGACTTTGGAATGGGTAATGAGCAGAGATTGGAACAGTTTGGAAGTCACAGAAGAAGACAGGAAGATTTGGGAAAGTTTGGAACTTTCTATAGATTTGTTAAATGGTTTTGACCAAAATGCTGATATGAACAATGAATTCAAGGCTGAAGTGGTCTCAGGTGGAAATGAGGAACTTATTGGGAATAGAGCAAAGGTCACTCTTGCTATGCTTTAGTAAAGAGGCTCCTAGTTATACAACCAATAAGCTAGTTGGCTGGCTGTGTCCTAGAGATTTTGCCCATTCCATGGAGATCTGTGGAACTTTGAACGTGAGAAAGATGATTTAGGGTATATGGCAGAAGAAACTTCTAAGCAGCAAAGCATTCTGAGTGCTTTTTCTGAAAGTCTGAAAGTTTACAGTCATATGTGTTCACAAAGAGATGTTCTGAAGATGGGACTTCTGTTTGAAAGGGAAGCAGAGCATAAAATTTTGGAAAATTTGCAGCCTGACCATGTGGTAGAAAAGAAAAATCCATTTTCTGGAGAGAAATTCAAGCCAGCTGCAGAAATTTGCATAAGTAACAAGGAGCCAAATGTTAGGGAGAAATGTCTCCAGGGCATTTCAGAGATCTTCAAGGCAGCTCCTCTCATCACAGGCCCAGAGGCCTAGGAGGGAAAAATGGTTTTGTGTGCCAGGCCTAGGGCCCTGCTGTTTGGTGCAGCCTTGGGACATGGAGCCCTGAATCCCAGCTGCTCCAGTTCCAGCCATGGCTAAAAGGGGCCAAGGCACAGCTTGGGCCATTGCTTCAAAAAGTGCAAGCCCCATGCCTTTGTGGCTTTCACGTGAGGTTGGGACTGCACGTTTGCAGAAGACATGAGTTGAGCTTTGGAAACCTCCACCACATTTCAGAGGATGTATGGAAATGGCTGGATGTCCAGACAGAAGTCTGCTGTGGGGGTGGAGCCCTCATGGAGAACCTCTACTAGGGCAATGCAGAGGGGAAATGTGGAATTGGAGCCCCAACATGGAGTCCCCACTGGGGAACCACATAGTGGAGCTGTGAGAAAAGAGCCACCATTCTCTACATCCCGGGATGGTAGATCCACCAACAGCTTGCACTGTGCACATGGAAAAGTCACAGGCACTCAACACCAGCCTGTGGAGGCAGCCATGAGGGCTATACCCTGAAGAGCCACAGGAATGGAGCTTTTCAAGGTCCTGGGAGCCCACTCTTTGCATCACTGTGCCCTTGATATAAGACATGAAGTCAAAGGAGATTATTTTGGAATATTAAGATTTAATGACTGCCTTGTTGGGTTTCAGATTTCCAGGGGGGCTGTAACCCTTTTGTTTTGGCCAATCTCCCATTTGGAACAGAAACATTTACTCATTGTATCTTGGAAGTAACTAACTTGTTTTTCTATTTTACAGGCTCATAGGCAGAAAGGTCTTTCCTTGTCTCAGATGAGACTTTGAACTTTGACTTTGAACTTAATGCTGGAATGATTTAAGATTTGGGGGGACTTCTGGAAAGGCATGATTGGTTTGGAAATGTGAAAAGGACATGAGATTTTGGAAGGGCCAGGGGTGGAATGGTATGGTTTGACTCTGTGTCTCCAACAAAATGTCATCTCAAATTGTAATCTCCACATGTTGAGGGAAGGACCTGGTGGAAGGTAATTGGATCATGTAGGTGTTTTCTCCCATACTGTTCTTGTGATAGTGAGTAAGTTCTCACAAGATCTGATGGTTTAAAAGTACATGGTCCTCCCCCCTTTCCTGCTGCCACATAAAAAGTGCCTGCTTCCCATTCACATTCCATCATGATGGTAAGTTTCCTGAGGCCTCCCCAGCCATGTGAAACAGCAAGTCAATTAAGCCACTTTTCTTTATAAGTTACCCAGTCTCAGGTGGTTCTATATAGCAGTGTGAAAATGGACTAATACACACATTGACATGTCTCTGAACTTTCCTTTACTACAGTATATTCTTAGATAAAACTCTTGCTTCTCTGACTTAAGATTTGAGAAGGAATAGCAGATAAAAATTCTTCAGAAAGAAAACCACTGATTCTAAAACATGAAATAGCTAACAGCCTAGTTTATCACCTACCTTTATCTCAGATAAATGGTTGTCTCATCCATTTTTAAAGGATCTTAAAATAAGATTCATCAGGCCTATTAGTCTAGCCCATGGTTTAATCACCCATAAAGACAAGACCCTTCTTTATCAAACAGAACTCTCTAGGTGAAATTTTATTCTCTATTTTCTCTTACTCTGGTCTGTACAGTGGGATAGTGGGATATTGAGGGCAATGGCTGAATGTACCTCAGTCATTGATTTATTAGATTAAATAAACCCATAATCTCAGCTCTTACTCTCAGACTCTACCTCTAACCTATTTTTCAACTCTTTTCCCAGGCTTGTTCCAATTTCTCAACATTACTCTTGCTGATCAATATCTGTCTCTTTATTTCTGTTTTTCTTCCTATTTTCCTTAAACATCTGTCAAAGTCAATGTTTGATGATGTTTTAATCAATCTTTAAAGAATTGCTGACTATTGTGAATAATGTTGCAGTAAACAGGGGTACAGATAACACTTCAACATACTTATTTCATTTCCTTTGGATATGTACTTAGTAGTGGGATTGCTGGATCATATGATAGTTCTACTTTTAATTATTTGAGAAACCTCCATACTGTTTTCCATAACAGAAGTATTAATTTACATGCCTATCAGCAGCGTGTAAGGGTTCTCTTTTCTTCACATCGTCACCAACACTTGTTATCTTTTTATTTTTTTTACAGTAGCTACTCTGAATTGAATGAGGTGATGTTCCATTTCAGTTTCGATTTGCATTTCTCTGATGATTAATGATGTTGAGTACCTTTTATACATCTCTTGGTCATTTATATGTCTTCTTCTGAGAAATTTCTATTCAGATCATTTGCCCATTTTTAAATTGGGTTTTTCTGTTGTTGTTTGAGCTCCTTACATATTTGAATACTAACCCTTTTATCAGATGTACAGTTTGCAAACATATTCTGCCATTCTGTAGATTGTCTCTTCACTCTGTTGATTGCTTCTTTTGCTATGCAGAAGCTTTTTTAGTTTGATATAATTCTGTTTTTCTATATTTTGTCTATATGTAGCTCATGCTTTTGAGGTCTTACCCAAAAATTCCTTGCCTAGACCAACATCATAAGCTTTTCCTTTATGTTTTCTTCTAGCAATATTAATAATAACTAAGACATAGAGTCAACCTAAATGTCCATCAATGGTTGAATGGGTAAAGAAAATGTGGTATTATGCACAATGGAATACTATTCAGCCATTAAAAACATGAAATCCTGTTGTTTGTAGCAACACGGGAAAACCTGGAAGACAATGTGTTAAGTGAACTTAACTTAAAATTGTTAAGTGAAATAGGCCAGGCACATAATGAGAAACGCCACATGATCTCACTCATACGTCGAATCTAAAATGTTGTTCAGAGAAACAGAGAGTAGAATAGTAGTTACCAGAGGATGGAAAATGTGAGGGATGGGAGTATGGTGACAGTTCGTCAACAGGTACAAAGCTAGTTAGGAGGAATAAGTTTTGGTATTCCATTGCATAGTAGAATAAAGAGAGCTAACAATAACATATTGCATAGTTCAAAATAGCTAGAAGACAGGTTTCTGAATGTTCTCATCACAAAGAAATGATCAATGTTCAAGGCAATGGATATGTCAATTACACTGATTTGAACATTACATAATGTTTATATGTATCAAAACATCATAGTGTACCCCATAAATATGTACCATTTTTATATGTTAATCATATATTTTCAAAACAAAATATTTATCATAAAAAAGAGCTGCTAGGGAACATTCCCAACTAGTTCCTTGCTTCCGTAATTTAAAACTGATTTCTCACTGAATTTCTTCTCTTCATTAGTCCTGTAGCCTATGTCTGTTTCTGAGGTTCCAGCTTTATAACCTATTATGAATCCAACCATTTATTCAAAGAAGTTTATTGAGACCATTCTATGTTCCACAAACCATGAGAGACATTGGCTTTACAAAAGGAAGAAATACAGATATAGATCCTGCCCTACAGTTTAGGGAAGTAGTCAAACCAAATAATCATATAAATACATGTAAAATTGTAACTTTAGTAAGTGGGATGAAGTAGACTGTTGATAGTATGAGAACAGAAAATAAGTGAATTTGACCTAGTTATTGATGTAAAAAAAGAAGTAGTAACTGTGCTGAGACCTAAAAGAGAAGCAGGAAGTAACAAGATAAATGAGTCCATAGAAGGGAAAAAGGGCTTGATGGGGCAGGAGTCAGCATCTGAAGATGCCTTTGGAGAAACAGAGTATGAGGCAAGAGGGATTGAGAGGGGCCAGTAGGTGGAAAAAGGGAGACTGAGTAAGAATGCTGCATGGAATTAGGATAAAGGTGCAGAAGCATTTTGTTAAGGATTGTGATCTTTGAAATGAGCACTATGGTCACAGTGTTTAGTGCCAGTTGGAGGGTGACTGAAACATTATTGACTACTGGTCAGGAAGCAATTGTAGTGGCCTAGGATCACTTAGTGGGCTTAGTATTTTAAACTAAGATGGGTTCAAGAGGTAAAAAATACTTGTCCTTTTGTCACTGGCTTATTTCAGTTAGCACACTTTTATGAAGTACCTAGAGTATTCAAATTCATAGAGACAGAAAGAGGAATGGTGGTTTTCTAGGGTCAAGAGGAGGGGGAATGAAAACTTAGTATTTAATGGGTACAGAGTTTCAGCTGGGGAAGATGAAAAAGTTCTGGAGATGGAGGGTAGTGATATTTGCAAAACACTGTGAATGTACTTAATGCCATGGAATTGTAGACTTAAAAATAGCTAAGTGGTAAATTTTATGTCATATATATTTGACTACAATTTAAAGAAAATAGAACCAAATTTTGGGAAAAAAGTTTTTTACACCAAAATAGAACATATTTAATCCAAATTCAAACATGACAATTTTGTGCCAACATCATTTAAACTGGAAGGATTAGTTCACAATAGCCAAAAAGAGGAAACAACCTAAGTGTTAGTCAAACTTCTAAATAATAAAGATAAAATAACATTTTAAAAGACACTGGAGTTGACTTGGCACAGTGCTCATGCCTGTAATCCCAACAGTTTGAGAGACTGAAGCAGAAGGATCACTTGAGCCAAAGAGTTTGAGACTAGCCTGGGCAAAATAGTGAGACCTCATCTCTACAAAAAAATGAAAAATCAGCCAGATGGGGTGGCATGTGCCTGTGGTCCCAGCTACTCAGGAGGCTAATATGAGGGGAATGCTTGAGCCTGGGAAGTTAAGCCTGCAGTAGTAACCCATGATCACACCACTGCAACAGAGCAAGACCCTGTCTCCATTAAAGAAAAAAAAGGAAGAAAAGAAGCTGCCAGATAAAAAAAAGAAATACATAAGGTCTAAAATATAGTTACCATAAGAAATTAAGCTGACTTCTTAGCTGAAATTATAGAAGTTGGAAGACAATGGAATTGGGTATTTTTAGCTTGTTTATATTAACCTTCATTTATTTTGAATTTTAAAGATAATATACATACATGGTGGAAAATTTATTGTTTGATTTTTTTTTTTTTTTTAGCAACCTCAGGATTTTATGGTAGTAAAATGAAGCATGGATCCTGGACAGTCAGTGTTAATTGTATTTGTCACTATTAACCTTTCCTCTTCAGCTGGTATTATCATTTTGTTATTATTAAAGTGCCTGTGTGATCTGACAAACTTCTTTCCCAAACCCTGCAGAATGTGGGTAGAGGTAGAATTTCTTACTGCAATACTAAAAATAATGAATCTTTCCACACTTACTAATACAAAATATTAACTTTCATAGAATTTTAGAGACTGGAAGGCCTTTAGCAATCATCTAATTCCCCCTTTCCTTTTATTTTATAAATTATTAAATCAACTTTAAATACTGTAAAGTACATTTTGGACATTTTTAAACTACGTAAACTTACAACCTACTTTCATTGCCTGTTTGTTCTAGTCTTTCAGCACATTTGTAATCACAGTGTATATATATATATACTGTAATTACAGTATGTATATTGTGTATATATATACACTGATTATATATGTAATTTATATATATAATTTATATATATATTTATATTTATATATATATATAATTCTTTGTTTTGAGACAGAGTCTTGCTCTGTTACCCAGGCTGGATGATCAGTGGTGTCATCTTGGCTCACTGCAACATCTGCCTCCTGGGTTCAAGCAATTCTCCACCTCAGCCTCCTGAGTAGCTGGGATTACAGGTGCCTGCCACCATGGCTGGCTAATTTTTTTGTATTTTTTGTACAGACGGGGTTTCACCATCTTGGCAAGGCTGGTCTTGAACTCCTGACCTTGTGATCTGCCCGCCTCAGCCTCCCAAAGTGCTGGGATTATAGGTGTAAGCCACCGCACCCAGCCGAATATATATATATATATATTTGAGTACATGTGCAGGTTTGTTACATGGGTAAATTATCTGTCATGGGGTTTTGGTACAGATTATTTTGTCATCCAGGTAGTAAGCATAGTACTCAATGGGTAAATTTTCAATTTTTTCCCTCCTCCTACTCTCTACCCTCAAGTAGGCCCCAGTGTCTCTTATTCCTTTCTTTGTGTCTATGTGTACTCAATGTTCAGCTCCCACTTATAAGTGAGAACATGTGGTATTTGGTTTTCTGTTCCTGCATTAGTTTGCTAAGGATAATAGCCTCCAGCTCCATCCATGTTGCTGCAAAAGACATAATTTCATTCTTTTTTATGGATGCATAGTATTCCATGGTTTACATGTACAGCTTTTTATCCAGTCTACCACTGATGGGCATTTAGTTTGACTCCATGTCTTCGTTATTGTGAATATTGCTGTGATGAACATACACATACGTATGTCTCTATGGTAGAATGATTTACATAACTTTGGGTATATACCCATGGAATTAAGTTTTAAACTGCTAAAAGAAAATGTCAAACAATCTAGAATTCTATACCCAGAGAAAATCCCCCTCACATAAAGATGGCAAAAATGTTTCAGACAGACAAAAACCAAAAGAATTTATTTTCCTCATACCCACTCCAAAAGGAATACTAAAAGAAATTCTTTAGGCATAAGGAAGATAACCCCAGACAGAAACACTAAAACGCAGTAACAAGTAAAGAGCACAGGAAAGGTAACTCTGTGGAAAAATACCAGTAACTTTACAATCAATAACTGTGAGGTACCAAATATATGTAGACTAATATGTCTAAAAATAACACAAAAGCCATCTTAAGGAAACCCCTATTTGAACCCCAGAGTAAGTCATCCTCGATCATGTTACTTTTTGTATTTTCTTAATTGCTTTTACCAATATCAGGAATCATTTTATATGTTTAATCTCTCTAAACTATACATAAATTCAATAAAAGCAGACACAGTAATTTATCTGGGTTGGGGGAAATTATTTTAGCAAGTGTGTTAATATGTGCTCTGTTCTTTCTCATATGCAAACTCTCCTCCATTAATTTTGAGGCATAGAATACTTGGGAAATGATTTGAATTGCTATAGCAGAAATGCAATGAAAGGAAAAAAACTGAACGTTTTTTTCCTCCAAAATAAGTTTCTGAGGCCAGAGTGACACAATAATTTTTACAGCCAGGCTTTATTCAGGGTAAAAAAAAGTTTTCTAATTTTCAGAAGCAAATTCTTATATACCAGGAATAAAAGTTTGAGATCTAACAGAATTTTATCTCAAGCCATAAGCTAAAGAGAATACAGGATATGACATGAAGAAGGTTCCCACTTGAAATGGGAGAAGTAGAGAGCACTTCTTATTGGAGGAAGGAGCCAGTTGGAAAGAGACAAACCTAGATGAAGATGATATCTGGCACTCTCAGTCAAAGGAAGTGGATCAAGAAGATAGAAATCTCAGATTGAGAAAGAATCCAAAATCAGAGGAAGTCTTAGCCCCACTTGTCATTGGTAAGATAGATAGCAGTAGATAGCACAGTAGAGGAGAAAGGAAAATTGTGCTCTCAAGTCTCTATTGGCTTCCATGTTAAGTAGAAGGAACTTAGACATTCCAGAATACTCCAAGGGGAAGAAATGGAGGAGCACAAAGGAAGTGGCTGAGACTGAAGGTAAGTGAGGGCTGAGAGCTTGCTAAGGTTGAAATGTCCACATAACAGCGGTGCGGAAGTCACAATTCAAAGGGATCATGCTCTAAGAGTCATTATTAGGCCTCAGAGGATGCCAAGCCCCAGTGAGAACTGAAATAATGCCTCTTCAGCAAGAAGAGATACTTGAGTTCCTAAACCAAGATCATCACACTCTCCCTATGCCAAGACAAAATACTACATATTGCATCCACAACACACGAATTGCGGACAGAAGTCAATTCCCAGAAACCAGGCAGGAAAATCTGAGGTCAACAGGAGCCAACAAGGAACACCCATTTAGACCAGACTCACTCCCCACTCCACTTCAGGAGGTTAAATAGACTTTTCCTGTGCCCAGATGCTTCGTAGCAAGAAATAAAAGAGAAGGGATGGGGATTGAGAAAAGCTTTGAAAAGCTGATCAAGTATCCAAAAGAGACTGAACTGAAAGCAGTGGCAACCTTAAAATGGCAAATTCATTCCCACCTTCCACCCCTGCCAGTAGAGAGCAGGGTGTTTCAGAGCAAGAATAGACTTATTTTAGAATTTAAACAAATCACCTTTTTATATGTTTACTTGTTGACATGTCTGGGTGGGCCCCACTATATCTGTTCTTGTTTATTGATATTTCCCCAGCAATGAGTCAAAGGCCAGGTGTTTAACAGTGTTAAATAGATATTTGATAAATGAGTGAATAGTATGGCCCTGTCCCACTATTCATCAGAACTCACTTCATGTGTCACTCCCTCCAAAAAGCCACTCTGACCCTTTTGTCTCCTGTCCTGGCTGGGGTTAGCCCCACTTCTCCAGGTCTTTATGGCATACTGTGCACACCTTGAATATGCCATGTGTTTCCCTACAGGATAATTATGCTCTTGCTCCCCTAGACTGTGAACTTTTTATTATCTCATTTGCCTTTGTCTCCCCCCACATGTCAGAAAAATAATCTTTGTTGAATTAATTCATTAAATCATGAATGAACTTACTGTTCTTGAAGCAATAGGCTCAGGAGATGAACAAGCATAGCCAAGATAAAAGCAGAATGAAGAACTTAGCAGTAACCAAGACTAGAGAGAGTACTATTCATTGTATGGTCCTAAAGCACTAAGTTTATCATAGCCTTATCCAGCCCTGGGAAGTGGACCATCTCCAGAGCATTGTTAAGTCTTTTGGAATTCTGGGGAACTGGGAGTTTCACATTTCACAATATGGAAAAGAGGCCAAACACAGTTTCAGAACCCAGGAAACTAAAGCACCTAAAAAAATGCGTGATTCCTACCCATGTACACCCATCTAAAAGGGCAAGATCAGCTCACAAAATAATAATCATTCTTAATCATTCTACTGCCACCTCATACTTAGCAGCCTTCCTCCTTCTTTCCTTGGTCAGGGTGAAGTAAACAGACATTGCTTTGAAAAGGAAAAAAAAATGTGTCAAAATCTACTTTCTCTTCTACATTTCTCGCCTTTCACTCATTATTTTAAAATCCTGACATTTATTATTAATCAGTTTTATCCAGTATGAGATCCACATGACTAAGCTCTTATCCAAGCCTGCTTGAATTAATTTGGCAAGTATTACTTCACCAAGCATGTGCTGAGCAAAATCTAAATATATCAGCCAAGAAGATAAGTATCCATGGCTCTTTAGCTATAAAAGACGTGCAACTATGATTTCACTTGGGAGTGAGGAGACTCTTAATAAAGCTGTATTCAGGTTTCTATTGCTGTTTGAAGGCTGAAGAATTTTGGATTGTCATTTTTTTCCAAAGCCCAACACTGCCATATTCTTCAGATGAGCAGTTCCCAAAAGCTCCTTCTTACTTGCTTATAAATGTAATACTGTCTTTGTTTTACTCTCCATCTGCTGCCTTCCTGAGTTTCTTTCTGCTGCATTCATACTCTGTGAGTTCCTGAGAATAACATACATGATTTATACACTTACCATTCAGTGTCTGGACAAGGTATATGATGATGGATGTTCCCATGACTTCCTTAACTCTCCTTAATTGTTCTTACTTTACACCAGATTTTATGCAGCCTTGTGGCATTTGCACTGAGGGGATGGTGAGAATATACATATTTGCTATGGAAAGCTCCTCCCACAGATGTCCTCTGAGAATCCCACTAAGTAGAAGCTCATGTTCTCTCTCAGAAAAACCATCTCAGATGCCAGGGAGGCACTGTGAAATATTTGTCATTGCCTCCCAAGTTCTTCCTGTTCAACTAAGAAATGCATGCATGTACAATGCTTTGCATTTGCTGAGTGTCACAAAAGCTGGAGAACAGAAGGGAAGCTCTTAAACTACATATTCCCTTGGCTCATTTGCTAAGAAGGGAAACACAGACAGAAACAACGGCCCTTCGTGTTTCTCACACTCCCTTGTGCAGACTGATCTTATGAGTCTTCGGATTCTCCCTGCTGTTGCTTTGGCTCTCATCAAGCCCAACATTCTCCCTTGTGGAGGCATCTTTAATGACTCGTCAGCAGTACAAGCATGCTCTCCATTTCCTTATATTCTAGTGCATTTGAAATTTACAAGAAGTTTCTGAGCCTGGTGATTTTACTGTGACACAAGTTTTAAAAAATAGAAGGTCAAATCTGTCCTACAGAACCTTATATGCCAGCAGTTAATTCCACTCTAAAAATGGGCCCAGTTATCAATCTGACCAGTTGATAATTAATCAATGGGTCTACCAGGCACTATCATAAATACAAAAAGAACATAAAACACAGTTCCTTCTTCCAAGAATGTATAGTTTATCTGAAGAGGTAAATAAGAAATAAGAGAAGGTACATCATCCAGTACTCAGTGATATGGACTGAAATTACAATGAGTGACAAGAGATTGGCAAAACCTGAGCCTGTGGGTTTGTTGAAGCTGGGGCTGTTTTCATAGCCAGTTTTCTAATACTGGGACTTAAGGACATATGGGATTTTGCTGGGCAGAGAAGAGAAAGAACATCTGAGGTGTAAGAACTACAGGAACAGGGGCCAAGAAACAGGCATAAGCATCATTCTGACAAGATCAAGGGATCAGTGGCTCTAAACACTGTAACATTTACATGCAGTAATGTGGTCTTCATTTAACAGCATCTTCCTTCATTTATGAACTCATGCCTTAGTTTGTGCATATTTACCTTTTAGAAAAATTGAAAACTATGGGTTTTAAAGTCAGAAAAGCCCTGGTCTCAGATCCCAGCTCAAATATGTACTAACTGTGTGAGCTTGGTCAAGTTTCCGTTTTCTAAACAGTTGAATGAAGATAATAATGGCATATTTTTCATAAGCTTATAGTGAAAATTAAACAACATTAATATAAATAACAGAGCCTACCACATAGTAAACACTCAAAAATGTTAAGGAAAGTTAATTAATCCATTTTCACTAATGATTGCTGCTGATTATCAGATTAAGAACCCCTACATTAGCTCATTCGCTGTTACTCCATCTTCTTGAATGAAAGACACTGCTTCTATGACACTTTCACTGATCCTCTGAGGTGAAAATAATCTCTCTTCCAAATTATCATAGCATGCTTGTTATATGTTCAACATTATGATTATTATGTTAGGCCTTATATTTTTTATATTTATGTAATAAATACTAGTAAGTATCCAAAATTTCTAACCAGAGGTGCCTTGTATATCCTTACAGAACTTGCCAATATATGACCAAACAGGATTAGCAGCTGCTAATCCTTCCATGCATATAGGAGGCTAGAGATGCTTTAAGAAGGGAAGAGAGGCCAGACGCAGTGTCTCACGCCTGTAATCCCAGCACTTTGGGAGGCCAAGGTGTGCGGATCACGAGGTCGGGGGATCAAGACTATCCTGGCTAACACGGTGAAACCCCATCTCTACTAAAAATACAAAAAAATTAGCCACGCAGGATGGTGGGTGCCTGTAATCCCAGCTACTTGGGAGGCTGAGGCAGGCGAATGGCGTGAACCCAGGAGGCAGAGCTTGCAGTGAGCCTAGATTGCACCACTGCACGATGAGAAAGGAAAGAGATTGTTTTCACAGGAATTCCAAAGAACAAAGGATAATGTGCATTTTCTCCTCCTTTCACTTTTCTGCTGCAATGAGGGGCTTTGCTGGCTTTTATGTTGCCACGTGGCCATAGAGGGTGAGGTTACAAAGTTCCTGGGAAAACGTGATATTGGTTCCCTGGATTTGGAGAGGGGCATAATGAAGACTGGTGCCCGGCTATCACATGAGAAATTTGCAGGCAAGCTTGGCTGTGCTGCAGCTCATAGATGCCAGTGTAGCTCTCATACACTAAGTGAACCCCCTGGACTGGGATTGAGCTTTCTTGAGAGGAGATCACCCATAACTGCATGCTGGGGAGTGTTGTCACCAGAAGAAAAAAGGCTAGAAGTAGAGGTGATACTTAAAATACTTAAAACTAGTTAAGAAAGCAGAACCAAACAATCAATCATTATACATTCCAGTAAACAATGAGATATCCACCATAGATCCATATTGACTGAATGTGAGTCTGTCCAAAGTGTTACTTAGGGAGCAAGAGCCAGGAGTAGCAGATGGGGAGTTTTGGGAGGACAGGTTGTTAGCTACTAGGAAAAGGCCCAGTGTAGAAGTCCACAATGGGAAAGTGTCAAAATAATCAAGCAAAGTGCCTGTAACAGACAGCACAGGCATTTGGGTGATACAATTAAGACTTTGTATTTTTCCTTCTAATCTGCTTTCCCTCTGCACCTACCAACCACAAATGGGAAGAAAAAGTAGAGAGTAAATAAACAAACCACCTGTGCTCCTTCCCTTGCACTGCTTGGTAAAAGCCTGAGTAGGGCCTGTGCTAGAGAGAGGCAAGAAGCTTTTAATTACATGAGGTGAAGCTGTAATGTACATTTAATGTAAGACAACTCCAAAATTCAAAAGTGACTGAAAAACTACAGAATCCACCCAAGATAATATCTAGGAACAAGAAAGAGAGATGGACTTGAAGATAGGAATCAGAGAAGAATTATTTCTTGAGGGCAGTCTTCCATGCCCAACCTTTTCAAAAATCTGATTACAAAGCACTGAGACCTTCAGAAGTTATCATGTAAGAATTCTGGCATTTTAAAAAATCATCTCTTTTTCCACCTCTGTAAATACTTTGGCCACAGTCAAACAGCACTATAAAAGTATATCTCTAACATGGGCCATTTACTGCAGGACAGATGAAAGGAGCTTATTTACTGATTCTACAGAGACCAGGTTGTAATGTGCATGAAGTGGGAAGAATAATTATACTCTTCACAGTGACTGAGCTAGAGAAGCATATTGACACCAGTCCTTGGACAGAATTAACTACCCTTTCTGATGTATTGTCTTGTGTTGCAGATGGGGATACATTCTGCAAAACATATCATTAGGAGATTTTGTACTTGTGTGACTATCACAGAATACACTTATATAAACCTAGATGGCACAGCTTACTACCCACCTATATAGAGGGTAGAACTTATTGCTCCTAGGCTACAGCATGTTACTGTAATGAATACTGTAGGCAACTATAACACAATGCTAAGCATCTGTGTATCTAAATATAGAAGAGATACAGTAAAAATGTTGCATTTTAATCTTAAGGAACCACAGTCGTATGTGCCACCCATCATTGACTGAAATGTCATTATATGGCACATGACTGTATCTAATTTTCATGTGTCAAAGAGAATACTGTTGGTGGGTACTGAGACAGAGACAGGAAGGCAAAGTCAAACAATATCCTAGAGTTTTAACAGAAAGAGCTGGCTTCCCTATAGCAGTCAGCCTGGGTTCTCCAGATGTATTAGTCCGTTTTCATGCTGCTGATAAAGACATACCTGAGACTGCAAAGAAAAATAGGTTTAATGGACTCACAGTTCCACATGGCTAGGGAGGCCTCACAGTCATGACAGAAGGCAAAAGATGCTTCTCACATAGTGGCAGCGAGAGAGAAGGAAAGCCAAGGGAAAAGGGTTTCCCCTCAGAAACCATGAGCTCTCCTGAAACTTATTCACTGTCAAAAGAACAGTATGGTGGAAACTGCCCCCATGATTCAGTTATCTCCCACTGCGACTGTACCACAACATAAGGGAATTATGGGAGCCACAATTCAAGATGACATTTGTCAGGGGTACAGAGCCAAACCACAACACCAGGGTAGGGATGAATGTGATGCAGGAGAAGAAAATAGAAAAATAGACAAATGGAAAGGTAATTTCCACTTTTATGTTTATTATGACTGGGGCCAAAAACATTAAAAATCCCAAGTAAATTCTGAACCAGAGATAATGTCAACAAAATCACTAATATTAACAGATTTACATGGAAAGATTAGGTTATATTCAAATGATAACAGTGAGTTCTTTAACAAATTTTTTTTCTCTCAGCAGAGTGACACACATTGTACAATCAGGAGCTCAAAGTCAGAAATTTAGATTAAATCTATCTCCTCATAATTGATATTCCCTCTTCCTGCCTCTGTCTAAACACAGAGAGAGGCTAACTCCAAAAATAATTAGATAACAAACACTAAAAAACACTTAACAAAATAAGATATACATCATATTTACTATGGATATACATCATATTTACGATGCCTCAAGTAGACCAAAAATTTAAGAATAATTTTTAAAAACATGTAGGGAATTTTGGCTGGGAGAAATGAGTTCTCCATAAAATAATAGTCAATCGCTTTTAAGGCTGGAATGTCCTCATTCAACGTACCTCATAGACAAATCCTTGTAGGCACAGCAGATGTTCCGAGACCAAAAGGGGAAATTATCTAATTATTTTAAGAAAAGGGAAGTTGTGGTAGGCATAATAATGGCCTACCCATAATAACAGCTCTGCTGAAAAGTCCACATCCTAATTCCTGGAACCTATGAATGTATTATGTTGCATGGCAATGGGAACTAAAGTTACAAAAGCAATTAATGTTGCTAACCAGCTGGCTTTGAGATGGAGAGACTCACCCAGATTATTCAAGTAAACTCAATCTAATCACATGAGCCCTGAAAAGCAGAGGACCTCTCCTTGCTCTGGTAAGAGAGAGATGGGCCTATGAAAAAAGGGCCAGAGGGATAAGATTTATATGGTTTGGCTGTATCTCCATCCGAATCTCATCATGAATTGTAGTTCTCATAATTCCCCCATATCATGGGAGGGACCCGGCGGGAGGTAATGGAATCATGGGGTGGATACCTCCATGCTGTTCTCATGATGGTGAGTGAGTTCTCAGGAGATCTGATGGTTTTATAAAGCGCTTCCACCCCTGCCTTTGCTCTGCACTTCTACTTGCAACCACCATCTGAAGAAGGACATGTTTACTTCCTGAGGCCTCCCCAGCCATGCTGAACTGAGAGTCAGTTCAAACTCCTTTCTTTATAAATTACCCAGTTTCAGGTATGTCTTTATTAGCAGCATGAGAACGCATTAATAGAAAATTGGTACGAGGTAGGGGTACTGCTGTAAAGATACCTGAAAATGTGGAAGCAACTTTGGAACTGGGTAACAGGCAGAGGTTAGAATAGTTTGGAGGGCTCAAAAGAAGACAGAATAACGTAGGAAATTTGGAAACTTCCTAGAGATTTGGAGGGCTCAGAAGAAAACAGAAAGATATGGGAAAGTTTGGAACTTCCCAGAGACTTGTTGAATGGCTTTGACCTAAATGTTGAGAGTGACATGGACAATAAAGTCGAGGCAGAGGTGGTCTCAGATGGAGATGAGGAAATTGTTGGGAACTGGAGCAAATGTGACCCGTGTTATGCTTTAACAAAGAGACTGGTGGAATTTTGCCCATGCCCTAGAGATCTGTGGAACTTTGAACTTGAGAGAGATGATTTAGGGTATCTGGCAGAAGAAATTTCTAAGTGGCAAAGCATTCAAGAGTAAGCAGAGCATAAAAGTTTGTAAAATTTGCAGCCTAACAATATGATAGAAAAGAAAACCCCATTTTCTGGAGACAAATTCAAGCAGGCTGCAGAAATTTGCATAAGCAATGAGGAGCCATATATAAATCACCAAGAGAAGGGGGAAAATGTCTCCAGGGCATCTTAGAGACCTTCGTGACAGCCTGTTGTATCACAGGCCCAGAAGCTTAGGGGGAAAAACAGTTTCAAAGGCCAGACCCAGGGTCCCCCTGCTGTATGCAGCCTAGGGACTTTGTGCCCTGCATCCCAGCTACTCAATCCATGACTAAAAGGGGCCAAGGTACAACTTAGGTCATGGCTTCAAAGGGTGCCAGCCCCAAACCTTGGCAGCTTTCATGTAGCATTGAGCCGGTGGGTAAACAGAAGTCAAGAAATGAGGTTTGGGAACCTCTACCTTGATTTGAGAGGATGTATGCAAATGCCTGGATGTCCAGGCAGAAGTTTGCTGCAGGGGTGGAACTCTCTTGGAGAACCTCTGCTAAGGCAACGTGGAAAAGAAATGTGGGGGTCAGAGCCGCCACAGAGTCCCCACTGGGGCACTGCCTAGTGGATCTGTGAGAAGAGGGTTACCATCCTCCAGAGCCCAGAAGGATAGATCCACAGACAGCTTGCACTGTGCACCTGGAAAACCAGAGACATTCAATGCCAGCCCATGAAAGCAGCCAGAAGGGGACTGTACCTGCAAAGCCACAGGAGCAGAGCTGTCCAAAGACATGGGTGCCCACCTCTTGCATCAGCATGACATGGATGTCAGACATGGAGTCACAGGAGATCATTTTAGAGCTTTAAGGTTTAATGACTTCCGTATTGAATTTTAGAGTTGTATGGGGCCTGTACCCCCTTTGTTTTGGCCAATTTCTCCCATTTCAAATGGGTATATTTACCCAATGCCTGTACTCCCATTGTATCTATGAAGTAACTAACTTGATTTTGATTTTACAGACTCATAGGCAGAAGGGTCTTGCCTGGTCTCAGATGAGACTTTGGACTGTGGACTTTTGAGTTAATGCTGGAATGACTTAAGACTTTGCGGGAATGTTGAAAGGGCATGATCGTGTTTTGAAATGTGAGGACATGAGATTTGGAAGGGGCCAGGGGCAGTATGATATGGTTTGGCTATATCCCCACCTAAATCTCATCTTGAACTGTAGTTACCATAATCTCCACGTGTCTGGGAGGGTCCTGATGGGAGGTAATTGAATCATGGGGGCTGTTACCTCCATGCCATTCTCGTGATAGTGAGTGAATTCTCAGGAGATCTGATGGTTTTATAAGGGGCTTCCACCCAACTTTTCCCTGCACTTCTACTTGCTGCCACCACATGAATAAAGACATGTTTGCTTCCTGAGGCCTCCCCAGCCATGCTGAACTGCGAGTCAATTAAACCTCTTTCCTTATAAATTGCCCAGTGTCAGGTATATCTTTATTAGCAGTGTGAGAACAGAGTAACACAGTGATGTTGCTGGCTTTGAAGGTGGAAGAAGGGGCCACAACCCAAGGAATGTGGGTGGCCTCTAGAAATTGGAATAGAAAACAGGTTTTCTCCTAAAGCCTTCAGAAAAAAACATGAACTTGGAACTGGCAACACCTTGATATTATCCGAGATAATAGGATTTTAGCCTGAGAACAGAATTGAATTTCTGACCTTCAGAACTATAAGATGCTAAATTTGTATTGTTTAATCGACTTACTATGTAAGTTGTTATGGTAGTAACTGAAAATCATAACAGAGAGATATGATATAGGAGATAGCCCATTTCTAGAAAGATTCTGAGTAATTCTATAAATCAGGATACAACGTTAAAAATCACATAAATTTAAAATCAAATAACATAGGAAAGGAAAAGTAACATTCCTTTTAGTTCACACTACAAAAAAATGTATTTGGTTCAGATTTAGGTCTCCAAGCAAACTAGTAAAAATGGAAATCAGCCAAAAAAAAGAGGCAAATGGCAAAGGAAGAAAAATGTAAATAAAAGAATAATCCATGGTATTATTTTGTGGTAAGTGTAATTTATTGCTTTTGTCTTGCTTTCCCCCTCTTATTTGCTAGTTCTCTTTGGTTCTCTTTTATTATAAAACTTTCACTCTATCCTCTCTTATTTAAATCACATATACCAGAGAATTAAAGTACATTTTTGTTGTATGTTACGTTGATCAGATAGGGTCCTACATTTCCTATTCTTAATTTTTAAAATGAATGATTGAGCTTGTATTCCTTTTCATGTATGTACTTTATTCATTTTTTTCTGGGAGCCAAGATTCCTTATGCTCATGTGGCTGCTTCCTAAGTGAAATCAAGACAAAGTGCAAGTGGGCATCAGGTGGAATAACCATAGGCTGCTTCTACCCAAAACAATTTGAGTGTTAACTTATTTGTATTTTTCAGAGAACTGAAGGCTTCAGTTTTCCAAGATGAATCTGTTAACTAACTTGCCTGGAAATCTTTCAAATAAATGCTCTCAAAAAAGAAAATACTCTGAATGAAACAGGAGACACTGAAAACCTTTCCTTCCCACCACCAACCCCCACAAGCAGAAAGCTACCCAGGCTCAGCGAGTTGCCCATCAGCTGTGTTCCCAGGTCTCAGTTGCATTGCCATCTTTTCAGATCAGTTCTATCAATACCAGATGTACCATCCGGATACATGCTCATTAGTCATATGTTTTAAAACGAGCCCAGTTCTCACACCCACCCAATGGTGGGAACGGAAATGATTACTCTGGGCACCATGACGGTGTGACTGTGAAAGCAACTCTTTGGTGTTAACTGATTTGCATATTGGTGGAGAACTCCCAGAGTCCTGTTTTGGGGTAGTCTTTCCTGTTTCTGCAATTCTACATACAGTGCTACTTCTCAGCAATGGAGGCTAGATATCGAAGCCGTTTCAACCCACCCTGTTTAAGGGAGCAGTGCCTCTCATCACTGTCTCAATCTAATCACATGAACCCTTAAAAGCAAAGGGAGCAGTTACCCTGAAAGCTTCAATGCCACAGGTAATGCATTCAGAGCCCAGGACTAAATCTGAGGGTCCACTAAACTCTAAAAAACAGATGAAAATAATCTAATAGAAAAACATTCCTACAGCCTCATGATAGAAAAATGTGAAGTCTCTTTTCTCTACTTCTACCCAGTAGGCAAGCAGTGATTTTATCATCCAGACATATCATATCCCTGGAGAGAAGGGAGCTATTTGTTTCTGAAGTTTACAGTCATGGGAATAAGCAGTTAAAAATGTGGGTTTTTCCGATTTCAAGGTGAGAAGGCTTTTGTAAAGAAATGGAGAATTAAAATCAAAGTAGGTTCTTCCAGTGGCAGAGACCAGTGCCTCCTCCCCCACCCAGTACTCCAGGAGATGCTAAGATTTTCTCATGAAGCTGGAAGGTGGATTTCTGGGGACTAAACCTGGAAAAACAAGCCTAAGAGGTCCATGTTTAAACTTCACATGGCAGAACTGGGAGTGAAACAAATAGATTTTTAAGAAGAATAATTGCATGACTTCAAATGGAACATAGTTTAGACAATGAGCAGATTATCAGCAACAGTAAGATAAGGAGCCTAGAGGCCCTCACGGACTTCCTGAACAGTATAAGAAGCCTCCCATTATTGGATAACCCCAGTGGGTAGAAGGAAACCCCCAAACATGCTTTAAATATTATTTATTACCAGATTCAGAACCAAGTAAAATTTAAAGAAGAGAAATAAGAAACATTGTTTCTTGCACCCAAATACTATAGATCAAATTCATGCTCCTTTAGAAAATGATCAGGACAAATCTTACATTTTTAAATCCCTGAATGAGCCTCCCTGGTTACTTTTACCAAAACTGTTACACTTATACTGCTTAGCATATCCTCATCTGAATCAATCCCCCTTTGGTCCCTTTCCACCAAAAGCTTTCCTCTTACCTATGGAATTTATGGTGGGAAAAAGCTACATATACAAACTATTCTTAGAATGAATCCTCCAACTTTTCATTTAATCAAAATCTGGTCCTGCCATGAAAACAAAGCATCCATGGATCACCTTCCCAGGAAAGGATACTCTTTTTTTCTTTTTAATTTTATTATAATTATACTTTAAGATTTAGGGTACATGTGCACAATGTGCAGGTTTGTTACATATGTATCCATGTGCCATGTTGGTGTGCTGTACCCATTAACTCATCATTTAGCATTAGGTGTCTCTCATAATGCTGTCCCTCCCCCCTCCCCCCACCCCACAACAGTCCCTGGTGTGTGATGTTCACCTTCCTGTGTCCATGTGTTCTCATTGTTCAATTCCCACCTATGAGTGAGAACATGCGGTGTTTGGTTTTTTGACCTTGCGATAGTTTGCTGAGAATGATGGTTTCCAGTTTCATGCATGTCCCTAAAAAGGACATGAACTCATCATTTTTTATGGCTGCATAGTATTCCATGGTGTATATGTGCCACATTTCCTTAATCCAGTCTATCGTTATTGGACATTTGGCTTGGTTCCAAGTCTTTGCTATTGTGAATAGTGCTGCAATAAACATACGTGTGCATGTGTCTTTATAGCAGCATGATTTATAATCCTTTGGGTATATACCCAGTAATGGGATGGCTGGGTCAAATGGTATTTCTAGTTCTAGATCCCTGAGGAATCGCCACACTAACTTCCACAATGGTTGAACTAGTTTACAGTCCCACCAACAGTGTAAAAGTGTTCTTATTTCTCCACATCCTCTCCAGCACATGTTGTTTCCTGCCTTTTTAATGATGGCCATTCTAACTGGTGTGAGATGGTATCTCATTGTGGTTTTGATTTGCATTTCTCTGATGGCCAGTGATGATGAGCATTTTTCCATGTATTTTTTGGCTGCATAAATGTCTTCTTTGGAGAAGTGTCTGTTCATGTCCTTCGCCCACTTTTTGATGGGGTTGTTCTTTTCTTGTAAATTTGTTTGAGTTCATTGTAGATTCTAGATACTAGCCCTTTGTCAGATGAGTGGGTTGCAAAAATTTTCTCCCATTTTATAGGTAGCCTGTTCCCTCTGATGGTAGTTTCTTTTGCTGTGCAGAAGCTCTTTAGTTTAATTAGATCCCATTTGTCAATTTTGGCTTTTGTTGCCATTGCTTTTGGTGTTTTAGACATGAAGTCCTTGCCCATGCCTATGTCCTGAAAGGTATTACCTAGGTTTTCTTCTAGGGTTTTTATGGTTTTAGGTCTAACATGTAAGTCTTTAATCCATCTTGAATTAATTTTTGAATGAGGTGTAAGGAAGGCATCCAGTTTCACCTTTCTACATATGGCCAGCCAGTTTTCCCAGCACCATTTATTAAATAGGGAATCATTTCCTCATTGCTTGTTTTTGTCAGGTTTGTCAAAATCAGATGGTTGTTGATATGTGGCATTATTTCTGAGGGCTCTGTTCTGTTCCATTGATCTATATCTCTGTTTTGGTACCAGTACCATGTTGTTTTGGTTACTGTAGCCTTGTAGTATAGTTTGAAGTCAGGTAGTGTGATGTCTCCAGCTTTGTTCTTTTGGCTTAGGATTGTCTTGGCAATGTGGGCTCTATTTTAGTTCCATATGAACTCTAAAGTAGTTTTTTCCAATTCTGTGAAGAAAGTCATTGGTAGCTTGATGGGGATGGCATTGAATCTATAAATTACCTTGGGCAGTATGGCCATTTTCACGATATTGATTCTTCCTACCCATGAGCATGGAATGTTCTTCCATTTGTTTGTATCCTCTTTTATTTCATTGAGCAGTGGTTTGTAGTTCTCCTTGAAGAGGTCCTTCGCGTCCCTTGTAAGTTGGATTCCTAGGTATTTTATTCTCTTTGAAGTAATTGTGAATGGGAGTTCACTCATGATTTGGCCCTCTGTTTGTCTGTTATTAGTGTATAAGAATGTTTGTGATTTTTGTACATTGATTTTGTATCCTGAGACTTTGCTGAAGTTGCTTATCAGCTTAAGGAGATTTTGGGTTGAGATGAAGGGGTTTTCTAGATATACAATCATGTCATCTGCAAACAGAGACAATTTGAGTTCCTCTTTTCCTAATTGAAGACCCTTTATTTCCTTCTCCTGCCTGATTGCTCTGTCCAGAACTTCCAACACTATGTTGAATAGGAGTAATGAGAGAGGGCATCCCTGTCTTGGGCCAGTTTTCAAATGGAATGCTTTGTTTTTGCCCATTCAGTATGATATTGGCTGTGGGTTTGTCATAGATAGCTCTTATTATTTTGAGATACGTCCCATCAATACCTAATTTATTGAGTTTTTAGCATGAAGCATTGTTGAATTTTGTCAAAGGCCTTTTCTGCAACTGTTGGGATAATCATGTGGTTTTTGTCTTTGGTTCTGTTTATATGCACGATTACATTTATTGATTTGCGTATGTTGAACCAGCCTTGCATCCCAGGGATGAAGCCCACTTGATCATGGTGGATAAGCTTCTTGCTGTGCTGCTGGATTTGGTTTGCCAGTATTTTATTGAGGATTTTTGCATCAATGTTCATCAAGGATATTGGTCTAAAATTCTCTTTTTTGGTTGTGTCTCTGCCAGGCTTTGGTATCAGGATGATGCTGGCCTCAGAAAATGAGTTAGGGAGGATTCCCTCATTTTATATTGATTGGAACAGTTTCAGAAGGAATGGTACCAGCTCCTCCTTGTACTTCTGGTAGAATTCAGCTGTAAATCCATCTGGTCTTCGACTGTTTTTGGTTGATAAGCTATTGATTATTGCCACAATTTCAGAGCCTGTTATTGGTCTATTCAGAGATTCAGCTTCTTCCTGGTTTAGTCTTGGGAGGGTGTATTTGTCGAGGAATTTATCCATTTCTTCTAGATTTTCCAGTTTATTTGCGTAGAGGTGTTTATAGTATTCTCTGACGGTAGTTTGTATTTCTGTGGGATCAGTGGTGATATCCCCTTTATCATTTTTTATTGCATCTATTTGATTCTTCTCTCTTTCCTTCTTTATTAGTCTTGCTAGCAGTCTATCAATTTTGTTGATCTTTTCAAAAATCCAGCTCCTGGATTCATTAATTTTTTGAAGGGTTTTTTGTGTCTCTATCTCCTTCAGTTCTGCTCTGATTTTAGTTATTTCTTGCCTTCTGCTAGTTTTTGAATGTGTTTGCTCTTGCTTCTCTAGTTCTTTTAATTGTGACGTTAGGGTGTCAATTTTGGATCTTTCCTGCTTTCTCTTGTGAGTATTTAGTGCTACAAATTTCCCTCTACACACTGCTTTGAATGTGTCCCAGAGATTCTGGTATGTTGTGTCTTTGTTCTCGTCGGTTTCAAAGAACATCTTTATTTCTGCCTTCATTTCGTTATGTACCCAGTACTCATTCAGGAGCAGTTTGTTCAGTTTCCATGTAGTTGAGCAGTTTTGAGTGAGTTTCTTAGTCCTGAGTTCCAGTTTGATTGCACTGTGGTCTGAGAAACAGTTTGTTACAATTTCTGTTCTTTTACATTTGCTGAGGAGTGCATTACTTCCAACTAGGTGGTCAATTTTGGAATAGGTGGGGTGTGGTGCTGAAAAAAATGTATGTTCTGTTGATTTGGGGTGGAGAGTTCTGTAGATGACAATCAGGTCTGCTTGGTGCAGAGCTGAGTTCAATTCCTGGATATCCTTGTTAACTTTCTGTCTCGTTGATCTGTCTAATGTTGACAGTGGGGTGTTAAAATCTCCCATTATTATTGTGTGGGAGTCTAAGTCTCTTTGTAGGTCTCTAAGGACTTGCTTTATGAATCTGGGTGCTCCTGTATTGGGTGCACATATATTTAGGATAGTTAGCTCTTCTTGTTAAATTGATCCCTTTACCATTATGTAATGGCCTTTGTCTCTTTTGATCTTTGTTGGTTTAAAGTCTGCTTCATCAGAGACTAGGATTGCAACCCCTGCCTTTTTTTGTTTTCCATTTGCTTGGTAGATCTTCCTCCATCCCTTTATTTTGAGTCTATGTGTGTCTCTGCACGTGAGATGGGTTTCCTGAATACAGCACACTGATGGGTCTTGACTCTTTATCCAATTTGCCAGTCTGTGTCTTTTAATGGGAGCATTTAGCCAATTTACATTTAAAGTTAATATTCTTATGTGCAAATTTGGTCCTGTCATTATGATGTTAGCTGGTTATTTTGCTCATTAGTTGATGCAGTTTCTTCCTAGCCTTGATGGTCTTTACATTTTGGCATGTTTTTGCAGTGGCTGGTACTGGTTGTTCCTTTCCATGTTTAGTGCTTCCTTCAGGAGCTCTTTTAGGGAAGGTCTGGTGGTGACAAAACCTCTCAGCATTTGCTTGTCTGTAAAGTATTTTATTTCTCCTTCACTTATTAACCTTGTTTGGCTGGATATAAAATTCTGGGTTGAAAATTCTTTTCTTTAAGAATGTTGAATATTGGCCCCCACTCTCCTCTGGCTTGTAGAGTTTCTGCTGAGAAATCAGCTGTTAGTCTGATGGGCTTCCCTTTGTGGGTAACCCGACCTTTTTCTCTGGCTGCCCTTAACATATTTTCCTTAATTTCAACTTTGGTGAATCTGACAATTTTGTGTCTTGGAGTTGTTCTTCTCAAGGAGTATCTTTATGGTGTTCTCTGTATTTCCTGAATCTGAATGTTGGCCTGCCTTGCTAGATTGGGGAAGTTCTCCTGGATAATATCCTGCAGAGTGTTTTCCAACTTGGTTCCATTCTCCTCGTCACTTTCAGGTACACCAATCAGACGTAGATTTGGTCTTTTCAAATAGTCCCATATTTCTTGGAGGCTTTGTTCATTTCTTTTTATTCTTTTTTCTCTAAACTTCCCTTCTCGATTCATTTCATTCATTTCATCTTCCATCACTGATACCCTTTCTTCCAGTTGATTGCATTGGCTCCTGAAGCTTCTGCATTCTTCACGTAGTTCTCGAGCCTTGGCTTTCAGCTCCATCAGCTCCTTTAAGGACTTCTCTGCATTGATTATTCTAGTTATCCATTCGTCTAATTTTTTCTCAAGGTTTTTAACTTCTTTGCCATTAGTTTGAATTTCCTCCTGTACCTTGGAGTCATTTGATCATCTGAAGCCTTCTTCTCTCAACTTGTCAAAGTCATTCT
Source organism: Nomascus leucogenys (assembly GCF_006542625.1). Taxonomy (NCBI): domain Eukaryota; kingdom Metazoa; phylum Chordata; class Mammalia; order Primates; family Hylobatidae; genus Nomascus; species Nomascus leucogenys. Next base: position 122,933,233 of record NC_044382.1, read on the forward strand.
CTGTCCAGCTTTGTTCCATTGCTGGTGAGGAGCCGCGTTCCTTTGAAGCAGGAGAGGCATGCTGCTTTTTAGAGTTTCCAGTTTTTCTGCTCTGTTTTTCCCCCATTTTTGTGGTTTTATCTACTTTTGGTCTTTGATGGCAGTGACGCACAGATGGTTTTTGGTGTGGATGTCCTTTCTGTTTGTTAGCTTTCCTTCTAACAGAGAGGACCCTCAGCTGCAGGTCTGTTGGAGTTTGCTAGAGGTCCACTCCAAACCCTGTTTGCCTGGGTATCAGCAGCGGTGGCTGTAGAACAGCAGATATTGGTGACCCACAAATGCTGCTGCCTGATTGTTCCTCTGGAAGTTTTGTCTCAGAGGAGTACCCAGCCGTGTGAGGTCTCAGTCTGCCCCTACTGGGGGGTGCCTCCCAGTTTGCCTGCTCAGGGGTCAGGGACCCACTTGAGGAGGCAGTCTGCCCATTCTCAGATCTGCAGCTGTGTGCTGGGAGAACCACTACTCTCTTCAAAGTTGTCAGACAGGGACATTTAAGTCTACAGAGGTTACTGCTGTCTTTTTGTTTGTCTGTGTCCTGCCCCCAGAGGTGGAGCCTACAGAGGCAAGCAGGCCTCCTTGAGCTGTGGTGGGCTCCAACCAGTTCGAGCTTCTGGGCTTCTTTGTTTACCTAATCAAGCCTGGGCAATGGCAGGCGCCCCTCCCCCAGCCTCGCTGCCGCCTTGCAGTTTTGATCTCAGACTGCTGTGCTAGCAATCAGCAAGACTCAATGGGCATGGGACCCTCCGAGTCAGGTGTGGGATATAATCTCCTGGTGTGCTGTTTTTTAAGCCCGTTGGAAAAGTGCAGTATTAGGGTGGGAGTGACCCAATTTTCCAGGTTCTGTCTGTCACCCCTTTCTTGGACTAGGAAAGGGAACTCCCTGACCCCTTGCACTTCCCAATGAGGCAATCCCTCGCCCTGCTTCAGCTCGCACACAGTGCACTGCATCCACAGTCCTGCACCCACTGTCTGGCACTACCAGGTTCATCTCACTAGAAAGTGCCAGGAAAGGATATTCTTGTCTCAAGGCTCATGTTGTGGTGGGCTGGTGGCTCTCCTTCTTTCCCAGTGGCATGTCCAATCCATTGTATATCCACACTCTTACAAACCTCCTATTCTGAGACTATGCCACCTGGCTATACCACCTTACTCCTGACTCAGAACCTTCCTCTCCACCCCAACTCTTTTTATCATTTTATGTAATACGAACCTATGAATGGAAACCTTCTGGAACACACTGAGACACTCAAATTCTTGACTCCCTTCTTTTGTAACTTGAGTTAACTTCAACACACCACTCTCATAGTTACACCATGGTGGGATGTTGTCATCACTAACAATTGTACAGCCTCTCTACTGCTAGCACACTTGCTTAACTACTACCACTTTAAAATGTTTCAACCCCAACCTGATTTCTAATCCACCAGACCTGTCACTTTTTTTCTTTTTCTAGAGATTTATCCTACATTTACTTTTCTCCTTATCCCACTTAGATGACATGCTCCAACACTATATTTCTGCAAACACCATCAATTCCCTTGCCCCTTCTCTCCCTCCATTATACCCACCTGGAAAAACTGCCACACTGGAGACAAAGCAACCATTTACCATATCTGTCCCTCACCCAAACAGCTTAATATTTCTAGAGAAATTTAAATAACCAGAAAAAAAAGTTTTCCATTTAATTTATATTCACATATTGCAAATAGAATCTCAACTCCCTAGCAATTCTATTTGTTACTACAGTAAATTTGATTTGCAGTCTTGTAAGAAGACTTTTACATGTTCACTTTTCTCCTCAAATTCCCCACCCCACTCTTGGTCTCAGATGTTGGCCTTGCCTCATACTGCACAATACTTCCTTGTCTTTTTACCACCAGATCTGTAAATATTTGCCCATGTGCACACATATTCCACAGTTTCCCTTTCTTACAATTAAAGAAGTGACCTGTGCTTTGCTAAGGTTTTCCCCAATGCTTTCACAGGGACTTTGGCTGCCATAATTCTCCAGCAACATCAATCTTTTTCCCTCTACAGTATTATTTCCAGCAGCATACAAAAATGCTATAATATGTCTTGTCATGAAGAAGACTAAGAGGAGGAAGAGGAGAGAAGAAACTACACCTTTATATATCCTGTCAACCATTGCTCTTCTTTACATGCAAAATTTTCTAAAGAATTGCTTGCACACATAGTCTCTATAACCTGCTTCCCATCCACTCCTCAAATCCCTTCAACCTAGTATCTTCCCCCATCTTCCTTGTATGTTCTCTTTTTTGATAGTGCCTAGAAAAGCTGAGGACTTTTGTAAATTCATTCTGATTTACTCTTTTAAAAGAACTACTCATGTGTCACCAGATTCTGTTTTGATTTTTAAGTAGACAAACACAGTATCTGCAAATATGTGATTTTTTTCCAAAAGTAATGCTATTATGTATTTTGTTCTCCTTATTGCACACATTAGGACTTCTAGTACAAAATAGAATGGTAGCAATGAAAACAGACAGTCTTGACATAATTCTGACTTCAAAAAGAATGCTTTGTGTATGATTTTTTGCGTTTATTTTGAAATGATTTCAGGCTTTTAAAACCTGCATAAATTGTACAAGAAAATCATATATATATATAACATAAATGGTAAGAAACATTAACATGATTCTAAAGACACAGGGGCATACTTAGAGAAGTGCCACTCTCCCCATGCCTTCCAACCCATTCTCATCTCCTGTCCTTTTTATTATATTCCACCATTCCTATGTTTCTTTTTGTACAGTAAGAAGATACATTTTTATTTCTTCTTCTTTCTCACACAAAATGAAATGTACTATATTCTTTTACATTTTATATATTTTTAATTAACAATATACCCTGGAAATCATTCCATATTTTTATTCATAGAGATTATCTTCATTGACCCTCCAGCTTGTGGTTATACCACAGTTTCTTCAGTCACTCTCCTATGCATGGGTATTTGTTTCTGTTATTTCACAACTTTAAAAATGCTGCCATGAATAACCATGTGCATTTATAATTTATAAAGGAAAAGAGGTTTAATGGACTCAGTTCCACATAGCTGGGGAGGCCTTACAATCATGGCAGAAGGCAAAGAAGGAGCAAAGTCAAGTCTTACGTGGCAGCAGGCAAGAGAGAGAGCATGTGCAGGGGAACTCCTCTTAATAAAACCATCAGATGTCATCAGACTTATTCATTATCATGAAAACAGCATGGGAAAGACCCACCCCATGATTCAATTACCTCCCACTGGGCCCCTTCCATGACACGTGGGAATTATGGAAGCTAAAATTCAAGATTTTGGTGGGGATGTAGGCATACCATATCATTCTACCCTGACCCCTCCCAAATCTCAAGTTCTCCTTTTCAAAACCAATCATGCCTTCCCAACAGTCTCCCAAAATCTTAACTCATGTCAGCATTAACTCAAAAGTCCACAGTCCAAAGTCTTATCTGAGACAAGGCAAGTCCCATCCGCCTATGAGCCTGTAAAATCAAAAGCAAGTTAGTTACTTCCTAGATACAATGGGGGTCCAGGTATTACGTAAATACATTTATTCCAAATGGGAGAAATTGGCCAAAACCAAGGGGCTACAGGCCCCATGCAAGTCTGAAATCCAATGAGGCAGTCAAATCTTAAAGCTCTGAAATGATCTCTTGTGACTTCATGCCTCACATCCACATCACACCCATGTAAGAGGGGGGCTCCCATGGCCTTGGGCAGCTAAACAGCTGTGGCAGGGTACAGCTCCCACCCCAGCTGCTTTCACTGACTGGGATTGAGGGCCTGCAACTTTTCCAGGTGCACAATGCAAGCTGTATGTGGACCTACCATTCTGGGCTCTGGAGAATAATTACCCTCTTCTCACAGCTCCACTAGGCAGTGCCCCAGTGGAGATGCTGTGTGGGTGCCCTGACCCCACATTTCCCTTCTGCACTGCCCTAGCAGAGGTTCTCCATGAGTGCTCCACCCCTACAGCACACCTCTGTCTGGACATCCAGGCATTTCCATACAGCCTCTGAAATCTAGGAGAAGGTTCCCAAACCTCAGTTGTTGACTTCTGTGTACCTGCAGGCACAATAACACATAGAAGCTGCAGAGGCTTTGGCCTTGCACCCATTGAAGCTATGGCCCAAGTTGTACCTTGGCCCCTTTTAGCCATGGCTAGAGCAGCAGGGATGCAGGGCATAAAGTCTCTAGGCTGCACACAGCAGAATGTCCCCGGGCCTGGCCCACAACATCATATTTTCCTCCTAGGCCTCTGGGCCTGTGATGGGGGTGGGCTGCCACAAAGGTCTCCAACATGCTCTGGCAACATTTTCTCCATTGTCTTGGTGATTCATATTTGGATCCTCATTACTTATGTAAATTTCTGCAGCCAGCTTGAATTTCTCCCCAGAAAATGGGTTTTACTTTTCTATCACATCATCAGGCTGCAAATTTCCCAAACTTTTATGCTCTACTTCCTCTTGAATGCTTTGCAACTTAGAAATTTATTCTGCCAGGTAACCTACATCATCTTTCTCAAGTTCAAAGTTCCACAGATCTCTAGGGTAGGGGCAAAATGTGGCCAGTCTCTTTGCTAAAGCATAACAAGGGTCACCTTTGCTCCTGTTCCCAACAATTCCCTCATCTCTGTCTGAGACCACCTGGCCTGGACTTTATTGTTCACATTACTATCAACATTTAGGTCAAAGCCATTCAACAAGTCTCTAGGAAGTTCCAAACTTTCCCCCATCTTTTTATCTTCTTCTGAGCCTTCCAAACTATTCCAATCTCTGCCTGTTACCCAGTTTCAAAGTCACTTTCACATTTTCGGGTATCTTTACAGCAGTGCCCACTCCAGTACCAATTTACTGTATTTGTCTGTTGTCAGGCTGCTAATAAAGATATAGCTGAGACTGGATAATTTATAAAGAAAATGAGATTTAAGCACTTACATTTCCACATGGCTACAGAGGTCTCACAATCATGGCAGAAGGCAAATGAGGAGCAAAGTCAAGTCTTGCATGGCAGTAGATGAGACAGAGTATGTGCTGGGGATCTCCCCTTTATAAAACCATCAGAACTCATAAGACTTATTCACTATCACAAGAACAACATGGAAAAGACCTACCCTCATAATTCAATTACCTGCCACCGGGTTCCTTCCACAGCACGTAGGAATTATGGGAGCTAAAATTCAAGATTTGAGCATGGAAACAGCCAAACCATATCATGTGTCTTCAAGGTAAATTTCTAGAAGTGGAAGTGCTGAGTCAAAAAGTAAACATTTTTACTGTTAAAACCTACATTAATAACCATAAGACTGAAAATATATCCAAGATCATTTCTAAACCAAAATAGTATGAAACTAGAAATCAATAACAGAAAGAATCTTGGAAAGTTCACAAATATGTAAAAATTAAACATACTCCTAAACAACGAGTGGGTCAAATAAGTTATAAAAACAGAAATTTAAAATACCTTGAAGGTCAGGCACAGTGGCTCACACCTGTAATCCCAGCATTTTGGGAGGCCAAGACAGGCTGATGGCCTGAGGTCAGGAGTTCAAGACCACCCTGGGCAATACAGTGAAACCCTGTCTCTACTAAAATACAAAAAATTTGCTGAGTGTGGTGGTGTGCGCCTGTAGTCCCAGCTACTCAGGAGGCTGAGGCAGGAGAATTGCTTGAAACTGGGAGGCAGAGGTTGCAGTGAGCCGAGATCGTGCCACTGCACTCCAGCCAGGGTGCAACAGAGTGAGACTCCTTCTCCAAAAATACATAAATAAATAAATAAATAAATAAAAATACCTTGAGTGCTTTTTCCTATGAATATTGGCCATGTGTATATATTCTTTTCAAAAGTATCTGTTCATGTCCTTTGTTCACCATCTAATGGAGCTATTTGTTTTTTGCTTGCAGATTTGTTTAAGTTCCTTATAGATTCTAGATATCAGACCTTCATCAGATGCAGAGTTTGCAAATATTTTCACCTATTTTGTAGGCTGTTTACTCTGCTGATAGTTTCTTTTGCTGTGCTAAAGCTCTTTAGTTTAATCACCACATCTTACCTTGAATTTTTGTTGCAATTGCTTTTGGCATCTTGGTCGTGAAATCTTTGCCTAGTCTTATGTTCAGAATGGTATTTCCTAGGTGATCTTCCAGGATTTTTTTTTTTAACATTCCATGTTTTACATTTAAGTCTTTAATGAATTTTAAGTGAATTTTTGTATATGGTATGAGGAAGGGATACAGTTTCAAACTTAATATGCTAGCCAGTTATCCTAGCATCATTTATTGAATGGGGAGTACCTTCCCCACTGTTTGCATCTGTTGAGTTTGTCAAAGATCAGGATGTGGTAGGTGTGTGACATTATTTCTGGGCTCTCAATTCTGTTCTGTTGTTCTATGTGTCTGTTTTTGTACCAGTACCATGCTGTTTTGGTTTTTATACCTTTGTAGTATAGTTTGAAGTTGGGTAATGTGATGCCTCCCACTTTGTTCTTCTTGCTTAGGACAGCCTTGGTTATTCAGGCCCTTTTTTATTCCATATGAATTTTTAAATAGTCTTTTTCTAAATCTGTGATCAATGTGATTGGTAGTTTGATAGGAATAGCATTGAATCTATAAATTGCTGTGGGCAGTATGGCCATTTTAGCAATATTGATTTTTCCTATCCTTGATCGTGGAATTTTTTCTATTTATTTGTGTCACTTCTGATTTCTTTGAGCAGTGTTTTGTAATTCTTGTTGTAGGGATATTTTACCTCCCTGGTTAGCCGTTTTTCTAGGTATTTTATTCTTTTTGTGGTTATTGTGAATGGGATTGCATTTCTCTGTTGACTCTTATTTTGGAAATGGTTGGTGTATAGGAATGCGACTGATTTTTGTACACTGATTTTGTATTCTGAAATTTTCCTAAACTGTTTATCAGACCAAGGAGCTATTTGGATGAGACTATGGGGTTTTCTAGGTATAGAATTATAACATCTAGAGACAGGGAGAGTTTCACTTTCTGTCATCCTATTTGGATGGCTTTTATTTCTTTTTCTTCACTGACTGTTCTGGCCAGGACTTCCACTAGTATGTTGAACAGAGAAAAACCATTGAGATTGTTTGGCTCTGTGTCCCCACCAAATCTCACTTTGAATTGTAATAATTCCCACGTGTTGTGTCAGGGACCAAGTGGGAGGTAATTGAATCATGGGGGCAGATTTTTCCCATACTTTTCTTGTGATAGTGAATAAGTCTCATGAGATCTGACGGTTTTATAAAGGGGAGTTCCCCTGCACACACTCTCTCGCCTGCCACCATGTAAGACAAGACTTTGCTCCTCATTCACCTTCCACCATGATTGTGAGGCTGCTCAACCACGTGGAACCGTGAGTCAATTAAACCTCTTTCTTTTATAAATTTCCCAGTCTTGAGTATGTCTTTATTAGCAGTGTGAGAACAGACTAATAAAAACATGGAAAGAATCAATATATCTAAGAGTTGGTGCTTTTTTTTTTTTTTTTTTTTGAGATGGAGTCTCTCTCTGTCACCTAGGCTGGAGTGCAGTGATGTGATCTCAGCTCACTGCAACCTCCACTTCCCAGGTTCAAGCAATTCTTCTGCCTCAGCCTCCCAAGTATCTGGGACTACAGGCGCATGCCACCATTTGTGGCTAATTTTTGTATTTTTAGTGGAGATGGAGCTTTGCCATATTGGCCAGGCTGGACTTGAACTCTTGACCTTGTGATCCACCCACCTTAGCCTCCCAAAGTGCTGGGATTACAGGCTTGAGCCACTGTGCCCAGCCAGAGTTGGTTTTTTGGGAAAAAAAAAAATCAACAAATCCTTAGCTAGACTAAGAAAAAAAAGATAACTCAAATAAAATCAAAGTAAAGAAATTAAAACATAGGCCTCAGAAGTAAAAAGCATCATAAGAGATTATTATGAACAATTATATGCCAACAAACTGAATAACCTAAAGGAAGTTGATAAATTCCTAGAATAATGCAACCTACCATGATTGAATAAGGAAGAAAAATAAAGTCTGAACAGTTCAATAACAAATAAAAGAGATTGAAGAAGTGATCAAAAACCTTTCAAAACAAAAAAAAAGCCCAGGACCACGTGGTTTCATGGCTAAATTCTATCAAACATTCAAAGAAGAATTAATACAATTTCTTAAACTCTTCCAAAAAATAGAGCTAGAGTGAATATTTTTAAACACATTTTATGAAATCAACATCACCTTGATATCTGAACCAAACACATCACAAGGAAACAAAAGTACAGGCCAAACTCTTTGATGAACACTGATGCAAAAAATCCTTAGTAAAATATTGGCAAATTGAATCCAATAACACATCAAAAAGATTATACATCATGACCACATTGGATTTATCCCTGGCATGCAAGTCTGGCTTAATGTATGCAAATCAATCAATATGATACATCACATTAACAAAATGAAAGATAAAAACCACATGATCACTTTACTTACATTAAAAAAAAAGCATTCTATGAAGTCCCACATCCTTTCTTGGTTAAAAATTCTCAACAGTTTAGGCACAGAAAGAAACTTCCTCACCATAATAAAGGACATTTGTGAAAAACCCACGACAAACATCATAATCAATGAGGAAAAACTGAAAGCTTCTCCACTTAAATCTCATGCCAGGCAAGTATGCCCACTCTCACCACTTCTATTTGACATAGTACTGGAAGTACCAGCAGGAGCAATCACATAAGAAAAGGAAATAAAAGGCATCTGAGTCAGAAAAGTAGGAGTTTATTTCTATTTGCAGATGACATAATCCTATATGTAAAGAAAAAGAAGATTCCACAAAAAATTTGTTAGAACTATTAAGTGAATTTATTAAATAGTAGTGTATAAAATCAATGTACAAACATCAGTAGCATTTTTATACACAAATAACCGACTTGAAAAAGAAAACAATCACTTTTATGATAGTATCAAAAAACACAAAAAAACTTAGAAATAAATTTAATCAAGGAGGTAAAAGATCTGTACATAGAAATCTTTATGAAAAAAATTGAAGAGACAAATAAATGGAAATATATCCTATATTCACGAAGCCAAAGAATTAGTCTTGTTAAAATGTTCAAACTACCCAAAGCAATATACAGATTCAATGCAATCTCTATCAAAATTCAAAAATGATTCTGAGAAAGAAAAACAAAGTCGGAGGCATCACACTTCCTGATTTTGAATTATATTACAAAGATATAGTAATCAAAAAAGTATGACACTGGCATAAACACAGACACATAGACAGGTGGAATAAAATAGAGAACCCAGAAATAAATCCACACATACATGGTCAACTAATTTTTGACAAGGGCATCTAGAGGATCCAATGGGGAAAAGATAGTCTCTTCAATAAATAATGCCGATAAAACTTGATTTCCAAATTCCAAAGAATGAAATTGGACTCTTATCTTACACCATACCCAGAAATCAACTAAAAAGTGGGTAAGACCTAAATATAAGATCAGAAACTAGAAAACTTCTAGAAGAGAACATAAGGAGAATGCTTTTGGACATTGGTCTTGGCAATAACTTTTTAGATATCATACTGAAAGCTCAAGCCACAAAAGTAAAAATAAGTATGGGACCACAGTAAACTAAAAAGCTTCTGCATCACAAAGGAAGCAGTCAACAAAATAAAATGGCAGCCTACAGACTGGGAAAAAGTATTTGCAAACCATGTACCGATAAGGGGTTAATATCCAAAATTTATAAAGATTTCACACAACTCAATAGTAGAAAAACAAATAACATGATTAAAAATGGGCAAAAGACCTGAATAGACTTTTCTCCAAAGAAGACATCTAAATGGTCAACAGATACAAGGAAAAGGTGCTCAACATCACTAATTATCAGGAAGATGGAAATCAAAACCATCATGGGTACCATCTCATACACATCAGGATGGGTATTATCAAAAAGTTAAAAAGTAACAAATATTGACAAAGGTGTGGAGAAAAGAAAACTCTTGTATACTGTTGGTGGAAATGTAGATTGGTACAGCCATTATGGAAAACAATATATAGGTTTCTAAAGAAATTAAACATAGAACTAGCATATGACCCAGCAATCCCTCTTCTGAGCATATGCCAAAAGGAAATGAAATCACCACCTCATAAAGATACTGTCCATCATTATTCACAATAGCCAAGTTATGAAACAACCGAAGTGTCTGTCAATGGATAAATGGATAATCCATGGTATATGTACACATGCACTAAAATATTATTCAGTCCTAAAAAAAAAAAAGACTGAGATCTTGCCATTTGCCACAACGTAGATGAGCCTGGAAGACATTATACCAAATGAAATAATCCAGACACAGAATGAAAAACATTACATAATTTCACTTAAACATGGAATCTAAAAAAAAAATGTTTTCAAATATACAGAGATAGAGAACAAAACATTGGTTGCCAGGGGATGGTGGGGAGATGTAGGTCAGAAGACACAAAGTAGCTAATATGCATTGCCAGGCATAGCTGTAATCCCAGCTACTCAGGAGGTTGAAGTGGGAGGATCACTTGAACCCAGAAGTTTGAGACCAGGCTGGGCAATAAAGCAAGATTTCTTCTCTAGGGAAAAAACTGGTCATGGCTTTAGTGAGCTATGCCAGCCTGGGTGACAAAGTGAGACCCCATCTGAAAAAATGGTGGTTAATATGTAGGATGAGCAAGCCTAAATATATAATATATGATATAAAGACTACAGGTAATAAAATTGTTCTGTATTTTGAATTCATGCAAAATGAGTAGATTTTAGCTGCTCTTGCCACAGAAAAAAATGGGTAACTATGTGAGACTATGTATATATATTTCAGTGCAGGAGTGAAAGTGTATTAAAAAGCTTTGGAACAGTGAGGCAAGGAAAGAAAAGAAGGAAAGTACAACTTGGAAGAGGGCCAAGCAGGTGTCTTGAGAAATCAAGTGCACCAACAATAAATATAGTAATGTGCTTCACTACAGTAACTTTTTGCTATCTATATGTATCCTATAACATCATGTTGTATACCTAAACATACAAAATAAAATTTATTTTTAAAAGAGAATTTTTAAAAGGTAAATGCCTATGTAACTTTCCTACCTATTGCTAAATTCCATCCAAAAGTAATTTACTAGTTTTAATTTCCACCATTAATGTATGAAAGTGGCTGTTTTCCCCACAACCTCACCAAAATAATTTGTAGTAGTATTGTGTTTAATTTGTATCAATATGATAGGTGACAAATGGTACCACATGTGGTTTTATCTTGCATTTCTGTAATTATGAGTGAGGTTAAAGAGTCTTTTTATATCAAAAGGTGATTTTAATGTCTTTTTTTCTTTTTGTCTGTTCATGTCATCTCATTTTCCTATCAGGTCTTCCTATTTTATGTGCTCAATATCTTAGACTCCTATATCTAATAGAGATATTACCCTTTACCTAAAATATATGTGGAAATATTTTTCTGCCAGTTTGCCATTTGCCTTTTGCCTTATGGTTCCTTTTGATAGATAAATTTTTATATAGTAAAATTTATCAATCTTTTATAGCCTCTGGTTTTGAACCATAGTTAGAAAACCTTTTCTTTAACTCAGGTTATAGAAAAATTGACCCATTTTTCTTCTACTGCTTGGTTGGCTTCATTTTTGTGTTTAAAACCTACATACATTTGGAGTTGAATCTTGTGTGTGGTGTGAGAAAATGATGTAATTTTATCTTTTTCCAAATCAGTGAACAGGTTTTTTTCAACACTATTTATTTAAAAATACATCTTTTACCTAGTAATTTCAGATGTCACCTTTATCATGTATACAATTTCCAGGTGTACTTGATGCTTTTCCTGAACTTTTTATTTTACATCACTAGCTTGCTTGTTTACTTATGTATCAGTGTACTTATGTACACCGTTTCATTGCAGAGGCTTTATGTTTTAATGTTAGATAAAACATTAGTTCCCTTCATGTTTGGTTGTGGGGCTTTTGGGGTTTGTTTGGTTTTGTTTTGCCACTTTCCTAGATATTCTTGCATGTTTGTCTTTCCAATTGATCTTTAGAATCAACCTGCCAAGCCTTGTAGGAAAATTTACTGGTGTTTCTGTAGAAATTTCATGAATGGGCCAGGCGCGGTGGCTCACGCCTGAGATCCTAGCACTTTGGGAGGCCAAGGCGGGAGGATCATGACGTTAAGAGATTGAGACCATCCTGGACAATATGGTGAAACCCCATCTCTACTAAAAATACAAAAATTAGCCTGGCGTGGTAGCAGGTGCCTGTAATCCCAGCTACTCAGGAGACTGAGGCAGGAGAATTGCTTGAACCCAGGAGGCAGAGGTTGCAGTGAGCCGAGATCTTGCCGTTGCACTCCAGCCTGGGCGACAAAGGTGAAACTCAGTCTCACAAAAAATAATAAAAAGAAAAAGAAAAAAAATTTCATGAATGAATTTAGAGTCATCCCATCAAAAATAAGGCATGTCTTTTCAGGTGCTCAAGGATCCTTTTGAGTCTTCCATGAGTATATTAAAGTTTCCTCAAATAAGGTTTGCACATTTCTTGTTAAGTTTATTTCTAGATATTTAGTCTTCTTTGCCACTATAATATGTTGGTTTTTTTCTACCTTCATATCCTGTAACTCATTATTTTTTGTAGATATATAGGTTGTTGGTTTTTTATCTAAATTTTATAGCCTACAACTTCCCTGCCTTTTTATTGTTTGTGTTAATTTTATCGTTAATTTTCTAGAGTTTTTCATGTATGCTATCATGTCATTAGCAAACTGAAATAATTTTATTTATTTATTTATTTTGCAAAGTTTTATTCTCTAGTTGATCTTGCGTGTCTAAGTGTATTGGCTAATACTTCCAATACGATGTTAAGTAGTAATGGAGATAATAGGAATTCTCTACACTTCTCTATGTTTAAAGTTATGGGCCGGGACCAGTGGTTCATACCTGTAATTCCAGCACTTTGGGAGGCTGAGGCAGGCGGATCACAAGGTCAAGAGAATGAGACCAACCTGGCCAACATGGTGAAACCCCATTTCTACTAAAAATACAAAAATTAGCTGGGCATGGTGGCAGGCACCAGTAGTCCCAAATACTCAGGAGGCTGAGGCAGGAGAATTGCTTGAACCCGGGAGGCAGAAGTTGCAGCGCCGAGATTGTGCCACTGCTCTCCAGCCTGGGGACATAGTGAGACTCCGTCTCAAAAATAAATAAATAAATAAATAAATAAATAAATAAATAAATAAATAAAATAAAAAATAAATAAAGTTATATATTGGGACCCCTACTTACTTGAAGGATAGGCTGGCTGAAATGAATTTTTAGTTCAAACTTTTTTGGAGTCCGTTGAAAATTTTTTGTTGTTGTTTTTGAGGAATCTAATTTCAGGTTGAATTCTCTGTTTTTGTATTTGATCTTTACACTTGAATCCTTGAGGATTTTTTTATATTAGAATTCCAATCATCTTTCTCAGATATGTCTTAAGGTTAATTTTTCTTGGTTAATTTCCAGATGTTCAGTGATGTCTTAATATATGGATCTGGATTTTATTTCTGAAAGTTATCTTGAATTATAGTTTTAAAAGGTAGTTCTATTCTGTTGCGCTGTTTCTCCTCCTACAATTGTTTTAATTAAGATTTTATCGTTTCTTCTTTGTCTTCCATTTCAACCACTTCCTTTCTGACTTTTTTTTACTTCTATCCATATCCTATATTTATTCTCTGGGTTGTTTTCTATGTTTCTTCAATGCTTCTTTTAAAATTTCCTTTTGAGCCTATTCTCCCTTGGGCAACTTTTAATTTAGTCTCTATTCGTGATGTGATATGGTCTTTTTTCTTCTATTTCTTTCCGGGGTTTAATCAAGTCTCTTTTCATTTCTTTCTTTGGTTTTGTCTATTTCTGTTTTTAATGCTTGCATTTTTTATTCAAGATAAGTTTTCATACCCAAATGCTTGTTTGAGTATATTGCATCAGTTTAGAGTATTGCATTACAGTTTCTTATGCTTCTTGGTTGCTTTGTTTGTTGTTTCTTTGTTTGAATAAATGAACTTTTTATCAACTAAGGTAGATTGACTCTCATTTTCTGATTCGGTAACTTTACATAGATTTATTCACACAGGAAACAAAAGCAAAAATAGACAAATGGGAATACAACAAACTTAAAAGCTTATTCTGCACAGCAAAAAAAAAAAATCAACCGAGTGAAAAGACAAACTGCATAATGGGAGAAAATATTTGCAAACTGCATCTGACAAAGGGTTAATATCCAGACTATATTAGGAACTCAACTCAATAGCAACAACAACACAAAAATCTGATATAAAATAATCAAAAAATCTGAATAGACATTCCTAAAAAGAAGATATACAAATAGTCAACAGATACATGAAAACTTGCTCAACATCACTAATCATCAGGGAAATGCAAATAAAAAACACAATTAGATATCACCTCATTCCAGTCATAGTGGCTACTATCAAAAATCAAAAGATAGACTGGATTAAGAAAATGTGACACATATACACCATGGAATACTATGCAGCCATAAAAAATGATGAGTTCATGTCCTTTGTAGGGACATGGATGAAACTGGAAACCATCATTCTCAGTAAACTATGGCAAAGACAAAAAACCAAACACCTCATGTTCTCACTCATAGGTGGGAATTGAACAATGAGAACTCATGGACACAGGAAGGGGAACATCACACTCCAGGGACTGTTGAGGGGTGGGGGTAGGGGGGAGGCACAGCATTAGGAGATATACCTAATGCTAAATGACAAGTTAATGGGTGCAGCAAACCAACATGGCACATGGATACACATGTAACAAACCTGCACATTGTGCACATGTACCCTAAAACCTAAAGTACAATAATAAAAAAAAATAATAAAAATAAAAATTAAAAAATCAAAACATAAATGTTGGCAAAGATGTGGAGAAAAAGGTATCCTTACACCCTGCTGGTGGCCATGTAAATTAGTACAGCCATTATGGAAAACAGCATGAAGTTTCCGCAAATAATTAAAAATGGAACTACCATATTATCCAGTAATCCCACTGCTGGGTATATATCCAAAGTAAATGAAATCAATATGTCAACAAGATATCTGCATTCCCATGTTTATTGGAGCATTCTTCACAATAACCAAGATGTGGAACCAACCTAAATGTCCATCAACAGATGAATGGTTAAATGAAATGTTATATGTACACAACAGAATACTATTCAGCCACACACAAAAAAAATAAAATAAAAATAAAATCCTGTCATTGGCAGCAACATGGATGAACCTGGAGGACATTTTAAGTGAAATAAGCCAGGCACAGAAAGTCAAATATGCAGTATATCACCCATATGTGGAATCTAAAGAAGGTGATTTCATAGAAGTAGAGAGTAGAACGGTGATTAATAGAAGCCAGAGAGGGGAGGGAGAAGGGATAGATAGGGAGAGATTGGTCAATGGGTACAATGTCACCGTTAGATGGGAGAAATAAGTTTGAGTATTATAGTATAGCAGAGTAACTACGGTTAAAAATATTGTATTCCATAATTCAAAACAGCCAGCAGAAAGGATTTTGAATGTTCTCACCACAAATAAATGACAAATGCATGAGGCAATAGTTATCCTAAATATTGATTGTATTTTTTACACAATGCATACATGTATCAAAATGTCACACAGTACCCCATAAATATGTACAATTATTATGTGTCAAAAACAAAATTTAAGAAAAAAACATACTTATTCAGTTATTTTCTATTCATTTTGTGAGTTTGAGGTGGGTTTCTAGATTTCTTATTCAATGTCACAATCTTCTACTAGTAAGCAATTTCTGCTTCTTTAGTTGATGAATTTTAGTGTTTCTGTTTATCCATTCTCTTAATTTTTGAAAAATTGTATGCTGATAGAAAAGTTGCAGGGAGCTCCTGTATATCCCCTAGCCAGGTTCAGCTTCCTTTAGTGTTAAAACTAAGAAACCGCCATTCATATATCAGTATTAACCAAACTCTGGACTTCATTTCAATTTCCATTCCAAGATCCAATCCAGTATATCACATGGCATTTAATTGTCATCTCTCCCTTGGTCTATGACAGTTTCTCAGTATTCTCTAACTTTTCATGACCTTAACAGTTTTGTGCAGTACTGGTAATGTATCTTGTACAATGTCTCTCAATATGAGTTTGTGTGATGTTTTTCTCATGCACTGTGAGACTGGACTATATTCGAGCTTGAAAAGAACAGAGACAATTTGGCAAGAACACCACAGAGGTGAGGTGTCCTTCTAATTACATCACATCGGGGGTACAGAATACCCACATGACATCATGGTCATGTTAACCTTGATTATTTGATTAAGATAGCGTTTGTCAGATTTTTCCACTGGAAAATATTATTTTACTTTTTCATATATATCTTTTGGAAGCAAGTCCTACAGTCTGGCTCACAGTTAAAAGAGGAGAGTGAGGGGCTGGTTGTCGTGGCTCACACTTGTAATCCCAGCAATTTGAGAGACCGAGGCGGGTGGATCACCTGAGGTCAGGAGTTTGAGACCCAGCCTGGCCAACTTGGTGAAACCCTGTCTCTACTAAAAATACAAAAATTAGCTGGGCATGGGGGCAGACGCCTGTAATCTCAGCTACTCGGGAGGCTGAGGTAGGAGAATCACTTGAACCCAGGAGGCAGAGGTTCCAGTGAGCCAAGATTGTGCCATTGCACTCCAGCCTGGATGACAGAGGGAGACTCCGTCTCAAAAAAAGAGGAAAAAAAAAGAGGAGAGGGACTAAGCTCTACCTCCTGGACAGGGGAGTGTCAACTTATATTATTTGGAATTCTCCTGTATGGAAAAGTTGTCTCTTCTACTCCAGTTATGTATTTATTTAGTCATTCATTTATAACAGATGAGAATGGACTCATCTACATATATTTTTTACTTTGGCTTATAATTCAATGCTACATTATTTATTTTGCTGCTCAAAATATTCCAACTTGGCCATTGGTAATTCTTTCGAGTTGGCTACTATGTCCCTTTGACATACCTCCATTCTTTTATTTCGTATTGAAAGAGGAATTTTAGCCTTCTAACTTTTGTTCTTCTGTCTTGAAGGACTCTAAATTTGCCCCTATTCTTATCCTTTACCACTCAATTACTACAGAGTGCCTTTCCCTTCCTTTTTGCCTACTTCACACAGAACTATACTTTTAAAGACAGCCACTTCATATCACGTGTATTTTTTGACTCTTCCCTGTAGTCAATGCTGTCATCTAATGGGACAATTTTTTTACTCTTTTTATGTATCAAATAAACTTCTCTTTCCAGTGGTTACCTTGGGGCAATTTCAGGTCCCCTGCTAGTTCTAAACTTCTCTCTTCCTCAGCTTTTCTTTGGACTGCTCTTACTTGCCTCAAACACTTACACCAGAAGCCTGAGTGATCACTTATTGGAATTTGGTGCTTTTTCATTTTTTATTACCAGGTAACTTAAATTTCAGCATATTTTCCCTTTACTTATGCTGAAGGCATGATATTTGTAACATTTTATGTGTTCTAGTTGTTCTGCACTGTTATTTGGAGGATATGGAGATACAGATTTAAGCAGCTGCCATAAGTTCTCATCTACTCCATGAATGATGCTTGATGTTGATGCCTCTATCAACTTAAAGAAGTTTTGTTTAATCTTAGAATTTTTATTTATAATAGGTATATATTTTTACCAAATACTTTCCACATTTAGTGAGATAATAAAATGACACAATCAATTGTCAGTTTTCCATTAATTCTTTAATGCAGTGATTACATTAGGGTTTTTTTTTTTAAGTTGCCTCCTCTTCCATTACTGTAACAATCCCAGAGTTGACGATAATAAATTGGTCTTTTAATTCATTGCAAATTACATTGGTAAATTATTCATTTCAGATTTTTGTACCCACGTTCATAAATGAGATTGCCTACACCTATTTTGTGGGCCTGATATACTTGTCCAGTTCTGATACCAGAGAAGTTTTAGGATTCTGAAATGAGTATCATGCCATGTTTTCCTCTTCTAGAACGCGAGGGTTAACTTTCTCTTAAAGTACTGAAAAAATTTACTTGTAAAAATTCCTGGGTCTAGAAAAGATAAAGCATATTTTATTTTTTGCATGATGTTAGACTTACTGAGGTTTTCTACTTCTTTAATTTTAGTCATTTATATTTCAAAAAACATACTTTATCTAATGTTTTAATTTACTGGTAATATTTATGCTCAGCCTTTCCATTTTTAAAATTTGTCGTATCTACAATTGTGACCCCCCTCACACTTTCGTTGTTGTATCTTTTCTCTATTTTCTAGATAAACCTGACAGTTTAATTTGTTATATATTTTTTAAAGTTTTTATTATTCATCTGCTCCCATATGTGTTCTATTTTGTTTTTATCTCTATTGTCATTCCTTCTAGTTTTTCTAATTTATTGTGTTCTCTGGTTAGCTTCTTATACCGAGCACTCAGTTCAATCACTCTCTCTTTTTCTCATTTGTTAAGGTGTGCATCTAAGTGTAGACTCTTTTCTCTGTGTACCACTTTGGCCATATCCCAAAGCACAGATTTTGAAATATAATGCTCAGTCCTCTTCATTTTTAAGTACTTCATCATTTTTGTTTTTATAATTTTATGAGTGAAGAATTATTTAAATGAGTGTCTTTCCAAAGATTTTTGGAGGTAGAAACTAACTGTGAGAATTTTTACTTGAATTGAGTTATGCACAGTAAATGTGGCTTATGAGATTTTCCCTTTTCTATGTTGGTTTAGGTTTTCTTTGTGACCTAACACATGGTCTGCTTGAGGATGTTTCACAGAAGTGTATGCGTGTGTGTATATGTGTGTGTTTGTGTGTGTGTATATACTCCTCAACTTACAATTGGCTTACATTCTGATAAATTCATTGTAAGTCAAAAGCAACATCAATCAAAACTGCATTTACTTCCCTAATAAACTTATCATGAAGTCAAAAAGTGTTAAATCGAATCTTAAAAGCCCAGATGTTCCTCAATTTATGATGAGGCTCCATGCTGATAAATCTGTCATAAAGTCAAAAAAATCATCAGTCATGCAATCGTTAAGTCCAGATGCTCCTCCACTTACAATGGGGTTATGTCTCAATAAGCCCACTGTAAATTCAAAAAATCATAAGACAAATCATTTTATGTCAAGGACCACCTAAACACACACACACACATATACATATGTTATCACCAAAACTATTTTCTTTTTATACATTCAACTAGATAACACTTCCCAGGCTCCTTTCCAGGAACGTATGGCAAAACAATGAAGGAAAGAGTATGGTGTCTGTCTTAGTGAATTTTGGGATGCTATAGTAGAATACTTGAGACTGATAATTTATAAACAACAGAGATTTATTTCTTACACTTTTAGAGGCTGGGAAGTCCAACATCAAGGGACTCACCTCTGGCAAGGTCTCTTGTGCTACATCATTCTAGGGCAGAGGGCAGAAAGGCAAGAGAGAGTGAGAGAGCAAGACATGGGGGGTAAACTCACCCCTGTTATAACAAACCTATTCCCACTGTAACAGCATTTATCACATTTATTCATCCATGAGGGCAGAAGTATCATGGCCTAATTACCTCTTATTAGGCCCTGCTTCCTAAAACTGTTTCACTGGGGATTCAGTTTCCAACACATGATTTTTGGTAGACACATTCAAACCATAGCAATGTCTACCTCAGGTTTTGGCCATAAAAATCTTCCACTTTTGATCCAATAGGCTCTTTTAAGGCTTGTGGTGATAAACACAGTAAGCTTGTAAGCCAGATGTTAAAGGGGGAAAGATTGTTGATATTGGTTGGGTAATAACTTTGTCCAACATATGGAGAAAGATTCTTGATATTGGTTGGATAATAACTTTATGGATATGACACCAAAAGCACAGGCAACAAAAGCAAAAATAGACAAATGCGTTTATATCAAACTAAAAGCTTTTGCACAGCAAGGGAAACCATCAACAGAATGAAGAGATAAACTGTAGAATGGGAGAAAATATTTGCAAACCATGTATCTGAGAACAGGTTAATATGCAAAATATATAAAAAACTCAAACAACTCAATCACAAGAATTTAAATAACCTGATTTTATAAATGGGCAAAGGACTGGATAGACTTTTGTCAAAAAGAAGTCATACAAACGGCCAATAGGTAATTTTTTTTAAATGCTCCACATCACTAATCATGAGGAAAATGAGAATCAAAACCACAATGAGATGTCACCTCATCCACACTATATCGGATATTATTTTAAAAGATGAAATACAGTAAGTGTTGGTGAGGATGAGTAGAAAAGGGAACACTTGTACACTGTTGATGGCATTATAAATTGGTACAGTCATTTTGGAAAACAGTATAAAGTTTCTTCAAAAAACTAAAAACAGAATTACCATATGATTCAGCAATCCCACTTCTAGGTATATAGACCCCAAAGGAACTGAAATCAGTATGTATAAGAGGTATCTGTCCTCTCATGTTTATTGCAGCATTATTCATAATACCAAGATATAAACAACCTAAATTTCTGTGGACAGATGAATAGACAAAGAAAATGAAAGGTTATTCATTCTTAAAGAAGGAAGAAACCCTGTCATTTGCAGCAAGATGGATGAGCCTGGAGTACATTATGCTAAGTGAAATGAGCTAGAAACAGAAAAACAAACACTGCATGATCTCACCTATATGTGAAATCTAAAATAGCTGCACTCATAGAAGCAGGATAGAATGGTGGTTGCCATATGTTGGTGTGGGGGAAACGGGAAGACGGCCAGAAGTACAAAGTTCCAGTTACGTGAGAGGAATAGTTCTGGAGATCTAACAACAACAACAACTCACCTAACGTAGCAAAAAGAATGCTAACCACCTTTGAAGAAAAAATTTGAAATCTTGGTGCAGGGAAAATTTCTCTTTTAAGAAAAATTTCCACGCCTGGGGTGGAGTATTAAGCAGATAGTACTACAGTTGAAAAGAAAAGTCTAAAATAAAAGAACGAGAAGTGTATACGAAAAAGTGAGAGATGAGAGTTGTCAGATACACTACAGAAGATTGCAATATTCTTGACAAATAAGTCCAGACATAGGAAGTTGAGTGAAGCTGACTACTAACGTCCTTCAGAATTGGAGTTGTATGTGACTACCCTACAAACTGGATCCTTCAGACACACTTGAATCAAATATGAATACAGCATTCCTGAGACAGAGCCCTACCTCTT
Organism: Nomascus leucogenys; assembly: GCF_006542625.1. Lineage (NCBI taxonomy): Eukaryota > Metazoa > Chordata > Mammalia > Primates > Hylobatidae > Nomascus > Nomascus leucogenys. The sequence continues at coordinate 122,954,540 of NC_044382.1, forward strand.
TTTATACATTGTACCCAAAGGTCACAGCTGAGAAGTCTCAGCAGACAATTTGGACAAAATCGGTCTAATTTTAATAAGGGTGCAAAAACTCTCATTTCAAGTTGTGTATTTTTTTCTCTCTTTGATAAAATACCTTCTACATTGTTGTCTCTATCACAACACCTACGTAGCCTATGACACATGGGTGCATAGTGGGGGTAAATGTTGCTCCATGATTCTTTAAATATTTCCAACATTACTTCCACAATTACTTTAGCAACTATTTTTTAAGAACGTGGGTAAATCACTTAGATTATAGAGATACTAAGTTTTAACACTGAAAGTACCAATAGACATGTTCAAGACCTGAGAAGGCAAAAAAAAAAAAAAAAAAAAAGCATTTTATCATTGTCAACTGTGATTGATTGCTCCTGACTGCTTGGAGTTCTGCTTTGTGAAGGACTCTAAGGTCATTTCTATGGCAAGAGTGGTACAATTCATTAGTGATGCCTGCTAGGGAAAATGGTAGCTTGCATTCTGCATGTTCACCATCCCTTCTCTAGGATAATGCCTCCTTTTACAGATACAGGAACTCAGTCTTAGAAAACAATTGGCTCAAAGGCCAATAGCTATTTAGTGTCAAAGCCAAAACAACCTAGGTCTCCTGTATTAGTGCTCATTTCATTGCACAATACTTGGGCTGAGATTTTTGGTTGTTATCAATTTTCCTATAATATTAACTCAACTTTTTGGCTGGGCATGGTGGCTCATGCCTGTAATCCCAGTGCTTTGAGGGGCCAAGGCATGACGATTGCTTGAGGTCAGGAGTTCAAGACCAGCCTGGCCAACATGGTGAAACCCCATCTCTACTAAAAATACAAAAATTAGCCAGGCCTGGTGGTGGGTGCCATTAATCCCAGCTACTGAAGAGGCTGAGGCAGAAGAATGGCTTGAACCGAGGAGGCGGAGGTTGCAATGAGCTGAGATGGTACCACTGCACTCCAGCCTGAGTGACAGAGCAAGACTTCATCTCAAAAAAAAAAAAAATTAACCCAATTTTTGGACTTTAAAAAAATAGCTGAAGAGACAGTAACGGTAAAACCTTCAAAATGAAACATAAACAAAAATCCCTGAAGACAAAGCTACTTATTTTAAAAGACCATTCTAAAAAATGTTAACCTAAAATGTGGTAATATTTATCCCCCCACAAACCAGTATATATTAGTTGTCTGTGGCTGTATAAGAAATCAACCCAAAACATAATGGAAGAAAAAATAATAATAATTATTTATTAACATTTCTCTGTGTCAGAACTTTGGGAGTGCCTTGGCTGGGCAGTATCACTGAGTCTTCTATGAGGATGCAATCAAACAGTGTTAAAGCCGGGGTCATCCAAACAGAGAAAACTTGAATTTCTGGGGGCTGGAATGGCTGGGCACCTAAAGCATCTTCTCTATGTGGTCCCTCCATGTGTTGCCTCCAGCCCACTGGCTTCAGGGTAGCCAAACTTATTACATGTCAGCTCAGGGCTCTCTCAAGGGGCATGTCTTAAAAGAAAGAGAGCCTGGTGGAAGTTAAGGAGCCAGCATCAGGATAATGTAACTTCCACCATAATCTGTTGTTCAAGGCAGTTACAAAGTGCATGCAGATCCTAATTCACAATGAAAGAGTGCCGATGTCACATTGTAAGAAGACAACATGGAATGGTATATATAATACAATCTGCCATGCAGGAGTAGGAAGAGTCCAACAACTAGCATTGCAGGAAAGAGTTCAAAAGCAACCAGGTCATAATGTCCTGAGAATTGGGCTAAGATTATTACTTACCCCAATCATGGTTTCAAATGCAGGGCATTCAGTTAAATTTGAACTTCAGATAAACAATGAATAATTTTCAATACAACTATGTCCCATGCAATATGTGGGACATACTTATCCCCCAAAATTATTTATTATTTGAAATTCAAATTTAGCTAGGCATTCTGAATTTTTATTAGCTAAATTTGGGAACCCTATGCCAGACTGACTCAGACGGACAAGGAATCATATTTCTACATGGTGTTCAGATTGGAAATGAGACCATCTTACTGCTAGTATCATCATTACCAAGTTTGCCTGGATACAGTAACCAAAATTGTCTTATCTGAAGTTGGTTCCATCGCTGGAGTGGAACATGAGTGTCCATGTTCCAAGGAGGGTGTGAATTTGGGATCATTGTCATTTTAGCTCTCCTCTCTTAGTTTCCCAGAGTTTTCTCTTTCAATCTTTCAGTTGTGCGTAAGCTGATCTCCTGGCACTGGTTTTGTTTCCTGACAGGCAACATTAATTCATTTTCACATTCACACTAAAACCACTTCCCTCTCTGTCTAACGACAACAATAATGGTGAAAGCCCACTTGGAAAACAGCTTGATGGAACAGCTGCTTCAGACTCATTAGGAATCTCACACTTTCTGTAATTTAGGGGAAAGGATGCCCACAACCACAAGTACATTGCAGTTCAGGTATCAAGCAGACACTGCACTTCTTTTTCTGGTTCATTTTTCTACTCATACAATTAATATATAAACTATTCACTCAATTATTATAGAACCTTAAGTGACTTGCTAATATTTTCACCACTAATTTCCAGCATATTCAACCAGAATGTCTTGCAATGGCTCTCCCCGTATTCCATAAGTTTCAAAGCTGTCTCGCATTCCCAAAGTCAGTTAAATACTGGCTTAAATCTTCCCTTTTATGTGGCATCATTAGTTGTTGTATAACCCATTCTGAGTCCCCAAATTAAGATCTGAGACTTAAGATATTCATTAACAAACTAAGAACATATTTATCGCTATGTTCTTCCTCTGCTACAGACAACTACAAGTTTTGATGACTCACCTGAATTCAAGTTACCGTGGGAACTATCAGAGTGATGCTACCATATATAGAAAATATCCTTGGATGCAACATATTATTAGGGCCCTCCATCTATTTCATGGGTAGAGCCAGCTTTTCTCTTTCATTGCTGCAATAAAGTATGTAGTAGACACTGTTGGTACCAATACAACATCCATTGTCTTCTTCTTCCTTAATAACAGAACCTCAATTTTTCACAACTATCTGCCTCTTTCCACCATGTGCCTCAGGGAACAGTTCAGGGCTCAGAGAACAAACACTGAGACCAACTGTGAGGTATCCTGATGCATACCAAACTCATCTACAGGTTAGTCTAAGTCAACCAAAGAATACTATTTCCCTGGCCACTGTTATTGGTCCAAGCATAGGCAGGTGGACATGGAAAGGCAAGTAGGTAGCCCCAGTTATACTAAAGGTCACCCTGCAGTAATGTCAGAACTACTCTTGGAATTAAGCCAACATGAACCCCAGCAAAATGGTGAGGCAGAAAGAACCTGGGTCATTGATGGCATCACTGAAGCACTGTGACACCATCTGCTTTGAGCCACAACTGAAGCAAAATAGAAGATAAATTTCTTTACTTATCAATCACTTTGAGTCAGGATTTTCTGATTCTAGCAGTCAAAAGCTTCTTCAGCAACACTAGATATAGAATGTCATGTGATGTAACACAGTGTCAGCCAATAAATTGTCTGATTCTGTGCTGACATTGGCCTAGATAACAAACATCTACCTGCCACTACTGTATTTTTGGGATCTTGCCCTACAAGTGTCAGAGATCCTAAGCAAAATTTGAAGTATCAGAGATCCCAAGCAAAAACACAGAATTTACCGGCTAATGTCCCTGAGAAATACAAAGATTAAATATAAGTTCCGTTAAATTCATAGTTTCTAATAGTATTATCAGGACTTTATTTCTCTTCCCATTTCTCTCCATTCTATTTTTCACCAGTGGGCCTCATTATCAGTAAGAACTTACCCATAGCAGATCAATGACCTCCAGCAGATCCAATTTTATGTTTTAATGTCAGATACAAAGACCCCTCATTTTCTATCAGCATATATATAAATCCCCAAAGAGAGATCTGATTAGCTATTGGTCATGTTCCTCCTCTAAGTAACAGTGGTGCTATAGATTAAATTGTGTCCCCATAAAATTCATATATCGAACTCCTAACTATATTTGGGGAGAGGGCCTGTGAGGAGGTGATAAAGGCTAAATGAGGTCATACGATGTGGCCCTAACCCCTATGGCCCCATCTTATAAGGCTGGTGCCCTTATAAGAATAAAGAAACAGCAGAGTAAGTAAGCCCTTAAAATCACCCCCTACTGTCCTCTAGCTCCTTCTTCCCTTCCCCAGAAACTTCAGAAGTCACATGTTCTGCATGATATAGCTACAAAATGGAAGCAGGTTGGGTCCCTACTACCTGCTTGGACAAAGCTTCTCATTTCCTACCAGACTGGAATGTAAGCAAGAAAATGCCTTAATTTAACCAACTGAGGTTTTAGTATTTGTTTATCACAGTACTGCCAGCCTAGCTTAAATAATATACCAAGACATATTATTGTACTATTATACTAGACATTAGTAATGTATAAGTTGGGAAATTAAAGTATTCTAAAATCTTTTCTTTGCTCAGGAAAACAGTGGCTATTTTGATTACCATTTTAAAAACTAATAGAATATTAATATAATTTGAACAACCAGAAAGAAATGGAAAAATAAAGAAAATTGAAATATTCACAATTATTTAAGGTGAAATATAATTCTATTTGTGAGTGGCTTTAAAATCCTTAGCAAAAGAGAGAGAAAGAAGCATTAAATAAAGTACATTGGTAAAAGCATTAATAATACAAGGGTTTATTATGATACTATTTTTTTGTATGTATTTGAAAATTTCTGAATAAAAACTTTAAAAAACCAAGATAGCCTAAAAGGAGGTAAAGCAAAAAAACAATAATCAACCACAAGAAATAGAAAGAAGAAAATCAAATGACAGAAATAAATCCAATTCAATAATCCAAATAAGTGTAACTATACCAATTATACTAACTAAAAGACTTCCAGATTAGGAAAAACAAAACCAAACGAAACAAAACACATATGCTTCTTATAAGAGAGACAATAAGATAAAATAAAATGATATAGTAATGTTGAGAGTAATGAGATAGAAAATCTGAGGAAATTGATTCTAAAGCTTAAAGTGTCATTAAATGTATCCATTAACTGCCTATTTAATATCCATTTTCCCTTTCTTCCTTTATACTAGAACTCGATTGTGTTGTTACCCACTTATTATGGTATTAGGGGAAGATGACTTCATCCCCAATTCAGGGATGAATGTTGACAAACATTGAGACCTTTGCCTGCCAGTGATTCACTGATAAGAGGACACATCACCCCTTTCTAGCCAATGAGAAGTAAACAGAAACTGCTGGAGGCCTTCTGGGAAAAATTTTATCAAGCTTTCAAGGTTATGTATAGATAGATTGATCATATATAGAAAAATAATACAGATAAAATCTATTTTATATTGATATATTATCCTAGTAATTAGTAAAAGTTGATTACCTTGCATATTTTATTTAAATCTTATTTATTATTCCATTAACTTTAGGCAGTACACCTTTACCTTCACTTTGAAGATGAAGATATTCATACCCCTTCCCTACCTTTCTTCACCCACAACACACTCTAAACCTCTGTTAGCTCCATTTGTACTTTTGTATCATCAAAGTTTTCAACTGTTACACTTTTTAAACTACAGCACAAAACCAACTCTTCATACTTTGCTCATAGATATTCTCTAAAAGTCAGCTTCTAAAAGGTAGGAACCCAATCCAACTCTGCAATAAAATAGGGATAGGTGAGATAAGAGCATAAGAGGGGAAAACGCTAAAATCATGGGTCTGGGTACTCTAACAATGCGGTCCTGGATAAGTTACTTCTGTGGCCCCAATTCATCATCTATAAAATGAAGGACTTGGCCTAGGCTGCTTCTCTAGAATCTTTCAGCAACAGAAAGAAAAACTAAAATAAAGGGTAGAATTATCTGATTTAACTGCCAAGAAGGAAAGTACACCTAGAACTTAGAAAATAATTTTAAGCTAAAGTAAGGAGAACGTCAACAGTGACCTTTATCCATACCACTAGAGTTCAATGTGTTTCTGCTCTACTGGTATACAGAGATGGCATATTTATTCAATTCTTTCAGTTAGAAAGATTAAAATGCAAATGTATGTAAATTATGCACATTATAAATGAGAACAAGAAAGAAAAATAAAACTCTGATTACTGGTTGGCTGGAGGAACATTAACAGAATCCTGAAATGAAACCCAAAAATCTATGCTTGGAGAACCACAGCCAAGATAAATCCCCACTCTCGCCCCTTCATTTCTTAAGTCACCACCTGGCTTCTCTACCATCAGTCAGTGCTCAATGCTCCTGGCTGCATTTACATTACATGTGTGTAGGAGGTACAGAGTCTCAATCCACAAAACTCAAGTATGACAAAATTCAACTTTATTTTCTATATATGATATATTACCTTACTTTTTATCTCAAACTTTCTACTCCATCTTTTGGCAAAACTTAAGTCAGACAGTTTTGGGTCAATGCAATCAAGTCAAAATTTTATTCTCTCAACCCTTATTCCAGGGGTTGCAACTGAGATCCAAAGGATGGAAGACTGTAATACTTAGCATCAAAACATGGAAAATGGCCTTCTGTCATGATCTCATAGGTCTACGCTGACATCTACTGCAGTGTCCTGATTCCCTCCAGTCATCTTTCCCCACTGACATCTGCAGAGTCATGCACATCCCACCTAGTCCCTATTCAGTCACAATCTCCATACTGGCCATGCTGCTGCTTCCCTCACCCCAGTGAGTGACTTCTCCAAGTCCTAGACTTCCTTCAGTTATCTCTCTGGCTGTCTCAACAGGTACATGAAAAGCATTAGATGTTCTGCCCTGCCAATCTCAGTTGTAAGAAACCTAGGGGCTGTCTCAAACCCTCTTTTTCTGGATACTGCAGGTCAGCATCTTTATTCTGCTTTTGCCATACAGTGAGGGGTGCTAGAAACTCTATGACTTGCTGGCTTCCCTAATCCTCACCTGCCATGAAAGGCAAGTCTCCCCTGCCTTTGGATCATATATTCTTTCACTCCTCTACTCCTCACCAGGACAAAGCTCCCTTCTCAGAGGTACTCGTTGCTAAATCCCATGCTCTTTATTCCCTTCTGCTTTGCTGTCTTCCTTTCAGCTCATAAGATCTTTATCTAGCTTAGGAAGCTAAGGGAAACAAAACCACAGAGGCTCTGCTTCTGGCAATAGCAAACCAACTCCTGTCAGACCAACCCAACCACAGGTAACAACATAAGCTATGAACAAAATATGAAAAATAACCATCAGAAAGCATCAAAGAACAACCAAAAGCAAGAGAAACTAGAGGGGAATCAACACGGTGAAAGGTAACGGTACTAGAAGTTAAGCCTTCTCATCTAAGGGCATGCCACAATTAAGATGGCTAAAGTATATGTACATAAACCTGCAGACTCACTCACTAGAAGAACTGGAGGAAAGAGTTAGGCGCTAGCACAGCAGCTGGAAAGTTAAGAGGGAATCTCACAAAAGAAGGAGCTCAAACTTCTGCATACAAACTCTGTCCAAATCTCTATCTCACCCCTCAATTCTGCTTGCTTGGGGAAGATTCCAGGCATCTCAGCTAAGGCTAAAAGAATCGGTCAGACATTTCAGCTGCTGCCATAGGGGAAACAGAATTTTGAGTTTTAATCCAGCCTAGTTAACTGCCTACTAAAACAAAAATCAATAATCTTCAGAGGACAATTGTAGAATAGTTGTATCATTGTTGTATCATTCACAATGTCCAGAATGCAATCTAGAACTACCAGACAAATGAAGAGACCTTAATCGAGAGTGTAGGCAATCAATGCAGACTAAACTAAGATAATCCAGAAGCTAGAATTATCAGGTAAGATTTTAAAGCAGCCACTCAGATGGTTAGGGTAGAAACTGACTGTTAAGAAGTATAAGGCAGCTGGGCACGGTGACTCATGCCTGTAATACTAGCAATTTGGGAGGTGGAGGCAGGTGGATTGCTTGAGCCCAGGAGTTTGAGACCACACTGGACAACATGGCAAAACCCCATCTTTACAAAAAATACAAAAATTAACCAGGTATGCACGTCTATAGTCCCAGCTATTTGGGGGGCTAAGGCAGGATCACTTAAACCCAGAACACCGAAGGTGCAATGAGCTGAGATCATGCCACTGTACTGCAGCCTGGGGGACAAAGTGAGATCCTGCCTCAAAAAAAAAAAAAAAGTACAAGAGAACTTTCTAGGTGATGGTAATATCCTAAACTTTGATAATAGATGTAGGGTCACAACAATATATAAGTTTGTCAAAACTTATTGACTGCACACTTAGGACATAAATATTTCATAACATGTAAATTTTACTATAAAGAAGGTAAACAAAGTTGAACTCTAGTTAATTATATGCATGTTTTTAAGCATTCAGGAGTGAAATGTAATGATATTGTCAACTTTGAAATCCATCATAAAATAAGTTAGATAAGTTGATAGATATGGATTAAATAAATATAACAATATGTTAGTTGTTGAATCTAGAGAATTGATATACAATTCTATCAATGTTTTTGCATATTTAAAATTTTATAATAAAATATTGGGGATAAAACTCTTCATCCTGTCTGGGAAGGTGAGAAAAATCACTTTACTTCAAAATCCATTCCTTAGACTAAGGCAATACTTCTAAAACCCCCCCCAGCTCTTTTGCCCCTCAAAAAATTAGAATTATTGTCTACTTTACAATCCTTCATTTCTCTTTAAATTCCTACCTTAAGATATCTTCCTTGAAAAAAATGGATGGGTTTGGGTGCAAGACAATGTAGAGGGGACTACTGTGCAATCAGCTGGGAGAACACAGATACTTCTCAACCTACAATGGGATTACATCCGATAAACCCACTGTAAATTAAAAATATCCTAAGTTGGAAAAGTACTTTGGACTTACACATATTTTCAATATAAGTTAAGTCATAAACTAAGGAGTACACTTAATGCGCATTGCTTCCACACCATTTTAAAGTCAAAAAAAATCATAGGTTGAATTATCCTTAAGTCAGGAATACCTATATAGTAAATATCACACATAATTATCCAATAACACATGTAGCAGGCATTTAGAATCAATACTGTATTTGACATTTATATTCTCATAAAAGTATTCTAAATATCATTCTGTCTTCCATTTAGTACCATCAGTCCTGAAGGTGGGCCAGAGGGAAATTTGACAGTAATTTAGTGGCCTATCTAGCACACTTTGCAACAGCTAAATTGAAGGTCAGAATATAGCATAATAAAAAAAGAACTCTGATCAGAAATTAGTTCATTTAAGTTCTAAATTCAGTAATATCAACAACTTATTATAGAACTGGGTGAGCCATTAGATTTTTATACATGGAATGTCTTCTGGGAAATCCATGCCAACATTATCAATTGCAGGTGAAATTTGAAAGTAAGGCCAGAGAAGTTAACACACAATCTAACACCACACAGCTTGCCTGACCTCCTGTGACTCCGGTTTCCTCATTTGTTTATCTGTTCATTCATTAAGTTAACACTTGTTGAATTCCAACAATTGCAATTCATCAAGAATAAGACAATATCAGTACTTTGGATGAATTCACAATCTAGTGAGGGAGACAGAATTGTAAACAGATAATGACAATACAATTAAATCATTCACCCAATAGTTGAACAAATGGCTACTGTGGAAGATTTTGGCAATTTCCCTACTGAAGCCTGAATTCCCATCCACCCTGATACTTTTCCTTTTGAAAATACACAGATAGGATTATTAGACTGCTCATTAGCTATTATTCTCTAAGCAAAGTCACTAAAATTGCAGTAAATTTTCTCAGAAAATGGCTCATGAATATTCAACAAAGGGATAGAACAGTATTATCAAAATATCCTTTACCTGAAGCATTTGTTTAGGAATCCAGGCATACTTTTTCGATTTCTATCAAAGTATTAAATAGAAAACTTCCCCATCAACATCCAAGACCATGTAACGGCATGGTGATTGGAGAGACTCATGGACTCACATTTCTGCCATGAAGAAAATAATTTAAGAAGTCAGAAACCCACCTACCCCAACTGTTTAAATGTAGCCCAGTTAGCCCTGCAGAGTTTCACTATTCAGCAAGCACTCCTTCTCTAAGGCAGCCACACAGTTCTAGGGCCAAGAATAGTTCAGGCAGTGGACAATACTTTGATATTACTTGGCATAGGTTCCCGTTGCTTAGAATTTCTGACTCACTGAAATGAGAAGATTTAAGATATAGTCTATCACAGAGAAGACCGACAACCTCAGTATTCTGCAGACCAGAAAACAGTGGCACAGAAGCAGTGTGCTGCTCTCTCTTCAGAAGGCATAAGGAGAGAGCAAGTGAGAGGTCCACTAGGCTGGAAGTAAAGCAGTGAAGGACAGGCTGTCAGCTAAGCTTCAGCAGTTCTGGGAGGGGGGGCACTGTGAGAATGCTACGAACAGAAGTCACGGGTCAACCAGAGTAGAAAACTACAGGACTGCTGGCAGAAACATTAGGAAACTGTGCCATATTGGATAGGCAGAGCCCAGAAATTATACCCAAATCAGTCCCATTTTGTAGTCAGAGAAACAAGTACCTCCTAGGCCACCTTAAAGGAGCAAAAAAGAATAGATAAATCAAGTAACTACCTCTGATTATTGATATCCCCCCAAAAATAGGGGCCCTCCCTAGTATGATAAAAAACAAAAGGCAGGGAGGAGCTAAAGGGGCTTCAGAAAGGAGGTATTGGTAGAAACAAAGAGTACATTTGCATAGCAGTGAGAGGTGACAACGTGCTAGCAGCCTTCACTCACTCTCAGTGCCTCCTTCGCCTTGGTGTCTGCTCTGGCCATGCTCAAGGAGCCCTTCAGACCACCGCTGTGCTGTGGGGGCCCCTCTCTGGGGCTGGCCGAGGCTGGAGCCAGCTACCTCTGCTCACGGGGAGGTGTGCAGGGAAAGGCACAGACGGGAACCAGGGTTGTGCAGGCCAGCTTGGGTTCCAGGTGAGTGCGGGCTCATGAAGCCCCATACTCAGCACGGCCAGGCAGAGCCTGCTGGGCTTGACTGGGGAACTAGCTCCGTCTGGGCTGCTGGAGTGACCAGGCTAGGTGTTGCAAAGTCCCTTGGTGAGTACCAGTGAGAGGTGAAGCTGGCTGGGCTTCTGGGATGCGTGGGGACTTGGAGAACTTTTGTGTCTCACTAAAGGATTGTAAACGCACCAATCAGCACTCTGTGTCTAGCTAAAGGTTTATAAACACACCACTCAGTACTCTGTCAAAATGGACCAATCAGCTCTCTGTAAAATGGACCAATCAGCTATCTGTAAAATGGACCAATCAGCAGGATGTGGGTGGGGCCAGAAAAGGGAATAAAAGCAGGCTACCTGAGCTAGCAGTGGCAACCAGCTTAGGTCCCCTTCCACGCTGTGGAAGCTTTGTTCTTTCACTCTTCACAGTAAATCCTGCTGCTGCTCACTCTTTGGGTCCACACCACCTTTATGAGCTGTAACACTCACTGTGAAGGTCTGCAGCTTCACTCCTGAAGTCAGCGAGACCATGAACCCACCAGAAGGAAGAAATTCTGGACATATCCGAACATCTGAAAGAATAAACTCCGGATACACCATCTTTAAGAACTATAACACTCACCATGAGGGTCCGCGGCTACATTCTTGAAGTCAGTGAGACCAAGAACCCACCAATTACAGACACATTTTGGTGACCCAGATAAGACTATCACCTATTGCCAAGCAGTGAGATTATCATCTATCGCCAAGCAGTGAGTACAACTGGACCCCTATCGCTTGCTATTCTGTACTATTTTTCCTTAGAATTCAGGGGCTAAATATCGGGCACCTGTCGGCCAGTTAAAAGTGACTAGTGTGGCCACTGGACTAAAGACATGGGTGTCAGGATTTCTGGGAAAGGGCTCTCTAAGAACCCCTGGCTCTTTGGAGTTGGGAGCATTGGTTTGCCTGGAACCAGCTTCCACTTTTCCCGTACTTCCAGGCTGAGCCAAGGGTTGAGAGAGATGAAAGCCATTCAGCTCCAGGGTCCGACAACAAGTTGGTTGACCCTGTGGCCATCAGCAGAACTCTCAAAGGCATGTCACCCAAACAAGACTCACCCATCTATCCTATCTATCCTGACCCTTGCCCCCTGGGTCCTAACGCCTGCCAGACAAACTTCCTCTCACCTCTCTTCTTTAAGGCTAGTCCTGCTTCTAAAAAACCACTCCCTGGGGTGGAGCCAAGATGGCCGAATAGGAACAGCTCCAGTCTACAGCTCCCAGAGTGAGCGATGCTGAAGATGGGTGATTTCTGCATTTCCATCTGAGGTACCGGGTTCATCTCACTAGGGAGTGCCAAACAGTGGGTGCAGGACAGTGGGTGCAGTGCACTGTGCATGAGCCAAAGCAGGGCGTGGCATTGCCTCACTCAGGAAGTGCAAGGGGTCAGGGAGTTCCCTTTCCTAGTCAAAGAAAGGGGTGACAGAAAGCACCCGGAAAATCGGATCACTCCCACACTAATACTGCGCTTTTCCGAAGGACTTAAAAAACAGCACACCAGGAGATTATATCCGGCATCTGGCTCAGAGGGTTCTATGCCCATGGAGTCTTGCTGAATGCTAGCACAGCAGTCTGAGTCTAACCTGCAAGGCAGCAGTGAGGCTAGGGGAGGGGTGCCCACAATTGCCCAGGCTTGATTAGGTAAACAAAGCAGCTGGGAAGCTCTAACTGGGTGGAGCCCACCACAGCTCAAGGAGCTCTGCCTGCCTCTGTAGGCTCCACCTCTGGGGGCAGGACACAGACAAACAAAAAGACAGCAGTAACCTCTGCAGACTTAAATGCCCCGTCTGACAGCTTTGAAGAGAGTAGTGGTTCTCCCAGCACGCAGCTGGAGATCTGAGAACAGGCAGACTGCCTCCTCAAGTTGCTCACTGAACCCTGAGTAGCCTAACTGGGAGACACCCCCCAGTAGGGGCATACTGATACCTCACACAGCCCAGTACTACTCTGAGATAAACTTCCAGAGGAACGATCAGGCAGCAGCATTCACGGTTCAGAAAAATCCGCTGTTCTGCAGCCACCACTGCTGACACCCAGGCAAACAGGGTCTGGAGTGGACCTCTAGCAAACTCCAGCAGACCTGCAGCTAAGAGTCCTGTCTGATAGAAGGAAAACTAACAAACAGAAAGAACATCCACACCAAAAACCCATATGTACATCACCATCATCAAAGACCAAGAGTAGATAAAACCACAAAGGTGGGGAGTAAACAGAGCAGAAAAACTGGAAACTCTAAAAAGCAGAGTGCCTCTCCTCCTCCAAAGGAATGCAGTTCCTCACCAGCAACGTAACAAAGCTGGACGGAGAATGACTTTGATGAGTTGAGAGAAGAAGACTTCAGACGATCAAACTACTCTGAGCTACAGGAGGAAATTCAAACTAAAGGCAAAGAACTTAAAAACTTTGAAAAAGAATTCGACAAATGTATAACTAGAATAACCAATGCAGAGAAGTCCATAAATGAGCTGATGGAGCTGAAAGCCAAGGCTCGAGAACTATGTGAAGGATGCAGAAACCTCAGGAGCTGACACAATCAACTGGAAGAAAGGGTATCAGTGATGGAAGATGAAATGAATGAAATGAAGTGAGAAGGGAAGTTTAGAGAAAAAAGAATAAAAAGAAATGAACAAAGCCTCCAAGAAATATGAGACGATGTGAAAAGACCAAATCTACGTCTTACTGGTGTACCTGAAAGTGATGGGGAGAATGGAACCAAGTTGGAAAACACTCTGCAGGATATTATCCAGGAGAACTTTCCCAATCTAGCAAGGCAGGCCAACATTCAGATTCAGGAAATACAGAGAACACCACAAAGATACTCCTCGAGAAGAGCAACTCCAAGACACATAATTGTCAGATTCACCAAAGTTGAAATGAAGGAAAAAATGTTAAGGGTGGCCAGAGAGAAAGGCTGGGTTACCCACAAAGGGAAGCGCATCAGAACAACAGTGGATCTCCTGGCAGAAACTCTACAAGCCAGAAGAGAGTGGGGGCCAATATTCAGCATTCTTAAAGAAAAGAATTTTCAACCCAGAATTTTATATCCAGCCAAACTAAGCTTCATAAGTGAAGGAGAAATAAAATACTTTACAGACAAGTAAATGCTGAGAGATTTTGTCACCACCAGGCCTGCCCTAAAAGAGCTCCTGAAGGAAGCACTAAACATGGAGAGGAACAACTGTCACCAGCCACTGCAAAATCATGCCAAATTCTAAAGACCATCAAGGCTAGGAAGAAACTGCATCAACTAATGAGCAAAATAAACAGCTAACATCATAATGACAGGACCAAATTCACACATAACAATATTAACTTTAAAAGTAAATGGACAAAATGCTCCAATTAGAAGACACAGACTGGCAAATTGGATAAGAGTCAAGACCCCTCAGTGTGCTGTATTCAGGAAACCCATCTCATGTGCAGAGACACACATAGGCTCAAAATAAAAGGATGGAGGAAGATCTACCAAGCAAATGGAAAACAAAAAATGGCAGGGGTTGCAATCCAAGTCTCTGATGAAACAGACTTTAAACAAACAAAGATCAAAAGAGACAAAGAAGGCCATTACATAATGATAAAGCGATCAATTCAACAAGAAGAGCTAACTATCCTAAATATATATGCACCCAATACAGGAGCACCCACATTCATAAAGCAAGTCCTCAGTGACCTACAAAGAGACTTAGACTCCCACACAATAATAATGGGAGACTTTAACACCCCACTGTCAACATTAGACAGATCAATGAGACAGAAAGTTAACAAGGATACCCAGGAATTGAACTCAGCTCTGCACCAAGTGGACCTAATAGATATCAACAGAACTCTCCACCCAAAATCAACAGAATATACATTGTTTTCAGCACCACACCCAACCTATTCCAAAATTGACCACACAGTTGGAAGTAAAGCAGTCCTCAGCAAAAGTAAAAGAACAGAGATTATAACAAACTGTCTCTCAGACCACAGTGCAATCAAACTAGAACTCAGGATTAAGAAACTCACTCAAAACGGCTCAACTACATGGAAACTGAACAAACTGCTCCTGAATGACTACTGGGTACATAACGAAATGAAGGCAGAAATCAAGATGTTCTCTGAAACCAACAAGAACAAAGACAAAACATACCAGAATCTCTGGAACACATTCAAAGCAGTGTGTAGAGGGAAATTTATAGCACTAAATGCCCACAAGAGAAAGCACGAAAGATCCAAAATTGATACCCCAACATCACAATTAAAGAACTAAAAAAGCAAGAGCAAACACATTCAACAGCTAACAGAAGGCAAGAAATAACCAAAATCAGAGCAGAACTGAAGGAAAAAGAGACACAAAAAAACCCTCCAAAAAATTAAGGAATCCAAGAGCTGGTTTTTTGAAAAGATCAACAAAATTGTTAGACCACTAGCAAGACTAATAAAGAAGGAAAGAGAGAAGAATCAAATAGATGCAATAAAAAATGATAAAGGGGATATCACCACCGATCCCACAGAAATACAAACTACCATCAGAGAATACTACAAACACCTCTATGCAAATAAACTAGAAAATCTAGAAGAAATGGTTAAATTCCTCGACACATACACCCTCCCAAGACTAAACCAGGAAGAAGTTGAATCTCTGAATAAACCAATAACAGGCTCTGAAATTGTGGCAATAATCAATAGCTTACCAAACAAAAAGAGTCCAGGACCAGACGGATTCACAGCCGAATTCTACCAGAGGTACAAGGAGGAACTGATACCATTCCTTCTGAAACTAACTATTCCAATCAACAGAAAAAGAGGGAATCCTCCCGAACTCATTTTAGGAGGCCAGCATCATCCTGATACCAAAGCCTGGCAGAGACACAACCAAAAAAGAGAATTTTAGGCCAATATCCTTGATGAACATTGATGCAAAAATCCTCAATAAAATACTGGCAAACCAAATCCAGCAGCACATCAAAAAGCTTATCCACCATGATCAAGTGGGCTTTATCCCTGGAAGGCAAGGCTGGTTCAACATACACAAATCAATAAATGTAATCCAGCACATAAACAGAACCAAAGACAAAAACCACATGATTATCTCAATAGAGCAGAAAAATTCAACAACCTTCATGTTAAAAACTCTCAATAAATTAGGTATTGATGGGACATATCTCAAAATAATAAGAGCTATCTATGACAAACCCACAGCCAATGTCATACTGAATGGGCAGAAACTGGAAGTATTCCCTTTGAAAACTGGCACAAGACAGGGATGCCCTCTCTCACCACTCCTATTCAACATAGTGTTGGAAGTTCTGGCCAGGGCAATCAGGCAGGAGAAGGAAATAAAGGGTATTCAATTAGGAGAAGAGGAAGTCAAATTGTCCCTGTTTGCAGATGACATGATTGTATATCTAGAAAACCCCACTGTTTCAGCCCAAAATCTCCTTAAGCTGATAAGCAACTTCAGCAAAGTCTCAGGTTACAAAATTAATGTACAAAAATCACAAACATTCTTATACACCAATCACAGACAAACAGACAGCCAAATCATGAGTGAACTCCCATTCACAATTGCTTCAAAGAGAATAAAATACCTAGGAATCCAACTTACAAGGGATGTGAAGGACCTCTTCAAGGAGAACTACAAACCACTGCTCAATGAAATAAAAGAGGATACAAACAAATGGAAGAACATTCCATGCTCATGGGTTGGAAGAATCAATATCGTGAAAATGGCCATACTGCTCAAGGTAATTTACAGATTCAGTGCCATCCCCATCAAGCTACCAATGACTTTCTTCATAGAGTTGGAAAAAACTACTTTAAAGTTCATATGGAACCAAAAAGAGCCCACATCACCAAGTCAATCCTAATCCAGAAGAACAAAGCTGGAGGCATCATGCCACCTGACTTCAAACTATACTACAAGGCTACAGTAACCAAAACAGCATGGTACTAGTACCAAAACAGAGATATTCATCAATGGAACAGAACAGAGCCCTCAGAAATAATGCCACATGTTTACAACTATCTGATCTTTGACAAACCTGACAAAAACAAGCAAGGGGGAAAGGGTTCCCTATTTAATAAATGGTGCTGGGAAAACTGGCTAGCCATATGTAAAAAGCTGAAACTGGATCCCTTCCTTACACCTTATACAAAAATTAATTCAAGATGGATTAAAGACTTACATGTTAGACCTAAAACCATAAAAATCCTAGAAGAAAACCTAGGCATTACCATTCAGGACATAGGCATGGTCAAGGACTTCATGTCTAAAACACCAAAAGCAAGGGCAACAAAAGCCAAAATTGACAAATGGGATCTAATTAAACTAAATAGCTTCTGCACAGCAAAAGAAACTACCATCAGAGTGAACAGGCAACCTACAGAATGGGAGAAAATTTTCCCAACCTACTCATCTGACAAAGGGCTAATATCCAGAATCTACAATGAACTCAAACAAATTTACAAGAAAAAAACAAACAACCCCATCAAAAAGTGGGCAAAGGACATGAACAGACACTTCTCAAAAGAAGACATTTATGCAGCCAAAAAACTCATGAAAAAATGCTCATCATCACTGGCCATCAGAGAAATGCAAATCAAACCACAATGAGATACCATCTCACACCAGTTAGAATGGCCATCATTAAAAAGGCAGGAAACAACAGGTGCTGGAGAGGATGTGGAGAAATAGGAACACTTTTACACTGTTGGTGGGACTGTAAGCTAGTTCAACCATTGTGGAAGTCAGTGTGGCGATTCCTCAGGGATCTAGAACTAGAAAAACCATTTGACTCAGCCATCCCATTACTGGGTATATACCCAAAGGACTATATATCATGCTGCTGTAAATACACATGCACACGTATGTTTATTGCGGCACTATTCACAATAGCAAAGACTTGGAACCAACCCAAATACCCAACAACGATAGACTGGATTAAGAAAATGTGGCACATATACACCATGGAATACTATGCAGCCATAAAAAATGATGAGTTCATGTCCTTTGTAGGGACTTGGATGAAACTGGAAATCATATTTCTCAGTAAACTATCGCAAGGTCAAAAAACCAAACACCGCATGTTCTCACTCACTGGTGGGAATTGAGCAATGAGAACACGTGGACACATGAAGGGGAACATCACACTCCAGGGACTGTTGTGGGGTGGGTGGAGGGGGGAGGGATAGCATTAGGAGATACATCTAATGCTAAATGACGAGTTAATGGGTGCAACACACCACCATGGCACATGGATACATATGTAACAAACCTGCACATTGTGCACATGTACCCTAAAACTTAAAGTACAGTAATAATTTAAAAAAAAAAAAAAAACACTCCCTGTCTCTGGTGCTTTTCTAGTTTCTCCTATAAGAAAGATTTCTAGTAGAAACTCCAGGACTCTGTTACCTTCTTTTGGCACCTGGGCTCACCAATCAGAAAGACATAATTTTTGCCCAGAGCCCCATTGTAGGAGGGTCCATCTGGAATTTTAGGATCCCTCCTCAGACTAGCAGGCCTAACAAAAGCTATTCCTGAAGCTACGATTTGAGGAGCCTCAGAAATTGTATCCTTCCTATTCATGTAAATGAGGACAAAAATTGTCACTCTTCTAACCCTGGAGATCCCTTCCCTCCCTCATAGTATGGCCCTCCACTTCATTTTTGGGGCATAACACCTTTATAGGACATGGGTAAGGTCCCAATACTAACAGGAGAATACTTGGAACTCTAACACGTTTTCAAGAGTGCGTCAGTAAGGGCCACTAAATCTAAGTTTTCTTGGTCCTCCTTGTGGTCTAGGAGGACAGGAAAGGGTGCAGGTTTTCAAGAATGCATCAATAAGCACCACTAAATCCAATTTTTCTTGGTCCTCTTTGTGGTCTAGGAGGACAGGCAAGGGTGCAGGTTTTTGAGAATGCGTCGTTAAGGATCACTAAATCTGACCTTCCTCAGTCCTCCTTGTAGTCTGGGAGGAAAACTAGTGTTTCTGCTGCTGCGTTGGTGAGCACAACTATTCTGATCAGCAGGGTCCAGGGACTGTTGTGGGTTCTTGGGAAGGGATTGTTTCTGCTGCTTCATCAGTGAGCACAACTATTCCAATCAGCAGGGTCCAGGGACTGTTGCAGTTTCTTGGGCAGGGGGAGAAACAAAACAAACCAAAACCTTGGGTAATTTTGTCTTTCAGATGGGAAACACTCAGGCATCAACAGGCTCACCTGTGAAGTGCATCCGAAGCCACTGGACCAATTTGACCCACAAACCCTGAAAAAGAGGCAGCCCATTTTTTTTTTTTTTTTTTTTTTTTGAGACAGAGTCTCACTCTGTTGCCCAGGCTGGAGTGCAGTGGCGCGATGTCCGCTCACTGCCAGCTCCACCTCCTGGGTTCAAGCCATTCTCCTGCCTCAGCCTCCCGAGTAGCTGGGACTAAGTCACCTGTCACCACACCTGGCTAATTTTTTGTATTTTTAGTAGAGATGGGGTTTACCCTGTTAGCCGGGATGATCTTGATCTTCTGACCTCGTGATCCACCTGCCTCAGCTTCCCAAAGTGCTGGGATTACAGGTGTGAGCCACCATGCCCGGCCAAGGCAGCCCATTTTTTTCTGCACTAAGGCCTGGCCCCAATATTCTGTCTCTGATGGGGAAAATGGCCACCTGAGGGAAGTATAAATTACAATACTATCTTGCAGCTTGACCTTTTCTGTAAGAGGGAAGGCAAGTGGAGTGAAATACCTTATGTCCAAGCTTTCCTTTCATTGAGGGAGAATACACGACTATGCAAAGCTTGCAATTTACATCCCACAGGAGGACCATTCAGCTTACCCCCATATCCTAGCCTCCCTATAGCTCCCCTTCCTATTAATGAGAATCCTCCTCTAATCTCCCCCACCCAGAAGGAAATAAGCAAAGAAATCTCCAAAGGACCACAAAAACACCCTGGGCTATCAGTTATGTCCCCTTCAAGATGTAGGGGGAGGGGAATTTGGCTCAATCCGGGTACATGTCCCCTTCTCCCTCCCTGATTTAATGCAGATCAAGGAAGACCTGGGGAAGTTTTCAGATTATCCTGATAGGTACACAGATGTCCTACAGGGTCTAGGGCAAGCCTTTGATCTCACTTGGAGGGATGTCATGCTATTGTTAGATCAAACCCTGGCCTGTAATGAACAGTATGCAGCTTTAGCTGCAGCCTGAGAGTATGGAAATACTTGGTATCTTCATCAAGTAAATGATAGAATGACAGCTGAAGAAAGGGATAAATTCCCTACTGGTCAGCAAGCCATTCCCAGTATGGATTCCCACTAGGACCTTGACTCAGGTCATGAGGACTGGTGTCATAAACATCTGTTGACCTGTGTTCTAGAAGGAGTAAGGAGAATTAGGAAAAACCCCATGAATTATTCAGTGATGTCCACCATAACTCAGGGAAAGGAAGAAAATCCTTCTGTCTTCCTCAAGCAGATATGGGAGGCCTTAAGAAAATATACTCCCCTGTCACCCAAATCATTCGAGGGTCAATTGATTCTAAAAGATAAATTTATTACCCAGTCAGCCGCAGATGTCAGGAGAAAGTTCCAAAAGTAAGCCCTGGGCCCTGAACAAAATCTGGAAGCATTATTAAACCTGGCAACCTCAGTATTCTATAATAGGGACCAAGAGGAACAGGCCCAAAAGGAAAAGCAAGATCAGAGAAAGGCCACAGCCTTAGTCATGGCCCTCAGACAAACAAACCTTGGTGGTTCAGACAGGACAGAAAATGGAGCAGGCCAATCACCTGGTAGGGCTTGTTATCAGTGTGGTTTAAAAGGACACTTTAAATAAGATTGCCCATTGAGAAACAAGCTGCCCCCTTGTCCATGTCTGCTATGCCAAGGCAATCACTGGAAGATGCACTGCCCCAGAAGACAAAGGTTCTCTGGGTCAGAAGCCCCCAACCAGATGATCCAACAACAGGACTGAGGGTGCC
The DNA here is from genome assembly GCF_006542625.1 of Nomascus leucogenys. Taxonomy (NCBI): domain Eukaryota; kingdom Metazoa; phylum Chordata; class Mammalia; order Primates; family Hylobatidae; genus Nomascus; species Nomascus leucogenys. The sequence continues at coordinate 122,975,580 of NC_044382.1, forward strand.
TGGGGCAAGTGTCAGCTCATATCATCACCCTCACTGAGCCCCGGGTATGTTTAACCATTGAGGGCCAGGAAATTGACTTCCTCTTGGACACTAGCGTGGCCTTCTCAGTGTTAATCTCCTGTCCTGGATGACTGTCCTTAAGGTCCATTACCATCCAAGGAATCCTGGGACAGCCTGTAACCAGGTATTTCTCCCACCTCCTCAGTTATAATTGGGAGACTTTGCTCTTTTCACATGCCTTTCTTGTTATGCCTGAAAGTCCCACACCCTTATTAGGGAGGGATATATTAGCCAAAGCTGGAGCTATTATCTACATGAATATGGGGGAAAAGTTATACCCATTTGTTTTCCCCTACTTGAAGAGGGAATCAACCCTGAAGTCTGGGCATTGGAAGGACAATTTGGAAGGACAAAAAATGCCCACCCAGTCCAAATCAGGCTAAAAGACCCCACCATTTTTCCTTATCAAAGGCAATATCCCTTAAGGCCTGAAGCTGATAAAGTTTTACAGGATACTGTGAAACATTTAAAAGCTGAAGGCTTAGTAAGGAAATGCAGCAGTCCCTGCAACACCCCAATTCTAGGAGTACAAAAACTGAACAGTCAGTGGAGACTAGCGCAAAATCTTAGACTCATCAATGAGGCAGTAATTCCTCTATATCCAGTTGTACCCAACCCCTATACCTTGCTCTCTCTAATACCAGAGGAAGCAGAATGGTTCACTGTTCTGGACCTCCAGATTGCCTTCTTCTGTATCCCCTGCACTCTGACTCCCAGTTTCTCTTTGCCTTTTAGGATCCCACAGACCACACGCCCCAACTTACGTGGGCGGTCTTGCCCCAAGGGTTTAGGGATCGCCCTCACCTGTTTGGTCAGGCACTGGCACAAGACCTAGGCCACTCCTCAAGTCCAGGCACTCTGGTCCTTCAGTATGTGGATGATTTGCTTTTGGTTACCAGTTCAGAAGCCTGGTGCCATCAGGCTACTCTAGATCTCTTGAACTTTCTAGCTAATCAAGGGTAAAAGTTGTCTATGTCAAAGGCCCAGCTTTGCCTACAGCAGGTCAAATATCTAGGCCTAATCTCAGCCAGAGGGACCAGGGTCCTCGGCAAGGAATGAGTACAGCCTATATTGGCTTATCCTCACCCTAAGACATTAAAACCGTTGTGGGGATTCCTTGGAATTACCAGCTCTTGACGACTATGGATCCCAGGATACAGCAAGATGGAAAGGACCCTCTTTACTCTAATCAAAGAGACCCAGAGAGCTAATACTCATCTAGTAGAATGGGAACCAGAGGCAGAAATAGCCTTCAAAATTTTAAAGCAGGCCCTAGTTCAAGCTCCAGCTTTAAGCCTTCCCACAGGACAAAACTTCTCTTTATACATTACAGAGAGAGCAGGGATAGCTCTTGGAATCTACTCAGATACGTGGGACAACCCCACAACCAGTGGCATACCTAAGTAAGGAAATTAATGTAGTAGCAAAATGCTGGCCTCACTGTTTACGGGTAGTTGCGGTGGTGGCCGTCTTAGTGTCGGAGGCTATCAGGATAATACAAGGAAAGGATCTCACTGTCTGGACTACTCATGATGTAAATGGCATAGTAGGTGCCAAAGGAAGTTTATGGCTATCAGACAACTGCCTACTTAGATACCAGGCACTACTCCTTGAGGGACCAGTGCTTCAAATACGTATCTGTGTGGCTCTCAACCCTGCCACTTTTCTCCCAGAGGATGGGGAACCATTTGCGCATGACTGCCAACAAATTATAGTCCAGACTTATGCCACCTGAGATGATCTCTTAGAAGTCCCCTTACCTAATACTGACCTTAACCTATATACCGATGGAAGTTCATTTGTGGATAATGGGATATGAAGGGCAGGTTATGCCATAGTTAGTGATGTAACCATACTTGAAAGTAAGCCTCTTCCCCCAGGGACCAGTGCCCAGTTAGCAGAACTAGTGGCACTCACCCAAGCCTTACAACTGGGAAAGGGAAAAAGAATAAATGTGTATACAGATAGCAAGCATGCTTATCTTATCCTACATACCCATGCTGCAATAAGGAGAGAAAGAGAGTTCCTAACCTCTGGGGGAACCCCCATCAAATACCACAAGGAAATTATAGAGTTATTGCAGGCAGTGCAAAAACCCAAGGAGGTTACACTGACAAAGCCATCAGAAAGATGAAGGAGAAAAGGTGAAGGAAACCATCGGGCAGATGCTGAGGCCAAAATTCCTGCCAGTTGGAACCCCCCATTAGAAATACCAACAGAAGGACCCTTGGTATGGAACAACCGCCTCCAAGAGATGAAGCCCCAGTATTCCCCGACTGAAGCAGAGTGGGGACTTTCACGGGGGCATAGTTTTCTCCCCTCGTGGTGGCTGGTGATGGAAGAAGGAAAGGTACTTATACCCGAAGCCAGCCAGTGGAAAATACTTAAAACCCTCCCCCAGACTTTTCATATGCATATTGAAAACACTCACTGAATGGCCAAATCCCTACTTACAGGGCCAAATCTCCTCCGAACCATCTGACAAGCAGTCAAAACTTGTGAGGTGTGCCAAAAGAATAATCCCTTGGTCCATCATAAGGCCACTTTGGGGGAACAAAGAATAGGTCACTATCCTGGAGAGGACTGTCAGTTAGACTTCACCCATATGCCTAAGTCAAAGGGATTTCAATACTTGTTGGTCTGTGTTGATACCTTTACAAATTGGATAGAAGCTTTCCCCTGCAAGACAGAGAAGTCTCAGGAAGTAATTAAAGAACTAATTCACGAAATAATTTCTAGATTTGGGTTTCCCCAAACCTTACAGAGCAACAATGGTCCAGCTTTTAAAGCCATGATAACTCAGGGAATTTCCAGGGTGCTAGGGATACAATATCACCTTCACTGTTCCTGGAGGCCACAATCCTCAGGGAAGGTCGAGAAGGCAAATGAAACACTCAAGAGGCACTTAAGGAAACTAACACCAGAAACTCATCTCCCATGGCCTACTCTTTTGCCCATATTCATGTAGATAATAGCTCCAGCCTTGGCTAAAATATCCCTCCTTGTTGAGAATCTGAAATTCTCCTCACAAAATAGGGCTCAGTCCATATGAAATGCTGTATGGATGACCTTTTCTCACAAATGACCTCCTACTTGATCAGGAAACGGCCAACTTGGTCAAAGATATAACTCCTTTGGCAAAATATCAACAAAACCTTAAAAACCTACCTGAGAAATGTCACAGAGAAAAGGGAACAGAATTGTTTCAATGAGGAGATCTAGTGTTGGTCAAATCTCTCCCCTCTGCCTCCCCATCTATGGATTCTTTGGGGGAAGGACCACACTCGGTAATCTTCTCTACTCCCACTGCAGTTAAGGTATCAGGAGTGGAATCTTGGATTCACCACACCCAAGTTAAACTTTGGACATCCCCTGAGGAACCTGCAGGACCTCAACTCAGGAGTCCCAAGAGCAGCCAGACCAGCCTCAGTACACTTGCAAACTGTTGGAGGAATTGAATCTCCTATTTCAGAAGGAAATATCCCAGACTAAAAAGGCTCCTATCACTGATCCTGAAGAAAAACCCCTTCCTCCTTAAAAAAGATAAGTGAAAACAGCACACTAACCATACTTTTTGTGATAGGACTATATACTGTAGCTCCTGCCAGGGCGAAAATCCTAATCACATCAACCTTCTTTCTATCGTCCTTCCTTTCGTCAGCAATTTACTCCTACCTTTAACTCTGACTCAATAAAATGATCTCATCTTCCAAAGCACCCTCTTTACCTTCCTATTTGCTCTTTGCCTATTTATCCCTCCCTGCTTCCTTGGATACTTCATACAATCGCCCACCCCCTTCCACTAGCTCCTAATTACCTCTACAAGACTCTCAACCCGCACTCTGTTAAACCAGTCCAATCCTTCCCTGGAAAATGACTGTTGGCTTTGTATCTCTCTATCAACCTCTGCTTATGTTGCCACTCCCATTCCTGCAAACCTTAACCTACCACCCTCATTATGAAGGAAAAGACCCTTTCTGACTTCTAAATACGCAATCATTAGCCAACTTCCTCATCTCTGATAGGACCAAGAATACCCTAACAGGACGTGCAATCCAACTTTTACATTCTTACATTTCCAACCTCACCTACTACACAAGCAATGAAAAGCCCATACATGGCCCTATAAATACAAATACCATCTTAATGTTCCAAGCCCCTTTATGCATCCAACACAACCTGTTATAAGGCCTTACCCTGGGGCACCTACTACCGCATCTGTGTAATTACACCCTGCAACTTCAAGCCCCAAGTGATCATAGTAACTTCCGAGTCACCCAAACAGTTCCATTCACATGGCTTGTCTGCTTCTCAGGGCCCCCAGAAATTATCACCTCCTCCCTGCTTAACAAACAGTCCAGGTGTTGTAATGGCAAACATACTCCCTGCATGACCATTCACCCCTGGACCCCATGAAGCAGTGCCCCCACCACTAGTGAATGCCTTCTCATCCCCTCTTTCAATCACTCTCTCGAATGGTTCCTAGTGGATACAAAACTTTTTTTCTCCAATGGGAAAATAGAACACAGGGAGCCCCTCAGTTTGCTCCCAACACCCCTTTCCAGCCGCTCACTGGAGTTACTAGGCAAGTAATCTAGGAGTACGGGAAAATGAAAACAACAAATTCACACACCATTTTATCATACACAACCAGTTCTGTCTACCTAGCCAACGTATATCCTTACGTGGAACATTGACCTATATCTGCCTCGCCACTAACTGGACAGGCACCTGCACCTTAGTTTTTCTAAGTCCCAACATTAACATTGCCCCAGGAAATCAGACCTTATCAGTTCCCCTCAAAGCTCAAGTCCATCAGTGCAGAGCCATACAAGTAATACCCCTACTTAGAGGGTTAGGAATGGCTACTGCTACAGGAACCAGAATATCCAGTTTATCTACTTCATTATCCTACTACCACACACTCTCAAAGGATTTTTCAGACAGTTTGCAAAAAATAACGAAATCTATCCTTACTCTACAATCCCAAATAGACTCTTCAGCAGCAGTGACTCTCCAAAACCTCTGAGGCCTAGACCTCCTCACTGGTCAGAAAGGAGGACTCTGCACCTTCTTAGGGGAAGAGTGCTGTTTTTACACTAACCAGTCAGGGATAGTATGAGATGCCACCGGGAGTTTACAGGAAAAGGCTTCTGAAATCAGACAATGCCTTTCAAACTCTTATACCAACCTCTGGAGTTGGGCAACATGGCTTCTCCCCTTTCTGGGTCCTGTGGCAGCCATCTTGCTGTTACTCGCCTTTGGACCCTGTATTTTTAACCTGCTTGTCAAATTTGTTTCCTCTAGAATGGAGGCCATCAAACTACAGATGGTCTCACAAATAGAACCCCAAATGACCTCAACTAATAACTTCTATTGAGGACCCCTGGACCAACCCACTGGCCCCTCCACTCGCCTAAAGAGTTCCTCTCTGGAGGACACTATAACTGCAGGGCCCCTTCTTCACCCCTATCCAGCAGGAATTAGCTAGAACAGTCACTGGCCAAATTCCCAACAGCAGTTGGGGTGTCCTGTTTAGAGGGGGGATTGAGAGATGACAACATGCTAGCAGCCCTCGCTCACTCTCGGCACCTCCTTGGCCTTGGCGTCTGCTCTGGCTGTGCTCAAGGAGCCCTTCAGCCCGCCGCTGCACTGTGGGGGCCCCTCTCAGGTGTGGGCGGGAGCCAGGGCTGCATGTGGTGCTCACAGGCTGGTGCCAGTTCCAGGTGAGTGCATGCCTGGCAAGCCACACACTCGGCGTGGCTGGCGGGCACCTGCTGGGCTTGATCAGGGACAAGCTCCCTCTGGGCTGTTGGAGTGCCCGGGCTAGTTGCCACAAAGTCCCGTGGTGAGTACCAGTGAGAGGTGAAGCCCGCTGGGCTTCTGGGATAGGTGGAGACTTGGAGAACTTTTGTGTCTAGCTAAAGGATTGTAAACACACCAATCAGCACTCTCTGTCTAGCTAAAGGTTTGTAAACGCACCAATCAGTACTCTGTCAAAACAGACCAATCAGCTCTCTGTAAAACAGACCAATCAGCTCTCTGTAAAATGGACCAATCAGCTCTCTGTAAAATGGACCAATCAGCAGGATATGAGTGGGGCCAGATAAGGGAATAAAAGCAGGCCACCCGAGCTAGCAGCAGCAACCCGCTCAGGTCCCCTTCCATGCTGTGGAAGCTTTGTTCTTTCACTCTTCACAATAAATCTTGCTGCTGCTCACTCTTTGGGTCCCTGCCACCTTTATGAGCTGTAACACTCATTGCGAACGTCTGCAGCTTCACTCCTGAAGTCAGTGAGACCATGAACCCACCAGAAGGAAGAAACTCCAGACACATCTGAACATCTGAAGGAAAAAACTCCGGATACACCACCTTTAAGAACCGTAACACTCACTGCGAGTCTCCGCGGCTTCATTCTTGAAGTCAGCAAGACCAAGAACCCACCAATTCCAGACACAGTAGGGGGAAGGCAAAGGAAACAGAGAAAATAACTGGGGTGAGCAAGCAGTATAGAACAAAAGAGAGAAGGTATCCCCTGCAGAGATAAGGACTCAAGTACTAACTGCTTTAGATAAACACCATATTTAAAAGGTACCAAGGCAGAAAAGATGGGAAGGGAGAAGAGTGGGGAAACCAAAAAAAGGGAAACCCAAAAAAATAAGCTCAATATGTTAAGTACAAAAGACTACAGAGAGGATCCTGGGAAATATTCTAGAACCGCGCGGAAAAATGAAAGAAAGGAAAAGAAAGAAATCCTGGGTGAAAGGAACAGAGACAGGTAAAAGAAAGTCCTGGCCGGGAGCGGTGGCTAACGGGCCTGTAATCCCAGCACTTTGGGAGGCCAAGGCGGGCAGATCACCTGAGGTTGGGAGTTTGAGACCAGCCTGACCAACATGGAGAAACCCCATCTCTACTAAAAATATATAATTAGCCAGGCGTGGTGGCTCATGACTGTAATCCCAGCTACTCGGGAGGCTGAGACAGGAGAATCGCTTGAACCTGGGAGGTGGAGGTTGCAGTGAGCCGAGATGGTGCCATTGCACTCCAGCCTGGGCAACAAGAGTGAAATTCCGTCTCAAAAAAAAAAAATCTCAAAAGTCATAACTGGAGAAATGAGAAAATTGTCACATGCTGATGGATATAAAAACTTGGGGATGTAGGGAGAGTTGCAAATGTATAGTATTTAAATACTCATTTGTGGTAAGTCTGTGAAAATATAAAAAGAATTATGGAAGTGAACAGGCTACCAAGAATATATGTATATTGTTATGCCAACATAAATTATTGTTTTATGATATTTTACAACAAGAATATAAATAAAACAGATCCATTATCCATAAAGTAATAGTGACCAAAAAGTAACTACAACGCAGAAACTTAAGAACAGCCTTTGTTGGCCTTCCAGCACTTAGCACTAAAGTGAGGCCATTGAGTTAGGGCTAGGCATGAACTCATCTAGGAAGTGAGTAATTGAATAGCCCAAGGGTAGAGCGCCCACCTAGAGATGAGCAGCTGAAATTCACCACTCATCCCCAAAGGAGTAGCTGTTCAACTCAAGGATAACTCATGCTCTCCATGCCTCTTCTATTTCAATACTTCATCTAGGTTCCCAGGCACCCATGACACTAAATGCCAGACATCAATGATTTTCTCCCAAAATGTGTTCTCTCTTTTTTCCCTTAGGTAATAGCTCCCCCAAAGTTTAGATTGGCATACAGCTAACCAGCTCAAGTGTATATTTCTCAGCCTCCCTTAAGGCCATATGTGGTATGTAAGTAAGTTTTGGCTAATAGGATGAAAGAGAAAGTGGTATTTGCAACATATAGGTTATCCCCTCCACATTACTCCCCTTCCCACTGGCCAGAACATGACTGTGATGGCAGAACCCATCCATCCATCTTAGACAACATCTCAGCCCCTAATATTGTAAAGCCACCGTATTGGTCTTGTACTGCTTATGTTCAGACTGTTACATGAGAAAAAGTAAGCTTTTATCTTCTTTAAGCCACTATTATTTGGGCCTTTCTTAACAGCCATACTAAAATGATAACCAAAATAAACAGTAGCTCTTGTGTAATAGCTATTAATTTTTCAATCCACACACTCAAATGTACAAGGAATGTAAAATAGTTTTTCATTATTTTTATTATTTTTCATAGCTTCATCTCTATTTCAAGCTCCCATCCAATTTGGCAGTGAAAAAAATCATCTAAGTAAGGTTTTCTCAGCCAATCAGGACTTCCTTCACTAATTTAGGATTTTCTCCTCTCCCTGGTCCTGAGAGTTTATACAATGTCAAGGTATGAGGGAGAGTTGTAAACCGGGTCATCATAAAGCTATGCTGGCATCTCCCAAGTTGTAAGTTGTTTAGGTATCTGGATTCCTTTGGTCCTCAGGTCTGCAGGGAATTTGTTGACAGGTCCACTCCCCCTAACCATGAGCTCCTCCTGGTGTACTGGCTTTTTCTCAGCTATGTCCACACCACTGGCAGTTACACAGGAAAATGACACCTTGCTGTTCCCTGTACTCCATCCAGAATACCTCATTCAGACTTGTGCCTCAGGCCTCTCTGCCCCGGCATCCCATGTGGCTGTCGAATTCTTGTTTTCACATATTCTAATAGTACAGAAAGGTTTGCACCCTCCCAGGGCAATGAAAAAAAGAAGTAGAGCATAGCCCCTTCTATTCTAGAATCCACAAACTTCTCTGGTGACTTTCATCACCCCCTCCACCCACACTTAACATTTTAAATTAAAAAGCCAAAAATATGTTAACTGCTGTGACAATTCATCTGAGAATAATGGAATACTATTATCTATATCTGGCAAAATGATACCCTTTCAGATTTTCAACAATACAATTCATCAACCACCATTCAGTGGGATTAAATATATATTTATGCCTAGTCAGGCCTTCCTTCTAGACACCTAATATTGCAAATTATTCAATTATGTGTACATGTTGACATAGCCCCTTTCAAACAGTACACTCTGGCTCTCCAAATCACCACATAAATATCCTTAGATCCATGACAGTCATGCTTGGTTATGTGTATTTGTTGGGGGTAAAAGGAGTAGGAAATTTCCATTTATATTTTCATATCTTCATCATAAAATTCATCTTTTTTTCTACATGGATTAAGATCATAACTGTGATGTATTAGATGATACTAAAGAAAAAAGAAATAGAGCCAATCCATACTTTGACCCCTCATTATGAGTGATATTTTCTTCTACTCTGCCTTGGCATCCCCACGTGGTTATACCCTGAGCTATGCAATCACCAGTATCTGTTCTCCTTCTCAAATCCCAGTTCCAAACCCAACGTTCTGCAACTACAACCTCTTATTCTTTCAGAAGGTTTTCTTAAGAACACTTACTGACAAACTTTCTGACCTCTTCATGACCTCAAACCACTTTCTTACTACCCATTAGCTAATTATCCCTTAGCTTTCTCTTTGTTCTCTTCCATCATTGATTCTATGGCTCATCACTATAATCACTCCCTTGCTAAAATTCTCAACTCCCTGACTGCTCTCTTTCACCCTTGCCTGGGGAAATACTCCAGTCCTCTATGAGTTCTACCGTCTATCTTCTTGGTGCCTTTACCTGAGCATCCAAATACTGCCAGAGAAAGTTACCAACTAAACATATTTATTCATTCACTCAATAAACATTTCTGGAGCATCTACTATTTATCAGGCCCCATTCAGGTACCATGAGGACTGGTAAAAGAGACAGAAAAGACCCCTACTCTCTGTAGCCTATATTCCAAAGTGCAGGTCTCACTTGAAATTTGTGAACACATATGTGCACTCAAGAAACGCCAGCGATTCTGTGATATCTTTCTTATAGGGCTGTTTTCTCACTACATGATTTGATGATGTTATATCTTCTGCTTTCTTTCAAATCTCTCATGCTCCCTCCTCTATCCATATCCTCGCCCTATGGTCTTGCCTTGTTCTTCACTGACAAAAAATAAACTAACAAGCTGCATGCCTCCTCATATATCTAACTTTGTCTTTCTTCCTGTTATAAAGTTTTCCTGCTTTTCTCACAAAACCAATCCCTTCACCTATGTTCTGGATCTAATTCTCTCTTGCCTTCTCAAGGGCTTTGCTTCTTCAGTTGTCTCTTTTCTGGAGGGACATTCTCACCATATGCAAATATGCTCTCCTAAAGCCCATCTTTTGAAAACTCTCCTTTTACCTTGACCTCATCTTAGTAAGACTTCTCAAAAGAGTTGCCTACATATACTATGTCAACTTACTTATATCCGTTCACTCTTATACCTAGTCTAATATGAGTCTGATACAGCACGACCCCGTCCAACCCCATCATTCCACTGGAATGGCTCTTATGATCACCAACTGTCTCTACAGTGCTAAAATTAATACTCTCTCTGCTTTCAACTTACCCTACCGCTTGCCAGCATTCAGCTAGGTTGATAATTCTGCCTAAATACACTTTATCTCTTTGTGTCTATACTCCTTGAGATCTCTTCTTGTCTTGCTGGTTATTCCTTCTCTATCTCCTTTACTACTCTTTACCTGAGTCCTAAAGTATGCTATTTCTCTAAGGTTCTCTTCTCCAAAATTTGCTAGGTGATCTTCTCCTTTAATCTGGCTTTAAACACTATAATACATGTAATTCAGCAACTCTCAAATTTATATTTCAGCTCAGCCCTCTCCCTTGAGCTCTAGACTCACAAATTCAACTGCCAACTTGGCGTTTGATCCCTCAGCAAGTTCTGCCAATCCTAATAAATAGATGGACATGTAGGTTGATTGATTCAGTCTACTTTTCTCCATCTCCACCACCTCCATCCCAAGGCCAAGTCACCTGAGCCACTGCTACAATCTCCTTGGGTGTCCATGCTGCCATTCTTAACTCCTCTCATCTAGTCTCCAGAGGCCAGAGCAATACCGTGTATTTTTTTCTGCTTAAATAAAATCTAAACTCCCTATCATAGCTTCAGGGCCCTTCATAATCTGGCTTGTCCCTTCTCCAACCTCCTCACCAGATGTTCTCTGTCCAAAGTAGAATTTCTTCTATTCTTCAAGGTTCTTTTGCATACCAGGGCCTTTGCACATTCTGTTCCTTCCTTCTGGAATGGCCTCCTCCTCCCCTCTTAGCTACTTTATCCCACTCTTTCTTAAGTATTCTTGTCCTCCACTCCAGGGCTATTATTTCCTATTTTAAACTCCCAATGCTTTCTTTTATAATACTTATCATAGTGTGCAATTATTATTCTTTTTTTGAGACCAAATCTCACTCTATCACCCAGGCTGGAGTGCAGTGGTGCAATCTTGGCTCATTGCAACCTCTGCCTCCTGGGTTCAAGTGATTCTCCTGCCTCAGCCCCCTGAGTAATTGGGATTACAGGTGGCCACCACCACACCCAGCTTATTTTTGCATTTTTAATAGAGATGGGGTTTCACTATGTTGGTCAGGCTGGTCTCAAGCTCCTGACCTCAGGTGATCCACCTGCCTCGGCCTCCCAAAGTACTGGGATTACAGGCATGAGCCACTGCAACCTGCTGCAATTATTTTCAATAATTTGGTTGTTTTCTTAACAGATTTTGCCCATATTTCCCATTCAGATGCTAATGCCATGTTAGCAGAGGCATATCTCTTTTGTTCCTCATAGTATTTTCAAAATATATCCCAATACCTAGCAACAACTCATAATTAAACATTTTCAGAATGAATGAAAAAGTGAATGAGTGGATAAAGTATAGGGGTCATAAGGTTGTATGTGCCATCTCCATAGCTATTAAAAATTCTTATATTGCTACAACCTAATGATTTATGAATCCTAGCTGTTGTTCTGTGTTCCTTTGCATGTAAGAGATTTTTATACAGTCATTGACATGAGCAACTCTCTAGGTTTTTAATTTTTGTTGTGCCTAGAGCGTCACTGCTGAAATCCCCAATTAATATTCTGTTATAAGGAAATGATTTAGAACACTCAAAGTTCACTCTCAAGTTTTCAAGGTGAAATTTCTGACTATACAAGACTCATACACATCTCAGCGTGAAAGAAATTGGTATACCTTACTGGCATATACAATAAAAGCAACTCTTGCTATGTGTCTGGCAGTGAACTAATCCTTCACAAGTGTAGCATATTTAGACTTCACAGCAACCCAATAAGAGGGACCCAAGAACTCTCTTGTTTACAAGATGAGAAAACCAAGGCTTCAAGACTTGGCTAGTATGAGCAAGTTTACACAACTGATAAGAGGTAAAAGCCATACATTTAATCATTCTGCTAGTCTTCCACTCCAGACCTGCAGAGACACAGCAGAGAGAAAGGTAGGGATACAGTTCAATTTCAATTCAGATGATAGCAAATAATACAGAAAGAATAGAAGAACCCCAAACTCCACCTTATATCCTGCAATTATCCTGTCTATTAACAAAAGTGGGTCTTCTACAGGCCCATTGGCTGTATTTTTATTTTTCGAAATTCACTTTAGTGATTGTTTGGCAAACCTCATAGCTCTCTTTGCACCAAAGACCCTAGGGAATTCTAATGTGGGTATTTTTAGGTCTTTAAGTTACTCTTTTCTTTTCAAGAAGGCTTGAAAATTATAGACTAGTGATGACTGCATTCCTGTAGCCAGAAATGTGTTCACTGGGTCATTTTCCAAAAAAAAAAAACATAGTGAACATGTGGGACCAAGAAGCAGGAAGCAGATTCACTCCCTATAAACTGTTTCTCTCAGCCCCAAACTGCACTCACAAGGAGGAAGCCTGGTGATTAGCAGGCATCAATGAGGCTAGAATTATGATCAATTTTAAGCAAATTCTCTTTGGCCCATATTTGAGTAACTAGAAAGCCATTTGTTATTTGCCAGAGCTCCCTCACCTTTCCATTATATTTGCATCAGAGCAGGCAGGCTAAGAGTTAAGTCAAACAATCAGGAATGACATAGACTTTGCTCCAGATCCTCAAACACAGAAGGGATGTCCTGACTACTACAAATGCTAAGTTAAACATAGATACAGAGGGGATGTGGCCAGATTTAATTGTTGATTTCCTGCTTATTTTATTTACAAGTATTAATAGCAATAGCTAACATTTATTGAGTGATTTTACCACAGTGTATTTTCTCAAGTCTTTTGCATGTATTAGTTCATTTAATCTTCACAACTATCTGATGAGGTACTATTATTATCACCATTTTACTAACATGGAAACTGATATTCAAAGTGTGTAAATCATTTGCCCAAAGTTACTCAACCAGAAATTCATGACAGCAGAATTCTACCTGTGGGAGTGTAACTCCAGAGTTTGAATTTTTAACCCCTGCACCCACCTGCCACTCATAGATGTACAGATGTTCAACTTACAATAGATTATGTCCCAATAAACCCATTGTATGTGGAAAATATCATAATTTTATTTATGATAATTTTAATACCCCTAACCCCTACCCTTGTGATGAAGTGGCTGCCTAGGAGCTGCAATTCATTGCTGCTGCCCAGCTTTGAGAGAGAGTATCATACAGCACATCACTAGCCCAGGAAAAGATCAAACTTAGAAACTTGAAATACAGTTTCTACTCAGTGTATATCTCTTTCATACCATTGTAAAGTTGAAAAATTGTTAAGCCAAACCATTATAAGTCAGGGACCATCTATATAATCAAGTGTCTACAAATATTAACCTACATTGCCTTAATTCCAATCACTGAGTCATTTTGAAAAGGCATTCTGAGCTCAGTTATGAAATTATAGACATTTGGAGTTAGAAAAACTCCTAAAGAGGCATGTGGAAGATGGGGAAGCTTATCCTGTTTACTTCAGAAAAGTAAACTGAGATTAGCAGATAACGAAGATAGGGAAATAGATTTTTACCTAGTTAAAGGAAGACTGCTCTAGCAAATATCACAGTGGTTTTGCAGGCCAGGCCTGGAAAGGGTACCTATCACTTCTGCTTTCATTCCACTGGAAAGGGCTTTGTTGCATGACCAAACCTGCCTAAAAGGGAGGCTGAGCAACACAGAAAGACTCACTTACTTTGGAAGAGGAGGAAGGCAGGTTTGTGCATAGACTGTTTCCTTTCACCCCTGTAGCATTTCCCCTTACTTGTGGCTATATTCCAAGGTCATTGGGCGTCTTGGAGTACAGATGACCACACTAACAAAGAACTGAGGATTCTCAGAGAAGAGAATCTGAATATAAGGCAAGCTTTTATGGATGCTGTGAAGGAGGAGATGATGAGTAACTACTGGGATGCCAGACAGATGTTTCAGAGACTCTAGAGCGAGAAGTAGCATGTCATTGTAGATATAATCCCTCAAAGAAAGAATAACCAACTTTCAAACTCAATGCTTGATACCTCAAAACCCCTAAACCTTAAGTTGTGCTTACATTTGTACTTTTCCTAAGTTCTTAACCAAAAATAGAGAAGACAACGGGTTAAAAATCTATTTCAGCTACTTGCCAGTGAAAAATAGCATCATGCAGCCAGCCGATGGTTATTTTTGGAAAATCCACTCTCCTCTAAAGATGAACACCAAATCAGATGGTTTTTCCTCTTGATCAGTTTTAAAGTGCAGAAGTCTGGGAGGTGTGTCACAGTAATAGACTCTAATGTAGGACTGCATTAAAAATTCACAATTTAATAAGAAGTATGGTTTGTCTCAGAAAGATTTGTATATTCTTTATCAAAGTGGTCAATCTACCCTCTTCACTGCTCCTCAAAGACAAAAACCCTGATGCACAAGGGCTTTTTCTCTTGTTTCTCACTATGTATTTTCTCTTTCTCTCAGAATTATTAGAAGAGCATCAGGGCAGTCATACTTTTTCTGACCACAAACAAAATGAATAATAACACCCTCCGTTTTCCTAGGATGCTCCACACAACCAAGGACATGTCTTTTCCTTCACTGCACCTACAGCAGGGACTTCTTGTCTTCATCACTTATTCAGTCCTGACTGATGAGAATGTCTCTTTGCAGGTAAAGGGCTTCAAGTCTGAGAGAAGAGCCTAAGTTGGGGCAGTGGTCAACTATTAAAAAAATTATGCTTCCTCCACAAAATGGAAAATTATATGAAAAAATCATACTTTCAAAGAATTATTGACATTAAAAATAACTATTAATAGGGGCATTTATAAAATTTCCAGTCATAAAAATACTGAACTTTTGCTTTCTAATTTAAGGTGGAAAATGATAAATTTAGCATTCCTTCATCAGTCATGCAGAACACTCATAAAGAGTCTTCAGTTTAAACATACCATGCTTTTGACTGCCCTTCCAAAGAAAGGAAGGCTGTGTTCCTGAAGCACAGTTTCCTAGCACCCAATGGTTATTTGTTCTGTGAAAGTGGGAATCCACTATGCTCCTGCTCATTTTTTGTCAATATAATTGTAACATAATGGGGGAAACACACAACTCATATATAGTGCTAACAAAGTAGATTGATGATTTCACACAAGAAGAATTGTACCTGGCTTTATCAATAGCACTTTTACTCTATCCTTTATTTGCCTATATTTTCACATAACCAAGTTCTAACCATAAGTTTTGCTCATGTGAAAATCTGGGAAAAATTGAAGGAAGGATCAAAACAATATTTGAAATATAAAGAATAAGAGCTCTAGTATTGCAGTCGTTTCTCAGTATCCATTGGGGATTGGCTCCAGGACCTCTTGTGGACACTAAAATCCATGGATGCTCAAGTCCCTGATATAAAATGGCACAGTATTTGCATAAAATCTATGCACATCTCCCTGTTTACTTTGGATTCTCTCTAGATTACTTGTAATACCAAAAAAATGTAAACGTTATGCAAATAGTTGTTATACTGTATTGTTTAGGGAATAATACAATGCAACAAGAAAAAAATCTGTACATGTTAAGTACAGATGCAATTTTTAAATATATTTTTGATGTGAGGTTGGTTGACTCCATGGATGTGAAGCCCACAAATACAGAGGGCCAAGTTTATTCTAAAATGTCCATGAACTATTATGCCAAGAGTTTCATGTATATTACCATACTTGACTCACACCAACCCCTATTTTAGAAATGAGAAAGCCAAGTCACAAGTTCAGATATATTTTCCAAGGTCCTACATTTAGTAAATGGTGATGCTGGGATTTGAGCTAAGGGACACTGACTCTAGCACCCAAGCTGTTAACTCTGTAGTTCACCACCTAATAATGTTAGCGAGAGAAGGAAAAAGAGCACACTGGGGAAAGCAATTGTCTTGTCTTCTCACAGGTCTATCCTCTCAAGAAAATAAAAGAAAAGGGGGAATAAGCAAATCTAATTTTTACTCTGTAATTATAGGTCACTATACCCAATGACCACTTAAAATCTATTCATTGTCTGAAAAGCATGGCTATCTTTATAAATTATACCTCAAAAAGAAAAATACTGAGAGCTAATAAATGGAACAGTTTAGCACGCAAAATAAATTCCAAATAGTGTAATTTTATAAGTTTTCACAGTACAGAAATGACTGCGTCTCTAGTCCTACCTTTATTGCAAAACAGGAAATGAGAAAACAAAATAGAAAATCATGGCTATAAACTCCAACTCATTCCAACTGAAATAGTGCTTTTAAAAGAAAGTGGCAAAACAGGCCACAAACTCCAATTGGAAATAGCAAGTCTACCACATTCTTGGAAAACATTCACATTTTCAATGAAAAGACAAATTAACCATAAAATAAATATCAGCCCAATGGTTCAAACTCAGGAAGAAATAAAAATGGGCCAATGATCAATCAGCTGAAAATACATGTAATCCAAACTTATATAACAAATGGAACAAACATGAGAATGGCGCCGAAGAGCTCCAAGGCTGGGGCCCGGCATGATCCACCACACAGAGGGAGATGATGCACAGACCATGAAAGTAGACAGCGCATGAGTCAAGAACAAGGAAAATAATCTGATAAAACCGGCCCATTTCTTCTGATTTCACTGGATTTGTTCAGAAAACATGATTTTTTGAGATGGGGCACTGAATCAATCTGAAAGCCCTTAAAGGTGAGTGTACTCTAAAGAGGTAAAGTTCACATCTCCCCATGGGAATAAAAGAAGTCAGGACAGAGGAAGATTGCCTCCTAGCCAGAAAGGTGGGTTGGGAGAAGAATCTGTGAAGAATATTATCTAACATTCAGAGGTCTATGGGAGTATGATGGTAAGGGTGAAAGGAGGAGATGGTGTGTGCTAGATTCTTACCATCATTCTGCACTGCAAGCCCAAGGGCATGAAAATCATCCATCACAGTGCAATAGGCAGCCATTAATAGCCATGTCCTCCTCTCCTGGGGCCAGAGTTTCTTTTAGAAAAAGGAGACATCAGCCAGGCAACAAAAGGTTTGGTTGAAAAAACAAAGCAAGGGCTCTTTCCACATCTGGACACACTGCTTCAGCTGTTAGCTAACTAAAGCCCTTTATAACAAAAATAAATGGAACAGGAGTTTGTTCTTTTTCCATTGGAACCTGAAAAGATGGAAGCAGCCACTCTGGAACCTCAAAATATTCTTTTGGAGACTGAAGTGCCCTCTTTCCTTGCCACCTTCACTCAAGCACTCAGTCCTTCCTCAGACCTTGTTAGAATGCTTACTTTGTGCTACTATGCCAGGGACCTGGAGATGTCAAATAGCCACAGTTCATCCTGAAAAAAAATGTAAATCTGTTGGGAGTGCTAAGTCATCATCCAAATAGATGCCCTATAACTCAAGATAAAATGTGCCAAATGTTGATGAAAAGGAGAAGGAAAGAATCATGACTTTTCAAGGAGAGCTCCAGTCTTTGGGGAGAGGAGCCTGATCCAGTTTCTGAAAGAAGAGGCATCTGAGCTGCATCTGGAAGGAGAAGACAATTTCTACAAACAGATAGTTTAAACCAAGGGTCAAGATAAGAAAAATTAAGGAATGGTTAGAGAGTTGAAAGTGGTTTGCTTTGCCATAGGGTGATATAGCAGAAAGTGGTATATAAAGCTGGAAAGGTGAAATGGAGCACAAAGGTAGAGCTCCTAGGAAATCAGTCCAAGAGAATTTGATGGGTAGACACTGAATGTTTTTAACTGCAGAACTGATACCACCAGACCTGTGTATCATAAGAAAGACGTGCTTGGTGCCTTGAAGGGGTGAAGAATGCAAGTGAGAATCCTAATGCACCTGCTTCAGACAGTAAGAGATGGACCTAAGAAACAGTGACAGGAATAAAGGGAGATGGCACTGGAAAGAGAGAAGGAAGAATCTATTAGACTAGATGACTGTCGTGGACTGATTACACTAATAACCTCAATTATTTACCCCTCCGTATGTCCACATATTTGCCAGATGAAATTGCAGTCACTCCCACTGAAAAGGTGGGGTATGTTTACTCACCTCTTCTATCTGAACTCGCCAACAGAAGGAGGCAGAAAAGAGTCTGCCAGGCTTCAAGGAGCGCTGCACGTTTCTATTCAGGCTCTGCCCCTTTGCCTTTGTCATGAAAACGTACCTGACTAGCATGCTGGAGCCAAGCCACATATCATCTCAGTCAGCACAACCTCAGGTGGGTAGGTGAGCCCAGCCAAAATCAGTAGAGCTACCCAGCCAGCCCATCTGACTCAGACTCAGGAGCAATAATAAAAAAGTGGTTGGTGCCACTGTTTTGTGACTGTTGTGCATTTTATCGTGGCAATGGATAACTGACACTATAACTATTAAGAGAAAAGGAAGCAGGACATAGCTGGAGGACACTGACAGATAACGAGGGCAGTTGAGTCCTGAAGGTATACGTGGAGTCAGAGGGTTTGTGCCCAGGACAGGAATGGTAACCAAGAGTGATGTAAGACCCAAAATCCTGCTACTGGAACAGCGTCCTTTTAGACTCTTGACAAATAGGCTGAAGAGGTAAGTTCAAATATATTAACCTGGGGGTGGCAAACTATATCCTGTTAGCCAAATGCAGCCTGCCACCTGTTCCTATAAAGTTTTGTTGGAACACAGCCAAGTTCATTGGAAAGTGCCCACTTTAGCAGTGCAATGGAGTTCTGTAGTTACGACAGACACAGCGTGGCCCACAAGCCTTAAAACTCTTACTATATGGACCTATACAAAAAAAAAATTGCTGACGATATAACAATTAAATTATTTTAACCTAACATTTTCCTTAATGTTTATCAGAAAATATTTTCTACAAGAGAGACCACATTTTGCTTTAAATCATGCTCTTTTCTCTCTCTACTGTAGTGTTTACAGTGTAAGGATATCCTTGTGGTATTAAAAATTGGTGTGTTTCAAGGGGGTGATTAACAAATAAATGAAATGATAAAAAGGTGATCCAACCATAATCCCAACAGAGTTAGTCTTCTTCTCACTTATCTCTCTTTCTCTCTGCTTCATTACTTTGGCGGCCATGTGGTTGAGTGTTGAGAAGAGCTAGTCTCACATCAGGCATACATAAGGTGAGAAAGTTTCAATGTAACTTTGAAAAAGAAGAAAAAAAAAAATTATAGTAGGGGATAAAATGCATCATAATAAATATTTATTTGAATTAAAAGTGAATATTAATAGTATGTACCATCTGTTTTATTAACTGACTTCTGATTTAAAAAAAAAAAAAAGCTTCCACGTCCGTTTAGATTTTGTAATTATAAAAGAGTGTGTTCCAGATGGGGAGCTGGGGTTACGAGGCTTCCAAGTGACAAAGATCTTTGCATAAAGATTTATGCTGGCTATGCTGCTTCGTGGGACATACAAAAGAATTTCTGGAAAGTAAAGCCAATTGGTCTGAGGTTTAAAAGAGGCTAAACGTCTTCCACTCGTAAGAAGCACAGCAGCACAGATTTAGAGTCAAACTCCAACTCTGTACCCACCAGCTATGTGAGCCATCAGTACCTTTTTACCTCAGTGTCCCCATTAAACACTAGAATGATAACACGTTTGGCCAACTTACCTTGAGGGGCATTTGTAAGAATTAAATTAGATAGCATATAAAATGTACATTATAAGAAATAAAGTGTTTATGTTGATATCTATATATAAACATATAAGCATATATCAGGAATTACCTATGCATAGTAAAAACCTGAATACTGGAAGACGTTTATGGCAGGGCTTTTAATAAATAGAAGGTTTCCTTCAGCACATTCCAACAGAAGGGAAAATGTACAAAATAATCTGAACCCTTAATAAGCTGGATTTCTAAAGCTCATGACCAATTCATATGCAAATCATTGAAAACATCTGCTAGTTGTTTCAAGTAAGTTTATGTTGATCGCATTTCTAATTGTGGTTTCTTGGTGGGCCAGTTGACTCATACAAGTACATCAATAAACTGACCTCTATAGGAAGTAATTTGGAAATTATTTGGGAACTATTCTGTGAGTGATGTCTCCAAAAGTTTCAAATTAGCCTTTAGAAATCTCCTGAGGTATTGATTGCTTTGTAATGTCATCTAAAACAGAGAATAGTGTTTGTTTATTCAAGAGTCCCTGGTTGTGACTGAGTAAAAATGGTGCCCAGGGCAGGTTTTTAAGATTTTTGGTGAAAAGTATTCCTGGGATGGGGTTATATTAATGCATATATGTAGAACAACCCAGCCTCATAAGGCCAACTTTATGAAAAGTGCACAGAATCAGGACGTTCTTGTGCAGCCACTAACTAGGCATGCAATGAGAAATTCACCATCTCTCTGGTCTCCATTTTCTTATCTATGAACTGGGACACCTGGATCCAGTTCTAACCCTAGACCTGGACAAAAGAGACCTTGTCTTGGGCCCCATTTTGTATCTCCTTAGCTACAACTTCCCTTCCTTCCCCTCCAGCAGGTTAAAGACACCACAGAGTCAAGGAAATCTGCCTACCTGAAGCTTTTATCCTTTCTAATCATGCTCTGGACCCCTGGGATCCTCAAATTCCCTGTACAAATGGCCACAATCCTACTTCCAGGGCCAGTGTACACCTCTTGCCTGCATCCATCCTCTCAAAAAAGGTCTACATCCAATTATGTCCACCCTAGGTCTGAAGGGTGACCAAAGGACAGCTTTTGGCAGAGCGTATAGATGGGTTCGCATACAGAGGTTTGTAAATCTACATGTGTATCTGCAGGCCCCACGTAGTGCAGGACTAAGGGATGAGAAGGAGTAGGAGGGACTGCAGCCATCCTCTCCCATGCCGTCACATTCTGATGTTAAACTTTAAGCAGTCAGAGAATTCCAGCTTCAAATCTGGCCCTTCAAGTTGGTATGAAGTTGGTGTTGTCACAGTAGGTGGACAGAACACCTTATTTACAATTTGTCTGCCTGATTTATTACTTCTAAATATTACGACAATTGGTACATGGGCCTCCACTTATATTCTTGCCCTAGGCCCCAGAAATTTAGCACTGTGCCTGCTCAAGGCCATACCTCTCTAATGTCCCTTACAGCTCCAGGTTATTTCAGAGAAAATAAAAATTCTCTAGGACTAGAAGTTTCTCTGTTTAAATCTTCAATTTGTTCAAATGTTTCCTTGAACAAATTGCTTAACTTTTTTCTAAACATCACTTTCTCCATGTGTAAAAAGAAAAAAATACCTTGCAAGGTAATCATGAGGATGAGATGACATAATTTATTGAAAATTCTGACACGTAGTAAGTCCTTAATATATGCTTGCTCCCTGCAATTGATGAAAATGAGACTTAAGGAATAAAATGATTCAGCAGTCACAGTCCTCAGTAATTATCCAAATGAGTTGAAAACTTAAGTTCATACAAAAACCTGCACACGGATGTTTATGGCAGCTTTGATCATAATTGCCAAAACTTGAAAGCAACCAAGACATCCTTTGGGAGATGAGTAAACAAATAAGAATGAGCTTTCAAGTCATCAAAAGACAAGGAGGAAACTCAAATGCATATACCTAATTGAAAGAAGCCAGTCTGGCTACATACTTATGATTCCAGACATATGATATTTTGGAAAAGGCAAAACCAAGATGACAATATAAAGATCAGTAGTTGCCAGGGGTTGGGGGAGGGAGGGAGGGATAGATAAAGCACAGAATATTTTTAGGGCAGTAAAACTATTCTATATGATACTACAGTTGACTCTTGAACAACATGGATTTGGACTGTATGGGTCCTCTTATCTGCAGATATTTTTCAGTAAATATAGTCAGCCCTTGTTTAAGCAGGTTCCACACTTGCAACTGATATGGTTTGGCTCTGTGTCCCCACCCAAATCTTACCTTGAATTGTAATAATCCCCACGTGTCAAGCGTGGGACGAGGTGGAGTTAATTGAATCATGGGGGTGGTTTCCTTCACGCTGTTCTTGTGATAGTGGGTGAGTTCTCACGAGGTCTGATGGTTTTATAAGCATCTGGCAGTTCCCCTGCTGGCACTCATTCTCTCTCCTGCCACCCTGTGAAGAGGTGCCTTCCATATGATTGTAAGTTTCCTGAGGCCTCCCCAGCTATGTGGAACTGAGTCAATTAAACCTCTTTTCTTTATAAATTACCCAGTCTCGGGTATTTTTTCATAGCAGCATGAAAACAGACTAACACAGCAACCAACCAAGAATCAAAAATAGTGTTGGTGGGATGCAAAACCCACAAGAGCAGACTTTTTGTATTTGAAGATTCTGCACAGCTGACTGTGGGACTGAGTATGCTTGGATCCTGGTATCCATGAGCAGTCCTAGAACCAATTCCCCAAGGATACCAAGGGAGACTGTACAACGACATGTCATCACACATTTGTCAAAACCCATAGAATGTGCAACAAGAGGGAACCTAATCTAAACTATGGACTTTGAGTGATGATGGTGTGTCACTGGAGGTCAGAAAATGTCCCACTCTGGTGGGGGAGTTGATAATGGAGAGTCTGTGCATGTGTGGGGAGAGGGGCATATAAGAATTTTCTGTACTGTCTGCTCAGTTTTGCTGTGAACCTAAAAGTGCTCTTAAAAAAACAGTCTTTTTCTAAAAAAAAGAGAGGTGAAGAAAGTAAATCCTATCATAATGCATACATGCTGCCCCTCATTTCTCCCTCAACAACAATGAGCTTCTGCTAACAGAGGAATTATTCCAAGGATCAATAATAACACTCTTATCTGAAATGAGGAACTTGAGCTCATCAAAAAACGAAAGTTGTTCAAATTATGAGGCAGATGTTATTTCCCAGCTGTGTGCAGATAATCTCACCAGCAGTGTCAGACATGGAGTTCCAGAAATACAAAGTTGCTAAAACAGCAGTAACTCAGAGCAGAGTTTACAGCAAGGAATTTAACCCTTCGAGGAGAGGGAAGACTGTGCCCTTGCTGGCTATAGAGGCATTCATCAGTTTTGAACTTGAGCTCGTAGGGTCAATATTTTTTTCCAATAACTCTAGGGAGGAGTGTTTACATACTATCTAAAATAATACGTGGTTTTATTTTTTAAAGTAATCATTATAGAGAATGCATTAGTTAGTCAGGGCTAATGAAATTGTGCTCATGCCAGAATCTCAGTGCCCTTCAGGAACTGAAGTGACTAATCCTCTGTGGAGAGCAGGCTGAACGTAGAGAAAATCGAATTAGGCCGGGCCTGGTGGCTCATGCCTGTAATCCCTGCACTTTGGAAGGCCAACGTTGGTGGACTACCTGAGGTCAGGAGTTTGAGACCAATCTGGCCAACATGATGAACTCCCATCTCTATTAAAAATACAAAAAATTAGCTGAACGTGGTGATGGGCGCCTGTAATCCCAGCTATTCAGGAGGCCTGAAGCAGGAGAATCACATGAACCTGGGAAGCGGAGGTTGCAGTGAGCTATGATTGCACAACTGCACCCCAGCCTGAGCAACAAGAGCAAAATTCAAAGAAAGAGAAAGAAAAGAAAGAAAGAAAAAGAAAGAAAGAAAGAAGGAAGGAAGGAAGGAAGGAAGGAAGGAAGAAAGAAAGAAAGAAAGAAAGAAAGAAAGAAAGAAAGAAAGAAAGAAAGAAAGAAAGAAGAAAGAGAGAGAGAAAGAAGGAAGGAAGGAAGGAAGGAAGGAAGGAAGGAAGGAAGGAAGGAAGGAAGGAGAAAAGAAAAGAAAAGAAAAGAAAAGAAAAGAAAGAAAGAAAAAGAAAGAAAGAAAGAAAGAAAGAAAGAAAGAAAGAAAGAAAGAAAGAAAGAAAGAAAGAAAACAGAATTTACTAGCCATTTCAGAGCTTTTTTCTGAGGAGAGGGTACTACGGAGTTTTCTGCCCTTCAAATCCTTCAAAACCCTAACATTCAAGGAGAACCCAATTTTCTCCAGATCTATTGCTTAGGAAGGTAAGAAAAGAAATAATGTAACTGCTGTGCAAAGCACCCAGTGACCTGGTACATTCCTGTGACTAAGGGAATGTCATACGAGTCCTAAACAAACAGGCATAGAAAGGAGGCCATAACCTCCTTTCTTTTTTTGACTTCAGACTAAATGAAGACAGAATAAACAGGAGCTCACAAAAGCCAACAAAGACACACCCAAGCATCTCAGATACAGATAAAAATTCAATTAAAGCACTACAGTGCTTCAAGGATGACCCAGGAAATCAACCTAAAATAAGGTGCTCACTTTCATTGGCAAAACTTCTCAGCCTTCCTGTAAAAAACAGTCGTTGTGGCCAGACACAGTGGCTCATGCCTGTAATCCCAGCACTTTGGGAGGGCGAGGTGGGCGGATCACATGAAGTCAGGAGTTTGAGACCAGCCTGACCAACATGGTGAAACCCTGTCTCTATTAAAATACAAAAAATTAGCCAGGCGTGGTGCCGCACCCCTGTAATCCCAGCTACTCAGGAGGCTGAGGCAGGATATCATTGCTTTAATGCTGCATCACTGAGCTAATCTAGTAGGGGTGCTTTTAAGGCTCTGAAGAAAGAAATGAAATTTTTGGCTGCTTAGAATGAGATTATTTGTCATGGGGAATAGGCCCTACAGGTTAACACAGGATCTATAATAGACCATGTAAAAACCATATGTTAGCCTCCCTTCCCACTCAGCACTGGTCAAGCTTTTATTAATTGCCCATTTTCTGGCTCAGCAACTGAAGTGTAATACCAAAAATTTGGACAGGGTCCAGGAAAAGAAAACAATGAAAATGATTAGAAAATATTTCCCGCGAGAAAATTATAAAGAAATGGGGCTTATTTAACCTAGAAAAGAAAAAGCTCAAGGGAAACTTAATAATTTTCTTTAAATAGATAAAGGGCTAATGTAAGAGTGACATGAACATGATTATTTTTACTGATAGTTTAAAAGATTATATCCAGCAGAAAAAAAAATAAGCTAGATATTAGGGGAACTTGGTAAGATCTTTGATCCATTAAAAATTATGGAAGATCAGGAAAAATATTTTAATAGGCATTTAAGAAATGAACCCTCCAGTGATACCCTACAACTTAGGGAGAAGATACAGGAGATGAGTTTCTAGGAGTTCAGTTTCCAAAATATTAAAATGATTTTAGGACAAATAGCTCAGTAATACCTCAGGTATATCTTCAACATCAAAGTCTGCTAATGAACCACTCATGTCCATAGGAATACCAAGGATTAAAAAAAGTTTCACCTCTTGCATAAATAATGCAAATTAGAGTCAAGTAAATAAACAACACAAGTTTAGGCAAAGCAATTAAAAGTACTATCACTAGGCCAGGCGCGGTGGCTCATGCCTGTAATCCCAGCACTTTGGGAGGCCGAGGCGGGCGGATCACGAGGTCAGGAGATCGAGACCATCCTGGCTAACACAGTGAAACCCCGTCTCTACTAAAAATACAAAAAATTAGCCGGGCGAGGTGGCGGGCGCCTGTAGTCCCAGTTACTCGGGAGGCTGAGGCAGGAGAATGGCGTGAACCCAGGGGGCGGAGCCTGCAGTGAGCCGAGATCCCGCCACTGCACTCCAGCCTGGGCGACAGCGAGACTCCGTCTCAAAAAAAATAAAAAAATAAAAAAAATAAAAGTACTATCACTGTGGTGATTTATTAGTAATATCCCAAAAATGACACTCAAACATGATTTTTAAAATTCATCACTAGTCCTTAGCCAAGCTAAACCTCTACTTCAGTCACATCCACTAGCTCATTCCAACAGCTCAGAACATTTAAGAACCTTTAAAGTCAAAGATTTCTGCCTGACTTATTCTAGGTAAGATTTCCCCTTGACCTTGCTACCCCATCTAACCTGAGTTTATGCCTACTGACTCACTCCTTCCCATCTTCATCCCTCATCGCAGTGGAAATGCAAGACAATAAATGCAAAAATCCTAAAAGCAGCTACAGAGTAAAGACAGATTACCCATGAAGAAATGACAATTAGACTGAGTAAGACTTCTGCACAGCAACAACAGAAGGTATGGGCCAGTAGAAGAATATTCCAAAGCTATCGATCTATAATTGACTCAGCTAATTATAAAGGCATTTTTTTAAAAAAATAAAATTGAACAAGTCTATCACCAATAGAACCTCACTAACATTTATCAACAATATGTTTTAAAAACATAATTGAACCTAGAAAAACCACAATGCAATAAGGAACTAAAAGCAAGCTGCTTGTCACCTAGCTAGTGGATTACACCAGGAGAGTCTGGAAACCGCCTGCACATGGAAAGACCCTGCCTAAGATTGGACTCAACAGGAGAAAAGTATAGGAGGGAGATGAAGAGAGAGACAGCCTGGAGTCCTAGAGTAAGCCACTTCCCTTGGCATTTTTAGCCATATGAGGCAATAAATTTTATATATAAATTTTTTTAAAACCAAAAGGAGAGAATGTGAAACAAAAATTATATATAAACCATGCCAGAGTGATTTATAAAGTGAAACATACAGGATAAACATTGAAACGAAATATAAATATAAAAATAATTTTGTTTGAGTCATGAATTAAAATTTGTTTTTGTTGCTCGAGGACAAGGAAACGAAGAAAGGCAAAAGGAAGGGGAAGAGCAGGAGGAGGAGAAACAATCTAATAAAAATGTCCAAAATGAAAGAATGTAAATGTATAGTGGTGGTAAGCAAAAGAGAAGAATAGGCTGGGCACAGTCGCTCACACCTGTAATCCCAGCACTTTCGGAGACTGAGGCAGGCAGATGACCTGAGGTCAGGAGTTCGAGACCAGCCTCACCAACATGGTAAAATCCCGTCTCTACTAAAAATACAAAAATTAGCTGGGCATGGTGGTGCGCCTATAATCCCAGCTACTCAGGAGGCTGAGGCAGGAGAATTACTTGAACTCGGGAAGCAGAAGCTGCAGTGAGCCGAGATTGTACGATTGCACTCCAGCCTGGGTGACAGAGTGAGACTCTGTCTCCAAAAAAAAAAAAAAAAAAAGAGAAGAATAAAAGACAGCTCCAGCTTCTGGCTCCAGCAACAGAGGTGTTACATTAGTAGAGATGATGAGAACTAAAGGAGAACTAGATTTTGAAACCAAAAGTCAAAAGACTTAAAAATGTAAAATCTTTCTGACTGGAAAAGTGAAATAAATGGAAATATAACTCTATCAAAAGAAAGGCAAGAACTGAAGCTGGGGCTAGGTGTGGTGGCTCATGCCTCTAATTCTAGCATTTTAGGAGGCCGAGGTGGGTGGGTCATTTGAGGTCAGGAGTTTGAGACCAGCCTGGCCAACATGGTGAAACCCTGCCTCTACTAAAAATACAAAAATTATCTGGGCATGGTGGCAGGCACCTGTAGTCCCAGCTACTCGGGAGGTTGAGGCAGGAGAATCATTTGAACCCAGGAGGTGGAGGATGCAGTAAGCCAAGATCATGCCACTACCCTCCAGCCTGGGGAACAGAGTGAGACTGACAAAAAAAAAAAAAAAAGAGGAAGGAAGGAAGGAAGGAAGGAAGGAAGGAAGGAAGGAAGGAAAACTGAAGCTGGAAAATTGAGAGTATTGTCAGTATTTCGAGTCACTAGAAGGAGAGGGTTACAAAGGGATGGTTTTGGGATGATTCAAGTGCATTACATTTATTGTGCGCTTTATTTCTATTATTATTACATTGTAATATATAATGAAGTAATTACACAGTTCACCAAAATGTAGAATCAGTGGGAGCCCTGAGCCTGTTTCCCTGCAACTAGACAGCCCCATGTGGGGGTGATGGGAGACAGTGACTGATCACCAGGCATTAGATTCTCATAAGGAGTATGCAACCTAGATCCCTTACATGCACAGTTTACAATAGCGTTCACGCTCCTATGAGAATCTAATGCTGCTGCTGATTTGACAGGAGGCAGAGCTCAGGTGGTAATGTGAGCAATGGGGAGCAGCTGTAAATACAGATGAAGCTTTGCTCGCCCACCCACCACTCACCTCCTGCTATCTGGCCTGGTTCCTAGCAGGCCACAGATCAGTATTGGTCCATGGCCTTGAGGTTAGAGACTCCCAGGTTAAAGCAAGTGGGCCTAAAGCTGCTACAGTCCATTTCTAGAAGTCAAGTCTACAGGCTTTGGACAGTGGTTTTTCTTAATTCTCAGAGGCCCTGCTTACTTGTTTCTAAGTTTTAAGTATTCTTGAAAGGGCTAGGCTTCCACATATTACTTATGAACCTTTTATCTCCATTCAGATACAGACTCTAGTTGCTGATCCAAGACTAGCAGGTCACATCATTTTGTGGTGTTGTCTTTTTCTGGGAAATACCAGAAAATGATGCCAAGAATTCCCACAGTTGCTATAGACCTTACAGCTGGGTCCCTTGCATTGTCTTTATCCATGAGAACCCACACAGAATTACATAAAAACTTAGGGTCTTTCAAACTTGAAGACAACATCAAAATACATTCCAGGAGTCGGTCAAGTCTTAAATTTAGTGACACATTATAAACCACCCTGAACTTGTCTCTATGACAAGCAGAGATCCGAATATTTGATCAGTGATTCTCCAAGTCTGGTGCCCAGAGCGGCAACAGCAACAACAGCATCGGCAACATCTGGGAACTTCTCAGAAATGCACATTCTTGGCCGCTCCCCAGCCCTGCTGAATAGAAACTCAGGGAAGGGGCAACCATCTGTGCTTTAACATGCCCCTTTCCCCAGGTAATTGTGATGCTCACTAAAATTTGAGAGTCACTGAATTAGATTTTGATAATACATTAGTAGATCAACCTGTAACAGAACCAAAGGCTGTGAATTGGGCTTGGAATGTTTAAGGAACATTTCTCAGAGAACAATTATATAACCAAGCGTATAATGCCTATTGTTAACTTACTGTGTGATGAGAGAGGTGGGTGACTCCTTGGTGGAGATTTCAGACTTAAGGAACAATAATGTAGTACCATGGTAAAGAGATGAACAGTCACCATAATGGTAGGCATCTCACAAACCTCTCATTCCCTGGGAAAGGATGAGTAATGGTTCTTCTTTCAGAAAGGGGAAGCTTTAAGCTTTAAAAAACAACAGTGGCAAATATTGCCAGTGTGAAATATAAAGAGTAAAAAGAAGCAGCTCCAAAAAACACCAGCACTGACTGGTGATTCTGTTCTGTCTTGGCTGTTCCGTTTTGAAGGGTCACTGAGAAACACTTGTGTTTTTTACTCCAAGGTTGACAGGAGCCACCAAAGAAGAATATTGAGTGATTAAAAAAAAAAAACGAATGAACTATTTCTTGGGGTCCTTCTGCATCACACCCGCAGAACACAAGCTGAGCACAACAGTATCTCAAGCTCAGAAAGGGCACCCGACAGATTCCAACCTGATTCTCAAGGGGACCCAGGATGGTAAACGTGACCCATCTCCTGCTTTTAAAATGCAGTGATTTTCTTTCTCTACTAAGTTATTTCCAGAAACTTCTAAAAGGTATAATGAGTATAATAAATAATAAGTACATACAGCACAAAATATGAACTTACTTCTGCCAGAGTCAAAGAGGAAAAATATAACACGTATTGATAAACTTGAGCTATTACAAAGAACAAACAATTAGATGAGAAAAAAGGGATAGTCTCCTGCGAAAGTATTAATTGTATGATGCACTGGGTTGAAATATCCTGGTCACTCTTCATTTTAAAAATGCTCCACTCTCTAATTCTTGTTTTGGAAAGTTAAAGAGGAAAGTCCATCAAATCTTACTGCACTTTTTTCTACTTTTTCTTAACCTTTCAAAGACTGCTTGGCCTGCTTATACTCTTGGTCTTAGGCTAAATTAAGGCTAAAGAAACAGAAAATATCTGTTCTTACTCCTAATTTCCGATGACTTTTTGTCACCAACCTTTATTCCTTACTCCAGTCTTATCCACTCTTCCTGAATCAGCTGAAATTCTTCTTTTTTTTTTTTTTTTTTTTTTTGAGACGGAGTCTCGCTCTCACCCAGGCTGGAGTGCAGTGGCACAATCTCGGCTCACTGCAAGCTCCGCCTCCCGGGTTCACGCCATTCTCCTGCCTCAGCCTCTCCGTGTAGCTGGGACTACAGGCGCCCGCCACCATGCCCGGCTAATTTTTTGTATTTTTAGTAGAGACAGGGTTTCACCGTGGTCTCGATCTCCTGACCTCGTGATCCGCCCGCCTCGGCCTCCCAAAGTGCTGGGATTACAAGCGTGAGCCACCGCGCCCGGCCTGAAATTCTTTACTATAAGTGTAATCCAAAATTATCTCACCCCTGAATTTGAAGCAACCATTGTCTGCATAATTTCTTTGACATTTTGTCATGTACTTGTTTTATCACATCTCTTCTCTCACTGATTTCCCTATATTCTGGGGTATTATTTATACAATACCTTCAAGAACTCCAAACTGTTTATTATACAATTTGTGTCTTACCATGTTTGAAACTACCTACAGAATTGTTAGGCTTTGCCTACGTGCACAAATTCCAAATACTCTGACTGAAATAATTACTCATTTCATTCTAACTACTCAGTTTAGTCTTTTGTTTTAAATCAAGCTTTCTGGGTTAACCTTTTGCTTCAGCTCCATTTAACACTGGACTAGGCACAGAGGATACAAAGATGAATATAACAACGGATGCCAAAAAGCAGCTCACTGTCCACAGAAAAATGAATCTGTCTAAGCCAGCTCTGCTACAAAAATGCAGAAGTGGTAACAATGGACAGAGAAAATAAATAAATGTCAGTGCCTGGAAGCTCTCTATACAAAGTATGTCTGGCTGGGAGGAGAGGAGAAAGAAAGAGCAAGAAAAGACTAGGTGAAGGCTCTGAATGGAATGAGAAAAGGACCCTTATGATTACGGGTTGGTGCAGATTCCTATTAGAGCATAGTATAGTCAGAAGCTGAACATCACTAAGTTGAGCATCACTCGGTGTACTGAAGTCTCAAACAGCCACTCTCCCCTCTGAAAAACTAGTCCCTTGCTCTAGAGAACTCATGCTTGG
Organism: Nomascus leucogenys; assembly: GCF_006542625.1. Lineage (NCBI taxonomy): Eukaryota > Metazoa > Chordata > Mammalia > Primates > Hylobatidae > Nomascus > Nomascus leucogenys. The sequence goes on from NC_044382.1 coordinate 123,006,904, forward strand.
ATTACTGTGATAGCCTGTTAGCAGCTTCTCCTCTGCTTTCTATTTCTAGCCATAATTGGTTCAAAATGCAGCTGCAACTCTCATTTCTAGTCCATCTCCCAAGCTGCTCACATGACTTTCATTTTCTAATAAACATTTTTCTCTTTTACTTTATGAAATGGCCTTAAGGCATTAATTTTTTCTATCCCAAGTCCTTCTATAATTTACCTGAAAATAATTAAATGACTCTATACTCATTCTACTGCTAAGCCCAAAGGTGAGATTCTGACGTGGTTCCTGCAAAAGATTTGCATCTGGGTTTAGGGCTACCTCCAGTTCTGAGTTTAAGGCTCTAACCAGTTCTACTTTGCCAAGTGAAAAGCAAAATCATCTAATACTGAGTCAAGAGTGTCTTGTTGCATTCTCAAATGCAACACCACACACCACACAGTAATATCATTTCCATCTCTCCCCATCCCCTGCTGCTATTATGTCCAGACCAAGACTATAAAGAAGAAGATTCCAAATAAACCATGCAGGAAATAGAAAGGATATGAACTTCAGAGTCAGGCCAATCTGGTTTTAAACTGAGCCATTGGATTCTCTCATTCTTTCATTAATACATTTACTCAGTAATTATTGAGCACCTGCTACATGCCAGGAAGTCAAATGGATCCTGCGCCAGAATGATGGGGAAGATGCACTCCCTCCCTGCTTTTGGGGCAGGCAGGACAGGTGATCGTTTCATGAGAGCACAATGGGTGCCTTGATAGTGAAAAGCAGAGGGAGCTCTGAAAGCACAGAGAGCACTTGATGGAACGCAAAGAGGAAGGCTTCACCCTGCCTGGGCTGAACATGACAGGGAGAGTCGGCGCTGGACAGCAACTTAGGTGTAGAAGAATGTTCCAGGCATGGGGGGAAGAGGTACGGAGACTCTAAGGATGAGAGAGCACAGCAGGATGGGGAAATGCAAGAAGTCCAATGAGGCTAAAAAATGAAGAGTAGGAAAGGGTCTGGCAGAAAATGAGGTGGAAATAAGACCTTACTTGTTATCCTAATGTGTCTGGAAGAAATTGCAAAAACTGTGGATAACTCTTCAGCAGAAAAAGAAAAGACAGAGTCAGAGTTTTGTATTTAAAAGTCTCAGCTTCACAGGTGTATAGAGAAGAAATTGGAGGGGAAAATAGACTCAGGAAAAGGAAGTCGTTTGGGAGGTTGTTGTTATAAATGAGGTTACAAAGGTTAAGGATCTGAACTAAGGCTCTGCAGTAGGGACACAGAGAGAAGATGTATGTGAGAGAGAGTTGGGAACTAGCATTGAAGAACCTGGAGACAAGTTGAAAGAGAGGAGTTAAAAAGTAGAAGGGAAGAATGACTCCAGGTTTCTGGCTCATGCAGTAGTGCTGTCCCTAAGAGGAACTCCTGCTGTGTCTATTTTGGACAATGAGCTCAGTTTTGGATGTGTTAAGTTGGAGATGCCAATGACACAACCAAATGCAGGAAACCAATGGGCACTGGGCTAACTTGTCTGGAGCTCAGAACAGACATGTGGGCAGAGCACACAGATACGAGAATCATTAGCATATAACTAGTGAGTGAAGGCATGTGGCAGATAAAATTGCTCAAAGGACGGTGTATACAGAGAGAAAAGAGGAAAACATTAGTATTTAAGAAATGTCCAGAGGAAAAGGACCTCACAAAAAATCCCATGAAGGAGCTTCTGGAGAGCCATGAGGGGGAAATGTTTCCTCCATAAAATGCAAATAACAATGTATACCCTACAGGTTGTTACATGAGTTAGACAACGTATGGGTGTAAATCAAATATAATTTCCCTGAAGACCAAGTATGTAATGGACACTTGATGAATGGTAGGTTTTGTCATCATTAATGTTACTGTTTATAATAAAAATAATACATGAAGTTTCCTTAGGTGTTCGGTAGATGTCTGGTTTTTATAACCCTTCTTAATACAGTTAGATCAACTCTGCACATTTGTAGCATAGTTTATAATTCTCAAGGGTGGAAACTTCTAAATGAAAAATGCGGCTGGGCAAAATACCTCATACCTGTAATCCCAGCACTTAGGGAGGCCAAGGCGGGCAGATCACTTGAGGTCAGAAATTTGAGACCAGCCTGGCCAACATGGTGAAACCCCATCTGTACTAAAAATACAAAAGTTAGCCAGTGCATGCCTGTAATCCCAGCTACTCGGCAGGCTGAGGCAGGAGAATCACTTGAACCCAGGAGGTGGAGGTTGCAGTGAGCCAAGATCGCACCACAGTACTCCAGCCTGGGCAACAGACTGAGACCCTCTTCCAGGCAGTTTATCTGAAACAAACCAATGGAAGCATAAACTTCTGAAATAAAAGTATGTAGTTTAATAAATAGGTTTACTCTTCTGTAACTGCATGTGGTCAGTTCTTGGAAACAGCAAGGTAAACACAAAAGGTTGATAAAATTTGGGAAAAGGAAAAATGTAAAGGATACATTAGCCACCAGAAAAATTGTTAGAAGTAGCCAAAGAATTGTCTATAAATATGTGGCTGAGGGGTTTGGAAGCACCTTGTTTAATCTAAGATGCAAGGCACATAGCATTCAATAATCACTGGATGAATCCGTGAGTGTTAGAGTCTGGTATACACAGCCAACTGTTGGATCTCTCCACTTGGGCTTCCCATGGACATCTAACACTCAACCTATAAAGCACACCTTCTTGCCTTTCCCCTCAAATCTGCTCACTTTCCTGCTTCCCCAAGTAGCTCAATGTCATTATCGAACCAGCCGGATGAAGACTCTGGGCTCTGCTCCCTCCCTCACTGCCAAATCACCACATCTCATCTGTATTAGTGAGAATTCTCTAGGTGGACAGAACTAAAAGGATAGATGTACATAAGAAGGGGAGTTTATTAGGAGAATTGACTCACAAAATCACAAGGCGAAGTCCCACAATAGGCCATCTGCAAGCTGAGGAACCAGGAAGCCAGTCCGAGTCCCAAAACCTCAAAGTATGGAAGCTGATAGTGGAGCCTTCAGTCTGTGGTCAAAGGCCTGAGAGGCCCTCACAAATCACTAGTGTAAGCCCAAGAGTCCAAAAACTGAAGAACTTGGAGTCTGATACTCAAGGGCAGGAAATACCCAGCACAGGAGAAAGATGGAGGCCAGAAGCCTTAGCCAGTCTAGTCTTTCCACGTACTCTTGCCTGCTTTTATTCTGACCATGTTGGCAGCTGATTAGATTGTTCCCACCTGGATTAAGGGTGGCTCTGCCTTTCCCAGTCCACTGACTCACATGTTAATCTCCTTTGGCAACATCCTCACAGACAAACCCAGGAACAATACTTTACAACCTTCAATCCAATCCAGTTGACACTCGATATTAACCATCACACCATCCCTGCTACATCCTGATAGCACTCCATTCTCCACCTGAAGTCAGAATGGTCCCCCTCAAATCCCAGTATTTCCCACACTACTCCCTTGCTCAGTACCTCCAATAGCTCCCCATTGCTGCAGGAAAAATTCCAGACTCTTTGATGGCATAAAAGACTCTCCACAGGCCAGGTGCAGTGGCTCAAACCTGTAATCCTAGCACTTTGGAAGGCTGAGGCAGGTGGATCACTTGAGGTCAGGAGTTCAAAACCAGCCTGGCCAACATGGTGAAACCTCGTCTCTACTAAAAATACAAAAAATTAGCCAGTCATGGTGGTGGCCACCTGTAATCCCAACTACTTGGGAGGCTGAGGCAGTAGAATCGCTTGAACCTGGGAGGCAGAGGTTGCAGTCAGACAAGATCGTGCTATTGCACTCCAGCCTAAGCAACAGAGCAAGACTGCATCTCAAAAATAAATTATTATATAAATAAAATAACAAAGATAAATATTCGTATAAAATTTTTCAGCTTTGGGCATTAGAGTACTAACTTCACAATTCTTGCTATATTCTGTATCATTTGTGCCATTAATTTTTTTCTCATCAACCAATTTTTCTACATTAATGAATTAATTGTAACAGAAAAGTAATAACACTCATAAAGTCTTGCATTCAAGATGTGAATATTTTTTTGAAAATAAATGCAGAATAGTAAGACAAAATATGTTCATCTCTCTACCACTTAATGTTGGCATTTCACATACCACACTTTGAGGGACTGTGTGAGGTTTATTAGAGAAAACCAAATGTGAAGATCCCTTTGCCAAACTGGTAACAACTGAGATCTCTGTTGGTGAGGTGGGAATGCGATATTAGAAAGAAATTTCTTCTTCTCCATTATAAATGTCTGGGATATTTGGATTTTTATAATGAGCACATACCACCTTTCTACTTAGGAATTAATGAATATTTATTCCAAGTTTTGTCTGTCTTAGATTATCTGTCAGAGAAACAAATATCACACTAACTAGACCAAAGATGATGTGAAGGAACTGCAAATGAATCACTTTTTAAATGAGGCCCATGCTGTGCTCTAGCTGCAAGGTGATCGCTGTCATCTAAATGTCAAAGGCAGGATTGATCTGTGATCGTGAACGACATGATGAGTCTGTGTGCATGGGCAATTTGGCAAGTGACTGCCATGCTGCTTCCCACAGCACCAGCACTTATTCCAGTTCCTGGCCCAGAAGTCACTGGATAAAATAGACTCCTGTCACCAACGGTGAGGATCTGCTGTCAACCTAAGACTGCATCTCTAGAGGGAATAAAGGCTTTCACTGCTGCCCCTGGAAGATCATAATCTTGAATGCTCAGGTTGGTAAAATCAGGGCCTGTGCCAATTTAGAGGTAGAGAAGAAGGGATGAAGGGAACAGGAGGAGTGGAAGGCATGGTGGATTGAGTTTGTGCAGCACCTTGCCACCCTGTACACTACGATCCCTTCACAGAGGAACCCAGAGATCAGCATTCTCCATTCATGCAGCTCTTCTCCCCTCCCTACACAGACAACTCTGCTCCATTTGCTGTATCTCCAACCTGAAATCGTGTAGTAAACAGCAGTGACAATTCAGCGGGAAGGGATGGGTCTGTTTATCTAACTCTATCTGTTAGCATCCAGAAATCTTACTCTACAGTGCATGCCCCCAATAATTGTTATTATGTAAAGGCAACAGTCTGGATCAAATTTCCCTGGTACATGAGTGCAGCTGAAAAATAAATAATCCAAATTTGTTTCCACCTTGATTAAACTTTCCTTTACTTACACAATGAGAGACCCACAAGAAGTCAGTACGATTCTGGCAAGTGACCAAAGATGAATGTGTAAGCATCACAAACACTGCCAAACACCTAGAAAACACTGGCAATTACACACTCAAACAGAGATGCTAAAAGAAATTTTAATAATTGTTATATAACATACTGTGCAGCTATTCCATGAAATCTACCTCTGTATAATAATTATTAAAGTATCTAAGTCTTGAAATGTCTGATAAGAATATGGTAGTTTTTTGGGTATAATTTCCATAAAAATGCATAAATAAGAAAACAAATTACTAAAATAAGAAACAGGAGGTGTTCTATACATACTGTTGTCATCATATGAAATTACTCTATTAACTAAATTAACCTGACATTGTCACCCTGAAAAGCAAAATCAAGACAAAATTAATTCTTCTCAAATTTAATAAACAAATAAAACTTTGGCCTCTCTCTGACTTACTATAACACAAGAAGGCAACCTTCAGCTTCCAGCCACCTCTGGTACTCAGCTTCACTGCTCTGGACAGGAAAGTCAATCCTAAAGACAGAAAGGCAAATCCTACACTTGTGCTCAGGGTTACAAAAATGATACCTGACTTCAAAAAATCCCAAACCCCAATTTACAGAATCTGAAACTTTGTGGATGGGGGCCAAGCAATCTGGGTTTTAACAAGTTCTCCAAATGATTCTGATCCATATTAAGGTTTGCCATAAGGAAAGTAGTCCAAGGCTTATCTCTGTTCTCCTCCCAGTGTCCTTTATAGCTCCCCATCCAGTCCCTAATCATCCCCAAGGAGTTGATGCGGATTCGTCAGACATGAGAACACCGGGTGGGCCATGTTTACCAGTAGGTGGGGGTCATTTTGCATTAAAAGGTCAGTTCCCAGACATAGTTCTCTCCCCTCTGTCTCTTCCACCCATGAATCCAGAGTGGTGAGTTGTCATAACCAAATGAGTCCTGCAATCAGCATTCCCTTTTAGATGTCTTCTCTCCAGAAGACGGAGATCTTGGCTAAACCAAGTAAAGGTCTATGCACTAAACTAAAGTAAAGGCCTATGCACTAATAATATTATTTAATTCCTTTTTACAAAAATTACTAAATAAGTGTATTTTTTCAAAATGAAAAAAAACTTATTGTATGCTTATATGAGAAGTATCTTTCCAAATTTTTCTAGAAATATTCAAAAAAGCTGACTTTTTCTCTCTTTATCCCAGCACATATTTAGTCTTCCCATACAGTACCTTAGCCTGGCCCTGCAGAGAAAAACCAAGGTTTTCAGGCAGTCTCTACCAGTCCCGCTGGATGCACATAGCATGGATTCCTTCTCCGGCACAGGCCATGTGTGTGTTGGATGGTTCTTTCCTGATGGTAAGGTTGAAGATTCAGGAGTGAATTTCAGGACACAAAACAGAAGATGCACACAAGCTTTGGAAAGATGAGCTTCAGGAGGTACTGCTCAGCTTCTCAGCAGGTGGTACTTGGGTCAAAAGCTACAGCAAACAATAAGGTAGTACTTTCCCTCCTACTCATGGACAATTGTCTCCTTGTGTATTACATTTATTTTTCCTTAAAAACTAAATGGAAGAAGCAGTTGATTATGGACATTCTTGTGTTCCAATTCCTCCATCACTTCTAACAAAGAAGTAGTAAACCTGATGCTCTGGACACCTAACAGAAATGTAAAATAATATGGGACACAGTACATGCAAAAGTGCTTTGACTCTTTTAGAAGAAAGCTGCTACCTAAACCCAAGGGATCCTCCTGATAACCCATACTGAGGATTACAGTTTTCACAATGTCAAAGATACAGAACTAGTGACTTCTACACACTCCACTCTTCACAATAACAGTAAGGAGTGCTGTGTTCTTCCTCCCTACAAAAGTACTTCACCATTATGTTATTTATTCTAGCTCCTGGAAGGACACAGACCTCCCTCAGCTTCTTGGCTGCCTACTGGCCATGATGTTCACTGTGTACACAGTCAAAAAGAACTCCTGAAAGCCACTGGAACACTCATCTATAGCTGCTCCACTAAGCAATTTTTTAAGTCTCTCTGATAAAGCCACTGCTACCATGTGCACGATGATGCCACTGCAAGGATAGGCCAGTCACAGGAGTATGTCCAGTATGCCTGCTGGCATTTCTTCCATTCCAAGCCCTTCTTGACCCTCACAGAGGGGACACAGGCTCTGAAGCCGAAGAGGTGACTGATACATTTATAAGAATTGTCTGTGAGCCAGGGGGCTCTTGGATTTCTTCACTGCTTTAGCTGAAAGATTCTGCAGAAAGATTCTTTCAGGGCACTCACTGCCATCTGGGGTTACATAATAGCAATCATCCAAATAAGTGATTATTTGCATTTTTGTGCAAAATCATCAAAGCCCAATTCCTGGTCTGAGAGAGGGAAGGGGAAGGAAGGATTTGAAGTTTCTGTCTTCGGCAGCTGACAGCTTATTATTAAGAAAGGCAAGATGTCAAAGATTTGATTTTTTTCACCCCTTTCACTGACTTCATTCTCAAGCAAATGCATTTGGCAGCCTTGAATCTGAGCACTAGGACACCTGCCTGTGAGAAGAAACCAGTTCAGGAAATGGAGTTATATTCTAAGTCTGGATGAGCCTGTGCTCATTTCAGAGGGGAAGGTAGCAAGCTGGAAAGGACACTTGCCTGCAGTTAGCTCAGATTTACAGTGTTTTTTGGAAATAAATGCTCACAGTCTAGTGTGTTTAGGTGTGTAAGCAGAGGTGGCTCCTAGGCAGAGTAGGACAGTAGACATCTGTCCAGGATAGACATTAGGCTAACTGGGATAGGGAGTGGGATGACAAGGAAGGGCTGCAGTTCTCTGACAAGCTCACAGTCAGTGAGGCACAGAGCTCCTATGTCTAGAGGCACTTCAGGCTGCCATGGGGCCATCTTCACACTTTCATATTCAGCTGGAAGAATTTTCATAAGTAATCAATGAACCCTGTCTCCAATGATGTACTTGTATGCAGAATGCCATAAATTATGTTCTCTTCCAGATTTTCTGATCAGTCAGAAATATGGTTACTCCTAGTCATTTCCCTGGCTTTATAGCATAAAGGAAAAGAGTTTTCAGGAATCGGAATCTTGTTTACACATAAAATGGAATTTGTCAGAGGAAAAAACTTGGAGATCTTAGTTGTCCACAAGATAAACAAGTGCCAAATATATGATGGAGTTACAAAAAATAAAATAACTAAAGGAATCTTGAAGTGCATTCTCATTTCCAGAAGGATAACGTATGAAATATCAGTGGTGATATTTCCATTTTTCTGGCACTTTGTTCTTTTCCAAGTGCCTCATTTTAAAAGAGTCACTACATCAGTTAGGATGCCTTTGAGAATGGAGAAAGGAAAAAACCCTGTCAGGCAGGCAGTTAGGGTGGGTCCTCAGTTGAATCCTTTCAAACAAAAGAACAGCCTACAGGCAGAGATAAGGGAGCTTGTACAAGGGGCTTGCCATAGAGATAAGAAAGGCTACACAGGTGACTTGCCCAGACATGCCCACAATGGAATATTCCATCCTGACACATGCACAATAAAAGGAACAAAGCAATATGGAATAACTCAAGCTAAGGACACACATGCACATAAGGAGGATGGGGTGGAACTACCAGAAATTTGCACCTTATGCAAATGAGATGCCGAGCACTCATTGGTTTCCTATAAAAGCCTTTACATTCAACTGTAAAAATGGCAACCCTATTCCGGGTCCTCTCTCTGCAGTGGAGAGCTTTCTCTCTTTCTTTCACTTATTAAACTTCTGCTCTAACCTCACGCTTGGTGTTTCTGCATCCTTGCTTTCCTCCACTATGAGACAAAGAACTTCAGGTGGCACCCCAGACAATAAGGTTGTTTCACCTTCAGCCACTGGTAACTGAAAACTCTAACTAAAATTACCAAAGATGACAACGATATGTGATAAGTTATAAAAAAAAAAAAAAAAAAAACAGTTCAGAAATCTGACACGCTGATTTCTGTGATTCACTTGGCTTTGTTCTTCCCCATGTGTTTGCTACATCCTCCAGCTTGTAGCCAGATAGCTATGAGCATTCTGGGCTCCACATCCAGACACAGTAAAGTCCACAGGCAGAAAGGCATCACCTTTCCAGATGTCTCCTACTTAGGAGTGAGGAAACATCTCCCAGAAGCCTCCCATCCCCCTAGAAATCTCTTCTTGCATCTTACTAATTAGACCTGGTTTTCAACACCATACCTAAAGCAACCACTGGCAAAAGGACTGAAATTCCCAACACTTTCAAAGACTAACCACAAGCCACTGCAAGGGCTAGAAGTCCTGATGGCTTCCTGAAGGACATGGACATGTGAAAGTGGGATGGATGCCTGAGAAAATGCAGGACTCTGTTAGGAAGAAGAAGGGAGGAAACGGCTATTGCACAGGCTACTGGCAGTACCTGCTGCAGGCATTCATCAACTGTACTACATGCAAGGGAGGACAATAGAAATATGTTATGAGTGATACATCTCTTTTTCAATTCGGAACACACTTCAAAGGTAAGGTTTGCAACTAAAGGTCTCAGAAAGCTGAGAATCCACTCATCAGATACTGCTGAGCAGAGAATCAGAGCAGAGACCTTCAGGCCTTGTCAAAGCATGTGCAGCTCCTGCCACCATGAGGACCAGCAGTGCAATGACCTCCTAGGCAGCAAGGATGAGCCCTGCAGGCTTTTCCACTTCAAGGCCTCAAGACATAGCCTGTGAAGATTCCTACCAATTAAGTCATATAAAAGCGATGATTGGTAAAACAGGAGTAGTGTAGCTCAAAGAAAGAAGACAATGGGGCCCAGTTTCTGCCTCCTAGACTCTAAAATGCTTCCCTAGCCACACGTAGTGGCTTATGCCTGTAATTCCAACAATTTGGAAAGCAGAGACAGGAGGATCACTTTAAGCCAGGAGGTAAGAGACCAGCCTAGACAACATAAGACCCTGACTCTACAAAAAATAAAAATTAAAAATTAACATGCAACTGTAGTCCCAGCTACTTGGGAGGCTGAAGCAAGAGGATCACTTGAGTCCAGGACTTCAAGGCTGCAGTGAGTTATGATCATGCAGCTGCACTCCAGCCTGGGTTACAGAGCAAAACCCTATCTCAAAAAAAATAAAAATAATAAAATAAAATATTGGACTGCCTTGTATAGTTCTGGAGGCAAAAACCACACACTTTGAGTAGAAGTTTCAGGGAAAGGACTTTCAGCTCAATATAAAGTTGAGGTTTCGAATTCTCCAATAACAGATGGAACTCGAGCGTAAAGCAGAGAGCTCCCTGTCATTAAAGGAGCTCGAGTATGTCTGGTGACAAGGAAGCCTTTTAATAACAATATGACAGGACTGACACCAAGCATAGTGCTAGTAACTTGTAATGCTGAATGAATACTTGGATGATTGCCATATATAATATGCATTTACTTAACTTTCTCAAATCTGAAAGAGTTGTTTTTATTAAAATTTATAACCAGGAATCTCCTATCCATTAATGAAGTTAGGGCATGAGTTTATTTCCTCTGTAGTAATAAGGTACAAAGTAATGTCCAAACCAAATTCATCTTCCCCCAAAGTCATCACCTGCTCTTGGCCTATCTCACCCACCATTCTGATCACCCAGGATTAAGGCCTTAGAGTCAGAGCTCCTTTCCTCTCCCTCCTGACCTTCTTCCAATACGCCTCTCATATTCATCACTTCTGACTGCCCCCCCATGCTGGTTCAGAGGATAATTATTTATCCGTTGAACTTTTGCAGTAACCTCCTAACTTGTTTCTCTGGCCCAAATGCACAAAGCAAATTGCAGCAACATAGACTTCTCAAAGTGCAGTTCCAATGACATTACTCATCTGCTTAAAAACTCTGTCAGATGAGGACAGCCAAACCTCCAGAAAGACACATTATCTGAGCATAGCAGACAGGGTCTAGTTAAGGTACTACTCCTACCCTTAAAGGAAGGAAGGGTCTTCAAAATGTCTGTCCAGCAGGATTTCAGAAGTGTCAAAAAACAGTGACTGATCTAAGTCTGCATTCTTCCATCTTCCAAATTGAATTATAAAATGGCTCTACAACTAAAGGGAACAAATATCTTGTCTCTTTAGTTCATAGCAGAGAGGAATCAATGTGAACTAATATAAACTTGTAAATTACCAGGAACTACCAGACTTTGAGCTGGATGGAGTGACTGGCCTTATCTTTGGACTGTCTCTCTTGGGGAGATATGTTCTGTTCTATTGTGAAAAGAAAGGCATAGAGAGCAGAGACAATTTCATATATTGACCAAAGCTCACTTTATGTCCCTTTTCCTGAGCATAAAGGAAGACCACACTTCCCAGCCTCCTTTGCAGTTGGTTGGAGCAATAAAACTGGAGTTTATGCGATAGAAGGTTTGCAGAAGTCAAATAAGACATTTCTAACTCTGACTCTTAAAAACATATTGCACGAAACAATTCAAAAGCTATCGGAAGACAAGAATTAACTAAGATCAGAGCAGAATTGAAGGAGATAGAGAAGTGAAAAATCCTTCAAAAAAATCAATGAATCCAAGAGCTGGTTTTTTTTGAAAAGGTTAACAAAATAGATAGACCAGTAGCCAGATTAATAAAGAAGAAAAGAGAGAAGAAGAAAGTTGACAAAATAAAAAATGATATAGGGAATATCACCACTGATCCCACAGTGCCAAGACCAGCTCAGTTGTGGAAACCCCAATCCACCGGCACTAGAGTAATTAAAGTCACACACACAGAAATATAGAGTGTGGAGTGGGAAATCAGGGAGCTGATAGCCTCCAGAACTGAGAGCCATGAACAGAGTTTTACCCACATATTTATTGACAGCAAGCCAGAGATAAGCATTGTTTCTATACAGATTAACTAAAATAGGAAACAAAGTGATGGGTTTTGGCTAGTTATCTGCAGCAGGAACATGTCCTTAAGGCACAGATCATTCATGCTATTGTTTGTGGCTTAAGAATGCCTTAAGCGGTTTTCTGCCCCGGGTGGGCCAGGTGTTCCTTGCCCTCATTCTGGTAAACCCACAACATTTATCATGGGTGTCATGGCCATAACGAACATGTCACAGTGCTGCAGAGATTTTGTTTATGACCAGTTTTGGGGCCAGCTTATGGCCAGATATGGGGGCCTGTTCCCAACATGTTCCCCCTTTTTGTTTTTACAAGATGATAAAAACATAGGTGGCTTTATCACTACTTCTCACAGGAGTCGGGATCTGCAGCTGCAAACTATACAAAGACAAATAACACAATCATCATTGAAATCATAGAGCCTCCAAGGATTTTTATCCATTTTAATGGATTAACAGCTGCTAATCCATCTGCAGCTCCTTCAAGCACTCCACTTCCTGGCATTAAGGTCAGGTACGCCTGGGATGCTTTAAATATTTGTTCTTTTAATTTTGCAATATCAAAAGACAAGTTTGTAGAGTGTCCTTCTAGATGCTTTTTTATGCCTTCCCAAATTTTGATCTTATTAAGAGCCATTAATACTTTCCACAAATCCTTATGTTTAGCTTCTACAGCGGGCCATATCATTGGAGGATGGGGTGCCACTAAACTGCCATATTTCCAGATGATAGGAACTCTTGCCATATTTCTTACCATTTCTTCCATCTGACCATTTTTTTCAGACCAGCTGAACATAGTGTGGCTGTAGCACACAGACTGAGAGGTGCAATTCAAGCTACACATCCGCTTAGGGGACCAATCAGTAATGATTCCATAGGAATCACTGCACAGCACCTCTGCCTGTTCTGCAATGCAATCTTCCTGAACAAGTACCTTCATTATTTCTGGCCAGGTCTAATTCTGTTTACAAATAGGTTTTTAAGGATGGTATGCCTCAATTATAGGAGTAGGCTTATTATGGTAAATACTGAGATCAGAAAGCATGTGTAACTGTGTCATAGAGTGATTACATCCAGGAATTATTGCCAGCCAAGATTGATAAATATGCCCAATAAGTATAATTGTTCTCTGTGTCAGCCCTTGTTGAAGGAATACTCATGGCAATGGTGATGGTGATCACTGCTATCATAGCTATCATTAAGTTATTCATTGTGACTGCTTGTCCCACTTTCTTCAGGTTTCTTCTGCCATCTGTGACAGCTTCTTGATCTTTCCCCAGGTAGTTGGCTGTGTTCGATGGGTGATGCTCATGAGATGTGGGGTCCTCCTCAGCATCAGTCTTGACATGGCTGCAACTGGGGGGTCCTTGGGATCCTCCCAGAATCTCTTCCTTGGCATGTGGCTCATGATAAGGTTTCAGGTGTCTTGATGGTATCCAAATCAGCTGCTGCTGTTGGCCTGGAGAAACACAAGCATAACCTCTACTCCAAGTTATTATTTTACCTATTTCCCAACTTTTTGTTATCAGATCTCTCTACCAAACAAGTTGTTCTGCTTCTGTCTTTGGAGCTGATTTCTGTAGATGCTGTTCAACAGCTGATAGCATCTGGCCTTTAGGAAGGCTAAAAAAATTTAAAGTAAATAATGCTAGATTCAATTGCATATGGGGTGTCCCATAGTCCCTGATTCCCCCATTTTGCTTTTGCAATTGTCATTTCAGGGAGAGATTCATTCGTTCTACAATGGCTTTTCCTTGAGAATTATATGGGATGCCAGTGATATGTTTAATATTCCATATAGAGAAAAATGTAGCTAGAGCTTGGCTAGTATAGCCTGGGGCATTATCTGTTTTAATAGAAGATGGAACGCCCATCACCACAAAACACTGCAAAAGGTGACATTTAACACAAGCAGAAGACTCTCCTGATTGGCATGTAGTTCAGACAAAGTGAGAAAAGGTTTCCACACATACATGTACATAAACTAGTCTCCCAAATGAGAGAACATGTGTGACATCCATTTGCCAAAGAGAATTAGGTTCCAATCCTTAAGGATTAACTTCTCCTATAAAAGATGAGGAATGCACCATTTGGCAAATTAGGCATTGCTGGATAATAGCTTTAGCTTCTTTCTAGGTAATGCTGTATCTGCATTTGAGACCAGAGGTGTTAATGTGGGTTAAATTTTGAAAGTGTCTAGTAGCAACTAGGCAATCATCCATTTGATTCCCTTCAGTCAAAGGTCCTGGAAGAAGTGTATGAGCCCTAATGTGAGTAACGTAAAAAGGGTGCATTCTACTCCTAACTGCTGTCTGCAATTGGGTAAATAAAGTCATCAGTTGTTCATCTGTGTGGAATCATAACTGAGCATTTTCAATTAATTGTGTAGAATGAACAAAATATGAAGAATCAGAAATCGCATTAATAGGCATATCAAAAGCAGTCAATACCTCAATTACAGCTACAAGCTCTGCTTTTTGAGCTGAGGTATAGGGCGTCTGAAAAACTTTACTTTTTGACCCAGAATAAGAGACTTTACCATTGCAAGACCCATCTGTGAAGACATTTGCAGCACCTTCGATTGGTTTAAATTTAGTTATTTTAGGGAGAATCCAACTAGTTCATTTCAAAATTTGAAACAGTTTTGTTTTAGGAAAATGATTATTGAGAATACCCACAAAGTCTGCTAAATGGGTTTGCCAAGTAAGACTATTTATAAAAGCTTGCTGTATTTGTGCCTTCATGAGAGGGACAATAATATTTCCAGGATCATATCCATGTAATTTAACAATCTGAGTTCTCCCATTTCCTATCATAGTAGCGATGTGATCTGAATAAGGAGTCAAAGTCCATGAATTAGTATGTGGAAGGAAAAGCCACTCTACAAGATCTTGCTCTTGAACAATAACAGCAGTAGGTGAATGCTGAGTTGAAAAAATTAGCAAATCTAGAGTCTTCTCTGGATCTATTCTATTTATTTGAGCTTTATGGACTTGCTTTTCAATCAGCTGTAACTCTGCCTCAGCCTCCTTTGTTAACTGTTGAGGGCTAGTGAGACTAAGATCTCCTCTAAGGATAGAAAATAGAATACTCATGGAATAGGTAGGAATGCCTAGAGCAGGTTGTATCCAATTAGTGTCCCCTAGTAATTTTTGAAAGCCATTCAATGTTTTCAATTGATCCCTACATATGGTTACTTTCTGTGGCACTATTGTAGTGTCATTTACTAAGGTTCCCAAGTAGGAGTAAGGAGTAGTAGTCTGAATTTTGTCAGGAGCTATAATTAAACCAGTGCAAGAAATCAAATTTTGCAAGTGATCATAACATTGGAGTAATATTTCTCGAGTGGGGGTAGCACAAAGTATATCACCCATGTAATCAATAATGTAACACTGTGAAAAATTTTTATGAGGAGGTTCAATTGTTTGCCCTACACAAGTCTGGCAAATTGTTGGACTGTTTAACGTGCCTTGTGCCAACACTTTCCAATGAAAATGCCCAGCAGGCTGCAGGTTGTTTACTGCAGGAATTGTAAATGCAAATCTTTCACAGTCTTGCTCAGCTAAACGGATAGTAAAGAAACATTCTTTTAAATCTATGACTATTAAAGGCCAATTTTTGGAATCATAGCAGAAGAATGCAGTCCTGGCTGCAATGCTTCCATAGGTTGTATAACTGAATTAACAGCTCTGAGATCTGTCAACATTCTCCATTTACCTAATTTTTTCTTAATAACAAAGACTGGAGAATTCCAAGGGGAAACTGTTGGAGCTATGTGTCCTTTTTCTAATTGTTCAGTAACTAAGTCCTCTACAGCCTCCAGTTTCTCTTTACTTAGCAGCCATTGTTCTGTCCAAATTGACTTACCTGTTAACCATTTTAAAGGTATAGGTTCTGGAGGCTTAACAATGGCCACCATCAAAAATGATATGTTAAACCTTGGTGGGAACTTTGTCTTTCTGCTTGAAGTGATTCCTTCAAATCTTGCAAATTTTTTCCTAGTCCCATAACAGGGACATACCCCATTTCATTCATCATATGTTGACTTTGAGGGCTGTATAATTGTCCTGGAATTAGAACTTGTGCTCCCCATCATTGTGATAAATCTCTTTCCCATAAATTTATAGGTTCAGAAGTTATAATTGGTTGGATAGTCGCAGGTTGTCCATTGGGTCCTTCACAATGCAAAATATAACTACTTTGATATACTTCAGGGGCTTTACCAACTCCAACTTTGTTAAATTGAGTGGGTTGAATTGGCCACATGGACAGCCAGTGCTGGAGAGAAATGATCGAAATGTCCGCTCCTGTATCTATCAAACCTTTAAATTTTTTTCCCTGAATAGTTATTTCACATGTAGGGAATTTATCAGCAATTTGATTCACCCAGTAAGCTGTTTTGCCTTGTTTATTTGTGCTTCCAAATCCTCCTGTTCATTTAGTTTTACTTTTCCCTATTTCCACATATGGCACAATCAGGAGCTGTGCTATATACTCTCCTAGCTTTGCTTTCCAGGGAACAGAACTAGATATAACAATTTGAATTCCCCCATTTTAATCTGAATCAATGACTCCTGTAGGTACTTTCACTCCTTTTAAATTTAAACCAGACCTACCTAGAAGTAATCCTATCATCCCCGCTGGCAAGGGTCCACAGACCCCTGTTAGAACCTTTTGTGGGGGTTCCCCAGACAGAAGGCTCACAGCTTTTGGGAAGCATAAATCTACTGTGGCACTACCAGCTATGGCAAGGCACAGGCATTGTACAGGGATAAGGGAATGGCCTGAGCTGGAAATGCCCTGGTTTGGAATGGGGCCTGGGATGGGCCCCTCATGGAGTTTCCCAAAATTGGGTTCCCATCTTTATCAAACTTAGAGTGGCATTGATTAGCCCAATGTTTTCCTTTTTTTTTTTTGAGACGGAGCCTTGCTCTGTCACCCAGGCTGGAGTGCAGTAGCGTGATCTCGGCTCACTGCAAGCTCCGCCTCCCGGGTTCAAGCCATTCTCCTGCCTCAGCCTCTCTGAGTAGCTGGGACTACAGGTACCTGCCACCATGCCTGGCTAATTTTTTTGTATTTTTAGTAGAGACGGGGTTTCACTGTGGTCTCGATCTCCTGACCTCGTGATCCACCCACCTCAGCCTCCCAAAGTGCTGCAATTACAAGCGTGAGCCACCGTGCCTGGCCTGTTTTCCTTTTTTATATTTCAGGCATAGGCCTGGTTCATACTGATTGATAGCCTGTTTAGACTCTTTAAGTATTTTAAAAGGAAAAGGCTCAAATGTAGCTATAACATTCCCCTGCTGATCAGGTGGGTGTATCCTAACAGGAAACTGCCAAATCTCTATATCACCCTCTCATCTAACTTGCTGAATTCTTGCCTGAATAAAACTGAGAACAATCACTTGAGGCACTGCTCAGTCACTGAGGCAACTACTTTTTGCCCAGTGTCCTCCAGAAAAGACAGATCTGGAGGATCAGGCCACTCTTTTCCTTCAAAATAATGAGGGGGTGCAGAAGGGTAGGAATGAACCTCTTTCTCCTTTGCCATTTTAGCTTTAGCTGGTAAACATATCTGCTCTGTCACCTCTTCTGTTACTTCGTTATACTTTCCTTCTTCCTCATCATTAGTGTGAAAAGATTCCAAGGTAGAATGAACCAGAGCCCACACTTGTCCCATTGTTACCCTGATGCTTCTGAGCTCCCCATCTTACTCACCACGGGGACTGCTTAAGAGTACTCAGGTGGCCGGGCGTGGTGGCTCGCTTGTAATCCCAGCACTTTGGGAGGCCGAGGTGGGTGGATCACAAAGTCAGGAGATCGAGACCACGGTGAAACCCCATCTCTACTAAAAATACAAAAAATCAGCCGGGCGTGGTGGCAGGCGCCTGTAGTCCCAGCTACTTGGAGAGGCTGAGGTGGGAGAATGGCATGAACCCGGGAGGCGGAGCTTGCAGTGAGCCGAGATTGCGCCACTGCACTCCAGCCTGGGTGAGAGAGCGAGCAAGACTCCGTCTCAAAAAAAAAAAAAAAAAAAAAAAAAAAGAGTATTCAGGTGTCCTCCAGCTTAGTTCCACTTTCTCCAGCCAGCACTCTGGTGACCCTTTGACCCAGGTTCGAGCCCCATCTATGGGCATCACTTGCTGAGACCAGCTCAGTCATGGAGAACCTAACCCAGTGGCGCTGGAGGAATTAAAGACACACACACAGAAATATAGAATGTGGAGCGGGAATTCAGAGAGCTGACAGCCTCCAGAGCTGAGATCCATAAACAGAGTTTTACCCACATATTTACTGACAGCAAGCCAGTGATAAGCATTGTTTCTATAGATTATACATTAACTAAAATGGGAAACAAAAGGATGGGCTTTGGCTAGTTATCTGCAGCAGGAACATGTCCTTAAGGCACAGATCGGTCTTGCTATTGTTTGTGGCTTAGGAATGCCTTAAGCGGTTTTCCACCCTGGGTGGGCCAGGTGGTCCTCACCCTCATTCCAGTAAACCCACAACTTTTAGCATGGGCATCATGGCCATCACAAACATGTCACAGAGCTGCACAGATTTTGTTTATGGCCAGTTTCGGGGCCAGTTTATGGCCAGATTTGGGGGCCTGTTCCCAAAACCACAGAAATACCAACTGCCATCAGAGAATACTATAAACACCTCTACACAAATAAAATAGAAAATCTAGAAGAAATGGATAAATTCCTAGACACACATTCCCTCCCAACATTAAACCATGGAGAAGTCGAATCCCTGAATAGACCAATAACAAATTCTGAAATTGAGGCAGTAATTAACAGCCTACCAACCAAAAAAAAAGCCCAGGACCAAACAAATTCACAGCCAAAATCTACCAGAAGTACAAAGAGGAGCTGGTAGCAATCCTTCTGAAACTATTCCAAACAACAGAAAAAGAGGGACTCCTCCCTAATTCATTTTATGAGGCCAGCATCATCCTGACACCAAAACCTGGCAGAGGCACAACAGAAAAAGAAAATTTCAGGCCAATATCCCTGATGAACATCGATGTGAAATTCCTCAATAAAATACTGGCAACCGAATCCAGCAGCATATCAAAAAGCTTATCCTCCATGATCAAGTCAGCTTCATCCCTGGGATGCAAGCCTGGTTCAACAGACACAAATCAATAAACTTAATTCATTACATAAACAGGACCAATGACAAAACCAAACGATTATCTCAACAGATGCAGAAAAATGCTTTGAGAAAATTCAACACCACCTCATGCTAAAAACTCTCAATAAACTAGGTATTGATGGAACATATCTCAAAATAATAAGACCTATTTATGACAAACCCACACCCAATGTCACACTGAACAGGCAAAAGCTGGAAGCATTCCCTTTGAAAACTGACATAAGACAAGGATGCCCTCTCTCATCACTCCTATTCAAGATAGTATTGGAAGTTCTGGCCAGGGCAATCAGGCAAGAGAAAGAAATAAATGGTATTCAAATAGGAAGAGAGGAAGTCCAATTGTCCCTGTTTGCAGATGACATGATTGTATATTTAGAAAACCCCATCTTCTAAGCCCAAAATCTCCTTAAGATGATAAGCAACTTCAGCAAAGTCTCAGGATACAAAATCAATGTGCAAAAATCATAAGCATTCCAATATACCAACAACAGACAGAGAGCCAAATCATGAGTGAACTCCCATTCACAATTGCTACAAAGAGAATAAAATACCTAGGAATACAACTTACAAGGGATGGGAAGGACCTCTTCAATGAGAACTACAAATTACTGCTGAAGGAAATGAGAGAGGATGCAAACAAATTCAGAAACATGCCATACTCATTCCATGCTCATGAAAATGGCTATACTGCCCAAAGGAATTTATAGATTCAATGCTATCCCCAACAAGCTACCATCGACTTTCTTCACACAATTGGAAAAAAACTACTTTAAATTTCATATGGAACCAAAAAAGAGCCCATATAGCCAAGACAATCATAAGCAAAAAGAACAAAGCTAGAGGCATCACGTTACCTCACTTCAAACTATACTACAAGGCTACAGAAACCCAAACAGCATGGTACTAGTGTCAAAACAGATATATACACCAATGGAACAGAACAGAGGCCTCAGAAACAATGCCACACATCTACAACCATCTGATCTTTGACAAACCTGACAAAAACAAGAAATGGGGAAAGGATTTCCTATTTAATAAATGGTGTTATGCGGAAAACTGGCCAGCCATATGCAGAAAACTGAAACTGGACTCCTTCCTTACAATTTATACAAAAATTAACTCAAGATGGATTAAAGACTTTAATGTAAGGCCTAAAACCATAACCCTAGAAGAAAACCTAGGCAATACCATTCAGGACATAGGCATGAGCAAAGACTTCATGACTAAAACACCAAAAGCAATGGCAACAAATGCCAAAATTGACAAATGGGATCTAATTAAACCGAAGAGTTTCTGCGTAGCAAAAGAAACTATCATCAGAGTGAACAGGCAATCTACAGAATGGGAGAACATTTTTGCAATCTATCCATCTGACAAATGGCTAATACCCAGAATCCACAAAGAATTTAAACAAATTTACAAGAAAAAAAAACAACTCCAGTAAAAAGTGGGCAAAGGATATGAACAGACACTTCTCAAAAGAAGACATTTATGCAGCCAATGAACACATGAGAAAAAGATCATCATCACAGGTCACTAGAGAAATGCAAATAAAACCACAATGAGATAATATCTCACGCCATTTAGAATGGCAATCACTAAAAAGTCAGTAAACAACAGATGCTGGAGAGGATGTAGAGAAACAGGAATGCTCTTACACTGCTGGTGGATGTATAAATCATTGTGGAAGACAGTGTGGTGATTCCTCAAGGATCTAGAACCAGGAATGCCATTTGACCCCGCAATCCCATTACTGGATATATGCCCAAAGGATTAGAAATCATTTTACTATAAAGACATATGCACACGTATGTTTACTGCAGCACTGCTCACAATAGTGAAAACTTGGAACCAACCCAAATTCCCAATGTTAGACTGGATAAAGAAAATGTGGCACATATACACCATGGAATCCTATGCAGCCACAAAAAAGGATGAGTTCATGTCCTTTGCAGAGACATGGATGAAGCTGGAAACCATCATTCTCAGCAAACTAACACAGGAACAGAAAACCAAACACCGCATGTCTTCACTCCTAAGTGGGAGTTGGCCAGTGAGAACACATGAACACAGGGAGGGGAACATCACACACTGGGGCCTGTCAGGGCGTGGGGGTGTAGGGGAGGGATAGCATTAGGAGAAATACCTCATGTAGATGACAGGTTGATGGGTGTGGCAAACCACCATGGCTTATATATACCTATGTAACACACCTACACATTCTGCACATGTATCCCAGAACTTAAAGTATAATAATAACAATAATAATAATAAAACATCTTGCATGATTCTCTACTCCCCTCTTTCCTGTATATAGCAACCCTAAGACTGTTCCAGCCAGTAAAGCAACAGGATGGTGGGGCCTCATCAGATGGATTCTGAGTGACTACAAGGAACAGGAATGCCCCCTCCCATTCACCCTATTGGGCACCTACTGTGCTTTAGAAATAAACCCTTTTAAAAATGTTTTTAAATTTTTTTATTTTTTTGAGACAGAGTCTCACTCTGCTGCTCAGGCTGGAGTACAGTAGCATGATCATGGCTCATTGCAGTCTCAACCTCCCAAGCTCAAGCCATCCTCCCACCTCAGCCTCCTTAGTAGCTGGGACCACGGGTGCACACCATCATGCCCAGCAAATTATCTTTTAATTTTTTGT
Source organism: Nomascus leucogenys (assembly GCF_006542625.1). Taxonomy (NCBI): domain Eukaryota; kingdom Metazoa; phylum Chordata; class Mammalia; order Primates; family Hylobatidae; genus Nomascus; species Nomascus leucogenys. Next base: position 123,028,776 of record NC_044382.1, read on the forward strand.
AGAGACAGGGTCTCACTATGTTGCCCAGGTCTTGAACCCCTCACCTCAAGCCATCCTCCCACCTCAGACTTCCAAAGTGCTGGGATTACAGGTATGAGCCACCATGTCTCTCTAGAAAGAAACCTTTTGACATTTGACAATAATTAACATTTCAGGGTCAGTATAGTTTGTGTGCTGTCTAGTCCACACAGTAACCTCAGCTGGGTGTCTCGGAAAGCACACTTTTGGTCAAAAAAAAAAAAAGGTCCAAAGAAAGAGTGTGGTTGAAATAATTCAAATCCATCCAAACTTTAAGCTTCTTCTTACTTTACCAAATGTGGAAAACACAGAGGGAGATACATTTTTCCTTAAATATCTGGGAATGTTTTTACGTTGTTGGCAACTAAAAAATGTAGCTCAACTGTTAAAAGAAAATTTTTTTAAGTAGTTCAACTTTAAAACTGCCAGGTAGAAACTTGAAATGAGGAGACTAGTCCCCATGTTAGGTTGTCTTCAATTTGGGGTTTAAAGTAATATATACTTATTATTTGTAAAACACTCAATATAGTTATGGGAAGTAGGATATCTTATTAACCTAAAAGATGAATATAACTTGAATAACAGCATCAATCTGTTCTCCAAGAAAGAGCATTGTCATATATCAGAGTAAATACTAAAACTTAAAGGCTTACGCCTTTAGAAAGGCCTATAACTTCCTTATACTTGTGTTGAGTAACCCCCTGGATGAAAGGAAATACACTCACATGCTGTTTTTACATTTTCTTGGGATTAACAACAACAAACGAAAAAGCTACCGAATCTAAGGTGGCAAATCTTAGATTAAAGCTTAGGACAACAGTTGTAATATGTGATAGCACAAATTCCACTCTGCTCATGTGTGGTTCAGAGAAGGTGTGACTAAAACCTCGTTGTGTCGCCCCTTGGAATCTTAACCCCTTGTGCTCCCAGAATTATACCACTTTTATTCCAATATCAAATAACTTCAAACTTTCAAGTTGACAGACTTCATTTATATTAGGTTGGTGCAAAAGTAATTGCGACATTTGCCATTAAAATTTGCAAAAATCACAATTACTTTTGCTCCGACCTATATAAGGCAAAGGCTAACCAAAAATAAGCAAGATTTGAAACAACAAAATGAAAAACAGATTTAAGAAGAGAGCCACAAGAATAAGGAGAAAAGTAGAAATCAAAAAAAAAAAAAAGACAGAGAGAGACAGGGGAAGGTGGTGATGAGAGCCACCCAGCTTCTGCCTCCCTCAAGTTATGCCAGACAAGGAAACAATGAACAGCTGAGAAAGGCCATGGGAACCAGCTGTGCAGGAACATAACCTGAATCTAATTGCATATGAAAAATTACCTGATGACTGTTTATTTACATTTGGCTTGTCTCGTTATATCATTTCGTTTTTAAAGTAAGGGATCTCTAACCCTGACAACCAAGAGCCCCGCAGGTATCATTTACTCTATAATGAGACCTCCGTCCCATCTGGTTCTACTTCAAGCCTGTTCCTTGCTTATCTCACCCTTAGGGTCAAAAGAAGTCAAATTTTCTTCAGCCTCCTCTTCATTATCTTGATGAACTGAGTATTTCAACACAACTTTTAAAAAACTAAGTTCTACAAGATTACCTCCCTTCTCTTTGCAAAGCCTCTTACCGAGCACCAAAGAGTAACATTTATAAATCCACATACTATTATTGCTTCTATTCTAATATAATTGACGTCCTCCCTCTCTGTATCAGAATCTATCATTCTCCCTGAACAATCTTATTCAAGCCCTTTAGCTATTGTCTTTAGATGGATGACTTCCAAGTCTATATCTGTAACACAGATCTTTCTTCTAAATGCCAGCCCATATTTTCAGCTATGTATTTGGCATGTCCCTGAGCCACTTTGTTTCACTCCAATTCCCTGGGAAAAAGACTCTGAGTTGGAGATCTGAAAGTGAATGTTTCATTGGAGATGCCCTTAGGAACAGCACCTGTAGGGGAGTAGAGGGCAGCAGGACCGGGCAAATAGAGAGGCTGAAGTGTGATGCACCACGACAAAAGGCCATCAGTCACACAGGGAGCTGGAAGGACCCTTCATTTCTGCCCCAGATTGTGGTAAGGGGGCTCAAATTTTGTACCCCGAGATCCACCAGCCTTTAGCTGTAGGCTGCCCCCAGGGAAGGGACAAAATCTTAAGTAAAGCAGCTCCCCTCAGACTGGGGCAATTCCTAGGGAGGAATTTTGCTGTGAGCTATCACAGCCAACTGCCCCGGCAGTGGGGAGACAAGTACCTAGCAGCCTTACCTCTGTTTGATGCTAAGAGTAAATTCCTACTGCAAGTTAGTGACTTCTTTCCTTGCCTCATGCCATCTTGGCAAGAGGAGCCTGGGATAACTAAGTGGCAGCCACAGCTTGAAGTTTAACAGAGACTCTTATGTTTCCTGGTGGAAGCATGCCTTTCTGGGCACCAGGACTTCTAAACCCATGGAGCCCAGAGTTGCCAGGACAAGAAGCACAAATTCCCCAAATGGGCCACTTGGAGTAATGGTAAAAGGAACCACTTCTACTTCCACCCCTCGATTTCCAGACCCATATATTCTGCCCGTGAGAGATACAGCATTACATATTGGTTGTTGATTTAGGATGCATATTGCATCCTAAAGAATGACGCCCATTCTTTGAGGTATTATCTTCAAGCTGGTGCCATAGCTGTGCCTTTGAAAGGCCTTTCTGTTGCTCTTTTCAGCTGAAGCTTCTAGGTGGACTGATGTTAGGACCAGAGGAGCAGTATGTGGGTCCCTGGGTCATGGGCCTCCTGCTGCACTTTCTTTGCTGTAAAATAGGACTGAGTGAGGCATCACTCAGCTATATATTCAAAACCAAACTCATCATCATCCCTGTCCCTACTCTCAATCCACTCCAAATACTGTTTTTCTGTTATATTAAGTATGCTGCCATGCTGCTCTCACGGGTCATGCTCAGGGAAGCAGCGCCACTACTGGAGGCAACCTTGAACCAGCATCTTCCCAGGCACGTGGTTCCATCACCACAGAATACACCCAAAGCATCCTCCTGGAGCACCGATTCTACTCCAGGACAAGTAGCTTTTAATCACATTACTATACAGAAAGAACAACTATATTATACAGTAGAGCAAGAAATCTGATGAATTTTAAAAATAAACAGACAATTTCAAATAAATATATTTATGACGGCTGATCAGGACTAAGTGCCCTGAATCCCAGGAAAACATGTGCACTGTCCTTTATTCTTTGAAATTACTTGATAGAAGGAACTGGTCAGGGAATGAGCACTGAAGTAGGAATCAGGAGATCTGCAATCTAGAATAGGTTCTGTCATTCTTAGTGAGAGAATGTGGTTAAGACATTTGGCAACTTAAGTTCTCCATTTCCTCATCTACTATTCAATGTCTCCTCTCGGATGCCTCAAAGACATCTCAAATTCAACATGTCCCAAAGTTACCTCATGATCTTTCCCACAATCCAGTCCTTTTCCAATATTTCTTATCCCTACAAATGGCAGCATTGTACATTCAAGTGCTCAGGTCAGAAATCTAGGATTATCTTTGACACCTACTTCTTAACTGGTATATTAAATCTACAACCAAGCCCTACTGGTTTTACTCCCTAAATGGCTCTAGGAGCCACCCACTGCCATACACCACCAGGGACACCACCCTCAGCCCAGCTTCTTCTCATCTGGACTGTCTCAGTATCCCCTCAACTGCTCCACCTGCATTTACTCTGCCTCTGCCCCATTCTCCTGGGATGCTGAGCATTTAGCCCAAATGTCCCACAGACACACACACACCTACCCATTTCTCCCCCAAACAACCAGAATAACCCGTTTGAAAACAAACCTCATCCTGCCACCACCACCTCTTTTTTAACACAGTCTATGGGGCAGATGGGGCCTGGCCCCTGCCCCCTTCCCAGTTTTGTCCAACTTCAGGCTCCTATGCTCTCTCTGGCCACACTGCCTTTCTTCACAGCCTCACATCCCTTGACTCTGCTCATTCCCTCCAAATAGCCTTTGCACACACTTTTCCTCTCTGTTAGGACCTCTTTTTCCCTGTTCTTCACCTAGTACACATTGACTTCTCTGCCACTCTTTCAGACAAGCCCCTACATACCCTGGATGTGGCTAAATATTGGATTGATATAATATTCTGAAAAGGAAGACTTAAATTCTTTATTGGACCATGTGGGAAATTAAAAAACAAACTAATAGCTATTTTGGCCACATGCCTGCCACCTCCATCAGCACCTCCAAAGGAAAGGAGGATGGCTTTTGAAAGGGAGTAGGGTGGCTTAGGGGACATCCCCCATGCCATCTGCTTCCAGGTGCCCCCAAGGCTGGTGTCTTAGTCCACTGGGGCTATTATAACAAAATACTGCAAACCGGATGGCTTATAAGCAACAGCAATTCATTTCTCACAGTTCTGGAGGCTGCAAGTCTGAGATCAGAGTCCCAGCATGACTGAGTTCTGGCGAGGGCCTTCTTCTAGGTTGTAGACCGAAACTTCTCATTGGAAGGGGCAAGGCAGTTCTCCTGGGCCTCTTTTATAAGGGCATGAATCTCAATCATGAAGGCTCTACACTCTTGACCCATCACCTATGAAAGGCCCCGCCTCCTAATACCATGACCCTGGGGTTAGCATTTTAAAATATGAATGTCTGGGGGACACAAACATTAGATCTACAGCTGCCTGCTTTCTTGTCTCTGCAAGGCCCAGTAAAAGAGTGGATCTAGCACTGCTTCCAAGCAATGATCTGAAGAAACATCTCTCCCTTTTAAGAAATTTCACACCAATTCTTTAAAACATGTAAACTTTCCTGAAAAAGAGGTGTCCTCTTTCCCCCTCCTCTTGCTCTTTCTCAGCCTCCTGCTTCATAGTGGTTTCCATCTGAGGCACTCGCAGAGGCCAAGACCACCCCATCGCTGGAGTGGGGACCACCCCATCGCTGGAGTGGGGACCACCCCATAGAGATGGAGAATTAACTTCATCCATGATAATGTCTTCCAAGACTAAGGATTACATTAAGAAAGCTCAGAAAAGGGAGGTACCCCAAGAACTAGCACATTCAAGGTCCCCCTGATGCTTTTCTCCTAACAAAACAAGAAATGTAAGTGTTGGCATATGATTGGGGTGCAGAGCCCCTGGTATGCGTATCTTAGGTGATTCCTGCCTTTGGGAAATGCTTCTCTGTTATGGGCTGAATTATGTCTCCCAAAATGCTCATGTTGAAATCCTAAACCTAAGTACCTCAGAAAGTGACTGTATTTGAAGATAAGGTCTTTAAAGAGGTAATTAAGGTAAAATGAGGACACTAGGCTGTGCCCTAATCCAGTATGTTGAGTGTCCTTATAAGAGGAGGTCAGTGCACAGGCACATGCAGAGGGAAGACCCTGTGAAGACATGGGAAGAAGACAGCCATCTAGAAGCCAAGGAGAGAGGCCTCAGAAGAAACCAACCCTGCCAACACTTTGATCTTGGACTTACAGCATCGAGAACTGTGAGAAAATCAATTTCTGTTGTTTAAGTCACCAATCTGTGGCACTCTGTTATGGCAGCCAGCCATAGCAAACATCCTCCCTAAACAAAAATCCAAAAGTCACATCCAAAAATAACAGTGAGCAGTTTCTAAGCTCCTGCCCTGTGCCAGGTCTGCCCTTTGCCACATCATCTCATTTAACTCTAACAAGAACCATCGTCACACACGAAAAGGAACCTGAGAAGTTCATGGTTTGTCAAGTCCACCATGCTCCAAAGCCTCTGCTCTTTTTGTTACATACCATGACTTCCCATGGAAAACTTGCCCAATATTCTGGGATTCTCCTGGATTATCTGGATTTTTGCTTAAAGTGTGAGTGTTATAAAAAGCAAAGGCTTCTTTGCTAAATTCTCCTTGGAAACTGAAGAGTGGCTCTCGGCCCCAGCTGGTAAAAACACCAGAAGGAACTACCAGGATGGCAGCAGAAGGAGAGAGAAGGAAGGATGGATGAAGGACTTGCCTACAGGAGAATTCTGTGATCTAGATAATCTCCCCTAACCCTCCCTCTATCCTGTTCTTCCAAAACCAGGCCCTCAATGAATGGACAGTGAGAGGACCTGCAAAGCCATCGGGGAGGAAGATACTAGATAAAGCTGATCTTCTAGAGGCTTGCCTATGTCCATCCTTGTCCTTCTGAATTTGCTTGGGAAAATAATAACTGCTTTAAAGCATGCAGTGTTAGAGTCATACAAGCCTGGGTCTGAATACTGGTTCTGCTCCTTTCTATCTGTGAGAATGAGGGCCAGCCATTTAAATTCTTTAAAACTGCAATTTCCTCTTTCATAAAAAAAATCGCAATTATAATAACTTACTGTTATAGAGATGCTGTAAGGACTAAGTGAGACAGTATCTGCAAAGCACTTACAAAATACTTGGTATAGAGTAGGAATTAAATAGTGTCTATTATTAGAATTAATTTAATAAGAAAATATGATTCTATTTGGGGTCTGTCTACAACCCTTAGCATTATTTCTTACCTCAGTTACAATCTTGTAGTGAACACTGTCAGTGCTCCTTCTGGAGTGCTCACATTCCTTTTACTTTACACAGCAGAGCACCCCTCCTCTGGCTTCAGTGCTCTTTGCCCTCAACAGTCTGTGCCTGTGCCTCTCTTAGAAGGTGGCTGCAGCTACTGGAGCCACAGGTGCTCAGGGAGGCTCTTTGTGATGGACGAGTGGTACAGTACTATGAGAGTACAGTTCCCTTGCTTTGAGTGGGGACAAACTTTGCAGCATCATGTACATGCCAAGGAGCCCCTGTGGAATCAAGCTGAGGATGAAATGTCACCTTGTTTGACCCCTTCCCACTCCATGTCCTGCCTCCTCACCTCCTCACCAGTTTTCTCCTGGGATCACTTCCTTAATATACCTCTTGCACATGGACCCATCTCAGGGTCTGCTTCTGGGCAACACAGCCCAGGAAGGACCTCGCCTTCCTGGGTGCTGGAGGAAGAATGACAGCCTTCTCAAAGGTCTAGCTCTGGGGTCCTGGAGTTTAGCCTCTCTGGCTTCAGCCCCTCAAATGTCTAGCTCTGGGGTCCTGGAGTTAGCCCCTCTAGCTTCAGCCCCTCAAAGGTCTAGCTCTGGGATCCTGGAGTTTAGCCCCTCTGGCTTCAGGATGTTAGTCGTTCAGTCCTCAATTCAGAGATTAAAAGGACATTCAGAGATTAAAAGCACTCTCTTTTGGAATCATCCCATCTGAAATTTGAGAAATAGGTGCTCTTACCCTTTTAACTTCTTCTGAGCCTTAGCTCTGCTATCTGTGAAATTTTAAACTAACAGGTCTCACAGGAGTTCACGGGGATGCCTGCAAGAGTATCTTAAACAAAATGTTAAGTTCATATATTTTCCTTCTACAAAAGCTTACCAGCTTAGCCCATTGTTGTCAAAGATGCTACAACAAACCCTGGCCAGTGTGTGGTTGGCTGGATCACAGGGGCAGGAGGCAGGAGAAAGTCATGCCATGGAAATGGCACAGGTGTAGAATGAGGGTCTCCACTGTCATGGGCACTGCAGCCACCAACTGGGCCATTCTTTCTTCCCACAGATTCAACAAATGCACACGGAACACCCTGTATGCACCAAGCACTCTGCTATCTGCAATAGTAAGTGAAGCTGATGCAACTTTTGCTCTCATGGAATTGCAGACATGATAACCAAACAAATAAGTACATACTTATCAACCAGGCTAAATGGCAAGAAAGAGGAAGCATGTGGTTTGAGGAGGACATACAATAGGGGATCTGACCTGTGGGGAGTGGAGTAAATGGATGTATGCAGAGAAAGCTAAAAGAAGAAGGGTGGGAGGAAAGGAGAGAAAAGAGCTCAGGCCAAAGGAACCATGTGCAAAGATTCTGAGGCCAAGAGAGCATGAAACATTAGAGGAATTAAAAGGAAGTCGACAGGGCTGGAGCACAAAGTCAAGTGAATATGGTGGGAAACAGTGCTGGAGGTGACCTGGAGCCAAGGCACACAGAGCCAAAGACACCAGGCACCTTCCTTGCCACCACTTCCTGCCTGACTGGACCCCTGCCAGCCCTAGGAGCCATGACCCACCTCTCCCTGGAAGGTCAGCCTGGACTTAAAACCTAATTCTCTCTGCTTGGGCCTATCCTCATTTCAACTACATTTGATTTCTGGTATTCACTGAGATTGCATTTTATTATAAATTATAAATACAGAGCAAAGTGCATAGTGCTTTAATGGTGGAAGTGCAGATTATAAACAAGGAGGGCAGAGGACATTAGCACAAGTAGTAGTCAAACCATAGGCAGACATTTTCTACTGATAACAATCAGCAGTCCATGTCGAGAAGCTAGGAATCGTGTCCCTTCCTCTCCTAGGATAAATTACATAAAAGCTCTTGAAACACACTACTTCTCCTTTGCTAGTAAACCCAGATCACAACACCACTAGACAGAGACCTCTGAGCATCTGATTTTTTTTGTTTAATGTCTTGGGTGGCTTTCAGTAATAGGGCTAAAGTAAATATGGAGCTTTGCCAACAATAACTAAAATAAATGTGAAGGACTCTTTTTTACAGTGAATGACGTCTGCAATTATGAAGGAAGTTCAAGGGAAAGAGCCTCCAAGGCAGTCCTTCAGAGATGAAAGGAGAGGGGAAGGAAAAGTAACCCTGCTTAGCCTGAGCAAGGCTTCTGAGCTCCAATTCGACCTTGTGGAGTTCACACAGGGGCACGGAGGGCCAGCCTCTTCAGCACATATTGATATTAATTGTCTTCATTTATCAAGCCCCACCTGTATGCCACACAGCACTTGAAATGCTTTACCTGCGTGCTGTCATTTAATTCTCACCATAACCCCACGAGGTAGTTACGTTCATGACTCCTGTACCACAACTGAGGAAACCAGGGCTCAGAGAGATCAAAGAAATTGCTCAAGATTATACACCTAGAAAGAGCAGACACTGAAACTCAGGATTACCTGCCCCCCAAAGCTCATGCTTTTTATCTCTGTCATCAGCCCTTCAAGGACAGGGAACATGTCTTGTTTGTTTGTCCAGCCTACCACGGTAGAGGAATGTCAGTAAACAACAATGAACTGAAATGATCCATCTCAAGCTGGTTCCAGTTTCTCACCTGCTGGCTCATGAAAATAAGCAGAGGAGAAGGGAACACAAGGCCTCCTCTCTTTGAAGGGTGAGTAGGTCTAGGCCAAGGGGACCCAGATTCTGGTAGAGCAGAATAAAGACTTTGAGGGTAGGATCAGGTTCCAGCTGTCATACCTGCACAGTGAGTGGCAATCCTAAAGCCCAGGGCAGAAATTGTGACACCACGAAGGGAAGAACAAGAGTCTCTTTATGCAAAGTCTCAACACCCCTACTTCTGGATTGTCTGAGCCCATAAAGGAAGCTGAGCTAAGGAGGGGTAGAGCTCAGGGGCCTATAACTCCAGTTATGACAACTTATTGCCAGAGCTGCATTCTCCTGGGAGATGCACAGCATCAGTATATTGGTATGTTCTTAGGCTGCTAATAAAGACATACTCCAGACAATTTATAAAGAAAAAGAGATTTAATGAATTCACAGTTCCACATGGCTGTGGAGGTCTTACAGTCATGGCAGAAGGCAAAGGAGGAGCAAAGGCATATCTTACATGGCAGCAGGCAAGAGACTATGTGCAGGGGAACTCCCCTTTATAAAACCATCAGATCTCGTCAGACTTACTATCATGAGAACCACTCGGGAAAGACCCACCCCATTATTCAATTACCTGCCACCGGGTCCCTCCCATGACACATGGGAATTACGGGAGCTATAATTCTAGATGAGATGTGGGTGGGTGCACAGCTAAACCATAGCAGTCAGGTAGCACAGACGGGGCCCTGAAAGGCCAAGGGAGACACAGCGGTGGCAGCAGAAAGAACTCTTCTCAGAGTAGGAAGAACTCAACAGATACCTATGAAGGAGTGAACAGAAGCTAAAAAGACGTTGTATCCTGGATGTGTCTGCCTCGAAACAGCTCACAAGGTTGATTATTAAAATTATTTTGGCCTATAGCAGGAATTTTGGCCAAGTTTCTAGAATTGGGCTCATAAAATGGCAGCATTTTTAGGAAACTGAGAGAAAAGAAGACAGAGGTCTTCCCCTTCCCCTTCCCCTTGGGTCACTCACCCAAGTCAGTGAGAGAAACGTGCTGAGAAGGCCGTTCTTGGGATGTCTCCTCCAGACCCTCCACCTCACAGTTTCCACACTTGCCTAAGCATTGGGTAACCTGGGGAACTTGCTTTAAAAATACGGGCTCTAGGCCTCACTCTACATTTATTGAATTTGAGTTTTCAGGGTCTTGGGCATGTGTGCTTTTAGCAAAGACTGTAGGTCCTTTAGGAACAGATGAGTCTGGGAAACACAGCAACAGTCCAGGCTCTTCCTGCAACGGCCTTTCTGACATGGCAGATACACCAGTGTAACAGTTTTGAAAGCCATTTCCAAGTTTGAATGAATGTTTAATGGTTTCAGATATTTTTAAGTAAAAATAAAATACAATGGGAAAATCATCTTTGAGAGAAAAATAGGAATTAAATTCAAATAGGCCAGTTAGCAATTATTTACAAAAGCCACATGATTTTGAATAAAACCACCAGCACAGCAGAAGCTAACAGCTTGTTCCCTTGCCTCAAACGTGTTAATAAATGTGCTAATAGAGAAGACTTATTTGGAATTTATTTAAAGGTAAAAGAACAAGTTCACTTCAGACCTGGCTATATTTTTTGAGACTGTGCTTTTTCAGGAACTTCAGACTTGAAATGAGGAAAAGTAAGCATATCCTCTGAATAAATCACTGAGGAAGGTCTTGATTCCAATCTACCTTGCAGAAGACTGCATTATCCCAGCCCTGACTAGGTGGTGGATATGAGAGTGCTCTCTCTATTTCTACTTGCTGGCCTGCAGGAGGCTGAATGGGGGAGTGGTTGGGAACACGAGCTTTGGAAACAGAAAGATCTGGGTGGGCTCAAGTCCTATTTCTACTACTATGTGTCCTTGGACACACAATTTAAACTCTGTGGGTCTTGACTTCATCACCCATAAAACAGAGTAATCATGAAACCTCATTTGTAGGGTTATTGTATGAAATGAGTAAAGGAAGCACAACATCTGCATATAATCAATACTCCATAAAAATTAGCCACTTCTATTTCTATTTGAATTGTGAATGTTACTTACAATGTTACTCAGCTTTTTAATTAGCACTGGCCTTGCCTGGTCACTTCCTGCTAAACCATTTTTTATTTCTGGTTTCCAAATTTGCTTACTGTATACATAACATCTGAATTTTCACCCGGAGCAAAGAGTATTATCCACTTTGGCATCAAAACTTCTTTAAAAACTATATTCCCAAACAGTAAGTTGCTTATTTATCCTCATGATAAATAAGTGCCTCTTCAGAAAAATGGCCTGAATTTTTCTATATTTTAACTATGCTGCAAAGTCAGTTCTTACTAATGTATGTATATATATCATGACAAGAGTCTCTCATTCTCCACTTAGCCAAGTCTTACTTTTACTTTAAAGCCTCCTGCATATAGCCTGTCTTCCCAGTGGACTCAACCTATGACAGGGCTGTGCTTTGATGATGACCTAAATTCTGCACTCATTCATTCATTCAATAAAGGTTTGCCAAATACCTACTATCTGCTAGGCAACAACATTACTTTTGTCTGTATTTTTTATCTGACACTTTTCCTGTGATTTTGTATTATTATTATTATTATTATTATTATTATTATTATTATTATTCCTGTTCCACACTGAATTGTAACTCCCTTACCACCTGAGGCCATGCTGAATTCTTCTCTAAATCTTCAGTGCCCAGCAAATGCTTTCTACACATCAGACTTTTGGGGAAACGTTTCTTGTTGCCATCCTGCTGATTCTTACCAAAGTGGGGCAGTTTCCCTCATGGTGGAGAAGATATGGTGATGAACCAGCTTGCTAGGGCTTGCTGGTTTGTTATATGACCTTGAGTAAATTACTTTGTGACTTACTGAGATCCTCTCAAGCCTCAAGACTTTACAAAACTTAAATCCGTGTAGCTCTAAAGCTTAGTTACACCATCCTGGACCTCAATTTTCTCTCTGGGTATCCCAGCATAGCAGAAAGCCATGGGACAGATAGACCTGTGGATACTCATGGAATGGTTTCTACATTTTCCCAGAGATGTCATACATTTCATTTCATTTTATCTTAAAATTTAAGAACATTCTACTTACTGATAAATCTCTCTACCTCCTAGCTCATCCTTTTTCCTCTCTTCCTTCAGTGAAAGACAAAAACAGGTTAAGACCAACTCGACTAAAATCAGCATCATTTTCAGCATTCATTCCCTGAAGAACAATGAACTCAGTAGTTGGCCAGCCACAAAGAAAATTACAAAAATAAAAAGACCAGTATCTGCCCTGAAACAGACTGAAATTTTTCTGCTCATCTGATTTTACTTTTTATCCAGATGATTTGGCATCACGGAGACACAACCTATACTCTATATTCTTTGCCTTCAAAAGTAATCTGTGCAAGATAAAATAAAAAAATTTTTAACACAATTCATAAGTCTTAGGTAATGGGAGTTTCATGAAGACATATTTGTTACCTAGATTTGGCATCAAAAATTATATTTGAGTCTGACATTTGAACCCTTCCATCAACATTCCTAGGCCCCTAAAATACAAAAGCCCCTTTGTGTTTTCTTCTTCACTCACAGGTATGTTCCAATGATGTTATTAGTTTGAGTATCAATTGTTATAAAGTTGCCTGAATCACGTGGCCTAATTGGAGACCTATTCAGCTCCAAAGAGGCTACAAACTCAGTCTCTTCAGAGCTCTCCACAGTGCTATGAGGGCACACTGTACCTACAACCTAGCTCACAGCCCTGCCCTTGGAAACCGCTGGTACTGAGGCAGCGATAAGAAGGTCATGGGTGGATCTCTACAAAGTCAGCACCATGACTGGAGAAGCAAAGTACAAGTTGTGCTCAAGGTAGGTGGAAAGCATCTTCAGACTCCAAGTACAGCACACTTTGCTTTCATAAACTATTAGTGGGATGTTCTCAGGCAACTAACTGTGTCTGATTCCCAACCTAATCTGCCCAAAAGGGCAGTGATGAAAAAGCCTGGCAATTAGCTTGGGCATACAAAATGCAAAAAGGCCACAGGAAGGTTATAGTTCTTCAACCTGCTCATTGTTTTCGTGTTGCAAGGAACATGAACTTCCATTTCTGTTTCTACCCAAAGTGAGCCACAGACTCCAGTTCCTTCCACTGGAGCCATCTTGTTCCTTCATAGCCTCTTTCTACTTCTCTTCTTATTATAATTAATGTACTTTTATCTTGCCTGGAAGTGAAATTTATAATGTGATTTTAAAGCTATCAGCTAAGTCCATCATCTGTCCCTAAATTTAATAACTGGGATCCACAAGCAAAAACTGCAAGGAGAAATATAGCAAAAATCAATAAAAGCAATTGCCCTACAGTTAGAGTCTGCATTTTTCACTAGTTTTCTTCATTGGGAACAATGCTGGTTAGGCTGGCTGTTTTGGTGCCATTTGGCAAATTCACTTTTCCAGGACCCAAAACAACTCCCTGAACTGAGAATTAGATCCTTCATTTGGTGAAAGGAAGCATGCAACTCTTATAAAATCAAAGTCATTTGAAACTTTGCTACTCCCTATTTAAACGACAACAACAAAAAAACTCTGTTCACTGAAGGAGTGAAGAAGTGATGTCTTACAGAAAATAATTCATTTCTCTACTGTTCTTACATAACATCCTCCTCTCTCCCTTCTTTCTCCTCCCACAATTCCCTCCCTGACCCTTAAGTTTGCCATTCCCATGCACAAAGGACCCAGAGTCCCTTAAAACAGAATGGGTGTTCATGAAGAAAGAGAATCAATCAGGCCATGTGAGGGTGGACAATCAAACTCAATTCCTCAGGCAGAAAGATCAGATAACTTCATTCCTTTCCTTGACCAGCACAGATGGGTGACACACAATGAATATAGCTAAAAGGAAGGAGCCACTTTAATCCAAGTAAGTGTAATTTCATGAGTGTTCAGAATCATGCAGGCTTCAGCATTGCTTTTCTTACCTTTTTCTCTGAGTAGCAAATAAATTCTGTCAAGGGAAGTGAGATTAAATTAGTCTTCTTTGGGAGAAAAGACAGTTATACTTTTCCAGTGAGGAAGTATTGTTAAATATATATATTATATATATATTATATATTTTTATATTTTTATTATATATATATACTTAATCATAGTATATCAGTAAATAATTGGAAAACAGTTACTGAAAGTTTGTAGACAGATAAGAGGGAACATTTTTGAAGCCAAACCTAAATAACACAGAACTGCTTTTTAGGGGTTTTCAGGGAAAAATATTTTTCTTCTCAAATATTATCAGGTGGAGAACACTTGAAGACAAACCAAATAGCACTAAACTGCTTCCCAGAGGTTTTTGTGGAAAAATATTTTTCTTCTCAAATATTATCAAAAGGAAAATCCAACAGCCACAGTAGAAAAATCCCAGTTGGTTACAGCAATCGAGTTTCCCATCAGCAAGCTTTTGTTGGCCTCAAAGCACTGTATTGGCAGACCAAACGGTAGTGCTGCAGTGAAAGCAGATCCAAAAGCTAAGAACACTGACTACAAGTTGTTCTTTCCCTTCTTAGTCTCTTTAGAAGGAAATAAGCTCAAAGGCAAGCCAGTGTCCCCCTCATAACCTGAAATTTCTCCAAACTTCCATGTATGAAGGAGCAATAGAGTGGCTCAGAGCATGACTTCCATAATCAGACAGAACTGGGTTCCACTTCTTCCTCTTCCTAGCAAGTGACTGAGCTTCCGTTTCCTCTTCAGGCAAATTAAGCTGTCATCTACTTCATAGTATTGTTCTAAAATGTAAGATTAGGCCAGGTGTGGTGGTTCACGCCTGTAATCCCAGCACTTTGGGAAGCCGAGGCAGGTGGATCATGAGGCCAGGAGATCAAGACCATTCTGGCTAACCTGGTGAAACCCGGACTCTACTGAAAATACAAAAATTAGCCAGGCATGGTGGTGTGTGCCTGTAGTCCCAGCTACCTGGGATGCTGAGGCAGAAGAATCGCTTAAACCCAGGAGGCAGAGGTTGCAGTGAGCCAAGATCACATCACTGCACTCCAGCCTGGTGACAGAGTGAGACTTGGACTAAAAAAAAAGAAATAAGATTAATGCACCCAAAGGACTTAGTCCAGTCTCTGAGTAAATTCTCAATAATACTAGAAATACTTATTAATAGTTATAGAAATAGATATTTTATATAGTTAATAGTTATTTTTATAAAATAGTTTATTTTATAGAAATAGTTATATTTATTTATTAATAAATTGTTCATAAGGCTTATGGTTAAGATTCTGAATTTTTATATTGGTTTTATTTTTAATTTTTTTTTTGTAGAGTTGAGTTCTTACTATGTTTCCCAAGCTGGTTTCAAACTCCTGGCCTCAAGCAATCCTCCCACGTCAGCCTCAAAAACACTAGAATTACAGACATAAGCCACTGCACCTGGCTTAAGATTCTATAAATCTTGATATTGTTGTGAAAATTATGACGTTGGTTAACAAGATCATGCGTCCTAGAATTTCCAGGAAAATCTCTATTTCAAATATCCTGTGGTCATGCATACGAAGTGTTGTTTTAGTAACCAGGGTATTCATTGATCATCACTGTAGGTTGTTTGAAATGGAGAAAGTTTGGGGAGAGGAAGTGGAAAGAGGGATGAACTCAGAGAATACAGGATTTATTGAACGTGAACCCCAAACTGGCATTCTTGAACTCCTTAGAGATTAATATGAGCAATCTTTTTGTAAATGAAAAATCTTAATAGACATCAGCCACACAGATACAAAGATGCAAAAATATGACCAGCATATTCAACAAGTATATTTAATGTTTTTTGCTATTTAACTGCATATTTAGGCAAAACTCTGTCTCAAAAAAAAAAATACTGTTAAATGTGAAGGGACATTTTCACAGAACTGGTTTGATTAGATCACATTTTTAAAATAAATAGAAAATGTAAAATTGTGTATTTTAACTGAGGATGCTAGACTTTGTATAAATAAATAACCCAACTGACATACCTTGAATGCGATGGTGGTTCTAGCAGTTACTTTTAATAAGCCCTTGGTTCACCTCCCCTGCTGTTCATCTTTATGTCTCCCTCTGATCAAACTTCACACCTTTGTTGTCTGCATTCAGGAGGCTCTTGAGGCTGTGGAACAGACCTTACCTCTGTGGGGCATAACTGGCTGGTGTCAGAAGTAGGCTACCTACTTGTTCTATCCATCAGAGCTTCAACAAAAAACTTGGAAGGAGAAGACCACAGGTGCCCCTTACACACATAATCTTACAGGCTTACCATAATTGTCTGCTCTCAGTTGAACAGCGCTAACAAGTTGAACCACAGTAACATTAGAAGTGTGAGATTTAAAAATCAGAATGTCTATATTCTAACTCAGTGATTTAAAAGCTAGCCATGACACTCAACACACTTGGACACAAAAGAAATTCCATCCACTGAGATATCCAAAACTTTCCACTGTGAAGGCTGGTGTGTGGGTCTAAGGGGTGAGACTGTTCATCCCAGAAGAGACGGTTTGAGTGGGAAGCTGAGAAGGAGGAGGAATAATGCCCTGCCCTCTTCCTAGGGTCTGCCCTACACTCTGTATCATCATTTTATTTAAAAGTATATCTGCGAATGTTCTGAGCATTTCTTTGATTCCTAAACGAGGCTAAATATGACTGTGCTAGAAAATAATTGCTAATAGAAATAAAACAAAAATAAATAGTGAATATCAAAGAATGCGTACCTCCGTATAAGCTAAACGGCATTTTAATGCTACCTTTAAGGTATTCTGTGCTCAGGCTGTCTGCATTCATCAACCTAGATGATGGACCTGGTGTGCTACTGGGATGTGCTCTGAGTATTCCCAACCATCACAAACCAAAAAAAGAAGATACTGTGCTGTCTATAGGAAGATGTGACCTACCCTCCTAGGGCAGGACAGGCACTTGGAGTGTTGCCTTCCCACTTGTAACTAAACATTATATTTATGAGAAGTCTCATAATCTGTATTTATAAAGATTTCCCCTCATGACCAAAAATTAGATTTATGAGATGCCTCTCCTTTTTCCTTTTTCATTATCCTTTATTAAATGAATAATTATACTAGAAGGTACCATTTGTTAACCACCTCAATGATTCCAGGAACAGTAATATGCCCTTTTCATTTAACTTTGAAAACAACCCTTGAACTAAGTGCTATTATTGTAAGAATTAAAGAAAGAGGAGAGAAACAAGAAGGGCGGCTCAACAGTCAACGGGTTTATTTCCAACCATGGAGGGACTTCTGACAGAGTTAGTCAGAAGGTGCACTTTCTTATAGACTAAGAGTTTTTAAGGACTCAGGATGGGAGAGTTTATCAGAGGCTTGGACTGCTTCTGTGTTTCTTTGTTGTGCTTATCTGGGAGGGAGAGTTGTGTGTCTGTTCCCACACATCTTTCTGCAGCTGCTGGCATATCCCCCGAGTTTGCCTTTAGCTTCCCTATCTTAGTGCACCTGAAGGGAAATGAATGTGTTTAAGGCCCACTGTTTTACTGTAACCCCAATGTATGAGGGTGAAGTTTGGCAGTTACCCAAGAGACTTCCCTTCTGCCTTCCTCTGTGCCTGAGCTGTCTTATCTGTGTTTCAGTGTCTGCTCTTTTCTGGCTGCTTGCAGTTAGAATGGATTTCCTTGAAACGCATGAAGCTGGAGAGGCACCTGGAACTTAAAGTGGCAGTGTTTGTCTGAGATGATGGTGCTCCTACTCTGTCAATTATCACACCTGGAAGATGAGAACCAAAGGCTCAGAGATGTTGTGTAGTGTGCCCCATGTCACGATCCTACGAGGTGGCAGAGCTGGAAATCAAGCCCAAGTCACTCCAACTTCAAAACCTATGCTCTTAACCATCTCACTAGACATCTGCCAAGAACCAAACCAGCAGGCCCAGGGCAGATAGGATTATAGCATCAGGGACACACCAGATACAGCCCTTCCTGCCCAGACATGCCCAGCTCATGCGTCCATACTGCCATGTTTCTCTCTGTCTGCTACTTCTGGCTCAGCTAAGCTGCCTTCATTAACCACAGTCCCTGGCTTTGACTTGGTGAACTTGAGAGGAGAAGTCTTCTTCCAATCAAAGGTTTTTCTCCATTGAAGGATTCATGGTCTCACGAGCTTCAAGGAATGAAGCCGTGGACCGCAGCGGCAAGTGTCACAGCTAAATTAGAGAAACACGGGGACCCAAAGAGTGTGCAGTGGCAAGATTTATTAAAGAAAAAGCGAAAGTAAAGCTTCCACGCAGTGGAGGGGACCCGGAAGGGTTGCCGTTTCTGGCTTGGGTGTCTTATGCTTATATCCCCTTATGACCCCTCCTCTTCTCTTTTTTCTGTCTCATAGAATTAGCTATTTCTATCCGCTTGTGGGTTGGCGGGCCTGATTGGTTAAAAACATCAGGCTGCAGCTAGAGCTTAAACTCCCTATATGATTGGTTGAAGTTTCAATCCCTTAGCTTACAGCTGTGACTCATTTTTGCAGAGGGGAAAGTCGCCTTTGATTGGATGAAGTTTCAATCCCTTAGCTTGCAGCTATGACTCATTTTGGCTTAGGGGAAAGTCCCCTTAGGGAACTCCCTATTGACCCAGGAAGTCCAGCCAACTTACACACTTAGTCCCTCAAACTGACTCCAATATCTTTGTTTTTTACCACATTTTCTATTTGGGGAGGTCTGCACTATCCTAAGTCCTTGTCTCTGATTTGAGCCCAGTCAACCCTTCCACAGTTCCATTAGTCTGGAACTCCAGCAACCAGATCAAACCTCCCTTTTGTAGATGTGTCTGGAACCCCATGTCATGAACTGGATGCCTGGAACAGTTAACATGCATGAGCTAATAACATTTTCATAATAAAGGTGTATTAGTGTATGTTTATATATGTGTTAGGCATAAATATGCACATACCATTTTTTTAAATTAATACTAAGATGACCCTCTATCTAGCCTGAGGAGATTCCTACAAGGAAACTCTTTGCTTCCTTCAGGGAATTCCTCACAGTCCGTACAATAACCCTGCAACATCAAAACCAACTCCACAAAACCCTCAAGTTCTTGCTGTTTTTCCCAGGCCTAGCTTGCCACCTACTGGCAAGAAACAGGAGCAAGAATCCAGGAGCAAGGACAGAAAAGGAATGACAAGAATTGAACACGATGCCTCTGCTAAATATTCTAGTCCTTAGATTCTAGTTTTAGATCTTTCAAGGCCCAGATCCTCCAGACACCTACAGAAAGATTAGAAGCAGTCAAAGAGGCTTTCTCCTCTAAGCCACTGTTAACATCTGTGTCTTCTTGAAAACAGAGTATGAACAAATCAATGGTCTTTATGTCCCTCATTGGCAGAAGATCTCCTTCTGTTAAGAAACTACAGGATGAGTAAGTTCTAGAGACCTAATGTACAGCATAGTGACTATAGTTAATAATACAGTTTTGTATACTTGAAATTTGCTAAATGAGTAGATCTCAAGTGTTCTCACCACACACACACACACACACACACACACACACCACTGAGGTGATGGATATGTTAATTAGCTCAATTGTGGTAATCTTTTCACAATGTATGTGTATATCAGATATCACCTTGTATACCTTAAATATATACAATGTTTATTTGTCAATCATACCTCAATAAAGCTGGCAGAATAGAAGAGTTTTGGATTTTTTAAGAAAAAAAAAGAAGAAACTGCACAAAAAAGAATAGCATCAGAGAGAAGGAGAAATTTGAACTTCCCAGAGAAAATTCCTAAAGACAGCCAAGGAGGAGTTTCCCAGCTCAGTCCCTCAGCAGACATCGTCAAGAACACAGGGCCCACAGCGGTAGGGCTGTGGACAAAGTGCACGATAAAGCAGCTTCCTTCTCTTTCCCTAGAACTTGAATCTGTGAGCCCAACTGAATGAACACCAATCAAATGTAAAAGCCTAAACTAAAACCTTATGTTAACATTTTTACTGACCTTCACACTGAAATATTTTCTACAAAATGATATCTTTACCTAGCTCATATAAAATTATAATTTCTAAAAATATTAAACATATCAAAAGCATGTCATGCAAGTTTGATTTCAATGTCTTATATCCACATCCTCACATCATAAACATCTCACAAATAGCAATCCCTTCCAAAATGACTGTTTTTCAAGCTTTAATTTTGTGCCCCAGTTTTCTCTACATCTTGAGAAAAGATGACAATAAGGAAGAAAAACTGACCAGTCCTTCTCATTTTCCTTCCTTCTCACTTGTCAGAAATTGGAAAAAAAATGCCTGATGGGTTTTAGAAAAATTTTACATTGTATGACCTTTTCTCTGTTTAAAGTGCAGATGAATTTCAAGTTAATCATAACATATTGACCGCACATAATCATTTACTTCCCCTCCTGACACTCAAAATGACAACAACAAAATAAAAAATATATTACTCACAAGGACAAAGAGAATGTGAGAGGACACAACAGCAGGCAAGGGATTTAAACTCATTTGCAGAAAATTGAGTAAGGGTAGACTTTACAGAGTGATGGCATTTTTACCTCACTGCCCACAGAGAGCAGTGCTGCTAAGAAGCATGTGAAACAAGTCCCTGAGACCCTGTTCATCTAAAGGCATCTGACATCAAAGGCAGGGGTAGGGGGAGTGGCTGGAGAAAAAAGAACTGGCTGAAGGTCTAGAGACAGAGTAGTTGGAACCCAAGCGTAACCCATTCCTACAGAGCCAGAAATGAAATCTACAACCAATGACTTTGTAGGGAAAACAATGCCTTCTCTGACAATATGTCACCCTTAAAGAAGAGCATCTGACAGTTTGATGCTTGGCAGGGAAGACAAGGGCATGAGCAGAAGTGGGGGGAGTTGATCAACAGCCCAATATTTTATAATTCTCTTGCTTCTGCCATCCAGAAGCAATTACACTTCAGCTTTACTCACCTTTCTCTAGCTTAAACCAATGAAAAAACTCCTGCCTGAGGAAAATGCTCAGATTTGCAAACCACCTAGCAGTACCAAACAAGACAATTCATAAAGAGACTCAGGAGCTTAGAAGAGAGATATGTACGTAGCATTGACCACTTTCTTCTGCTAGTTTCAGAGCTCATCTTTAAGACATTTATTCCCTACACAGGGGCAACCTTTTGGTTTTGATGAACCTCCATATCTCACACACCAAAAACATGCTTTCTAGAAAAATACTACATAAGACCAAAAAAATCAAGTACATGATAGAGCACCTTACTATGGAATTTTACATGCACACCAAAGCACTTATCTCCAAATCACCTAATAACACTGCCAACTAATTTCCTTAGTATCCTGACCTGAGAAAAATCTCAATACTACAGGTATTTCTGGGAATTCGGGGAACACCGTGAAATTTAGTTTCCATACTGTAGGTGTCCAAGAAACATTTTGGTTCTGTTGTTTCTACTGTAACATGACCTGTGCCTTTTCTAACTCCCTTCTGAGGCAGAACTGTTTATTCATTATTAAAAGCAGTAAGAGTTTGTAGAAATACAGAAGTATAAAGCAGATGCTATGGGTGACCCGTGCTTATGACCTCAGCCCACCCAAAGTTCACACATAGGTTGTTCCTACTCCTCCTGTTGATTGCTGGCATCTCTATGCCTGAGGAGGTCATCTGGCCATAGAGGTGTGTCTGCCTATTGCGTACAACAGGCCAAAGGGCCAAGGAGTTAATGACCCAATGAAGGAGGAGAGTTGGTAGATAAACACCCTAAACTTCCTGCCCCTCAATGGGACAATTACAGCTATGTCCCAAATACAATGTCAGCAGGATGGAGGTCTGGTTGGCTATCATTCATTAATGGTTTTCCTTGCCTTACTCCCTGACTCTCTCAGTACTTCTGGCAACCACCTCTCAAATAAACAACTTGTTATATGGAGTCTCCCAAAAAGCCCAGTGGGAGAAAAAAACATCACAGCAACACAAATTATTCATCATTTGAGAAGGAGCTTCTAACATGTTGCTAGAGACTAAATGGTGGATTGCAGAAAAAACACAAGACCACGTGACCAGGGCTACCCATTCAGAAGCTGGGTATGGCTAGATCACTAAATGCCAATGTCAGGCAGCCACAACATAAATGCCCAGCACAAGGGAAACGCTACTGATACAGCTCCATTGTCTGGAGAAACACCCAGGGTCCTTGGCGATGAGAACACACGTGGAGTGGATTAAAGAGCAGAAAGTTTAATAGGCAAGAAAGAAGAAAACAGCACTCCCGTACAGAGGGAGGAGGGCTCTGGACAAAAAACTCCATGTGGCAGAAAACACTCGGTTATATTGGGACGCTGGAGGAAGTAGTGTCTGATTTACATAGGGCCCAGGGGATTGGTTTGCACAGGTGTGTCATTCACATAGCCTGTGAAAGAACTGGCCCTCCCACCCCAGCCTTTTAATATGTAAATGTGGCTACCTGACTGGTCACCATGATGTCCTGCATATGTGGCCTCTACTTGGCTGGTCACCATGATGTCCTGCATACGTGGCAACAAAGAAAAACTGGAGGGAACCACCATATTGGCTGTACCTGGCTTTTAGCCACCAGCATTTCCATATCAATGCTTGCAGGTCTGGTTTTTCAGCCTGTTTTCTGTTAGAAAAGAAATCTTTTTGGCACTGTTTTTATTAAACAAAAAGCCTTACCAAGGACTCTCTTACTCTCTCTAGCTGCCTAAAATAATCTCTTAATAACTCCTGTAATATTTCCTCCCTCAGGAGATGTCAGCCTAACTGCTGTTATGGGGTTTTGAACGGCAACTCTTTCTGGCTACTTCCTGCTGAAAAGTTGCGTCAAGTGGGAAAAAACAGCTACAGTTGCTCCTGGGGTTGATCTAAGGGTCCTCAAAAGAATGGCTTGTCCATGCATGGTTCTGTTTGCAGCACCACTTGTAGTTTGATTGCTTCTAGGCAAGAGGAAACAATTTGAGTATACAAGGTCCAAATATTAATACAAGACATGTAAGCAAGAGGGGGCTTAATAAAGGAGCTAACCAATTCCATGAAGAAGACCGGAATTCATTAAAGAGGGACTGTAGCCACCCCGGGCTGAAGCCCACGTTTTCTCTTAGCCTGTCAATGATTTTGATGTGATCTGTAAGTAGCTGTAGGTTTTCCTCTACTTGACTAGAGTTGTTAATCCAGAAGCAGCATGTTTCATTTAAAAGTGCACAGATACCTCCTACTTCAGCCGTAAGAACATCTAAGGCTTGTCTATTTGGTACTACTACTGAAGCTAAAGCGTCTATAGATTACTGTTGTGACTCTGGCTCCTACAGTTGCCTTCCAACCTTGTTGCATCATAATAGAAATATTAAGTACCAGTCTTTTAAGGAGAGGAATGCCAGCAAACCAGAATAGACTTCTGGCTATAGAATTTCCCACCCATGGTTTTTCTAAGACGGGATTGCGATGTGCATGCCCTCCCCAGTCTTCCCTTTCAGCTAGATCTTCATATGAGGGCATAGAAATGATAGATCTTTGTCCAGTGTATTCAAGATAGTGCAGTTTCTAGAAAAGAACCTAAGATAGGGATGTCCCCAGAGGATGCTGCCATCTCAGTAGAATTTAAAAATAATAAGTCATTTAGAGGGAACTTTATAGCAATAAACACCCACAGGAGAAAGCAGCAAAGATCTAAAAATGACACCCTAACCTCACAATTAAAAAAACTAGAGATGTGAGAGCAAACAAATTCAAAAGTTAGCAGAAGACAAAAACTAACTAAGATCAGAGCAGAAGTGAAGGAGCTAGAGACAGGGAACATCTTTTTGGAAAGGTTAACAAAATAGATACATGGCTAGCCAGACTAATAAAGAAGAAAAGAATCAAATAGACACAATAAAAAATAATAAAAGGGATATCACCACTGATCCTACAGAAATACAAACTACCATCAGAGAATACTATAAATACCTCTGTGCAAATAAACTAGCAAATCTAGAAGAAATGGATAAATTCCTGGACACATACACACTCCCAAGACCAAACCAGGAAGAACTCAAATCCCTGAATAGGCCAATAAAAAGTCCTGAAATTGAGGCAGTAATTAATAGCCTACTAACCGAAAAAAGCCCGGTACCAAACAAATTCATAGCTGAAATCTACCAGAGGTACAAAGAGGAGCTGGTACCATTCTTTCTGAAACTATTCCAAACAATAGAAAAAGAGTAATTCCTCCCTACCTCATTTTATGAGGCCAGCATCATCCTGACACCAAAACCTGGCAGAGGCTCAACAAAAAAAGAAAATCTCAAGCCAAGATCCCTGATGAACACTGATGTGAAAATCCTCAATAAAATACTGGCAAACCAAATCCAGCAGCCCACTGCAGCAATGCTCTACTGGTAAAAAGTAGTCAGCATTTGTCAGTGGCAGTAGAATTGCTAAAAACTGTAGAGAAATCCAGGAAAAGCATGGCTTCATTTCCATGTTTTTACACTGAGCAAAATGAGGAAAGGAAAGTGTTATATTGGGGCTGAACTGGCACATTTAAAATGTAGAACAACTTACAACCTTGTGTTCTGGGGCTTCCTGAAAGTTAACAGAGATCTAGCAAGCTACAGGGGAAATAATAGGAGAATCATTCAATAAGAGCTCTGTCTTTAATAAAGCTAATGTTTTGACAATTTTATGAGGTTTGTATGGTTTTTGGTTTGTGGTAAGCTCAGAAGTAATCACAAAATATAATATGAAAGCATTATTATGATAAAAATAAAAACAACAAAAACAGATTGAACTAAGAGCAAAGGAAATCAATTCAATACCTTGCATTTCTCAAGGCCTGATAGCTACACAGAAGGAGATAGCTACAATACTGTAATTTGAGAGGCCCTGGAAAGGCTACAGTGGAGATAATTCCTCTCATTTCCTCCTCT
This sequence comes from Nomascus leucogenys, assembly GCF_006542625.1. Lineage (NCBI taxonomy): Eukaryota > Metazoa > Chordata > Mammalia > Primates > Hylobatidae > Nomascus > Nomascus leucogenys. The sequence continues at coordinate 123,053,869 of NC_044382.1, forward strand.
GAAATTCAGCCTTTGAAATTTAATTCGTTAAGATCTCAAACGCCTTTGGTTTCTTATGCTAATAAGGACAAGGATATCAGCCTAAAGTCATTTCCAACTATCACCCTTTCAAGGCCCAGTGGAAAGAGAATTGAGACTAGAAAATGAGGTGAGAACCCTAAAAAGGGGAAACCTGGGAGGAGGCAAATACACATTTCTAACCATTCTAGTTGTACCATGGTCAGCATATTTCCCAGACACACACATCACACAGGCACATCTGAAAGGGAGATAACTGACAGGGAAACCTGCATAGATTCTAGAGCAGGTACTCGCTAAGGTGTAACTTGCTGGCTTAGAAAGTACTGGCAAAGACACAGGGTTGCAGACATCAACTTCTTAGCAGATCTCCTCCCACTCACCGCCTCAGCCTTCAGGGCTTCTTCAGAATTTCACAAATGCACCGTTGTTGTTGTTGTTGTTGTTGTTGTTGTTGAGACGGAGTTTCACTCTGTTGCCCAGGGTGGAGTGCAATGGCTCTGGCTCAGCTCACTGCAACCTCCGCCTCACAGGTTCAAATAATTCTCCTGCTTCAGCCTCCCAAGTAGCCGGGATTACAGGGGCCCACCACCATGCCTGGCTAATTTTTGTATTTTTAGTAGAGACAGGGTTTCACCATGTTGGCCAGGCTGGTCTGGAACTCCTGACCTCTGGTTATCCACCTGCCTCAGCCTCCCAAAGTGCCAGGATTACAGACTTGAGCCACCGCGCCTGGCCACAAATGCACCATTTCAAAGAAGTTTCCCCCAAGATGAATAACTGCCCCAGCGGTGGGCTTCCAACTTCCCTGCAGCCACTGCCTGCCTTCTCTGCATTTGCATATCTCGCTGGGTTTTCACAACAAAGAGTTGGTCACAGGTGAATCAGCAGCTCAAGAAAAGTGAAAATGTTTTTCTGAGAAAATAAAATAAATGAAAAGCTAAAAGCTTGCAAAGCCACCAGATGCTGAATACCTCAGAAAAAGAATTGTTTTGTAATACTGCTTTGAAATGAGCTTTCTAAGCAGATGAGGTTCTCCCTCATTCTAAACCATCTCCCAGCAAACCAGATATTCAGGTCATTCTCATTACCTTCTGGGGATATCTCCATAGTTTAGAAAGCAAGATGACAATTTTTTTTTTTTTTTTCTGAGACAGGGAGCTCTGTTGCCCAGGCTGGAGTACAGTGGCAGGATCACCACTCACTGCTGCCTCAGGCTCCCAGGCTCAAGCGATTCTTCCATCTCACCCTCCTGAGAAGCTGAGACTACAGGCATGCCACCGTGCCTGGCTAATTTTTTTTTAATAGAGATGGGACTCTCCCTGTGTTGCCCAGGCTGGTCTCAAACTCTTGGACTCAAGAGATCCTCCTGTATCAGCCTCCCAAAATGCTGAGATTACAGGCATGAGCCCCCATGCCTAGCCATAAGGTCACTAAGTTCCAAAGAAAACTAACATTCCTTTAGCACTTACCAATGTCAGGCACTATGAAAGTGACTTTCATGCATTTAATCCTCAATTCACCCTATTTTGGGTATGAGGATAATTATCCCTGTTTTGCAAATGTAGGAGCTGATACTTATAGAACTCAAACCTATGCCCAAAGTCAGCAACTGGGGCAGAGCCAGACAGCAAAGTAAAAAGAAAAGCCTGCTGACACTACAGCTGGAGCCCTTTCCCTTCTGCACTGTACTCTCAGATTCACAAATATGGGGAAAAAATGCAGCTAAACTTGGCCAAGATCTACAAAGGTCTATTGAATAAAGGAGCTAGAAACACTTGGGCAAGCTTTACTGGGGAAAGGGGAGAGGGAAGTAAAAAGTGGCTCCTCCACTACTTAAATATCCTCAGTACAGTAATTCATGCAACAGGTACTTACTGAGCTCATGCTATGTGCTAGACAGTGTTCTGAGCACAGGAGATGGACTAGAAGGGGACAAATCAAATCCCTAAGCTCATGGAGTTTAGATTGATGATGAAGACATACAACATGGCAGCTGGCAGTGAGAGACAGGACTAGCTGGATTTCCTAGGCCAACTAAGAATCCCTAAGTCTAGCTGGGAAAGTGACCACATCTACCTTGAAACACAGGGCTTGCAACTTGTCTCACACCTGACCAATCAGGTAGTACAGACAGCTCACTAAAAGGCTAATTGGGCTAAAACAGGAGGTAAAGAAACAGCCAATCATCTATCACCTGAGAGCAGAGGGGGAGGGACAATGATCGGAATATAAACCCAGGCATTCCAGCCAGCAATGTCAACCCCCTTTGGGTCCCCTCCCATTGTATGGGAGCTCTGTTTTCACTCTATTAAGTCTTGCAACTGCACACTCTCTGGTCCGTGTTTGTTCCAGTTTGAACTGAGCTTTTGCTCGCCATCCACCACTGCTGATTGCTGTCGTCACAGACACCACTGCTGACTTCCACCCCTCTGGAACTGGCAGGGTGTCCTGCTGCACTTCTGATCCAGCAAGGCAGCACCCACTGCCACTCCCAACTGGGCTAGAGGCTCATCATTGCTCCTGCATGGGCCAAGCACCCAGGGTTCATCCTAATCGAGCTGAATAGAGCTATAATAGCCACCACATGGCCCAAGATTCCATTCCTTGAAATCCGTGAGGCCAAGAACCCCAGGTCAGAGAACAAGAGGCTTGCTGCCATCTTGGAAGTGGCCCACCAACATCTTGGGAGATCTAGGAGCAAGGACACCCCAGTAACATTTTGGCGACCATGAAGGGACTGTCCAAAGTGGTGAGTAATACTGGACCACTTTCACTTGCTATTCTTCCTATCCTTCTTTAGAATGGAGGAAAATACCAGGCACCTGTTGTCCAGTTAAAAAAATGATTAGTGGGCCACCAGACTTAAGACTCAGGTGTGAGGCTGTCTGGGAAAGGGCTTTCTAACAACCCCCAACCCTTCTGGGTTGGGAGTGTTGATCTGCCTGGAACCAGCTTCTGCTTTCAATTTTCCTGGGGAAACCGAGGGCTGACTAGAGGCAGAAAGCTCTCATCCCAAACTCCCAGCATTAGTCCATTGAAATCATGGCACAACCAGAAGTCTCTACTCAACAGTCACCCATGCGTGTGCCCCTACCTTTCCTTCTGACTCATACCTCCTGGGTCCCGAACATGACTTTCTTGAAAGTGTAGCCCCAAAATTCTCCTTACCTCTGAATCTACTTCCTCTGATCCCTGCCTCCTAGGTACTAATGCTTCAGACTTTCACTTGCTCTCCCAAACACTAGAGCAAGTTGTATCTCCAAAGGGATCTAGGGAAGCTCGATGCTGCATCCTTAGGGATCTAGGCTATGAACCCAGGGAGTCTTGTCCCTGGTGCCTCTCCCAATTTAGGTATACAGCTCTCGACATGGGCAGTTATGTGAGACCCATTCCCCACCACCCTTGCCAGGGCTCCAAGTTTGTAAATGGCTGGGAGGATTGCTCTCCCTTTGTGTAGATGCTCCCCTCCCCCATTTTCTACCCAACTTACCCCACACTCCCCCCTGCACAATACAATCTCCAAGCATTGGCTTGCTGGCCAGGGCCTTAGAACTGGCAACCCAGTACTTTAACAACTGGAACTGGGTTATTGACAACATAATAGATCAGGATGAAAGCAAATTGAGTAAATTAAAAAGGAGGCGCATATTCCTATAGTGGTAAATGGAGACAATGAGTGAACGTCCTTCCGCTGTGTTCCCAAAATCCATCTACAAACAAAAGGGAAGGAGAGAGAGAGACAGAGAAGAGAGAGAGAGAGAAAAAGAGGGAGTCAAAGAGAGAGAGAACGTCAAAGAGAGAAAGAGAGAGATCCTAGTAGTAGCAACTGCTTTGCTAACAGAAGACAGTAGAAAATTAGTCTTTGGAGGAAACCTCATTGTGAGCACACCTCACAGTTCAGAACTATCCTAAGTCAAAAAAAGCAAAAAGGGCAGCTCACTAACTCAAAAATCTTAAAGTATAGAGCTATTCTTTTAAAAAAAAAAAAAAGAAAAAAGATAATTTAACATTAACCACTGAAAATTCCCTTAACCCAGCAGATTTCCTAACAGGGGATTTAAATCTTGATTACCATACAAAGGTCTGACCAGAGCTAGGAGGAACCCCCTTCAGGACAGGATGATAGATGGTTCCTCCCAGGTGATTGAAAAAAAAAAACAAACACAATGGGTATTCAGTAATTGAGGGAAACTCTTGTAGAAGCAGAGTTAGGATAACTGCCTAATAATTGGTCTGCTCAAACATGCGAGCTGTTTGCACTCAACCAAGCCTTAAAGTACAGACAGAATCAAAAAACTCTATCTCAATTCTGACTCAAAATGTTACCCACACCTTCTCTGAAATGAATTTGCATAAGAACTGTTGTTTGTGGGAATGCATCTTGATGAGGCAACTGGGTTGTTATGAAATACTCAGGAACACAGCCCAGCTCTAGGACTCACCCTTGAGTGCAAAGACAACATTGGGCATGCTGGCAAAGGACCACTAGAATCCAGCAGCCCAGACCGTTTTCTTTGTGGTCAAGAAAGGCAGGAAAAGGGGTGCAGGACTACTACATCAGTGAGCATAAGTAATCCGATAAGCAGAGGTCCATGGGTGGCTACGCCCCCTGGAAAGGAATAAGCATTAGGACCATAGAGGATGCTCTAGGACTAATGCTCACTGGAAAATGATTAGGGGTGCTGGCATCCCTATGTTCTTTTTTCAGATGGGAAACATCCCCCTCAAGGCAAAAATGCCCCTAAGATGTATTCCAGAGAATTAGGACCAATTTGACCCTCAGACGCTGAGAAAGAAATGACTTATATTCTTCCGCAGTACCGTCTGGCCATGATATCCTCTTCAGGTGGGAGAAACCTGGCCTTCTGAGGGAAGTATAAATTATAACACCATCTTACAGCTAGACCCCTTTTGTAAAAAAGAAGGCAAATGGAATAAAGTGCCATAAGTACAAACTTTCTTTTCATTAAGAGGACAACTCGCAATTATGTAAAAAGTGTGATTTATGTCCTACAGGAAGCCCTCAGAGTCTACCTCCCTACCCAAGCATCCCCCCAACTCCTTCCCAACTAATAAGGACCCCCCCTTCAACCCAAATCATCCAAAAGGAGATAGACAAAGGGGTAAACAATGAACCAAAGCATGCCAATATTCCCCAATTATGCCACCTCCAAGTAGAGGGAGGAGAATTCAGCCCAGAGTGCATGTAATTTTTTCTCTCTCAGAATTGAAGCAACTTAAAATAGACCTAGGTAAATTCTCAGATAACCCTGATTGTTATACTGATGTTTTACAAGGGTTAGGACAATCCTTTGATCTGACACGGAGAAATATGATGTTACTGCTAAATCAGACACTAACCCCAAATGAGAGAAGTGCTACCATAACTGCAGCCCGAGAGTTTGGTGATCTCTGGTATCTCAGTCAGGTCAATGATAGGATGACAACAGAGGAAAGAGAACGATTCCCCACGGGCCAGCAGGCAGTTCCCAGTGTAGACTCTCTTTGGGACACAGAATCAGAACATGGAGATTGGTGCCACAGACATTTGCTAACTTGAGTGATAGAAGGACTAAGGAAAACTAGGAAGAAGCCTAAGAATTATTCAATGATGTCAACTATAACATAGGGAAAGGAAGAAGATCCTACTACCTTTCTCGAGAGACTACGGGAGGCACTGAAAAAGCATACCTCTCTGTCACCTGACTCTAGTGAAGGCCAACTAATCTTAAGGAATAAGTTTATCACTCAGTCAGCTGCAGACATTAGGAAAAAACTTCAAAAGTCTGCCTTAGGCCCAGAGCAAAACTTAGAAAACCTATTGAACTTGGCAACCTCGGTTTTTTATAATAGAGATCAGGAGGAGCAGGTGGAATGGGATAAAAGGGATAAAAAAGAAAAAAAGGCCACCACTTTAGTCATGGTCCTCAGGCAAGTGGACTTTGGAGGCTCTGGAAAAGGGAAAAGCTGGGCAAATTGAATGCCTAATAGGGCTTGCTTCTAGTGTGGTCTACAAGGACACTTTAAAAAAGATTGTCCAAGTAGAAGTAAGGCACCCCCTCATCCATGCTCCTTACGGTTATGTCAAGGGAATCACTGGAAGGCCCACTGTCCCAGGGGACAAAGGTCCTCTGAGTCAGAAGCCACTAACCTAGTGAGATCCAGCAGCAGGACTGAGGGTGCCTGGGGCAAGCGCCAGCCCATGCCATCAGCCTCACCGAGCCCTGGGTATGCTTGACTATTGAGGGCCAGGAGGTTAACTGTCTCCTGGACACTGGCACAGCCTTCTCAGTCTTATTCTTCTGTCCCAGACAACTGTCCTCCAGATCTGTCACTATCCGAGGGGTCCTAGGACAGCCAGTCACTAGATACTTCTCCCAGCCACTGGGGAACTTTACTCTTTTCACATGCTTTTCTAATTATGCCTGAAAACCCCCCTTCTTTGTTATGGAGAGACATTCTAGCAAAAGCAGGAGCCATTATACACCTGTAGGAGAAGGAACACCTGTTTGTTGTCCCCAGCTTGAAGAAGGAATTAAGTCTGGGCAACAGAAGGACAATATGGACAAGCAAAGAATGCCTGTCCTGTTCAAGTTAAACTAAAGAATTCCACCTCCTTTCCCTGCCAAAGGCAGTACCCCCTTACACCCGAGGTCCAACAAGGACACCAAAAGATTAAGGACCTAAAAGCCCAAGGCCTAGTAAAACCATGCAGTAGCCCCTGCAATACTCCAATTTTAGGAGTACAGAAACCCGACAGACAGTGAAGGCTAGAGCAAGATCTCAGGATTACCAGTGAGGCCATTGTCCCTCTATACCCAGCTGTACCTAACTCTTATACTCTGCTTTTCCGAATACCAGAGGAAGCAGAATGGTTTACAGTCCTGGACCTTAAGGATGCCTTTTTCTGCATCCCTGTACATCCTGACTCTCAATTCTTGTTTGCTTTTCAGGATCCTTCGAACACAATGTCTCAACTCACCCGGACTGTTTTACCCTAAGGGTTCAGAGATACCCCCATCTATTTGGCCAGCCATTATTAGCCCAAGATTTGAGCCAGTTCTTATACCTGGACACTCTTGTCCTTCAGTATGTGGATGATTTGCTTTTAGCCGCCCATTCAGAAACCTTGTGCCATCGAGCCACCCAAGCACTCTTAAACTTCCTCGCCACCTGTGGCTACAAGGTTTCCAAACCAAAAGCTCAGCTCTGCTCACAGCAGGTTAAATACTTAGGGCTAACATTATCCAAAGTCACCAAGGCCCTCAGTGAGGGACAAAGCCGGCCTATACTGGCTTACCCTCATCCCAAAACCCTACTAACTGTTGGATGTGCCTGCCCCTGCACTTCAGGCCATACATTTCAATCCCTGTACCTGAACAATGGAAAAACTTCAGCACAGAAATAAACACCACTTCCATTTTAGTAGGACCTCTTGTTTCCAATCTGGAAATAACCCATACCTCAAACCTCACCTGTGTAAAATTTAGCAATACTATAGACACAACCAACTCCCAATGCATCAGGTGGGTAACTCCTCCCACACAAATGGTCTGCCTATCTTCAGGAATACTTTTTTGTCTGTAGTACCTCAGCCTATCATTGTTTAAATGGCTTTTCGGAATCTATGTGCTTCCTCTCATCCTTAGTGCTCCCTATGACCATCTACACTGAACAAGATTTATACAATTGTGTCATACCTAAGCCCCAAAACAAAAGAGTACCCATTCTTCCTTTTGTTATCGGAGCAGGAGTGCTAGGTGGACTAGGTACTGGCATTGGCAGTATCACAACCTCTATTCAGTTCTACTGTAAACTATCTCAAGAACTAAATGGTGACATGGAATGGGTCACCAACTCACTGGTCACCTTGCAAGATCAACTAAACTCCCCAGCAGCAGTAGTCCTTCAAAATCAAAGAGCTTTAGACTTGCTAACTGCTGAAAGAGGGGGAACCTGTTTATTTTTAGGGAAGAAAGCTTTCATTATGTTAATCAATCTGGAATCATCACCAAGAAAGTTAAAGAAATTAAAGATAGAATACAACGTAGAGCAGAGGAGCTTCAAAACACCAGAACCTGGGGCCTCCTCAGCCAATGGATGTCCTGCATTCTCCCCTTCTTAGGACTTCTAGCAGCTATAAGATTATTACTTCTCTTTGGGCCCTGCATTTTTAACCTCCTTGTTAAGTTTGTCTCTTCCAGAATCAAAGCTGTAAAGCTACAGATGTTCTTCAAATGGAGCCCCAGATGCAGTCCATGAGTAAAATTTACCATGGACCCTTGGACCAGCCTCCTAGCCCATGCTCCAGTGTTGATGACATCGAAGGCACCCCTCCCAAGGAAATCTCAACTGCACGACCCCTACTATGCCCCAATTCAGCAGGAAGTGCTTAGAGTGGTCAACAGCCAATCTCCCCAACGGCACTTGGGTTTTCCTGTTGAGAGGGGGCACTGAGAGACAGGACTAGCTGGATTTCCTAGGCCAACTAAGAATCCCTAAGCCTAGCTAGGAAGGTGACCACATCTACCTTGAAACACAGGGCTTGCAACTTAGCTCACACCCGACCAATCGGGTAGTAAAGACAGCTCACTAAAAGGCTAAACTAAAGCAGGAGGTAAAGAAATAGCCAATCATCTATCGCCTGACAGCACAGGGGGAGGGACAATGATCAGGATATAAACCCAGGCATTCCAGCCAGCAACGGTAATGGCAATCCCCTTTGGGTCCCCTCCCATTGTATGGGAGCTCTGTTTTCACTCTATTAAATCTTGCAACTGCACACTCCCTGGTCCATGTTTGTTCCGGTTCAAACTAAGTTTTCGCTTGCCTTCCGCCACTGCTGATTGCCATCGTCACAGATGCTGCCACTGACTTCCACCCCTCAGGATCTGGCAGGGTGTCTGCTGCACTTCTGATCCAGCGACACGGCACCCACTGCCACTCCCAATTGGGCTAGAGCTCGCCATTGTTCCTGCCCAGGGTTTGTCCTAATCGAGCTGAATAGAGCTATAACACTCACTGCATGGCCCAAGATTCCATTCCTTGGAATCCATGAGGCCAAGAACCACAGGTCAGAGAACAAGAGGCTTGCCACCATCTTGGAAGCAGCCCGCCACCATCTTGGGAGCTCTAAGAACAAGGACACCCCGGTAACAGCAGCATGGGCTATGAAGAAGAACAAGGAAAAGTGGTGTGATTTTGGAAAGGGTGGCCAGGGAAAGCCTTTCTGAGGAGATGACACTTGAGCAAGAGGCCTACCTGAAGCAAAGGAGTCAGCCATCCACAGGGCTGAGGGAAGAGTTTAGGCTGAGGCACCATAAGTGCAGAAGCTCTGAGGAGTTCATCTGACCTGTTCCAGGAACAAACAGGCCAGTGAGCCAGGAGTTCCATGAGTGAGGAAGACTGGTAGGAGAGGAGGTCAGAAAACCAGCTATGGGACAGGTAATAGGACTGTGTTTCTCAAATTTTAGCCTGTCTCAGTCTCACTAGCATACCCTGTGTGTGAAAACTCATTTTGCTGGCTACCCCTAGAGTTTCTGCCTCAATAGGTGGGGCTTGGGAATTTGCATTTCTAACAAGTTCCCAAGTGATACTGTGCCTGCTGGCCTGGGGACCACAGTATGGGAGGCTTCCAATAAGACTTTGAATTATGTTCTAAATGTGACTGGAATCATTGGAAGATTCTGAGCAGAGGATGAAGAAAAGTTATAATGGGGCAAGGGTAGAAACACGGAACCAGAATGGAAGCCATTACAAGAGTTCAGGCAAGAAATAGTGATGGTCTAGAATGAGAGCAGCTGTGCTGGAAAGTGGGGAAATGGTCAGACTCAGACTTTCTGAAAGTAGTACTGATGCACTTGTTCATGGACCTATGTGACATGAGAGGCAAAGAGAAATCAAGAGTTGAGTTCCTACTGAGTGGAAGCATTTGCTAAAATGAGAATATAGGTTTGGAGTTGGGTTTCATTTTGAACACAATTACTTTGAGATTCCCATTAGTCATCCAAGTGGGGTAGTGAGTGGGCAGATAACTTACATGTCTCAAGCCTTGGGAGATGTCCAGGACAGAGGTATAAATTTGAAAGGTATATTTTTATAACCAATATGTACAATAATAGGGCTAGATGAGATCATGAGAGAGTGAGTGCAAATGCTCACTCTGTCTTGGCCCAAATACTGAGCCCTGAGGCACACAGAGTACACAGAGAAGGAACAGCCTATGAAATAGGAAAAACCCAGGAGAATAGGAAGCTGTGGAAATCAAAGAAAAGGTGTTTCCATAAGCAGGTCATAACCCAATGCTGATAGAGTTGGAGTAAGAGGAGTACCAAGAGGTGACCACTGGAATTGGCAACCTGCACCTGAAAACATTTTGGTGAATTAGTGGCCAGAGCTGGATTTACCATAAGGCTAATTAAGCTTAATTTCAAGGCCCCTCACTTACACAGGAGAATCAAAATTTCCAGAAAGGGCACTAGCAAGATATTCACATGTTCATATGTTTTTGTAAAATTTATAAAAGTAAAACAAAGACTTCTATTAAATTTCTCTTTTCACTTTGACTTCCCTTCTGTTAAAAGGCACTGGTGTGGCCAAGGGCACTTTTGGAATCTGGCTAAGGGCAAGTTGAGTTGGGGATACGTTTATTTTGTGTTTAACAGGGTATATTACATGACTCATGGTCACTTTCACATAGAATAGTTATTATCAGTTGTTCTGGAATATGAGATCTTTGGTTTTCACATCTTCTGGAGTTTTCCATGATTTATAGTAAGGGAGTTGGGAGCTTGGAAAATAGACCAAATGCCACTAAGCATCAACAAAGAACCTGTATCTCAAGAGTTTCTCCTGGTGCCTGCCTTACATTCTAATCTCGTGTGGACATCAGAGAGAATGGGAGGTTCATCAGAAATTGTATTTTAATCAGCTAGGGCACAGGTCTTAAAAGTTTTACCAATTGTTATTTTTGTTGGTGTATGGTTTTAATAGAAGAGCCTATTCAATTAAAATCTTACAGGAACACTCATTATTTGCCAGAGACAAAAGCAGTTTTAAAGTCAATTGGGCCTCGTGCATCCTGATTTCCCGAGTAGCCCAACCAGCCTCTAAGGACTGTACTTTGACAACTGTTGATGTGGGCAATTGGATTTCTCTGACTCGTGTCACAATTACATACACTATTAGAGCACAAGGAGAATTGTTTGGACTCCAAATTTCAGATGGGCAGACTAAACCTAAGTTAAGTTTGGCCTTGCCTACCTACCTTCATGGTCTACACAAATACATCACAGAAAAATAGATGAATTTTAGAACATCCAAAGCAAAGAAAATGTGTGCTTAACTGAGAATATTTCTGTGCCAAAGGAAAGGTGGTAGCCGAATGATCAAGAAAATAACTAAGCTTGTAAGAACTAAGCTGATAGTTATCCCCCTACACACTCAATTTTCCCACCCACCCAAAACTTACCTGATATAAATTGACAGATATTGATCAGACATCCAGCTTTCCAGGGCCCTTCCCTGGAAATGCTGATTTGGCCTGCCCTCAATGAGGCCCGATAATTTGTATTTTAATAACCAAGCAGTTCTTCTCATCAAGGAAACTGTAAAATAGTAGACTTGAATGTTGCTACTCAAAATGTAATCAGGGAATCAGCAACAGCACAGCATTACCAAGAAGCTTGTTGGAAATGCAGACTATTAGAATCCACCCTAAACCTCCTGAATCGGAACTTGCATTTTCTGAGGTTGCACAGTGCTGAGAATATTGGAAGGAAAAATAAACTAATCCAAATCATAACTTGAAGATTTCAATGTTCCCCTCTCAGTAATTCACAGAATAAGTAGATAAAAACTCAGCAAGGGTATAAGGACATGAACACCATCATCAACTATCCCGACCTAGTTGAAATTTATAGTACACTTCACCCAACAACATTCTTTTTAAATGGACATGAAACACTCATCAAGACAAATCATATTCAGCATGATAAAACAAGTCTCAGTATACGTAAGAGTAGAGTCATATAGAGTCTACTCTCTTACCGCAACAGAAATAAACTAGAAACAATAAAAGAAAGATACTGGAAAATCTTCAAGTAGTTCGTAATTAAGGAAATCACTTCTAAATAGCACACGGGTAAAAAGAAATTACAAGGAAAATTAGAAAACATTTTTAACTGAGTGAAAATCAAACTCAACATGTTAAAATGTGTGGGATGTAGCTAAAGCAGTGCTTAGAGAAATTTATAGCGTTAAGTTGTGAATTAGAAAAGAATAGCCTGGGAAAAATGGCGCAACCCCATCTCTGCAAAAACAACAAAAATTAGCTGGATTTGGTGGTGCATCCCTGCATCCCCAGCTATTCAGGAGGCTTAAGTGGGAGAATGGCTTGAGCCTAGGAGATCAAGGCTGCAATGAGTCATGATCATGCCACTGCACTCTAGCCTGGGCAATAGAGCAAGCCCCTGTGTCAAAAAAAAAAAAAAAAAAAAAAAAAGGGCATGTTTCCAATACTGAAAAATATTTAAAATATCCTGTACAGTTATTCATTTATTGACTGGCGTCCAAATCCATTCTTCATTGCCTGCTCCATAATAAAAGAGAAAGAACCTGTATCTTCCTTTTGCCAGCTGGCACCTTGTTAAGCTTTGTCAGTAGAGCACATGGAAGGAACACAGGAGGAGGGAAAAGCATGGCTTTTCAGATTCTGGTGTGCTCCTCTCCGCAGGCTTCTGAAGCACACAGCTTCCACCACTCTTGGCTCATACAGCATGTGGCAGCAGGCAACTGGCAGCGCACAGTCTATAGCAGTTCCCTGTAGGCAGCTTTCTCTGACACCCACTTTGGCCCTAAGGCACAATACCTCCCTCTGAACAGCTTCCTTAGCATTTCTTTCTTTTCTTTTTTTTCTTCTCTTTTTTTGAGATGGAGCCTTGCTCTGTCACTTAGGCTGGAGTGAAGTGGCAAAATTTCGGCTCACTGCAACCTCCAACTCCTGCGTTCAAGCAACTCTCCTGCCTCGGAGTCCTGAGAAGCTGGAATCACAGGCACCGGCCAATACGCTCAGCTAATTTTTGTACTTTTAGTTCCTTTTTTTTTTTTTTTTTTTTGAGACAGAGTCTTGCTCTGTCACCCAGGCTTGAGTGTAGTGGTGTGATCTCAGCTAACTGAAACCTCTGCCCCACAGGTTCATCAAGCGATTCTTCTGCCTCAGCCTCCTGAATAGCTGTGATTACAGGTGCACACCACCACGCCTGGCTAATTTTTGTATTTTTTTAGTAGAGACGGGGTTTCACCATGTTGGTCAGGCTGGTCTCGAACTCCTGACCTCATGATCCGCCTGTCTTGGCCTCCCAAAGTGCTGGGATTACAAGCAGGAGCCACTGCGCCCGGCCCAATTTTTGTACTTTTAGTAGAGACAAGGTTTTGCCATTTTGGCCAGGCTAGTCTTGAACTTCTCACCTCAAGTGGTCCACCTGCCTTGGCCTCAGAAAGTGCTGGGATTACAGGCATGATACATGGCACCCAGCCTCCCTTAGCATTTCTAAGGAGTGCCACCATCCTGGCATCTTAGCACCATGGCCAAACCCACACCCACACCCTCTCCATTGAGGTCTGGATCTCAGCCAGGAGACCTGACAGGCAGTAGAGGTGGTGGGGTTTGGGAAAGTTTTCTTGAAATTTGCACCTTTGTTGGTGCAATCTCTCAGTGCCAGGGACAGTGGCTGTTCCCTGTAACTGCTATTTCTGTATCCTTTAACATTCTCTTTACTTCTTACCAGCCAATTCCCTGTTATTCGAATCCTTGGTCATAGTTAATACTTTAGCTTTCCCTTTTCAAATTACTGTGTGGTTTTTGTCTCCTGGTTGGCCCCTGACCAACACAGGTTGTGAGGTGAAGAAGCCATTTTAACTTTCTTTCCCTGATAACAAAACCCAAATAAGCCTTTTGCCTGATACCTAGGACAAACTCACATGTTGGCCAAATTTAAAAAACTGAATTCAATATCCTGACGTTGTATACAGAATTTAATACTAGCAATACTTAATACGAGTTATATAAAAAGTATAACAAGCTTATCTTTCATGAAAGACAATTGGCTGTAAATCCTATTGGCAAGATTCAAACCGTAAAATTATTAACCACTTACCACAAATGTGAAAGAAAATCTTCATGAACCAAAACTCTTCAAAAAATGAGCTGCTACTTCTAAAAGTGTCATCACCTCTACCTTATATTTACTTAAGATCACAGTCCCTGGAAGTTTTCCAACTGGTACTCAAAAGGGCAAAAGTTATTGTTAGCTGCAGATTGCCTAACATTGTCTAATATGTTAATTCTTTTGAGCATCCACAAATAAGTCAAATCAGATGAATAATCTGAGTCTTTTGCATAACCGTATTCAGCTGGGCTTTGTGGGGGTGCTCCTGGTTGGGCTACATTTCAGCACTAGGGGGCAATATCTTCACTTAGAATCTACTCTCCACTTGCACATACCTAACACATTTTTGTTGTTGCTTTTTTCCTCCCAACTAGGGGATTTCTCAGTTAAAGAATCCAAAGAGTACGTAAAATAAAATGCCATCCGAAATTCACTTGGGGGCTGTGGAAAACCTGCTCTCCAATTATTTTTGAAAACTCTCATCGGTAGTTGCTGAATTCTGATTTTTACCTGGGCAGTTATAGCTTGTCATTTTCCATGTGAATGATTCTGCAAGCAGAGCCCAAAACTCTCATAGCCTCTGTTGTCATTGCCTATCAACCAGCCATCAAATCAAAACTATTTTTTTTCAAGAGTTAATTTCACTCAGATGCTGAATTTAAAAAGGGAGAGGTAATTTCCTTGACATTTCTAGACTTGATTAGACATGGACTAATTCAGTGGTAGGGAATGGGGGAGGATGGAGAATTTGTTAATTAAGCTTCATAGGGAAAAGCATGAAAACAGTCTTTCTACTTCCCAAATGCTTGGGAAAGACTGTATATTTTTCCAGAGTTAAAGGCCCTCTCTCATATCTAAAATTGCATATATACAGGTTACCTAACAAACCACTGAACAAAGTCAGACTGCTCTTTGGGAAACCTGTCTTGGGACAGTAATTATGAGGTTTATGGAAAGTCATAGTTTATGATAGAGGGATTTGTCCACTTCTCAAAATTAACATTTTTTGAGCATTTTTCTTTTTTAAAAAACTTTTATTATAGGTTCAGGGGTATACGTGCAGGTTTGTTATATAAATAAATTGTGTGTCATGGAGATTTGGTGCACAGATTATTTAGTCACTCAGGTAGTAGGCACAGGACCCAGTGGTAGTTTTTTTATCCTCTCTCCTCCCACCCTCCACCCTCAAGTAGGCCCTGGTGCCCGTTGTCCCTTCTTTGCGTCTATGTGTACTCGATGTTTAGCTCCCACTTATAAGTGAGAACATGTAGCATTTGGTTTTCTGTTCCTAAATTCACTTAGGATAATCGTGTCCAGCTCCATCCATGTTGCTGCAAAGGACATGATCTTAGTGCTGTGATGAACATACATGTGCATGTGTCTTTATGGTAGAACGATTTGTATTCCTTTGGGTATATACCCAGTGAGGGAACTGCTAATGATAATTCCATTAGCAGTAAATGGTAATTCCAAGTACTTTGAAGAATAGCCCACACTGCTTTCCATAATGGTTGAACTAATTTACATTCCCACCAGCAGTTTGTAAGTGATCCCTTTTCTCTGTAACTTTACTAGCATCTGTTATTTTCTTTTTACTTTTTAATAATACCCATTATTAAAAACGGCTGGTATGAAATGGTATCTCATTGTGGCTTCAATTTGCATTTCCCTAATGATTAGTCATGTTGAGCATTTTTTCATATGCTTATTGGCCACGTATGTCTTTTGTTCGTGTCCTTTGTCCACTTTTTAATGTTTTTTTTTCTTAATTTGTTTAAGTTCCACATAGATTCTGGATATTAGACCTTTGTCAGATGCATATTTCACAAATGCTTTCTCCCATTCTGTAGGTTGTCTGTTTATTTACTCTGTTAATAGTTTCTTTTGCTGTGCAGAAACTCTTTAGTTTAACTAGGTCCATTTGTCAATCTTTGGTTTTGTTGCAATTGCTTCTGTCATCTTTGTCATGAATTCTTTGCCAGGGCCTTTGTCCGGAATGGTATTTCCCAGGTTATCATCCAGGGTTTTTATAATTTTTGGTTTTACATTTAAGTATTTCATCCATCTTTAGTGGATTTTTGTATATAGTGTAAGGAAGGGGTCCAGCTTCAATCTTCTGCACATGGCTAGCCAGTTATCCCAGCACCATTTATAGAACAGAGAGTCTTTTTCTCATTACTTGTTTTGTCGACTTTGTAGAAGATTACCTGGTGGTAGGGATGCAGCTTTATTTCTGGGCTCTCTATTTGTTCCATTGGTTTATGTGTCTGTTTTTGCATCAATACCAGAGCACTTGTTTTTCTGCTAAACATGTTACTCATTTTACCTTCACAGCAATGTAAATTCCGTGAGGCAATAACTTGCTCAAGGTCATTTCAGTTGAATGGATAAGTGAGTGGAACAGAGTTTGACACCAAAACTCACATGTTAATCTCTATATTATGCTGTCATCCAGAAGTCTTAAGAGACAGAGAATGCTACAGCACAGGGACTTCCGAAAGCAGGGTCTAGTGAAATTTCATCTTCAAATGAACTCTCACGCAGAATCTCAAATTTTAAAAAAAACTTAAAAGGTAATGTTCTTAGCTGGAGCCGGTGAGAGAGGAGACCTCTGGCCTGACCCATTCAGCAGCAGCCCCACCCTACCCCCGTTTCCCAATCATTTTGTTCTGCTAACCCTGAAGCATCCCTGGGCTTCCTGCCAGCAAGTTACATAAACTGTAGTTCCAGCTCAACTCCTGTTTTGAAGATGAGGAAACTGCTCTTTCCAGTCACGTTGTATTTAAAAACAAAATAGAATCAACAGAAAATGATTCCTCAGGCTGGTATAAAAAGTCAAACTTCTCCAACAGGAAAAATTGAGGCTCTGTATATGTTAAGCTCATCTGCTTCCTAGGACATAGCTCATCTTTTGAGTGGATAGGAATTTGGATCCATATCATGGCAATTACATTAACATTTTCTAAATGCCTAATGTGAAGGCTGCTACATGGTTCTGCAATTTACCACACAGCAGTATTCAGCTCAGCAGAATGAGACAGGGACCCAAAACTCAGCTATTGCCTCTGCCTAGAAGGTGTACCTTTTTAAATTGACAGTGGCTTTGTCTGTTTTCCAAGCTGTGTACCTTCAAGCCCACAGTGTCTTGCAGGAGGAGGTGCCTCTCTAATTCACACAAAAGCACTACAGGTGCAGACTGAGGCCCTGGTGGTAAAAATGCCTTTCATGCATTATCTGATTTTAGTCCTCATTTAATCACTACAGTCCTAGGAGGTGGCTCATCTGAGCCCTATTTCACAGTTGGGGAAACTGCCTAATTCTAGGTTTCCCATGTTATATAGTAGTAAAGGGAAAAAAAGGAGAAACTGAACCCAGATGTCTTTATTGCCTAAGCCACTACCAGGAAGTCCTGGTACAATGAACAGCCCTGTGGTTACCAATGTCACATGTGCACATACAGTCCCAGTGAGAACGGTTGCCATATAATCGTTCCAAAGTCCCATAGGCACCTTCCTCTCACTTATGCTCCAGAATAAGCATATAAAAATAAAATCAAGTGGCCAGGTGCTGTGGCTCATGCCTGTAATCCCAGTACTTTGTGAGGCTGAGGCGGGCATATCACAAGGTCAGGAGTTCAAGACCAGCCTGGCCAACATGGTGAAACCCCATCTCTACTAAAAATACAACAATTAGCCCGGCATGGTGGCAGGCACCTGTATCCCAGCTACTCGGGAGGCTGAGAAAGAAGAATTGTTTCAACCCAGGAGGCGGAGGTTGCAGTGAGCTGAGATCATGCCATTGCACTCCAGCCTGGATGACAGAGCAAGACTCCATCTCAGAAAAAAATAAAATTAAATTAAAAAGTAAACTAAAAGTCTATTGCATTAGCTATTTTTTATGAAATATTACACAGAGGAAAACACACAAAAACAAATACATACTTTAAGGAATAAATTACAGTGAACACTCCTATAATCATCACCCAGATTAAGAAATTACCAGCATCTCAGAAGATACTCCCCAGTTAATTGCTTCCCAGACAAAGCTTTCTTTCTCGTCCCTAGAAATAAGACTATTTTGACTTTTCTTTTCTTTTTTTTTTTTTTTTTGAGATGGAGTTTTGTTCTTGTTGCCCAGGCTGGAGTGCAATGGCGCCATCTCAACTCACCGTGACTTTGCCTCTCGGGTTCAAGCGATACTCCTGCCTCAGCCTCCTGAGTAGCTGGGATTACAGGCTTGTGCCACCATGCCCAGCCACACGATTTTGACTTTTATGGTAATGGGGCTTTTCAAATATTTTTTGTACCTACAAATACATTTCTAAATAATATAGTATGAAATTCCCCGGCACATATACATTTGAGTAGAATTGTTGGGTCACTGGATGTATCAGTCAGGGTTCCCTACAGGGACAAAACTAATAGGATAGATATATAGATATAAAGGGGAGTTTATTACACAGTATTAACTAACACGATCACAAGGTCCAACAATAGGCCGTCTGCAAGCTGAGGAGCAAAGAAGCCAGTTCGAGTCCCAAAACTGAAGAACTTAGAGTCTGATGTTCGAGGGCAGGAAGCATCCAGCATGGGAGAAAGATGTAGGCTGGGAGGCTAGGCCAGTCTTGCCTTTTCGCATTTTTCTGCCTACCTTATTAGATTTGCTGGCAGTTGATTAGATGGTGTCCACCCAGATTAAGGATGGTTCTGTCTTTCCCAGCCCACTGACTCAAATGTTAATCTCCTTTGACAACACCCTCAAAGACATACCCAGGATCAATACTTTGCATCCTTCAATCAAGTTGATATTTAGTATTAACCACCACACTGGGTGTGCACATCTTCAAATTTACAAGGTAATAAACTATTTTCCAAAAATGGCTGTGTCAGTCTATACTCCTATCAGCAATGTATGAGTTCCTATTGATCCAAATTCTTCCAAATACTTGGCACTGTCTGACTTTAAAATTTTTGCCACTCTGGTGTGTTGCTATCTCAATGTGATCTTATTTTGCATATCTCTGAATGTTTATTGGTCTTTTGAATTTCCTCTTTTGTGATATACTCAAGTCTTTTGTTCTTTATTGTATGAGTTGTCTTACTATGTTTACAGCTTTGATACATGGTATACAAAATATGTTTACCAGCCAAAAGAAATGCTCTACCTCTTCAGTGTGACTTTTTCCCTACAAATCAATTTAATGTATATTTTTGTACTGCAATTTTTCCACTAGGCTCAGGTTTCTCCCCTGAGTTGGATGAAGTGAGGTGAAGTCACTCTAAACTTGACAATATCATTTTCAAAGAATATTCAGCTATTTTATTTGAAAACAAAATCCTTCTCAAGATTTCAAAGGGTAGTAAATGCTGAGATTTCCACTTCCTCACTTAGTAACTGGAAAGGCATGGTTGCTTGGACCCTCACCACTCTAGACACAAACTACTACGAGGAAGAATCATCTACACTGAAGGAATAAGGATTTGGAGTGACCTCCTAGCATTCTACTCATGGAGCAAGACAATGTCTTTCAAGATAGTGTATTCCTACTTATGACTTTAGAAACATTTGAAACTTACCTGGTAATATGAACTTAGATCAGAAAGCCATGGTATGTTCCAAGATGATTTACACATGTAAATTCTGTGTACTCTTTTAGTCTGTTAAATGCAGTGGCATTTACATGAGTGAACTAGTATTGGTTTTCAAGCCAAAGTAACTCATTTTGGGATTCTTACGAGACTTCTGGAGGAAGACAGATTATTAGAAAAATTTAAGCTGCCTAAGTCTTTTTTTTTTTTTTTTTTTTTTTTTTTTGAGATGGAGTTTCACTCTTGTCGCCTGAGCTGGAGTGCAATGGCACCATCTCAGATCACTGCAACCTCTGCCTCCCAGGTTCAAGCTATTCTCCTGCCTCAGCCTCCCAAGAAGCTGCGATTACTGGTGTGTGCCACCATGTTTGGCTAATTTTTTGTATTTTTAGCAGAAATAGGGTTTCACCAGGATAGCCAGGCTGGTCTCTTAACTCCTGACCTCAGGTGATCTGCCCACCTCATCCTCCCAAAGTGCTGGGATTACAAGCATAAGCCATCACGCCCCGCTGTTAAGCTGCCTAAGTCTTAATGAGAGTCATCGTTTAAAAAAATCTGTTAACACTTTATCATTGTTTTAGTCTTCTACCTGTCCATGCAAATATCCCTACAGAGCTCAAATAAAGATTCCAAATATAGATGTTAGAGAATGTGGTTGTCAGGAACCCCTCAGTTAAAAGATAGAGGGCTATTGTGGGTTGAATAATGGATCCCCACAAAAGATACAATGAGGTCCTAACCCCTAGTACCAGAGAATGTGACCTTATTTAGAAATAGGACCTTTACCAAGGTAAACAAGTTAAATGAGTTCATTAGAGAGGGCCCTAATCCACTGACTGGTGTCCTTATAAAAAAGGTGGGGGAAATATGGACACTGATATAGATGTACACAGAGGGAAGATGATGTAGAGACACAGAGAAAAGAGGGCCATGTGACTGGAGTGATGTTGCCTCAAGCTA
The DNA here is from genome assembly GCF_006542625.1 of Nomascus leucogenys. Lineage (NCBI taxonomy): Eukaryota > Metazoa > Chordata > Mammalia > Primates > Hylobatidae > Nomascus > Nomascus leucogenys. The sequence goes on from NC_044382.1 coordinate 123,074,606, forward strand.
AATAACACCTGGGGCTACCAGAAGCCAGAAGAAGCAAAAAAGAATCCTTCCCCTACAGATTTCAGGGAGAATATGGCTCTGCTGACACCCTGATTTTGACAAATTTCTGTCATTTTAAGCCACCCAATTTGTGGTACTTTATTATAGTAGCCCTAAGAAATGAATACAGAGGCTTTTAGACTTTTGAAAATCTAAGGAGGGAAGTAAATGGATGGTTGGCTTGAGGGTGGGCGGAGGAGAAAGAGGAATATATAATAGATTTCTTCTATTTCCTTCCCTGCTAACCCCAACTGAAGGATTGTTTTAAGCCTGGACACAAGCAGCAATGACTCAGGACCCAGATAGTCAAATATGACAATAGCTGGAGAGAGGACCGACTGCACTCTACTAAAAGCTACAGTGAGTGCAGAGTAGCTGAGCCCAGCAAGGAATGCAGCATTTTTCTGGTGTCACTGACAACATAGGTCATTGGGGTGACAGTGCAAAGACACAAGCAAATCCAATCCTGAGGATATGTCTGATAATTCTAGGGACTCCCAATCTATGGTTAAGAGTCATTATAATTTAGTCATTAATATTGACGTGACGATAGTTGTACCATAGGCTAATCCGACCTGGCATTTGCTGAGCAATTATTATATGCCAGAAACCATGCCAAGCAAGCTATCAAGAGCATTTACCTGAAAAAGCACCTCCAAGGTAATTGTCAATAGAAGCAACACAAGAATCTAAGGGCAACTTTTTAATCATCTAATCTAATATATTGGTGTAGTTCAAAAAATAAAATTGTTAAATTACTAGAAAAATGTATTTTTTTGTCATTGCTTTGGGCGTAATTCATATTAACAGAACACTTACCACCAGAGAACAAAAAAACAAAAAAACAGGGCAACATTCTTCAAATCTAACAAAGTCAAAGGAAATGTTCATATTATTGGTAGGCACCAACAAGTAAATTCCATCCTGTGAGAGAATTATAAAGAAACTCAAGGGCTTCTAGAGGAATTGCAGCCTTGTGAAGTTTATTCTCAGTTTGAAAAGGCAGGCGGGAGGGGGGGTTGGGTGCAGTGGCTCACGCCTGTAATCCTACCACTTTGGGAGGCAGAGGTGGGTGGATTGCCTGAGCTCAGGAGTTCGAGACCAGCCTGGGCAACATGGTGAAATCCCGTCTCTACTAAAATACAAAAAAAAATTAGCTGGGTGTGGTGGTACATTCCTGTAGTTCCAGCTACTAGGGAGGCTGAGGCATGAGAATTGCTTGAACCCAGGAGGTGGAGGTTGCAGTGAGCCAAGATTGTACCACTGCATTCCAGCCTTGGTGAGGGAAAAAAAAAGAAAAGAAAAGGTGGGAGGGAATTAACATTCATTGAGTACTTATATGCCAGGCATACATTATTTAATCTAATCTGCAGAAATCCCACAAGAAAGGTATTTTTCCCATTTTACAAAAGAGGAAACCAAGGCTCTGAGGAGTTATGAAGCTGCCAAGGTTATTCCTTAATAAATAGTGGAGCTGCGATTTGAGTTCAAGTCTAGCTTGTGTCAAAGTTCTGTATGTTGCACCACAATCCCTAGAGAGTGGATTCAAAAAGAGTGCCAAATGCAAAGCTGGCAAAATCTAGGGAGCAGTTAAGCCAGAATTTAAATGACACTGATAAGTTGGGGGAAGGCAGATAATCTACCATAGAAACTGTTTTCTTTAGACTTTCAGAAGTGGTATGGCAAATTGCTGACACAATTTTCTGATGTACTTTGATGAGCGACTGAGGATACCAAAATGACACTCTATCAAAATTATCTTTTCACCCCACTATTCTAACTCTTAGAAGATTTTTAATAGCTCTTCTTTTAACAACAAATTGCCTGAAAATTAAAACCACCATTCGATATGACCTTACTCCTCCAAGAATGGCATTAAAAAGTCAAAAAACAATAGATGTTGGCATGAATGTGGTGAAAGGGAAACACACTGCTAGGGAGAATGTAAATTAGTATGAACTCTATGAAAAACCATATAGAGATTCCTTAAAGGACTAAAAGTAGATCTACCATTCGATCCAGCAACTTCACTGCTGGATATCAGCCCAAAGCAAAAGAAGTCATTATATGAAAATTACACGTATACATTTATGTATATTGCAGCCCAATTCACAATTGCAAAGATATGGAACCAACCTAAATACCAATCAACCAATAAGTAGATAAAGAAAATATGTGTTATATACAATACACACACACATACAATATGCACACAATGGAACATTACTCATCCATAAAAAGGAATGAAATAATATCTTTTAAAGCAGTTTGGATGGAGCTGGAGGCCATTGTTCTAAGTGAAATAACTCAGAAATGGAAACCATATAGCATATATTTTCACAAGTGGCAGCTAAGCTATGAATATGCAATGGTATACAGTGATACAATGGACTTTGGAGACTCAGAAGGAGAAGAGTGGGAAGTAGGGTGTGAAATAAAAAACTACATCTTGGGTACAACATACTCAACTCAGGTGACAGGTACACTAAAATCTTAGAATGTACCACTATATAAGTCATCCATGTAACCAAAAACCACTTGTACCCCAAAAGCTATTGAAATAAAATTTTCTTTTAAATGAATTGCCTGGCTGAGAGGAAAGGTCAAGAGCCCTCGGAAATAAGTTTAATTTTGAGGAACCATTGAGACATCCAAGTGTCCATGCAAAGTTGGTGGTTACATAAATGGCCTTGGGGCTCAGAGGAAAGGCCAAGGCTGGAAACATTAAATTATAGAGCAATTGGCAAATAGGTGAAGGCAAGTGCAAAGGTAAGAGCACCCAAGGGAGTGGGATCATCCAAGAGTGAGGGGTCCACAATGTTGGTAGCATTAGTTAATATACTGGAATTATGAAATCCTAAAACTAAAACACAGATGGTGTGAAATGACTAAAACTCTCTCACAGAATTTCAAGATGAGAAAAATGCCATGATCCAGATTCTCTAATCTTCCTCTAAAGACTTAACTCATCTGTCATCTGTTTATAAGAGATCTGATCTTTAAATATCAGATTTCCTCATATTTGCAATCTAATCTCTTAGTAAAGGAGATGAGGATAGCCAGCCTAATTTCAGTTAATATGTTAACAGCACATGTAGGAACCTAATCCTTCAGTCTGAGTTACCCTGTCATACTGCATCCATCTTTTCTATTAATGCTACTTTAGATTCCTCAGAGGTCTAGAGCCAAGTTAACAACCATCCAAATGTCAAAGGTCATCTAATGACCTTATTCACAGGGATTCTAGGTTGCAAATACTTAAAAATATCTTCAGCAAAATTGTCAGTTGGGGAAAAAGGGCCAAGTAATTGATTATAATAATGTAAGAATGGTAAAAAGGCATACATTGAGCCTAAATGAGTGAATTTAATTTCTAGATTAATTTAGGAACTAACATAATTCATTTACATAATTAAACTTTATTTCACTTATCTCCATTAACAAAGTAGTTTGGACAATGTTCAATGTGATTTCTTCTTTGAAATCAATGCTTCTTGCATTTTTATTGACCCTAAATCAATAGAAATGGAATGAAGTGGAATGCTGGGATACGGAAATAAGAAGGTCAGTATACACTGAAAACCTTTGTAGTTTCATAAACACCTTTTAAAGCATTACATAATTTTACTTCTCAAACTACACAAATTGTGGACAGGCTCAAACCTGCCTTGAAGGCTTTTATGTCTACTTAATTCTCTCTTTCTTACCTGGATTCTGGAAGTAAAATAATTAATAATTCTGAAGAGAGATTATTGTGGCTCTTGGTTAAATTAAAACTGACAAAGCAGGCCAGGCATGGTGGCTCACACCTTTAATCCCAGCACTTTGGGAGGCCCAGGCATGCAGATCACTTGACCTCAAGAGTTCCAGACCAGCCTGGGCAACGTGGCGAAACCCCATCTCTACAAAAAATACAAAAATACTAGCTGAGCGTGGTGGTGCCTGCTTATAGTCCCAGCTATTCGGAGGACTAGGGTAGTAGGATCGCTTAAGCCCAGGAGGTCAAGGCTGCAGTGAAATGAGATCATGCCACTGCACTCCAGCCTGGGTGACAAAGTGAGATCTTATTTCAAAAAAAAAAAAAAACCAAACCAAACTGATATAGCAAAATATCTTTCAGGAACTTGGGAAAATTATCTCAAACAGACTTCAAATGCGACTACTCACACAATAAAATCCATTCTTAATTAATTTCTATGTTAGTGCAAAAGAAAACAGTGAAGAGTGTAATAAACTAAGGTGATAACTATGACAGATTTGAGGGCACTGTCACCAAAGTGCTGCATATCTCTACTAATGGTGGACAAGGTGGTACTGAGAACAATTCTACACCTTGTAGATAATGGGGTTTTTCCTAGCTAGAATCCAGTAACTCCACCCATTTTAGAATGAATCATCTAAATCTGAAAATGGCCCATGAAGATGACTTCTGATCACCACCCTCCTTGTCAATTCATCTGCATTACCACTTTACAAGTTTCCTTTGAAAATGCTTAAGTCTACTAAAGCTACTGAAAAGATGGAGAATTTCTCATTTTCCCAGTTAGCTATAGAGTAGTTCCCATTATCTGTGGTTTCACTTTCCACAACTGAGGTTACTCACGGTCTTCAGTCTGAAAATAAGTGGAAAAATCCAGAAATAAAAAATTCATACGTTTTAAATTGCTTGCCATTCTGAGTAGCGAGATGAAATCTTGGGTCATTCCTCTTTGTCCCACCCAGGACTGAATCATCCCTTTGTCGAGCATTTCCACTCTGTAGACACTACACACCCTTAGTCATTTAGGAGCCATCTCTGTAATCAGATCAACTGTTGAGGTATTACAGTGTTTATATTCAAGTAACCCTTATTTTACATAATAATGGCTCTAAAGAGCAAGATTAGTGATATTGGCAATTCAGATATGCCAGAGAAAAGTCACAAAGTGCTTCCCTTAAGTATAAAGGTGACAGCTCTCGATTTTATAAGGAAAGAAAAAAATTGTATGCTGAGGTTGCTAAGATCTACAATAAGAACAAATCCATGATGCTGTGAAGAAGGAAAAACAAAATCATGCTAGTTTTGCTGTTGCAGTTCAAACTGCAGAAGTTACAGCCACAGTGAGTAATAAGTGCTTAGTTAACATGAAAAAGGCAGTAAGTTTGTGGAAGATGTGAACAGAAATGTTTTCCAACTGATGGCAGTGCTATTCGTAGTTTCAGGCAAACACTGGGGGTCTCAGACCGTCTCGTCCTGAGGATAAGGGGGAACTACGGCACATCTCTTCAAACTCTATGTGAGTTTCAAACTCAGGCTTTCAGAGGCAGAGCAAGTAACAAAGGCATGACGTGAGCCTGATGCTGAAGAGGGCATGTCCTGCCGGAAAGTAGAAAGGCATTCAAATTCACGCATTTTTTTTTTTTTTTTAACAAGGTTAAGTATTTTTCCCATTTACAGGTTGAGGAAACAAAACATATACAGATATATTCCTCCTAGAGTAGCCACTTTGAAACTCCTATACCAAGAACATTCTTTAAAGTATTATTTATAAGAACAAATTCTAAAAAACCTAATTATCCAACAATGAAATCCCATGCAGTCATTTAAACCTTTTCTTCTAAGAGTTAATGGTACAAACAATTTTTCCAAATATTATTACTGTTATATTTAGCAAACATTCCTCAATATTTAAATGGTTTTAATAGGAAGGTTGGATAATTGTTCAAAGTTTAGATTTTGGAATAAATTTCGGATTCAAATCCCACTTATAATCTTTGAGGCCCTAGACAGGTTATTAACCCCTTTGATCCTCAGTCTCCTCACGTGTAAAATGGGTAAAATGATACACTTAAGATATGAGAATTAAAATAAGATCTACAAAAAGCAATTTGCATAGCTCCTGGAATACAGCACTCAACAAATAGTAAACTTTTGAAATAATAAATCCTAAACTGGGCACAATGACACAATGGCACAGCTACAGACTGAGAGAGGAGGATCGCTTAAGCCCAGAAGTTTGAGATTGAAGGACGCCATGATAGCACTTGTGAATAGCCATTGCACTCCCGCTTGGGCAAAGAGTTTTTTTAAGACCCTACCTTTAAAAAACAACAACCAAAATAAAAAACTCTAACAAATCTTTCAGCTAATTGTGGATGTATTCTGCAATTGACTCATTCTAGTATCATCAAAGACAAAGGGTCAGAATCACTTAAATTCTATTCAGACATATTCTGGAAGATCCATGCCGAGATTGCTTGATTTGTTTTACACAGTTGAGGTGATTTATAATCGCTGCACTTAATTTGAGAAGTCCAAACTCTCTCCTTTATGCTGTATGTATGTACCTTAGGAGAGTCAATTAAATGTTTGTCCAAAAATCCAAGCCGATTCAAAGCTTAAGAAACAACTTTGGCCTTACCTATAAATATCACGAGGGCTACCTCAGATGACAGTTTTCATTTCAGTTGATCCACTTAATTTTCCGAGTAGGCCAGGCGCGGTGGCTCACGCCTGTAATCCCAGCACTTTGGGAGGCTGAGGCAGGCAGATCACCTGAGGTCGGGAGTTCAAGACCAGCCTGACCAATATGGAGAAACCCGACTCTATTAAAAATACAAAAATTAGCTGGGCGTGGTTGTGCATGGCTATAATCCGAGCTACTGAAGAGGCTGAGGCAGGAGAATCGCTTGAACCCAGGAGGCGGAGGTTGCGGTGAGCCGAGATCTCGCCATTGCACTCCAGCCTGGGCAACAAGAGCGAAACTCCGTCTCCAAAAAAATTTTTCTTCCGAGTAAACTAATGCGTATGTTCGTATACCTCCTATTCTGGCTCCCCCTTCACACATGCGCAGAGCAACATTTCTGGTTTATAAAGCCCAGCTTCACCTGGATGGAGCTCGTTAGAAATGCAGACTCTCGAGCCTGCCTCAGGCCAACTGAATCATATTTGCATTTTAACAAGAATCCCAGCTGATCTCTATGCATGTTAATGTTTGAAAAGCACTGCTCTGTAGTACGTGCCGCTTTTTAACTATCAAGACTATCTGCAGTTTCTAGGAGCCACTAGAGAAATCTGTCATGAGCTAAGTTTACTTTAGATACTAATACTTGACACAGATTCTATAAATCCTTTTCTTTTGCATTTTATGAGCTCTTGTTCATTGTTATGTAATATTAAAAACACACCTGGATCATAGTATCTTCATCTCTGCGAAAACAGGATTTAATTTTTATCTGATGGATTAAATTATACCTCAAATTAATTATTCATATCACTCCATTTTGGTTTTGGTCATGATAAACTAATAATAGCCTTTGAATATACTGACGATTTCCCTAGCCCAACTTTCTATTCAAATATATAATAATTTGTAAAAAGCTATCTTATAGGGGTTACATTCCATTTTCAGAAATGCTGTTTATTTTTGAAACAGGGTCTTTCTATGTTGCCTAGGCTGGTCTCAAATTCCTGGGCTCAAGGAATCCTCCCACCTTAGCCTCCTGAGTAGCAAGGATTACAGGCAGGTACTACTGCACCCAGCTCCAGAAATGCTATTTGAAAACAGAATATTTATGTGAAGCCACTGTATAGTGACTACCTAGTATCCACAACACAATGCTTTGTACACATTATCTAATTTACCTAAAGTATATAGCACTAGAACTATTTTACAGTTAAGATGGAGCTCAGAGGTTAATAACATGTGTGAGATCCCACAATTATTAAGAAACAAAGCTCAGATATAAATTCAAAACACTTAGGTATGAATTCACATCGGACATTCAGACATATCATTTGAATGTTTTCCAACTGATGGCAGTGCTATTCACAGTTTCAAGCATCCGCTGGGGTCTTGGATGCCTAACTACCAGTGTAGTAACCACTACTACTGTTATATTTCCACAATGTGTTCCACGGACTGTTCTGTTAGATTTAAAGCCAAATGGGCACTAAATGCTGTAAGAATTCCTGCAGTCAAAACTAAAAGAAATATCTAGTTTGCCTAGCTGAATATCATCCCAAACTTATTTGCTCATGGAATCCTCTCCCTTTCTTAAAACCTGTATACTACTGAGATCAACCGTTTAGACATATACTACAATGTACTAACTTTCAAAAGCTTTTTTTTTTTTTTTTTGAGACGGTCTCCCTCTGTCGCCTAGCCTGGAATGCAGTGGCACAATCTCAGCTCACTGCAACCTCTGTCTCCCGGGTTCAAGCGATTCTCCTGCCTCGGCCTCCCAAGTAGCTGGGATTACAGGCGCACACCACCACGCCTGGCTAATTTTTGTATTTTTAGTAGAGATGGGGTTTCACCATCTTGGCCAGGCTGGTCTCGAACTCCTGACCTCCAGTGATCCACCCACCTCGGCCTCCTAAAGTGCTGGGATTACATATATGAGCCACCATGCCTGGCCACCTTCCCAACTTTTTAAGAAGTTTTTAGAATTCCCTATCACCCAACGACTTTAAGGCACTTAAGATGTACTCCAAAAAGGAATTTAAATACTTGCATATAAAAGCCACAGGCAGAATTGGTAACACAAGAAATTCTAGTAGGAAAGTAATTTCTGGACTACAAATATTTCCACATAGTACAGATATGCTTTGCTTAAGAAATGCAAGGACAATCTAGGGTATAAATAATCCAAATAACAGAGTGTTATGCAGCACCTTGAAACTCTCAAATTTTATCCAATATTAAATCCCCTGACCAAATATGTTAACCTAAAATAATCAAAAGGGTGAAAATCTAATTTAAAGGTTTATTCAAGCAAAATGTACGAGGATGACTCATCTGGAAACACCAACTCCAAAGGAATGGAGTCAGCGATCTACAGTAGAGAAGTTAAGGTTCATTTATGTAGGCAGAGACAGAGGAGTTTTTAGCAGGATTATTACATTATTTATACAAGGTTGGTGCATAGTTACAGGAATATTTATACAAGGTTGGTGCATAGTTACAGGAATATTTGGTTACAGGCAGTGTTTCTTTTTGGGAAGGGTACACTTAGCATTTTTTACAGAGGGTATAATAGTCATGAGATTTCTGTCATCTGGTCTAAACAAAGGACAATAAAGGGGTTCTATAACAGTCATTAAAAAGGCAGGAAGTTTTTGTCCCTGACATCATTTAATTCTCTCTCGCCATTGTACAGAACCAGAAAAATAAGAAGGCAAGTTAATCTGTAATCTGAGAACAGAAGTTGTAACCATATGTGACTCAGATCACAATCACATCTCTCTCAAGGCTTAAAGCATTTGAGGTGGTTTCAGCAGCTTTTCAATTTTATTTATTTTCACAAATAGAATTCCTTTTTATCATTGATTATCCAAGAAAGTATATCTGCCAAACATAAGGAACATCTACACTCTGTACTATATCCATCATTTAAAAAATAACTATAAAAAAATTGATATTGTTTTGAAGAGTCAAAGAACTATTTCCTAGGGTGTTATAAAATGAAGATCTAGAAAAGATACTAATTATGAATCTAATGAATAAATATTAAATGTCATTTCCTCTAGCTAAAATAATCATTCCAAAACTACTTTGTTCAGCTTCAAGATGGCAAAATTCTATCCAACTTTTTCCTCTTCTTGAAAATCATCCTAAAACAAATTGAACAAAAAACCAAAACTCCAACTACAGTGCAACTAGGAGACATCTGTAACAGTAAACTATAACGAAAAGGGAGCATATGGGGGAATGGCAAAAGATTTAGTAAGGAAAAGTCAAATCCAAAAGCTTGCAGAGGAAGAAACCCAGGAGAAGCAAATCAGTTTAGCAACACAGATCGTCTGTCAGTCTCAGGAACTGCAGGTACTCAAGTACCAGCAAAGGCAGAGGTAAGTCACAGGCTGGTAACCAAGGGAAATTCAAGATGCTGGGATCCAGCAGTGACAAAAACTAGGTAAAAATTCTGCTGTTGTAGAGCTTGCATTTTAGAGGATGCAGACAACAGTGAAATTTAGAAGTCCTATGGAAAAAAAAGGAGGAAATGGAGAGTATGTTGGTGGCAGGAAGATGTAATTTAAATACAGTAGTTATGGCCTGGGTGGCATGGTGGCTCATGCCTGTAATCCCAGCACTTTGGGAGGCTGAGGTGGGTGGATTACTTGAGGTTAGGAGTTCGAGACCAGCCTGGCCGACATGGTGAAACCCCGTCTCTACTAGAAATACAAAAATTAGCTGGGCATGGTGGTCAGTGCCTGTAGTCCCACCTACTTGGGAGGCTGAGGTGGGAGAATCACTTAGCCAGGGAGGTGGAATTTGCAGTGAGCCAAGGTCATGCCATTGCACTCCAGCCTGGGTGGCAGATGGAGGTTCCATCTCAAAACAAACAAACAAACCAGTAGTTAGATGGTTCTCATTGAGAAAGTGCCATCTAAAAAACACAAAGATGGTAAGGGATTATGTGGCTATCTGGAGTAGCCGGGGTGATATGAAGGGACTTACATATTTATAGAAGGATCACTCTGGCTTTCGAACTGAAAATGGAAATTAATAGTGCAAGGGCTTGAGGTAGCAATTGTTACTGTTCAACCATATATAGTTCTTTTCTTCCTGGGTACTCACAAGGTAACATTCCAATGCCTGTGAGTTAGCCTCAGGTGATTAGTCTTAGCCAGTGAAATGTGGATAGAAAAGATGTGCTGAGGCACTAATAGGTATTAACAGCTATTGGGACTCCTCTGTACTTTTTCTGTTGTAGTAACTTTAAAAACCATGTGCTAAGGTGCTGTCACAAAATGTTGGGAGTCTGGATACCTTCATCGCTGGTGGAGCAGCCTTTACTGATCTACAATAGATTTTGTGAGAGTAAGAAATACATTTTGGTTATGTCCGCAGGTTTCAGGGTATGTTAACAGAAGTTAGCTATACAGCTACTACAGGGAAGAAAAAAGGAGACTTGTTAGGAAGCTATTACAATGATCAGATTGGAATGTTGGTAATAACATCACAGGTGGGAGAAGTTGAACTCTGGATATATTCTGAAAATACAGCCAACTTGGAAGACAACTTGGCAAAAAACAAATACATATAATCCACCAGTTTGAGCTCCTTGGTACTGTACCCAAAGGAGGTGAAAACTTAAATCCACCCAAAAACATGCATATGGATGTTTCCTGCAGCTTTATTCATAATTGTCAAAACCCAGAAGCCACCAAAATGTCCTTCAGTAGGTGAATGGATAAACTGGTACACTCTGACAAATGAATATTACTCAGTGCTAAAAAGAAATGAGCTATCAAGCCACAAAAGACAGAATTTAAATGTGTATTACTACATGAAAGAATCTGATATGGTTGGCTCTGTGTCCCCACTGAAACCTCATGTTGAGATGTAATCCCCAATGTTGGGGGAGGGACCTGGTGGGAGGTGATTGGATCCTGGGGGCGGATTTCCCCCTTGCTGTTCTTGGGATAGTGAATTATCACAAGATCTGGTTGTTTAAAAGTGTGTAGCACTGCACCCTTTGCTCTCTCTCTACTCCCGTCATGTGAAGGTGCCTGCTTCCCCTTCACCCTTCTGCCATGATTGTAATTTTCCAGAGGTCTCCCAGCCGGGCTTCCTGTACACCTGCAGAACTGTGAGTAAATTAAACCTCTTTTCTTCATAAAGTACTCACTCTCAGGTAGTTCCTTATAGCAGTGTGAGAACAGACTAATACAAAATTCAATCTGAAAAGGCTACATGCTGTATGCAGACAGTAAAAGATCAGAGGTTGCCAGAGGTTGGGGGAGGCAGGATAAATAGGGAGCACACTGATAGAGTTTGGCTGTGTCCTCATCCAAATGTCACCTTGAATTATAATCATTCCCAAGTGTCAAGGGCAGGGCCAGGTGGAGATAATTGAATCGTGGGAGTGTTTCCCCCATACTGTTCTCATGGTAGAGAATAAATCTCACAAGATCTTATGGTTTTATAAAGGGGAGTTTCCCTGCACAAGCTCTCTCACCTGCCACCACATAAGACATAACTTGGCTCCTCATTTGCCTTCCACCATGATTGTGAGGCCCCCCCAACCATGTGGAACTGTGAGTTAATTAAACCTCTTTCCTTTATAAATTGCCCAGTCTTGGGTATGCCTTTATTAGCAGCATGAGAACAGACTAATACATTAAATTGGTACCAGGTAGTGGGGTGCTGCTGTAAAGATACCTGAAAATGTGGAAGCGACTTTGGAACTGGGTAAAAGGCAGAGGTTGGAACAGTTTGGAGGGCTCAGAAGAAGATGGGAAAGTTTGGAACTTCCTAGAGACTTGTTGAATGGCTTTGACCAAAATGCTTATAGTGATTATCAACAATAAAGTCCAGGCTGAGGTGGTCTCACATGGAGATGAACAGCTTGTTGGGAACTAGAATAAAGAGAATGGCAGCATTTTGCCCCTGTCCTAGAGATTTATGGAACTTTGAACTTGAGATAGATGATTTAGGGTATCTGGTGGAAGAAATTTCTAATTGGCAAGGCATTCAAAAGGAAGCAGAACATAAAAGTTTGGAAAATTTGCAGCCTGATGATGTGATAGAAAAGAAAAACCCATTTTCTGGGGAGAAATTCAAGCTGACTGCAGAAATTTGCATAGGTAACAAGGAGCCAAATGTTAGTCACCAAGACAATAGGGAAAATGTCTCCAGGGCATGTCAGAGACCTTCACACCAGCCCCTCCTATCACAGGCATGAAGGCCTAGGAGGGAAAAATGGTTTCATGGGCCAGGCCCAGGGCCCTGTGCTCTATGCAGTCTGGTAACATTTGGCCTTGTGTCCCAACTGCTTCTGCTCCAGCTATGGCTAAAAGGGGCCAACATACAGTGCAGGCCATTGCTTCAGAGAGTGCAATCCCAAAGCCTTGGCAGTTTACACATGGTGTTGGGCCTGTGGGTGCACAGAAGACAAGAATTGAGGTTTGGAAACCTCTGCCTAGATTTCAGAGGATGTATGAAAACACCTGGATGTCCAGGCAAAGGTTTGCTACAGTTGCAGTGTCCTCATGGAGAAACTCTGCTAGGGCAGTGCGGAAGGGAAATGTAAGGTTAAGGCCCCCACAGGGGCACTGCCAAATGGAGCTGTGGGAAGAGGGCTACTGTCCTCCAAACCCCAGAATTGTAGATCCACTGACCCCTTACATCATGTGCCTGGAGGAGCCACAGACAATGCCAGCCATGAAAGCAGCTGGGGTGGGGTGCTGTACCATGGAAAGCCACAGGGACAGAGCTTCCCAAGGCTGTAGGAGCCCACCTCTTACATCAGCATGACCTGTGAGACATGGAGTCAAAGGAGATCATTTTGGAGCTTTAAGATTTGACTCCTCCACTGGATTTTGGAATTGCATGGGGCCTGTAGCCCTTTCGTTTTGGCAAACGTCTCCTATTTGGAATGCGTGTATTTACCCAATACCTGTACCCCCATTGTATCTAGGCAGTAACTTTCATTTTATAGGCTCATCAGCAGAAGGGACTTGCTTTGTCTCAGATGAGACTTTGGATTGTGGACTTTTGAGTTAATGCTAAAATGAGTTAAGACTTCGGGGGACTGTTGGGAAAGCATGATTTGTTTTGAAATGTGAGGACATGAGATTTGGGAGGGGCCAGGGGTGGAATGATATGGTTTGGCTCTGTCCCCAAACCATATCATTTGGCTCCTCATCTGCCTTCTGACATTATTGTGAGGCCTCCCCAGCCATGTGGAATAGTGAGTCAATTAAATCTCTTTCCTTTATAAATTATCCAGTCTCTGGTATGTCTTTTTTTTTTTTTTGAGGTAGAATCTTGCTCTGTCACCCAGGCTGGAGTGCAGTGGTGTCATCTTGGCTCACTGCAAGCTCCGCCTCCTGGGTTCATGCCATTCTCCTGCCTCAGCCTTCTGAGTAGCTGGGACTACAGGTGACTGCCACCATGCCTGGCTAATTTTTTGTATTTTTAGTAGATACAGGGTTTCACCATGTTAGCCAGGATGGTCTCAATCTCCTGACCTCGTGATCCACCCACGTCTGCCTCCCAAAGTGCTGGGATTACAGGCATGAGCCACCGTGCCTGGCCGGTGGTATGTCTTTATTTGCAGTGTGAGAACAGAGGATTTTTAGGGCAGTGAAACTACTGTGAGGTACTACTGTGAATGCATATGTGCATATGATTTTACATTTGTCCAAACTCATAGAATGTATAAGAGTGAACCCTAATGTAAACTATGGACTCTGAGAGATAATGATGGGTCAATGTAGGACACTGTGACAAGTATATTACTCTGGTGGGGGATGTTGATAATGGGGGAGGCATGAATGAGGCTAGGGGATATATGAGAAATCTCTACACCATCTGTTCTACTTTGCTGTGAACCTAAACCTTCTCTTAAAAAATAAAATCTCTTTTTTAAAAAACAGCCTAAGCACTTGAGAAAATTCTCTAACATCAAAGGCAAAAACAGAACAATGGAAAACCTACAGGAATACTTAACGGAAATATAGGGAGAAAAAAAATCAAAGAAATATAATAAAGTCTAGGAGTGGTAAGAAAAAATGTGGCATCAATGAAACAAAAACAGCGTGCTTCAAAATGGTAAGGACATGCAGCAGTCTAATATCTAACTAGTAAGACAGTTTCAACAAGGTAGTGGACTTGAGGGAAAGAAATCCCCAAAGAAATAATATAAGAAAACTTCCTAGAACTGAAGGGAAGGACCAAATGCCCAAAACATAGAATGCAGAAAAATAACTCACACTAAGAAATATTATAAAATTTCAAAACACCAGAGATAAAAATAGAAGCTAAAAGTTTCCAGAGTAGAATATAGTTCACATCCAAAGAATCAATAATTAAAATGGCATCAGAATTCACTAGCAAGACTGGGTGCTAGTAGATAACAGAACAATGCCTTAAAAAATAAGGAAAGAATTTTGACCTGTTAAATGGAAGTTAGAGCAAAGAATTTTTAGAACATGCAAAATTTCAAAAATTCTACCTTCTCTGAATCTTCTCTCAAAACACTCACTGGAGAATATGCTTTACTAAGACAAGGACATAAACTAAATAAAACACAGGCATGGGGTCCAGGAAATAGGATTTAATTTGGAAGAGAAGGAAGGGTTATTCCTAGAATAAAAGCAAAAGAAAGCCCCAAGAGCTATGTAGCAGGCCCAGGAACCAACCAGTCATACTGAAGTAGGATGACAGTTATAAGAGAGATTCCCCAGGAAAAACAAATAGAAGTATGTTTGACCCTGTAGAAATGCCTTATTAGAGGCATTTACAGAGCTTTTAGAAAGCATAGAGCCACTTAGAGATTCAAAGAAAACTCAGTAAGTGAAATAGGTATTCATTAACTTCAAGAAAGAAAAAAAAATAGATAGAAAGAAATGTAATCATTATACACCTACCTGGCTGAATATCAAACAATACTTAGATGCTAAAATCCTCATCTAACATTACATAATGTTGATAAATAATAACTAATATTTAGTAGAAAATGAATAGTATTAATATAGATGTCAATGCAGGAGAACAATGTTGCTGACTGAGGGGCTTGTTGGGGGCAGAGATGGGGGACTAGAAATCTGTTTTTATGAGTCTTATTTGACTTCATAAACTCTTGCATTTATTATCTTGGAGATTTGCAGATGTATGTACATATTATTAATATTTTTAAGAGATTATAAAATACTTTTATAGTGGCTAACAGTGTTCATCACCCTACAAGGAAAGAAAAACAGAGTTACTTCAATTGTCTTAAGATCATAAGACAGGCACAGTATTCTGAAGGATATTATCTTTGCACTTAGAAGATTCTTATCTTAGGAGATCAAGACTTGAATGATTAAAAGGAAAAGCATGCAGATATCCATAAGTAGTCATATAATCTGCCCAATCTGCATAAACTCAGATTGCATTTGAACCATATGTCAACATAACTACCAAGGAAATTTTTAAGGTCCTCCCAAAGCACGCAGTGGTGGCATTTAAAATTCATATGGAGGGCTACCCCCTTTGGGTCCCCTCCCTTTGTAGGGGAGCTCTGTCTTCACTCTATTAAATCTCACAACTGCACTCTCTTTTGGTCCGTGTTTGTTATGGCTCGAGCTGAGCTTTCACTCGCTATCCACCACTGCTGTTTGCCGCCCTTGCAGACCCGCCACTGACTTCCATCCCTCTGGATCCAGCAGGGTGTCTGCTGTGCTCCTGATCCAGCGAGGCACCCATTGCCGCTCCTGATTGGGCTAAAGGCTTGCCATTGTTCCTGCATGGTTAAGTGCCCGGGTTCGTCCTAATCAAGATGAACACTAGTCACTGGGTTCCATGGTCCTCTTCCTTGACCCACGGCTTCTAATAGAGCTATAACACTTACCACATGGCCCAAGATTCCATTCCTTGGAATCCATGAGGCCAAGAACCCCAGGTCAGAGAACACAATGCTTGCCACCATTTTGGAAGTGGCCTGCCAACATCTTGGGAGCTCTGGGGGCAAGGACCCCCAGGTAACATTTGGCAACCATGAAGGGACCTCCAAAGCAGTGATATTGGACCACTTTCACTTGCTAGTCTGTCCTATCCTTCCTTAGAATTGGAGGAAAATATCAGGCACCTGTCGGCTGGTTAAAAATGACAAGCGTGGCCACTGGACTTAAGACTCAGGTGTGAGGCTATCTGGGGAAGGGCTTTCTAACAACCCCCAACCCTTCTGGGTTGGCGATATTGGTCTGCCTGGAGCCAGGTTCCACTTTCAGTTTTCTTGGGGAGGCCAACGGCAGACTAGAGGCAGAAAGCTGTCATCCCGAACTCCCAGCATTAGCCGGTTGAGATCATGGCGCAGCCAGAAGTCTCTACTCAACAGTCACCCATGCATGCGCCCCTACCTTTCCTTCTGACCCATACCTCCGGGGTCCTGACCATGACTTTCTTGAAAGTGTAGCCCCAGAATTCTCCTTACCTCTGAATCTACTTCCTCTGATCCCTGCCTCCTAGGTACTAACGGTTCACACTTTCATTTCCTCTAGCAAGTTGTATCTCCAAAGGGATCTAAGGAAGCTCTATGCTGCATCCTTAGACATCTAGGCTATAAACCCAGGAAGCCTTTTCCCTGGTGACCCTCCTGATTTAGGTATACAGCTCCTGACATGGGCAGTTATGTGGGACCCGTTCCCCACAACCCCCGCCAGGGACCCAAGTTTGTAATGGCTAAGAGAAGGAGAGACAGAGAGACGGAGGAGAGAGAGAGAGATGGAGGAGAGAGAGAGAGATAGAGGAGAGAGAGAGAGATGAAGAGAGAGGAGAGAGAGATGGAGGAGAGAGAGAGATGGAGGAGAGAGAGAGATGGAGGAGAGAGAGAGAGATGGAGGAGAGAGAGATGGAGGAGAGAGAGAGAGATGGAGGAGAGAGGGAGAGATGAAGGAGAGAGAGATGGAGGAGAGAGATGGAGGAGAGAGAGAGATGGAGGAGAGATGAAGGAGAGAGAGATGGAGGAGAGAGAGACAGAGGAGAGAAAGAGAGATGGAAGACAGAGAGATGGAGAGAGAGAGACAAAGATGGGGTCAAAGAGAAAAAGAAAGAGAAAGATAGAAATAGTAAAAAAAAAAGTGTGCCCTATTCCTTTAAAAGCCAGGGTAAATTTAAAACCTATAATTGATAATTGAAGGTCTTCTCTGTGACCCTATAACACTCCAGTACTACCTTGTTGTCAATGTAAACAAGGGCGTAACCTGAAAGCACTGAGGCCACTAACAACCAGTAGCCTTCCTATCAAAAATCCTAAAGCCAGAAACCTGCGGGTGGCCCAAATGCATTAAATCTTTATCAGCAACTGCTTTGCTAACAGAAGAAAGTAGACAATTAGCCTATAGAGGAAACCTTATTGTGAGCACTCTCACCAGTTCAGAACTACCCGAAGTCAAAAAAAGAAAAAGGAAGCTTACTAACTCAAAAATCTTAAAGTATGGGGCTATTCTGTTAGAAGAAGGTAATTTAATGGCAACCACTGATAATTCCCTTAACCCAGCAGATTTCCTAACAGGGGATTTAAATATTAATTACCATACAAAGGTCTGACCAGACCTAGGAGGAACTTCCTTCAGGACAGGATAGATGGTTCCTCCCAGGTGATTGAGGAAAAAACCACAATGGGTATTCAGTAATTGATAGGGAGAATTTTGTGGAAGCAGAGTTAGAAAAATTGCCTACTAATTGCTCTGCTCATATACAGGAGTTGTTTGCACTCAGCCAAGCCTTAAAGTACTTACAGAATCAAAAAATACTCTCAGTCCTGACTCAAAAGTTTACCTACACCCTCTCTGAAATGAATTTGCATAAGAACTGTTGTTTGTGGGAATGCATCTTGATGGAGCAGCTGGGTTGTTATGAAACACTCGGGAACCCAGCCCAGCTCTAAGACTCACCCCTGAGCACAAAGACAATGTTGGGCGTGCTGGTAAAGGACCACTAGAATCCAGTAGCCCAGACCCCTTTCTTTGTGGTCAAGAAAGGCAGGAAAAGGGGTGCAGGACTGCTACATCAGTAAGCATAACTAATCTGATAAACAGATGTCCATGGGTGGTTACGCACTCTGGAAAGGAATAAGCATTAGGACCATAGAGGACTCTCTATGACTAATGCTCATCGGAAAATGACTAGGGGTGCTGGCATCCATTTGCTCTTTTTTTCAGATGGGAAACATTCTCCCCAAGGCAAAAACGCCCCTAAGACGTATTCTGGAAAATTCAGTCCAGTTAGAGTTTATGTACATTTTTCCCTGTCAGACTTGAAACAAATTAAAACAGACTTAGGTAAATTCTCAGATAACCCTGATGGCTATATTGATGTTTCACAAGGGTTAGGACAATCCTTTGATCTGACATGAAGAGATACGTTACTGCTAAATCAGACAATAACCCCAAATGGGAAAAGTGCCACCATAACTGCAGCCCGAGAGTTTGGCAATCTCTGGTATCTCAGTCAGGTCAATGATAGGATGACAACAGAGGAAAGAACAATTCCCCACAGGCCAGCAGGCAGTTCCCAGTGTAGACCCTCACTGGAACACAGAATCAGAACATGGAGATTTGTGCTACAGACATTTGCTAACTTGCATTCTAGAAGGAGTAAGGAAAACAAGGAAGAAGCCTATAAATAATTCAGAGTTGTGCACTATAACACAGGGAAAGGAAGAAAATCCTACTGCCTTCCTGGAGAGACTAAGGGAGGCACTGAGGAAGCATACCTCTCTGTCACCTGACTCTAGTGAAGGCCAACTACTCTTAAAGGATAAGTTTATCACTCAGTCAGCTGCAGACATTAGAAAAAACTTCAGAAGTCTGCCTTAGGCCCAGA
The DNA here is from genome assembly GCF_006542625.1 of Nomascus leucogenys. Lineage (NCBI taxonomy): Eukaryota > Metazoa > Chordata > Mammalia > Primates > Hylobatidae > Nomascus > Nomascus leucogenys. The sequence goes on from NC_044382.1 coordinate 123,093,946, forward strand.
GCAAAACTTAGAAACCCTATTAAATTTAGCAACCTTGTTTTTTTATAATAGAGATCAGGAGGAGCAGGTGGAATGGGACAAACAGGATTAAAAAAAGGCCACCACTTCAGTCATGGCCCTCAGGCAAGTGGACTTCTGAGGCTCTGGAAAAGGGAAAAGCTGGGCAAATTGAATGCCTAATAGGGCTTGCTTCCAGTGCAGTCTACAAGGACACTTTAAAAAAGATTGTCCAAGTAGAAGTAAGCCGCCCCCTCGTCCATGCCCCTTATGTCAAGGGAATCACTGGAAGGCCCACTGATCCAGGGGACAAAGGTCCTCTGAGTCAGAAGCCACTAACCTAGTGATCCAGCAGCAGGACTGAGGGTGCCCAGTGCAAGCGCCAGCGCATGCCATCACCCTCACAGAGCCCCGGGTATGCTCGAACATTGAGGGCCAGGAGGTTAACTGTCTCCTGGACACTGGCGTGGCCTTCTTAGTCTTACTCTTCTGTCTTGGACAACTGTCCTCCAGATCTGTCACTATCCAAGGTGTCCTAGGACAGCCAGTCAACAGATACTTCTCCTAGCCACTAAGTTGTGACTGGGGAGCTTTACTCTTTTCACATGCTTTTCTAATTATGCCTGAAAGCCCCATGTCTTTGTTAGGGAGAGACATTCTAGCAAAAGCAGGGGCCATAATACACCTGAACGTAAGAGAAGGAACACCCATTTGTTGTCCCCTGCTTGAGGAAGGAATTAATCCTGAAGTCTGGGCAACAGAAGGACAATATGAATGAGCAAAGAATGCCCATCCTATTCAAGTTAAATTAAAGGATTCTGCCTCCTTTCCCTGCCAAAGGCAGTACCCCCTTAGACCCAAGGCCCAACAAGGACTCCAAAAGATTGTTAAGGACCTAAAAGCCCAAGGCCTAGTAAAACCATGCAATAGCCCCTGAAATCCTCCAATTTTAGAAGTACAGAAACCCAACAGAGAGTGGAGGATAGTGCAAGATCTCAGGATTATCAATGAGGCTGTTTTTCCTCTATACCCAGCTGTACCTAACCCTTATACTCTGCTTTCCCAAATACCAGAGGAAGCAGAGTGGTTTATAGTCCTGGACCTTAAGGATGCCTTTTTCTGCATCCCTGTACATCCTGACTCTCAATTCTTGTTTGCTTTTGAGGATACTTCTAACCCAACGTCTCAATTTACCTGGAATGTTTTACCCCAAGGGTTCAGGGATAGCCCCCATCTATTTGGCCAGGCATTAGCCCAAGACTTGAGCCAATTCTCATACCTGGACACTCTTGTCCTTTGGTACATGGATGACTTACTTTTAGCCACCCGTTCAGAAACCTTGTGCCATCAAGCCACCCAAGAGCTCTTAAATTTCCTCGCCACCTGTGGCTACAAGGTTTCCAAACAAAAGGCTCAGCTCTGCTCACAGCAGGTTAAATACTTAGGGCTAAAATTATCCAAAGGCACCAGGGCCCTCAGTGAGGAATGTATCCAGCCTATACTGGTTTATCCTCATCCCAAAACCCTAAAACAACTAAGAGGGTTCCTTGGCATAACAGGTTTCGGCCGAGTATGGATTCCCAGATACAGCGAAATAGCTAGACCATTATATACACTAATTAAAGAAACTCAGAAAGCCAATACCCGTTTAGTAACATGGACAACTGAAGCAGAAGCAGCTTTCCAGGCCCTAAAGAAGGCCCTAACCCAAGCCCCAGTGTTAAGCTTGCCAACAGGACAAGACTTTTCTTTATATGTCACAGAAAAAACAAGAATAGCTCTACGAGTCCTTACACAGGTCCGAGGGACAAGCTTGCAACCCTTGGCATACCTGAGTAAGGAAACTGATGTAGTGGCAAAGGGTTGGCCTCATTGTTTACGGGTAGTGGCAGCAATAGCAGTCTTAGTATCTGAAGCAGTTAAAATGATACAGGGAAGAGATCTTACTGTATGGACATCTCATGATGAGAATGGCATACTCACTGCTAAAGGAGACTTGTGGCTGTCAGACAACCGTGAGGAAAGTAACTAAAATCATAAATCCCCATGGCCCTCCCTTATCATATTTTTCTCTTTATTGTTCTCTTACCCTCTTTCACTCTCACTGCACCCCCTCCATGCTGCTGTACGACCAGTAGCTCCCCTTATCAAGACTTTCTATGGAGAATGTGGCTTCCTGGAAATATTGATGCCTCATCATATAGGAGTTTATCTAAGAGAACCCCCACCTTCACTGCCAACACCCATAAGCCCCGCAACTGCTATAACTCTGCCACGTTTTGCAGGCATGCAAATACTCATTATTGGACAGGGAAAATGATTAAACCTACTTGTCCTGGAGGACTTGGAGCCACTGTCTGTTGGACTTACTTCACCCATACCAGTATGTCTGATGGGGGTGGAGTTCAAGATCAAGTAAGAGAAAAACAAGTAAAGGAAATAATCTCCCAACTGACCTGGGTACATAGCACCCCTACCCCATACAAAGGACTAGATCTCTCAAAACTACATGAAACTCTCTGTACCCATTCTTGCCTGGTAAGCGTATTTAATACCACCCTCACTGGGCTCCATGAGGTCTTGTCCCAAAACCCTACTAACTGTTGGATGTGCCTGCCCCTGCACTTCAGGCCATACATTTCAATCCCTGTACCTGAACAATGGAACAACTTCAGCACAGAAATAAACACCACTTCCATTTTAGTAGGACCTCGTTTCCAATCTGGAAATAACCCATACCTCAAACCTCACCTGTGTAAAATTTAGCAATAGTATAGACACGACCAACTCCCAATGCATCAGGTGGGTAACTCCTCCCACACGAATAGTCTGTTTACCCTCAGGAATATTTTTTGTCTGTGGTACCTCAGCCTATCGTTGTTTGAAAGGCTCTTCAGAATCTATGTGCTTCCTCTCATTCTTAGTGCCCCTTATCACCATCTACACTGAACAAGATTTATACAATCATGCTGTACCTAAGCCCCGCAACAAAAGAGTACCCATTCTTCCTTTTGTTATCGGAGCAGGAGTGCTAGACAGACTAGGTACTGGCACTGGTGCTATCACAACCTCTACTCAGTTCTACTACAAACTATCTCAAGAACTAAATGGTGATATGGAACGGGTCGCCAACTCCCTAGACACCTTGCAAGACCAACTTAACTCCCTAGCAGCAGTAGTCCTTCAAAATCGAAGAACTTTAGACTTGCTAACTGCCGAAAGAGGAGGAACCTGTTTATTTTTGGGGGAAGAATGCTGTTATTATGTTAATCAATCTGGAATTGTCACCGAGAAAGTTAAAGAAATTCGGGATTGAATATAACTTAGAGCAGAGGAGCTTCAAAACACTGGACCCTGGGGCCTCCTCAGCCAATGGATGCCCTGGATTCTCCCCTTCTTAGGATCTCTAGCAGCTATAATATTGCTACTCCTCTTTGGACCCTGTATTTTTAACCTCCTTGTTAAGTTTGTCTCTTCCAGAATCAAAGCTGTAAAATTACAAATCGTTCTTCAAATGGAACCCCAGATGCAGTCCCTGACTAAGATCTATCGCGGAAGGCACGCATCCCAAGGAAATCTCAACTGCACAACCCCTACTATGCCCCAGTTCAGCAGGAAGCACTTAGAGTGGTTGTCGGCCAACCTCCCCAACAGCACTTGGGTTTTACTGTTAAGTTGGGGGACTGAGAGACAGGACTAGCTGGATTTCCTAGGCCGACTAAGAATCCCTAAGCCTAGCCAGGAAGGTGATCACATCTACCTTTAAACACGGGGCTTGCAACTTAGCTCACACCCGACCAATCAGAGAGCTCACTAAAATGCTAATTAGGCAAAAACAGGAGGTAAAGAAATAGCCATCATCTATTACCTGAGAGCACAGCAGGAGGGACAATGATCGGGATATAAACCCAGGCATTCGAGCCAGCAACGGCTACCCTCTTTGGTCCCCTCCCTTTGTATGGGATCTTTGTCTTCACTCTATTAAATCTTGCAACTGCAAATAAAATAAAGTAAAATTCATATGGAACCAAAAAGAGCCCAAACAGTCAAAGCAATCCTAGGCAAAAATAAAGCCAGAGGCATCATATTACCTGACCTCTTACTATACTATAGACCTTCAGTAACCAAAACAGCATGGTACTGGTACAAAACTAGACACACAGGCCAATGGAACAGAATAGAGAATCCAGAAATAAAGCCACACACCTACAGCCATCTGATCTTTGACAGAGTTTACAGAAATTATCAACAAGGAAAGGACTCCCTATTCAATAAATGGTGCTGGGATAACTAGCTATATGCAAATAATGAAACCATTTCCCTTTTACCATATACAAAAATTAACTCAAGATGGATTCAAGATTTAAATGTAAGACCTCAAACAGTAAGAACTATAGAAGAAAACCTAGGAAACACCACTCTGGATACTGGCCTTGGGAAAAAAATTATGACTGTATTCTCCAAAGCAATTGCAACAAAAACAAAAGTTGATAAACAGGACCTAATAAAGAGCTTCTGCACAGCAAGAGAAACTATCAAAAGAGTCAACAGAAAACCTACAGGTTGGAAGAAAATATCTCCAAACTATGCATCTGATAAAGTTCTAATATCCAGAATCTATAAGAAACATAATTGAACAAGCAAAAAACAAATAACCTCATTAAAAACATGGGCAAAAGACATGAACAGATACTTCTCAAAAGAAGACATACAAGCAGCCAATAAACATATGAAAAAAGGCTCAACATCACTATTCATCAGAGAAACGCAAATCAGAAACCATGATGAGATACCATTTCAAAGCAGTCAGAATGGCTATTAAAAAGTCCAAAAATAACAGACGCTGGCGAGTCTGCGGAGAAAAGGAAATGCTTAAACACTGTTGGTAGGAATGTAAATTAGTTCAGCCACTGAAGTAAATAGTTTAGAGATTTCTCAAAGAACTTAGCTACATTTGACTCAGTAATCTCATTACTGGATATATAGTCAAAAGAAAATATATGATTCTATTAAAAAGTCACATGCACACATATGTTGACCACAGCACTATTCCTAACAGCAAAGACATGGAATCAACATAGATGCCAATCAACAGTGGATTGAAGAAAATATGGTACATATACACCATGGAATACTATGCAACCATAAAAAAGAATAAAATCATTCCCTTTGCAGCAACATGGATGCAGCTGGAAGCCATTATCATAAGTGAAATAACACAAGAACAAAAAACTACTGCGTGTTCTCAAAAGTGGGAGCTAAATATTGGGTACTCATGGACATAAAGATAGCAACAACAGACACTGGGGACTAATAAAGAAGAGAGGGAGGGAGGGGACAATGGATGAAAATTGTTGGGTACTATGCTCACTGTCTGGGTGACGAGATCATATCACAAACCTTAGCATCACACGACATACCCATGTAACAAACTTTTACACCTACCCCCAAATTGCAAATAAAAGTTGAAATTACAAAAATAAATAAAAAGAAATAAGCCAACTACTGAGTTCAGATAGGTTAAAAAAAGGAATCTAGGGAAAAAGAAGAATTTTATTCTGAAGGATTTTTAAGTTATCCATAGGTATTCAGACTATAGTCTATACTTCACATATGGCCTATTTCAACTTATTTGTATTTTGACAATATTGTACAATCTTTCAGGTCAGAGTCTAGCCAGAACTTTAAGGATACTCTTTTTTTTTTACTGTAACAATTATTGTTCTCTATTGCAAAGAGAAGACCACAGATAACAGGTATAAACTCAAGAGAAGCAGCAACTCCATTAGTCACAGATTATGTCAGCATGGAATGGCCAACTGGGAACAGAAATGTCAGAAAGCTGAAACAAAAAGCTGCAAAAGCTTTCCAAGTCTTCAAAAGTTCCTTTTGAGTTGTTCTAACATCTTGGAACATTATAAATACCCTTATTTAAGCAGTCAGCACAATGTCCATTTTCCAATTTATAACACCCCCTCAGCGACCACCACATATATTCTTCCCCTTCTCTCCCCCAGGAAGATAAATCCTGCTGTCTGCATCCCTAGAGAGCCCTTTTTGGCTAGCTTCCAGTTGGGTTTGGCCAATAAACAGCACCAGTAGAACAGGTGGAGGATGGCATCACATCTCTGGCAATAGCTGCCTTTCATGGTGACCTCAGCTCCTGCCAGGAAATCTTTTCTTAATCTTCTAACTCTCAGATCCAAGAAACACGATATTTTCCTCTTGTCCTTCTTCCCGCATCACTGCTACAGAGGCAATAATGGCTCCAGGCTGTTGCTAGTCTTAAGTGTCTCACCAGTGCTCGCTGCTTCTTTACCGCTGCCCATACTGTTAGGCAATTCTTTCATGAACTTTTCCTTTGAACCGTATCTGGTGAATTCTATTTCCTGCCAGAACCCTGAACAATTCACCAGCCTAAAGACTTTTTCACACATATTTTGCACGGCAGTTCCTTAGCGATCAGGTGTCAAATTTACAACGTCTTCCTTAGAGGAGTTACCCTCACCACCATATCTAATGCCAATTCCCACCTCCAGCAGTCTGTAGCCCCTTCCCTGTTTTTATCATCTCTCCTTGCTAGAAGGCAAACTCCATGAAAACAGGAACCTAGCAGGGCTGTCTTGTTCACTTTGTGCCCACTACACAGCACTATACTTTATAGACAGCAGCAGTTAAAAACTTTTTGTGAAGTGAATGAAATAGTTCCAAATTAAACTTAACAAAATTAAATATCTTCAAGTTTATTTTTAAAGCAAAAGAGTCTCAACAAAAACTCTAATTTTAGGATATTCCCATAAACAAGCAGACAAAACTCCTTTAAAATGAATGCAAATCTCTCTGGTAGAACATAATTTCTTTCTTAAGAGTATTCTTGCCTATAATACTGTAGCAATACAATTGATTATATTTCCACATGAGACACACTTCCAGGGCCTAATCAGATTATGGGCTGTGGCAAAAGATTTAACAGGCCCAGATTGTGTTCAGTCCCCAAAAGGAGATAGCTCTGACTCATACTATTTTCAAGAGAGCAACTGTGCACATGACAATTAAGTTATTATCAAGAATCACAGGGATAGCCTTGAAAGAAAAAACTTTTAAGACCCATCAAGCATTAGTAAAGATTCACTGTGATCCACAACCCAGATCAAAGAGTATGAATATGAACAAAGGACGGCTCATCTGGTTAAAACCTGATCTATTATGTATCAGAAAAGAAATATTAAACAATTCAATAGAATAAACCAGGGAGGTTCCAAGATGGCCAAATAGGAACTGCTCCAGTCTGCAGCTCCCAGCCTGAGCGATGAAGAAGACGGGTGATTTCTGCATTTCCAACTGAGGTACTGGGTTCATCTCACAGGGGCTTGTCAGACAGTGGGCGCAGCCCATGGAGCAGAGCGGGGCATCGCCTCACCACGAAAGTGCAAGGGGTGGGGGAATTCCCTTTTCTAGCAAAGGGAAGCCGTGACAGACAGCACCTGGAAAAACGGGACACTCCCACCCTAATACTGCACTTTTCCAATGGCCTTAGCAAATGGCACACCAGGAGATTATATCCTGTGCCTGGCTCAGAGGTTCCCACACCGACAGAGCCTCGCTCACTGCTAGCACAGCAGTCTGAGTTTGAACTGCGAGGTGGCAGCGAGGCTGGGGGAGAGGCGTCCGCCATTGCTGATACTTGAGTAGGTAAACAAAGTGGCCAGGAAGCTCAAACTGAGTGGAGCCCACCACAGCTCAAGGAGGCCTTCCTGCCTCTGTAGACTCCACCTCTGGGGGCAGGGCATAGCTGAACGAAAGGCAGTAGAAACTTCTTCAACGTCCCTGTCTGACAGCTTTGAAGAGAGTAGAGGTTCTCCCAGCATGCAGTTTGAGCTATGAGAATGGACAGACTGCCTCCTCAAGTGGGTCCCTGACCCCTGAGTAGCCTAACTGGGAGAAACCTCCCAGTAGGGGACGACTGACACTGCATATGGCAGGGTGCCCCTCTGAGATAAAAGCTTCCAGGGGAAGGGTCAGATAGCAACGTTTGCCATTCTGCAGCCTCTGCTGGTGATACCCAGGAAAACAGGGTCTGGAGTGGACTGCCAGAAAACTCCAACAGACCTGCAGCTGAGGGTCCTGACTGTTAGAAGGAAAACTAACAAACAGAAAGGATATCCACACCAAAACCCCATCTGTACGTCACCACCATCAAAGCCCAAAGGTAGATAAAACCACAAAGATGGGGAGAAACCAGAGCAGAAAAGCTGACAATTCTAAAAATCAGAGTGCCTCTTCACCTCCAAAGTAACGCAGATCCTTGCCAGCAATGTAACAAAGCTGGACCGACAATGACTTTGATGAGTTCGGAGAAGATGGCTTCAGACAATTGGTAATAACAAACTTCTCCGAGCTAAAGGAGGATGTTTGAACCCATCGCAAAGAAGCTAAAAACCTTGAAAAAAGAGTAGACGAATGGCTAACTAGAATAAACAGTGTAGAGAAGTCTTTAAATGACCCGATAGAGCTGAAAACCATGGCACAAGAACTACGTGATGGATGCACAAGCTTCAGTAACCAATTCGATCAAGCGGAAGAAAGGGTATCAGTGATTGAAGAGCAAATGAATGAAATGAAGCGAGAAGATAAGTTTAGAGAAAAAAAGTAAAAAGAAATGAATAAAGCCTCCAAGAAATATGGGAATATGTGAAAAGACCAAATCTACGTCTGATTGATGTAACTGAAAGTGATGGGGAGAATGGAACCCAGCTGGAAAACACTCTTCAGGATATTATCTAGGAGAACTTCCACAATGTAGCGAGGCAGGCCAACATTCAAATTCAGGAAATACAGAGAACGCCACAAAGATACTCCTCGAGAAGAGCAACTCCAAGACACATAATTGTCAGATTCCAAAGTTGAAATGAAGGAAAAAATGTTAAGGGCAGCCAGAGAGAAAGGTTGGGTTACCCACAAAGGGAAGCCCATCAAACTAAAAGAAGATCTCTCAGCAGAAACTCTACAAGCCAGAAGAAAGTGGGGGCCAATATTCAACATTCTTAAAGAAAAGAATTTTCAGCCCAGAATTTCATATCCAGCCAAACTAAGCTTCATAAGTGAAGGAGAAATAAAATCCTTTACAGACAAGCAAATGCTGAGAGATTTTGCTGCCACCAGGCCTGCCTTACAAGAGCTCCTGAAGGAAGCACTAAACATGGAAAGCAACAACCGGTACCAGCCACTGCAAAAACATGCCAAATTGTAAAGACCATCAATGCTAGAAAGAAACTGCATCAACTAATGAGTGAAATAACCAGCTAACATCATAATGACAGGATCAAATTCACACATAACAATATTAACCTTAAATGTAAATGGGCTAAATGCCCCAATTAAAAGACACAGACTGGCAAATTGGATAAAGAGTCAAGACCCATCAGTGTGCTGTATTCAGGAGACCTATCTCACATGCAGACAGACACACAGGCTCAAAATAAAGGGATGGAGGAAGATCTACCAAGCAAATGGAAAACAAAAAAAGGCAGGGGTTGCAATCCTAGTCTCTGATAAAACAGACTTTAAACCAACAAAGATAAAAGAGACAAAGAAGGCCATTACATAATGGTAAAGGGATCAATTCAACAAGAAGAGCTAACTATCCTAAATATATATGCACCCAATACAGGAGCACCCAGATTCATAAAGCAAGCCCTTAAAGACCTACAAAGAGACTTAGACTCCCACACAATCAGAATGGGAGACTTTAACACCCCACTGTCAACATTAGACAGATCAATGAGACAGAAAGTTAACAAGGATATCCAGGAATTGAACTCAACTCTGCACCAAGAGGGCCTAATAGACATCTACAGGACTCTTCACCCCAAATCAACAGAATATAAATTCTTCTCAGCACCACATCCCACTTATTCCAAAATTGATCACATAGTTGGAAGTAAAGCTCTCCTCAGCAAATGTAAAAGAACAGAAATTATAACAAACTGTCTCTCAGACCACAGTGCAATCAAACTAGAACTCAAGATTGAGAAACTCACTCAAAACGGCTCAACTACATGGAAACTGAACAACCTGCTCCTGAATGACTACTGGGTACATAATGAAATGAAGGCAGAAATAAAGACGTTCTTCAAAACCAATGAGAACAAAGACACAACATACCATCATCTCTGGGACACATTCAAAGCAGTGTGTAGAGGGAAATTTATAGCACTAAATGCCCACAAGAGAAAGCAGGAAAGATCTAAAATTGACACCCTAACGTCACAATTAAAAGAACTAGAGAAGGAAGAGAAAACACATTGAAAAGCTAGCAGAAGGCGAGAAATAAGTAAGATCAGAGCAGAACTGAAGGAGATGGAGACACAAAAAACCCTTCAAAAAATCAATGACTCCACGAGCTGGTTTTTTGAAAAGATCTACAAAATTGATAGACCACTAGCAAGACTAATAAAGAAGAATAGAGAGAAGAATCAAATAGACACAATAAAAAATGATAAAGGGGATATCACCACTGATCCCACAGAAATACAAACTTCCATCAGAGAATACTATAAACACCTCTATGCAAATAAACTAGAAAATCTAGAAGAAATTGATGAATTCCTGGACACATACACCCTCCCAAGACTAAACCAGGAAGAAGTTGAATCTCTAAATAGACTAATAACAGGTTCTGAAATTGAGGCAATAATTAATAGCCTACCAACCAAAAAAAGTCCAGAACCAGACGGATTCACAGCCGAATTCTACCAGAGGTACAAAGAGGAGCTGGTACCATTCCTTCTGAAACTGTTCCAATCAATAGAAAAAGAGTGAATCCTCCCTAATTCATTTTATGAGGCCAGCATCATCCTGATACCAAAGCCTGGCAGAAACACAACAAAAAAAGAGAATTTTAGACCAATATCCCTGATGAACATCAATGCAAAAGTCCTCAGTAAAATACTGGCAAACCGAATCCAGCAACACATCAAAAAGCCTACCCACCACGGTCAAGCTAGCTTCATCCCTGGGATGCAAGGCCAGTTCAACATATGTAAATCAATCAACATAATCCATTGTATAAACAGAACCAAAGACAAAAACCACATGATTATCTCAATAGAAAAGGCCTTTTACAAAACTCAACAGCCCTTCATGCTAAAAACTCTCACTAAACTAGGTATCGATGGGACATATCTCAAAACAATAAGAGCTATTTATGACAAATCCACAACCAGTATCATACTGAATGGGCAAAAACGGAAAGCATTCCCTTGGAAACCCGGCACAAGACAGGGATGCCCTCTCTCACCACTCCTATTCAACATAGTGTTGGAAGTTCTGGCCAGGGCAATCAGGCAGGAGAAAGAAATAAAGGGTATTCAATTAGGAAAAGAGGAAGTCAAATTGTCCCTGTTTGCAGATGACATGATTGTATATTTAGAAAACCCCATCATCTCAGCCCAAAATCTCCTTAAGCTGATAAGCAACTTCAGCAAACTCTCAGGATACAAAATCAATGTGCAAAAATCACAAGCATTCCTATACACCATTAACAGACAAACAGCCAAATCAGGAGTGAACTCCCATTCACAATTGCTTCAAAGAGAATAAAATACCTAGGAATCCAACTTACAAGGGATGTGAAGGACCTCTTCAAGGAGAACTACAAACCACTGCTCAATGAAATAAAAGAGGATACAAACAAATGGAAGAACATTCCATGCTCATGGGTAGGAAGAATCAATATTGTGAAAATGGCCATACTGCCCAAGGTAATTTATAGATTCAATGCCATCCCCATCAAGCTACCAATGACTTTCTTCACAGAATTGGAAAAAACTACTTTAGAGTTCATATGGAACTAAAATAGAGCCCACATTGCCAAGACAATCCTAAGCCAAAAGAACAAAGCTGGAGGCATCACGCTACCTGACTTCAAACTATACTACAAGGCTACAGTAACCAAAACAGCATGGTACCGGTACCAAAACAGAGACATAGACCAATGGAACAGAATAGAGTCCTTGGAAATAATACCACACATCTACAACTATGTGATCTTTGACAAACCTGACAAAAACAAGAAATGGGGAAAGGATTCCCTATTAAAAAATGGTGCTGGGAAAACTGGCCAGCCATATGTAGAAAGCTGAAACTGGATCCCTTCCTTACACCTTATACAAAAATTAATTTAAGATGGATTAAAGACTTAAATGTTAGACCTAAAACCATAAAAACCCTAAAAGAAAACCTAGGCAATACCATTCAGGATGTAGGCATGGGTAAGGACTTCATGACTTAAACACCAAAAGCAATGGCAACAAAAGCCAAAATTGACAAATGGGATCTAATTAAACTAAAGAGCTTCTGCACAGCAAAAGAAACTACCATCAGAGTGAACAGGCAACCTACAGAATGGGAGAAAAGTTTTACAATCTACCCATCTGACAAAGGGTTAATATCCAGAATCTACAAAGAACTTAAACAAATTTAGAAGAAAAAATCAAACAACCCCATCAAAAAGTGGGCAAAGGATATGAAAAGGCACTTCTCAAAAGAAGACATTTATGCAGCCAACAGACACATGAAAAAATGCTCATCATCACTGGCCATCAGAGAAATGCAAATCAAAACCACAATGAGATACCATCTCACACCAGTTAGAATGGTGATCACTAAAAAGCCAGGAAACAACAGGTGCTGGAGAGGATGTGGAGAAATAGGAACACTTTTACACTGTTGGTGGGAGTGTAAACTAGTTCAACCACTGTGGAAGACAGTGTGGCGATTCCTCAAGGATCTAGAACTAGAAATACCATTTGACCCAGCCATCCCATTACTGGGCATAAACCCAAAGGATTATAAATCATGCTACTATAAAGACATATGCACACATATGTTTATTGTGGCAGTATTCACAATAGCAAGGACTTGGAACCAACCCAAATGTCCATCAATGACAGACTGGATAAAGAAAATGTGGTACATATACACCATGGAATACTATGCAGCCATAAAAAAGGATGAGTTCATGTCCTTTGTAGGGACATGAATGAAGCTGGAATCCACCATTCTGAGCAAACTATTGCAAGGACAGAAAACCAAACACTGCACGTTCTCACTCATAGGTGGGAAGTGCACAATGAGAACACTTGGACACAGGGTGGGGAACATCACATACCAGGGCCTGTTGTGGGGTGGGGGGATGGGGGAGGGATAGCATTAGGAGATATACATAATGTAAATGACGAGTTAATGGGTGCAGCACACCAACATGGCACATGTAAACATATGTAACAAACCTGCATGTTGTGTACATGTACCATAGAACTTAAAGTATAATAAAAAAAAAATTCAATAATTGGTTATTGGGCCAAAAAGGACTTCCCTGTCAGTGAAACTGAATAGTTCTGGAGAAAAATGCTTTCTCAACTATACACCCATCAACCAGTAGAACCCACGCTTGGTTTTAAAGTTAAGGATAGGTTTACTTTTTATTACCCTTTTGCTTGGTTCGAATATTTCCAGTGATTTCCAGGCCAAATGTTTACTTTGTTCATCACCATAAAAAATACCCAAAACATAGATTATACCAGGGCAGTCTTCTAGTCGTCTAGAAATCAAATACTGAAACCCTAGGGAATCTGGTTCCATTCTTAGGCTTTATGTCCCATGTTGAATCCTAACAGCATTTGAAAGCCTACTATGTGCAAAACATTACAGGTTGTCAATAATTGCAATAGTAACATTGCATGTAAAAATATTACAAACTTCAGTGGACATCATGCACTATGGATACATATTCTACCAGAAGGAAGGCTGTTTTCATATTCTCTTGCATAAACTTGCTGCTCTAGCCTATGGACAGATTATTTCATCTTAAAAGATAATTAAAACAGAAAAAAAATTAATGGAATGTTTATAAACATATGCGATTGCCAATATGGTTTGTTGTTTTATTTTATGTTTGTTTTTTTCCACAGGAGAGCAGAGGAAAAAACTTACGGTTCATAAATGCTTAATCAAGTGTCGTTGATTCTCTAAAATTTCTCCTCAAAGATGCCTGGCAAAGTATCTCCAAGAGCTTTTAGCATTCTATAATCATGCATTCTGATTTGTTGCACTAAGGAAAAAATAAAATCTAGAATTGCTTAGACAGTAGAACTATTTACAATATTTTATAAAACTGAGCTATATTAAGTACAGTGTTATAAGGTGGTTACTATATTGTACTATTTAGTAGATACTTTCTGATGTCTTATAGTATATACCATTTGGTTTAAAGATATTTTGAATATATTAATTATAAACACAGCATTTTGCTAACTATTAAAATGTTGACCCTCAGATCCTTAGTCAAGATATAACTTTTACCATATTTTTCCTTTGAGGATAAAAGAACAAACCTGCAGTATTATTAGCTTATGTAATAAAAATAAAATTTTATATTGTTTTATATTTAAAAATATATGGAAATTGAAGTTTTATGTTAAGCTTCTCTAATAATCACTTTCACAGAAATTAAGCTAATAAATAAATGTTCAAAATGATTTCATATAAAACTGTAGCTCTGAGTTAATATGTACAGCTAATCATGTTTTAATAATCAGTTTGTTTCAACTTTTCATGTAAACATACTAAAAATTCCTGGAATGCAGATTTGAATAATTACACATGAATTCTTTTTAATTTTTTATTAAAAATGAAAGAAACACAGCTAAACTGTTTACAATGTACAAGGTTTGAAACGGCTATCCTATTCCTGTTAAAGCTTCATATTTAAAAATGTCTACATGATATGTGCTTGTACAAGGCTTGAGTATCAAACTTAACCACAAATGTGACTTTAGCAGCTTTATTGCACAATGATCCACATAACGCTGCATTATTTGCTTGGTTTAGCCTACATCATAAAGTGCTATTCATAGATGGGAAATTAACAGCCTGCTAAACACTGAAGTTCTCCATGATATGTGCTACTTGAGTTGAGGGTAAAAAGCTAATTTAATGCTACCAGCCTGAGTAACAGATTTCCATTAAAAATATAACAACAAGGACAACCAAAAAAAACAGGCCTAAAAGTTTTGATTACCCTGTTAATACATGTCAAAAGCATTCCATAAATGATTACTGCTACAATGCATAAAAGTAGTTTCTGAACATTTTGAACACAGTACTCAAAAAAAAAGTACTTTAAATAAAAACCAACTACTTGAAAGCAACACCTTTCAAAAACAGACACACAATTTAGATAGAATGTAATTCCTCAAATTAAAAGATATTTTAAAGGGTACACAGTCATTGTGATCTTAGTTATCATTTCTAAGTAATTAAATTTGTATTTTTACTGGCTTATATTAGAAATGCTTATTACCAATGAGAAATAGAAAATGCCACATAAATGAACAATTAAATGTTATAAAAATTTATAATATATGTAACGCTACTAAAATATATAATGAACTTTTCAAACATGTAAATATAAACCAGGAAAACCTGATATGTAATAACTGGGCCAAACATGAAAATCACAAAACACAGTAAGTGGGTAAAAGAATAAATATGACTTTAGTATCAGTCCATCTTTACCAATATATCTGAAAAATAATTCTTTGATATAAGAACAAATATTTTCACAGAATAAGAAAAACTGAAGATAAATTTCACTGAAAAAAAGTATATAAAGTGAGTTTAATGTGTTAGCTGAGAACTTTGTGTTTTCTGCAAGAAACCATGCTTACTACCCACACTGTTAAATGAGTGTTACAGCTAAGCAGACTCTTAAAATGTCCTTAACAATACAGTTTGTGGTCTTAACAAAACAAAACAGTAGTATTCCTTTTCCAGGCAATATATTTTTAATAGTTACACACTTTAAAATACATAATTTTCCACTTAAATATACTACCACTTTTATGGTGTTTTTCTTTTTACCTATCTAGAACTTTGTTTTCCTATTGAAAACAAATGCAAGACACAGTGCTTAGTACTAATTCCTATCCATAAGGCTTTTAAAAAATATCTTCTCTTAGGACATAAACATGATATAAAAATGAAAAATCAAACACAACACAATCATAATAAATACTTTTCTATCCCCCCCACCATAAGGAAAGTGTCAGCAACACCAGCTGACAGAAATAAATTAGATATCCTGTACATAAAGTAAAAGACAATCCCGTTGCAAAGTTAACCACTTCAGTATTAACTTGGAAAGAACATCTTCACTTTCATCATTTGTGAAAGGCAGAACAATGACATGGAAGACACAAGGCTGTTTAGATTTTCTGTATTTCAAGAAGAATCATACTCAAACACAAGTGGGGTGACAGAACACTCAGCGATATGTAATTAGTTACGAAGGTTAATGCTAAGGCATTGCTTTGTTTACAGTTTTTATCCTGAGTGACATCAGATGTTTCAACTACATGTCCTCTTGGTATTCCAGATATTTTGCTGTGATGGGTTCTTCAAGCTGAATTCCTCCACTGCCCATTAATGCAAACGCTGGATACAGTGTATGTGAACAGTCCACTTGGCGCTCATAAAGGCATTTCATCTGATCCATATCATAGAAATTTACTTTACCTTTATCATAGTCAAGGAAAATCCCAATACTTGTTGGCATAGGGAGAACTCTATTTTCAGGTTCATTAGAAGAAGGTGACTTGGGTATAAAAAATTTCTTCATGCCTATAGTAACTAAGGTAAATGGTTGTGAAGAATCAAAACAGGCATCCTCACTTCCACTGTCATGCCCACTGTCTTGCTCATATCTGAAACATAATACAAAGTATCTGTATCTTCAACCATAGATCTAATTATCTTCAAAACATTTTCACAGGATAATATACATTGATGTAAAGTTAAAATAATTTTTACATCAAAAGCTTTCTATTAAAACAAAATCAAAAACATAAAAATGACACATTGCAATTTAGAATTATACCACAGACTCAGCCCCAAATTCCCTGTCATTAAACACTGCTTTAGTCACATATACAAGTGAAACCCTAGAAAATCACTGATAATTTTAGCCTTCCAAAAAGTGAGAGAGCAGGCAGTGAAGGAACTGGTCAAATGTTCAATTTTTATAGCACACAATCATGTACAATGATGCACCACATAACATTTCAGTCAACAACAGACCTCATATACCACAGTGGTCCCATGAGATTATAATGAAACTAAAATATTTCAGTTGGACGCAGTGGCTCATGCCTGTAATACCAGCTGGGAGGCCAAGGCAGGAGGACCACTTGAGGCCAGGAGTTCCAGACCAACCTGGCCAACATGACAAAACCCTATCTCTACTAAAAATCCAAAAAGTAGCCAGGCATGGTGGTGTACGCTTGTAGTCTCAGCTACTCGGGAGGCTGAGGCATAAGAATCACTTGAACCCAGGAAGCGGAAGTTGCAGTGGACCGAGATAGCACCACTGCACTGCAGTCCCGGCAACAGAGCGAGACCCTGTCTTAAATAAATACATTCATTCATTCATTCAGTCATTCATTCCTATAGCTTAGTGACGTGGTAGCCACTATAAGGCTGTAGTGTAACCCATTACATGTTTGTGGTGATACTGGTGTAAACAGTGCTTAAAGTTGTTACACAAAAGTGTAACACATACAATTATGTACATTATGTAATATTTAATAAGTGACTGTTACTGGCTCATGTATTTATTATACAATGCTTTTATTGTTATTGTAGACTTACTCCTTCTACTTATTTAAAAAAATGTTAACTGTAAAACAGCCTCAGGCAGGCCCTTTAAGGAGGTTTTCCAGCAGGCGGCACTGTTATCCTAGGAAATGACAGCTCCATGCATGTTACTGCCCCAGAAGACCTTCCAGTGGGACAAGACGTGGAAGTGGAAGACAATGATATTGATGATGTTGACCTGGATAGGCTATTATGTTTGTGTCTTCATTTTTAACAAAAATGCTTAAAATGTTAAAAATTTAAAAAATTTAAAAAAAAACTTGTAAAACAAGGCTATAAAAAAAAAACTGGGGGGCCAGGAGTGGTAGCTCACGTCTGTAATCCCAGCACTTTGGGAGGCTGAGGAGGGCGGATCACCTGAGGTCGGGACCAGCCTGACCAACATGGGGAAACCTCATCTCTACTAAAAATACAAAAATACAAAACTAGCTGGGCGTGGTGGCACATGCCTGTAATCCCAGCTAGTTGGGAGGCTGAGGCAGGAGAATTGCTTAAACCCAGGAGGTGGAGGTTGTGGTGAGCCGAGATCACGCCATTGCACTCCAGCCTGGGCAACAAGAGCGAAACTCCATCTCAAAAAAAAAAAAAAAAAAAAATGTGTATCGATGTACAATGTCTTTGTGTTTTAAGCTAAGTGTTCCTACAAGAGAGTTAAAAAGTTTTTTAAAAAATTGAAAGTTTATAAAGCTAAGGTTAATTTCTTAAAGAAGAATATATTTAAATAAATTTAGTGCAGCCTAAGTGTATAGTGTGTTTATAAAGTTTACAGTAGTGTGCAGCAATGTCCTAGGCCTTCAAATTCACTCACGGGTGCACCCAGAGAACTTCCACTCCTGCAAGCTCCATTCATGGTAAGTACCCTATCCAAGTATACAGTTTTTTATCTTTTATAACAACATTTTTATTGTACCTTTTCTATGTTTAGATACACAAATACTTACTGTTGCATTAAAACTGCCTACAGTATTACAGTACGTGCTGTACAGGTTTGTATTCTAGGACCAAAAGATTGTTCCACATAGCCCAAGTGAGTAGCAGACTATTCCATCTAAGTTTGTGTAAGAACACTCTATGATGTTCTCGCAACAATGAAATTGCCTTGCAATATATTTCTCAGAACATATTCCTGTTGCTAAGCTAATACATAACTGTATAAGAAAATACAGGCCGGGCGCGGTGGCTCACGCCTGTAATCCCAGCACTTTGGGAGGCTGAGGCAGGTGGATCACCTGAGGTCAGGAATTCGAGACCAGCCTGACCAACATGGAGAAACCCCGTCTCTACTAAAAAAAATCAGCTGGGTGTGATGGTGCATGCCTATAATCCCAGCTATTTGGGAGGCTGAGGCAGAAGAATCGCTTGAACTCGGAAGGCAGAGGTTGCGGTGAGCCAAGATCACGCCACTGCACTCTAGCCTGGGCAACAAGAGCAAAACTCCGTCTCAAAAAAGAGAAGAAAATACAAAGATAAGATGTATGCCCTAAACCAAGGAATTACCAGGCTAAGTGAAATATATGAGCACAGTAAAATAATGCAAGAGAAAAAAAGTTCATTCTCATCCAAAGAACTCTATTTCCTGGTTGGGATTTCAACATGGATGTATGAAACAAACAATTATGAAGCTTTTTCAGCTTTATCATAAAACAATAAAAAACACATAAAATTTTGAAACATGTTCCCCATTTTTTTCAATATGCCTATGTTGCTTTTAAATATTTGGGATAATACTGCATCAACAATGTTTATTAGGTTTCTCCACTTCTATTTCTCATGTTATGAACTTTTTAAACATTAATACTAATTTTCTATCAAGTGGACATGTCACTATGTTTTACTGTTACAATTTTCAGCATTATATAAATTTTTCATCTCTCTACAAAAAGCTTTTCCTATCATTCAGATTGTTATAAGCTGGGATACTGTTCACATGAGTGGTCAAAAATTATTTTTCAAAGCTAGTTGACCTTACTCCATCTGAAAGAACTGAACTGTACAATCTTCATTAGTCAATCTCTTAAGAACCTGGAAGTCTTTTGCTGTGGAAATATGTCTACCATGACCCAATTTTGAAAAGGACTTACAGGAAAGTTTAAAGAAACTGTGTCCCATAAGAAAAGAACAACTTAATTGTGAAGTATGACAATCAGAGGCATTGTATTATATACGTGGGTAATTTTTATGACATAATTTAGGTAACATGTGAAAGACTTTCAAAATTTAAAACTGTGAAGCCATATCATAATCAAGAGATATCCAAAACAGATTTCCTCATGATATTAAAAAGTTACTGCTAACTCTCCTTATTCTGATTACAAGAATACCCAGCTCCTTTTCTCAATCAAGCCACAGCCAAAATACTAGAATCTAAGAAATAAGAAATGTATACTCCAAATGTAACAAAGCCGAATCTATTTTCAGGCTTACTTTTAAAAAATTATCAAATTCTAGATCAATACAAAAACCTACCTTGGACTAACTGCATCCCGGGGAGAACGGAGCCATTCTTGTAGTTTATCGCTAGAAGCAACTCCCACTTTTACCAGGTATGAATACGGTTCCACACGGAAGGCCCAGAAGTGTTTTCCTTTTGTAATGCCAGTATCTCCAATGATGTAGTCTAAGCTTGTGTAATAACCCACTTGGATGCGTTCTGCAGCAAGCAGAAGGTTAAATCCAGCTCTACTCTCGACACGGTCTCTCTTCAAGTTCAGCAGGAGGTGTTCATTATTATAGCCACATTTTTCATCAAAGAGAAAGCTGAAAACTAAATGAAGCTTAAAATTAATATCAGGCTAAAAATTATCATTGCTCTAGTTTGTTAAATCTGATAGGTTTTCTTACAGAAATTACTGAAAAGAGACAGGAAGTGGGAAGGAGGTGTCACACTACCCCAGACAACTATGACAAGCCAAAACCCAACTTAGCAATATATCTTACCCAGTATATTCTCTACCTAAAAATTTTCAGAAATCTCAAAACGCAGATGAAAATATTTTAAATATATGTGAAAATTTATACAAACAGCTCTTTGAAATAGAGATAGCAAATCTATCACAGGTATTTCACACTATTGAATTTGTTCTTCTATCTTTATTAAAGATAAAAAATAATCAACAGTTGTATATTTTCATAAATAGCTCTATATTTTCTTATTGTAAGTTTTGTTAATTTGGGACATTTTAGCTATTTTAATAAAGCTTTTTCTGTGTCAACTAACATGGCAGACATAAGAAACATGGGACAGTGTAAAAAAACAAAAACAAAAACACAGCTTTTGGGTTGAGAGAGACCTGGGTTTGAATCCTGCTCAAGCATTCAACTAGAGTTTGATCCAAACTTTAATTTCTTCATCTGCAGAATGATCATACCACTCCCATAAGTCTGTATCAACTCAAATATATTAAGCATAACATTGGCTGCTAGCCAATGAGGAAACAACCGAAAGTCCATCAACAGATGAATAAAGAAAATGTGGTATATACATACAATGGAATATTATTCAGCCTTAACAAGGAAAGATTTGGATACATGCTACAACATGGATAAATTTGGATACATACATTTGGATACATGCTACAACATGTATGGATAAATCTGGATACATGCTACAACATGGATAAATTTGGATACATGCTACAACATGGATAAATAAGCCAGATGTAAAAGGACAAATATTGCATTATTCCAGTTATATGAGATACCTAGAATAGGCACATTCATAGAGACAGAAATTAGAATCGAAGTTACTAGCCTCTGGGGACAGGGGAAATAGGAGTAACTGTTTAATGGGTACACGGTTTCAGTTTAGAATGAAAGTTAAGGAGATAAAAGTGATAGTTAAACAATACTGTAAATGTACTTAATGCCAATGAGCTGTATACTTAAAAACTGTTAAGATCATACATTCTATCTTTATTACACCACAATTTAAAAAATGACCCCCAGGCATCATAGTGCATATCTTTAGTCCTAGCTACATGGGAGATAGGAGGATTGCTTGAGTTCAGGAGTTTGAGGCCAGCAAAGGCAACAGAGTGAGACCCCATCTCTCTCTCTCTCCCTCTCTCTCTCTCTCTCTCTATATATATATATATATATTTTTTTTTTTTTTTTTAAACAGGCTGCTAGTAGCTGGGCATGGTGACTCACACCTATAATTCCAGCACTTTGGGAGGCTGAGGTGGGTGGATCACTTGAGGTCAGGAGTTCAAGACCAGCCTGGTCAACACGGTGAAAACTGGCTCTACTAAAAATACAAAAATTAGTCAGGCATGCTGGTCTGCATCTGTAATCCCAGCTACTACTCAGGAAGCTGAGGCAGAAAAATTGCTTGAACCCAGGAGACAGAGGTTGCAGTGAGCTAGTGAGCTGAGATGGTGCCACTGCACTCCAGCCTGGGTGACAGAGCCAGACTCCACCTCCAAAAAAAAAAAAAAAAAAAAGGCTGCTAGCAAACTACAGCCATTACCCACATGCGAGCTGACCATTCTTCCTAGTAATGCCTATTTTCCCGGCATGATTATTTGTGCTTGCTCTCAATCTCAAAAGTCTCCCAGTTTGCAAAATAAATTTAAAAGGTCACCCTAGTCATGTATCTTCTCTCATAAAAAGGAAGACAACTGTTAACACTTCCTCTCCTCCCTTCCCCTCCATTATGTGACTGAAAACAGCAGTTATGTCCAGGTTTTTCTTCCACTTTCAGGCAGAAAGACTAGAAAAGGAAGCGGAAATAGCATAAACCATAAAATACTTACTTAATACTTGCAAATTCATCCCAAAACTCTCTATTGGATTTGATTAAAATTTAAGAAATACAATTTTAGCCAATCTTATATGTTTGTATTCCAATTTTTTAAAAGCTACAACGTGCATCAAAAACAAACTGTGCTTTTCTATTTTGAACAAAGAAGGAAGAAAGGGGAGAGTGCAGAAAATATGGGTACATAAGACACTAAAAACAGGCAGGGGGCAGTGGACCTAAAATCCAATTAAAGGTATCTCTGAGGCAGTGACTGAAAGGGGAAAATGTTTTCCTGCTAACCAGGCTGAGCACAACTTTGGTTCTAAATATCCCTTGTTCATGGAGACATCATAGTGAACATCAAAGAACCTTTAAAGTCATTCTCATTCTATAAAAATCTTTAGATGTTCTATATGTGGTATCAGTGGTTTTTAACTTGGGAAGGGAGGGGGCGATGACTGGGCATAAGGAGCTTTTAGCGCGGGAGGAAAAGCTATTCATGTGATTCTAATATACGGCTTCCATCCCTATTAGCTGAGAAGTGCCAAGTTAGATAAAAAATCCAGACAAATCAGAATTAGGTTAAATCAAAATTATATTTTAGGATATTAGACCAATAAATTTTAAATATTATGTTTTAGAGATTTCCATAAACTAACCAAAAATATAGAATTATATATTTAAAACTTTTAAAGTAGCATTTTTGCTATTTAAATCCCAACTTAATAGCTCTGCTCACCCAAATTTCTTCCTTCCATGTTTTTCTCTATCTGACATCAGTTAAAACCTAATCCTGTTCTCAGCCTACAAGGTAAAAATTCAAGTACTCAGTTCATTTCTAAAGCCCAGCTGGGATAGAAGCTACTTTTCTGGAGTCTTTAAAAACAAGAGCTGCTTTCAGTGCAGGTCTACATGGAGATACTGACTAGTTTATTTTATCAAGGTCTCTTGCAACTCTGTGCTTTTTTTATTCCTGATATTCACCATACCTGGAGCTGGAGGAGTATGAAGAATCAATTCTCTGCTGCAAGGACTACAGACCGAACCCTTGTAAGCTCTTACTCTGAAAGCATAGGCACTACTATTTTCCAAGTCTTGAATTATTTTACTTGTTCCACACACTTCTATCTCATTCCATGACATTTCATCATCTCTACTGATTTTCCGATATTCAAGAACATAGCTATCAGCTTTATCCTTTTCTGGATGGTGCCAATTTATCAAGGCATTGTTATAAACTTTGCTCTGTTCCTCATTGATCTCTGGCACATCTATGCCTGAAAGAATTATGAAATAGAAAACAACATTAAAATATTGGCATTTGAAAACCAGTGTTTTTCCTCAATAAAATGACATATAAACAATATTTAATGATTTCTATACTGTCCAATAATTTTCTAAATTTATGATACTATATATAAGAAAGCACAAAAATTAAATATATTAAAATTTTTTATATATTTTATATTTAAAAGGTATATCTGTATTTGTAACCGAAAGGAGAAAGAAGAGGAAAAAAGAAAAAAACTGACTCAAAGCCACAAGTAAATTTTTTTTAACCACATGCTTTCTACCTGCTGAATAACAGCCCAGGACTTGGAATTTTTTTACCTATGTCCCCCCCAAACAAACTATTATTTTAATATTTTAAAACCTAAGTCTGGTAAGAATATCTAACTCTCAATGAATTTTTTTTTTTTTTTAAGACGGAGTGTTGCTCTGTTGCCAAGGCTGGAGTACAGTGGCATGATCTCAGCTCACTCCAACCTCCGCCTCCCAGGTTCAAGTGATTCTCCCGCCTCAGCCTCCCAAGTAGCTGGGATTACATGTGTGTGCTACCACACTTGGCTAATTTTTTGTATTTTTAGTAGAAACAGGGTTTCACCATGTTAGCCACGATCTTCTCGATCTCCTGACCTCGTGATCTGCCTGCCTTGGTCTCCCAAAGTGCTGGGATTACAGGCATGAGCCACCGTGCCTGGCCTCTCAGTGAATATTTTATCATTTCTTTGCATAGTTTATTCTGTAGCGTTGCAAAGCAAATTAATTTTTCTAAATAAAATCATGGTACATATTTTTGTAAGTAAATCAGAAACTAAAAAATACACATTAAAAGATTTTAACTAACTCAAAGGTAATTACTATAACTTTTTGTATAGATCTTGCCAGTATTTTCCCCCTCAAAGGTATACTACCTACATGGATATATCAACATTTCACTGTTTAGTTTTGGAAACAGGTTTCTGGTTTTTCACTAAAAATAAAATGATTCTAAATCTTTGTTCATATGCATAGTCCTTTCTGTAGAGCTAATTCCTAAGATTAACTGCTGGAAGCATATGCTAAGAACAATACACTATAAAAGCTACACGCACACATTTATGACAAATCACAGAGAAGGACATGAATAAGAAGCAGAAATCTCTATCCTCTCCTTATTCCCCAATGTATAAGCATGTCTGTGTATGCTGCATTTATACAACTGAATGTTATGCAGCCATAATGAGATCTGGAAAGTTATCCAAAATACATTTTAAAATTAAAAAAAAAAAGTCACAGAATAACAAATAGTATGCCCCCAACCCCATACTCTTTTTCTCTTTTTTTGAAACGTAGCTTACTAAAAAAAAAAAAAACGCATGTAGCAAAAAATGAGGGGAAGATTCATCAGCCAGAAGCTAGGTGACTACTATCCCATTCTCATCCATCTGTTTTAGTGGTTCCTTGCTATACAATGGTACAACCCAGGATCACCCACCCTCAGCCTCACCTTTCCAGCAACCATTTTGGGATCCACAGGGAGGGAGGACCTAGGACTCACAAGTAAGCAAATATCTATTTGTATGTACACTATTCAAGCACACATTTTGGAAACACAGTATAGTGTATGAAATACAATCAGCATTTTAAGTGATGACAAATATCTATTTGAAAAAATAAGATAGTCATAATAAATAAGTATCAGATTCAGGTACAGATTTGAAAATGAGGTCACAGTAATCCTTCAGAGTTTTAAACTTTTAACAAGACAAATTTCCTTGTATTAATGTACAAATCTACAAATCTGCACCTATAAAGTAATTATACTATAAATATATCTTTCTAATGCTCACCATCACTAGAAGAGAAATCTTAGGGAGAGGAATGAGGTGAGAGAAGAAAAAAAGGCAAGGAAGACCTCCCTGCTAGGGAGTAGCAAGATACAAACATAAGCAAGTGTTATGGGCTGAACTGCATCCTTCCCCAGTCCCCCAGAGCCCACCCCTCGCCCCTGGAAATTCACATGTTGAAGTCCTAACCCCCAGTACGTACCTCAGAATGTGACTGTATTTTAAAACAGGGTCTTTAAAGAGGAAATTAAATTAAAATCAGGTCATTAGAATGGGCCCTACTCCAGTATGACCAGTGTCCTTATAAAAAGAGGAGATTAGATCACACACACACACACACACACACGGAGGACCATGTGAAGACACAGGGAGAAGACAGCCATTTATCATTTATCAAACAAGAAGAAAGGTTCAGAAGAAACCAACCCTGCCAACACCTTGATGTCCGACTTCTACTCTCCAGAAATGTAAGAAAATGAATTTGTTTGAGTCACTCAGTCTATGGTACTTTTGTCACTGCAGCCCAAGCAAACTAATACAGCAATGTAAACAGCCTGCAGATTCCATCCCTAGGCTTCTGTCCGAGAAACTCACATACACTTGCCCAAAAAATTCTGACAAGGATGTGCGATACGGCATTGCTTATAAAAGAGGAAAAAAATGGAAAAAAAAGTCTCTCAGTAGGAAAATGATTTATTTACTTATGAAATACTGTAAACAGTTAAAATATTGCTTTAAACCAAAATTTCATATATTAACAAATATTTATGTTAATTTTCTAAAAAGCAATTTACAAAAATACATACAACATAATGCTATTTATGCAATGTTTAAAAACACACAAACTAATGGAACATGGTTTTTGTGCATAAAAATAGAGTTTTAAAAACATACATAGGATATGATTTCAGGATGCTATAATAGTCCTGGGCAAGTGAGATGCTGCTTTATAATGTCAAATTTAAGAGAACTTGTGTTTTCTTCCACACAAATTCAGACAAAAGAATGAGGTTTTTGCCTTCATTAAAACTTACCACTAGAGAAAAAGGATAATTCTCCAAGAAGTTCTGTTTGTTTAGAGGTATTAACAACATAGTCTTCAAAAGAAGTCTGAGCTGCAGGTCTAAAGCTCTTCAAAGATTCTGTGGCTTTCTGTATTCTGCAGACAGATATTTTATATGAAAATGATTCTTTAAGAAGGCAAATCAGACTAAATATCTGCAACATGATTAACAAAATAAAACCCACACTTCACTCAAAATTAAAGTTAAGAATGAGGCAAGATGTACCTCACATTAACACAGCATTATGGACCACTCAGAGCTAAAGTGAGAATACACAGCAGCATTTAATAACATTGCTCAATAGGTTCTAAAGTTAGAAGTAAAAGAGAATACCTGAGGTGGAGCTGCTTTGCTGTCTGCACAAAGCAAGACTGATCCGTCTCCTTTAGCACTTCTTGAGCATATCCCACAAGTCCACTGTTCTCTAGAAGTCCCTGGTACTCTTCCATTTGAATCTGAAATTTGTCTAATCTTAGTTTCTTAGATGAGTCAATTGCTTTCAAAACAGATGATTTCCTCTCTTCCAGAACTTCAAAGAGCTTTTCAAAATGTGTAATTGCGTCTTCTTTAGCCCTCTCTCCATTACACTATGAAAAAACAGTACCTCCATTACACTAAGATAAAACAAAGAATCGCCTCTTCTGCTAAACCCAAATGGCTTTCCACAAAGTTCTGCATAATTACATTTCATCTATGTGATGACAACATTATCAAAATTCGATAAAACCAACCTAGATATTATAAAGAAAAAAGTTTCATCTGACTCCAAAATTTTCAGAACAATATTTTGGCATCAAAAACACTTAGCAAAGAACAACTGACAACTTTTATTCAGATTTACTTTGTAATTTTATAACATTGTACTTCCTTAAGCTTTTCATCTCCAAAGTCTGGCTATAAACAATTTAGTCAATTAAATAAGAGAACAATCTTTCAGTGGTATATAAGGGAATATGAAGGAAAAATGAACTAATTTAAACAAAAACAGGAAAACACAATTACAGAGCTTTGAATTCATTTCAAACTCAGAAATGTTTTCACCCTTTCTACGCTACTCCAACTTTTTAAAAAGTTGTTTTTGCTTTTTTGAGACAGAATCTTGCTCTGTTGCACAGGCTGGAGTGCAGTGGCGCAATCTCAGCTCACTGTAACCTCCGCCTCCTGGGTTCAAGTGATTCTCCTGTCTCAGCCTCCCAAGTAGCTGGGACTACAGGCACGTGCCACCACGCCCGGCTTTTTTTCCTTATTTTCAGTAGAGATGGGCTTTCACAGAGTTAGCTAGGATGGTCTCAATCTCCTGACATCGTGATCAACCCCCCTCGGCCTCCCAAAGTGTTGGGATTACAGGCGTAATCCCCACCACGCCTGGCCTAAAAAAGTTTTCAGCCACAAAACTCTAAAATATGACATTCTTTACTAAGATACAAAAATAAAAGTATCCTCTTCACATTAATATAATTTAATTATAATTAAATCCTGACTTAGCTGTGTCACCATATGCTAATCATTTCACTTTTCTTTCTGTTTTTCTCTTCTGAAAATAGGGGATAAGAAAAACCATTTAGGTTTTTGTGAAGAGATTTTAAAAGGTTCTTTACATAAAGTATACACCATAATGTCACATACTGTAAATAAACATTCATACAAACTGTCATAAAATGACCCTAGTGTTTGCCAAACATTCTGAATTCCTATAAAATCAGAGCTCATGATTTTGAGAAGACTGGCAAACACTCCTAAGCACTTATTATAACAGACTCACAGACAGCAGCCAACAGAAAAAAAGTCTTCAAGAACACTCTTTTTTTTTTTTTGAGACAGTCTCTCTCTCTCTCGCCCAGGCCGGAGTGCAGTGGCGCGACCTCGGCTCACTGCAAGCTCCGCCTCCCAGGTTCATGCCATTCTCCTACCTCAGCCTCCCCAGTAGCTGGGACTACAGACGCCCGCCACCACACCCTACTAATTTTTTTTTATTTTTTTAGTAGAGGCAGGGTTTCACCGTTAGCCAGGATGGTCTCGATCTCCTGACCTCGTGATCTGCCTGCCTCGGCCTCTCAAAGTGCTGGGATTACAGGCGTGAGCCACCTTGCCCGGCCTTTTTTTTTTTTTTTTTTTGAAACAGAGTCTCGCCCTGTCACCCAGGCTAGAGTGCAATGGAGTGATCTTGGCTCACTGCAACCTCCGCCTCCCGGGTTCAAGCAATTCTCCTGCCTCAGCATCCTGAGTAGCTGGGATTACAGGTGCACACCACCACAACAGGCTAATTTTTTTGTATCTTTAGTACAGACAGGGTTTCACCATGTTGGCCAGGCTGGTCTCGAACTCCTGACCTTGTGATCCGCCTGCCTCGGCCTCCCAAAGTGCTGGGATTACAGGCATGAGCCATTGTGCCTGGCTAAGAACATTCTTAAAAGCTGACAATATATGGCAGAAGTGTACTGTGCATTTTCCATTGGCTTCCAGCCAACACCTATAATGAAAGGAAATTTTTTCCAGATCTCCTGTTTCCTAACCCCGACAGCCACATATTTTTAAAAGAGAAGGAGCAGAAGGTAGTGGCATTTTGATAGTATTTCACTGACAAATCACAACATTCAACTCAGAAATATCATTATAGATTTTTTTCCATCTAAGTATAATTACAGATAAAAAAGACAGTGTCACCATTATCACTAAGTAAATGTTGAGAACGGAGGCAAGTTATATAGCTTAAAAAAAATTCTTATTGATAAGCCTACAGATACAGCTCAGGCAAATGATACAAAACAACTCAATAATGTCCCCACTATCCCAAGGAATCAGTGTCTACGTGAATACTTGACACCTAAGTTCCTCAATTTTTAACCTATTGATGACAAACCCCAAAACAGACTCTGGGTCTTTATTTCAGAAGTGAAGGGCAGCAGGACTGAGAGGACCAACAAACAAGGCTATTAATAAAATGACCACAGATGCAACACTTGAAGCGACCTGCTAAGGTGATCATCTGCTTTGTGTTGAGACAGTCTGTCACTTAATCCAACAAAAATATGAAAAAGAAAACCCCAAACTGCATGGAAAAATGACTGACTTAGGGTGGTGAATCAGTAAAGATCAGGAAAATAATATTAAAAACAAAAGCACTGCTGGTAGTGGTGTTAATTTATGTGATTTCTCAATAATTTTAACCTATATTGGAAAAAAATTTCTTCAAGTAACAGTGTCACACTAGCTGGGATATTTTTATATTTAATTACTAAAAATCAGGAGTAATGGCTCAACTTTGTTTCAAATGGAGAAGAAAAGTGTACAACAAAGTCAATGAAGAATATCTGGACTTTTAAAACAACCCAATCCAATCCCCTTTTACTATTATTTTTAAAATGCTGTTATCTTTTCTACTTTTTTATTGAAACATAACACACAAATGGAAAAATGTACATGTAAGTATAAAGACTAATGAATCTTTACCTACACACTCAATATAACCAGCATCCAAGAGAAAATCCAGATTAGATAAAAGAATATTACCAGTATCGCAGAAGCATCCATATAACCTTTCCAGACACTAACCTACCCCTCCTCAACTCTAACATCATCCTCTAGTTTCACCTTTTTTGGTACTTTTTAGAAATGTAATCACATAGCATGTATTCCTTTGTATCTGGCACCTTCCTTTCAACATTATTGCAAGATTAATCTACACTGCTGTGTGCGGCTGCAGATCATTCATTCTTATTGCTATTTTTATTCTACTGTTAATGGGCATGTGGGTAGATCCCACTTTGTGACAATTACAAACAAAGCAGCCACCAACATTCTAATATATGTCTTTTGGGGAACATATATAGGGTATACACTCAGGAATACCGGAATTTAAATAAACCTGGCCCAATCTGCATACAGTGCATTTTCCAATAGTGATCTATTCATTTTTAAAAATATAATAAAAATAAGTAAAACCTATCATTTCCCTTATGTTACTATTAAATACTTTTGAGATCCTGTTAGTTGCCACACAAATCGTCATTTTTTCCCTCTGTGTTCCAGTATCATTTAATCACCACCTCTATCACAGAAGTGACCACACAACATTATAATTCATTTTTTACATTTGTTTCCATAGCCCCAGAAAAGCAGGGGTGAAATCTAACACAACTTTGTATTCCCAGCTCATATAATACACTCAGGATTTTATGAACAAATAAATGAATGTCTAGATAAAATAACAATAATTTAAAATATGCAAGCTAGTTTATCACTTACCTCTGTTTCTTTCATTAACAAGTTTAGTTCAGATATTTGACTCTTCACCTGGCTTTCCTTACCAATAAGGTAATCAATATCCTTTGAAAGCTTTTCCTGTTGAAACATATTCATAACACAAATGGACAAAATGGGAGTTTAGCAAAGACTTTGCAGAATTTTTTTTTTTAATTACACAGGACTCCTCTTCTACAGCCTCTGATAAACAGATAATAAAATCAACTATGGCAATTATCATTATTAACCCAGAGTAAACAGTTAATGGCCTTAGGCACAGAGGGTCAAAGGATGTATGAAAGATTAGAATCAGTTGGAAAAAAGAACAAGGCAATAATGGTTAAATTAGTCAAAACTTCTGAATATAAAAATAGTACATTTTTATTGTTTCGTTATCATTCCTAGAGCTCCTGCTCCTAAGGCTTCTAAGTAAATGGAAGAGCAGCAATTCAAATAGTTTTGTCTTCAGATTTTATAATTTACTCTCACAAACACCCACGTGCACACACACACACACCTATACACAATAGTAGCAACAAAGAGACTTCCAAAATAATACTGACAGT
Source organism: Nomascus leucogenys (assembly GCF_006542625.1). NCBI lineage: Eukaryota > Metazoa > Chordata > Mammalia > Primates > Hylobatidae > Nomascus > Nomascus leucogenys. Next base: position 123,125,381 of record NC_044382.1, read on the forward strand.
CCATCCCAGCCTATTAAATAATTACACAATAATGAAAATACAGTTTTATAAAAATAGGCAATTTCCAGAGCTCATTGAATAATCTCTCTGTAAGGCAGACCTTTTTAAATAAGTATAGTTTCTTTCCCACAGAAATACCATCAGAGGTTTTGGTGAGATCCCTGGTCTTGCCCAGAAAACCTACTCTGAAATACACAAAAACCAAAACACAAAAGCCCCGAAACACCATGGGGTAAAAAGTTGTAACAGAAAAATGTATTGAGAGTCTAAATAAGAATAAGAACATCCAGAAAACGCCTTTCAAGCTGTAGCCCTTAAAGGCCAATCTCAGCATTTCAGGCTCAGTTACCACCGATGACTTGAAACGAAAAGGGTGCTCAACAAGAGGGCACTATTAAACACTAAACACTATTCCACAGGCTGAGAGGTATGTCTCAGCACCAAGCTGAAAGCAAAATGGCAATTCTGATAATACCATCCCTAACAGGCCTATGTGGAGATCAGAAGTACTAGGTGCAACGTGGGGGTACTCTTTTTTAACTAGGGTAGCAATAAGATAAATTTGGCCATTTAAATTGAAGTAAGGCTTAGCTGTATGATAGCAGCTTAAATTAGAACTACAAGATAGGAAAAGATAAGTTAGTTGACTCAAAGAGGTAAGGACCAGAGAAGAATAGATGGCAGAATTCAGGCGCATGATGTAAAAGCACCACACACTCTGAGTTTTAATGCTCAAAGTATCTGGCCAACTATACGTTTATCAGAGAATAGCTTTTCTCTGAGACAGCTCCAGTCATAATAGTCCCCTCAAATCTAGCCAGTTTGTTTTAAAAGACTAGATCAGTTTTAACCAAGAATCAGAATGTCCATTTATTCACAGGTCTCCAAAAAGTATATGTACCACACACTGAAAACAGGCACTGAAATTAAAATGTAAAAAGACAAGGCTACCTCTAACTCCTTTAGATAAATCACGACCCCAGTTCTTTAGGAACTAATCAGAAGCTAATTTCTCAGGGACTTCAAAACTGCTCAGAAGCTTTCCTCTGGATCAGTGGCTCTCAAACACTAGTGTATATCAGAGTCTCCTGAGGGCAAACCAAGAACCCTGAGGAGACGCAGCTGAGTCCAAGGAGGCCAGTTGTAAGGCATGTACCATAGGTTGTAAGGCATGTCCCTGACACTGTTGTAAAGAGAAAGAACTCCAGAGACACAGTCTCCCTTATATATTCAGCAGTCCTCATCAACTCTTGTGTGTGAGGAAACTGTCCAAGCCCAGGCAAAGAATCACCCTAAGGTTCAAGGAAACAATCCTAGGAGCTTACACAAGGCTGGGAAGAGTGCCTGTTCCCCATCAGCCAGACAAAAAAAAAAAAAAAAAAAAAAAAAAATCTCAAAATTCACAGGGCATTGAAAAGAGTAATCAAAGGCTTTAACTTCAATAATCAGATAAAATTAGCCCTTAGAATTAAATGCAGTTCTGTCCTGCCTCACAAAAGACCCAAACATTTCCAAGTAACTTAATCACATACTCAAAGAAGATAGCATTTGTAGGAATACAAAACTATCCAATAACTGGCAGTCAATCAAAAATTACCAGGCATGCAAGGTAGCAGAGAAATATAAACTCTAATTAAAAAAAAAAAATCAAAACTGACCTAGTAGTGAAACAGATGAAAGAATTAGTAGCTAAGAACAATTATATAATTATACCTGTATTCTGTATGTGCAGAGTAGAGCACAACATAAAAATAAAATGCAAAACACAAAACAGTTTCCATATATGCAATAAGGCAGAGGCAAAAAATGCATACACATATTGTTAAAGAGAGGAAAGAAACAAAATGGGTAGTAGGTACATAGATGATTTCTTTTAAAAATATTGTTTAAACGGAAAAAGAATAAAACAAAAAGATAGTAGTGTACCGCTGCCTGCTTTGCTGTTGATTATGAAATTTGCAAGTTTTAAACATCATCAATAAAGCTAACACAAAGGAAGTAATTCAGGTTTCTTTTTTTTTTTTTTTTTTTTGAGACAGAGTCACACTGTTGCCCAGGCTGGAGTGCAGTGGCGCAATCTCGGCTCACTGCAAGCTCCGCCTCCTGGGTTCACACCATTCTCCTGCCTCAGCCTCTTGAGTAGCTGGGACTACAGGCGCCCGCCACCATGCCCAGCTAATTTTTTTGTGTGTATTTTTAGTAGAGATGGGGTTTCACCGTGTTAGCCAGGATGGTCTCGATCTCCTGACCTCGTGATCCGCTGGCCTCAGCCTCCCAAAGAGCTGGGATTACAGGTGTGAGCCACGGAAGTAATTCAGTTTTAAATGGTAAGCGTGCCACCAGAATGAACAAAATACTAATTCTATAGGCAAGAAATAAGAATCAAGTGTCTTAATACAGCCACAACCCTTTAAAGTATGTCAATCCTACGTATACATCCATTATCATAGACATTGGGCTCATTTGGGTATCATGATGAAGTGTCCTTCATCGTTCTCTCTTCCCCCAGAATTCAGAGCTAATACAACGTACGTGTCAATATATGCTGGGCCTTATCAGTACCACAAATAATTGTTGATCAGAAATACTAACAACCTACTATTAGTAGGTCACTAAGTAACACTTTAACTCATTTTAGTACAAAAGACACCATATAACACACCATGATTTTATAAATGAAAAGTTAAAGGCATAAAGTAAAGTTACGAAGAATCAAAATTCTGTTCCAAAAATAAGTCCTACCTTTAAGGTTTTGTAGGCACTGCTCATAGTGGTTACACGGTGGTTGGCATGATTACCACCCAACTTACACAGATGGCAAACTGGCCTCCTACATAATTCACAGTACATGTTTATTCTCTCTGTTTCATGTTCTGGGCACATTAAAATCTATTGAGTAAAGAATAAAAGTGTGATTAAAGATCTAGGTTTCGAGTAATCTGACAAATTATCAAAATACAAAGATTTGCTTTATAAAATCACTAAATAAAGCCATTTAAATGAATATGAATGTAAAAAGAAGAATGGTTGATATACCACATGAAAATTCTCTATATCGGAATTACTATTTTTCAGTTGAGGGTTCAAATGATTAATATGTAGATGTTGTCTACGGCCATACCCCTCTGAACATGCCCGATCTCGTCATAATATGTAGATGTTATTTCTCCAAAACTTGTTAAGAGTTTCATTCCTATCAGATTCAAATGGAATGAACACTTAACCAAGTTAGAAAGGCCATCTGACCACACTGATAAGGCAATTCTTAATGATCATAGTCAATATTTTTAATGAAGTACCATAGCAATTTATGAGACTCATGGCCTCAGTAACAGAAATCTGTTGCTAAAAGAGTCTCTGAAAACTTTATAAGCTTCTAGATGTGTTTCCTTTTACAAATTAATTACAAATGCACTGACCAAATTTGGAACTGTTTTCCTGATTTGATTGTCTACCTTTTTATTTACTTTGTAAACTATTATCATAGAGGATTAAAATCTATCGAATAACATAAAATTTTATGTAAAATAACTTTTCATTTGAAAGAAAGGGGAGATTCCTTTAAGTTAGTATGTTAATAAAATCAAAAGTTGTTAAAGATTCCAATAGATTAGATTTTAAGCAATTGTAACTTGTCTGATAACTTATAGACATTTTTTTCTTTCTTTCTTTATGAGACAGAGTTTCGCTCTGTCGCCCAGGCTAGAGTGCAGTGGTGCGATCTTGGCTCACTGCAACCTCCGCTCACTGCAACCTCCACCTCCTGGGTTCAAGCAATTTTCCTGCCTCAGCCTCCCAAGAAGCTGGGATCACAGGCATGTGCCACCATGCCCAGCTATTTTTGTAACTTATAGACATTTAAAAGGAACAAACAAAAAGTACAATATAGAAAGTCCTAATACCAATATATAAGTTCAGGAGAAAAACAATTGGAAAAGGTTTCAAGGTTTTCAGCATGTCCAAGTTTCTACATCCCCAAAGCCATTACATTTAAAATAAAATACAAAGTTTGTCCATCTGCAAGAAATGATCAAAAGAACTCAAAGTTATAGGCAAATATTCCATAGCAATAAGGGACACCATTTTGGACACCGTTTTAAAATTTTACTATATTGAGTAGCACTAACTACCGGAAAAATGAAATGTTTCTCAGTATAACCTATCCATCTTTCTTTGGTCTTCTCTTATCAATCTTTTATTATATTTATAAATAGAAACTGTAAGGCTATGCTCAAAATTTCCTTAAATCTTTAATTCACAAAGACCCAAGCCTAATAAAATTCATTTAATCAAAGGTTATCTCATGGTAGAAATCAATGTAATCATTTAAAAGAAACATTAAAACATGAGGTTGAAGTCACAAATTTTTAAAAATTGATGGCCTTGAGCATTTAAAATGAGGAACATAATATAGGATTAAAAGCTATCTGATGAATCTACTGCCAGACTGACACAGTTTGAGAAAGGACATTCAAAATGTGATAGCATAGATTGCTTTTGCCTTAATCTACCAATCCTTCACTATTTAATATAAGAAATAGCTCATAGTTTCAAAAACACTTTTGAGATTTTTTTCCCCATTTTTTATTACAAATTAAAGGTTTTACACTTAAGAATGCAAGTAGATTTTCATACACAAGTCACTAAGTTATAAGCAGTAAGAACTTTGAAAAACTCAACCATAGGTTTTTAAAATCTATATACATCAGAAGGAAGTGAAGATATCAAAAGATCAGTTTCTTTCCAGGCACACAGCAGGGAAAACAATACATAAACTTCTTTTGAGCAATATTAAAGAAATTACTCAGAATGTTTAAGAAATGCAAACTCTACTTTAGATAACATATAACCATTATATCACAAGCTACAAAATATTAGGCTGCAATTACTTTTATTCACTGTACAATTTTAGCTAACTAAAACAAAAATATGTTTCGCAGTCAAACCTTTTAAGCAATTATGGATTTATGAAACTGAAGCACAAAAATGCTTTTTAACTTTAATCATTTCAATCTTAAAGAGTATATCTGAGATAACCTTTCTTTAATCACAGTTATCATTACAAACATTCATTTATTGTATTATATCACACTGGATTGTAATAGAATAAACCACAATATTGCCCTCCTTTGGTGGGGATGTTTAGCCCCATAGTAACTCCAGCCAACTAGGCCTTAAGTTCTTATACCTGCTTTTAAAGTTATTTCCTTTCTGTCAAGTTCTAGACTTAATAATTTATTTCATAACATTAAGTACATAAGTTTCATAACATTAAGTTAAAATAATATTCTAACTTAATAAAAACGTCACTTACCTTGGGTCTAAAGTTAGTCGTTGGACCAACATACTCATGTTGAGCTTTTATAGTACCCCAAGGATGATGAATTTTGAAGCATTCATTGCAGTAACTTGCACTACAGTCCATGCAGCTTTTTGTGGATTCTTGAGGTGGTGGTTTACAAAGGTCACACATAATGGCTGTGGCTGCCCTAGCTGCCTGACGATATCTTTCCACAATAGTTTCCAAAGTGAAGTTTCGAAACAGACCATTGATTCCTCGTTCTCCAAGATCCACATCATGCTCACAGCCAGGGCAAGGGAAAATAGTTGTCCTCGGGGTCAATGAATTGCGCTTCCAGCCTGTGTAATTAGTAAGTCTTTGTTTAGTTACAGCTGTGGGAAAATGATTAGAATGAAGAAAAGAGGAGTCACGCCTTAGAGACACATCTACAAATGTATCACAAAAATAGTATCCGAAGTGGCTCCACGTGAAACTTGTATTGTGAAAATGTTTTTAAAAATTTTTCCTTAGTATACAAAAGACAAGCCCAAGTTATTAAATAGTTATCAAATCAAAAAGGAAAATATTCTATAGTAAACCCACATAAAACCCACATTAAATCAAACATAGATATAAAGATAAAACACATAATACAATACTACATGGGGTTAAGATCTTTTAAAATTATATAATTAGCATTTATAGTTAGTATTATATACCATATCCAAAGGCATTTAAAAGAACAATCTTTGCTGACTGACAGGAAATGAATCGATACATAAAAGAGCAGGGGTCCCTAGCACAAAGCCCATGAAGAGACCCAGGCAGATTCATGAACTATTTGAAATTCTGCACAAAATATTCCATCTATATACATACGCATATTTACTGCTAAAAATCCGCAGCTTTTATCAGATTTTCAAAAGAATATGTGATGTGACCACAAAATTTTTAACAACACTACAACAGAAGGTTTCCCACGTAGTATTGTTTTATCTGGAAAAATTCAGCAGGGAAGATCATTAGTTAATTGAGTGCAATCTATAGAAGAGTGAAAAATTCATTCATAGACCTATAATTTAGTGATTTTTAAGAGGGACCAACCATTTAATATCTTCTTATGACCTGAAACAAAGAATCATTAAGATTACTTAATTCAGTAAGCCAAAAGTTACCCCAAAAACACTACAAATAATTTTACAACATATATAAAACAATGAATGACCTTAAACATCACATTTTTGTTCAGTATTATCCCAATTTTAATAAATCAAGAAACCAATGCATGACAGTCCTTACCCACTGGTTCACAAGAATCCAGGTTGTCCATTTACCACAGGTGCATGCATACCATGCATACCACATTCCCCCATTTGTAAATCTGTTCTTTTTTTTTTTAGACGGAGTCTCACTCTGTCGCCCAGGCTGGAGTGTGATCTCAGCTCACTGCAACCTCCGCCTCCCGGGTTCAAGCAATTCTCTGCCTCAGCCTGCCGAGTAGCTGGGATTACAGGCGCCCACCACCACGCCTAGCTAATTTTTATATTTTTAGTACAGATGGGGTTTCACCACCTTGGCCAGGCTGTTCTGGAACTCCTGACCTCGTGATCTACCTGCCTCAGCCTCCCAAAGTGCTGGGATTACAGGCGTGAGCCACCGCACCCGGCCGTAAATCTGTTCTTAAGAGTACGTAGTCTTAGTTGCCCAAAAAATAACTCCCTTAACATAACTTCCTAACCTACACCTTCTTTCATACCACCATGTATCCAACACCAAAAATGAATGGCTGAATTTGGTATACCACATTACAAAAGGTCTTTAAACAGCTACATCAATATACCCTTTGCATATAACTGTCATCACTCAAAAGAATATCTTAAAAGATGTCTGACATGATATCAGTTCAGGTAAAATTTAGCAATCAGCCCATAATATTACTTATTGGAAGTGATGTTAATAGCATGCTATATGGCATTGGGCCCCAAAATCTACTTATACAACAAACATGCAGAATATTTTTAATACCTTCATTTAAAGAAATTTTAACACCTTTACATTTTTAAACATTAATGCATACAAAAAAGCTGCCCCATAAAAATTTGAAAATCCTAAAATATATTCAGGTAATAATTCTAAAAACATGCAATACAATCCAAAATCTTTCACACCACAGCAGGCATATCATGAAATAAGCAGCAAAGCTACTTTTAAATCACATGCCAATGAAAATTTCATTTAGGAAAGAAAACAAGCCAAACAATTCTGGAAATGGTATGGCGCAGTGGTCAAGTTTAAACAGATGGAAATTCATATATAATTGCAGGTTTCCACACATGAAATAGGTGATGAAAATTTAGATAAATAGAAAAATAATCTCAAAAATGTTAAAAAATGAGTTATTTTTGGTTTTATGAAGATTATGACCAATTAAAGTAATGGGATAATGAAAAGTAAATAATGACAACAAAATCAAGCTTTAACATGTATGCTGGTGACACCCAGAATTGGGTCCTCAGAAATTTGAGAAAAAAAAAAAAAAAGTTTCATCCCTTTTCTGTATACCTCTGCTAATGTATTTTCACAGTTAAAAAAAAAAAAGGTGTGAAACACTAAACTTCTTAAATCAGACATTAAATTAAGACATGTAATTTTTCACAACTCATTCAAATAGATATCTTGGCTATCTTTCTAAACAGATCTTGAAAGCTCTTTTTTTTTGAGGGGGAGTCTCGCTCTGTCACCCAGGCTGGATTGCAGTGGCGTGATCTCGGCTCACTCCAAGCTCCGCCTCCTGGGTTCACACCATTCTCCTGCCTCAGCCTCCCGAGAAAATGGAACTACAGACGCCCGCCACCACGCCCAGCTAATTTTTTGTATTTTTTAGTAGAGATGGGGTTTCACCATGTTAGCCAGGATAGTCTCGATCTCCTGACCTCGTGATCCACCTGCCTCGGCCTGCCAAAGTCTGGGATTACAGGCGTGAGCCACCGCGCCTGGCCGAATGCTCTTATATATTTCTTACAAATGCTAAAGAACTTTTATTTCATCTGTATCATACTTCTTTCATTGTTTTCATAAAAACAAACAGTAGATGTTCAGAGCAATAAAGAAAATGAGAATCTTAGGATATTCTGGGAAATAATATCTTTAATGAAAAAATCAAGGCAATGGAATTAAGAACAAAATGGAAGAGTCAACTTTCTACTTTCCATGGCTGTGCCATCTGATACAGTACCCATTAGCCACATGTGACTTTTAAAATTTAATTAAAATTAAATAAAATTTAATATTCACTTATTTGGTTACCATAGCCATATTTCAAATTCTCAAGAGACACATGTAGCTAATGGCTACCATATTATATGACAGAGGGTTGAACATTTCTATTATAGTAGAAAGTTCTATCGCATAGTATTGCTCAATTGCATTAGACAATGAAAAAGAAAAATAGAGGCATCATCACAAACTAGACTGAAGGACTATAACTAGAGGAAGGACTAGATTGCAGCTCTGACAGAGCAGCATGTGGAGGCTAGCATTGTGAAATTTTGCTCCAGAACGACTACAGAAATAAATTAGGAAAGCTGAGAGGACCCACAGACCCCCTGAAGGTAGCAGATTGCTCCTACAGGACCTGGGAGACACCCTAAATACTGCAAGGGCCCAAACTGTGGAAGTGGGAAAGGGAGATTGTCTGCCCCCGAACACACCTCTACTGGGGAAACTGAAGGCCTGGATAACGGGAGATTTTGACCTTACCTGGAGCTGAGTCAATTTAGAGAGCTGAGTGAAATACAAGCGTAGAGGAAGCAGTGGGAAAACCCCTGGAAGCTCACTGGGCCTCCATCAAGTCGTTTTTGCCTGAACTCACAGGGGTCCTTCCGGAGAATGGCCAGAGGCTCTGGGAAATGGCCACAGGGAGAAGGAAACCTCCAGATGAAGTTTGTAACAATTTGAACTGATGGAGAAGCCTCCTGGCCAGAACTTGGGGGAGGGTGTAAATCCAGTGTGCAGACTCCACAGGTGGGAGAAGGAAAGCCATACTTGCTTTTGCAGCTGGGAGGCGGGTAGACTGGGGCAAGTTCTCAGCCCTGCTCACCCACTGCCTGGAAACAAACTTGGTACTGTTGTTGGGGGCACAGTGGAAGTGGGACTGGCCCTTCGGACTGTGTGGGAGCTAGGTGAGGCCTGTGACTGCCGGCTTTCCCTCACTTCGCTGACAACCTGCATGACACAGGAGAGGTGGCCATAATCCTCCTAGGAACATAACTCCACTGACCTGGAAACCTCATCCCCCAATCCCCACAGCAGCTGCAGCAAGAGCTGCTCAAGGAGAGTCGGAGCTCAGACACGCCTAGCCCTGCCCCCACCCAGTGGTCTTTCCCTACCTACCCTGGTAACTGAAGACAAAGGGCATATAATCTTGGGAGTTCTAGGGCCCTGCCCCCTGCCTGTTCCTCCCCATACTCTCTGGAAAGTGCCACCTCCTGGTAGGAGGCCAACCAGCACAAAAATAGTACATTAAACCACCAAAGCTAAGAAGCCTCAAAGAGTCCATTTCACTACCTGCCACCTCCATCAGAACAGGTGCTGGTGGTATCCATGGCTGAAAGACCCAAAGATGGTTCACATCACAGGACTCTGGCAGACAACACCCAATACCAGCCCAGAGCCTGGTATACCTGCTGGGTGGATAGATCCAGAAGAGAGAACAATCACTACAACTCGGCTCCCAGGAAGGCACATCCATAGGAAATGGTGAAGAGTACTACATCAAAAACAACCCGTGGGACAAAAGGAACTGAACAGCAACCTTGAGCCCTAACATTTCCTCTGACCGAGCCTACCGAAATGAGAAGAAACTGGGAAATCACCTCTGGTAATATGACAAAACAAGGTTAACACCAGCAAAAATCACACTAGCTCACCAGCAAGGGACCCAAACAAGAAGAAATCCTTGATTTACCTGAAAAAGAATCCAGGAGGTTACTAAGCTAATCAAGGAGATGCCAGAAAAAGGCAAAGCCCAGTGTAAGGCAATCCAAAAAAATGATACAAGTGAAGGAAGAAATGTTCAAGGAAATAGATAGCGTACATAAAAAACAATGAAAACTTCAAGAAACAATGGACACACTAATAGAAATGCAAAATGCTCTGGCAAGTCTTAGTAACAGAATTGAACAAGCAGAAGAAAGAAATTCAGAGCTCGAAGACAAAGTCTTCAAACTAACCCAATCCAACAAAGACAAAGAAGAAAGAATAAGAAAATATGAACAAAGCCTCCAAGAAGCCTGCAACTACGTTAAATGACCCACCCTAAGAATAATCAGTGTTCCTGAGGAAGAAGAGAAATCTAAAAGTTTGGAAAACATATTTGGGGGAATAATCGAGGAAAACTTCCCCAGCCTTGCTAGAGACCTAGATATCCAAATACAAAAAGCACAAAGAACACCTGGGAAATTCATCGCAAAAAGATCACTGCCTAGGAACACTGTCGTCAGGTTATCAGTTAAGATAAAGGAAAGAATCTTAAGAGCCGTGACACCAAATACCAGGTAACCTAGGGAAAACCTATCAGATTAACAGCAGATTTCTCAGCAGATACCCTATAGGCTAGAAAGGACTGGGGCCCTATCTTCAGCCTCCTAAAAAAAATCATCAGCCAAGAATTTTATATGCAGCGAAACTAAGCTTCATTTATGAAGGAAAGATAAGTCTTTTTCAGACAAACAAATGCTGAGAGAAGTCACCACTACCAAGCCTCTTCTAAAACAACTGCTAAAAGGAGCTCTATATCTTGAAACAAATCCTGGAAACACATCAAAACAGAACCTCTTTAAAGCATAAAACACACAGGACCTATAAAACAAAAATAAGATTAAAAAAAAAAACAATGTATACAGGCAAAAAATAGCACAATGAATGAAATGGTACCTCATATTCTCAATACCAACTGAATGTAAATGGCTTAAATGCTCCACTTAAAAAAAGATAAAGAATTGCAGAACAGGTAAGAATTCACCAACCAACTTCAAGAGACTCACCTAACACATAAGGATTCACAAAAACTTAAGGTAAAGTGGTGGAAAAAGACATTTCATGTGAATGGACACCAAAAGCCAGCAGAAGTAGCTATTCTTATACCAGACAAAACAAACTTTAAAGCAGTTTAAAAAGACAAAGAAGGACATTATATAATGATAAAAGGCCTTGCCCAACAGGAAAATATCACAATCCTAAACATATACACACCTAACACAGGGGCTCCCAAATGTATAAAACAATTACTAACAGACCTAAGAAATGAGATAGACAGCAACACAGTAATAGTGGGAGGTGTCAATACACCACTGACAGCCCTACACATGTCATCAAGACAGAAAGCCAACAAAGAAACAATGAATTTTTTTTCTTTGAGATGGAGTTATGCTCTATCACCCAGGCTGGAGTGCAGGGGCATGATCTCAGCTCACTGCAATCTCCACCTCGTGGGTTCAAGAGATTCTCCTGCCTCAGCCTCCCGAGTAGCTGGGATTACAGGTGGGTGACACCAGGCCCAGCTAATTTTTGTACTTTTAGCAGAGACAGGGTTTCACGATGTTATCCAGGCTGGTCTCGAACTCCTGACCTCAGGTGACCCTCCCACCTTGGCCTCCCAAAGTGCCAGGCCACCATACCCGGCCAGAAACAATGGATTTAAACTATTCCTTGGAACAAATGGACCTAACAGTTACATGCACAACATTCCATCCAACAACCACAGAATATACATTCTATTCAACAGCACATGGAACTTTCTCCAAGATAGACCATATGACAGGCCACAAAATGAGCCTCAATAAATTTAAAAATATTGAAATTATATCAAGCACTCTCTGAGACCACAGTGGAATAAAACTGGAAATCAACTCCACAAGGAACCTTCAAAACCGTGCAAATACATGGAAATTAAATAACCTGCTCCTGAATGAGCACAGTGTCAAAAAAAAAATGAAATCAAGATGAAATTTAAAAATTCTTCAAGCTGCATGACAATAGTGACACAACCTATCAAAACTTCTGGAACACAGCAAAGACAGTGATAAGAGGAAAGTTCACAGCCCCAAACACCTACATCAAAAAGTCTGAAAGAGCACCAAGAGACAATCTAACGACACCCCTCTAGAAACCAGAAAAACAAGTACAAACCATACCCAAACCTAGCAGAAGAAAGGAAATAAGCAAGATCAGAGCAGAACTAAATGAAATTGAAACAAATGAAAAAAAACCCACAAAAGATAAATCAAACAAAAAGCTGATTCTTCGAAGATAAATAAAATTGATACACCATTAGCAAAATTAACTAAGAGGAGAGATAATCCAAATAAGCTCAATAAGAAATGAATCAGGAGATATTACAACTGACACCACAGAAATACAAAAGATCATTCAAGGCTGCTATGACTACCTTTACGTGCATAAACTAGAAAACCTAGAAGAGACAGATAAATTATTGGAAAGATACAACCTTCTTAGCTTAAATCAGGAAGAATTAGATACCCTGAACAGGCTAGTAACAAGCACCAAGATTGAAATGGTAATTTAAAAATTATCAACAAAAAAAGTCCAGGACCAGATGGATTCACAGCAGAATTCGACCAGACATTCAAAGAACAACTGGTACTAATCATATTAACACTATTCATTGAGACAGAGAAAGAGGAACCCTCCCGAACTCATTCTATGAAGCCACTATCACCCTAATACCAAAACCAGGAAAGGACATAACAAAAGAAAACTACAGACCAGGCTGGGCGTGGTGGCTCACGATTGTAATCCCAACACTTTGGAAGGCTGAGGCGGGCAGATCACCTGAGGTCAGGAGTTGGACACCAGCCTGACCAACATGGAAGAAAAATCGTCTCTACTAAAAATACAAAAAAAAAATTAGCCAGGCATGGTAGTGCACGCCTGTAATCCCAGCTACTCGGGAGGCTGAGGCAGGAGGATCGCTTGAACCTGGGAGGCGAAGGTTGCGGTGAGCCAAGATCGTGCCGTTGCAATTCAGCCTGGGCAACGAGAGAAAAACACTGTTTAAAAAAATAATTAGCAGGTGTGGTGGCGTGAACCTGTAATCTCAGCTACTCAGGAGGCTGAGACAGGAGAATCGCTTGAACCGGGGAGGCACAGGTTGCAGTGAGCCGAGATCGCACCACTGCACCCCAGCCTGGGCAACAAAGAGCGAAACTCTGTCTCAAAAATAAAAATAAACTACAGACCAATATCCCTGATGAACACAGAAGCTAAAATCCTTAACAAAATACTAGCTAACTAAATCCAACAACATATCAAAAAGATAATCAATCCACCATGATCAAGTGGGTTTCATACCAGGGATGCAGGGATGGTTTAACATATGCAAGTCAATAAATATGACACACCACATAAACAGAATTAAAAACAAAAATCACATGATCATCTCAATAGATGCTAAAAAGGCATTTGACAAAATCTAGCATCCCTTTATGATTAAAACTCTCAGCAAAATCAGCATACAGGGAACATGCCTCAATATAATAAAACCCATCTATGACAAACCCACAGCCAATATAATACTGAATGGGGAAGAATTGAAAGCATTTCCTCTGATAACTGAAACAAGACAAGGATGCCCACTCTCACCACCCTTCTTCAGCATAGTACTGGAAGTCCTAGCCGGAGCAATCAGACATAAAGGGCAACCAAATTGGTAAAGAGGAAGTCAAACTATCACTGTTTGCTGATGATATGATTGTTTACCTCGAAAACCCTAAAGACTCCTCCAGAAAGCTCCTAAAACGGATTTAAAAAATTCAGGAAAGTTTCAGGATACAATATTAATGTACACAAATCAGTAGCTCTTCTGTACACCAACAGCGACCAAGCTGAGAATCAAATCAATAACCACTTTTACAATAGCTGCAAAAAAAACCCAAAAACCAAAAAAAGAACCAAGAAACTTAGGAATGTACTCAACCAAGGAAGTGAAGGACCTCTAGAAGGAAAACTACAAAACACTGCTGAAAGAAATCATAGAAGACACAAAAAAATGGAAACACATCCTATGCTCATGGATAGGTAGAATCAATATTGTGAAAATGACCATACTGCCATGAGCAATCTACAAATTCCATGCAATCCCCATCAAAATACCACCATCATTCATCACAGATTAAAAAAAAAATTTCTAAAATTCATATGGAACCAAAAAAGAGCCCACATACCCAAAGCAAGATTAATAAGCAAAAAGAACAAATCTGAAGGCATCACATTACCTAATTTCAAACTATACTGTAAGGCCACAGTCACTGAAACAGTATGGTACTGGTATAAAAATAGGCACATAGACCAATGGAACAGAATAGAGAACCCAGAAATAACCCAAATACTTACAGCCAACTGATCTTCAACAAAGCAAACAAAAACATAAAAGTGGGTAAAAGACATCTTTTTCAACAAATGGTGCTGGGATAATTGGCTAGCCGCATGTAGGAGAATGAAACTGGATCCTCATCTCTCACCTCATACAAAAATCAACTCAAGACGGATTAAAGACTTAAACCTAAGACCTGAAACTATAAAAATTCTAAAGATAACACTGAAGAAACCACTCCTGACTTTGGCTTAGGCAAGGAGTTCATGACCAAGAAGCCAAAAGCAAATGCAATAAAAACAAAGATAAATTGCTGCGACTTAATTAAACTAAAGAGCTTTTCCATGGCAAAAGGAATAGTCAGCAGAGTAAACAGACAACCCACAGAGTGGGAAAAAATCTTCAAAATCTATACATCTGACAAAGGACTAATATCCAGAATCTACAATGAACTCAAACAAATCAACAAGAAAAAACAATCCCATCAAAAAGTGGGCTAAGGACATGAATAGACAATTCTCAAAAGAAGATATACAAATGGTCAACAAACATATTTCAAAATGCTCAATATCACTATATGATCAAGGAGATGCAAATCCAAACCACAATGTGATACCACCTTACTCCTGCAAGAATGGCCATAAAAAAAAAAAAAAAAAAAAAAAAAAAAAAAAAAAAAAAGTAGATGTTGGCGTAGATGCAGTGAACAGGGAACACTTCTACACTGCTGGTGGGACTGTAAACTAGTACAACCACTACAGAAAAGAGTGTGGAGATTCCTTAAAGAACTAAAAGTAGAGACCAGGCACGGCGGATCACACTTGTAATCCCAACATTTTGGGAGGCCAGGGTGGGTGGATCACCTGAGGTCAGGAGTTCGAGACCAGCCTGACTGACATGGTGAAACCCCCGTCTCTACTAAAAATAGAAAAATTAGCCAGGTGTGGTGGTGCTCACTTGTAATCCCAGCTACTTAAGTGGCTGAGGCAGGAGAATTGCTTGAATCTGGTGGGCGGAGGTTGCAGTGAGCCGAGATCATGCCATCGCACTCCAGCCTGAGCGACAACAGCAAAACTCTATCTCAAAAAAAAAAAGTACCAAAAATGGAACTACCATTTGATCCAGCAATCCCACTAGTGGGTACTACCCAGAGGAAAAGAAGTCATTATACAAAAAAAGATACTTGCATACATATGTTTATGGCAGCACAGTTAGCAGTTGCAAAAACGTGGAAAAAACCCAAATGCCTATCAATTGACTGGATAAAGAAACTGTGGTATATATACAAGACGGAATACTACTCAGCCATAAAACGGAATGAATTAACGACATTCACAGTGACCTCAATGAGATTGGACACTATTATTCTTAGTGAAGTAACTCAGGAATGGAAAACCAAACATCATATGGTCTCACTCATAAGTGGGAGCTAAGCTATGAGGATGCAAAGGCATAAGAATAACACAATGGACTCTGGGGACTCAGGCAGAAAGGGTGGGAAGGGGGTGAGGGACAAAAGACTACAAATAGAGTGCAGTGCATACTGCTCGGGTGAGGGGTGCACCAAAATCTCACAAATCACCACTGAAGAACTTACTCATGTAACCAAACACCACCTGTACCCCAATAAACTATGGACATAAAAAATTTAAAAAATAAAAGAAAGAAAGAAAAGTAACGATGGCTTGGAAAGGTAAGGAAGTAATGCAGACCAAGAAATGCAATTTTATATATCAAACTGAATCTGTGGAGACAATAATATTTGCAAATTATGTGAATACCAGCACCTTACAGAATCTATTCTTTTTCCCACAAATCTTTCCTTCGAAGGTAGATTAAAAAGTCAGCATAATTTTAAAATACTCTAAAAATTTTCAAATCAGTTTATAGCAAATCCCCTAAAAAAGTCAGCTTTCAGTCATTCGTTTAACCATTTAAAGATCAAAGAGAAAATAAAGTATTTCAAAACAAAGAGAAGAGAGTCAGTTCATAACTAACAGGTTCCAAACCTCTGCCCGTTGCATCCTCTCCCATATTCTGGCTGCGACTTCCCCCATCGCTATCCCTGGACAGTTCATGAACTACCTATCCCAATGGTGGACACTACTGTTGGGCTTTGGTGTTTGGCAGTGGCCTGATACCTTATGCTGCCACCTTAATGCTTCTTTTGGTACATTCTGACTATTTGATGCCTATGAGTTATATTTACCTTTTGGGTATTATATCGGCATTCTTCACCCTGTAAAATTTATTGCTCTCAACTATCCTCTGAATCAAAAATGGGTAGTAGCTTTTTTAAAGCAAACTGCTCCTATCTCTCTTTCTAATTACTAAATTTCAACACTTAAAATTTATATTCTCAAAAGCCTGTAAGAAAAAGAATTATACGTGGCTTCTAATCGTGGCTATAAGATTTTTAAATCAAGAAATGCAGAAGAAAGAGAGAAAGACAGAAAGGGGATAAATTTCAGGTGTTAAGTATTCTCCCATGAAATAGATGGTGGTATCACCAGCATTCCATTAAAAAGCAGTCAATGTTATTTTTAAAGGTCAACTGGAGTAAAAATAAATTTAGTAAGATAGGTCGCCCCACCTTTTACATAGAATCAAATATTTCAGAAAGTCTAAAAAAGGAGTGTACATTTAACCACAAGTCGGTAAGACCTCAATGCTAAAACTCTGATGCCAAGTACTTTAAAACATCAACAAAGAAAAGACTCTATATGTACAAAACGAGCAAAGATATCATTAAATAGAAAAATAATCAATACCTTTAATCAAATTTTTCAATACATAAGAAAGCATTAGCTTATTTAACCATTTAAATGTAGCAATATCAAGCCCTGTTCACTAAGTAAATGCAAAGGATTTTTAAAGATATCTTACACAAAAAAACAAAAGCAGTATAAATCATTTTCTTCAAAAATATCTTGTCATGTATATTGACAAAATGCAAGCACCAGTAATCAGTGTTTTCTTTTAAAAACATCAGAACTTGCTTGGAAATTTAGTCCTGTTGACCTTTAAGTCGTTTCAACCCAATTTGTTCACTCTCTACACAATTTTGAAGACTTGACCACTGATGTTTAAGAACCTTACACAAGATTATTTAATTTAAATCTAACACTATATTGCCTGCGGCCACAAAAGCAATAAAACATTTTCTACCTCTCCACCCCACAGATCTCCGTTGTGATGCTGTGAACAATGAACAGAAAGCTGGATTTAGAATTTAATTTCAAAGAGAAGATTCACAACTTGTTAACAAAAGAGAAAGCGGTAACTGTGTCCTGAAAATAATACAATTATTGAATTAACAGTAAAAATGTGTTTTTCCTGGTACACATAGTATTTATGAAGCCAGTAGTATAAAACATCCATCAAGCAATCTTATTATAATCATTGTGGGTATAGCACTTAAGAGACAATACTTTGTCCTATATAGATTGGTATTTTTAAACAATCATACTTACAGTAAATGTTGCAAATACAAACTGAAATCAAACATCTTTTGACTTTTTACTGACCTAATAACTGTTAAAAAAAAAAAAAAAAAAAAAAAAACCTAAAACTGAACATATTCAGTTTAGACAACCAGAAAATACAAAATGCGGGGAAAGCTTACATATATATGATCAAAAGTATACAGTAATATGGCTTTTGTTTGTACATAATTTAATATGCTACTGTGTTATGCACACAAATCTTACTCTCCTTTCAAGTTACCCTTTAAAAAAAACTGTCAAAAATCTAATGCAAAATAATCCAAAAGAAATATATGAGCCAAAACTACAATATACTTAAGTTTAAATTTTCCAGTAGCCATATTAAAAAAATTGAAATTAATTTTAATAACGTTATTTAACCCACTATATCCAAAATACTATGATTTCAAAATATAAACAATATAACAATTATTAAAGATCATTTCACAGTCTTTTTTATTCTGTGTATTTTAACTCACAGCATATCTCAATTCATACTAGCCACATTTCAACCACTCAATAGCCACATGTGGCTAGTGGCTACTATACTGGACAATCCAGGTTTAATTAATCTCTTTATTAGACCAGTGGCAAAACTAGAATGGGTGCAGTGACTAAAGACTGTAATCCAAGCACTTTGGAAGGCCAAGGCACAAAGACTGCTTGAAGCCAGGAGTCTGAAACCAGCCTAGGCAACAAAGTGAGACCTTCATCTCCACAAAAAAAATTTTTTAATTAGCAGGGTGTGAGTGAGTGGCACGCACCTCTAGTCTCAGGTACTTAGGAGGCTGAGGCAAGAGGATCACTTGAGCCTCAGAGTTACCCAGTGAGCTATGATCAAGCCATTGCACTCCAGCCCAGGTAACAGAGTGAGACCCTGTCTCAAATAAATGTCTAAAGGATAAAAATTTAAAAAGAAAGCTGTCAGAAAAAAAGGAATAGTACTCATGAATCTACCAAAAAAAGAATTATACGCAAATGCCCAATAAATAGATGGCAAGTAACATCACATTTGCACTGCAGTGACTTCTACTAGTTTAAAACTGGTAAAGGACAATCCTAAAATTTGCATTAAAACCTCCACGAATGATTTCCATACTTGCAGCATTCTCACCCTTTGGGTGCTCTCTCTGTTAACTTGCTCTGTATGTGTTCTTGATAAAGGACTATGCTCTAGTAATTACATCTGTTATAAAGCTTTGCACAATGCTAAGGGGTGTGTGTCTTTAAAAAAAAAAAGGTAGGTCTATCTTGTTCATTGTTCTTAACCATTTAGCCATATCTGGTAGCCAGAAGGTGCTCAAATATTTGTTGAATGAATGAATGTCACTGGTATTTAATAAGGCATAGAACTTCAGTGCTGGAGATAAGGCATGTGACAGAACTGGCCCCACCTACCACCCATAGCAGAAATACCCTCCACAATACTGCAGACAGTGGCCACCCACCCATTGTTTTAAACAAAGTCTTCAGATACTGATGGCCAAATGCTGCATGGGTCACAGCCAAAGATATGTTTTGGCTGTCCTGCCCTATTGAGCTGGTGTAGTATTTTTAAATAATCTGAATTGAAAATATTTAAAAAAACAGATTTCACATGGAAACCACTATCAAGTTTTTGTGAAAAACCAGTAACTCTGACAATCTGGCATCTTCAACCCTGATAGCGCCAAGTGGTTACTGCCCCCTTTAACAAGGCATCCGTTTCAGTCTCCACTGTCCCAAACCACACCCTACTTCTCCAATAGGGAGTCCTAAAATCAGCTGGCTGCCGTCACTTTGGGCTGATGGTTTTCTTATAGTAGTTGAGCTAAAGGGAAAATCAAATATTTATTGTCTCCATATTTACAGCAAAAAACTAAAATGAAGGAGAGTCCTATATTTATTATGCCCGGGGCTCTCTTCATTAATGCACCCGTTTGGCCCTGCAGCATCTAAATTTGACACCTGATGTAAACACTTTGAGTGGCAGGAGTCTGATATACTTAGCCCATTTCATTTCTGGACAGCCTTAGTGGGGTGTGTGTGTGTGTGTGTGTGTCTTCTTTCATGCTAAGTTAAATCTGCTTTCCTATTCCATCTACTCATTGACCTGGAACCTCTGCTAGAGATATCCAGCATACTCGTTCTATCCATAAGAAAGCTATCATATTCTGCAGTCATCCCTTCTCATCTCCTGTAATTGTTCTTTACAGAGAAAAGTTTTCACACTCCACCATTCTAAGTTTCCCCTCTCAGGACATAAACTAACTTCATAGGGTTCTTCCGAAAGAAGAGGGAGAAACATCACAGTAATTCTATTTCAGATCTAGACAGTGAAATGTATGGTGTAATGGAGCTCATATTGCAAAAGACAAATGCCATTATTACTGAATATAAGCCATTGTGGCACGCCCTGTACAAATCCTGTGGCAGAGGTTTCTCATTCAACATCCATTCAACAAATATTAAGCATCTACAGAGTACCATGCTAGGTAAATTCCTGAAAACAGAAAATCATTCATCTTGTTCTTCATATGAATCACATAAAAAACTAGCCAAATCTTAACATTAAAAGCCCACAGAATTTTGTGAAATATGTATATAAGTGCAATCTAATTCTAAGGAGAAATATCTAGTACATAACTAAAATTTTATTTGTTTGTGCTAAATATTAATATACAAAAAGTTTTCTTTGGTCAATCAAGCAGGGGTTCCCAATTAGCCAATGAAGATCTACCAACAGAATACCAAGTTTTACCTAGTAGGACTGATTTCAAGCGATGCTGTCTTTCCCTAGTCAATGCACCAGATTGGTAGCAAGGGAGGAAACATAAAGGTGATGACTTCACAATGATCATGACCCTTTATAACTTCATACTCTCTGAGCTTTCTATTTGCCTGATGTGATGCTGCTTGTTTTTTCGTATATACATACAATTTCCATATGTGCAAACATCATCCATGTAACTAGTGATTGCCATTTTGCCATTTAAAGAAAAAAAAAACCATGTTTTAAAAACAGCATATCTACTCTTCTCCACTCTCTGATGGAGTCCACATAAGCATCACCCAAGGAGTCTCCCTGTTACAGACAGACCAAAAGAAGATAACATTTTCTAAAATATAACTTAGATTTCTTTCTGAAAAGTTTTTTTTTACAAGATTAAAAACTTACTCCTATACTTTAAGAGGGAGAAACTGACAGAGTGGACAAAAAGATTAAACTTGAAACCTCAAAGCCCAAAATGGGAAGCACCACGCTGAAGTGTGATACTTAGGACCACCACTGACTCTCCTCCATAAGGACATGGCTAACATGAGACTGTGTTGCTTCCACTCACTTTGGTCCTTGCAGCTGACTTCTGTACTAGTATTTGGCCCTGAATTTCAGTGTCTCCAGTGATTTCAAATTAATTTTGTTCTACATGAATCCTGCAATGTCTGTCCAGAAGAAAAAGTAACATTATCTCAACAAGAAACAATTTAAACATTGGCCATGTAATAAAGATATATGTGTTGTACATCAATTTCATTTTCTATACATTACCACAGAATTCTACTACTATTTATGATGTTCAAAATCCTTCTTTTAAAAACAGACAAAAATGGACAGAAGATGGACGCAGTGGCTCATGCCCATAATCCCGGCACTTTAGGGAGCCAAGGTGGGCAGACTGCTTCAGCCCAGGAGTTTAAGACCAGCCTGGACAACATAATGAAACAAAAATATACAAAAATTAACTGGGCATGGTGGCACCCACTTGTAGTCGCAGCTACTCAGGAGGCTGAGGTGGGAGGATCACTTGAGCCCAGGAGAGGGAGGCTGCAGTAAGCCAGTATTGGACCACTGCACTTCAGCCTGAGAGACAGGGAGAGACTCTGTCTCAAAAAAAAAAAAAAAAAAAGATGAGGGATAAAGAAAATAAAACCCTCAAATGGGACCAGATGGGACAAAATGACAAAAAATAATTCCCTTAAAAGTTATCTAGGACTAGCCATTAGGTAGTCCCACTCCTTAACTCTGCAGTATTTATTTACCTATTACCATATATGAATGTTTTCCTAGTTAGTATTTCAGGAGTCTATTATTTTATGTATCAAGTACATCGCACAGTCAGAATAATTCCTAAAGACAAACATAGGTTTTTGTTTGTTTGTTTGTTTGAGACAGAGTTTCACTCTTGTTGCCTAGGCTGGAATGCAATAGTGCGATCTCGTCTCACCGTAACCTCCACCACCCAGGTTCAAGCAATTCTCCTGACTCAGCCTCCCAAGTAGCTGGGATTACAGGCATGAAGCACCATGCCCAGCTCATTTTGTATTTTTAGTAGAGATGGGGTTTCTCCATGTTGGTCAGGCTGGTCTTGAACTCCTGACCTCAGGTGATCCACCCGACTCGGCCTCCCAAAGTGCTGGGATTACAGGTGTGAGCCACTGTGCCCAGCTTTACAAACACAGTTAATAAGGAGTTTAACACATAGTTTATGTTCAATATCCAATATCTACTTCCAGTATGTATCAAAAGACGAGACTTCATTTTGACATTTTAACAGTGGGGGAGGACCCTTTATAACTATAGTTTTAATTTATTCACCTGGAAAAATTAACTGTCAAGATGACAAAAATAATTTTCCTTCCAGCTACCACTGAATATATATCTATAAGCTTACCCCCACTACCATCCCAGCCCACAGTTCTAACACATACCTGGTCTGTTAATTCGGTCAATTTTATCCATACTAGGGGAGGGGAGCCGAAGTCGAGGACTGCTTTGATTGGAGTTGTCTGATCCCACATCGTTGAATGAATCATCAAGAGTCAGCAGGAGTTCTTTTACACATTTATGACAGATACTATGTTGGCAAGGGAGAATCAATGGGTGGGTAAACAGCTCCTTGCATGCTGGGCAAATGAGCTCCCTTTCGATATTCTTAATGGTAACCTTGAGAGTAAAAGAATCCAAGTTAAAGGCTCTTAGTGGGTAAATATATTAACATTCTTATACCTCTTGAATAAGTACATGTGTTTATTTTTCCAAAAAGAATTAAGAAAATGATTTTTTAAATTTTAAATTTCTTTTCTGCAATAAAATTCGATACCATCAACTGCCCTCAACACCCATAACCCAGAACTGAAGGAACATGAGATAGTAAAAGGCAAAAATGAAGAGAAACATTACGTAAAATATTAGGGGACCATGATATTTTATCAAAAATTATAAAGCCATCATTCGAATCTCCATCACCAGTGCACTGATTTAGGACTTCGGTGAAATCCTAAAAGTAGATCATGTCAATACAAATTTTGAATATAGCACTAAGGGTAAGACTATATTCTTATTTAGTGAATTAACACCGTGACTGACAAATAACAGGAGCTATTAAACACTAGCTGAGTCGGTATGTTCATGGAACCCTAGTTGGTATCTATTTACAAGCTGAATTATCAGCAATTTTCTACATTAAATGCGACCATTTTTCATTAATGCCTGAGGTTCTCATGCTGTATATCAAAGCAATTATCTTAAAAGCACGTTATGAATATGTATTAGTCCATTTTCACACTGCTATAAAGAAATACCTGAGGCTGGTTAATTTATAAAGAAAAGAGATTTAACTGACTCACAGTTCCACATGGCTAGGGAGTCCTCAAGAAACTTACAATCATGGCAGAAGGGGAAGCAGATCTGTGTTACGTGGTGGCAGGTGAGAGAGAGCAAGAGAAGGGAAACTGCCTTATAAAACCATCGGATCTTATGAGAATTCACTATCACAAGAACAGCATGGGGAAAATCTACCCCTGTGATTCAATCGCCTCCCACCAGGTCTCTCCCTCAACACCTTGGGATTACAATTCAAGATAAGATTTGAACCTAATCAAATCATTCTGGCCCTGGCCTCTCCCAAATCTCATGTCCTCACATTTCAAAACCAATCATGCCTTCCAAACAGTCCCCTGAAGTCTTAACTCATTTCAGCATTAACTCAAAAGTCCAAGTCCAAAGTCTCATCCGAGACAAGGCAAGTCCCTTCTGCCTAGGAGCCTGGAGACTCAAAAGCAAGTTAGTTACTTCCAGGATGCAACGGGGGTACAGGCATTGGATAAATGCTCCCATTCTAAATGGGAAAAATTGGCCAAAACAAAGGGGTTACAGGCCCCAGGAAAGTCTGAAACCAAAAAGGGCAGTTATTAAGTCATAAAGCTTACAAGTGAGATCTCCTTTGACTCTATGTCTCTCATTCAGGGTATACTGATCCAAAGGGTGGGCCGCCATGGCCTTGGGCAGCCCCACCCCCGTGGCTTTGCAGGGTACAGCCCCCACACCACCTGCTTTCATGGCTCGCGTTGAGTGTCTGCAGGTTTCCCAGGCGCATGATGAAAGCTGTTGGTGGATCTACCATTCTGGGGTCTGGAGGACCATGGCCCTCTTCTCAGAGCTCCACTAGGGAGTACCCCAGTGGGGACTCTGTGTGGCAGCTTATACCTCACATTTCCCCTTTGCACTGCCCTAGCAGAGGTTCTCCATGAGAGCTTCGCCCCTGCAGCAGACTTCTGCTTGGACATCCAGGTGTTTCTGTACATCCTCTGAAATCTAGGCAGAGGTTTCCAAACCTCAACTCTTGACTTTTGTGCACTGGTAGGCCCAACACCATGTGTAAGCCACCAAGGCTTTCACCCTCTGAGGCAATGGTCTGAACTGTACCTTGGCTCCTTTTAGCCACAACTGGTACTGGAACAGCTGGGACATAAGGCACCAAGTCCCAGTGATCACAGCTGCAGCAAAGATGCTGGCTGCAGTTGGGAAGGCACAGGCGGACCTGCTTGCTCTACAGAGCCAGCAGGACGCAGCAACAGGCAGGAGCCCTTCTCCCTTCAGAGTTGGTGTGGAGGGAGCCCCATGCTCCTGGGTGCAATTGCAGCCACCCAGCTGTGGACTAGGGCATTCCTATGCTCTCGGGGGCCCAGGATGCCCATCTTCCCCCACATGCTCAGAAGTGCCTGCTCCTACCGCTTGGCCTCTCCCCATTCCCAGTGCCCACTCTGATTTTGGAGAAAAGCTGTGGCCAATCCCAGGCACTGACATGACCTGGCCAGGTGTGTGTGTGCTTGAGGAGATGCTGACACACCAGCCCCCTGCCACTTCAGCCCCCTCTGGACTTTGGGTGCTGATGAATGTGGGAGGGAGGCCAAGGGCAGGGCTGAGGGTGACTCAACGTGGTACTGCAGGCATCCCTCAGCTAAAACACTCTGGGCACCATGAACGGCAGAGGGAGGGAGATAGGCTCCTGGGAGGAAAACGACAGGTCCCTGCTGAAACTCCACCTTCAAGCCAGGGATAGCCTGAATCTAGGGTCCAGGCTGCCAGTTCCACTGACTGGAGTGAGAACTTACAGTGAATTTTCCAGGCCCACCCATGGCCACCCATGGGCCAATCAGCATACACTTCCTCCCCTCTGAAGCCCATAAAAACCACAAACTCAGCCAGACTCTGGCAGATGATGGGACGACCTGCCGACAGATAAGAGCTACCCACTCGGGTCTCCTCTCCACTGAGGGCTGCACACTCGACAAAATGACCTGCCTGTAGAGAGGAGGTACCCACTCCGGGTCTCTTCTCTGCTGAGAGCTGCAGTCGTTGGGAGGAAATGCCTGCAGAAAGCAGCTACCCACTACGGGTCTCCTGAGAGCTATTCTTTTGCTCAATAAAGCACCGCTTCACCTTGTTCCCCCTCCAGTTGTCCATATAGCTCATTCTTCCTGGACACAGTACAGGAACTCTGGACCTGCCAAACGGCAGGACTAAACAAGCTGCAACACAAACAGGGCTAAAATACACCCTGCTGCTCACCATGTTGTGGGTGACGAGGAGGAGACAAGAGAGGAGAGAAGAACTGCAGCCCTTCAGGGAGCCTGGACTTAGGAGCTCCCCAAGCCAGGGCTGTGACATCCTCTTTGTGGCTCTGCAGTTCCTGGCATCTCCAAGTTTCTGGGTGCCACCATGTTCCACAGTGCTTGTAGTGGGAGCCACTTGTGGTACAG
This sequence comes from Nomascus leucogenys, assembly GCF_006542625.1. Taxonomy (NCBI): domain Eukaryota; kingdom Metazoa; phylum Chordata; class Mammalia; order Primates; family Hylobatidae; genus Nomascus; species Nomascus leucogenys. The sequence goes on from NC_044382.1 coordinate 123,151,560, forward strand.
CTGTTGCAGCCACAGCAAGGAGCCGGCGCCCATACTGGCACCTGGACCTGCCTGCCCCGCCACAGCCAGCATGCCTGGCTGTGCACACCGTACCCCATGCTCGCTCACTCATGGACCCCTTGCTGCTCTGCACCTGGCTTGCCCTTGGCAGCCATGGGATCTGGGCCAGTAGCGAAAGCCAAGCACAGCCTGCCGGGCCAAGTGGGCAGAACAAGCCCAGTGGGCCTGAGCAAAACTTGGGCAAAGGCAACACTTGCCACAGAGGTTTCTGGCTGGCGAAGCGACACCCTAAGGATCCTGTGATACCAAGGCTGCATACAGTAGCAGGGCCCTGGGCCCACTCCACTAAACCATTTTTCTCTCCTAGGCCTCCAGGCCTGTGATGGGGCTCTCTTCATTAATGCATTCGTTTGGCCCTGCCAAATGGAGGGACTGCTGCCAAGATCTCTGACATGTCCTGGAGACATTTTACCCATAGTCTTGGTGATTAACATTTGAGTCTTTTTTACTTAAGCAAATTTCTGCAGCTAGCTTGAATCCCTCCCTAGGAAATAGGTTTTTCTTTTCTACTCCATGGTAAGTCTGCAAATTTTCCAAACTTTAATGCTCCGCTTCCCTTTTAAACGTAAGTTGCAATTTCAGATCATCTCTCTCAAGTTCAAAGCTTCAGAAATCTCTAGGACAGGGGCAAAACACTGCCAGTCTCTTTGCTAAAGCATAGCAAGAGTCACCTTTACTCCAGTTTCCAACAAGTTCCTCATCTCCATCTGAGACCACCTTGGCCTGGACTTCTTTGTCCATATCACCAGTAGAATTTCAGTCAAAACCATTCAACAAGTCTCTAGGAAGTTCCAAACTTTCCCACATCTTCCTATCTTCTTCTGAGCCCTCCAAACTGTTCCAACCTCTGCCTGTGATTCAGTTCCAAAGTTGCTTCCACATTGTTGGGTATCTTTACAGCAGTGCCCACTACCTTGGTACCAATTCTCTGTGTTAGTCCATTTTCACAGTGTTACAAAGAAATACCCAAGAGTGGCTAATTTACAAACAAAAGAGATTTAATTGACTCAGTTCTGCATGGCTGTAGAGGCCTCAGGAAACTTAAAACATGGCAGAAAGGGAAGCAAGCACGTTTTACATGGCAGCAGGCGAGAGAGAGTAAGAACAGAGAACACTACCTTATAAAACCATCAGATATTGGGAGAATTCATTATCACGAAAACAGCATGGGGGAAACCACTCCCATGATCCAATCACCTCCCACCAGGTCTCTCCCTCAACACGTGCGGATTACAATTCAAGATGAGATTTGGGTGTGGACACAAAGCCTAACAGAATATTAAAAGAGTGTAGGGGACCCTTTAAAAAGGTGTATAAGCACCACTACAAATGCTCTCAATACTACAGGCTTTCATTATTTTAAGTGAGAAGCATTTTAGACTCATCACAACTAAAAAAGTTTGATGACCTCATACTAGTTTCCCCATCATTTCTCTATGTAGTTTTTTCCATGTATCCCAGACTTCATATCTATGAATCCTATAGTCAGCAACCCTGCAATTTTAAAGACAGCCCAACTTCAAAGTACTTATAACCTTGGACAATCATTTCAGCTACTAGAAATACATAGAAAATTAAAATTAACTTAACTAAATGTAATGAAATTTTAAAATGTATGCTAACCTATTCTCTCTAAAGTGACACAAAGTGCTTCAATAATCGGACAATTTAACTGCATTAGAGCCAACTGGTTTTATCATTGTCAGTGGGTGTTTCGATGCAGTCTCTTGCTGCATCACTCAAATACGTGATGAAGAGCCATATCACCTCCCAACTGTTCACAGATTTGGAAATAAGATAACCAAACCTCACAATTCACATCAAAGAATACAGAATATTCACATCCTATCTCATTTCACAAAGGGTTTGGCACCTAATTCAAAATAAAATCCAGTCCAGGATATCCAAAATAGGTTCTTACAGTCCATTTTATGTATAAATATGGTCAGTTAAAGTTTACTTCTCACTGGGGAAGGATCTAAAATCATTTCCATTTTCTTGTACATAAAGCAGTGTCTTGAATCTGACTTTTTAATCACAACGGACATAAAGTATTTCTTACCCAAGAGAAAATTTAGTTCATCTGTCATTGAGGGACAAACTGATTAAGTGTGATGTGGCGGCTCCCTCAATTAAGCAGTTCCTCAGGAAACTTCGGAAGAATTGCACATTCGACACCTTTAAACAAAAACACTTGCAGGCTGACAGCTGCCGGGGGTGGAGGGGGGGGGCGCCCCGGCCCGCCCCCCGCAGGCAGGCGAAGCCGGGGAGGAGCCTCTGGCCCAGGCGGTGGCAGCCGGCCGGGCCCGCGGGGGTCAAGACGCCTAGACAAAGGGCGGCCCCGCAAGCGCGAGGCACGCGCCCCAGCTTTCTGCCCGCACCCAACTCCCTAACGCTAATTAATTCTACAGCCTAAGCTTCATTAGAGAGACCCTACATGATTCCCCGAGGTGCTCAGGTGGGCAACCATCGGATATGCGCTCTTCTCCGGCCCAGGGGACCCACGTCCGGCTCTCGGGGATAGAAAGGGGACGCCCCGGGTTGCAGAACCTAGCCCCGGGCGGGAGAAGGCGAAGAGGAAGCGGGATCCCCACACGCCTGCCTTTGCTCTCCCGGGAGGAGGCTCCCTCCGAGCTCCTTGTCGAGGAAAGAGAAAGAGCCGCGGTCGGCACACCGCCCTCGAGGTGGGGGCGGCGGTCACCTCCGCACTCACCGGCGAGTCTGAGCCATCGCCCTCCATGGCTGCCTTCTGCCAGGTGTCATCAGCGGCACGTTCCACTCAAACACACCGGCTACCTCGCGCAGGGTCTGGTGGGCGGGTCCCTGCGGCGGCCGTGGAGCCTGGGTCCGAAGCTGGAAGACGAGCTGGTCAGCTGTACCTGGCCAGCGGACCGACGCGGGGAGAAGTAAGCCGGGGCAGGCAAAAGCACAGGCGCGGGAGAAGCGAGCTTTGCTCCCAGCGACTGCCCCGGGAATCCCCCCCAGCTGCCGGCTGCGGCAGCGGCTCCCGCGGACTGCGGCTGGGAAGGGCGCCTCGCAGAGACCTAGGCGGGGCACCGCCGGGCGTGGCCAGGGCGTGGCCTGGGCGTTGCCCAGGCAACAGCGCCAGCCGCACAAAAGAGGCGGGGCCGCCTGGGGCTGGTAGGCCCGGTGTCTAAGCGGTGGGCTGAGCGGGACTCGGCTGGGCGTGGGTGTGGCACGCTGCTGGGACTCGGCGCCCTCAGCCGCCACCTTCCCCCTACGCATCAGCCCCTCACTCCCACCCGGGTAGCCGCCCGCCGCCCTATGCCAGGCTGGGAGGGGTCTCTGAGGAGCGGAAGTGAGGGCAGCGGGGAGCGGTGGGCGGGTGCCGAGGGCGGCGCCGGGGCGGGGAGTCTCCGCTGCGGCAGAGCAGCCGGCTGCAGCCCTGGCCCCTGGCCCCCGCGCTGCCACTCCGCCCTTCAGTTTGCTCTCACTGCGCTTTCTTCACTCGCGGTTCGAAGCCCCGCTTCCAGGCTCAGCACAGGACGGTGCGGACGAGGGCGAGCCTAAGCCACCTTCCCTGAATGGCCGCGGCGAGCACGGCAGAGCTGCGCGAGGCGACCAGAGTGAGACCCCGCCCGCCCCCTCCGCCGTCCCCAGCCAGGCGCGGCCTGGGGTTCCCTGTCCCCGCCCGGCTGGTCCCCGTTCTCTCCTGGCTTCACTTGCTGGGTGAACTCAATAGTCCCTGACTGGGCACCGAGCAGTCGTATCCCGCTTTCTGCTTCTATACCCTCAAGTCGCGATGTCACCGCACGTTCTTGCCCAGTGGCGCGGGGACCGCCTCCAGGGTGGGGATTCCTCTGCTGGATGCTGGCCAGGGACAGAAATTAAAAGGCCGCGGCAAGGGAGCGACCCCCCGCCACCCGGGCCTACGCTTTCCTTCCTGAGGACCAGGACAGAGGGTCCTGAGCGGCTCCGGCATCCCCGCACCCCCGCGGGGAGTGCTGCTGAACGTTAAGGCGCGCGCCAGCTCAAGGACTGGCGGCGTACATTTCACCTGCCACGGCGCAAGTGTGTTTCTTGTGTTGTTTTCAGGACACACGGAGAACAAATTAACTTAGGATTATTAGATCACGCCACTGCCTTCCTGGCTAGCTAAACAATTCATTCCTATGTATTAGGCTTTAGGAACAGATGCCCTAAATTGCTGGTTAAGTAGGGACTACAGAGCTGTAGCAAGACGTCTCGTTTAGGTTTTAAAATGCTTCCCACTTTTATTTCCTGTTTGGGAGAAGTCGCTCGCTGTGGCAAGTTCCGCCGTCTTCCCACAGCCCTGTCTGCAGCGGTAGCCTCGTCTCCATTCCGGCATCTAAATAAGGAGTGTAGAATTAAGAACGTTGAGGGACTATAGCAATTTTCTCTAATGGAATACCCTCCATTTACAGATGAGGTGAACAGAGGACGAAAGCTTTGCCAGGTAATAATGCCTGGGCTGTTCTGATCCGGATTAATGCCCGTTGCGTGGCCGCAGGTGCTAGACTTGCGAAGGCTTCCTTTCCACAGGTTCTGAAAAGTGCTAATCAGGAGGAGACTAACAAATGCCTGCGTGAATTAGGTGCCTATATATATATCTTTAACGGCTCAACCATTAGAAAGCATTATAAGTCTTTCTCATACTGGCCTTTGAGCTAAATAATTCCCCTTGGTGTGTAATTTCATATGAGCACACCTGCTTTGATCCAAAACTTATTAGTTGACACAGTAAAAGCGATTAGAAGGCTCCATTAACAGGAATTAAAGATAAAATCTGTATAGACAATATTTTGGTGAAAATACATTGCTATGGCCTTCCATTTTGCAAGTCAGACTTCACTGAGCTATCATTTTCTACCTGATCCACAAAATTCAAACATGATGTTAATACACTTGGCAAGTGTTAATACACTTGGCAAAACTGTGTCTCCAAAAAAATAAAAATACTTATGCAGTGGGCACAACCTTACCATTATCACCCCAGCATAGGTTTTAGTTGTGTGAGCAACTGTCTATTCATCCTTCTGAAGCAGATCATTTGGTGGTATTTTTGTTTTGGTCCCGTGAGATGTTTAAGACCTTATATTAGTCTAGATTTGAGGACTTTCTAAGCCTAATTCTTTCAGAATTATACTCTTTCAGAGTATAAGTGTCTTCTTGTTTTAATTTTGTGTTTGTAAAAATTTTTGAGTATTTTTGTGCCTCAAAGATGTTCAAAGTTAAAATAATAATTCACCAAGTAATGGTATCATTGCCTAGTTCTCTATCAAAAATATAAGATTTACAAAGCCTCTCTTATTTTGGTCAAACCTTTTTGTGATATCGTATGTTGGTACAGCTTATCTGAAGGGACATTTTACAAATCCTATCAAAAATTTTAAATATTTTTACCTTTTGACTAACCAATTCCACATCAAAGAATGTTCCTACTGTAATACTTGCATGTGTGCACAAAAACATGTACAAAGAGGTTATTGAGACCTTATTTATAACTAAACATCATCCATAATACACATTCATACCATGGAATACTATGCAGCAGTTAAAATCAATATACTGATGAAAAAGGATTTCTAAAATATAATGTGTGCAGTGGCCCACACCTGTAATCCCAGCACTTTGGGAGGCTGAGGCGGGTGGATCACCTGAGGTCGGGAGTTCGAGACCAGCCTGGCCAACATGGTGAAACCCCCTCTTTACTAAAAATACAAAAATTAGCCCAGCGTGGTGTCACACGCCTACTCAGGAGGCTGAGGCAGGAGAATCACTTGAAACCAGGAGGCAGAGGTTGCAGTGAGCCAAGATCGTGCCACTGCACTCCAGCCTTGGCGACAGAGCGAGACTGTCTCAAAAAAAAAAAAGTACAAAACCATATGGATTCTGAATGCTGCCACTCTGGCCAAAAGACTAGGTATATCTGATTATAGGCAAACAAAAATAAGCATCTGGAATATAGCACAAAAAATGATAACCATTGTGGAGAAGTTTGTGGAGAAGTTTGTGGAGAAGTAAGGGATGGAGTCAGGTAAACAAGATTTAACTCTTCACACACACTGTATTATCTTTGCATCTTATACGTACATGTTATACTTCTAAAACGTTTTAATGTTAAAAATCCTTTCTATCCATAAACTTTTAAGAACAAAAGGTGAGGGGAAGAAGACAAATAGGAAAACTGCCATTTTAAACCACTGCTTTCCCAGTTCCCTGATCATTTCTGTCTCCCTGGGCTGCCGTGCTTTGTGTCAAGTCATCAACTTCTCTGTTTCCACATCCAAATATTCCAGCCTCCCAGGATACCAAGACCCTTCCCAGTTCCTCAAGTTAAAATCCTGGTGGGTTTTGTTTGCTTCCTTTTTATCTTCCTTTCTTCTTCCCTGTCTATCTCTGGTCAGCCTTAAATCATAGTTTGTTGTCAGATTCTGTTCTTTCTCATCCTCACAGCCAATTCCCGTGCCCACTCTAAGCCCCCTCTCCACATACCTAGATTACAACAGTAGCCTATAAATTCAGTATTTACAGATGACTTTCCATATGTGTAGCCCTGTCCTCATGCCTCTGTTTGCACAAGGAGCAGAATAAGCTACAGTCCTGGACCACAGGCGGCTTGGTATTGGAACATAAGGGGGTAGGGGGTGTGTGGACATGTGTATTTGAGTGCGTGTATGTGTGTGTGCGCGCGCATGTGTTGGAGAGCAGGAGTTAGAGGGTGGTAAACTTGTGGTAACAAAATAAGTTTGGTAAAGTATGGAAGGCCTCTATGGTTTTGTAGATGTTGAGCAGCTTTTGAAGGCTTTTTAGCAGGAATGGCATGAAATATCTGAACTTTAAAAAAATCATTATTCCCCTATTTTACATTGTATATGCTATCCCTTGGTGCCTACTCCTCCCCAGTCTGGAGTATCCTAGCACCTCCTTTTTCAATAGTTTATTTTAAAATCTGGGTTAAAATGCAAAACAAGAAAACCTATCCCATTCTTATCCCCCTAAGTCCACAGACCTTCAATACTCTTGCCTTCATTGTGATATCTAATTTTCTACTTCTGGTATTACTTAATTGCTCTTCTATCACAGGGGCATGAGCTTTTTCACATCCATCTACTTCATGTAGTCCAAAAGGTCAAGTTTCCCCTCTCCAAACACACACAATTCAGGCTTTGATAAAACAGAGTCTCAATCAATGTTCATTGCTTGATATTTAAAATATAAACCCCTTACCCTATAAATCATATACTACTCCATAAGCTGACTTGGTCTCTTTCCATATTGATTCCTAATACCCAACAAGAGATTTAATTCCTGGCTGGGTCAAGTCCTAATGACTATGGTGCATATTAATTGGTTTGCTCTGAGATCAGACAGGCAGGGTACCACCATTCTATTAGTATATACTAAACAAGAAATAGAAACAAGGTAATATGGCCACGTATTCCCTAAACTCTGCCCCCTTTTGGGAACCCCTAATAATTAAGCAACCATAGGTATAAAATCAAGAGAGCCCCTGGACTTATAGAAAATAAAAAGTATGGAAATAAAGTAAATTACAGGGTTTTCCAGTAGATTGGCACACAGACCACCTATACTACTGGGTATGAGGAGGTTACCAGTGAAGGGATAATGAATGGCATTGTCTATCAATTATTGACTCAAGCTACTGACAGGCCAAGCTTACCAGTCATAAAGTGTTTCTGTGGGAACAAAGTCAGGGGAGAGGAGTCCAGAGAGCCAGCAAGTTTGGATTTCCACTACCTGGCCAAATCCTCCTCATCTTTCAAGTTGCACTTCTGGAGCCTCCTTTATTAGTTTTGATTTCATTGATTATCTCCCTTTATTCTGAACTCTTTTAGCACTCAGTTTAACACAACTACCTAGTCTTTGTACACTGATGTTTGATGTTTTGTCTTCTCCACCATTTAAGCTTTTTTTTTAAGACAAAATCTAGTAAGCATCTATCTACTAAACAGTAGCACCAGAGCAACAATTTGCAATTAGGAAGATAAGAGGAACCCAGTGTTGCTCTCACGGACATTTTTCCATTAATGATGAGCGTATTGGCTGCATAACCAGTGGGCAAAGAAGTTTTCTGGCCAACTTGAGGTAAACAAAATTGGTAATATTTTGAGGCACTCTAGCAGGTCCCTCTCTGTTGACCACATCTTATTGTTCGTCCCCGTAGGGTTACTAGATTTAGTAAATAAGAACACAATACACCCAGTTAAATTGGAATTTCAGATACATGATAATTTTTTAGTATATGTTCCAAATATCACATTGTACATATTCTAAAAAAAAAAAGTATTTGTCTCAAATTCAAATTCAACTCTACGTCCTGTATTTTATCTGTCAGCCTTACCTCCACTTCTTAATGATCACAATGTGGATATAAGGTGCCTTAAGGCCCAACCCTGTTGTCATAAAAGCTAGAAGTAATAGCTTTCATTTATTTATGGCCTATGATGTGTCGATAACATCATATCGATAACACTGATAATGTGTCAGTATTAGGAAACCTGCATAAAAGATTCATTTAACCCTTGCAGTAACCCTGTGAAATAGGTATAATTCTTTTCAGAGAAGACATGTAACAACTAAAATTCCTCTCCACCTCCGCCCATAGATTAAGTAATATGCTTAATCTATAGGCTATGTACTACATAGCTATATACTAAAAAGCCAGGATTCAAACCTGGGTCTCAGTCTAGCATCCTTATTGCACTGCCCACAGGTAAGTATACAATACAGAATTTATAATTTCACTAAAAATCTGATTTAAACATCCTTTTACAAAGTAGTTTAGGAGACACCTTTTTTTTTTTCAAATTATCTTTAGCACAATATAGTAAAAAATCAGAGGAAAATTATGATATTTATGAAAGTAGCTCTTTTCAAATGATATTACAAAAATCTAAATCTTCTGCCTGCCTTCCCTACTCCCCACAGCACATACATTTCACCCAATTTCAATATATATATTTTAAAAACCTTTAAAAAATACTTTGTAAGCCAGACGCGGTGGCTCACCCCTGTAATCCCAGCACTTTGGGAGGCTAAGGCGGGTAGATCACTTGAGGTCAGAGCTCGAGACCAGCCTGGCCAACAGGGCGAAACCCTGTCTCTACTAATAATACAAAAAATTAGCCGGGCATGGTGGCGTGTGCCTGTAGTCCCAGCTACTAGGGAGGCTGAGGTAGGAGAATTGCCTGAGCTCGGAAGTGAAGGTTGCAGTGAGCCTGAGATTGCACCACTGCACGCCAGCCTGGGCAACAGAGTAAAACTGTGTCTCAGAAAAAATAAAAATAAAAATAAAAATACTTATGCAGTGGGCACAACCTTACCATTATCACCCCAGTTTAGATTTTAGTCATGTGAGCAACTATCTATTCATCCTTCTGAAACAGATCATTTGGTGGTATTTTTGTTTCGGTCCCAGGAGATGTTTAAGACCTTTTATTAGTCTAGATTTGAGGACTTTCCAAGACTAATTCTTTCAGAGTGTGTCTTCTTTTTTTTTTGAGACGGAGTCTCGCTCCGTCGCCCAGGCTGGAGTGCAGTGGCGCAATCTCGGCTCACTGCAAGCTCCGCCTCCCGGGTTCATGCCATTCTCCTGCCTCAGTGTCTTCTTTTTTTAAGGTAAAGTTTGTGTTTGTAAAAATTCTTGAATTTTTTGTGCCTCAAAGATGTTCACAGTTAAAATAATTCACCAAGTAATGGTATCATTGCCTATTTATCTATCAAAATTAAAGATTTACAAAGCCTCTCATTTTGCTGAAACCATTATACTCCTTAGATGTGCCTGAACAGTAATTATTAAATTATGGGAACTGAATGTAACTTCTGGCTATTTACACATAAATGTAAATATGCTAAATACACAAAATACAAAGAGATATACTAAAATTTGTATTCTATATTCCTTGTCATCAAATCTTCATTAATATGATTCCAGAAGAGTGTATGATGGTGATAAAAAAATTAGTGAGGCAAATCTTCCAAGAGACCAAAACAGTTGGAAAATACTGCTTTGAGTAACCTTAGATATTGACCACAGATTTGGAAACCTCTCTTTTAATCCAAAGAGATTAGCTGCAAAAGAAACAAAAAGACAGCTTTCAGAAATGGTAAAAGTTTCACTGCTAGTGAAATATAAGGAAATACATTTTCATTTTTAAGCCTCGAGAATGATCGTAAGTATTAACTACACTTTCGCAGTACTGTTTGATGAGCAGAAAGGTCACAATGGCAGATATCACTGTGTACTTTAAATATTAAAGTAGCCATCACAATAGAGTAAATAAGCTGATCCAGTTTGTCCTGCAGGTTTTAGGTTACCCTAAGAAAAAAGGCTCACTTCCCACATTTCAGAGAACATGTGGTATGCTAACTTAATTTGAAATAGCCACACAAACTGCTGCCACTGGGGAAGGAGTGAGATTGGAGGTAGGCATGAACTTAGACTTTTTACTCTGTAAAACTTTCTGTGAAGTTTGAATATTTTACAACAAGCATATATTCAGGTATTAAGTTTGTAAAAATATAAACCTATGTATTTTTAATTATGTACAGAGTTTGAGAAGTCCAGTACAAGGATGAAACAAATCTGGGAGAAAAGTGAGAGAAATTAAGAAGATGGTGAACTCAGTGGTCTCAACTTTGAGGGATGGTGGGGCGGAGGGCAGGCCAACTACAGGCCTCTGCTCTCTTAACTCTCATAATTAGACCAGTTTCCCATTATTCTTTACATTACAAACCCCAACTACAAAGTGGAACCTAACCCCACAGAGGAAAATAAAGCAAGTCAGTCTCAAAGGTCTGCTATTCCATAGTTAATATTCAGTGTTCAAATCCTGTATAATCACACACAAAACAGGGGTCTTAAATGGGCTAGTGCTGGGGCTGCGGGGCGGAGCAGGATTTGAGCCTGAGGAGAGTGGGTAGGAAATAAGCTTACGTTGAAATGGTTAGGAGGCTACTCCTGACCAACTCTCCCCCTCCAACCCCCACAAAACAGAGAGAGGAACTGTCCTAAGTTCTTCTTGGGAGAGACTGCTTTCCAACCTCAGAGATTTCAAAGGGACAGCAGGCCTCTCCATCTTTAGAAGTCAACCGGGAATGCTCATGGGTTTGCTGCAGGCCCATTGCTGAAGCCTAGTGAAGAGAGAGACAGAGAGAGAGAGAGCAGAGAAATCCAGTAAATGAAGCCAGAAAGTGTTTTTTCATTATAGTGAGCATACTGTGATGAACCCATTGCTATTCTGAGGGTTTTGTTTTTGTTTACCTGACTTGATTATAAGGAGTTTTAATGGTTCTGCCCTACTTCCCCATTTCATGTTCATGGGACATCCATCAGTCGGCTTCATGGTCACCTGGGCTGTTCTTCACATGCAAATCCCTGGGTCCTACCCCGAAATTATTCCCTCAGAATTTCAGGATTTGTCTGCTATTGAAGGAAAACATAGCCAACTAATACAATTCTGGCTTACTTTGAAGAATATCTGAGCGCCATAGGACAAAATTGACCTATCAATCATCTTATTCTCCATCCTATCAAGAGTAGTCCATTTCTTTTGTTCAACCAAAGGCATTCTTTTTCCTCCCTGCCCCCCTAGCCCCTCATCGTTCCCAAATAGATGCCCCTGTTAGGCATTCCCCTAGACCTGAGCAGTCGGGGTGCTGCTGCACCTCTTGCTCTTTAGAGGCCGTGGTTCTGGCCCTCCTCTGGTTGCCTGCCTCTTTGCTCAGAGCCAGCCCTTTCTCGGGGTCTTCTCTCCCCAGGGTCCATTCTTCAGAGGGAAGGGTGGGCCGCAATATGCACCCTAGGCCCGAAGGGTGGTCAAGGGGCTGCTGCTGGGGCGACAAAGAGCTCGGATATACTGGACAGTGGGTGCTGAAGGCCCCTTGAGGTTCAGGATGGTGCCTGGGCTTGGAAGAAAAGTGGAAGGAGGGTTCTCCATTTGTACTTCTGGCCCGGGGTTGTAAATGGTAGGGGAGGCCCAAGACACAGCTCCACTTTCGAAACGTTAATGAATATTCTGTTTCTGATGAATGTATTCAGTGCCTGTAGAACAAGAGAATTCAGAGAGGCGTAGGGTTGGTTCATTTGGGACTTTGTAGGCTAAGAGTGCATTAAACCAGCTCCCCAGCCCTGGGGCCATAGGACTGTCGGGCATGAAGCTAGAACTACTCTATATGCTATATCGGCGGCGTTGGAGTTAGTGGGGTGTGGGACTGCAGGGTTTCAGGTGCTCACATTAGAGCTACAGAATCATCCTCCTTCCTGTTAACCGCACACAGGGAGTCGAGTGTTCCTTTGTGCCATCACCTCTTCTCGAAGCTCCAGGCGCAGAGGGCAAACGCTGACGCCCTTTCCCGCCTTCTCTCCGTCTGTGAGTCCCGGAGGGCAGTGCACTGTGCAGCCTCCGTATTTCCCGACACGTTCCGCCTGCAAACCACTTAGGAGCTTCTGCCGGCAATTTCTCGGATACAGCGCGGAGCCCAGCCTCCCGCACTGACTCAGGCCCGGCACCACCCCGCCCGCTGAGGGCGTGGTCGCGGGCGCCACCGACGGCGCCAGCCTGGGTTCCTAAAGGCTCCGGGACAGGTGTGGGGCAGAAATCCCGCTCCTCCAGCATCTTCCCCTCCCTACCAAATAAGGCTGCTTTAAATATTCCCGGCCTGGAGCAGCAGCAGCTAAGGACGTGGAAAGAGGCCTGAAAAGGCCAGGGCAGGGCGAACGGAGGTGCTGTCCCTATTTACCCGCCACATGCTCTGACTGCCGGCTGACCCCAATCCCACACTCCGAGCCTATTCACTCGCTGGGCGGACCCTGCCTCCACGCTCCGCGCCCAGGCAGAAAGAGGTCACCCACTCGAAGTCACCACGCTGGAGTAGCCCTGGTTGGTGGGGGAGCGCCCCCTTGGCCAACGCCCCGCCCTCCTCTCCATCTTCGGACGCTGGGCTCTCGCCCTTCGGTGTCCGGGAGACCCTATTGCTGCCCAGCTGGCCCCAAAAGCGTCCGAAAGTCCCCTCTTGGCTTGTTTCGGAGATGCCACGCAATAAAGAAAAGGCGGCTACTTTGCATTCCGCAGCTGCTGGGACGCCCGGGCTGCGAGCGCGGCTCCTGGATTCCAGCCTCCCGCCCTTCCCTGGCGCTGGAATGGACACGGACGCCCACAGTGGCGGGCCAGGTAGTGCCGGAGTCGGGGACCCAGGCCGCGGCGCCCCGCGCCTCATCACTTACCTTGCCTTTAGCTAGCAATTCCATGATGTAGCCAAATTCACTCATCTCCCCAGACTCCGACATGTTTACGCCCCTTCACAAACTCTGGAGGACCGACGGGGGTGTATCGAATTTGTCCTTTCTTTTCTCTTTTTCTGTTTTTAGTCTGAGTTTTGCCGAGCTCCCCGCCCATAAGCTGTTAACCAGGAAAAGTGAGGAAGCGCCGAGGAAAGCAAGAAGCGGGCTTGGGTGGAATGAAGGCCATCGAGGGCTCCCGGGCAGCCTCGCCCGGCTTGCTAGGATCTGGGTGCAGCGGTCCGGGCTGCGCGATCTAACGGAACAAACGAGGGCGGCGGCGGCGGCCGTGAAACCCTCACCAGGCGGAGCCGGGCGCGCGGAGGCTCCGCCTCCTCGGGGGTCGCGGCCGCGGTCGGACCGCAGCGGAGACAAACAAACGCGCACACAAAGCGGGTCCGCCGAGTGCGGCGCAGCCTCAGCTGGACATTCCCCGGCCTTTATCGCATGCCGGCAGGTTGGCCGTCCCCGGCTCTCGGCGCGAAGATCTGGAAAAAAGCCCCATCGCACTGTCTGGAGGTGCGAGGGCAGACAGAAATGAATACAGAGGAGGCGCAACAAAGGGGCTGGCTGCCAGAGCCGGAAAATAAATAAATAAATACATAAGCGAAGGCCAGGAAATGGCAACGGCGCATCTCAAGTCAGCCTTCCTGAAATCCAATAGGTAATAAAGACCAAGCCCCGCGCTTCGGAGATGAGAACAAATACAGGGATTGTATTTTAAACACTCTTAGTTGTGTAAGGTCTATTGTATCTCCATATCCTTTTGATACTCAACTTTCCTTTAACAACAACAAAAAAAAAAAAAAAAGAAGAGAAAAGAAAATAAAAAAAAAATGCCAGCCAGGTTCCTGGACACTCTCACCGTTAGTTACCACAAGTCCACTTTTCTAATTATTTGTTTCGTTTGTTGAGTTAAAGCATTCAGTGCAGGCTTCTCACATTTCTATACTTCTTTTTATAACAGCAGCTTCCCTAGGAGGCTACAGCTGAAGTGGCCTCAGACCATACCTGACAATCTTTGCTTCTCTTCAAAAGAAAACTTGGCTGAACAAAGTCAGTCCCAGGCCATCACTCTGCTCTACGCAGTCTTTGCGATTAAAGGCTTGATGTTTTTTCTTTTATTAAAAAAAAAAAAAGAAAAGAAAAAAGCTGCCAGCAATCACTAGATTAGACACGAATAAGATTTACTACAAGGTTCGTGAAACCACTTTCCTTAAGCAAGTTGGCGGAGTTTGCGTTGCGCTCAGCACCAGTGGGCAGGGTGATGTGTCGAAATGACCTATTTTACAGGTGTATAAGAGTTTTGCAGGCTTAATGAGACGTGGGGATTTTCCTTCTTTGCCTCTTCCTTTTGTCATTTTCTAATTTCTCCACTTTGGTCCAGAAATCCAGAAGCATACACATTTCTTTCTTTTTTCAGCACACCTCTCCGTAAAGCTCCAATAGTGTTGCTCTGTAACTGTTGTTCTACCAGAACTTTGCTTCTTCAGTGTTTTACTTTCCTGTATGTGCTGGTGCTGAAAACCTCTTAGAACAAGCAGCAAAAGTTAACATGCTGATGTTCACAGTTAGGGGTCTGTAGGAGGCAAGACACAATCATAATGCTTCTTGGATGTACAGCTAGAAGCTTCTTGTCCCTCTTAAGTTCTGTAGAACTTCATGTATACTCTTTGCGTCCATAGGAAAGCTAGTAGAATTCAACTAAGGTCTGTAGCATCCATAAATGGGTTCTTGCCTACTATTAGCAACACTTGATGGATTACCAGAAAGACATATTGCTCTAAAAGTGAACAGTTTTTTCACACCCAGAATGGATTCTGGCACCTGATTAAAAACCACAGTGTTAGAGCTGAACAACTAATCTTATGTCTGCATTACAAGCAGGAGGGAGGAAGGTAGAGACAAAAAAGCACACAGGGCATTTGTTTCCCCTTAAAAAGCTTCCCTCAACCCCATGCAGTGACCTCCACTTACACCTTTGTGAGAAACGGGTAATATGCATCCCCTAGCTCCAAGGAAGGCTGGGGAGGTGATTATTTTGTTCTGGGAAGATTGCCACTCTAAACAAAATCAAGGATTTGTTAGTAAGGAAGAAGAGGAGACAGGTATCGGGTAGAAAGTTGTTAGTTTCTATTAACATTGAGTAAGTCCATTCAACTTTCAGAGTTTCAGTTTTCTCTTCTATAAAATGACTGGTTTTGACTAAATGGTCTCTAACCCCTTCCTGTTCTTAACCCTAAGATCTCTGATCTGAGGATCCCTTTGCCGTTTGGCAGCATTAGCTGCCATTCTCCTTCCTGAAAAAATTGCTGTTAAAAAAGGGCGGTCCACCTGATCACTTGCTACTAGAAAATACTACAGGCAAAATATCCTTATCAGTTTGCCTAGATTCCTACCCAAGACCAAGAAAGTGGTGGAGGCAAGAGTTTTAGAGAACATAAGTTGGGTCCTGAGGATTTATTTACTCCAATGCCTGGTGGTATTTACCAGTCTTTATTTTCCTTGTGTGAAGAACACTCTGGAACATTAAAGACCTTTCAAAGAAGATAGGCATACAAAAGTGAAGACCACATTGAAATTTCTTCTTAAATTCTATGCATGCACTTCAAAGACACAGGGTCAGACTGTCAATAGGTACCAAATAAAAGTTGCTTTATTATTTCCCTTTCTGCTGAAAAAAAAGATTAAAATCACATAAATTTAAAACTTCACTCCCTAAAAGAACCAAAATTAAGAAAAATGTTAATTCATATTTCTCTAAAAATAAGAATGAAATTAATGACAGACGCTGCTTCACAGGGGACTTCCCCACCTAAGAGGAAGATATTTAATAGAGGGATTATATGACATGTGAATTTTTCACACTGAGAAGACCAGCAATATTAAAGGGTCCCTTCTTGTGGAAAATCTGCTAATTGCCAACTTTCATCAAATGGAGAAGATTCTTCAACTGCTCTATTGCCATGCCAATTATTGAAATAAGTATAACTTATAGAGATTTACAACATTCTATTTTCTCCTTCTGATGGTAACCAGCATAATACACAATAGCTTTAACAAATAACATCAACAAGATACACAATCCCAAGTTTTCTTTTTAATGGTGACACATAAGTTGGATTTTTGAAGGTTTTGAATTTAAAATCTGTGAAGAATGTTCAGCTTTTTAAGAGTTAGAGACTGAAGAAACCTAAAATATCTTACTTTTAAGAAACTCACATTTTCTTAGTTTTTATTTCAAAAATGTAAACCTAAAATTTGACTGATACCTGTACTCAAAAAGGTCATTTAAAAAAAAATCTTATTTTTTGAATAAGCTTTATTGAGGTACAATTTATATACCATAAAATTCACTAATTGTCAGTGTACTGCTTAGTTATTTTTATTAAATTATGGATTTGTAAAACCATCTCATAATCTGGTTTTACAATATTGGAATATTCATTTATTGAGATTTTCTTTAATTTTTCCAAGCAAAGTTCTATCACTTTTAGTGTTCAGATACTGTACTTATTGTATTACATATTGCAAGGTACTCCTTTTAATATTATTGTGAATAAAATTGATTTCTTAGTGTCATTTTTTGGATTGTTAATTACTGTTATATAGAAACACAACTGATTTTTGCATAAGGTTGTGTTTTACAAGGGGGCAAAATTCACTTATCAATTCCAGATTTTATTTTCAGATTCCTTATAATATCATCTGTAATTAAAGACAATTTTATTTCTTCCTTTCCAGTCTGTATGCCTTTATTTTTCTTGCCTTATTGCTCTGGTTAGAACCTCCAGTAAAACCTCCATTGAATGCATGCAGCAAGTGTGGGCATCCTTGCCTTATTCCCATTCTTGGGGAAAAAGCATTCATTCTTTCACCATTAAGTACTGATTGGTTTGGCTACATTTCATGACTTTTGATAATTTTTTAAATTAAATTAGAAATATTTTTAAAATTTCCTATTGTGATTTTTTTGACCCATGGGTTATTTACAAATGTGTTAATTTCCAAATTATTTCAAATTTCCAAATAGTGTAGATTTTCTATTTTTGTGTGTGTTGATTTCTAATCCAATTCTGTTTTGAGCAAAGATCATCCTTTGAATGATTTTAATGTTTTTAAATATATTCAGGCTTGTTAATGGTCTAATGTGGAAGTCAGCAACTTTTTCTTAAAGGGTAAGATATTAATGAACATTTTAGACTTGAAGCCATATAATTTCTATTACTACTTGTCTTAGTCTGTTTTGCTACAAAAGATTACCTGGGACTGGATAATTTATAAGGAAAAGAGGTTTATTTGGTTCATGGTTCTGCAGACTTTACAGGAAGCATGGTGCCAGCATATGCTTCCAGTAAGGCTTCAAGAAGATTCCACTTATGGCAGAAGGTGAAGGGAAGCTGGCATGTCACATGGCAAGAGGGAGCAAGAAAGAAAGGAGGGGGGTGTCATGCTCATTTTAACAATCCGTTCTCATGAGAACTAATAGAACAAGAACTTAACTCATTACCACAAGGACAATACCAAGATATTAATGAAGGATCAACCTCCATTACCAGAATAGCTCCCACTAGACCCCACCTCCAACACTGGGGATCAAATTTTAACAGTAAATTTGCTGGGGACATATATCCAAACTATATCACCGCTCAACTCTGCTGTTACAGGATGAAAGGGACCATTGACAATAGGTCCACAAATGACAATAGGTCCACAAATAGGTACACAAATGAATGTGGACATGTTTCAATAAACGTTTATTTATGAAAATAGGCAGCTGAATAAGCACATGAAAAGATGCTCAACGTTACTAGTCATGAGGAAAATGCAAATCAAAACCACAATAAGATACTACCTCATACTCACTAGAATGGCTAGAATCAAAAACAGAGAGAATAACAAGTATTAATGACAATGTGGAGAAATTGGAACGCTCTTAGAATTCTTAGAAGTTAGAATTAACTTATGACTCAGCAATTCCACTCCTAGTTATATACCCAAACAACTTGGTAACAGGGACTCAAACAGATACTGGTACACCAGGGTTCATTGCTACATTTTTCACAATAACCAAAAGGTAGAAACAACTCAAGTATCTGTCAACAGATGGATAAACAAAATATATATACATGTAATGGAATATTTTTCAGCCATAACAGGTAATGAAGTTTTAACATATGCTACAATATGGATGAACATTGAAAACATTATGCTAAGTGAAATAAGCCAGAAATAAAAGGATAATTATTATATAGTTTCACTTATATGAAATATCTAGAATAGACAAACTCATAGAGACAGAAAGTAGAGGAGCTGGAGAGAGTCTGGAATGGATTATTTAATGGACAGAGTTTACATTGAGAGTGACGAAAAAGTTTTGGGTATAGATAGTGGTAATGGTTGTACAAAGTTTTGAATATAATTAATGTCACTCAATTGAACACTTAAAAATGGTTTAACAAAAAACTAGGCAGCTGGCCCTTGGGCTGTAATTTACTAACCCATGGCCTGGAATATCACCTATTTTGGATGATATTCCATGTGTGCTTAAAAAGAGTATATATTCTGCTGTTGTTGGATGAAGTATTCTACAAATGTCAGGTAAAGCTGATTATTTCTCTCTCTCTTTTTGTGACAGGGTCTTGCTCTATTGCCCAGGTTGAGTGTGGTGGTGCAATAACAGCTTACTGTAACCTCCACTTCCTGGGCTCAAGCCATCCTCCCACCTCAGCTTCCTGAGTAGCTGGGACTACAGGTGCATGCCACCACACCCAGCTAGTTTTTCTTTTTTTTTTTGTAGACATAGGGGGTCTCACTATAGTGCTTAGGCCGGTCTTGAACCCCTGGGCTCAAGCAATCCTCCAGCCTTGGCCTCCCAAAGTGCTGGGATCAAAGGCATGAGCCTCCATGCCCAGCCTTAACAGTGTGTTTTCTCCAGAAATTTATTACACACAATCTGTGGCCCAAAGAGAGCAACAAAATTCCTTGGGATTGTTTGTGTCACAACAATGGATCACTCCTTGTCGTAGAGTTGCTCAAATGGTAGAATTAGAACAGTGTGCATATATCCTAAAGCTATCCTCATTCTCAGGGGATGATACTTCTCTAGCAAGCAAGACTTTGCCCAGGAAGAAGCCTAGGATGGCCAGCCCAGGCTATCACAGGAGCCAGTGGCCTCCTAATACATGCTGTTGAGCACATGGCCTTAATGGCCCTCTGTGCCTGAATCTCAACTAGATCTATGGAATCCCAATGTGCCAATAGTATTCATTCATTAAATAGTCCATTAAATATAAGTCACCACCTACTGTGTGCCTGGCAGTGTCTGGCAATGGAGATTCAGCAGTAAACAAAATAAAGGAGACTTTTAAAATACAAATGTGCTTTTAATACCATGCTGTGTTTTGAAAGCTTTTATTTTGTATTGGGCTTTTTGATGCTAAGGCAATATGATCTTGGTAGGTAGGGCAGAACCTTTATTTCCCTGCAGGGTACACAGTGAAATGATATACCATTTCTTTCCTAGGAAATGAGATATGTGGAGATCATCAGGTTGTTTGTCATTAGATATGGTAGAACTATATTGGATAACTAGTGTTCTCTTAACTAAGGTCCTGACTAGCTATTCACCCACTCCCTCCCTCCACTTCTCTCTCCATCAACCCCCACACTTTCACATTAGGTTAAAAATTCTTTGGGCGATGACAACTTCTACAAGTACAAGGAAAGTAGGGTTAAGAGAGAAATCTGCCTCTGATCAATACAGTTGCGGCATCATCATAAATAATTTAACCACTTACTCTGTTTTTAGTTTCTTTGATCTGCTTCTCTCATCATACCTGGTTGTGTTACTGCCACAAAAGTTTGCTCTTTGAGAGGATGAAGAACCTTCTAGTCATACCTCAGTCATCATCCTGGGGCAAAGGCCCACTTTGTATTACTCCTCCTCCCTCATGCCTCATAGCTAAGCATCAATGTTTTTTACCATTCTGAAGCTTCCCGGGCGTGGCTTTGAAATGTTCTAAACCAGAAATAAATGAAGTTTCTTATCAGGCTAACCCTAAGAGCTATCATCCTGTTGTTCTTTATTTATTTTAGGAGATTGCTTGTTATGTGGGTGTAGACGGAGGCAAGCTAGAGAGAGGAAGACGGATAATTTATAGGATCTCAGATTCAGTTCGAGTATTCCTTTTAGGGGCAATGAGTGAGGAGATAGGTATATTAGGAGGTAGTAATTAGTATACGGTTGGCTACTGTCTGATGGACAAACACGGAGTTCATTGGCTCCAGCAAAATGATAAATCATGTCTATTTTTCTATTTTGCCACTCACACATATTTTAAAAATCTTCTTGTTGTGCCAGGGTTCCTCAATAAAAGGCACAGCTCTTATCTCCATTAAATTGAAATTTAAAATGTTAATAACACCAGTATATGCTACTGACTTATTGATTAAACTGAGTATTTGGTAGAGCTTGAGCATTGTTGTTCTAGCTCTACCAAAAAGAGGAAAATATCTGGGAAGAAATTCACAGAATAGAAAAAAAGTGCTAAGAAAAGATTC
The DNA here is from genome assembly GCF_006542625.1 of Nomascus leucogenys. Taxonomy (NCBI): domain Eukaryota; kingdom Metazoa; phylum Chordata; class Mammalia; order Primates; family Hylobatidae; genus Nomascus; species Nomascus leucogenys. The sequence goes on from NC_044382.1 coordinate 123,172,468, forward strand.
TATACACATCACACCATCAAAATAACATTGACTTTGAGAAGCAGGAAGGACAAGTTCTTGGCAGAGAGGCCGGCGTCTTTTCATCTGTCCCTAAATTACACACTGATCAGCCAATGTAAGGTGGGGAGCTATGATTTTTGTTTTTTTGAAATGGAGTCTCACTGTGTCACCTGGGCTGGAGTGCAGTGGCGTGAACTCAGCTCACTGCAAACTCTGCCTCCCAGGTTCAAGAGATTCTCCTGTCTCAGCCTCCTGAGTAGCTGGGATTACAGGTGCATGCCACCATGCCTGGCTAATTTTTGTATTTTTAGTAGCGACAGGGTTTCACCATGTTGGTGAGGCTGGTCTCGAACTCCTGACCTCGTGATCTGCCCACCTCAGCCTCCCAAAGTGCTGGGATTACAAGCGTGAGCCACCGCGCCCGGCCATTTGTTTGTTTTTAAATCACTTTTTTTCTGAGTAAAATCAAGGGCACAAAGGGGAAAGTATGTTGGGAATTGTATTTATTAACTGATTTTCTGCCTAAAAAAAATAACCACCATATGGTCCTCCTAGAGAACTATCTTTTTCCAAGTCTTGCTGTTCTTGATGCTTCCCTTCTCACAGACTCTGCTTTACTTCATTAATTTCTTTTCTGAATCCATATTTGAAATGGAGGCTTCTGTGTCTTTTGTAATTTTAAGTGAATATACTCTATTTTAAAGACTCAAACCACTTTTGTGGCTCGTTTCCCCAATGTCCACAACATTTAAGCACATCTCTGACTGGTGCTCTGCAGCTCCTAGGTGTTCTGAAGCTCTGTCGGCTGTGCACTCTGGCGAACAAAGATGAAGAGCTCAATAGTTTGAATGGCTTGTCTAGGGTCAGAAGGTAATCGGAATTAATAACAGACTGAATATAACCCACAACAGCCCAGCCACAGCCTGAGGCTCTTTTTCTGAATATATACCTCTTCATTTACTGTGACATGCATGGTTTTGAACGCTATCAGGGGAAACATTTTTATTATATTTTCCATTGCAGAAGAATCTTCTAGTATGATTTTCTTCTCAACACATTTCTGGAATGCAGTAGCAATATTTATAAATATTTCCTTAGAGAAATGATATGGATACATTAACATAAGTGAGAAGCATATTTTCTGCAAATATATCTATTTCAGCATTTCACCAGCTTGCTAGGGGAGAACTTTGTGTTTCACAAGGCATTTGTTTACTCTTCAAAAGGAAAATTGTTGACATTTTCTTTCCAATATGCTTATCTTTAAAGATTTATAATATAAAATATTCTCTGTGTGATAAGTATTTATTTGAACTATTTGAATTTCCTATAATTCCAAAAGGAATTTTACCTTTCTTTTTCAGTATTCTATTAAGACAAATTTGGTTTACCCTAATGAAAAGAAACACTTTTTATTTAACTGTAAAAGTACTCACTGAGTAAGAGTAACAAGCTTTAAATAATTTGTTACATATTATCCCATTTTTTGGTTAATAATGAAACAAAAATGACTATCAAATATATAAAGTATTAATATCTAACACATATTTGAGTCCAAAAAGTGTTTACTCAATGAATAAATGAGCAAATGAATAAATATACTTACTTTACAATGGGAGAAACTGAGGTCAAAAGAAAAGTGTTAGCCACAGTCTAGTATACTATAATCCAACTAAAAACTATCTAACCATCTACTTCGAATATTGTTTTCCCTTGTTTTATCTAGAAGACAAATGAAAGTTTTAGTACGGAACATTTTGAAAGAGAAACAAACCCGAGAATAATGCCTTGTGGGGAGAAAAGCTTCAGATTAAAATTTCAGAATAAAAATAAGGAGAAAAATAATTTTACCCCAACACCACTTTGCCTTTCCTTTACTCTTAAATTCAAGAGTCTCAAATAACCATTTAAATACTACGAAGTTAGAGAATTTTCTTAATTATAAATAAATTGTGCTTAAGGGAAACCTGGGAGCTTTAGTAAGGTTCTAATTTTTAAAATTATGTGCACCACCTTATTTATATTTTCTAAATGACTATTCCAAGTGGGAAATAAACACAGTGATACAGTTATGCCTTCACCTGCCAACCAACACCACAGTTATAGTCCAAGAAACTGTATTTTATGGTATATGGGTTCAATATTCACTTTTCCTCCTTCTTTGTAACAGAACTTTGAGAAATGTGCCCAACTTAAAAAAAAAAAAAAAAGGAAAACTCATTTTGCAGCTTTCTTTGCAGAATGGGTTGACCAATGAGGTATCAATCGGAGTTTTTATGTCCAGCTTCTGGGAGAGCCCTTTTGCCCTCTCTTTCCTTTCCTTCTAACTGAAATACAGTTCTGATACCTGGCATCCAACCACCATCTTGGACTACTGAGGAGAACCTGAGGATAGAAGTCATTCACTAAAATGGCTGGAGAGGAAAGAGGGAGGAGCCTGAATCTAAGGATGGTGGAGCTTCCATTCCAACTGTTGACCACGTACCTTCTATCTTCATTTACTCCAGAGACAATTAAACTATAACTTGATTAATTGATTAAACCATGTTACTTGAGTTTTCTCTTACATACAACCAAGCCTAGTCACAACCAATATAGCCATGTTATAGCTATGAGACTTTTAGCAACTCATTTCTCTATACCTCAGTTTACTCATCTGTAAAAATGGACCCAATAACAGTATTGACTTGGAGGACTGTTATAAGGATTAAATGAGTTAATATATGTAAAGAGCTTAGAATTGTAGCCCACACAGACTAAAGGCTCAATGAATCCTCTATTGTTATTATTCACTTGTACCACCTGTAATATAATACCTGAAGAATAAATGAGAAAAGGAGTATGAAGAGGAGAAATCACATTTGTTTCCCACCGTCTTCTTCAGAGATGAAAGACCTGGGTAAAGAGCATAACGGAACACATAATACATCATACTTCTCAATTAAAAACACTTTGGGCCGGGCGCGGTGGCTCACGCTTGTAATCCCAGCACTTCGGGAGGCCGAGGCGGGCAGATCACGAGGTCAGGAGATCGAGACCACAGTGAAACCCCGTCTCTACTAAAAATACAAAAAATTAGCCGGGCGTGGTGGCAGGCGCCTGTAGTCCCAGCTACTCAGAGAGGCTGAGGCAGGAGAATGGCGTGAACCTGGGAGGCGGAGCTTGCAGTGAGCTGAGACTGCGCCACTGCACTCCAGCCTGGGCGACAGAGCGAGACTCCGTCTCAAAAAAAAAAAAAAAAAAAAAACACTTTGCAGATTACAAGTCATTCTGTAAAGATACTCCAGTTGTTCTAATCCTTACCAGAGCTCTGAGATGAGGGTGAAAGTTGAAACTTGCTTGAGTCAACAGGTCATTTGCTTGCTGGCTCAAGAGCTGGAGCCCCAAGTTCACTGTTCCAATAAAGGCCAAGTTGGCTTGGTTCTAGTTCATGACCCTAGACACTACAGTATACTTAGCTTTGGTTAATTGTCCTGTGAATAGGATTCTAAATTTAAATTGTGTGGGAGAAGACATGAGGAGGTCTGAGCTATGCTCCTGAGAAACTCCAGGCATCTTCCTTCTCCTGCTGTGACTGGCTCCACCTGCCAGCAGGTGTGTGGGGGTTGTAACTAAGCCTTTTTGTTTGTTTTTTTAAAGGGAAATTTCCTGAATTTTTTCAAGAAATCTATTTTTTCCCCCAGGTAATTTACTTAAAAGCCTTCTGAGCCTTTGGGTCTTAACTTTAGGATGACTCCCCAGTGAGCTCCGTTCACATCTTAATATAATAATGATAATAGCTAATATTTTTTAAGCACTCATTATAGGTGAGGCACCATTTTAAGTGCTTACTCATATCATCCTACTTAATCCTCACAAAACTCTGCAAGGTACTATTGTATTTGCCTTTTAGAGGTAATCACCCTGAGGCACAAACAGTGCTTCTCTATTGCACTGACTTACTACTGAAAAGAAAGAAAAAAGTCTCTCATGTTTGCAGAACGGGCTTTGTACAGTGCCTCACACTGAGACCTAGAGGTCTAATGAGAATGTGGCTTATTAAATTTCTCACAGGGAGGAAAGGGGCCCAGGAAGTGTCTCCCAGATCTGGTTCACAGCCTAAGGAAAAAATGCCTATGCCTTACTATCAAAGGGTAGAAGAAAATAGCATTAATCTCCATTGTCCTGATTAATCACTCCTAAAGGTATAAACATAAAATTCAGGTAAGTTACCACCCTCCTAGGAGTGCCAGCATATTTTACAGTCCACAAAATCCGGCGCAATTCTCCCTTCCCCATTCATGCTTCAGAGACACAAGAGTAAGCCAAGCTATTTGAACTATGATTTTGCTATTCGTATATATCAAAGCGCTTTCATGTTCTCACAAAACTTGAGTCCCCGAAAGTAAGATTTATGCCCTGCCAGGAAAACTGGCTTTAAAGTAGTCCCACTACTGCTATTGACTAAACCCTTCAGAAGAGCCCTCAAGGCTTAAGAAATCAGACATAGCAGAGCCCCTACAGAACTAAAACACATTTCACCATAACCAGGATTCACCTGCACTTCAGGCTGAGACTTTTTTCCTAGGGCTCAATACTCACCTCCTGCCTGGTGAGGTATCTTTCCTCCCAAGCTCCCTCAACACCTTTTACACATCTGCCATGATACATAACTCCTTGTACTGAAATTGTCTGTTGATACATTTAGTCTTTCCCCAATTACACCACACTGTCCTTAAGCAGGAAACAGAATCTTTTTCAGTTTTATTAGGTTGGTGCAAAAGTAATTGCGGTTTTGCACTGCAATTACTTTTGCACCAACTTAATAGCTTCCCAGTGCTTACAATACATAGTAGGTGCTAGTTAATATTTGTTGAATTGAATGGAATTGAATTCATCTGGCCAGTTTTCCTGCCCAGCCTGGAATGGCACTGGAACAAGTACCATACAAGGCTCCACTCCCAGCTGTGCTGCCATTCTGGTGACCTTTAGTAAGCCCTTCCCTATGGCAGATATCATTACTGTATAACCCAGGAATCATAAAAGTTGCCACCTGGATAAGTATAAACAATAAAAACATATATCCCTGTCTATAAAGTGCCCTAAGCTCTTCAAAGGAGGGAAGGATGTGTTTGGTTCAAGGTTTCTATAAAGAAGACGGTATATTAGCCAGCCCAGTAGAATCTCACAAATAGGACAGGACTTTACTACATGGTGTATACTTTTTAAAAAAAAATCATCTTTAGAAAAGTTTTAGATTTACAGAAAAATTGCAAATATAGTACAGAGTTCCCAACTATTCTGCACCAGTTTCCCCTTTCGTTGACATCTTACATTAGCATGGTAAATTTCCCACAGTTAATGAGCCAATACTGATGCATTATTATTAACTATATTCTGATTTCCTTAGGTTTTACCTGGTGTCCTTTTTCTTTCCAGGATCCCATCCAGGATACTACGTTACAAGTAATTCTCATATCTCTTCTTGGCGGTGACACTTTCTCAGGCTTTCCTTGTTCTTGATGACTGTGACAGTTTTAAGGAGTACTGGTCAGGTATTTTGTAGGATGCCCCTCTTTTTTCTTTTTTGAGATGGAGTTTTGCTCTTGTTGCCCAGGCTGGAGTGCAATGGCACAATCTCGGCTCACTGCAACCTCCGCCTCCCGGGATCAAGCGATTATCCTGCCTCAGCCTCCCGAGTAGCTGGGATTACAGACATGTGCCACCACACCTGGTTAATTTTTTTGTATTTTTAGTAGAAATGGGGTTTCTCCATGTTGGTCAGGCTGGTCTCGAACCCCCGACCTCAGGTGATCTGCCTGCCTCGGCCTCCCAAAGTGCTGGGATTACAGGTGTGAGCCACCGTGCCCGGCCAAGAACATGATTTTTAAAGTGGACATAGACCAGCTAGGAATTAGAAAGAACTTCTTGGTATCTAAAAAAAAAAAAAGACAGTGACCAATATCTACATTTTTGGCGGGTAAAAAGCAGTGAACAACAATTTATTAGACGGTGTTCACATCAGAAGATGACTTCTTCCATAACTTATTTTGACATGGTTTAGTTCCTCATTGCTATCACTTTATTATATAAACTGACCGTTAAAATACATTAAACCTTGAAAAGATGGACCTTGATTTTATATCTGGTCTGAGTGATAAGAAATGGATTTATATGCTCTCCGGCATTCTGTGAAACTGGCCACAAATCAGAGGACTACCAACAATTATTTTGAAATGACTTATAAATATTATATACATTATTGTTTTTAAGAGGAAGTAATTTTCCAGCAGAAATGGCCAACAATATTACCTGATTTCTCCAATAAGCATGAATTGCCTACCTATCATGTGCTGTGTTTACCTCCTAGAAATTAAAAAATGAGTAAATCAAAGATACTGACACCAAGAGCTCAGAGACTGCTTGGGAAAATAGAGAATAAACAGAATTATGGTACAATGTGGTAAGTACCGTAATAAAAGCACGTAGTCAGAACTAGGAAGCAAGACGAAGGAAGGCTTTATAATAGGCTGGTCGCTCTCTCTGCCTAGATCTGCTGGGGCAGGTGAAGCTTGGCTTTTAAATTGAGAGTTGAACGATAAGTAAGAGTTCAAAAGGGCAGGTAAACAGAATTAATTCTAGGCTAAGAACCACCTGTGCAAAGGCACGAGGGTAGAGAGTACAGTGCCTTCAGGTGTTAGATAGTTTACTATCATTGGGTTGGAGAGAGGCAGTTACCAAAGACCAGGCTGGAAGAGTAGGTAGGGAGTAGATCTCCAAGGCCTTTGAAAGCATGCCACGGAGGTAGACATTACCCTGTAGACCCACACTTCTTAAATTTTAATGCTCATAGGACTCATTTGGGGACCTTGTTAAAATATAGATGCTAGCTGGGCACAGTGGCTTGCTCCTGTAGTCCCAGCTACTCAGGAGGCTGAGGCAGGAGGAGTGCTTGAGCCCAGGAGTTCAAGGCCCTATTACACTATGATCATGCCTGTGAACAGCCACTGCACTCCAGCCTGGGTAGCATAGATAGGTCTCAGGTGGGGCCTGAGCGTCAGCTTTTCTAAAATGCCCCAGATGATGTGCTGCTACAATAAAGTTGGTCTACAGACCATGTGTTAAGTAGCAAATATTTACAAATTACAAATTCTATTACCTGGAATGAATTCTATGTACTAAGACATACCTTCAGCCCTTGAGAGGAACTGGGACATGATTCAACTAGAGCTTCCAGGATGGTGAATTCTGCCTATAAGATACCTCCTAGGTTTACTGCGGGTGCCCTACAAATGCAATAATTTTTTTCTACATGTTCTATGATGTGAAGACAGTGGGGAAGCAAGGTAGCACAAATAATCCAGTCAGTACTATAAGAACCACAATTTGGCTTTTTTGGCTGTGGGGAGAGGAGTTCGAACAGTCCCAGTTACCCAAAGCAGCTGATATTCATTGTCAGCATGGCCCAGGGCCTTTTTCCCCCAGCAGTAATCATTTGGAGATTGAAATCTTGGCTCCAGTTCACCTCTGCAGTGGGACTTAATTCATGCCAGACTGTGGTGGTTTCTGCAGCAGCCCAACTCTGCCAAGGCTCAAAGTCCAAAGATTCTGTCATGCAGTGGCAACAAACGAGGAGTAGAATTAAAACATAAAACTCTTGTTCTATGACCTTTCAGTTATTATTGCTTAATTATTTTTATGAGATTATCAGTAATTTTGCCAAGTCACTCCTTAGCCCTTTTTCAAACTGTGACAACAATTATTAACTTGGTCACTTTTCCTAATAACCTATAGTAGATATTTGGAATAGGAAAATGTCAGACTGTATCAAATGAAAGAAATGTGAATTTCTGTGGAGTCAGTTGTTCTTTAGGTTAACATTGTATATAAGTATGTGTGTAGGAACATAGTCACGCATATGAGATTGTACCTGCAGGTCAATTTCTAGAAAAGCAACTGTTCACAGGTGTTGCCTCTGGAGAGAAGTGGGGAATGGGAGAAGGGTCAGCTCTGTGAGATCTTTTGGGCAATAGTACTTCTTTTATTCTGTTTTAAATTTTTTTCTAATATGATCGCTTAAAAATACAAAAGAAGGAACTGTCTCAATGACTGAAAAGTATGATAATACTTGCAGGTTTGCGTATACGCCATGTAGTAAAGTCTTGCAGGTCTGGGTCATCTAGTATTGCAACTCTTTTTGTACGGTGTTTAAGGAGAAAAGATTAATGCCTTTAGGTCCTGCAGTTTAAGCCCAGTTTAAACTAAATTACCTAAAGTTTGTTAGTAAGGAAACCAAATTTTGAAATAAAAAAATTCCCCGCAAGAATTTTTTTCAATTGTTTTCTCAGTTGATGATTTTTGCCCTCTCTTCAGACAATGGTGAAACATAAAATGAGATGCAGCACTACAAAACGAAAAGAATTGGAGGGAAAAACATTTGTTTTTAATGCAGTCAAGCATCTTCATTGATGCCCCTCTCTCCACCTTCTCTCTCCCGCCAACTATAGTATCATAGAATGCTGAAAGAAAGCACATTCCAGATACATGTTGTATAGACTAGCAACATTTAATGGATAACTTCCATTATGCTATTATAAATTTATAAGCATAGAAGCATTATCTTCCACAAATACTGAGTATTAAACATTCAACAGTCATAACCCAGTCTGCAATCTCCTATGACTTACATAAAATTTCATCTTAATAAATTGCAGTGAAAATAGATGGCACACGGGAGGTAGGACTAAATTGCATCTCCAACTCAGAGCAGCATGCAGAGGCTCTCATCGTGAATTTTGCTCCAGAACGACTGCAAGAACAAACCAGCAATCCAGAGAGGACCCACAAAACATCTGAAGAAAGTGGACTGCTACTGCAGGACCCAGGAGACACCCAAATACTGTGCTGGAATCCATGGCTGAGAGACCTCTAGACGGTTCACATCGCAGGACTCTGTGAAGACAACCTGAAGTACCAGCCGGGAGCCAGGTACACTTGCGGCATGGCTAGACTCAGAAGAGAGATAACAATCACTGCAGCTCAGCTCACAGGAAGCTGCATCCATAGGAAAAGGGGAAGAGTACTACATCAAGGGAACACCCCATGGGACAAAAGAATCTGAACAGCCTTCAGTTCTAGACTTTCCCTCTGACAGAGCCTATCAAAATTAGAAGGAACCAGAAAACCAACTCTGGTAATATGGCAAAACAAGGCTTTTTAATATCCCCCCAAAATAACACTAGCTCATCAGCAATGGCTCCAAACCAAAAATTTACCTGAAAAAGAATTCAGGAGCTTAGTTATTAAGCTAATCAGGGAGTCATGAGATAAAGGCAAAGCCCAATGCAAGGAAATCCAAAAAACGATACAAGAAGTGAAGGAAGAAATGTTCAAGGAAATACTCAGCATAAAGAAAAATGTAATAAAAACTTTAGGAAATGTTGGACACACATAAAAATGCAAAATGCTCTAAAAAGTCTCAGCAATAGAATTGAAAAAGAAGAAGAAACAAATTCAGAGCTTGAAGACAAGATCTTAGAATTAACCCAATCCAACAAAGACACAGAAGAAAAGAATAAGAAAATATGAACAAGGCTCCCAAGAAGTCTGGGATTATGTTAAATGACTAAACCTAAGAATAATTGGTGTTCCTGAGGAAGAAGAGAAATCTAAAATTTGGGAAAACATATTTGGGGGAATAATTGAGGAAAACTTCCCCAGCCTTGCTAGAGACCTAGACATCCAAATATAAGCAGCACAAAGAAGACCTGGGAAATTCATTGCAAAAGATCATTGCCTAGGCATGTTGTCATCAAGTTATCCAAAGTTAAAATGAAGGAAAGAATCTTAAGAGCTATGAGACAAAAGTATCAGGTAACCTACAAAGGAAAACCTATCAGATTAATAGCAGATTTCTCAGCAGAAACCCTGCAAGCTAGAAGGGATTGGGGCCCTATCTTCAGCCTCCTCGAACATAACAATTATCAGCCAAGAATTTTGTATCCAGCGAACTAAACTAAACATCATATATGATGGAAAGATACAGTCTTTTTTAGACAAACAAATGCTGAGAGAATTTGCCACTACCAAGCCACCACTAAAAGAACTGCAAAAAGGAGCTCTAAATCTTGAAACAAATCCTGCGAACACATCAAAACAGAACCTCTTTAAAGCATAGTCACACAGGACCTATAAAACAAAAATACAGTTTAAAAAGCAAAAACAAATAACAAAAAACACAAAGGTATACAGGCAACAAAGAGCAGGATGAATTCAATGGTACCTCACATCCACAGTTGTTTGAAAAGACTTAAAAGCAGTGCTTCCTGAAACTCATTTTTCTACTTATATACTATAATCCTCCCATTTAGAAATTACTTTTTAAGGTTTCATCTATAAGGAAGGTAGAGATAAATATAAACGTTTGGCTGGTCATGGTAGCTCATGCCTGTAATCCAAGCATTTTGGGAAGATGAGGCGGGTGAATCGCTTGAGCCCAGGAGTTTGAGACCAGCCTGGGCAACATGGCAAAACCCTGTCTCTACAAAAAATACAAAAAATTAGTCAGTGTTGTGGCATGTGCCTGTGGTCCCAGCTCAAGAAGCTGAGGTGAGAAGATTGCTTGACCCTGAGGTCAAAGTTGAAGTGAGATGAGATTGCACCACTGCACTCCAGCCTGGGCAACAGAGCAAGACCCTGTCTCAATCAATCAATCAATCAGTGTTTTCAATATAACTAACATTGAACCAACCCCACTTCATAATTGTTTTCAATAAAAACATCTTCCTTCTCCAGTATTGAACATAGTAGTCTAGTTAGCTAGGCCTGAAGTAGACAGTCAAGAGCTGCTGGTCTTTACTTTTTTTTTTTTTTTTTTAATCTTCAGGCTTCCTATTACTGATGAACCTCCTAGGAAAAGAATACTTTTGACAGAAACTTAACTGCGTCCTAAAGACACTGCTTCAAACCACTATTTAAGATGCATAATACACATAGTACAATAATTACCAGCCTGAAGTCACCTTAAGATCATGGACTCTCCATGCTAGAAAGGGCTTTATGAATTCTTTAATATAGTGATTCCTAAACTTGGCTTCTTACCACTATTACCTGTAGAACTTAAAAAAAAAATATCTATCTCCACCATAGCCTTCTGAATAAAAAGCTTCAGAGGTGAGGCCTTGGAATCTGTATGTTTTATAAATTTCCTAGGTGATTCTAATGAAACTAACCTTTCATTATGCAGATAGATGTTCAGAAATAATCAGTTCAAAATTTTAGCTGTTACATAAACTTACATGCCTTCAGTGGCCAGCCACTTAGAAGTGTGAGAAGCAGCCCTGCGTAAAACCCAAGAAAGTGGTAAAACTGAGACTGATGAGAGCCTGGATTCTAATACAATCAAATTAACATTTTCAAAACCTTGCAGTTATCAGAGTTTTCAAACAGAAACAATAGTATAATGGTTGCCCATTCATGCAGATCACAGATGGAACTATTAACAATATTTTGCCATACTTGTTACATCAATCTCTTTTTTCTTCTCTCTCATTCTGTAGTCATTTAAAAAGACATCTTCACTGGGTATAGAACTCTCAGCTAACAGTTTATTTTAGTACTTTAAAGATACTCTACCACTGTTTTCTTACTTGCATTGTTTCTGATGAGAAATCTGTCATACTTTGTTCTATACATAAGGTATTTTTCCTCTGGCTGTTTTTAAAATTTTCTCTTTATTACTGGATTTGTGCAATTTGTTTCTTGTGCTTGGAGTCTGTAGGATTCTTGGATCTGTGGAGTTATACTTTTTAATAAAATTTGGGAATATTTTAGCCATTTCGAATATTCTTTTGAAACTCCAATTACATGTACACTAGGCTGCTTGAAGTTGTTCTGTAGCTCACTGATGTTTTCACTTTTTAAAAAATATTTTTTCTCTCCATTTCATTTTACATAGTTTCTATTGTTATGCCTTTAGTTCCTCTAACCCTTTCTTCTGCAATATCTAATATCCTGAAAATACCATCAGTGTATTTTAAAAATCTCAGACACAATAGTTTTCACATCTAGAAGACTGATTTGGGTCTTTTTCATATTTTCCATGTTTCCACTTAACACGTTCAATCTTTCTTCCAGCTTTTAAAACATATGGAATATAGAAAAATGACTACGTTTATGTCCTTGTCTTCTAGTACTAACATCTGTGTCATTTCTGGGTCAGTTTCTATTGATTGATTTCCCTCCTCATTTGGGGTCATATTTTTCTACTTTGTATGTCTGATAATTTTTGACTGAATGCCAGAAACTGTTTTACCTTGTTGAATACTGGATATTTCTGTATTCCTACAGCTATTCTTGAGCTTCGTTCTGGGATGCAGTTAAATTGCTTGAAAACAGCTTGGGTGTTTGGTGGCTTATTTTTGAGGTTTATTGGGTGGAACTAGAGTAGCATTTAGTCAATAGCTAATTATTACCACCACTGAGTCAAGATCATTTGGAGTGTTCTACTCAATTCTCTGAGTTTGGAAGTTTTCCAGTCTGGTTGGAACAGAAACTATTTCTGGACCTGGGTAAGCTGTAGGTAATGTTCCTTTTCTCTCTGGTCTTGGGTAGTCTTCCCCCACACACTGAATTCTCAAAAAGGATGCCTTGCAGATATCCATATATGCTCTCTGTGCAGCTTTCTCCTGACACTTTGCCTTGTGAACGCTAGCCACTTTGGATTCCCAGAACCCTTAGTGTCACGTTCTCCCTCTGGGGTTCTTAGCCTTGTATTATGGCCTAGAAAATCTCTAGGCAGTAAGAGAGGGCAATAATAGGGCTTACCTCATTTTTTCTCTGTCTCTCAGGGATCACTTTCCATTTCCTTATATTCAATATCTTGATAACCACTGGTTTATGTATTTAATCCAGGTTTTAACTTTTTTGTTTTTTTTTACAAGGGAGGAAAATCCAGTCCTGCCACTTCATCTTGGTTGGAAGTAGAAGTTCCACTACAGTCTTTGAAGTAAAGCTATGACATCATGCCAGTCCAAATTCTGAATGTTTCTAAAAATATGAGAAAATTTTCTTATATAATAGAAATGACTATAACAGCTAACAATTAAAAACAATTCTTTAATACCTAATAGCTAGGTCATATTTACATTTTCTTAATTATCTCAAAAGTGTTTCAAAAGTTGGTTCAAATTAGGACCCAAACAAAGTCAACATGTTGTATTTGATTGCTGTGTCTCTTACATTTTTAGAACAGTCTACCTTACTCCCCTCCATTTCTTTGTGATTAAGTCATTGAAGAAACCAGAATTGTCTTTAGCAGGTCTGCCTTTAGGATATGCCTGATTGCTTCCTCATGGTGTCATTTTACTTGATCCCATTTCACTTACTAAATCTAGACCAAACTTGTCAAACCCACAGCCTGCGAGCTGCATGCAGCCCAGGATGGCTTTGAATGTGGCTCAACACAAATTCATAAACTTTCTTAAAACACTGGGTTTTTTTTTCTAGGTCATCAGCTATCATTAGTATCAGTATATTCTATGTGTGGTCCAAGACAGTTCTTCCAATGAGGCCCTGGCAAGCCAAAGATTGGACATCCCTGATCTAGATGTTAGATCTATCAGACTGACTAGATTCAGTCTTAACTTTTTTGATAAGGATATTTTATAGATGACCTGTGTACCTCACATTGCATTATAGCAGGAGGCAGGCAATGTCTTGAGTCACTTTTAAGAGATGGCAGGATTGATCAGTGGATTCAGGTGGTGGCAGCTTGAGCCTTCCAATTTTAAGTTCTCCAACAACCTTTCTCCTGATGGTTTCAGTATACATTGATTGTTGTAGCCTAAAAATCTATTAGCATTTGCGAGATAGTTATTTTCTAACCCCATTATTGCTTCTCCATTTATGAACTGAGACCTTTTGAAAAAGGAAACTTTCCCTTATCATTGGGATGATTTGTTTTCTCTGCAGATGCAGTTTCTTTAAAACGAGCAATATAATTTTTTTTTTAGAGAAATGAGTTGATGCTGTATAGTGTGTGTGTGTGTGTGTGTGTGTGTGTGTGTAACATTGCCCTGCCAAAACCAAATGCTGTCTGAAAGTGAGTCAAGCCTGCAGTCTTCGTGCTCTTTTCCTGATTTCCAGAATGAGCCTCACCTTCTCCAGCAGCAGCAGTAGCAATGGGGAACTTGCTGTGGCTACCCATTCCGGCCTCATGAAGCTCTAATGTTGCAAAGTTCTTTATAGTTCTTACATATGAGTTCATTTATTAATTCCTTTATTCAACAAATACTATTAGTTTTGCATGCTAAACGTTTTGAGAAGTCCAGTTACTGATGAAGCCAAAGTGTGGCCATGGAAGGATGTATAATTAAGATTAACCTGTAATCCTCACCTGCTCTCTCAAAAGCCATCTCAAATACACAATAAATAAGAAGTACAATTATATGCAAATCACCTTCATGGCAAGCCCTCTAAGCGTCACTTTCTTACTGATGGCCGCCCCTAAGCCCCTCCCAAACAGGAATTCTAAAGTTGCCACTGAATGTAAACCTTCTTGCAGAGAACAGGCCTTTATATATTTGAATGTGAAAAATATGGCCCATTTCTCCTTGCCTTCCTGGAAAGCCTGATCTTCTCTGACCTTTTTAATGTGTGGCACCTTGAACCTACTGTGGTACCCGGACAGTACAGAGGACAGTGGGTATCATAACCCTCTTCATTTTAGCTACCCTACTTCTATTAATTTGGCAGGGATACTAAATTTGAAAAATTCGAATGTGCATTTTACCTCTGCATTTCCCATTCCATCAGAGGCATTCATTTACCTTGAGAGGTTTAGAATATTACAGCAAGGATAAAGTGAAGAAATATGCAGCTTCTGTGTTTGCAGCAAAACAAGAATCATAGTCAGACTTTGTCACTTGAGAAAGGATTTTTTAAGTTTCTTAAACTCCAACTAAAATGAAAAACAGTAGTAGAGAGAACTCAGGAAATGGAGAAAAAGGAAGAGCGGAAATCCTCCTACTCCCACCCCTGGAAAGTGTGGGAAGGATGAACGATTGGAAGAGGAGAGGATACGTGTGGGAGTAACAAGGTCTAGACAGGCATGAAGGAAACGAAGAACATAGAGGCTGGTGGCCTGCCAGTGCTACCCTTAGATCTGGGCAAGAGGGTCTCCTGCACTTGAGGATGCCGTTCTGGTGCTTCTCTCCATAAGGTAAGGAATCAGTGGGACCCCTTTCTAGACTCTGCCCCACGTACCAGAGATCCTGGAATTCCCTATCTCAGTCCACTTACAGAACCTGCATGGGCTTCCTCCCTGGGTCATTTTTGATTAGGCTGCCAAAGTATGTGGACCCCTAGGCCCAAGGTATGATGAAGGAGCAGTTTGGGGGAGCTGGAGGTAATATGGAGCTCAAAGGGGTTAGGATTCCTTCACCAATGTAAGGGAGCTCTCAAAGCATGGAAGGGGTTCTGGGATGGGAGTACAAGAGCCAGCAGTGGGCGGGGAACTTTATAAGGCCAATATTTCTAAATGGGAACCTGGCCTTCTAACTTCCGGTTCCTTTAAAGCACCTGAAAGGGTGATGTTTGTGGGGGCTGGAGGCTGGGCACATATTGTGAGTGAAGATTGCCTGACTCGGGCTGGGTGGAGTATAAAGAGCCTGTGCTCAGATGGAGAGGGTGCAGGTGGGCAGAGAAAACTAAGCAGGAGAGAAGGGATCACACCACTGCTCCCTCTATAAGAGAAAGCATGTTTATCTTGTGGATATGCCCAGTGACTGTAGGGAGCCAGGGCTGGCAAGTCAACAAGCCAGGGAGAAATCTCTTCCCTTTGTCTACTCTGCTCCAGCCCAGCAGCAGCCACTGCCAAATCATGGCCTAGAGTGGAAAACGCAGTTAATTTTGAATTTGTGCTATTCCCAGTTATTTGATATGATTTGCTATTTTTTCAATTGTCATTATGAAGATATATTTGCCAACCTAAAAATAAAGAACATAAGAATTTGCTAGTTTTATTTGTAACTTAAAAATTAGAATTTAGACGTGGTAATGTGGGGTGGCCTTGTGACCTGCTTCTCCAGGCATAGCCTAGAAAAGGCTGTGTGCGGTCCTAAAAGAATCAGACTTTTGGCTTATATATCCAGGTTGTCCAGGTAGCATTAAAGTGGGAAGGGAGGTAGCAATAGGAAGAGGAGACAGTGTTCGAGTATAAACAAGATCTAAGAGTTTCTGCATTTGCCAGATAGTAAATGCGCATGGGGAGGGGAAGTGGGGGAGAGCAGAGGATACCGAGATGGAGTCACTAAGATCCGTTGAATAGAAAGAGGCCTGGGACTGGAGTGAAGAGGCCATAGAATTGAAATCAGAGGTAAATAGTAACCCACCTCAAAAGGCCACACTAGCAGCAGACACCTCAGTAGGCACCAGTCCAGGGACCAGACCAGAGCAGCAGTGTGCAACAGAGACCCTCCCATGCCCCAAAAAGACTCATATATACCCAGACAGCAAGGAGCAGGAAAAAAAGACACTGTTGAAATCGGAAGAGACTGAGATTGTTAGCTAACACATTCAAATGGCCCTTTTCCTTAGCCTCCCCCCATCCCTTAATAGCCAAAGATATGGGTAAATGAAAAATGAAATCCATTTGAGAAAACAAATGTTATATTTTCTTTGCATATCTGAGTATTTATTATGTTTTCGATCCTGCTACCACACACTAAAACCATATTAGTTTTTTGGGGGTAGGAGTAAAGATCACATTGTTGAATTATACAGAGCTTACTGTTAAGAATCCTTTCTTTTTAAAATAATTTGCAAATAATCAACTGTTTCTACCCAAGCTGCTTTTTCTCTATCAGTGATTGGTTCTCAACTTTGAGTGTGCATTGAAACCACTTGGAGGGCTTGTTTAAAACACCAATGTCTAACCCTATCCCCAAAGTTTCTAATTCAGGGGTCTAAGGTACTGCCAGAGAATCTGCACTTTCTAACGAGTACCAGGTGATGCTGATGTTTCCATCTGTAGACCACATTTGGAAAACTAGTGGTCTAAGTCCTGCTTTAGTGGAGAGACATTATTCTGATTTCACTCTCACAGGCATACAGTTGGCATTAATTCACACAGCACATATAAAGAATTAACCTCCCCCCAAATTATTAGAACTTGATTTCCACACATTATCAAAAACGGAATACCATTTTCACCCACCTAGAATGAAAAAACTTTAAGCTTGATAAAATCCAGTGTCACAAAGGATATGAGGAAACAGGCACTCTCATACCTTCTTGTTGAGTTTATGAATGGCTACACTGTTTCTGGACGGCAATTCTTGGCAGTAACTACCAATATTTTTAAAGCATAAATCCTTTAGTCCAGGAATTTCTTTCTAGGAACACCATAAAAATAAATAAGTGAATAAATGAATGATGTTCATAGCAACGTTTATGAGTTGTAAGTAACCTAAGTTTCTCTTAATATGATAAATATTAAAATGCATCAAGTCATAAAAGTGAAAAGCATCTTCTGATTATTTCTACATGCTAACCACTGAATAATTGTCTACAGTATGTTCTGTAGCAGAAAAAAGATACTCTGTAACAGAATCTCATTTGTGGGTGTTCTAGTGTGGTACTCAATTGCTGAAACTTAAATGACAAGATGAAAATCCATTAACAGGCTAGCATACTACTTAGTTGCACTTTATCAAATCGATTTTAGTGATTGTTTTCCTTCCATCTTTAGAGATTTCATAAAGCTCTACCAAACTCCTTGACTTGCTCATGTAGGATTAAATGAGAGGGAAATTGGCTTCGAGCCTAAATTCATGATCTTTTACTTTTTCACAATTTCTCCAGTGAATTATATGTCTTTCATGATCCCACCCATACTTTAAGAAAACTTTTTGACTCACAAGTAGATGCAAACATACATGAGTGAGGTCCCAGGTACCAATCACCAACTGCTTTAATGAGGACACCTTATATGCTAGTAGTGCATTACCAGTTGGTTCAGGGAATCCCACATACACTTTTAAGGGCCACCCTTAATTTAGTTAGAGCCTCAAGATATTAAATGAAAAGTTAGAACAAACATGGAAAAACATGGAAAGAAGAGGGTGGAGAATGATCACCTCACTTAAAAAAATGTGGCATAAAAAGAATGTTATTTCTGGAGACAGAAAACATGCACTCTAGTTACAGTACTGCTACTAATTGTTAAAGATCTTGCGTGAGTTAATTCATATTTGGAACTCAGATTTATAATTTGTAAATGAGTTTGAGGAACGAAGCCACAAAATTCTTCTCTAATACCACAATTATTACAAGTAGACAGTTTTACTATCAGAAACCCATTTTCTGATCATATTTAAAATCTTAGTGTCAAGATAAAAGTGTGCATTAGTACAACTTCTTAAAAAGCAGTTTGGCAAAAACAAAAACATCAAATTTAAATTGTGCACACTTTTTGCCCCAGTAATTCCTTATCTATAAATTTAAAGAAACATGCAAATGGGCAATTATACATTTTCAAGGATCTCATGGCAATATTTTTGTAGTTGTGAAAAATAAGGCACTGATTAAATATAATCAGTGTCTCATTTGCCATTAAAATGGTAAAAAGTGCAATTACTTTTACACTGACCTAATACATTTATGCAATGTGACACTACACAACTATTAAAGTATGGCTATTGAAAGGCATTCATAATATATTGTTGAATGAAAAAAATACCACGGAATATTTAGTACCTCAGATCTTTATGTATAGTATATATACGTGTATCTATTTATATAAGTATATATTGTATTGGGATGAGTAATACTTAAAAGTACAGATATTTAAAGAATATTCTCTATTTTTTTCTCTCTATATACAGAGATTAAAGGTCTGAAAGATGTATGCAACAGTGGTGTTTACCTCCAGGAAGTATAGGCTGTGGGTATAGTATAGGCTGGGATGGGGAGAGAACTATCACTTTTTCTTTAAATTATAAAACTAAATGTCCATTTTAAAAATAAAAGGTTCAAAGTGAAATAAGCTATATATTTTTTAAAAATGTAAATATCTGAATAATTAAGCACCAGTAATCTCAATAGCACTTACTTAAAAGTTCATTTTCTCACTAACTTGAGATGCTGCCTTTACTGTATTCTAAATGCCACTGAGTCTATTTCTGGAATTCCTGTTCTGTTCCATTGGACTTCCTATTTATGCACCAATACAAAACTTTTCATTTATTCAACATTACGAATGCCTTCCAATATCCATACTTTAACAGTTGCATAGTATTGAGTTACATAAACGTATCATAATCAGTGTCTTATTTTTCACAATTACAAAAATGTGGCTGTGAGATCCTTGAAAATGTATCATTGCCTATTTGCATGTTTCTTTATGCTAAATCTATAGATACAGAGTATCTGGGCCAAAAAGTATGCACATTAAAAAAATTCTGATAGCTTCTGCCATGGAGGATTTAGAGTATCTTTTAGTGTCAGATATGGCTGGTCCCCTCTAATTCTTTTCAGTTTCCATGGTTATTCTAGTATGTTCTCTCAAATGACAATACAATTTTTATTGGAATGGCATTGAATTTATAAATGAACCTAAGTGGGGAAAGACATGTTTTGATGTTGTCTTTCTATCTAAGAATATCATGTATCTTTTCATTTGGTGGAATCTAAATTTTTGTCTCTCAAGAGTTTTTTTTAGTTTTCCTCATACAGATTTTAGATGTATCTTAAATTTACACATTAAGCTTTCTTTTTACTTTCGCTATCACAAAGGTGGTCTTCTCTTCAAGTATCTTCTAACTAGTTTAGGTTTGCATATACATGTATATATATAGTCTTGTTACTCTTTTCAGTAAACATTTTTATTGAGCTATAATTATACATAAAGTGCACAAATCATATAGAGCTTGATAAATATTCATAAGGTGAATGCACCTACGTAACCAGCACCTAGATCATGAAACAGAACATTACCAGCACCACAGAAGTCTCCTTTGTACCCTCTTTCAGTCCTACTGAGTTAAAGCCAGTTGAAAAATAATGTATACTATATGGTTCCACTCATACAAAATTCAAAAACAGACAAAACTAATTGATGGTGATTTTGATAGTGCTTACCTTTGGGAAGAGAGGTAGTGACTGAAAGGGGGTGCTGATTTCTGACACCATACATAAATGCTGTCTGTTTTGAACTTCACCGAAATGGAATCAAAGTATGCACTTGTGTCTGGTGAAGCCTACTGATATTTGTATGTAAATTGTATTTAATAGCTACTTTACTAAGTTCTTTTATTGTTTAGTTTTTCAACAAGTTCCTTTGGGCTTTCTAGATACATATTCATATCTGCAAATAGTTTTACCTCTTCCTTTCCAATTCACGTCTTTATTCTGTCTAACTTTATTGGCTATAACTCTCAACACATTGTTTAGCAGAGGAGTTAGTGGGCATGTCTTGTTCCTGACTTCAGCTGGAAAGTCTCTTTTGCTTTGAAATTTAAGATGCTGGCTTTTAGGTAGAGGTACAATGTTAATGGATTATTCATCAATTTCTACTTGGTATATTTAACACAAGTGAGTGCTCAATTCTATCATGTCTTTTCTGCAAAGACGAAGATATTTTTTAACTCTTAATATGAATATTAACAGATTATCTAGTATTGAATTACTCTTGCATTCTTACAATAAACCCAACTTAGTCATGATTACCTTTTGAAAGTGCTGTTGGATTGTTTGCTAATGTTATTAAATCTTTTTATTAATATTCATGAGATTGCTCTATAATTTTCTTTTTGGTACAATCTTTGTCAGGTTTTTGAATCAATGCTATTACATTCACTTTATACAATGAATTTAGCAGTTTTTCTTTCTTTTTTCTTTTTTTTTTTTGGCACTTTGAGGTTCAAGATTCTCTTCCTAGTCTCTGGAATTGTTTAAGCAAGAACGGGATTATTCAATCTTAAAAGGTTTGGTAGAAATCCCCTTGAAACAATCTGGGCTTGGTGCTTCTTTTGGTAAGGGGTACTTTTAACTATTTGTTTCTTCTATGGTAATTGGTTTGTTGTGACTTTATCTACCTAGAGTAAATTTTGGCAATTTGCATTTTTCTCAAAATAGTTTTTGAATTTATTGTGTAAAATTGCTCAAAATAGTCAATTTAAACAAATTTCCTGTTTTACTATTTCCCCCTTGTCATTTAAATTTTTGTATTTGTGCTTCCTCCTTTTTTTCTTAAGTAGGTTAGCTGGTAGTTTATCTCACTCAACTCCCCGCACTACCCATCACCAACTTGGATTTATTATTGCCTCTATTGTTTTGGTTTTCTACTAGTAATTATTTTTTGCTTTTATTAATTCCTTCCTTCTGCTTTATTTTGCTTTTTACTCGAAGTGTTTGGTACTTGGTTAATTTTCACCTTTTCCTACTTTTACTGATAATTGTACTAATTGCTATAAATTTCCTGTCATATTTGCATTTTATTTTTTGGCAAATATTAGGTTTTTATCTATCTTGTGGTCATGTCCTTCCGGTGTGCTTTCATTGTCTGTGAGGATGTTGATCTATTTATTCTCTTATTTCTTATACTAACTTTGACTGGAGTTGGACTGTAATCCTGGCTCAGTTACTCTTTTTTTCCCTTAACTGAAACAAGTTTTTCTGTACTTTTAGGAGGGAGGAGTGGCTCTAGGATGACTTCACAGCCTTAGAGCTCCCATTTTCACAGTGATTTAAAAGAATATATATATAAGAAAATACATATATATATATAATGTCTCTGTATCTTGGCCTTTCTTCCCAATACTTATCTAGATCTTCTTTCTTTTGTCCTATTTTACCCATCCTGCCCATTTGGATTCTAATTCTAGAAGTTTGTCCTCAGTGCTGGGCTTTGTCTCATAAGCTTCAAGAGGTACACAGTGTAAAACCCAGACTGCTCTAATGCAATCAGCAGACCTTATCATATTGCTTTAACATTCATCTGCAAATGGGATTCTGTAGTCACTTCCCAGTTTCAGTGTCTGTTCTTAGATTGGCCCACTGCACTTTGTAGTGAGACTGTGGGCAGTGTTGTAGTTCTCCAATTTGCAAAGCTGTCAGAAACCAGCTGCCTTCCTTCTACTTCCTCCCACAGATACTGAAACTATGTGGTTCAGTGGTTTGTCCTCACTTAGTTGTATTTTGAAGTTCATAGAGATACCTTGTCATCTAGCATTGTAATAGTGTCTGTGGCTATCCTAGTTGCTCTGTATTCTTATGGGGAGATTAGAAAACAACACTGTTGTCATCATTTTCCCTGAGGTTAAACTGTTAAGACCTCTTTCTGTTGTAGAAGAGAGGTTTTAATTACAAAAATAATTTTATGGTCATTATAAAGAACCTATAATTTGAAATTTGCTGTATTCCAGGTACTATCCTAAGTGCTTTATCTGTATTATCTCATTTAATCCTAAACTCTGTGTGTTAGGTTTTACCTATTTTCCTTATTTTATCCATGGCAGAATTAGGGTCCAAGATCATGCTGCTGAACTGGCAAATCTGGGATTTAAACCCAGGTCATCCGATTCCAGAGCACCTCCTCAGTAACTGTCTCTCAAAAATGATCAGGTCCAACAGTTTTCAAATTATATACCACTGTCAGCAAGATTTCTATATGAATTTAGATTAAATATAAATAACTATTTAAAGATCTAATAACACATATATATTATAGATCAACTCTAAAAACACTGAAATGATAAACAGGTTAAATTATGCCATATGATCTGATTAATCTCATCTGTATGCAGATGCTCAAAATAAAGCTCCACCTCCTACCTTCTAAAAAAAAAATACCACAAAATTAGGGGGCGGGAAGGAGACAAGTATAGAGTAGGAAATAGAGCTTTTTGAGATTTCAGACTTCATATTTTCCCTCATTATATCACTCCTGCTAAGGAATAAAGTGTATATGTGAAATATTGCTTATAATTTATTTAATCGATAAATACTTTTCTTGTAAATAACTATTTAGAAAAGTTAGAAATAGTTTCTCCACAGTTCACACTGGCCTGCTATTTTCTGGTCAATTCAGTTGCTGTGGAATGTGAATATTTATTAGTCCATAAAGTTTCACAAGAAAGTCTCCCACAAGTATATCAATTAGAAGCATACTAAAATTTATAATCTTATGATATTAAATTATAAGGAGTTAGAAAATATTTAGCCTTATGAAATACTTTTAGATTGGAATTTTTCTCTAACTTACATTTATGAATATAGTCACTGTTACTACCTTTATTGCCTTCTAATCTTTCTTGGTGATATAGAAAAAACAATTTGGGCTTTTTATGTAGTCCTAAAACCATTATATATATGCTACTTCAACTTCCAGTGTCTAAGAGATGATTTAGTTTGAGATACAGATGTCTTAATCTGCCAGGATTTAAATAGTAGCAACTGGAATAACCCATAGAAGGATAACATCTGTTATTAAGCTTACTTTTTCCCCCACCAACAGAAGATTTATTTTATTTCTAATTAAAAAACATACAGTTGGCAAACTCAGGTTTAAAACTAAGCATGCCAATAGTAAATGAATCATTTCTCCAAGTACATAGTGTTTCCCTTGGGAAGGACTGTTATTTCACAACATTTTTTTCCTCTGATTTAGAAAAAAAGATAACACTTAAAATATTACAATGCCTAAACAGTGATACCAGTAATCCAGTTTTTATACTGATACTTGTATTTCAACATTTATTATCACCAAGACTAACTTAAAGCCAACTCCTTTAGTGAAGAGATTTATTTTCCCATTTCAGTACTAGACTCATAGTTCTGAATGTCACTGAGCAAGTAATGGATATGAGTTATTGATAAATTAATTACTAAGGAAGAGTTTTTATACTACCTCCTTTATAATTAGCTAGTTCATAGACTTAAAACAAAACAATGAACAAAAACAAAACCGTATTTCTTACCCTCTAAATGGTCGCATTTCCCTTTCACCTACCTGAAAATATGAGTATAAAAATGACCATGTATAGAGTTACACCACTGAATCTGTTTGAATGGTTCTGTTTTTGTATTTTTTTACTTATTTAATTTGAAAAAAATTAGAAAAGTATTATTTTGAAATTAGAGCAGCTAACACACTGGGGCAACAAATTAAAAAATTCAAATGGCTAAAAATGAAAACACAAAGTATCTTTCCTTCTAGATAAAAAAGATTGTTTTCTTCCTAGAAAGCAAAAAAAAAAAAAAAAAAAAGGCAACTAATGATTTGAGAATAAAATCAAACATAACTGGCATTCACCACAGCAACGTCTAAATAAATGACCCACATAGCACAAAACTTTCTCATTCACAATCACATACAGTTAAGTTGCTTTTCCCTCAGTTACATAATAGTTGTCTTCAAACAATCTCCTTTTAGAAAACTATCACATTAGTTAAACCTATTTATTCTTACTATGAAGTTATTAATTTCATTTATATAGGCCACACAGGTTTAATTGGCACACTTTACTTAAGAATAAGACAGAATAATTCACTCTTCTTTAAAAAAAATTATGGTCATCTGTTTTCAAAGAATACTCTCAGATACTTAATTCATTAAAGCAAATTTTCTACCACCAGCAGTGAGCTTTTTAAATGATCACTAAGTGTTCACCTGAAGATTATCAATGCTATATGAAGTGGAAACTTGAAAATTTGTGTCCATTTTATAATAAGATACAATTTGCACTGAAGAGTTTTTAAAAAGATAACCTACACACATACAGTTAATTTGCCTCGAACAACTTCTTAGAAATACGGTATAAACATTTAAGAACCACGACAAAGTTGTGGTTCAAACTTCAACAAAGATTTTCTTGAAACCCAGTATAAAGATTACTGGCTCAAGACCATATCCCAAAGTGACATCAGCAGGAGATTTGATTGTAAGACTCTACCTTTTAAAAAAAGAGCACACTTGGTTATACATGGCTTTTAAACTTGAGCTACAGTTATGCTACAAATCCCCCCACCCTCCCAATCTAAAATCAGTCATGTGGAGATATGTACATTCTCTGAGCATTGTTTAGAGTCCTTGGTTTTCCAGCTTTGATGGAGATCTAGAAGGCGTTCAGAAGTCCGTGTGCTTACATTCAGAGCAGGATGAACTTTACAAATTCCACTTTCCTCCATTAGTGACAGGCCACAGATCCCAAAGTATGCATGCAAAGCATCTGAAAATAAGGCATTTAAAACATCGTAATAGGCATTCTTAGTTGTACATTCTACAGAATATTTTAGCCACATATTTACCAGCCCATCACTCCATTAAAAGTAAGTTTAGAGAAATGCTAATATAGTTTTAAAAATACTTGCTTTCTCAAAGTCTCAAACACCAATTTAAAAAAAAACCCAGATGATCAAAATAAAATATTTTATTCATGAAAATATCATTAATAAAGGAAAACAGTTTCCAGCTGAAAAGCTGATATTGTCCATAACCTCTGTGATTAAAAGACAGGAAGAGCAGCAGTTATATGTAAGACTTCTCACTTCGGGGAGTTTCCCTTTTTGCTTACTAGAGAACATGGAAACGAGTAGCTTCAATGCTATATCATTAAATTTTTTTTCTTTAAAACAAAAACAAAACTCTGAATCTAAGTTGCAATACCCCTCACTCCATGTTTTACCTCTGAAAGTTCCTAAACCATATGCAGTACTATCCTAACACTGTGTTAAATAAAAGGAGCTTACACAAAAATAATCCATTCTGGAATGCTGTGCCATATTTAATCCTCCTATTTAGGGTAATGTCAGTCATTGTAAAAATATCTGATCTGATGATAAAAAAAAACTCACATTCTATTTGGCTGAAATAATATGAGTGCTCACACCATGACAATTCTGCACTGGCTCACTAGTTTCCCATCTTTCAGGGGGCAGCGATCCTCTTCTATTACAGAGGCCAGTGAAATCACATGGCCATTCCTGCCTAGGAGTCTTATGTGGACTTCTGAAGAGCTCAGAGCTTTGCAGTTATAGGAACATTAAAAAGACAGTTTTGTACCAGCCAAAATTTTTTTCTATTTTTGAATTGGCCAACATTTATGGCCTTAAGAGCTATTAAAAGTTCAAAACAGGCTGGGTGTGGTGGCTCACACCTGTAATCCCAGCACTTTGGGAGGCCGAGAAGGGCATATTGCTTGAGCCACAGGAGTTCGATACCCAGCCTGGGCAATACGGTGAAGCTCCATCTCTACAAAAAATACAAAAATTACCAGCTATGGTGGTGTGCGCCTGTAGTTCCAGCTACTCAGGTGGCTGAGGTGGGACGCTCCCCTGAGCCTAGGGAGGTCGAGGCTGCAGTGAGGCATGATTATATCACTGCACTCTAGCCTGGGCAAAATAATGAGACCCTGTCTCAAAACAACAACAAAAAGTTCAAAACATCTTAACATGTCAAACTTTGTCAAAAGAGTTACAGAAAAAGCTTTACTTACAAGAGTATCACTTATTTTTCAAAACAGAAATGACAAATAGCTGTGCTTACTCAATGTCATTGTGAAAATGCTATTTAACTAATGGAGGCCCATGTTGATCACCTTTTAGGCCTTTTCAGAAAATACTTAGGTTTCTTCTGGCTCACTTTCCTTTGACTTTCAGACTATAAAAAATAAATTTGATTTCACCTGTAATATTACATCATTCCATACAGCTATTCTAAAACTACAAAGGGTACAAAGCAACATTAAGCTTTGTTTTCTAGAAACTAGGAAACTTTTCTAGGAAAAAGTACAACAGAAAATATACATCCATAATAACATAAAATAGAACTGTGTAAAACTAAAATCTCTCTGGATAAAGTAACAAATAAAACTTATTTTTTTCTCAAAAAGATTTTTGTAACAGCCAATGAGATCAGAACTCAATTGTTTCAAGACTCATATTGTTTTTTTTAAAAAACTCCTTATCTGTAAGTGGCAACTTACAAGCACTTTAGATGTGGAAATATATGTTTACTCCATAATAAAGCACTTTAGATGTTGAAATATATATTTACTCCATAATAAAAGGTCATTCTTTTGAAGTTTCTTTCATAAATGTATATAAAATCCCTTTGTGTCAAATTTGCCACTAAATTCACTAGAATGAAGAATAAGCTTAATTTTAAAGAATCTTGTTAAAATGATTATAAAGGTTCTGGGATCAGATCTTTACACATAAATTCAATTTAGCAAAGCCTTTCCATGCTTTCTATTGCATACTCTGAAAACATTGTAATGTATCTATAAAAAGTAAGTAGTACATCCAAATATTTACACAAATGTTAAAGTTAGCAACTGATCTCTCCAGAAAAAGCCTCAAGAACTTTCTTTTGAAAAAGCTATGGAAACACTGAATGTATTTCAAGTATGTTTACAGAAGAAATGTTTTCTAAGAGACTGTCATTTCCCTATTCCCATTATTTGTTAAAACAGTACCCTGCACTGATTGAAAAAACGGAATGAAGACCAAAATAATTCTCAGTTTTGAGGCACTAGAGATATCAAAAATGTCAAAATATAAGTATTCCTGCTCATTTCAAAATATTATTTTGTAATTTTGCTTGAGAAATTAACTTCTGAAAACATACTTTGGCTTACGACTTTGAAAGCAATGTACACTTTCTCTAAGAAGACATGTTTTACTATTGATTGATTGATTGAGACAGAGTCTCGCTCTGTCGCCCAGGCTGGAGTGCAATGGCGAGATCTTGGCTCACTGCAACCTCCACCTCCCAGGTTCAAGCAATTCTCCTGCCTCAGCCTCCTGAGTAGCTGGGACTACAGGTGTGCATCACCATGCCTGGCTAGTTTTGTATTTTTGGTAGAGACGGGGTCTCACCATGTTGGCTAGGCTGGTCTTGAACTCCTGACTTCAAGTGATTCACCAGCATCAGCCTCTCAAAGCTGGGATTATAGGCGTGAGCCACTGCACCTGGCCATTTATTTTATTTTATTTTTTGAGACGTACTCTTGCTCTGTTGCCCAGGCTGGAGTGCAGTGGTGTGATCCTGGCTCACTGCAACCTCTGCCTCCCAGGTTCAGGCAATTCTTCTGCCCCAGCCTCCCGAGTAGCTGGGATTATAGGCACCCACCACCAGGCCTGGCTAATTACTGTATTTTCAGTAGACGCAATGTTTCACCATGTGGCCAGGCTAGTCTCAAACTCCTGACCTCAAGTGATCCGCCCACCTCAGCCTCCCAAACTGTTGGGATTACAGGCGTCAGCCAACGCACCATGCCTAGGAAGCATGTTTTATATGAAAATATAGGCAAGTAGGGGTGCAAGGAAGTATTCCTGCTCATTTCAAATACAAAAATATGATTTCATGAGCTCCTTATTTATATTCTGATTCAAGTACACATTCCAACCATAGCAGTTCTGTGATGGAAGATGAGTTGATGAGGCACTTTCCAGGCTGATAATAAAAACCACCACTCTATTGCAATACTGGCAAAAAAAATCATTCCTTGTGTCTAGTTTCATATTTGTAACTAAATCTTTAACTACTTGCTTATCAAAAGTGTCGGTGTTTGAAATTATTTTAACACACACTTAAATGGATTTTTACAGGGAAGCTGTATATAGACTCATTTTGCTGGAGGTGAAAACATAAGTCGGGTGAGGTGTAGGCTACAGAATGATGCTAGAGGTGGGAGTGGAACCAAATTTTGGGAGGGCCTTGAGTGCCATGCCATTTATATTGTCTGAATCTGTTGAAATTTGGAGAACAAGAGTATGGGAAGTGAGAAACCCATATATTCAGGATTTGAAATATTTTATTTAATGACTTTTTTTTTTTTTTTTGAGACAAAGAGTCTCGCTCTGTCACACAGGCTGGAGGGCAGTGGTGCAATCTCGGCTCACTGGAACCTCTGCTTCCTGGGTTTAAGTGACTCTCCTGCCTCAGACTCCCGCACAGCTGGGACTACAGGCACGCATCAACACACCTGGCTAATTTTTGTATTTTTAGTAGAGTCGGGGTTTCAACACGTTGGCCAGGCTGGTCTTGAACTCCTGACTTCAAGTGATCCACCTGCCTTAACCTCCCAAAGTGTTGGGGTTACAGGCATGAGCCACTGCACCCGGCCTATTTAATGACTTCTGAAAAGAGTAAGAACTGATTCCCTTCAGGATTGGGAGTAATTTATTATACTTAGCTCAAGTCATGACTAATAATCCTAATGGCTTTGGATGGGCTAAATAATTCTCTTCTTTGGAAAGGACCCATTCAGACCATCTACATTATTGCTGCAAATGAAATAAAACATTACTAAGTAAAATATTTGTGAAAAAATGCACATTATTCCCATGCATCTTGATAATAAACTATTTCCTTTATACTCCCCAATACCCTAAATTTATCCTAAGCTTACACAATATACCTTTTAAAAAATATTATTTAATGTAACTCTGCAACTGTGGATATATTTTCTATCATATGCCTTTTCTGATAAAGATGCTTGAAGATCTATTCAGGAAATAAAGGTTGTTCTGGATTCACAAAGAAAATAATTACCTGGATGACTGTCTGGCCACTTGGCAAATCCCCCTACAAGGCGATCTTGAGTTGATAAGATGTAATTTCTATTTTTCTCAAAGTTAGTGTATTGGAAGATTTTTAGAAGCTGAAATGACATGACAAATAAAAATTTACTGACATAAAACTCATATCAACCTTTGGCTCAAATTTCAGATATGTGTCATTTAGATATGCTTTTCTTTAGCTAAAGTGCTCAGACCAAGTCTCTGGGACCTTGAGCACTTGAAATGAGTAAATCACATTAACTTTAATTTTCTTTTCAAATCTACTCTCCTTTTCTCGACCCTCTATTTCCTTCTTCTGAACCAGGCCAACTGAACCCTTTGAAACACATTAAGCTAAATTCAAAAGACAACTCGAATCCACTCAACATAATCAGTCATTTTAAAAAGTACAATTTTATCTACCCATATTTTAACTCATGATAAGCTCTTGAGCTATTAGTTATAAACTAGTAATAATTGGAACTAAAAATATTTTTTTAAAAAAGAGCAAACAAAAATTACTAACCAGATGCTACAGACAGTTTTGAAAATAGTAAAAAAGTATAGCTCTTTAATTAGGAAAGAAAAAGGTAAGACAAAAATGATTGCAACATAAAAAACTATATAGTTTTTAATGATTTAGGACATGTACTTGGCTTTTCTCTCAAGATCCCATAAAAGTAAAATACAAATAAATAAATAATACTGTGAAGTTCAAGATCAGGTGCGCAGTAGGTAAGAGGGTTCAAGACATTTCTGACGATACAAAGCAATTTAATACATGTTAATGAACCAGAGAGAGCCACAGCTTTTAGTGACTGATGAAGAAGCATTATTTCTCAAAAAGAAAAGCTAAACTCATAAGACAGTTATGCTACAAACAAGAAACAAATTTATTCATTTACATTGATTTAATTAATAAAATATAAGAAAAAAACTTTATTGAATCTTGATGTTAGGAATATTTTCCATCAGTGGCACATTGGTCATTACATAAAAATGAAAAAACTATAACAGTAACACTGCACTTGGCTTAGCAATAAACAATATTTTCACTATCCCATAATAAGTGTTGATTACTGGTTTTCAAATTTTAGAATCAACCTATAGGCAAAGGCTGAAAGATGTGATTATTAATACTGAACAAAAATACGAATGTTTCCTAACTTGACATTATAAAAATAAAGGTAACGTTATATAGCATCGGAAGGTAGAAGATGAGGAAAAGATTCAGAATTAAATATAACGGGTAACAATCTGTTGGAAAAGTGAGAGGCTAAATCTTAATTTCTCATAGTTGGTAATCATCAATAATGTCTAAAGGTGATAAGAAGTCAGTCTGTGATTTAAAGTTATGGTAATGTCCACAAGAATTAAAACATTTTTAAAGAGTTTAAAAGTGGTTACTTTCAGAAAGCTGTCAAAGACTACGGACGTCAAATAAAAAAGACTTGGGTCAACTTGAAAGGGTTCCTATAGACTAAAGATGGGACAATTTAAGCATAATATATATATATATTTTAGTCATATATAACTAATATATATTATATATATGACTAAAAAATGTTAAAATCTATGTGTTCACAAAGATTCTCAAAAAAAACCAAAAAACAAAAAACAAAAAAACCCAAACTCTAAAATCTAATATTTTATTGGAAAGGCTGAGAGGCTGGTAGGGAACCAACTCATTTTGTTGAATACTATTAAGGGAAAGAATTTGGTATTTATGTGTCCTTCTCTGCACAAAGTATATCTCAGGGTAAGGTAAAATTCTTCTTTAAAAAACAATGCTAGTTAATAAATTGAGAAGGAATGAAAGAATACCACTGTTTTGTAACCTCTTAATGCCATAATTGATTTAAGCAATGATCCTTTATGTCTGTTAAAACTATTCCATAAAAAGTTGATAGTTTCTATAGACTAGCAATGAACAATCCAAAAGGAAATTAAGAAAGCAATTTCATTTACAAGAGAATCTAAAATGATTAAACACTGAGAATTTAATCTTAACAAAAAGGTGAAAGATTTGTATGTTGAAAACTACAAAACACTGCTGAAAGAAATTGAAGACCACCTATATAAATGGAAAAGCATCCTGTGCTCATGGATAGGAACACTCAACAGTGTCAAGATATCACTACTACCCAAAGTGATCTACAGATTCAATACAATTCCCATCAAAATTTCAAAAGACTTTTTTGCAGAAATGGGAAGTCAATTACCAGATTCATATCAAATTGCAAGGGGCTCCAAATAGCCAAAACAATCTTGAAAAAGAAAAGTTGGAAGTCTCAAACTTCTTGACTTTGAAACTTACTACAAAGCTACAGTAATTAAAACAGTATAGTACTGGCACAAGGGCAGCCAAATAAAACAATGGAATAAAATACAAAGTCCAGAAACAAACCTCACATATATATAGTCAACTGACTTTTGACAAGGGTGCCAAAACCATTTAATGGAAAAGGACAGTCTTTTCAACAAATGGTGCTAGGAAAATTAGATATCCACATGTTAAAGAATGAGGTTGGATCTTACCTTACATCACATACAATAATTAACTCAAAATTGATGAAAGGCCCAACATTAAGGCCTAAAGCCATAAAATTATTAGAAGAAAACACTGGGGAAAATCTTTATGACAGTGGATTCAGCAATAATTTTATGGATATGACACCAGTAACACAAGCAATAAAAAAAAATTTAGATAAAATTGGACTGCATCAAAAAACTTTTGCGCATTAAATGACACCATCAACAGAGTAAAAAGGCAACTCAAGGAATGAGAAAATATTTGCAAATCTTATATCTGAGAAGGGATTCATATGCAGAATATATGAAGAACTCCCACAACTTTATAACAACAAAAGAAACCAGATTTAAAAATAGGCAAAGGGCTTGAATAGATATTTCTCCCAAGAAGATATACAAATGACCACTAAGTACACAAAAAGACACTCAATATCATTAGAAAAAAACAAATCAAAACCACAATGAAATGACACTTCAGATCCATTAGGATGGCTATTATATTAATATACATACATAAAAACAAACAGAAAAAACAAATGTTGGTGAGGATGCAGAGAAAATGGAACTCTCATACATTGCTAGAGGGAATATAAAATGTTGTAGCTGCTGTGGAAAAGTTTGGCATTTCCTCAAAAAGTTAAATGAAGAACTACCACATGACCCAGGAATTCCACTCCTATATACATACAGTACCCCTCAAAAATGAAGGCAGGGACTTGAACATATATTTATACACCCATGTTTTTAGCAGTATTATTTGCAAGAGCCAAAAGGTGAAAACAACGCAAGAGACCATCAACAGATAAATGAAGAAGGAAAATGTGGTATTTATATACAATGGAATATTATTATTCAGGCATTAAAAAATGAAATTTTGATATATGCCATGTCATAAATAAACCCTGAAACCATTATGCTAAGTGAAATAAGCCAGAAACAGAAGGACAAATATTGTATGATTTCACCTATATGAGGTACCTAGAATAGACAAATTCACAATGACAGAGAGTAGAGGAGAGGTTACCAGGCTGAGGGGAAAGAAGAATAGGGAATTATTGTTTAATGCATACAGGATTTATGTTGGGTATAATGAAAAAGTTTTGCATGGTAGTGACGATTACACAACATTGTAAACGGGATTAATGCTAGTGAACTGTATACTTACAAATGTTTAAACTGGTAAGTATAATGTGCTACGTATATTTTCAACTCCGGAGCTCTTTGATTAAAAGGAGAGATAATTGGATATTACATGCCTCTTGATGTGATACAATAGGAAATATACGTGATACAACAGGAAATCACTGGATATTTAATGATAATAAGCAATTATGGCTAATTGTTTAGATGTGATAATGACACTAAGGTTCTGTTTTTTTTAAAAAGTTATTTTCATTTAGAGATTATATTAAAAAATTTCCAGAGAATATAAAAAATGATATATGGGATCTGCTTTAAAATAATTCAGTGAATTGAAGGGAATTAGAGTATGGATGAAAAAAGGGTAGCTTTGGGTTGATAATTGTTGAGACTGGTTGATGGACACATGGGTGTTATTACACCTTTCTCTCTACTTTTGAATATGCTTGAAATTTCCCACAGTCAAAAAAAATTGAAATGCACCTGAGAAATGGTACTACAAGTGAGGAGAGACAGGGAGCCTACTGTCATCATTTTAAATCATCCTTTTCCAAATTTTTTTCAACCTTATACATAAATTTTAAGAGAAAAAATTAGAATATTATGGAGAAGATAAACATGGACTCCTCTAACAGACTCCTGTTAGACAGCAGAATATCAGAACAAAGTAACACTTCTTAAAGACGAAAAGGCAACTTTAAGACAGAGAAAACTTGTGTGTATTTAGTGACTAAATAACCTTATGGAATTAGGTATATTAAAAGGTAGTAGAGATGGGAAAAAATGTGCTGGCATATCAATTGATGAGTTTCAGAAGGTTTAAACAAATAAATAATAAAAAAGTCCTTACATGGTTTTTGAAGAAATGACCCACGGTTTGCCTTTTAAGATTAATACCCTCCCATAAAACCTTTACTGGTATCATTTTCAGACAGATCCCTTATTTATATGAACTAGTCAGTTCCAAGTTTTTTATTACCTTATACCCACAAGAAAGTAAGTATTTAATATGTTCTATGTAAGGTTTAAGTAGGCATAAAACTCAAGTTCTGGGTTACTTGAGTTTTCTAAGAATGAAAATTTTCAAGCAGCACAAGAGATCATTGAATTCTATGGAAAAACCATACAGAGACTAGCTTTGGCAGAGCAAAAGAGAAAATCCAGTAGCCTAAACCTAACAATATTTAATACACATTACAAAGATCAAACCTTTTTAGCACAATTTATATGAACACAGAATATAAGTTTCTCATTTTTTATTATTTCTCTTACCTTTAGAGTTGCTCCCACCCAAAAAGAATAACAGGTGTCTACAGGCTTATTAGGTCTTCCATGATAACCATTTTGTTGCCTCATTATACACCACCTCTTTATCCTGTTCAATTCTTTTTCTGAAAAAACTTCTTCTAGTTTACCCATCAGACATAGTGAGGCAATGCCACAAAAAGTAGATCCTCCTGTTAATTGAAACCACACAATGTTTTAAACTTCCAATTAGATGCTTATGAAAGTAGTACAAAATGTTTGAGGGGAAAAAGTGGTTATATAATTCTAGAAAATAGTGAAATAAAATTTAAATTTAAAAGATGAGATTTTAAAATAACCACTAAACACAAGTCTTCAATATGTGATAAAACAGAGAATATAAAGCTATAAGAAACATTTTACTTATGAAAAAAAGTAAGACTTGGAACAAGATTAAGGAACCTGTTTAAAATTACATGGTTAACGGCAGATTTGGAACTAAAGTCTGGGACTACTAACTCCCTGTCCAGGACCCAATCACCTGAGACTGATTTTTAAGTCCCTTAAAGACAGTATATTGCTTATGAATTGAGGTTCCATCAACCCTAAGCTACAAACAAGTTTTCACAAATAACATAGACAAGTTAGAAGCTGATATACAGATATTACAACTAGTCAGCTTAAGAATTTTAAGGAAGTAGTTTACAGTCCCACCAACAGTATAAAAGTGTTATTTACTAGTTCAACCATTGTGGAAGACAGTGTGGCAATTTTTCAAGGATCTAGAACTAGAAATACCATTTGACCTAGCAATCCCATTACTGGGTATATACCCAAAGCATTATAAAACATGCTGCTATAAAGACACATGCACACATATGTTTATTGTGGCACTATTCACAATAGCAAAGACTTGGAACCAACCCAAACATCCAACAATGATAGACTGGATTAAGAAAATGCACACACCATGGAATACTATGCAGCCATAAAAACGGATGAGTTCATGGCCTTTGTAGGGACATGGATGAAGCTGGAAACCACCGTTCTGAGCAAACTATCGCAAGGACAGAAAACCAAACACCCCATGTTCTCACTCATAGGTGGGAATTGAACAATCAGAACACCTGGACACAGGGTGGGGAACATCACACACTAGGGCCTGGTGTGGGGTGGGGGGAGTGGGGAGGGATAGAATTAGGAGAAATACCTAATGTAAATGACGAGTTAATGGATGCAGCACACCAACATGGCACATGCATACATATGTAACAAACCTGCACGTTGTGCACATGTACCCTAGAACTTAAAGTATAAAAAAAAAAAAGAATTTTAAGGAAGAAAAGAATGGTGGGGGATGGGGGTGGTAGGAAAGAGGGAAACGAAATATGAAAGCTGATGCACAGCATTACTTCAAAACATATCCACACCCACTGCGTAGGCTGAATAATGCCTCCCCGATATTTAAGTCCTAATTCCTGGAACCTGTGAATGTTACTTTATATGGAGAAAGAGGCTTTGCAAATGTGATTAAGTTAAATGATCTTGAAATGGGGGAGATTATTCGGTATTATCTGGGTGGGCCTTAATTGTACTCACAAGTGCCACTGTAAGAGGAGAGAAGGAGATTAGACTAACAGAGAGGAGGTGGCAATGCAACTATAGTGCCAGAGATTTCAGTGTTGTAGCCAAAGGCAAGGAATGCCAGCAGTCAAGGGACAGATTCTCCTCTGGAGACACTGTTGGCGAAAGGAGCTGTTGACATCTTGATTTTAGCCCTGTAAGTCTCGGTTCAGACTTAGTCACAGATGTACAGCTCTGGCCGGAAATGGAGAGAATAAATTTGTGTTGCTTTACACCCCTAAATTTGTGCTAAAATGTTATGGCAGCGATAGAAAATTAATACACTCACAAAGGTACTTTCCTCAGGAAATGAAAAGTCAGTATTTTTCCATATAAGAAAAGAAACAACACTTTTTACTGGCACTATTTGTTGTCAACTCCAAACAATTTGAAAATACTTACACTTGCAATTTATTATGACTTCACATAGTGATTTTTATTAATTTCAGCAATTTAAATGTCTTGTTCCTAATATATCTCTTGCCTTAACTTTCCTTTTGTTGTTACAAATCTTGAATGTATTCTCTGGCAAAGGAAAGGTGAGCATTCCCTCTAGAAAACTCAAGGTAGCTATCATATTAGAAGTGTTACTGTCAGTTAAGAACTATTTAATCTTCAGAATTAGTTGGGATATCTTTGTTAGTCTTGAGTGAATCAAAAGAAAAGCTAAAAAAAATTATTACAACCTTTTAAAATAATTTCTATTAAGCAACTAGTAATCTTATTTCCTTTTCAAATGACTCACTAGTTTCAATTTTTCTTTCATGATAACCAAGCCATGACTTCAAGTTTTATTACATCATTAAATATAAAGTCTCTAATAGACAGTAAGTAACCTTTCAAACTCCTGAAAAGTAAAAAGAGGCAATTAAGGATTACTCTTCAAACTACTTATTAGGATTACTTAATGCAAACTGGCACAACTCAAAGAAAAAACACTCTTTATTTTGTCCAAACTACTGGATTTTGAAAATAGTAACTCTAGAAGTAAGTGTGGACTCTGGGTTGCCAGAAACATTTACAAAGTCTATGCTTTAACATTCATTTACCAACAGGTAAGCCTGTTGCTCCTAAAGTCTCTTGTTTTACACAAATCTCTAAAAAACTAGTTACAAAACCCTGTATAAAAACTAGTATGTTAGGCTAGGCATGGTGGCTCATGCCTGTAATCCCACCACTTTGGGAGGCCAAAGTGAGAGAACTGCTTGAGCTCAGGAGTTCGAAACCAGCCTGGGCAACATAAGGAGACCCTGTCTCTACAAAAAAAATTTTAAAAATTGGCCAGGCGTGGTGGTGTGCACCTGTGGTCCTAGCAACTCGGAAGGTGGAAGTAGGAGGATCGCTTGACTGCACCCCAGCCTGGGCGACAGAGTGAGACTATGTCTCAAAAAAGAAAAAAAAAGCAGTAGTATGTTAGAAGAGTGTTAAAGGCAGACATAAAAACAGGAAGAAAAGAAAAGTGACATCTTGATAATAAGTAGATTACAAAATTCTATTTAAAAACAGGCACAAGAACTAAAATGGAATATCTTTTTGGGGCTAAATGGGGTTAGATCAATGATCTGTACACACTTCAAAATACTTCAAGAATACTATATCATTATATTAAAAGTACAATACTAGAATTGTTCTTAATTATAATGATTTGAATTCATCAAGAAAAGGGGAAACTGTGCTCATTATGCCTTAGTTGAAGACACAGTATGAACAAAACTTTAAAGATAATAGTAAGAATATTAAGGCAAATACAAATAAAAGAACAAGAAAGATTTTCATCTGAAATGGTTAGAAGTTTGCCACCTACGTGATGTGCTTCAGTTATATGGAGAATTAGCATATGCAGAATACCTCAGTCATAAAACATCACAGATGAAAGGGACCATAGAGACTCTCTCTTAACCTACCCCAATTCTTCCAAGTGCAGGGTAAAGGAGGTGTTCCTGGCTTCAGCTCTGTTATGTTATGATCTACTTAAATTTTAACAGTATAACAGTTATAACTTATTTTGCTCCCACAGGTTTTCCAGCTCAGTTTTAGAGATTCTCTTAGTACTTGCATATAATAAGTTATCAGAAGGAACCCATGTCCTCTGAAATTTATGGTAGTCAACAATCGTATAGCTAAAGTAGAAAACTAAATAGGCACATAAATAAGTACATCATTTTACAATTAAACACCATATTAAAAACGTGAAGTAAATTTTTTTTTCTTTTTCTTTTTTTTTTTGGAGACAGTCTTGCTCTGTCACCCAGGCTGGAGTGCAGTGGTGTGATCTCGGCTCACTGCAACCTCCGCCTCCTGGGTTCAAACAATTCTTGTGCCTTGCCTCCCGAGTAGCTAGGATTACAGGTGTGTGCCACCACGTTTGGCTAATTTTTTTTTGTATTTTTAGCAGAGATGGGGTTTCATCATGCTGGCCAGGCTGGTCCTGAACTCCTGACCTCAAGTGATTCACCCACATCGGCCTCCCAAAGTGCTGAGATTACAGGCAGACCCACCATGCCCGGCCAAGTGAAGTAAATTCAAGTGAGTTGAATATTTACATTTAACATTTATCTTTATAATTAAGAAGTAGAGATATTTTAAAAGAATCATGGAACCAAATTAATTTATCTGAACTTCTGCATTATGAATCCTGAGTTGGCGGGGGTGGGGGTGGGGGCAGTGAGAATAGTTTTATCTCTAACAAAGCAGGAAAATTCAATTCTTCCAAAACAAAAGGAACATTTTACCCTAAAACTGTACAAGATGAGTATCCCTAATCCAAAATTCTGAAATCTGAAATGCTCCCAAATCCGAAACTTTTTGAGCGCCTGCATGATACTCAAAGGAAATGTCCATTGGAACATTTCAAATTTCTGATTTCTAGATTAGGGAAGCTTAATTGGTAAGTATAATGCAAATATTCCATAATCCAAAACACTTCTGGACCCAAGTATTTTGGATAAGGGATACTAAACATGTACTATCTCAAGGGAATCATGGGGATAAAGAGAATCACTACATTTGATGATCACAGCCTAAAAGGATAAAATATGTCTGTTTAATTTTCATGAAAAATGGGGTCCAAGCTAAGCAACAGTTGGAGAAGAGTAGTTGAATTAAAATATATATATATTAAATAATATTTAAATTGGGGAATGAGAAGCGCACAGGAAGAAACTAAATTAATAACAAACTAACAGAAGTACACATTCCAAATTCAACTTTCCAAGCAAGAGATGCAAAGTGGAATACAGGATAACTAATTCATCAAATAGTACATTGTACAAGGGCATATGGAATAAGACATATATGACCAGCTTACAATCCAGCAAAGATAAACAGAGGTAAGCATCATAAAAATGGCATGAATGATGTATTATGGGAATACAGAAAAGGAAAATATTGCTCAGAACTAAGGGGGACAAAAGATGAAGAAATGTTTTATAGAGAAGGTGACACTTGAACCCCTGGAAACAGGTATAGTAAGATAGATTAAACTCTGACGGTTATGAAAAGAGAAACAAGCAGAAGCAGGTGGAAAGGAAGCATTTCAAGCAAAGGAAAAGGAATACTAGCAATGTCCAGAGGTGAAAAGCCATGTACAAATGTTTGGAAGGTATGTTTTCTTACAACCTAGAGTGCATGGAAGGGGTCACTCAGATGTGGGTCTACAAAGCTAGACTGGAATCAGATTACAGAGGAATAAACTAAGGGACTTAAATGTAGGCAGGATGAGATTACTGAGTAAGCACAGGGTTTTAAAGTGGGTTATAACACCTACCTGATATGTAACCCTACTAAGCAAGTGACTTCTCTGAGTGAAATAACAATAATTATTGTGGTTTTGTACTGTGTCAACTTGGCTAAGCTAGAATTCTGTTCCCCAGGATCCACTTCACTGTATGGTCAAAAGTTAAAGAAATCTGTGTGAGACTTGTAAGGTGGAAGTCAAGTAGCACTCATTACCCTGGTTACGGTTAGAGGAGGTAAGCAACAAAGGCAGTAGTGCTGGTACAGTCCAGCTTGCCCTCATTCTCCCATATACTTGGCATCCAAATTCTTCTTACTCTTGCCCTGGTTACGTCAGGACTACATACAGATGCAGGAGCACCAGCCCTTCACAGACTTATCCACCACAGTCACAATCTGGCAGGTGACTGTGTCTGGCTTTCTAGATTTCCCTGTATGGCCTGACTTGTCCACCTGTGCCACTGCTTCAGGGGGCTTTGTCAGTGATTTTCCCTGACCCTCCAACTACCCCTTTTAGGTTCTTCTCCATCTTCTTCCACAATTGTGTATAAAATCGTATTTCAGCCTTTATTCTTTAATACTCATAATGGTTTTACCTCTCTGAGTTCTGACTAAAACAAAAATGTCTATTCTCACAGGGTTGATATGGGCATTCAATGAGACTGTATGTAAAGTATCAGATGGTAGTGGGCACACAGCAGCTGGTTAATAAATACATTATTTTCCTCTTAGTCTATAGATCAGGGATTATAAGTTGCTAATTTATGGAGGACAACTGGTGTAACTGGCAAATTAAAAACAAAAACAGAAAAGGAGATTAAAATTAAACTCAAAATTCCAGATTGCTGGCTTCCCCCAGGCCAAAAAAATTTAAAAAAAAAAATCAATAAATCTACATTATTTCTGAATAGCAACAACGGGCTGAAGAGGAGAATGATGGTTTTAAAAATATACAGTTTGAGATACTGAAGTCATATCGAGAAAGATGCCTCGCAAGCAAATGGAAAGGGGGCTATGCAGCACAGAAGTAACAATACAGATTGGGAAACACAGTTTTGGGTGCCATCAACACAGAGATAATTAATAAAGAACCATCTGTTAGTTTGTTCAACTATCTGCCAAGCATGTTACAGGTGTAGAGGATACATCAGTGTGTAACATAGGCAAAAATCTCTGTTCTCATGAGGTTTAAGTGAGAAGAAGCAGACAATAAACAAATAGATAAAACATAGGTCATTTATAAAATAGTAAGTGATATGGAGAAAAATAAATCTAGAAAGGGGGTTAGCGAATGGGATGTGTACGTGTAGTTGGTTTGCAATTCTATTATAAATACTGCATGTGTATCTGGGTGGTTTGCAATTTTAAATCAGGAGCTTGAACCAAGATCTGAAGGATGTGAAAGAAAACCAGGTGTATGCTGGGGGTGGAGGATGATGGAGGAAGATTCTATGTACAACGAACAGCATGTACAAAAGCCTTGAGATTTAGGAAGAACTATTCAAAGAAAAGAAAGCTGAACTGAGGTAAGGAAGTGACAGGAAGAAACAAAGACGGTGAAGGAACCAGAAGTAATTCATGAGGAAGTAGGACAAGTGGAATGTGATGTTTTAAGAAAGAAGTGGGGAGGTTAATAGCTCAAATGCTTCAATAAATATAAGATAAGGAATGAGAAAAAGATACTGGATTTGAAATACAGATCACTCATGACTTTCAAAGACAAACTTCCTAAGTTGCTGAAGGCTTACACAGAGAATTACAGAACAAGTCATTTGTGAAGAAAGGTGAATAGTACATTTGGACGACTTTTCCAAAGACAGTAACAATAAAAAAGAAAAAGAGAGAACACAATGACTTCATGGGTTGCCAAATTGTAGGACCACTTTTTAGAAAGAGGTTTCACTTGCTAGTATAGGTAGTGATGAGAAGGGGAAAGAAAACTAAACCAAAATCCTTTAGGGTAGTACTTCCCAGACTATCTAACTTCATAGCACACAAAGAAAATTATAATATTTGGTATTTGTAGGCCATACTGTAATACTGAGGAAGATGCTCCTGGTCAGAGACAACCTTAACCAGAGACTCCAGATACCCAGGTCCTGCTTGGTTGTTCCAAAGGCTGAAGGGGCTATACACTGGTATAATAACCTATTTAAGATATACAAATACACTGTGACACTATGATTAAAAGGCCTTCCTCTAGGGCTTTAGGCCTCAAACCTGCCAAGCCAAACTTACAGATAGAAAGAAGACATACATACGCTTTGGGCATGAACTATATAGCCCATCACTGATGATCCTAATGGGTAGAGCCTACTCAAGTCATACCAATTCAAAATCATGACTTGCATAACTCAGGAAGATTTTTTTCCTGACAGGACCCATTAAACAGTGTCATGTTTCGGCAGCCCCTCTGTTTCATATTCCAGAGAATATAATCCCAATGTCTTGGAAATAATATCAGCTGTCTCACAGGTGAGGTGACTCCTTAGCCAGAGTGTATA
Source organism: Nomascus leucogenys (assembly GCF_006542625.1). Classification (NCBI taxonomy): domain Eukaryota; kingdom Metazoa; phylum Chordata; class Mammalia; order Primates; family Hylobatidae; genus Nomascus; species Nomascus leucogenys. The sequence goes on from NC_044382.1 coordinate 123,214,791, forward strand.
TTAATACCACCTACAACAGTAAACACCAGATCCTGTCTTCTCAGAAATTCTTAGAGCCGCCAGATTTCCTCTTTGTACAACTATAACTATATCCCTCTTGATCATGTGGCGATGACTAGTAACATAATTGTTATTGCCAGCTCCTCCCACCCTCCATCTCATAGAGACTCAAGCATACACAAAAACTACAGTGTCATAATTATAGTATGGCTTCAGAGGAAACTCCAGGACAGTGTTCTATATACCCCTTAGAGACACATACTCTACAACTACCTAAATTGAAGGAGGGAGTGAAGAGGTGAGAAGAGGAGGAAATACTTGATAGGACAAAATCGCAGAGTATATACAAGGCTCTGGGGTTAAGGAATATTTGTTAGAAATACCTTTTTATACAGGCTTATGATTTACAAACCACTTTCCCCCATATCTCTTATAATACTAACAACAATCCTAAAGAAAGATGCAATTCTTTCTACTCTGTTGATGAGGAAACCCTCCGAGAAATTAAGTGACGAGCCAAGGTCACTCAGTTGGTGTCAAGGCTGAGACGAGGACACTGATCTGTTCTTTCTGCTACATTATGCTAGCAAAGGGATGGAGGTAACAAATAATTATATGGAAAACTCCCGTGATGAGGAAGAAACTGAAATTCACTTAGAGAGGCTCCATGACCTGGCCTCTTTCTTTTTAGAAAAGAAGAATGGAAGCTTATTTATTTCCAAATGGAAATTTCAACTTGAGAGAATTCAGGCTATTGATGTGCTGACAAACTTAGTGACTATCACATCATTATTCTAGTTCTGCCAAAAGTGGAAAAAAACATGAAAGAAAAGACTGTATTAATGTTTGCACTGAATATAAGCTAAGAAGCAAAATGTTTTACAACTATGACTAATAATAATTTTATTAAGGAAGGTAAATAAAAATGTTCATTTCTTCATGAACTTGTTCATTCATATTTAATATTCTATATTTGGTCTAGCCTTTTAGAGTTATGCCAAAGAAAACCTGTTGTTTTCTAACAATAGCGTAAGAAACAATCCCAAGATATTTTCATGCAGATAAAACATGAATAGATTACTAGAAAACATCATATGAACATCCCAGCCTGAATAATACCTGAATGATTACTGACCAAAGAGGCTTCAAATAGACAAAATGGTGACAAAAGAGAATCAGGAAAGTGACAAAGAAGAAAATTATGCTGCACCAAGGGTTGAGAAAAACTTCTGAGGTTTTCCATACTGAAGACACCAAGATGTTGTCTAAGGGAACAAAAGAAACTACATGTTCACTTATTTAAGATGTCTTACCATGAGATTCAAGTCCAGCTCCCTGTGCCAGTCCATTGTCATAGGACTGAAAAAGAAAAACATTGTTCAGTTTAATAGGGAAATAATAATAATAATAAATGAAAATAAGTTGCCATTGCACTAAGTTTTTTTGGTCTCTTCTAATTTTATTTCTCCTTTCTATCTTCCAAAATATGCATTTTTTCCCATGGAGAAGTAGAATTAGGCATTTTCAAATACCTGATTTTCTCTTCTTATTCACCAAGCCAAATCACTAAATGCACACACTAGGCACATTCTGAGAATACATTGCTCAAAGTTATCTACATATTCAATCTCTACTCAATAAAAGCTCCAAACCTTACTCCTTTCCCATTGCAAGTATACATGAGTTGGAGAAAATGTAAGGATTTCATACTGACGGAACATTATAAACATGAAACAAGTCTATTCTGAGGCAGTCTGGGGTCATTGAGAATAATGGTAGCCATTATTGGGTACCATTATTTGAATCTCCCCACATACACTCCAAAATCAAAACAGAAGAACAATAAAACTTTGAAATCTCAAACCTTATCAAACCAAGAAGACAACCCACTCAAGCTTCAGATTACCTGTCTACAGAAAAAGAAACATCAAATCCCAGCAAGCCATCTATTGCAACTCTACACACCTTTGCAGAGAGCAAGGGTGATTTATGAAAAATCATGAGAGGAGGGGAGCTAACAGTAGTTCTGAGATTGATCTAAAATCATTGCCTAAAAGAGAAAATCCACCCTAAATATGAGAAATACAGGCAGTTCTCACTTTGCACATTTCTCTTATGCACACATTCCAGTTGCCATGCTTTAGCTAAATAACACAACAAACTTCAGTAACCACAGCAGCATATTAACCATAATTGCAAAAAGTACAAAATTCCGTTGCTGGCTCTTCACTCTGCAAATCACTACATAAATAACAGATGTGCATCACGATCAGTGATCAATCATACCTTTTTCAAAGTCTGTTAGGAATTGGTCATTGCTCATGTTATTCAGTTCACACACAGATAGCAGACTGTGGTTGTGCTCTTTGTCTCTCAGTGATAAACCCACATGATGTTTTATTAAAAGACATAACAGAAAGAGGGGCTTGGCCAACAAAGATAAAGTGCAGTAAAGAAATAAAAAGCATTAACACTGGGTATTAACTTAAAATTAGAGTCATAGAAGAAAAAGCTATTACGGGAATGTTGATAATATTGCTGTTTGAGACTCTAGATATACCGTCAGAAGGACTAAGTGAAGGTGAAACATCTATAAGCAACGGAAGAGCTCGTGATAAAAAAAGATGAAGATGTTCTACGGAACTGCTATGGGCAAAAAAACTTCACATAAAAGGAATTCTCAAAGATTTCACAACACTGAAAACACAAAACACACAACGTTGGAAGCTGACAGAAACTTAGATTGTGGTCATTTGCCAAGACACAGAAAAAATACTCCATGTTACAACTTATATAATGAGAAGAAGGCAATATTCTCAATATTTCTAATGTTTTAAATTATAGTATACCATACACTGGTTTTACTATTTAAAACATTATAGTATACTATATACTGATTTTACTATTTAAAACATCATACAATTATATCTGGCAGGAAGAGTTTTCAATGTTTTGGCAAAAATTTTAAAGGTCACAAAACAATCATAATTTTGCCCATTGATGATTAAAATCACCTTGTATCATTTCAGCTTGTGTGGTTATCATTATAGCATGGCACTACCATGCAAAATGAGGATAGCCTGTTCAGAAAGAGGTAAACACAGCACTGGCTATATGGAAGGCACTTAAAAGAATGTGCAAGCCGAGGTGGCAGGGCTCAAAGAGTATAAATTTTGGTGAAGAAAGTTAAAAAATGAGGGAGAAGCCCTTTGAAAATCAGGTGATAAAGGAAAGCTCAAAAAAGCAAAATTTAGATACCTGAGAAACAAAAGAGAACCTTTATCCTACCAGAAAAATCATACAACAACCCCAGCTACAAAAAAAAGCCACCATTAAAGAAAGCATACTTCGTTATAATGAAGAGAACAATCTTAAACTAGGAATTCTTATCAGAAAAAAAAAATTACTAACATACAAAGTAACTCTGAGATGAAAATACAGCAAATGAAACGCAAACACCTAAGTATATGAAAATCTGCCTCTACTCCCAAGAAATAGGCATGAATCAGAAGAAAACTGCAATGTAGCACTCCACACTCAAATGCATATTCTCAAACAAGCATTAGGAAATAAAAAAGGAAATAAAAAGTTAAAAACAGATGAACAATAGAAATAAAAAGAGAAATATTGTTAGAAAACAAATAGAAGAAAAAGACAAAATAAGAAATAAATTTTAAATTACAGGATGACTAAGGAAGAAAATCTCAAATGATAATACAACAAGGGACACTGAAAAAAGGAGAAAACATCCAAGAGAATGAAAATGAGATAAATAAGTCAAAAAGGACAAAGAGAAAGTGGCTGAAAAGAAGGACAGGCAAAAAAAAAGAACAGACACTAAAATGGAATTCCTAAAAAGAAAAAAAAGAAGGAAAAAAAAAAAAAAAGCAAATGCAAAATAATGGACTAGAACTAGGGGTCAGCAACGGCCCAAAGGCTAACTCTGGCCTGCAGTCTGGATCTGTACGGCCCTCGAGTTAAGAAAATGGTCAATTACACTCATAATAAAAGAAATAATAAAATGAAAAATCATGAAAGGAGGGGAGCTAAATAAAAAATATACTGAAATATCACTTTTCGACTACCAGAAAAAAAGGTAAAAACAAAAAAAGTATAACACTTTTTATTCGTGAGGCTATGTGAAAACAGGCACTCTCCTATATTGGTAGGAAAACAAACTGGTCTATCCTTTTTTGGAGAGAAAATGGGCAATCTCTAATAAAATTACATAGGCACTTACCTTTTGATCAAGCAATTCCACTACCAGAAATTTACCCTGAAGATGTATCTATAACAACATATAAATATATATGCAGAAAGTTATTAATTACAGCATTATTTGTAATTGCAAAATATATGCTCTAAATGTAGAATAGCTGAAAAAAACCATGGTATATCCACATATCCACACAGTGGAGTAATATAATAGGAAACTATAAGAAAAAGAGAAAAATCTCTCTGAACTGATTAGGAATAATTTTCACATTGTATTGGTGTTTTTTTTTTTCTCCCAAGCTATATTGTTAAGTGAAAAAAGCAAACAGCAAAAAAAAGAGTATGGTATGCCACCTTATGAAGAAGGGAAAAGCATTAAAAATATCCATATCTTCTCATCAATAAGAAATGTAAGAAAGATAACTGAAAACTAATGAGAATAGTTACCTACAGGGTGACAGGGAACAAGATGTTAAGTATGGGAGTTAAGAAGAGGGTGGAAGACAGGGAGGGTGAGGGGCAAGGAGTCACACTTCTCTGTATATATCTTTTTGTATAGTTCTGACCTTAAGAACCAAACTAGTTTTTCACATATTAAGTAAATAAATAAAGTCAACAAAGTTGTGGGCAGGAGAGAGCTAAGTGAAGGAAAAGTCTAAAAAGGAATTCAAAGAGAAACAAATAACATAACTGTACTTCAAACAGATAACATAACCATATTAAAGGGGGGAAATAAAATAAGTAACTGGAGTACTTCTTAAATATAGTATTCTGACTATATGCCCTCAGACTCAAAACAAAAAGAACCAATGTATTCTGGGTAATAGGAGCCAGGATTGCTTGTCACTATCAGAAATGGAGTCACAAATGAAAGGACGAAAGTTAAAATGAGCCCTGTGATGTTAAGACTGAAATTTGAGGCATCACAATAGATTCATGATGTTAATATATAGATATATAAATAGATACAGAAATACAGATTCTGTGTGTCTATAAGGGGATGCCTATGTACACATACATTTCCTATCTCTGCCTGAGAAAAGGCCTAGAAGTAATGACATCGCAATACCAATGAGCATAATTAGTACCCAGATTCTAGTTTCTAAACCCTATCCTCCAACAAGAATAACCAAGGCTCCTAAAAGAAATGACTGATTCCAGAGCTGAGGATGGAAAAGTAGAAGATAAACCTGGAATATCTTGTGCCAGAAAGCAAGGAGGTCTTCACAGAATGAGGGTAACAGGTCAAAAGGGCATAGAGCCTACTAAAAGGGGTTCCACAGGCCTAATCTGGGACAATCTGAGCATCAAAATAATGACAGTAACAGATTACAACCCATTGAATAAAATTAAGAAACTGAAGTCCATAGAGATATAAATAAGTAAGTATAAGCAAATAAATAAATGCAGAGAGAAAGTTCTTTTCAAACAGTAGAATTTTAACTGATATTTATAGGAAGGATGCTAGAGCTGGAAAATCATCAATGCATACTAACAACACTATTGGATAAAAATTTGATTAGGGACTCACTGAATATTTACAGTCTCCAGGTATCTCACCACAAGATATTCAGTAATTACAAAGGGAAAAGCACTAACTTTACAGAGAAAACTCTGGCATATGCCATCTTAACCAAGTGAGCAGACATAGGGCAAATCAACTTGCTCTACCTCCAAATACAGTGCACTAAGAAGACAATATTACTTCAGTACTATTCATACCAAAAATTCTTATCACCCACCCTCCTATCAAACATAAATCTCTTTTCCTCTTAAAACTCCTTTAATGGTCTCTTCTTTCTGTATCCAGAGGCTTTTTAAAATTTGTGCTGTTGTAGATTCTACAAAAATCTAACCCACAGTTACACACTCACTAAAACGCAACTCCATTCTTCTTAGGAACTCACAGATATTTTCATTTTGAAATATTGCCTATGAAAAGTTGAATTAACAGCCTAAAATATTCTAACAGCCTCAAAATAATCTATAAAATGAAAAACTTCATATTTGGGAAATAATAAACCTGGGAAGCAGTAGTTTTATTTCTCCTTTTATACAGAGATGACACAGTAGAGCAAAGGATAGTTCTGGCTAAGACTAAGCTTTCCTTACTAATGCCAATAAAAAGATTAGAGAAATAGTCTCACCAAAGATAACATAATCTTCCAGTTTGCTTGTCAGGACTCTCTACTAACTCCTGCTAGAATAGGCTGTCAATATTTGACTTTCAGATTTTACTTCTTTTTCTTTTAAGTCGACCAATCCCTTTCTTATAAAGATACTGCTTCTTTAAATAAAATCATATTAAATTTTAATGGTCAAGGAGTCAATCTGCACTTTAAGATTATTTCCTTATTGTGTTCTGATACACAATTTACCTAAAAAGCAATCTTAATGCTCTTATTTACAAATTGTTGGCAGAAGAGATGAGACATACACTATAATACAACCTTCATGTACCAGCAAAAACAACCTAAACAGTCAACTTTATCAACAGAACTCACCATACTTCTTCTAATATAGGTGATAGCTTTTTTCATATCCATGCCTGACCAGTTGTTGAGCATATAGCAAATACAGGAAGCACAGTACACAAATCGCATGTCATTTTCACTGCCTTCAGGTACTGCACAAAAACTGAAAATAACAACAACAATATGATTTTCTATTAATACTGGACTCTTGATGTTTTTGCATGGGGGTTAGAAACACCTCCTGTGTGTCTTTACTCACAGAAAAATCTGTTGATTATTCTACTTTTATTATTCAATATTCTACTTTTATTATTCAATAAAGAATAAGACTACTAACTTGAGTAATATAAAACTTTCTCTAAATCTTCATTCTACTACAAACTTTTGACTTCTTGGTAGTTTTACACACTCCCCTGTTACTCCCTCCCAGATGCTTACTCAGCATAAGCTTATTTGATCCTAGCCAGGGACAGCTGCACACTGGCTTGAGAATGGCAGAAAAAGTAAAAGGTAAAACCTGAGACCTACTGGGTAGTAAGAAATTTCCAAGTCCAAGTTTTTCTATGTGAAATTTCTTCTAAATGTATACATAGATAACCATTTAATCGATTGGTCATATTGTATTTTAATTTTACATATTAGTTGTAGAAAGGCAGCAATCTATGTTCTGTATGTATTTATAAACAAGAATAAGGAAGCAATAATCAAAGACTACACTCAAATATTGAGACATAAGTCATATATGTACTGGTTGAAGTAAACATTTAGTTTCATAGCATTTCCAATTAATGTCAATTTATTCTACCTGTCTACATTTATTTTCCCTCATCAAGAGCAGTGTTTTGAAAACACTGACAGGAAAACAGAGCTAGTAGTAGATGGAGCACAAACAGTTAACAGCACAGCAGGATTTGTTTGCTGTCTTTTCCTTAACCTTTTCACTACCGCTTTATCCCTTCTCAGACTTAAAAATTTTTTTCTACCTTAAAGCTCCAGGAAGATTCATCTTTAGACACACCACATGAATTCATCTTTAGAATCACCAAATATTAATGAACATACGAACTCCTTTTTCTATCCTTTAAAAATGTCATGGAAACTACCTACTCTGGAATATAATATACCCCTTTCTTCTCTAATCAGCATAAAGCAAGAACTGAGGTTCAGACTAAATATATACGTACTTCAAAATATCAATTTTTCATGTAGAACGTAAATTAGATTCCAATCCTGTAATTATTCAAACATTTATTTACGTACCCATTGTTGTTAAGAAGGAAGAGAAAGCTGTTTGGCTATTGTAATTACTATTATTTTCACTCACAGAGGAGGTCTTGGGGTCACTTTTTTGATTATGCACTTAATTATGTACCTCGTAAGCTCTACGGGAGGTTCTAATGGAGTATGATCCTCTAAAGATTTAGTATAGCATTGTATCCATTTTTTAGTTCCAAAATACTTTTGTTTATTACAAAAAAGTAACAAAGAATCACTCATACCTCCCATCTTCCAGCTGAAGGGCTCTCAAGCCTGCTAAGCAAGCTTCTTTATTTACTCGGCTTAAGTCGTCTCCAAGAATAACTAAGCATGAGAGGCCAGTGTAGGTCATTGCAATGTGGCCACTATCATAAGGATGAGCTGTTCCAGGAGCCTAAATAGAAAATTAATATAGTACTAATTAATGAAGTGAAATGAAAACTAATTTCATTAAGAAATCTGACATAAGGTTTTAGTAAATAGTAAAATTAAACGTGGCTTATACTGATTTGTATAGACATCTTATTGAGAAAAACAAATCTCCATTTTATGTATGTCAATATGAATAGGATTGCACAGGCTACTTAATTTTTAAATTATTTGATACCTCAGGCATTATGGAAGTAGCTATGACATTCAGGTAAACCAAATTATTTATTACTTTTTTTTTGGAATTTTTTTTTTTTTTTAGTAACAGGTTCTTACCTGTCACCCAGGCTGGAGTGCAGTGGTGCAATCACAGCTCACTGCAGTCTCCAACTCCTGGGCTCAAGTGATTCTCTCCTGCCTCAGCCTCCGGAGTAGCTGGGACTACAACAGGCACAAACCACCATGCCTGGCTAAATTATTTAAACCTCATACTTAATCAACGCTATCACTTATAATTTAAGTCTTATAAAGTCAGAAAAGCATACAGCCTTCCAGAAAAAAAGATTTCTAAAACAAAACTTACTTTATATAGCACAAATCTAAATTAAATACCACAGTAGTGATCACCATATAAGAAACTAAAAAAACGATGCAATTAAAATAAACTCTGCCTTCTATAATAAATGTAAACTTTTACAATCATTGAAAGGCATAAAATCCTGGTTCTATTTCTCACTGGCTTGCTTAATGTTCCTGATTCTAGAAAATGAAGATATTAGTACCTCACAAGGTTATTGTGATGATTAAGTAAGTTACTGTCTAAAAAGCTGTTACTTATCTTAATGATGATTAAGTGCAAGGCAAATATCAGAGGGACCACTAGTTCTTTGGAGTCAAGATTCAAGGGTCTTGAAATCACCCATGAACTGTAAGATTTTCTTGCATACTTACCTTCTATGGTTCCTCACAGAATGAGTTTGAATGGTGTTCACTACCCTTTTTATAATAATCTGAACCCACCCCAACTACCCACCTTCAGATACACATTTTTTTTTCTGAGATAGGGTTTGCTCCGTCACCCACGCTGGAGTGCAGTGGCACAATCTCGCTCACTGCAACCTCCGGCCCCAAGGCTCAAGCAATCCTCCTGCCCTGCCTCAGCCTCCCAAGTAGCCAAGACTACAGGCACGTGCCACCACGTCCAGCTAATTTTTGTATTTTATGTACAGACCAGGTTTTTGCCATGTTGCCCAGGCTGGTCTCAAACTCCTGAGATCAAGTGATCCATCCTCCTCAGCCTCCCAAAGTGCTGGGATTGCAGGTGTGAGCCACTGTGCCTGGCCAGATACACGGTTCTTTATATGGTCTCACAAATGTACCAAGCAAATTTCCATCTTTACATCTTTTGTTCTAAGTTCCTCCTTAGAACTCAAGCTCTAGTTCTCCTGGCTATCCTATTCCACATTTACAACTGACTTCTTAGAATTCCTATTGCATATTGATACTTAAAGTAAACACCTGCTATGTTAAAAGAACTGCAGGGAAGCCAAACATAAATTAAATGTGGACCTTAACCTTAAGAGCAGAAGATAAATCTACTCAAATAATTACAATAGAATGTAATGAGCAGTCATAAGGGAGGGATAATGATAACATGGGTTTAAATAGGAATTCTTTTCTGCAGAAGAGGAGCTTGGGCAGGTGTAGATGAAGAGGAGGTATTACAGGTAGAAGAAAAAGTAAAAGCAAATTAGAGAAGGAAAATTCTGGGGTGCACATTAAGGACAACACAAAATTTGCTAGAAAGCATGGGATTTGTGAAAGGAAATTGTGAGAATAGTGGGAGGATCCATCAATGTTTCTCAAAAAGTGCTCTACAGCCACTGAAGTTCCCAAGCATTTATCAGGTAAGTCAATGAATGGTCCATAGGTAGTTTGGTGGTTTCAGAAGAAAACTCAGTAACAATATTTTATTCATATACTGTACTGGACAATCCAATGTGCCTCCGCACATTCTCTTGGCCTAATCTGTCTCCTAGATGCTCAGCCAACACTCTCAGTGACGGCTCTATGAGATACCACTTGGAATATCTAGTTCCTTTTACCACTCAGAATTCAGATGAAGGTAATACAGCATGAAGTGAGACCTAGCTTGCCCAGAAGATATCAGGGTCCAGGTGAATGAAGGTCCAAAAAGGAGTTTCAGGAGACTCTGTGAACCAAGGGCAATAATGATTTTTTCCTCAATTTTACTCCTGTTATTTTGAAAATGTTTTGGTGCAGGCGTCGGTTGGGGGAAGGATATTTTAAAAGCAATGTTATTAAAGCACTGCAACAAATATAGGTAGACATCTATATATAGTATAGCACTATATAACGGTGATCATAACTAGTGGCACGATATTCTGTTCATTACAACTAAATGAAGACATTACCTGTATTCAGGATTAGCTTAAGTTGGAAAATATGGTAGGCATGAAAAGGGACAAATTTCCTGAATCCTTTGTTTTCTCATTCCCTGCTAAATGCAGTGGGCACCCATAATTGGAGTCCTGCTGGTAAATTCATGACCTTGACACAGGCAAGCTGGTTAACAGCTTAAGGCAGAGGAAGAAAGCTGAAGTAGTACCTCTATCAAAGTATGTCATCTTCTCCAACATTACTGCTATTTATTCCAAAAATTTGAAGCTGATTATGGAAAAACTGGTAGCTCTCCATTTACCTTGCAAGTGGATACTCAGCCCAACAAGACACTGGCTTATAACCATTACATAAGCAGGCTGGCCCCATCAGGGAAAAAGTTTCTATGTTGTGAGGCCACTTTAGACAAAATGATGCTTTTCTCCACTTTCTACTGTAGAAAAATACTGGTATTTTGTGTACATAAGGAACATCTACAAAGTTTCTTCTGGGTTTCCTCCTTTGAGAAAAGAAATAAAGCTCCTCCCTCTGTTAGGACTCACTGTTTTTATATTGGCATGTGCTAGTATCATGGATACAACCATGAAGAAGTTCTGCATATTCTCATAAAAGTCATTAAAATAATCACTACCTAGGTCTTCAATCACTGCTTTTAGAAGGGCTTTTTCTTTCATTCCTAAGAAATGTGAGCTAAATGTAGAGTCTTTCTATAACACAATGAAGTTCACTGGCTTCTTAGACAGCAAGTACCAAAACACTTCAGTGCTCTATTTTCCTTTACTCAGGAAATTACCAATAACTTTTACATACAGACGTATGATACTGAGACAATTTTTTGTAACAATTAATAGAAATTTCTGTGTGTTTATGTACTGCATGTATTCTTCCTGGAAGAAAGTGCACTTCTTTGAGGAAGTAAAGTAGGTATAGGTTTCCTTTAAAGGATTTCAGTTTATAATATATATATTATTAGACAACATTTAGCCACATTGAAACCTGGAAGCCTGTTTTTTTCTGTGTAATTTCTTAGTTTTCTCTTTTATTAAAATATCCCTACATCCCTTCTGCTTCCTTCTGAACCAAACAGAACCAACCTTTGATGGATTGAACGGAATACCCAGGTATGAAGAGCCTCGGAAACCACAGCGATTTAGATTTGATCCTAGAAAATAAAAGCATGTGCTTATTTAAAGTACGCTCTATTTTTGCACAATTTCTAAAGCAGTTTAATTACACAATCTTTCAGAAACCGACTATTTTAGTCTCCATTTTCATACTGGCTAATGCTGAATGCTTACCATGTGCCACGTCCATTCTAGATGCTTATGGGAATTTCCTCATTTAATTTCCATATGAGTCACAGACAACATAATGATTTCTATCATGTACCTTTTTTTTAACAGCCCACCTCACTGCCTATAAAGTCCTTTCATACTTCTCCTGTCAGATCAATTTTTATGTGATCAACATATTCCATCCGCCTTTCTATAGAACAGAAAACAGAAGCCCAGAGGTTAAGTGAATGTTCAAGGTAACAGTTAATAACACAATAGGGTCTAGTGTCTTTTTACTTTGACTCATTTAGTGTCTTTTTACTTTAATGCTTTGCTTCTTTACATGGGAGCAAGCTAAAGGTTTAAAGCTGCAGAGAAAATATGTACTTTGTATTTCCATATTAGCTAGAACTTCGTTCTGAGTCCAGTAATCCACTTGGCTTTGAAGTATGTAGAACACTGTAAGTTAGCACTTAGTCTCTCTCTACTCAATCAAAATATGTTTATCCAAACTTTTTTCTATCTAAAAATTTTCATTTCTCAAGATATCAATGGAATATAAGTTGGGAACTTGAAGGAACAATCAACTATACAACAATTATGGTTTTAATAGCTATTAGAAAATCAGTATGATAGATGCAGAAAATAACAATGCAGTATCAGCAGACTGTAAATGCACTGCTGATAAAAAAAAATCAAGTTGGTCTAAAAATAGTCTCTGATCTGTAGAACTACCTTCATAAGAGATTATGACTTGTGTATGACTAACTTCATTATAACTGTTTTCACTCTCCTACTTCTTCATTAGGTACTATACTTTTTCAGCCTCTCATCCCCCCAAAATACTTAAAATAATAGCTTATACATTAATTCTTTGAACAAATTAGGAACCAGGAAATTTAAACGCTCCACCAATTATCATCTCCCTACTGGCAAAAAATGTATTTTAAAAAGATACTAGCAGCCAGGTGTGGTAGCTCACGCCTATAATCCCAGCACTTTGGGAGGCTGAGGAGGGCGGATCACCTGAGGTGAGGAGCTCCAGACCAGTCGCGTCAACATGGTAAAACCACATCCATACTAATAATACAAAACTTAGCTGGGTGTGGTGGCACCTGCCTATAACTCCAGCTACTGGGGAAGCTGAGGCAAGAGAATTGCTTGAACCCGGGAGGTGGAGGTTGCAGTGAGCCAAAATCGTGCCACTGCACTCCAGCCTGGGCGACAGAGTGAAACTGTGTCTCGAAAAAAAAAAAAGATACTAATGGTGATTATGATTTCAGTGATTATGGTTCTCTTATCCTAAGCACTTTTAAATTGGTAAGCTACTTAAAACTTGCCAATATATAACAGAAGTTATAAAAACACTCATATCTTGTTGACCCAGTCATGATATATCTGAGAATCTATTCCAATAATTTCAAGTATGAGAAGAAATGCACACTGCAGTTTAATAATAGTGAAAATCTAGAAGCACCATAAAAGTCCAGCAGGTTAAGCATATTGTGCCTCATGTACTGAAAGAAACACTATATTCCTATTAACAGTAATAATCAGTAGAACTATGTAGCAACACAGAGAAATGTATTTGATCAAGGTAAGCAAAAAAGAAGGATTCAAAAACAAACGTGCATTATTATGTTTATAATTAAGCAAATGGCACATATCAACAAAGACTGGAAGGGAATAAACAAAATAATATTAATGGTGTGAAATGATATGAATAAGGCTGAAATTTGTTCTCTGTATTAGTCACTGTTGCCATAACATATTACCACAAACTTGGCAACTTAAAACACATACTGCCTTACTGTTCTGTAAGGTCAGAAGTCTAACACAGGCATCATCAGGCTAATGTTAAGGTGTAGGCAGGGCTACCTTCCTTACTTGGAGGCTTTGGGGGAACAATCTGCCTCCAAGCTCATTCAGGAGGCTGGCAGAATCAACTTCCTTGCAGTTGTGTGACCGAGTTCTCCATTTCTTTGCTGGTAGGTATCCCTTTTTGCTCCTAGATCCTCTCTTGCCATTTCTCATATATGGGCCCCATATCTCAGAGTAGCAATGGCACTCAAATCCTTTCCATTAGACCCTCTCTGACTTTCTCTTCTCTCTTCTGCTCCCTTTCTCTGCAATTCCATGACGAATGTTTCTGTGTTCTTCTGCTGCTCATGTGATTATACTGAGCACACCTGCACACGTATCACCTATGGATAATCTCCGTATTTTAAGGTCAGTTGATTAGTATAACTTTAACTCCCATCTACAAAGTCCCTTCACAGCAGTACCCGGATTAGTATTTGACTGAATTACCAGGGAACAGAAATCCTGGGGCAACATCATTAGAATTCTACCTAACAGAGGCCGGGCGCGGTGGCTCATGCCTGTAATCCCAGCACTTTGGGAGGCTGAGGCGGGCGGATCACGAGGTCAGGAGATCGAGACCATCCTGGCTAACACGGTGAAACCCCGTCTCTACTAAAAATACAAAAAATTAGCCGGGCGCGGTGGCGGGCGCCTGTAGTCCCAGCTACTCGGGAGGCTGAGGCAGGAGAATGGCACGAACCCAGGAGGCGGAGCTTGCAGTGAGCCGAGATTGCGCCACTGCACTCCAGCCTGGACGACAGAGCGAGACTTCGTCTCACAAAAAAAAAAAAAAAAAAAAAAAAAAAAAAGAATTCTACCTAACACACCCCCCATATTCCAAATTGTACATAAATGCTATACTTAAAAAAAATAAAAAGTTATCTTTCTCTTACCAAGTTATGAATTCATTTATCCTTTTTATTTTTGAGACAGAGTCTTGCTCTGTTGCCCAGGCTGGAGCGCAGGTGCATGATCTCGGCTCACTGCAACCTTGCCTCCCGGGCACAAGCAATTCTCCTGCCTCAGCCTCCGGAATAGCTAGGACTACAGGCATGCGCTACCACGCCCGGCTAATTTTTGTATTTTTAGTAGAGACGGGGTTTCATTGTGTTGGCCAGGGTAGTCTCGAACTCCTGAACTCAAGTGATCTGCCTGTCTTGGCCTTCCAAGTGCTGGGATTACAGGCAGGAGCCCACCGCACCCAGCCTATCCTTTCATCATCACTTCTTTTAATCCTTCTCTAGTTGGATGAGGGGCAGTATCAAAAGGCATATTTTCCTATATGATTAATTTTTTTTTATTTTTTATTTTTTTTCTTGCTCTGTCACCCAGGTTGGAGTGCAGTGGCGCAATCTCGGCTCACTGCAAGCTCCGCCTCCTGGATTCACGCCATCCTCCTGCCTCAGCCTCCTGAGTAGCTGGGACTACAGGCGTCCGCCACCAAGCCCCGCTAATTTTTTGTATTTGTAGTAGAGACGGGGTTTCACCGTGTTAGCCAGGATGGTCTCCATCTCCTGACCTCATGATCCACCCACCTCGGCCTCCCAAAGTGCTGGGATTATAGGTGTGAGCCACTGTGCCCGGTCTAAAAAATTTTTAAATCTTTTTTTTTTCTCTTTTTGTTCTTGGGATTGTCTTTTTTAAAGGGTATCCTTTCAAGTTACTAATCTGCTAACAGTCCTCCATAAAAATGTGATCCCATTTCTACTTTTGATGGAAGACAGCTCTGATACCATCTGTCAGTTCTGAATTTATACTTGCAACTGGACACCTTTCTTGAGTCCCCCACCAACTTAAACAACTCTGTCAGGTGTTTTACATAGAGGCAGACATATAGTAGTGGTTCAATAAAATATCTGCTTCTGAGTGAAATAAATGAATTTATTCATTTTCTTAGAGGTAAATCAATAAATGACATTTCTGTTTGCTCACTTCTGTTTTTAGCCTGATTAAATAAATAACTTTTCTGAAAAGCAGCAGAAATATCGATACTTAAAAGTACCATATAAGTTTAGGAGATTATGGTATGGACACTTGGAATCAAACTCAGGATCTATTCTTCCTATCAATGAGTTCTATAGGCAAGTAACAACCTCTCTGAGCCAGTGTCTTCCATTTATGAACTAGTAACAATAACATATTGCAAGTAATATATTTCAGGCTTCTTGTAAAGGTTAAAGGACATGTTTAGATTGTACTTAGCAAAGTGAAACAAGGCTTAATAAACAGTAACCATTCAAAATCAGTTAATTATATTTTATCAAAAGTGAAACAGGAAGAAATTAATAGCTTTTGTTACAATTTATCAAGGAAAGCTTTTTTAAAGTAAAATTTTTTTTTTTTTTTTTTTTTCCCAGAAAGACTATATACTGTCATGAAAAAGTGTTTGGATCTTAAGCACCACAGTCACAGTATAGGGAAAAGACAATGTAATATTTTTTACCCTCTTCTTAATCACCTATGGACTATGAAACTGGATAAAGAAGCTTATTCTTTATTTTAAACTTTATACTTTATTCTACAGTAAGAGAATTCTGCTGTTGCTTATGGAAAGCTAAGATGAAGTAACTAACAAATCAAGAAAATTACTCATTCACTAAATTGAGTTATCAATCAAACACTTAAATCCTAATGTTTTAAAAAATGATGCTCATTAGGAGGTAACATTTTCACCACTTAAAATTTTTCACCACTTAGGCCGGGTGCGGTGGTTCACGCCTGTCATCCTAGCACTTTGGGAGGCCAAGGTGAGTGGATCACCTGAGGTCAGGAGTTCGAGACCAGCCTGACCAACATGGAGAAACCTCATCTCTACTAAAAGTACTAAAATTAGCTAGGTGTGGTGGAATGCGCCTGTAGTCCCAGCTACTTGGGAGGCTGAGGCAGAAGAATTGCTTGAACCCGGGAGGTGGAGGTTGCAGTGAGCCAAAATTGCGCCACTGCACTCCAGCCTGGGTGACAGAATGATAGTCCATTTCAGAAAAAAAAAAAAAAAAAAAAAAAAAAATTCACCACTTAAAAAAATTTATTAAGTACTCTTTTGTGGTTTCTGTCAATATTTGTCTGCTCTTCTGTGCTTTCCTTTGGAATTCTAGTAAGCATACATTTTCATGATAATTAAGAAAGTATACACACACAATTCATTGTAAATTTATCACCGAATGCATACTCTGGGTACAGTATAAATTTCTTTCCAGGTTATCAAACAACACCATCTAGTGTTCCTATTTAACAGTTGCAAAACAAACTGAAAATTCTTCGTGTGGTCTGGCTGCCCATCAGAATCAATTGCCTATTTTGAAAAAACAGAGATGCCTCTTGCATCTCCCCTCCCATGACTGCTAAAAAGCATGAGCATAGGGCCTGGAAAATTGTATTTAAAAAGAAAAACAATCCCGGTTTGACACATAGTCAGAATCAAGAACTACTGACTTGGTAAATATACTTTTGTAGAACTATAGAGTCAAACTTGTTTATGCTGTTAAATAGAAGTACTTTAGATAGCACTACATCATAAAAATTGAGGTTACTTAAAAATGAAAGCTGGGTAGATGAGAGAGGTAGCAAAAATGGGAGTATGTACATGGATGTAATGTGTGTGTGTGTTTATGTGTCAGTATGCAGGAGGTATGTTATTAGATAATATAATGTATTTATAGCTATCAACTATAAGGAAGAATAATTCATTTATTTGCACGTTTGCACATGAAAGAAATTTATTAAGCTGACTCTTGCCTGATGACTGAGTCATATGTCACTTTAAAACTTAGTGTTTTACTATTAAGCTCATAAAACCAACTATATGTCGAGCATTGAAAGATTGTACATTTAGATATTCTTTAAAAAACGGTTATAAACTTATGGAATATAAAAGTTTGAGAGTTTAAAGAGGTTTTTTTAATCAGGGGAGTTGCTTTTCATAAAAAGCAATAAACTGTATTGTGAAATATAAAATTACATTCAAAATTATATGTAGGTATAATAAAGGACAGCTCTTGGGCCAAAATATCACCATACTATTAATGATGATTATGCTTCTTAAATATATTTCAAAACTGATTTGCTCATGTTCTTAACTTTCTAATCCTCGTTTTAAAAGTTTTTGCCCTAAGCAAACAGAATGCAAGTGAGGAATGTGGCTACTTTCTGATTTTAAAATGAATATTTATATTTTATGGATAGACAAGTAATTCCGCATAAATCTCAAGAAACACAATTTCCTAGTAAGAAGACATGCCTTACACAACTCCTTAAGGATGTCAAGAAAGTACCAGACAAGGTAAATGAAACATTCAATAGCTAAAAAAAATTTTTAAATATACCTATTTTCCACATTTCACAGATTTGTTTTAGAATTGGACCTACACCAATTAAAGAAAAGGCAGACAGGAGATATTCTTTCACAGAGATTAGAGACTTAATAGTATTTCCCTCAACAAGATAGCAAATTGAGAATTCAGAATTGCAGCTGAACTGTGAAAGGGTCTGTGGAATGGTCTAGCAGACATCTGACCTGGGAAAGCTGGATATATAAATGAACGTTGCAAAACTATTTTTGCCAAAATGTCTTGATCTATAATATTTCCAAAACAGATGACTTACAATTTTTAAAATATGCAACATGCTTGACTTAGCCACATGAAACCATACTTACTTCCCCCATGTTATTTTTTTAAAAAGTGAGCAATCTGAAGAATCCACTAAAAAAATGAAAGCATTAAACATTTTACCCTTTAATATTAAACCTTCTTATCTATGTTTCCAAACACTTAATCCTAACACTTTATGGGATCTATTAAGGAACAGATACTAGATTTTCCTTTAAAGCTATAAGACGGGCTCCGAGTTCCCATGAGAAAAATCTGTACCTCACAGAAAAACATGCATGGTAAACAGAGCACCTAATGCACTGAATCAGCACATATAAGTAAAATATCCAAAGGACTAGAAAACTGCATCTAATCTTGTCTCTAGCATTAACTAGCTGTATTATTGCGGACAAATTATTAATCTCTTTCAACCTTAATGTCCTCATTCGTAAAATGATGGACTCTAATAGTCCTCACTCTGTTCTAAGTCTAAAATTCTCTGGTTGTGCCCTCAAAGAAGGGCACACAATTCCCAACCTGACCCCTTGTGTTTCCCGAATACTTCCCTCCTGAAGTGAATGAGAACGACCCGATCCCCCAGTGGTCTCACCATACATTTATTACTAGGAAACCACTAGGGTCTTTATAATCCTAGAGTTAAGCGGAGGCCAGGGTTAATTTTAATTAAATATTCACAATGTCCTTATATGCCAAACATGATTGTCTCCACTAGGGACCCATATACTTAAACAGTAAAACAACATTAAAACTTGGAGTCAGAAGTGCCAGATGTCGGCCGGGCGCGGTGGCTAATGCTTGTAATCCCAGCACTTTGGGAGGCTGAGGCGGGCGGATCACGAGGTCAGGAGATTGAGACCATGGTGAAACCCTGTCTCTACTAAAAATACAAAAAAATTAGCAGGGCGTGGTGGCGAGCGCCTGTAGTCCCAGCTACTCGGAGAGGCTGAGGCAGGAGAATGGCGTGAACCCGGGAGGCGGAGCTTGCAGTGAGCCGAGATTGCGCCACTGCACTCCAGCCTGGGCGACAGAGTGAGACTCTGTCTCAAAAAAAAAAAGAAGTGCCAGATGTCAATCCGATTCTATCTCTTATCATCTGTATGAGGTTTCAGACAGGTCTCTGAATCACTTTGCCTCTCAGTTTCCTCTTCTTGGGACAGGCCAATTAGGTGAAGAATAAATCTATCTGATTATGTATTTGGCAGTGCTTTGAAAATTATAAAATAGTAAATAATGTATTGCATTATTTCTTCCATTAGCAAAAATATCAATATTTATGTATAACTATGAACTTTTAGTTTTTATTTTTGTATGTTTTGAAGAGAGGTTAAGCTAAGTATTTTTCTAGTTTAAAACTTTAAATACAGAAACATATTTACTTACGGTAAACATTCAAACAATTCAGATACATAGAAAAACAGTAAAGTATCTTATCTTGCCATCCCCCACCTCTGTTCCCATCTACTTCCCCCTCCACGAAGATTTTCTGTGTATCCTTTCTGAGTTTTTCCTGTACATTTATATAAATAGATTGTTAAAGCACCTCTGTATATGTTTTAAATTTATCATTTAATCATATATATTATAAGTTTTGGTGCCACAAAAGAAATAGCACTCAAATATAAAATTTTCTTTTTTCTTCTCAGCAAGGCGATTTACTTCTATAGGAGGGTGTGCCCTTACAGATGGAGCAATGGTGAGCTCACACTTGGACAAGGGAGGGGAAGGGGTTCTCATCCCTGATGCAGGTGGCCACTGCTGCTGTGTCATTCCCCTATTGGCTAGGGTTAGACCAAACAGCCTAAACTAATTCCGACTGGCTAATTTAAAGAGAGAAACAAGGTGAGTGTTCTGGTGGGAGTCAGGGTAGATCAGAATGAGTCAGGGTGGAGCAGATAATCAGAATGAGTCAGGGTGGAGCAGGTAATTGGAATGAGTCGGGGTGGGGCAGGTGATCGAAAAAGGTTGCATCACGAGGAAGTTAAGTTTAAAAGTAGAAGGCAAAAAATTGAACATACTGACATATTGATTCTTTGAAAAGAAATTTAAAACTCATATCTAATATATATGATAGACAGTTTCATGTCAGTATATACACAGAGATCTACCTTATTTATTGCGTAATATTCTTTACTGGGCCATAGTTTACGTAACTTTCACTTTTGATGAACATTTATCTTGTAACATTGTTTTGATTGAATTTCCCTGATTTCTAGTAAGGTTAATCATCTTTTTATGTATTGATTGACTATCTGTACTTCTTTTGTTAACTACTTAATAAATTTTGTCATTTTCTAAAGGACAATGTATCTTCTTCTTCTGAATCTTTAACGATTCTTTATAGTCGATGTTAATATTATACAAGCCATAATTTTCTGCAAATTCGTCACTTATCTTTTACTACATAAAGTATTTAAATATTTATTTAGTCAAATCTATCAAATTTTTGCTTTATAATCCCCAGGTTTTGTTTAACATTTTTAGATGTTATAATACCCTAGATTTTGTGTGGTATCTCGAAGTAGGACAAATACAGACCTATGAGTTGCAGAAAGCATATTCTATCAGTTTACAAATGCTTTATGAATTAGAAAATATTTGAAGAGCCAGACAAGGTCCTAGGCTAAATGTGAAAATATATAAAAGAGGAAGAGAAAAAAGTTGGAGAAGGGGCAGGTGATTTAACAGTCTAACAACTACTGATACACAATAAGCACTGAGAGAGAAAAGAAATAGAAGACACATTCACTAGTCTCCCTTCCAGAAGTTTGCAATTCAGGTGGAGGCAAAAATATTTTAAGTAACTTAAGCAGCAATGACTGAAGAAAAAAATTGGCAGTAGGTTTCAAACCAGTGAAGTCCATGGAGTTAACAGTTTAATGGGAAAGAGAATTCTGATGGTTCTCAAAAGGAGTGGTGAGCTGCAACTCTTAACTCCAAAAAAATGTTTAAACTTTCCCTGAAGTGTAATAAACATAAGAAAAGTACTCCTATAATAATTAAAAAGCTCTATGAACTTTTGCAAAATAAACTCACCTGTATAACCAGCATTCAGCTCAAGAAAAAGTACGTGACTAGCACTCCGGAAGCCTCTCCCACTTCCTTCTAGTACTCCCCAAATGCCCAGACTGGTTTGACCTATTTTTGTATTTTGTAAAAATGGAACGATATACAATGTACTTCTTTCTCTCAAAAACATGCTTGTGACACTCATTCAAATAACTGAACGTAGTTGTGGACTGTTCATTCCCATTACTGTATCATTTTCCATGGTGTGAATATGCTAATATATCCTTTATCCATTATACTGAAGATGGGTAGTCTGTATAATTAATACTTCTAGGCTCTTATAAAAAATACTGTTATAAACATGCTAGAACATATCTTTTGGGGAACATGTTTTAATTTCTGCCGAGTATACACTAGAACTGTTGGGTCACAGAACATACATATGTTCAGCTTTAGAAAATATAACCAAATAGTTTTCCAAAGCAGCTGTAAAACTCCTTTAGCAGTGAATGAGAGTTCCAGTTTGCTACATTTTTGTGAACACTTGTTATTTTCCATCTTTTTCATTTTTAGCCATTCCGTTAATTATGTAACAAATAAAATTATTATGGATAATGTGAAACTCCAGATAAGAGCAAATCTCTTACAACACAAGATTAAATAATGAGAAGAAGTATGTAGCTTTTTAAAACAACATAGATAAAATAGCGTTATAAAAAACTCATTTCACTAATAAAATGGTAGGGGGAAGTAAACACTTATTAAAGAACAGACCAAAAAATTGCTCAATCACAGAGCCACTAAATAATCCTTAAAAGTAGGGGGAAATAGAAGAAAAGACAGAAAGTAAGAAGCATGGTGAGTAAGTGACCAACGGTCTGGAAACTATAACCTACAGCTTGAGTTCTCTCATTAAATGTTATGGTCCATCCTTTTCTATAAAGTCAATAGCTATTTTATTTCAGGGGTATGAGTTTCAGTAAATTTTTAATTAAAAAATAATATAAAAATATATTTCGGCAAGAACTTAGGGAATAGCTTTCCTATGTGCCACAGTGCGTATATGATTTCCTATCTGTATCATGTAAGATACATTTCTTTAAAAATCGGGCATGTACTTATAATTAAAAAAAAATACCAAGCACCATCTATAATAATTCTACCTTATACCTCAGTCTAATAATCAACTGTTTAAAAAATCCCAGACTTTCACTTAAACTATTAAAAAACATCCTGGCAAAAAGAGAAAACAACAAATGACATGTATTTTGCAAGTGACTAGGACTAAGATGTGGCCTCAGCCACATGCTCCTGGAAAATGAGGACCATAACTTGCAACTTATCACAGCCCTTCTCTACAGGTTTAGAAGAGTAGTACTCTTAGCAGAAATTCAATAAATCCTACTCATCAACATGCTAGATCTGTAACTATTGACCAAACTCTTATACATGCTTTCACTGGGGCCGGTAAAAAAGTGATTAGATATTTATATATTTAATTCTGATAGACCTAGTTCAAAATGCTTAATCATTTTTTAATAAAGACTTTGTAAATAGGCGCAGATTTAAAAAGTTACATAAAAACAAACACTATGAAATTCAAGAATAAAATAGCCACAAACTATGTTCAAGATCATCTGTCAAACAGAGAAAATCTTTCTTTCCAAGTAAAGTTTTAGCTTATTATTTCTCCAAAGTTCACTGAATGAGATTTACATATGATTACTCCAACCAATGAATCACAAAATGGTGACTCTTTAAAGACGGCTAAGTGGTGACCACTAAAAAAAAAAAAAACAAAAAAAAAAACAAGCATGATTTTCTAGGAGTTTATTTGTTTGGTGTTTTTAAGGTTAGAATTTATAACACGTATAAGTTATATCTATCTTAGACATTTTATACTTAATAGAGTGAATAACAGTTTATAAAAACTGGTATATTTGCAGTTGATTATGTAATTTATGAACTCTGAGAATTCATTTAATTAATCAAAAGTTTTTAAGTGTTCAGAAGTGTAAAAATGACTGAAGCATACATAAGAGCTTTAAGAAACCATTAAAAATGCTAATGAAACACTGGAGGGAAAATAACCAGGAAACTGAAAGAAAACTTTTTGATGGCAAAGAGTTTTTCACTGAAAAGACAAGAATTCTTGGGAATGAAAATCAGAGTTAATGCTACAGAACTAATCATACATAAATACTGACTATAAATAATCAACAAGCAGTCATCAAAGTGGAAATATACAACATAGTATTGTGCTACAATTGTGAATCTCTATTAAATTCCAGATTAAATTGTTTTCTTAAGAAATTATGATCAGATTTGTTAAGTATTGTATTTCAACAGAATGGCAATGCTGCATTACAAGGAAATCACAGATAAATAAAATATGTTAACACTATACAAGTAAGTACTAAGATTTTCTAGTCCAACGCATGTTATGTCAGGTACAACTAGTCACACTAAAAATAAAATGCTAAAAACTCACTCACTGTCTTCTGTGGGAAGGACCTGCAGGGAGTAAATCCACTCTATTATATCATCTTTGTTCACCACATCTAAGGAATCCAACATATCCAGCCCAGAGAGTGCAAAAAATGCAATTGTCAACCTAAAAGAAAAAAATGTAAAATTCCATCTTAACTATCATACCACTTAAGTCTGAAGTCTTCCTGGTCTAGAAAATAATAAAATCATTCTAATTTTCCGATAATTTAAACAATACTTCCACCTTGCAAAAGCAAAATATATATATATATATATATATATATATATATATATATATACATATTCTTGTAACTTAATACTATCAGTCAAGACTTTTGTTTCAATTTTTCAAAAGGGGACATTTGGGGGTTAAGAAACCAATCCTACCCCATTGACACAAACAAGACCCACTGAAGCCAGAATATCACCAAACTGAAGGCTAAAGTAGATATAAAAAAGGATTCTCTACAACTAATCAGTACAAATAGTACAGGACTTAGAAATATATGAAAATGTCAATTTTCACTAATTTGTCAGGATCAATTATACTTATAGCTTGTATTTAATTCTGGAGGAATATGAGAATAATATCTTAATTCAAAGGTATTAACAAATAACATGACTTCTTGGGAAAAGATTTATAATAAGCTTTGAGAAATACGAAACATTTAAAAAAATACAAATGTACTTACACTCTGTTTTCCCAGAGAGGAGCGTTCTTTGGCAGAATGAAAAACTATAGAGCAAAACCTTCCCCCTCTAACACTGCACACTATAAATCAGAAATCTAAACCTGTGCTTTCATATAAAAATCAGTATCTTACTGACTGCTTTGAACACAAAGAATTTGTTATATATAATTCCTTTCATGTTGAGAAGCAGTCTCCAGTATAGCTTGATTGAGTACTGTTACATCATTTCTGTAATCTAACAATTCATATGACTAACAGTAATAAATTAACACTTCAAATTATCTGATCTAAAATTTTACAGCAGAGCTACCTGATGTATTCTGTAACCTTTTCAACGAAGACTCTAAGAAAGAATTAAGCCTTAATGCCCTGAGGTATCCACTGTATGTAATAAATGTACTTCTCTCCTGTGCATCTAGAATAGTATTATCTAGAATAGTACTACAGGTTGAGTATCCCTTATCTGAAATGCTTCAGATTTCAGATTTTTTTTTGATTTTAGAATATGTGCATATACATAATGAGATGATACCCCACTGGGACAGGACCCAAGTCTAAATATGAAATTCATTTAAATTTCATATACATATTACACACAAAGCTTATTTTATACAATAGTTTAACAATTTTGTGCATGAAACAAAGTTAGTGTTAAGTACTTATGCGTGGAATTTTTCACTTGTGGCATCATGTCAGTGCTCAAAACGTTTCTGATTTTGGAGTCTCTCAGATTTTTGGATTAGGGATGCTCAATCTGCACCAACTTTAGGAGAGATGAGAAAATAGTGATTTCTTTTTTTATTTTTTTTAGGGCAAATTATCTTTCTGATCCCTGGTGGAAAAAGACTAGCAGCATCCATTACACAACAGGAGCAGATATCAGAAAGTAATTTAATTCCAACCAAAGCTTAAGGGCAAAAACTAAAACTACAGAGATCTGGGTGTACTTAAGAACAATAAATATTTGGGAAACATCTTATTGAGAGACTATTACCATGTATTAGACACTGAGCTGGGACATTTCTCATATATTATCTCAATTTAATCCAAATAACACACTGAGATCTATTTGAATTAGAGAGGTAATTTATCTAGGTAAGATCAGGATTATATTAAGGGCAATGGAACTCCTTTATGTGGGAAGCAGTGTTGCACAGTAGTTCAAAGCTCAGACTCTGCAGTCAAATTCCAAGTTGGCCAATTTCACTAGAATGACCACATGACTCTGGGCAGGATACCTAAACTTTTCTAATCAGCTTCCAATAATTATTTTAATCATTACTATACCTTATACAGTTATTGTGCTTACCTACTCACAATAAGCACTCAATAAATGGAAGCCATTATCATTGGTCTTTGCCATGATTTGGAGGGACAAGAGTAACAACGACTTTAGGATCTAATCACAGTCTATAACACTAAAGGCCTTTTCTATAGACTCTTGGTTGTAACCATTTTCCCCAGAGGAATGTGCTTCTCCAAACACAATGAACCTTTAGACCTGGGAAAAAAACCTCTAGATAATAGCAACAAAGTGTGAAAATCACTGCCCTTGGTGGTAATTATGTCTCATGAGATAAGGTCCACTTTGTTTGTATGCACTCAAATATTTACTGAACTAATACAGGACCAGCGATACCACATCTAACCCTCCTGGAGAGCTCTAACAGGGTTTTTGGTTTTGATGTAATACATAAATGATTATATTTATAGTCAGGTACAATTAAGCATCTACTAATATAGTTTATTAAAGCATTATTAAGGAAAAGGGCAAAAAGAAGACAGAGACAAAAGTGGAGGAAAACATGAAGGACTTGAGGTCAGATAATGGATAAAACAAAGATCTTCCTGTCAGTAAAAGCTATGTAGTAAGAGAATTTATGCAAAAGGCTATAAAAACAAGTTGGCATTTTTTTCAAAATTAAGAAATTCAGAAATGATCTAGTCCATCTCTTCGATTTTCTAAATGAAGAATATAAAGCCCAAAAAATTCAAGTAATTTACTTGAAATTTCAACACTAGACAATCAAAATTACTCAAGAAGTCTAAGTCCCAAAGTGGTATTCTCCACAGGGGTGCTTCTCAAACCTGGCTGCTCATCAGAATCTGCTTAAAAACAAACAACCAAAACACGACCAACATAACATAGAGATCAAGGTCCTACTTCACAATCAAATCTATGGGTGTAAGGTGGGGTCTGGGCCCTTTGGGTTTGTTTTTGTATTTAACTTCCCAGGTAATTTTAATGTGCAGGCAGGTTTCAGAAGCACTGTTCGACAACAGTGGTTCTCTACTGGGAACACTGCCCCTAACATAATATATCATAATCAAACATTCTTGGTTGTCACAGTGGAGGAGGGAGTTACTGGCATCAAGTGGGTAAAAGCTACGGCTGCTGCTAAATGTCTACAATGCACAGGACAGGTCCATACAACCAAGAATTTTCTGGCCTAAAATGTCAATAGTGCTGAGGTTGAGAAAACCTGCTTTAAGGTCATACTCTTATCTGTATATGTTATCTGAATGATCTGTTTGTCATGTTACTTGCTCCTGGATATGAATGCACTTTATATGTAAGTACCAAACACAAGAAATCAGCCATGTGATGGTATTTTAAAATCTTGCATACTTAATTATTAAGGGCTCCTGAAAGTCCAGCATTTTCAACTCATAGGTGAAGACTTAGGTTGAGACTATAAGGTTTATGAGATTAACAGAGTTATGGTGAATGGCTTATGTTTATAAAAAGAGGTCCCATCAGAAATGCTTGGCAGACAGAACCAATAAGTCACTTTGGGGCAAATATCTGGCCCCCTTTAAAATAGTCTGGGAAACCATTCCTCTTTCGATCACATCAGAATTCTCAAGTAGTCCTAATACTGAAAGAGAGAGAATTAAAACAAGCCACCAAAAACACAAAGGAATTCTAGGCTGTGGGCCTCAGAGAGAAATAGTATAATGCAGGGTTTTATGGTTCCTAGATGACTTCTACTTGGGAATAAACTGCTGAGCAACCTGACTCAGCACAGGTGTATAGAGGGGTAATTGTGCGAACACATGCAGCTAAAATCAAGCCAAAGAAGTTATTTTTACTTTTTTACTTCAGAGAATATCTGTTTATTCTCTTTCTTCTTTTCCCTAGAACTCAATCTGAATCTGCAGCCTGAGAAGTGTAAATAAGCAAACAATATCTTTCTGTTCACCCCTCTTCTCCCACTCTGAACAATATGTATAAGAAGTTTATCTTACAAGGATGAAAAAGTAACATCCCCCAACCCCCAATCAAGTCTTTTTACCAAAGAATCAATTCACAGACAAGAGGGTTAACCTAAGTGTCTCCAAAAGATGTCAAATATTCCAGGCTTAACACACATACCCCAAAGATTAAATAAGAACAACAACAAGGCTGGGCGCGGTGGCTCACTCCTGCAATCCCAGCACTTTGGGAGGTCAAGGCGGGTGGATCAACTGAGGTCAGGAACTCGAGACCAGCCTGGCCAACATGGTGAAACTCCGTCTCTACTAAAAATACAAAAATCAGCTAGGCGTGGTGGTGGGCGCCTGTAATCCCAGCTACTAGGGAGGCTGAGGCAGGAGACTCACTTGAACCCAGCAGGTGGAGGTTGGAGGTTACAGTGAGCTGAGGTTGCAGTGAGCCGAGATCGTGCCATTGCACTCCAGCCTGGGCAACAATAGCAAAACTCCATCTCAAAAAAAGAATGAAAAACAGTCTATAGTCTGGACAGTGGAAAAAAGAACTTAGTCATACTGATATAAGAAATATATTGAAAACACTAATTTATGAGAGTTGACTAGATTCCCAAACTTTGGATCCCTTGTCCTCACCCTTTCTGGTGCAACCCCATCCTTCACCAAGTGTCTTAAAACAATGGACTACATTCCTGCCTAGATACCAGATGGGCCTATGACTACATCATATTGCATCTGAAATTATAAATAAGCATCTACATTAAGAAATAAGAACACAAATAAAATTGATAACCATGTCAGTGAGGAGAGAGCCTTAGAGGATACATTAGACTTAATCATGAAGTTAAAATACTAGCACATAGATGCTGCCATAATACTTCGAAACAAATGACTGAAAGACTGCACGAATTCTGGAATTTTAAGCATTATTCTTCACTTATAATTATTTTTCAATGGCTGATTCATCTGGCAAATACTTTTAAGTACAGTCACATATCTGTGGAATTATTTAACTTGTAAAATAGCTTTTGTACTATCATACTTTTCCAATAAGAAACATCTACTGAACACCTACTACAGACTAGATGTCACGACAAAAATGAATAAAGCTTCCTAACCTTAAGGAGGTTACATGTTAAGTGCTATTAGATAAATCATCTTCTTCCTTTCTCAACTGGCTCCTTTTGCCTTTTATTCTCCAGACCAGATGGTAGTTCCAATTCAAGAATCCTGGGACTCCTCCTTTTTCTTCACCCTCTCTTTTCTAGCCCTACTTCCACTGCCTCAGCATCTCTCTCCTGGACTACCACATCAGTGTCCTCATTGGTCTCCCTGGTTCTGGACCTGTACCATGTGACATATGGCTATATAAATGACTATTACTGTCACTTACATGATATCCAACTCATGTTTCTAGACAAGCATACAAAGCTTTCCATGATCTGATGCATGCCTACCTCTTCAGATTACATTCCTACCATATCCCTTTACATTTTGAACCAGTACCAGAGAACTAATTGAAGTTTTCTCCTCAACACTCACTTCTCCAGCTTTATTCTTCTTATTGTACATTTGCAACAACAACAACAAAACACTGGAACACATTCTTTAAGATTTAGCTTTGGGGTTACTTCTTCCAAGAAGCCTTCTCTAGTCCCTGTCTCTCTTCAGGTTGAGCTACTTAGGTACTTCCAGAATGCCCTCAGAATATCACAATCATTTTGTCTAGTCAGGGGATTAGCCATATCAGAATCATCTGGGCACTTGTCAGAAATGCAGCATCTCCGGCTCACACTCAGCATCACACTCCTCAGCTATTGCAATATACTTTAACAGGCTGCTTCATGCAACACCGCACCTCTTTCGCCTACCATTAGATTTACAGTTCCCATAAAGTAAATTTCTAAGACCTTAGAGGTTCTCTGCTGCTCCTACACATAAAACACCATATAGACACTCTATTAAGACTTAATAACTTTACAGAGGACAGGGATGCACAGGAGTATTCATCTAAAAATACAATGACCCAGGCTTATGCAATCAGAATCTATATTTTAACAAGATCCCCAAGTGAATCACATGCACATTAGAGCTGGGAATCACTGCTGTAATAACTGCGTATTTGTTTCTCCTATAAGGCAAACAGTCTCTAACTTTAGCCTGCTTTAGAACCACCTGAGATGCTTGTTATAATGCAGACTCCCAAGGCCCACACAGAATCCAATGAAGGTCTGGGAAGGGGCCCATGTATGTGCATTTTTATAAGCACATACAAGTCATTACTTAGAGCCTCCCACCACTACACTTTGAAAGATGTACTGCTAGACTGTGATATATTTAAGATAAGGGGGCCGGGCACGGTGGCTCACGCCTGTAATCCCAGCACTTTGGGAGGCCAAGGCAGGGGGATCACAAGGTCAAGAGATCGAGACCATCCTGGCCAACATGGTGAAACCCCATCTCTACTAAAAATACAAAAAATTAGCTGAGCGTGGTGGCACACACCTGTAGTCCCAGCTACTTGGGAGGCTGAGGCAGGAGAATTGCTTGAACCCAGGAGGCGGAGGCTGCAGTGAGGAGAGATGGCGCCACCACACTCCAGCCTGGTGACAGAGTGAGACTCTGTCTCAAAAAAAAAAAAAAAAAAAAAAGATAAGGGAGGAAATGAAAGAACAAGGTAGTTGCAGAACGGGAGGCAGCAGAGAGGTTACAACACAGGATACACAGGGGAAAACAGAGGGACATGAGAATACAAAGACTAGCTAGATTGTAAATGCTTTGTGAAATAAAAGCTAACTGCCTAAACCCTTCTTCTAGAACAATGGACTATAAAAATAACAGAAAATTGTCACTACTTTGTTCCTTAATAAAAAGGACTACTCTAATTCCTATTACCCAAATACAAATGGCAACAATAACTCATAACCACACTAAACTCCCTAAACTACTTATAAAAGAAACCTGGTAATAGATAAAGCTCCCAACCCAAGATTTAATATTCACTTGGATTATAAACTAGTAACTATCATTTTAAGAAGTCAATATAAAAGAAAAATCTCTGATGAGACAGCAGACAATACAGTTTTTATTTTCATAAAATCATTGTCACTAGAAAAATAAAAATTATTCCTATTGGTCAGGCTAAAAGAAACAGGAAAATAAGAGTAATTTTGCCAAAATAGTGAATCAGAAAATAACTCTCTAAATATCCAGTCTAATATTAGCCTTCTCAAAGCTTTTTCATACCTACTGGTAAAAAGAAATGAACAGAGGAACACCTGAATCATTAGTTTAACACCATATCTCTGTAACTAGACACATGGGGAGGCACTCTATGAATGACTGTGGAATTTAACTGCAATACCAGGTAAGACTTGTGGCTTGCCCAATGTACTGTTTTGTCTTAAATATCAGCAGAAACTTTGTGACTAGTCACCTTTGCTGAAAAGGTTGGAGTTTCTTCACAAGCATTTTAAAGTCAGTTATGAATCACACGCAGCACAAAAGAACTTAGTGCTAAAGAAAATAAAGTCTGTGAGTTAGGAAAGAGAAAAACTTAAAATCACTACAGAAACTGACATATGTAGTTACCTTAAATGCGGTTAAGTGGGCTAAAAGAAAACCAAAATGATGTAAAAATTCTATTCATGTGACAAACATTAGACAAAAAAGGATACAATATTGCTTAACCAATGCACCAAGGTGTTATATAACACCTGGTGTTGATCCTATGCTCATACTGAAGTTAAATAAGTCAGAAAATGTGTGCTGTTTTACTTATGCTGTGAATAGAATTACACAGTTTAATGCCAATGTGCATTATTCTACATGGATTTGTCCAAGCTGGAATTTTATAGAACAGGCCAAACACATTGGCATCTTGAAAATGCAATCACAAACTTATAGTGATAGCTGCAGGCAAAGTTCAACTGTTTAACAATCACAATTTAATCAGCTCACAGGACTTATACACTGCATGTATCTAAACAGTGTACGCATACGATAAATATGCACATTATGTATCAATAACAAAAACAGGATGGAAGACTTTTTATCCAAACGCTTTAAATTCACATAAAATGAACCCCTATTAAGATATAAATGATTTATCAACATTTTAAAACATCTCATATCACTACAATCATAACCTTTCGGTTTGGAAATCTGAATCTTTCAGTGAAGGTATAGGCTCTGCTAATCGATCAACACCTATGAGAGGAGGAAGGAATATAAACGTTTCACTCTTTCTTTTGTAAGAATCTGTTCATCCTTCAGGGCTCAGCTCACATTATTCAACAAATATTTCTCAGTGCTTCTCAGTTACCAGATACTATTTAAGGTCCTAGCGCAATGCTGACCAAAAGGACTAAGCTGTTGCAAATGTTGAAATAGAAACAATTGCCACTGGCCAATATGGCAACTGAGCACTTCAAAAATGGTAGCTACTACCAAAAGAATAACTTAATTTTTAATTTGATTTAATTAATTCAAATCGAAATAGCCAAATGTGGCTAGTGGCTACCAGATTGGACAGGGCAGCCCAGTCCCAAGTATAGAGGTAAACAAAATAGACAAAAAATGTTACCTTTGTGAAGTTTATAATCCAGTGTAATAGAAAGATATTAAACAAATAAACCAATAAATACGTAATGTAAGGTGGTCATTGGGAGTGGTCCCTTTAGGAAGCGTGTTTAAGGAAGGCCTCTCTGAAGAAATCTGGATTATGTACATGCCTGTCTATATACTCCTATGAACACTACACTAACATATAGCACAGAACTCTATACAAATGCTTGTCTTGTTCAGCTGTACTTTGGCACCTACCATAATGTAGTTCTTGACCAAGTGTGCAGAAGTAATCTGCAAAGCTTCCCAAACTGATCCGGTCATGCAGTGTTCAAAATACACCAGCAACTCAGAATTTAGAAAATGTGGGGAGAGAATACAGCAAAAACAAGCTGCTCTTTCCTCCCATCCAGTCTCAAGCAGCTTTTGAGCCTCACTTCAAAACACAGCAATGCGAAGCAAAGATCGCCTTCTCCTTTCTTCTCATCCCCAACTGTTACTGTAAACGAAGTCGCTTAGTCTCTGCCGCATCACACTCTTCAGCTATTGCAATACTTTTAACAGGCTGCTTCACGCAACACCGCACCTCTTTCGCCTACCATTAGATTTATAGCTCCCATAAAGTTTCTAAGACCTTAGAGGTTCTCTGCCGCTCCTACACATAAAACACCATACAGACACTCTATTAAGAGTTAATGACTTTACAGAGGACAAGGATGCACAGAAGTATTCATCTAAAAGTACGACGACAAAATTTGTCCTTTTCCTTTTACACTCGGAAGTAACGAGGCAAAGTGATAGGCTATGGGAGGGGGTAAAAAAGCAGCTCAGAGTTGCCAGAAAAAAAGGGAAGTGAAAAAGGCGGAAACTGGAGATTCTACAGCCCTCGACGTACAGCCTTCCAGACCTTCCCACCGTACGGCGGGGGAGTGGGGGTAACCTCAAGCCCGCTTGAAACCAGTCAGTGCCAAGTGGGCGGCCGCTCAGCCCCCTTCCGGCGCCCAGTTTGCGGTCCGACTCCGCCGCGCCTTTCCGCTGGGGCCCGGGCCTTGTGCCAGCCTGGCTGACTGTGCCACGAGTTACCTGCTTGTCTCGAGTGAAGAATAGCGCTCTGGCAAAACCTGGAGGCAGCGCTGGAAAAATCGCACGTGCCGATCCCGCAAGAAATCCAGCCGCTCTCCCTCACCGCTCCCTGCTAGCCTCTCGTCCTCAGTGGCCGCCATGCTGCTCCGGAAGCGACGTCCGCCGCGACCCGGAATCAGTGCCCGCGGAGAGAAAGAACCCTCCTGGGCTGACCAAGAGGTGCCGGGTGGGGGAACCTGCGCCCCCCGCAGACTAATCCGGTATTAGAAACCGCTATCATCTGGGTCCTGTACAGCACTTCCTCTCTCCGATATCTCCCTAGCTAGCGCATGACCCTACCTTTTCTACTCAAAGCCCTCGAGGCTTGTAAATACCTCGCAGGCCTTGTGAAAATCCAGTCCACAAATCCCTCCGTCAGAATTTTTATCTTGGGAAGCGCAAGGTCAAAAGCATCAAGTTCGCTTTGAGACAATTCTGGCTCTGTAGAACCCGAGGATGGTATATCTGAAAACGGGGATGGATCAGTATAAACTTGCTAACAGATTCATTTTTGAAGGGCCAGTTTTAAGCTGAACGGTTAGGGAAACAAAAAGAAAAACAAACCAGTGGAGATAAATGTTTATTGACACTACAAAAGTTCAGAGACTTTCCTAATCTTAATCCTTTCTGGATACCAGGAATCACTTAAAAATCTGTGTATAATGCCCCCAAACCATATACAACATGCATATTCATACCTGTATATGACTGCCTGCGTCATTCTTTTACAAATCTTACAGATTTTACTTTCCTTGAGTCGACGTGTTATCAAGAATCAATGGTGCATCAATCTGCAACAGCAAAATAAGCTCAACATCTTCTCCAATTACCTGCATTCTAAAAAATTTAAACATGCTTCTAGTTCTTTTTTCCAAAAATAGGGATTTAAGTTGTTTTAGCCTTTATACTATGCCCTTTAAACGTTCATGAGGCATTCCTGAGTAGCGGGTGGGGGGATCCACCCAATAATATAACTAAACTAGGTTCCCTGTAATCAACTTAGCTAATAAAATTTCGGGTATGACTTTGTTAGCTTTCTTAGAAAATGTAATTCTTATACTCTATGGGCTGGGGTAATCTTACACTTATTCAACAATCCAAAGTGCTCTGAATAATTTTTGGTACTATTAACTACTTATTCACAGGTATTCCTGCATGTCTTTACAAAATACTGCATTAGCAAACAGCCAGAGACAGATTCTAGGCTGTCCTCGCTACTTCCCTACAAATACAGAGCTCACATCCTTGCCCTTCAGGTGTGCCCAGTCTGGAGTTTCCACTGTTATTACAATTAAGATCTCTCACTTAGCACACATACCCCCAAATGCCTGAAGATTTTTAAAGTGGAGTCTTATACATGTTTAACTTACTGGAATCAGCTATGGACACTCTCTACGTTCTCAGAAAATTAATTCTAATAAACATGGCCATTAACTTAGGGAAGCCAAATATTTCATCTGATTCTCAGCTCAAGGACTAGCAATCTGATCCAAATCTAGAGGAAAAATTTGCGATGTGGGACTCACTGAGAGATAACATAGAATACCTCCTAGGTCGGTAAAAGGCTTTCCATGAGTGATTTTATCCACACGAGATTTTTGGCGTATGCATAACAGAATGGGAATGATAGAACATCTATATAATTGAATATTATTTAGCCATTACATGATGTTTGAATTATGCAGAAATGTACGAAAATACGTGTAATGCAATTATAGCACAGTAATTAATGTGTACTATATGACTGTAACAATTTAAAAATATGTAGGTATGTTTTTTGAAAAAGTTACCCTGGAATTATGGGTACTTTATAACATTTCTTCTTTAGTGTTTTTTCTATATTTCTTATTAATGTACTTTTTTTGTTTCCAGGCTTACTTCGCTTTATTTTTCTTGTACAACCCTATGTTGTAGCTACCGCTGGAGCCTGGGTCCTCTGCACGGAGACTCTGGTGTGGGTCTTGAGGAGGTGGTCAGTGAATTCCTAATAGGGAGACTCGGTGAATACAGTCTCCTTCCAGAGGTCAGGGGTCAGCCTGCTGTAGGCCTTAGAGATGGCATCAAAAATGACCATGACGAAGTTGCCCAGGTTGGCAGTGCAGCCCCCGGCTGAGATGTAGCAGTCATTGATACCAGTCATCAGCAGCAGCTACTTGGCCATGGGGGCCAAGATGATGCCAGTGCTCCTGGGCGCAGGGATGACCCGCGGCAGCACAGAGCCGTGGCAGCCTGTCACCTTGCAAGGGATGGTGTGGGGCTTGCCGATCTTGTTCCCCCAGTAGCCTCTGCGCATGGGCAAACAGAGAGCTTGGCCAGGATGATGGCCCCGCAGATGGCAGTGGCCACCTCCTTGGAGCACTTAACACCCAGATCAGTGTGGCCATTGTCCCCGATGGCAACAAACGCCTTGAACCTGGTGTGCTGGTCGGTGCAGGTCTGCTTCTGCACTGGCATGTCTTCAAAACCTCCTCGAGAGAGGCCCCAGGAAAAAGTCAATGATCACAGACTCCTTGATGGGCAGGGAGAAGAGATAGATCTCCTCCAGGGACTTAATCTTCATGTCCTTGACCAGGCGGCCCAGCTTGGTGACAAGCATCTCTCCTTGTCCTCGGTCTTGCCTCCGCGAGCTCTGCGGCTGGCCCCGGCCCCATCCATGGCCGCGACCCGAGTTCCCCATCCCAGGGCCCCCGAGGCCTCCAGGCCTCCCAGGCCCCCCGCTGCACCGGCATCATCTGCGATTTGGTGTTTTCTCAGAGAAAAAGCTAATGTACTTTTTAAACCAGTATAAGAAATATTTATTTGACATCTTGTTTATGAACCTGTAACTTCTATGAACTCTGTAACTGAAGATATTTGTGTTTATCTTACATCTTTTATATAAAGGATCTATATAATACATTCACCATTTATTTCAGATTCAGCTAGAAAAACTGATTTCTTCAGAGGAACTTCCATACTTTTATTTAAAAAAAAAAAAAATCAAAAAACAAAGCCGTAAGAATCACATCATCCAGAATGCTTACCTTAGATACAGGAATTTGAAAGCTGCATTTCAGTGCAACAAAAACCAACATGTAAAAAAGCAATATGTAAGAAACATTTTCTGTATCTTGTAGCTTCTCAGTTCTGCTTTTAATTTCCTCATCTTGCTCTATGTTTTATTTATGTATTTATTTTTTGAGATGGAGTCTCACTCTGTTGCCGAGGCTGGAGTACAGTGGCACAATCTCAGCTCACTGCAACCTCCGCCTCCCAGGTTCAAGCGATTCTCCTGCCTCAGCCTCCCAAGTAGCTGGGAGTACAGGCGTGAACTACCACACCAGGCTAATTTTTGTATTTTTAGTAGAGATGGGGTTTTACCATGTTGGCCAGGCTGGTCTTGAATTCCTGACCTCAAACGATACGCCCACCTTGGCCTCCCAAAGTGCTGGGATTACAAGCCTGAGCCACTGCACCCAGCCTCTATATTTTATCTCTGAACTACTTCAAATCATTACAAAAAAGTTTTGGAAAACAAGTAACAAAACCAGCACTCCTGTTTAAGGATCTTTTATGTCAATTTTCTCATTCTGCACCAATAACTGTACAAATCAGAATTCAGTTTCTAAAATTCGGAAGCCATCTACTTTGAATATTAACTGTAAAATAAGAAAAGATTTTGACCGCTAGTCATAGTACATTTCTGAGTCATTTAACCTAAATGCATCACATTAACAATCAAAGATAAAGATAAAGATAAACAATGAAAGATAAAGATTATCTAAGATAAAAAAGATTTATGAGAAATAAATTTCCTCTGTTTTTATATATATAGTATCTTTCCTATGAGAACAAATTAAAGTTAGAAAGGAATATTTTATAATAGGAAAAGTTGAACTGTATTCGATTACATTGTGTTTTCATGTATAAAAGTTTAGAAATTTAAGAACTAACTCTTTTGACCAAATATGTTAATCTAACAGCTTTAAAAGATCTTATTCATTCATTCCTTCATTCATTCATTTTAGAGACAGGGTCTCTCTCTCTCACCCAGGCCGGAGTGCAGTGGTGCCATCGTAGCTCACTGCAACCTGGAACTCCTGGGTTCAAGTGATCCTTCCACCTTATCCTCCCAAGTAGCTGGGACTACAGGTGTGTGCCACCATACCCAGTTAATTAAATTTTTTTTTTCTTTGTAGAGACAGGGTCTCCCTGTGTTGCCCAGGCTAGTGTCAAACTCCAGGCCTCAATTCTCCTACCTTGACCTCTGAAAGTGCTGGGATTACAAGCATGAGCCACCATGCCCCACCTAAAACATTTTAAATGCCATCAAGAGAAATCACAGTATTCTAAAGCTGGCTTATTTCAGATGATGTTTCAGAACAAAGAATTTTCCTATTTTGAGGCAAACAGAAGCAGAAAAGAAAACTGCATTAGCCAGGAAGATGTGAAAGACACAAATATTTTATAAATCTGTGAAATCCAGAAAGGCTGAAGGAAAATTTGGAATTGAAGGAAACCAAAATGATTATATCAATAATACAATTAATAGGGTATATGAGAGACATATTTTTAAAATAAATATTCTCTATATAAAACAAAGCATGCTTCAAACAAATACAAAATATTACACAAAAATGTCATAACTGACAAACTGCCAATTTGTTAAACATAGAAAAAGTACTAACATTTCATAACTCTAAACAAAAACCACTTTACCTTTTTGTTACTCAAGCTAACTTAACTCCAAGTTATAAAAGTTACAAAATTTTGGTTTAAAAAATGTCATTGTATGATTGTTCCAATTTATTTTGCTATGCTATGACAAAAACAAAATCTCTTGGAAATATTTTCAGTATTTAAATTGAATAATGTTTCTAACATTAACTTATTTAAATAACTTTTACATCAATAACAGGCCAACACATATATTAAATACCTTCTTGGTAGAAGCAGGAATACTAATGACAAAGCCTCATGAAACTTAATACCTCTCAATTCACAATATAGCACAATAATCAATCTGACTAAGCTACTGATATTTAAAGAACATGGTTAGTCACTCTCTCCCTGGTATAACTTAGTATGTTAACATTCTTATCAATTTCATTATCTCATACTCTTCTCTGTATTCCTTGTCTCCAGGTTGGAATAGCCCTAAGGAGAAAAAGAGAAAAGCAATTGTAAATATATAGGAAATTAAAAAGAAAAAAACCCTACCTGATTAAATGCTAAGTTTAAAATATATATATAACCTACGCTGCATGTTGTTTGGCTGGTTCATATGGGCACGTAGGTTTGCAACCGTCATTAAGGTTTTATTTCGGGCTCTAGCTCTCAAACTGATTGACAGACAAACCAATCAGTTAATCTACTGATTAATCTATCAATCTTTCATTCATTCTTTTTCAATACTACTCTCCTTATAAAAATAAATATTAATGTGAAAAAGGCAGAAAATGGCATCTACTAACATGAATGTAATATCTAATAGGGCATCAGGTACTACTTTTACTTTATTGATTTATTTATTTTTTTGAGACGGAGTCTCACTGTTACCCAGGTGGCGTGATCTCGGCTCAACATAACCTCTGCCTCCCAAGTTCAACTGATTCTCCTGCCTCAGCCTCCCGAGTAGCTGGGACTACAGGTGCACACCACCATGCCTGGCTAATTTTTTTTGTATTTTTAGTAGAGATGGGGTTTCACTATGTTGGCCAGGTTGGTCTTAAACTCCTGACATCGTGATCCGCCCTCCTCGGCCTCCCAAAGGGCTGGGATTACAGGCGTAAGCCACTGAACCTGACCTACTTTTACTTTTATCTACTGTTTATTTTTAAATCACAGTGACCTGAAAGGCAAATATATATATATATTTTTCATATATATGAAAAAATATGTATATTTACATATATATTATATATTCTTATATATTATATAAATGTTATATATTTATATAAAAAAGATTTAGGTAAAAAACATATTATATACACATATATTTTCATATATATATGAAAAATATAATTTACATATAGTAAGTGCATAAAATATAAACACGCAGCAATTAAATTGCAAAATGAACACCAATTCTAACTCTTGCTTACCTATGTGGGATATGTAGAAGTGGCCCAGAGCCTGTTGGTCCTATCTTTTTGGTTCGTTCTTCCCAACCTTTGGTGGGTTTGTAAAGCCTAGAGGGATCTCTACTAACATTGTTTTCAACCTGTAATCAGAAGTAAAATAGTACCAGTTAATTATACAAACTCAG
This sequence comes from Nomascus leucogenys, assembly GCF_006542625.1. NCBI lineage: Eukaryota > Metazoa > Chordata > Mammalia > Primates > Hylobatidae > Nomascus > Nomascus leucogenys. The sequence goes on from NC_044382.1 coordinate 123,254,607, forward strand.
TTTGTCTAGTAAATAAGTAAAAGCCTTAGTGCAGTTTTAAAAGACATAGTTGATATTGGTTAATAAAACCATTAATAACCTCAGTAAACTTCTCATTGGGCTCATATAGCTAAAAGAAAATTTAGACTACATCAATCTATTCATAAACTGTTAATTTTTTTTAGTTCTATTATTTTATTCTGTTCCTATTTTTCTATTTCTATTATGAGAGAAATGTAATGCAGCTAAGTATGCTAATGATAAAGCCAGACAAAAAATTTAGGATAAGTAACTACCAATAAGTCTTCTGTTTTATCCATGAGGGTCACCAACATCTTTAGCTCTGAGTACTGCAAGAGAGATTAAGCAATGCTCATAGCTGCCATTGATCTAAAATAGAGGTTCATATAGAAACAAATTTTTAAATGACAAGTAGGGGGAACAATAATTCAGAGTGAAAGAAAACGGTAAGGTAAAATGACATAAGGTAAAATGACAGAATTCAAATAATGGTTGCTTAAATTGTACCAAGTGATGATTGCTAATATGTAAATAAGTATGAAATTTAAAGTACATGTTATAGAAATAAGGTGAGATATAAAGGAAATAGATTTGATGTCAGTATCCTTACAAATCAAGGAATTAGGATAATAACAATGAAAATAATCTCGGTGCAGAGTACCTTTTCTTTTAATTTTGCCAGTCTTCTTTGTTTTTGTGCCTTTTCATCTTCCTTTGCCTGTCTATCTAGAATTTTCAATTCAAGTTTATGTAAATCCTTAAAAAAAAAAAAACCCATAGCATTAAGAAAGCATTTGAACTAGAATTTGTTCAAAATTTAGTTGTTCACAAGTAAAATTAAATTACCTTACCTATCAATATTCCTTCAATATTAATTCTTTCCAACAAAGCCTAAGAGCTTTATTTTCTCTGAATATAAATGTTAACACATACACATCCTTTCTGTATTATTTTATTTTAGGCATCTCTTGTTTTACTTTAAGGTTCAACCTAAAACTCTTTTAATAGGTGAGTTAAGCCCATTTTCATTCATCAATGCAGGTATGTCTGATTTCAGATCTCTCTTATTATTTTGCATTTTCTGTTTTGTGGGATTTTTTTTCTTTTATTATGTGTCCTGCTTATTTTTGGGGTGTATGAGGAGGAATGGAAACTTTTGTTACTTAGGAAGATTTTTATATATGAACTACAAGAAATGAACTAAAATTTTCAGTATTAATGTGCTTTGTCTGTGTTTTTGTCTGTTATTTTTCTTTGTACCTCCCTTAGTTTTTGCTTTACAAACATTGCTGCTATATATTTTGATGCACATAACAATTCATAAATTATATCTCATTTGCACCCTTTTTCATTTTAAAGTCCCCTTCCTTGTCTTAGTACTTTTTGGAATGAATTCTGCCAGTATGTCTTTATTAGCATTTTTCTTGTATATGTTTGTTTAAAATCACCTTTAATTTGACCACCCAGCAATAATCTCGATTCCTTTAAGAAGACAAGTATCTATAATGCACTTAACTCTAGGGTACAGGGATGCTCAAAAAAACACACCACTAATGCAAACACACCACTAATACCCTCATGGAGCCTACATTAGGGTGGGGAAATGAACAAATAAGCAAGTCATCAATATGGTGAAGCCAGCCAGTTTGGCAGAGAAGACAAATCATTCAATCTTGCCTATGGCTACCTTTCTAGTCTCATCATCTGTTGGTTCCCCTTTCCTGCTGAATGCCCTAAGAATATTGAAGTGTTAATAGTTTCCATCACAAACCATACTGTTACACTCTTTCAAGCTGCTTTTCTTGCTGTTTCCTCTGCTAGGAAGGACCTCATCTTTTCTTCCCTTCTTCAAGACTCAACCTAAGTATTACCTTCTCTCTGCCACTCATAGCTGTGGTAGTGTCCCTCCCTGTACTCCCTCCTAAGTACTCTGTCCATACCTCAATCACCACACTCTTTAACACATTATACTGGAATCTCCTACTTCCACATATCTTTCCCACTAGACTATAACCTACTAGAAGTCAGGGAGCACGGCTTACTCATTTTGGTATACTAATGCTATATACAGGTCCAATATACAACTACTCAATTTTTGCTGAACGGAATTTGGAAGTAATACCTCCATGTGTAGTGTTTAAAAATTATTTAGGAAATAGATTTACTCACTCTTTCTTGAAATCTGGAAATTTCATCAGCAGCATTTTTCCTTTTTTCTGCCTTTTCTGCCTTTTCCCTTATCTCCTTTTCAAGCCTCAAAAGTTCTTCCTGTTCTTTCTTCTGCTGGGTATAACTTTCTAGTAGTAATTTTAACTTAAACTGGCGCTGGCGTTCTTTCTGATGTTTTTTCTCTTTCTCTTCTTCTTCTTTTAACTGGGAAGCACATTTCATTGACATTTCTATGCTTTTCTGTTTCTTCCAAGCTTCAACTGCCAATTTCTGTTTCTTTCTTTGTTCCTCTTTTTGCTTTTGATTATCCTCTTGTTTATTATGAAAAAGCATAGGTGTGTTGTCTGCCTTTTCCTTTAGCTTGAAAATTTCCTCCTTTTTTTGCTGCTTTTTAGTTTTCCAACTCTGAATTGACTAAATAATTTTTTTAAAAAAAGAAAGCAAGAGAAAAAAGTTTTTTAATAGCCAAAAGTATTTTAAAATACATTAATTCCATCTTTCTAGAAAGACTGTTGATTGCAGGATGCTGGATGCTTAGGTTTTTCAGCTTTGTTTTATTTTTAACCAAGGCAATTTTTTTCTACTTCTGTTTTTTTTAAAAATTGCTGTCTCTTAAAACTCTGAATAATGGGTTATCCTTTTGGCCTTCCTCTTTCTCTCTTAATCACCAAGTTCACAAGGACTACGGCTCATGAATGATCCTTCTCCTCTTTACCTGCTTTTTTTTTTTTTTTTTTTTTTTTGAGACAGAGTTTCGCTTTTGTTGCCCAGGCTAGAGTGCAGTGGCGCGATCTCAGCTCACTGCAACCCCTGCCTCCCAGGTTCAAGTGATTGTCCCGCCTCAGCCTCCCAAGAAGCTGGGATTATAGGTGCCAGCCACCACGTCCGGCTAATTTTTTTGTATTTTTAGTATAGATGGGGTTTCATCATGTTGGCCAGGGTGGTCTTGAACTCCTGACCTCAGGTGATCCACTCACCTTGGCCTCCCAAAGTGCTGGGATTACAGGTGTAAGTCACTGTGCCAGGCCTACCTGCTTCTTTTATTTTCACGGGCAACATGCCCTTTCCTCTAATCATCTCATTTCTGCTTCCAAATTCTCTTTCTAGGCTTAGAATACTTTCTGAGTCATCTTTATCTGGCCAAATATCAGAAAAAGAATTAAGAGTAGGGTGGTTAAGAACATGAGCACTGAAGCCAGACTATTTGGGACTAAATCCTGGCTTTGCCATTTACTAGGTGGGGCGTTGGATGAGCCACTAAACTTCTCTGTCCTCATTTTGTTCATCTATAAAGTGGTAGGTAGTATTTCTTGCACAGTGTTGTTATGAAGATTGAGTTAGCGTCTAGCACACAGTGCTTCCGAAGTATGTATAAATAAATAAATAAAACAGCTCAATAGCTACAGAGCTGTCTTTACATATGGGTACGTAAAAGTTATTTCAAATTCTAGCAGGTTTCTCCATGCCATTTAGGGCATATTCACTGAATTACCTTCCCTCCAAGTCAAGAAACTATTTCCTCATCTTTCTTTATGGTGTATCATTCATTCCACTCAATAAATCTTTATGGTATGTATATATACTATACAGAAGGCAATGTGATAGGAACAATGAAACAATATTAAAACTAAACCAAATGCCATCTAGTACAATGCTACTCAAAATTTATCAGTCTGCAAAAATATCGGTAATTTGTGTCAAAAGGCAAATCAATACACTGCTTCTTTCAATGTGAAAATTTTCTATGGAAAAAAAAAAAGTCAATTGAACTAAACAGTGCTCACTGCATAGTTAATTCTGGTGCAACTATTTTATCCCACTGTAAACCAGTAACAGTTTGCAAACCCATATTTAGTCCATGGACCAAGTCTGAGCAGCACTGTTCTAGGTGAAATTCAACATGGGCATACCACAACACATCATATAAAAGGTGTAAGTGTTTATGAAATCCTGAGGGAAGCTACTTATGTTTGGGTGGGCAAGGAGGAGGCAACATGTGATCTGGGCCAATTTTGATAAGCTGGGATTGGAGGGGGAAAGAAAGAATGGAGGTTCCAGAAAGTGAGAACAAGATAAGCAAAGGCATTCAGGCCAGAAAGTTCAGAGCATGTCTGAAAATGTCAGTATAATATCTTCACTTATTAAAAACACAGCATATATTAAAGGAAGTGGGAGATAAAAATGGTAAATTTCCTACTCAACATCTTAAAACTCCGTAGATTTAAAACTGAACTCCTGATATTTTCCTCCAAACTTCCCTTTCCTCCTCCAACATGCCCTACTTCAGTAAATGACACCTCCACTTTCACAAACCCTTCCTTCTCACCCCTACATCCTGCTTATATCCTATCAAACTGATGATATATCAGTCATCAAATATCAGGAAATAGAGCAGATGGGAACAAGGAAAATAAGCTAGAATCTGAATGGTTTACTTTTATCACAAGAAGCAGCATGTCTGTTTCTTTTTCCTAAAGGTGGTTTTCATTAGCAGAATAAACTAGAGGACTTGGTAAAGCACAGATTGTTGGGCCCTACCCTCACAGTTCTAATTAGGTCTGGAGTTGGAGCCTGCTAAGTTCTAATAAGGTCCCAGGTGATGCTGATTTTGCTGGTCTAGGGACCACTTTGAGAATCCCACGTTTTCAGTATCCTGGGGAAAAAAGCCCAAATGACTTATGTTTCAAACATTTTTCTTAAAACCTGAGAAGTCAATTTCCCTACATTCAATTTATTGCTGGGGGGAGGGAGGGGAATGACAAGAACAACAAAAATGCAGCTATTCCCTCTAAAACTTTAGACTAAACATGGACTCAATTATTTCTTTAATACTCCTTAGGTATACCACCTATGGAATAAACACAACCTTTTTGTTAAACCAGGTAAGTCAAACTTCGTCATTGCTGAACTCTACAAAAAAAAAAAAAAAAAAAAAATGACTCTGACTTACTGTGGTTCTCAACTAGGGGCTATTTTTCCCCTCCAATGGACATCTGGAGGGGAAAAATAGAGACATTTTTGATAATCACAATTAAGGAGATATTATAAGCATCTACTCCCTGGAAACCAGGGATGCCGTCCTATAATGCACAGAACAGGCCCCCACAACAAAGAATTATCTAGCTCCAAATGTCAATAGTATCAAGGTTAAGAAATCCTGATCTAACGCAAAGCCAGAGTAATATTTTTGTAAAAATGGAACTTTTTAGGTATCTGCCACAATAAGGCATTATTTTTTTTTCTGGGGTAGCTAACATTTTGAGTCTTTAAAATAAGCAATATGGTTGAAGTTTAAAAATCTCAAAGAAATGTTTACTAGTCAAAACATTTTTTCTACTGCCTCTCGATTTTTCTATTCAAAACAATGTGGCCTTTGCTGGTAAGATGACTTTTTTCAAAAGTCTCAGTGGATCTGGATTGCTCACATTTCTGAGAAGTGGATATACAAGACTGGACCCATAATCAGAGGCTTTTTGTCCCATTATGTTATTTGTGAGGGAGACATGTTTGGCTATGAGGAAGTCCAAATGTTGTTCTATTAATTGGGAAAAATTACTTAACTTTCTTTTTTTATTTTTATTTTTTCTTGAGACTAGGTCTCGCTCAGGCTAGAGGGCAGTGGTGCAATCACAGATCACTGTAGCCTCAACCTCCTAGGCTCAAGCAATCCTCCCACCTCAGCTTCCCAAGTAGCTGGGACCACAGGTGCGTGGCACCATGCCTGGCTAATTTTTCTGTATTTTTTGTACAGACAGGGTTTTGCCATGTTGCCCAGGCTCGAACTCCTGAGCTCAAGCGATCCATCCGCCTTAACCTCCCAAAGTGCTGGGATTACAGGTGTAAGCCACTGTGCCTGGCCAAAATTACTTAACTTTCAATGCCTCAGTTTCATTTTCTACTAGATTGTCGGAGGAGGGGAACTATAAACACACTTCATGGGAGCTGTAAAGTTAATGAGACACGTTAAGTGTTTAGTAAAGTGCCTAGAACATAGAAACACAGAATGAATAATAGCTATTATAATTATTACCTCTTTTTTTCTTTCTTCTAGAGCCAGAAACTTTTGATACCATTTTTCATGCTGTTGAACTTCATCTTGTGTTTTTCCAGGAAGGTGTTCTAGAACTTCTTCCATAAATGTTGGCTTCCCTTTATGTTTGTTTCTCACCTTTACAAAGTTCTGGTGATCATAATCATCCCAGCCACCTTGTCGCCCTCCTGTTTGCTGAAGGAATTTTTCAAAATCTAGTACCTCTTCTGGAAGAGTACTTGGTGTTACTTTGTCTACAGGAACTTTGCTTGAGATTGCTCTGAAAGCTTTCTCTGTTTCTGAATTACCCAAAGCCCATGTGTCAATTTTTCTTGATATGGCACTCAACTCATTATTAGTTGTCTTCTCTTCTTTAATTAGCTCTTCATATCTAAAATTTTAAAAATAAAGTTTGAATAAGAAGACAATCCATATTAACCCTTCATTTTCCATCAAATTTAAGATACCTGACTCTTTATATCATCTTCTCCACTTAACATTATTAACATTTATAAATTTAAGCCTTAAAAGAGTCTCCTCAGAGATAAAAACAATCTTTCAAATTCTTATTTGGGATTTTATAGTAACTAAATATGAATAAAATTTCACTTTAAATATGAAAAGCCACCTAAAACTGAAAACAAGAAAGATATTATATTGCTTTTGTATAAGACTCAAATACATAATAACAGAATGCATTATATACAAAAACCTACTGGAGCCACTTATTAAAAAATAAAGGTCAATAATTTTATATTAAAATGAGTTTAAAACATACATCAACCTCTGCTCTTCTTTAAAAGTGTTAATTGCATTTTCAATTTCTTCCATCATTTCTCTGAGCTTCTCAACAACTGTAAAAGAAACATGGAAAATTATTTTATGCCATTTTCCCATATGGCTAAAAGTTAAATATTAGGAGGAAAAAGTGGAATGTTCCCCTAATTTTAAAATATTTCTTAGCCTAAGGCATAAGAAAGTTGTGCTCAGAAGTGAATTTTTATGATTGCTATTTTTTCTGATTACAGACATTTTCCCTATATACTCATAATTATCTCCATTTTCGAGCTGAGGAAATGCAAGCTCAGAGATATCAAGTAACTTGCCTAAAATTACATGGCTAACAAGTGAAAGATCAAAGGTTTGACCCAACACCTGTCTGATTCCTATGTCCATACACCCTGAGCCCTTTAATTTGTTGCTTTGATTCTCAGGAATGAATATTATGGTAAGCAAGGAAGTAGGGATATAATTTGTGGGATTTTTTTCCAAAAACTAGCATTTGTCCTAAATCAGTTTAACCTTTCCTTATGTATTAGAAATGCCTCTCAAAGATAATTATTTCAAAAAGCAAATGAAGGGAAAATGCTGGGACAGGATTAAGGAAATCAATCTTTTTTCCCCTTAATTAGCTGTTTTTAAACCTTTCTATAACATAGATTCCCAATCCTGTAAATGACACTAGTATGTGTTCTGCCTACCTTATAATTTCTAAGGACTTGATAATACTTTAACAGATATACACAGAAATGCCTGATTATAGTTTTCCAGTGTAAACTTACTAAATCCTAACCCAGAGAGTTTAACTCTATTAATAAACTTATTAAGTCCTAACCAATAAAGTAGAGTTTAGCTCCATTAATAAACTTAAGTCCTAACCAATAAAGTAGAGTTTAGCTCCATTAATGCCAAATAGAAAATACTAACACATAAGAAAGATTATAATATTTAAATTTACTTACAATCAGGTGTAGGCTTCACATCTTTTAATTGATGCTGAAGTTTCTTTACATTATTATGTATTTTGGCCAATTGTTGCTGGATTTTTGCTCCTGTAAGGAAGAAGTATGCACTTTAAAATAATTCTGTGACAAATGTGGTTACAATTCAGGATTCTACATGTAAGACTGATCACTGTTAGTAAAAGCAAGAGCAATTAAAGAACAAAAGATAGTTATTTATGTCAAAACATTAATACTTTCAGTACCTTTGCTCTAAATAGAGCATTTTCGATCTCTTCCAATATTTAAAAGCATAATGGGTTAAGTCTTACTATAACCCGTGCTAAGGAAATATCTTTTATTCCCCCTCTGTGTAGACTGAGTTATTGGACATTGTTTTAGATGTAAATATTAGCAGTTTCAGCATAGTTTGTTTTGTTCTTTAATAGTGTTTCATTTCTTTTTAATTTGTTATAATTTATGGAAATAGAATTTGGTCTTAACTCTATTGTGGGAATATTAAAACTATTCAGTTAATTCTGTGAATACTGAGAAACTTCTCATTGAGAATTAATTTCATCCAACCAAATCCTCTAAGAAAGGGGCAGGTGATACTCATTGATATCACTGGCAGGGCCCTGAGGAGGTGCCTCGGGTATCATTCAGTGGTATACTATGCCACAGGTTGCTAAGATCAATCAAAGGACCAGCCTGGAGTAAAATATTAGGCCCACAATAAAGCCTGAAAAGTAAATGAGAGTCTCAACGATGTTTTGAAATCGTCTTTATCAGCATAAAGGATTCTTCCTTCATATTTTTTTCTGAAGGAATAGTCTTACTTTAATATTTACTTAAATTACTAGGCTAATGTCAAAATATTTGCATTCTTATAATAGTAATACTATCATTTTATCATCTTGGGGTACTTTATGCACCCTCCTCTTTTTTGTTTTTGCAACTTTTCCACAAATGAGCATGAAGCACCAAAGGCTCTGTACAAAAGTCCTTAAAAGTAATTATCTTTTAAGAAAAAGTTTACCTATAGGTTTGCGGTCAGTGTGAATATCCAAAATAAACGTCTTAATACATACCTGACAACTTTGGCTTGCTCTGTGTTTTTCATTAAAATTCAAGAATTCCATAAAGGCAGAAACTTTTTGTAATTTACTTTGTAGGGTCTTACTGTTGAACTTTAGGTCAAGAAACCTCTCTAGTAATTAGGAAAGTGTTTTTTGTTGTTTCATTTTAGCCTTAGTTTGATCAGCTACCAAAATATCACTACAGGGATGATAATCTTTTTATTTTATTTATTCATTTGGATATATAGACAAATCATTTAAGTACAATACGACATAAATGCAGGCTAAAATTGAGGTATGATATTTGAGGTAAGGAATAGGTATTTCTACTGCTTAGCTGTAACATATGAAGGGAAAACTTCTCTATCTTTGTACTAAGACAAGCATTCTTTACTCTCCTAGACAGGAAAAACATAAAGTGTAGTAACACTACACTTTATAAGAGCAAAACTTATAAAAATAACTTAAAAAATAGGAGCAAAACTATAGAACAAAAGGAAATAGATTGGTACAAATAAAGTTGCCATAATAAAGGGAAAATCAAGTGACCTAAAATTTGCACAAAATTTTACTTATTGGCACTACTGAGACATAGAAAAATCAGCCTCCAAGTTGTCTACAAAAGAACTGAGGGAAATAAAGAAATATTGAATCAGGGGTGTCTAGGTTTTTCAAGGTATCAAAGAAGGAAAATGATTCCTGCCACTGCTTGACAAAGCATAACTTTTTAAAGTAGTGTAATCTTTTCTTTTAAAAAATAGTACAACCTTATATTTTGAAAGAAAAAAATCACTAGGAATTTATTTTAATTGATTATAGGGAGTATCATGAGCAGTCTCATCTCTACATAGTAAGTCTTAATATTTTATAAAGCTTAGTCATTTGATAACCATCATCTTTCAAGAAATGCTAAGCAGCTTTTTTATTATAAAGATTTTACAACATACAGAATCTAACGCTACAATGAAACAAATATTCTCAAATTCTTTAAAGGTAACATTCACAGTACACTATTGACAATGATTAATATTCATAACAAACAGAAGAACATAGTCATGTACAATCTATCTATAAGGTACATTTTTAGGTATTATCTCATCAGATGCACGGTACGGCTCTCCTGAGGTAGAAAGGACAAGTTTTAGAATGTAGACAAGAAAACTCAGGTTTATGCAATTATATGACTTGATCACTTCAAACAACTACTGATTACAGTTTTGAATCTGTTGATGCTTACTGAGTCCAGGGCTCAGTCAACAATGCCAGGGTAATGACCTAACATCAGACAGCCCAGAAATCACTCTGCTTTTAAAAAATTTTAATAGCATTTGCTGGTTTGTCAACCAAAACAAAATCCCCCAAATCCTCTCTTTCTTGTTAAATTGGAAGAAACATACAACAGAAAACAATCCAGTTGGTATGACTAAATAGTGACCCGAAAGAATAAACACATGTCCCTAAAAGACAAATTTTACCAGCTAAAATACAGAGAATATAACACAGTCAATAGAGAACTGACTCTATTGATAGAGAACACAACACAGTCAATGCACAAAGACAAAGCACAGGGTTAAACTACAACTTTATATCACTCAACAGTCTTTAGTTCATCACAAACTCAACTTACTTTCTGTTTTCCTGCTGTGAATCAATTTATTTTCCAATTCTTCTAGCATACTATGCTCAATTCTGAAGTCACTTTTTTGGTTGTAGAAATGACTGTGTTTATCTTTTTCCATGTTAATTACTCTTTAAGAAAAGAAACAAATAGTATAAATATGATTTAAATATATTTTTAATAGTTTAAAATATGAAGACACTCAATAATCAGTATTTTATATTTGGATTAATTCATCTATGGAATAAAAATAATGACTTTGGTTAATAAGGCTAAGGAATCAAAACATTAGTTAAAATAATAGCTAGAAGAGTTAATTTCAATCAAAAACAACTATAATTTGAACTGCTATTTAAATCATAAAATGATAATTTAAGAAAATGTGGATATACATTTGCTTTGAAAATGCATAAGCTTTTGACTGTTGATTCCAACTCAATCTCACTGGAGCCTGAAAATGGCCATCACTGCTGATGACTGCTTTCAATAGTAGATACTATTAATTTTGTAACCTTAGCCAAGATGGTTAACCTCTCCAGGTATGAACCTCCTCATCACTAAAATGTGAATAATAACAGCTCTCCACTTAATAGGGCTATTATTCACATCAAATGAGATAATATATGTGGGAGATCTCTGTACAGTACAAGTATACTATGGAAATGCAAGTTATTAATATTATTAATAAAACTAAAACTTCAAGAGACTAACCATCTACAAAGACAGGAAATTTCGGGTATTTAATGACTATTGTCTACCTTTACTTCAGGGGTCCTTTCAGCACATCTTTGCCCCTTTAATTTAGTCTATCTACCAGTAAGGAGTTCTCATTGTTAGTTTGCACCCGAAGAGAAAACAAAAACAAAATAAAACACTACTGAGAAACTTTTTTGATTGGGCAAAGAAATTAATTTTCAAATTACCTTTTTTTTTTTTTTTTTGAGACAGGGTCTGGCTCTGTCACCCAGGCTGGAGTGCCATGGTGCCATCTCAGCTCACTGCAGCCTTGACCTCCCTGGCTCAAGCAGTCCTCCAACCTCAGTCTCCTGAGTAGCTGGGATTACAGGGGCGCACCACCATGCCCAGCTAATTTTTTTTTTTTGATAGATATAGGGTTTTGCCATGTTGCCCAGGCTGGGCTTGAACTCCTAAGCTCAAGTGATCTGCCCACCTCGGCCTCCCAAAGTGCGTGAGCCATCATGCCCAGCCAAAATTAATTTTCTTAATGTGTTTCTTTCTCCCAGAAGGTGGAAATTAATATGAGTATTTCTCCACTAATCTTGGATTTAATAAGTGGTGGAGCATCTCTGGCCATTTACCTAACTCACACAACCTGAGAGGCAACTATCTATACCATAGAGTTTCCCAATCTTTTCCACTTTGCCACATATAGAGAATTTTTTTTTTTTTGAGACGGAGTCTTGCTCTGTCACCCAGGCTGGAATGCAGTGGTGCAATTTCAGCTCACTGTAACCTCCGCCTCCCTGGTTCAAGCAATTCCCCTGCCTCAGTCTCCCGAGTAGCTGGGACTACAGGCACCCGCCACCATGCCTGGCTAATTTTTGTATTTTTCGTAGAGAGAATTTCGCCACGTTGGCCAGGCTAGTCTCAAACTCCTGACCTCAAGTAATCTTCCCGCCTTGGCGTCCCAAAGTGCTAGGATTACAGGCATGAGCCACCGCGTCTGACCGCCCATAGAGAAAAATCTAATATTCATAAGACACATGGGGGTAGGCAGATGAGACTGCCCCAGAGCCCACTGCACTGCACCAAAGGCTGAGGGGATCATGTCTTAGCCTGTGTGTTTAGATAGCTTCTATCGTTTGTGAGAAGAAATAATGGGTAGATAAAGATATCAAATAGATTTCAGTCCCACCTGACAACTCTAATGGACTGTGTCCTGTGTTGAGGACTGGGAAGTTCATCTAGGCTCTGGTTGCAGATGGGGAAAATTACTATGATAAAAAGAAACGTCTGCCATGGACACGGGATATGTATGCTACAACTTTTTATCACTTAACAGTTTTTAGTTCATCACAAACTCAACTTACTTTCTGTTTTTCCTGGATTAGAAATATTAACCTTTAAGGATATTCAAAATATGCTAATTAATGGAGACAAGTTGACAAAAATGAAAACAACCTCCTCAATAGAAGAAATGCAAATTAAAACTATATCACAGTAACACTGCACACCTATCATATTGGCAAAAAAATCACAAACTTAATATATTTTGTTGACAAAACTGTGAGAAAAACATGTCTTCTCATACATTGTTGGTGGAACTGTTGTCTATGGAGGGCAATTTAGCAATATTTATCACATTTGCAAATTCATTTATCTCTGACCCAGTATTTCCTTTCAGGAATTTATCCTGAAGATATACTTACAAACAAATAATGTTGACCTATGTGGGTATGGTAATTAATTGCAGCACTGTTTGTTATTAAAAAAAGATTGAATATAACCTAAATGTCCATAAATATGGGCAGGTTAAATAAACCATATTACATTCATACACTGGAATATGATACAGTGGTACTCTGTTCTACGTACTGACAGGAAAAGATCTCCAAGATAACCTCTTTTTATAACAAAGTTTTTGTAGGAAAATGTTAGACATATTCAAAAGTACAGAATGGTAAATTGATGCCCATCATATGATATGAATTTTATCTCACCCTGATTCAGCAGTTTTACCTCTCGTTTCATCTATCCATCTATCTTTGCTTTGCTCAGTTTAAGTATTTTCAAGTAAATCCATTACATCTACCTTTGCTTTGCTTAGCTTAGCTTAAGTATTTTCAAGTAAATCCATCACATTATGCAATTTCACCCCAACAAACTTTTGTGTGTGGCTCTAGAGAGTACAGATATTTGACTTACCTAACTATAATGCCATTATTGTGCCTAGCAAAATCCACGATTCCTTGTTATCTAAGATATACACTTAAAAAATGCAGAGCAATGTGGACAGTATGCTACCATTTACACAAAAAAGGAAAAATCTGAATATATATTTCTATTTCTTTATAAACACATAAAATATCTGGGGAAGGATACATAAGAAACCAAAACTAGTGGGTTATCTCAGTGGAAAGGAACTGGGTGGCTTGGATCAAGAGTAAAACTGAGACTTTCCACTGGGTACCCTTTGATTCTTGAACCATGTAAATATATTACCTATTTTAAAAATACAACAAAATGATATTATAGATTGTGGTTTTTCGTTTGTGTTTATGTGAATTGTTAGATAGAAACACTCTTACAATGAGTTTTTCAAATATTCTTTCAGTGAGTTTTTCCAGTGCCCTAAAACAGATGAAGAAGCCTACTCAGAACTGTAAAACACACTGGTTGCTGCATCTATGGATATTAATCATTTGGTGGACATTACCCTATCTAGAAAGAAACATAAAACAGAACCTCTAACCTAGAATCTAATTCTATCTAGAGTAATGCATTTTGGAAATTTTAAAGAATTGTATTTTTTCAAATTCTGAATACTACAGATATAGGTATTAGCAACTTCAAGCATACAATACATTATTATTAACTATAGTCAACATCCTGTACATTAGGTCTCCAGATCTTTTCTATTTTATAACTTGTACCCTTTGGCCAACATCTCTCCATTATCCCCACTCCCACCTCATCATCCCCAGACTCCTGGTAATCACCATTCTATTCTCTGTTTCTGAGTTTGACTTTTTTAAGATTCCATATATAAATGAGATCATGCATTCTCTGTCTTTCTGTGTATGGCTTATTTCACTTAACATAATGAAAATCTCAGCTCACTTTTCTAAGAAAGTTGATCTTAAATATTCTCAACCCTTCACGCACACACAAAGTAACTATGTGAAGTGATGGATATGTTAATTAGCTTGATTGTGGTAATCATTCTGCAATGTATGTGTACATCCAGACATCACACTGTAGACATTAAATATATATAATTTTTATTTGTCAGTTATACCTCAATAAAGTTGGGGGAAAAGACAAAAGTATTATATAAATGCAAAGAGAATTTAGTCTCCAAAAGCTACAATATGGTATAGCTTTTCAAAATTCTAACAGTACACTTTTTCATTGGTAGAATTTCTAAATAGAGAACTGCCACCAATTCTGATCCAGAGACCATTCCTTATAATAGGCTCCTTTTCTCATGTCCTTTGGCAAATTGATACTATGTAGGTTCAAAGCAATGTTTTGATAAAGCTCTCAACTGTAGGGCAGAGTGGGGTGCCTTGAGTTCTAATTCTTTTTAACATTCCTCATATTTATATGCTGGTACTGCTGACAACACTGAACATTTGATAAATATCAATGGTTGTTTAAAGAAAAAGTTCATATATATTGAAAATTTAAAATAAATGGAAGCTTCTCAAATAGCTTGGTCATAATGGGCAGAATGGATCTGAAAGGGGCAGAAACCAAGGAAGTGAGATCAATTAAAAAGCCACTCAAAAAATAAAATGTAAGAGCACAGACTTTTCATTAAAATGATTCACTGTGTTCCTTAGTGAGATCACACCCACATATTCAAACAGGCTTGCTGGTGAACAGCACTTGTTAGTAAGAAGAATAACGGCTTTCAGAGTGGCTGGAGCCAGCCTAAGAGTCCCTCAAACACCATTTATTAACCATGTAACCTATGGAAAGATGTTTATCCTCTATGATCCTCAACATCCTCATTTGTAAAACAGGAAGAAGAGCAATTTAAATATATGATGTCCGTCATTTATAAAACACTTTCATACATACACAATAAAAAAACACATAAACTATTCACTTCCTCAAAAGCATTTACCAGGTGTTTAGTTATAAAGTGAAAATAGATTAAGTCTGTTATATGTTATATAAAATCTAAACAAACAGCTATTTTGTTTCCCTTGAAATACACAGATTCAAAATTGTAAAAATAAAGAAAATTGAAGTAACTCTACTTACAATTAATTTTATATTAAACAGCCTATTATTTCATAACTCCCATCATTCTCTTGTTATATTTGACAGGCTAGTGATTACAATTTTATAACTTAATGTGAGCCTAGGTAGGGTAGAGTAGAATTAATTTTTTATTGTCCATTATAAAATGGCTAGTAATGTTATTTGAAGATAATACTCTTATACTTACTGATTTTTAAATTTTTCTGCTGTGCGTACGAATTCTGCTTTCTTAGTCTGATTAACTTTCTGCTTCCAGTTTTGAAGATGAAAAGGACGAATTCCACCTGAAGTACTAAAACAGCCATCACTCTGCATTGAGAACAAGAAAAACTTAATAGTAATGAAAATAGTAAGACATAAATGTGAAATTTTTTCAGAGAGATAAAATGTCAATAGTTGAGTTTCTTGAAGGATAATTTTGGGGCCAATCTCACTTAACTCTTAAAAGTACATTTGTGGAAGAAGAAGTATCTATCAAATGAAGGAATATCTATCTTAAAATGCTAAATTGAGTAAGAAATGTTAAATATGCAGGGATTATTTGCAAAATAATCTAATTCATTTAGTCGGTCATTTAACAAATATGTATTGAACACTATGAAGTGACACGGGCTACATTAGACACTAGGGAAACAATGATGATCTATAATAATACGGCCCCTGTCTGAAGGTCTAGTGAGGAAAAACAGATTTAAAGAGATAAGAGTAAACAAGCAATAAAATGAAAACTCCACCAGCTGCAATAAATGCTATTAAGAAAATAAATACTAAGGCTCAGATGCAGAAAGCAGAGCAAGGGTTTGCTTTTTTCAGTTACAATGGTCACAGAAGGTCTATTTGAGGGGATGACTTTAAGGAAGATTGAAGCCAGCCATGACAGGAGCAGTAGGAAAGTGTGTTCTAAGCAAAGGGATCCACATGTGCAAAAGCCCTAGAGCATGAAAGACTTTGCTGAGTTCAAGCAGAGAAAGGCCAATTGTGTCATGAGATTAGTAACAGTGCAGATCTTGGTAGAAGATGAAAGTAGAGAGGCAGGTATGTGCCAGATCATACAGATATTTCAGGTCACTTAGGGGGTCTGGATTTTATTGAAGAGTTTTGAGCAGGGAAATGCCATGATACATTTAATTCTTTAAGAACAATTTTCTGGCTATTTTTTTGGAGAATAAATTGATAGGAGGTGTGGGGGTGGAGTGAGGCAAGACTGGAAGCAGGAGATGAATGAGGTACCTAGTACAGCTACAGAGACAAGGAATGACAGTGTCCAGGACTACTGGGCTGATAGAAAATAAAAGAAGACTCAATGTACTTTGCAGGTATCACCGAAAGGGATTGCTGAGCAACAAAAATGGGTTGTGGGGGATGAGGGGAAAAGGAAACAAGGCTTTAAATTTCCAGGAGCAAAAAAGAATAAAGCAGTAAATCTAAATCTAGGAAATATATTTTAAGTCAAAATGTAATTCACATACCATAAAATATGTCTGTTTGAAGTGTACAATTCAGTGGTTTTTAGTGTATTCACAAAGTTGTGCAACCATCATGACTATCCAGTTTCAGAATATTTTCATCATACCAAAAAGAAACCTCATACCTATTAGAGGTCACTCCTCATTCCCCTTCCTCCCAGCTCCTGGCAACCATAAATCTACTTTCTGACTCTATGGATTTGCATATTCTGGAGAATTTATATAAATGGGCTCATACAATGTATAGCCTTGTCTGACTTCTTTCACTTCACATGATGTTTTCAAGATTCATCCGTGTTGTACCATGAATCAATATTCTATTCCTTCTTACGGCTGAACAATACTCCATTATATGGGTCTACCACATTTTCTTTATCTACTCATCAGTCATTAGCTGATGGACAATTGGGGTGTTTCCATTATTTGGCCAAATTAATCTGAACATTTGTGTACATGTTTTAATGTGAATATATGTTTTCAATTCTCTTCATTATATACCTAGCAGCAGAATTTCTGGATCATAAAGTAACTATTTTTTTTTACTTCCCCATTTCGAAAAACTGAGTGGCATAGCGGGGCCTGGTGACTCATGACTCTAATTCTAGCACTTTCGGAGGCCAAGGTGGGAGAACAGCTTGAGCTCAGGAGTTTGAGACCAGCCTGGGCAACATAGTAAGATCCTGTCTGTATAAAAATTAAAAAAAAAAAATTAGCCAGGCATGGTGGTGTGAGGCTACCAGGAGGCCACCTCAGGAGGCTGAGGTGGGAGGATCACTTGAGTCCAGGAGATTAAGGCTGCAGTAAGCCATAACCACACAACTGCACTCCAGCCTTGGGGGACAGCCTTCATCAAAGGCAGGACTCTCTTTGGTTTTAGTTTCTTCGTTTTCTGCAGGTAAGTCTTTTTTAGTTTCTTGGTTAGCCACTTTGGCCAGTTTTCCTTTTGTTCCCCTTTTCCCTTCGGTTTGCACTTTGTGTCTGAAGATATATCCTTTCATGACTGACTTTTTTGGCTTCATTTCTGCTTCTGTAGGAGCAGGTTTAGATGACAATTGCACGAATCTCCTCTTGGGCTCTTCCTTCACTTCCCCTTCTGCTCAGCTGACCTTCCACTTGGGCTTCTTGGCAGCAGGAAAGGCACCTGCCTGGTGCTCAGTGCTTGCAAGCCCTGGTGTGTCAGCCCCTGTGGAGCTGGGCTACCTGGCTGTTGCCGCTCCTCCTGCCACCCCAGCGGCTGAGATCCCCACTTTTTTCTATTGTTTCTGGGTTTTTTGTTCCTACTTTACAGAACCCACTGTTCTGTCATGCCCTGTGGAAATTCTTACTCTATTTTATAGAATGGGATGCTGCCCCAATTCATGAATCGCAAATAAAAGCCAATTCGATCTAAATTGAACTAAATTGTTGTAACTTTGCTCAACATATATTTTAGATGTAAGACTCTTATCAACATATAATTTGCAAGTATTTTCTCACATACTCTGACTTATATCTTAACTTTCTTAATAATGTTCTTTTGCAGTGGCTTAATCCCAGCTCACTGCAACCTCTACCTCCACCTCCCCGGTTCAAGTGATCCTCCTGCTTCAGCCTCCTGAGTAGCTGGGCCAACACACCATCACGCATGGCTAATTTTGGTATTTTTAGTAGGGATGGGGTTTCGCGATGTTGGCCGGCTGGTCTCAAACTCCTAGCCTCAAGTGATCTTCCTGCCTGGGCCTCCCAAAGTGCTGGGATTACAGGCATGAGCCACTGCACCTGGCCTGAAGCAGAAAAGTTTTTTAATTTTCATGGAATCCAACGTATCTATTTGGTCTTTGGCTGCTTGGGCTTTAGGTGTCATACAGGGGAAACTATTGACTGACCAAAGGTCATGAAGACTCATGCCTGTGTTTTATTCTAAGTTTTTTAGACCTACATTTAGATCTTTGATCAGATTAGATATTTTTCAAATATGGTGTGAGGTAGTTCAGCTTCTGTAGGTGGTTATTCAACTGTCCAAACATTTGTTGAAAAGACTATTCTTTTCTTATTGAATTGTTTTGGCACCCTTTTGAAAATCATCTGCCCATAAATCTGTAGGTTTATGTCTTGACTCTCACTATTGTCTATCCCTATGCCAGTACCACAGTTTGATTACTGTGGCTTTGAAGTTAAATTCTGAACTTAACAAGTGTAAGTCCTTCAACTTTGTTCTTCTTTTTCAAGACTGTTTTGGCCATTTTGGTTGCCTTGCATTTTCCATATTAAGATCAGCTTGTACATTTCTGCAAAATAATTTTTTAAAGGCAGCTAAGAGCTT
The DNA here is from genome assembly GCF_006542625.1 of Nomascus leucogenys. Taxonomy (NCBI): domain Eukaryota; kingdom Metazoa; phylum Chordata; class Mammalia; order Primates; family Hylobatidae; genus Nomascus; species Nomascus leucogenys. Next base: position 123,273,945 of record NC_044382.1, read on the forward strand.
TATAGAGATTGCACTGAATCTGTAAATCAATTTGGGGATTATTGCTATCTTAACAAAATGAAGTCTTCAAAATCACAAACATTAAGTATTCATTTATATGTCTCCTTTAATTTTTTTGAATACTTTTTATAGGTTTTAGAGCATAAGTTTTCTGCTGCTTTTGTTAAATTCATCCCTATGTATTTTAATCTTTGTGATACTATTATAAATGGTATTTTTTCTTAATTTCATTTTTGAATTTTCCATTGCTGGTGTATAGAAATACAACTGACTTTTGTATATTGATCTTGTATTCTGCAACCTTGCTGTACTTGTTTATTAGTTTTCTAGTAAGTTTTTTTTTTTTGTGTGTGTGTGTGTGTGTGTGTGTGTGTGTGTGTATTCCTTAGAATTTTTAATACATATTAGGTCATCTGTGAATAAGTATCATGTTACTTCTTCCTTTCCAATATGAATGCTTTTTATTTGCTCTTCTTGCCTAATTGCCCTAGTTAGAACTTTCAGTGAGTAAAGTGTAAGAGTGGACAATTTTGCCTTGTTCCTGATCATATGGAGACAGCTTTCCATATTTCATCATTAAGTAATCTGTTACTTAATGATGCCTCTCTCAGGTTGAGAAAGTTCTCTTCTACTGACAGTTTGTTGACTTGATAATCTGAATTGACCTATCTTCATGAAAGGGTGTTGGATTTTGTCAATTGCTTTTCTGCTTCTACTGGGATGATTATGCAGTTTTGCCCTTTATTCTATTAATATGTAGTATTATATTAATTGATTTTCATATATTAAACCAACATTGCATGTCTGGAATAAATTGCAATTGATCATAGTGTATAATCCTTTTCATGTTTTTAGATATGCTTGCTAGTATTTTGTTGAGTATTTTTACATCTGTATTTATAACAGATACTATTCTGTATTTTTCTTTCTTGTGATGTTTTTGTTTGATTTTGGTATCAGGATAATAATGGCCTTACAGAATGAGAAATGTTCATCAAAAATGTTCCTTCCTCCTCTATTTTCTGAAAAACATGTGTTACAAACAAAAATACATTTATGCTGACTTTCATATTTACCTATATATTTGCAGTACTCTATTCACATTATTCTTCATGTGGATTCAAGTTACTGTCTAGTGTCCTTTTATTTTAGCTTGAAGGACTCCTTTTAATGTAGGGCAATTATGCTAATGATAAATTATTTTGGCTTTTGTTTGCCTCAGTATGTCTTAAATTCTTCTTCAATCTTACAGAATAATTTTGCTGTACAAAGAACAATTGGCTGGCAGTCTTTTTCTATTTTATGTCATCCTCTGCCTTTTGGTGTCCATGGTTTCTGATGTGAAATCAGCTGTTAATCTTATTGAGGAACTCCTTATATGTAATGAACTGTTTCTTTCTTGGTGCTTTCAAGACTTTTTGTCCATATTTATTGGCAGGTTTATTATGATGTGTCTAGATATGAATTTCTATGAGTTTATTCTACTTAGAGTTCATTGAGCTCCATCCATATGTAGGTTAATGTTTTTCATCAAATTTGGGAATCTTCTATTATTTCTTCAAATATCTATTTTCCTCCTTTTTTCTCCTTTCCTTTCTTTCTGGGACTCTCATTATGCACATGGTAGTATGCTTAACGGTATCTCACAGATCTCAGACTCTGTTCATTTTTCTTCATTCTTTTCTTCCCTCTGTTCTTCAGTCTGGATAATGTGAACTGACCTATCTTCAAGTTTGTTGATACTTTCTTCTGCCAGCTCAGATCTGGTGTTGAGTCTCTCTAGTGACATTTTCATTTGAGTTCTTGCATTTTTTAACTCCAGAATTTCTACTTGATTCCTTTTTGGATGTTTAATTTCTTTAAACATTTCTATTTGATGAGATCTCATTCCCACACTTTCTCTCAGTTCTTTAGATATGGTTTCCTTTAGTTCTTTGAACATATTTAAATAACTGTTTTGAAGTCTTTGCCTAGTATGTCCAATAGCCAGGATTCCTCAGAGACAGTTCCTTTTTACTGTTTTCCCCATGTGTGAACCATACTTTCTTCCCATGTCTCATAATTTTGTTAAAGACTGGAAATATAAAATAATATAATGGACAACTCTAAAAATGAGATTCTCTCCCCTTAGCAGGGTTTGTTTTGTTGCTGTTTGTTTGGTTACTTTAATTCTGTAAAGTCTGTAGCCTTGGTCAGGTGTGGCAGTGAAATCTCTGGTTGGTTAGCTCAGTTGTCAGCCAATAATTGGTCAGAGATTTCCTTAGATGCACTGAACCACTATGTGTCCTAGCCTTTGCTACCTTTGGGAAAGGGGGTCTGTATGCATGCTGAAACCTACCTCCTACATGCAGGCAGGCAGTTTACAACCCTACCTTAGTCTTCACTTTCTGCCAGCACAGTGTTTCAAAGACAAACAAGGATGAGGACTGAGAGCTTCTTAGGTCTTTCCTGGTGTCTCCTATTGCTGCTGTAACAAACTCACCATAAGTGCAGTGGCTTAAACAACACAAATTTATTGCCTTATAGCTCTGGAGGTCTAGTCTAAAATCAGCGTGTGAACCTGGAGGACATTACGCGAAGTGAAACAGAGATGCAAATCCTGTATAATCTCACTTAGACTGCACGTGGAATCTAATACAGAGTAGAACAATAGTTGCCAGAGGCTGGTGGGGAGGGCAAGGAAGGAAATAGGGAGTTGTTTGTCAAACGGTGCAAAGTTTCAGATAGACAGGAGGAATGTTTTGAGATATACTGCACAGTAGGTTAACCATACTCAGTAATAATGTATTGTGTATCTCAAAATAACAGAGTAAATTTCAAATGTTTCACCAGAAAAAAATAAGTGAGGTGATAGATATGTTAATTATTAGCCTGGTTTAATCATTCCACATTGTATACATATATCAAAACATCACATTGCACCCCATAAATGTATATAATTATGATTTGTCAATTAAAAATAATGTTAATTAAAACAAAGGTGTTAGTAGGGCTACATTCATTCTGGAAGCTTCAGGGAAGAATCCACCCCCTTAACTTTTTTTCAAGCATCTAGAGCCACCTTAATGCCTTGGCTAATGGCCCCTTCCTCACATCACTCCATCCTCTTCCTTCCATCATCACATCTCCTACTTCTGACTCTGATCTTCCTGCATCTCTCTTACAAGGACCTTTGTGATTACACCAGGTCCACTCAGATAATTAAGGTATTTAATTTATCTTAATGACATCTGCAAAATCCCTTTTACTATGTAAGATTACACAGTCACAGGTGAAAATAGTTATTATTGAAGGGTTATTTCAGGCAGCCAAGGAACATAAAATTCAGGTCATCAGAGGGAAGATCCTCAGAAACAAAACAGAAGACAGAGCCTTATGCTGGTATAAAACCAGCATCACACTAATGTGATGCTGTTAGAAATACTTCAAAAAAGTCATAATTCAATAACTACAATGATCAAGAGAACAGCTGGGAACAAGAGGGAAATGACATTGGAGTGCAGGATAGAGATTTGCGGTCTTCAGTTTTGAAAGGCAATAGCTAAGAGGGGTTATGAACAAATAATATACAAATATTAAAAAGCATGGAAAAGTAACACAGTTACTTTTCATAATGAGTGAGGAATTTATGAGATTCCACGCCCTGAGGATATTGTAAAATAAAATACAATATAAAATAGTTTTAAAACTTCAGAGATAATTACTCCAAAGTAATTTAAAGAAACTGTGATGGACGGAATTGTGTTCCCTCAAAATTCCTATGTAGAAGGCCTGATCCCCAAATAACTCTATCTGGAGATGGGGCCTTTAGGTTAAATGAGGTCATTAAGGTGGAGACCTAATTTGATAGAACTGGTGTTCCTATAAGAAGAGATGCCAGAGATCTCTTTTTCTCCTCTTGCAACAGAGAAAAGACTATGTGAGGACACAGTGAGAGAAGGTGGCTGCCTACAAGCCAGGAAGAGAGGCCTCACCAGAAACCAACCCTAAAGGCAACTTGATCTTGAACTTCCAGCTTCTAGAACTGTGAGAAAATAAACTGTTGTTGTTTTAGCCACCAAGTCTGTAGTATTTTGTTATAGAAGCCCTAGCTGACAGGAACTTTAGATATTTTGGTAGACATCTCTAGTATCATGAGACTGCCATCAGGAAAATTATCTCTTCTCAAGAAAATACTAGTTGGTTTCAGTGTTAAAGTCAGTAGGAATATTCGTACATTTAATCATATGACAAATACTCAAGTTCAGTGTTAGGCTGTAGAATTTGCGTATATAGGTAGGTGCATGTGGTATGCTGGGGGAAGTACAAAAATGGATAACATGTAAACTCCTAAGCATTATCACAATATAGCATGCAGTAATTCTGTTTTTTTGTTTGTTTGTTTGTTTTTTAGCCCAAACACACGTGAAGAATTCTACCTAACTACGCTGAGGAAGATTCTCAACAATAAGGCTCTGCTTTCCCTACTAAAGTGGTAAGAAAGTATACACCATGGTTCTCAATCTCAGCACTACTGACTTTTGGACCAGATGATTTTTGTTATGGGTGGCTGTTCTCTGGCCTCTATCCATTAGATGCTAGCAGCCCCTCAACACCGCCCTGCTCCCCACTCTGACAGCCAAAAATGTCTCCAAACATTGCTAGATATCCTCTAGGGGATTGATAAAATATCTGAAAGAGCTCCACAGGTGATCTGATCCAACCCCTGAGAAGGCAAACACCACAAAAGTGTGCATCAATAACAACATTAGGCAACTCGCAAGAAATGCAGCTCAGAAGATAAAACATTGCTACAAGAATTTAGAGAACAAATGATGGAGAAAGCCAGCAACATGGGGTCACACATTTTTTTAAGCATAGTACTTAAAAATACTTTATGTATTATGTATTTTTATATATTTTATATTTTTTTCTGAGACACTTGGGCCAGAGTTAGAATAACAAAGAGAATTATAGAGGATGTGTGAGAAAATCTGCCGTAGGTGGAATTTCCTGAAGGTCTGCGAGTAAAGACACTGTATTTCCTTAAAGGAGGAAAAAGATGGAACCTGTCCTCAGCTCATGACAGCCTTCCTTCAGGTTTATATGGATCCACAAATTATTTATTAAGTGCATACTACGTTCCAGGCACTACACAACAGGCATAGTTCTTGGTGCTGGGAATACAACAAAGAATAAAATTTCCAATACTTTCTGCCCTCATGGAGCTTACATTCTCATGGAGGTGCGAGGGAGGGTGAGGGGTGTGAGGAGAAACATAAACAAAACAAATAAAATATGTAATATAATATATGGTACTAAGTGCTAGGGGAAAAATAAAACCAGAAACAGGGACTGGGTGTGCCGCGTAAGCGGATTCAGTTTAGAAAGATCATGGAAAGTCTCGCTGAGCTGATAACATCTGAACAAAGATACCTGGTCCTCATCACCTGGAAAGGGGTCCTAAGCCGATCACTGGAAACACCTCTGCCTCCGACGATCCCATATTGTCTTTCTCCTTGTGTTCCCAGCGCCGGTACAGTAACAGAGCTGCCACCAATTACTGAGCACAGAGTCCCCCTCCAACCAAGCACTGTGCCAGGGGCTCCCCAGACATAACGTTAGTCCAAAGCTCGGGAGATGCATGTTACTATTCCCAATTTTTAGAGAAGAAGGTGAGTCGCCGACAGCATATGTTCTTATCACGCGGCTAGGAAGCGGCAGAGCCGGGTTCCCACCCAGGTCTTCCTCGACTCCAAAACCACATGGAGGCGGCTCTGCAAAAGCTGTTAAACGCACAAGCCAACAAAGAGCAACGCCCGGCGCGTGCCAGGCCCCAAGCAGGGGAGGCGAACGCCGCGCCTCCCGCCTCCCGTTGGCGCTGCAGAGGGCACCTGTTCAGCCAGGGCCTGCAGCCCCTCGGCCCCACGCCTCCCGCCAGAGCAGCTCTCGGTTCTCCCGGATTTACCTGTTGAGGCGCTGGCGTCGCTCCCACGCCGGTCCCGGGGGCCGCGCCCGCCCCTGCCACAGCCCCGGCTACCGCGGTGGCCGCAGCCGCTACCACAACCGTCGTCAGTGCGGCCATGTTTACCCGCCGGGCTGCTCGGGCCGCGGCGGCCACCGGTGCCTGGGGATTCGTGGCCGGCGCACCCTGGCCTCTGCAGACAGCTCCCTGCGCTGCGGGCTTGGCCGGGATGCAGGGCGGGGCCGAGATGTAGGGCGGGGTCGGGATGCAGGGCGGGGCTGAGATGTGGGGGTGCAGGGGTGTGGGGGTGCGGGAAGGGCGGGACCGGGGTGCAGGGCGGGGCCGAAATGCGAGGCGGGGGCCGGGATTCAGGCGGGGAGGGGCGGGGCAAGGGAGGGGCAAGGTGCCGGGCGGAGCCGGGAAGCAGGGGAGGGGAGGGTCTCGGGTTCTGGGGCGGGCGGGTGTGGGGGCGGGGCGGGGCGGGGCGGGGCTGCGCTCTGCCCTGTCGCGGGTTTATATACCCTTTGGGCACTTAACCGACTCTGCCAGCCCAGTCCCATACCTGTCAAGAAAATTCATTGTCTTACATTGTCCTTAAATGTTACTCGTGTTAGTCAATATATACATATTTTTACCTAATATACATCCACTTTCTAGGTTTCTACTTAGCTGCTGAGACTGAGTCTAAATGAAAAAACATTATCAATGGGTTCTAACAATAAATCATATTTTAGATTTTTAAAGAAAAAACCCAGCTTGCTCCACAGAACCAGATATCAGAGGCAGGAATGCGACAGTTGCATTCCTAGGACTTGGTCAATGAGAAGACAGATTCCAAAAATACATTGCTAGGAAGTTGGAAAAAAGCCACAGATGACGCTTCTAGTCAAGACAACCTGTGGCAACTGAGCTGATTTCTGTAGGTACTACCTTTTCCCCCTTTATAGAAATCGATTCATTCAGTCAGTCTATGGAGCTCCTAGCATATATCAGGCACTGTTCTAGGCCTTGGGAATTCATTGTTGAATTAAACACATAGGTAAGATTCCTTCACCTTTAACAAGTAAACAAATAGGTATTTATTGAGCAATTCCTTTGTGCCAGCGCTGCTATAAGTGCTTTATATGCACTTTTGCATTTAATGCTCACAAATAACTTCATGAAGTAGGTACTATTATCATCTCCATTTCAGTGATAAAGTTACCTGTGTGGACAGGTAGAGGGTAGGATACCTATCTAGACAGCCTGACTCCAGAGACCATCCTGGTAGAGATATTAAACAGGCAGCGGGATAAACGCCTCTGGAGCCCAGGAGAAAGAGAGCTAAAGATATGAATTTGACCTTCCCATAGAAAATATTTGAAATAAGACTGAATGAGCTCACCCAGGGTGAGTATAAATTGAAGTCTGAGAACTAAGCCTAGGCCACTCCAAGAAGATGACCACGGACAAGAGGAGAAGGGGACCGATATGGAGAGATCTGTGAGAAGGGAGGAAAACCAGAAGTGTGCGGAGGGAAGTTTTTGCAGAAGAGGCCGGACGCGGTGGCTTACGCCTGTAATCCCAGCACTCTGGGAGGCCAAGGTGAGTGGATCACGAGGTCAGGAGATCAAGACCATCCTGGCCAACATGGTGAAACCCCGTCTCTACTAAAAATACAAAAATTAGCTGGGCGTGGTGGCGCGTGCCTGTAGTCCCAGCTACTCGGGAGGCTGAGGCAGGAGAATTGCTTGAACCAGGGAGTCGGAGGTTGCAGTGAGCCAAGATCGTGTCACTGCACTCCAGCCTGGTGACAGAGTGAGACTTCATCTCAAAAAAAAAAAAAAGAAAAAAAAAAAACAGAAGAAGAAGGGAGAAGAAGAAGAAGGAAGAAGGGAAGAAGAAGGGAGAAGAAGAAGGAGAAGGAGAAGAGAGAAGAAGGAGAAGGGAAAAGAAGAAGGGAGAAGGGAGAAGGGGGAGAAGGGAGAAGGAGGAGAAGGAGGAGGAGGAGAAGGAGGAGGAGGAGAAGGAGGAGGAGGAGAAGGAGGAGGAGGAGAAGGAGGAGGAAGAGGAGGAGGAGGAGGAGAAGGAGGAGGAGGAGAAGGAGGAGGAGGAGAAGAAGGAGGAGGAGGAAGAGAAGAAGAAGGAGAAGAAATAAGAAGAAGAAGAAAGAAGAAGGAGGAGGAGGAGCAGAAAATAGTCAGCTGTGTGGTTCCCTGCCTAGAGGCTGAGTGAAGGGGTAACAAAGAAATGATGGTTGCATTTGGCAACAGGGAGGCCATGGGCTTATGGGGTGGAGAGACCAAAGCCTGGCTGACTGCATTGAGGAGATAATGGAGGTGACAAGGTAGAAACAGTGTTTTTCGCTATGATTTTGATGGATTTAGTGGTGCAGGTGATCAGAGAAGTGAAGTGGTAGCTGGGGGAAGATGTGTGATCAAAGAGGGTCTTTGTTGTTGTGTTGTGTTTCAAGGTAGGGACTAGTAGAAGGAGTTTTTCATGCTGCTGGGAATTATCTAGTGGAGACAGAAGTTTGATGCTGCAGGACAAAGGCAGTCAGACCTTCTTGAAAGTAAGGCTGATGGAGTCCAGAGCATAAGTGGGAGGTTTGGTCTTTGATAGAAGCACAGACTCTTCTGACACAGGGAGGTAGTGGGTGGGGACTATGGGGAGGCCAGAGAGTCCTGCATACACGGGTTGCAGCACAAGGTAGTTGGGAGATTTGGAGGGAGGAGATGGTTGGCCCCACCTCCCCACCTCTGTGTGAAGTAGGAGGAAGTAAGTCGCTTGGGTGTATTGAGAAGGTAAAACTTCTTTAATTTTTATATTACCTTTTGTCCAAATGAGCCCTGTTACTATAGCACTGTCTGAATTCCTATAATTATTAGTCCAGAATTATTTTGCAGCCTCGGAAAAAAACAAGTCAACCAACGCTTTGAGTTGAGTGGTCTTTTACAATTTTAATACTGCCACTAAAAATAAAGTGAAGCCTAAGATCATTTTGCGCTTCGTATTGTTTTTAGAGTATATCCTGCATTGGATATCTAGAGTACTGTGTTCAGAAGTTTTCTGAAATCACCCTTTTCTCTATGTGCTATGGAATCAATTTGATATCTATTTCAGTTCTTTTGATTACGTTTGTGTTGAATTTCAGTGTTTCCTTTTTTGTTTTGTTTTATTTCAATTTACTTTTTTAAAAAAATACATAAGTTATGTATAACATATATAAAGTCAAAACTATGAAAAGTATGTTTAAAGAAGTCTTACTCCCCAACATATCCTCTCCATGGCCTTTCAACTAATCCTCTATGGTAAATAATTGTGTTAATTTCTGGTTCTTTTATGTTTCATTTGCAAAAGAAAAAAAGGTAAATAGACAAATTTTCATTTTTCTTTTTCTTACAAAAACATCTAGCATATTATATTAGTGTTCTGGGGCTGCATAACAAAGTGCCATAAACTGGGTAGTTTATAAAAACAGAAATTTATTCTCTCATAGTGTAGGAGGCCAGAAGTTCAAAATCAAGGTGTTGGCAGGTCTGGTTTCTTCATGGGGGCTTAATGGGAAAATCTGTTCCATGCCCCTCTCCTAGCTTCTGATGATTGCCAGCAATCTTGAGACTCCTTGGCTTGTAGAAGCATTACTCCAATTTCTACCTCCATCATTGCACAACACATATCTGTGTCTCTGTGTCCAAACTTTCCTCTTATAAGAATACCAGTCACTGGTTTAGGGCCCATTCTAATGCAGTATGACCCCATTTTAACTTGATTACATTTGGGAAGACCCCATTTCCAAATCAGGTCACATTCATAGGTACTGGGGATTAGGACTTCAGCACATCTCTTTCGAGGACACAATTCAACTGATAACACATGTATTATACTCCTGAAATTTTTGCTTAACAATATATACTGCACCTTGAAATTTTTGCTTAACAATATATACTGGAACTTGCTTCGTGTCAGTTCACAGAAATTTTCCCAAATTTTAAAAATTAAATGCATAATCCTCCATTATTTTATTCAGCCAGTCATCTGCTAATAGACATTTAGGTGATTTCTAAACTTTTGTTGTTGCAAGTAATGATTCATAAGTATTTCATATTTGGGAAAGTGATTATCTTCAGTAGAATAGCTAGGTCAAAGGTTACATGCAAATGCAACCTAGTTAGATATTGCTAAATTCCTCTCCATAGGAGTTGTACCATATTGCACTGCCACTAACAATGTGTGAGAGTGCTTCCTTCTTTGTTACTTGAGATCTTAGTATTTAAGTTGTTGGATTTTTGAAAATCTAAAGAGATGAAAAACGGTATCTCTCAGTAATTTTAATATGGGCATACCTGTTTTTATTGTGCTCCACTTTATTGTGCTTTGCAGGCACTGCATTTTTTACAGATTGAAGGTTTGTGATAATCCTGTGTCAAGCAAATCTATTGGCGCCATTTTTCCAACAGCATTTGCTCACTACATCTTTGTGTCACATTTTGGTAATGTGATGGTATTTCTCAAAATATGCTCACAATATTTCAAACTTGTTTCCTATTATGGTGATCTGTGACCAGTGATGTTTGATGTTACTATTTTAATTGTTTTGGGACACCATGAGGCATGCCAAACTTAATAAATGTTGTGTGTATTCTGACTACTCCACCAATTGACCATTCTTCCATCTTTAATTTTGAAAGAAGTTTTACTACCAGTAAAATGCCATCAAAAAGCATAGAATGCTACAGAGAAATTTTTGTGAAAGGAAGAATCAATTTGAGGTGGCAAACTTCCGTTGTCTTATTTTACGAAATTGCCACAGCCTCCCAAGTCTTCAGCAGCCACCATCAACATAGAGGCAAGACCATCAGCAAAAAATATTATAATTCACTGAAGGCTCAGATGATTGTTAGCATTTTTAGCAATAAAGTATTTAAAAATTAAGGTATGTACGTTGCTTTTTTAGATGTAATGTTATTACACACTTAATAGACTGCAGTACAGTGTAAACATAACTTTTATATGCACTGGGAAACCTTAAATTTGTGTGTAATATTTCCTGCAATATTTCTGAGGGATGTCTGTATGCCTTTATGTTATTATGAGGACTTTTTCATAAGTTTAAGGACAATTGCTTGCTTTTTTTTTTTTTAACTGTCTCTTTACATCTTTTCCCAACTGGTATTTGGTGCCTTTCTTCCCAGTTTTTAAGAGCTGTTTATTAATTAGGAGATTATGATATATTTTGTAGTATAAATTGCAAATATTTCTTTCAGGTTTTAAATTTGTTTTATGACATTTCCTTTTTTTGCTTTGAGCAAGTTCTTTTTATTTTTATGTAGTCAAATTTGTCAGTCTTTTATTATTTTGTTCAATGCTTTTGGATTTGTAATCATCTCTAGAAAGGCGTTTCTCACTCCAAGTTTATAATGAAGTGAATTCCTGTTTTCTTCTGTGGTTTCACCTTTCACATTTAGATATCTGGATTATTTGGATTTCATTCTGATATTCACTGTGAAATATGGACCCAATTTTTACTTTTACCCAAATGACTATCCAGTTATTTCAACATTATTCTTTAAAAGTATATGTTTAGTGATAATTTTTGGTGTCACTTAACTTTTCATATATAATTGTCCTATTTCTCCTGAATTTTTCTATTCTTTTCTATCATTGTATCTGTCTACTTATGTATTAATGAATAGATACTTTTTAAATTATAAGGACTTTGTGAAATGTTTTAATAGCTTATTGGACTAGTTTCTCTCATTCTTCTTTTCCAGAGTTTTCTTAGCTTTCCCTGCTTGCTCATTTTCCATAGAAACTTTGAATCAATAGTCTACTTTGGGGAAGAAAGCTTGGCATTTTCATTGGAATCACATTAAATTTATTAACTTGGAAAGAATTATGGCTGTGTATGAGGTGCCATTGTCCTATCCACGAAAGAATATAGGCGGTGTGTGAGGTGCCATTGTCCTATCCACGAACAAAACATATTTACATATGTTTACATTTGTTCTAGTCCACTTTTGCCTCTTTGAAAATTAAAGATTTTAAGTTTATTCTTGAGTTTAACAATATTTACTGCAACTGTAGGCTGGATTTCCTCTTCCTTTATATCTTCTAGCTTATTTTTCTTTGAATATATAAAGACAATTGCTTTTCTTTATTGCTACTTGGATCATTTTTCTTAATTTTGATATATTTTTAGAATTATTATCTTAGGGTTTCCATTTATAGTACATACTCTCTGAAAATAGATATCATGCTATCTCTTTCTATCCAATTCTCAGACACATTCTAGACAGGAAGAAGGAAAAGGGCTGTCATAGTTTGGGTTCCCGTGAAATTAGATCACGAGACAAGGACTTGGGTACAGGAGGTAGGTTGTTTGGGAGCTGATCTCAAGAAGCCAAGTGACAGTGTCGAGAAAGTGAAATAGGAAAGGGAGAAAAGCCGACAGAGAGTGTTTTAGTGGTTAGTGCTGTGGGCAACTGGGCCTCACTCCAGCTGGGGACCTCTGAGGAATCTTATAGGACTGTCCTCAGAGTTTCCCTACTAAGGGGTGGGAAAGCTGAGTTATCTATCTACCAAATCCCAAACCTCACTGGTTGAGAGTTGCTGTGGGGACATTAAACACCAGCTTTTAGAGGCTGCCCATACAATGGCTAAACAAGCTTCTAGAGAAAGCTGTTAGGTCAAGAAGTGGAACAGCATGAACACAGGTGGAGGCTGTCAGTGTGGATGGGTGAACTCAGAGGCAGGACATCTACAACGTGTTGCTACAAAGGCAAAGAGCAAAAGGAGGATGACAGCAGAACTGCCATATTTAAAAAAGCTTTGCTATGAGTCCTTCCTACCCAATGCCCTCCACTTAGGTATCATTGACTATAACTGAATCACACAGCCACCCCTAGCTACGAAGCATCCTGAAAATATACTTTATTGGGGTTATTATGAGGATGAGTGGGTTAGTTGCTAGCATTGCCTGCCATACCAACCTGTCTTTTTAATTGTTCTTGTTTCTTGATTCATAAGGTTCATAAAAATAGGCTTGCGTGCAAGCCAATTCTACTTATTATTAAAATACTATTTGAAAATATTTTATAGTCAGTTTTACTGAACACATTGTATTCCCTCCCAATCTTCACTTAATTTTTTGAATTCTTAATCTGTCTTAGTCTTCTGATACTTATGTTTCTATTTTTTTCTTCTTGCATCTCCTGTAGTCCTTCTAATGAATGTTGATGCTGCATTATTTAGGGCATAGAATATATAACTTAGATTTTCATTGTGGATTACACCTGTTGATATTGTAAAGTATACTTCCTGTTTAATTATTTTTGCCCTGAATTCAATCTTATATTTAAAATCACTGTCTGGTGATTCCATTTTGTTCACATTTGTTCTGGTACGCCTTTGCCCAGCCTTGTAGTTTCAACATTTAAGAATCACTTTGTTTAGACCTGGCTGTCATCTGCACCATATAACTCAGTGTTGTTTCATGACCAATATGTGAGTCAAGTCACAGCCTTCTATTTTTTCTATTCCACTTCATTGTCAGTTTTTTGGAAAAAAAAATACTTTACATTTACTGTCACCAATTCCTGACTTTTCAGTAGCTTCTCAAACCTTCCTTGATCCTGAAGTATTCAGTAGCAAGGTGTTGAATGCAGAAAGGGGGTATGTCAAGGAGAGTGAAAGAAGAGCCTCTACCTCTCTTCTCCACTGCTGGTTACTGATTCTGGGTCAGGAAAAAGGAAAAGCTTTATGTGGGACATGATATGATGGTTGTGATTTAGGCAATGCTGGCATTTCAATACTTGAAAATGAGTAGTACTCAAGGCGATCAGAAAATATATGGGCTCCACCTAAGATATTATCTGAGAGAGGGAAGAGATATCTATCAGATTAAGTTTAAAAAGCAATCAGTAAGAGGAAAAAATAGGCTATTTTCCAGTTATAACCAAACAAGTTCAACCCAATTAATGAACTTGTTGCCCAGTGTTGCAACTAGTGATTTTCAAATGTTTTACGTAAGGATCACCATTGCAAATATGCTGAAAATATGCTGAAAATGGGTGGAATTGTTCCAGAGAGTTACACAAAATCAAATGTCTTTGTATGCCTGGGGACTGGATTTTTAAATAAGGCTTAATTATAACAAAATATTTGTATTAATCTTTGAAATACACCAACAAATGGATGATTTTACAGTGCCCTCTGGGATTCACCAGTATAAATGGACAAGGCAGGAATAAATTTTTTTTCACTGACTATTGAAATCACAATGCAAGCTAAGCAATATTACGTATCAGGTGATAGCTCCCTCCACAATTCTCTCTCTCAGGTAAAAACAATTGAATGTCTTCTATCAACTTTTCACTATTTCCATATAAAATATTCTATTGTTTAAACTATATTTCTGGATATGAAAAAGAGAAAGTTATTTAAATAATTCCCAGTCATTTAGCTTCTGTTTTACAATTCCTTGGTAATGTTAGAATTCCCTAACCAGACACTCTCTAACAGACTATAGTTCCCCAAGGATGGGCCTAAAAGATGGATTCTTTAACAACTGTAACAGCTGCAGCAACAACCATGAATCTTCAAGTGTAGCTGTTAAGATAGTTTGAGGGCAGGTATAATAAAAGGAAAAAGTTTATTTATTTAAAAAATAATAATTCCTACTTTTGATTGCCTGTTATGTGTCAAACATTCTTATTAACACGGATAATCTCCTTTTGGTGTAAATAAATTAACTTTGAGAGCCTAGTAAATACATTTTTTTAAAACAATATAGCTAAAATATAGCAGAACCAATCATCAACCATGAACCTGCCTTTATGATTAATGCTTATTTTCCTAAACCACCAAACCCTCAAAGTCTATTTTTCTTCTTTTGAAAAATAATTATTTCTTGGAGGCCAGTAGAAAACAAAACCATCAATTGTGTTTGAATGGATGTTGATTATTCTGTTGCTGATAGTATCCAGTTTATGCCCCTCAGACCATCTTCAGAGAAATAAAAAAACTTCAATGTGGATGATAGCTTTATGACTACACCACTTAGTCCCAATAGAGTATTTTTCTTTGAGAATTCAAACCTATATGATTGACCAGAAACCTACCATTTAAAAATTATTCCAGTTATTATATTATAGAGTCATTTATTTTACAGTTAGAAAATCAAATGCATACAGTAGATCATCTTTCTACATATTTCCTTGGATTACAGAAAAATTCTCAGAAACTTCTAGCTCATAGGTACAAAATAAGTTTTAAATTATTTACTCTTGCTTGAGAATTTTAAATAAAAACCAGGTCCCTATATATAAATATAGAAGGTAAGAAATGTACTTCAAGAATATAGAAGATAAGAAATGTACTTCAAGAAATGATAAAACATCAGTGGATGGGTGGGACTTAGGTAATGTTGGGAATTTTTCACAATTATCATGCACTAATTTTAACAGCTGTACTGACTACCTCTAATCGCTTTTTATGTGAGAAAAGTAATTATTTTTTCAACCACTGCTTTTGGATTTTTGTTATACATAGTCTGAGATATAATAATCCCAACTGATACTGTTAGTTTAACATTAACTGGGATCTAACAAAAAGGAAACGTCTAGTGATGGGTGTAATCTGGAGCAGAGAAACTTTTTTTTTTTTTTTTTTTTGGGACGGAGTCTCTGTCGCCTGGGCTGGAGTGCGGTGGCGCGATCTCGGCTCACTGCAAGCTCCGCCTCCCGGGTTCACGCCATTCTCCTGCCTCAGCCTCTCTGAGTAGCTGGGACTACAGGCGCCCGCCACCACGCCCGGCTAATTTTTTGTATTTTTAGTAGAGACGGGGTTTCATCGTGGTCTCGATCTCCTTACCTCGTGATCCGCCCGCCTCGGCCTCCCAAAGTGCTGTTATTACAAGCGTGAGCCACCGCGCCCGGCCAGAAACATTTTATAGCTTGTTCATGTTGGAAGGAAAAATCAACTAACATAGGCTGTTACTAAGCATTAAAACTGCAGATACCGAACCAGTTTGCCTACTGCAGAGAAATACAAGGAAGTGGATGTCCCACCCTGATTTGGGCATGGAAGTAGGCCATGGTGAGAGACTGCTTAGGGTATTACAGGTCAGTCTGAGGAAAGTGCCTAGCGGAAACCTTGGTGGAATCAAAAGAGAAAGCAAAAAAGTGCGTGTAGTTGGGGAGGTTTGTTTTTGTATAAATATGCAAATATGCATATAAATACGCAAGCATGTGCTTGACCTGGCTGCCGGTCAGTGTAAATGAATGAGAGGTAATGACTTGTTGATTTTTTTTTCTCTTCCTATCAATATTTCTGCAAGGTTTGGTTGTTAATATTGGAGGCAGGTGTATTCACTCCCTTGGCAGAGGTTGGAGCTATAGCTGTTAGACACCTGTCACAGAATTGCTGATCTTCTTTAAGGCTGCTGTGGGGAGACTACCTGAAGAAGGGTATAAAGAGTGGGGTTTCAATATAGAGTAGACTAAATGATATGTTTTATATGGTAGGTCTAATTGACACATATTGACTCTATGCACTGAAAACAAGGATTATACCTTTTTTTCTAACAGTTTCACAAAAATTTAGGCCCCAAATCTTCAGTAAATGCCAAAAAGCAGAAATAATGTGAATATATTTCATTGATCACAAAGCAAATCAACTGAGAAGACAAAAAGACCCTATTATCTGGAATTTTAAAACTCTCTTAAAACTCTAGAGTCAAAGATGATATCAAAACTAAAATTGCAGCTTAATTAGAAAATATTGATAACACTACATACTAATATCCATAGAATACAATTAAAGCAACCCTCAGAAGAAACAGTGGCTTTCAATAATTGTATTAATAAATACAAAAGAAAAAGAGTAAATGAATTAACTACCCAGCTAAAAAATATAGAGGAAAAAAACAGCTACCAAAAAGGAGACAAGGAAAAATGAATTATAAAAGAAAATAATAAAATCAAACTGAGAAAAATGAGAATCCCAATGAATAGATTTAACAAGACGGATAAACTACTAGCTAACTTGCTCAAGAATAAAATTAAGAAAGCACAAAAATACATAATAAAAAGATACAAAGGAAAATAAAATAATCATAGGAGCCTATTTCCCTCAACTGCCTGCAATTAAATTTGAATATTTAGGTGAAATTAATCTTTTTTCTAAGAAAACACAATTTACTGAAATTGGTGAATTAAAAATATAAACATTAAATATTAAATGTCCAAGAAAAATAAAAAGAAAACAGTTGTCAAGGAGGTAGGCTCCCAAAGAGCATTAGGCTTACAGGGCTTCACAGGCTAATCTTACAAAACCTTTATGGAAGAAATAAATAGGCTCTAATGCTATTTTTTGTCTGTTTTTGAGACAGGGTCTTGCTCTGTCACCCAGGCTAAAGTGCAATGGCTTGATCACAACTTACGGCAGCCTTGAACTCTTAGGCTCAAGTGATCCTCCCACCTCAGGTAGCTAGGATTACAGACACTGCACCACCATGTCCAGCTATCTCTTATTTATTTATTTTTTTTGTAAAGATAGGGTCTCCTTATGTTGTCCAGGCTGGGCTCAAACTCCTGGCCTCAAGCAATCCACCTGCTTCAGCCTCCTAAAGTGCTGGGATCACAGGCGTGGGCCACCATGACTGGCATCTAATGCTTTTTAAATTGTTCCAGAGCAGAGGCAAAAGAGGAAACCTTCCAAATTCTATTAATGAAAGCAGCATATGCTTGTTACCAGAAACTGACAGCACAAAAATCACTTATGAATACTGATTTTAAAATGTTCACCAAAGTTTTAGCAAACAGAATCCAGCAGCACCTTAAAATAATTAAGGGAAAAGGAATTTTTTCCCTATGGTCTCAAGAATGATTTAACATTATTCACTATTTTAATAAGTGGTTGGGTATAGCAACATGGTTCATTCAGTATCTACCCCAATCTCTCTTTTGTATGCCATCCTATACCATAAAGGCTGGAAAGTTCAGAATCTTCATTTCCTAGGCTCCATTGCAGCAAGGATCTTCAATATGAATTAAGTTTGACAATCAGGCAGATGCATTTGTGTGAAACTTGTTTTCAGAATACAATTGGTGGCACCTGAGGCAGCCATTTTGCTGGGGTAGCTTGTAGCAGACACAGTGAGACTCTGGAGCTGGTAGTCCTTTTATCGGTTTTCTGATCCAGAGGTGAAAGATAAGAAGCTGTGTTTCTGGAGCTAAGAATTGTGGTGGCAGACTCTCATTCCCAGATCACCTTAAGATGACATGCTCACGAGCTGTGGGATGGGAGCATGACTTCCTGACTGTGACAGAGGGGGCAGATCCCTGGGTGGGCCAGTTTTGCAGTATGGTTCCGGGAGCTACTACTAGACAGCCTGCTTCTCCAGCTTTCTACTGATTTATACACAGCCAATTCCCTGTATTAAACCCTTTTCTGTTTTCTGCAACTGAAATTTGTCTGATAAAAGTGATTAAAAAAGAAAAAAAAAGCATGATTTTCTCCAAATGTGCTGAAAAGGCATTCAATAGATCTCAACACCCATACTTGATTTTTTAAAAAATCACAATAAAAGAGGAAAGATGGATATTTCCCAAAAGCCAGCAGTCTGCTCAATGAGGAAACACTAAAAGCATTGCCATTAAAATGAACAGCAAGACAATTGTATCTACAGTCATCACTGTTATTTGGTTAGTTATGGAGGTTTAACCAATGCAATTAGACAAGACAAAGACATAAGAGTTATAAACACTGAAAGAGCGGTACAATATCACTATTTACAGATCATTGTATACCTGGAAATCCCAAGAAACTCAATTATACATCTGTTGTGAACAATATGAGAATTTGTGGAATGGATGGGTACAAAATTAGTGTGCAAAAATGAATCATCTGCATCTATACAAACAACAAGCAGTTAGAAAACATAATAAAAACAAAGACCCAATTTGACATAGTGAAAAAAAAAAAAAACTGAATGTAAGCTCCATTCTGGAAAGGACTTTGCCTGCCTGCTCACTCTTATGGCTTTTGAATATGTGAAAGAATACAACAAAAACATAAATATTTTAAGTAGACAAGCTGATCTTATAATAAAAAGTAAAGAAAAAATCCAGAAATTTTCAGGAAAAATAAACCAGTAACAGTGAGGGACATGCTCTAATAAATACTTAATGGAATACACTCACTTTCCCCAAGTAGAAACATTTGACAATTGAGTAAATGACAAAAATACCATTTTAAATAGTAATTCTTTCAAAGAGAACGTGTGCAAGGTTAACTTTCATACCCATGCATGTCTGAAAATGCCTTTATTTTTACATCTGTTGGAGAGTTTGGCTCAGCAGAGAACTCTAGACAGAGTAAAAATTCTCTTCAGAATATTTAAGATATTGTTCTCTTGTTTTTTCTATTTACTGTTGTCACTGAGAAGTCAGATATTTATCTGATTCTTGTCCCATCTGTAGCTAATCTGTTTACTCACTTTGAAAACTCCTAAAATAACAAAATTAAATCAGGCCATTATCTACTCATTGCCAGAGGTTTGAGCAGGACCCAAAGCCTACCAAATCTACTAGAGCACTGAAGTGTTCTTCCCATAAAATCTCATATTACAATTTCTACTTACTGAGAATAACAGGATGCCAAAAATATAAGCAAAATTAATCATCAATCAGTAAGGCTCAACTTCTTTAATGACTTCCTACCAATGGAATTTGAGAACCTCACCTTTCTTAAACTATATAAAATTGCATTTCAGTTTTTATCCACCAGATGTCACCTGAGCAACAGTAGAAAACATACAGTTCACATTTGATTCTTTCCAAAAGAAAAAAATATTTTCATCTTTTAGGCATGAAAATTAGAACGTTCTTGTTATAATGTATCAGTAATAGAAGTAAGAGCAAACCAGTTGAAATCCTGGCAGATAAATAAAAACATTTACTTTCATATTAAGACGCACAAATATAGTCAACTGACATTTAGTTTCTTAAATGGATTGTTCCCAAAATTTTATACTAAATCTAATAATTATTTTTAGCAAAAATGGTTAGAATAGTTTTTAATGCTACCAATTTCTACGTGATACAGTTTTTTAAAAAAACACCTCAATACCAGAATATAAATCAAAACCATAGATACTAGCAACTTTGAAGTTTGTGAACTAATTTTTACCTGCAATCTCATTCAGCCTCCATTAGTTATTCCCTAATGTGTTTGAACAGACTTCTTAAATGACCTGTAAAACCCTGCATGATATGGTCCCTGACCACTTTTCCTGCTTCTCTCTCCATCTTTCCTGGTTCTCTAGCTACCCTGGGCTTTTTTAGCTCTCATAACATGCCAGCATCCCTTAACCTGTATTAGTGGTTATGTCTGGAGGGAGCCTCTAACCCTCCCTTCCTGACAATTCGAATGTCAGTTCCTAGGGAAGCCTTTTTTGGCCACCTCCACCCACATCTAGATTTGGATCCCACCTAATCTTATTTTTTCCCTTTATAACAGTTATCATAATTAATTATCTATTTGTGTGATGATTTGATTAATATTCTTTCCCTTCTAGAGAACAACCTCCATGGGGCACCCCTGTGTCTCTGCTATTCAGCACGGAGTCCACAGGAGCACTTAATAAATATTTGTTGAAGGAAAGACTTGCTGAATACAGATTATAATGTTTATACTCCTCCCCCATTCAAATGCAAACTCCACAAGAGATGATGTTTGTTCCATTTACTATTGCATATCTATGCCTGAGACAGCCCATCTTAGGCATCAATTTGAATTTGTTAGATGGCTGCATGAAAAAATAAATGAGTATATATTTTCTAAACTAAAAATTAGGACATATTTGGACAAGTATTTGGAATGAGGGTCAGCTTCAGATATATGGGACAGAGAACTTCTAAATATGGGAACAGTTAAATGTCATTTCTTAATAACTGTTTTTGTTCCATTGGTGAAGTGAGATGGAGATGACAAAAACACTGGTCATCTAAGGCAAGTGCTATATACATTTCACTTATTTTTTTTTCAATAGTAATTTTTTTTTATTATCCTCACTTAGGAATCAATCAAGAGCATGACATTGAGCCTTCTTTCCTAGGGAAATTACAGGATTTTTCAATTGGGATGGCTCAATGTAGTTATTGGCTTTATCTCACAGGTGGGTGGAAGGATGAAGCACTCTTCAATCCAGGGAAGGGGTTGGATAGATTTTTTATTTTATTTATTTATTTATTTATTTATTTATTTATTTTGAGATGGAGTCTTGCTCTGTTGCCCAGGCTGGAGTGCAGTGGTGCAATCTTGGCTCACTGCAAGCTCCGCCATTCTCCTGCCTCAGCCTCCGCAGCAGCTGGGACCACAGGCGCCTGCCACCAAACCCGGCTAATTTTTTGTATTTTTTTTTAGTACGGACGGGGTTTCACCATCTTAGTCAGGATGGTCTCAATCTCCTGACTTCATGATCCACCCGCCTCAGCCTCCCAAAGTGCTGGGATTACAGGCGTGAGCCACTGTGCCCGGCTGGATAGATTTTTTTTTAGCCACTGCCACAACATGGCACAGGGACCCTGACTGATGTAATTCAGTTATTCCATAAACATTATTTATTCATTCAAACAGCTTTTAATTAGACGATCATTATGTGCCAGTTACAGTGCTTGCTGCTAGGGCTACAAAGCCAAATGAGGCATGATCCTTCCTCTCAAGCAGCTATCTTGTTAGGGAAGACAGGTCAATAGACCAATAGCTGAAGTCCAGTTTGGCCCAAATAAATACAATGCACAGGGTATTATAGGAATATGCAGTTTGGTACAAATTAGAGTTGTGGGAGGGGGTCTTCAGCAGGGCTATCTTACAGAAGTGACACCCAGGCTTAGTTTTCAAGGACCAGACGCAGTTAGCTGTAGTAATAGTGGAAAGGAAGACAGCTTCTTAGGAGAGAAAACCTGAGATAGAGAGCACGGAGAAATGATACACAATAGTTTGTTTAGGGAACTAGAAGAAATTTAACATGGCTATAACAAAGCATGATGCCATTTGATGTAGCAGCAAGGAGACTCTCATTGAATTTGAGAGAGCTGTCCAGTTCATTCATCTACCCCTCACTCTCACAACCTGAACCCTCAATGAATAATTCTTTCTTTGCACGTAAGACAAAACTAGAGATAGTAGAAAAGAAGTTTTTAGTATGAATAACAGTTATGGCAAATGCAGCTTACAAATTGGCATGAGCTTCTGTTACTAGTTTTCTAGGAAAAATAATTGAAGCTTGTCACAGAGACCAGGCAAAGGCTCTAATAAGAATACTTTGCATCTGCAATGAGATGCTTTTGCACCCCTAGAAACCAGAGCCTAAAGGAAAGGCTTATGTGCTGCTGTCTTTTTTTGGGAGTTACATTCCCAGGGAAACAGAAGTGAGGGAAAAGGGGCAAACATGAGGGAAGTTTGAGTCAGTTTCTTGTTGGCAGCAGGTATAGTTCATGTTCCATCACATGCAGTGTGCTCAGTAAGGCCAAAGGAACTCTACATCTCAAGGCAGCCCCTCAGGGGAGAGGAAGGGAAAACAATTTATCTGCCAGTCCATTTCATTCTACATATGCCCTTGGTCAAGAGTCTGCCCATGGGCATTAACTCCCCGGGAAGATGTGACCCAGGCTTTCCAGGTACCCAGGGGAAGCTGAGGTTATACTACTTGAAGTGGGCATTGCCACCCATTACCTTTGAGCCCATTTTATAGTTGGAGAGTTTCCTGATTTCTGAGAGTTTGTTCTTCAAAGATGAAGTCAGAAACTCTCTTGACATCTTCAATTTGAGGATCTACGGTCCAGGTTCTGCCAATTAGACCCATCTGATTGAGACCTCCATGCTGAAGTGAGTGAGGCACCTCACAGAATCCATCATGGCAGATAGAGGGAGAGGCTCCACCTTCAAGAGATGTTGCCAGAGGTTCTGGCCAGAGTTTCCAGTGTCCACCACTTGGGGCAAAAGCTGGGTTGTCTGTGCCCAGGCACAGCAGCAATAGAGTGCCCCCTGGAACCATCCTGCTGTGTAACTTTCATATGGCTCCCAGCCTCAGAGCAGCCATGGTTTATTCTGTAGCCCTCACTGAGATTCCAAGAACTGCTTAAAATCTTTAATACAATCTTTTTTCTTCCTAAACTAGCTAGAGGGAGTTTCATTGTCTGAAATCAAGAACTCTGAAAGATTCATGTAGCCTAAAAATAAATTTTAGGTTGCCTTCAAGTTATAACGTGCTTCTAACCCTAAATCTGTTTATGTGAAACAGATTCCATTAATTTTTATACTATACCGTAGAATCATAGAATTCTTGAATTTCAGATGTAGAAGTATCCTTTCAGAGCCCATTTTATTTTATCATTCACCTTTGGCTTTGAGCGAATTTTCATATGACAACCATTTGAGGGAACCAAGTTTCTCACAAAACCAGAAAAAAGGTAATTTACGTGGGCTGAAATGTCTTTGTGCCAGCCATGAGTAGGGCTGAGAGGACACCCTTGGGTAATGTTATTTACATGAGAGACAGGTGAAGGGCCTGCAGGATGTAACCTAATTTAGTCAGACATTTCTGGCACAAAAAAACCAGTGACCTATAAACCAGTACTTTCCTGCAATTTCTAGTGAAACCAGGTCACTATTTCCAGCCCTTACTTTGTTCCCTGGACTCTTAGCATCGAGCTATGTCATGAATTTCTTTTGATAAGGGTGATTAGTAAATTTATAGGAAAAAAAATTTAAGTAAAAGCTCACAAGAATCTTTGGAAAGTGTCACTCTATAAAGTGTTCACTTATGTCCCAGTAAGTCATGGCTGTATTATACTAGGAACACAAATTCTTGGAATTGTTATGGCAGTTTTTGTTCCTTTCAGCACATTGAGAAGAATCTGGTGAAACTCTCCTTTGATTCAGTTTAATTTCCCCCTCAAGTAGAAGGCTATATAATGACCGAACGGGCCACCAGTTTGATATTTGATTCTGAACAATTTATTCACCAAGAATGGCTGCCTGAATGAGCTAGCATAGATATTAATTTGGACTTGGTATCAGAATCACCAAAGGATAGTTTTGCCCCTCTCCCAAGGTTTTCATATGCTACCCTTTAGATTAGGATGGGAAAGAAACAGGATCCTGTATTGGGTTTAGCTGAGGCTGATCAGAAGCATTTTAATGCAAAATGCATTAGGTGGCAAGATGGCAGTAGCAAGCACTGTAACTGGCACATAATGATCGTCTAATTAAAAGTTGTTTGAATGAATAAATAATGTTTATGGAATAACTGAATTACATCAGTCAGGGTCCCTGTGCCATGTTGTGGCAGTGGCTAAAAAAAAATCTATCCAGCCGGGCGTGGTGGCTCACGCCTGTAGTCCCAGCACTTTGGGAGGCCGAGGCGGGTGGATCATGAAGTCAGGAGATTGAGACCATCCTGACTAAGATGGTGAAACCCTGTCTGTACTAAAAAAAAAAAAAAATACAAAAAATTAGCCGGGTTTGGTGGCAGGCGCCTGTGGTCCCAGCTGCTGGGGAGGCTGAGGCAGGAGAATGGCGGAGCTTGCAGTGAGCCAAGATTGCACCACTGCACTCCAGCCTGGGCAACAGAGCAAGACTCCATCTCAAAATAACTAACTAACTAACTAAATAAATAAAATAAAACTGTGGGTTATTCATATGATGAAATACTATACAGTAGTTAAAGTGACTAGATCTTTGTATGTACCAACATGGAAAAATCTGAACAATAACATGGAGCGAAAAAGGTGGGTTTCAGAAGGATGTGTGCAGGATGATGCCATTTTACAAAATTGTAAAACACATAAAACAATATAAGATTGTTTACAGACGTATAACTATATAGTAAAATTACCAAAACATGTATAGGAAGGATACATTCAGGTTAGTGGGTAGCCCTAGGGGAAGAAGAAGAAGAAAATGAGGTGTGGGATGGAAGAAAGCTTTAGCTATAGTGTTAACTTGTATTCATTTTTAAAAGGAGAGTTCTGAGTATGGCCAAATTTTAACGTTGGAATTTGAGGAGTCCCTCAAAATAGCACCCTTCTTCTCACCTAAGTTCTGGACCAAATAGAAGGCAGTCAAAGTCAGACAGGTGGACAACAAAATGCCACATTTATTACTAGCTAAATAGATGATGCAAATTTGGCTCAGATCTGGAATTCAAAATATTGGACCCATAGAAATACACAGGAGTGCTCATCCAGTCACCAACAGGGCTAGCCCTCCCACAGAGGGGCCTTTGAAATGTAGCTTGTCACATGGCAGAAAGCAATTAAGAACATATGTACCCTGTGGGCAAGCATGCTCTCAAAAGGAAGAAAACAGCAAGAGATATGAGTAGTTCCTGCTCCCAAACCTTAGAGTGCATTAAAACGCACCCCATCCCCACCCCAACAGTTAGTATCTCCTTAATCTTGGAGGTGGTTACATAGGCATCTGTTACCTTATTTTTCTTTCTTTTTTGTTTGTTTGAAACATTTCCTAGTTAAAAATTTAAATTAGAAGCCTCTTTAGTGTAAATGCCTCCTAAGTATCCAGGAGCCCTCCTGTGATACAGAAATCATGCATCAATGTCAATACTTCTTTTGCATTAAGGCTCACAGTGAAAAACAAAAGCACTAAGACCAAATATCTTTGCTGGGCATTGTCAAAATGAGTTCTTCAAATGCTCTGGAGTTTGTCCAGTGGATCTAGGCACTTCACTTTAGGAAAATAGCCAAGTGGACCATAATACTGTCTAGATTCAGATTTATATTTAAATGACATTTCTCAACTGGGAGACCCCAGTGAAGCGGTTGAATGTTTATAGACTCTAAAGTCAGACCTAAATTAAAATCTAGGCTCTCCCACTGACCTACTAGCTATGTGAATCTTCACACATCACTTAACTCTCTGAGTTTCTGTCTGTTTTCTTACCTGCCTGGTCAGGTTGTTCGCAAGGTTTAAATGAAATAATGATTCCTGGCACTGGGCAGAGACTGTGCAGTTGACAGGTGGAGCCCAGAGTCTTCCTATGTATGTGTGTGTTCTTCAGAGATGGTCTCAGGGCATGCTCTCCATGCAAACAACAAAACGTGTTACTCTGTGAACACTAATCTTTCTTATCCATCAAATAGGTAAAAGCTATTTTATAAACTCCATTTAGAAAATGCATTTTGTTACATGATTAGAACAAACGTCCAATATTTAATAATTTGTTTCAGTAAAATCTGGGTACAATCCTCTTTCAATTCAATAAAAATATAATCCTACTGGAAGACATACTTCTCATCTGCCCCACATACCTCACTGGAATCTGTATCTTAATGAAATTCTGAATTCTTGCTAGAGTTCATGTTTCCTAGATCTGTCCAGATAGGTATAAAATAATCTACATGAATAATATTAAAGACTGGTCAGGACTATTATTTCAGAGATCTTGCTTGACATTTAGAACCACCAGATTTAAATCTGGATTAAATTTATTCGTTTACTTTATACTTGTCTGTTTGCCTCCACTAGTACATAAGCTCTGTGCAAACTTGGAATTTCACTTAGTACATAATAGGTACTTAGTAAGACAATGTTGAATAAATGAATTAAAAGATTTTCACTACTCAACTATAAAAATAATGTCTGAGCTAGAAAATAAGGTTGGCATTCAGGCTGTCTTTCATTTAAACGTAATAAGAGTTTTTCTCTAAATTCAATAAATTATTTTAACTTCCCCCTTTTTCATCTCTAAAGTTAAATCTAGAAACTTTTGCATGTATGAACTGCGTACATTTACGTTGTATGTACACAAGTCCATTTTTAATGATAATATCCATGTGCTACTGCCTAATGCATGAGATGTTTTGTCCTAGGAGCGGATCATGAAGAATATGATGTCTGCTGAACAGCAGCCTTAGTTCATCTGTGTGTAGGTAACTTAAGGGGCTGTTTAGGTCTGTCATTCTGTTGTAGAGTGTTTGTCTCAGTTTAGTAACAGTACAGATGAATGTCTGTTAGAGGTCTTTCCAAGGATAAATGACATCATTTCTTCCATGTGACTAGTCTATTTTTATTTTTTGTGAAAATATTGGAGAACTGGTTTAAGGTACAAGGCTGTTTTCCCTACTAGGCTTTGTATGTTAATAGCTTCTCATGTGCTTTTTAAAAACTACAAAGGGAACTATAAACAAAATGTTCAAAGAGTGTTTATAAGTGATTTTTGTTCTCTTCTGAAAGAGGGACTTGACTTTTTAACCATGATCCCAGAGACATTGAAGGGAAAAATTACCCCCAGGTATTTAAGGGAGCTCAGCACTTAGGAATTTCATTTTTTTTTTTTTTGTTGGCCTTAACGGCAGGTAGATGAAAATTGACGAGAAAGAATGTAATTACTAGTTAAAATATACCTCCCATAGACTTTCCAAGTATGTTGCCTAAATGGCAGGAGATAGGACCCATGTAGGAGAATGCATTTCAAAGCACATTCTGAATAGTTCTACTACTTGACACTTATTTTTTGCATTCTGACTGCATATTGCCCTTTGATCTAAATTAATTTTCCCTAAAAATTTCTTATTTTCTACTTCAGACATGTTTTATAGTTGTAGGGGAAAAATTCTGCTGGTTCATTCATTCATTCATTGAATGATGATTTATTAACTACCTATTATATAAAAGAAGATATTCCAGGTTCTCATAGAGCTTATGTACTAATGGAGGGAGATGGACAACGATTAAGGAGGCAAATGAAGAAACAAGATAATGTCAGTTAGTAATGAGGGCTATGAGTGAGATAAAATGGGAAGATGTGATGGAGAATGTGAGTGGGTGGTCTTGACAGAAGGTTGGTTGGGGAAGTGCCATTTGAGCCAAGACCAGCATGTGAGCAGGAGTCAGCCCCGTGAAGATGTAGGGACACACTCTTCCAGGCAGAGAGAAGAGACGAAAGCAGGTGCAAACATCTGAAGGCAGAGCATGCTTGCCATGTGGTAGGAATGAAAGAAGGCTTATGAGCTTGGCTCAAGGGAGTGAGGGGAGAAGAGTGGCAGATTAAGGTCAGAGAAGGAAATAGAGCAGGATCATGGAATTTGGACTTTATGCTAAAATAAGAAGCTGCTGGAAGATTTTAGTCAAGGGAGGTACCTAATCTGATTTGTGTTTTCAATCTCATTTGTGTTTTCAAAGATTACTCTGCATACTATTTGGAGAATAGATCCATTTTAGCCTTGTTCTTTGCACTGACACCAATTAAACCAGTAGTTCTACCTGGGTCAGTAAAATAATTATTATTTTTATTTTATTATGAATCCAGATTAGTTTATGATCTCTCCCATTATTCTTTTTTATCTTTACACTTGACTTCCAGAAATAGCAGGGCTTTTTTACATAATAACCTTTCCTATCCTCAGAGAACATGCCCAGAATGACCTAGAATAGGGGAAAAATCAGCCCATTGCTTCGTGCATTCCTAGCAAACATATTTGTTTGTCTGACCTGGAAAGGCCATGCTACAACTGTGCCAAAAACCAAGATCTTTTGATAGGTCCGCTACACATGATTAATTAAAGTGACTCTGTAGTTTTCCTGGAAAGTAGAAGCCTTATTTTACCAAGCTACTGCCCTCATGATACGGGCCTAAAACATGTATGGATTTTCTAAGAGAGAGGCTTCAGAATTATGATGGAAGGATAAACTATTTGGAATATGACTGTATCAGGCTCTTAATGTATGGGACAGATTTGTTCTCCAAGACATCAGGGTGAGCTTTTATAATAATAGTGAGAACAATAGTAAACACTTACTGAGCATTTAGGTTTTGCGAAACCATCATTTAAATCAGGTGTCAGCAAACTTCTGTTAAGGACCAGATAGTAAATATTTTCAGTGTTGTGGGCCATATGATCTCTGTCACAAGTACTCAACTCTGTTGTAATGAGAAAGCAGCCACAGATATTATGTAAGGGATGAATGTGCCTGTGCTCCAATAAAACTTTATTTCCCAAAACAGATGGTGGGATATGTGGGATTTGGCCACAAATTTGGCCCACAGGACATAGTTTGATGACCTCTGATCTACATGACTGACATATATGAAATTATTTGATCCTCAAAATACCCTGACTGTTATTACTATTTTTAATTTACAGGTGAGGAACTTGTGGTTGAGAGAGGTCATGTAACTGGCCCCAGACAGTGTAGCTCAGACATTGTAGAGCTGAGGTTCACACTCACACAGTGTGGCTCCAGAAGCCAAGCACTGACTCACTGAATGTGGCTGGGCCAGGGCTAGCCCATGCTTAGTCACCCATAGACTTAATTGACACATTTATGTTATCTGATCTCTTTATCTGTAAGATGCCTACCTCATAGGATTTGTTAGAGAATAAAATGTTGGGGAATGAAATGAACTGACAGCACAATTCTCGTATCATCACCGTGCTTTGGAGGAGTTGTCAAGTCACTCCGCATTTGTGTGTCCTTTTGGTCTAATATTTGAGGAAATACCTGAAGTCTCTGGGCTAAACTGAATACCTGTGACTGGGTAGTGTATGTGTGTTGGCCTTGGCAGTTCCTAGAAGAATGGTAGTGTTATCAGCCTGTGGTTTTTCTGCTTATGTTTTTTCCTCTATATACTTCATGCGATTATTTTGAGGACCAAATAAAAGGGAAAGAAATACAGATAATTGTGGAGAATTAAGAATTTCTGTGACAACAGAAATTCTGAAGCATGTTGTATGCATATAGTGAGAACATTTATGCTTCACTTTCTTTCTCTAAAAATATGGATAAGTATGTGTTATTTAACAGCCATGACAGGAACTCTTTGATTTTTAAAAGATTAATAACAACATTTGGAGTTAAAGTTTAACATTATTTTAGAGAGCATACTTTTTATGATAAAATCCACTTCATCTGTGTTAAGAAGCTAAGTCAAAGAGGAAGTCCTTTGGATTACGCTTTTCAATCTAAAGGTCCCTCAGTGCTCACTCTCTATACATCATTTGTACTTCCATAGGGCTCCCTTTTTATATATGTCTCTTGAAAAAACACTATTGTGTGCAATGGAAATATATTTTGTGCAGAACTTCTGTTTATTATTTTTTGTTTTTGCTTTGAAATAATTATAATTATGATAACTATTGTGAATAATTATAGATTCATGAGAAGTTACAAAAAATGTGTAGACAGGGATGTCCAGAGAACCCTTCATCCAGCTTCCTCCATTTGTATTACCTTACATAACTGTAGCTCAACATCAAAACCAAGAAAGGGACAATGGTAAAACACACAGAGCTTATTCAGATTTTACCAGTTTTATATGTCCTTAATTGTGCATGTGTGTGTGTGTGTGTGTACATAGTCCTATGCAATTTTACCACATGTGTAGATTAGTATAACCATGACCATAATCAAGATACAAAACTGTTTCATCCACACAAGGCTCCCTCACGCTATCCTGTAATAGTTAAGTCCCCCCTCCCTAAACACTAATCTGGCAACTGTTAATCTGTTCTCCGTTTCTATAATTTTGTTATTTTAAGAATGTTACAATAAATGGTGTCACACTTTATGTAGCCTTTCGATATTGGCATTTTTCACTCAGCATAATTCCTGTTAGATCAATGCATGTATCTATCTTGTTGCATGTATCTATCTTGTTGCATGTATCAATAGTTTGTCCTTTGTATTGCTGAGTAGTATTCCATGGTATGGATGTACCACAGTTTGTTTAACCATTCATCCACTGAAGGATGTTTGGGTTGTTTACAGGTTTTTGATGTTATGAGTAAAGCTGCTATGAATATTAATGTACAGGTTCTTGTGTGAACATGAGTTTTCATTTCTCTGAGATAAATGTCCAAAAGTGCAATTGCTGAGCTGTATGGTGTGTTAGTTTGTTTTCTGTTGCTATAACAGAATACCTAAGACTGGGTAATTTAAAAAGAAAAGAAATTTGTTTCCTCCAGTTCTGGAGGTTGAGAAGTCCAAGATCATATCACTGGCATCTGGTGAGGGCCTGCTTGCTGTGTCACAACATGACGGAAAGCATCACATAGCAAGAGGGCAAGAGCATGTGTGTATCGTAGCCCAGGTTTCTCATCCTGTTCTTATAGAGCCACCAGTCCCATCATGAGAGCTCCATCCTGATGAGCTTATCTAATCCTAATCACCTCCCCAAGCCCCACTTCTAATCATCAAATAAACTTGGAGATTAAATTTCCAATACATGGAATTTGGTGGATACATTCAAACCACAGCATATGGTATGTGCATGTTTATTTTAAAAGAAACTGCCAGATTGTATTCCAGAGTGACTGTACCATTTTATTTCTATTTATTTTCTAAGGTATATGTTAAATAATAAAACACTTTTGTTATTTAATATTAACTGCAATATTTATTATGTGTATTTTAAAATTTAATCAAGTTGTTTATTTTACCACCTGGTAAATTACAAAATTCATCTTAGAGATTTATTTTTAATGTAAAATTAACCTAACAGAGGAAGAGAATGTAATCCTTTTAGTGTTCTTCTGCTATTGAATATGTAGTTGATCTTTATTGATGTTTACCTCTTTAATCTTATTAAAAAGCTGTAGCACTCCAAGGGTATACAGAAAGTGTTTTTTTCCTCTTTTAATAAATAGAGAACATAAATAAAGTGAATCCAAAAGATTCTTCCAATATCATACAGTTTAAGAGGGGAAGCTCTTATGGGGTTGGCTCAAAGGGAAATTTAAAAACCACAGAAGAACTTGATTTTTGTCTCTTCTCTTCCTTTATATTGTATGTAGGTAGATCAAAAGATCAAATTTCAGGAACTTTAAAAAAGTCAGAAAGTGCTTAGAAATAAAGGTAGGATTCTATATATAAGGAGCAAACAGAAACTAGGACAACGGGTGACACAATTTCATGGACTGCAGAAGAAAAGAGTCCATGATCAACTGCAATATCCATGACTCAACTGACAAATATTTTTTGAGAACCCACTAGATACCAGACACTGTAATGGGGGCTGTGGGGAGATGGGAGTTTAAAGATTTAGGATAAGTAATATAATGCCACCCAAACTCTTCCTGTCTAGCTGGGAGGCAGTGGATCATGCATGAAGAGACTGGAGAGTGATACAGAAAGGCAGATACTTAATGACAATGGCTGACACGCACTTGATTGTGGGCCCAACACTGGGCAGAGAGTTTTGCAGATGTTACTCAATCCTCACAACAACTCTGTGAGGTCACCCTCAGCATTACCATTTTACAGATGAGGAAACTGAGGACTGAGGAGTTAAAATATAACATGTTATTGACAACAGTCATTTTCCATGTTCACCGAAAGAGTCTTTCTCATCTATATTATCTTTCCTGTCTTGAAGATGGAATGGACACATTCTCTCTCTTACAAATGTGTAGGCTGAGCTGGGAGGCAACTATAGGATACAATCTTCTCTGGCCAAATGTAGCACCGAGGCTTACTCTAGCCACTGCATATTTATCTGAGCTCCAGGAAGCAGGGATTACAACCCAGATCCTTTCCACTCCTCCATCATTGTTTTCCACCTTTCTTTTGGCCAAGACCCCTTGTCAAACACTTTACACTGAAAAAAAGGAAAAGCAAGGAATTTCTTTGATAAATAAAGTAGGGAAGGAGTCAGTCCCACTTGTTCTCACCACTTCCTTCCCATGGAGGCCCCTGAAGGGTTCATATTTAAAAAGCTCCTGCACCAAGCCCTGTTGACTCTTGTTTTTCTCTGAACCTAGGAGGCACAAAACCGTTATCCTTTTGGCTGCAATGGAATGAGAGTCCTGTTGAGAAAATGGAAGTGGTACCCAGGTGAGCAGGGTGAAGGAGGTTACACCTCACTTACTTGAGCACTTGGAAGGCCCAGGTGCCCAAACGGTCCCACCTCATCTGCTCCTCATCTGCTTGCTAACACCAGGATTCCACAATTAGAGCATTAATGTTAAAATGCAGGTGTTTTTAAAGGAGTAAAAGTTTCAGCTATAGTCAATCTCTCATTTGCACCTAAATCTTAATTAAAATTGTGAAAGTTGTTAACAGCTGGGAGAAAGAAGCAAAAGATTGCCCAAACTGGGAAACGAGGCTAAAAAAAATCCCTCAGCTTCACAACATTTTTGAGATCCAGGCTTCAATGTGATATTGTGTCCAGAAACCTTCCTGCCTGATTCAAGTAGGTGAAACCATATCAGAGCAAAGGCAGTTCAAGGCACAAACAAGCTGCACAAAGCACTTGCTTGGCTTTTGTACTGGGCTTTAAATAGAAAACACAATGGCCATGTCCAGATTTGAGAATTTCATATGGAACATGAGGTCATCCAGCCGCTTTTTAAAACAGGCAAATCTTTTAAAGTAGATTTTATTGCTTCCAAAATAATTTGGTATTCTTTGGAGGCTTGCTTTCTTTTATACCATGTGGTTTTCTTTTGGCTTCCTAGATTAAAAGAATATAATAAATATATTCAACATTTAAAAAACAAACCCAAATTTATGCATGTTCAAGAGAGAGAACTTTCACCCTTGCGTTTCTGATGTGAGTCTTTGATACTCTGTCAGGATTTGATTTTGAGCCATTAATCCATTGGGATGATATAAAAATCTATGTCCTCTGCCCCATGACCCACAGCTGGAGGCATTCAACAGAAAAACTAACATTACAGATGATGTTTCACAGAGCCCAGTGGTAGCTTTCAGGGTCAGAGGTTTTAAAAAGAGGAAAATTTCATAGAGAGTTTCTATGTAAAGATTCTTACCAAGTCTCTCTCTTTTGACTATTCTGATCCACTCGTCTTTCCTTTTTGTAGAGTGAAAAGAGATTAGAACAAGATAGACCGAACACATATGCCTACCTCTCCAAATCCTTTCAATTAACAGAATACATATTTTATAAATAAATAAATGCATATAATGCCAGAAAACAAGAACGACTGCCATTAATGTACTAGGAATTTTGAAAGTTACCCGAAAAACAGAAAGAATTTACGATTGGGTTGATAAAGGAAATCATAGCAGCCCAGACCACTGCTGGGGAGGACTGCTGCAGAGGTGGGAGCTGTTCTGGTACGTCCAAGCACAGAGACGCTGGACTCCCGATGTGAAGAAATGACACTCACACACTATGGGGAGTTTGTGAATTACTGGAGACAATATACGAAAAATTCAATTTCTGTATATTTTCCCTAGAAAAATATCTGTATACACGCACAAAGAGTACGAGTAAGTTATTCATTATGGGATTGACTGAATTACGATACAATCGTGATATGTTTACAACAGTGGGAAATAAAAAACTACTGGCATTTAAAATCCTGTACTAGCATGTACAGATGTCTATGATATTGTGCTAAGCTTTAAAAAAACTTTTAAAAAGTAGTAGAATTAACCCTAAAAGCCTAATTCTGCTTATCTTAAATTCCAGTGGTTAATTTTCTATATGTAAATCTATAAATATATTATGTATTTGTGTAAATATATATAAAATTGTCTGGAAGGATATATATATATATCAAACTGTTAGCCATGATTACATTCTTTTTTAACATGCTTCTATGTAAATTGAATTGAAGAAATAGAATATACTTATGTATTGTGTGATTTTTTTTAAAAATTAAAGTTTTGAGAACATGGAGGAAACCAACTATTGCAAACAACCAAAGTGCTAGACTTAAAAAAGTTCTAATTAATAGATTTCAGGTAAATACATTATTCCTTACTGTGCTTATTCCTAGTCTCATTATGTATCATAGTTTAAAAAATATGTCTGATACCCTCAGGCTGGGAAAAGTGGACCAAGTAATAGCAAATGCCTCTCTCTGCTTTAGAAGTAACAGGGAAGGACCATACTTGGGAGATCTCAAGTATTGTAACATCACACTTGTAATTGCTGAAATTCAAAGATTTGGGGAAGAGAATGCAACAAGCATAATCTACAACTATCGGAAGCCCTAGTAGGGGGCTTTCAGAATCTAGCTGCTCCCGTTGGTTGGAAGTCTCAATGGGAATGGCATGCTCCAAATAACCACCTTGACTGTAATGTAAAGAATAACACATGGGCCTTTCCAAACATGCCCCCTCATGGAACTCCAAACCCTTGTATGATGTTTGCTAACAGTAGTGGCTTACAAATCTGTGGGTGAACTGGAGACATCTGGACCGAAAGCCCTTGCCACAAGGATCATCTGAGATATTGGCCAGGGGCATATTATGTCTCTAATTTTTTGAAACTCCATTTGTCAGGTGGACCCTTTTCATTTGGCATGTCAAATTCCAAATGGCACTGTAAGTGACTATCCTAAATATGGTTATCCTTTTCCCAAGATGCCCTTATTATATGTAAAGAAGGAAAACTTCTGAGATATGAGAAAAATCTGCCAGTGTCTTTCACAAGCCACAACTTAAAACCATCTCTTCAAGGAACAGGGCTATATTTTCTGTGTGGTTCCTGGATACACTTAATCCTCCCAAGAAAGTGGAAGGGAATTTGTACTACCGTTGCAGCTCCTGACTTATTATTTTTAAGTTCTACTGAGATGGCAGCATCATCTGGGGACATCCCTAATTTAGGCTGTTTTCTAGAAACTGCACTATCTCGAATACACCAGACGAAAAGATCTCTCATTTCTATGCCCTCATATGGAGATTTAACTGAAAGGGCAGACTGGGGAGGGCATGCACATGACAATCCCTTCTTAAAAAAATCCATGGATGGGAAATTCTATAGCCAGAGGTCTATTCTGGTCTGCAGACATACCTCTCCTTGAAAGACCAATAGTTAATATCTCTGTTATGATGCAACGAGGATGCAAGGAAACTCTAGGGGCCATAGAGGCACGACAGCAATCTATAGTCTCTTTAGTCTCAGGAGTAACACAAACTAGACAGACCCTCAATGTCCTTATGGCTGAAGTAGGAGGTACCTGTGCACTTTCAAATGAAACATGTTGCTTCTAGATTAACACCTCTAGTAAAGAAGAGGAAAATCTACAGGTACTTAAAAGATCAAATCAAAATTTTTGACAGGCTCAGGGAAAATGCCGGCTTCAGCTCCGGGTGGCTATAATCCTTATTTAATGAATTCCAGTCTTCTTTATGGAATTGGTTGACCCCTTTATTAATCCCTCTCTTGCTTGTATATCTTGTATTAATATTTGGACCCTGTATACTCAATACTGTAACTCGAATTGTTTCTTCTCACCTAGAATCAATCAAACTCCAAATGGTGCCGCAAACTGAACCACACATGGACACGCTGTTCTTCTGAGGACCTTTAGATCAACCCCAGGAGAAGTCTTAGATGCTGTTCCCCATTCAATGCCCCTTTTCAGCAGGAAGTACCCAGATAGAGTTGTCGCCCAGAACCCCCTAGCAGCCATTAGGGTGATATCTCCACAGGGGGAAATGAGGTAGGAATTATTAAGAAATTATTTTAGGCAGGTAGAGAGGAAAAAGGGGTCCTTGGAAAATTTTTTTACAGCTCTTCTCTAGCATGAAAGCCCTGGCTCTTAGACCCCCGCCAGCAACCTTTGATATGCAAATGCAAATCATTAGAAACTGGGTAAATGGGGCTGAAACACTGGTCACATTCCCATTATTGTGAAGGTGCAATTCTACCCAAGAGGCCTGCAGGCTCTCCTCCTGCAGCTCAGGCTTTCCTCTCTGATGTGACACTAGAGTGCTGCCGTGGGAAGTGTGGTTCACATAAACTGAGCTGTGCTCAAGGCTGTGCCGCAGTGGCAGATGATAGAGGTCAAGAGAGGACACTAGCAACCACGAAAAAGCAAGCAGGAGTGCTGTAGCCCAATGCCATGGAGCACAGAGCCACTGCTCTAAAATGTAAATAGCCAAAAGGATAGAATGCTTTTCAACCATTTTTGTAGCAGAGTGAAAGCCTACCTTCCGCAAGTACCTGGCTTCGAGCTGCTAAACTACCTCCTGTTATAAAGATGTGAAAAGTTTTTTTGTCATTGAATATAAACAATTAGCATACACAGATAGCCTCTTCAATCTCCATGTGAATTTAGGATGAACTATGTATGACATGGTGCTGTAAATTCTTCTACTTGTGGACTCATTTTGGTGACCATCTTTCTGTCTCTGCAGTCTCTTAAGCAGATTGACTATGATGCATGTCACATTCAAGTTTAATTGTGTAATAAAACAGTTTTCTTTCTGTTCTAAAAAAAAAAAAGAAAAGAAACTGGGTCCACTCAACGTGGCGATTCCCACAGCTGTCCTCTTGCCCTTGCCCCCACAGGTGTCTGGCAGCATGGCTACCCCCACATATCCCCACGTGTGTGGAACATCACGGTGACCTACATTTGCATATTAAAAGGCTAGGGTAGGAGGGCCAGTTTTTTTGCCGGTTACGTGAATGACATTCCTAGTCAAACCAATCCCCTGAGCCCTATGCAAATCAGACACAGCCTCCTCCAGCCATTGAATATAGCTGGCTGATATTAGCTAAGTGTGGAGTTCTGTCTCTCAGCTTTGGAGCCCCCCAGCTCTGCCTCTGTACAAGGGAGCTGCTTCTTTCTTTCTTCCCGTTTCTTTCTTGCCTATTAAACTCTGAGCTCCTTAAAACCACACACACACACACACACACACACACACACACACACATAAATATGTGTGAAAGCGGTTACTTTAAGTATCATTTAGAACACATTGGCCTAGAATTAAGGAGGTATCATTTCAGCAAGGTCACAGTAAGGTAAATAACTATATGATGAATCTCATGAACAAGAGTAAAAACATCAGTCAGAATGGCTATTATTTAAAAGTCGAAAAATAGCAGATGCTGGGAGACTGCAGAGAAAAGGGAACACTTATACACTGTTGGTGGGAACGTAAATTCATTCAGCCATTGTGGAAAGCAGTTTGGAGATTTCTCAAAGAACTTAAAACAGAACTATCATTTGAGCCAGTGATCCCATTACTGGATACATACACAAAAGAAAATAAATAATTCTACAAAAAAGACACATGCACCTGTACATTCATTGTAGCACTATGCACAATAGCAAAGACATGGAGTCAACCTAGGTGCTCATCAATGTGGATTAGATGAAGGAAGGTGTGGTACATATACACATGGAATATTACACAGCCATAAAAAGAATGAAATCATGTTCTTTGTAGCAACATGGATGCAGCTGGAGGCTGTTATCTTTAGTAAATAAATGCGGGAACAGAAAACTCAATATTGCATGTTCACACTTACAAGTGGGAGCTAAACGGTGGGTACACATGGACATAAAGATAGAAATAATGGACACTGGGGACTACTGAAGGTGGGGAAAGAGGGGAACAGGGGTCGAAAGACTACCTATCGAGTGCTGTGCTCACTACCTGGGTGACAGGATCATTCATACCCCAAATCTCATGCAATAAACCCATGTAAAAAACCTGCACATGTATCCCCTAAATCTAAAATAAAAGTTGAGATAAATAAATAAATAAATAAATAAATAAGAGTGAAAAAAAATGAGCATAACTCTTAGTTTTTTGCCTGGCACTTGCTAATTTCCTTGACCAATATGGTTTCATGCCGGAGCTTTTATACAGATTACAAAGGTATATGCAAATTTAGAAGCCAGGCTCAAATCCTCAGAATTTAGCTTAAGTTCATTCCAATATTTCAGTGTTGTAGTTTAATTTCATTTTCCAAAAACAATGTTTTTCTCCTTATCCAAAAACTAAGCAATTTTTTTTTTTTAACCAGCTTAGTCATTGTATAGCTTAATTATTTGCTTCCTTCTGCTTGCTTTGGGTTTGTTTACTCTCCTTTTTCTAGGTTCTTTAGATTTTTCTTCTTTTCTAAGGTAGGCATTTGGTGCTGCAAATTTCCCTTTCAGCACTGCTTTAGCT
Source organism: Nomascus leucogenys (assembly GCF_006542625.1). NCBI lineage: Eukaryota > Metazoa > Chordata > Mammalia > Primates > Hylobatidae > Nomascus > Nomascus leucogenys. Next base: position 123,312,778 of record NC_044382.1, read on the forward strand.
GTGTCCTACAAATTTTTATATGTTGTATTTTCACTTTCATTCAGGTCATTGTAATTTTAAAATTAACATTAAAACTTCTTCCTTGACCCATGGATTATCTAGAAATACGTTGCTTAGTTTCCACATGTTTAGAGATTTTCCCCTTATCTTCTTGTATAGGTCACTAGTTTGATAACACTGTGGACAGAGAATACACACTGTATTATTTCAATCCTTTTAAATATGTTGAGGTTTGTTGTTTGACTCAGGATGGGCCTGAGCATATTGATGGGACTTGTTCACTGTGCTCCAGCTTAGTATACATTCTGTTGGCACATGAAAAGAATGGGCATTTTTTTGTTGCTAGTTGGCATGTTCTATAAATGTTGATTAGATTCTATTGCAGCTCTTTTTTTGGGTACATACACATTTAGGATTGATATGTCTTCTTGGTGGATTACTCTAAATGTCCTTCTTTGTTTCTGATAATAATGTTCTTTGCTCTGAAGTCTACTTTAACTGATGTTAATATAGTCACTTCTGCTTCCTTTTGACTAATGTTCAAATGATGTATCTTTCTCGGTGATAAATTTTTTTAACTTTCAATCTGCTATATTGTTATTGAAGTAAACTTCTTGTCGACAGTATACAGTTGAGTCATGTTTTTAAATCCATTCTGCCAGTCTTTTATATGACATATTTAGACTATTTACATTTAATGTAATTATTGATATCTTAAGACTTAAGTCTGCCATTCTACATTTTATTTCCTCTTTGTTCTCTTTTTTTTTTAATTTGGTTTGTTTCCATTTTCCTTTTCCTATATTCCTATGGATTACTTGAAAAATTTTTAGAATTCCATTTTGATATTTGTAGTGTTTTTTAGTGTTCTGAGCCTCTGTATATAGCTTTTTTGGTCATTGCTGTAAGTAGTAACATTACTTATATAACTTATCACAGTCTATTGGTACGGTCATTTTACTAGAGTGAGTGAAATGTAGAAACCTTACATGACTTTATCCTTCCTCATTTATAATTGTTTTAAGTATTTCCTTTTTACACATTTAGAATCATACCAGACAATGTTATAATTTTTGCTTCAATCCTCAAACATAACTTCGAAAACTAAAGAGGAGAAGGGTCTGCTCATTTTTTTTCTTTTTCAAATTGATATAAAATTATTGTACAGATTTCTGGGATACATGAGATATTTTGATATAACTACACAATATGTAATGATCAAATTAGGATAATTGGGATATTCATCTACTCAAATATCATTTTAAAGTCTATTTTCTCTGCTGTTGTTCAGATTAGCTAATTTCTATTTTCCAGTTGACCAATTCTTTCTTCTTTTTCCTCTATTCTGCTGTGGAGCGGATTCACTGTTTTTTTTTTTTTTTTTTTACTTAGGTTGTTGTACTTTTCAGTTTTAAAATTTCTATTTTTTTTAACATTGTCTATTTCATTGCTTCACTTCCTATTTTTTTTTTTTTTCTTTAGACAGAGTTTTGCTCTTGTTGCCCAGGCCGGAGTGCAATGGCGCGATCTCAGCTCACCACAACCTCTGCCTCCAGGTTCAAGCGATTCTCCTGCCTCCGCCTCCCGAGTAGCTGGGATTACAGGTGCCTGCCACCATGCCCAAGTAATTTTGTATTTTTAGTAGAGACGGGGTTTCTCCGTGTTGGTCAGGCTGCTCTCAAACTCCCGACCTCAGGTGATCCGCCCACCTCGGCCTCCCAAAGTGCTGAGATTATAGGCATGAGCCACCACACCCGGACTTCTTTGCTTCACTTTCTAAGTTTCTGTTTGTTTCAAGCATGTTTGTAATTGCTTGCTGAGACATTTTGTATGGTGGTTGCTTTAAAATGTAATTAGCTAATTATAACATCTCTGTCATCTTTGTGTTGGCTTTTTTTCCATTGAATTTGAACTCTTTTTGGCACAACTGACATTTGGACATTTGAGGTATTTTGTTACAAGGCTCTGGATGTTATTTAAGCCTTCTGTTTTATCTGGATTTCCAGACACTGCTCCAAAAGTGAAAGGGGGTTGCTACCTTATTACTGCTGGGTGGGGTAATTCAGGTTCTTCTCTTGGCCTTTGTTGACACCTTGTAATTTGTGCTCCTCATTACTGCTACATAGGGGTGGAAGTTCTGACTCCCATGAGGCCTCTACTGATGCCTCTGTGGCTGCGAGGGGTAGAAGTTCCCTTGATACTGTGCCACTTAAGGAGGTTTAAAGGGTTAGCCTCAAAACCACTGGGTGGTGTTGAAAGTGCTGACTCTCCACTAGATCTCTTCTGACACTAGCCCAGCGGGGAGGAGGATGTTTTGCTACCGTCTACTGAGTGTAGAATTACAGGCTTCCCCCATGGCCTCAACTGACACCGTGGTGGGAGAGGCTTGTTATATTCTGGCAGGGGTGAAAGTCTCAGCTTCCTTTTTGGCGTTTTTTGACACAACCTCACTATAGCCTGGGGAAGGTGGAAGTCTGGGCACCCCACTCAATATTTGCTGGTATGGGTGAGGGAGCCACAGTTTTCTCTGTGCAGTTAGGCTGCAGGGGAGCAGTTTTTTGCCTTGCTATGTTGTCCTTTTCCTGGCCCTTTGGTAGAGAGAACAGACTTTTGTTGGGCCTTTTTTGTCTATATACATTGACTTTTCTGGGTGGCCGGCTTCTTCAGTTCCAAGTCTGGGAAACAAAAGGAAAACCCAAGGAGTTCAGCACTAAATTTCTTCTTGTGTTCCTGTTGTAACTAGACGATCTGCCTTTTCTCTACATTTCAGAGTCTTTTTATTATCCTTTTATACATAATATCCAAAGTTTTTAGTTATACTTAATGAGAGGAACAGAGAAAAATGTGTCTACTCCAGCTTCCCGGAAAGGGAAGTCTACCTTTTCCTTTTAAAATGTTCTCTATTTTGATTTAATTTAGAAAACAATGCATGTTACTTTAACAAGTGAAATAATAAAAAGATACATCAATAAAACCTAAATAATAAAAGTACTACCATTGCTCCCCCTCTATTCTCATGCTCCTTTCTGAGATAACAAATGTTCATGGCCTGGGGTATATACTTACCATCTTTCTTTGTCATGTTGATATGAACATACTTAAATATAAATATGCACTTTTTGTTTGATTTTATTTCTGCAAAAATGATTTTCTGCTTGTCCAACATAAGCAAAATTTGCATTGTACTTAAGTTTAAAAATTATCAGAGGAACTATTATTAAGACACTGGAGGAGAGACAAGCAAAATAAATTGCTATCTCAAATAGCAGAAGCTACCCTGAGTCTTCATTATGTGGGAGAAAGACAGAGACGGGAAAGGAAAAGTAGAAAAAAAGCATCAGCAATACATTTTTTTTCTGAGCATGTGTATATATATATACGTAAATACACACATATATACATCTATATACACACTTTTGATCATATATATTATTAAAACAGTTTAACTTATAGCCTATCACACTTTTCTACACTTGGAATCTGATCCTAGGATATATTTAAAAAGGGGAACCTGTGGTCCAGGAGGTGTCCAGAGAATGGACTGCAGGAAAGACGATTATGTCACTTGGTGAGTACCCAAGAACCATTTGGACCAGGTCCCAACAGAAGTGTGTCTTCTTACTCTCTGGTGAGCACCTTTCGTTGCCACAACTAGGGTCTTGAGGGTCCTGTTTGCGCAGAGGAGAAAAATCTCTCCATCTGCATCAAGTCCTCAAAGTTCAGAAAGACTCCTGCCCAACCAGAGGGATAGGGGAGGTGGAGTTTTGGCACCTCAGCTTTAGGGACTGAAGGCTCAAGACCATGGAGCCAAGACAGAAGATTGTGACCCCCTCCCCCACCCAGACATACATGGTGCGGGTCTTGACACCTAAGAAGGTAATGAAGCATCCTCTTAGAGGCATTTCTGCTCAGCGTGGTGACAATTGCTCTTTTAGAGCCCCGTGGTTTCAGGAACGAATGAGGCCTATTTTCCAGAGCCCAGGTCTGAGGAGACTCACTTAACATTTTGTCAGCTACTTCAGACGGTTCTCAGGTGGAGGTGAAGCTGGGTCTCCTGAGTAACAGCAGCAGTGCTCTATGCTTCCCCACTTTTATTCATCATAGTCCATTCAAGGTCTTAACTGTTTGGTTAATCTTGTTTAAATAGTGGCTAGAAGCACACACTCCATAACCATACTTCTGGGTTCCAATCCTAGCTGCAAGCCTTGCAATTGTGACCTTGGAAAAGTTACTTATCCTTCTTTCTCCTTGATTTACTTCTCTGTAAAATCAGTGTAATAAACATAGGTCTGATGTGGGGATTAAATAAGTTACAACAAGGCTAGTCATATGATAAGCACTCCTAAAGTACCAGCTGCTTATTCTTCCAGTCTTTTCAAATCCAATGCTTTTCATGAGTGCAAAGAGTAATTGTGGTGCATCTTGAAGATGTGTTGCAGCTTTCTGAGTTTCATCACTCTCCTTAGATAATTTTTGAATAGAGGGAGTAGGAAGTTAAACGTGTAAGTGACCACAGTAGAAAGGGTTGAAAGTGTAACCTCTTCTTGTTCAAAGAAGTCTGAGGGTGGGAGGCAAAAGATGGACAGATGGCTGGACAGCATATCTATGTGAAGGCAAAGAAGAAGAGGTATGCATGGAAATTCAGTTATTTTATAGATTGAAAACAATTGGCAAAAAGATTTCTTCATTTAAAATATTGTAGGAAACTTTCTGAATTTCATCATGTACAAACTGTCCTCTGTGATGGCATTTGGGAAGGTTGTGGAGGAAGGCATGGGAAGTGTGATATTGTCTATTTTGGAGACAGAGTAGAAAGCCTCTTGTTCCCTCTCTGGGCTGCAGATCAGCTTCCCTCCGCCTGGTTCCAGAAGTCATTCGTTCTATTTTACTGTTTTCATGTTCACCTTCGAATGTAAGGTGGCCTGGAGATGTCAGGCCTCCAGGTCATTTCTCTTGAAAGATGACTCCAGAAAGAGTAACATTGTTTTCGGTTTTGAGTTTCTGAATGTTTTCTTCTTAAGTGATTTAATGATCCCCCCACCTCCTTTAAATATAGCCAGGTTAAATGGGTGTGCTGTTTGAAGCCAGGCTCAAAATAGAAGCAATTAAATTCATTAGACCTTTGAGGGATGATTTAGTTGAAGAAGTATACTCTCTATTTCCGATAAATGGTACAACAACTTGAAACCTGATTCACAGCTACATTGCAACATTCTCAATATTATGAGATGATCTTGGTGTTCACCCTTACAAAACTATTTATATCTCACCATCTTAAAGCATGGAAACTTCTGTTGCTGAACCTGTTCCAGGGATGTGCATGGATCTGAATAATGAATAGGGAACTTCCTTTAAGAACACAGAGTCTCTGTCATACAAATACTTCATTTCTTAGAAATAGCCAGCTGGTCATTTGCACGAATGCCAAAGTTGTTCCCAAACTTACATTGCAGAAAAGAACTGACAGTCATCCCCTACTTCCATGTGCATTAATTACATCATGGAAGAGGGTAAGGCATTATTAATTTTATCTGCACATGATTTTTCTCTTCCCAAACCCAGGAAATATTGATGTTGTAGCTTAACATAATTAGAAGCTTCAAGTCAATTTTCATTCCTGAAAACATATAAAAATTACTCGTATAATTACTTGAGTCCTCACTGACCACATTAATGAACCATATTCTTTTTATTTAGTAAAAATCCTTTTAATTATTCTTTGACAAGCCTTTTCTTCATGTATTTCTGTGTCCTTAAAGTCAGAAAATTCCTCCATTCATCTTCTCTAAAACCAAGACAGAGTCTCCTAATCACTGGAAAAATCATCTTTTATTTATATGTCAGCTGATAACTAAGTAAGGATTCTGAAGTGAAAAGAGAAGAGTTGCCCTCCACTCCCCTGGCCATGACCCTCTCTGCCATTTTTCTGTATCTTATTTTTAAAAGCAAATTTTTATTGTGTAATTTGGTAAAAAGAAAATAGAAATAAGTAATATGAGGTAGATAGCTGAGCCTAAAACAGCACTGGACACAGACAGCATTTCTCAGTTTGTGATTACAACATCACCTACATCAGAAGACTCCCCTAGAGAGCTTCTTAAAAATACAGATTACTGGGCACTACCCCAGATTTATTTAGTCAAAATGTTTATGGGTGGGGCCAATCTTGCATTTTTAACAAGCTCCCTGAGTGATCCTTATGCCCACTGAAGTTCAAGATGTTTAAAGTTTGCTGAAGGTGTTCCTCTTCCCTAGCCCCTCCAAAGTGACAGCTTCATAATAACTTGGAGACAACATCCGTTCCACCTTAATACAATAGGGATGGAAAGTAAGGAATAATTATCAAATGTATAACGTGCAAGAAACTGTGCTAAGTAGGAAATTTATAGACCTGCTTTTCTTAAATATTACAACAACTCTTTGTTGAAGTATTGATGAAATGTAAAGTCGACCTCATAAGAGGTGGAACCAGAATGAATATACAACTTTCTGTAATTTGATTGTCACACCCTACACCTATCTCCTGGAACTGGGAACCGTCTCTATGGCCGTACAAAGTCTGGGAAATGGATTGATGCATTACCCAGGGAGATCTTAGTTGGCTCAGGGGTGGCACTTGGTCTCAGGGATGGCTCATTATGCTGATGATCAGTTGAAAGCTCACAGATGGTTTATGGAGTGACCCTTTGTCCTACATGTGTCTGGCAAGAAATATAGATAGGAGGACAGGGCAAGTTTTTCCCCAATATATAATTAAGTCAATCATTAATACAGTTTTTTAAACAAGTGTATCAGCTACTATTTACTGATGATGTGTACTACACTCCATGGTATGCACTTTTCAGAATTTACTCTTCATAATGACCCTATGCAGTAGGTGCTATTATTATCCCTATTTTCTCAGTTAAGTAAGAAAAATGTTGTGAAACTTGCTTACACTCATAGCCTGTAAGCAGCAGAGGCTGAAATATCTGTTTGGCTCTAAAGTTCATTGGAGTCCCATATACAGGAACTGATGGTGCCAAGTTCAACTCATGCCACGGTACTTGAGTAGAGATCCATTCCTGTTATACATTTACAGAAAACTTTATATCTCTTCATTTATTATTAAGTAAATAGGATTCAGTAACTGTGGCCCTACCTGTTGTACAGTCTCTTTCTCTCTTCCTGGATATCCCCAATCCTCCCTTCTTCTTACTCTTTCAAGCCTTAAGTGTCCATTTAATTTAAGGTGAGGACACATTATCTTGTTCCAGTTGAGAGCTGTCTTGGGTTTTACATGCATATGATAGAACCGATGCTAACCTTCAGCAGCCTCAACAGACTAATGTTCTTCAGACATTCCAGACGGAGCTGTGCCAATTATTGGTGAACACTTAACTGTGAGTGGGACCTGGATAATGACTATACAGAATAAGTTTCACATCATCTATTAAGACATTGCTTATGTGGATGTGGGTCCAGGAACATTTGGTCCCCCACCAACACATCATACACACTGTAAATCTTACATTAAGAGAGAATTAGTCAAATGCAACAAGTAAGAAGATTTAAACTTGCCTTCCATCTTAGTCTGTTCTTGCTGCTATAACAAAATGCCATAAACTGGGTGACTTATAAACAATAGAAATTTATTTCTCACAGTTCTGGAGGCTGGGAATTCCAAGATCAAGGCACCAGCAGACTCAGGGCTCACTTGGAGGGCTCACTTCTTCATTGTCTTTTCATCATAGCCTCATATGGCAGAAAAGGTAAGGGATTTCTCTGCGATCACTTTTACAAGTACAAGGGTACTCATTCCATTCTAATCAGCTCCCGAAGAAGCACCTCCAAAGTCTCCAACTCCTGATGCCATGACCTTATGGGGTAGGATTCCAACAAACGAATTTTGAAAGGACATAAACTCAGTCTATTTCAGGGTTCTTCTCCTGTAATACAGCTCACTGCATATGCAGATGTCACCTGACAGTCTGTGAATCACCCTGTGGAAAATGGGGCTCAAGGAACTGGTGTGAAAAAGATGCTGATACTCTGGCTATTGCTAGTACTATGTATGAGTGATAAAGTTCTTTATCTCTAACCCAGGTGTGTTGTGTCTTTTCTAGGATCTATTAAGCCATGTCAGGCTGACCTGTTAAGATAGTGAAAGGTATAAAATCTCAGACACTTCCTTCACAGTTCTTCACAACAGCATTATTATTATTATTGTGCTTATTGTTGTTAACCAGAAATTATTGAGCACCTATTATAAAATCAATGAACCAAACTCTGTTCTAAGTAAGGTACTATATTATCTCATTTAATTTTTATAACAGTGTTGTGAATTATACATTATGATCATCTTATAGATGATAATACTGAGATTCAAAAAATGGACATTGTTGGTTGCCTTCCTAGTATCCATTTCCCTTTGTTCAGTTGTATTCTGTCTCATCTACTCTCACCTAGCAAAGACGTTGTTCCTTCCTTTAGCTTTGAGAGTGAGCCTAAGGGAATGACATTCTTCTGGCCATAGGACTTGGTCAGGAAATGAAACATTATCCAGTTTGGACAAAGGAAATTGGGAAACAGTGTGCTAGGGACTTTGGGGAAAAGTTTTCCTGCTGTTTCATAGAGCCATACAGAAATATAGGCTCTCACTTAGCAAAGTCGTCCCCTCCTCTAGATTAAGGGGTGAGATTAAGGGAATGACATTCTTCTTGCCATAGGACTTGTTCAGGAAATGAAACATTATCTAGTTTGGGCAAAGAAAATTGGGAGACAGTGTACTAGACACACTGGGGAAAGTTTTCTTACTCTTTCATAGGGCCATAAGGAAAGATAGGCTGTCTTGTTCCATCTGAATGTTGATACGTGTCAGCAGGGTGATAGCAATAATATTTGATACATACTTACCAGAATAAGTGCTGAACATAATACTGAAGCAGGGTCTGAAATTCCTGCTTCCATATGTTACCTGAATTCCTGAATTTCATATATTGCCTCTTTATGTACAAGATTGTGAGGAAGTCCTGGGGGGACGTTACAGTGGCTGGATATTGGGAACCCTCATCAGGTTCAGGGCAATGGGTAATTATCAACTAGTACCAAAGTATTTTAATATGTTAGTAACTAATACTGTTATACTCAGTGTGCAGCTGTGATGCCTCAAACTGCTATATCCATCTCATTCACAGTCATAGGAAGAAGCTTACACACATAGGAGGGCAGAATCAAGGCAGTCACAGAAACATGGAGAGAGCCTTTAGATTAAGATGACCAGACAGCGGTCCTCTCTCTCTGGGCTTTTTCAATTAATAGACAACAAATTCCCTTTTCATTTAAGCTCGTTTGGGACTGGATTTCAGCTACTTACAGTCAAAAACATTCACTGAAGCATTGAGTAACTAGTCCAAGGACTCAGAGCAAGTACAAGTAGAATTGAAAGTCAAGTCTTCCTGGCTTAAACATCTCGATTTTTCTGGTGCATCATAGAGTTCCCAAGTACCAAATAAATATAAGAAGAGTTATTTGCAAACTGTAAAAGGCTGCATTTAAATTTTTGGTCATTTTTATTAGAAATAAAAAATAAGACTAAAAATGCCAAGAAAAAATCCAAAGAGACTGGTGTTTCTTTATTGTATGCATTGAGAGTTCTCCCCACTCCTACTAAAAACATACTCATCTAGCTGAAGAATAATATTAATATAGGGAAAGGAAAATAGAATAGAATATATATGGTATTCAAATTATTTACTGAGATGACTGGTGGTAGATGTGACTGCTGAAGTCAGATTAGATGACCAGAAATCTATTCCAGGAAAAGCCTCTCATGTATACACCATCTTGAGAGCATACATGACCCAGTTCTGAGTTCATCCCAGGAATATTTTGAACATCGTCATCAGCATTTTCACATGATCACGGTACCTTCTAGATGCCTGTACAGGGAAAATTTACTTTTTCATCCCTCAGTCACCTCAAAGTTCAAGCATTTGTCATTGATTCAGAAAAAAATGACATGGACTCTTCATTTTTTTTCTCAACCAAGGATCAATGTAAACGAAGATTTTACATTCGCCTCTAGTTAAATTGATGGTTTTGACAGGTAACCTATTATAATACAGACAGAGTTGGCTATTGAACAACACAGGGATTAGGGGTGGCAACACCCCACACAGTGAAAAATCTGCATATTAGCTTATGATTTCCCCAAAACTTAACTACTAATAACCTACTGTGGACTAGAAGGCTTATCAATAACCTAAACAGTTTAGTAACACATATTTTATAAGTTATTTGTATTGTATATTGTATTCTTACAATAAAATAAGCTATAGTAAAAGAAAACATTATTAAGAAAATCACAAGGAAGAGAAAATATGTTTCCTATTCATTAAGTAGAAATGAATTATCATAAAGGTCTCCATCCTCATCATCTTCATGTTGAGTAGGCTGAGGAGGAGCAGGAAGTGGAAGAGTTGGTCTTGCTGTCTCAGGGATAGCAAATCTGCATGTATTTCCCATGCTATTCAAACTTGTATTGTTCAGGGGTCAACCGTACTTATTAAAATAGAATATTTGCACACAGAGTTCATCCACTCATACAATCTTAAGGGTTAGAAAGCCCTTAAGGACTTCCAATTCCAACCCTCTTATTTTGTATGTGAGAACACTGAGGTATAGAGGGGTCAGATGGAGAAAGCAGAGCATTTAAAAAATATCCTTAACGTTACCAAACGGTCATACTTTAAGTGTGTCCTTCATTTTTGGACATATGCAAAAGTCACTCAGTGTTAAATATTGTGATTAAGGGCCAAGGGTGGGGCACAGATCTAGTTGAATAATATTTGACATTGCAAAAAAGTAACAAGTTATGAGTAATCAGTCTGTGTTTTTAGCAGGGGTGAGTCCACCAATACACCCAAAGATAGTTTCAATGCAAATGTTTTTGAACTACACTAAACAAAAGCAGCATTATTTAGAATAAGCCCCAAACCTCACAAGGTTAACCCGAATTTGGAAGAGCATTTCTGATTTTCGAAATATTATTTTCTCATTATCTTTATTTGTTAATTATCTTTTTGTGATTGATTTCTAGCTTATTTCTACTATGGTCAGAAAGCATACTGTAAGTGACTTCAATCTTTTAAAATTTTAAAAATTTGTTGAAGTGTCTTTTATGGCCTAATGTATTATCAATTTAAATAAATGTTCCATGTTTCCCTGAAAAGAATGCACACTCTGTTGTCTTTATGTGGACTATTTATGTATGTCAATTACACCAAGTATGTTAATTATGTTGTTTAGATGTTCTATATCCTTATTGATATTACTTTCTGCTTCATTCTCTCAATTATTGAGAGGTATGTTAAATTTCCCACTATAATTATAGATTAGTTAATTTCTTTTTTTAGAGCAATTTTTGCTTGGTATAATTTGAAGTTATGTTATTACCTGAATACAAGTTTAGGATTGTTCTATCTCCCTGGTGGAATGATCTTTCATCACTTTGACACAATCCTTTGTATTAGTCTGAGTCCAATCAGTGAGTTAAGCAGTGGAAGTTTAATAAAGTGAATGGATTTAATAAAGACTTTTATGCTCTGATAAGAGTGACTATAAAATATGTGGAAACTCTGTAAGGTAACCTAGGGCTTAGAGAATATACAAGAAAGGACAAACTTGGAAGGAGTCCAGATTTCATTGGATAAAACAGGGAGCAACTCTTCGGAATGCAGGGCAGGGCAGGGGATCAGCAACTGGATGTGTGGATATGCAGAAGGAGTGGGGCCTGGAAAGAAACCCTCTAGTAGGAGCAAACATGACTATTATTCTTTTTTATACTGTGGTCTTCTAGCACACTCAAGATAGGCTGTTTTAATTATCTGGTTTTACATAGGAAAAAATAAATATTAAGGCTTAAAATCTATAATGGTCAATTGTTCATTAAAAGTTTTCCTACAAGGAAATAAAAAAGAAAAAAGGAAACCTTCCAGGCCACAGGTGAGCTGCCTGGTGGCTCAGGTTATCCCCAGGCCAAGCTGAGGCTACAAGGTCACCAGGGGACTGGGCATTCTGGGCACATAGCTGGGGCAGAGCTCTACCAAATATCCTCACCGTAATACCACTGACATGCCGTGGAGCAGCCAGAAGCAGCAGGAGAGGCCCTTCCTCCTGCAGTGTTCCTCTAGGATTGTCCACTGAGAAAGCTTAGTTAACATCATGCTCTTTAAAAAGGAGAGATGCCTTCACAATAAATAGCTAATGCATGTGAGTCTTAATGCCTAGGTGATGACTTGATAGGTGCAGCAAACCACCATGACACACGTTTACCTATGTAACAAACTTGCATGTCCTGTACATGTATCCTGGAACTTAAAATAAAATTAAATTTTAAAAAAAGGAGAGATGCTTAAAGAAATTCTGTCCATTGTGGCAAAACAATGGTGACTTTGGAGCTGAGAGGTAATAAATTGATAACTGGCTTTCTTTAATGTCTGATTTGTTTAATATTAATATAGCTATATTAGCTTTTAGTTAGTGTGTACATGGTAAATCCCTTTGCATTCTTTTACTGCCAACCTTTCTGGTTCTTTATATTTAAGGTATGTCTCTTATAAGTAGTATATGACTGATCAGGAATTTAAAATAATTATTGACATGTTTTCATCAAATCTGCTAACTTACTCTTTTTTGGTAATTGTCTCATTTGTTCAGTGTTTCATTTTCTCCCCCCTTCATGCCTTGTTTTGAATAGAGTAAAAATTTATTTTTCTATTTTTTCCCTTCTACTTCCTGGCGTGTGTGTGTGTGTTTTAAAAATATTATTCAGTTAGTGGTTACTCCAGTGTTTATACTATGCATCATTGACTTACTACAGTCTCATATAAATTACAGTAGTCCGTCCTCATCCAGGGTTTCACTTTCTGTGATTTCAGTTACCTGCAATCAACCAAGGTCCAAAAATATTAAAAGAAAAATTCCAGAAATAAACAATTCCTAAGTTTCAAACTGTGTGTGCTGTCCAGAGCAGCATGATGAAATCTTGCACTGTCTCACTCTAATCTGCCCAGTACACGAATCATCTATTTGTCCAGCATGTTCACAATATAGAGGCTCCCACCCATTAGTCACTTAGGAGCCATCTGGGTTATCTTACCCAATGTTGAGCATCACAGTGCTTGTGTCCAAGTCACACTTATTTTACTTAATAGTGGCCCCAACATGCAAAAATAGTGATGCTGGCAATTCAGCTATGCCAAAGAGAAACCAGAAAATGCTTCCTTCAAGTGAAAAGATGAAAGTTCTCAACTGAATAGGAAAAAAAAAAAAACAGTACATTGAAGTTACTAAGATCTATGTGAAGACAAAATCTTCTATTTGTGAAATTGTAAATAAGGAAATTTACAGGCTAGTTTTACAAGCCAAATAAGGAAATTATGTGCTAGTTTTGCTCCTGTACTTCAAACTGCAGAAGTTACAGGCACAGTGCATGATATGCAGCTTGTTAAAATGGAAAAAGCATTAAATTTGTGGGTAGACATTCCAAATGATGGCAGTGGGGTTTGGTACTACTCGTGGTTTCAGGCATCCCCTGGGGATCTTGGAACATATAATAAGGAAACATATAATAACATGAATTAAGGGGAGACTACTGAAATTATTTTACTACTTCCCAGATGTTGATAAGCTATTAGAACACTTTAAGTCCATTTATCCTCTCCCACTTTTGTGTTATCATTGTTATCTTTTTACTCCTTCTTATTTATTTATTTATTTATTTATTTATTTATTTATTTATTGTACTTTCAGTAGAGACAGGGTTTCACCATGTTGACCAGGCCGGTCTCAAACTCCTAACCTTAAGTGATCCACCTGCCTCAGCCTCCCAAAGAGCTGGGATTACATGACTGAGCCATGTGCCCAGCCTCCTTCATATATTTTAGATGTCACAAGACATTATTATTTCTTAGTAGAGATAATATTCATTTATACATACCCTCGCCATTGTTCATCATTCCTTTCTTCATTTCTGTGGATATGTCTGAAATAACTTTCCCTTTGCCTAATAGTTTTATTTAACATTTCTTTTAGTGCAGACCTCTGCGTGACACATTCTGTCATATTTTATTTGTCTGGAAATTACTCTGTTTTGCCTTCATTTTTGAGCAATATGTGTGTTAGGTATGGATTTCTAGGTTGCCAATTTTTTTTTTAGCACTTTAATGATGCCATTACATTGCCTTCTTTCTTTGTAGAGACTTTCAATGTATTGACTTTCAATGTATCTCTTTACAATTAATCTGCCGGTCTTGTTCTTTCTTTCTCTTTCTTTTAAAAGATTTCTTTTTGTCATTTTTTTTAGCAGTCACGATGATGTCACTTTGATGTGCTCGTTTGTAGTTTTCTTTGTATTTATCCCACTTAGGGTTTGGAGAACTTATTGAATTAGTGGTTTAATGTCTTTCATCATCTTTGGAAAATTCTTGGCCATTATTTCTTCAAGTATTGTTTCGACCCAATTCCTTCTCTCTTCCCTTTTTTGAAGTCCAGTGGTACTTATTCAGCCCTTTTTACTACATCACATATGTATCTTCATCATGTCCTATATGTTTACCCTATTTTGTATTTTCTACCTCCTTTGTTTTTCCTGCCTCAGCCTCTACATTTTCTACCAATATTGTTTTCAGTTTAGTAATCATGTCTTTTGCTGAAACTGATGTACTATAAATAATCTACTTCTTAATTTCAGTACTGAGATTTTTAGTTCTAGAATCTCTATTGCATTTCTTGTATAGATACAAGTTCTTTGATTACATTCTCTATCTTGTCATATGCTTTCTTAAATATATGAATTAAAGTTAATACAGAGTTTGGGTCTGATAATTCTCAATAACTGGGTCATCCATCTGTGGGCCTATTTTTATTGTTAGTTTCTCTTTTTTTGGTCTTGTTTCTTCATATGCCTGGAATTTTTTATTTTTTAATCAAATGCTGGACATTGTGTTTGAAAATTCATAGAGGCCTTGGAGGATGTCATATTCCTCCAGAGAAGGGTTATATTATTCTCTGTGCTAGGTCCTATGCTATTCTTTGGGAAAACAGAAGGGAATAAAATAGACAAAATCCCTGCCTTCATGGAGTTTACATTTTACTAGGGGAAATAGGCAACAACAAATGAGTAAATAATAGTAAAGTAAGTAGTGATAAATAAAATAAAAAATAATAAATCAAGTAAGGAAATAGAGATTAAAGTAATGCATTTGGATTGGGTGATTTGAAGGTAACATTTGAGCTAAGGCTGAATAAAGTAAGGGGGGAGAGTCATCAAAGTGTTCTGGGCAAAGGTGTTCTAGGCAGAGAAAACAATAAATGCAAAGGCCCCAAGGCCTTGATAAAGGAATGGCAAGGAAGTCAACCAACATGGCTACAGTGGAGTGATCAGCGGGAAGAGTGGCAGAAAACGTCTGAGAAGTGAGCAGGTGCTGCATATTAGGGCCTTGGAGCCCATAAGTGTGGAGAAAAGAAAGAGAGATCAGATTGTTACTGTGTCTATGTAATAAAGGAAGATATAAGAAACTCCATTTTGATCTGTACTAAGAAAAATTGTTTCTGCTTTGAGATGCTGTTAACCTGTAACTTCAGCCCCAACCCTGTGCTTACAGAAACATGTGCTGTAATGAATCAAAGTTTAATGGATTTAGGGCTGCGCAGGATGTGCCTTGTTAACAGTATGTTTGCAGGCAGTATGCTTGGTAAATTCATCGCCATTCTCCATTCTTGATTAACCAGGGACACAATGCACTGCAGAAAGCCACAGGGACCTCTGCCCAAGAAAGCCTGGGTATTGTCCAAGGTTTCCCCCTACTAAGACAGCCTGAGACATGGCCTTATGGGAAGGGAAAGACCTGACCGTCCCCCAGCCCAACACCCGTAAAGGGTCTGTGCTGAGGAGGAGGAGTGAAAGAGGAAGGCCTCTTTGCAGTTGAGATAACAGGAAGGCTTCTGTCTCCTGCTCGTCCCTGGGAATGGAATGTCTCGGTGTAAAGCTGACCATTCCCATTCGTTCTATTCTGAGATAGGAGAAAACCACCCCGTGGCTGGAGGTGAGATATGCTGGCAGCAATACTGCTCTGTTACTCTTTGCTACACTGAGATGTTTGGTTAAAGAGAAACATCTAGCCTAGGTGCACATCCAGGCACAGTACCTTTCCTTGAACTTATTCATGATACAAATTCCTTTGCTCACATGTTTCCCTACTGACTTTCTCCCCAGCTGTTGCCCTGCTACACTCCCCTTGCTAAGATAGTTAAAATAATGATCAATCAATACTGAGGGAACTCAGAGGCTGGCGCCGGTGTGGGTCTTCCGTATGCTGAGCACCGGTCCCCTAGGCCCACTGTTCTTTCTCTATACTTTGTCTCTGTGTCTTATTTCTTTTCTCAGTCTCTCGTCCCACCTGACGAGAAATATCCACAGGTGTGGAGGGGCTGGCCCCCTTCAATAGGAGTCCACAGGAATAACTTTAGATTTTATCCTATGTGTGATGGGTAGCCACTGAAGAATTTTGAGGAAAGGAATGATGTGATCCAATTTAGATTTAAAAAGAATCATTCCTCCTGATGTGTTTGGAATACACTGCAGCAAAGCAAGTGTGTCAGTAGAGGACAAGTCAGGGGGCTGGAATTGCCGGAATCTATGCCATAGCTAATGGTGCTTTCATCTAGTGGGTTAGTAGCGAATGTCAGGAGGAACAGTTGGATTTGGGACATATTTTTGAAGGCAGAGGCATCAGATTCCAAGGGGGGTTCATGTAGGGTTTGCAGAGGTGAGTTTCCATGAAACTTAGGCTTCAGGGCCTGCCATTTGCACCAGCCCATCCAAATATGCATCTTTGTATCTAGTTTTGTAGTCTTTTACTTAATGAGAACCCCTCCCTCCCCACTAATGAATACAATTCAATTTCCACAAAATCCGACTCTTTCCCTAGGGTCTGAGAGTAAAGAGAATTAAGAATTATGGTTCTTAGGTTTTGGCCAGAAGGACAGGAGGAATAGTAGTGTCATTTCTAAGCCATAGTACTCTGGAAAAAGAACAGGTTGAAGGGGATGTAGAATTCCATTCACACCAAAAGAAAAAATTCTGTTCTGTTTGTACTAAAGTCTCAACTTCTCACACTGAAAGCCCAGAGCTCATCCTACTCACCCAGGCTCTTCTCTCCCTGAAGTCCGGACTTCTGTTTGTAAAATTGTCTCAAGTTATAATATCCTTTCCTGCTTTCTCTTTTATTGACAGTCTACTCACTCTTCAAGCCTTACCCTTCCATAATAGTTAACTTCCTCCTCCAACTGTTCCAGGGATTGAAAACTGGAAGCAGGTTTTGGTGATTTTTAAAATTAAATGTGAATGCTTTAAATGGAGCGAGGATTCTCCTGTTTGCTTGGTCACAATCACAGACTCATGGTAGTTGTTTCAGTCCTAGAGCCATCTGAGTTTATGACCCATGACCTCAAATCATTTTGCTTACATTTCTCCTATAGCAGCTGCACACTGGGTATGTAATACATATTTAGCAAATCAATGAAGGAACAAATGCTGTATTTCCCACACACAGATACATTTGCCACAACAATAGTTTGGTCAAGGCAAGTTTTACATATTTTCATATAATTCTTTTCTTATTAAAAATCATGTTCTAATGGGAGCAGTGGCTTATGCTCATAATCCCAGCACTTCGGGAGGCCGCGGCAGGTGGAGTGCTTGAGCTCAGGAGTTCGAGACTAGCCTAGGCAACACAGTGAAACCTCAGCTCTACAAAAAATACAAAAATTAGCCAGGCATGGTGGCATGTGCCTGTAGTCCCAGATACTTTGGAGGCTGAGGTGGGAGGATGGCTTGAATCTGTGAGCCAGAGGTTGCAGGGAGCTGAGATTGTGCCACTGCACTCCCGCATATAAGAGCTGTCTCAAAAAAAAAAAAAAAAAAAATCATTTCCTCTTGTTCTTTTTCTCTGTTGTTGCATTTTTTTCTTTATGGAAAATGTAAGGCAGAAGAAAAAGGATGCAAGGGTAGAGAAAAAGACTATTACTCACCTGACTGGTGATATTATTTGACCTAATTTCAAAATGCCCTCTGAGTTTATTTTGCAATGAAGCAAATATTTCACACTAATACCATCAGAATAGAAGGTACATTTTATCTTTCCCTAGGCCAGGGCTATATGATATAGGTCAATTTCATTTTAACTAAAAACGAAGAAGAATTAAATAAATATTTTAACTGTGGAATATTTGAACAATTTTTATTAATAAAATCCACCCCCAAGTTCAACTCATAGGTCAGATCTTGGTTACACAGAACAAGAATAAAGTGAATTCATTGTTTATTAGATAATGTTTCTAAACCTATTCGCTGTTCACAAATACAAACACGTGGCAAAGTCCACGGGCAGCTTCCACAGGGAAGGGCTGCGGTGAGGCCACATGACTCATTGTTTGTCTGATTTAGCAGCTGTAATACATATTCTTGCCAATGTGTTTTTCCCACTTAATTCCCAACTTCCCATCCTCTTTCTAATGAAAAATCAACTTTGAAAAACTACTTGCCAAACTGCCTTCAGTGAGTCGAAATCTCACAATGCAACCCTAACTGATTAAGTCCTTTGAATGCTAGATTTTGCTAAGTTACCCCGGGGAGGCAGTCATGGTGAGAAAAGAAACAAATGCCCAGAAATATGAACTGACATGCTAGACCATTTCTCCTCAGTGTATAATAAAATCAGGGTTGGGCTCCAGAACCACACTTTGATTTCCCACTTATCTCTCTGACCGTTCCTTTCAGAAATTATCTTCAAGAAAGTGTTTTGAGGTATCCAGACAAAAGGCGTTGTGTAAACTCATGGTGCCCAACTCATCTTTGGTCTGTGCATAGAGGAAAGGAAGAGTTACTCTGTGAGCTTCATCGAAGAAAGAAGAGAATCCTTCTACTCCTACTCCACTTGCTTGTCTGTGGAGTTACAGCATATCTGACTTTTAATTTGTTTCTAGACCCTTTACTGCTGTGGGGCTATGGCCAGGTGTGGAGAAGGTACCATCTATCTCTGTCCAGTGGCTCTGACACCTCCTGTAACTTTGTCAGAAGCCTGCTTGGCTCTGTTCTCTACAGCTCTCATTCCAGGGACGTGAAAATAGATACATCGAAGTAAGCTCTTCAGGTACCTCATGGTCAAAAGGCAAGACAGTAGAAACGACAAAGCCATTGCTTGTGTTCAGCCTCTTATGGAATGGAGGGAGTCTCTTCCCAGCTACCAGGGCTGCCGTCATGGGCAGGAAGGAGGCGGATAAGGTGCTTCTCCAAGAGATCCACCTGGATTTCCTCCCTAACGTGTGGAGACCCTGCCTCAGCCACCAAGGAGAGGCACCCACAGATGCTCTCCTTAAGGAAAGCAGCACCTCCTCTTCTCTGTACAGACCTAAAGAGTTCAATGATGGGGCAGTGCATATGGTTGGAGCTGACTGCACTGCCATTCCCTGCTCACGCTGGACTGCTCTGAGGCTCCTCAGTGGCGATTTCTGCCAACTCCAAGGGGTAGTCTATGAGTAATAAGCAGTTTTCTCTCCTTCATACTTGGGAGGCAGCACTTCTTATTTCTTCCAGAAGTAAAAAAAAACTTACATGTATGTGTATACATATGAGTATTTCTATATGTATGTATGTATTAGTCTGTTCTCATATTGCTACAAAGAAATAACCTGAGACTGGTAATTTATGAAGAAAAGAGGTTTGGTTGGCTCACAGTTCTGCAGGCTGTATAGGAAGCATAGTGGCTTCTGCTTCTGGGGAGGCTTCAGGAAGCTTACAATCATGACAGAAAGTGAAGGGGAAAGCAGACACATCTTACATGGCCAGAGCAAGAGAAAGAGAGAGAGGGAGGTGCTACAGACCTTTAAGCAACCAGATCTCATGAGAACTCTATCACTATACAGTACTCGTGGGATGGTGCTAAATCATTCATGAGAAACTGCCCCCATGATCAGATTACCTCCCACCAGTCCCCACCTCCAGAGTTAGGGATTACATTTCGACATGAAATTTGGCTGGGGATGCAGATCCAAGCCATATCAATGTACGTTTATGGATATATGTATATTTATGTAAAAATTACACATATCTATGTATATACATATATATTTATGTATACATGTATGTTGAAATATATAATAGGTATTGGATATTGAATTTATATATTATATATAAAATATATATTGAACATAATATATACTGTATAGATGAAATGTCATACACACGTTTATACATTTGTGTGTGTGTGTGTGTGTGTGTGTGTGTGTATGTTTGGTGGATTTTGATTTGCATTCTTGTCTATGGCAAGATAAATAAATACGTTTTTTCTTCAATAGAGAATAATATACTCAGATCAACAGGATGACTAAGCACCAAGGTCTGACTCAGCCTTCTTAACTGCAGTTCTGTGAGAGAATTGTTTTCTAATACCCTAATGCATTTATTGTATGTAATAAATTAACTCTATGCATCTATAATGGGACTAGTTATGAATTAACTTGTGTGTATGCATCCAAAATGGTACTAGTTATATGCCATTCTTAGTACCATCCTTGGGAGAATTTAGATATAGCCACTCGCATAATTTTCTATGCCCTGTCCTCTATCAAAAACATGGCCCTGGATAGTGATGAGCTGTTCTCTCCATTCAGAAGGCTAGAAAAAGGTAAGCAACAGGATTGAAAAAAACAAAAGAAAGATTGCCTTGCTTCTGCACTGCTGACACTGACTTGACAGTTTCTTCTCCTCTCCCTTCTCTCTCTCACTTCCACCCTTTCCCCCAGGGAGAGGAAGGCTTTCTGCATAGACAGTGAAGCACCAGAAATGAGGTGCATTTGCAGCATCTGAAAGTGTGTTTTGGAAGCATTCCAGTTCAGCTCAAAGTGAAATGTGTCAGATTCACTTGCCCAGAAAGAGACTTAAAACTATCCAGGTACACAGAAATATAAAATGTACTTCATTTGTAACATGTGCAAATGCTGCCTGTATAATCCAAACAAATAATAAAGGTCTGAAGAAGAATTGCTTTAAAATCTGATGGATAATGTATGTTTCAAGGAAGTAATATATGCTTTCTTTTATGCACCTGACTCTTGGCAGCCCTGTCTGGCAGTTTAAAGGATTGAACAAACGTTTATCATAAGTAAAATACCCATTCCTTCAATATGTATTATGCAGTTACTACGTGCCAGGCAGTAGGGATTAAATGGTATCATATATATAATGGTAGCTAAAAAATGATTATGATGGTAATAATAATAATATTAATAGTTGTTATTTGCCTCCCTAGAATTCCTTTTCCTTTCCTTTTTTTTGAGACAGAGTCTCACTCTTTTACCCAGGCTGAAGTGCAGTGGTGCGATCTCGGCTCACTGCAACCTCCACCTCCCTGGTTCAAGCAATTCCCCTGCCTCACCCTCCTGAGTAGCTGGGATTACAGGTGCATGCCACCATGCCCAGCTAATTTTTTTGCATTTTTGTAGAGGTGGGGTTTCACCATGTCTGCCAGACTGGTCTCGAACTCGTGACCTCAGGCCTTGGCCTTGGCCTCCCAAAGTTCTGGGATTACAGACATGAGCCACCACGCTCAGCCTCCTTTTCCTTTCTTTAACAACAGATCCTGATTCTGATTGCAGATTCAGCCCTTGCCCAAGGGTTTCACTCCCCTGGTTCTAAGGACACATGACTCAGGCCTAACCCATACAATATGTTGCATATTCCTCTGTCTACAATCATTGATTCAGAGATGGCACACTACCTAATCTGGTCCAATCAGAATAAATCTCAGGACTTGTTTACAAGCTACCGGAAAAGATTCTGTCTTTTCACCCAAACAGTAGTCTGAGAACATGTAGGGTAAAAGCTGTCCCAGCAAACTTGTCACTGTGAAGAGAGAGCCTGGAGCTTCCAGAGAAACTAAAGCGCGACTGAAAATGAAGTCAAAACAGTGGGCAGCAAATTGAAGAGGGAGAGAGAAATTGAGTCCTAATGACAAAGCCACGTCTGAAGCCAGCCTAGTCCCTGGGCCTTACAGCTTCCTGAGCCAATGAATTTGCTTTCTGTCTTAAGTCAATTTGAGTTTGGTTCCATGTCGCTGGAAACTAAGGAAGAACTAATTTATATAAATGATAATGCTGATAATAACACAAAGATAGTAGGGGGGAAGCCAGTGAAAACATTATGTGAAGGGAAATGTCCTATCAGATATTAAGAACTTACAGTTTTTATAGGAACCTTGTCTTGACCAAAGCAAAGCAGAAGCAAATAAGCCAGAGTGCAGGGAAATATTATTTAGAACTTCTGGCTCACTCTGTTAGCCAAATGGAATTAACCTTGGCCCCAGTGGGGTATATGACACAAAAACTACACACAAAATACTGTTGAGGAAAAGAGTCACACTCTATAAAATACTTGAAGAGGTTTATTCTGAGCCAAATATGAGTGACCATGGCCTGCGACACAGGCCTCAGGAGGTCCTGAGAACATGTGCCCAGGGTGGTTGGGGTGCAGCTTGGTTTTTACACATTTTAGGGAGACATGAGACTTTAAGCAAATACATTAAAGAAATATATTGGTTTGATCCAGAATGGTGGGTCAAAGCGGGTGAGACAAGGAGGTGAGGTTTCAGCTTATAGGTAGATTTAAACATTTTCTGGTTGACAATTGGTTGAGTTTACTTAAAGACTTGGGATCAATGGAAAGGAACATCTGGGTTAAGATAAAGCATTGTGGAGATCCAAGTTTTTATTTGCTGAGGAAACCTTTGGCTAATAGGCTTCAGAGAGAATAGATTGTAAAATGTTTCTTACCAGTCTGTGTTGATGTTAATGCCAGGGAGATATAATGAGGCATTTCGGATCCCACTTCCCATCATGGTCTGAAACAGTCTCTCAGGTTAAATTTTAAAAGAGCAGTGGCTGAGGAGAAAGTCCATTCAGATGGTTGGAGGTGAAACAGGAAATTTTCCTTGACCCTTTTGTGGGCCTTGAGACAGGGGTGCCTTGCTTACTCAGCCCACAGCTCTCAACACCTCATGGGAGGGGAAGCACACAGGTAAGCGGGTACAAGAGCCAGAGTGAGTGCTTTTGGGCACTGGGAGGAGCAAAATTCCATGCTGGTCTCATGGCAGGGTCTAGTGGGTAGTACGTGCAACCCTGAAAGCCCCAGAAGGAGTGTTACAGGCAGCACTCTTTTAGCTTTGCCATCCGTGGATAGGTTAAGTGTTTAACTGCTCAGTGAACCCTCTGCCTTTTCGTGAGGGCAGAGGGTCAGTGTGACAGCCTTTTGTATTCTGAGCTCTTGTACAGCATCCAGGAAAAATCAGGTCACACAAATGAATTGAAGGTTAGTAAATGTGGAGAATCTTATTGCTAATGGAAGTGATTCTCATTGGGTAGGGGAAAGGGGATGGGGTGGAAAGGTCTTCTTCCCCTGAAGTCCAGCCTTCTCCAGCCTGGGGTTTTTATGGGTCCAGGATTGGGGTCAGGGTGGGCCATTGGTAGTTTTGCAAAAGGCAACATTCGAGCAGGAAAACAGAAATGCATGTTCTCACTTTGGGCTGCAGTTCCAGGCTTAAGGGTGGGGCTTCACCAGGGACCCCGCCCTTTTCTGCCTAGAATATCTCTGCCTTCTGTCCCCATCAGGGAGGCCTTAGAATTTTATTTTTGGTTCATAATAGTAAACCCCTCAGGTTCCAGAACAGTAGAGCACTTTCCTGGTCAAGCTTGCAAGTACCCCAGGAAGAACAGATTTTTTAAAAAGCTAGACTCAGACTAGCTTTGTGCAACCAGTACAGGTAATTCTGTTGGGTACTTGCCTTAAAGCAGTAATGTCAAAATGATAAGAAAAACAAACTTTGAATCAGAGATATTGGATATCAGAGACAAAGTTACACTGTCTTGCATCCCGGAAGTATATACAAATAAACGATTGCTTGGTATCCCTGAAGTACACCCAAATAAATGATTGCTCGGTATGAAGGCAAACAGACCATTATTTGGGCAGCCACTGTGTTCAATCAAGTTATGTTTAGATATAGTCCCAGTTTTTAACCACTTAAATGAATTCGTAAGTGCTGTTCCTCTTCCTATATGGCACTCTTATGTATCATATAACTCGGGGAACAGCCTAGAGTGCAGCAGTTTATTTACTGTCTTTTTTATTTCCTTATTTTCAAATACTCAGGTCCAAGACTTGGCTGGCTAGGACAGTGCTTATCTATTTCTTTACTTGGTAGATTTTCCCAAGAAATGAAAAAAGCCAATAACAGGCAGAGAACTTTCCTCTTGGATTTTAAACTTTTAGGGGTCCCCAAATTGCACTGGATTATCTGCCACTAATTAGAGATTAGGAATTGGTGTGAAGGGAGAGAGGGAGTGTCTCCACAGAGAGGTTACACCTTCCTTTAAAAGCCATACCACTGTAGATTTTATGTATCACTTCATGGATGCCTAAGGATGGGCACTTTTCCTTTTAAAATCCACATTGTTGAATGTTTTCTATATCATTCTGTTGGTACCTACCCTCTAGAGCACAGTGTGGCAGACTGTATTTTCCAAAGATGGCCACAAAATTTTCTCTGGCAGTGGCAGCATAACCTTGCTATTCCAGCTTTAAGAATTGAAGTCTATTTCTCCAACTCCAGCCCTTCTCCCCTTGAACCCAAGTAGACCCTTTGACTGCTTTGACCAAAAGAATGTGGAAGTTACATTGCGTTAATTCTCGGTGTGGCTCTTGAGTGTTCATTTCCTGCCTCTTAGAATCCAGCTGCCTGTGTGACTACTCCGAAATCCCCTTGCTGTAAAAAGCCTCAGGTCATGTGGAGAGGCTCTGAAAGATGAGACACTGTGTGCAAAGAGAGAGGGTAAGGAGCCAGGCCCGTAGGTCAAGGAACCATTTTGGAACACCAGCCCAGTCCAGTCTTCAGATAATTTCAGAGCCACCCACCATGTGACTGCAACTGTGTAAGAAAGCCCAAGAGGGAACCACACAGCTGAGCCCAGTCAACCCCAGAATGATGAAATATAGTAGTACATTACTGTGTTAAGCTACTGAGATTCGGGAGGTAGTTTGTTAGATGCACCAACAGACCAACAGATACCTGGAAAGATAGGTATCATCATAAGCAACAGAAGCTAATTCTGGCTGAATGAAACAGAAAAGTTTTCTGAAAGGACAGTGGGTAGCTCTTGAATCATTGTGAGGCCTGAAGATCTAGCTCTAGACTTTGCAGGAAAGAATGCTCAAAGCTATGACCCCAACCATCTGGGGAGGGAAGCACTAACGTCGCCATGACAGATATGACCGAGAGCTCCTGGCCCCTTGGTTTTGGTGTTACTAGCTCCCATGCCAGACTCTTGGCATGGGAAACTGATTTACATTCAGTAGAAACCATACTTCGAGTAGGCATACTATACTACAAATTTTCACTTTCAGTATAATTCAGTAAATCACAGAAGATATTCAATGCTTTATTATAAAACAGACTTTGTGTTAGATGATTTTGCCCAACTGCAGGTTAATGTCAGTGTTACGAGCATATTTAAGGTAGGTTAGGCTAAGCTATGATGTTCAGTAGTTTAGGTGTATTACATGAATTTTTTACTTATGATATTTTCAACTTACAATGGGTTTATCAGGATGTAACTCCATTGTAAGTCAAGGAACATTTGTATACATAAAGGAATATTTATTTTGCATTATGCCATTTCTGCATTGTTATAATATTTGTCTTTCTGATAAATCTAGTGTTCTAGAAAATTAACATAAAATTATCATTCACACTAAAATTAACAGGGCCTATAGGAAAAATAATATTAGAATCACATCTCTTAAAATCTATGCATATTTGTAACCAGGGCATCAACAAAAATGGGAACAATACTAATAAGAATATTAGCACTGTAAAAAAAAAAGTTAAATTCCTAATTAAAAAAAAATCACAGTGTAGAGGCTGCTGAACTATGGTGGCAAGGGCAAAATGCCCAAAGATTGGGAAAAACTATGTAACGAACACTTTCCAGACAGAACAGTGGGTAGAACTGAGCCAAAAATAAAAACAAGGGGTGAATGGACATCACAGGCACTACTATATTCCTCACTTGCCATGTTCAGCTGTGGAGGTACACTCTGGGACCAGCTACTGTTACTCATGGAGGAGAACACTAACAGGCTGGCAGAGTCCAACATGACTTCCATGTTGTACTGCCATTATTCCACTCTTTAGCAAACACATAGGAGCTAATATTTACAAAAATAGGACTGTAGCAGTGGCTCACGCCTGTAATCCTAGCACTTTGGGAGGCTGAGGCGGGCAGATAACCTGAGGTCAGGAGTTCAAGACCAGCCTGCCCAACATGGCAAACCCCGTCTCTACTAAACATACAAAAAATTAGCTGGGCTTGGTGGCAGGCGCCTGTAATCTCAGCTACTTGGGAGGCTGAGGCAGGAAAATAGCTTGAACCTGGGAGGCAGAGCTTGCAGTGAGCTGAGATCGTGCTACTGCACTCCAGCCCAGGTGACAAGGGTGAAACTCCATCTCAAAAAAAAAAAAAAAAAAAAAAAAACTATATATATCTATATATCTATATAGATATATAGGACTGTAGCAGAATACAATGTATGTCTATATGTGTGTATAATTTCACATAACCTCTGCCAACTAGGTGTTATTATATTATTCTCATTTTATAAATTAGAAAATGGAAGCTCAGAGAATAAGAAATCAGGCCTACTTCAAACAGATGTAAGTGTTAAGCTGAGACTTGAAGCTTGCACCGTCAGGTTTTAAGATCAACATTCTTTTTACCCCACCACGTGAAATGTTACTAAATATCCAGCTTCCACTTTTAGAAATTTAGACCTACCTCTCCAGCCTCTTCTTGGCAAGCAGATATGGCCCTAATGAGACTGGACTTACATAGTCAATGAGGACTAAACTCTGATTTTTTTTTTTTTTTTTATCTTGCCCAAATTCCTATCTAAGGGGTCTGGGGAGTCATGCCCTACAAATAATAAATTCTCATCAGATGGCCTTTATTTAACCCTATATATCATGACTTACTTTCCAATCTGACTCTGGCATAACATTACAAGACAAGGAAGAAAATCAAAATATTTTACACCAAAACATGTTTCTTTGCCATATTTTGAAATGGCCCTGCAAAGCTGTTCTTTGTGGAGAAAAATCTGCATCTGTAAAGAATCTCTATTAACATAGCTGTAAGATCTTTTTCTTCCAGACCTTCCCAATACTGAAGAGATTAACTGAGATCTCAATAGGAGACATTTGTCATCTATTGTCTCTAAGGGCAGCCACTATAAGACTTCAAAAGAACTTCGGTCTCCACAGTCTTTATCTTAACCTGAACATTCCCTTTCTATCAATCCCAGGTCTTTAGACAAACTCAACCAATTGTCAACCAGAAAATGTTTAAATTCACCTATAGCCTGGAAGCCCCCTGGCTTTGAGTTGTCCTGCCTTTCTAGATCAAACCAATGTATTTCTTACATGTATTTGATTGAAGTCTCATGCCTCTCTAAAATATATAAAACCAAGCTGAGCTGTGACCACCTTGGGCACATGTTCTCAGGACCTCCTGAGGGCTGTGTCACAGGCCATGGTCACTCATATTTGGCTCAGAATAAATCTCTTCAAATGTTTTACAGAGTTCAATTCTTTTCATCAACATCAACAATGTCTTTGAACCTGTAAACCAAAAATAAAATTCTAAGCCCCGCCCCAAACCATCTGAATGCACTCCCTCCTCTCAGACAGGGCACTCCAAAGTTACCTGAAAAACTGGTTCAGGCAAGGGTGGAAAATTGGCAGGGGATTGGGAGGGGGGGTGTTGAACATGCTTCATTTTACCCTTCTATCTTTTGGCATTTGGGAAAAGATGACCTGCATTTAACATCAACATGGATTTTTTTTTTTTTTTTTTTTTGCAGTTGCAAGATTTAATAGAGTGAAAACAGGGCTCCCATACAAAGGGAGGGGACCGAAAGAGGGTAGCCGTTGCCGGCACGAGTGCCTGGGTTTATATTTCAATCATTGTCCCTCCCACTGTGCTCTCAGGCAATAAATGATTGGCTATTTCTTTATCTCCTGTTTTTGCCTAATTAGCATTTTAGTGAGCTTTCTTTACTACCTGATTGGTTGGGTGTGAGCTAAGTTGCAAGCCCCATGTTTAAATGCGGATGCGGTCACCTTCCCAGCTAGGCTTAGGGATTCTTAGACACAGATCTTAAGCCTGATAAGAAACATTTATAATCTATTATCTCTGAAGGCTGTTACCTGGAGGCTTCATCTGCATGATAAAACCTGGGTCTCCACAACTGCTTATCCTAACTCAGACATTCCTTTGTACTGATAATAACTCAACCAACTGCCAATCAAAAACTATTTAAATCTACCTACCTCTAATTGGAAGCCCTCCCCCATCCTTCAAATTGTCCTGCCCTTCCAGGTAGAACAAATGTCAATCTTACATGTACTAATTGATATATTATGTCTCCCTAAAAATGTATAAAAGCAAGGTGTATCCTGACTACCTCGGGTACATGTCATCAGGACCTCCTGAGGCTGTGTCATGGGTGTGTCCTTAACCTTGGCAAAATAAACTTTCTAAATTGATTGAGACCTGTCTCAGATACTTTTGGGTTCACAAACCTAAAGATTGTTTCACATTGATTTGCTCCAAGGTGAAGACTTGGTTTCTTGGTTCCTTGCATCCTCCAGTGACAGCCTCAGCCTGCTCAGACCTGACTTCATGAGTCCATGAAACCAGCAGGTGACTTTTTTCTGCTTTGGTAGTTAGCAATCAAATGATTGCTGCTTTAGAAGTATAACTCTATTTTCCAAAGGGAGTTTCTAATCCCTTTGCATAATGTGATATTTTTCTTGCAGAATAAACATTTCCCACTTCTCAAAGACATCAAGAGAAGGAAAATTTTTCTATTGTAAGCATAGATCTCTGCTAATTTGCCTCCAATTTACGCCTAAACCAACTAGTTGAATAAATAAAAATGCCTGAGTGGAGGCCTGCCAAGGAGTGGATTCAGTTCAGTCTTCTCAGTCTAAAAGCACCCACCAAATACTCTACAGCTGATAACACTCAGTAATACTTAGAAGATGATGTTCACGGTCCAGCCAGCCAAATCAGGAGCTGAGATGTGCATAATGAATGAAATGGCTCCATGTTAAATGGACACAAGTTGGCAACCAGATTTAAAACCCTTTGAAAACATTAACCTCCTGGCCAGGCCTGGATTAAAAGGAATCGTTAACCATACTTCCTAACAAAGCTATGCAGCTGAGATATATTCACAGGAAGGGATCTGAGACTGTTACCACTGGATAAACTCCTACCACTTGGCAAACAAGAGTGATGAGTTTTTTAGTGCATGACTTTTGCATTGCCCTAAATGATCCTTTCAGGGGTTTGGATAATTGACGTCCTTCTTAACACTTGCCTTTGCTTAGGGCAGTGGCTGTAATTGTAAGTATGTACAGAATTACTCGGAGGGCTTTTTAAAACAAGATTGCTGGCTTTGCTACCAAGAATTTCTGATTCTATACATCTGGGGTAGGCCTTGAGAATTTGCATTCCTAAAAGTGCCCAAGTGACGTTTTGAGGACTACAGGTATATCTGAGATACTGTGTGTTTGGTTCTAGATAATAAGAGAATTATTATCTAGATAATAAGAGAATAAGAGTCATACAACATGTGGTGTTTCCTAGTGCACACAAAAGTGATGATTACTATATTGTAGTCTACTAAATGTGCAATATAGCATTATGTCTAAAAAATGTACATACCTTAATTAGGAAATGCTTTATTGTTAAAAAATGCTAATGATTATCTGAGCCTGCAACGAGTTGTAATCTTTTTATTGGGGGAGGGTCCTGCCTCAGTGAGGCTGCTGACTGATCAGGGTGGTGGCTGCTGAAGGTTGAGGTGGCTGTGGCAATCTCTTAAGACAACATGAAGTTTGCCGCATCACTGGACTGTTTCCTGAAAGATTTCTCTGTAGCATGCAATCCTGTTTGATAACATTTTACCCACAGTAGAACTTCTTTCAAATATGGAGTCAATCTTGTACATCTGCATCAGTGCTCTCGGGTGACCAGGTGCATTGTCAATCAGCAACAATATTTTGAAAGGAATCTTTTTTTTTCTGAGCAGTAGGTGTCCACAGGAATAGGGCTATTTCACTTCCTTATCCTACATGTTTTCACAGGAGTAGCACTTCTAATTTCCTTCAGGAACTTTTCCTTTGCATTCACAACTTGGCTAAGTGTTTGGCACAAGAGGGTTACCTTTCAGCCTGTCTCATTTTAAACATGCCTGCCTCACTAAATGTAACCATTTCTAGCTTTTCATTTAAGAAATTCATTAAGAATTTCATTCATCCCCTTGAACACTTAGCGGCCATTATGGGTTTATTTATTAGCCTAATTTAAACACTATTGTATCTCACAGGACAGGGAGGCCCAAGGAGAGGGAAAGAGATGGGGGAACAGCCAGTTGGTAGAGCAGTTAGAACATACACAACATTTTATCAATCAAGTTCACCATGTTATATGGTGATGGTTCATGGCATCCCAAGACAATTATAATAGTAATAGCAAAGGTCACTGATCACAGATCACATAACAGATATAATAGTGAAAGTTTGAAATATTGTGAGAATTACCAAAATGTGACACAGAGACATGAAGTGAGTACATGTGGTTGGAAAAAATGGCACTGATAGATTTGCTTGATGCAGGGTTGCCACAAACCTATAGTTTGTAAAAAAAAAAAAAAAAAAATGCACTATCTGCAACATACAATAAAGTGAAGCTCACTAAGACATGAAGGTTGGATTGTCCTGGAGAAAGCCTGAGCACCAGGAAGACTCCAGCTCCATTTTGTTCCAAGTGGCCAATCTGAGGTAAATATTCTTTAGGCTTCTTTGAAATCAGTGAGTTTTCAAAGAAATCATCATTTTTTAAAAGCCATACATATTTCTTCGTATATGAGCTGCCTGTCTCTGTCCTAAAAACATTCTTTCTGTTTTGCTTATTTTAAAAGATGGAGAAAGAACAGACCCATTTCTGGCTACTAGAAGAATGCTTACTCTCCTCTCGTGAGTGCTAGCAGGCCTAATGTGTTTCCAGTTGTGTGTGGGAGTATGTGTGTGTCACAGAACAAAGTTGTTTTACTGGTGCACAATGTATATTCATATATGAACAATTTGATAAAAGCATCTCTCATAAGAATTCTAAAGAACAGGCTGGGCACAGTGGCTCATACCTATAATCCCAGCACTTTTGGAGGCCGAGGTGGGTGGATCATGAGGTCAAGAGATTGAGGCCATCCTGGCCAACATGGTGAAATCCCATCTCTACTAAAAATACAAAAAATCAGCTGGGTGTGGTGGTGCGTGCCTGTGGTCCCAGCTACTCAGGAGGCTGAGGCAGGAGAGTGGCTTGAATCCAGAAGGTTGCAGTGAGCTGAGATTATGCCATTGCACTCCAGCCTGGTGACAGAGTGAGACTCTGTCTCAAAAAAAAAAAGAATTCTAAAGAGTATTCTTGCTTAATCTATCCTTTTTTTGTTAATTCCCCTCAAGTACTTTAAAGCAAGTATCAGGTGTCTTGTCATTTCACCCTGCAAACTTTGGAATAACTCTTTGAAAACTATGGACATTTTCTTATATGACTGCAATGCCAGTATCTTAATCAATGAAATTAACAATTCCTTGGTATCATTTGATAGCAGTTTATGTATAAGTTTCCCTGATTCCCTCAGTTCAACTACAACCCTTCTACCCCTATCAGTTTGGAGTAGTCAGAATTTAAATAAGGTCTGTGAATTGCATTTGGGTATTATGTCTCTTAAGTATCTTTTAATATAGAATAAACCCTTCTCTTTCATCTTTTTCTTCTTTTCCTCCTCCTCCTCCTACTTCTTTTTCTTACTTTTTAATCCCAATGATGTATTGGAAAAACAAGGTCAATTGTCTTGCAGAATGTTCTATTGCATGGCTTTGACTACGTCTTGGTGGAATCGTTCCTCTACCCATGTATTTCATATAAACTGGAAGTCAGATCTACAAGATTGATTGAATTTAGGTTAAACTGTTTTGGCAAGAATATCTGATCGGTGATGCTGCACCACACTAGGAGATCCATGTCTAGTGGTCTTGCTCTTAGAAATGTTGAGTTTCCAGTGAGTTCAGGTAAGGCCATCTTGATCCCCCCTTTGTGCAATTTCCTGTCAGCATATTGTCTCATGGTTTCACCTGTTGGTGATCATTCAGCAGAGCTCGTGGGTTCCTAGATAGATATCATGAAGGAAATCAGAATTTCCTTCATGGCTAATGTCACCCCCTTTCCTCTCCCTTGCCTCAGCAGAGTGTAGTGTGGGGGCATTGATGTCAATTAGTGGAGGGCAGTGGGAGTGCTCTGGGACTGGAGTGCTATTTTGGAAGGTGACTTTCCAGCTCATTCCGAACTTCCCACCAGCACTGCTTTAAATGTTCCAAGATGGTGGGCAGTGTCACTTAAGGGTGCTTATGCTCAGAACATTATCTCATAGCATATACTAGAACAATGAGTAATTGGGAGAGGTCTCCATGGCTGCCTGTTCACTTCATTTTCAGGATACTTTCTGAAGCAGGATATTTCTCCGGCCCCTTTGTGGGACTCACGACAGGGGTGCCTTATTTACTCAGCCTGTTGCTCTCAACTCCTCCCAGGAGGGAGCGTGCAAGCGAATGAGTGTGGGAACTGGACCAAATGAGCACTGGAACCGGCCACTGCTTCAGCATCCATGAGATAAAACTCTACTCACTCAGACCCACTGTGTTCCACCCTTCGTGGGAGGGAGTGCAAGGTGAGCGGGTGCAGGAACAGGCCAGATGCTTTAGCACATGCAGGAGCAAACTCTGTGCAGGCCCCGTGGAGGGCAGAGTGCCAGTGAGACCACCTTTTGTATGCACAATTGTGGCTTCCGAGCTCTTGTCCAGCATCCAGAAAAAATGAGGTTGCATGAATGAACTGAAAGATGGTAAATGCAGGGGATTTTATTGCCAATGAAAGTAGCTCTCAGTGGGAAGGGGAGCTGAAAAGGGGACGGGGTGGGTAGGTAATCTTCCTCTGAAGCCCAGCTGTCTCTGGCAGGATTCTTCTCCGAAGTTATATGCCATCATGCTGTCCTTCTGAAGTCAAGCTGCTTCTCTCCAATGTCCGGCTGTAGTCCTGTCTACCAGCTGAATCTGGGGTTTTTATAGGCACAGGATGGGGTGGAGTGGGAGCCATGGGTGGTTTTAGGAAAAGACAACATTTGAGCAGGAAAACAGGGGTATAAGTTCTCACTTCGGACCGTGGCTTCAGGCTTTTCAGCATAAGGGTGGGGTTTCCCTGGGGACCCATCTTTTTATGCCTAGAATTTCTCTGCCCTGTCCCTATCACTTCTATTATGTGCTTTGCATGTGGCAAATATATTTCTGTGCTGAGAATCTCACAGCCACATTCCCCTATGTTCAGGGAAGTATTACATGTTTCCCAGGATATATTTGGAAGCTCAATACTTTCCTCTTCAGTGCATAGTTGTTCCTACCATTTCCTTCATTTACTTAGCAATAAAGAGACTAACATGTCTGTTATTATTTTTTAATGTCAGGAAATCCCAGTTATTTCTCACGGTGGCAACTCTTTTTCTTTGGGAAGAAAACCAAGGTTCTCTAACAGTTGCTCTGGCTATAACTAACCTGTAAAGACAACTTTTAGAGCTCATTGAAGAATTAAAGAGGAACCTCACTTGCTTATAATGCTTTTTATGTGTGGGTCACTGTACCTATTTCTGGAGGACAGAATTTGGTCTATAGGAACATGGTCAGGCCCAGACCTAATTCTGAGTAGGAAAAACATGTTTTGGCCATGACCTTGAGCCCCCTGCCTTTCCTCCCTTCTCTTGTTCCCTCACCACTAAATGCTTGTTAGCTGCCTATATTGCTGCTCTTGACTCTCTGCCCTCATCACCAAGGCAGACAACTGGTTTTCTTTTCTTTCTATTTTCACTGCAGACATTGAAGTTCTGCAGTTTCAAGCAAGCAAATTTGGCACAAAAATACTCTCCTCCAGTTGAGTAAGTGATGGTTACCTGGATGGGAGTAATACATAGGAGGCTTGTCACAAGAAGAAAAGTACCATCTTACAGGGCAGACAGTTGATTTATAAGCAATGAAAATAAAGAACGAATGCTTGCATGATTTTAGATGGACCAAAGGAAAATACACCACCAGGGTGCAGGGTGGCATCTCCTCAATTCTTTCCCTGCTCAGTGGCCTCTTCTCCTTTTTGTAAAGAGTCTTAACTTTCCAATTCACCAAGTATAACCTCAGCCTAGGATGATGGTAAGAAAGAGGATGGTGGGTTTCGGTGGAGGAGGAGGTTCTTACTCTCAGGATATTGGGCCTCTTTTCCCTAATCTCATGTCTGGAGCTCTCCATTAAAGGTCTGACCTCCAACTTAAACTGGACTCTAGATCTCTGGGTCTGAAGGATCAGGCTGGCTCCAATTAATGCTAAAGGCCTGCCCTTTCCTCTTCACCCCTGGGCTGTGCTCTCTCGCTCTCCATCCATCCGTTATCTATCTATCCCTCTATCCATCCATCCATCTGTTTTATTCGGGCTGTCACTCTGGAGAACACTTACTAATACACCAGCCCTGAGCCTGTTCTGCAAGGTGCTGTATGCAGGAGGGCCTGAGAAGCAAAAAGACTGGTTCCTATGTAAGACTCCGGAATCTCTTGTCCTTTCCTTTTCTCCTCACTTTGGGCTCCTCTCTTTTGATTATTTTTCCCCTATCTGCTCCATGAAAGGACACAAAACTCCTCCAAGGAGTGCTGGTAAATGTAGGCTGGTGGAGCCTCCCCAGAAACACACAGAGCTGAGCATCACCCTTGAGGGATCGGGGGAGACCCACCATCCCACCATGTGCTTCATGACTTCTTTATGATAGTACCAGGCCTTGGGCCCATTGATCAGCTTGAAATCTGATGACATTGAAGAGCTCATTGGGCCTGAATTTGGAGTTGCATGGGGCACCTCACACAGAGCCTGCAGCCTAGTGGCCAAGTGTCTGCTAAGCTATGAGGGCAGCTAATAGCCTTGCCAAGGCCTACCTCACTGGGGGAAATGAGTTTGTTGCTATGGCAAAGGGTAACTGCCTTTGTGCCTATGAACTGTTATGTGAGCCTATCAAGGAATGTCAAGCTGTTTCCAGTTGGCCAAGTTCTATTCTGTCTGCCCTGATGCCTGAAGGAGAAAAAAGACCTCGGCATTCTCTACAGCTTGCTGGATATAAATCATCACATGCATCCTGCTTTCAAGCAGCTGCTGCATAATCCTTTCCAGGCACAGGGTGGAATGCAGGCTTAGAACAAGAGAAGGAGAGCCGTGGGCAAGTACTATACATGTTGTCCTATGTCCGAAATGGGTGGACCACTTTAGTACTAGAATGTTTAATTTTACTTTTCTCAAGAAAAAAACATCCTAAGGCAGTCCTAAACCATTCTGACTTTTAAAAAAGAATAATAATGAATCTGGAAGAAGTAAAACTTCCACTCAACTCTATACTTTTCCCACTAGGTTGAGAAGGTGGACAGGGAGGGGCAGTGTAGGCATGGGTTGGAGACAAGTTGGAAGGATATCATAAGGAAGAGAGGAAAAAGTGCATTTTGTATTGTTCCAGAAGCCAAAACAAAGGAAGAAGAGTTAGAAAGCAGCAATTTTTTCTTGGTATAAACAAATGTGTGTTTGTAAAAAAGGGGTTTTTATGTGGTAAAATATATATTACATAAAACTTACAATTTTCACCATTTATAAGAGCACAATTCAGGAGCATTAAGTACCTTGACATTGTGGTGCAACCATTGTCACCATCCATCTCTACATGGGTTTTATCTTTCCAAACAGAAATTCTGTACCCTTTAAATAATAACTCCCCATTTCCCTTCCCCCAGCCCCTAGGAATTACCATTCTACTTTCTGTATCTCTGAATTTGACTGTTTCAGCTGCCTCATATAAATGGAATCAGATGATATATATCCTTTTGTGTCTGGCTTTTTTTTACTTAAGAACATCAAACATTATGGTTTTCAAGGTCCATCCACGATATAACATGTGTCAGAATTTCCTTCCTTTTTAAAGGCTGAATAATATGCTGTTTTATGTATATACTCAATTTATCTATTCATTTATCAATGGACATTTGGATTGTTTCTACTTTTTTGGCAATTATGAATAATGCTGCAATGACCATGGGTGGACAAATATCTATTTCAGTCACTGCTTTTAATTATTTTATTTGGAGCATTAAATATATTTTCTAATGAACTTAACTAGAAGAAAGATCTGTCTTCCCTTGAAGTGTATAAATTCTCCTTTACTGGAGCCAATAAAGTTCCTGGAAAATACCCAGCCTTGAAAGACACCATAGAAGAGAATACCATCCCTAAATAGGATATTTGACTAATCTAGTGACTCCTAAGCCAGGTTCTACATCTAATCACATGAGTGGCACCTAGAAATTATAGCTGCCTACGAATCTGATGGACACCACATTAACAAGGTGATTAAACATAACACCACAAATTATGAGGCAAACTGACATCATGTGTCTCCTAGTATGACATAGATCATTATTTATACTATAGCATTCTTGCCCAAAATGCTCAATCTGAATCTAATCACGAGGAAACAAACCCAAATCAAGAGATGTTTGGCAAAATAACAAAAATGTCAAGGTCGTTAAAGAAAAAAAGAAAAGATTGGGTTCTGTCCTAGGTTAGAGGAGACTAAAAAGACATGAAAACTAAATGCACTGCAGATTCTTGATTGGACCCTGAATGAAAAACCAACTACAAAGGATATTATTGGAAAACTGGGAAAGTTTGAACATGGATTTCTAGATAGTAGTATTGTTATATTGTTAAATTTCCTGCATGATAATTATATTGTGGCTATGTAGGTGAATATCCTTGTTCTTAGAATAAAAATGTGTCAATATCCTCTTCTTAGAAAAAAATGTGTCAACATGTAAGGGTGGAGTGAAATTACATTTGCAACTAATTATCAAAAGATTCAAAAATATAGATGTGCGTGTGTGTGTGTGTGTGTGTGTGTGTGTGTGTAGGCACATAAATACATAAAGAGATATAAAACAAATGCGAGAAAATGTTAGTGACAGTGAATCTAGGTAAAGTTTATACAGTTTTTTAATTGAACTTTTCATGATGATGGCAGTGGCGGGCCATCTGGAGCAGCCACCAGCATCATGCTGGCTGCAGTGGTGAGGTGTGGACAGTGGCAGCAGGAGTGGCTGTAGGAGCAGCATTGGCAGTGGTAGTAACCCTGTGTCCTGCAAGTTGAGGCTGGGCCTGGGTGCTGTCACAACCTGGCCAGGTGTACAGACACTTATGGACAGCACTGGCATGCCAGCCCCCTTCTTCCTTGGCTCCCTTCAGACTTTGGGTGCCAACGAGCATGGGAGGGAGGCCGAAGAGGTGCTAAAAGCAGCTCAGTGCTGGCCTGCCGGTGCCCCTCAGCACAAACAGCCTGGGCACCATGGATGATGGAAGGAGGCAGACAGGCTACTGGGCAGAAAGGGGTAGGTCCTCAGTGAAGCCTCAACTTCAATCTAGGGAAGGCCTGAAGCCTGGGGCCAGGCTGCCAATCCCGCAGACCAGAGTGGGAAATTCTGGTGCTTTTTCTGGGCCCACCCATGGCCAGCCATGGACCAATCTGCATGTACTTCCTCCCCTCTGAGGCATATAAAAGCTCCAGACTCAGCCAGATTAGAAGAGATGAGAGGATGACCAGCTGCAGAGAGGAGCTACCCTCTTTGCTGAGAGTTGAAGAGATGATGGGATAACCTGCCTGCAGAGAGGAGCTACCCTCTCTGCTGAGGGCTGAACACTCACTGGGATGACCCGCCTAGCAGAGAGGAGCTACTCACTGTGGGTCTCCTCTGAGCTATTCTATTGCTCAATAAAGCTCCTGTTTCTCTTGCTCACCCTCCACTTGTCTGCATACCTCATTCTTTCTGGACATAGGACAAGAACTCAGGACCCACCAAATGGCAGGGCTAAAAGAGCTATAACCAAACAGGGCTGAAACACAGCCCTTGCTCACCATGTTACGGGTGACAAGAAGGAGAGAAGAGCTGCAGCCCTTTGGGGATCCCAGACCTAGGAGCTCCCGGAGCCAGGGCCGTGACACCTTCTTTAGGGCTCTGCGGTTCCTGGCATCTCCAAGCTTCCGGGCACCACCATGTTGCCTGGTGTCAGCCGTGGAAGCTACTTGCTGTATGCCTAGCCCAGCTGCAGCCTCACAGGGAGCCTGCGCCTGTGCCAGCGCCTGGAGCTGCCTGCCCCACTGCAGCCCACATGTCTGGCTGTGTGCAGTGGCTGGACCCCACCCTCGATCACACACTCCTCGCTGCTCTGTGCCTGGTTTGCCCTTGGCAGGTGTGGGATCCAGGCTGGTAGCATGAGCTGAGCACAGCCTGCCAGGCCAAGCGGGCAGAATGAACTCAGTGGGCCCGAGCAAAACTCGGACAGAAGAGCCACTAGCCACAGAGGTTTCCAGTTGGCAAAGCGACACCCCAAGGATCCCGTAACAATGTTTCTGTTGGGTTAAAAATTTTAAAATAAACAGCTAGAGGCAAAAAGACAGTTTCCTGAACTCTCTCTGAGAATCTGAAGCTCCTGGGGCAGGAACTTGTATTTTTGGTGGGCCCGTTGCGAGACCCTGAAGTGACCCACAGAGCACCAATCTGCAAGTCAACAGGTGGGAATGACTAAGCTCAGTGTCTGCCTTGGGACCTTTCTGATGTAAATTCTGGAATTTTCTTCAAAGTAGTATTTCTAAACAGTGGGGAAAAGACGGATTATTCAATATTTGATAGGCTAATGAGAAAAAAGAATCTGGATGCCTACCTTTTACCGCAGAATAAGTAGCAGATGGGTCAGATGTTTAAATAAAATTTTTAAAAAAGCACCAGTGAAAGTACCTGAAGAAAATATAAAATAATCTTTAAATTCAATCTTGGAATGAAGAAGGCCTTTCTAAGGAAGAAACAAAACAGAGAAACACAAACAATGGATAAAATTGTCTACATAAGCGTAAAAAAATTTCTTCACAGCCTAAAATACTTCAAAGAAATATAAAAGACAAACTACAAATAGGAGCTATTATTAACAAAACAGATGGCTAGGGCTAATTTACTCAATATATAGATATGTTTTACAAATCAAAAAGAAATAGCAGTTACCAAAAACCAGTGGAAAAATAGGTGAAGGATGGGTGAAGAGAGTTCATAGAAAAATAGGTACAAGTACCTCTTACACATACTAAAAAGTTGGTCTGTTGCTACTCATAATAAGACAAGTGGACATTAAAATTAAACTGAGACACCATCTTTCAATTTCTAGATTGGCAGTGTTTCTAAAGTCTGACAGAGCACTATTTTACAGAGGCTATGGGGAAACAGGCGATTTCAGGCACTGCTGGTAGGCCTGCAAGTGATGCAGCCTCTTGGGAGGTGATGTCGGCAACACCAATCAAAACATTAAACGCACATGCCTTTTCCACTCAGAAATTTCACATCTAGGAATCTACTCAACAGATATTCATGATGTGTGCAAAGATGTAAGATAGTAACTGAAACATTATTTAAAATCAAAGTCTAGAATAGCCTACGAGTCCATTAACAGAACATTAAATCAATATTAGAACACCTGTATAATGGAACATCTATATACTGTACATCTCTTAAAAATTAGCTGAATATGTGCTGATATGGGATTTTCTATAAGATCCGTAACGGCGAGAAAAGCAAGGTGGAGAACAGTTTGTTTAGTATGTGCCCTTTTATGTTACAAATATGTGTCTATATTTTATTGTTTTATAACAGCAAGATGCTATGGAAACTATATAATAAAACATTAATAGTAACGATCTCTGACTTGGATTCTGTGGGAGGATAGTCTTTTCAATTCTTCAAATAAGCAAACATTTTTTCAGTGATTGTATTTAGGGTTGGTGAGGGCATAAGAATATAGATATTCTCATAGACTGTTAGTGAATACACAAATTAATCCAGCCTTTTTAGGGGCCAATTTGACAATGCCTCTGAATTTTAAAAAATGCTTATACCCTATTACCCAACACTTGGAATCTATCCCACAGAAATAAACAAAATCATAAAATTATTAGTACCTAGTGATAATTTTGAGGCCAATTGAGAAATTAACCAATATGAATTTAAAAATCAAGAGGCCATGATACAAGGTCTGGTGGTCTATTTAGATGTGGGATTTAATGTCAGAAACTGTGGAAATTATGATTCCTAATAGACTGTAAATATTATGCATCCTGATCATGTATAATAAAATGACTAACAAAAAAACAGAGGATAAAGAGAAGCAACGTGAGTGGATAGGTGATAATTCTAATTATTATATGTCTCATAGCAACATGACTTAACTCAGCCTGTCAAATTTGAAGCATACAGATAAAAAATAAATTTTCCAACTTTAATGCTTTATATAATCTCTTGCCCTCCCTTGCTTTAATTTTTTTCTATAATCTACTTTTCTAATTTTACAGGGCTAATATAGGAAATAATATTTCTGTGGTAAAGAAACATTTATACAACTTTCATCAATCCTTCAGGTTACTCAGGGCCATGGCACACACTGGTGTACATTGTACACTGCCCAGATCTAAGAGGTGCCCGTTTAGGGGCTGTAACATGGATGACGGCCCTATGGTTGGGCAGTGTTCATCCGTGCAACTGTACATGGCAGCCACAGTTTACTACAGTTCCCTTTTCTTCTAATATTTAAGCATAAAGTTATTACTTTTCCATTAAACATAGCATGTATAAGATGGCCCACTGAACCTAGTATATTTCTTTAGAGCAGCAGTACAATGGATGGTTACAACACAGATGTGGAAGTTTTGCTGGCTGCATTTGACCATCAACTAGCTGAGTGATTTTATATAAATGACTTATCCTCTTTGTGTTCCAGCTTCCTCATCCATAAAACAGAATAATTATAGCTCAAGCAGTAGTTGTGAAGATTTAATGATGTAATCTGTGTAAATTGCTTAAGCTGAGAAGATAAATCAGCAGCCAAATATGTTCAACCTGACTGTAACAAGAGAAAACAAACGAAGGTCTCTGTTATTCAGCATTGGTTTGTGATCCAGAAAGGGGTGGCTCATTTGGTTATAGTTCACTAGAGAGTTCTGCCCACCTTAGGAATTTGCCATTGTTCCAATTTTCCATGATTTGAAATTGCAATATGAATCTTCCCACATGAATCTTTTAAATTCCCAGCAAACACAATCAATAGAAGAAATCTTGTATTTTGCTTTTCTTAAAAAAACATTATTATTAAAGATTGTGCATAGTAGCTACTTCAGCACCATCATTCTGTAGTTATTAAGTAAATGCAAATTTTTAATATTTGTGTATTGATCTGAGGAGTTTTACTGCTGGTAGCCTGTTGTAGTTGATTTGAAAATTGGACAACAAACAGGTATCTGGTGAATTGTGACTTACCCTCTGTGGCGTGTGCAGGACTCAATTGCAGCTTTTTACTGTATTAAGCTCATATGTCACCAATAAAAAGTGATACAAGTGTAAACAGCAGATTGTAGACACAGCCTTATCCAATATTGTAACGCACTTTCTGTGTACATTATTTATTGTTTACACCTGGGAACACAAATTTATTCTGTCTTGAGAATAGTTCAGAGATTTCATTCATTAAGGAAGATGGTGTGAAAGTATCATCAAAATCCAATATCTTTGGGCCTGAAGTTCAAACATGCCTTACAATATTAAACATGCCTTAAATATTAAACACCCTAATTGGTGGTGGCTATCACAGAAACCCACACATGCATTTTTGCAGAATTTAACGCAGATGGTTATCTCTTCTGGCTGAATCACTCAGTGTCACCAGGGCTTTCAGGTGCTTCCCCTTACCATTTGACTTGAGCCCGTTATCTGCCTGCCTGTCTGCTTCCCAGCCATGGGCTGAAGGGGCCTGAGCACACGCACATCCATTAGGGATATCTTGATACATTTTTTTCAGGAAAAAATTACGCATAATTTCTGAGGCTGAGTTCTGCTTCCTTGTTCAATGATTTCCTAGGGATCTACCTTCTGTATCTACACTTGGGTATCTCTCATCAATTTGCTTAAGATTACAGGTTACAAGAAGGGATTGCAGCTCCACTTATTCCAACACTCCCCGGCCCTCCTCTTTGAGAACTTAACATTTAAAAATCAGTTTTGTTTTGTTAATAGCTATAATATTCACATGGTTTAAAATTCAAAAGGTACTAAAGAATATACAGTGAAAATTTTCCCATCTTCCCCCGACTCCCAACTATCCAATTCCCTTTCAGAGGCAACCAATGTTATCATTTTCTTGGATGTTTTTCTGGAGGTACCACGCAGATATATGTAGTGTCTCCCTTGATTTTTAGCAACTAACTTAAGTACACTATATGTAAAGTTCTATTTCATGTTTTCATATTTGACGTTGTGTATACACTTTTTGCAAGAACTGTCTATCCGGGAAGGTTGCCTCTTTTTTGACAGCTTCAGGAGATGCGCACAGGGACTAGGGATGGAAAATAGACTCTCTGGCAACCGTAAAGATAAGTGCAGTCAACTCTTCCACATATGGGGAGATGGATCTCACAGCCAGGGGATCACCCTTACATCCTCCTCAGGGTTTAAGACCACACGGTAACTTCTCAATGCCAAACTTAGCACTGGCCACCTGGTAGGTCTCAACAGATGTCTGCCAATCGGTGGATAAGAAAAAAATGTTGGACCTACTGAATTCACAATAGACATGTTGCAGAACCAGTAAAAGCTGTTTAGAATCCATTAAAAGATTTTTGTGATGAAACTAATTTAGCTGTATCTTTTTCCTGAACCAAGAGTACCCTCCGCACCCCTCAACCCTCACAAATGTACTAGCCTTGGGGAAAAGACTGGGTGAAAGCGTTACCACAGGCAGCAGAGGGCAGCTGTCACCCAAGCAGAGTGTAAACTGGAGTCCCAGGGAGGTGGCAAGGGAATGGGAGAAGCAATCAAGCACCAGGTCTGACGGGCAAAGATGAGGCCAGAGACTGCAGGCAATAGCTAAGATGCTTAGAAGGTCAACAGCTAGGGGAGGAGCAGCAAATAAGCCAAGATGAGATGCTCAGGTGATAGGACAAGAACCAAGGCAGGGAGCTGAAAAGTTTGTTCCTATTGGCTATCTAGCAGAGGAAGAGTTTGGCCAGCTCTTAGTAGGCGTACAAGCCAAGTGATAGGTGGTGCAGTCCTTTAAGATCTTTGTTTTGGCAAACCATACCTTTTTAAAGGTGACTGTACACTTGGTGTGTTGCTCAAATCTCTCCTAGGACTCCCACTTGAAATCAGTCCATTTATCAGCCATCCAAGAAAATAAGTATCACACTTTATAGTTAAATTCTGCACACTGCAGGATCAAGAACTCAATTACATATTTTTTTCTACCTTTGAAAAGTAATA
The DNA here is from genome assembly GCF_006542625.1 of Nomascus leucogenys. NCBI lineage: Eukaryota > Metazoa > Chordata > Mammalia > Primates > Hylobatidae > Nomascus > Nomascus leucogenys. Next base: position 123,356,462 of record NC_044382.1, read on the forward strand.
AGACAGCTAGAACAAAAATAACAAAAAAATTTTGATACGAAAGACCTTAGAAGATACAGGTCATATTTGTTTGTGACTGTAAACTGCTTAGCTGAAAGCGATTGACATTTTATTTGAAGGCTTAAAATGAAATCCTTCAGACTAGTTTCACTGTTCTGCTATCAGAATCAGACTGAAACACCAGGCAGGCCATATTCAAGCCCAGGGTTTCCGTCATGAGGCCTGGAGATGGCGTGTGGGTCTGAGATACCCAGGCAAAGCGTTTCCCATCAACATTTCCCTTCCTGAGGAGTACTGCCTGTTGCTCCATTTTCAGATGTCTTGGGGATGGCATAAAATGAGGGCTACTTCAAGGGGAGAAACCTATTGACTCTGAATCCAGACAAGGAGAAGACTCAAATGACCAGAGGTAGCTTCTAAGCTTGTGCTTTTGTTTTGTGAGAAAGTAGCATGGAAGTCTAGAATCAGATACTAGGCACATATTCACAAGACAGCTTCTGGACATATATGGGGCTCAGCTGCTTACATCTTCTAAACCTGTAGAACTACATGGTGATAACAAAACAATGAGATCCCAACAGATCCCAAAGCTCTTCTAAATTGCCAAAGAAAGAATAAATTAATAGCTTCAATGTTAATGCATTTCATTGAATTCCAGTTCTTTGAAAGTTGATAACGTGAGTATGAATATAAGAAACAGCTTGGTAAAATAGAACATACCAGTTTCCTCTCACTGCCAACTAAATTAGAGTATACCAAAACTAGAAATGCATGAATAAATCACTATGGCCAAAGATGGAGATATTCTCTTCCACTGTAGAATATTAAGCTCATATCTAAGAAGTATCTTTATTTATTTATTTATTTATTTTTTGAGGCAGAGTCTCACTCTGTTGCCCAGGCTGGAGTGCAGTGGTGCCATCTTGGCTCACTGCAACCTCCACCTCCCCAGTTCAAGCAATTCTCCTGCCTCAGCCTCCCAAGCAGGTGGGATTACAGGTGTGTGCAACCACACCCAGATAATTTTTGTGTTTTTATTAGAGAGGGGGTTTCGCCATGTTGGCCAGGCTGGCCTTGAACTGCTGACCTCAGGTGATCTACCCACCTCGGCCTCCCAAAGTGCTGGGATTTCAAGCGTGAGCCACCAGGCCCAGCCTGAAATATCTTCATAGTTTGTAAATCTAGCAGTGTCCCTCTCTGTGACAAACTGTTGTGACATGTGAAGTCTTGTGCCAGAGTGGACAAAGGTTAAGCCTCATTATAGAACAGCTGATGTTACACCGATGACGTCAAAAGTCCTTATATTTAGAAACCTTCTCAAATTGCCTTGTGTATTGTCAGTCCTCTCAATCTGTCACTACTGGCAGCCACTAGTGGATCTGGCGTAAGAAGCCTGTGGTTTTGTGTCCCTCCCACAGGCCCACAAACGTTGGACTTTTGGTTCTCTTGCTGACTCCCTGACCCCGTTCCTGAACCCAAGAAATTCACTCCCATGATGGCTGGCACCACATCCCCAGACTCCTCCCTATGTTCCCTTAGGTGTCTGCTTTCAGGTAGCACTGAAACAGTCATAGCTATTTTTTAAAATGTAACTCTCCTAGAATTTAGCCATGCTATGCTATCTTGCTATTTTGAAAGGTGAGTCTACTCAATACATATTTTCAAATATACATTTGTCTGCTCTATATTCTTTTACCTCTGTCTGCTACCTATTGCTTCAGATCTCCTGCATCAGACAAATTAAGAAACACCAGATTAAGATGATCATAAAGAGGAGTGTTTGTGGGGATGTAGCAGAAGGCAAAGACCAAATGTCTCACCGTCATTGTCATCTTCATCCTAAAGAAAAGGAACTAAGATTGATAGTGCCGGGGCCTGTTCCAGGCTCTTTTTTTTTTTGAGACAGAGTCTCGTTGTGTCTCCCAGGCTGGAGTGCAGTGGCAAGATCTCAGCTCGCTGCAATGCAAGCTCCACCTGCCGGGTTCACACCATTCTCCTGCCTCAGCCTCTCCTAGTAGCTGGGACTACAGGCGCCCGCCACCGCGCCCAGCTAATTTTTTGTATTTTTAGTAGAAACGAGGTTTCACCGTGGTCTCGATTTCCTGACCTCGTGATCCGCCCACCTCGGCCTCCCAAAGTGCTGAGATTATAGGCGTGAGCTACCTTTCCAGGCTCTTTGTGGGCATCACCTCACTGAATCCTTTTAGCAGGGAGCAGCTATCATGATGCCCATTGTATAGAGGAGGAAACTGAGACTTTAGGCGATTGACTGATTTGTCCAATAACACACATCTAGAAAGCGTCAGAGAGAGGACTGCAATCTAAGTCTGTCTGACTCCAGAACCTGGCCTTTTAACCACTAAACAATTATGCCTCTTATTATGGCTGGTCAAACTTTAACAGTGACTACTTTAAGGCCCTTACAAGGGCAATCCCATAATCAGAACGGAAGTACAACTAAAGCTTTCTTAATCCAGCCACATGTACAGCAGATGATTGAAAGGTTGTATGTAAATCAGTTTTTGAAAATCAAATCCTATTCTAAATTCACCAAGGGAGCGTGCTTCATTCCTTCACAAAAAGAAAAAAGTAACACTATTGTACACAATCAGTTCCAATAAATTTATTTGCCAAGCTTAGCATTTTATATGTATGACTACCTTAGAGTTGGGATCATCTGTGGGCCCCCATCCTCCCTTAGCACGAATTCATACTCACTCATGACGATGAAGGTAATTTGTGATCCAGACAGAAGAGGGAGAAAGAGCCACATCCCTATCCACCAAGCCAGGCCAGAGGATAGGATGGCAGAAATTAATGCTCTTTTCAGAAGGAGAAGAGGAAGCCTGAAATATGCATGAAAGTTACTTGCATGGATGGCTGATAAATTCCTCAGTTAGCCTACTACTTATTGCTCAGCCCCAGCAGTAAAATGAAGGTAACAGCACTATGAGTCAGCTAGACTTCTTGAAGCTATTTGAAACCCTCTGAGGAAAACAACAGAGTCAATAAATATCATCACATGATGCGTCATGTAGCTTCTGCAGATGAAATTAGTTGTATGTAGCCAGACTGTTATCATAATTCTACTAGCATTGTGATGGATCTGGAAGGAAGGGCCTTCAGCCCCAGAATTGCTGTTAGCAGACAGCCTTCACCTGTGGGCACCTTCAGGCAACGCCTTAGCTGCAGAAAGCCACCTTGCCTAAGATTATGTCCTTTCCAGAGGAGGCCCACATCCAGTGACTGACAGAGGAAGGGTTGGTTATAAAGGCCTAGCCACAGTGGCCTAACCTGAGACAACTCTGACAGGGCATTTAGATCCAGAGCTCCCACAGGGTCCACTGACGCTGTGGACCTGCCTGATCATTCAACTCCTCCCTCTGCTCCTTCTTCACTCCTCCACAGCTGTTGATCCCGGAGACAATCCCTAATAAACACTTTTTACACTCAACCCCACCTCAGAGTCTACTTCCCAGAAAACCCAGCCTGCAATAAGAATCTATACAAACTATTGTAAAATGAAAGTTATATTAAGGGGAGAGGTCTTCCATTTATCATGTATAAAATCTGGGAAGCCAGACTAAAAGTAAGCTGAGAATTTGCCCCTGTAGTTTTTGTTTTCATGGCATTAATATTAGCAAGAATGACTGCTTATTACTATTTTAAACGTACAAATCCATATAATTTATTTATCAGCTCATTTTTCTTCTATGGAAAATTCACCTGTGATAAAATTATTTGGATCCCCTTTTCCTCCATTGCATGTGTGGTAGATTGCAAAGATGACTACAGTGTAATAACTCCCTGCATCTGTGCCCCTAGTAATGTGACCCTGCAACTCTTTCCATCAAGCGGTAGGCTGGCCCTGAATCTGGGCTGGCTTTGTGACTTGACCAATAGAATGTGGTGGAAGTAATATTGTGCTAGTTCCAAGGTAAGTCTTGTGGAGGTCTTGAACACTTCCTCTCTCTCTCTAGCGTCCCAGCCAGCCCCAATGTGGAAAAGCCTGGGCTAGCCTGCTGGAACGTGAGGAGACCACATGAAGAAACAACAGGTTGACCAAGAGGCCACCCTATGGGTCCCAGTCAACCCGGCAGACCCATAATTGAGCCTAGCCAAGACCAGAACTGCCCAGTTAGGCTCAGTCAAAATTGCTGATCTGCAAAATTGCTAGCTACATGAATAGTGGATGTTTTAAGCCACAAGTTTTGGGGTAGTTTATCTTGCAGCACAAACTATCTGATAAGAGTAGCTAGTGGTTATTTCCAAGACTGATTCTGGAAGAACGAATATTTGAGGAAATTGGTTCATTTCCAAAAACTAAGAATTGACATTGTTTTCCACTCCCATCTTCCATTTTCCAATTTCCAAGGCAAGGATCTGAGTAGATATTGAGTAGATGGATATGGACTAGATATTGATACTGAGTAGATGGGAAGAAATCCAGAAAAATTCCACACAAAAATTCCACACAGGTACAGTTAAAATTTCACTTTAAAAATGGCTCAGGAAAAGACTGTATAGTCTAAGAGATGGACTTCCAGGCAAATATATAGAATGAGATGTGTGATCAAGTTGGGAGTTTGTGAACCATGATCTTGAAAGTCCCTATATTGTCCACTGTTTAATGTTATGCTGTTCTATGGGCACAAAAGTGGGGAATTGCAGTTGACTTCCTTAGAGAACTGTTAGGAATCCAGCACTCTCTTCCTGCCTGCTATAAATTACAGCTAGTGAAGAAGTAAAGAATATCTCTATTTTTCCAGTAACAGAATAAATAATATTATGAATTAAAAAAATTATTTCAGGTAGAGCATGACTAGTTTTTCTTATACCTTGTGCTAAAAGATTGCTGGCACTGTTGCCATTTCCCAGAAAAAAAGTCACTCTGGTCTCTGGCCCAGGTCCTTACATAAACCTAGTACCTTTTCTGCTGCTGTGATCAGTCCAGATAAATTTGCACAAAGCAGCTGTTTCCACCTGCTGCTTTCATGCTGACAAGGTATGCATTCCTCTGATTTAGTGCCTGTGGCGGTTTGATTAGTCATAATTAGACCTCAGAAATCAGACTCTTTTCACCTCAATCTCCAAAGCAAAATTTTCTATAAATTCAACATCAGTTTATGTAGGACCTTTAAGTTAAAACAACAACAACAACAAAAAACCCAAAGAAACCTTTTGACTTCCTGACACCTTTTACTTCTCTAATCTAAATGCTTAGGAAGCATCAGGATTAATTAGGCTAGTTCCTGCTACTCAGCAGCCGGAAGAAGCTGAAAGAGGTGCGGTTTTGACCTGCCTCTGAACCTTCCACATGGGCAGCTGGCCCCAGGCAGGTGTACATAATTAACAGGTATGAGCTGGCAGGGTACTCAGAAGGTCCTGTTGGCAGTTCCCATGCAATATTCTGAAAGTAGGGTATTGAGCTCTCAATGATTTTCTTATATTTGCATGAGTCAATGCACATGATCACATGTCATTTGCCATGACAGAGTTGTCTCTCAGAGAGTGCAGGACATGGACGATGGTGGCCTAACATTCACCAGCATCTAGACTGCTAGCAAGAACTGAAACATATCATTTCTCTTCTTAATAAACTCCCTTTAGGTATTTTCTAGTCCACCCGGCTCCAGCAAGTTCACACAGTCACAAATACGGGGCTGTTGGTGGAGTGGGTAGGGGCTGGCTGGGGTGGAGGTACGGCATGGTAGCATACTCCCATGACATATTTGCACTGCCCTCCACCTTTGTGTAGAGATAAACATCTGATCAAAATGAATATAAAATCTATCTAATGACCCTGTAGAAACCATGCCTATTAATTAATCCACTGTTGACAATGTCAGGTGACATGTTATAACAACGCCACTGTGTTTCTGAGCTTTATTTGTTATATACCTTAAAGTAAGACATACAGTTTCTACAATTATAACTTTAAACAGGTGTTCAACATTTTGAAGCCAATAAAGTATGGACAAGTGCTTATAAGGACCTTTTACATTTCTGGAGGTTTTTACAGTAAGTAAATAATTTCATGCAGCTTGTGCATTTATATACTTAAAAGTGTTTTTGATGGGTGCAGCAAACCACCATGGCACGTGTATACCTATGTAACAAACCTGCACGTTCTGCACATGTATCCCAGAACTTAAAGTATAATTTTTAAAAAAAGTTTTTAAGTTTTAAGAAGTGTAAAAAACAGCATTTAAGAAACATTAATGCAAGATAATAGATCTTTATGTGAAACAAAACTATACAACATGAAGAAAGAAACAAGAATTGTTAAAAATCTCGAGTCGATATAACAATAAAAAATGATCTCTGGAAGTGAATAATCAATAAGCTATCATCAAACAGAGAAACTTAAGAGCTATATGGTATAAATAGGACTACTTCAAAGGAAGACTTTGGGGACAAGAATTATGTATAATAATATTTTATTAGTAAGTTAAAATTTTCTAAAACAGTGGATGTAATTCTGGGAAAAGCTAAAGTGAAGGCATAAAATTCTCAGGGTGTCCATGCACCTGTGTAAGGTTGTGCGTGTTTTAGCAGCAACTACTGGCGTTTCCTCTTTCTCTTAGTAGCTGAGTCATTGGCCAGTCAGGAACCTCACTACAGAGGTTCTTAATTAACTGCAGCTGTGTTTAAATATTTTGCTCTCAAACAATAACAATAATAAAAGCAACAATTTAAAAATAGTATTCATACCTAAGCTTTATTCAGAGCTGACTATCTACTGGGCTGTATTCCAACCACTTTACATATAATACAGCATCGATCCTCACTAGAATGATGAAGTGGGGACTATTATTGTCCTCATTTTACAAAGGATCTAAGATAGTTACTACTATTGAGCTCAGATTAGCTTTTACCACTTTTCAAATGTCAGAGTGGTGTATGATAATAAGAAGTGTAGGTGAGCGCAGTGGCTCACGCCTGTAATCCCAGCACTTTGGGAGGCCAAGGCTGGCAGATCACTTGAAGTCAGGAGTTTGAGATCAGCCCGGCCAACATGATGAAACCTCGTCTTTACTAAAAATTTAAAAATTAGCCCAGCTACCCAGGAGGCTATGGTAGGAGAATTGTTTGAACTTGGGAAGTGGAGGTTGCAGTGAGCCAAGATACCACTACTGCACTCCAGCCTGGGCAATAGTGTGAGACTCCAACTCAAAAAAAAAAACAAACAAAAAAAAAACAGTGTAAAACTGTACCAAAGGCCTGGGGTGCCCAGGGACAGAGCTTTCTAGCTAGCTCAGGAAGCACACTGGGCTATGACGCATTACAGTCTTCTGCTTCCATTTCCAGTATTTCCAAAGGCAGCCAGTGGCCTTCCTTACTGCCCTGGACTTCTGGAAATAGAGCTAGAGTCACAAGGATTTATGGCCAATAGTGGACATTACCTTTAATCCAAGCTACTTAGGGAAATAAATCCCTAAGTAGTACTGAACGATCCCATTAACTAGGCAAGGAAGTTCATTGGTTAAGAAAAAAAAAATAAGGCATGCTTTAGAATCAGGCCTTGGTTCAAATCTTACATCTATTACTCATTAGATGAGATTATAGGCATCCAATCTTAACACCTTTAAGCTTCTGTTTTCTCCCACACCGCAAAAAGGCAAACAGAATTAGGTTTTACCTACAGCGTGAAGAATTTAAGTGAAAAATTAATAGACTCAGGTTTTCCTGAGTCAGCATTTCTAACACCTAGGAGGGTTTGCCAGAAAGGTTACAGAATTCTCTTTTCCATAAGCCTTCAAAACCATGACAGAGCATCATTAAGAAGAGGGGTTTCACTGAGTGCAACCCTGGTGGTCTGTGAAGGACTTACAGATGGTCCCTTCGGTCTCTTAATAGCAATATTAACCAATTATATTTGCCTAAAAGATAATTTTCAATTCATGTAATTATTGTCTTGTTTGCCTCTACTCACATTCCAAACTTTATTAAAATACATTAGAAAATGAAGATACCTTCATTTGAAATTATTGGCTACTTCTGTTTCAAGATAACAGAAAGCCCCCAATCAAACCTAAGATGTATGTGAAACTCTTTATTAGTGTGTGAAATGTATCAAAACCAGTCAATTACTTCCAAGAATTAATGAATAATTAAGCAGAGAAACAGATGCAAAATGAGAAACGGTTACATTAAATGGAGTACGTTTTGTGCCTGAGCACAAAATTTGATTAGTTTAGGTCTAGTCTATTTTTTGTGGCAGCCTGAAAATGCAGAGAGACAAGTAAACAAATATAGAGAGTACAACAATGAATTGTAGGCACTGGTGATGAGAGAGCCAGCTAGAGTAAGCAAATGAGGTAGGCAGCTGCCAGGTCTACCTGGGGCCGTTGCTAGAGAAAATCAGTTTGGTGTTTCTGCTCCATGGCAGGCCAGAGGCAGGAAGGACTTTTTAAGAGTTGTGCAACAGTTAAGAAATAGATGGACTCTTTTCATCCATGCCATAGGCCCAACATACTACCCCCTGATGGTTAAAACTGCCCGTTGTGCTGGAACATTCCATACAGGCAAGTGAAGAACACTGGAAATTCATTCCATTATTCCACAAATATTGTCTGTGTCCTATGTGTGCCAAGCTCTATGCTACGCTGGGAATACGATGGTAAATAAGACCTAAGACTTGCTTTCAGGACATACAATTCAATTTTTAAAAGCCCCCAGTTATAGAAGAAGTTTACCAAATGAAGATATGTGTTATGGGCCAGTCACAAGAGGGAAAGTAGAGGTAAGGCAGTAATAATGGATGGGATGGTCAGCTGTCCTATATCAGGAGGCTCTAGAAGGATCATATGGAAGGTCATTGTCATAGGAAAAAAGAAAATCAAGGAGTTGTCAGAGAAACAAACTAGACACTAGTTAAAGGCAATAAAGGCAGACTGTGTGCAGGAAGAACTACTGCAGGAAAAGAAAGAGACTTTAGTATAGAACTGAGCTCAGTTCTCAATGCAGCAGACAGCCGGGCATTTATAGCCAGCAAGCAGAGTAAGCAGTCTGTGGATGGAAAGTTACTAAGAGGGACATCAAGTGTAGGGGGATTCTTGCTAGACTGGCCTCCCAGAACTTGTGATAAAGGTGGACCAAAGACTTAGACCTCAAGGTTAGGGGAGAGGATGAAGAACCTGACCAGATGTCAAGGTTGGGGAGATATCAAGGGTGGGGGAATCTAAACTAACTAGGAGGATGCTTGATGAAACAGGCTTCAGTAGGCCAAGGACAGGGCCCAAGGATGAGGCCTGTTCAAAAAGAAGACTCTGAGGAGCTGTTTAAAGTTTGGTCGAGGACAGGGCCTTTGTCGGAGTTCTTGCAGAAAGGAGTATTAAAGCTGATTCAAGTTGGATGAAGGTGTATTCTAAGCAGAGGGAAGGGCACCTGCGAAGGCCTTAGAGGTGAGGTGAGCATGACATATTTGGGAAAGTAAAAAAAGCTGATGGATAAATGCAGTTTGAGGCAAATAGGATAGGAAAGGAGACCAGAGACAGAAGCAAAAGAGAGATTTGAAGGCACTGTAAATCTTGTTAGAAGTTCAGATTCTGTCTCAAGGCCAGTGGGGAGTATTATAATTTGGTTTCTCTGGCCTGCAGAGTGAAAGATAGATTGGATGGGGCAAGACTAGAGCAGCTGTCAACCTATATATCAGAGAGAGGCTCTCTAAAAGAAAATAATATTTATTCAGGAATGGGCATTGCCATGGGAATATGTGTACCATGGTAAACTATATGTGCATTCAGGAAGGTAAAGGGAGACAAAGGTTTTTAAAGGAAAAATGAGGAGAATTGCATACTTGTTTTGAGGTAATTATCCTTGGCTACTACAAAGATCAATAACAAGGGTGATGTCAGTCTAAGGTTGGACACGCATTTGCAGGGAAGATGTCCTTATAGAAGTATTTTTGTGTGTGTAAGGATGTTGTGGCCTTTTTGCAAGTTGGCTTTTGCAGAATCTTCTGTGATAGTTTTGTTATCAGGCACAAAAGCATGAGAAAATTCTCTTTATGACATTCCCCAGCTCTATTTGTCATGTGTTGGTTTGGTGTTTGTTTTTGCTTTTTAACACAAGTGACTCCATTTTGATTCTGACAGCTTGTACACAGGGAGCCCAGCTGAGCATATGCTACAATAATCAATAATTTGGGAGTCAGTTAATGTAACCAAGGTGAGGGTGAGGGCATGGAACGATACAGAAATAAAAGGATGAAGATATTTAGGAGATAGGAATAGTAGGACTTAGGGCATAATTTAGTGGGAGTAGAGAGAAAGGTAGGAGTGAAGGACAGTTCCCATGCAATTGGGTGGATACTGAAGTTAGGAACATTGATGGCAGAGCAACTCGTGGGGAAAGATGATGTATTCATTAGGGACAGACTGAGTTTGAGCTTTAAGACATTAAAGTTTGGAGCTCAGCTATTGAAACTCTGCTATCTTCTGTCCTGTGGTGCCTTGCATTGTCTTGTGAGGGCTGAGTGGAAACCTCCTGCTGTTCCTCACTGATTACCAGGTACTTGTTCTGATGATTCACCTACGCCAGAGAATGAAAGACAGAAAACAGAGATGTTGGAGAAGGGGTAGCCAGGTTAGAAAGGATAACAAAAGTTACAGCCAATAGAAAGAGAATGTAGGAATTACCAAATAGAACAGTTTTTCTCCTCCTTCTCACCTTTCTACAACCCCCCCGAGTCCAGCTATTAAGAACAAAGTTAGGAGGTATCATTCACTTCCCAAGACTAAACCTTGCAACAATTCACACACCATGGGATGACTGACACCCTACAGGAAATAGTTCCACAAATAACCTAATATGTAAAGTGATTTAGAGACAATTTACTGGTGAGATTAAAATGCCTTTCTTTCCATATACACACTTCAACCTGGATAGATTTCAGAAACACAAAGTTGAATGAAAAAAATCAAGTTGTAAAATAAAACATATAAACATGGAAGTCTTTTTATGGATATATACATATATGTAAAAACATGATTATTTTTACCAATAGGGAAGGAGTGAGGTAAATGAAAACAGCAAAAGACTTCAACCATATCAGGAATGACTTTTTTTAATGTAAAAAAAAAAAGTGAAGCATATTTGGCAAAATATTAATATTTGTTAAATTTAGGAGTTTGTTATGTGTATTTGTTTAAAATATTTCATTAAAATGGCTGTATGGATTTTTTCTTCGACAAGAATTTAAAATAATATATGTAGATGCTCCCTACTCAAGGAAATAGAGCTTAACCCCTTCCGGGGCTGAGCTAGACTTAGTGATTTGGTTGCAAAAGATCAGAGAAGAGAAAGGGGGAAAATAGTACCTTTACAGTGGAGAAACCTGGCAGATGCCACCTTGACCAAGCAATGATGCTTAACATCATCGTATGTGATTATCATGTAGCCCCTAATATGATATGCTTGGCAAGAAGGACACTTTACCTCTGTGCTATTCTTTATAAAACCCAGTAACCCCAGTTAATTATGTGAAAACACACATACACATCCAGACATGGGAACATTCTAAGCACCTGGGCACTATTCCTTAAAACTGACAAAGTCATTGAAAATGAGGAAAGAGTGAGAAACTTTCACAGACCAGAGAACTGGGAAGACCTGACAACTAAATGCAACATGACACCCTGGATTGAAACCTACAATGGAAAGAGGATATTAATGGAAAAGCTGGTGGCATCCAAATAAAGTCTAGAGTTAATAGTAATGTACTAATGTTGGCTTTTCAGTTGTGACAAAGGTACCTTGGTTATATAAGATGTTAACAATAGGGAAAACTAGATGACAGGTATATAAAAACTCTGTGTACTGTTTTTGCAACGTTTCTGTAAATCTAACGTTATTCCATTTAAAAGCCATCAGAGAAATGCAAATCAAAACCACAGTGAGATACCGTCTCACACCAGTTAGAATGGCCATCATTAAAAAAGCAGGAAACAACAGGTGCTGGAGAGGATGTGGAGAAATAGGAACACTTTTACACTGTTGCTGGGACTGTCAACTAGTTCAACCATTGTGGAAGTCAGTGTGGCGATTCCTCAGGGATCTAGAACTAGAAATACCATTTGACCCAGCCATCCCATTACTGGGTATATACCCAAAGGACTATAAATCTTGCTGCTATAAAGACACATGCACACGTATCTTTATTGAGGCACTATTCACAATAGCAAAGAGTTGGAACCAACTCAAATGTCCAACAACGATAGACCGGATTAAGAAAACGTGGCACATATACACCATGGAATACTCTGCAGCCATAAAAAATGATGAGTTCGTGTCCTTTGTAGGGACATGGATGAAACTGGAAAACATCATTCTCAGTAAACTATCGCAAGGACAAAAAACCAAACACCGCATGTTCTCACTCATAGGTGGGAATTGAACAATGAGAACTCATGGACACAGGAAGGGGAACATCACACTCCGGGGACTGTGTGGGGTGGGGAGAGGGGGAGGGACAGCATTAGGAAATATACCTAATGCTAAATGACGAGTTAATGGGTGCAGGAAATCAACATGGCACATGGATACATATGTAACAAACCTGCACATTGTGCACACGTACCCTAAAACCTAAAGTATAAAAAAAAAAAAAAAGCTTTTTTTTTTAAATGACTGTATGTCATCAAGAACCCTCCATCTCAAAATGAAACCAATGGGAAATCGTCTGTGTGCCTGAGGATTGAGCACGTTATCCAAGTAGAGTGGAGCCTTGTTTCTCAGCCTTCAGAGAGGAGGAAGTGTACCATGGAGGTTAATTTTTCAGAAAATTGAAACTAACCCTTCAATCACAAAAAAGGTGTTGTTATTTTCAGCTATTTTTTTTTGATGGCAAGCTTTCAAAAGTGGATGAAAAAATTCACTCCTGTCTGAGCAGAGGACACAGGAGTAATTGAATCCTTTCTAGGTGAGTCAGGGTCGCCGGTGTGAGTATCTGTTATCACATTACCTCAATAAATGGCATGGTCCTGCCTTTCATTTTCTTTTCCATGGCATCAAGTTAGAAATACAGAAGCCATCATCTCACAGCTAAGAAATGGCAAAGAGAAGGTCACCAAAAATTGATGTGAATTAAGAATAAGAGGTGTTTATACAACCCCAGGTGAGCCAGCTCTGGGTAGAGTGCATCTTCTACCTTCTTAAACAGGCAGTTTAGCTGAGGGGAGCAGCTGGCAGTTGATTTTCCCATTTTTCTGTGCCATTTCATGGTTAGCAATGCAACCTCTGAACGCAAAGCACATCCTCTGGACAACAATTGAAGACACCAATAACCCCTACTTGTCTCATTTCAGGCATGAGAGGCCGGTGAAGGTTAACTCATTGATATTTTCATGAAGGAATTTAAATTGTGACATTTTCCAGTTCTACTTAGAGAATATTTTCTTTGTTAGATAAATCATAGGGCAATAATTTGGCTCATACTACATGAAGAAGTGTCTAATGAAGCCAAAGAAATAGTATAATGTGAGCCTTGGTGATGGGCGGCCAGAGAAGTAAAGGGAGTTTAGGAGGAAGGGGGATTACAAATCAGTCCCAAGCAGTGATGCTTCTCACAAAGGCTTTTCCATTCCCCTGTTCTGGAGCTACATGGCACCCCATGCTTCCTCCTTGGAGAGACCAGGCCTCCCTGGAGCCCAACAATTGCTCAGCCTCACAGCCCAGCCAAGAGATGGGCCCCTTTTCTGGAAAATGAACTTCACCCTAAACTCTGTCCCAGCTTGTTAGTTAAACCACCAGCCTTCACTTAATCTGACACAAAGACGAGATTTAGAGTATCTTCCTAAAGTATCTTCCCCTAGTTATTACCTCTGCAACTCAAATATAAACCCGCCAAGTACTGTAGTCTTATTTCCTGCCCCTTTTTATCATCAAAATCACCTTGTTCAACGTCAGTCGTAATAAATATTTCTGGATTAGCAGATTGTGTGCTCAGTTATCTGTCCAGGTAACCCAACCCTAAGGCAGTAGGTGGTGTCAAATTATTAGTGCAGACAAGAGATGTTAGAGGATTTTCAAGAAGCTTCATGTAGAACATCCACTTTGTCACCTGTTTGCTGGAGTCAGCATCATGGATATGACTTAACTAGACAAGGCTGGAGGTTTTGACCTGAAATTAATCATCAACTAACTAATTCTGAAGAAAACTCTGAAGGGAAGAAAGATACTTTAGTGTCCATACTTTTTCTCTATTCCTCTAGAAAAGTATGCAAATATCTAGTCTTCATTTTGGGCAGGATTTCTCAACTTCCGTGCTATTAACATTGAAGGCCAGACAATTCTCTGTTATGAATGGCTGTCCTGTGCATTATAGGAAGTTTGGCAGCTAGAGTTGCTAGAGTTAGCAAATTAAAATACAGAATTCCTGGTTAAATTTGAATTTCAGATAAACACGAATAAATTTTTATAGTATAGGTATGTCCTGTGCAGTATTAGCAGTATCTCTGGCCTCTGTCTACTAAATGCTGATAGCATGCTCCCCCACCCCCAGTTGTGACAACCATAAAGTCACCACACATTGACAAATGTTCTCACAGGGAGCAAAACTGCTCCTGTTGAAAACCACTGATTCAGGGTTACACATCCGAAAGCTGCAAACATGAACATGTTTATCTTAGCTTCCAGAAGAAATAGCTTTCTCTGATGAAGTATCCATCAGACAGTTCGCCAGACGAAGAACTCTTCTACAAATCTTGCTTAAGCCAGAATAAAACGTGTTTTATTCTGTTTTTAATGTCTCCTGGGATAAATTCCCTTTAGGTGTTTGTGCCAGGTAAATTATTGGCTCTGTTTCAGAATTAGCAGGCTCATTTCAATCAGTTAATGTAAATTATGAAAGCTGTCATATTTTTTCCTTAACTGCTAGAAAGCTTAGAGATAAATTTAGTGCTCAGTTGCAAAACCATCTAAGCTAATGGGACTAGCAGTATTTTTTAAAACAAACATACAATGCCTTTTATATGTTGCATATATTTTAAATTATTTACAAGTATTAAATGTTTAAGTTCATTCTATTACTACAACAACCCTACGGTTAAGTCCTATTATTATCCTCTTTTTTTTGTGCCTGCAAAAAAGCAACTTTATTAATGTTCTGCAGCAGCATGCATTAGTAATTATAACGATGCATTAAAATTCTCATTTCATGTCATCAAGAGAGTAATCAATTCTCTTCATGACACATTATGTTTACTGAGTTTGTCCCTTCAAAGACCTTTCTGGGAACATTCCTTCTCCAGGGACTGCTTCCTAAGATGCCCAGGTTGCTTACCACAGGTCATCTTTGGTCATTTAAAAGCTGTCAAGCCATCTGGACTACACCCTCTTAACTGAGGCTGAGCCAAATTCCCTTCTCTCAAATCCTAACGCCACCACTACTAACAGAACAGCTTGGTCAGAGCATTACTAACAACTTAATGTGGGATTCTCTTTGGTTATGGAATTTTACTTTTATTTAAGCATATAAAAATACAGCTAGAAGTAGGCTCCTGCATTCTAAAAACATTTTTAATCAACTTAAACACAAGTATGTCCTTGGAAAATTCACCACCTGGACTGGTTCACAGTCGGCCCATTTCCCCATGGAATCTAACATCAGTGTTGTATTTAGCAAATTCATTTGAGTGACGAACAGTGCCTGATCTTCAGGAGCCCCGAGGGGTGGGGGCAGCTGGCCTGGGCAGACTTAGATGCTGTCCATGGCTTTGAACTCCCTGAGGGCCTGCACCGGGCTCATGTGCTTCTTCTGAGATGCCTGTTTAATCTTGCTCTGTGACTCATCCTGTTTCTCTCTCTTCACCAAGGGCTTTTTCTCTGGTGCCTTTATCTTCTGTGACATAGCAGGAAGGTTGAGGGAAGCCATACCCTGCAAATTTTGGTATTTGGTGGAGGTGACGTAGGATGCCTTCATCATCTGCACCACAGCATTCATCAGTCCTTGGTTCCCCAGATCAGGGACGTGGCGCTGTCCACTCCAGGGACAATGAACTCCCTGTCGAGATTCTAAACCTCGGCCTTGACCTTGCTGCAGATGTTCAGCTGGTGGCAGTAGAAGGCGATGCAGTGCAGGTAGGCCAGCAGGCCAAGCCGGAGCAGGCTGAGTTGAGCAGACCGGCCTTGCTTGCAGACTGAGTCAGGGCAGTGGTCTGCGATGGTGCGGCCAAGCTTGTCCATCCTGGATCCTGCCTCCGCAATTTTCTTTGAAGCACTGATTACATCTAATGTATTTTTGAGTGGTCGTTTATCTCAGGTAAAGTCAGTCATCTCCATCACAATCATGTACATCTGCTTGGCCAGCACAGTGATGTCATTGGCACTGTTGTCCCATTTGGACACTTCAGCGTCCAGCTTGCTCTTTTCTTCCTGGAAGCTGGCCACCTGTTCTGCAATCTTCGCTTTTTGCTCCTGGGGAAGCTGAGCCATGATCGCCTGGACACTCTGGCCAGCTATCAGCTGATTGTCTTTTGTCTGGATGCTCATCCTACTTCTGACGTTGAAATCTTCCATCTCAAAGTAAGAGTCATCCAAGTCCTCAGGGGTCCTTATCATCGGCACTGCTTTCCTCATGTCCCAGATACCACCATATACCAGGTGGGAGGCACTGATAACTCATTCTCATCCATGGCTGGGCAGGGTCTGAGCTGAGGGCTTCCATAGCTGCTTCTGCTTGCTCAGTAAAACGTGGCATTAATGTGTTGGAAAGCAGCTTAGTGGCTTCCAGAACCTTCTCTGTGTAGACTCCTGGCTCATAGTTGTCCATCTCTGAGGTGACTATGTGAATGGCCCAGGCTGCCCAACCTTGAATTGCACCAGCTGTGCAGCCCAGGCCATCCACATCTTTCTCTTAGTGAGCAATGATGCATTTGTTCCATTTTCCAAAATGTGATTCTCTGAGACAGCCAAGAAGTCATCAATGGAAGTAATGTCATCAACAGCATCTGTGAGAACACGGACTTGTTTTTCCCATTGTTCTTTTAAAAAGATCCATGTTCTCTTGGGCCAGTCTACTCTGTGGTTTTGCTAAATCCAATGCAGCATTGACAACCTGAGGACAGAGGGCTTCTAACTGGCTTGCAGACATTCGAACAAGTTTTACACCTTCTTCATTATTTGAGATGGAACAGGCCAAGTTGGCAACCTCAATCAATTTGTTGCCATGTTCACAGAAAATTCTGGCATACTCCTTATTTCTCATTTCCATTCTTTGCAGCTTAAATCAATACCAAAAGTGGAACATTGGTTTCCAGGAAAGAATCTGAAACGTGGTCCATGACAGCTTTGTGGAGCTGTTTACGCATGTCCCTGGTCTTCTTGGTCATTTTATCTATAGCAGAATTGGGGGCATCACTTCTTTCTTTACATCCAGCATTGCCCATGTACTACAAAAGCAGGTCCTGCAGGACCTGGAGGACAGTGTTACACTCTGCCACAATTCGCTCATGACGGTCATCATGCGTGCAGGATGAGTCGCCCATCAAGGCAGCTCCGCTAATGATGCCTTCCAGGTGCTCCTCCAGGGAAGGTCTAAAGCACTCCTTGCTGAAGCTCAAAGGGCCCACGATGATTTGTTTATCAAAGTTATTGAGTACATATGCCAGTTCTACTCCTCCTCCACCCTGGTGATGGGAGGCATCGTCTGAGGCAGTGGCCTGGGCTACTCTGGAAATGCCTGTGACCGCCTACTGCAGCTGCTTGTATATCAGGTCCCTGTTGGCCTTACAGGCTGCAACATCAGGGTGCTATACGCATGCCTGGGATGCAATATAGAGGATCAGAACGTTCTTCTGCAGGATTCCTCTAGCTGCAGCCATCTGATCACGATCGCCAACATCTTTCAGTTCCTGTGGTCTTTTGACTGCCATAATGTTCAGCTTATTCACTTCGGGTTTTAGGGCTTTATACTACATTCCTAAGTCTTGCTCATTGCCAGCATTTCTCAACTTCAAGATATCATCTTCCACAACTTTCAGCTGAACATGTAACGTGTAGACATTTGCCACGTCAGCCAAAATCAGCAATGAGGTAACAGCGGACAGCAAAGTTCAAGCTGCCTGAACCATGTTGCCTTGCTTCACAGAAGAGCAGGGATCATCTGTGAACTCTCCAGCAGCAGTCTTCATCAAATCGCCTTGTTTTCGAACATATTCTACAGCAGCCACAAGCTATTCCTTGAGAAAACTGGCTCTCCTTCACGATTTTTTCCTCCTTCTCCAAGAAATTCTCAGCTGCTTCTTCAACAGATGCAGCCAAAACATGGACCTTCTTAGAATGACCTCTCTTCTTAATAGAGGGCCCCTTACCAATGGTGTTTACCAGGGTTGTAACCTGTGTAACAAGCCTCTCAGCTGCCAGAGACCTGATCTCTAGACTTTGGGGGTCCCACTTCAAGTTGAAGCGGCCTGCATGGACAGCAGTCATTTCTGTGGCGAGTGGGGGTGAGCACTGGATTCCGGAGGCCTGAAGCCAATGCCCGCTGCTTTGTCTTCCTCCCTTTTAAAGATAAGGAAACTGAGGTACTTTGTTGTTGTTGCTATTGCTATGAATTATTTCCTTTTTCACCATCATCCTTATTGTATATGTAAGCCTCATCAGATTCCATTTGGAAGTTGATTGGGTGTAAATTAACATATCACATACCAATTTCAGGTCCTCTCAGCCTCACCTGTCTCCTGTTCCAGCTGCCACCTTGGCACCCCGCTCCAATTATTTCTGCCAGGCACCTCCTTCTGGAGCCCAGCTCCATACCCATGCCATGAGCCTCAATCTTCCAATCCTAGGATTCCCTGTTAACTTCCAAGGAATCCAGAGGCCCTGCCTCAGGCCCCAGAATTGCACAAGTCATAATTACAGAGGAATTAATACCACATAGTCAAAATGCTCCCAAATGGGAGACGAAAACTGATAGATTGTTTTTTTTTTTTAATTCCAGACTTGGGATGCAGCTTTTCAAAGTCCTGGTCTTGTAAGATAGAGCAATCAGATTTAGTGGTGACCAGCTCAGTTAGGCCTGCTTGAATTTCTCTCTCTGCTTCCCTGCGTCACTCCTCTCACTTCTGCTCCATGGGATCACACTCCCTATCACAGTAGTAGCAACATAGCATTTTCAGCCTCTGCTTTCTAAGGAATATAGATTAAGTAATTATAAGTAAAATTCCACCAAATGGAAGTTTAGTCATTTTCATTAACTTCAGAATCAGTAATATTTATTGTGGTCTAATCAGAATACAATTTTGGAATATTATCCCTAGAAGTGCTATGGGATCTTTGGGGTGTCAATTTACTGGCCAGAAACCTCTGTGGCTGGTGGCACCTTTGCCTGAGTTCTTGTCTTGCATCCAGGAAGAATGAGGTGTGCAGACAAGCGGAGGGTGAACAAGATGAAGAGGAGCTTTATTGAGTGTTAGAACAGCTCAGAGGAGACCCGCAGTGGGTTCTGTAGCTCCTCTCTGTAGGCAGGTCACCCTGTCCAGTGTTCAGCTCTCAGCAAATAGAAGGCCCTGGAGAGGGGAGCTCCTCTCTGCTACTGGTTGTACTGATGTTTGCTGCTCTCTGCAGAGAGGAGGCCCTGGAGAGGGTAGCTCCTATCTGCAGCTGGTCATTCTGACATCTGCCCAGCTCCTAGCAGAGAGGAGGTCCTGGAGTGGGTTGCTCCTCTCTGCAGCTGGTGGTCCCAACATCTCTGCAGGTCTCTGAAGCCCTCAGCAGAGAGGGTAGCTTCTCTCTGCAGCTGGTAATTCCATCATTTGCTCAGCTCTGGCTGTGCCTGGCGCTTTTATGGGCCTCAGAGAGGAGAAAGTGCACACTGATTAGTCCATGGGTGACCATAGCAAGCGCAGAAAAGACACCAGTTCCCATTCCGGTCCATGGGACTGGCAGCCCCGCCCCCAGCCTTCAGAAACTGCCCCTTTCCATCCAGGAATCTGTCTACCTCCTCCTTCTGTTCATGGTACCCAGGCTCTGCCCCAACTTTGTTTCAAGACTGGAGAGGGCACTGACAGCAAGGAGAAGCCAGGCAGCAGGAGGAGGCACTTCTGAGCCTGCAAGGGCAGCAGGGGGCTTT
Organism: Nomascus leucogenys; assembly: GCF_006542625.1. Classification (NCBI taxonomy): domain Eukaryota; kingdom Metazoa; phylum Chordata; class Mammalia; order Primates; family Hylobatidae; genus Nomascus; species Nomascus leucogenys. The sequence continues at coordinate 123,376,536 of NC_044382.1, forward strand.
CCTGGGCCTCCAAGAGTGCAGGGATGCCTGAGTCTGCAGTCATGGTTTGGGCGGCTGCAGCTGCACCCTGGGTGCCTGTTCCATGGAATGGGAGGCCGGGGTCTGCAGCTGTGGTTTGGGAGGCTGCAGCTGCAACTGGAAGGGCAGGGCTCCAACCTCCTCCTGGCCCCCCAAGAGCACAGGGAGGCTCAGATCTGCAGCCACAACTTGGGAGGCTATGGCCCCACCCAGGAGTGTGGGATTCCTGCCTGATCCATGGAGCATGCAGCCTTGGCCATGCCTCTCCACTGCAGCCAGTGTGATGGCAGTGGCAGGTCATCTGGTGTGGCCACTGCCATCAATCCCCCCTTCTGAAGAGGTACATCTAACTGCCATTAGGATAGGGATGATGACTGCTCTTAACTGCTTCATGCTAACAGAGAGCATCGTTTTGGGAAAATGAAGTCAGGTCTCAGGACTCTAGCATATTGAGGTTGATCCCATCTTCTTTATAGCTGATGACACCAAGACCCAGAGAGGAAAGGGGTTTGCTCTAGATTACATGCTCTATTGGTGGTGTCTGAATATAGTACAAATATTTATTTAGTGACTACAATGCCAGATTCCCATACACATTATTGCATTTTGTGCTTGGAAATTGGATAATTAATATTAGCATCCCCATTCGAGGCATGAGAAACAGAGGGTCAGAAAAAATGAAGTGAAATGTTGCAGGTCACAATATTAGCAAACAGAAGAATCCGTCCTCCAATTCTACATGTCTAGTTCTTTCCCCAATTGTCTCCCATGGTCAGGAGGTGGGCCCTGGCTTTTTGAGGAGCCCAGTGGAAAAACAACATGAGCTTTGGAGGAAGATAGGCTTGAATTCAAGTCCTAGCTTCACCACTTAATAGCTTTGTGATCTTAAGTAACTTAATTTATCTAAGCCTCAACTTTTTAATTCTAAAAATGGGAAAACTAGTATCTACTCAGTTTAACTGTGAAGATGAAAGGAGACAATGTATGTAAATCTCCCACTGAAGTGTCCATATGTTGGAGTAGTTAGGTAGATGTGAACACGGCAGGAGAGCCCCCCACCACCCCCCAGCCCCGGCCACCAGGAATGTCAGGTGACCATCAGGTGATGGGTATGGTCAGGTGGTCATTAAACTGTATGGCTAAAATAATAATTGGTTGCAGCTTGTGCCAGGAAACAGCAGTCTCCCAATAGATGGAAAAAAATCTGAAACTGGTGATTAGCAGCTTCCCGATAAGATCTCAGGAGTTGGGTAAGTGGACTCAAGCATGTGCACTAAGAGGCAAAATGGTGGAGTTCAACTGGTATATGACCTTCCTCTAGAAACGCTTGACTGGCAAGGGAAAAATGCCTCAAATGAACATGTGTACAACTTCAGTAAATACACTATGCATGCAGCCCCTCCCAAGCGCTGGCAGGCCACCGTGCATGTGGACAGCCTATACCAAGGGAAGAATCAGGGGAAAAGTAATACAGGCCCTGGAAGCATGCCAACGTATAAAGCCCCAAGTCAAAGGACAAACAGTGCACTTTAATCTCTCAAGTCACCCCTTTGGCCCTCTTCCAAGCGTACTTTACTTCCTTTTGTTTCTGCTCTACAATTTTTAAATAAACTTTCACTCCTGAGTTAAAACTTGCCTCAGTCTCCCCTGCCTTACGCCCCTTGGTCAAATTCTTTCTTCTGAAGAGGCAAGAATTGAGGTTGCTGTAGACCCATATAAATTTCCCGCTCCTAACATGTACACAGTAAGGGCCTAATAAATGTTAGCCAGTATCAGTTCTCTGGAATCAAAGATGCCTTTCAACAAATGATATTAGCTTCTATTTTACAGGTACTTATTAAGTGCCAGGCATGGTACTAAGCACTTTCTGCAGAAGATGGAATCTCCTCTAACTATCCTACCCTCACTGTGGGAGGGAAGATGAAGGGGAATGTCTACTATCTCTCAATCTCTTGTTGCCTCTAACAACAGTTCATAAACTGTAGCCATCTGTGTGCTCTCTTCTTGAACTTTGCCATATCTGTGTAGCAGTTTTAAAAGTTAAATTTAGTTTAGTTTTGTCCAAAGCAATAATGTTGTGAAATTATAGATTTGATGTGCTAGTTATATATTTTTTGTTATTCAGATTAAAATGTTTAACCATTGAAATAAAAATGTGTTATTACTTAAAATACTCCAGAAAAAAATATAAGATAGATAAAATAAGATTGGCAAAATGTTGATCTTTTAAAAACTGGATGATGGGTACATGGGCTTATAAATTCTCTAATTTTATGTATCTTTTGAAATTTTCCATAATAAACAATGTTTAAAAACTAAAATAAAACACATCAAATCTGGGGCTAAGGCTCGGGAATGTTCTCTCACAGAGACCTAAAATCTACTCATGTTCCACAGAGGAGCAATTGTCATACTTTGGAAAATACTAGCCCATAATACCTAGTAGAAAGTCACCAGCATGGGACAGGCAATTAGACTGCGTTCTTCCTCATAGGCTGTGTCCCTCTGCTTAGAAAAACTAGTTACACAGAAAAATTCCAAATTAAAGTTTGTTGACTCGATGAATGAATGGTTTTCAAGCTTGTTATCTTTCTTGTGGCTTTTAGCTCTGGCTCCTTGGATGCTCTAAACTGCTAACTTTTCTTAAGGGGTGGGCAATAAATTAACATAGAAAATTTCATAACAAGATGAGTAATACCTTAGAAAATAGCCTAATCTGAGGAGCTCCTGCTGCTTTTCTTTTATTGCTATGCACTTGGCTTCCATTACCATGAATAACATAGCTAGAAAGTTTTGATAAATTTCCACACAGTCGTGTTTGGTTGCCCTTGGATGTTTCTGCAAAATGAGGTCAAATGTATTAAATAATATTAGTTGGCTAGTAGTTTTAATATGTATTTTGTAAAAAAAAATCTCTTACCAGATGTTCTTAAGAACAAGCTGCATAGCCATTTGTCTCAAATGGCTTATGTGATGTAGGTCTGGAAAAGGAGAATGGAGCAAGGTGGCCTCAGGATCCAGAAATGGCCAATGTGCTTTAAGAATCTGACATGTACCAGTAGGCCAGCATCATCTGTGACTGCACTAAGATTTTCCAAAGCACATCTTCTCCCACTCACATCTGGAGCCAAGCAAACACGCCCAGCTCCTCACCCATATTCTATCTGGAATTTACTGGGATCAGAATCTGATACCAAATTAGGTATCTCAATTAAAGATTGAGTACACTAGAAGTCTAAATCTATTACAAGAGGATAGAAAGGCCTTAACAGGATTACTTTTTGTGTATATAATTAGTTATGCTAAAAGATTGTAACAGTATGCTTCTTTATTATGCAAAGCAATTCATATTATGCAAAGTAGTAGTTCAAATTATAACATAATTTTGTTCCTTTGCTGGAGAATATAGGCCAAATTTCTATATCTTTTAAATCTCCTTACGTATTCAATGTAACTGTTTTGAATATAACAATAAGAGCAATTATATGACTAAATTAAGGATCAAAAATAGCAGAAACAATAAAAGTCTGGAAAGTTAGAGCATAAATTCCACTCTGCCCCTACAAATACAAACAGAGAAATTGGGTTTCTACTCCCCAAACCTTTATTCTGGAAATAGATTTCTCTCCTGCTTATAGAATGAGAGCAACCCATCACCTTATTTTTATGGCTCTTAATGGATAGAGAATGAAGTGGATGCATGGTTGGTGGCTCAGCAGCCTCTGAATAGCATCAGCACCGTATGATGCATAACCTGATCTGTATTAAGCCAGTGCAACTGGACCACCCAAGACAGAACAGAGGATCTATTTCATGGCTTGTGGAGTAAACTAAACTTCCAGCATTTTTTCTCAAGAAAGTGATCGGCAGGAAATTGTCAGCTTAAAAATTCAGCCTAGAAATAAAATGTAAATGGTCCATAAACAATTGAAAAGATGTTCATTTTCACTCATAATTGAAGAAATTAAAATAGTACTTTCTCACTTTTCTGCTGGTCTTTTGACAAGTTTTCTTTTCTTTTAGATTCGGGGTGCCTGTTTTATTGTTTTATTTTAGATTCAGGGATACCTGTGCAGGTTTGTCATATAGGTAAATTGTGTGTCATGGGGGTCTGACGTACAGGTTATTTCAACACATAGGTAATAACCATGGTACCTGATAGGTAGTTTTTCTATCTTTTCCCTCTTCCCACTCTCCATCCTTAAGTACACATGGGTCCATGTGTACTCAATATTTATCTCCCACTTATATGTGAGAAAATGTGGTATTTGGTTTTCTGTGCCTGCATTAGTTCGTTTAGGATAATGGCCTCCAGCTGCATCCATATTTCTGCAAGGGATGTGATCTTGTTCTTTTTAATGGCAGTGTAGTATTCCATAGTGTATACATACCACATTTTCTTTATCCAGTCTACCATTGATGGGTATTTAGGTTGATTCCTTTTCTTTCCTATTGTTAATACTGCTGCAATAAACTCATGCATGCATGCGTCTTTATGATAGAATGATGTCTTTTCCTTTGGGTATATATCCAGTAATGGGATTGCTAGGTCAAATGGTAATTCTGCTTTAAGTTATTTGAGAAATCATCACACTGCATTCCACAATGGTTGAACTAATTTACATGTGTATAAGCATTGCCTTCATCTACAACCATGCCAGCATCTGTTATTTTTTGACTTAATAATAGCCATTCTGACTGGAGTGAGATGGTATCTCATTGTGGTTTTGATTTGCATTTCTCTAATGATTAGTGATGCCGAGCATTTTTTCATATGCTTGTGGGCTGGGTGTATGGCTTCTTTAAAAAAGTGTCTGCTTATGCCCTTTGCCTACTTTTTAATGGGGCTGTTTATTAATTTAAGTTTCTTATAGATTCTGGGTATTAGACCTTATCAAATGCATAGTTTGAAAATATTTTCTCCCATTTTGTAGGTTATCTGTATAGTCTGTTGATAGTTTCTTTTTTTTTATTATTATACTTTAAGTTCTGGGGTACATGTGCACAACGTGCAGGTTTGTTAACATAGGTATACATGTGCCATGTTGGTTTGCTGCATCCATCAACTCATCATTTACATTAGGTATTTCTCCTAATGCTATCCCTCCCCCAATCCCCCACCCCTTGACAGGCCCTGGTGTGTGATGTTCCCCTCCCTGTGTCCATGTGTTCTTATTGTTCAACTCCCACTTATGAGTGAGAACATGTGGTGTTTGGTTTTCTCTTCTTGTGTTACTTTGCTGAGAATGATGGTTTCCAGTTTCATCCATGTCCCTGCAAAGGACATGAACTCATCCTTTTTATGGCTGCATAGTATTCCATGGTGTATATGTGCCACATTTTCTTTACCCAGTCTATCATTGATGGGCATTTGGCCTGGTTCCAAGACTTTGCTATTGTAAACAGTGCTGCAATAAACATATATGTGCATGTGTCTTTATATTAGAATGATTTATAATCCTTTGGGTATATACCCAGTAATGGGATTGCTGGGTCAAATGGTATTTCTAGTTCTAGATCCTTGAGGAATCGCCACACTGACTTCCACAATGGTTGAACTAATTTACACTCCCACCAACAGTGTAAAAGCATTTCTATTTCTCCACATCTTCTCCAGGATCTGTTGTTTCCTGACTTTTTAATGATCGCCATCCTAACTGGTGTGAGATGGTATCTCATTGTGGTTTTGATTTGCATTTCTCTAATGACCAGTGATGATGAGCATTTTTTCATCGGTTTGTTGGCTGCATAAATCTCTTCTTTTGAGAAGTGTCTGTTCATATCCTTTGCCCACTTTTTGATCGGGTTGTTTTTTTCTTGTAAATTTCTTTAAGTTCTTTGTAGATTCTGGATATTAGCCCTTTGCCAAATGGACAGATTGCAAAAATTTTCTCCCATTTTGTAGGTTGCCTGTTCACTCTGCTGATAGTTTCTTTCGCTGTGCAGAAGCTCTTTAGTTTAATTAGATCCCATTTGTCTATTTTGGCTTTTGTTGCCATTTCTTTTGGTGTTTTAGTCATGAAGTCTTTGCTCATGCCTATGTCCTGAATGATATTGCCTAGGTTTTTCTCGAGGGTTTTTATGGTTTTAGGTCTTACATTTAAGTCTTTAATCCATCTTGACTTAATTTTTGTATAAGGTGTAAGGAAGGGATCCAGTTTCAGCTTTCTGCATATGACTAGCCAGTTTTCCCAACACCATTTATTAAATAGGGAATCCTTTCCCCATTGCTTGTGTCAGGTTTGTCAAAGATCAGATGGTTGCAGATGTGTGGTGTTATTTCTGATGCTTCTGTTCTGTTCTATTGGTCTATATCTCTGTTTTGGTACTAGTACCATGCTGTTTTGGTTACTGTACCCTTGTAGTGTAGTTTGAAGTCAGGTAGCATGATGCCTCCAGCTTTGTTCTTTTTGCTTAGGATTGTCTTGGCTATGCAGGCTCTTTTTTGGTTCCATATGAAATTTAAAGTAGTTTTTTCCAATTCTATGTAGAAAGCCAGTGGCAGCTTGATGGGGATAGCATTGAATCTGTAGATTACTTTGGGCAGTGTGGCCATTTTCAAGATGTTGATGCTTCCTATCCATGAGCATGGAATGTTCTTCCATTTGTTTGTGTCCTTTTTTATTTCCTTGAGCAGTGCTTTGTAGTTCTCCTTGAAGAGGTCCTTCACATCCCCTGTAAGTTATTTTATTCTCCAGTAGCAATTGTGAATGGGAGTTCACTCACAATTTGGCTCTGCCTGTTATTGGTGTGTAGGAATGCTTGTGATTTTTGCACATTGATTTTGTATCCTAAGACTTTGCTGAATGTTGATAGCTTCTTTTGCTGCGCAGAAGCTCTTCAGTTTAATCAGGTCCCACTTGTCAATTTTTGTTTTTGTCACAATTGCTTTTGATGTTTTTGTCATGAAACCTTTGCCATAGCCTATGTCCAGAATATTATTTCCTTGCTTTTCTTCCAGGATTTTTATAGTTTTACATTTTACATTTTCTGATTTTGCTTATTTCTTTTTTTCTGCTAGCTCTGGGGTTGGTTTGCTCTTGTTTCTCTAGTTTTCCTAGGTGTAATATTAGGTTATTAATTTGGGATATTGCTAACTTTTTGATTGGGTATTTATCTGGTGGTCTGTTGAAGTAGCTTCCTAACAGATCTCATTGTTTCTGTTTTTACAAACAGAGCAGTCTTTCAAAACCAAAAATCTGATCATGTCTTTACACTGCTCAAAACCTTTCATTAGCTTTCCAATTCACATTATAGATATATTTTAATATAAATTATATTACGCTGTATAAAATCTTCTGCGACTTTTTATTTACAATGTCTTAGAAATCTTTTCATGTCAATATCTAGCAATCTACCTCTCTCTTTTTAGCTGTTGCATAATATTACACATTGTGGCTAAAGTTCATTTAGCCATTCTATTAGTGAACATTTAGACTGTTAAGAACTTTTTGCTTTTATAAATCAGGCTGCAACGAACATCCTATATATGCCTCCTTGTTGTCATGTGAAAGTGTTTGTTTCAAGAGGATATCAATAGGTAATAAAAAAATTAATAGCTGCTGCCAAATTGCCTACCAAAGTAGCTGTCCCCACTATATCCCACCAGTGGAGTGTGAAAATACATATTCACTCACACCTTTGCCAATATTTGCATCTAGATGTTCTATACTGTTCCACTGATATATTTTCTATTCCTGCAAACTCATACTATTAAATTCTGGGAATTTCTTGCCTATTCTGTAGCTATGTCTTTAAACATTGTGTTTCCACATTCTCTCCATTTTCTACTTGTGAAAGGTGAAACTTTCGAATCTACACTCTATGTCTCTTAATTTTCCTTTCATACTTACCATTCGTTCAGCTCTTTGTACTGCATCATGGGAGAATTCCTTGGCTTAGTCTTTTAACTAATGAGTTTACTCTTCTGCAGTGTCCATTTTAAAGTATCAACTTCTACTGCCAGTTGCGCCCTCTGGGGAGTGTGTCCTTACAATGCTGCAGCCAGAGCCCAGTCCCAGAGCCTGGGGAGCATGCAAGCCAGGCCAGCGTCCAGTCACTGTTGCATTCAGGCCTTGTGCAAGGGCCAAGGGGGCTTCTGGGAGGCTACTCACAATGTGATCATGGGGGCCAGGCTCCAGCAAGCACACCCTGCCATTGTGCATCATCAAACCCTTTGAACTCAACCACGTTTCCCACGAGGATCTGCCGAGAGGCAATATGTGGAGGGACACAGAGATTTGTCTGCTGGCCAAGACTGTCATTGACCAGGGTAAGCTCATACCAGGTGACGTTATGATGTGACTGACTTCACACAAGCTGAAAAATCTCACCCAGTCTCACTGGCTGTTGCATGGTTTCACCAGGACACTTCCACAGGCTGAAGGCCTAGATTGAATTTATCAGATACACCTGATGATGAACCCGAACATGCAGTTTGAGGTCATCAAGCTACGCCTCACTGTTTGCTGGATTCATCCAGCCAATAGCCTAGTTAACAACCTCGAATTCAACTCTCCAAAACAGTCTGCATTATGACTGACTTTAACAAGAGATTGAAGGTCTACCAATCCCAAATTCAAGTGGTCCTGGAATAATGCCAGAAAAGAGGGGTGTTCAATCTTCAGAAGAGAAACCAACAAGATCTGGCCCAATGTACATGCTTTCCCACAAACAAAAGTTCCCCAAATAAACCAGAAAGCATTAGTTACTCCATAAGGAAAAATGCATATAATTAGCAAGATGTGCTGAACCTCCCCCTTCTTTTCATTTAGAAGGTCCTTGTTCTAAGACTCCAGCATGTAGAAATTCTTTGAAAATTACATCACTTTTATTTCTACTGATTTTATTTTAAATTCTAAGAATGTGTCAAATGAGTCAGATACTAAGATTTATCTTTTGAAATTACGTACTGCGTTTCATTCCGTTATCTTTTATGGGGGTGCAATTCAAAAACATGAGAAATGCCTAAACTTTAAGTATTTTAGAGTAAAATTAAAAGAACAATTTGTAGTAACTTTTGTTCCATATGAGTAAGTGGTTGATAAGGTTACCATGTTTTTCTGGAAAAGTAAAAAAATTATTCCAATTCAGAGGAAGTATCTCATCAGAGTCTTTTGCATAGCTTGATGCCAAAAAGATACTTCTTGGATACGAGACATGGCTTTGTGAGACACTGTACATATAAAATTCCAGAAGAAAAACAATGGGATTTACAGGTCAGTTGCAGAATGCAAATATATTGTTGACTTTAAACAAATAAACCTATTATATAAGCTATATTTGTTTTACTATTGAACATACCTTCAGTTTTATTTTTTGACACAGGGTCTCACTCTGTCACCCAGGCTTGCGTGCTGTGGCATGATTACAGCTCACTGCAGCCTTGACCTCTTGGGTTCAAGTGATCCTCCCAGCTCGGCCTCTCAAAGTGCTGGGATTACAAGCATGAGCCTCTGTGCCTGGCCACCTTCAGTTTTCATACTCAAAAATTTTTAATTTGCTATAAAAATATATCAAATAGCATTTGGGAAAATTTTGATTTGCTATAACTTGCTTTCTTCTGAAAAAACACGTGTACTGGGGGTTATAATGTATGTTAGAAATTGACATTATAAGTTCTTGGATAGGCACCAAAGTTGTATGGATTTTCTTCAATGGAAAATGTAATTGAAGTCTAAGTCTTATGTTTTCAGATGTTACTTAGGTTAAGAAATGTGTTCTCTTTTTGATCTAAGTGTGCAATATGCCTTGATGAATAACAATTAAAATATTTTTTAAAAGCAGCATCAATAAAACAATATTTGTGACACTACATAAAATAAGCATACTTTGTCATTAGGAAATAGAAATAGATGTATGCCTGGGGGAATATTTCTTTGAGCAAAATAGCAGTCATAATTAGTAAATAGGTGTAACAATAAAAAGGCTTTATATGATAGATTAAAAAGGACTAGGAATGTAATTGGGCTTGCTGAAGAAATTTTTATAAGAAAAAAGTTGATAACTGTAGTGTTCACTGATATCCTATCTTAAAGGGAAAATACTCTGATAGTGTGTGTAATCTGAGCAGCTATTTTCAAGCCATTATTTTAGATTCATTAGCGAGATTTGAGGATCCATGTTATCTACTATGGCCTGGTAAGAGGAGTAAGGCAATCTGAGAGGTGGAGAAGAAACCAAATATATCTTAAATGGAATATTTCCTCTTTGCCTAAATCAAATTATAAAAGTCCTTGTATAAACTATTATTAACTGCCTTTGAAAATTTGGCCCATTTTACTCTAGACATTTAAAATACAAATGCCAGCAAGAGTTTCTTATGTTTTTGAGAGAAAAACTTACTTTTCTTTCTTTTGGTTTTATTTTTCACCCATTGTTGATTTTCAAAATGAACCAGGTTTTAAAAAAAGGGTTACAGAAAATATTTCATTATTTCAAATATTTTCTGTCTCATTTGAATATTAATTTCATGTACATCCTAAAAATGGAAACTATTTTTTGACAATCTTAACCATTTTTTTAAAAAAACTTTGTGGGTACGTAGCAGGTATATATATTTATGGAGTACACGAAATGTTTTGATATAGAAATGCAATGGGTAATAATCACATCACGGAAGACAGGGATTCCAGCCCCTCAAGCATTTATCTTTTATATTACAAACAATCCAATTATATTCTTTTAGTTATTTAAAAATGTACAATTAAATTATTATTGACTATAGTCACCCTGTTGTGCTATCAAATACTAGGTCTTATTCATTTATTCCATTTTTTTGTAACTATTAACCATCACTCCCCCTCTTCACCTCCTCACTACCTTTCCTAGCCTCTGGTAACCATCCTTCTACTATTTATCTCCCTGGGTCCAACTGTTTTTATTTTTAGATCTCACAAACGATTAAGAACATGTGATGTTTGTCTTTCTGTGCTTGGCTTATTTCACTTAATATAATGACCTCCAGTTCCATCTATGTTGTTGCAAATGACTGAATCTCATTCTTTTTTACAGCTGAATAGTACTCCACTGTGTATAAGTGCACATTTTCTTTATCCATTCATCTGTTGATGGAAACTTAGGTTGCTTCCAAATCTTGGCTGTTGTGAACAGAGCTGAAACAAACATGGAAGTGCAGATATCTCTTTGATATACTAATTTCCCTTCTTTTGGGTATATACCCAGCAGTGGGATTGCTGGATCACGTGGTAGCTCTATTTTTAGTTTTTTGAGGAACCTCCAAACTGTTCTCCATAGTGGTTGTACTAATGTACGCTCCCATCAACACACTCCCATAACAGAGTTCCCTTTTCTTCACATCCTTACTTGAATTTGTTATTGCCTGTGTTTTGGATATAAGCCATTTCAACTGGGGTGAGATGATATCTCATTGTAGTTTTGATTTCCATTTCTCTGATGGTCAATGATGTTGAGTACCTTTCATGTGTCTATCATATGTATGTCTTGTTTTGAGACATGTCTATTCAAATATTTTACCTATTTTTAAATTGGATTATTAGAACTTTTTTCTATAGAGTTGTTTGAGCTCCTTTTATATTCTGGTTATTAATCCCTTAACAGATGGGTAGTTTGCAAATATTTTCTCCCATTCTGTGGGTTTTCTCTCCACCTTGTTATTTCTTTTGGTATGTAGAAGTTTTTTAACTTCATGTGATTCCATTTGTCCATTTTTGCTTTGGCTGCCTGTGTTTGTGAGGTATTACTCAAGAAATCTTTGCCCAGATTGACGTCCTGGAGAGTTTCCCCAATGTTTTCTTGTAGTAGTTTTATAGTTTGATGTCTTAGATTTAAGTCTTTAATTCATTTTGATTTTTGTATATGGTGAGAGATAGGAGTCTAGTTTCGTTCTTCTGCATGAGGATATCCAGTTTTCCCAGCCCCATTTTTTGAAGATACTGTCTCTAAAAATGTGAACTATCAAACTTAAGAACTATTACTAGTCACTAGGTCATAGGTATACATTAGTCGTTATTATAATAAAATTTAGTTTTGGAAAAAATATCAGTTACATCTACCTATTCATTTTGTTTTGTTTTGTCTTTTTTGAGATGAAGTCTCGCTGTGTTGCCCAGGCTACAGTGCAATGGTGGGATCTCGGCTCACTGCAACCTCAGTCTCCTGGGTTCAAGCAATTCTCCTGCCTCAGCCTCCTGAGTAGCTGGGATTACAGGTGCATGCCACCATGTCTGGTTAATTTTTGTACTTTTAGTAGACGGGGTTTCACTATATTTTGGCCAGGCTGGTCTCAAACTCCTGACCTCAGGTGATCCACCCACGTCAGCCTCCCAAAGAGCTGGGATTACAGGTGTGAGCCACCGTGCCTGGCCTCAATTTTGTATTATAAGCATTAATCTCAACGTCCTCTAGTTGATTTGTTTGTAGCTGCGCTATCTTGTGAATCTTGACTGTCTTCTGTTTTATTAAGATTCTTTGTTAGACTGCATTTTCTGTAAGTGGGTGTCGTGTGCTTGGGAAAATTGTTGCTCTGGACTGTCCTGTGGCCTATTTTCAGGGAAAGTAGAAGACAAGCCACTGGGTGAGATTTCTCTTAGGTATTCTAGTCTGGTTCCCCCGGCAATGACAGCCTCATGACATGGTCATGCTATGCCTCTTTAATTTGGGCTCCCTGGTCACAGCTCCTACCTGGAAGTGGACACTTTGTCACTGCTGTTGGCTCAGGGGTAGATGGAAGGGCATTGATGAAAGAAGATCTATCTGGCCTTTTCTGCAGCAGTGCCCTAAGAACCTACAATGTTGATTGTCCTTAACACCCTCCTGCTTCTGGTGTCTGCCACTTTAGGGGATGGGGCAGTCTTGCTGCTCCCTGCACCTTTTTTTTTTTTTAGCAATACTTCCCTGTGCATGTTTTAGATTGACCTTTCTGTCTTTGATCAATCCAGTGTACATCTCATCCTTTAGGATTTTTTCCCACTTTCTGGTTCACTGAACGTTTCACTTTTTATTCAGGATCACCAGTCAAGCGCCTCGCTGTAGGAGTAAAGAAGCTCTAGGATATACTCAGTCCATCATCCTGACATGCAACCATGGAACCTTCAAAATACCAAGTCATCTAACCTCCTATACCTGTAGCTTTCAAATCTGGCTGCATATGAGAACTAAACGGGGAGGTTTCAGAGAGAATACTGATACTCCAGACATTTTGATTTAGTTGATCAGGGGTGGGGGCATGCACATTGCTGTGTTTGTTTTAAAGCTCCCCAGCTGTGCTAACCACGATCCTAAAATAACAGAGCTGACTACCTCCAAGAGAGTCAGGCTTCAAAATGGTCTTCAGCAGGGGCTGGGAACTACCTGGAAGCCTCACCAGCTGGAACTTACATCACAAAAGTCCAGATCTGCCCTCATAATCACATTTCTCCTCCTACACATGAGTATTTAAGCAATAGATTATCATTATTTTATCGTTAGTCATCATCACGGATAGTTAACATTTTTCGTTATATCTGTGTTACTTATCAAATTTCACACTAGTTAAAGGTTTTTGGAAGCTTGCTTCAATAAACAGCTTTTCCTGTATGGCCAGGTCTTGACGTGATTGGTCAAGTTCCCTGATATGGCTATTGTATTTAATTAAATTCAGCTAATAATATTCATTTTCAAGTGTGCAGGTTGTAACACAACTTTCAATGAAATCACAATGTACTTGTTTTATTTTTTCTAGTCTTCAGTAGCTCTTGTTTGGTTCTAACTAAAAATTGGAAAAATGATAATTAAATGGCTTTTGAAGATAAAGTGAACCCAAGCACAATGCATTTCTCTACACATCAGCAAAAATTCTTATTGGTCACTTACATAAATTTATGTAAACTGAAATGGGAACATGTTTATGTACAATTTTGGGATGTTCTTATTATCCAGTTAGGCTCACAATCTAGGTCTAGGCCTATGGTCTTGTGAGGCCTTTGCACACTTTTGTTGTTGACCAGTACCAGTACCCAACCCCCAGGCCGTGGACTAGTACTGGTCAATGGCCTGTTAGGAACCGGGCTGCACAGCAGAAGGTGAGTGAGCATTATTGCCAGAGCTCTGCCTCCTGTCAGATCAGTGGTGGCATTAGATTGTCATAGGAGTGTGAACCCCACTGCAAACCGTGCATGTGAGCGATCTAGGTTGTGGGCTTTTTATGGGAATCTAATGAATGCCTGATGTTCTGAGGTGGAACAGTTTCATCCCGAAACCATCCCCCCATCATCCACGGAAAAATTGCCTTCCATGAAACTGGTCCCTGCTGCCAAAAAAAGGTTGGGAACTGCTGATCTAGACAACATTATAGTAGTGCCTTATTCAGCAATGGGCAGGGAAACACCAGGCATGAAAAATGAATATTGAGTTAGAATAGGGTTCAGGTAGAAAGCAGGTATTGTGAAGAAAGAAAAAAAAAGGAGGCCATGTGTCAGAAGACTGAATATCATGAAGTGGTGGCACCTCTTCCTTTCAGCAAGCTGAAAAATTTCGGTAATGTCAGGAGACTGGAAAGAATATTCAAGACTGGTGATGGTTGTGGTGGTGGTGAGCTCCAAAGTGGCTAGGATTATTTATAGGCAATCATCAAATGTATGTTTAATAAAGAGAATGTCAGGCCACACAGATGCTGAATTTGGCTTCAAACTGTAAGGCTTTGCGAATTTATCAGATATCCCACTGTCTTAGTTTGCACTGCTGTAACAGAGTACCATAGACTGAATAGCTTGTAAACCACAGAAATTTATTTCTCACAGTCCTGGAGGCTAGAAGTCTGAGATCAAGGTGCAGCATGATCAGGTCCTAGAGAGGGCTCTCTTCTGGGGTGTAGACTTCCAGCTTCTCATATCCTCACATGACAGAAAGGGAGCTGTCTAGCTCTCTGGCCTCTTAAAGGCACTAATTCCATTCATAAGGGCTCTGCTCTCATGACCTAATCACCTCTAAAAGACCCCACCTTCAAATACCATCACATCCAGGATTAGATTTCAACATACGAATTTAGTGGAGGGATGTAAACATTCAGTCCATTAACACAACACCCACTGAGCCAATGTTGCATGGATGGTAAATACCCACTCAACTATGAGTAAGGGAAGAAGTCATAGAATGGAAGAAACAAACAGGAAGCAAGGTTGGATGCTGACTGGAAAGACTCTCTGAGAGGGAAATGGGAAACTGGTTATTTGGCAGAATAAAGAATTCGAAGGTGGAATAAATTAGAAGAAAAACAAGAGAATTGATGGAATTGTAATAGAGGAAAAAGAAATAGATTCACACTCAGAAAGAGCCCTAGTTCTGCCTAATCAATGTTTTTATTTCTCATCAAAAATAATTTCTATTATATCTCCTGAGCATGGAAACATTGGTAAGAACTATTAACTTAGGTCAGTAAAGTGGGGTAGGTAAATTATTGGGAATCAAAATCTTAGTGGAGTTTTCATCTAATAAGAACAGAATCCACTAATGGCCATTTCATGGGGCTATTGCAAGCAGAAACATTGTGTGATATGTCTCCAAATGTGATCATTTCAAATATCATTTGAGAACCCATGAAAATCTTTAGTAAATTTAATAATCCTAGAATCTTCCTTTTTTCTAGTCTCTGTGAAATTGATCTCAAAAGTTAACAAATTTCAGTAATACAGCAATCAGATGACATTTCTATATTTATATGGCGCTTGGGCTCAGTGTTAGCCTTTACAAGTGATGACAAGATTCAGGCTGTAATAACTATAGTCTCACAGCGAAGTTTTCAACTGCAGTCATACAGTGACATTTCAGTCAATGATCAACTGCAAATATGATGGTAGTCCCATAAGATTTTAACGGAACAAAAAATTTCTATCACCTACTGATTTGTGTTATGTAATTCCCTACCGTATTCAGCATAGCAGCTTGCTGTACAGGTTGGGAGTCTAGGAGCAATAGGCTATACTACATAGCCTAGATTGTTAAGTGACACATGATTGTACATTGTAATTTGTTAGGTCTTTTGTTATTTAAAATATCCTCACAAAATTCCAGTAGGCAGGGCCCCTCAGGAGCTGAAGTCATATCAGAAAGTGGTAGTGACTGCTGAGTCTCAATGAGATGCTAAGTGCCACCCAATGCTGCTTCTGCATTTGTGTGCACCAGAAAGGGGAAAATCTCAAGTTCTCAAAATAAAACAAATGAAAAATCCAACAGCAACAAAAAGCAGCCACACATAACAACAATTTGAGTTTCTTTCAGGGACACTGTCCTTCCATTTGAATAGCTTTATGCTCCGGGACTCCTGTTGGATCTGCTGTGAGCTGTTTTTTTGGTTTTTGTTTTGCTTTTGTTTTTGTTTTTTTTTCCCTGAGCAGAGCTTGCCTTAAACCATGGTTTGTGGACCATCCTTTATTAAGGAATAAAGCCCTCCTATTGCCCACAGACCCTTCCTCTCTTGATGGTAGTCTTGGAAAGGGGAACACGGTCTTCTACCTCACAGTTAACACTGAGGCTTAGAATCATCTCGGAAGACTTAACACAGTGACTGGTAGTCATTCCAGGATAAAAATGACGGATATTAGAGGGCAGAGAGCATGATGATTACCTATAGTGTGGACAGTGGTAAGGCGATGGGGGTCGGAAGCAGGAGGGAGGGCAAGAAAATGATATCGAAAGGGAGATGATGGAAGGATAACCTTCTGCCATATCTGCCTAAGGCAAGGCTGGGTGACAGTAGTTTTTTTAGTCCAGCAAACCTTCCCACACCCACTCATAAAGTGATCTCTAATTCTCTGGCACAACGGGTGCTTGCCACATGTAATTCTTGGAAACTGCTAAGTTTCCTTGTGCGGGTAATTTGTAACACTTACAAAACTACTTCTCCTCCTGGGGCTGCTGCTATGGCTTCCTGGGAAGAGTGTCCACTCCTGTGCTGTGATGGATCCCAGCTGCAGATTGCCCGGGCTTTGCTCATCACCACACGGCTATCATGTCATAAGCATGTTCATACATGTGTTTTGGGGAAGTCATGTGATTATTTCTTCCAGCTGTACAGCCAGCTAAGTGTTATGGGCCAGAGGTAGGTTTGAAATTTAGTCATTAGACCCACCATCAGCATGAACTATTGGGTAAATGCTCATGAGAACATGTTTACACCTGTGTGTGTGTGTGGGGGGGGGGTGTGTACGTTGGGGGTGTGTGTGTAGGAAGAGAGGGTGGCTCATCTCTGAACACTTTTAAAGGGTAAAAATCCCAAGCATGCCTCACTCAGGGGCCTCAGCTCATGCCCCACTTGAGCTGCATTAGTGAGCTTGTGCATTCTTAGGTAAGTACATACTTAGTACAGTTTCCTAAGGGAAGCCGAGCCACAAGTACCTGACTGCTTACTTAGCATTTGGACACCTGACACAATCCACTTGCTCCCATCTTCCTAAAGACACAGCACGCAGTTGCATCTGTGGTTATCCACAGTGAAGCTTTGCCAGTCAACTCAGTGGGTCTGCATGCTCAATCTGACCTTACAACAGTCAAACAGAGCCTCGCTGAGGCTTTGGATGAAAGGTCACACTCTCCCTCCCAATACACTCAATGAATTGCTATTGTGTTTGGAGTGCCCTGCCCACTGTCACCACCTATTTTAAACAGCACATGACTCTGACTCACAGAAAAGAGCAAAGAACTGTATGAAGGCTGTATAACATGCTGCACACCCACTCCCTTGGGCAAGGGCCCAAAAACACTCAGGCCTCTGAGTGTCTTAGGTGAGAACCCTTTCCTCCTCTGGCATCTCTGAACAGATCCAGTGAGTGAGATTACTGAGATTTTGCAACAAACAAGCAAACATTTTAAAATATCTCCCAAAAATACAAGTTGACAACTTAAACAAGAATGTGGGGCAAAAAAAAAAAAAAACAGTCGTCATTTATAGCTTGATGTCTTCTATGATATAGTTAGCTATGCCCAGATGCTGTGGGTGGGAAGAAGCCTAAAAGACTCCCCTTCAACAGGGGTTCTGAGGCTGCCAAAGAGGGCCTCATTAAAGGGGCCAGTGGCTCCAGGTGATATCGTGGAATATAGTCCAGTTCTCTTCTCCACTGGATCTTTTCTTTGCCAGATTAATTCTCAGAGGTTGTTTTCATGAGAGCCCCTTTAGCAGAAAGGTGTGAAATCCACTCATATTAGCTTACATAAATTGTCTATTGTGTGGGGACAGCAGAGAGAAGGGAGAAAGCTTACTGTAGGTATAAAAAAGTCTTTAGGGAAACTTAGAATTGCTAAAGAGCTAGACCTTAGTAGGGGCTAGAACTGGGACCCCTCAGAAGCCCTCTACGTCCTTCACTTTAGGCAGGGTTCACTGACCCCACTGCCTGTAGGGCTCACACATGTGAAATAGTGGGGTCTAAAAAGGAAACTTGCTTATACCACTCAGCCTCAGGGCCTGGGGAGCTGTGGAGAGAGATGGGGAATCTGGCCACTGAAATAAAACAAAATTCTCTGTTCATTGAGTCTCCTGTGAGTTTGCTGAAAGTTGTTCAATTATTCTGAGCAGCAGGTGAGTCTGGGACAGGCCTCTTGGTCCTCTGGATGGACACTTATGGGAGCATGTGTGTGATCTTGAAATGTATGCTCTAAAAGTCTGAAAAGTCTCAAATGCACCTCAAGTCTGGCCTCTCTGGTTCAGCATATTCTTTCTTAGATAACCACAATTTCCATGCAGTTTGCTCTGGAAGGCCCACCTAGTTTTAAATGTGAAATACTTCAGTTTTTAAGTGTTGGCAATCATTTAAATTTCAAACCTCACAGGCCAAACAAAACATGTCGTGTATCAGATACGTCCTGTGGGTGGCTGGTTTGTGGTGACTGGTACCTCATCATACACAGTCCACACATCTGTTTCTTTATGGTCCTCAACCAAATTGGCAAGTTCTATATGTCTCTAAGCTCAGAATTCCTGAAGAGTAATTTATTTGGTCTCTGGCTTGGTTAGGGGC
The DNA here is from genome assembly GCF_006542625.1 of Nomascus leucogenys. Taxonomy (NCBI): domain Eukaryota; kingdom Metazoa; phylum Chordata; class Mammalia; order Primates; family Hylobatidae; genus Nomascus; species Nomascus leucogenys. The sequence continues at coordinate 123,395,522 of NC_044382.1, forward strand.
CATTCCTGGTTCAATCACATGGTACATAGAACTGCCATTGTTAGAAGTTGTAGGTGAGGAGTGGGTGTGGTAGATAAACTGACTGAAAGTCTGCTATCACTGTTGGATGTTTCCAGATTTGTTTCCTCTTTGGATCATGTTCTTGAACTCAGAAGGAGCAGAGGATTTGTCTGGTTTGAAATTTCTGAAACTTTCTAAGTAAAATGAATCAGCAGTCATCAGTTGCCCCATGAAAATGTCCCAGAATGCATAGGTAGAGCTGGCATCTTACTCCAACGGGGACTGACACTGGCTCCTTCTCCACCAATTACGTCTCAGTTTTTGAGAAAATTGATGAAGTGGGCCATGACCAGAGCTTTTCTTGTTGCCAGGATGCCCCTTTTCTTTTTCTTCACATTTCCAAACTATGCCTCTCTTCCTTACTAATGTTTGTTTCGAAATAGGTCTGTGTCTGATGACCTTTCCTGTAGGAAGAGTTCCAGAATATTCTCTCACCAGTAAGAAAAAGAATTGGAAATTGACAGTTTCTGAAATGAGTTTATTGTCTTCACACAGTTCTCATTTTCAGAAAAGCGGGAAGGACTGGCAATGCTGCACACTCTCTGTGCCTGCTTGGTCTGCTCACATCATTTGCATTCTGATCCAGCATTTTCCACTGCATTTTCAAAGCCACTCATAATCTGTGTAGTATAAAAAATAGCATTTCTCAACTTCGCAAAGATTTCTTTTCAAACATTCTATTTCTGGAAGGTAGAACCAGTGTTCTTTGCTGCTTTTTCTACCCACCCACAGCAGGGTACAGAGTCACCCTATCTGACATGGGCCAGAACACCTGAGTGTGGGTCCAGCTCTCCGTTTATTGGCTGCTCTGAAAGCATCAGTGTATTCATTAGTAAAAACATAGGAAATAATGGGACAAAAAATAAATTAGACGGATTCCTTTAGGTTTGGAGGGGGGATTATAAAGCCTTTGGGAAAACTTATGAATTACTTTACCTCTTAGGGGAATTCCTAGACCAGGAATTCATCCATGCCTGGGACTGGAACACACATATATGGTTTTGGAGAAAACCCCAAGAGCATATACATGTGCTCCAGTCTCCATCTGTTTTTAACCCAGACACTTGGGATAACCCCAAGAAACTGAAAGACTCTGGAGTAAGTCCCAAAGCCTTGGGCTGTGGTCTGGGAGCCTCTAATCTCCAACATTTCAAAGAAGAATCAATCATATACTGTGTAGTACATTGATAGTTCCTCTTTTTCTTTTCGTTTACTGCTTGAAAATAATTGAAGCCTAGAAGTCTACCCTGGTGTGGTGGACATTTAATTTTCTGCCAGCCATCTCCCTGACCCTGATAACAATACACTAATTTACCCTTAAACTCCTCCCCTTCTCCCCCACTCATCTGAGGTGACTCTGGCTCCAGGCTTGGGTATTGGATCTGGACTTGGAAAATCAAAATCTGGACTTGGATTGGTTCAGAGCTGGGAAAGTGCCCCAGGCTGGGCCATGAAAATCAGCCCTGAGATTGTTGGTGCCTTACTCTGGGGTTGCTAAGCTTGTAGATGGAACTCTTGGTGATCATCTTTACCACCTTGTAGGGAATACCTGCCTGTGAATGAAACTAACACAGAGGAAAGCAGGAGTGAGTGGGAAAGAGACAATGATTGTGTCTTTCATGCATTCACTGTCTAAAGACCTGGATCAAACTGTGCCTGAAACCACCCACTGAACTTTCCAGTTACAAGGATCAATAAATTCTGATTTTTCTTTGAGCCAGTTTGAGTTGGGCATGTATTTCATAAACAAAATTGTCAAGACTAATATAGCTGGTCTAGTGAGAAATTCATAGATCCAATTTGTCTAGTGACAAATCCATAGATCCATGTATACCTCCCTTCGTCTCTTAGACTTCATCAACTCACATTAATCTATGTGAGAATCCACCCCTGTATCAACCCTGGAACTTGCCACTTCTTAGCTATGAGCTTTCTTGATTATCCTACAGTAATCCTTTCTGTAGGACCATGGGGTTGCCAAGGTTCAGATTTTATCACTGAAGCAAACAGCCAGCAACTAAGATTACTTCCAACAGAAATAACTGTCCTAAAATTAAAGCACCAAGTAAGTTTCTCCTTTGAGCTTCACAAGGCCTTGAGAGCCTTTGGAACAAATGTCATCTCTCCTGCCATCTGCCTTATGGCTCAGGCTATCCTGCTGCTATCTTCCCACTGTGTTTCCATCCCACTCCCTTAAGCCGAGCTCTCAAGCTCCAGGAAAGAATCAAAATAAACCTTTGCCTTCATATGGAGTATGAGTAAATAAACTCCTGGACATATGCCACATCCTGTCAGAGCACGTGTGTCCTCGTTCATCTGCAAGAAACAAACAACCTGGCTAAAACCACTCGGAGGCCATTGAGTGTTCCTGGACTCTATGTTCAGGGAGACTATCAATATCAACCCCAGAGCTGGCACAGAGAATCCCTAGCTGGATTAGCCATCCCTGAGGAGATCTTTCCTGGGTTCTCATCTCCTCTGAATTTCTGCATGGATCCTGGGAAGACTAGGTCCTTGAATATTCAGTAAAATTATACATTTATGAGGCGGGGAAGGGGAAAGGAATGGGAGTGAAAGAGATGGAGAGGAAAGAGAGAGGTGGACAGGGAAGGGGAGGCTGAAGGGGAGCCACTAATACCTTTACTATACCATTTAAATTAGTACAGACTAGAAATTAGACTGCACCTTAAATATTAGGATAGTAATACTAAAGAAAATTTAATGAGTGCAAACTCTTCGTGCTATTAATTTATGCCTAGGTTGAAAAAAAGAAGCATTGTTTACAGGATTTGCTTTTACAAACAATACTTTCTTGCATGTGTAACTACAAAATGAAGTCCTGACTCTGGGATTATTGTCAATGACTCTATACACCTTAACTTTTGATAGATAATACCAAATAGATGGTGTTTTATTCACAATAAATAATAAGTTATGTGTATCCAATAGCATTAAGTCCATTTGCATATAACTAAAAACCTAAAGTAACTGTGGCTTAACCACATAAAGGTTTATTCTTGTTTGATAAAATAAGCCCAGAGGTAGGCAGTTCAAAGTCGCCAGAGTCCTCAGAAGGAGCACTAGGCTCCTCCTATCTTTCTGCTTGGCCACATGAGGTATGTGGGTTTCATCCTCAAGACCACCTCATGGTCTAGCATGGTTACTGGAACTCTATACCTCATATCTGTATTCCAGGCATAAGGAAAGAGTGAGGGGAGAAGAAAAGAAGGACACACCACTCAGATGAGTCAGTTCCCTCTAAGGAGCCTTCCAGGAAGCCCCACCTAACATTTCTGCTCACACTACATGGCCACACCTCATAAGGGAGGCTGGGAGATGTAGTCTTTATTTTGGGTAACAATGAAGTGTGCAAAACAAAGTTCAGCTACTAAGAAAGAAAAAGAGAAGGGAGGCAATTTTCCTCTCTGACAACATCATTACTCATCTTGGTTAATTCCAAAGTGCTTCTTTTTTTCAATTTTTTAGCATAAAGAGCTGAATATATACATTTAAAATAAACAAAAAAAGTTCTTCCACAACTCCCACCTTCTTGTAGCTGTTTCATCTATTATGTGCACATTTGGATGTCTTCATCCTAGTGCAATAGGAAAGTTACTCTACTTGAGCAGAACAGACCATGTAGCTCTGAAAGAAGTTTCTGGTACATGGCACTAGCAGTTATCAACACAAATAAAGCCCCAGCTCCATGTATAAGGAGCTCAAGAACTCATCATGAAGCTTTAAGAAGTATCAACTCAAAGCCAGTATTGTTTCCACTAGCCCCTTCCTACTCCCCAATATTTTTAAAGCAAACTCCAGTCATATAATTTCATTTGTAAGTATCTCAGCACATAACTCTAAAAGGACTAAAAAAAAAAAACCACACTACTCTTATCACATGTAAAGTAATAATAATTTGTTAATGCAAGAAGTCACTGATCAATTTTCCAAGTCTCAAACTTTTTAACAATTTGCTCGAATCAAGGATCCAAATGATATTCCTATGTTGCAATTGGTAGCTATATTTAAGTCTCCTTTAACTCATAGCTTTCTCTTCTATCTCTTGTTTTCTTACAATTAAAAACATTTTTATGGAAAATTTAAAACACAGACAGAAGCCTGTAGGCATTTGAATTTTGCAATCAATTGTCTAACTGGCACTCAGATCTGCTCCCTTTAATGCATCTCCAAACTCCTCCCCTCAACTCCTTCTCTGGGTCACCATCATCTCTTCTAGACCACTATAATGGCCTCCTAACAGGCATTCCAGTCACACTTCAACCTCTACCTGGCACAAATCTGGCCTTTCACCCCTCTGCTTAAACAGAAAGAGTAAAATTAATAAAGCCATTGACAAAGAACCCATGATATTTATTTTCTTGTGTTGTTCAAAAACTTGCCTCTGAAGGAAGTTTCCAAATGTGACTTTAGCAAACAACCGATGTTCACCTGAATACACATCAGATATCAAACACTACACTAAAATATTTGGGTGATAGAAACCCCTACCTGTTGCACAAACAGGGTCAATTGATCTGGGCCCTGGTGCATGCATTCTCTTTGCTAATGTTGGGGCTTCAGGAAATGTCCAGGGTATTGTCACAGTATAGCTTCCTGGTTCACATTCTGTATCCCTCCTGTTGTGACAGCTGTTTCCTGATCTGGTTCCTGTCTTCTGGGTTTGTCTCTACTCGCATATCTGAGTATCTCTGCTTTCAACATGCCTTTTGGTTGCTGGTTTTTACCCCCTGTTCCGAGATCCCAGCTTGTCTCTCCCCTTCCCAGGTTTGGACCTACCCCCTTTCAGAACTGTCATTTCTAACAGACTTCACTTACCCATTCTGCCGAAACATATACACACACTACCATCGCCACCACCAAAGACATATGTGTTTGGATCATTTTTCCTTAATTAGCTATACTGAATTATCACCATCCCTCCTACTGTGTTCTGCCCTGAAGGAATTAATGGCCTAGGGAAGCAATAATACAGATCGGTATATACACAATAGCAGTGCCCCTTCTCTCACATGAATGTGAAAACAATGTCCAGCCTGGCTTGGAGATCTGGGATTTGGGTTAATAGAGATGCCCCAGGGTGATGAGTCATCAGAATTTACTGTACTTACTAAGGTATAGTGTGTATTCAAATGTAAGTTTAGCTTGGTGACAAAGACTTAATCATCAAGTCTTGTTTCATCAGGTATTGGATAAATTATACTTTTAAAATCCTAGGTTTGAATCTGTACAGCAGCCAAAGAAGGGTGACAACAGGGGAAATAGTTACTTTTCCAGTTTGTTTATTCTATTTTCTTCCCCTAACCTGATCCCAAATGTTCTTAAAGTATCTGTGCAAAATGGCCCTCCAAAATCATTTTCTCCCTAGTACTCTCTATCTCTGCTTCCTTCAGTGGCGTAAATGAGTGTCTTCCCAGTGGCTACTCTTCAGCTGAACTTTCTGCCTTCCAGAAATAGAGCTTGGCTCTAGCCTGCTAATCCTGTGTCCTGTGAAATACCCCAGCAGGGAGGGGCAGGCTACTGTGCCCGGGTATTATGTAAGACTCTACACACCAGGAGCAGCGCCCAACAGACGCCAGACTGCCCCAGGCAGGGCCCTCACAGTGGTCCCAGAGCCTTCCCATCCCCGTCAGCACAGGGACATGCCAGCTATTGGCCACACAGAGTGGGTCATTTAACATCTTGTTTGTTATTTTTACTACAGTGCTGGCTACTATTTTACAAGGAAATCTGAGGAAACGTATCCTTCCACCTGCTAAGTCCAGATTAGGAAAATAAGTAGCCTTTGAAAGAATAAAGGTCTTTATACGGCTGGGGAACTGGGACTGAAACCCAGTTCTCTCTCAGACTGTCAGGAGCAGTGCTTAAAAGGTTGCATGCACCCTGGGCCACACAAATGTCAATTATTTAGCCACAAAATCTTTGCGCTGGAGAGAATCTTAGTAAGAGAGATTATCCAGTGCTACCTTCTCATAGCTCTAGTTAAAGAATGTTAGGGTAAGTGCCTAATAGACATTTCTACCTCCCCAGTGAATGCTCAGTAGTGCTCACATCCTCCTCCCCGTGAGCACCCACAAGGATGGAGAAGGAGGGGCTAGAACAGCTGAACACACACCCCCCACTCCATTTCAGACAAAGGCTTAAGAGGAAGACTGGAAGTAACAGCAACACTGAGATGTGGGGGTAATCTGTAGTTCTGCTTCTCCTTTCTACTCCTAGCTTCCATTTCCATGGGAAATAAGGGGAGGTGATCCTTTGGGTAACATAAAAAATGCCATTTCTAGTTAATGTAGATGTAGTTGAAAAGGTAGATAATCTGATAAAATATTTTTCTCAAATGAATCCATTCAGCTCCATTGTTTGATTCATTTATTCATGTTATTATCTCTGATACGTTAAAATGTCAAGAAGGAAAAGGTCATTTGCACACACATGCAGTCTCCCTGTCAGAATTTGAGCTACCAGACCTCACCAAAGGAAACTAATCACAGTTCCTTTCTCTTGCAGGCACAGATGGCAGCTCTGGGGGCAAGATGCTCTCCAAGGCCTGGCAAGAAGGAAGGGTCCAGTTACTCGCACCCAGTTGTCTAGAGCATGTTTGATTAGGCAACTTTTAGCAGTCGTCCTCAGCTGTGCATATGAAAATGGCTCCTTAATTCATGTATAATATCTAGGTATGTAGAATTAAGACATCCTTTTGAATACCATATTTCAGAAACAACTCTTCTTTGGCATTTACAATTTATGGAACAAAATGACAAACAGGGCTGGAATCAGCGGTATGTAGGTAAATGTTTAACAACTGGCTCTGCAAGAAAACAAAGCTCTGATTTGTAGTGTTTGCCATTTTCTATGGTGTAAATACTCCCATTTTGGCAAAGTTCAAGTTACCAACCAAAACTCACTGAATTGGATTTGGGAAGAGATGCACACAATTGGCTCTTGTGGGCAGGTATGTGGCAGTGCCAGCCAGCATCAGCACACTGCTAGCTAAAAGAGTCAACAACAAATCATTTCCTGTCCCTTCTAGGACATCTTACTTTTCCTAAACAAGTACAGAATGGCTCCAAAAGGAAAATAACACTTCACCTCACTAAAGGAGCTACAGCTGTTTTTATTTTTATTTTATTTATTCTAGTCAAATAAAAGGAGCAAGTCAGGCACTTCCGGGCAACACTGTTGCATCCTGGTCTCTTCACTGCCCAGGACTGATTTGATTTCTACTTTGGGATTCTGCTAAAGTCCGGATAACTTTGGGCTGACTTGATAAGAATCTGTGGACCCAAGAGAAGCAGAACAGCATAATGATTGAGTATAGAATTTAGATTCCAAACAAAGTTCCAAGTCAATTTTATCTAGAGAATACAATAAGCAATTCAAGTAAGATCCATGGCCTCTCTAAATTGGAGTAAATTTGTAATATAACAAACTCATAGTGTAGATGTGAAGATTAAGTAAGAAATGTATACAAGGCATTTAGCTCAGCATCTGGCACAGAGTGCTCCATAAATAGTAACTAGGATCATGATTATTCCTATTACCTGGCCTGGTTTTTATTTCAGCAATGTCTGTACCTCACTTGCCTATTAAGTCCCATCCTATAAGCGATCAAGGCATCTGCTTCTACTGCAGACTGCCAGGGCTCGTCTTCTGTCTCATAAGGCAAGAGAGTTCTAAGGTGAGACATCAGGTATGTAGTCCATAGCCAGATATTTTCTGTTTAGAAGAAACATGGCAACAGAATTATCAGCAGTAAGGCCAAGCTGTCAACAACAAACCGAGGGTCTTCAGAAGTGGGAGCCTCAGTGAGGAGTGGGGCTGTGGACATATTAGGCTCTGAACTTCTAACACCCTAGCCTGAACTTGGTTGTTAGGCAGCAGCTCTTCCCCTGTGTCCACTGGTTCTCTCATGGATCCCAACCTCGCCTCCCTTCATCCCTCTGCCTAGACTCTCCCCTCTCCATTCCTGTGCTGAAATTCCCCAGCCCCTGCTTCCTCCCTAGACCCACCCTGCACAGGAGCAGAAACAACTTCCAAAGCTAATTGCAATCCTTCTGTTTATGAATCATTTTATGGTTTTCAAACTCTTTTGCTTCCATATATGTTTTGACCTTATCAAAAGCCACTAAGCAAGGCAGGGCTGACTTTATTACCCTCTTTTCATACACACACACACACACACACACACACACACACAAAAAAAAAAAATTGTGTCCCAGAGAGGGTAACTGGCCAAAGGTCAATGTTTGTGGCAGAGCCACCAGCCCTTGGGTTTAGGTCTCCCTCTAGCATACCTTTTCATTACAGCAGGATTCTGAGCAAAAGCCAGTTTTATCTATCAAGCCCCAAGCTGGAGAGAAACACCATCCCAGTGCCTGTATTATCAGGTTCATTAATTCTATCAGCTTTCCCTGCTCTGTGTCTGAACACACTGTCCCCACACTACCTTTGGCTGAAATAACTTTCTGAGCCTGACTAGTTCTTTGGTGATGAGAACAGAGCTGTGGCCCCTCTGCTTTGCCTAAATGGACACTTAGCTGGGTGAATCATGGAAAGACTTCTGGAATTCTCCGAGGAAAATTATTAAACAAACACTAGCTTGGAAGGACCTAAGGGATTATCTAGCCCAGCTTCGAACTGGATCAATGAATCAAGGCAGAGAGACTGAGGGACATGAAGTCCTTGGACTGGCTGGCCAGTGGCTGAAGATGGTAAATAGACCTCAACTCTCCTAACTCCCTGTGCAAAGCTCTTTCACCTTAGGCCAAGACTCTTTCTTGGATGTATAACCCTCTTCTAAAGACTTGGGATTTTCAGTTATTTAAGCAGAAGAAAAAAAAAACAAGAAAAAGGCAAGGTTGTAAACCCAAATGTGGAAAACAAATGTTGGCTCTTCTCTTTCTATCACAAGATCCTGCTGTTTCTTTATTCATTATGCGCAATGCAAAGATGAGAAAATGACAACTAAAGAAAACCACATTTTATACATAGAGCACTACACCTTTAAACATACTGTGACATTTTTCTTGAAATATATGACTAACTCTAAAATAATGAGATTTTCTTTTTCAAATGAGACCTAATGTCTGAATTAGTAGAAACATCAAGCTCAGAATGCTTGAGAACTCTTTGGAATTCTCTTCAGAACCTATGGCTCAGTCTTTTGCATGTCTTTAGTGAAACGAGGCTCCATCTTGGTGAAATTGTACTCTTAGCGCCTTCTCCTGCAAAAGCCCCCCAAAATACTTCTTCCTCTTTCCATTGTGGAATTCAGAAGATGTTGATGTGGATCTGAGACTTTTTAGCTGCAGGAAGTCAGTAGATTTTGATAAACCCATTACGTCTCAGGTGGAGAGAGACATAGAGCTATGTATGAGCCTTGCTGCTCATTCTCAAAAGAGCAAAATTAGTTTCCCTTCAAGACCAGGTAAATTATTCCAGTGAGGTTTAATGAGTGACCCCCTTCTAATATGGGGGTTCAAATCTCATGTCAAAACGTAATCCCCACATGTCAGGGACAGACCCAATGGAAGGTGATTTGACTGTGTGCGCAGTTTTCCCCATGCTGTTCTCGTGATAGTGAGTGAGATCTTATGGAATCTAATGGTTTAAAAGTGTGGCACTTTCTCCCTTGCTCTCTCTCTCCTGCTGCCTTGTGAAGAAAGGGCTTGCTTCTCCTTCACCTCCTGCCGTGACTGTAAGTTTCCTGAGACCTCCCCAGCCATGCAGAACTGTGAGCCAATCAAACCTTACCCAGTCTCAGTAGTTTTTTATAGCAGTGTGAAGATGGACTAATACAACTTCTTCCCTCCTCCCAATCTTCTAAAATGCTTGCTGAGCCCAAAAATTTCTTTTAAAAGCGATTGCATATAGAAGAGGAAGGGTGAGACTGAGGAGGGAGAGAGATTACCAAAGTAGGGAAGACTTTCATTCTGCAATAAAAGATTTTTTTAAAATTAAAGGTAAACCCCTGGCTGAGTAACCTAGTTGAGGGACTTCCAGGAGACAGCAAAGCAACACATTTTTGTGTAAATAAACTATTTGCAGAGTCTCCCTTGGTTTGGAGAGTGTGGAAAGCTGAAGACAAAATGACAAACACCCTCATGAAAAGGAATAATGTCTACCAATGGTGGGGGAAGAGCCCTTTAGGGCTCTTTTTTCCCCCAACTTATTCAGGACAAAAAGTAATAATGACAGCAGAGGAGGGTGTATCATATAACCAATGAGGCCTAAGTTTCAGGTTTCCTCAATTGCACCAGCTCCTTTCAAGGCTCTCTAGCTAATTTTATATTTCTATATGTTTTCTTTTTCTTAAGGAAGGCCTCCCAGATTAAATAAATTTCAATGGGCAAAATTTGGATTGGCCCGAGTGTGCCAGGTAGACATTCTGTAGCAGAGTTACACGTGTAGACCACTCTGATGTGAGTCACGGATGAAAATGCTTAAATGTGCTTCTTGGGTGTGCAAGAAGGACCATACGTATTTTTTATAAATCAACCTGATTTCCATTTGGAAGCCCCACTCTGCTAGGTGGTACACACACATGCACACACACATGCACACACACACACTACTCCCAGGATGGCTGCTCTGCCCATGCTTGAGACTCAGCAATTGCTGCTGGCACTGAGAACTCCAGAGCATGTGTCCTCATCTCTTCCAGCACAGCATGCAACCATCTCCTTTGAGCATTAGCTGCTTCCTTGAGCTCTTAGAATGAAAGGCACATTCTCTGCTTGACATTCAAAAACCTCTTCTGCTATGGGAGAATAATCTCCCCCTCTCTGACAGTATCCTCCAAGTCACTTGCCTCTTCTCTCAACCTTATCCTCTTTCTTATTCTTTTATGATAATCTTTTGGTGTATTATCCCATAGTATGGTGATTAACAAATCAAATATTGGTTTGTCTTTCCATGTGGCAGAAGGCCCCAATCAGCAAACTCTCCCCAAAAGAGAGGAGACTTTACATTAAGTTCTTTTAGTGCAGACAAAAAAACAGAGAGGGGAAAGCAAACAGTATGGTTCCATAAGATAGAATGATTATTTTTATAAGGTCATATGTCATCATATGTAGCTGATCTTGCCTCATCAGTTCTCCAAACACTGGGAGAAAAGGCTGTTTTAAGGCAGAAGAGAAAGCCTCTGATGAATTTAGACGGTGTGGGAGATATTGCAACGGAAGACTACAGGTCCCACATAAGGAAGTGCTCATTTCTAGGCTTGATCCTGGGGCCAGTGAAAAACTCTCTAAGGGAGTACTCCCCTTGCTATATATGGTTGGCCCAAATATAAACCAGGCTTGTTTTTCAGCTTCATACTTAGTGAGTCAATATTTGCAAAAATGCTGCAAATATCACCTTATGGAAATGTTATTACAGTGTTCTTGTGGTTTACTTTTATCGTTTGCTTGTTGTTTTTCTACTCCAAGTTTATTATAAGGCCTCTTTCAGGCAGTTTTTCAGCCTGACGTAGAATGGTATGGTTCAGTGCATAAACAGCCATACACGCCCTCTCATGTCCAGAATTGATCAAGTCAACTCTGACTTCTCATTTCCTTAGACAGGATTGCCCCAGTCCCAAAGGGCAGGAAAGCTGGCACAGTAGGTATTTACCCAGTGTGGTATGCAGGGGTAGTGCAACCATACTGTGCAAAGACCCCAGCACGAAGAAGAAAAGTGCACTCTTTCTACAAATTGGGACCAGTTCTCTGTTGTTTCTGTTCTGTTTGTTTTTGGCGCACTGTTTCCTGATGCAACGGAATCCATTCTGCATTAACAGAACAAACAAGTGCATTGGAGGGTCTTGTGCTCAAAGATGTGATGATTAGATTCAGTGATGAATTAAATCTTTTAGGGAAAATGAGCCTCTCTTAGGGTTCCTCCTGAGGGCTATGTAAACTGTGATACTAATCTAGCAGGGTGTCTACACTCCTGAGGATTGATAGCTTCCAGTTCAGGTTTGGGTGCCACCAACTCGCCCAAACAACTCTCTTGCTAATAATGTTTTAGATTCCCCTAATAATACCCAGCTTAGGCCTGAGCATACCAGATAAATTGAAACAATAGTTATCAGTTGATTCTACCTCTCTATATTCAGCTTGTAACTAACACACCCCAGAAGAGAAATTCCTCCCGCATTAACCTGCTGACACTGGCCACGATTTCAAGCATACTTTGAGTTTTCTGTCACTCTCATTGTTTTGTATCTCAGAAACCCACTGGTGCCTGTCTCTACATTTAATCATCTGACACTTTTAAGCCTTTAGTAATAGCACCATCAAGTTTACCCAGGATGTTTACCATCAGTTACTCATCACAGTACAACTGTAAGGCAGGTAGCTGTTGGGACTGCATTTTATGGGACAGGAAACATACCCCAAATGATGACACACAGGGAATCTGAGGCAGAACCATGATCCAAATTCTAGATACTAAAGCTGTACCTGACCCAATACAGTAAATGCTACTGCATTAGGTGAATTTTCATCACTGTATAGTTGACCTGTTACTCAAAGCACTGCCTTCTCTACAAAACCTTTTTCCAACCACTCCAGTCCACAGTGACTCTCTCCTGAAGCATCCCTCCCCAGCTCCTTCCCAAACTCCAGACATATTTTCTTTGTGTATTATATTCATATTTAATCACATCCTCTCTGTATAGTCAATCGTTTTCAGGGTATATTACCTTCTTTCTGGAATATGATCTCCTCAGGGATACTTGGATTCGTATTCCTCCATCATTCCTAGCACTGTGCTTATTCCCAGATGGGCCTGAAAATGCACTGTCCTGTGGCCACCGCTGGCCTGGCTGGCTGCTGAAGATGATAAACTGAACTAGGACGTGCTTCTCAGCTTGAACACATAGACTACCCACTGCCAGGTACCGCCTCCCTGGTGGACTCCTCTTAACCAAGCAGGTAACAGCCATTGCCTCTCTTCAGTCCTTGCAGGAGTCTTGTACTGTAACCTGCCCTCTTGGCCTCACAAGTTCATGCGTAAGCAGGTCATGAGCTAACCTTGAATTGAGCACCCACGAATTGCCAGCTTGCCCTGGGGAGCTGGGTAGCAAAGACAGAGCTGAGTAAGGCTGGCCTCTGTGTTCAAACCAACAAGCTCTAGAGTGTCTAATTATTTCTAGAGATGCTGCTCTGCTGTGGCAGATCTACACCTGTCTACTCAGCAAGCATCCCATTTAACTTGTACATGCAGGGAAAGCAAAAAGGCACGTTCACTTTTACAAAAGGTAAAAATGTTCAATGTAGAACATTTGGGAAATAAGTCTATAAAATTATAAAGCTATCCATTTTATATTTAGCCAAATATAAAATTGATATTTATCCAAATATAAAAGTACAAAGCTATCCCTGGTTGTTTATCTCACCACCCAGAAATAAACAACATTAACATCTTAGTATAGTCTTTCTAGCCTTATTTTTCTTTATAAAATATTTTTCTCACATAGCTGAAATTGTACAGTTTTATAACCTGATTTGTTTCACTTGACATTAGTATTTCACTTAGCATTTTCTCATGCTTCTGCTACTATATTGTTCATATGTCATGTTAATATTACTGGAGTGTGCTACTGAGAAACCTGTCCCAAATCATTCCACTGTAATTTTTTCAGGAAACAGTCAAACTCTCTTTCTGCTGGAGAAAATAAATATCATTTCTCATGACAAACCTAAGTTTTTCAGCTATATAAAAATGGCCTGTGTGGCTGACAATTGATGCCCCACTCTTATTTCTCTGGATCTAATCACTTGGAGATATGGCAGACTCTTTTCTTGCCAGCTGACGGTTTCTCATCTAAAGCACCAAGACTTTCTTCTTCTCTGCCTTGGGGTTTTCTCCAAGATTCAAAGCCCTAGGAGCAATCTTCAACCAATGAGTGGAGAGTTGGTAGATAAGTACCCCATTTGCTTGACCCTCCTTGGCAAGGTTTGGAAGCCATTCTATTCAGTTACTCTAAGGTTCCTGGAAAGACTAATCCCCAGGTGCCCACTTGGGTGGAATTCACATACCATTGACATTTTCCCCTTTCCTGTCTTGCCATTCCCACTTAGTCAGTGATGCACTCTGAGGCCCACTCCTGAGTTGGCCTTGTTTCACGTCTGTTTTGAGGGAGGATCAGACCCAAACAAAAACAGTTATCTAAAAGCTTATCAAGAAAGAATGTAGAGGAGAAAAATATTGTTTCACATCTGGCCAATAAATTATTTACTACTACTAATCAGGTGCCCTGTGTGGAAAATAGAAGAGCTTACATCACTAACTTAGACTGTCCGAAACCCTTTCTGAGCCATCCTTATTCCCTTCCAGCTCCTTTGAAAATTCTCTCCATAATTTTGTGCAAAAATAGAATGGTAGTTCCCATTTCTTTGGTGGTCATTCTTTAGAACACACTTATTGTTTGTCTTCAGAGCTATTTAGAAACAGCCCTGTCACCTTCAGTGGCTGTTCTGTGAAGAATCTGGAGGCACACTAATTTGAAATGTCAGTGGATTTAAACAGACTGAAGTGTCTGTTAAATCCAACCAATAGGTTAATAGTCTTTGTTTATACAGCTGTGTTTTGATATAAACCTGCAGGAGCAGTTGAGTACCACATAAATAACTTACTGAGGAGTGCTTGAGGCCAATTCATGAAGCAATAGATGTTTCAAATAAATTAGAGAGCCAAAGAGTCTTTGAAACCTCAAACTGTTTACAAAAGAACTGAGACTTTGTCTTCCCTCACAAAATAATGTGAACCCTTAGCACACTTCTGGACATTCTCTACTAAGAAGGAGTCCATATCCCAGTGATTTAAGAGCCCAGGGCCCTTCCCTATTGCCTTTTTCTTAGAACCTTCATTTCCTACACTAGTATGCCTTTTTCTCCTTCAGTACTTGCTTTTATGCTACTTGTTATTTAGAAACAGATCAAAATCTTCAGAAGCTAAGTTATGGTACATCATCCATTCCTCACTGATACATAATTGAAAATCAACACAATTCTGAATCACAAAATAAGTATAAGAAAGATGACAAGGTTCTGATATTTCTTGTGATGAATACTTTGATACTTTTTTGAAATATCAAATATATTTCAAAAATATTTCTTTTCTACTACCTTCTGCATGGGCTGAGTTTGCCTATTCAGTAACTTCACCAGTGACATGTCTGAGATTATGAATAAGTTTGCAGTGTAGAATTATGAACTGAAAAGCTAACTGAAGACCCAAGTCATATAATTAACTATACCTCATATATATGCTATGCTAAGAGTCAAAGATTAGAAGCAAAGGCAGGTGGTGAATTGATTTAAAAGGAAAGTGGGATGTCTTGTCAGCATTTGTAACTGTGATAAAATGAGGGTGTTACCAGTGAAAAACAAATTAATCTCCACATCACCAAACAGGTATCCTCAGCAGCTTCTCTAATAGCTCCTGAAAACAAATTGACATTAAGATAGCAAGCAGAAAGATCTGGTAGCACAGCTAATTAATCAGCACTCACATTGGGTTTGTTTGCAAAAAATCTTAGCTTTCTTTGACATAAGATGAATGGTAGCAGACCTTCCAAGTAATTTAAATGGATTAAGATAAAACACCCAACCTTAGGGCTCTTTTAACTGACAAGGAGAACAAGGGGAGAAATCAAACACAAATTATATCAAAGAACAAAAGAGGGTAGAAGCTTATGGCTCATATATCTAGGAAACCCAACGTCTTTGGGGAAGTCCAGGGACTTCAGGCAAGGCTGGATCCAGGGGCTCCAACAGTGCCATCAGAGCAACATTTCTCTCTCTCCCTTCCTCCATTACAGGTGCTAGAGTTTATGAGTTATTCCACAGACTGGAGCCTCTTCTTCACAGTTCCAGTGAGACCCAGGACTTACCCAACTCGGCACAGATTGCACTACTTGCTCATCCCTTCGTCTCAGACTCTTAGCCTGACAGTCATGCTCAGTCCTCAATCTGCAGGTCAGGCTGCCCACATACATATGACCAAAAATGAGAGAGGTATGGTTTCCCAAGAGATGCTGAGCAAGCAAGGAAAGATGTTCACTCTGATGTCTTGCCCCTCATTTATACTATACATTGATTGAAGGAGCAACCATGTAATGTATTTTCATGCTCAAAGCAGCTATCATGGATCCTTCTCGCTAGTAGGTACCCATCTCCACTTATTGACCAGTTGATTGACTGGTGTAGAACACTCAGCAACTAGTGGGTTTTCCTTTGAGCAAAGCCCACACAATGACCGTTTGCAGCAAGAACCCAGAATCTCACTAAACGTAATTCTCACATACACAGGTTTCTAACGAGTCTTTGTAGATGCCTACCTATCTTGGAAAGGATTTTAACTTCAAATATAAAGCCCAAAGGCAGATCAGTTTGGATAACTGACTCCATTTGCATACAGATGCCCAGCAACCCATAAGAGCATTTTTGAGTGGTGAACTGTGGCTGGTCCTATATACAGGTAGTGGCAGCTACTTACATAACATTTTGACAACTCTCCTAAGCACTTTCAAGTCTCTAATTTCCCTGTCACCCATCAATCAAAACCTGTGTGGTACGGTATTATAGAAAAAACATATTTTAGGAGACCGAAGCAGGAAGATGGCTTGAGTCTAGGAGTTCAAAACCAGCGTAGGCAACATAGGGAGACCCCACCTCTACCAAAAAAGAAAAGATTAGCTGGGTGTGGTGGTGCATGCCTGTGGTCCTAGCTACTCAGGAGACTGAAGCAGGAGGATCACTTGGGCCTGGGAGGTTGAGGCTGCAGTGGGCTGTGACTGCACCACTGCTCTCCAGCCTGAGCAACAGAATGAGACTCTGTCTCAAAAAAAGAAAAAGAAAAAACATTGGGTTGGGATGGCTTCTAGTGACCACCCTGCTCTAAATTGGTTAATAAGATGTGTGATTTTCAGCAAGTCACTTTGTCTCTCTGAGTATCAGTGACCTCATCTATAAAGCAAGGAATTCATTCTCTTCAAGTTCCGGCATTCTGTAAGCTCTCCAACAGAGTAGTAGTTCTCAACCTTGGCTTCATGTTAGAGAAAGCTTGAGAGCTTTAAAAATAACGCTGATTTCTAGCCATGACCTGTACAAATTACATAAGAATTTCTGGTGATGGGACCCAGGCATCAATACATGTTTTAAATTTCCCCAGGTGATTCCAACGTGCAGCCAAGGTGAGAATCACTATTGTGTTTCACTCCGTAATCTTCTAGAAGAGCAAACTGACAGAATCAGAAAAGATCCCCAGCTAAATACTTCCCAGTATCCTGTCTGCAGCCAATGTGGGCCTGCAGCTAGCAGCATCTGCCATCAGCATTTCACTTGCTGCATTAGAAATTATTTTCTTTTATTGATGCTCCTAGTGCCATCTGGCACTCAGCATATTCCAGGGAGAGCTTCCAGAATTAGGCCATCATTGTGGTTCATGCTAGATTCTTAGTAAAAATGGTTTACCTTAAATCATTTCAGCCAAAGTATATTTTTCACTATTAAGAGAATAGAAAACTTCAAGGTACACTATATTTTGCATAATGACCTAAGAAATGAGAGGCACCCAAGTGATAGCTTAATCTTTTCCCTCCTCTTATGTAATAACACATATTTTTGTTCAATTACATGAATCATCAAATTCACTGTAACATCAGAATACATTGAAAAACAGGGGGAAGTACAATCCTTAGCAATTAGCTGCTTTTTAAAAGAAAAAAGTCATAATCAGTTGAGCTTTCTATAGCTTGATAATACTAACCAGCACTTAAGTCACTTTCAATGAGAGGTTGTTCTGTTTCATTGAACCTTTTTTCCTAGGGGAAAAAAAATTTGCTATACAATTTCATGAGTCACATCCATACCTCCTGCCACATAATCACATGTTCCATGCAAACCTGTCTCCCACGTACAAGGGCTTGCTTTTCACCTTTGTTTGTTTCTTCTTGTCTCTGCTTTGTGAGCTCTGATGCCCTTTGAAAGTAGCAAGACAGAAATAACCTGGCTTGAAGTTTCAGAAAGTTGCCTTGTCTTTATGAAGCTTTATTCACTTACAGGCTTCTAAAAATATATCTGACAGGATTCAAAAACATAACATAAATGAAGTCAATGAAAAGATGAGCCCTCTTCACTCTTCTCCTTTTTCCTAAGCCTTAAAACAAGCAACCGTTGCAGTGATTAAATAAAAATAAGGGCCTCTTGATAAACCATGTTAGCATTATTTTTCTTCAGAGAGGCTCAAACTCATGACATATATTTCCCTCTTTGTGTAGTGAGGTCCCTGAATGTAAAAGGGGTCTTGTGCCTGATTTATATGGCTTCAAATCCAGTAAACCCTACACGTTCTTGTAGATTGCAATTCTATGGGTATGCTCCAAATTTATGGTTCTGCAAAAACCCTCCCCAGCGTGATTTCCCATAGTCATTTGGACTTTGGCTTCTTTTAATTAATCACACTAATAACACAAGACACCCATTCTCCCATGGCAACACTTACATGCGGTTAAGTAGAAGTCACCCCTTTTGAAGGAGTTAGTTCACCCTTCTCTCTGCCACTCCTTCACTCTCTTATGTCACCATTTCTTCTTTGGGATATTATACTTAGGAAAGCCTCCTCTGCTCTCAGGTTTCTTGAAACCTTCTGGGAGTTTTAAGGACCTTGTATTAGTTAGGGTTTTCTAGAGCAATAGAACCAACAGGATAGATTAAAATATAGATATATATATTCTATATATACACACGTATATGTACACAGGTACACATACATATATGCATATATACACACACATGGGGAATGGCGGGGAGAGAGAATGATGTCAAGAAATAAGCTTTTGCAACTGTAGAGACCGGCAAGTTCAAAATATGTAGGGCAAGCTGGCATTTCAGGTAAGAGTTGAGCTTGCAATCTTGAGTCTGCAAGTTAGGAACTACGGCAGACTTTCTATGTTAGTCTTTAGACAGGATTCCTTTTACTTTGTGAAACTTCAGTATCTGCTCTTAAGGCCTTCAACTGATTGGATAAGGCCCATGCACATTATTATGCTGTAGTGGGTGCTTATAACTTTATGTTGCCTTGGCATCTATT
This sequence comes from Nomascus leucogenys, assembly GCF_006542625.1. Lineage (NCBI taxonomy): Eukaryota > Metazoa > Chordata > Mammalia > Primates > Hylobatidae > Nomascus > Nomascus leucogenys. The sequence continues at coordinate 123,414,680 of NC_044382.1, forward strand.
TGTAAATATAAGTTTAACTTTCTCATACCAGAAGCAGGTCTCAGTCACCGTTGATGCAGTTTCCAATACTATATCCCACCCAAACATTTCTAGCCAGTGGTCAGAGATAGAATTCAGGGGCATCTCTCCTGCCTAGCAGGCTGGGTTTCCTGCTTTCCCACTGCTTCCTATAAACAGACCAATTAAATATTTGTCCATGAACTTAAAGTGACCACCGCTCAGTCACACTGTAGAACTAGTGCCTGTTTTCTGTAAACCCACCGGTTAAAGCTCCCCACAGGAAACCTGTTTGAATAATGCCCTGGACCCAATAAAGGCATTGGCCCACTGGTTCCTTCACTCTCTCTGTCTCTTTGTCTTTTCTCCCTGACTTCCATGTGTGTATGGCCTCCACATATGCTGTATATTCTCTAGGGTCTGTAAGTACTAAAAACTTTAAAACTGGCCAGGCACGGTGGCTCACGCCTGTAATCCCAGCACTTTGAGGCCGAGGCGAGTGGATCACTTGAGGTCAGGAGACTAGCCTGGTCATCATGCTGAAACCCCATCTCTACTAAAAATACAAAAATTAGGCTGGAGGGAACCTGGGAGGCAGAGGTTGCAGTGAGCCAAGATTCCACCACTGCACTCCAGCCTGGAGGATGGAGCGAGACTCTGTCTCAAAAATAAATAAATAAATAAATAAATAAATAAATAAATAAATAAATAAATAAAATAAAACTAACACATGATTGTTCTGTCATTGAAGCTGTGCCTACAATCCAACCCCTGATGCCAAGGCTGCCTGAAAGGGACCCATGCAAGTAGATTCCCTCCTGGGGCTCTTTGGTCTGGACCTCTTAGCTGCTGGGGACAGTAAATAGGAACTAACATGGTAGAGTTTCATTCCAAACAGATTAGTCTGCTTTAATAAAAGTCTACAGAGTATAAACATTAACCACATTTTTAAAGTACTTTTACAGCAACATCTAATAACTTAACTTTGGTCACACAAAAATACTTGAAACTTTTTCTTCCCTCCTCCCCTGTTTATACATTTTTTGCCTTACTTTAAGATCTTTACCTATTATTTGTTCCTTAGCCACCAATTATAACTGTTTTTTACCTTTTTTATTTTAAATCTTCGTAATAAAGGATTGAAAATTTTACATAGCAATGGGGTATTCTGAGTTTTATTATAAATTTACCACTACTGGTGAGTTTTATACTTTCATGTGTTTTCATGAGAGCAATTATTATCCTTTTGTTTCCAGTTGAAACACCTTTTTAAGCATGTGTTATAAATCCAGTCTAGTGGTGATAAATTTCCTTGGTTTTTGTTTGTCTGGGATGGTTTGTATTTCTCCTTAATTTCTGAAAAACAAATTTGCTAGGAATAAAAATCTCATCTGTTAGGTTTTTTTTCTTTCAGCACTCGGCATACATCATCCCATTCTCTCCTAGCATACAAGGCTTCTGCGGAGAAATTTTCTCATAGTCTAACATGAATATTCTTGTATGTGACTTGACACTTTTCTCTTACAGCTTTCTCTCTTTGTTTTTTGGCTGTTTGATTATAATCTGCCTCAGAGAGGATCTTTTTGAGTTGAATCTAATTGAGGACTTTAAGCTTCCTGAATCTGGATGTCCTTATCTCTCCTCAGATTTGGGATTTTTTTCAACTCTTACTTTGTTAGATTTTCTGTGCCCTTCTCCACCCTTCTCCCTCTGACTCTACTATAATGCAAAAATTTGTTTAATGGTGTCTCATAAGTCCAATAACCTTTCTTCATTCTTTTTTATTCTTATTTTCTTCTTTTTGACTGGGTTATTTCAAAAGGTCTGTCTTCAAGTTCAAAAATTATTTCTTCTGCTTGATCTAGTCTGCTGTTGAAACTCTCAGTTGTATAATTCATTTATTGAATTCTTCAGTTTCAAGATTTCTGTTTGGTTCTTTTTGTAATTTCTTTTTGTGGAATTTCTCATTCAGATCATAAATTGCTTTCCTGATTTCATTGAATTGCTTGTCTGTATTCCCTTGTATCTTGCTAAGATCTCCCTAAGATCATTATTTTGAATTAATTTTAGGCATTTTATAAACATCCTTTTATTTGGGGTCTGCTGTTGGAGATTGCTCCTTTGGGGGTGTCATGTTTTCTTGCTTTTTAACATTTCTTGTTTTCCTATATTGATATTTGCATATCTAGCAGAATTGTCACTTTTTCTGATTTTGTGGAGTAGTTTTCATAGGGAGAGACTTTTTCATATAGATGGGTCCTACAGTACTGGTTGGTAATGACACATTGGCTTTGGTTCTGGGTGGACTTGGTGGTGTAGTCTCCGTGCAGTTTCTTCAGCTATAATGTTTGTAAGTGATAGCTGTGATTGCCTCAATGGCTTAGGCTATGGGAGTTTGTGATGACAGCAGCATGGTTTTGCTGGGGGCAGGTGTGTTGGGCTGGTTGTTGGGGTACACCAGCCAACTGTATAGCTGTCTTTTCAGGGAGCAGGGTTGCTGACACTCTGGCTGAGGCAGGCCAGCTGGCTATGCACTAACTTCCCCACACTGCAGGTCTGCCTGTTCCCCAGAGGTGCCTTTTGGGTTTGGATGCCAGGGTCCCACTCATTCTGTTTAGCGTCTGGGCAGTGAGTTCATGATGATTTATGCACCTCTGTGAACTTGATGGAATGATGGTGGGGCAAGGGAATCAGTGGCTACTGGCTGCCAGGGCAAAATGCAGTCTAACAGTGGTCTCTAGCAGTGGGTCTGCTTTCAAGATGGTGCCAAGACACAGCAGCTTAGGTTACAGAGATTACAGGATGCACAATGTGGGCTCCTATTCTGAGGGAATGCATTTACATCAACTCCTGGCAACTGTCCAAATGGGATTTGGGCCTGTAAGGATTGGGGGACTTTTCTATAGCAAGGACAACTGGCGTCTGTGGTAGCAATGGGGACCACAGAGGATCTCCAGCTCACTTTTTCCCCATAAGAATCTGCTCCCTGCCATCCCCTAACTCCAGGCTGCATCTGGTAGGGAAGACAGCATGGCAGGGGCGGGGTGCCTTGCTCCCCTCTTTATGGTGCAATCTGGGAATTCTGTGCTTCATAGGTATATTGTTGCTCTGCTGGTACTCTACAGCATCATTCCTCAGTCCCTCCAGTCAAAATACAGTCTTTTACTTGTTTCCATCCCCTTTTGTTGGGGGACAAGTGCCAGGCAACTCTAGTTTGCCCTGTTGTTCACAATAGTCTCCCACTTACTCTTAAATGTTTTTGTCTCCTGACTTCTGTGCTACACTCCCATCTAACTGAAGCTGCTCACTGGAGATTTCTTGATGACTGATTAGTTATCAGATTCTCTTGGGGCCACACTGTCCTTGGCCTTCAGCTGCATTTGGGGTTGTTACTGCATCTTTCTTCTTGGCTCTTTTGCTGATCCTGTATTTTCAGGATCCTCTTCTTTATCTGACGTCTTAAATGCAGGCATTTCCCTAAAGTTTTCTCCTCAGTTGAATTCTCTTCTCCCCCACAATCTTCTTAAAAATTTTATCTACCCTCGGAGGTTCCAAGATGGCTGAATAGCAACAGCTCCAGTCTACAGCTCCCAGTGTGAGTGACAGAGAAGATGGGTGATTTCTGCATTTCCAAGTGAGATACGGGGTTCATCTCACTGGGGCTTGTCAGACAGTGGGAGCAACCCAAGGAGAGTAAGCCGAAGCAGGGTGGGGCATCACCTCACCCAGGACATGCAAGGGGTTGGGGAATTCCCCTTCTTAGCCAAAGGAAGCCATGACAGATGGTACCTGGAAAATAGGGACACTCCTACCCTAATACTACACTTTTCCAATGGTCTTAGCAAACGGCACACCAGGAGATTATATCCCGCGCCTGGCTCAGAGTATTCCACGCCCATGGAGCCTCACTCACTGCTAGCACAGCAGTCTGAGATGGAACTGCAAGGTGGCAACAAGGCTTGGGGAGGGAGGGGCATCCGCCATTGCTGAGGCTTGAGAAGGTAAACAAGGTGGCCGGAAAGCTTGAACTGGTTGAAGCCCACCGCTGCTCAAGGAGGCCTGCCTGCCTCTGTAGACTCCACCTCTGGGGGCTGAGCATAGCTGAACAAAAGGAAGCAGAAACTTCTGCAGACTTAAATGTCCCTGTCTGACAGCTTTGAAGAGAGTAGTGGTCCTCCCAGCATGGAGTTTGAGATCTGAGAATGGACAGACTGCCTTCTCAAGTGGGTCCCTGATCCCCGAGTAGCCTAACTGAGAGGCAACTTCCAGTAGGGGCCGACTGATACCTCACACTGCTGGGTGCCCCTCCGAGATGAAGTTTCCAAGGGAAGGATCAGGCAGCAACATTTATCATTCTACAATATTTGCTGTTCTGCCACCTCCACTGGTGATACCCAGGCAAACAGGGTCTGGAGTGGACCTCCAGCAAATTCCAACAGACCTGCAGCTGAGGGTCCTGACTGTTAGAAGAAAAACTAACAAACAGAAAGGACATCCACACCAAAACACCATCTGTACATCACCATCATCAAAGACCAAAGGTAGATAAAACCACAAAGATGGGGAGAAACCGGAGCAGAAAAGCAGAAAATTCTAAAAATCAGAGCGCCTCTTCTCCTTCAAAGGAACGCAGCTCCTTACCAGCAATGGAACAAAGCTGATGGAGAATGACTTTGATGAGTTCAGAGAAGAAGGCTTCAGACAACTGGTAATAACAAACTTCTCAGAGCTAAAGGAGGATGTTTGAACCCATCACAAAGAAGCTAAAAACCTCAAAAAAAGATTAGACAAACGGCTAACTAGAATAAACAGTGTAGAGAAGACCTTAAATGACCTGATGGAGCTGAAAACCATGGCATGAGAACTACGTGATGCATGCACAAGCTTTGGTAGCCAATTCGATCAAGTGGAAGAAAGGGTACCAGTGACTAAAGATCAAATGAATGAAGCGAGAAGAGAAGTTTAGAGAAAAAAGAGTAAAAAGAAAAGAATAAAGCCTCCGAGAAATGTGGGACTATGTGAAAAGACCAAATTTACGTCTGACTGGTGTGCTTGAAAGTGACGGAGAGAATGGAACCAGGTTGGAAAACACTTCAGGATATTATCCAGGAGAACTTCCCCAACCTAGCAAGGCAGGCCAACATTCAAATTCAGGAGATACAGAGAATGCCACAAAGATACTCCTCGAGAAGAGCAACTCCAAGACACATAATTGTTAGATTCACCAAAGTTGAACTCAAGGGAAAAAATGTTAAGGGCAGCCAGAGAGAAAGGTCAGGTTACCCACAAAGGGAAGCCCATCAGATTAACAGCAGATCTCTCAGCAGAAACTCTACAAGCCAGAAAAGAGTGGAGGCCAATATTCAACATTCCTGAAGAAAAGAATTTTCAACCCAGAATTTCATATCCAGCCATACTAAGCTTCATAACTGAAGGAGAAATAAAATCCTTTGCAGACAGGCAAATACTGAGAGATTTTGTCACCACCAGGCCTTACAAGAGCTCCTGAAGGAAGCACTAAACATGGAAAGGAACAACAGGTACCAGCCACTGCAAAAACATGACAAATTATAAAGACCATCGATGCAGTAGAAACTGCATCAACTACTGAGCAAAATAACCAGCTAACATCATAATGACAGGATCAAATTCACACATAAGAATATTAACCTTAAAGGTAAATAGGCTAAATGTCCCAATAAAAGACACAGACTGGCAAATTGGATAAAGAGTCAAGACCCATCAGTGTGCTGTATTCAGGAGACCCATCTCACATGAAGAGACACACAGAGGCTCAAAATAAAGGGATGGAGGAAGATCTATCAAGCAAATGGAAAACAAAAAAAAGCAGGGGTTGTAATCCTAGTCTAGAGGGGCACCCGGCCATATGAGGTGCCAGTCTCTGTCCTAGTCTCTGATAAAACAGACTTTAAACCAACAAAGATCCAAAGAGACAAAGAAGGCCATTACATAATGGTAAAGGGATCAATTCAACAAGAAGAGCTAACTCTCCTAAATGTATATGTACCTAATACAGGAGCACCCAGATTCATAAAGCAAGTCCTTAGAGACCTACAAAGAGACTTAAACTCCCACACAGTAATAATGGGAGACTTTAACACCCCACTGTCAACATTAGACAGATCAACAAGACAGAAAGTTAACAAGGATATCCAGGAATTGAACTCAGCTCTGCACCAAGCAGACCTAACAGATATCTACAGAACTCTCCACCCCAAATCAACAGAATATACATTCTTCTCAGCACCACATTGCACTTATTCCAAAATTGAACACATAGTTGGAAGTAAAGCACTCCTCAGCAAATGTAAAAGAAGAGAAATCATAACAAACTGTCTCTCAGACCACAGTGCAAACAAACTAGAACTCAGGATTAAGAAACTCATTCGAAACCACTCAACTACATGTAAACTGAACAACATGCTCCCGAATGACTATGAAGTCAGAATGATGTCATGACTTCAGACAAAATGAAGGCAGAAATAAAGATGTTCTTTGAAACCAATGAAAACAAAGACACAACATAACAGAATCTCTGGGACACATTTAAAGCAGGGAGTAGAGGGATATTTATACCACTAAATGCCCACAACAGAAAACAGGAAAGATCTAAAATTGACATCCCAACATCATAATTAAAAGAACTAGAGAAGCAAGAGCAAACACATTCAAAAGCTAGCAGAAGGCAAGAAATAACTGAGATCAGAACAGAAATGAAGGAGATAGAGACACAAAAAAACCCTTCAAAAAATCAATGAATCCAGGAGCTGGTTTTCTGAAAAGATCTACAAAATTGATAGACTGCTAGCAAGACTAACACCAAAGAAAAAAGAGAAGAATCAAATAGATGCAATAAAAAATGATAAAGGGGATATCACTACTGATCCCACAGAAATACAAACCACTATCAGAGAATACTATAAACACCTCTACGCAAATAAACTAGAAAAACTAGAAGAAATGGATAAATTCCTGGACACATACCCCCTCCCAAGACTAAACCAGGAAGAAGTTGACTCCCTGAATAGACCAATAACACATTCTGAAATTGAGGCAAAACTTAATAGCCTACCAATAAAAAACAGTCCAGGACCAAACGGATTCTCAGCTGAATTCTAACAGAGGTAGAAGGAAATAAAGGTTATTCAATTAGGAAAAGAGGAAGTCAAATTGTCCCTGTTTGCAGATAACATGATTGTATATTTAGAAAACCTAATTGTCTCAGCCCAAAAGAGGAGCTGGTACCATTCCTTCTGACACTATTCCAATCAACAGAAAAAGAGGGAATCCTCCCTAACTCATTTTATGAGGCCAGCATCATCCTGATAGCAAAGCCCAGCAGACACACAGCAAAAAAAAGAGAGTTTTAGACCAATATCCCTGATGAACATTGATGCAAAAATCCTTAAGAAAATACTGGCAAACTGAATCCAGCAGCACATCAAAAAGCTTATCCACCATGATCAAGTGGGCTTCATCCCTGGGATGCAAGGCTGGTACAACATACACAAATCAATAAATGTAATCCATCATATAAACAGAACCAAAGACAAATACCAAATGATTATCTCAATAGACGCAGAGAAGACCTTTTACAAAATTCAACAGCCCTTCATGCTAAAAACTCTCAATAAACTAGGTATTGATGGGATGTATCTCAAAATAATAAGAGCTATTTATGACAAGCCCACAGCCAATATCATACTGAATGGGCAAAAACTGGAAGCATTCCCTTTGAAAACTGGCACAAGACAGGGATGCCCTCTCTCACCACTCCTGTTCAACATAGTGTTGGAAGTTCTCGCCAGGGTAATCAGGCAGGGGAAAGAAATAAACGGTATTCAATTATAAAAAGAGGAAGTAAAATTGTCCGTTTGCAGATGACATGGTTGTATATGTAGAAAACTCATCGTCTCATCCCAAAATCTCCTTAAGTTGATAAGCAACTTCAGCAAAGTCTCAGGATACAAAATCAATGTGCAAAAATCACAAGCATTCCTATACACCAATAACAGACAAACAGAGAGCCAAATCATGAGTGAACTCCCATTCACAATTGCTTCAAAGAGAATAAAATACCTAGGAATCTAATTTACAAGGGATGTGAAAGACCTCTTCAAGGAGAACTACAAACTACTGCTCAGTGAAATAAAAGAGGACACAAACAAATGGAAGAACATCCCTTGCTCATGGATAGGAAGAATCAATATTGTGAAAATGGCCATACCACCCAAGGTAATTTATAGATTCAATGCCATCCCCATCAAACTGCCAATGACTTTCTTCACAGAATTGTAAAAAACTACTTTAAAGTTCATATGGAACCAAAAAAGAGTCCACATTGCCAAGACAATCCTAAGCCAAAAGAACAAACCTGGAGACATCACGTTAGCTGACTTCAAACTACACTACAAGGCTACAGTAACCAAAACAGCATGGTACTGGTACCAAAACAGAGATATAGACCAATAGAAGAGAACAGAGGCATCAGAAATAACACCACACATCTACAACCATCTGATATCTGACAAACCTGACAAAAACAAGAAATGGGGAAAAGATTCCTTATTTAATAAATGGTGTTGGGAAAACTGGCTAGTCATATGTAGAAAGCTGAAACTGGATCCCTTCCTTACACCTCATACAAAAATTAAGTCAAGATGGATTAAAGACTTAAATGTAAGACCTAAAACCATAAAAACCCTAGAAGAAAACCTAGGCAATACCATTCAGGATGTAGGCATGGGTAAGGACTTCATGACTTAAACACCAAAAGCAATGGCAACAAAAGCCAAAATTGACAAATGGGATCTAAATAAACTAAAGAGCTTCTGCACAGCAAAAGAAACTACCATCAGGGTGAACAGGCAACCTACAGAATGGGAGAAAATTTTTACAATCTACCCATCTGACAAAGGGCTAATATCCAGAATCTACAAAGAACTTAAACAAATTTACAAGAAAAAAATCAAACAACTCCATCAAAAAGTGGGCAAAGGATATGAACAGACACTTCTCAAAAGAAGACATTTATGCAACCAACAGACACATGAAAAAATGCTCATCATCACTGACCATCAGAGAAATGCAAATCAAAACCACAATGAGATACCATCTCACACCAGTTAGAATGGCCATCATTAAAAAGTCAGGAAACAACAGGTGCTTTAGAGGATGTGGAGAAACAGCAACACTTTTACACTGTTGGTGGGATTGTAAACTAGTTCAACCATTGTAGAAGACAGTGTGGCAATTCCTCAGGAATCTAGAACTAGAAATACCATTTGACCCAGCCATGCCATTACTGGGTATATACCCAAAGGATTATAAATCATTCTACTGCAAAGACACGTGCACACATATATTTGTTGCGGCACTATTCACAATAGGAAAGACTTGGAACCAACCAAATGTCCATCAGTGATGGACTGGATTAAGAAAACATGGCATATATACACCATGGAATACTATGCAGCCATAAAAAAGGATGAGTTCATCTCCTTTGTAGGGACATGGATGAAGCTGGAAACCACCATTCTGAGCAAACTATCACAAGGACAGAAAACCAAACACCACATGTTCTCACTCATAGGTGGGAATTGAACAGTGAGAACACTTGGACACAGGGTGCGGAATATCACACACTGGGGCCTGTCATGGGGTGGGGGGAGGGGGAGGGATAGCATTAGGAGATATAGTTAATGTAAATGATGAGTCAGTGGGTGCAGCACGCCAACATGGCACATGTATACATATGTAACAAACCTGCACATTGTGCACATGTACCCTAGAACTTAAAGTATAATTAAAGAAAAAAGAAAAAGAATTTTGTCTACCCTCTAACTTCATCATCTTGATAAGAAAGACTCCAAAATGTGCATCTCTAATTTGAAACTTTCTCAATAGCTCTAGACTAATATGTATTTTTTAAATATTCAGGACCTTTTCACTTGACTGCCACCCTAGTACCTAAATCTCAGTATGCCAAAAATTGATTGTGTAGAGAAAAGAAAGAGAGATCAGACGGTTACTTTGTCTATGTAGAAACGGAAGACATAAGAAACTCCATTTTGACCTGTACCCTAAACAATTGCTTTGCCCTGAGATGCTGTTAATCTGTAACTTTGCCCCAACCTTGAGCTCACAGAAACATGTGTGGTATGGAATCAAGGTTTAAGGGATCTACGGCTGTGCAAGATGTGCCTTGTTAACAACACATTTACAGGCAGTATGCTTGATAAAAGTCATCGCCATTCTCCGGTCTTGATAAACCAGGGGCACAATGTACCGCGGAAGGCCGCAGGGACCTCTGCCCTGGAAAGCCGGGTATTGTCCAAGGTTTCTCCCCATGTGATAGTCTGAAATATGGCCTCATGGGATGGGAAAGACCTGACCGTCCCCCAGCCTGACACCCATGAAGGGCCTCTGCTGAGGAGGATTAGTAGAAGAGGAAGTCCTCTTGCAGTTGAGATAGAGGAAGGCCACTGTCTCCTGCCTGCCCCTGGGAACTGAATGTCTCGGTATAAAACCCGATTGTATCTTTGTTAAATTCTGAGTTAGGAGAAAAGCCACCCTATGGCGGGAGGCGAGACGTGTTGGCAGCAATGCTGCTCTGTTACTCTTTACTTCACTGAGATGTTTGGGTGGAGAAAAGCATAAATCTGGCCTACGTGCACATCCAGACATAGTACCTTCCCTTGAACTTATTTGTGACACAGATTCATTTGCTCACGTATTTTCTTGCTGACCTTCTCCCCACTATCACCCTGCTCTCCTGCCGCATTCCTCTTGCTGAGATAGTGAAAATAGCAATTAATAAATACTGAGGGAACTCAGAGACTGGTGCCAGCGCAGGTCCTCCGTATGCTGAGTGCCGGTCCCCTGGGCCCACTTTTCTTTCTCTGTACTTTGTCTTCGTGTCTTCTTTTCTCAGTCTCTTGTCCCGCCTGATGAGAAATACCCACAGGTATGGAGGGGCTGGCTCCCTTCACATTGTCCACCTCCTTGCTAAATTGTGTGTGTATATGTGTGTATATGTATATATATATATATGTATATATGTATATATATATGTATTTTCCAAGAACTCAGGCTTAAACTCTAGGGGAATTTTCTGATCACTGTATTGCCTTAGCCCCGACATTGACCCTGTTTCCAAGCACTATTCATTCTACCAGTCCAGTGTTTCAGTCTCTCACTTGGTCCTCTTCTTTCACGTTCTCACTGTCACCAATCTGGTAAAGGCTCTTCATTCTCATCTTCTTTCTTGCAATAACGACCTCATTGTTCTTGCTCCACCTGGCAAATGAGCCTCTGGGATGCTTCCAATCACACTGGTTTTTCATTCTCCACACTTTTACTCAGGTGCTTTCCTCAGCATCCCCTTTTCAGTAAGTTACCCTGGAATCCACAGACTTTTCTCTGCCATTTTGGCATTTTACCACATTACTTTGTTGCAATTTGTGCAACTCTAATTTGTCATTATTACCTTAATTTGTCTTGGAAGCCCCTGAAGTGATGAAGAGTTTACAATGTGAGAGGACAAATAAGCTACATCCACAGCTATAAAGCCCTTGTAGAAAGGAATAATATGTGTTCACCTTGCTTCCTCTTCTGAATAGAAACTTAGGGTAATAATTTTGCCTTATATTCTTCTATTCCCACCCTCATTCAAAGTTCAGGATAGTGTGGGACAGAGATTTCAATAAACCTCTGCTACTTAAGGGACTCGTAGACTTAAAAAATATCTGAAGAGAACAAATCTGCCTTGAGCCAGGAGATGCCCCAACTAGAGATAGCAAACTGGTGGCCCCGGGGCCATATACTGATTGCAAATATATTTTAATGATCCTCCTAAGGTTTTAAATATTTAAATTAATTTCTCAATCTTTATTAGGTTGGAAGATTACATACCAAAATCTGGATTTCCAGCTTCTCTTGAAAAACAATTACAGTTAGTAACACTAGACCCACTGAATGACCCTGGACAACAATTGGCTGGGGCTGACGTATGTGCCTTTTTGGGACACAGCCAAGACTCTCCAGGTAACCACAAGTTTTTCCCACCCTATTTAAGTTACCAGCCTGGTCCCTGTAGGCACAGAGTTTGGAATCCCTGATTGTACCCCACCCACCAGTCAGATTCTTCCTCCAGCACCATGCTAAAAAATATTTCAGATTGCTCACTGACCTCTATTTCTCAGGCTGAGAAATGAAGGCCCATTTCGCAGGGATCCTGCAGAGCCATTTCCTAGACCAATTACTGCCTGTGACCTCATTCCACTTCCTCCTGCCTTTCTTCCCCTCTGTTTAAAATGAAAGTAAGCCAAGACCCTAAACAAAAACAAGCTTTCATCCTCAACCTCCTTAAAGAACAAATTAGAGCCTAAGCTTTAAGAGCAACTACTGTCAGCCCATCTCAAGCCAGAGTGTCTCCCCAGAACAAACGTCGGCAACTTTTACATGACCCAGAGGTCCAGGGCCATGGGGAAATAGAGGGAACTTCCCAAGTTAAGCAAGAATTCAGTGCTACCAGTTCTGAAAGAGTTTTTAAATAAAATGTGAAAGTTCCAGAAGGCCTCTGAATTTTGTTTGTAAAGCAGATATGCAGCAACTTCTGGGAAGTTTCCAGATGATTAATGGAATCTGCACACTTTCTATGCGGCTATCCCATTTACTAAAGACTCAGCCTCCAGAACTGAGCAAAATCGTACCGTCTGTGAATCAACTGAACTCCCCTTGATACCCTTTATCTTAGCAGAAATACTAATGATGAATATGAAATGTAACTGCTGGGTGGGGCCGAGCTAGGATGAGACGTGAAATGAGGCAATGCTTCATGAGAAAATGTGTGTTCAATTAATGTGGCATTAAATTCCTCAAGTTTTATTGTAAGCTTATTCATTCCCCACAGTCAATCTTTTCGGAGAAAATTTTAAAAAAATACATTATAATTGCACGTTGGTTCTGATGTGACTATGCTATCTTTCTGAAACTTTTGAGAAACACTATTATATGTGTCAGGAGTGTGTTTCCTAGATTGTTTGTAATACAACTAAGGGTCAGGAGGTCATCACCTTGAGAGGTGCCACAACTCTAAACAAGCAGGGGCCTTCCTTGTTAAAACTGTCTTCTTTGACTGATTTGTGACTAGAAATTTACCAAATGCAGCTTCATAGGTGTGTGTGTGTGTGTGTGTGTGTGTGATGAGGAGCTCTAGCCGTGCAGCTGAGCAGGTGTTGGAGAAGCTGAAGGTCAATGATTTAATTCATCAAGTGTCCCAGCCTCCCATGTGTACAATGGCAGCCCACACCCAGCCGCTCCCATTGTTCTGGTGAGTGGGAGGGAGGGCTCTGGACACAGAGTCAGGTGGGCCAGTCCGAGGGCTGTGGCAGGCAAGGTGAGTGGTTCTGGCAACGGGGTGTGGGTGGGCTCCCACAGACCCAGACAAAGGCTCTGCTCCTACGTGCAGTATCTGGTGACAATAATGACAATATTAAAAAATAACATGAGCATATAGAGTTCCAGGCCTCAGCAGGACTGAGAGTGCTTCTCAGCAGGGGCCCCTTGCTTCAGAGCCAGATTAGCTAAGTGCTATCCTGAGTGGGGGTCGCTCAGCACTCAGACCCTCTCCCCACAAGGGCACTGAATCCTGCACATCTACTGGAAGCCCCAAAAGTCGTGACCCCTGCTATTTCCCTTTCCCCAACTCTCTGTGTCTGAACAGACCTATTAGCCCAGAGGCCACAAATTGCAGCCAAGGGCTGGGGTCTGCCTGCAGGAGGCTTTAGTTCATCTGGCAAAGTTTGATCTTTTTTTGTTTACCCTGAAAACCTTCACTATGGCCCTCATCAGCTCACTGGCTTGCATTGGCCACTTCACATGCTCTTGTCCGCCCTGCAGGTGAATGTGATCCCCAGACCTTTAAAACCTGGCTCTGAGTCCTGCCTGCACCTTCCAGGCCCCACTCACTCCCATGGCTCCGCTCCTGGGCCCCTTGATACAGGTACTCACTGTCCTGCCACACGACTTGATTCTTGATGGTTTAGTGTATGCTTATCTCAGTATTTTTTTTTGTCAGTGTATATGTGCTCTGTCTCTTTTCTGTTGTAAACAGTGAGCTCCTTAAAGACATGGATCACAGGTATTTCTCCACAGGTTCTGTTAGTAGTGGGTAGGAAAGGAAAACAGTTGTGAAGATCCAGCTCATTTCTTCTCATAACATCCTTCAAGACATACAAAAGAGATCTGTTACACCCATTTCACAGGTAGGGTATCAAGCCACACACTGATGAAATCAACCACAGACCATCAGTGGGCAGGGCCTGAATCTGTGCCTAGACTTTCAACTCAGAGCTCTATTAAGTTTCTTGTCTTCCTTTGACCTATCTAGACCATTTCCTACAAGTGAAATGAAACAAAACAAATACTTCTTTTATCTAAGTGAAGAGAAAAAACAAAGAAACCTGTAAAAATTTTCCTTTCCGTTACTCATGGTGGAGGCAAATGAACAGTGAAGCAAATTAGCCAAGTTGAGCCACTTTTCTCAGCAAAGCCCTACTCTCTGTATGCTTCTGTTATGGCTGTAGGAAGAGTCCAGGGTTTCCCGTGCACCTCACTGAGTTTCTGAGCCCTTACTGAAGGCTCAGGGGAGCTTAGGGTGTGCTGAGGCATGGTTCAACATTCCTCACAAATGCAGCCAACTTGGAGGTGTTCGGAGCTGTGGAATGCAAGCGTATCTTTGCTTGGCAGGAAAAAACTGCTCCTTTATATCTTATTCTCACTGCTCTAGAAAAATTGTAAAAATGACAAAGTTACTCCAACATCTGTCCCCACCCTGCAGTGAAGTGGAAGTGGGGAAGGAGAATCAGTGATGATGACCACGGTTTACTGCCAGCTCTGCTGGTAGAGGCAGGGCTCATTTTTATGTTGTCTAGTAAAATAGAGCATGCAAGTTTTCTTGAAATGAATATACCAATAACAAGGAAGGAAGGGCATATTTGGGAAGGGGAGAGGCTGTTAGGAGAGAGGGGAGTTGGTGCGATTAAACTACTAAATCTCCTCTGACTAGAGCCAGAGCAGTCAGGCACTTGGTTGCTGCGTGGGAAACCTCTCTGTCCTTCGGGTGGTTTAAGGTCTCCAGCATATCCCAGATAATGGGGTGGAGCAATCGGTGCTGAGACCTTACTTGTAGAAGCCAAGTCAAGCCAGGCCTCATTCCAGGTGAGGTCCATACCTGCAGCTGAGCTAGCATTAGAATATCTACTGATTCTTAGATTGGCATATCTCACTGCCACAGGACTGGCTTGAGGCCTAGAGCACAGCAGGAAGATAACCTGGTAATTCACCTGAGCTCCAAAAGGGGAGGGCTTAATTTCCACACAATTACTTAATTTCCACAAAATCCCAAAGTCATTCAAACAACTTTGGAAAGCCTTCCAATCCTCCAAGCAATCACTCCACCCTGCCCGGCCTCACGACACCTCCTCGCTTTTTCCATATCTCCACTTGAGGTGACACATTCTCACCTGACTGGGTCTTTTTAGGTGATAGTAACTTCCAGTGACTTCATGAGATGCCTGAGCAATGGCCCGAGACTTAAGAATATAGATTCCATTCAAATACACACATATCTAGGAAGCCTCCAAGGTAGAAATTCAATGGCAAGAGGTCAGCATACCTTGGCTGGCTCGTAGGGGCATGTGGATTGGATTTAATTTAATAACCTGAATAGATAATTCATTAACATGCTTCAAAACTCAAAATGATGTCAGAAGTGCCCTTTAAAAAGTCTAGACCCCTCTCCCTCACCACTAGCTCATCTATCCCATTCTCTGCTTCTCAAAAGTAACCATTTTATGAGTTCCTTGAATATGCTTCTGGTGTTCCTTCATGCAAACACAGGCAAATATGTACTCTTTCCCATCCCTTACACAAAATGTAGCAAACTATATACACTGTTTCGCATTTTGCTTTTCCACTTAATAATATATCTTGGCGATTTTTATTAATTTACTGAAAACTTCCTCACTCGTTTTTGTAGCTGCATAGTGTTTATGTCGTTCTACTACAATTTATTTAACTGGTTTCCTACAGATGATCCCTTAGATTGAATTTAATCTTTAATTATTACAAAACAGAGCTGCAGCTGAAAACCTTGTACATACATCTTATTATACATATATAGGTATGTATGTAGGTAAATCCCCAGAAGTGGGATTGTTTGGAATGCAAGTGTCAATGCATTTGTAATTTTAAGGAATATAACACAACCGTCTTCCATAGACCTGGCCCGTTTGATCCCTCACAAGTATTGTAGGAAAAGGCCTGTTTGTCAAGTGAAATGCTGGAGAGGAAACAGTTCCTTGTGCCAGGACAGCCCTCAAGACACCATGTGAAAGAGAGGTGAAAGACAGGAGACGGTTTGTGTTGTACTACGTGGCACTCAGAAGAACAATGGAATGAGTTTCAGAGAAGCCAAATCCACTTGAGTTCCTGTGGGCCTTAGAAAGTGTTCTGCAACGGGACTGCCCTTTGGGAGACCTCTTTCAGAGCAGAAGTTGAACAACTGGCTTACTCCTTTGATGAAGGACTCAAACATTATTTGAGTTTTTGAGCATATGATACTTGCAGTGTCAATAGTTCAAATCCTGGTTATAGCAGGAGGGCAAAGGGGCCATGCAGCCGAGCCCTGGCCTGGGAGTTGGGATTTGTGTGTTCTAAGTTCACGTCTGCCTTTCTGTGACTGAACTCACCTCTCAGCTTCAGACGCCTCACTTGTGCAATGGGTTAAATGATTCTTGCCCTTCCTTTCTTTCGGGATCATTGAAGAAATCAGATAATGTGGACAGAAGCCCCTACAAACTGGAAACTGCTCTTTAAATGTAGGAGTTATTATTCCTGAAAGGCAGTGTCCAATCAGAATGCCAAGAACCGTGGATCTGGCAAGGCAAATGAATGAAAAGTAGGTCATGAGAAACTGAGTTAAGTTGGTTCATGGAGGGTAATCTGGGTCGTCTGTGGTGAATGCACATGCCAACCTGTTCTACCCATTGCAGACAAGTGCTCTGATTAGAAACTCTCTGACTCCTCCACGTTTCTTGGCCTTTGACAAGTTTATCATAGATGGGAGAAGGACATTCTATTTCTTCAGTATTATGGGCTGACTCACTTCCCTCTTCTCTGCAATAAGCAGAAAGGCCAAAGTCAGTCCACTCTACCAAGAAACAGCAAAATGGCTCTAAGAGTAGTGTCCTTCCGGATGGATGGTAAGGAAAATGTATCTATGAATATTCATTCACTGCTCATTTAGGAGTGTTCTGTGTAAAGACCCTTTGAAAGCTGATGAGAATGGGCATAAAAGGGTTTAATTCCTGAGTCAGCTGGCCCCTACCCCAAAACACATGCAATGGTTGTCATAGAGAGCTGGTTTACAAAGAAAATGTTTCTGCAGATGTACGGGCTTGGTACTGCCACCGCCTCCCACTCCAACAAGAATAAAACAGACTCTGGGATTGGGCTGGGCCCTTTAGGGTTAAGCCACAGATCCTAAAGTCAAATTAAATATCAGCTCCTGAAGGGAACATCCCCAATGCTCACATTTTCCAACATGTCAGGTCTGAGTATAGGGCACCTCTATCTGAAATTCCTCCCCTTTCATCTCTGTGTATTCAGGTCCCATCCATCCTCACCGACATCTCAGGCTCTACTGGCCCTGGTGAAGTCTCACGTGACTGCTTCATCTCACAGGGATATTCCATTCTTTTGCAATCAATGAACTCTTGTAGGTCCCTCCGTCTAGAGAGTTAATTACACACACTTTTCACCTTGTCATGTCTCCTTGCATTGTTGGCCTACTATAATAATGATCTTCATTATCATTACCTGTTTATATGTTCTTTTTCTGCTCAAGCAATCCCACATTCATTTTCCCTCAACAACATATATTGATCATGCAACATGTACCCTGACTCACTGATGAGGAATCAAATATAAAGATAATAATAATGATGGTGTAATAACCCCAAAACAATATTTACAGAGTACTATACCTCAGCTTCTGGGTTACACACTATCTTATTTAATTCTCACAACAACCATTTGAAGAAAGGTTTGTCATTATCCCCATTTTACAGATGAGGAAACAGGCTCAGAAAATCTAATAAATCTGTCTGAGGCTACACAGCTAGCATTTGATGAAGTGACTGGTAAATCCTCAAGAAACAAGGTTAGTGGGGAAGAAAAACAAATGGCCCTGCAATTTCAGCCTGTGGAAGAGCTTCTTTGGTCAACGGCAGAGTGCCGTGGGAGCACAGAACTATCAGAACTGTGGGCAAGTGTCAGGGCAGGCTCTAAGAAGAAGGCAGAGCCTGAGCTGAGTCACAGATGATCAATAGAAGATGGCAGAAAAGAAGGATCCACTTCTTAGGAACAAAGGTCTGCATGTCTTCGGGGGGCCAAGTTGCCTCACCTGTTCACTTAACTCCTCACCTTCAGGTCTACCCTCCAGGGGACCCCTTCTAAATCAAGCCTATTCTTCCAGGAGGGAAACTGGGGCGGCTACCCTGAGCCCTAGGTTTGGTGGTGGTGGTGGGTGCCCCAGGACGTTGCAGTTATTTTTGATAGTTATTAATTTACATTACAAGCATACATACTTTCATAACATCTGGCACACGCTGGCTGCATTGCTCTGGGCTCTGCAGCCCGCAAAGATTTGCCCTCCCTGGAATTCTTCCTGCAGTTTCCCCACAGTTCCCCTTAGGAGTCTGAACTTTTGTGGAGCTTTATTGATCCTGGCCCCAGACCATTCAGAAAAGGCATTAATTCAATTACACCTGCACGAAATCCTACAGGGGCAGCCTAAGGAGACTGATTTTGATTCTCCTTTTCTGTGTCAGTGGTTTCCAAAAGACAGTGCTTGAGAGGCAGAGTATATTTTCTTTAAATTATAAATAACCAGAACAGGGAAAAGAGATGGCACTGGGAATGGGGCAGGAGTGGGTAAATTAAAAAAAAAAAAAAAAAAAAAGCTGCAGCAAAATGATAAAACCCTGTGGCTTCAAAAATGTTTTATGACTTTCTATAAGGCAATAACACAGAAGGGAAGATCCTTTTTAAAATCTATTTTCTGAGATGGTCTGTGCTGTATACACATTGTGGCTAAATCTCTGAATTCCTAATACAGAGATTGAAACTAAAATCAAGAAAGCAGAGGGGATTCCACCAAAATCATGCAGACCATCAGAGGTCAGTTTGGAAACCACCAATCCTGTTTAGATATACAACCAACTGCTTCCCTCATTCATGGTCTGAGGCCTCTTTCACATTTATAGTGCCTAGAAAACTCCAAGAAAAGAAGATAACCTTGCGTAGCAGACCCTGTTAAATTATAACCAGCAATGAGTCACCTGCCACCTGCTTTCTAACAGAACTCAAATTTTGCCTACTCTCCCAAGAATCAATGCACTTTAGGGATTGGCCTAAGCCTCTGGGAATTGGTTTGGGATGGACGTGGGAACCAATGCTGGCCAACGAGACACATGGGCAGACTCCCAGGGAGGCTCCTTGGAAAGAGACCTTCCCATCTCTTCAAAAGATAAACAGACATAGATAGGTATAGGCATAGGCATACAGTAGAACTAAAATGAGAACATTTTGACTCATGTAACTGAAAAGTAGAGGCACTGCATGGGAAGAGGGATTGTGCTGGGCTCCAACAATCCACACAACTTGGTCTTTCTCCATTCCCAGTCTCCTTTGTTCTGAGTTGGCTTCACACTCAGGAAGCTCCTCCCACAGATGGTTCTCTATTAACTCCAAGTATGCATCATTTTACAGCCAGCAGTTCTCAGGTGATATGGTTTGGATGTGGTTCTCTCTAAATCTCATGCTGAAATGTGATCCCCACTGCTGAAGTGGTGGCGGTGGGGAGAGGGGGTCCTAGTGGGAGGTGTTTGGGTCTTGGAGTCAGATCCCTCATGAATGGCTTAGTGCTGTCCTTGTGGTATTGAGTGAGTTCTTACTGTGAGTTCACATGAGAGCTGGTTGTTTAGAGTAGCGTGGCACTCCTCCTTTCTCTCTTGCTCTGTCTGTCACCATGTGACATTCTGGCTGCCCTTCACTCCACCATGACTGTAATATTCTTTAGGCCCTCACCAGAAGCACCAGTGTTCTAGTAAAAGATCTAGGCTTGAGTTTTACTGGATCAGCTTAGGAGATGTGTTCATCTCTGAGACAACCACTGTGACATCAGGAAAGAATATGCTAATTGTCCATGCTGGAGTTACTTGCTGGCTGCTGAAACAGGAAATGGGGTGGAATCAGCTCACACAGACCACTTGCAGGAAGAATCAGGGAGGGGTAGTTCCCCTAAAGAAAAATGGAGAACCAGCTATTAGAAGAAGTTGCATGGATGCTGGGCAGGCATGGCAGGTGGCCACAAAGCAGGGCAGTGTAGATCATGGTAAGGAGTTGGGATTTTATGCTATGAGCACTAGGAAGCCATCAAAGCATTTTAAACAGAAGAGTGATCCAATGACATATGTTCTGATGACATTTCAAAAAGAATATTCTGACTGCAGGTTACAGAAAGTACTTCAGGGAGCTAAGCTTGGAAGGATTGAAATCAGGGGCTATGATAGAATGACAGGCAGGAGAGTTTGGTGCCTTGAACCAGGGTGGTAGTTGTAGAAACCGGAAAAACATGAACATATTTGAGATACTCTTGTGGAAGAGCTGACGTCACTCGTTGATGGATCAGAGATGGGCTAGTAAGTGAAAGAAGTCAAGCAGGATTCCCAGGGCTTGGGCTTGATTACCTGAGTAAATCATGATGCCATTTACCAACAGGGGAAAGACATGGGAAGTGGGAAGACAGGGATGAGCTGGGAGGGCAAAAATCAAGAGTTCTGTCATGAATACAGAAGAACAGTCTGTGCTAGAATTATAAATCCAGGAATCATCAGCATATAGACATTATTTAAATGAGACAGATGGAATGAGATCACTCAGGAAATCATGTAGAGAAAAGAAGTGGGGGCATTCATACTACTTCACCAACAACTTCTCCACTCTGTCCAACCCAGTCCTCTTGGGTTCTGAGCAAATAGGGGCTCTCTCATCCCTGGACTTCTTTCTTGTGCCATTCTCATTGCCTGCAATGCCTTCCTCCCTTTTCCTGGTATCCCTGAATGCTCATTCTTTAAGGATCAGCTCAAATCTACCCTCTCCATTAATCATGGGCCTCGTTTAGCCCCACTGCTAATGTTGGCCTCCTTGCTTCCTGTAACTTTGTTTACTCACTGCACATTTGGCATTTGTAAATCAATGTCTTCTGCTCTATGTATATGTCATATTTCTCCCAATTAGAGTATAAGCTCAGAGAAGGCAGTCTGGATGCCTTTATACTCCCCAATATTTGGCAGGTTTTCCAGAAAAGAGTTAAAATAAAAATCTGATGATCAATGATCACATTCACTCTTATCTTCTCTTGATACTTTTTGCCAGTGGTTGTGAATTAATCTCAAATTCTGAGCAGCTCAGCAAGGGTGTTTCAATCAATTTCTTGAAAATAAGGCAGCAATTGTCAAATGCTTTAAAATACTTATGGCAAATAAGTGCTTGTGGCAAATAAAAAGAATATGACTCAATTCATATTGAAAAGAACCAGATGAAAGTAGTTTCTCACGGAGGAAAGTCATAGAATTAAAATGAATGTCTATGAACCACTTCAACTATTTTTGCATCTATCCCTGAATAATATTCCACTTAACTGGAATACATCTCAGTGTGTTTGTGCTCATTTAACACTCCCTGTCTTCCCAACCCAGCATCTGTAACTTACAGCCTGTAGTCATTCCAAAATGCTTCCATGTGGCTAAACTGGGTTGCCAAGCCCCATCTGGCTCAATTAGCACTGGAGATTCTGGAGAGCCCCAAATTATCATTCTTTTCTGGTTGTACTACCAAAGACCTTCCCATCCTATCTCTTCCTCAAACTCCCTAAGTTGCACGCATAGTTGTATTTGTTCCAATTTTGAATCCAAATAGTCCCCAGCGGTTTTAGATGCCAACACCCACCCCCCCCGCCCCCCCCACCCCCCCGCCCACAATCTGGGCTCTCCTGGCCTGGGCTTCCCATGACAGTATTCTCCAATGAGGCAAATCACCCTTCAATCCCCAAATTTTCTTTAAAGCTGTAGGAAGTACACCCACAGTTGTGACAATACTGAATAAAATGGAATAGGTCTGATTCACTTTCCCAAAGCTGACTTTTGCTGCTGATTGAGTCATATCTGTTTACTGGAGGTCATTTGATTTCCTCCTTTTGACTCATGCTTAACTTCAAAACTGATATAACTTGAGTCTGCCACTTGAATGTGATCTTCCTTTTTGCCTGTAGGACCTCCAGCTCCACTCAGCTCCTGGGGCTCAGCCAGCAGAGCTGTGCAGTGGAAAGGAACCCACCTTGGAACAGGATCCCTGGCTCTACCACTGCAATTGCTGAGTGATCTCCAGCTAGTTAGTCTGAGCCTATTTCCTCACGTGAAAAATTGAGGTAAAAATACTTGGAAGTATTGTTGTGAAGGTTAAATAACGTAAGAAAAATACCTGGAACCAATTCTTGCACCAAAGTAGGTAGGGGCTCAACAAATATCGAATTGAACCATATGACATGGCCATTTGTATAGGTCAAAAATGGCCAAATATTGACAATTTCATATGGTTCAGCCTGCCATCAGCCTACTACTCAAGCACCTAAGAAATCAGTGTCCAATTGGTTGGAGTATTGGCTGCAAACAAGGTAGACCCTTAGAGGTAGAACCCCAGTGTTGACTTTTATTTATATTATCAAAGAATCAAGGAAGGCCAGCACCCTGCTATGCACTTTAAATTCTGGGAGATTTTCTTGACTCTCAGCTAGTTAAACAAAGCAGATTTAAGAGACAGTATAAAATTGTGGTTTAGAGCCTAGACTCTGGGGAGAGATTGTCTGGGTAAATTCCAGCTCTGCTACTGACGAGCATTGTGAAACTGAGCAAGTTTGTTAATCAACCTGGGTGTCAGTTTTGTTCCCCGTGACATAAGATATTACAGGGTGTTGTGAAGATTAAATAAGTTAACACATGTAACATTCTTCGAATCTGGAAGTGTTAATGATCATTATCTTGATTTAAAATAGGTAGTTTTGCCTGACTAGTTAGTGAAATCTCTTTCACAAGACAGCATCCATTGGGTAGAAATCAGAACTCTAGCAATGGAGTCAGCCTCCCCTTGTTGATCAGTCCCAGTTTAGCAGCTGGGATACTCCTTGGGAAGCTCAAAGATGGTAGGTGTCACCACCCAGGAGAGCTCAGTGAGAATCCACCCAGCCAGTGATGAGTGCTTCAAGGGTGGGGCAGAGAACATCACACAGTCATTTGGAGCACTGGTGACTCATGCACACCCTGAAAACCTCAACAGAAAAGAGATGGTAGCAGATGAAAAGAAGGAGGGATACAATTTCCACAACTAAGAAGAAACAGACACTGCTCATTCTGGTGAGAAATGAGAGCATAATTTGAATTCAGCATTTATTTAGAAAATCAGATTAATGAGGACAAAGACATCAGAAGGAAAATAATGATAAAGACCTTTCCCACAATCACTTTCATGTATCTTATCTAACTATATCCACATATAAAAAGTCTCTGATTCAGATAGGCAAAGCCAGCATTATTTTCATGTATGGATGAGGAACTGATGAATTATGGAGTTTAAATTGCTAACTAGAGTCTAAAAGAATGTAGAAACCCATAAAAGACAAAGAGAATAAAGAAAACAAGCAAACAAGAGAATTCCACAGAAGTTTGAAAGATAGGACCAGATGGAGGTAAGTGGTTTAGTAAGACAGAGGAAGCAAAGATTTAAGTCACCTGAAGACAAGTTACCACAAATGAATTAGCTCATTCATCCCAATGGAAAACGTGAGATGCTCAAGATTTGGAGACAGCAGGTACAATGAAGGGTTGGGTTGAGGTAAGGAGCTAAAAATAGACATCGAAAGTTTGTTTGTGAAGCAGTCATGTTCTTCTCTCACCTTGCACAGTCAGGCCACTAGTTTCCCAGGCTGGTGATGAAAGAGTTTTTTTTGTGTGTAATTTGAATGGGAAAGGCTTTGACTTGGGGCTACACAGATAGGGGCAACAGAGGGGAGGGACATGGAAGTCTGCAAACTTAACCAACTTCTCTTCATTTCTCCCTCCCTACTACTCTTCTCCACCTCACTTCTCTAAAGAAGATGTACAAATGGCTAACAGGTATGTGAAAAAATGCTCAACGTCACTAATAATTAGGGAAACACAAGTCAAAACCACAGTGAGATATCATCCCACCCCAGTTAGAATGGCTGTTATCAAAAAGACAAAAGCTAAATGTGAGTGAGGATGTGAAGAAAGGGGAATGCTTATACACTGCTGTTGAGAATGTAAATTAGTACAACTATTATGGAAACAATATAAAGGTTCCTCAAAAAACTTAAAATGTAACTACCATGTGATCCAGCAATCCCACAATTGGGAATATATCCAAAAGAAAGGAAATCAGAATATTGAAGGAATATGTGTACCCCCATGTTTATTGCAGCACTATTCACAATAGCCAAGAAAAGGTATCAATCTGTGTTCATCAGTAAATAAATGGATAAAGAAAATGAGGTCTGTATATACAATGGAATGCTATTGTATATAAATACACTTTCAGCCATAAAAAATGAAATCCTGTCTTTTGAAGAAATGTGGAGGGAACTAGGGGATGTTAAGTGAAATAAGCTCAGCAAAGAAAGACAAATATTGTATATTCTCACTTATATGTGAAACTGAAAAAAGTTGATGTCCTGGAGGTAGAGAGTAGAATGATGGTTATCAGATTATCTTTTGACAAATTAAATTATCCTAAAGAAAAAGTTTCCAGCTTTATTGATTGACTAATTTGCATTTATGAACTCCATGTTCAATCATCCATAAATGGAGCCCACAGATCAATAGGTTCCACCCATACACACATGGCCTCTGAACAATCTTTTAAATGCTCACTCTTAATGTGAACAGAGTGCCAAGGCTCCCTAGATGGCTGAGGAAAGCCTCCAGCATGAAAGAGAAAGACCAATGCAAGAAAAAATTTAAAAAAATAAATCTGGAGAAAACAAATAATAGAAGAGGATATAAGATTTTTAAAGCTATAACCCTTAGTGAAATAAGTGAAGACAGGCTGGGCACGGTGGCTCACGCTTGTAATCCCAATACTTTGGGAGGCCGAGGCGGGTGGACCACGAGGTCAGGAGATTGAGACTATCCTGGCTAACACGGTGAAACCCCGTCTCTACTAAAAAAAAAAAAAAAAAAAAAAAGAAATACAAAAAATTAGCCAGGTGTGGTGGTGGGCGCCTGTAGTCCCAGCTACTCAGGAGGCTGAGGCAGAATGGCGTGAACCCAAGAGGCGGAGCTTGCAGTGAGCCGAGACTGCACCACTGCACTCCAGCCTGGGTGACAGAGCAAGACTCTGTCTCAAAAAAAAGAAAAAAAAAAGTGAAGACATTGTATCCTTATAACCAGAAATAGAGGTAATGTAAAAGAGTGAGTCAAAGAACAAGAAATAAAAATTTCTTCTGGAAATGAAAATGTAATCAAAATAAAACATCCAATAGAAGAGTTGAGGAATAAATTTGAAGAAATCTTTCAACAGACAGCACAGAAAGAAATTGCACAAAAAGTTAGGAAAGAAAAGCTGAGTGGTATAAAAGATGAATCTAAGAAAGCTAACATTCAACCAAAATGATTTGTAAAAAGATCGTCATCAAGCCACTGCACTCCAGCCTGGGTAACAGAGTGAGATCTTGTCTCAAAAAAAAAATAAATAAATAAAAAATAAAGAGAGAGAGAAAAAAAATAGAAGTATAAAAGTAACGTGACAATAAAATTTCCCTGGAGTAAAAACAAAAATCTCCGATTGAACACGTTGCTTTTATGAAGAGAAAAATAAATTAGGGCCCACCCTATACCAAACTACATAATTGTGAGATTATGTGTTACCCCCAAATTGTGTGAGAAACATTATGAGATAATTGTGTCCCCAAAGAGAGGGGAAAACTCACTTATAGGAAAATACGCATGAGGAAGGAATAGGATTATACAACAGCTACAATAAATGTTAGAAGAGATCAATAAGATAGTGCCTTCAAATATGTGAAGGAAAATTAAGTTTCATCCTAGACTTTGAATCTCAGCCAGACTATGACTCCAGAGAATTGATAAAATAAAGCCATTTTCAGAAGAGTAGGAATGCAAAAACCCTATCCCTATTTCTTTTTTTTTAAAAGCAACTGGAAGACTTTCAGTTATTTTAATGGCAGCCTAGACCAACCCTCCTGATGAGGTTGACTAAAACAGCTGTATATGTATATTGAGTAATGTAGAGGATGAATATACACATACATACTTTTTTTCTTAAAATCCTTAAAAAGCAAATAAACTAGTGAAGGATTACCATGCCAAAAACTTGGGAGAATATAAGAAGGAAAAAGCAAGTACTCACAGATGCACTGGCCCTGATTAGGAAGAAACAGCTGCAGTATGGAGCTGTGGTATTTGGCAGCCTCACTGGACAAAATAGATAAAAGGACCTGCCAAGTGGAAAGTCTGATAAATACCCACACATTAAATTAAGGTCCTGAAGGGCTTTACTCTTAGGGCAGTCTCAAACTTGTGGGCACATTAGAATCACTGGAGAGCTTTTAAAAATTCCAAAGCCCAGGTAACAGCATAGACCATTCAAATCACAATCTCTGACAGTAGGAAACAAGCATTAGTACATTTTAAAGTTTCCCAGGTGACTCAAATGTACAAACAAGTTTGAGAATCACTGCTGTTAGAGAAAGAATAAATTGAAAGCAACACTGTTCTCATATGGATGATCCAGGGAATCTCAAGCCTGAAATTTCAATTAAGGTAGTCTAGAGTGTCAGAAGCAAATTAAAATTTTCTGTGGAGGTAGATGTTTTCAATCTATGCTCAAATTATTTATACAACTAAGATTTCAAATACAATGTCAAGCATAAGGTCTGTATGAGTCAGAACCAGGGAGTAAAAAAAGACAACAGAAACAAGCCCACAAAGATTTCAGATAGTGAAAGTATTGGGCACAGCCACCAAAATCATGTTTTCTGTCTTCAGAGATAAAATCTTGAACATTTCAACTGGGAAGTGGAAACTTTAAAAAGTTGCTTTTATTTGAAAAAGAACTGAGTAGACATTCTAGAACTAAAAAATACAGTAACTATAGTTAAGAATTCTATACAGGTAGAACAGATATAGCCAAATATTAGATTAGGGAACTGGAATATAAATCAGAAGACAGTATCCAGAAAAAACAAAAGGATGAGTATTGATTGCTAAATATTTGTTTGCATGGCCAGAGAGTCAATATTTCAGATCTTGCAGGCCATACTGTCTCTGTGGTAACTAGTCAATTCTGCTACTATAGTTCAAAAAAAGCCATAGACAACAAGCAACTGAATAATCATGACTACATTCAAAACTTTATTTACAAAAGCAGGTGGCTGCCTCCAAAGCAAAGCCACAGTTTATCAACACTTAATATAGAATGAAAATTTTAACATATGTATGTTATGTCTTGGAGACACAGGTCTCCAAACAGACCACAAGGAGAGTAATGGGGTACAGAGAGTAAATGAAAAAAAAAATTACCAAGAATTTTTTAAAATTGATAAATGACACCAATTCAAAAAATTCAGGAGTTCAATAAATCCCTAATATGATAAATATGAAGAAACCCATACCTTGGTTTGCAAGAAAAGCAAAGAGAAAGGGAAAATCATAAGCTAGAGAAAAAGAACACTTTCAAAGTCGTGACAGAGTAGCAACTAACTTCTCAGTATCAAAAAACAAAGACTGAAAGGTAAGACCTCAAACTGTAAGAATCCCAGAAGAAAACCTAGGAAATACCATTCTGGACACTGGCCTTGGGGAGGAATTCATGACTAACCCTCAAAAGTTATTGCAACAGAAACAAAGATTGACAAATTGGACCTAATTAAACCAAACAGCCTCTGCACAGCAAAAGAAACTATCAACAGAGTGAGAAGAAAACCTACAGAATGGGAGAAAATATTCACAAACTATACATTGGACAAAAAAGATCTAATATCCAGAATCCAAAAGAAACTTAAATCAACAAGCAAAAACAACCCCGTTAAAAAATGGGCAAAGGACATGAACAGACACCACTAAAAAGACATACAAGTGGCCAACGAACACATGAAAATATGCTCAACATCACTAATAATCAGAAAAATGCAAATCAAAAGCACAATGAGGTACCATCTCACACCAGTCAGAATGGCTATTACTAAAAAGTCAAAAAACAACAGACGCTGGCAAGGCTGCAGAGATAAGGGAACACTTATACACTACTAGTGGCAATGTAAATTACTTCAGCCCCTTTGCAAAGCAGTTTGGAGATTTCTCAAAGAACTAAAAACAGAATTACCATTAAATTCAGCAATCCTATTTCTTTTATTAAAAAAATAGACTGTTCTAACAAAAAGATACCTGCACTTGTATGTTCATTGCAGCACTGTTCACAGAAATGAAGACACAGAATCAGCCTAGGTTCCCATCAACAGCGGATTGGACAAGGAAAATGTAGTATATACATACCATGCAATACTACACAGCCATAGAAAAGAACGCAATCGTGTCCTTTGCAGCAATATGGATACGGCTGGAGGCCACTATCCTAAGTGATTTAACACAAGAACAGAAAACCAAATGCTGCATATTCTCACTTAGAACTGGGAGCTAAACTCATGGACATAAAAATGTCAAGAATAGACACTGGGGACTACTAGATGGGGGAGGGGCACAGGGGTTGAAAAACTGTTGGGTACTATACCCACTATGTGAGTGATGGATCATTAATACCCAAACCTCAGCATCATGCAATATACCCATGCAACAAACCTGCACATGTACCCATGAATCTAAAGGCTAAAAAAAACCAAAAAACAACAACAACAGAAAAAAAACAGAGCACGAGGGAAAGTCTTCAATACAGTAATAGAAAATAACTGCCTACTTAGAATTCTACACTCATAAAAAAATATACCTCAAAATTTAAAGCAATATGATGACTCTATTTGACAAGTAAAAGGAGACTTTGTCTTCTGTAGATCTGCACTAAAAGATATTCTAGAGCATGTAGTTCAGACATAAGGAAAATGATCATTGGTAGAAGGTAAAGCTGAGGGAAAAAATGGAAAGCAAGAAAAATCGTAAATATGTGGGTAAATCTAAATGAATACTATGTAAAATAATAACTTATGTTTTATAGTGTTTTAAATATATAGAGAATTTAAATACACTGTAATAATAGTATTGAATTTGGGAAAGTGGTAATGAATTTGTGTTGTCTAGGAGGAGGGTAAAGGTAATAATTAACATTTGGTAAGTCAAGGATGTGTATCGTAATTTCTAGAATAACCACTAAGAAAATAGAAACAAAGTGTATAACTTCCAAATTAATGAAGGAGAAGAAACTTCAAACTAGAAAAATCAAAAAGAAGGCAAAGAAGAGAGAAAAAATAGAACAGCAGGTTTGATGGAAAGTACAAAATAAAACGGTAGATTTAAACACAAAGGTACAGTTAATACATTAAGTGTAAGTAGACTAATTGCTGCAATTAGAAGCCTAAGATTGTCCTTCTGGATCAAAAAAAACTAATGAACAAATTCCAAATATAGGTTGTTTAAAAGTAACATATCTAAGACATAAAAATAAAAATCAATTTTAAAGGGGCAAAAAATAAAACATAAAAATAAAGAAATATTTACAGCAACTAGAAAATATGCTCCAACAAAATGAGAAAATAAATTAAGGAAAAAATAACACATGGGATTGAGGAGATAGGGGACTGGCATTGGAGGACAAAGGGTTATGGGAAGAAAGTTTCCAGGTAAAGTAGAGAATTAATAAACCCTTTGATGCCTCTGAGTATGGGGAAAAATATCAGCTGATAGGTATATGGTGTCTCAGATGGAATATTTAGAAAAATTTGGATATTAGCTTTTTAAAGTTACAGTGAAAATAGAAGCAATTAGTAATTCTTAAAAAATCCCATGAAAGGTTTCTTTCAGACAAGAAAGGAAATGCAATCATACCCTGTGGATTGATTTCACAATTCAAAAGTGTTTGCCCAATCTCAATGTAAACACTATTTATTAATTGAGCTAAAATTTGTTATACATGCTGCTGAGCAGAAGAGGGAAGAGAGCGGAATGTAAGAGAGAGGAATACTTCCTGGGTAAAATAGAAGCCACTAAATGAGGTCTAAAAGATGTAAATCAAGAATTGGTAGCATAATCATATTATTTAGAATTATAGAGGTAAGTGCCAGAAAGATCAGCTAAAATAAACGCAAGTGACTATCTCTGAGAAGAAGGATGTAAGGGGTGAAGAGTACTGAGGCAAGTGCTGTTTATAATTATGAGCCTTCTTGTTTTATTTGGTTTTTAAATTATATACATGCATTACTTTGTTAAAATTGGAATGACAAAAATGAAATCGAAACAAACCAGAAAATAGAAGCAATGAGGGGGCCCTTTTCCTATCAGATATAACAATTAAAATGGAAATTAAAATTGTCATTACACAGAAATACATAAGTAGATATCAAAATACATTATAAATTATGGACGTTAAACAATAATTGTCACGGAAATAAACAAATAATTCCATGAAATAGGATAAATATTCAAATTAATATGGAAATTCATTTCATGAAAAAGGCAGCCTTTTAACAGCAGTATTTTAAATCAGTAGGGATAGTTAATTGATGACTGGCAATTTATTTTGAAAAATCAGTGTTAGATCCCTGTCTCACACCATACAAAGAAAGAAATTTCAGTCAGATCCAAAAGCTAAATGCAAAACCCAAAATTTAAAAAAGAGAATGAGATAATATCTGTATGTACTGACTTTGAAATAGGTCTATAAGCTATTTTTAGGTGAAAAAAAGAAAATAGGAGTACAGTATGATTAGCATAATTCTATTTTTTTGGTAAAAATATATATGTGAGTTTGTGTGTGTGCATGTGTGTGTCTGTATGTGTGTGTATGCATGTGTGAGAGAAGTGCAGAGGAAGGAACAATTGAAACAACAATAGCCTAGAACATGCACTAAATTGTTAATAACAGTAACTAGATTTTGGTGGTGGTGATGATGGACAGATCATAACTAAAAATGTGGGAAAGTTGTCAGGGATTATTACTTTCATTTTCTCCTTTTTTCATATTTTTCAAATAAAAACTGTTAAAAAGAAAAAGGTTAAAAGAGTTCGAAGTAAAGGTTTAATCTTAACCTTAAATCTATCCCTCTATTACTTACCCTGGGATTTATAAAAACTGTGCTCACACATAAATCCTGCATATATTTCTATCTGCTAAAGCTTCTGTGATCTTTCTTTTTCTAAAAAAAAAAAAAACACTTTATTCAGCTTTTGCAAATAGGAAACGTTCTATTTAAGTAACATTTGTTGAATGATTATAATATGTGGAACAAATAACTAGATATGTTTTATAATTTTTCCTAACACCCTGGGTTCAATCTAGAAAGTTTTCTAAGGAAAATTGCAAGCAAGCCAAGTTAAAAAGAGGGGAGTACTCTTTCTAAGATTATATCAAATAACTCCAAGGCAATAATGACAATTTTTAAATTGATTCCTGTACTGTGGAGAAACTAAAAAAAAGATAAAAACAGCATCCCTATATATTATCAGATGTAAGACCTGCAAATTAAAAAAATGCATTGAGAAATATTTCTGAAAGCATTTTATTAAGAATAAATCCTGCTTGCTTCTTGTTTTTAAGCTGCAATGCCAAGATCCTTTATTTTTTCTCTGTAGGGTAGAAAGCAGATTAACAAAATCAAATTGAAAGCAATAGAAAAATGAGAATAGAGTTTTTATATTATCTTGGAGAATCCACATGGATATGTGAGACCCTGAAGAACATGGAGTCTGTATCTTAACCTTTGTACATGCCAGCTCGGTGCCATTTTCATCTTGCTCCTTCATTTAATTAGATTTACTTTTTTGCCAGACATTGCATTGGACACTAGGCATGTGACAACCTCAAGTTGCTGTTAGCAGAGGGAGTGGGAGAGACATAAGCCAACAGCAATTACAATTCAGAACTCAAATGCCATTCTGGAGGTGTGTGCGAGGGCATGGGAAGCTCGAGCTCAGACTTCTTCCCAAAGACATCCATTATCTCTCCAAAGGTAAGAAGCCACACAAACGAACACAATAGCAACAGAAAGCAAATGCATTTTTGCTTGTGATTGCAATGGAAAAACCCTTTTAAGGTCACTCAGGTGGGCAGCAGTGAAGGTGGACTTGAGAAGGTGAGTAAAGTTCTCAGAGCCAGTGCTGCATTCACAGATGGCCGAGGTCCTTGGCAAGCCAGCCATGGCCACTACCCATGCCCCTCCCCCTGCCTTTTCTTACTTGGTCCCTGGGCTCTGCCTTGGCTGCACCAGTGTCTTGGTGCTGCTGTCATCTGCTGCCTCTTGTGCTGCTCACTCCTGGGAGGTAAGTCCCCCAGACTCTTCTGTGCCCAGCACAATCACAAACATCTCTGATTTTTATGTGCAGGTTCCTTAAACATTGCCACCTAGACATTTGGCAGGGTGGTAACGTTTAAGGAACCATAATTGGCCGGGCACCTTGGCTCATGCCTGTAATGCTAGCACTTTGGGAGGCCGAGGCAGGTGGATTGCTTGAGGCCAGGAGTTCGAGATTAGCCTGGCCAACATGGTAAAACCTCGTCTCCACTAAAAATACAAAAATTGGCTGGGAGTTGTGGCAGGCCTGTAATCTCAGCTACTAGGGAGGCTGAGGCATGAGAATTGCTTGAACCCAGGAGTTTGAGGCTGCAGTGAGCTGTGATCGTGCCACTGCACTCCAGCCTGGGCAATAGAGTGAGACTATGCCTCGTAAATATATATAATGGATAATGGATCCGAAGTACAATTCAGGGAGTAGCTTCTAGTAAATGCCAAGACCCAGACCTGCCCTCAGGGTCCATTATGTCCCTGTTCTTCTCTAGGGCCCATTGCGGCAGGGAAGTGCTCCAGGCTTCTGCCTCCCGGCCCAGAGAGGCAGTATTTTCCCTTATCTCACTTCTTAGTGCTGTAAGAGAGAATGACCACCCGTCCACGTTTACACTTGATGTCTCAGTGTAATTATTAGTAATTATTAATAGTTCCCCTTCTCACTCCCCAAATAGCCCCAATTTGATTTTCAGCTACATGGTCACATTGTCTAGAAATAATCTGCTCTAGGAAGACTGGTCGTGAGGATATCCATTCTTTTCTGGGAAATCCCATCCCAACACCAAGGGACTGATCCAGCCTTATGGGGCCCAACAGTGGTCATACACCAAGAGTCTGGAACTAGTGCATTTACCAATGTCTGGCTCATTCCACCTTACAAAATACCATATGTGGGCATCACTAGTCCAATCCAAGTTGCATGGTGCCAGGATCAGTGCTCTCCCTTTTCAGTCACACCTCTAGTGAGAGGTGAGTCCTCTGCTGATTAGGAGTCCAAACAACCTTAAAGTCTAGCCTGACAGAATCCCTTGTTATACAACATTCAGACTTAGGAGCCACTTGTCCACAGGACAGTTTGTAAGGCATGGTTCCCCCTCAATGATAGGAGCCCCATGGTGTTAGAGGACTAAGCAATTTTAGCAACCATACAAGCAACTAAATATACAAATAAATAAACCAAATAAACCTCTGACCTAACTCTCAACTCTGTTGGGAAAGGAAAGCAAATATCAGCTCTATCAGCTCAGAAGTAAGACTCTTTCTGTCTGCAACACTTGGGTGTGAACGGCCATATACAAAGTGTATCAGACAAGCAAGTTTATGCTATTGGCATGGAAGTGATGCAAATCCCAGGCCAATGAAAAAATCCAGCTTTGTATTCCCCATTCACCCTCAAGCCCAGTCAAACTGAATCGAGATGTGGCAGGTGCGAGCTGTAAAGGAACAGACCCTGGTGCCCAGCTGGTCTGGGGTCTATGCACCATGTTTTTCCATTCAGTCTCCATTCCCATGTTTATACTGCAACTGTTGATGCTGCTCCTGCTTTCAAAGCCTCCTGGCACAGGAGACGAGTATTGCACAAGGGAACATCGGTTATGTCTGGGCTGCCCGAGGGCCTCACAGGCTGTGAGTGGCTAAGTTTTCAAGACAACCCAACTCAGCTCATGCCAGATTTAAAAAGCACACTGCCAGCACAGAGTGGCATCCAGATACCCTGAGGGCGTGTAACACTCCAACTTTCCCCATATGTCTGGAGCTATGTGGAGTTTCTCATTTGCTAAATTGGGCCAAGTCAGAAAATTTAGACCTGAGTTCTAATTCTAGCTTTGCTTCTAAATAGCTCACTTAACTCTCTAGGCCTTAATATCCTCAACTGGAAAATATAGGAGTTGGGCTAGGAAGCTACCGACATCCCTCCTGCTCTGACATTCTGTGGGACTGCATTTCTCATGGCAATTACCGTCTGGTAGTTGTACCTCAGAAAATATTCTCTCTGGGCCTCAGTTTCCTCATTTGCAAAAGTGGTGCCCATACAATAGACACCTCACAAAGAGGTTGTGGATTTCAAGTGGGACTGTGTACATAGAAGCAGACAGCACAGTGAATGCACACAGTAGGAACTCAGTAACTCTTAATTTGTAACATCTCCCAGAGTCTCCATCTGTGAAACAGAAATAATACTTGCCAATCTAGCTTGTGAAAATGTATACAGAGCAATGAATAGAGAATGAAAGGGGTTTGGAATTAAAAAAGCAAATGCAAATGACAGGAGTTATTATTATGCAAAAATGGACTGAAGTCAGAGTTTAAGAGCAGGAGCAGATTTGATGTGCCTGATTAATTTATTAAAAAGACTAAAACCATAATTACAGAAGTCTGCTTAAACCCCTGGACTTGTCTCAGATAAGATTAAATGAGGGAAGGCAAAAGAGGAATCTCAGATGTTTCCACGGCTTGCTGGGCCCAGAAATGAGGCCAAGAGGAGAGAGGGAGGCCAAGGGAAGGGCAAGGGTGCTAAAACGACTGTTAGAGGAAAGGAGCTGCCGAAGCCAAGGGAGCAGCTGGGAGTAGAGGCGATGACAGCTGAAGAAAGGGGTTATTTCAGAACTGTTCCCTGTGGCCTCTTTAGCTTTGGCTCTCATTAAAATGAGGGGAATGAGCTAGAGGAAACCTTGCTTCCCTTTTTATGAGAAAGGGTGAGCCTTGTTTTCCCAGGAGGGGAATCGCCACAAAAGAGAGTGTGCCTGTTTCAGCTTAGAGGTCCTACAGAGAAGGAGCACTCATACCCTTAGGCAATGGATCCTCTCATGGAGGCCCGAGGGAAGCAGGTGCCATGGGCTGATCGAAGCTCTTGGGCAGATATCCAGGCTTGGCTCTAGGTTATTTTTTTCTAACATTTTATTATGAAAAATCTCATATGGCACAGTTGAGGGCACTTTTTAGTGAACACTGGCATAGCCCCACCTGAATTCTATCATCATAGTTTTACTATCTGTGCTTTATTGCATCTGTCCATCCAGCTATCCCTCTACCCATCCATTGCTTCTTCCTAATTTTGGTGCATTTTGAAGTAGATTACAGGCTTCAACATGTTTCCATCTAAATACTTCATTTGATGTAAACTTTACATTATGAAATGCACAAATACTAAGTCTACAGGTGCCTCATTTTGACAAACATATGCACCTGTGTAACCCAAACCCCTATCAAGATACAGAACACCATCACCTCAGGGTTGACTACAGATTTGCTACATGACCCTGGACAAGACCTTGCTTAACTTTGATCCCAGCCTGTCCCCAGCCTTTCTGATCATGGAACGCTTTTTCCAAGGGCCATGTTCAAAAATTTTGCTTAAAGAATTAAGCCTACATGGAATCTTAAATACAATTTAGTTCAAGCCCCCATATGATAGTCAAAGGAATCTGAAGATTGGAGATATTATTTATCCAAAGTCTCTAAATTGGTGGCACAGTTATAACAGGAAATTAATATTTATTGAGCAACTTCTCCAAACCAGGAAATATACTAGGTGTTATATATGTGAATGTGAACCCTCACCACAACCTGCCTCACAGGACTATTGTAAAGATGAAATAAGATTAAATATGCAGAATGCCTGGCACTGTGCCTGGCACAGAGCAGACACCAAATGTCATCACTGCTTTTCTCTTCAGCCCCACATTTACATTTTAACACATTCATACCGCTGAGATAGTAAATGTATATGCTTCATCCCATTTAGTTATCACAATAACCCTGTGCATGCTTTACAGGAGATGATATTGCTTGTTTCTGATCATTATTAGTGAATGATGGTAGCACTAAGACTCAAACTCAGTTTCCTGACCTCAAATAATTTCAGGCAGTGAGATTTAGGAGCTTTGTTTATGTTCCTCCCAGGCCATCTGGAGCTAGAGTGGAAGGGCAATTTGAAAATGCTATGAAGGATATATTTGATTTAAGTGACAGAAACCCAACTTAAACTGGCTAAATAGAAGAAAAGGGAATTTGTTGGTGCCTATAAGAGAAAGCTTTGGTAATGATCTAGCTTTAGGCATGGCATTGATCGATTTAGGGCTTTACATGATGTTATCAGGGATCTGACTTTCTCTCTCTCTGTACTCCCATCCCCTCAAATTTTCTCATATCTCGGCTCCATTCTCAAGCAGCCCCACCCTCATGGTGGCAAGATGGCCATCAGCAGGCCATAGTTTACATCTCTCCAGATTAGCAATCTCAAAATAAAAAGAAAATTTCTTTTGCAATATCTGGCAAAAATCCAAGGATTGGTTTTACTGAACCAGGTTGTTTTATGTGTCTATTCTTGAAACAATCACTTTTTCAAAAAGGACAGAATCTATTAACTGGCCACCACGGGTTATGAGCTACTGCTGTAACCAGAGGTGGGGTCAGCTCCTCCGGAGCCCCACAGACTGAAAAGAAGAAAGAGATGGTGTCCCCTATGAAAATCAACATGCTATTATCAGAGGAAAGGGAAAAGGGATGCTGGGAAGCAAAGTCTAGTTAACAAGAACAAGTTCAACAAAAGTAGTTGGTGACCTGGATCAACTTGAACTATTGAAAGTGGGTTTTCCAGAAGAGTTTCTCCCAGATATGATTGCTCATCCAAATCTCTGGAAGAGTTGTTTCAACACAGATTCCATGGCCCCACCCAAGGCCTACAGAATCAGAATCCCTGCTGCCAGGGGTCTTTATGGAGTTTTGCTTTATTTTTAACATAGGCATGATTGATTCTATCACTGGCCATTGGTGATTGAATTCACTCTCTAGTGCCTCTTCCTTCCCAGAGTGGGGAGCGTTGAAAGCTGCAAACTTCTAATTATCTGTTTGGTCTTCCTGGCCTCCTGCCCCATCCTGAAGCTATCTAGGGGCCCATCAAAGGTCACATCATTAGCATAAACTCAGGTATAATAGAAATGGGCTCATTATAAATAACAAGATACACTCCTATCACTCAGGAAATTCCAAGAGTTTTAGAAACGGAGGACAAAGATCAAATATTTTTAAATTTTTTTTATTGTCTTAAACAATTAAGCCTACATGGAACCTTGACTACCATTTAGTTCAAGCCCGCATATTATAGTCAAAGGAATCTGAAGATTGGCAATATTACTTATCCAAAGTCACTAAACTGGTGGCACAGTTACAACAGGAAATTAATATTTATTGAGCAACTCTATAAGAACACAGCTCTTATAAGAGGTTTATAGATCATGCCTAAAAAGGGAAGCTCAAATGACAATCCACTAGGGTAAAGTCCAGCTGAAGTTCTTACTGCCCCATATAACCACTAAGAAAATGCTGAGCCATTCCATTGTTCCCTGATTTAATAAAGAATTTGGAGTCAAAGAGTCAATGCATTCATGTGTTGGCCTTCCAGGGAACTTACCTGATTTGTCTCAGGCATCCTTAGTGCCTTAGCCCAGGGATCCCAAGATACATGAGGTCCACTCCAAACCCTTCCCAGGAAGGTCTCTAACCATCTATCCCTAAGGATGCCCAATGTCATGCCCCACCCCCTTGCAGCACTCTCTTACTTCCCTCAGAGATGTTCAGGCATCAGTGAAATTCTCAATAACAACTCCATTTTAGAGGTGTTTTTCCCCCAAAGGAATTACTATGATGGTAGCCATTTTGAATGTCAGGCCATGAGAGAGCTACTTCTGCTTACATGGGCCTTGTGGCCATCATTCCAGGGGCACGTGAGGTAGGATGTGAAAGGGCATGTGCTCATAGCTTCTCTTTTTCTTAGCACGGATGACTGAAATAAGAAAAGGTAGAGGCAAAAATTAGAAGAAGTCAGCAAAGTTTCTTTGGGCCATCTATCTCCTGTTTTGGTTCCCTTCTCCCACAGTCTTTCCCTTCCCCTTTACAGGTTCCCAGTGACTTCCTCCTTTCGTACCTCACTGGAAGCAACATAGGAAAGGGACAGGGAAAGGAAAGACAAAAGAGAAGACAGAGCCCAGGGACACTCAGCATGGTGCAGCCAAGGGAAACACGAAGTTGAGAAAAACCAGGACAAGTGACTTTTGATTGAGTTGATATTGATATTGCTCATACGTGAAAATGACATCAGAAAAAATTACTGGAAAGCAAATTGCAGATTCTTCAAAACTCAGTATGTGGGAAGAAAAGAACCAAAAATGCATTTTTGCTGAGTAAAATGAATAGAAAAGTCATCTTATTCTATAATCCCAATGTAGACCCTAAAATTGGTCTGTATATCATTGGCACCACCCAGCTCTGTCCTAGCCACTGTCACCTGGACTCTCCATGCCTATTCTTTTCCCATCTATGGCATTCATTAGAGAGGCTAAAATTTGCATGGGATCTTAGAGGGAAGAATGGCATGTAGAGAAAAGCATCATGAGACAGGGACTCGAAATGCAGTCTCTAGTCCCCTCTGACAGTGATTAGTGTGAACTGGGATAAATCAAATCCCCACTCTGGGCCATAGTCTCCTAAGCTTGGATGATAATCTTTAAGATTACTCCCAGCTTTTATGTTTCAAGAGACAATGCTATCTGTGTTTATTTCCCCCCGATTCAATAATTTCTCCTAAAGTGCTCTAAAGTAAACATACTCGTCTTAGCTTAGACACATCAGTGACAAAGAACTCTGCCTCCCAGGGCATTTACTCCTTGTTGCTCGATTTGTGGTTTCAGAGTCTGTCTCTCTGTAGTTTCCTCCCATCGATCTTAGTTTGGACACTAGAATAATCCAGAACAAGAGGCCCTACCTGGCCACATGACAGCAGTTTAAATATTTAAAGACATTATCCTGGCTTCCATTCTCAAGTTACCCTCTCCACTTCCTTTCACTCTATGTAAATGATTTCAGACACCTCAACATCTTTCTTGCCTATGCGGGGCTCCTCCCTAGTTTATCAATGCCCATCTTAAAATGTTCCCTAAATTAAATTTTATATCCTTGTGATCTCAGCAGATAGCTCAAAGAGTATCTCTAGTAATCTCCGAAAATGCTTCTCCGAATGTTTTGGTTTTATTAGTAGTGAAACAACAGCATGCATTGGCTGTTGATGGGGTGCTGATGGTGGTGGCTGATGTTTAAACCAGCTACATTATACTGTTGCTTCTCAGAGGTGGAGTTCCAGCTGAGCCTGAACTGGATTCAAATATTCCAAGTACAGTATATGAAGGATGGCTATTAATGGTGACCCATGGGCATTCATCATTCTGTAGGAGGAGATTTTCATGGAGGAAGAAGCCTGTGGGAGGGGTCTGGTGCCAGAGTGCCTGGGGATGGAAATGTGAAGTAGTGAGGACACGAGAAGTCAGTCAAAATTGTAGCCTTTAAGATAGCTTAGATCTGTGGAGAGTGGGGCTGGGAGTTAAATTAGGGTATACACAAGACTATGTGGGCCCAGGCACAACAGCTGATAGAGACTGGAGGAGGCGGCACCCTCCCTATTTCTGCTCATGACCTAGTGGAGTCCCGTGGGACACCCGGCAGGCAGTAAGCAACAGGCAAGGGGGCAGGGGCAGGATCTGCTCCTGAGGTAGCATGGGTGACATTTGGAGAATTCCAAGGAAAGCTTATGGGCACTCTGAAGATGAACACGATCCTGTCTTTGGCACTGCCGGGGAAAACTGAGCTAGTAAGTTTCAATTATTACGGGTAATGAGAGCTCATTGGAACCAATAAACTGATGACACAAATACAATTTGGGGTATATTAATATTAACTTACAGTTAATGTGACCTCTTTCAAATTCATGTCAATTTAGGACATTCAAGACTTCTCTGAAAAGTTCCCAAGTAATGTCAAATATGCTGGCTTGCCTACTATACTTTCAGTAACAAGGAATTATAACATGTGGCCATAGATCCTCTAAAAGAATAGTATTGAGCTAAACAGTGCCCTGAACTTGAACTACAGGGTTGGTTTCATTGCTCTCTGCTTTGCTTCCATTTTTATAAATCCTCAGAAACTTCCTCTTACTTGCTAAAATTTAGACCCTGCTCACAACATTTTTGCCATCTTTGTGTGGTTACTGAAAATAAAGAGAAAACCTCATTTGTAAAGGAAATGCCTAGGAAGCAAAGCTGTCTACTTTTGGGAAGGGAAGGAATCTCCTTTTCTGAAGGACATATTAAAATTAATTATAGAAACAGATTTTGAACTTTCATCATATTTGACCTGACTTTTGATTTTCCAGAATGACTAATAAATGAGAGAAAAAAGCGAAGTCATTTGAATATGATCCCTTCCCTTCCTTAATCTCAATATAAACTATCTAGGGTTGTGAGGAGACTTTAAAACATAAAATCAAAACATGTGCTGGTGAGCTTCTAAATCTTATCATTTTGGATCCAGGGTGGTGCAGAAACGAGAGGGGTAGATGAGGGACTACAAAGAACAGAGGTTGTTTTCACCCTGGGTGACACACCCTGTTCTCACTCAGGTCCCAGCCCAAGGGGTTTGTTTTTCTTCCTTTAAGTATTATCAGAGAATATTTTTAAAAAATGAAATATCACTTATTTTTTTTTATTTTTCCGTAAGTTATTGGGGTACAGGTGGTATTTGGTTACATGAGTAAGTTCTTTGGTGATGATTTGTGAGATCCTGGTGAACCCATCACCTGAGCAGTATACACTGCACCATATTTGTAGTCTTTTGTCTCTCACCTCCCGTCCCACTCTTCCCCTGAAGTCCGTAAAGTCCATTGTATCATTCTTATGCCTTTGCGTCCTCATAGCTTAGCTCCCACTTATCAGTGAGAACATACAATGTTTGGTTTTCCATTCCTGAGTTATTTCCCTTAAAATAGTAGTCTCCAATCTCATCCAGGTCATTGCAAATGCTGTTAATTCATTCATTTTTATGGCTGAGTAGTACTCCATCGTGTGTGTGTGTGTGTGTGTGTGTGTGTATATAAAACAGAGTTTCTTTATCCACTCGTTGATTCATGGGCATTTGGGTTAGTTCCACGATTTTGCAATTGTGAATTGTGCTGCAATAAACATGTGTGTACAAGTATCTTTTTCGAATAATGGCTTCTTTTCCTCTGGGTAGATACCCAGTACTTTGATTTCTGGGTCAAATGGTAGTTCTGCTTTTGGTTCGTTAAGGAATCTCCACAGTTTTTCATAGTGGCCATACTAGTTTACATTCCCACCAGCAGTGTAGAATTGTTCCCTGATCACTGCATCCATGCCAACATCTACTATTTTTTATTTTTTGATTATGGCCATTCTTGCAGGAGTAAGGTGGTATCACATTGTGGTTTTGATTTGCATTTCCCTGATCATTAGTGATGTTGAGCATTTTTTCATAAGTTTGTTGGCCATTTGTATATCTTCTTTTGAGAATTGTCTATTCATGTCCTTAACCCACTTTTTGATGGGATTGTTTTTTTCTAACTTATTTGAGTTCATTGTAGATTCTTGATATTAGTCCTTTGTCAGATGGCTAGATTGTGAAGATTTTCTCCCACTCTGTGGGTTGTCTGTTTACTCTGCTGACTGTTCCTTTTGCTGTGCAAAAGCTCTTTGGTTTAATTAGGTCCCAGCTATTTGTTTTTATTGCATTTGCTTTTGGGTTTTTGGTCATGAAATCCTTGCCTAAGCCAATGTCTAGCAGGGTTTTTCCAATGTTATTCTCTAGAAATTTTAGTTTCAGATCTTAGGTTTAAGTCCTTAATCCATCT
Source organism: Nomascus leucogenys (assembly GCF_006542625.1). NCBI lineage: Eukaryota > Metazoa > Chordata > Mammalia > Primates > Hylobatidae > Nomascus > Nomascus leucogenys. The sequence goes on from NC_044382.1 coordinate 123,457,057, forward strand.
TGAGCTAATTTTTGTATAAGGTGAGAGAAGAGGACCCAGTTTCATTCTCCTACATGTGGGTAGCCAATTATCCCAGCACCTACTCCCCTCAAGCATCACACTCTAAAATCTCACACAGAAAACTCTTCCCCATAACCAACCTAAAACATAAAGCAGACACTCATGGGCTAGAACACAAGCAGAAAGAAGCTTTACATTACACTCAGGGGTTGGGGGTACACAGGAACACCCACCATCATTAGAAGGCCATCTCTGACAAAGACAGCATCAACTCAGGCCCAACCTCCAGGGCAAGCTCAGCAGGGCCGGCCTTCCTCCTGCTGCTGCTAATATCATGAAGCCCTGGGCTTGGCCCCTCCACCAGCAGTACCTTGGTAACCCTGCCCACTTAGGCTCAACTGACTTTTCTTCTGACAGTATATGAAGAGCAGGTATGTTACACAGCACTTCTCCTCCAACCGAGGCTCTCTAAGCACTGTATACAAATATTAGCTTCAGAAGGTGAATATCAGCTGCTTCTTTCAGCTGGCCAGGCCCAAGCAAGTCACGGATGAGAGAACACATACCTTGCATACAGATATTAGAAAAGCAGCTAACTCAAGTAAAATGTAGCCAGGCAGGAATCTAAACTGGGATAGGTGGCTGATAAAGTAATTTACTATGCCCGTCTATTTCAGCCTGCCAGTAAAGTGGTTGTTTTTCATCTGTCCTTCCATTTATTTATATTCTATTCCTTACCTGTTTAAAAAAGTAAGGACGTTTATGACAAAAGTCAAAAATCCAGCTGACCCATTAAAACAAAAGTGGAAGAACCAAGACTTGGATTGAAAAACTAGGAAAACACTGACTTATGTAGCCTTAGCTATAGACAAATCATTGCAATCATCCCCCAAATTAGCTCTGTGCTCCTGGTAGTCAAGGTGAAAAAAGGAAAACTATTAATTTAAAAACTGTCATCTAATAAAAGGAAACACATTTTTTCATTAAGAGAAACAAAAATTTTTCTACCTGTAAACTCTAAGATGACCTCTCTACATATTGGGTTTTCCCAGTTATGATTAAATCATAATAAGAAAGTCTTGTTATTTTGGGAACTGATACTGCCGTATGCCAGAGAGTCAGAGGCCACTGTCTTGTTTCTGGGTTTTACATATGCTGCTATGTAGGGAATATGTAATGACATTATGATGTTTAAAATTATACTTCTGAAATGAAAATGAAATATTGAACCTGAAAATCCAAACAACTCTAAAAATTAGCATCTCTTAGAATATCAATCATTTCCATATTACGGTCCCAGTGTCTTATGGAAGGAAGATCCATGCATGTTAAATATGGGACAGGTGAAGCTCATCTCCTGAAATCTACTTTCCTATTTTTGCCCCACAGATGATGATGTTTAATTTTTAATGTTTTATTTTGGTAATTTAAAAAATTGTGATAAAATATACATAACATTAAAATGACCATTTTAACCATTTTAAGTGTACAATTCAGTGGCATTATGTACACTCATTTTCCCTCCCATTGATGCAGTCCTACCTCCACCCTAGACCCTCCTATAAGGAGAAAACCGATAGGCATTATTATTTTTATTGGAACTTTATATCTATTTACCTCTTAAAAAAAAGTTTATCTCAAAAAGTGATGTTGATAATAAAGGAATGCATGAGGGACTTTCAGAGATGAGAGACAATAAGGCAAAGAAGTCTGGGTAAGAAGCCCCTCCATATGTCCTTAATGGAATACTGTCTTTCCCCCTGCCATCTTGGGGGTATAAGGAAGAAGGATGAAATTTAGAATTGCTACTTTGCCATGTGTCAGTTGCACAGGCTTTTAACCAGCATCTTTCAGTCTTGATGTCTTTATCTGTAAAATGGATGGTAGCAATACTGATATCACTGTTACTGAATACATTAAATGAGGTAATACACATCCAGAGGTAACATTAAAAGTGCTATGCCTGAATTGGTTATTACTTACGTGAAATTCTGGTTCTAATTAATACCATTAGGTTGCAAGCTCCTTGAGGGTAGAGTCTAGTCTGAGCCCCAGCCTGAGCACATGTTGGCACTGAACAAATATTGGTTACGTGTATGGAAGGACCAAGATACTTGCATTCCACAGAAAATTCACAATGTATCTATGATAATGAGAAGCAAAACTACAAAGAAGTAAATAGATTGAAAAAGAAAGTGAGTCTGTGTGGTTTGTTGTGCTCCAGCCCCAAAGTGGGTGGAATGATCATTGGTTCATGAAAACTGGTACTCAGGTAACAGACACTCATAAATGAGTAGCACAACCCCCTGGAGAACAATTTGACAAAGTCATCAAAACCTTAAAAACAAACATAATAAGCCACAAAATTTCAATTCCAATTCAAGAAAGCTATGAGAAATATTCAAAGACGTACACAAACATGTAACTATAAGGAGGTTATTATACTGAATTCAGGAAAATCAGAAGCCACTTTCTTGCCCAGCAACAAGGGCTGGCAAAATAAACTACGTACATCCAGACAACAGGACACAATGCAGCCAACCATTAAAATGATTGTATAGAAGAGTATTTATTGATAAGAAAAGGTGTCTAGAATATACTCAATTTTAAAAAAGAGGCTACCAAGCAATAAACACAAAAAGAAAAAATAGTCATGCACCACATGATGGACGGCGATGAACCATATGTATGACTGTGGTCCACTAAGATTATAATAGAGCAGAAAAATTTCTCACCTAGTGATATCATAACTATCCTAACATTATAGCACAGTATATTACTCATGTGTTCCTAGTGATGCTGGTGTAAACCTACTGTGCTGCCAGTCGCATAAAAGCACAGCACATACAATTATGTATGGTACACAATACTTGATAATAAATAACTGTTACTGGTTTATGTATTTACTATACCATACTTTTAATTGTTATTTTAGATTATACTCCTACTTATATATATTTTTTAAGTTAACTGTAAAACAGCCTCAGACAGATCTTTCAGAAGGTATTTCTGAGGAACGCATTGTTATCATAGGACACGACAGCTCCATGCATGATATTGCCCTGAAGACTTTTCAGAGCGACAAGATGTGGAAGAGGAAGATGGTGATTTTGTTGATCCTGACCCCATGCAGGCCTAGGCTAGTGTGTGTGTATGTCTTAGTTTTTAACAAAAAAGTTTTAAAAATTTAAAATGTTTTAAATAGAAAATGGCTTATAGAATAAGGATATAAAGAAAGAAAACATTATACAGTGGTATAGTATGTTTGTGTTTAAAGTTGTGTTATTAAATGAGTCAAAAAGTTTAAAAAATTAAAAAGTTTATAAAGTAAGCTACAGTAAGCTAAGGCTAATTTATCACTGAATAAAAATATTTTAAGACAAATTTAGTATAGCCTAGGTGTACAGTGTTTATAGAGTCTATAATAGTATACAGTAATGTTCTAAGCTTTCACATTTACCTCACTCACCCACCGACTCACTCAGAATAACTTCCAGTTCTGCGAGCTCCATTCATAGTAAGTGCCTTATATAGGTGCACTATTTCTAAAATCTTTTATACCATATCTTTACTCTATCCTTTCTATGTTTAGATATGTTTAGACAAACACCATTGTATTCTAATTACCTACCGTATTCAGCGCAGTCGCATGCTATACAGGTTTGCAGCCTAGGAGCAACAGGCTATACCATGTAGCCTGGGTGTGTAGTAGGCTGTACCACCTAGGTTTGCATAAGTACACTCTATGATGTTCATACAAGGACAAAATCTCTGTTGTTAATCAACACATGACTGCACATGTAACAACATATTAACAATGATTAACACGATTGTACACGTAACAAAATGTTAACAACAAAATGTTAACAAAATGTTAACAATGGGCTTATACTTACTCTTTCATGTTGTTTTTCTGAATTTTCTCATGTTTCTATGGTTAAGCGTGAATTCTTGGTGTAATTTTAAGAAAAAAGAGTTAACAAGAGGAAAAGAAAAAAATGTGGCCTCAAATACATTTCAAGGAATTTGGGAGGCTTGGGAAACACAGAAAAAGTCTTACAGCACAAAGACCTATATTTCGATTCCACTGAGGCAACTGAAAGGGTGAGGTGGAGCCTAAAGGTACCAAGTCAGCTGGTAGTTGGCTAGTATTTGTCCAGTGTCATGTGGTTAAGGAAAATGCCAATAATCCCGATCTCCAGCTTCCCCAGCCAATGCCACACCAGCCTCCAGCCAGCCTCACTTAGAAACCTGTCAGCGTCAGAGACTTTCCCCCCCATTAGAGGTCTGGCGATCAGCACAAAGCAAAGTGACCCATGCTCTGTGTCACTGGGCCAAGTTTCAAGGATGGAGCCCACTGCACCTCCTTCCCACCCCCAGAGAGAATAGGTGAGGCAGGCGGCTTCAGGGCAAACACTCTAGCCAGTGCTCCCCAAACCATGAATGAGGCACCACCACCAAGGCTCGGGGCCTAATGAGGAACGATTGCTAAACAATCTGATTACTCAATTTTTTAACTTTGCCACACACACAAACACACACGTGTTCACACAATATAAGCAGCAGAGAGGTATCAGTTCTGGGTTTCTGCAGTTGTTACATTTTTTATATTTTCCGGTTGAAAATTGCTTCATTCTCTGCACATATCCTTCCTACTTCATCTCTAGCCTTCCTGCTTTACTGAGAGACCTGAAGCTCCCCATGCCTGGAGTGTATAAATCTGTTCACAAACCTACGGCACAACCATGAAATTATTGGAAATTCTTCATGGCGTGGGTCCTTTCTCTGAAAATGTCTTCTTGTTGCTATATCTCTAGCAGCCTTCCAGCACATGACTTGTGCCCTCCCCTCAGTGTTCGGACGGGTCTGAGGATACTGGGGCAATTTCAGGAAAAATCTAGCACCAGGTTTCTCCAAGAACAAATGCTCTTTAGCATCAACATCACACTCGATCCAGAATTCTGTTTTACAATGTCTTAGAGAACCATGTTCAGTTCCTTCTGAGCACAGAACTGCTGTTCTGAGGACAAAACCAAAACCAAGGCTTTCAGGGACATACATTAGGCCCCTGATCACTTTCCTAATACTCTAAGGGAGAATAGGAAGAAGGGAAGGAAGAAATATAGCATTTGCTGTTGTTGTTGGATAACAAAGATTTTTTTTTCTAGTAGTTGTGGGCTTATAGCACAGGTTTAATGATGTAGTATCAGGAAACCTCACTTGTTGGGTAGATAAATCTGTTGAGACTTTTTGAGTTCCAATTGAAAAAAATCCCAACACAAGTAGACTTAAGCAAAAGAAAATTTATTGTCTCAAGAAAATGAAAATTTCAAGGATGGGTTTGGCTAGATCCATAATTCAGGTCAAATGATGGAATTAATCAATGTTTCTCTTGCTATTTGTCGAATTTCCTCTCCGTTCACTTTATTCTCAGCACACTGTCAAACTGGACATTCAAAAAACCCAGGGTTTCATCAAATTAAAGAAAACACCTTTAAAACAAAACAATTCCTTCCAGCTTAAGGTATAATTGACAAATATTGTATGTATTTGTATTGTACAACATATTTTGAGAGAGATATATAGTGGAATGATTAAATCAAGCTAACTAACATATCTGTCATTTCATATATTTATCATTTTTGTGATGAGAACATTTAAGATCTACTCTTTTAGCAATTTTCAAGTATATAGCGTATTATTCTTAACCACAGTCACCATACTGTACAATAGATCTCCAGAACTTATTGATCTTGTCTAACTGAAACTATATACCCTTGGACCAACATCTCCCCATCCCCCACACTCCCAGTCCCTGTCAACCACTGTTCTACTCTCTGTTTCTATGAGTTTGTTTTTTTTGGATTCCACATGCAACTGACTAATGCAGTATTTGTCTTTCTGTGTCTGGCTTATTTTGCTTAGCATAATGTCCTCCAGGTTCATTTCTGCTGTTGCAAATGGCAGGATTTCCTTCTTTTTTAAGGCTGAATACTATTCCATTATATGTAAATATACCACATTTTCTTTATCTATTCCTCTTTTAATGAATCCTTGAGTTGATTGCATATCATGGCTATGATGAATAATGCTTGATATGGTTTGGCTGTGTCCCCACCGAAATCTCACCTTGAATTGTAATAAACCCAATGTATCAAGGGTGTGCCCAGGCAGAGATAATTGAATCATTGGGGCAGTTTCCCCCCATACTGTTCTTGTGGTAGTGAATAATTCTCATGAGATCTGATAGTTTTATAAGTGGGGGTTTCCTGCACAATCTCTCTTGCCTGCCCCCATGTAAGATGTGACTTTGCTCCTCATTCACCTTCTGCCATGATTGTGAGGCCTCCCCAGCCATGTGGAACTGTGAGTCAATTAAACTTCTTTCCTTTATAAATTACCCAGTCTTGGGTATGTCTTTATTAGCAGTGTGAGAACAGACTAATACAATGCTGCAATGAGCATGGGAGTCCAAGTATTTCTTTGATATACTGATTTCATTGCCTTTGGATGTATTCCCCAAAGGGAGATTGCTGCATCATATGGCAGTTCTATTTTTAATTTTTTGAGGAATCGCCATACTGTTTTCCATAATGGCTATACTAACTTACATTCCCATCAGCATTTGTCTTTTTAATAATTGCCATTCTAACTGGAGTGAGATAGTATCTCATTGTGATTTGATTTGCATTTCCCTGATGATTAGTTATGTTGAGCCCTTTTTCATATACCTGTTGGCCATTTGTACGTCTTCTTTGGAGAAATGTCTGTTTTCGCCCTTTGACCATTTTTGTAATTGGGCTACTTTCTTTCTATTGAGTTTTTGAGTTCCTTATATATTTTGGATACTAACCTCTTATGAGATGTATGATTTGCAAACATTTTCTTTAGGTTGTCTCTTCACTCTGTTGATTGTTTCCTGTGCTATGCAGAAACCTTTTAGTTTGGTGCAATCCTAGTTGTCTATTTTGCTTTTGTTGTCTGTGCTTTGGGGCTCACATCCAAAAATCATTGTCCAGACCAGTGTCAAGAAGATTTTTCCCTATATTTTTCTTTAATAGTTTTACAACTTCAGGTCTTAAAGTCTTTAATCCACTTTGAATTGATTTTTATATAGTGTGAGATAAATGTCATATTTTATTCTTACACATGTAGATATCTAGTTTTCCCAACATCCTTTACTAAAGAGACTGTCCTTTCCCCATTGCATATTATTGACACCTTCTCAAAGATCAATTAATGGTAAATACATTAATTTATTTACGGGCTTTCTCTGTATCGGTTTTTATGGCAGGATCATGTTGTTTTGATTATTGTAATTTTGTAGTAGATTTTGAAATCAGGTAGTGTGATGCCTCTGGCTTTATTTCTTTTTTGCTCAAGATTGCTTTGGCCATTCAGGGTCTTTCATGGTTCCATATAAATTTTAGGATTGTTTTCCCTATTTCTGTATGAAATGCCACTGGAATTTTGATAGGCATTGCATTGAATCTGTAGATTGCTTGGAGTAGTATAGACATGTTAACAATATTAATTCTTTCTAACCATGAACATGAAATATCTTTCTGTTTATTTATGTCTTCTTCAATTTCTTTCATCAGAGTCTTATAGTTTTCCATGTACAGATCTTTCACCTCCTTGGTTAAGTTTATTCCTTTTTTTTTTTTTTTTTTTTTTTTTTGAGATGGAGTCTCACTCTGTTGCCCAAGCTAGAGTGCAGTGGCACGATCTTGGCTCACTGCAACCTTTGTCTCCTGGGTTCAAGCAATTCTCCCACCTCAGCCTCCTGAGTAGCTGAGACTACAGGTGCATACCACCACATCTGGCTAAGTTTTGTATTTTTTGTAGAAACAGAATTTCACCATGTTGGCCAGGCTGGTCTCAAACTCCTGACCTCAAGAGATCTGCCCACCTCGGCCTCCCAAAGTGCTGGAATTAACAGGCACAAGCCACCATGGCTTACCCATTCTCTCCTTTTAAATAGCTCCACAAAAATCTCATAGAGATTCCTGTTGGACAGGCCTGAATGATATACTCTCTGCACAAATCAGATGACTTGGGAGATAAATAAGCTTATTGACTAAAACTTGGGTCACCTGCCCTCCCCTAGCTACTCCAAAGAAAAATTGAGGTGATGTTACCAGAAGAAGACAGAAAGGATGGAGGTCAGGCAAAACACTAGATGGGTGTGTGGTGGTCTTAGAAAGACTGCTGAGGGTATAGTTAAGGACTCCTCAAGGGTCAGCAGTTCTAAGGACCAGTTATGTCAATAGCTCAGAAGCTCAATGGTTTTAGAGAAAGTGGTGGAAACAACTTTCAGAAGCATCCACACTCCAGAGTCGAATCATCACAACTCCTAAATTCAGGGAAATATAGACTCATGTAAGCAGATGTGTTTCAAAAAGGCTTCATGGAGAATGTAGGACTTGCACTGAGTCTTCAAGAATGGGTAGGATTTGGGCTGAAAGATGGGGAGGGAGAGTAGCAGGAATAATCCAGGCCTGCATGAATAAAGGCAAGGAGTCTGGCTCAAATGCAGAAAACCATGGTGGGAGAGGAAGAGATGAGGAGGCATACTGAGCAAGAGGAGCAAGGGGTTTGAGTCTCCAAACTAAACTGACATTACTGAAAGTAGTGATTAACTTTCTTTCTATCCTCCTCCTCTTTTTTTCCTCTAAAGTTTTAACATTGTCAATATTTTGATTCCCCCTTGGTCTAAATTTAGGGGCTTTCTGTATTCCATTCTAATTGTTCTGAGGAGCAGGGTTGCAGAGCCCATGAGCCACATACAGGAAAGCATTCCCTCCAGCCCCTTCCCCTGATCCACCCCAAGCACATGCTTTACCCCATCAAGTGTCTTTTATGCCACAACCCTGAGGTCTCCATCCTCTCAGCAAGGTGTCCATGCTGCCAAGCAACGGGTACGTGTTGACAAAGTTAAGGAACCCAGTTCCTAGGAGATGTAGTAGATTAATTAGGTCACTAGTAAGTAGAGATAAATATCTATTGTCATTCAGGAGAATGCAAGGGGCTTGCAGACTGGGGCACAGAACAGGTAAGGAATGGAGAAGAAAGAGTTAAAGAAAAGTCTGAAAACAAGGAATCCTTTCAGAGTCTGGGAAGGCGGTCAAGTGAGAAGCCTGAACATACAGCGAAAAACACAGGCTTGGAATCAGAGAAACCTCAGTTTGAATCTTTCACTTACTAATTGGGGGCAGAACTTAATTTCTTTTTGTAGATGAGGAACTGCAGGTTCCTTATCAACAAAACAAGTATAATAAAACTTGCGGCTTACTGCAGTTTTAATAAAGATGAAGGAAGTAGAGTGCCTTCTTCTTCAGATCATTGTTTTGCCACTTCCCTGCTGTGAGTCCTTGGTCAGATTAACCGCTTTAAACTGCAGTTTCCTCATCTGTAAAGTAGAAATTATAAAAGCACGTAGCTCCTAGGGTTGTAGTGAGGATTAAATAAGAAGACGCACATAACGAGCTCAACACAGTAGCTACTGTAAGCACCCAATACATGTTAATGATTATGATGGTAATGCTGAATATATTAATTATATCAGTCAGGATGCTTGCAACTGTACGTGACAGAAAACCCAGGCAGAAGTGACTTAAACAGCAAGGATATGTTATTATTCACATGACAAGAAGTCCTGAGTTCAAGGTGTTCCTGAATGGGTAATTCATTCGTTCAAAGATTTCATAAAGGACCTAAGTTCTTTCCTGTCTTCACTCAGAGTTTCTCAGCATGTTGGCTGTTTCTAACTTGGGTTGTCCCCTCATGGGTGCAAGATGACTGCCACTCCTCCAGATATGATATCTTCTAACACCCTCCCACAGTGGAAGAAGGAAGAGAGCACTCTTTTCTTTTTAAGACAGAGGAAAATTTTTCTGGAAACCATCGTGCACCAGCAGACTTTCCCTCATATCTCATTAACCAGAATTCATATACATGCTGATGCCTGAACCTATCACTGGCCTCTCAAGAGATGAACAAAATCATGTCTCTGTGAGCAAGCAAGAAGGTGGATGTGGTGGTTGAGAAGGCAACTGACATCAACCACCTCAATAATGGTGATGAAAACAATGGGCTCTTAGAGGACAGAGTTCTGAGAGGGAAGAGAGAGCCCCATCTGGGACAGACATGAAGAGGACACTACAGTCATTTAATGGAGCTCCTAAGAGAAGAGTCTTTGGAGTCACAAAATTTGGAGTCACAAACTGAACTCTTGGCTCTGCCATTTCCTAACTGTGCAAACAAGTTATTTACCCTCTATGCCTTTGTTTCCACTGCTATCGAAGGCCAACATCTAATGGATGCTTGGAAATAAAATTAAGCAACACAGGGTATGTGATTAATAAGTAAAACTATCATTAGTACTTCTGGCTGAGCAACAGGCACAGGAATCAGATTGGTTGTTATACCAACAGTCATTGAAATTACTGAATACAAACATAAGTCTATATGCAGTGCTTCAATAGACTCTTTCTCCTCCAGGATAAGAAAGCTTGCTCAGAATGAAGAGACGAGGAGTGGTTGTGGAGACAAACAGGATTCAAAATCAGATCCCACTGCTACCATTTAGGGAAAGTTATTGGGAAAGTTACTGAATCTTGGGAAAGTTATCGAACTGCCTTGTGCTCAGTTTTCTCATCTGCAAAAGAGAGTAACAGCTCATTAAGTTATGATGATTAAACAAGTTAACACAAATGCCTGCGTGTAAACTGTGAATAGGGGCAGCCATTGTTAGCACATTTACTGTTTTCATATAAAGATGCAGTTACTCTATTCTGTCTTTTATTTACTTTGCTAATTGTCACTACAAGAGGAGCAGCGAAAAATCTGGCTTCAATTCTCGTCCTTTCTCTTAGGAGCCACATGGCCTCCGAGTATCAGGTACTCCTTCAGTAAAAGGATTGGCCCACTTTTCTCTCCAGAGCTGAGAGGTTCCAAATAAAATGTTTTGAAGACTGAAACTCAACATATGATGTCTCATTATTTATACGTATTATCTCCTACGATTCCAATTTTTGTCTCATTCTTTCTTATCACCTACGCTTTTCTTTGGCTTCCTGCCTGAAACTTTTTCCTATACTATATCACTACTTACCATAATCTCCAATATCTCTACTATCTCTTCCACCCAAATCTTTATGCATCATTACTTACAATCTCTTAAATGTGCCTTAAACTTTTATTGTAGGATAGTGGTGTGTATATACATATATTTAAATTTATTTTAAATTTAATCTCTCCTTCTCAGCCCCACAGAGACTGGTATTAAATTAGCATATGTAAAATGCCAAAGAAGCATATAGTAGTGATTACTATAAATGCTAAACAAAATATGATTTCAACAACTGTTTGCTGACGTCCTACTGTGTGTATAACACTGTGCTACAGAGATGACTCTAACAAGAGTTCCTGGCCTCAAAGACGTGACATATTCCAGTTTGGGAGTTAAGACTTGTGAATAAGTAAGCACTATACATAAAACACTTCTAAAATAGTAAAGGCCTTTTAGGAAGATTGATGGGTTTGTGTGACCCAGGTGGCAACACAGCACCCTCTCTGCCCACCAAGATGGTGTTCAACCCCAGCAGCAACTAAGACATGTTGAAAAAGATGTTCTGATGCCTAACATAATGAGAAAAATGGCCAGAGAGGGGTATTCTGAACAAGTTCAATATTTTACCAAGTGTTGCAAGAACTCTGGAATCCTTATGGTGGTAAAATACTGGAAATAAAATTCTTCATTGAAAGACTGTCTTAACTGCTTACTATAATGATCCAGTCTTTTACAAAGAATACAAAATGGAATACCTGAAGGAATGTAAGAACTCAGAGAAACTGGAATTTCTACCAAGTTAAAGCTACAGAAGCTTCCCATAAGCATGTAGGCAAATATTTGAATGTCACTCAGAACTCTAATACTCATGGAAGTCATTTCTAGTATAAATCACCCGAAATAATAAACTCAAGATAAGAATGTGTGTTTGCTTTATCCTAATTATAGAAATATTAATTGTATCTGAAATCAAGATCTTTTATTAAAAAGAGATTGATGGATTTCACAGACTTTGAAGTGGACGTATCTGAAAAAAAAAAAAAGCACTAAACGCATTAACAAAAAGAGGTGAATTTTCTTTAACAACATTTTACATCTTAAATGTTTGAGATTATGTCATTTTTCCAGAACAAATGAAACCTGGATGACAACTTGCTATAACTGTATTTAGATATTTATCAATTCCATCTGTTCATTCTTTCTTGATCCTGCCTGAGGAGGAAGCAGAGTCTGGTTGTGTGTCACAGGGTGGGATTGTGGCCTCTGACCTGGGTGTTTAACTCCCAGAAAACTGAATGCTCACCAGGGTGCTTTATTAACAGTCTTTATTGGATGGAAGGTAGAATGAATTTCCTTTAACATTTCTGTTTCAATCCGTGTTCTTGGTGATAAACAACAGAAACCAACCCTGACTATATTAAGAACAACATTTATTAGAAGTTTCTTAGGGGCTCACAGTCTACAGCAGGCTAAAGGTCAGGCTTGGAACACAGGCTGGGATCAAGGCTGCTCCACACAGGCCAAGGCATCAAGACCACAGCCAGTCTCCCTCCTAACATTCATGAGGCTCAGAACAAGAGTACAAATAGAGCCCATGGTTGAGCTCACAACCTACTCACTTTTTCATCCAAGCCTCAGCCCCATTTCACACCACAAGGGCCCTCAAGCACACTGGTGAGAACACTCAGCCCTCTTGTCTAAGCTCTTTCTACACATTGCTCACATGCCCAAACAGATGCTCCTGCCACTCTGAGGACCTGTGATTGCAAACAGTGGTGGCCTGATCTGCTCTCACAGGCTTTGGGCCCTTTGGGCAGGGAATCCCAGGATTCTGGGTACCCAGAGTATAGTCTAGGAGGATAGTCTAGAGAATATGGACTCTAGGTGAGCAGAGGTGAAGCCAGAAGAGATCACAGTGGGGCCTTCTATAGCCCACGGGGGCCCTCCTGTCCGGGTCTAAAGAAGATCCTGCCTACAGCAAAGGTTTGTCACACAGCAAAACTCATTGGGGCTGCATGGAACCACACTACTGGCATGAATGTCTACTGTTAGCATTGCAACAATGGGACACCACTCTCTCAAGGGGCCACGTACAGGTGGCATCATCCAATGGCCAAGCGCAAGTCACCTGTCTCCCCCAGGCTATTCTAGGCAGGAAAAGGCCTCAACTAGGCCCTTGGGCTTCCTCCCAGGACCATGACACAGAGTACAAAAGAAAATTAGGGTGCTATAAACCAGGATGATTCACTGGATAACCCTAAAGCATCAAACATTTATAGCTGTCCCTTAAGACTCCACTACTTTTTTTTTTTTTTTTTTTTCTTAATGGAGTTCAGGCTGGTCTTAAACTCCTGGGCTCAAATGATCCTCCCAGCTCAGCCTCCCAAAGTGCTGGGATTACAGGCTTGAGCCACCTCGCCAGGCCTTCTGTTACTCTTAATAGCTGTTTATTCTGTGCTAGATCTGGAAACATGACCATTGTCAAATACACCTAAGAAACAAATCTCTAGTTAACGTCAATTTGTGTGTGTGTGTGTGTGTTGGGTGGCGGGGTGGGATATACGCATCCGTAAGATCACAGGACAAAAAAAACCACTTATTTTATTTAATTATTGTTGGCATTGATCTACCTTCCTACTTTTACTCATGTTCCTAACCCGACTTCAAAGATCTCTACTTGCTTGGAAGTTGTAAGTAAGCAAGAAGACAGTCATGCACCATGTAACGACATTTCAGTCAATGACAGACCATATATATTACAGTGGTCCTATAAGGTTATAATACCGTATTTGACTGTACTTTTTCTAGGTGTGTAGTACTTACACCATCTAGGATTGTGTAAGTACATGCTATGGTGTTTGCACAACAATGAAATTGCCTAACTACACATTTCTCAGAATGTATTCCTGCTGTTAAGCAATACATGACTGTACTAAGAAAGGTATCATAGACTATTAGATCAAAAATTCCTCTGATGGCATGAGACTCCAAGAGTCCTTTGAATAGGCAAAGAGGAAAACCCCAGTTCTAGGATCAAATTGTGCTGGAGTGGGACCAGAAACAGACCCTTCCACAACGGCCCTCTCCTGAAAATAACCATCCTGGACACATGTTCAAGAGTTAAGTCACGGAGGGAAGCGACAGACAATAATTTGGAGCATCACAGAATCCTCACTGTATTTGCTCAGGTTATAACAAAATACCACAGAATGGGTGGTTTAAATGACAGACATTCATTTTCTTCCAGTTCTGGAGGCTGAAAGTCTAAGATGAAGGTGCCAGATGATTCTGTTAATGAGGGCTATCATCTCAGAATGGGAGAGAGAGAGAGAGTTCTCTGATTTATCTTCTTATAAGGAAATGAATTCTATGTGATCAGGACACAACCCTTAGGATCTCATTTAACATTAATTACTTCCTTAGAGATCCCATCTCCAAAAATAACTACACTGGAGGTTAAGACATCATATAGACATCATAGTAGGAATTTGTGGAGGAGACACAAACATTAAATCCATAACACTCACTAAACAGCCAGGGATCTTAAATTTTATGTTTATTCTCTTATTTATTAAAAGTGAGGGGTCCAGGCATTAATTGCACACACATAAAAAACCATTGAATGAAAGCTTTACACACAGATGCACATACAATAGGAGGGGATAAAAACCCATCCTTTAGAAACATAGAAAGCTATGTGTGCTGACTTACAATACTGTAATGACAAAAACATATTATTAAATGAGAAAAGCAAGTTGCCAAGCACTGTGATGGATATGGTATCGACTGTGTAAAAGTAAGGAGGAATTATATATACATCCATACTTGCATATGTCTGAACTATCTCGGAAGGGATATATGAGCAAACTGATAGATGTGGTGGCAGGGACTGATGGTTGGGGACTGGGAATGTAGGGACACTTTTCATCAATTTCCCTTGTGCAGTTTTTCCTGAAGGAAGTGTTGTGGAAGCAAACAAAAGTTGAGGTGCACTAGTTTATAATGTTCTCCCGCAGATCCACCAAAGAATGGAACATGTACAGGTATTATCTATTCAAACTTTTTAAAGGGAAAAATAGAGAAATACATTGTGCAATTAAGCCAATAGGGACGTAAGCTACAATGCAGTTAACAGCTATACCTAAACCCTCTCAGAGGACACAAGTCTTTTACCCCACTCTCGTAGAAGCAAAGGCTTAGGTAGATGAGATAGTTTTAAAGAAGTCACTGGGAAATCTATACTTAATTGAAGCCTGGAACTTGCTTCTGGAATTTGTTTCCTTTGTTTCTCTTGCTTCCTGTTTATTTCTTAAGTAATGGAAGCACAAGAATCAGCAACATTATTTTCTAACCTTTGGAGAAATAACTAAATGTGGGCAAAGGAGATCCTAAGAAGCCCAGAGTCAAAATGTCATCATAAACTTTTCGGTGCAAAGTTGTTGGGAGAAGCACAAGAAGAAGCACCAAATGTTTTAGTCAGCATTTTGGAAATTTCTGAAACATGTTTGTAAGTGTAGAAGAACAGATCTAAACAGAAAGGAAATTTGAAAGCATAGCAAAGGTGAACAAGGACCATTATGAAAGAGGAATGAAAATTCATATTTTTCCCAAAGGAGAAAGAAACAAAAAATCAAAATAATTGTGCCGCTGACCAAATACTAGTTTGTAACTGAAAAACAAAGTTGTAGGAATTTCAGTGACATTCTTAATGTATCTAAATAAATACATTTTTAACTAGTAAAAAGGTTAAAAGATGATACCTGCTGTTTGAAAAAACAGTGGAATCCTCCAACATTGTTTGAATAATTGTTTTAAAAGATTTGCTTTTATCTGTTGAAAATACGAGTTGAGGAACTAAAGCACACTTGGTGCTTAGCCCTAGAATACGTTCAGGGAGGAAAGCAATCTTTCAGAATGCCAAAATGGTAACAGACAGGAATGGCCTAACTTCCATTATCACACTTGATCTTGAGGTTCCTCCAGGATCCCTGGCTTGCTAACTGATTTCTAGCAATTGCCATGTTAAGCAAGAACTAGGGGATTTTTGAGTTCAGTATTAGCATACAGGTACCTTTTCTCTCAAAAGAAATCTACCCTGGTGCATCAGCCCTCATCATGACACAGAAAACGAATGTGAGTACAGAGAAAAATGGGAAACAAGCATAAAGCAGAACTAGAGATGCTTCCTGAAGAGTACGCCTCCCAGAAGGAAAGAGGAGGAGGGGGCAGCAACCTCTTTCTGACACACATGTGTGCAGGCACCTTATAAGCATCGTCTGATTTAATCCTTTCAACAACTCAATGAGGCAAGCACTGTTATTGTCCCTATTTTTCCAATGAGGAATCGGGAAACCCTTGCCCAAAGCTGCTCAGCTTTGAGGGCATGTAAATTGCTATGTTAAGCAGAGGTGAGAAAGGAGTGCTGATGGGGATTGGGGGAGCTCAAAATCTCCCGCTTGCTCATAAGCTCACTTCTATTGGGGTCAACCTAATTTCACACATGGCCTGTATTCTCTTGTGCTAAAATTAATTTGTAAGATTGTCCTACATTTTTCTTCAGAGAGTGACTCAATTTGAAGGCACTTCGTCACCAGGGCACAAACATCTTTTCTAAGTGGGTACTGTTTCTGCTAATTAAGGAAGAGCAAACACTGGAACAAGCCAGGAGGGCAGTCTCTGACTCACCCTCTTTGGCTTCATCTGTGAAAATGGACTCAGGGGATTCAAAAGAAGAGAAACGATAAAAAGCAGGGCCAGGCACGACCCTTCAGCTTGTTGGAAAACATTTGAACGTGGCTTCTGTCTGACCCAGAAATAACATTTCTACAACTGAAATCTGTTTAGACAGTCATCAAAAATATCTCTGCCTCTTCTGTCTCCCAAAGTGCCTCTAGAGCCACGGCAAATCTCAACTCAGATATTCTAGAACACCTCCTCCCATTGGCAAAGGAGGACCAAAGCTCTCTAATTTTAGGGTCTAACAGTTGGCATGCAATTAAAACTATATTTATTATGGGCCTCAGAGGAGAATAATTTATTTATGGGTAAATTAGAATCATTGCAATATAAACATGCTCCCACGGATCAGGAATTCGCTATGCTCAACTAGGGACCATAAGAACTCTGCCACTTTTACAATGTGGAGCTTATTGTTTCAAAACAAGCAAAAGATCAGACATCTCTAATCCATTTTTTAACATCAGTCTCAAATGCTGCAGTAAGGCTCCAGTCAATACTATCCATATTTTAGCATTGATCATGATTTGAGGTATTTGATCTTAAGAAACTATGGGAAAAAAAAAGAAAGAAAGGAAAATGTTCTTCTTCCTGAAAAGAAATTATATTGGTATTAAAGTTCAGACTGAGGGTATCTTTGGTTTCATTTGATTTTGGCTTTGAAAACTTTGCTGACCAGAGATTTCGACTGGGATAAATGAGTCTAATTATGCTGGTTTATTTTGTGTCATGAATTTGCTAAAATAAACTAAAGGAAAACATATCTTCTATTTAAACAAGGAAAAATAGAAAAATAAATAAGATTTCTCTCCTGAGAAGAGGGTTACTATAATACTTCTGTCTGCCAATTCAGTATCACTGTTAATTTTCTCTTTAGGAGTTTTCCATCCTTATGAGAGCATGTCCCCACCTCCTACAGTGCAGCTTTATAAAAAGATATAAAGCATACAGAAAACACACAAAAGCATGTGTTGCTCCCAGCTCTTCAAAACTATATCACAATGTTCTATGTGAGGTAAGTTATTTTTTTTCTTCAACTTATTTTTGTGTTCTGCTGTAGGAAAAAAGTCTAAAACATACAGCTAGGATTTCGTTGTGTAACTCTGTTATTTGACCTATTTTTTCCAGATTGAGGGCTTAAAATTTTTGTAACCTGTGACTATGTTCTCTGGGTTATGTATTTATGCCCCTTTTCCTGCCCCCCACCCCTCACCGGACTATCACGAATTGACCCTGGCATAAGTACTTACACATGATCTCTAACTATACTCTTTTGTGGTCAAACCCACTCCACAGAAAGAGAAATGAAGAGCTGAAAATTATCCCTAGCACCTCTCCTAAATGAGGACACAGTCACCTTCCCCTTGGGTCAGCCTTCAGTAAAGCACCTATTGGTTTTTCATGGAAACATTCATTACTACATAAAATAATATCATTTATTTATTCATTTACTTGTTACTGTCTGTCTCCTTTCACTGAAACATGCATTGTATGAACTTAGGAAACTTGTTTTTCTAATTCATTCCTATATCCCCAGTCCCCAGAAGACAGCGTGGCACATAATAGGGATTCAATAAATGTTTGCTGAAGGAATGAATTCCCCCAACGACTTTCGGAGTGCAAACAGTGGATCTATTAAGTGAATCTTTAAAGGTATCACTCAAGGATTTTTAGAATCATCTAGATAGAAGGAATCCCTTAGGTCATTCAGAGTTGGCAAACTTATTTTGTTAAAGAACCAGATAGTAAATATTTTCAGCTTTGTGGGCCAGATGGTCACTGCCTTGTCTACTCAAGTCTGTCACTGCAGCATTACAGCAGCCATAGACATTATGTACATGAATAAGCAAGACTGTATCCTAACGAAATCTTATTACAAAAATAGTCGGTGGTGGAATGAAGCTTGCTGACCCCTCCTAGACCGGTGGTTTCCCAATAATTTTCTATGAATGAGTTTTACCAAGGACAATAAAAAGAAGACATAAGGATTTACTGTGAGATTTTTCATCAAGTAAGATTATTTCAACTTGAAAATTATTTTTTTCTGAGTGTATGTTCTTTCCACTTTTTAGTCTTCGAAACATTTCTTTAGCTAAGTTGTAGTGATAATAAATTGTGTATTGTTAAAATCCTTTCTTGGAAAAACAAAATGTTGGCAACTTTAACAAAGTTCCAAAATACTTTGTTGAAATTTTACTATCCAACAAATTCAAACGTCTGCCAACTCCCATGGCTCTAGTCCATACATCTTATTCTACAGTCCAGTTCTTATTTGCAGTCAAGTGAGTCCTTTCTGTCTAGGGTAAACAAAGGGGTTCATGAAAAGATCTGAGAAGCTTATAGAATCTGGGAGGACCAGAGAGCTGAGCCCTAGGAGAAAGCCACCCCACACCACGTGACTGTTTTGGCAGAACACACACTCCCGCTGTCTGTGGCACTGCATCTACATTGATAAGGGCTGATGCCAGAAACGCTGCCTTGGCTGCCCCCAAAGAACAGATGGCTCTAGCACCATGCCTGTCAAAAGAACTGTTTCCCATCCCACTCCTATGCCCAGACAATGCCTTACTATACTCCACCTCCGAGTCTCACACAGAACCATCACCTTAGCTGAAGCAAGGTTGCATGCAGAACCCTCACTTCAAGGGATGTGGAAAAATGAATGTTTAGCTCTCTATCCTCTTTGAACTGGAAGCCAAGCTTAAAGATGGCTGGAATGGGTGCTAAGCAAAACAGTTTATAGCATCTTCCAGGAGAATCCTGAGGCCTAGAGCCCTTCACCTTCAAGGGAGGGGAGTTTCAGCCCAACGATGGCTAAACTACATTTTTGGGAGGAAAAAGTAGCATTTGGAAAGGTTGTCTAGTGATTGACACAACAGGAACATTTTTAGCCCATTAGTGAAAGCCACAAAAGTAGAAAAGTGAAGAGCTTCCAGATAACTCAGATCTCAAAACAACTTTGCCTGATCACTAAAGCAAAGGTAAGAAACACACAAACAAAAACTTCTCAACCATTCAAATGATTGCTTTAGTGGGTTTTTTTGTTTGTTTGTTTGTTTTTTTCATTTACAGGCACATCCTCAAACCCTGAAATTCAATAGGGTAGGATTGGGGTTGCTTCTCCTGAGTGATGAACCTTAGCTTCTGCAGGCACCTTTCAAATTTGAAGAGTAATGTCAATGAAGCCACTCGCCCCTGAATCCAGAGAGGATTCTCTTTAAATAAAATAAATATGAGAAATAATATTAGCTTCTTTGTATCTATTAACATATAGTTGCAGTGAGGTAAGAGCTAGAAACAATACAATTATACAAGAAACATTCCACTTACAACAAAAGTTGTTCAATGTGATTTTTCAGTAATCAGAGACTAATCACATCAAAATTTTAGTAGTGGTTATATGTGAATAGTGAAATTACAATGACATTCATTTTTGTGAAATATTAAAAAAACTGTTTATACTAAGTGTATAATCCCTTTTTAAAAGAAATTTACTTTCAAACAATAATGTTAATGTATAGATATAGTGCATTTATTATTTTTACCCCTTCAGCAAATAATTATAGTTCTTTAAGTGCAGGATGTTATCTAAAACATATAAGCCTAAAAGTTATATGTAATATTATCCCTTTCTCAAGCAGTTTATAATTAAATGATCAAAATTTAGTAACAAATTATATCATCACAAATACTACAAAAGCATAAGTATTCTTATAAATACTAGAAACTTCATTTTTGAGGGGAAAATGTGAATGATGGTGTGTACATGTAATTCTTGGAGGTACCAAGTTTATGATTCTGTGAGGGGATGAGGGGCTTGGGAAAGAGATGAAAGAACATTGCACTACAGAGGAGGAAAAAAAGACTTGCACACAGAGTGGTTCATGTCTGCTGAGAATCTCTGTTCAGTGGTGTCCTCAATTTCTTACTAGAGTCCAGCGGCCAAAAATATCATTTGTGCAGATTTGTGTAACCGTTCTTCCTCAGGATTAAAAATCCATTTTTAAAAGTTATAGCTACTGAATTTTCTAATGAAACAAATCAGGACAAAAGATGTTATTGCCTAGTCTGTGCAAACAGCAGGTGTCTTAGTCCATTAGGGCTGCCATAACAAAAACATCATAGACCAGAGGGCTTAAACAAAAGAAATGTATTTCTCAGAGTTCTGGAGGCTGGAAAGTCCAAGATCAAGGTGCCAGTATATCTGGTATCTGGTGAGGGCCCACTTCCTTGTTTTTAGATGTGTCTTCTCACTGTGTCCTCACATGGCAGAAGGGGTGAGGGAGCTCTCTAGGGTCTTTTTTATAAGGGCACTAATCCCATTCATGAGGGCTCCACCTCATGACCCACTCATCTCTCAAAGGTCCCACCTCCAAATACCACCACATTGGGGATTTGATTTCAATATATGGATTTTGGGGGGACTTATTTAATCCACAATAGAAAGCTAAAAATACTCGAGATTTGCCAGCCATGTTCTGAACATCAGAGCCAGTCCCCTCCAGAATATTATTTATTAAGTTTTTCACTTCTTAAAGTAGAAAGAAAGCAAAGCTTTAAAGAGGTTGGGCCATGTGCTGTATTAATCTTCTTTGTTTTAATTAACACATAATAATTATATGTATTTATGAGGCATAAACTGATGTCTCAAAATATATATACATTATGTAATGATCAAATCATGTAGCATATCCATCACCTCAAACATTTATCATTTCTATGTGATGAGAACATTCAAAATCCTCTAAGTATTTTAAGATATACCTTAGTGTTTACTATAATCACCCTACTGTGCAATAGGATACCTAACTTATTCTTTCTAATTTTAACTTTGCACCTACTGGGCAACCTCTCTCCAATCCTTGCCTTCTCAGCCTCTGGTAACCCCTATTCTATTCACTATTTCTAAGAGATCAACTTTTTAAGATCCAAAATATGAGTAAGAACATGTAGCATTTATATTTCTGTCTCTGACTGATTTCATGTAACATTATGTCCTCCAGGTTTACCCATGTTGTCACAAATGATAGGATTTCATTTTTTTAACGGCCAAATAGTATTCTGTTGTGTGCAAGTACTACATTTTCTTTATCCATTCATCTGTTTTTGAACATTTAGGTTGATTCCATATTTTGGCTATTGTGAATAGTGCTGCAATAAACATGACAGTGAGGCATCTCTTTGACATACTGATTTCATTTCCTTTGGATATATACTCAGCAGCGGGATTGCTGGATCATACGGTAGTTCTATTTTTAATTTTTTGAGGGACCTCCATACTGTTTTCCACAGTGGTTATACTAGTTTACATTCCCACCAACTGTGTGTGAGGGTTTACTTTTCTTCATGTGCTTGTCAACACTTTTATCTTTTGTCTTTTTGATAATAGCCATTCTAACTATAGTGAAGTGGTATCTCATTGTGGTGTTGATTTGCATTTCCCTGATGATTAGTGATGCTGAGCATTTTTTTCATATGCATATTGGCCCTTTGCATGCCTTCTTTTGAGAAATGTCTATTCAGGTCTTTTGCTCATTTTTAATTGGATTATTTGGGACTTCCGGGGGTGGGTTTGTTGTTACTGAGTTCCTTATATATCCTGACTATTGACCCCTTGTCAGATGTATAGTTTGCAGATATTTTCTCCTATTCTGTAGGTTCTCTTCACTCTGCTGATTGTTTCCTTTGCTGTGCAGAAACTTTTCAGTTTGATATATTCCCATTTGTCTAATTTTTTGCTGTTGCAAAAAGTCATTGCCCAGTCTAGTGTCATGAAGCATTTCCCATGTGTTTTCTTCCAGGAGTTTTATAGCTTTGGGTCTTACATTTGTCTTTAATCCATTTTGAGTTGAATTTTGTATATGGTGAAAGACAGGGGTCCAGATTCATTCTTCTGCATGTGGACATCCAATTTTCTGAGCATCATTTATTGAAGAGACTGTCCTTCCTCCATTGCGTGTTCTTGGCATCTTTGTTGAAAATCAGATTTTCTTGGCTGTAGATGCATGGATTTATTTCTGGACTTTCTATTCTGTAACCCTCTTTCTTTGGACTAACTTGAATATTCTCTTGTGGCCAATTTCCAATCAGAGATTTTTAAAGAGCAGCATCTACACAGTGTTCTGAAACCTGCTTCTCTACCAATATTGAAAACACTGGTCTTGTGGTAGCCTCTCAGGTGGGTTTATATTCAGGAGATTCATTTACAAAGAAATAGTCTTGTTCATCAATGTCTAGGTTGCAATTTAATCACATTTTCATAAAAATAGAGTTAGTATTAGGACAAAGTTGTGTTCTGACTACAGGGTAAAAAGGAGATGTGTCACCAGGGGACAAAACTGGGACCAATGTGTGGTCATTCCAACTAAAACATTTTAGCCAGAATGGAGCTAATACTTACTTATGTATTTGGAGTTGGACCACACCCCTTTCTCCTCATATCTATTTATGTCTACTGATCTAAATGTAAGCTGGAAAAAAAAGTGTGTCTACAGTTGGGTCCAGACATATACAGACAAGGCTGACAGCCTTTAGAACTTTGACAGAAGCCAGCTTATGGGATCAGAGAGGCCTCTAAGAGTGAATTCACCACTTTGAGGCAGCCTGGCAGAGTTGGCAGCAAGACTTGCACGTCAGAGACAAGTGGTTTCAGATAAACAATATTCGAATCCATCCTGACCCAAGTATGTGGGGGCATGTTTGTGCCCTGGGAAATAATATCTTTGTAGTCCAGGACTGACAGAGCTGTCCCCAAACTCTGCAATGCTCCAGAACTGGCAAAGTCCTCTGCAGGAGTGGTGCTTCAGAGTTAACACATTCAGATGTTAATGTTAATGGGCTGTGCCCTTACTACAAGCTAGAGAAGCTGAGGGATATTCAGGCTTCATGAGCAAGATTTTTTCCTCAATATAATTGTTTAGTAGAGACTCACATTAACAGAACTTTTTGTCTTATAATATAGTTACCTCCCCAGCACTGGAAGTATTTAAAGAGACTGAAAAGTCTTCATTGAATGGAAAGTTGGCCTAGCCAGGCTTAATGTCCCTTCCAGGCAGCTGTGCTTCTAGTTAAAATGTGGGCTTAAATGTGCCTTTTTTTTTCTTTTTTTTTTTTGCTGCCTTTGTTCAGCTCACATGCAAAGGAGAAAGTGTTAAAATTGTATCAAGAAGCCAACTTTCCTTCTTCACTGTATTGCTATGATGGTTAATTTTATTTGTCAACTTGGCTGGGCCATGGAGTGCCCACATATTTGGTCAGACATTATTATGGGTGTTTCTGTTCTAAGTTGGGGTGTTTCGGGAAGAGATAAACATTTAAATTGGTAAATTTTAAAATGAGAGTGACATTTGAATTGCTGGAGTAAAGAAAATTGCCTTCCATAATATGAGTGGGCCTCATTCAGTCAGTTGAAGGCCTGAATAGAACAAAAAGACCAACTTGCCCCTGAGTAGGAGAAAATTTTCCAGTAGACCTGCCCTTGAACTTCATCTGTATCACTGACTCTCCTGGGTCTTGAGCCTCCTGACGTGCACTGCAGGTGTAGACTTCCCAGCCTCTACAATCCTGTGAGCCAATTCCTTATCACAAATCATATATATAATTATGGAATCATGCATATATATCACATATGAGATCTATATCTATTTACCTATCTATCTAATTTGATCTCTTTCTTTGGAGAACTAACAGAATACAACTGCTTTCTCAGTCTCCTTTGTTAACTCTGTCTCAATTTTCCAATCTCTACTCAGGCCTTTACCTCTGTCTCCGATCTTATATCCTACCACTCTCCCACCATGGCCTTTCTGCTATTCCTGGAAAATCCAAGCCTAGAAAATTCAGGCTAGTTCTCACCTCAAGCCCTTCACATTTGCTCTATCCTCTACCTGAAGCAGTATGTCCCCAAATCTTCACAATGGCTTTCTCCTTTATAGCATTCATGTCTCAGCTTAAATGTCACCTCCTCAGAGGGGCTTTCCCTGAATACACTGCCTATCCTCTTTTCTCCCCTACCTACATCCCTTTACACTGGTTTTATTTCTTCACAGCACTGACCAAGATCCATCTGCAGAAGAGGCTGAGCCTCCAGACCATGCAAAGCTTACCTATTCTGCTACAAAGGAAATTGCTGCCTCATACCTGTTTAGCCCAGATAGCAAAGACAGAGAGACGGAGATATCCAGAAGTGCCTGCAGAAGGTAGGTTTGGGGCCTGACCCAGGTGTGCTTACTGCATGGGGGGCAGGAGTGAATGGAGAATGCACCTATCTTAGAGCAGGCTGGCCAGAGAGACACCTGACAGGTCTAAGTCAACAAGCTTCACAGTCGGGTAATTATATCTCCTTTGGAGTAAGGAATGGAGAGAAGGGCTGGTAATGGAAGAAACTTTGTGGAAAGATAAAGGCTGGGGAACAGGGATCTGACAATTTAGGGTGATAAAAAATATTGCTTGAAGTGATTGGCTGAAAAGCAAGTAAAGTGACTAGTGTGTCTCTCAGAGATCTCCTCCAACCATAACTCAATGCTGGAAGAAAATGCAGCATCAGTGATGACATCCAACACCTTATTTTTTAATATAGAACATTGCTCACACTCTACTGGCACCTTGCCTATGATAAATAACAGCAGGCATTGCCCCACGCCTAGCCCAACACCCCTTCTGCATGAACTTGGTTGCATAAGTTAATTATCTTCCTACTCCTCCTGCCATTCACGTCACTTACAACTTAAGCTGCTTTTCTCTTGACTGGCTTTATTATCCTTCTGCATCTCTGTGAATATCTTGTTTAAATTGTAGGTTCTTCATTTCAACCAAGGATGCAATATGAAAGCAACAGGCTTCATGTGCAGAATCACATGTTAAAGGTGTTAAAAAAATACTAGAGAAAAGAAAAGTTGAACACCCTTTTCTTCTTTCATCTTCCAAAATGAGCTCATCCATCTCTGCATGGATCAGCCATCCAGAGATGTGAGCCTGGGCAGGGCTGGCCTAGCATTCCACACGTGAATTCACTAGGCCAGGCCCTGCCCAGGCTCACATCTCTGCTTGGCTGATCCCCCGTGTGTGCCTTGGCTGATCCCCCCATGTGTGCCTTCTACTGTTTCTCTTGACAGCAAATCACAAGTGAAAAAGTGGCATTTTGGCAAATTTTAATTAATTTTGAACACTTTCAAAGACAAAAAAGGCAACAAAAACTGAGTATGAACCTTCAAAAACCGTATAAGACACATAGTTGTTTTAAACCATATAAAAAGAAAACTTGTAGGAATAATAGCAGCATATGTTTGAATGAACACTCACATCACACTGTGTCTCCCTGAGAAAGCCATGAGAACTGATGGGGCATCTAAAGTCATTTTTAAATACGCAGATTCTTAACACAGTTACCTTCTAAAGTCTTAGCTATAACTAGGTATTTAAAGAGCACAGAAGTCTCTTCGAGCATTTTTTTGCAGAACAGTGAAAGTTTTTATTGAAGCAAGGATTTATCACTAAAAAGATAAAATTTAACTGTGTTTCAGTTAGGATTCTTCAGCTGCAAGCATTAGAAACTAACCCCAGCTAACTTAGGAAATAATAGGACTTACTAAGGGCATGTGGTAGCAGATACTTGCTGAGGGAAAGCTGAAGAACCAGGTCTCAACAGGCACAGGAACCAGGCTGCTCTGGGAATCTAGGTAGTTGAAACCAATAGGGGGGATTTCTTCAAGATGCCATTGTTGAGTTGAATGAGTGCCAGCCATTTTTTAATGTTTGTATTACATCGAGATTCTAATCAGGAGATAGTGCATCTCATTGCCCCACCTTGATCAGTGTTAGCAGAACAACCCCACTAAGGCTGTAACCACCAGGAGAGGAATTAGTCTCAAACAAAATCATGAGGCTGTTTCAGGAAGCCAAGAACAGGTGATGCTTGGATGGTGGTGGGAAGGAGAATAAATGTCCACTCTAGACCACCAGGTGACTCATTGATAAAAGTGTTTTCATCTCTGTCACGTACTTTTAAGTATTAATTTGATGACAGCATCTAACATAATACATTATGTCAATGTAATGTAACACAATATTGACTTAGCAATCCAGGATGACTTCTTTGCATGGTGAGTGTCATAAATTTATACCAGAAGGAATATCCTATGTTCCAATGAAGATACTGTCTCCCTTTCATTTTAGAGAGCAATGAAAAAGAGTGCATGCCATATATTTATTTTGGCATATATTTCTCACAGTGTATATGCCATATATTCGTGTTCTCTTTTTTTAATACTCATGTGTATGTAAATTTCTACTCCTTGAAGACCCATAAGCTAAATAGTCTTACTTTTTTCACTTTTGACCTATTAATATTATTTTGAGGAGACACATGTACTCCAACCATAGACAGTTAAATTGTCTTAATATTTCCTATGAATCTCTAAATGGCCAATGTTTAACAAAAATTTTTTTCATTGTAGATTTTATTTTTCTGTTCCATGTTGCATTAGGCCATTCTTGCATTGCTATAAAAAAAATACCTGAAGCTGGGAAATTTATAAAGAAAAAGAGGTTCAATTGACTCACAGTTCTGCAGGTTATACCTCATGGCTCCAGTATCTGCTTCTGGTGAGGGCTTCAGGAACCTTACAATCACTGTAGAAGCAGTGAAGGGGAAGCAGGCATATAACATGGCAGAAGCAGGAGCAAGAGAGAGCGAGGAGAGGTGAAACATACTTTAAACAACGAGATCTCATGAGAACTCACTTTCACAAGGACAGCACCAAAACATTTATGAGGGATCTGCCCCATGACCCAAACACGTCTCACCAGGCCCCACCTCTAATTTTGAGAATTACATTTCAACATGAGATTTGGAGGGAAGGGCTGGTAATGTAACATCGAAACAATATCACATGTGAACCAACAATCATATGCAGAGTTCCTTTATTTATGTCTTTGGATTTTCTTTAATTTTTAAGATTCTGATAGCTAAAGGAATATTTGCTCTTTCAGTAATAAAATTAAATTAATCTTTAAAAATTGTAAATATTTGACTATAAAAATTCCATTAGGACTCATGTATAAATATATACTGCCAGTGACTGCTGGCTGCTGTGGTTCAAAGAAGAATGAAAATGACTGGATTATCATAAGCAGGACAGGGTTTTGTTTTATAACTATTAAGAAAGTGACAAGTTGCCAAGCATTTGTCTAGAGCCCCTGATTCCTCTTCTTCCCCTCACACTCCTCATTTAATCCACCAGCAATCCTTTAGGAACTACCTACAAGTGTTAGCCTATGTTTTTCCACTTCTTCCCATTTCCACAGCTAATACCCTGGTCCCAGTCTCCTGCTTCTTGCCTACAGCAAGAGCCCTCTAAATGTTTCTAAGCTTCTACTTGCAACAACTGATTCTCCAGGCAGCGGCCAGTTATGCTTTAATAACATGGAGTATGTCAGTTCCAGGTCAGAACCATCTCAGCTTTCCATCACACCCAGAATAAAACCCTAGCTCCTCCACATGGCCAACAAGACCTGGTATAATGCGCCTGTCAACCTCTTCCACACCTGTGCTATGTCCTTGCCATTCCTTGAATGAGTAAGTGAGAGCCCATCTCAGACCCTTATGCTTGCTCTTCTCTCTGCCTTCCACACTGTATCTCTGGAAGACTGCACAGCTTGCTCCTTTCTACCTCTCAGATCTCAGTTCTAACAGCAGATCCTTGGAGAGGCCTCCGAAATCAGTCACCTCTATATTGCCACTCCAGTCCCATTCTCACTCACTCTTCATCCCTCTGTATTGGGATTTTCTGCAGCACACATAATCTGACATTCTTTTTGCATGCTTCTCTTTCATGGGAAGATAAGATTCATGACAACAAGAACTTTGTCTTAATTGCTGCTGATTCTCCAGCCCTGTAATGTCACCGGTCACATAGTATACTCTCAATTAATACCTGTCGAATGAATTTTTCTACTTCCGAATACAATATCTATTCCCATGAGCTATTTATGAACAGTTACCATAATGGAGAAGACTGATACGAGTGCCACAGAGGTGAGGGTGAAAGTCTAAAAACGTGGTGGTACAGAAACAAAATGAGAAGAGACCCTGAAGATCCGTAGCCTTTCAGATAACCTACACTGTACCAGAGAATATTATTACTGAAAGACTGTCAGTAATTCCCTACTCTGTGTACCTTACAGATCTTTGGCAAGAATGCATATTCACCTGAGGGTGCAGGACCTTAGAGGACAAAAAGTGACGAGGAAGTGCCCATTCTGAGACAGACAAAGGAAACCAGAAATCTAGGCCTGTGTTTTGACATTAAATAATTTGCCCAATCTCGTCTGCAGTTGTGATCTAACTCTGACCCTACTTCGTCTCTGAAAACGGACACAGACACATGATAAGTGTAGTGGCAAGAACTCTGCACTTGGAGTCAGAGAGCGCAGGCTTGATGTTATGAGTTCTGACACTTAGTAACCTTGTGACTTTGGTCACGTTTCAGGTGAATGTATTCCCTCATCTGTAAAATGGAAATAATGCACCTCCTTCACAAGTTATCATGGAGAGTCCATGAGATGTGGCTGTGAGGGAGCCCAGCCTGATGCTTATATGGAAGTGCTCAGGGTATATTCATTTGCTTCCATCCTTCAAACTCTGTAGCTCTTTGCTTTTCATCCATCGAACACAAAATAATGATTTGGCAGGCCATATAGGCTTCTAGAGCATCAATATACAGGCTTTAAAGGTTTGTTTTCTGAGCTTCACATAACCAAATGTATTACATCTAATCAGCCAGAGATGCAGTCTTCTTTGGCTAGAAACAGCCTCAGATCTTGAAAATACATTGCCTTCACTGCATTTTATTCTCAGTGCATCACTAAAATGACAAGCTGCTTTCCTCAGAATGTATCAGGAATTCTGTTTCTTAGCAACACTCCTCCCACAGGCAATAAAAGACAGAACATAATTCCTTTGAGCATTAGGAGTCTGCTCATAATACTGAAAATGTGGCCAATTTCCCCTTATATGCAGAATTAGAAATCAGTTCTCCATGTTTGAAAGACAATACAATTGAGACCCTTCAAAGTACAGCTTTTGAAAAGTTTAGCAAATTTCTTATTCTAGGGCCTGCTATTTCAAGGCTTATTTTTAATGATGTTACAGAATTTTACTCTATTAGGTCATGATTCAAAATTAAGAATGAAGCATTTCTAATTCTAAGTTCTTTCCTCCTACTACCTCTCAAATTCATCTTTTGAGAAAGTGTATCAACATACTCATTTTGACTATCAGCTGCACTCTTCCGTTTTGTATTCCAGATTTGAAAAAATAAAATTTTATTTTTATTTGAGATGGGGTCTCACTCTGTCATCCAAGCTGGATTGCAATGGCATGATCACAGCTCCCTATAGCCTCAACCTCGCAGGCTCAGGCAATCCTCCCACCTCAGCCTCCTGTGTAGGTGGGACTACAGGCTTGCGACACCATACCCAGCTAATTTTTAAATTTTTTTGTAGAGACAGGGTCTTCCTATGTTACCCAGGCTGGTCTTGAACCTCTCGGCTCAAGGGATCCTCCTGCCTCGGTCTCCCAAAGTGTTCAGATTACAGGCATGAGCCACTGCATCCAGCCTACATTTTTAATCAAGTATAAAATAAGCTCATTATAAAGTTTGTTTAAAGGTTAAAATCCAAATACATCTACTATTTCTGACGTATTAATGATTCACTTTTCCATCAAATAATAATACTATTACATTTATTTAGCAATTATGTGCCAGGTACTCTACTTAGCCTTTTAAATGCTTTATTTGCTCCTCATAAAAACCTTGTGAGAAAAGTATTAATTCTCATTAGCCATGGAACTGAGACTTAGAATAGTCAATTAACTAGGTCAAGGCCACACAACTAGTAAATAGAGAGCCAAGTAAATAATATATTAATCTTTACTCTCCAATATTTATTTGTTTCCTTTTTGTCTTTATTTTGTGCTCTGCTCTTCACTATCTTTGACCTAGTTTGTTGAATCTAATTGAATGAATAAAACCACATGTAACTTTACACTTCTAGAAAAGGTGATATTCAGTAGTTTCCCAAGGAAATTGGAATATATCCAAAATTAATACTTAATCCTTTTACACCGTCATTATATGTTGCAAAGATCCAGAATTAACACTTAATCCTTTTACACTGTTATTGTTGGTTGCAAAGAAGGTATGTTGAATGAATTCAACGTAGTAAAAAAGTTTCAGTGAGCTATGAGTTATTTCAGATCAGGTTCTCATCACCAGAGCCAAACTACTTTTCCTATGTTTGATAATAGGGTGATTTATCCCATCTTCTCTGTGTCTGCAATTTTGTCGTGTCCTGTGGATAACTAGGTGACTAGCAAGCAAAACAAATTTGGTCACAATTATTTAAAGTGTGTTGTCATCTGATGAATCTAGTTTTTTCTTAGACACCTGACACTTGATGGCTTGCATGTTTTATGATTAAAAAAAGTCTTGCCATTATAATTTAATAAGCCACTCCTTAACTTCAACACGAGCACCCCAGCAAATGCACTATCTGTTATGCTGTTGGCACAATCCAACAAAGTGCATTATCATTTAGCTTTATATTAAGTAGTGCCTTGGGAGAGATCTCTCTCTCTTTCCATATATATAAAATATATGAGTATGTATATATAGGTATTTCTCTATATATTTACATGTATGTATATATTAAATGAAGCGACTTAAGGATAAAAATATAATAGATATTTAAAAGAGTGCTTATGATGAAAGAATATATTAAATACACATTTCTTCCTTTAGCTACCTTGGGGTAGTAGTCCATTGCTAGAGACATATGACATTATTTTAAAGGGCCATTAAACATTAAATGATTCACATTTAAGCAAATAAGAATATAAATAAAAGTTGTACTTTATACACTAAAATAACACGAGTGAATTTTTCTAGTAAATTAAAGGAAGTGCACTATACAAATTCTTAACCTCCTTGTACCCTGAACCTTGCAGGAAGATTTATTTGAGTTAGGACTACAGTCTGTGACTACAAAATGAAGACAGGCTCAATGGCTCAAAAGGTTCTCAGTCCCAAATCTTGGCCTCATTACAGGTTGCTCTAAGCAACTTTGTTTTCTGTTGTGGCAGAGGAATGACACTGTTCACTTTCAGAACTGAATTCCATGGGCACACCCAAGGTCACATATGATTCTCAGCACAATTATAATTCTATACTCTTCTGATCTATTAACAAAGTGTAATTAAACTTTAGCGAAAATATCAATATAAGAATGTTCTTAAATCAACTCTGATTTATAAAACAGCAACTCCCTTAATACTTCGTACTTATGATCCAGCATAGTTTGAAATGACAGTGGTGGATTAGCTTAGTACAGACTATTCTCCCATTCCAAACACGTGGAAAAGCTAGATACATGCACAAAAAATTATTTAAGTAAATGGCTAAGCTTGAAGGGAAAATCCGTAAATCTCAAAAATGAAGAGGGTTATTCAAAGTCAGAATAGTAAGTGTATGAGAAAATACCAACTTTAGTGGGGATGAGACCATCTAATGGCTAGGGACTGAGGGTTTAGCACCTACAGAAGGCATCTCCTTGAGTCTCAGTTAAACAGAAGCTGAAACTTATCTGAAACTGAATTTCACATAATTGCAGGAACTCTGAAAAGACTATTCCTTGCGTAAAGGGGGCCAAGAAAACTTTAGTTTTCAAGTCCAGGGACACAGCAAGAAACTTCCATTGTCTGCCCATTACTCTGGGTTGGGTTAAAAACCAAATGCTCCCATTAAAAACTAGAACTTTAACCCTGCACTTGGTACACTGAATCCACATTAACTCCATCATCTTCATATAAAATGCCCAAGATGGAAATTTAATATAAGAAGCTGATTCTGGAATTGCTGGGGCCCTGATTACTGTGATGGAATTCTCCCAAAGCCCTGGGCTTACAGATTTTCTCTTGGAGAAATGCTAACTGCTGTGCATACCTACAAAAATATAGTGACAATCTACATGAGACAAGTATCCATCAAGCAGTGAGCAGCACTACAAAAGGAGGATCAGCACTCTAAGAACTTGAGGTAGCATACCCAAAGGAGACCAGAAAGTAGGGAAGTTTTAAATGATATGTAGAAACTGAAAACAAACAAACAAAAAAAATGGTAAACTTGTAAAGAAGAAATAGAACTTCTAAAAATAAAAAAACAGGCATAGAAATTTAAAAAGTAATAAATGTTAGCAGACAAGATAGGAAGTAATATCATTTGTGAATAGAAGATTTAAGAAAATTAGAAACCAAGTACAGAGAGATAGAAGATATGTGAAAAATTAAGACACAAAGAATGGATTGGAAAAGTCTAACCATATGCCTAATAGCAGTTTCAGAAAGAAAGAATAAAAAGAGAGTCCATAGAAAGATATAATGAGTAATAATTTTCCAGAACTAAAAAGAAAGACATGAGTCCACAGATTAAAGAATCATACTGTGGTCACAAGCAGAATAAATAAATAAATCAAAAACAAGTTTCATCATAAACTGAAAAATGCCAAAGACAGAGAGAGAATATCTAAAAGGTCATGAGAAAAAAAGATTACTCACAATGGAGCAAAGAATGACTGAACTCACTAGCATTAGAGGGCAAAAAACAACAGATTAGTACCTTCAGACTAGTATCTGAGGGAAAAGTAGCTCCTGGGGCTGCACCATGGCATCCATGGGGACCCTCGCTTTCAATGAATATGGGCACCCTTTCCTCATCATCAAGGATCAGGACCACAAGTCCTGTCTTATGGGACTGAGGCCCTTAAGTCTCATATAGTGGCAGAAAAGGCTGTAGCAAATATGACGAGAACATCACTTGGGCCAAATGGGCTTGATAAGATGATGGTGGATAACGATGGTGATATGACTGTAACTAATGATGGGGCCTCATCTTAAGCACGATGGATGTCGATCATCAGATTGCTAAGCTGAGGGCAGAACTGTCGAAGCCTCAGGATGATGAAATTGGACTTGGAACCACAGGAGTGGTAGTCCTGGATGGTGCCTTGTTAGAAGAAGCCAAGCAGTTGCTAGACTGAGGCATTCACCCAGTCAGAATAGCTGATGGTTATGAGCAGGCTGCCAGCATTGCTGTTGAACACCTGGACAAGATCAGTCATAGTGTCCTTGGTGACATAAAGGACACTGAACCCCTGATTCCGACTGTAAAAACCACGCTGGGCTCCAAAGTGGTCAAAGTTGGCACCAACAAATGGCTGAGATTGCTGTGAATGCTGTCCTCACTGTAACAGATATGGAGCGGAGTGATACTGACTTTGAGCTCGTCAACGTAGAAGGCAAAGTGGGCGGGAGGCTGGAGGACAGAAAACTGATTAAGGGCGTGATTGTGGACAAGGATTTCCAGTCACCTGTAGGTGCCGAAAACAGTGGAAGATGCTAAGATTGCAATTCTCACATGTCCATTTGAACCACCCAAGCCAAAAACAAAGCATAAGCTGGATGTGACCTCCATAGATCATAAAGCTCTTCAGAAATATGAAAAGGAGAAATTTGAAGAGATGATTCAACAAATTAAAGAGACTGGTGCTAACCTAGCAATTTGTCAGTGGGGCTTTGATGATGAAGCAAATCACTTATTTCTTCAGAAAAACTTGCCTGTGGTTCGCTGTATAGGGGGACTTGAAATTGAACTGATTGCCATCTCAACAAGAGGGCGGATTGTCCCAGGTTCTCAGAGCTCACGGCCGAGATGCTGGGCTTTACCGGTCTTGTACAGGAGATCTCATTTGGGACAACTAAGGATAAAATGCTGGTCATCGAGCAGTGTAAGAACTCCAGAGCTGTAACCATTTTTATTAGAGGAGGAAATAAGATGATCATTGAGGAGGTGAAACGATCCCTTCACGAATGCTTTGTGTGTCATCAGCAACCTCATCCGCGATAATCGTGTGGCATATGGAGGAGGGTTTGCTGAGATATCCTATGCTCTGGCAGTTAGCCAAGAGGCGGATAAGTGCCCCACCTTAGACCAGTACACCATAAGAGCGTTTGCCGACGCTCTGGGGTCGCCCCATGGCGCTTTCTGAAAACAGTGGCATGAATCCCATCCAGACGATGACAAAAGTCCGAGCCAGACAAGTGAAAATGAACCCTGCTCTCGGTACTGACTGTTTGCACAAGGGGACAAATGATATGAAGCAACAGCATGTCAGAAATCTTGATTGGCAAAAAGCAACAGACATCTTTCACAACACAAATGGCTAAAATGATTTTGAAGATTGACGACATTCATAAGCCTGGAGAATCTGAAGAATAAAGACACTGAGAATACTATGTAGTAAGATCCACTACTGTGATTAAATGGATGTCTTGTGAGGCATCTACAATTATTTATTATATCCGTTTTCAGACACTGTAGATACTATAATAAAAATAGCCGTTCGGTAACCATGGTTTGACTTGTTCAAAGCTCTGTAATTGTAGGGGTACTATCTCAACAGCTTTTGTATTCATTATATTAAAGGAATCTCCTTTAACAACAACCACAACAAAAATTGAGGGAAAAGCTGTCTGAGTGAGACAAATGTAGTTTAACATACACAGTATCCACTTTCTCCTGCCCTCAAAAGAAGAATATTAACGGAAGTAGCTTGGGAAGAAGAAAACGTTTCCCAAAAGGAAGGAATGGGTTGCAAATAATGAATAGTGCTATCAATAAAACTGGTAAATAAGTACGACTGAGCACAAACTAAAACAGCAACAACAAAATGAGGATCGGAGGAGGATGAAAACCAAGGTGAAACAAACATCTGTGATCTATAACAACGTGAAAAATTAGGGCAAGATGATAGGAGTTAAACCATTCCAAGGTCTGTGTTCTGTTAAGCCTGTATGCATGTTGTCTTAGTTTCCTAGGGCTGTTAAAACCAATTATCACAAACTTGGTGGTTTAAGTAAAACAATAAATGTATTCTCTCACAGTTGTGGAGGCCAGAAGTCCAAAACCAACACGTTAACAGGGTAAATTCCTTCTGGAGGCTGAGGAAGAATCCGTTTCATGAATCCCCTGGCTTCTGGTGGCTGCCGGCAATCCTTGGCGTTCCTTAACTTGTAGCTAGGACTCCAATCTTTGCCTCTGTCTTCACGTGGCTTGCCCCTTTGTGAGATTGCCTTCATGTGCCTTCTCCTTTTCTGCCTCTTACAAGGAACCTCATCATTGGATTTAGAGCCCACTCTAATCCAGGATGATCTAATCTTGAGATCCTTACCTTAATTATATCTGGAAAGACCCTTACCCCAAATAAGGTTGTATTCTAAGGTTCTGGGTGGACATATTTTTTAAGGACCACAAGCCAACCCAGTGTTCATGTTAAAAATGTAAAAGTAGCTACTAAAAAGGTTTTTCTAAAAAGTAGAATGTATACATTCTAAACAAACAGAAATAGAAATCTCCCTGAAGGTAGGAAAGAAGAAATAAAAGCATGGTGAATCATAAACCAATGTCCAAAGATAAATTAGAAATGATTTTACATGGAAACAAGTTAAAATGCAATTGTTAAAAGACAAATTCAGATTAAAAACAAGACCCACACATACCATTGCTTCTCTAAATATTCACAGATGTGTTTCATTCCCTTTAATACCTTCTTCAGTGCCTTAGCTTAGCAAGATAGAAGTACATTTTCATTTGATTTGTGTCCTCAAATCATTTTCACCTGTGACATTAAGCGCAGCCTACAGAGGTTACAGAATAGAAAAAAGGAAAAAAGTCCCTTTCAAGCCAAATTTCTCCTTTTCAGGTGGTAGCCAATGAGTTAATGTTTCTGGATCAGCTTTAAAATATTTTATTTTTGAAGTACTTTTAGATGGCTTAAAACATTAGTAAAAGGTTAAAGCCATAGGATTTATTTTTCATCCCCCAATCATCTTTATTCTTCTGCCAATTTCATGTCTTAATTACCAAAAAAATTCTTTGAAATTCCTGACTACAAAGAATAACTCTTTTTACCAAACCTGTAGACTATGACTGATTTTCAATCATGGTGAGCACGAATTCTGAATGCACAACATGGGTCAGTTTTAATGAGTTCAAAATTTCTTTTAAAAAGTCATTTGCAAACATGCACACATGCACATCCAAACGGTAGCTCCTACAATTTTATCTAAGAAAAATTATGAGTTTCAAAATAAGATACAAAATACAAATTTTGAGCACAATGATGTAAAAAAGATGAAGAAAATTTCATCAATGGACTAAATGGACTTTTCCCCTAACCCCCATCTTGATGAAAAGATGCAATAGCCAGCTAGCCCTAAACAATGTGAACTCTGTTTGTTTAAGTGGACAATGAATATAGAAGCAATTTTAATTCAAGACCTACTCCAATTCTTATTAAACCTAAAAGTCAGACTAATTCTCTGCCCTTCAAAATGTAGTTGAAAATTAGCTTTGTTTGCCTCCCCCAAAATATTGCTCTCTTCAATGGCAGGATTCTATAATTCATCTTTATATACTTGACTCACTGCATACTGCTTGATGGTCAATAAATTTGTTGAATGTGCAAATTTACACAATAAATTCCCTCAAAACTGATTTCCCTTAGGTCATAAAGACTCTTTCTCCCACACTTTCACAACATTAGTAGGCCAGAAGTGTTTATGTTCTGACAATCTGACCCCACATTATTCTCTGGACAAAGTAGTTCAGGCCTGAAGAAAAGTCAGTACATTCAATCCACAGCCCTATGAGGTATTATGAAAGTGACCAGCAATTCTAACTCTTATTTTGGTTTTTAGAACAAATTGAGGTATTTTATTATTTAAACATGGAGAATAATTTTAATAAATTATTCCCTTTTATTAAATAAGTTACTTTTAAATAAAATGTAAAAGATAATTAAAAGACATTATTTGTAAGGCCTTACTCAAAATGACAGGAGACAAATTTCTCAAGTTGAAAACTTTGGATTCTATTTTAGTAATCACTGCTACATTTTAAAAATGAACTAGAGCTGGGCACAATGACTAAGTTTGAGAACAGCCTGAACAACATAGCAAGACTCCATCTCAAAAAAAAAAAAAAAATTAACCAGGCATGGTGGCACATGCCTGTAGTCCCAGCAACTTGGGACTTGAGCCCAGGAGTTAAAGGCTGCAGTGAGCCAAGATGCCATTGCACTCCAGAATGGGTGACAGAGTGAGACTACAACTCAAAAAAAAAAAAAAAAAAATTATAAAGTGAGCTAGAAAGTCAAGTAAAAGCAGGGAAAAGATACTAGAGTTAGACTTGTTGAACAATTGGGTGAGACATAAAAAAGAGAACAATTTTAAGTGATAACAGACTCTATTTTAACTGCCTCTTGACAAAGCCTATACTTGTCATAAATAAGGGATACTAACAATTCAAAAGGGAAAAACCTAAAAACTGGAGATTTCAATTTATGCTTGGAGTTTAGAAATCACAGCCAATTCATTTTCTGACTCAACTAGAGCTTTTTGTATTAGGCAAGTTAAACATAAAAAAAAAAAGGACAACTTAGATTTTACAAATGAAAAGTGATGGAAAACAAATGTATAAAACTTGCATTCATAATATTTATGATATACTTCTGATCACAGCAAACCGATTTAAAAACAAGAATTAAAGGCATCCCTTCTCTTATGCAGTTGACAACAAAAGTCTCCCTATATCTTTAGTTTCTGTGATCTCTACTAGGAAAAAAATTTAGAATAAACTGTACATAAATCATAGTTACATAGAAGTATTAACAATAAATGCTATCTTTTCAGTTTTAACTGGCCACAAATTATCAATTAGGTTTTTCTGAAACAGGAGTTTACTATCATTTGCATTAGGATAATACCAATCAAGTATTAGGAGTTAATAAGAATACACTTAAATTTGGTGCAAATTTAATTTTATTAAACCTTACAATGAATGTTGTGGCATATGATTTTCCATTGTGTGACAATTTATTAGCTGGCATCCGAATACAGTACTTCTTTTGAAAAAATACACAATGGGAACTGACAAAAGGGAGAGAAACTAGTTGTTTAGTGACACATAAAGGCAAAAAAAAAAAAAAAGAAAAAGAAAAAAAGAAAATGATGATGACCAATTAGTTTGTTTCTTTAGTATCTAACTCTAAAATGGTTAAAGTTCTAGGCAATAATGCTGCTGTTACAGTGTAAAAGAGTATGTCATTATCTCATCCAGCCTGCACAATTCTAAGAAAAATTACAAAAATTATCATACCTGTAAATTCAGCCTAAGGTTTCTGTTGGGCAATTTGATTTTTAAAGAGCTACTTTTCCCATATAACCTAAACGATTTTCCCAAATCATAGTAGACTGGGGTCTCTATACACATTAAGGTAGTCACTTTACAAGTGAGCTATCACTTAACTTCAAATTCATAATGGGCACCAAATTATCTTTGATTCGGGTTTATGCCTGTCAGATTTATGAATAAGGAAAAAAACTATTTTTAAGTCTATAACCCATTTGTCTTTATAAAGCAGACTGGCATCTGAGTAAAATGACCATTTCTTTTATAGAAATGATCAAAACAGTGGAACATCTAAAATTCAGGAGGCCCCAAAAGGGCATTTTCATAGAAATGTTAATAACTTACACATTAACTCCAGTCAATAACACCATGCTACAGTGTACAGTTTAGTTAGACTCACATGAGTGTAATTGGTTCATTATTAAATTTACTCATCTGTGGTTCAAAAAATAACACAAATTTAACTATTTTATTATAATCCATCTCATAATTTTGAGAATACTTTCTGACAAAGGCTTTATCAGTGTCACATTTATGAAACGATTTTCCCAAAAAGAAAATAAAATCAGGGACAATTTTGAGCTATTAAATTAACTGGTTTTTCAAAACCTCCCAATGGCATTTGTGGAGATGGCAGAGAAGGGAGAAATGTATTCTAAGTGAAATAAGTCATTTCAGTTATCAAGACTGAGTTCTAAGTTATCTATTTTTAGTGGTGCAAAAATGCTATTTAAAGAAATCCTTACTTTACACAGGAGTTGCACAATTCAAATTCAGCTGCAAAACAGTGAGATGTGCCTCACTCTAAGAGCATGTAAGCCCTCCCACCCAGCCCCCAAAGAGGAGGAGGAAATACTAAATCAATTAAAAATTCAATTGTCATGTTATCCTCAAATTATCGAGATCAACTAATGTAATTTACTATAATGGCAAAGTTTTCCTTTATGAAAATAATAGCTTATTCATATATAATTCTTATATCACAAAGAGGCAGATGATTTCAAGATACTGACATTTGACACTTCTAGAATATTGGTCTAAATCACAAAGTATTTTTAATATATGTGACAGTTCAAATATTTCATCAAAATTTCCCACAATAAGAGATAGTAAAACCTCTTCATCAAAAAGTTGGAGAGTGTTCATTTATATCCAATTTACCTTTTCTTAATGGTGAAATCAAATTTACAACCTAGCAAATGAGTAAGAATATCTTTTAAAAATTAAATCTCAATAATTTAACCAAAAAGTCTAATGTTCTCTTGTTTATTTACTACTCTTCATTGCAAGGTTTTTACTGACTAAAGATGATGACAAACCTAATGTGACTGTTTGCATTGATGACTCCTTAAATAGTGTAACATTAACCCTCAGAATAAAATGTCAACACAAAAATCCAAGTGAGAGTGATCCAGCTCATTAAACTCACAGGTAAACTGAGTTTTTCTCAAATCAATAAGGAGCTTTTTATTCAGAACAACTTCATTAAGACATTTGCAGGGCAAATATGCCATCATAAATTTTATTCTGAATTACAATAAAGTGCTGAATGATAATTACCTGAATCTTTTTTAGTACTTTTCACTTATCTTAAAAGAGCCCTTTCTGTGGCATTAGCAAATCTGTGAGACAGAGAGAAAGAAAGAAAGAAAGAAAGAAAGAAAGAAAGAAAGAAAGAAAGAAAGAAAGAAAGAGAAAGTGAGAGAAAGAAAAGAAGAAAGGAAGAGAAAAGAAAAAGCTAACTTCCAGTAAGGGAACAGGAAGCACTGCAACCTTTCATGTTTAACTAGGGTGACAAATAATTGAGACGAAAGTAATCAAAGTAATTCATGCAAGTGATTTTTAAAGGTATACATAAGCTTGAAGAAAGAAAGAACACTGTTACTGACCTTTGATATTATGGCAGTAAATTGCGTACTAAAATACCTTAATTATCCTAGATGCCTAGATCTGGCTTGGCAAGCATCATGCCACTGACATGCTTTAGCTCTTTTTGTAACTAAAAGTGATTTGCAGTTCAATTACTGAATATTTCAATGTGACTCATTAAGCTGTGTGATAAACTCTGAAGTTAAATTTAAGCAAATTCTCTACACCTAATCACACCATCAGCACAAGCAGGACAATGCTGGAGCAGCATGAAAGGTGGGTCACTTTAAAAAGATTCTTCCTTTTACTGCATGATATATTAAGATGACAGACCTAAATTTCAACTGGGTTAATGAGTTAGAGTAGATCTGTTTCCCAAATTTAGCACACAATAATTTCAGTGGATTAGAGAAAGAAACCTCAGATGTGAAGAAAATGAAGAAAAAAACAAACAAAAAAGCTTGAGCTGAAATAGCTAACCTGCAGCTCTAAAAATTGTCATGCTACAGAGTACTTTCAAAAAATGAAGTTTGAAACAAACATAAGAAAACAGTGTTTTGAGTTGAAGTTGACCAACTGCTGCATAGAAAATATGCTAACATACAACAGTCAAGTTTAAGCCTGTGCATAGAGAAGATAAAGCACTTATGGTAACTGCAAATGGTAACGAGTCCTTAAAGTTTATACAACCTAGTATGGGTCCATAAGGAAAAAACTGTAGTAGAAATGGTTAGGACAAAAAATAAAGTAGAAACAGGGGGGAAACTTGAGAAGAGAAGAAAGAAGCAAGAAAAAAAGACTCTCAATTGTATAAAATTCACAAACCAGTAAAGTATAAAGACACCATGGAAAAATGGTTAACTCTGCCCCAAACACCCAACAGCAAACAAAACCAGAATGAATAAGCCTTTGGCGGACAATTTTAGAAATTTGAATGTTACATTTCTCAATAATTCACAAACAATATATTATATGGTATATTTATATTAAATATTGGGAAACCAATGTTGTAAATTTGATGCTTATAATGCTTTAGCCAATGACAGCACGATGATATCAATCAAGCTAAATGAATGCTGGTGTTATCACAACAGTGCTCATTTATGAAACAACTGTTACCAATTCGTGCTTTAACAGTGCTAAAATACAGTCAAGTTATCATCTATGAAGGGAAACAAAGGTCTCTAGCTTTTCTGGGATATGCCCTTTATAATATATTCTATGATTCACTATGACACGAGCAGCAAGACACTGCAATGTGGTATGATTTATAGGCTGGATTAAATTTTTAGCTATTTCCTTCTCATCCAGCAAGTCACTAGCAGTTTGTTTGTGCAAGTTTGTGGCATCAAAATGTGCACCTGATTTAATAAGGAGATTCATGATGTCTGGATGGTTGTTAAGAGCAGCGATATGCAGGGGACTGTTGTCATCCGAGTCTCTGACGTTCACATCAGCACCACATTCTATCAGTATCGCAGTAACTTGTAGAGACGGAAATTTACAAACAGGGTACCGCCCTACACATGTAGTATTCTTGTCCACAGCCAGATGAAGAGGGCTGAAGTTATTCTTTCCCCTTGGATGCAGCTTAAGAAACCTGTATATAGTCTGCTTTTTGAAATGGTCCTGTTCTAGAGTACAAGGAACTTTCTCTAACAGGCAAATTAAGTGCAAAATAATAGAAAGGGCCTTATTTAACTGTAATGGGTCAGCTGGACACTGAGTTTGTTTGATAGCTCGCTCTATTTCAAGGACGCTTTTGCAAAGTATGCCCATAAGATCATCAAATGTAACAGTAGTACCCAGCAGACCTTTAGCCCTATCCTGTAGCATAAAGGAGAATAGTTCTGCAAAAGATAATAAGCTGCTGGCGGTCATTGGGCTTAAAGGATCCAAATTGCTCTGCTGCATATCCAAAGCATACTTCCATAGGTTGATGCATCGTTTGAAATTTCCAGAGTCTGCATAGACAGCGCCTCTATATCTAATATAGTAGGAGGTATCAGGATGAGAAGGACCAAGAATACGTTCTCTGATTAATAGTGCCTGCATTCTCATCTCATCAGGATCAGCAATAAGACCTTCTAGTTCTTCTGCACTGTTCACCTCCTTGGCATAATCATAAGCCATTATTAGTGTCTGTGGAACTGGTTTACTAATAATATTAGTCCTATCACTGTACCTCATGTTCATTGCCTTTTTCCAGTATTTCAAAGCCCCAAGCAGATCTCTTTTTTTGTCTACAAATGTAGCTCCCAGAAGCTCTAGAGCATTAATACGTTCTGTCTTGCTGGTCTGTGCATGGTGTGTCAGAAAATCCACAATATTTGTGTGACCAGTCACACTTGCTGAGAGAAGGGGAGTCATTCCATAACCATCCTTTTCCATCTTGGCACAATACATAAGAAGCATCTTCATGATGTCCAAACTTCCAGATTCTGCACAATCATGCAATGCAGTATTACCTTAAAGAGAGAGAGAAAAAAAGAAATAACATACATTGCGGGACCAAAATATAATGTAATATGTATATGCACTTTAGAACCTAAAGAAAAGCAGACAGCTTTAAGCTCCTAAGTAGGACATACTTGGTTTACAAACGAGAAAAAAAATTCCCCCAGTACCTAAAACTAGTATCTGATATTAAACTTATTGAATAAATGACATGACCAAATTAGGTATAAAAAGACATCCAAAGTCATCAGAAGAAATTCAAACTAATCCATGGTCTCTTGGTATTTTTCATTAATGTTTAAAGTGCATATTTTATGATCTAAAAATGGATAGAATACAAATAACCAGCTATTCACCATTTTACTGACAAGTCACTTAACTTCCAGGTCAGTTTCCACATTTATAAACAAGGAATTGGTCTTTTTTTTCTTTAGAGACCAGGTCTTGCTATGTTGCCCAGGCTGGTTTT
Source organism: Nomascus leucogenys (assembly GCF_006542625.1). Classification (NCBI taxonomy): domain Eukaryota; kingdom Metazoa; phylum Chordata; class Mammalia; order Primates; family Hylobatidae; genus Nomascus; species Nomascus leucogenys. The sequence goes on from NC_044382.1 coordinate 123,500,966, forward strand.
AAACTCCTGGGCTCAAGCAATGCTCCTGCCTTAGTCTCCCAAAGTGCTGGGATTGCAGGTGTGAGCCACAATGCCCGGCCAGACTGGTCTTTAATACATCTAAGATTCTTCATTTTGACTCTAATAGTAGTCAGAAATGATTTTTTCAATATTTATTTCTGATTGCCAAGTTGAATTTCAACTGTCTTAGCCAAAATTCTTGGTAACAAAGGACTTTCCCCAAAAAGCTCTCATAAGAAAAACAAATTCGTAGAATCTGAAAAATATGTGGGTGGTTCAATATGAACTTTAAAAGGAGATATCTGAAGTGTCCTTTCATAATGGATTATTTCCTATTATAATTTAACTTTTTAAACATTCTTTATAGCTGTACTAAATGTTCTAACACTGTCCTTTTCTTCCCACACACAGATTAAGACTGACAACAGGCACTGGCACATTAGTAAAAGCCTGTATGAAACATATTAAGACATCGGAAACATCAGGTATTTTAGCTAAGTTTAATGATAAACATTTTACTAATCGTCAAAATAGGACTTATCATGCCGACCTCTGGTATTCACATACAATGTTTACATAAAATTTAACAGTCAGTCATTTTGGGCATGTCTGTAGAAAACAGGTAGCATGGCAGGCTGAGACTGCTATCCTTAGAAAGACCTTCTTGCAAGGTTGGACCTTTGGCTGGTAGCTGGGAACTTGGCTGGTAAACAGTTCTTTATACTGATCTAAAACTTTCCCTAAATGATAAGGGTGTCTCACTGTACCTAAACTGTTTGTACGAACAATGCAGTTTATGCTGAATGTCTGGTTTCCTTCTGGGAGTCTAAAATTTTGGGTGTGAGCTAGGCAAAGGGTACCTACATGACCAGCCCCAATAAAAACCTTGAGCACTGGGTCTGTCATGGGTTTCCCTTGGTAGAAACATGACACATATGTATTTACATTACTGGGGAAGAATATGCTCTATGTGACCCCTCACAAGAGGAACAAAGCACAAAAACACCTACACAAAGATTTCTCTACATCTCACCTGCGCCTTTACCCCTCATAATTCAGCTGCATGTCCTTATGACATTACAGTAATAAACCTTACCTATGAGTACAGTTGTATGGTGAGTTACTTCCAAATTTGGGGGTGGCTTTGGGGATGCCCAACATAGCATGTGTACCAGAAAGTATTTTAAACCTGAATACTTCAAATAAATCTACTTTGTAACTAAAGTTAGAAAAAAACAAGTTATTACATGAAATATTGAGTCTTTCCACAAGTTTATCCTGTTTAGTCTTCTATGGTATCTACAAGGACTGTATAATTATTCTGACCCAAGATTTCAATGGTCTACAATGAAAGTGATAAAATGTTTTAACAATGAGTAAGCTAACCAAGCACTGAAAAGCCCAGAACTTCTATCAATGTTCATTTGTTTAAAATAATTTCAATTAAACATGACTACTATACCAAGTATATTTTAAACACTCTTTTGTATTGAGGACCTCTACTATTCCCCATGTTTTTCTAAGAAATAGGCAATATAAGAGAAATCTGAATATAAAGAAATGGCTTAGATAGCACTTTTCTCTATTCAGAGTAGCACAAAATCAAGAATAAAATGTAGCAAAAGCTGGCCAGGCGCGGTGGCTCATGCCTGTAATCCCAGCACTTTGGGAGGCTGAGGTGGGCAGATTATGAAGTCAAGAGATCAAGACCATCTTGGCCAACATGGTAAAACCCTGTCTCTACTATAAACACGAAAATTAGCTGGGCGTCGTGGCACGCGCCTGTAGTCCCAGCTACTTGGGAGGCTGAGGCAGGAGAATCGCTTGAACCTGGGAGGTGGAGGTTGCAGTAAGCAGAGATCGTGCCACTGCACTCCAGCCTGGTGACAAAGAGAGACTTCGTCTCAGAAAAAAAAAAAAAAAGGTAGCAAAAGCCAATTTAATGAACTATATTTCTGTATTTATTGAAAAAATACAAAATATATTTATTTTGAATACACCCACATACCAGGAGAAAAAAAGTAGCTTTAAAAAAACAAACAATAAGGAAGACTTTCACATCCAGTAATGGCAGAGATACCTGTAATGCGATCACCCTCCCACTAACAACTAAAAGAGCCGAAAATTTTATTTTTAAAAATCTGCTTGACAGGATTTAAGACATAACAAGGGGACAATATGCAGGAGAAGAAAAAACTAGAGAGGTCAAGTCCAGAATTCGAGGCAGCTTTCCCACAGTGGCCTCCACCAATTCTGGAAGAGCTAGCTGAAAAACTGAGCAGAACTTCTGACAGCCTTGCAGGGATAGAGGGAAGAGTGGAGCCTACAGCCTACTAAGAAAGGAACTTAGAAAATTCCCCACACTTTGGGTTAAAACTCCAACTTTAACCCTAGGGAGTTAAAGTTAACTACAAATAGACTAGCTATCACAAAAAACTTAAATCTAATTTAAGATCATCTCATTAATAATTTAAAATAATCCAGGATTGCTAGTATACATAATTAAAAGCCAGAAACAAATACAAATACTATTTAGAGGAAGATATTATCATACTAGGGTTCAAATTATTTATATTTTTCATAGGTAATGCTTGGTATCCAATCAAAAATAATGAAAAGAAAATAAGGAACCATAACACAAAAAACAATGGAAATAAAGAGCTGACAGAAAAGCCCAACAGGAGACCCAGATAATGCAGTTTATCAACACAGATTTTCAAATAATAACTATGCTTAGCATATTCAAGGAGTTTTTTAAAATTGAGAATTCAACAGAAAACTGGAAACTAAAAATTCAAGTAGACATTCGAGAACTGAAAAACTCGGTGGGTGGCTTTAAAAGTGGATTTACACACAGCTGAATAGAGAATTAGTAACTGGAAGATAGGTCAGATGAAAATATACAGAAAGAAGCAGGGAGTGGTAAAAGAATAGAAAAGATGGAGACTATAAGAGAAAGAGGGAACAATGTCAGAATATTGTTAATACTCAAAACCAGAATTCTAGAGCAAAAAAATGGGTCCCAAAGCAATATTTAAGAAAAGATAAAGTCCAAGAATTTTCAGAAGCTGATGAAAGCTTAAACTGCAAATTCAGTAGGTTTTACAAACTCCAAGAAGGATAAATAAAAAGAAAAACACATTGACATACAACACAGCAAAACTGCTGAAAACTAAAGACAAAGAGAAAAATCTTAAAACAAGAGAATGAATGGAAATTAACTATAAAAGAGCAACAATCTAACAGCAAAGTTTTCACCAGGAACAACAGAAACTAGGCGACATTAAATGATATTTAAAAGCACGAAAGAAAAGTAACTGCCAACTTAGAATTCTATACCCATATCAAGAATAAATGTCAAATAAACAACCCTTTCAGGAATAAAGAAATGAAAGGGAAAAAATTAAGATACTTATTACCAGCAGATCTAAATACTATATGGTGTTCTTTAGGCAGAAGATGAGCCACGTGGAAGCCTGGATATAGGCAAAAACATCAACAAAAAGGGTAAATTTGTGAGTACATCTAAATAAATACTGATTTTAACAATAATATCTTGTAGGGCTTGAAATACATACATAGAAATAAAACACTTGACAGCAATACCACGAAATTAAGGAGGGTAATTGGTGTTAACGTGTTCTAAGATCTTTTTCTCATAAAGATATAAAATTACAAATTTATGTTAGCCTTTGATAAGTCAAAGTAATGCTATCTAGAATAACTACTAAAATAATAGAGGGTATGTACATAACTACATTTTCTCTAACATATAGAAAAAATGAAATAATAATCCAAAAGGTGGCAAAAAAGAAGACCAAGGAACACAAAACAAGCAGGACAAATAAAAATCAGAAAAGTACCCAGGAGATGAAAATCCAAAAATATCAGTAATTACATTAAATGTAAGTAAACTAAATGTTTAATTTAAACATTTAAAAGACAAAAACTGTCAGACTGAAGATACAAAGAAAAGACAAAAACTTAAAAGACAAAAACTGTCAGACTGAAGATAAAAAGAAAACTCAAGACACACTGCCTACAAGACAAACCTTAAATATATGGGTAGAAAATGATCTTTAGAAGTGAAAGGTTGGGAAAAAATACCCTTTGCAAAAACTAAATATTAAGAAGCTGTCTGCTATTAAAATATGAAAGTAGACTTTAATGCAAAATACATAATTAGCGAAAAAAGGAAATATTTTATAATGTTAAAAACTCAAAATATACAGATATAATAATTTTAAACTTGTTTTCACCTAATAACATAGAATTAAGTTACCTAAAGTAAAAATCGACAGAACTACTAGGAAAGCAAACAAATCTGCAAACATTAGTACATCTAAACATATCTTTCTCAGTTTAGAAGACCAAAACCAGTAAGGATAAAGACTGGAACATTACCAACTTGATTTAACTGGCATAAATAAAAGAACATGGCACTCAACAACCACAGAAAACAATTTTGCCCCCAGGGATACAGGGAGCATATCCAAATATATTGACCATATTCTCGGCCGTAAGGCAAGTCTCAACAAATGTCAAGGGACTGAAGTCACTGAGTATGTTCTAAGTCCACTTATGAATGAAGTTAGATATCCAAAACAAAAAGATAACTAGAAAAATCTGTCCATTTGAATTTTTAACACTCACTTGCTTCATCAGTCAAAGAAGCAAGCCCAATGAAAATCAGAAAATTTTTTTAACTGGGTGATCATAAAAACACTAAATAACAAATTAGATAAAAAGAAAGGCTTATTTTTTAAATAGCTAAGTTCCCATCTAAAGAAGTTACAAGAAAAAACAGTAAATTAAAGAAAGTAGAAGCAAACAGTAAAAAAAAAAAAATTAATGAAAAAAGGGATAAGTATGCGAATACAGTATTTTTTTATATTCCCACATTTTATTTAACTGTTACCCCCTTTTAATCTTATATTAATAACTTTGCAAGGTAGAGATGATAAACTCATTCTACATACAAATAGAAAAGAGGACTTAGTGGGAAAACATAAACTCCTGTCTCCCAACTGCCAATTCAGTGTACTACTCATTTCTAAGGTCATATTTTAAATGCCAGTCATATTAAACCTCAATGAATAAATTATATCTAATATAAAACCAAGCCTCATAATAGAACTTCAACCAATCACATCACTTTCCAACTCAAAAAGTTTTCACACTTTCTCTACGGAAAAGCAGACAATCTTTGACATGGCCTTCAAAATTCTACATCATTGATTCTCAAGGCACTATCTGTGTGGAGAGAGCAATGAGGAAGAAATCTATAGTTTCAGAAAACATTATGTACAGTAAAGTTTAATATTGGATATTCAAGGATATGTATTTTAAAAGACTAACAAATATTTCCCTACCTTATCTCTTTAGCTTCATTTCTCATTATCTCTGGAATGAATGATTCACTGTGCATCTAACTCAGGGACTGGCAAACTTTTCCGGTAAAAGGCCAGATAGCATTTTAGGTTTCCAGACTATAAAGTCTCTATTGTAACCACTAAACTCCTCCAAATACCATGAAATATGCTATAGGTAGTATGTTAAATTAATGGATATGGCTGTTTCCCAACAAAACTTTTACTTATGTACTCTAAAATTTGATTTTCATGTAATTTTCATGTGTCATAAAATATTTTTCATTTGATTTCTTTCTCAACCATTACAAAAATGTAAAAACCTTTCTTAGCTCTCAGGCAGTACTGAAATGGGATGGGCTGGATTTGAACTCTGGGCCATAGTTTGCCAAACCTGCTCTAACCCAGAAGACATTGTCTGCATCTCCCACACACAAGGGAGAAATTCTGCTTATGCTTCACATTATTCCATCCTAAGTACTTCTCCCAGCACCAGGAACAAACAGCCCTGTTCACTTCCACCTCTGTGCCTCTGTTCTTGATTTTCCTATAAAGCACTTCCTTCTTTACCATTTTAACTTCTTCTCCTTCAAATTTCACGAGAAATTTCAACTGCTTAAAGAGGTTTTCTTGGTTTTATCATATCAATTTTATCATTGTGAGAATGCCTGGTGAATATATAAGTCATCCTAATAACTATTCACATAACATCTACGATTATAATACCTTACACTAGTATAATGCTACTGATTCACAAATAAGTTCTTACCTAAACAGTCTATTCTTAAAGTATACAGATCCTATATTATATTTCTTTTATATCCCAGAAGCAACTAGCACCCTGCTAAAGCTAAGGTAGATTCTAAATTTTTAATATTTGATATCACAAAAAGTAATTCAAGCTTAGCTTTTGCAGACAAAATAAGTTCAAAAAGTAATATCCTAGCAGGAGATCTTTCTAATTACTCTAACAGGTTAAGTGTATAACCACTACACTTTTCTGCCCTGGAAGGCCCTAAAGTTAAGTTTCTTAATTATAGCCTAGAGCATTACTTACAACTTAGAAAACAGACGGAAAAAAAAAAAAAAAGCATGATCTTAAGCAATTATAACTTTTCTGTCATTTCTCCAAGTCTTTTTATATAGTATGCTTTGACAAAGTTATAATCAGTATATATATAACTGCTTCCTGCTTTTCACCTACATCTTGGGCATTCTGTCATGTGTTATTACATCGTCTGCATAGTTTCTGTAACTACACAGATTCACAGATTCTACATAATCCTTCTTAATGGTTTTATGGTGAAAGTTCAAGCAAGGGAGTAAGTCATACTTTACATAAACATTACCCCATGACAGACATCTGCACTCCTTCAGAATTTTTACTATTAAAATTAATGCTTAAAAAACTATAAGGACATATAACAGAGCAGTGATTGGCAAGGGCTGGGGGCTGGGAGAGGGGTTTAATGCAAAGGAGCACGAAGGACATTTTTGTTCTTACCTTTAATAAATGAGTAGTATATGTTTGTCAAAAATTACAGTACTGTACACTAAAAAGTATGAATTTTATTGCATGTAAATAAGTCAATAAACAAATGACAAAAAAACTTAACGCCTACCTAAAATAGAATCACAAATGTGTGATGGCTTAATACGCATCTTCAATTCACTACCAATGGGATTATAAAAATTGTTTAAAGTTCCACTTTAGAGTATTCTTTCTACTACTAAAATTAACTTTTTAATTTCTATTACCTCTATTCCTTGGTAAATAGAATATTTTCTCATATCTGTTTATAAACTTTATTTTCTTTTATGACATATCTATGTTTCAGTTTCTGAGATTAATCTGGCTTTCTATGTATAAGCACTTTATAAAATGATAACCAGTTTGTTAAATTTACTGTAAATATTTTGCTTTGTCAGTTTTTTCAAGTGTTAGATATGCTATAAGTATTAAATGTAATTTTTTGTGAAAAAGTATAACAAGCCAAATTTAAAAAGTGAGTTACGAGGGTCTTGTGACTAGTATGTACTGTTACATGCCAAAGATCATTAAAATCATATTTTCTTTTTTGCTAGTTAATAGAATTGATTTAAAGTTTTGGTGCATAACAATATATGGCAAGTACTATAGATTTAGCTGAAGAATTTTCTCTGGGTTACATAGGCCCTTTAAAAACATTCCCATAAGACAGTGATTGTACTTCCCAATGATTTTCCATCTGCACATCATGTCTTCTTTTTGCATTCTCAGAATGAGAAAGACAATGAAAAATAAAACACAGAGTTCAAAAATAAATACTACCAGGCATCTGAGATGAAATTAAGGATATGCAGCAATGAAATTTAATGAATTTACCTTTGGCTAAAGAAAAAAAAGGAAGAGAAAAAGAAAAGCATATTATATTAAACAATTCTCAATGCCTGATTAAGAAAAAGTTCATTTGGAGAAAAAAAATATTCTGGCACTGAATTCATAAAAAAAATTTTCATGATTTCTCAAAAGACATGTTTGTTAAACGGGCATTTCTTAGAAATCAGATTAATGGCACAACATTAAGTATTAATTCTGTTAAAGCACTTCTCTAGAAAGCTAAAATAGTATGATATGAATACATTAATTTTCAAATTCATAATTTAACACAAAAACAATGCTAAGAAAATCTGGAAGAACGAAAAGTGCCATTTTCACTGGGATGCTTCTAGGATGAATATTAAGGTCAGGAAACTATGGTAAGTGCTCGTGCATTAAAGGGTGGTAGTATTCCTCAAGAAGCATCTGAAGTGTCAAACTTCACTGCTGTTAATTTTAAAGACACTTGTAATCTTTTAATAGCAGGTGAGTAAGACATTAAAAATTCATGTTCAACTGTGAAGCTTAGGTGCCTAGGAATAGAATCAATATTTTTTTCAAATTAGGTAACCCAAAAACATAGCTGTATTTTGAGGAAGAACTAGTTAGAGGCCTAAGAATTATCTGGGTCCAAACCAAATGTTTTGAGTTTGATAACGGCAAGTGATTGTTACCAACCAACCACCTAAATCATAAAGGAGCTTCAACATAACATATATATATCTCAATTTGGACAAAATTACCAAGATTCACCAGGATCAAGTCAGTTTCTAAACCACCCTCATGGAGCAGACAGAATTTACTGCTCTTTTCAAAAAAACAAAAATGTCCTCCTAAGGACTGCAAAATATTTAACAAACACAAAATGTCTTTAATTTAAATTGCTTTTTCTAGCAATAACAACTCAGTAGATTCTGCTGTTTGTAAATTCCTCATGTATTTCAAGCTTTGTGTGTGTGTTTAGCATAAGTCAAATAAAGCTGTGCTTCTCAAACTTTCATGTATAAAATCACCAGAGAATCATAATAAAATGCAGATTTTGATTCAGATCATCTGGGCTGGATCCAAGTGATACCTATGCTACTGGTCCTTGAGTAGCAAGAAAATAGAGAAGGAATCTTATTTTCTTGTTTGCTATATAGACACTTGCCACATAGCTAATATATCTAATAGCAATATCAAGTCATATGAACATAAATTTAAAAGGAGGGCTAGGTCACAGCCTGTTTTACACCATATAGAAATAAAATTGTATCATTCCTCTTCACTCTAAATTTAACCATATGCCAAAGCAGGAATGGGTTGTGTTTTACAATTAGATTACAAAGATTCATCCGTGGAAAAGTTCCTGCATAGTAAATGGCATAGTATCAGTAAATCCTGCAGTCTATTCCTAACAATTTTCTTAAGTAAGACATTATGTAAGTGACACACAAATTTCCTTAAAAATTAGTTTGTAAAATAAAAATCCAAATTGGTATAAACACCACCATCAAAAAAGTTAAAAAAAAAAACCACACAGAATGGGAGAAAATATTTGCAAATGCTGTATCTGATAAAAGACATACATAGGAATATATAAACAACTCTTACAGTTCAGTAATACAAAGATAACCCAGTTATAAAACATGCAAAGGTTAATGAAGAAACTCCTCCAAAGAAAATAGAGACAGAGAGAGCCAATAACCACATGAATTAAGTACATGAAAAAAATGCTCAACGTCATTAGCCATAGGAGAAATATAAATCAAAATCACAATGAGATATCACTACACACTTCCTAAAATGGCTATATTAAAAAAGAAGAAGAAGAAGAAGTGTTGGACAGGGTGTGGAGAAACTGGAACTCTTCTTACATTGCTGACAGGAATGTAAACTGCTACAACTGCTTTGAAAAACAGTTTAACAGTTCCTGTTAAAAGAGTTACCATACAACCCAACAATGCCACTCCTAGGTATATGCCTGAGAGAAATGAAAACATATATATCCAGAGAAGAACTTCTCCATGAATAGCTAAAAAGTATAAACAACCCAAATGCCCATCAACTGCTGAATGAATAAAAGTGACATATCTATTTCAGTGGAATATTATTCTGCAATACAAAGAAAAGCACTGATACATGCTACAAAATGGATGAACCTTGAAAACATTATACTAAGCAAACAAGACAGCTCACAAAAGACTACATATTATGTGATTCCATTTAAATTAAATGTCCAGAACAGGCAAACTTAAGACAGAAAGGAGATTACTGGTTACCTAAGACTAGTGCAGTTTCAGGGGAATGAGGAGGGATAGGAGGGAGTGACTGTTAATGGATATGAGATTTTTTCGGGGGTGATGAAAAGCTGGTAGTTGTGATGGTTGTATAACCCCATGAACATACTAAAAAGCCATTGAATTGTATACACTTTAAGTGATTTTGTGAATTTTATCTCAATAAAGCTGTTTTAAAAATCCAATTAAAATAAAAATATTGTATTTTTGGTGAAAGTATAAGTTTTGACTGATAGAAGCAGCAATTAGAGGGTCTTTTATTATAATAGTTTTATTTGGAAAGACACAAAAACAATCCTCATCTCTCTTTTTTCAGCCTACTATGCTTGGCACCAACCCATTCCTTCCTCAGCTTTGTAGCTGGGGTTGGGCTGAGTACAGAGGTGGTCCACTTGTAAGATGAGGATAGGGTGTGTGGTTCAATTGCACAATAATGCTGATTCCAAGTATTTTATTCCCTGAATAACTAATAAATGTGGGTTGATGGAGGAGGTAAGAAGAGATAAAAAGAAAAAAACAACTTAGGGTATCAAAGGAGCACTAGAAGAAGGATTCTCTGCTTAGAATGTTTCCCTTCCCCATGTGTAGTCTATCATGAGAGATACTCAAGAACAGAAGTTCAAAAAAAAGGAAATAAAAAAAAGAAGATAAATTGTGCCCTCCCTTCATTAATTCTTAGAGTAAGGCACTAAGCAAAGAACAAACAGAAATTTAACAAAAAAGGTCCTTGAGCTTACGACAAAGTTAAATGCTAAAAAATACCCGCATCCGAAGAGGTAAGATGCATTCTTATAATCTGAGGGAGATGAGGAATTGCATTTGAAATGAGTCTTGATGTTAAGTAGAATTTTCAAGGCTAAGAGCAATGGAGCTAAGGGATGAGGACTAAAAACAACTATGCATAAAAAACTCATCTAACGACAGAAAACTTCAACATTATAATTCCCTGTCCTCTAGTTCACAGACTCCTTATTCAATCACAGCTCTTCCCAAAGGGAGGAAAAAAAGAAGGAAGACATGTTTTGATCAGATTTGCATCCACGTGACTTTTTCATCTGGGTCTCTCCCTATCTCCTCCACTTCTATCTTCCATCACATATATTCCTGATGCCTCAACAGCATAAATCTATGTAATGCCCTGGGTTTCCTGAATTTTATTTCAAACAAACATATTTTATCAATCAATGAAAATCTGATAAAAAATGAACCAGTGAAGGAACTACATTGTACCCGAAGGCCAGTAAGTGAAACGTAATTTCTATCTTAAGCTCATGTTACTGCCAAGACAATATGAACAGCAGGAGTGCTCAGGATCTACTGATTCTCACCAAATTGTTCAATTCTGTGAGGATTCACAGTTCAAAATCCAATCTCCAGGGACAAAGGACCACATGGATATTTCCCTATTGGACTCAATTTGCACACCATCTATAGCTTAGTTTATCCAACTAAGATACTAATTCTTCCCAAGGACACAGAAAAGTGTGCCAGGGGATATAACAGGGAAAAGAATGTACACGGAGCAACTTGCAGGAGTAACTTCATAATTTGGGATTAAAGCGTTAATGAATTCAACTAGTAAGTTATTTAAACATTATTACTCAATCAAAATAAATATAGATATATTATAGAGTATAATTTTAAGTCCCTCCCTTCCCCCTTTTATTTTTCTCTGCAAGTGGGTATGCTGAGGTAACCAACAACTGAGAAGAGTTTTCAAAGTCAAGAAGGAAAAGAGAACTTCAGCTTTCAACACTCAGACAGTACTAAAGTATACCAAAATAACCTAGAATGACAGCAATCATTATCTTAGTCTACCTGAATACCAACAGTTTTTAGTTTACAAGGGAGATTTTCTCATTTGAGATTCTTGGGCATTTACAGTGGGGAATTAAGTAAGATTTTTCTTTAGCATTTCCTTGACTAAAATACATCTATACTCTAGATGCCTATTCTATGAGAGAGAAATAATATAAAGCCTTTGATTTGCTTTAAACTACTATAGAAAACAAAAGGAAAGTAGAAACTTTTTTTTAAACTTTAGCAAATGGATAATTGTTGAAGTAAGATGATGAATACACAGTGGTTCAATGTATTCTCTCTGTGTAAGTTAGAAAATTTCCATAATGAAAAGGCAAATAATCTGTCTGAACTAGTTCTCTCAAACCCTTTTAATGCTAGCAATCCTTGCCACATGCCTACATGGATTTCTCCCTTTTCTGAACCCCTATATTCTACCTGTGCTACTCATTTTTGTCCTACTACTGTCTTACTTTGTTACTTCAAGTCTTAATGCATGTATTTATTTCCCTATAGAAAGGCCTATAAAACATAGTGCTTGCCATCAAGGAGCTTATAATCTTTCCTCTCTTAAATCCAACATGTCCACTCAAGCTCATTTAGGGCCAGATACTCTTCCTAATGCATGGAGTAAAAACACCAGGTCTTTAGCCTCAAAGACTATGTAGTAGAATGCAGTCAGATGTCACAATGTTGTAGTAGAATGCAGTTAGGTAAGTTTCTCTGAAAACAAACAAGCAAACAAACAAACCACTCCAGTTAGTTAGTCCTCTGCTGAAAAACTTTCACTGGCATGAAAAATAAAATCCAACTCCTGTACCTAGATTAAATGTCCTTTAAAATCCAGCCCTGAGTGCCTTTTAGTTCAAATATGCCTACTTTCCAATTCCTGCACCCTCCAAGCATTTTCTTCAAAGTGCCTTTCCTTATGCCATTTCCTACACCTGCAAAACTGCCAAAACCCTTCTACAGATCTACATCCCAACAAACTTTCTGCAGATCTAAACCCCAACCTGTCCATAGATCTAAACTCCAAAATTCAAAGCCCTGTTTAATTTCTACTTTCTCCATGAAGCATTCCTAGTAAGTACACTCACTCTAAAATCCTATAGCATGGATTGCTTATACTATTCCTTCAGAAGTTAAAAATGTGACATCTCACATCTTCTCATAACTTCCAAAATGTCCCACAGAATGACTTGCCTACAGAAAGGGCATGTTAATTACCTTATTACCAATTTACTTAATTACTTTGGGTATCTAAACTGACTGATGAATGAGGACAGAATGTCTTCTAGAGCCAGTCTCCAAATCTGAGCCTACAGAGTTTTCTATTGGTCTGTAGTACTCAATCAAGAACTTTTAGCTGCCCAATTTCTGTTAGAATTAGGGTGTAAAAGTGGAATTCAAGAGGACTTCACTTTGGATCTGCAAAGTTCTAAGTCCAAACAAAAACAACCCCAAAACACAAACAAACCAAAGAAACAAAGGAGGCCAAAGATGACTATAACCATGAAGCGCTGAGATCACTGTGATAGCTCTGAGAAGGATTCACCTAATCACTACAGATTTACAGTCTAGATTCTTAAATAGGAAACAACTCCTGTCTCAAAACTCAATTGCTATGACTGTTAAACTAAAGAGGTATTCCTAAATATATCAAAGATCTTCTCCCCTTTTGGAATGCCATGGGAAAAGAAGAAAACCATTGTCCCCTCAGGTCATAAGTTGTTGGAGATAAAGTATTTCCAAATATCTAACAGAAGAAAGCACTACTGTTGCACTTACCATACTGTAGTTTAAGTATCTGCTTATGAACCTGTCTCTCCAATCAAATCATGAGCTCCTCAAGAGCAGGGAATCAAGGACTGGCTATCTTGTCTTATTGCTCTTTGTATATCCTAAGTCTAACAGCCTGGCACACTGAGGGACTCAACAACTGTTCTCTCAATTAGTGAATTCCACCTTAGGTTAAAACATGTTCAAAATGCCAATAGCCTGTTAAAAAGAAATGAAAAGAGGTTAAATAATATGTTCAAATATCAACCGCCTGTTTAAAAGTAATGGAATGTAGAAGTCACATGCATTTTATCTTTAAGCAGACCAAGCACGATGTACTGACATTTTCTTTCCTCAGAACCATTTCCAGTGAATGACACACAAAATGTCCTAAGGAATTATTCTATTTTAACTCTAGTCTTATTAATCTTTTCTACTTTTTGAATGGAGCTAAAAAAGGGGGGGAAAATCCTCTCTTGCTGCTAAATCACATCCTTCTCCAGTGTCCCTGCCTTAGTTTCAATTGGTTCCTGCTTTTATTACCATTAAACCATAGAAGAAAATCCAGAACCAATGAGAGAACGAGTAGTGAAGCTTCAGGATCAGAGTGGAGGAGGATGCACATGTACTTTAATCTGCCCCCAACATTCACGAAGAATCACTATGGAAATTAAAAGATACCATGAAAATGTAAAAATTCTGCACAAGAAGTGACAATATCTATATGCAAGTGTATGTGTATAAAGTTGAGGTTACGAGAAAACAATTTTTGGTATTAAATTGTTTTCTCGTGTTATATGTAGTTTTTTTAAAGACATACATATTAGATACTGATACTGGGGAAAAAAATGACTTAGAATTAGTTTGGCCAAAAGAGAGAACAGACATACCCTCACATATAAGGCTAAAAGATGATAGTGGTGATAAAGGGAACACTATTTTGAAAGAGCTCAGATGTAATCAGGTTAAATACTGTTCACAGCTTCTCAGGAGAAAATGCTGAAAAAATCTGAGCTATTTGTATTAGAGTTCTCCCATATACTATATCTCCAGAAGTATATAAAGAAGCTTTGAAAAATATAAGGGAAGTAACACCAGTTCTCATCTCTCCAATAACATAGGAGTTTAAAACATATCCCAATTTGACTTAAATATGAGTTTATCAATAATATCTACATCGAGCTGAAGAATAAAAAGCCCAAAACAAAGAAACAAAAAATTCAACAAACTAAACAAGCAGCCATGATTTCAAACCATTCCCAATATTAACATGGTTAGTTCAGCAGTAATCTGTTGTCTTAAAACAAGCATTTTCAAAAGAATCATAATTGTTTGGAGAAAAAAAAAAAGCCATGCTGGCATTTGATCTACCAAGCCACCTCTAAAGATAATCAGGAACAAATGAAAACACTTACTAGAAAGAATGTTTACAGAAACATTTTTTATCATACTGAAAAACTGGAAGCAACATAAAACTCCATCAGTAGAAGAGTATGCAGCTATTGAAATTAAAGAGCTATAATTGGTAATATTAAAGATAACATTTATTAAGCTAAAAAACAAGTTATAGAACAGCATATAAAACTGCATACATATATCAGTATGCAAAATTCAAAAATATCTTTGGAAGCATTATCCCTGAGTACTGGGATTTTGTGGGATTTTTACATTTCCTCTGGAAAAAAAAATTCAGAAAAATCACAATGATCTTGTATAATTTTTATAAAAGATCACACGATCTACAGCAAATATGCTCAGTAACTAACTATATAGTGCCCCATAATTGTGTGGTTTAACCTTTCTGAAAGGCAGACACTATCACAACGGCAAATGTACATTCACTTTGATAAAGCAATTCTAAACACAGGTATTTATACTACAGTTATTCTCACCCAAGTGTGAAAAGACAACATTTTTGTTCAAGAATGTTCACAGCAGCATTGTTTATATTAGCAAAGTACTGGATGTGACCTAAATATCAACCAATAGAGAATAGATAAATTATGTACATTCATACAATGAAATACTGTATAGCCATGAAACAGAATGAGGTAGCTATGTGTGTTGGAGTTGAATGACATCCAAGGTTAGAAAAATAAATAAATAAAGATAGAAAAGTATGTAATCAACCACTAGACGGAGGGCTACACAAACAAGTATGCTTGTACATAGACAAGTATGCTTGTATTTGCATAGACCAGCTCTAAAAGGACACATAAAAAACTGTAAATAGTGGTTGTCAGCGCATTAGAGATCTAGAAATCAGGAATAAGACTTTTTATTCAAATGTAAACCAACAATGTAAACCAATTTACACTGTTTGATTTTTTTTAACATGTCTATATGCTACTTTTAAATTTTAATAGCTTTTAAAAATTAGGTAGTGAATTATTTTGCTGTCATATAAATAGATTCGTGTAAGGGAAGTTAAGGTTTTCAAGTATCAAAATTATGCTATCAAGGCAGTTGCTCTTAAGGGTTAAAAAAAAATTCTCAACCACTTTTTGCTGCTTTTAGTTTATTACAGTCAACGAAAATTATACACAATCGTAAACGGGAGCCCTTCTTCTGGACAAAGGTGTTTACACTGTTGCTAGCCAACAAATCCACATCTGTTTAATCTAGTCCTTGTTTTTCACTCTCAGTATTGAAGCAGTTTTAAAAATGTGTTTTCTCCCTTGCTATATTTAATGCATGTTCTTATAAAAGGATTATCTATTGACTACAAACAAATATAGTATAAGGGAACAGATTTTCTCTTTTCCACTGATATTAATCCTTCCAGGTCAGTTTGGCCTAGACTTCTCTCACAGAAAAAGTGAAATGACTGCAGGGAACAAACAAGACCATGACTCAATAAATATAGTAATTTCTACTCCAAGGTTGTTCTAAAAAAACAAAACAAAACAAAAAGCTAAGAAAATGTATTACACTTAACCATATTCCCAAGTAGATTAAGCATAAGCCTAAAGGCTCAGATCAGCTACCACTAACATGCTCTGTAACTTTGGGGAACCCATTTCCCAAGAATTTTAAGTTACTCCAAATAAGAGAAAAAATACTGCTTAACAGAGTAACAGAAGTCTTTTATCACACTTTTTCAATGTATTACCAAACATCAGAGACACACTCAACAAAGTCACACTGGAAGACTTACCTAATCAAAACAGGTGTGTCAATGCTGGTTTACTCAACACCAGTGCTTATAATTATATATCAAACTTCCTGAAAATAAGTGGTAGACACTTAGAAAAACAAAGAAGCTGAACTCACCTTTGACACTTTTTCTATTAACATCTGCCCCCTTTTCAAGTAAATACTGAGCAATCTCTTTATGTCCTTTGTAACAAGAAATCATCAAGCACGTATGCCCATGTCGGTTTGACACTTCCAAATCAGCTTTGTGTTCTACAAGGTACTTCACTATTTCCAAATGGCCATCGAAACACGCAGCTCGAAGAGGAGTTGAATTGGTTAAAGTCGTGTTGTTGACAGATGCTCCATGATTTAACAAGGACTGGACCACCTTCAGATGTCCTGCTGCAGAAGCGGCCCATAAAGGGGGAGCCCCCTCAATGGTTTCGCCATCAAAATTGACGGAGCCCCCAACTTCTATGGAGGCACTGCATTGCTCTAGGAGGAATTCCACCATGTCAAGGTGCCCATACCTGGCGGCCATCAAGAGTGGCGTGGCCCCATTTGTTTTTTCAGAGATCAAGGAGGAAACCTCCTCTTTGGATTTGCTTGCCAACAATTTGGTGAGAAGCCGGAGTTTGCCATCCCGAGCTGCGTTAAATACTGCTGTCTTTAGATCCATTTATGTCCAGTTAAGAGGCTGTGCTTTATTTATCTTTCAAAGCAGAGCTCCAATTTAACTCTATCGACACAGGCAAGAGTCACAGGAACCAAAGTTCAATGTTAATTGCTGCACCCCAGAACGGATACACAACCACGAAGAGTATGTTCCGTCCTACTGCTTTCCAACATCTGACAACCAGGGCACCAAACTAGAGAAAGAAAAAAAAAAGTAGCAGCATTTAATTTTCTATAGAAGAAGGCAAAACACTTCTTAATTGCCACTTCTGTGGGAAGAAAGGAATAAAAGCTATAATTCAGGCACTACTCCATCCCACACACACCCCCCACCCCCAAAGAAAAGGTGGTAAAGAAAAATACAGAAGTGTACACAGAGACCCAAATGTTCTGGTCGCAGGCAGTCTCCTCCATGTGCGGAAAATTTAAACACTACAGGCAGCCCGTTTTCTCGCCTCCAGCTCTAACCAGCCAAGCTTTGTTCTAGTTTTGCTTTGCACACGCCCAGGGAGAGTACAACCGAAAGAGGCAGGAGACTCGGGTTCAGAAATGTTTCTTTCTTGCAACTGCAGGAGAGCTGGCCAAGGGCGCCAGGCTGGAAGGCCTCACTGACGCCGGGTTTCGAGAAAGAACAAAAAGGTTGGACACACCAAACCCCGGCTAAGGCCAAAACTCTGCCCGGAGAGATTCTCTTTCCTTTAAAACTACTCACGGCTCTCAGGAAATCCTCCTGCCTTTTAGTCATTAACTTCGCCCGCCCCATTTTGATCACCCCCCACCCCCCGCCAAGGGATGATCCGCAGGTTCCTCAAACCACAGTCGCCCCAACACAACCTTCCCCTCTCCCTATTCCAGACAACGACAGCCCCCTCCCCAATCTCCTCCATCGATCACAACCCCCTCCCAATGGGCCAAGCCTGTGGCCTCCAGCCCGCTGCCCGCCTTCGTCTCCCCCAGCGCCCTCCTTCCCGCCCAGGCCTTCCGCGGGCACCTCAGGCCCCGGCCCGAGCCCTGACAGGCCGCCGCCGCCGCCACTACCTGCCCGGGGACTAGTCCTCCCCGCCGCCGCTGGTCACTCGGGCTTTAGCCGTCCCCTTCAAAGGGAAACCGTTGTCCCCACCGCCGCCCGGGCCGCCCTGCTCCGCCTGCGGGCGCACAGCTCCTCCATGCCCCGCGCCCCACAGGAATGAATCCGGCCGCGCTGTTCGCCCCGCCCCGCCACCCGAGCTACCTCCCGCCCTCTCAGTCGGCTCGGGCTGCAGCGGCTGCAGCGACTGCTGCGGCGGATGGTGTAATGGGCTGCGAGCCGGGGGCCGGACAAACCTGAGCTTCACATCACCGACTGTGCCGCCACGCCATTGGGCCGGGCGAGGGCGGCGGCCGCGGCCAGCAACCGCCTAGGGGCGGGGCGGGGCGTCGCGGCCGGGGCGGGGCGACGGGGAGGGGGCGGGGCCTGAGCTACGGGGAGGACGTGCCTGCGTGCAACGTGCCGGGGGGCGGGGCGCTGCGAGGGGGCGGATCTGCGCCCATCGAAGCGGCCCGAGGCAGCTGGAGTTCTGAGATCTTGCTGGCTCTTCTCTCGGATTTTCGGGGTGCTCCCTTAGGGAATTTTTCGGTCCCATCTCAGAGACCCAGAAGGGAAGTGTATTAGTCCGTTTTCACGCTGCTGGTAAAGACATACCCGAGATTGGGTAATTTATAAAGATAAAAAGCTTTAATGGACTCGGAGGTCCACGTGGCTGGGGAGGCCTCACAATCAAGCCAGAAGGGGAAAGGCACGTCTTACCTGGCAGCAGGCAAGAGAGGAAAATCAGAGCCAAGCAAAGAGGGAAACCCCATATAAAACAATCAGCTCTCGTGAGACTTATTACCACCAGAGCAGCATGGGGGAAACAGCCTTCCTGATTCAATTATCTCCCACTAGGTCCCTCTCACAATACGTGGGAATCATGGGAGCTAAAATTCAAATTTGGGTGCGGACCAGTATTACCCTTACACACGTGAAGGCTCTCGGACTAGTCTTCTGTCCTTACTTTGGTGGGCCCTGGAAATTACCAAGCTCGTAATTACACCTCAGAACACACACAGAGGAAACCGAAATTTCAGAAAATGAGATTAGTTTTGGAGGCTGCCAAACGTGACTCTCTTTTTAAAGTAGCCTCTAAAAAATATAAAGGCTATGAGGAATGGTAAACCCCAAGAGCAATGTAAGGTGAATGAGGTCAAGTTCTTGAGCTCTGAATAATAAACTGGGAAATAAAGCTAAAAAGGTTATATATATGAATGAAAAGAATTACTTCTTCATACAGTGGTTGATAAACCTCTGGAATTTATGATGCTAAGACCTAGGTTGCGTTAAACTAGGATGAAAAAGTTTAAATGTGTTTGGGGAATAACGCCCGTAATGAATCCTGATGAGAAAACAGAATTTTTGAAAATGGACCTTCAAGAGTGAATTGGACCTTCAATCACTTTGTTTGAGGGAATTGAGCTCACATAATTCCTTAGTACCACTAAGAGAAATAGAATATTACAGTAGGCAGTCTGACCCTCAGCATATGTAATCAATAACGTTATGTTAGAAGTCATGCAGCACCAAACACATTTATAAAAAATCACAACTTCATTTTTGTATATTGTGTTCAGAAGTTTATGTAGTTTTGCATAATTGAAATAATTTTCATACAACTATTTTGCTTTTCCTTTCTATACTCTAAACATTTGTTATGTTTTTACAGTCTTAATAATTTTTAAGTATAGCATAGTATTTCCCTTAGGTAGTCAGTATCAGACTACACTTAACATCAGATTCCCAAAACTGAAGTTAAGGCAATTGCCACTGAGAAGCAAATATAGAAGAATAGAGTATAAAGGATAAGATCGACCATCCATAAAAATTAACCAACGAAGAGGATGGACTGTTTTATCCCCAGCATATGTCGCAGTTCTATACTCTCCCAGGGTACAGATATTAGTGTACAGTGTCCCAATCAAGTCCTAACCTGAGCTGACCTGTCTGTCTCATCTAATTCAATAAGATGTAAACATTCACATCAGCCATCTTCAAACTGAGCTCTGTATCCCCCATGGGATTGTTAAGGGATAGATGGACACTTAGTTTAAAGGCTACCAATTTCTGCTGTGGCTCACGCCTGTAATCCCAGAACTTTCGGAGGCTGAGACAGGCAGATTTATTGAACCCAAGAGGTCGAGACCAGCCTGGACAACATGGTGAAATCCCAACTCCACACACAAGCACACACACATGCACGCACACACACACGAAATTAGTCGGGCATGGCATGCGGGAGGCTGAGGTGGCAGGATCACCTGAGCTGAGCTGGGGAGATCAAGGCTATAGTGAGCCGTGATCACACCACTCTGCTGCAGCCTGGGCCACAGAAGGAAACTCTGTCAAAAAAAAAAAGGCTACCAGTTTCTGAATCTTCGATTTACACCTATGTTCTTTCCAAAAATTGATCTGCTGGTAAAGGAATATCGTCAAGGTGTGTCATTTCCCAAATCTTTCACAATAGCTGTATATTTCCCAATTTGTAAAAGGAAAGACATTTGAGAATCTTACAGGCATTGCTCTGGGTTATAAAAGCCTCAGCAATCTTTGCCAACTCTTTATAAATTTAAAACTCTGGGCTATATTAGAAAGTGTACAATTCTAATGACTGGGTAACAAATTCTTTTGCAAGTCAGATGATTTCCAAATAATTGCTTTGAACAAAGTATGACCTAAAGATCACTGATATCGACTAGAAGGAGTTCAAAGAATTAAGTGACATTGATATAATGACAAAACTCCTTATAGACCCAACTACTGTTTTTATTTTTTTAAGACAAGGTCTTTCTCTGTTGCCCAGGCTGGAGTACAGTGGCACAATCTCAGCTCACTGTAGCCTCGACCTCCTGGGCTCAAGTGATCCTCCCATCTCAGCCTCCCAAGTAGCTGGGACAATAGGCATGCACTACCACATCTGGCAATTTTTTTTTTTTTGTAAAGACAGCGTTTCACCATGTTACCCAGGCGAGTGTCGAACTCCGAAGCTCAAGCAATCCACCTGCCTCCCCTCCCAAAGTGCTGGGACTACACGTGTGTGCCACTACACCCAGCCTCCATCTATTTATTAATGTGAAAACATTTTCTCAGAATTTATAAAAATGAAAAATTAAGAAAACATTGAATCTGAACTTTGTCTCATTCCAGTAAGAAGTAGTATTTAACAATAAATGTGTGCACTTAATTGTAAAACATCACATTTAATAATCAAAAAATTTAAATTTTGTATTGTTTTGAATACTTGAGAATTACTAATAAATACAATGATGCCTCAATCTAGAAGAAAATGAGCACTTATAGTCTTTAGTCATAAGAAACTTAAAATTTCTACATATATATTTCTTTGTGTGTGTGTGTGTGTGTGTGTGTGTGTATTTTTTATGTGTGACAGAGTTTTCCCTCTTGTCACCCAGGCTGGAGTGCAATGGCACGATCACAGCTCACTGCAACCTCTGCCTCCCAGGTTCAAGCAATTCTCCCTGCCTCAGCCTTCTGAGTAGCTGGGATTACAGGTGCCTGCCACCACCCCCAGTTAATTTTTGTATTTTTTAGTAGAGACGGGGTTTCGCCATGTTGGCCAGGCTGGTCTTGAACTCCTGACCTCAGGTGATCCACCCACCTTGGTCTCCCAAAATGCTGGGATAACAGGCATGAGCCACTGTGCCTGGCCTTTATATGTATTTTCATTGCAGAGAAATATAATAGAGTGATTCATAAAACACATTCAGCTAGGCATAGTGGCTCACGCCTGTAATCCCAGCATTTTGGGAGGCCCAGGCAGGATGATTGCTTGAGCCCAGAAGTTCAAGACCAGACTGGGCAACAGAGTGAGACCCTGTCTCTGCAAAAAACTTAAAAATTAGACAATCATGGAAGTACATGCTTGCAGTCCTAGCTACTCCAGAGGCTGAGGTGGGAGGATCACTTGAGCCTGGGAGGTTGAGGCTTCAGTGAGCTGTGATTGCACCACTGCACTCTAGCCTAGGTAACAGAGTGAGATGCTGTCTCTAAAACAAAAACAAAAAACATATTCAAACATAAAAGTACATTAATTAGGATATATTCCTAAGGAATGGGATGTGGAATGGAATTATAAATGCGAAGAGAAAATAAATTATGTAAAAGTAAAATATCCTATAGGTAAATAATAATTTGTTCATATATTTTTTAAATGGTTGATGGTAAGCATAACTGCTATGATATTTAGATTTCATTGGATTCATTTAAAAGTATGACTGTTTTATTTGAAAATGTTAATTCTTACATTATGCGGAAAATTGCAACGTTTGCAAATACTTACACTTATGATGAAAAATTTAGGTGACAATTGAAAAATATGTAGGAGGGTAGATAGCATCTCATGTGCATGAGTAAAAATGTTTGAAGACTTAGTTGAAATGTTTGGAGACTTATTCACAACCCCCTATTGGAGGTCATTTCCATTTCTAAAGAACATTTGTTCTTCCAATCTTTAATTTTTTTTTGTTAAATAGAAAATCAACAAAATTTCCTTTTATATAGACTTCACATTGTGTTTCTAAATGCCCACCTCTTATCTACCTTCCATCAATGGGAAGGACAACTTTTTTGTTGGGTTTGGTTGGTTTGCTTTGGATTGGTTTGGTTATTAAGACTTTGATGTCTGGTTAAATCAGCAATTATTGTCTTCCTGAAAGCCACAGAATGCTATTGGGGCATAACAAGAAGGCTCAATTTTTTTTTTTTTTTTTTTTTTTTTTTTGAGACGGAGTCTCGCTCTTTCACCCAGGCTGGAGTGCAGTGGCGCGATCTCGGCTCACAGCAAGCTCTCCGCCTCCCGGGTTCACGCCATTCTCCTGCCTCAGCCTCTCTGAGTAGCTGGGAATACAGGCACCCGCCACCACGCCCGGCTAATTTTTTTTTTTTTTTGTATTTTTAGTAGAGATGGGGTTTCACCGTGGTCTCGATATCCTGACCTCGTGATCCGCCCGCCTCGGCCTCCCAAAGTGCTGGGATTACAAGCGTGGGCCACCGCGCTCGGCCAAGAAGGCTCATTTTTAAGGAGTCTGTGGGTGGGAGCCAAAGACCGGAAAAGAGGAAAAGGACCAGAGATAGCCTCTGAATTACCCATTCAGGTAAGTGCCCAGTGATGACAGACAAAAAGGGGAACCACTTCCGGGAGCCAAGGTGAATACTCAGGCTTCCCCGACGGGGTAGCAGAGTGTTACTTGCATCCAGAGCATTTGCCTAGGCCCAAGGCTTTATAATGTAAGCCCAGAGGAGACATTACCCCTTACCTGAAAGGGTGATGGGGAGGAGGAATTGGATCAGCAAAAAGGGGACACCCTAATTATAGAACAGTGAACATTTTCAGGCCTATAAGTTGTTTTCTTCTTCTCACATATTGCCTTGGGATAAATTTCCAAGAGTTGGATTCCAGAATGTCTTTTTGGCTTTTCATATACATTGTTATACTATTTCCTAGAAGACTTAGACCAATCTGTCACCACCAGCAAAGCACTATTGACTTCACCAAACATTGAACCCACTTGATATTATATTTTTTGAAAATTATTGCTAGCTTTGTATGTGTAAAATGATACCGCCAAGTTTCCCAAATTTACCTGGCTACCCTTGGGATTTTTTGGTCTGTGCAGTATCCTTGAATTAGTAGTATTCCTTCTGGGGATTGTCAAACATTTAATTCTTGCCAGTCTATATTTAAACCAGAAACCTCAGTGAAACAGTCTGCTTGCATGGTTTTGGTATACTTTGTTAACTTGTTCTAATTTGAGAAACGGCCAGGATGAATTTTTTTTAAATCTCTAGTTTTTAGTAACTAACTGGGCATAGTTCTATTTAGAAAAGTATGAAAATAATCTACTTCATGAATTTAAAATTTATACAAAAATAGCATAGCAAGGTGTATGATCCTTGTGCTATTTAGAAATGTCTTTCTCATAGAAGTCCACTTTATTAACACTGATAATTTGCTCAAGGTGAGATATTTTAATTGTCGTAAATTCATTTACCACCTTAAAAATTATGGAATCCTGGAATCCCAGCACTTTGGGAGCTCTAGGCTGTCAGATTGCTTGAGCTCAGAAGTTCAAGACCAGTCTGGGCAATATAGCAAAACTCCATTTCTACAAAAAATACAAAAATTAGGCAGGCATGGTGGTGCGCACCTGTAGTCCCAGCTACTCAGGAGGGTGAGGTGAGAGGATGGCTTGAGTCTGGGAAGCGGAGGTTGCAGTGAGCCGAGATTGTGCCACTATACTCCAGCCTGAGTGACAGAGCCAGACCCTGTCTAAAAACAAAACAAAATAACAATAAAAAAACCAATAAAACAAAGTTATGGAATCCTATTATGTACTATGTTAGATGCTGGATGAATATGATATAATCTCTACTTTTGAGGAATTGATGGTCTGTAGGAGAAACGTAGCTATAAACAGATGAAAACAAAATATGTGTATAAACAACAGTGAGAGCCCAAAGAACAGAGCTGCTAACTCTGCTTGAGCAAATCTGGGAAGGAGGTGAAGGTTAAATGGAATTTTAAAGGATTAGTAGGAGGAGGCCTAGCCAAAAGTCAGCAGGATGGGGGTGGGAGGGGGCACCATCCAGAATGCTGGAGCTGAGAGAACATGTGAGATGTTCCCTTCTTTCTTCCCACTTCCCCCGTGCCAGGGAGAGAGTGGTGCCCTAAGCCACCCTCTGAATGCCCAAAAATCCCTACTCCCCTCACTCAAAGTGTATCCTAATATTAACACAGCATTTCCTATTTCTGCAGCTCAACCAGCTTTCATATTTTCTTCATGCAGCTTCTCTCTTGCAGGTTTTAGGAGGAGTGAGACCCCACTTAAGATTATTAACTTAAAGCAAGAATACTTCCTTGGGGTACTAGCATTTTAAAAAGGAAACTTGTGAACCCAAATTAATTTTAAAATTGTAGAAATATGCAGGCAAAAATTCTTTTAGCAGGGAGATTTCCAGGTTCCCTTTGGGTAGTTTGGTCTCATCTTTACTTCTCTGAATGAAGCAAGATAAGGAAGCAGCAACTCAGTCACCAAATTCTGTTAATTTTCTCTTGGCCCAGTCTGCCTCTATAGTATGGGGTAATCATTTCACTTATCACATGATTACAAGCTAGAAATCTTATGTCATTATAAAATTATCCATTTATTTCCTTCGTTATCTAATTTCCTGAAGTTGTCAGGGCCCTAACTCTAGCTCTCTAGCCACACCCTAGGTGACGAACTCTGGTCCTGTGTTCTCCATCACCACTCAGACTGATGTCAGATGGGGCCAGGTTCTTCTCAGTTTTCAACACACGCGACCCCACCCAAAGTCACTGGATCCACGCTGTATTAGAGAGGGATGAGTCAGATCTCTACTAACCCAGTAGTCTGTCTAGGTCTCCACACAGAACAAGGACTCCCTATCGTCTCCCATACCTGGGTCAAGGGCACTCCTACCTCCTCTCCCAGGCCCGGGGAGAATGCCTCAGACTCCACTGCAATGCCCCTGTTGGCCAGGACTAGACACTCGAATGATCTTCTGGTGCTTTCCTCTTTCAGAACTCACAAAACAAACTTTGATTTTACAGCCTCACTCTCTAGGTGTCTTCACATCCTGGCACCAGTTCCCGACTATATCAAAGCTGCCTTCTCACACACACACCAAAACCATCCCCACACAAGAGCTCCCAGCCACCTCCTCAGATGCTTAGCTTGAAGGCCCTCTTCCCCCTATTTGAATAGGAACAAATCACTATGGATGATTCTCTCTTTCCCAAGTTGATTACTCCAAACTCCAGAGCTGCTTCAGCACCCCCCAAAGTGCTCTCTGGTCTAGGAACCTCATGCTATTCATCCTCCCAGTGGAATTTACTATGTTCTAGTGTGGAATTCTGTGAGGACCAGCTCCACCACATTTCCCATCCGCCTGACTTTCTGGGCATCTAGTGACTGTGTCCACTTACTCTGTGCCTCCCACTCCATCTTTAGGTCCTTCCTACACAGGCACAGAGTGTTCCACTGCTGCCATTCTCTGAAGAGGCCAGTGCCTCAGCAAGGTCACTTTCCCCAGCGCCAATCCAACCTGTTTTGGCTTCTTTCTCCTGCTGCCAGTTGGCAGTTCCAATAAGTCTTGTCCATATCCCAGCCCTGAACTCAGTCCTGACAGTAGGGACCTTCACTTTGACTCTTTCTTGTTTGAGCCAGCCATGAACCCATCTTCAAACTCCCAATACTTATGATTGGAAACCCCCTGGCCAGTTGTTGCCTGACATGTAACTGGGGCTACTGTATCTCTTAATAATGACTCCCCTTTGGCTCTTCCACTGGCATTATTCTCTGCACCTAGATTAGTTCTTCAAAGCTTGTCCCATTGTAGTGGGTAGGTCTCATGCCAAGTCTTGGCCTCTCTTCCTGCCACATATGGCCATACATACAATCAAATCTTGAGTTACAACTGCTAGTCAGAGGGGATAAGCCCCTTAGTGTATGTTCTGTGAGTTCAGTGCTGTTGTGGAGCATGCCTGAGGACCCATCTGAAGACTTTCATTAGTGTTAGGTCTGTGCTACCTAAGGTTCTCCCCATGAGAAGCATAGATCAGATCCTCAGAAGCAGGCTGGCAGATGTGTCCTTGACACTGAGTACTGCTGAATATTTATCCTCTTTAAGCTCAGTACCGTCAATCAGTTTTCCATGATTTATTTTATTTTGGCTAACTCAGTTTACTGTTATTTATTTTAACTAATAAGCGTTTTCCCTTGTGCTTCAGACAAGCTTCAATTCCTTAGTCAGAGGCACCCAGTCCAAGCATACCTAAAACAGCCCTCACCTTCCACGTCCTTATTGAAAGTAACCCTCTGATTAGCCATTTGTGGAGGGCGGGCATATTTCTTTCATCTATTCATTTAGTCAGTCGCTTATACTTTCAACACATATTTATTGCTGACTGTGTGCAATGCGCATTGCTGAGTGAGCCTGGAAATACAGGATGCATTAGTAAGATTGTGTCATCTGTGCCCTCCTAGAAAATCCAAAGAACCTCCTCTGGGCTGGGGCGTGGTGGAGAGGAAGGCTTTCTAGAGACAGTAATGATTGAGCAAATGCCTGAAGAATAGGTAGGTGTTTACACAGGTGAAAGTTGCAGGCAGAGAGAAATGCTTAGAAGCATTCATTCTGGATAAGAAGAGAAGGGTTGGCTGCTGAAGAACTGAAAGAAATCTCACATGGCTTTAAAATAACCCACAATAGGGGTTCAGTGAAAAATGAAGAGTTTTGAAGGAGGCAGATCGGGGAGAATCTTAGGAAGTCATGTGAAATAATTTGAACTTGATGCTATGGTCATAAAACTTTCCTCAGGTGGAACCCAAATCTGGGCACAGGGGGCAAGGCCGGGCCCAGTTTCTGCTAACCTGGAGGGGGCCAAGTCAAAGTCAGCATATGGTTGTCCTGAGAACAAGCTGGACATGATGCGGAAAACTGTCCAGCTAAGTCCCTCGCTCCTCAGGCAAAGGGACCCCAGACTCTCACGGTGTCCCTTACCTGGATCTCTACCTGGATCTCATGGTCTGCCTTCTGGATCACTGAGTAAAAGAAGTAATTTGCTCATGTTCTACCTCCACCTTAAAAACAAAAACAAAAAACAAAAAACATAAACACAGACAAAAAACAGAACACTCCTAAATTCTAATTCAGCGCATCTATTCAGTAGGTTCTGGGGCTAGAATCCCTTATTTTCCCTTCCCAGAAGGGTCCTGCCTATTAGGGCTCTGCCTTATCTAACTTCAGAATAAAAAATAATGCCTACAGTTTTTTGTTTTGATAAAATCACCAGCTTCGGTCCCTCAGTCACAATCATATACAGGCCCCACTCATGGTTCCTGAGGTAAAATAAAGTTGCTATGCCCTGAATGAGAGGCCAAGGTGGGCAGATTGCTTGAGCTCAGGAGTTCAAGACCAGCTTAGACAACATGACGAGGCCCCGTGTCTCCAAAAAAATACAAAATTAGTTGGGCATGGTGGTGTGCACCTGTAGTCCCAGCAACTTGAGAGGCTGAGGTGGGAGCCTGAGAGGTGGAGGTTGCAGTGGCCCGTGACCACACCACTGCACTCCAGCCTGTGTGATACAGCCAGACCCTGTCTCAAAAAAAAAAAAAAAAAAAGGAAGAAAAGAAAATAAAATGTCAGTTGTGTTGGAAAAGAAAATGTTTTGAGCAGTACCTCAGTTCTGTGGCTAGAGAGAGGAGAAAGAGCAATGTAATTTCCAGAAACCTTTTCTGGAGGATTAGATTAATGGAAGTATGGAGTCACCTAAACTGTTGTTGGCTCTTAAGTTGGTTTTGGTTTTGTTATCATTGTTGTTGTTGTTCTTGGAGTAGTTATAAGGTTTGAAGGATTTAGGGGAGAAGTCAAAGGCCTTGCTTCGGTGAAAAATTATGTGACCCTTACCTTCATATGAGAATATTAGGCTGAGAGCTACAGTCTCCCCAGTTGATCCTTTGCTCTGTCTACAACCTGTTCATCTCTATTTATGTCTTGGGAGGCAAAATGGTGAAAACTGTGCTTTTTACATTTTCCACAGGCTGACAGCAATCTCACACTCAATCTTGTACCTGTCATCAGCAGGACACTGACAGTGATGATAATCATGCTAAACAACCACCAATATTGACATTATTTTTAAGAACCCATTGTTTTCCAGGTCCTATACCTTATTTTACATTCCTAGCTATTCTAAGAAATACTCATTTTTAAACTGTTTGTAGAGGAAAACTGTTAGGACATACATGCAAGGTTTCTGTTGTCCCGTTTCAAAGAAAAATGTCTACATGTGGACTCAAGGTGCGGGTGGGCCCTGCCAATTTCCCAGCCTCTGTATCTCCCTTGTTATAACTGGATGCCACATATTGCCCTGCCTACTTCCTCCACTCCCCATAGCTGCCATTGTGCCCTTTACTTCCGCTTTCAGGATCCTTGTGATGCTTTATCTATTTCCTTTATACAACTGGAAGGCCCAGGAGGGCAGGGATCATGTTTGGATGTTCAATTCTGAGTCACCACAATTCAGCAGAGTGTGTGGCACACAGGTTGTCCTCAGTGAATATTTGCATAGTGAAAATGAATGAGTGGATATGGAGACTCCGTCCACCTCTGTGTCAGGTACAAGTTGGACTTTGAATAGGAAGATTCAGCCTTTCCCCTAGTTTCCAGGCCAAACTAGATACAGGGAGACAGGTTCAAATGTCTTTAGTGCACTCATCAGGCCAGCACCTCTAGAACAGCAGGACCCCCAACCTCAAGGAAGGAATGTATGAGCTGAGATCTGAATGTGGAATAGCTTGTGCAAAGACCTAAAGAAGAAAGGGGCATGGCAATTCAGAGCTAGCAATGACCGCTCTTGTGCTGACCATGGGTTGCCAAATTGTTTCTCTGTTTCCTTTGTTGCTAATTAGTATTATAGTTTGCTGCTAATGATAGCAGTGAGCATTTATTTAGTGTTTCTGTGTGAAAGAGGCTGTGCAAAAAAGGTTTAGTATTGCTACGTTAATTTTTGTAACAGACACTGTAAATACTTCTATACAGATGGAGAAACCGAGGGTTAGAGAAGTTGAGTAACTTAAAATCAGATGGCTAGTAAGTGGCAGGGTGGAATTTGTCTGACTTTAGACAGTCTGGGCCAGAATGTAGGTGCTACATTGCCTCCCTAATATATTTCCTCAGTAATGGGTCTGCTGTCTCCAATTTGCCATTCTCCGTACCCCCTCAGTCCCTAGGTCCTGGGGCTGAGCTGCTATGTATAGTTGTCTCCTTGAAGGACTCCCACCTATTTGGGACCTGACCGGCAGCTTATAGCTTGCAGGACCACATCCCCATCACTGGAGAAACACCAGCAAAAATGGGCCCCACCCCCTTGGTCTTGTTTTCTATTCTGAGCAGTTTGCTCTAACTTGCTTCCAACCTGCTTTCTTCTCCCATTCCTGACTGCTGGACACCTAATCCCTAGATTCACTGCCCATTTGCAGACTTATTTGCCCTTCAGATCTGATATGTGACCAGATTCCACTGGATCATTTGTGGATGGCTCATGTCGATTATGGTTTGCACTTACCCCTTTTGTTTTGCTGTTTCCAGCTTCTTTGAGTAAACACTTCATCTGGGAATTCCCATCCTCTGAACCCTGCCCGCTATGATAGGCTCCATGAGGATGTTCATGGCAAAATCAACATAACCAAAGGAGAGATGGAACCATGGCATGGTCTGAGCCCCTAGATCCCACCATGTCAGAGGTCAAATATCCCCTGGCCAGTGCCACTGTGTTGCTTGCCTCCAGAATCACTGAACCATTCTCCCTGGAGTTAGGCAACATGCTAACCCTGTCCTAGCCTCTCGGATATGTGAGCAAACACATCCCTCTTCCAACGCTTTTTGTTTTTTGTTTAGGCCAATTTGAATTGGATTCCATTCATTGCTATCAAAAGATTTCTGACAAACAGTAAACAAACATAATATATACAAAGTGAGGTCAGGACTAGGAAGAAGAAACACATATGCTTTTGAGGGTGTGCAACAGAAGCCCTGACCTATTCTAAGGGGTCAACATGGGCTGCTTTGAGAAAGTGTCACTTGATGTGAAAGCTAGAGGAGGAGCAGTTAATTAGGAAGTGAGAAGAGCAGGGAGGAGGAGTCCAGGTAGAAGTAAACACTGTTTACTAAGGACATGTCTTGAAGTGAGAAAAAAAACTGTTTACTAAGGACATGCCTTGAAGTGAGAAAAAAAACTCAGTGCACTGTTAAAGCAAATAGAAAGCCAACATGTGTGGAGTATTGTGAATAAGAGGGAGATGTGGACCCCCCAAGCTAGAGGCAGGTAGGAACCAAACCATGCAGTCCACAGAACTCTGTAATCATGGAGTATCCAGACTAGTGATGAATGCAAAGTGTTTTTCACTTGGCAGAGAAATAACTTGGTGGTGAATATAGGAGTGACAGGCAGTGCCAGGTGACCGGGTTTTTCAGACAGTCCCATCAACCCTTCCAGACTCAGGCATTAGCCTCCTAACAGGCCTTCCTACAACTGCTCTTGCCTCGTTAACCAAATTTCCCCCAGCTACCCAGAGAGAAAGGCACATATGTCATGAGGTTCCTTTAGATTCAGCAGCTTCTCCCTGCTCTTAGGGAAAAGTTTACAAATATTCATGTGGTTTCCAAAGCCCTCCAGGCTCTGGCCTGCACCTGCCCCACATCCTTGATTCGTACCTCTCTCCTCCCTGACAACTCCTCGCTGCCTTATTGTTTTTGCTTTCTGCCTGCATGTCAGACTCTGGCTGGTTCCTCAGCTTCAGGCCCCACACACACTCTTTTCTTGGCTGATGTCTACCTTGCCACGCTGCCACTAGGCCTCCACTTAAATGCCCCTCATACTTCCCCTAACCCTGAGAACTAAGTTGGGTCCTAGTTTATTCTCATAGTCCTCAGTCTCCTCACTGTTTTCATGCCTCATTCACTATCTGTGAATCTGTGAGCTCTGTGGGTCCTTTCCTGTCTCTCAGGGCCGGGCAGTAGTAATGCCAGGAACCTAGCAATAGCTGTCACATTTCTTTTGTTATTCTGTGTGCTCTGGGAGGTGGGGGTGGGGGAGTGGTGAGAGGAAGTTAAAGGAAGAAAGATTTACAACAGTTTTTATGTACTGTTCATGGAGACTGTTTTTTTG
Organism: Nomascus leucogenys; assembly: GCF_006542625.1. Classification (NCBI taxonomy): domain Eukaryota; kingdom Metazoa; phylum Chordata; class Mammalia; order Primates; family Hylobatidae; genus Nomascus; species Nomascus leucogenys. Next base: position 123,533,142 of record NC_044382.1, read on the forward strand.
TTTTGTTTTGTTTTTATTGTCAGGAAGTATGTGCATGAACAAAGAATTTTGAGAATGAATTCTTCCGAAGAGATGGACATAGGTCATTTCTGGACCTTTCAATATTAAATGCTGTGTTTTCCTTGCCTCCAGGCCCTAACTGTGTCCCTGCCATGTTTCTGTCATGTTTTTAAGGCCACTGAGTTTAGGTAGTTAACACATCATGTCAGGTGATAAGAGCACAGGCTTTAGAAGCAGATAATTCAGTTCAACACACATGTATTGCCTGCAGCAGGTTCAGAATAAGACAGAGTCCCACCCCTCATGACCTCACAGTCTGGTGTGGATGACAGACGCATAAACAGGCAATTTCAATTTACTGGGTAAACAATGAGAAAAGTATGCAGAATGCTACAAAGGCAACCACCACTTCATAATTGTGTGTCCTTGGGCAAATAATTACCTCTCTCAGAGCCCCAGTTTCCTCAACTTTCAAATAGTGCTAAAGGTTCCTACTGCCAAAGTTTTTTTTTTTTCCCCCGAACTCAATGAGATAACATTTGTAAAACAAATAACACAGTGTTTTACACACAGGAGGCACTTGATAAATGGTATCCATTAGATTATCTAATAAGGTCAGAATCTGGAGTACTTATTCTATTTATGCTGGCTAAATTTGTGTGATTCTCTCACCAAAAACTGAATTTTCACATAACCCTATGCACTGTAGTAATTGTAACAACAACCCACTATGATCCTTGCCCTTGTTCACAGGAGAGACTGGACAAGAAATGATGACTGTGTTAGCACAAATCCATGAGTACTACTCATATAATGCTTCAGAGAACATTCTGTGCTGACAGCATGCCAGGGCCATTGTTTTAATATACAAAGAACAAAATGTCCACATTATCACTGTAACTTCTTCTATCATCATCTTCTCACTTCTGTTCACTAGTCCATTTTTTATTCTCTTGCTAACCTTATCTCTGGCTGGCTGTTCCAACAATGTTAACCCCTCTATTCAGAAATCAAAGATTTCCTCTGAATCAAAATCAGACACATAACTATGTTCTAGGCTTCAAGTACTAGGTCGTCTTTACCTTTGCCCCCCGTCTGCCATAATTCATTAAAGATTTTCTCTCTCTGTCTTTTAATTGATATATAAATAGTTGCACATAATTTGGGGGTACATATGATATTTTGATATACCTATAAAATGTCTAATGACTAAATCAGGCTAATTGGGATATTCATCACCACAAACATTTATCATTTATTTGTACTGAGAACATTATAGTTCTTTTCTTCTAGTTATTTTGATATATGCAATAAATTATTGTTAACTGCAGTCTTTTCTCTCTCTCTTTGGTCATGTCACCCTTCTTATGACTTTGTCCAAGATAGCTTTACATAGAAGCTGTATCCAAGGGTGCATGATTTAAATGCCACTCCCAAAATTCCCCCGAAGAGTCTTCCATGTGCTGCACATTTTACCTAGATTAAGTCTTAGCGATCCCTTTCATATTAAGATCCATTTTATATTAAGAAATTGACTACCAAAGTGATATCTGTTTGGCTTTTTCTTATTGATGACACTTAACTATTCTTAGAGAAAACTTAGCTTGAAAAAAATGCTAACAGATTTTGTTTAAAAAAAATTATTGTGAACTTTTTTCTCAGTTCTTTGATTTCTTCATGCTTAATTTTTGAGATCATCATCTATGAGATCACCATTACCAACGGAGGCGCCATAGTTTTAGAAGTCAACACTTATGAGATCACTGCTAGAGAATAACCAATGGACTTATTCATAATCTGGCAACTGGTGGTTGATACTGTCATGCTTAAAAATTGCACTGCCATTTCATTAGCTTTATAAACATTTGAGTTTTATCATACTTGTCACTATATCATGTGTTTCTATGTATCTGCCATAAATTCTTTAAGATATATGAAACGTGGGCTACACAAAAAATAGAATCATTGCTATGGTAGGCAGAATTCTAAGAATGACCCCCAGTAACCCTCTCCAGAAGGCAGAACCAAGAGCCTGGGTGGGGAAAGCCAAGAGCCTAGAGAATGAAGCAGAGAGTCAGGGATAATTATTCCCAAGCTTTGAAATCCAATGGAGTTGGTACAGCTACATGCCAAAACTTCTTTGGACTGATAAGTTATTTGTACCTTCTTTTTTGAATTGGAATGCCTATAACTGTCATCTTATGCCTGTCCCACTATTGTATGTTGAGAGTGTGGGACAGGTAACTTGTCTCTTTAGTTTCACAGGTCCATGAATAATAAGGAATTGTGCCCAGAATTAATTATATCCAGGAGCCTCATCAACACCTGGTTTAGATGATGATATTTTGGACTTTTGAGCTGATCATGTTTAGATGAGAATTTTGGACTTTGAACTGATGATATAGAGGGAAAATACCCTTGGGAACATTGAGGGGCATGTGTTTTGCATGTGTCACAGGTGTGGATCATTGGGGGTAAGGGGGTGGAGAGTAGCAGTCAGAATTCTGCCCCAATGACTGTCAACCTTGTACAATTTTCTTGCTTTTGAGTGTGGCAGGAACCTGTAAATATGAAATATCAGCCCAATGAGTATGTTATGTTATATGTCAAAAGGGGAATAATCCAACTAGACTCACAAAATTTAATTGCATGAGCCTTTTAAAAACAAAGAGTTTTCCCTGGCCCATGGCAGCAGAGGCATAAATAAAGTTAGAGGGATTCAAACTCAAGGGAGATTCTCTCACTGGACTCAAAGCCTTCTGTTACTGTCATGCTGCAAGAGGGCCTATGAGAAGGAATGCCCTCCAGGTGTAGAAAGTAATCCCCAGCTGATGGCAAGGAAACAGGGACCTCAGTCCTACAATCACAAGAAACTGAATTATGCCAACAACTTGAAGGAGCTTTGAAGCAGAATGATTACTCTTTAGTTGAGCCAACAGCGGAGAATATAACCCACTAACACTTCGATTTTAGCCTCTGAGACTCGAAGCAGGGAGCCCAGTTCTGCTATGCCAGATGTTGACAGAACTGTGAGCTAATAAATGGCTGTCATTTTAAGCCACTAAGTTTGTAATAATTTATTATAAAGCAAGAGAAAACTAATACAATTCCTAAATATTTATTATTTAATGTGAGTATGTCCCATGTAAGTGGAAGTCAGTTACTATTCAAATCATCAGTTGCTCATTGTCTTATTAGTTATGATGAATCAACCACTAACAATTCACATATCTCAGCTTTAAAACACAATCAAATCAAACACTTATATTTTCCTTGAACCCCCAACAGAAATTCTACTTCATTATATTAATCACAGCATGCAACTGAAACAAACTAGAGTTGTATTGGCAATAAATTTCATGAGAAACTTACATAGAACAAGACAGGACAAGAATGGTTGGTGCAGATAGAAGAGGGGTTGGCAGGAACTGCAAGTCATGTGGGTAGGGCAGGCAGGCTGTAGGTAAGCCCAAGAGAAGATGCAGCCTAAGAAGACTAGCATCCAGGACTCAGGCTCTAGATAAGAGGTCCAGGAAACAGACTTAGGGCACCAGCAACAAGAAGGGACTTGACGCCAGGTCTATTAGTCTGTTTTCATGCTGCTGATAAAGATATAGCAGAGACTGGGTAATTTATAAGGAACGTAGTTTAATGGACTCACAGTTCCATGTGACTGGGGAGGTCTCACAGTCATGGCAGAAGACAAAGGCACATCTTACATGGCAGCAGACAAGAGAGAAAGAGAACCAACTGAAAAGTGTTTCCTGTTATAAAACCATCAGATCTCTTGAGATTTATTCACTACCATGAGAACAGTATGGGGGAAACCACCCCCCATGATTCAATTATCTCCCACCGGGTCCCTCCCACAACACATGGGAGTTATGGGAGCTACAGTTCAAGATGAGATTTGGGTGGGGACACCACCAAACCCTATCATCAGGCCACCTCAAACTGATCTCAGTATGTTGAAAGATTAGTCCTGAAAGGAGGAACATATAACCCACTTTGCAGGGAGTTCAACAGGTAGTGCTTTAAATAATTCCTTTTCCTATAGAGTAATGTTTTCTAAAGTGTGGTTCCTGTATTAGCTGTATCAGCATGACCTAGGAAATAGGAAATTCTCTAGCCTAACTGAGACTTAAGGAATCAGAAACCCTCAGGGGTGGGGCTCAGCAAGCTGTGTCTTAGTACATCCTCTGTGTCATTTTGATATGCAGTAAAGTTTGAGAACCACAGCAAGCATTTTCACCTTTACCTTCTACTGATAAGCATTTTGAGATCCACGGAAACAACTCATTAGCCTAGATAGAGCTCCCTCTGTGTTCACACTAGAGCCTATCAGGACACATGGAGGGGAGCAACAGCCTCCCAATGTTGCTCATCTTGCTTATCATCCTGGGTATATCATAAAGCAGAGAGCGTTATCTGCCTATCTTGGGTCAGTGGTTCCATTTATCATCTAAGTATTACCTTAATTTTTTTTCAGAAATGTCATTTACCAAAATACTTTTATTGTGTCTCCTTGACTTTTTCCTATGTAGTTTTATTTTTCAGCTAGTAATCCAGAAACTTATTGCAGCTCTTTTTATCCTTAAACTTATGTCTACATGGTTTATTATCAGTTGTTAACTGGCCACATGGCATTCGAATATTTCTAGACCTGAAAGACAACCGAAGTTCATTTATGACTTATTATCTGTACATTAAGATGCTATTAACATGATCTTTTAAAATCTTTTTAAAAATATATAAATATGAATAGATAGTAAGAGAAACTCAGGACAGTCAAAATATTTTTTTAATTTAATTTACGTTTTTTTCCTTCATGAAAAGTCATATTGCAAAAAAATGACTTTTTAAAAAAGTAAATATAACTGGGATTTCGTTGCCAAAAATTAATTGTAGAATGACTAAAACATAGGTAGAAGTTATCTTTTATTTGTACCATGATGAAGAACACAACCAGTCTAAGACTATACCTTTTAAGGAAACATGTTTCTGCTCTTTTGTGGTATTCTCAGCCTAACTTCCTTAAATCATCCAAAGAGAACTATAGAAGTTCCCCAGTGAGGACCATTAATAGGAACAACAACATTTTATTTCCTTTACATTAAAGTGCCATCACCTTATTGACTTTAAACCTGAATTTTGAAATATGGCAATACATATAGAAAAGCAGATGTGCATTTTATATTGTTGTACTTATCAATGAAAGGAAAACAAAAATTACAGTCCTTGACATTCAGAATCTCACCTTACACCAGGCCATATTATTCTCCTATTAGGCATAAACCATCACATAGAATACTAACTGTAGACAAGATTACTCTAAGACCATGATAAAACAAGACAAAATAAGGACTCTTCATAATTTTGTCTATGCACAAAAAAAAAATACAAAGTCAGCATGCAACCCACAAAATATAAAAGGTCTCCTCTCTTGGCCAGAATAATTGACCACTACTTATTAACCAATTGCAACTTTATGATCATTCTAACTTCCTCTCCCTATAAATAAGACTTATTGATATACCCAATATACAATTGCCCCTGCTTTCTTACAGTCTCTAATCTAGAACAAACCCTCAACACTTTAGACCATTCCCCAAATTACCCTACCAAAGTCCAACCCTATAATGGGTTCCTTCTCATACCTTTTACTGAGGTGCTCCATGGTCTCCCATAGTGTATGTTCTCCCTCTCTGCAACAGGTAATAAACCCACTTTGTTCAGTTACAGGTGTGCTTTCAGTGGTCAATTGTAAGCTATTTTAATCTTTTAAAATTAAAGTTTCTTTCATGTAGATGCCTACAATCCTTTAATATACATTATAAAACTTGAATAACTTGAGTAGATCTGCAAAGCTAATCAATGATTGATCCAGCAGCTCATCTAGTAGTTCAATGCTCTCTGCTAACTCACCTAGCTATTACTTGTCATTATGTTTAATCTCTTGAGAACTCAAACAGCATCAACTATTTGATTTATGTATTACTTATATGCTTAGATTTGGTAAATTTAGAAATGGTGATTGGTATAGTTTGAGTATTTGTCCCTGTGAAATCTCATGTTGAACTGTAATCCCCAACGTTGGAGGTGGGACCTAATGGGAGGTGTTTGAGTCATGGGGGCAAATCCCTCATGGCTTGGTGCTATCCTTGCAATAGTGAGTGAGTACTTGTAAGCTCTGTTTTTTTAAGTGTGTGGCACCTTCTCCCAACCCCTAGCTACTGCTTTCATCATGTGATGTGTCTACTCCTGCTTCATCTTTTGCCATGAGTAAAAGCTCCCTGGCCAGGTGCAGTGGCTCATGCCTATAATCACAGCACTTTGAGAGGTCAAGGTGGGCAGATCATGAGGTCAGGAGTTTGAGACCAGCCTGAAAAACATGGTGAAACCCCATATCTGCTAAAAACACAGAAATTAGCCAGGCATGGTGGTGTGTGCCTATAGTCCCAGCTACTTAGGAAGCTAAGGCAGGAGAATCACTTGAACCCAGGAGGCAGAGGATGCAGTGAGCTGAGATCACACCACTGCACTCCAGCCTGGTGACAAAGCAAGACTCCATCTCAAAAAAAAACAAAAAACAAAAAAAAAGCTCCTTGATGCCTCCTTAGAAGCCAAGCAGATGCTGGCACCATGCTTGCACAGCCTGCAGAAACATGAGCCAGTTAAACCTCTTTTCTTTATAAATTACTCAGTCTCAGGTATTTATTTATAGCAATGCAAGAATGGCATAACATAGAAAGTTGGTACCACGAGTAGGGCATTGCTATAAAGATACCTGAAAATGTGGAAGTGACTTTGGAACTGGGTAACAGGCCGAGGTTGGAAGAGTTTGGAGGGCTTAGAAGAAGACAGGAAGATGAAGGAAGTTTGGAACTTCTTAGGGACTAGTTAAATCTTTGTGACCAAAATGCTGATAGTGATATGGACAGTGAAATCCAGGTTTATGAGGTCTCAGATGGAAATGAGGATCTTATTGGGAACTGGAGCAAAGGTTACTCTTATGCCTTAGCAAAGAACTTGGCTATATTGTGTCCATGTCCTAGGAATCTGTGGAAGTTTGAACTTGAGAACAATAACCTAGGTTATCTGGCAGAAGAAATTTCTAAGAAGCAAAGTATTCAAGATGCTCATGGCTGCTTCTAACAACGTATGCTCAGATGCAGAAGGAAAGAAATAACTTAAAGTTGAAAGTTATATTTAAAGGAGAAGCAGAGTATAAAAGTCTGGAAAATTTGCAGCCTAGCCATGTGGCAGAGAAAGAAAAAGCTTTTTCAGGAGAGGAATTCAAACGCACTATGGAGCAACCACTTGTTAGAGAGATATGCATGATTAAAAAGGAGCCAAATGCTAATAACTGAGATAATGGCGAAAAGGCCTTGAAGGCATTTCAGAGATTGCAGAGGCAGCCCCTCCCAACACAGGCCCTGAGGTCTAGAAGGACTGAATACTTTCCTGGACCAGGGCCAGGGCCAGGGCCCTGGTATCCTGTACAGCCTTGGGACACTGCTTCCCATATCCTTGCCACTCTGGTCCAGCCTGTCTCAAAGGACCCCGGATATAGTTCATGCTGCTGCTTCAGAGGGCGCATGATGTAAGCCTTGGCAGCTTCCATGTGGTGTTAAGCCTGTGGGTACACAGAATGCAAGAGTGAAGGCTTGGCAGCCTCTGCCTCGATTTCAGAGGATGTATGAAAAAGCCTGGGTGTCTAGGCAGAAGCCGGTGGTAGGGGCAAAGCCCTCACAGAGAACCTCTACCAGGACAGTGCAGAGGTGAAAGGTGGGGTTGGAGCCCACACACAAAGTCTTCACTGGGGCACTGCCTAGTGAAGCCATGGGAAGGGAGCCACTATCCCCTAGATCCCAGAATGATAGAGCCACTGGCAGCTTGCACCCTGCACCCAGAAAAGTAGGCACTGAACAACAACCTGTGAGACCGGCTGTGGGGTCTCAATCCTGAAAAGCCACAGGGGCGAGGCTGCCCAAGGCCTTGGGAGCCCATTTCTTACACCAGTGTGCCTTGTATGTGGGACATGATATCAAAGGAAATTATTTTGGAGCTTTAAGATTTAATGTCTGCCTTGCTGGGTTTCAGATTTCATGGAACCTGAAGCCCCTTTCTTTTGGCCTATTTCTCCCTTATGGAATGGAGATGTTTACTCAATGCCTGTACTCTCATTGTATATTGTAAATAAATAACTTGGTTTTGATTTTGCAGGCTTACAGGTAGAATGAACTTGCCTTGTCTCAGATGAGATTTTGGACTTTGGACTTTTGAGTTAGTGCAGGAATGAGTTAAGTCTTTGGGGGACTACTGGGAAGGCATGATTGTATTTTGCAATGTGAGAAGGACATGTGATTTGGGGGGCCAGGGGTGGAATGATATAGTTTGAATATATGTCCCTGTCAAATCTCATTTGAATTGTAATGAAGTTGTAACAAATTGTAATGAGTTGAATTGTAATCCCTAATGTTGAAGGTGGACCCAAATGGGAGGTATTTGGGTCATGGGGGCAGATCCCTTTTAGCTTGGTGCTATCCTTGCAATTATTAGAGAATATTCACGAGATCTGGGTAAGTAAGTGGCACCTTCCTGACTGCTCCTGCTCCTGCTTTACCTTCTGCCATGAGTAAAAGCTCCTTGACGCTTCCCCAGAAGCTGAGCAGATGTTGAATCCATGCTTGTACAACCTGCAGAACTATTAGCAAAGTAAACCTCTTTTCTTTACAGATTACACAGTCTCAGGTATTTCTTTAATGCAATACAACAATGCCTTACTAGTAATGATCAAAAGCTACAAAATAAACAGCATGCTTAGAAGACTTTGACCAAGAACATTGCAATAGCCTCTATTATTAAGCAGTTACTATAAGCCAGTAATTATACTTAGTGTTTTACACAATTTAGCTTATCTAAAACTCAATACATTTGGTTTACCTAGGAGTAACAGAATGTTCAATTAAACGTGGCTTAAATACTGAAGAAATTTACTGTTTCACATAATTCCATGATGTTATTGGCTCAGTGATGTCAAAAAGGACTCCTTTACTTAGCATTTTTCTGCATCTTATCCTCACTGTGTTTGTGACATCTTCATTTTAGATTGCAAGTTGGCTAGAGTAGTATCAGGTTTCACACAACCATATGTAATGAAAGTAGATTTCTAGCATCTCTTTTTATTAGAGAGGAAATGTTTCTCCTGCTGATTTCTCCCTTGGGACCCCAATGGCCAGGACTATGTCATGTTCTATTCAGGCTCTAGCTGCAAGAGCAACTGGAATCATGAGGATCTGGAATTTTCAGTCATAGTAATTGGAGGTGAGCTCCATTGGCAAGGAGTAAGGAGGGCAGGAGGGGTAACTCTTAGGTAGGAAGCCAGCAGCTTCATGCACAGGTGCTACCGTTATCTCATTTTACAAAGGAGAAAACTGAAGCTTAGACAGGTTATGTAATTTACCAACAATCACTCAGCTAGAACATGTGGTATTACAATCCTAATGCGGCTCTGTAGAATTCCAATGCCCAAACTCTTAGACTCCAAGTCAGATAGACCCAGGTTTATATCTCAACTCTGCCTCTTTTCATTGATGACCTCGATTTTTTATTTGTAAAAATAAATTATTGTATTATCTATTTCATTGGAATATAGTGATGATTAAATGCATAATGTATACATAGATCTAAAGTCCTGGCCCTGATATTACTGCTGTCATCATCATCAATCAGCAGGAGCAACATTATTACCCCACTCCACTGGATGAAACTTCTAGGTCATCCTTCAGAGTCCAGTTGTTCTTTTCCCATCTTTCATAACACCTCGTATATGGAATTTACTTTGTTACTATGTCCATACTCTTACTTGGATTTTGATTTTCACTAATATAGCTCCTTGAAGGCAGGGACGATGTCTTATTTATTTTTATATCTTCAGCCTGTTGTACAATGAATGATGCATAGTATGTGCTCAATAAAATATTTTGCATGAAGCTGTATGTGAGGGTAGGAATAGCACTATAGTGCAACAATTGGGAGCTATAAATTCTATTCTCAATATTAGAGGAATCATCACATTCCAGAAAAACATTTGATTACAAATACATTATACAGGAAGGTCTACAACGACAGGCTTAGCATTTAAACAGCTATGTATTTTCTTTTTTTTTTTTAGACAGAGTTTTGCTCTTGTCGCCCAGGCTGGAGTGCAATGGCACGATCTTGGCTCACCATAACCTCCGCCTCCTGGGTTCAAGTGATTCTCCTTCCTCAGCCCCCGAGTAGCTGGGATTACAGGCATACACCACCACACCCAGCTAATTTTGTATTTTTAGTAGAGACAGGGTTACTCCATGTTGGTCAGGCTGGCCTTGAACTCCCAACCTCATATGATCCTCCTGCCTCGGCCTCCCAAAGTGCTGGGATTACTGGCGTGAGCCACCACACCTGGCCAACAGCTATATATTAAAAAAAAAAAAAATTTGTTTATTCTCCCCAAACTCCAAAATGAAGGGCTACTATTATATAAACCTCTTTCTTTCATTTTAAACCTTGGTGTACTTTCATTCATTAAAATTTATAGTAAGATGTCAACAAATTCTCAATTCAAAGTAGTTCATTGCCCAAGTCTCCAGAAACATCCATGTGTATTAAAAACTGAAATACTTAAAAAATTCGGGAATAACATTTTAAAATTCAGCAATAAAATACTTCTTGGAATAAGAGGAAAATGCTTTCTAGAAACCTTCCAAATAATACCAAACTTAAAAGAAATGTGCATTTCTTGAATTTGATTTCAAGTTCTTGAGTTTCCTTGTGTCTGAGGGTAGGAAACATAACTCCTCAGCACAGGATTAATAGCAGCTGACTTATAATACTCACCCTGAGAGCAAATAAATACACTGTGGGAAGCAGATGCTGTTCTAGCTGAAATAGATATTTCAGTGGCAGTCAAAACAGGGCAGACATATTGATGTCCTCACCTGCTCATCATCCATATCACAATCATAGAATTAACTTTTCTTTCTGCTAATTTATAGGTGGTTAAATATTTCTTTGACAGTAAAATTACAATGGGTGATTTCTGTTTTTTGTTACTTTGTTTTGTTTCACAAGTGCACAGTCACGCTACTGGCAAATAATAAAACTGTCCAATAATTTCTTTCCAACTATGCACATTTAATTTTACTATTGTGCTTCTTTAAAAAAATTCTACAAGCCACTATTTTTAAAGTTATATTTTTACATATCAGTCGTTCATTAATGAATCTATAATTTCAATAAGAGTTTCTTTAGGAAGAGTAGCTATATCATAAATAAAATGAAGAAAACATCCAGCATTTGTAGGCTGCTCTGATTTCAGAAAATATTGTGTTTTTAAACTACCAATATACCTCTTATACCTGTCATTCAAACCCAAACTTGTTATGCAGCTAATAATTTCATTATTTAGATATAAAATTACTGTTTCTTGTAGAAAAGTTGGAAAGTACAACAAAACAGAAGGAAAAAAAATAATTGTCCACAATCCAACCCTTGTAGATAGCTAATACTAACATTTTAGTTTACTGCCTTCTTGTCTTTTTTCAAAGCATATGTAATATATACATTCAACTTTTTAAAATGAATTCAAGCCATACTAAATATATTTTTGGTTTCTTGTACTTTTACTTAACATTATAGCTGGAATTTTTATGTCAATAAATATTTATTTTAAAAAGTTGAATCACTGAAAGGCATTTCAAGATAAGGATTACTGTAATTTAACCAAATCTTCACCTGTGGGCATTTACGTCATTTCTAATTTTTGCTATTATGCTAAAAATAATATAAGCACATGTATACAATACTTTCTTCATATCTCTAATTTTCTGGCTTTGGAAGGGAATTATTAAAATATATATTTTTAAGGTTCTGAATATTTTTAAATTAAAAATATTTACTATTAACTTTAGTGACATAGCCACAATACAGTGCCAAAATGTTTTGCTCAAGTCATAAAGTAAAAACTATTGGTGCACTAGTGCAAGGCCTGCTTTAAACACTTGGCACACATAACATACACAAAAGCTTGGCATTTTTGTTAAAAGCACCCAGAGATGGCACACCTGTGTTGCCCTTTGGCATAAGACATCCCTAGACGGAAAGACACAGCAACATAAAGATATCAAATCTCTTTAAGCTAAGCTGTAAATGGAATGCAGCCCTAATAAAAGGATTTTTATAGCAATATAAGCATATTTATATTAATATATAAAATTTATATTTCACAGTCATATGCAATAGTAAACAAGCAAGCACAGAAGTAGAAAATTTTGAAAATGAAGAATAAGGGTAAACAAGCTTTCTCAGATACTAAAGCGTATTATAAAGCTTAGGAAAAAGCTCAGATAAAAGGAAAACTGATAAATTCTGCTACTTACAAATAAAAAATATTTCCACGGGGAAAAAAACTACCATAAGCAAAATCTAAACCTGCACTGTGAAAAATATTTGCAAATCACAGATGAGGGCTAATTTATCCAATGTATAAAGAGATCCTATTCTTAGGAGCTCCTATTCATATAATAGTTATATAAAGACAAATAATCCAATAGAAACTTGGGCAAAGGGTATATACAGATATTTCACAGAAAAGGGAATACCAACAGCTCTTGAACATATGAAAAGATGTTCAACTTCACATCTTAAAAAATGCCAATTAAAACTTTGGTGAGACACTGTTTTTTACCTTTAGATTGGCAAAGTTTGGTGACACACTCTTCTAAGGCTCTGGGAAAACAGGCACTTCCATATAATGCTGCTGGGAATGTAAACTGATGCAACTTTTGTGGAGTATCTGTAGAAATTTCAAATCCACATGTTCTTAACCCAGCAAGTTCACTTCTAGGCTTTTATCTTACTGATATATTCATTTATACATGTGCAAAATTTCACACATACATGGTTGCTTGTTACAGGGGCACTGTAGTATCAAAAGACTGGAAACAATATAAAGGGCCATCCATCAGTGGGTACTGGTTAAAATAAGTTACGATACATTGAAACAACTGAGTACTAGGCAGTCAATAAGAACAAAATGAAGAAGCTCTTCATACATTGGTATGGGATGACTTCTGAGATAGATGGGGATGGGTAGATTTGTATATATGTACATATGTTATTGATTGTATATGCATAAGGCATCTTGGCAGAACTCATAAGGAGCTTGTAATAGTAAATGGCTTTGAGAATGGAAAGAAGGTTGCTGCATTGTACTCTTTGAATTTCGAGGCATTTGAATATATTCACTATTTTTAAAAATTAAATAGAACTGAATTAAATGTTTTAAGTTGAGTAGGCCCTTACAACCACAAGAAATAGCTTGGGTCCTAATGGGGCAGTCCAAAGAAGAATAAAGGAAATATCTCAGCAAAGGCCAATAAAATAACCAGGACCTATTTTTCCCCTAAGTCCTCAATTTTTAGGTAGTCTGAATTCTCTACTCTCCATGCCAACCATGCAGCAGGGCACTAACCAGTGCCAGAATTTCCTTGGTGGTGAAAATCAGGCCTAGAGCTGCCCTCACCTCCTTCTTCTTATTGCTGGCAACAGAGTAGCTACTACAGCACACACATAGAACTGATCAGTGAATGAATGGCTGGGAGCCTTCCAGTTCTGGGCAAACATAAAACTCAGGGAAACAAAGACAGTACTGGAGTCTCTGGGTCAGTGATTACAGATCCTTATGTCACCCCCTTTAGAACACCAGCCCTGAGTTTTCTCTCAGCTGTGCACCAGTGACTGGATGCCTGACTGCATCAGCCACTGTGATGAGAAGGAGGCAGCATAGATGAAGCCTACCATAAGATGGAGCTCATCCTTACAGAGATCTTTTATTTTTTTTTAAGTTAAAAGGAATAAATGTATTCTTAAGTGATAGATGGATTGTTCTTTGGCTTTAGGCAAACTTATTAGAGGAAAGCAACACATATGGCCTTAAAGGGGAAAAATAGGGCAACTATCAAGATCTGGATCTAATTGCTTAACTAGTCTCTTAGCAGTCAGCCTTGAATAATAGGCAAGGTCAGGATGAAAGCGACTTCTAAGAATGCCTTACTCCCCCTGTCCTAAGTACTTTATCCCTATTAAATCACTTACTTTCCAGAACACCTCTGAGGTAGTCATTCCTATGATTTCCACTTTACAAATTGAAAGCATAGAAAGGTTAACTAAACTTGACCAAAGTTACCCAACAAATAAATGGTACAACTAAAATTGAACCCAAATAATGGGGCTGCACAGGCTGTACTCTAATCAAAACATACCGCATTCAATATAACAGTAGTTTTACACAAAATCTAAGCATGAAACTTAATTTTTGCTAGATCTATCCCACCCTGAAACTCACAAATCACAGTGTATGTAAATGTCTGCATTTGTTCCCTTTTGTTAATGTTTTCTATATTACTGAACAACATCTTTGTTCTGAAACACAGAAAAGATGCACATGATTATATGCATCCAGGAGCTAAGCAACACGTTTTTCCTGAAATAAACACTAGTCCCACTTATTATGTCCTCCATTTTTCTTCCTCCCTCTAAATCAAAGCAGTGTTTCATTTAACATATGCATCATTTAGTATGAGCAAATAAAGTACATAAAGCAAAACAAAACGAGTACTTGGCAACCCTCTAAATTATCATGCCAAACATAGGGGACTTCTTGTTCAGAGCTAAAAGACACTGACATCCTCCTCTCGCCCTAGACATAGACAGGGTGTACTGAGAGAGCATCATTTCCATTTCCAAAGGTCATGGAGTTTGTGACAGAATAGTGCTTAGTGATGCTTGTTCAAAAGCTGAAGTGAAAAAAGTACAACAAAAGAAGGGAAGCATTTCAGAATTGGCAGAGACCTCAGTTTTTAGAGCTCAGAAAAAAATCATACAGCTAGAAAAATGTTAGAAATCAGCTACTGCACTCCAGCCTGGGCGACAGTGCGAGACTCCGTCTCAAAAAAAAAAAAAAAAAAAAAAAAAGAAATCAGCTACTGCAATACTTTGAGTCTTCTAGAGGAAAGTGAAGATTAGAAAAGTTAGCTCCACAGCAGCACAGTGGAATTAGGACACATAGTTCCTGAGACTCTCTGTCATGAGTTGTGCATACTAGGCAAAGAAGACTAGAATTATGGCAACCTCACCATGTTCTTTCTCACTTAGAAATTGCTATGGTTTTCTCTTTGTACTACTGGCCTCTCCTAATTTCTCCACCATGAGAAAAGCAGACAGGTACACTGAGAAGCACAATCATGAAGCCTAAGACCCACAAGGCTTTGGAGGCAGACCGATGGATATTTCAATGACTCCATCCTCTACCAGCCTGTGATCTTGGGTATATTACATTTCCAGTGTCTGTTTCTTGGCCCAGTATTGGACACTGTATGACTAACCTTGTAGGAATCTGGGGAACACTGGAGATAATGTAAGTGCCAAATACAGTAGATGATAAAAAATGAAACATATTATTACAAGCATATATTTCTCTACCCATTGACAGTCTTCACCTTTTTTTAATTCCTCAAATCATTGCATATGTAGGAAACATCTACAGCACTTAACATGACTACAAGTGTATACTAATTTGAAAAATAATTATGAACTTTTTCAAAACATACAGGAGAGCATGGAAAATAATATACCATCACCAATGTAAGTATCCACTAAAAATATGGAGCTGTCTTGTATGTTTTAAAACTTTACATAAATGTTATCAAATTGCCCATATTATTCTATAATTTACTTCTCCCCCACATTACACTTTAGCAATTTACCCATATTCACATATGTAGGTTTCCTAGTTATTTTTAATGCCCTATAGTATTGATTTCATGGACCTGCCATAATGTATTCCTGCATCCTCCTACTGATGGACATTTAGATTATTTCCAGTTATTCACGTATTACAAAGAATGCTGCACAGGCATCCTTCTCACTCATGCTTCTTTGGGTACCTGTGAGAGAGTTTCTTTGGGATACAAATCCAGAGGTAGAATTGCTAGATTCATAAATGTCCACCTTCAACATTACTAGTCATTGCTAAATCATGTTTCCAAATCACTGTAGCATTTTATTGTCATCTTTGCTTGACAGTATTTTTTAGGTTCTTTATTGAGATATATTTTACATACCATAAAATTTACCCATTTCAAGTATACAACTCAACAGTTTTTAGTATATGTGCAGAGTTGTGCAACCAGCACTGCAATCTAATTTTAGAACATTTTGACATGATAGCGTTATTTATAAATACACATAAAATATATAGAAATCTGTAAAGCTTGTTATGTGTCCTGTCCAATATATACATGGAAAACCTCTGGAAGGAGCTAGTTTGTAGAGGTCCCCTACAAATAATAGAAAAAAAACAATTTTCTTGATTTAAACCTGTAGTTTGAGTAGGTAGCTGGAAGCAACATTTCTAATTAGATTTGGAAACTGCTTCAATGCAGGTTCCTGTTATTTCCTAATAAAAGCATTTCTAATTATTCACCTCAGAGTAAAAATGACTCAGAACTCACTCTATCTGAAGAGAAATAGAAGTGCGTTAAACTAACTAAAGAAGTGATTTCCCCAGAACAATTCTTGCTCAAGACAGAAAGGGAATTACCACTGTTAGGGTGGAGCCAAGATGGCCGAATAGGAACAGCTCCGGTCTACAGCTCCCAGCCTGAGCGACACAGAAGACGGGTGATTTCTGCATTTCTATCTGAGGTACTGGGTTCATCTCACTAGGGAGTGTCAAACACTGGGTGCAGGACAGTTGGTGAAGCGCACTGTGCGCGAGCCGAAGCAGGGCAAGGCATTGCCTCACTCTGGAAGCACAAGGGGTCAGGGAGTTCCCTTTCCTAGTCAAAGAAAGGGGTAACAGACGACACCTGGAAAATCAGGTCAGTCCTACCCTAATTCTGAGCTTTTCCAACGGGCTTGGAAAACGGCACACCAGGAGATTGTGTCCCGCACCTGGCTCGGAGGGTCCTATGCCCACGGAGTCTCGCTGATTGCTAGCACAGCAGTCTGAGATCAAACTGCAAGGCGGCAGCCAGGCTAGGGGAGGGGCGCCCGCCATTGCCCAGGCTTGCTTAGGTAAACAAAGCAGCCAGGAAGCTCGAACTAGGTGGAGCCTAACACAGCTCAAGGAGGCCTGCCTGCCTCTGTAGGCTCCACCTCTGGGGGCAGGGCACAGACAAACAAAAAGTCAGCAGGAACCTCTGCAGACTTAAATGTCCCTCTCTGACAGCTTTGAAGAGAGTAGCGGTTCTCCCAGCATGCAGCTGGAGATCTCAGAACGGGCAGACTGCCTCCTAAAGTGGGTCCCTGACCCCCGAGCAGCCTAACTGGGAGGCACCCCCAGTAGGGACAGACTGACACCTCACTTGGCCAGGTACTCCTCTGAGACAAAACTTCCAGAGGAACTATCAGACAGCTGAATTTGCGGTCCCATGAAAATCCGCTGTTCTGAAGCCACCGCTGCTGACACCCAGCCAAACAAGGTCTGGAGTGGACCTCTAGCAAACTCCAACAGACCTGCAGCTGAGGGTCCTGTCGGGTAGAAGGAAAACTAACAAACAGAAAGGACATCCACACCAAAAACCCATCTGTACATCACCATCATCAAAGACCAAAAGTAGATAAAACCACAAAGATGGGGAAAAAACAGAGCAGAAAAACTGGAAACTCTAAAAAGCAGACCACCTCTCCACCTCCAAAGGAACGCAGTTCCTCACCAGCAACGGAACAAAGCTGGACAGAGTATGACTTTGACGAGTTGAGAGAAGAAGGCTTCAGACGATCAAACTACTCCAAGCTACGGGAGGAAATTCAAAACAATGGCAAAGAAGTTTAAAACTTTGAAAAAAAAAAAATAGACGAATGGATAACTAGAATAACCAATGAAGAGAAAGGCTTAAATGAGCTGATGGAGCTGAAAGCCAAGTTTCGAGAACTACGCGAAGATTGCAGAAGCCTCGGTAGCCAATGCGATCAACTGGAAGAAAGGGTATCAGTGATGGAAGATGAAATGAATGAAATGAAGCGAGAAGGTAAGTTTGGAGAAAAAAGAATAAAAAGAAATGAACAAAGCCTCCAAGAAATATGGGACTATGTGAAAAGATCAAACCTACGTCTGATTGGTGTACCTGAAAGTGACGGGGAGAATGGAACCAAGTTGGAAAACACGCTGCAGGATATTATCCAGGAGAACTTCCCCAATCTAGCAAGGCAGGCCAACATTCAGATTCAGGAAATACAGAGAATGCCACAAAGATACTCCTCGAGAAGAGCAACTCCAAGACACATAATTGTCAGATTCATCAAAGTTGAAAAGAAGGAAAAAATGTTAAAGGCGGCCAGAGAGAAAGGTCGGGTTACCCACAAAGGGAAGCCCATCAGACTAACAGCTGATCTCTCGGCAGAAACTCTACAAGCCAGAAGAGAGTGGGGGCCGATATTCAACATTCTTAAAGAAAAGAATTTTCAACACAGAATTTCATATCCAGCCAAACTAAGCTTCATAAGTGAAGGAGAAATAAAATACTTTACAGACAAGCAAATGCTGAGTGATTTTGTCACCACCAGGCCTGCCCTAAAAGAGCTCCTGAAGGAAGCACTAAACATGGAAAGGAACAATCGGTACCAGCCACTGCAAAAACATGCCAAATTGTAAAGACCATCGAGGCTAGGAAGAAACTGCATCAACTAACAAGCAAAATAACCAACTAACATCATAATGACAGGATCAAATTCACACATAACAATATTAACTTTAAATGTAAATGGGCTAAATGCTCCAATTAAAAGACACAGACTGAAAAATTGGATAAGGAGTCAACACCCATCAGTGTGCTGTATTCAGGAAACCCATCTCACGTGCAGAGACACACATAGACTCAAAATAAAGGGATGGAGGAAGATCTATCAAGCAAATGGAAAACAAAAAAAGGCAGGGGTTGCAATCCTAGTCTCTGATAAAATAGACTTTAAACCAACAAAGATCAAAAGAGACAAAGAAGGCCATTACATAATGGTAAAGGGATCAATTCAACAAGAAGAGCTAACTATCCTAAATATATATGCACCCAATACAGGAGCACCCAGATTCATAAAGCAAGTCCTGAGTGACCTACAAAGAGACTTAAACTCCCACACAATAACAATGGGAGATTTTAACACCCCACTGTCAACATTAGACAGATCAACCAGACAGAAAGTTAACAAGGATATCCAGGAATTGAACTCAGCTCTGCACAAAGTGGACCTAAGAGACATCTACAGAACTCTCCACCCCAGATCAACAGAATATACATTTTTTTCAGCACCACATCACACCTATTCCAAAATTGACCACATAGTTGGAAGTAAAGCTCTCCTCAGCAAATGTAAAAGAACAGAAATTATAATAAACTGTCTCTCAGACCACAGTGCAATCAAACTAGAACTCAGGATTAAGAAACTCACTCAAAACCGCTCAACTACATGGCAACTGAACAACCTGCTCCTGAATGACTACTGGGTACATAACGAAATGAAGGCAGAAATAAAGATGTTCTTTGAAACCAACAAGAACAAAGACACAACATACCAGAATCTCTGGGACACATTCAAAGCAGTATGTAGAGGGAAATTTATAGCACTAAATGCCCAGAAGAGAAAGCAGGAAAGATCCAAAATTGACACCCTAATGCCATAATTAAAAGAACTAGAAAAGCAAGAGCAAACACATTCAAAAGCTAGCAGAAAGCTAGAAATAACTAAAATCAGAGCAGAACTGAAGGAAATAGAGACACAAAAAACCCTTCAAAAAATTAATGAATCCAGGAGCTGGTTTTCTGAAAAGATCAACAAAATTGATAGACCGCTAGGAAGACTAATAAAGAAGAAAACAGAGAAGAATCAAATAGATGCAATGAAAAATGAAAAAGGGGATATCACCACCGATCCCACAGAAATACAATCTACCATCAGAGAATACTACAAACACCTCTATGCAAATAAACTAGAAAATCCAGAAGAAATGGATAAATTCCTTGACAAATACACTCTCCCAAGACCAAATCAGGAAGAAGTTGAATCTCTGAATAGACCAATAACAGGCTCTGAAATTGTGGCAATAATCAATAGCTTACCAATCAAAAAGAGTCCAGGACCTGATGGATTCACAGCCAAATTCTACCAGAGGTACAAGGAGGAACTGGTACCATTCCTTACTGAAACTATTCCAATCAATAGAAGAAGAGGGAATCCTCCCTAACACATTTTATGAGGACAGCGTCTTCCTGATACCAAAGCCTGGCAGAGACACAACCAAAAAAGAGAATTTCAGACCAATATCCTTGATGAACATTGATGCAAAAATCCTCAATAAAATACTGGCAAACCGAATCTAGCAGCACATCAAAAAGCTTATCCACCACGATCAAGTGGGCTTCATCCCTGGGATGCAAGGCTGGTTCAACATACGCAAATCAATAAATGTAATCCAGCATATAAACAGAACCAAAGACAAAAACCACATGATTATCTCAATAGATGCAGAAAAGGCCTTTGACAAAATTCAACAACCGTTCATGCTAAAGACTCTCAATAAATTAGGTATTGATGGAACGTATCTCAAAATAATAAGAGCTATCTATGACAAACCCACGGCCAATATCAAACTGAATGGGCAAAAACTGGAAGCATTCCCTTTGAAAACTGGCACAAGACAGGGATGCCCTCTCTCACCACTCCTATTCAACATAGTGCTGGAGGTTCTGGCCAGGGCAATCAGGCAGGAGAAGGAAATGAAGGGTATTCAATTAGGAAAAGAGGAAGTCAAATTGTCCCTGTTTGCAGATGACATGATTGTATATCTAGAAAACCCCATCGTCTCAGCCCAAAATCTCCTTAAGCTGATAAGCAACTTCAGCAAAGTCTCAGGATACAAAATCAATGCACAAAAATCACAAGCATTCTTGTACACCAATCACAGACAACAGAGAGCCAAATCATGAGTGAACTCCCATTCACAATTGCTTCAAAGAGAATAAAATACCTAGGAATCCAACTTACAAGGGATGTGAAGGACCTCTTCAAGGAGAACTACAAACCACTGCTCAATGAAATCAAAGAGGATACAAACAAATGGAAGAACATTCCATGCTCATGGGTTGGAAGAATCAATATCATGAGAATGGCCATACTGCCCAAGGTAATTTATAGATTCAATGCCATCCCCATCAAGCTACCAATGACTTTCTTCACAGAATTGGAAAAAACTACTTTAAAGTTCATATGGAAGCAAAAAAGAGCCCACATCGCCAAGTCAATCCTAAGCCAAAAGAACAAAGCTGGAGGCATCACGCTACCTGACTTCAAACTATACTACAAGGCTACAGTAACCAAAACAGCATGGTACTGGTACCACAACAGAGACATAGATCAATGGAACAGAACAGAGCCCTCAGAAATAATGCCGCATATCTACAACTATCTGATCTTTGACAAACCTGACAAAAAACAAGCAATGGGGAAAGGATTCCCTATTTAATAAATGGTGCTGGGAAAACTGGCTAGCCATATGTAGAAAGCTGAAACTGGATCCCTTCCTTACACCTTATACAAAAATTAATTCAAGATGGATTAAAGACTTACATGTTAGACCTAAAACCATAAAAACCCTAGAAGAAAACCTAGGCAATACCATTCAGGACAGAGGCATGGGCAGGGACTTCATGTCTTAAACACCAAAAGCAATGGCAACAAAAGCCAAAATTGACAAATGGGATCTAATTAAACTAAAGAGCTTCTGCACAGCAAAAGAAACTATCATCAGAGTGACCAGGCAACCTACAGAATGGGAGAAAATTTTCACAACCTACTCATCTGACAAAGGGCTAATATCCAGAATCTACAATGAACTCGAACAAATTTACAAGAAAAAAACAAACAACCCCATCAAAAAGTGGGCGAAGGACATGAACAGACACTTCTCAAAAGAAGACATTTATGCAGCCAAAAAACACATGCAAAAATGCTTATCATCACTGGCCATCAGAGAAAAACAAATCAAATCCACAATGAGATACCATCTCACACTAGTTAGAATGGCCATCATTAAAAAGTCAGGAAACAACAGGTGCTGGAGAGGATGTGGAGAAATAGGAACACTTTTACACTGTTGGTGGGACTGTCAACTAGTTCAACCATTGTGGAAGTCAGTGTGGCGATTCCTCAGGGATCTAGAACTAGAAATACCATTTGACCCAGCCATCCCATTACTGGGTATATACCCAAAGGACTATAAATCATGCTGCTATAAAGACACATGCACACATGTGTTTACTGCGGCACTATTCACAATAGCAAAGAGTTGGAACCAACCCAAATGTCCAACAACGATAGACTGGATTAAGAAAATGTGGCACATATACACCATGGAATACCATGCAGCCATAAAAAATGATGAGTTCATGTCCTTTGTAGGGACAGGGATGAAACTGGAAACCATCATTCTCAGTAAACTATCGCAAGGACTAAAAACCAAACACCGCATGTTCTCACTCATAGGTGGGAATTGAACAATGAGAACTCATGGACACAGGAAGGGGAACATAACACTCTGCGGACTGTTGTGGGGTGGGGGGGAGGGGGGAGGGACAGCATTTGGAGATATACCTAATGCTAAATGACGAGTTAATAGGTGCAGCAAACCAACGTGGCACATGGATACATTTGTAACAAACCTGCACATTGTGCACATGTACCCTAAAACCTAAAGTATAATAATAAAAAAAAAAAAAGACAGAAAAGAAGACAGCTGTGAAGGAGTATAGATGTTGGAGTAAACAGTTGTGAGAGCAGGTTCATTAGCAAAGGAGAAAAGAGAGCAACTGTCTTTCTTTTTTTTGACAAGGTAATTCATTGAGCTTTTTTTTTTTTTTTTTTTTTTTTGAGATGGAGTCTCACTGTATTGCCCAGGCTGGAGTGCAGTGGCCAGATCTTGGCTCACTGCAACCTCTGCTGCCCGGGTTCAAGCAATTCTCTTGCCTCAGCCTCCTGAGTAGCTGGGATTACAAGCACCTGCCACTGTGCCCGACTAATTTTTGTATTTTTAGTAGAGACGGAGTTTCACCATCTTGGCCAGACTTGTCTTGAACTGCTGACCTCGTGATCCACCCACCTTGGCCTCCCGAAGCACTGGGATTACAGGCATGAGCCACCACACCCAGCCTCCTTGAGCTTTTAATCAAATAATTTTCATGCTCTGAGTTATTAATTAATGGCACTTTCAAGTACTACTTACCTCAATCCAAACTTAATATGTTAATTGACAAGAGTATTGCCACATATGACATATATATATATATATATATATATATATATATATATATGAGAAAGTTGTCCTTATCCAGCCGTTAAGTGTTCAAAATCTAATAAATTTTTCTACTTGGAATCTCATAAGAAATATCAGGTCCATGGACAACAACATCAGTTCTCTTGTCCATTCCTTCTAGTCAATGGCTTAAGGATATCAACTTCCAGATGCTGTGGTTTCATTTCATCAAGTGCCTGACAGCTTTCTGAAATTTCCTCTTTGCCCTTCAGACCATCCACAGGTGTGGAGGGTACAGTCACTTTCTGTGACAGCTTAGCAGATGACCTAAGACCAGACGGTGTAAGACTGAGAAGAGGAGGAAAGTCACAGAGGCAGCGCAGATTGCTCAGGGCAAACACACGGAATCCCAGCTTACCAGCAATGCAGCCATGGCAACAGCTTCTCACTAGCCCTGGGGCCAGCCCCACCACACTCAGGGATCAATGGGCTTTCTCTACAGCTGGGAATAGCCTGACTCCACAGCATGGCATGTGGTTTCTTTACCTGCACTGAGGCTTTTTACCTGCAAAACGTACAGATAAAGGACCTGAGATCATTTGCCTGGACTGAAATGATTCTCCTGAATTAGATACTAATATTGAGCCACTCTACACCCTTTGGACACTTGGGTCCCAACTCAGATTTCCTTTGCAACAAGACTGTGAAAACCACTTTGATCTCTTTCTTGCAGGGTCCTTTGCTGGGCAGACAGATGACTCAGTGAAATCTAGCCTATGTATTTGTTACTGGAGAGGAAGTGATTAAGCTTTCCAGGCTGGAACAACATCCACCATCAGGAACTAGGATTGGGTCTTAGGAATGTGCTGTTGCGAATGAGAGGGCCCAGGGAAGTTATTTCTGTGACTAGTGGTGTTACCTTCTATGCAGTGAGGTGGTTTTGACAACCAGTGCATTAGGACCTGCAAAATTGAAGGATGAGGGACTGAAGTGGAAAACATCCCTGACTCGTGCTGGAAAGGGTTAACCCCAGCAAACAGCTTGTTGAATTCAAGGCAGAACTTAAGTTAGTCAGGAAAGAAAGGAGCAGAGTAGACTAGTGATACTCTTACTCCCTTCTCCACCCAACCCAAGGGGAACAGTGTAACTAAACTCATACAGCCTATTCCCAAAGGAGGCAAAATTATCCGGGAGTTGCTAAGCCCCAGAAAAGAGCTAAATTAAATGGATTACACCCCCTGCCCTCCAAAATCAAATGAACACAAAGTTGATCCACCATTTTTGAGTGTAAGGAGCAACAAAACTTCACTGAAGGCATCCAGGTCTGAGCCTGGCTCATTCTTCCTCCTAACTGGCTTCAAAGCTGGCACTCCTAGACTCCATTTTCCTGCTTTTCTAGTTTATGGCCCAGCTTTCTACTTGTTAGAATCATGGCGCCATGCTCTTGCATCCTTCATGCCACCAGCTTCCTCCGCACTCATACTCATCATTAACAGCTCACACATCTCTTGCTGATCAAGGGGGCTCCTCTGCTTTTCAGTGCCTGACTGGGGGCTGTACTGCACATGGGAACAAGGCCTGGCATCTTCCTTTGTCTTTGTTTAAAATCTATTCCCTACAAGTTGCGAGGTTTCCAAGGATAGGATTGTGGGTATGTAAAAATGCATACATGTGCTGCCCGCCAACCCATGCTGCATATTGAATGTGTGTAGGCAACAAAAAATAGTTCTAGTAGTATAGATATGGTAGCTATATGTGAGGCACTAGCTCATTAAATCCTCAAAATGACCTTTCAGGGAGGTATTTATGATCTTTATTTTTAGATGAGGACATTAAGACTCAAAAAAGTTAGATGTCTTGCTTAAGAACATCACTTATAGAGGACAGAGGTGGAATTCAAATCCAGGTTGTCTGACTCAGAAACGGTGTTGGAAGATGTTGAGATGCAGGGTGGCTAGGAGGTGTCCATTCAGGGTAGGGGTAGGGAGAATTTTGAAATAATAGAACCAGCTGGGAGACAGATGGCTCTTTAGTATTACTGGGTATGAACAATTTTCAATAATGCAGTGATGAATTTTTTTTCCATATGGGTGGACCACTCCTATTGTCTTAATAGGCTGGAGACCGTCATGTCTGTATACGGTGTTGGACACTGGAGCAGCCAGGCTACACCTTGGAAGGGAGCTCAACTGAAACACTGATAATGGAAGAGCAAAAAGATGGAAAGAACCTGGGTTTGTTTTTTTACCTTTTCTTTTTTTTTAATTACAAGTTGAGCATCTCTAATATGAAAATCCAAAATCCAAAACACTTCTGGTCCCAAGCATTTTGGATAAGGGATAACCAACATGCATTGTGGTAAAATATATATAACATAAATCTATCATTTTGGCCATATTTAAGTGTACAATTCAGTGATAATAAGTAAATTTCGCAATGTTGTGTGTCATCACCATTACCCATTTCCAGAACGTTTTCAACACCCCAAACAGAAACTGTGTACCCATTAAACAATAATAGCTCCATATTCCTCCCTGCTCTCAGCCCCTGGTAACCTCTATTCTTTCTGTCTCTGTGAATTTACCTCATATAAGTGGAATCATATAATATTTGTCCTTTTGTATCTGGCTTATTTTACTTAGCATAATGTTTTCAAGGTTTACCCATGTTATAGTATGTATCAGAATTTCATTCCTTTTTAGAACTGAATAATATTTCAGTATATGACTGGGATTTTAATGACATATTTCAGCCCCTGTACCTTGGCAGACCTCTTGTTAAGTCAGATATTTTTTTCTTACGGTTTAGGCCATGTGGTGTGGGGTTTTCCTAACTGATACATGAGGTTCAACTAGGGTTCTCCCCTGTAAAGCTCCAGGGTGGGCAATAAGGCCCACAGAGTACTCAAAATGAAAGCTCCCCAGCATAGCACAAAATTTCCCATATTTCCTGATATGTGTATGTACCTAGAAATGTGTGTACACGCACATATGTACACAACACACAAACACATAACGAAGCCCACACCTTTACCTGTTTTCATCCTCAGTTTAGCTATTTTGTTACAATTGATAATTTCAACATATATAATAATTCAGCACTTAACATTTTTCTTCATCATAAAAAAAATATGGAACTCCAAATTGGGTGAGACATTGTGTCTGGTGCTCTATGAAGTACAAATTGATGCTTCATTTCAAAACACTCTTCCACATTCTTCATTGGATTTGAAAATAAACAAGTTTAGTCAAAAGTAAAGAATAAAAAGATTTATTTTAAAAATACTGTTTAGCATCAATTGCCCCAAGTTTGGCAGGCATGAAGAGTGGGCAGTTCATGTTTTATTAGTATATAAAATTGGCTTTACAGGAAGCATTATGGCAAAAAAATGAATACTTATTATGAAAACTGAAAGAGAGAAGTGAGTAGTAAGCTACTATCAGAATGCTACAGCTAAGAAAATGTCACTATGCAATGAAAACCATCTCCTCCTCTAATAAGTACTAATAGAATAGGAGGCTTGACTTACTTGCATGCTCCTCATAGAACGTTTTGGTTCATGGCTACGAAGAGGTAACTGCAAAAAGATGTGTGCAGATCCCAGTACTGGTAGGGGATATACAAGTGGGGATAAGAAGAAAGAAATTAAGCAAAATGTCTTTACTCAAGGATCTCTATAAAAATTTATTTTTAAGAAAGCCTGAGTAAGCATGTATATTTTTTTCGTGTGACTTTAAGCGTAATGACAGCATTAAAAATAAATTACGCTGTCAATATACAAAAAATATCTTTTCATTATAAGCATATATAAAGCCTTCTGCAACTATTATATATCACTTTATCAATCCAAACTTTTTTGCTTGTTCCCTTTTGTGGTCCCTAATTTTTCACATCCTCATAGAGGACAAAGGCCTTTAGAGATCCATCAATTCAACCCTTTCATTTCACAGATAAAGGAGGGTAAATAGTTTGCCCACAGTTACATTCATCCTCAGTGGCAGAAATTGGACTAGAACCAGGTCTCATGATCCTGCAGAGGGCTTTTCTCATTACATGACATGACCCATTCTCCACCCCATCCCTGATCTCAAGTGGACGATGCTCCCTCAATCTCAGATGGGCAGAAGGGCTGTGGAGGAAAGAAACAAGCCTGTTTGGGGCCTCTCTGGCTTGTTAGGAGCATGGGGCTCTAGAAAAGGAGGTAATAAAATACATCTCCTTCTATCCAAAGTCTTTACAAATAACCTGTCACACACACACATGCACACAGTCAGGCTACTTTGAAGACCTAAATGAGAAATACTTCCTGAGAAGAGAATTTTGTGTGAGGGAAACTTTTAAAGCTTCCATAAGAGGTTTTTGATTTAAAAAGTGAGTATCTGGCCACTCACACAGTTATACGCCTTTTAGAAGCTCTGCAAATAAAGCCATAGTTACAGATGATGACTAATATGAAGAGCTTTAAGCCCCAGGGGACGTCTGAACACCACTCCACGAAGTCCCTAACTACCACACTATCAAATGGGCTGTGAATTGGTGGTGGGAAATGCCTCCGAATATGCAGATTTCAGCAGAAAATATATTTGACTGGGTTCTTTTAAAAAGTTCCACCATTCTCACATCTATTTCTGATTTTATATGCATCAACACTCAACATGCTAAATGTTCTATTCTGGCAATTCATATTTCTGGGTGATAGTACCCAAATGCTTATTGCAACATCCATGAGAGGTGCCTCAGGAGGAAGTGTGATCAGATCTCCTGGGGCCATTTTTTTCTGTGTCCTCTGAGATCAAAATTCAGAGAATAAAAGTGTTGTCACATTTTTAAAAATGTCTGTCATACAAGTTTTTGTTCAAGGTTCAATACGAGGATATAGATTGAGAATTCCTTTTTCATATCCATGAACTAGGAAAATTGTGAAAGAAAAGTCCTTGAAACTCTGACAATGTCAAGTTTACTGAAACATCAAAAAGTACCACAGTTTTATAGATTGTCCTGCAGAAATTTATCTTTCTTGTGCTCCACAGGTTTCTTTAAGGCGAAGACTCTCTTTTATTTAAACATTTCCTAGAAACTGCTTTCTCAAGTGAAGATTAATCATTTGGTTTACAAAACAGGAGCCAGCCACATATTACATGTTTCATCTCAGGCAATAAATTGTCTTTGTACCATATTTCTTGTCTCTTTCCATATAGTTTGTTGTGTCTTATACACAGACTCCTGAAAAATTCTTTCTACTTGTGTAGGAAAGCCACGACTTTCTTCCTCTAAGGCATTGATGGTTTGGAGGACAAAGGGAGTCCTTTCTCGGGGAAGGGGATTGTTCAGGGGCCGCATGGGTATAACAGAGTTGTATTTATGCTGCCTGTTAACGGAGTTCATTAGGGACGTATAGAACTGGAAATTACACCAGGTATCTCTTAAAAAGTTTTCAGTCAGTAATAAGATTGTCCATGCAGACCCATTTACAGCATCATCTAAATTCTGTAAATGCTGTCTGCCACATGGCATCTCAGCAAAGATTATTCCAGGTTTGATACCAAAGTCATCTTGTAGCAGATTCTGGACTCTGAGGGCTTCATCTGTGTCATCTTCTGCATGCAATATCACAAATTTGAGGAACACCTCTTCTTCAGCTTCTTCAAGCATCTCTTCCACGCTCTGAGCTCCCTCCTGCTTTCCTGCTGGCCCCTCTGTTGTATTGCTGTGGTCAGCAACATTATACAAGGATAGATCTTCAGACTTCTTGGAATCTGACTCATGATATCCTGGACTTGTATCCACACTGTGCCTTTTACCCCAAGAGAGAGAAGGAGGGCAGGAATTTATTTTAGACTTCCCGATACCCATTATAAATATCCAAGGCAGAAGAGGAAAACTTTATGTATTTCTCAGCATTTCTTTTCAATCTAAAAGAAGTAACAAAATAGAAGAATATTATAAATTTAATCAAAACATTAAAAATGGAAACTTTCATTCAACCTGAAAAGCTCAAAAAGATTATAATAGATCCAAATACATAAATGACAAACAGATAATTGGGAAGCTAAACTACTAATCTTTTGTGAGCTTCACAAGGGCTATCACAGGCAGCGAAGGGAACGTTAAATAAAGGGTCCAGTTTAATACAATAGGAGACATTCGGAAAATGTAAATGGTGTTATATTAGCACTACAAACCTCCAGACTGAAATAAACTACATTGGTATTTTCGTGATAGGTACCATACCACTTTATCTTTTTATGCAGTTTAAATCTAATTTCTCCATTATCAAATTACCATGTAGACTAGAAACAGGAAAATATAAAGAAACTGAATATTCAAATGTTAAGCATAAATATATTTCTGTGTCAAGCACAAACAAAATAGAACACAAATATCCTAACGATGACTGGCAGCATCTCTACCGACAGCATAAACAGAAGATCTGAAATGTCAAGTGAAATGATGTCCAGGATTCACTGGTTCAGAGCTTTTTTTGTTTGTCTGGAGTCAGGCATTGTGGTGATGGTGAATCTAATGGAGAATAAATTATAATAAGAGTGTGTGAAAAGTAAGAAATATCTTTTTCCAATGAATCCTGTAACTACTGAAGAAAATATATTTATTCACCTAGGGAAAAATTAACATCTCAGTTTGGAAATGAACTCTAGAAACAAAGACTTGAGACTTTCTCCAGTGAAATCAACAAAGAATGATTATAGTCTAGACTCATTCTTGTTTTTGTTATTTATTTATTCATTTATTTATTTATTTTTTGAGATAAGGTCTGGCTCTGTTGCCCAGGATGGAGTGCAGTGGTGTGATCTCAACTCATTGCAACCTCTGCCTCTCAGGCTCAAGCCATACTCCCACCTCAGCTTCTGGAGTAGCTGGGACTACAGGTATATGCCACCACACCTGGCTAATTTTTTGTTTGTTTGTTTGTTTGTTTTTTGGTAGAGATGGGGTTTCATATGTTGCCCAGGCTGGTCTCGAACTCCTGGGCTCAAGCAATCCTCCTGCCTCAGCCTCTCAAAGCTCTGGGATTACAGGTATGAGCTACCGTGTCTGGCCTAGACTCATTCTTTTATTTAAAAAAATTCTAAATTCAAAGTGGAAGAACTAGATCAACTGTGAAAGAAAAGTATACCATGTGAATCTAATTTAAATAACTCTGCAGAAAATGTTGGCAATATTCCTAATAAAATCCCCCAAACAGGCAGTTTCAAGGGGGAATTCTTTTACTAAAAGACAGAACATTTAGAATATATAAATACAGATTTCATATTTTCAAATGTGAGCCACAGGCTATATTCCAGAGCATTTTTACTTATTCTTTATGGGCAAAGGCCAGACCTCAAGAAGAAATTATAACATTCGTAACAACATAAGTAACATGGCTACATATGCCTAAATAATTCAGGTTTAGAAGAAACTGTTCAACAAAAGTTGTGAAAACTGTCATGGGAACAAAAACCAAGGAAAAAAACATAGAGAATTTCATTCAATGTATGTGAGTAAAAATGTTTGCAGCTGCCTCTGACTAGTGAGGAAACTGCTGACCACTCCCTGTCATTCACTCTGTACTTTAGGTTCTCGCTCCATGGTATATTGTGCTAGTTACCAAGAGGTATTCTAAGGCATAATAACTCTAAAATGTGACATATATCCATCCAAAATAATAAAACCAAATTAATTTGGACTCCCTTCATTGATTAGGATTCACTGCTGACTTTTGTTACTGCATTATAAAATAAGGGTTTTGCTATGCAAAGTTGCAGAAAGAAGTTTCCCCTGAATGAGAAAACAATTGTTAAACCATCCAGAGGCATCTATTTTCTGTCAATTAAAATGATCTACACTTATCACTGAATTCAACACCATTATCTTAGTCACTAGCTGGTACAGACAAGTGCTTTGAAGGAATATAACCGCTATTTGTAAAGAACATGAAAAACTTCTAGGGTAAGATAGTGTGTCAAGGCAGATCACAAAATCTTTTAAAATAAAAACAAAGAATTACAACTTCGACATATTTTTCTTAAATACCAGTTAGCAAAAAAGAGCAAAAGACTTCAGAAATCTATGATGTGTTCCAACTTCTAAGCAGTGTCACCCACCTAATCAGACTGAGAGAAAAAAGCTAGTGGCAATGTCTATAAAACTTTACTATAACCTTCTAATCTGGAGGGAGGGAGTAAGGAGACTGCCAAGGGAACAAGCTGTGGACAGTTGTGCTGTTCCCACCACCACTGTGACTCAGACATGGAGAGATGGTCAGGATTCATTACTGCAGTGTGGTTCCCAGGGTTGGGAGGAAGTGAGAGGACAGGACTGTGCTTCACTGTGGGCCAATTAACTCCATCAATAAAAAGGGCTCTATTGGAAAAAAGGAAAGGCATGGCGTGCTGAAGGAAATCTGGGGAAGGTTGGCCAAAGGAATCCTGGAAAGCCTCCTTTAAAGTCCTCCTCCTCCATCAGAACAATAAACACCAGGCTTAAAAAATTTAGGTTTCACCTCCTTGCTTCAGCGAAATGGAAGGAGAGTGAGGGTGCCACTTGGGAGACGCATGTGAGACCACTGTTCATAAAAATTAAAATGTGTATGTATATAGATTTTCATTTACTTTTTTTAAAAAAAGGTGGTGTGTCTCCATCCATCCTGTTACTTATTCCCATGGTCTCCTGCTGGTGGCCACTTTTATCAGTTTCTCCTGCATCTTTCCACTGTTTCTCTATGAATATATATTCTTATTTTTCTTTCCTTTTTTCAAAAATGTCCCAAAATTCAAAATAAGAATATTTTGAAAGAATATTCTTGTTATTCTTTCCTTTTCAAAAAAAGTATCATTATTCATATGTATACATGACATATAAATCCCAAACAGCAGTGGATAAACATTAGTATACATTGCTTTTTCCCTTTATATCTTCAGAACTTTCCATAACAGCACATAGAGAACTTCCTCTTATTTACAACTATATAATCATGCAGCATGTAGCTATCCCATAATCATTCCCTGTTCTTGGATATTTGAGTTGTTTCCAGTCTACTATTAGGACAAACTATGCTGCAATGGATAATTCTGTACAAAAAGCATTTCGTATGTGTGTAAGTTTATCTATAGAACAATGCCCCCAATGGGATTTCCATTTGTAACAGTGATTCATTTGGTCAAATTGTTCTCCGTAGGGCTGAGCCTTTTTAAAAACAACTTATAACTTGATAGAATGACACCCCAACTCTATCCCTTGCCCCAGAAAAGACATAAGAGAAAAACTACCAATTACTGTTGACCAAAGCCCAGCAGAGTGAATAATATCCATCCCCTCAGGCAACAGAAATGTGAAGAAACATAATCAATCCAAATGGTGCCCTTAAACTAAAGTTCTGAAGGGAAGATCAATAGGTCTGAGATGAGAAGGAAGGAGAGTCCAGAATTTATCCACCTCATATCTATGCAAAAGAGGACCACAGTAGAATTCTCTGTATTAAACAGAAGAGGAATGAAAAAAACAACATGGCAAATATGCTATGGTGAATATGTAAAATATTACAGGAAATATAAAAGAATATAAAGAAGAATCATAGGGTACAAAAACAGATTTAAAATTCCATTTCATGAAGACTATGCACTCTGGAATCAGACTGCCTGAGTGTAAATCCCCTTCCTGCTATAAAATAACTGTGATTTTGTACAACTTAATCAATATATTTGTGCTTTGATTTCATCATCTGTAAAATAATTATAGTCCCTATCCTTAGGGGTTTTATGAAGATCAAAATGACTTAGGATGGTGCTGGGCACATAGTAAGTACTCAATAAACGTTAGCAGCTATTATTGCTATTAAATACATAACAAAGAAGCTAAAACATTTATACAACAAATGTTTATATTTTAGGATGGTGCTACTCAAAGCATAGTCCATGAACAAGATGCCAGTCTCTGAACTCTTTACCAGTCAGTGAGGAGATAAGCAGATTGTGCCAGGATGTAAATCAACTACATCAGTAAGTATGCTGTTTAGTCCAACTGACATTTTTTTCCTAGCAAGACACTCTCAAAGCAGGAAGCAGCATGGTTTACATTCTGGTGCATGCTTCTTAGATTATCATGGACAAGCACTTTGAGTAACCTTGCTCTAGGAGGTACTAAAAAGAATATGTAATCAATGAAACAAAAATAGCAAAGATGAGATAAATTAACAGAATTAGATAAAAAGGGAGGCTGTAAACAAATCAAGGATCCAAACACTATAAGGAAAAAATAGAAACCGCAAAGGGGTGCCGTGGGCCTGGAGGGAGCCAAGGGGTAGCCTAGAAGGAGATAAGCGAGAGGAGAAGCCAGGGGAGGATTTTGAGCAGAGGAGTGACATGATCTGACTAGTTTTCACAGGATCACTTTGGTTGCTGCATTGAGAATAGAAGGCAGGAAGGGAAGAGGGGAAGCAGGAACACTAGTTAGGAGTCTGTTGCAGAAACCCAATAGTAAAATGATGATGACTTGAACCAGGATGGTAGTAGTAAAAGTGGTGAGAACTGGCTAAATTTGGGGCATATTTTGAAAGTAGAACTGAGAAGATTTGCTGATGATGTTGACTAGGCACTGAATATAGAGTCTGGAGTGTATGAGAAAGGTCCAGCGGGGAGATGCATATTTGGCCTTTATCTTTGTATAGATTGTATTTGAAAAAGACAATATGAGATCATTAAAGACTATACAGGATTTTAAGGAGGTGAGTATAGATAGAAAAAGAAAGGCTGAGCCCTATGGCACTCCAACATTATGAAGGTAGAGTTATTGTTGTCATTATTATTAAGATTAACTATTCCTACAGTGATTTTTTATTTGTGTTATGTTACAAATGATTTTTGGATAGTTGATGATCTGTCTTTAGGCTAGATTTATGGCAATTCGTTAGTCACTTCTACCCCTTACTGCTACGACAACATGCAATTCATAAACCATTAATGAAACCATTAATAAAGGTAGAGTGTTGGGAAAAAAAACAGAACAGAAAGAACTAGCAAAGAAGGCAGAAAAGGACTAGTCAGGAAGGTTGATGGGTTGATGGAAAACCGGAATAGAGTGGTACCCCAGCTGCTAAGGAAAGAAAACAATTCAAGAGAAAGACAGTGCTTAACCGACTTCAGATGCTTATGACTGGTCAAGTAGGGTGACTGATGAATGTAGCAATATTAAAATTTTAACATATTTAAAGTAATTTCACCTAGTACTGAATCCTTCAGCCTTGGAGAGCCTTTTTCATTCATATCTGAGCAGCACCATCTTGTGGCAAATATATGTAAAATCAAGATTCCTGTGTTAAATTAATAAGTTTTGTTGTTAATGTTTGTTATTAATAAATATTCTATTGGAAACTCACTCTGCAGCAAAACATGCTAGGTTTTAGAGATGTGAAGCCAGGATAATTAAAGAAGACAATTAGGACTCACTGCACAGGTGCTTTATTCAGAATATCAGGTGCCACGAAAGCACTCAGGAGGGCCATCTGCAGCAGGGGACTCTTCACACTTGCAAGACAAAGACAGGTGGACATTTTCTAGGCAGTGGAAGCAGCACTTGAAAAAACATTGAGGTACCAGAAGGCAAAGACTGTATGTTAGAATCATTTTGCACTGGACATTTATGGCTCAAGTCCATGGAGGAGGCAGAAGAGGAAGGGAAAGAAGCAAGAGCAGGGGAAAGGTAAAGTAGATTAAAAGAGGTTCCTTATAAGGAACCTAAGGTATTTTGCTGAGGACTTTGGGTTTCATCATGCTGGCAGACAGATAGCCCCTGGTAGGTGTTAAATGTGAGTGATCTGATCTGACTTGATGCAGGTTAAAATAGTCCTAAAATTGTTGATGATGAATATTACAGATGATATGGTGACCTACAGGACTTTGAGTTGTACCTTTTAGAGAGAAGGTGAGTGCACTTTTGTTTATATGAAGGAGAGTCGTATTCTATTGGAAGATGGCATACCATTATAGCTATTGCTGTTGTCTGGAAGTTTAGGTTTGTAAAGAAACTAGGCTACAGGACCGGAAGATGCTAGACTGGGAGAACAATTAGCTAAGAGGCTGCTACAATAGTGTCGGTGAGAAAGCAGAGCCCCAAACAGATGAAGTGATAGTGGAGACAAAGATATGAGGTAATGGGGAGGTAATGGGGATGGCAGAGAGGGAAGAGTCAGGGATGCCTCCAAAGCTTATGCCTTATGTAACTTGGTGGGTGGTGGTGCCATTCACTGAGAAAAGCAATATAATCACCCCATAAAGTGGGTTGGGGGCGACCGAGAAATCCAGTCTGGGACCTATGGAGCTTGGGTGCCCATGGCTTCCAAGAGTGGTCCAGTAGGCACTTGGACATGTAGGTCTGGGGCATAAAAGAGCATCTTAGATTGGGGATACAAGTTAGTTGCTTGCTTAAATTATGTGAGTAACTGAGAATAGGTAGTGAAAAGAGAGGAGAGAGAGCTAAAGACAGAACAAATGACTGAAGAGCATATGCAGGGTGAGGGGCCCATAACGGAACAGGAGTGGCCCAGGAGCAGCATGAAAATCAGACACAGAATGGCATCTGAAAGCCAAGGGAGGAGAGGGCTTCAGCAGTGGTCAGCACCCATGGCTGCCAAGAAGTCAGCATCCACTGCATTTAGCATCTTGACATTCAGAGGAAAAGGTTGGCTGAGAGGGAAAGGAGAGGCCAATACTCACAACTAAATGCAGGGTCAGGAGAGGCTTTCATTAAGAGAAGAGATACTTGGAATGCTTACGAACTGAAGGGAATTTGATAGTAAAGAGGGTGAAATATATGTGTGGAAGTTTCTTAGAATTAAGGTCTTTTGCTCTTGGGCACTGGGTAAGCTCTGTCTCTCCACCACCACTCCTTTTCTGAAAAAGAATAGGCCACTTAACTCTAGAGTGTGCTGGGTCACAGGATAAAGCCTGTGATGAATATTACAGAAGATACACTGACCTATGGGACTTCAGGCTGTACCTTTTAGAGAGAAGGTGAGTCCACTTCTGTTTATATGACGGAGAGTTGCATTATATTGGGAGATAGCATGCCATTACAGCTATTGCTGTTGTCTAGAAGTTTAGGTTTGAAAAGCAGAGTGTCCATGATGTTAATTAGCCAAAGGGGTGTTCTGTAGATCTGCTGCAGTATCTACTAAAGAATTGTTTATCCAAAACTTATTCCTGTCTCTTTTTACTGTATCTTCCTGTACTTTCTGTACCACAAGTACTAAAGACTTTTATCTCCCAGACTCCCTTGATGCTAGGTTTCCTAAATGTAATTTAAGTTCAGCATCAGATGTACTTACACGTCTGAGTTAAATATGCAAGGAGGTAGAACATGAAGCACCTGTTTCGCTGGCTAAGATTCTGGTAGAGCTGGCGTAATTAAGGAGCTGGCTGCTTCCTGATTTGGCAGGAGGCTTCTGAGTGTGCCAAAAGCCCCAGGCCAGTAGACAAGTCTGTTATGTGGCTTTGAGACGTGTTTCTAGAAACCCAACCTAGAGTGCAGTTCTTCAACTTTCCCAATGATACCGTACATCTTGTAATATCTCATAAAACATACCTTTCTACCTAAACTAACTAGAGTAGATTCTGTTGTCCACAACCAAACTGTGATTGATACAACATCCAAAACACACTCTGCTACCTGCTTCTGTAAATACATTTTTATTGGAAGGCAGACATGTCCCTTCATTGATGTATTTGTCTGTGGCTTATTTCATACTACAAAGGCAGAGTTGAGTATTGCAACAGAAACCATATAGCCCATAAAGCCTACAATATTTACTCCTTGGCCCTTCACAGAAAAAGTCTGCTGATCCCTCAACTACAGCATAGGAGTGTGCCAAGCTCTGCTGAGCTGTCAGGACACAGTAGAACAGATTCATGCCAGCCAGATGAGAAACACGTAGACTATTCTTAGACTTCTTAGACACTGGAAATATTAAAAAATCCCAACTAGGGTGATAAGTATTTTCAGGAACAGAATGAGTAGAATTTGAATCCATCTTGATCTTAGATTGAAATAACATTCTTGAGAAGCAGCTGTCATTTGTTTTTTTGCATGTGGGGTACTGCAGAGAATCAATAAGGATGGCAAAGGCCCAGCCTAAATAAAAAGATTATCAAATATCAAATATTACCTATTGTCATTTATTTACAGTTAGAGTAAGCCAGTACCTACACTTTTCATTCTTAGGTATCAGAGCTTGCATTAGAAAGGTTAGAGTTATGGGATCTATCAAAGCCTAGCACTCTGAATCTTTCCTTCATGGCACTAATCACAATTAATTATTTATGTATATAGTTATCTGCTTAGTTTCTCATCTTTCTGTCTAGACTGCAAACTCGATCAGAACAACGATCAGCTTGTCTTATTCATCACTATATCCCCAGAGCCTAGCATATAGTTAGCATTCAAGAAATGCTTTGTGAATGAATAAATTAATCAGCTCCAAAGATATGACAGAATTCTGTAGCTTTAGAGAGATAGCCAAACAGATAGCTTTTGATCATCCCTATTATATAAATCATTGACTCAACCAGAATAGAAAGTAACCAAACCAAATATATTTTGTTAGATTTTAAAAATGATCACTTATACTACATTTTTAAAAAAATTATGTGAATATAGGGTCTGGCGCAGTTGTCCATGCCTGTAATCCCAATACTTTCAGAAGCCGAGGTGGGAGGATCACTTATGGCCAGGAGTTTGAGACCAGCCTGGGCAACAAAGCAAGACCCCATGACTACAAAAAACACTTAATAAATAAATTTAAAAAGCATGAGGATCACTTGAGTGCAGGAGTTTGGGGCTTCAGTGAGCCATGATTGCACCACTGCACTCTAGTCTAGGCAATAGAGCAACGCACTGTCTCAAAAAAGAAAAAGTTACGTGAATATAAATATGACATATGCATTACACATAATATGGAAAACAGAAAAGATTACAAAGTAGACAAAAGGACCATTATCTAACTATCAAGAAACGAAATATGAAACCTTTCCATAGTGCTTCCCATACCTGCATTCAGAAATTTCTGTACAAGTTGGTTGTCTTATTGATATAAAGTAATATTAATGTACATTTTCTAAATTGAAGTGAAATCCTTTCAGGGGATACATTGTATTAAAAACTCAAGTTCACTTTCTTTATTACCCATCCATATCTTATCTATTAGCTACAGATGTATACAGATGTCTGAGCTGCTGACAATCAGTTTTCTTTAAGATTTTTCAGGTTCTTCTGTTTGTACTTTTGCTCTCCTGCTTTTACTTGCATGTCATACTTATTTAATATCTTTCCCTTTAGAACTATCATCTTATCTTTCTTTCTCTTCCAAAGATATAGGCTACAAAGGAAAGAGGAAATAACTTCTATGAAAAGTTATTTAACTCTCTATTATGGCTTTAAAGTCACTAAAGGCATTTCCCAAGATCCATTTAACTATATCATCATGTCTCTGTCTCTCTCTCTCATCTCCTCCTTCTTAGTCTCCTTTACTAAATGCTCTTTCTTGGCCTATTTCTCAAATATCAAAATGTGGCTATTTGCAGCTTCCACTTCTAGTACTGGTGGAATAGGTAATTTGGATCAATGCTACTGCTGAGGATAACTAGAAAAGCTAGACGAAATAGAAAAAAAAATAGGCTTGAAGCATCAGAGAACTAACGACATAGTGAAGAATTATAGAACCCAAATCCAGAAGACAGAAATCCAGAGACAACTCTCCCCCTAGACTATTTTTCAGTTTCAGAAGAGGAAAGCTAGTGCTGTGCTTTTTGACTGCCCCTCATGGTTAATGAGACAAAAGTGTGATTCCACTCATGTGCTTTGGGTTGGGACCCTGAAGGCTACACCTAGGTGTAAGAGTCATCTAAAAACAGACTGATCCTCCCAGAAATGGAAGCATTATTTTTAATAACTCCCATCGCTGAAATCAGATTAAAGTGATCACAGATTGTTACTGCTGTGAGGAACCCGGCACAAGCAAAAATTAAATCCTCTCTGGAAGAAGACAAGAAAGCCAGCAAACGGAGCTGAAAATAGAAATAAATCTATGTGGATTTCAAACTTTTATTAATAACTATGATTGCACAAGAGGAGGAAAGATTGAGAATTTTGTCAGATAACTGCAAACTTTAAAAAAAGGCATGGCATGTAAGAAAAAAATCTAAAATTGAAAAATATAATAGTTGAAATTAAGAATTGAATGGGTGGATTTATCATTAGATTAGATCAGCAGAAGAAGGAACTCATGAACTAGAAAACAAGCTAGAAAAAAAACCCTTCAGAATAAGGGAGAGGAACAAATAAAAAATGTAAAATGCAAGAAAGCAGGTAAAAGCTATACAGGACAACTATACAAGTAGAAGGTATAACAAATGTGTAAATTGGAGTCCCAGATGAAAAGAGACAGAATTAAAGCAAAGCAGTAATTTAAGAGATAATGTGAAGACTTTGCAATATTGAAGAAAGACATCAGATCACACATTTTTAAAAGTCCTATGAACTTCAAGGAAAAATAAAAAGAAAACCACACCTAGCTTCAACACAGTAAAACTGCTAAGAGCCAATAGCAAAGAAAAAAGTCTTAAAAACAGCAAGAGAAAATAGATTACCTTAAAAGATGCAACAATAAGAATGTTTCTCAGGAGAAACAATGATAGCTTTAACGTGCTGAAAGAAAATAGCTGCTAATCTAGAGTCATATACACAGTGAAACAAAGCACAAATAACCAGTGTCAGAAATGAAAATGGGATCTCAGCGATGATCCTGCAGACTGTAAAATGTAATAAGAAGATTATGACCAACCACATGTAAACAAAAGTGAAAACTGAGATGAAATAAACACATTCCAAGAAATAGACAACTTCTCAAAATAGACACAGAAGAAATAACCTGAATTCAATTATCTTTTTTCTTCGACTTTTAACTTCAGAGGTACATTTACAGGATGTGCAGGATTACTACAGAGGTAAATGTGTGCCATGATGGTTTGCTGCACGGATCATCCCATCAACTAGGTATTAAGGCCAGCACCCACTAGCTATTCTTCCTAATCCTCTCTCTCAATTATTATTAAAGATATAAATTCATAATTGGAAATCTCCCCAAAAAGAAAAATCCAGGTTCAAATGGTAGCCAAATATGTAAAGAAAAAAATAATAAAACTAGAAGATTAAAAAAGAGGAAACATTCCCCCAACTCATGTTTATGAGGCCAGCATAACCATGACACCAAGAACTGATGTGAATATTACAAAAAGGAAAATTATAGTTCAATCTAACTCATGATTATTACTTCAAAAATCACAAACAAAATGTGAGAAAAATGGATCCTTTTTTTAATATGTACATATATGTTTTATGTGTGTATATATAAATATGCTTATTACGAAAATTTTAAACATACACAAAGGGAAGACAATAACCCCATGTAAATATCATTCAGTAAAAAAAAAAAAAAAAAAAAAAGAAAAATGGATCCTTTTTAGAAAAAGGATAATACATCACAACCAAGTTGGGTTTATTTTAGGAATGCAAGGTTGATTTGGCAGGTAAAAACTGATCGACGTGGCTGGGTGTGGTGGCTCATGCCTGTAATCCCAACACTTTGGGATGCCAAGGTGGGCAGATCATTTGGAGGCCAGGAGCTCAAGACCAGCCTGGCCAACATGGCAAAACCCCATCTCTACTAAAAATACAAAAATTAGCCAGGTGTGGTGCCGCATGCCTGTAATCCCAGCCACTTAGGTGGGTGAGGCAAGACAATTGCTTGAACCCAGGAGGCAGAGGTTGCAGTGAGCCAAGATCCTGTCACTGCACTCCAGCCTGGGCGACAGAATGAGATTCTATCTCAAAAAAAAAAAAAAAAAAATCAATGTAAGTAATCATACTGAAAATTAAAAATAAAAATCTTTTGATAAAATTCAACATCCATTCATTATAAAAACTCTTAGCAAACTGGAAATAAAAGGGTCTTCTATCATCCAAAAATTTTAAAAATTACCAAAACTACTAAAAGATAAGCAAGTTTAGCAAGAAAATGGATATAATAAGGTCAACATAAACAATTCGATTGTATTTTTGAATACCAATAACAAAGGTAAAAGATAAAATTACAAAAAATGTTATTTTTCAATAGATCAAAAAATATCAAATAGTTAGGGGCAAGATTTCCACACAGAAATATTAGTGAGATAAGATATAAAAGGAAAATACTAAATAAATGCACATATATATCATGTATATTACTTGAAATATTCAATATAGTAAAGATGTCAATTCTCTCTAAATTGATATATAGATTCAATGCAATACCAATCAAAATCTCAACAAGACTTTTTTTAGTTGGGTTTTACTGGTTCAATTCCAGAATTTCTATGGAAATATAAAGAGTAAGAATAGTCAATACACTTGGAAGAATAAGACGGGAGGACTTGCTCTATTGGGCATCAACAATTACTATAAAGTTACAACAATGAAGACAATGTAATACAGCAAAATGTTAGACAAATTGCTAATGGAATGGGATAAAGAGCTCTGAAACAGATCCAAACATATATAGACACTTGATGTACAACAAAAGAGGTACTGCAGAGTAGTGGGGAAAAGATAATCTTTGGGAAAAATGACTGTAGACCACAAAATGGTTACATGGCTGATTTTTTTTTTATTTATTCAACTATATACTTTGATCTATGCACTTTTGTGTTCTATGTTATTACTATATAAAAACAATTTTCAAAAATGTGAGTATCATGCTTGGTCCTTTTCTCTTCTGCCAGGATGCCCAGCCTTTCCAGCTCTGTAACTTCATCCATGCCTGAAATGTGTTTCCTCTGACTAAAATGACCTTTGTAACATTATCTACTTACTTTTTAAAAAATGATCAAATTAAAATATATTACAATACTTACAGTATGATCCCAATTCTGTGTTAAAATTACACTGAATATGTGCATCTTTGCATATGCTTGCTTTAAACTGTGTGTATGTATACATACATATTCACATACACCCAAACACACATATGGTTGTGTGCTTTCCTATGCAATACAATTCATGAGAGCACTGTTTGTCTTAGATGTCTTTTTATAATTTTAAATAAATAAAAGTATGTAAGTATGTGTGTTTAAATACCAAATAGCAGAGTTATACATTTTTTGCTAGTAGATCAGTCAGCTTAGGAGACTAAGTTCTGTCATTGGCTCTCAGCCAAGAAATACAAAATTATTCAACTTACTAAGTTTTCCTCAGTCTGAATGGCAGCTTGACAAGGTGTTTATACTGTTTGCCAAAATGTTGTTTTCTAGCAAACAGTTTTCAGGCATAACGACGACATAAAAGTGACAGTGGCTAGACCTGTTAGAAAAAAATATATGATAGATGTTTTGGCTAAAAGTACTTTCAGGAAATGACCACAGAAAAAGAGTATACAAATAGCAGGCAATTAGGAATTGGTGAAAATCCTTTGGCATTAAGAAGGCACCATAAATACCCTTGCAGCCTGGGAGGAGGACTGACTCATAACTGGATGAACTGAAATAAATGCTGGCTAAAGGCGTATCATGACTTTAGGAGTTTTTTT
This sequence comes from Nomascus leucogenys, assembly GCF_006542625.1. NCBI lineage: Eukaryota > Metazoa > Chordata > Mammalia > Primates > Hylobatidae > Nomascus > Nomascus leucogenys. Next base: position 123,576,101 of record NC_044382.1, read on the forward strand.
AGGAGACAAGCTCATCCCCATCTGAGATGATGGATACGGACTCAATTCAGTCTATGACATGTTGCCAAACAGCACTCCCTTCTCTAGGTTTGTAGCACCACTGACTCTGCACACTACTCTGACATGACTCCAATGGAGGCTGGGCCACAAGAACTAATATGAGTGATAGATATCAAACTGGGCTTGGTACAGTCAATCCCTCTGTTGACCAAAGTTTGCTTACTCGGTCAAGCGAATAGTACCTGGGCCATAATAGGTACTCAATAAGCATAGGGTAAATGGATAGATGGACAGACAGATGGATCAATCAATCAATCAATCAATCAGTCAATCTTTCCTCCTCAATCTTCTCTGCCTTGGTCAATGATATTAATATCCTCTCTACCTATCAAGATGGAAACCTAGAAATTATTCTCATATTCTTTCACCCATTCAAACAAACTCTCCCCACAGCTCCACCCACTAAACTTTAAGTCCTGCTAATAGATATGTTTAGTCTGTCTCCTAAACATATCTGTCTCTTTTCCCATTCTCTCCATTCCCTACCTATGCTTTAGTTCAAGACCTATATTGTTCCTCCTTAGAAGATTACAAACTCCCATAATATCCAACTAGTTTCATTGCCTCCAGTCTCTTTCCCTTTACATCATTTCTAGATAGATCTTTCTGCAATGGAAAACTGATCCTGTTTTTCTCTTGCTTAAAGATCCCTTTGATAATACCCTAATGCCTTCAAGAAAAACTCTATCTTATTAGAATAACATTCTAGGCCCTCTATGATCCAATCTCCCCTTTTATCCATAACATTTGCTCCTACCATGTTACTCTTGAGAGTTCTAATATCCACCTATTTACAGTTTTCCCACATGTCATGTTGTTGCCTCCATGTTCCATCTTAGAATATACCCTTGCCCAACCATCTACATGAATAGCTCCTTTTTATGATTCAAGACACTACTCAAGGATTGCATTTCCTTTTATCTCCAAGTTGAATTAAGTACTCATCCTCTGTATATCCATAATATCTGGTTCACATCTCTTATAATATGTATTGCACAGCACTCTTAATTTGTCTTACTTGCTGACCTGGAAGGTAGCTTGCACCTCATTTTCCCAGACTTCTCCATCATGGTAAATGGCATTATCATTTGTTCTGTTATGACCCAAAACCTGGGGTATCCTTGACACCCTCCTCTTACTCTCCTTTTCCTGCACTTCCAAGTGATCACCAAGTCCTGTGTATCTAACTCTAACAGATAACTTCAAATTGTTTCAAGTTTCCTCTCCACCACATTTTCATTCTAGATCAATGTCTCCACCCTGGTCTTCTGCACTGCCTCCTAATTGGTCCCCTACTCTCAGTCAGTCTAATCCACTCTCCACTCAACAGCCAGGATGATCTTTCAAAACATCTGATTTGAGTTACTCCCATTTATAACCCTGCATTGGCTTCCTACTGTGCTTGATATAAAAATTTCTTGATATGACAAATAATACCCTGCATAGCCTGGCTCCCTCAGCTCCAACCTCATCTCATGCTTTTCTCCACTTTGTTCCTCCAGCTCCCTGCACATGGGTCTTTATGGGTCTGTAAGAGTTGTCAGAATCAAAATGGAGTTACTAGTGTTAAAAAACCGGACAATCAGAGCCAGGGAAGGCCATGAAGGAAAGGTTCTTATACATAAATGCCTAGTAACAAGAACTATCATAAAAGTCTCCCCAAAAACCAGAATCTTGGCCGGGCGCAGTGGCTCACGCCTGTAATCCCAGCACTTTGGGAGGCTGAGGCGGGTGGATCACGAGGTCAGGAAATCAAGACCATCCTGGCTAACATGGTGAAACCCCGTCTCTACTAAAAATACAAAAAATTAGCCTGGCGTGGTGGTGGCTGCCTATAGTCCCAGCTACTCGGGAGGCTGAGGCAGGAGAATGGCGTGAACCCGGGAGGCGGAGCTTGCAGTGAGCCGAGATCACGCCACTGCACACTCCAGCCTGGGACACAGTGAGACTCCGTCAAACAAACAAACAAACAAACAAAAAACAGAACCTTGCACAAATGCCATCACAGTCCTATATAAAAAGTACTTCTGCAAGAACATCTGCCCAGCAACTTCCTGTCCAATTTCAGACTGGTGCCACCCTTGTTATTTATCCACAAGCCCAAAATAATTATCTTAAAACAATTATGTAAACCTCATTTTTACTTTGAAAATCTTTGTCTGCCTTTACTTCCCTGAGTACACACAATTTACTATGGCACACACATTCCCACTGCAATGCCCATTTCTGAATAAATATTACTTTCTTTTAGAGAGCCTCTATCTCCCTCTGTTATCTAGGTTGATAGACCTTTTTGTCAGTTTCTCAAACTGGCTTAGCTTTCTCTTGTCATGCAATCTATGGAGATGTTTTCTGGCATATTTGAAGTACGAGTTATATGACTATATTTTATTATCATAAGAGATCTTGTACATAGTATCATAAGCTAGTCAACATTCCATTGGAGGTAAAAATAAAAATATCCAAAAACTGGGGAATGAAAATTTTAACTATGTCACATTATTCATATGATTGAATCCTATAAAACCATTAAAAATGTTTATGAATGTTATGAATAATTTTAACGACATGAGAAAACTCTTCTCATGACACGAAAATGAAATGTAATTAAAGAAAAGGAACTGACTATAAAATAGTATACAGAATATGATCTCAGTTTTGTTAAACAAAATGCAGAGAAAATAGATTAGAAAGAAGTACTGTCGTCTCTTGGTATACTTAAGGGCAGGGAAGACTGATTCCAGGGGTTCCAGGACCCCTGCATATACCAAAATCCAAGAATACTCAAGTCCTACAGTCAGCCTGCAGAGCCTGCATATACAAAAAGTCACCCCTCCGTATGTGTGGGTTTTGCATCCTGGAATACTGCATTTTTGATCCATGTTTTGTTGGAGAAAATCCACATATAAGGGGACCCACATAATACAAACCCATGTTGTTCATGGGCCAAGTGAATACCAAAAAGGTAACATTGATCCTCCGTGAATCATATATGCATAAGAATATACAAATGTGTACATATATGTATTCCTTCATATATATGTGAATAACTCACGTGTTCTTCACATGTACACATATATACACATACATGTTCACCTTTTGAACCATGATCACACTGTCTGAAAAAAGTTTTTTAGTAAATAAAAATTCATTTTCTAGGCTTTATATTTTTATAAATATCAATTAGGTCAATAATTGTCAACAATTATGTCAATTATGTTGACTTGATTTCCATCTAAATAGTATCTTTCTTATATATATCTTTTCCAACGCCTTTGGTAAGTGTCTTCCTTACATGCTCTATCTCTACGTTCCAAATGAGTTTAGCCTATCTCCAGGTTTAGCTGTATTTCATGTTTTTTATTTACATGCAAATATTCCAAGAGCATGGGTTTGCTAACCCTAAACCAAATAGGGCTTCTCCAATACTCTTCTTAAGTTCCAAAGGACAGAACATTCATCTTCATAGTACCTAAAACAGGTCCTTGAGCAAGTAAATATTTAAAAAAATGCTTCTATCTGATCTTCACCTGGGCACTGCTTTTTCATCTTGTGGACCCTAACTCTTCACTCAGTTGCTAGGAAGCTCCAGGTTAATGAGTGTTCTGGCCAACAGACAGCAGCTTATGGCAAATGTTTTGATACTATTAATAACTTCACTCCTAGCTTCTGCTTAACCCTCCTACTCTTCTCTTTGTTTGATATTCCAAATCTACTTATTATTTAATTTAATTTAATCTTATATTGGAAATATTTATTAAAGTATCTTAAATCTTAATTCTGAAATGAGAAGGAATTTTCTTCTTTTAAAAGAAGGGGCAATAGTACATATGCTACTGATAACAGAACCAGTTCCTTGAGATTAAAATGAAAAATAATGATTATAAATTAAACAATCTTTTAGTTGCTACACCTCTTCATAAAGTGATAATATTGTTTTTCATTTCTACATAGTCCTCAAAAGAGAACTGGAGCCAGATGCAGTGGTAAGTGCCTCTAGGCCCAGCTATTTGGGAGGTTGACGTGGGAAGACTGCTTGAGCCCAGGAGGTTAAGGCCAGCCTGGGCAACATAGCAAGACCTTGTCTCAAAAAAAAAAAAGAGTTCAATTTATATAATATCTTATAAAATCTTGACAACTCTGATATTGGCTTAGTCACTGAAGAACTTAGAAACTTGTATATTATTCTCTGAACAAGTGTCTTTATTTTTCTTCTTCCCATAAACTACCTGTTGCTGGTACCATTCAAAGAGTCTCCAAATGTTAGATTATTGCTTCCTATTTCCTACTGCCCCTATTGGTGGGGGGAGGGGGAAAAAGTAACTGCCCCCCACCAAATATTATTACATACTCTTTTTAGTGAACTGGATATTTTTCTTCTATTTTGTGTATCTGAAAATGAAAACTGATGGTAAAGGGCAAATCTCCAAACCAGGAAGAGATTTTATAAAAACACAGAATTTAAAGGCAAGCTGTCCATCTTATCAAAATTAGGCTCAAAAGAAAAATGGTTGTGCATTTTTAATATTACGGAACTCAAGCAACCAACAATGTTTTAAAGGTGCCATAAGCTTCATGGAATACTAGAGAGTAGCATTCAGTATTTAATAGCAACCTACCACACAGGCCCAGCCGCAAAAGAGATCTTGCTGAAATAGCACAGTAACCACTGAGACAGTATGCTAACAGAGAAGTGAGGGAGTACAGTGCGCAATGGTCTAGCAGACACCAACTGCAGGCAAAGGCAACAGCAGCACAATCAGTGTTACTACAGTGGAGTGGACGAGAGGGAAGTCAGGAGATGAGTTCAGAGAAGTAGTCAGGGACTAGATCACACAGGGCTTTAAAGCCATTGTAAGTCTGTTTTTTCTTTTCCTTTTTTTTTTTTTTTTTGTGATTCTGATGAGAAGCCACTAGGTTTTGAAGGGAAATGAAACTTCTGAGTACGTATGACAAAAATCACTGCTGTTTGGAAAAGACTGTAGAGGAACAAGGGCAGAGGCAGAGACTTCTCAATCATGTAGGTAGGAGAGGACTGTGGCTTAGCTTAGAGAGGGAGGGAGAGGTGGGCAGATTTGGGTAGAGTCAACAGAATTTGTTGGATGCTTGGATGCGGAGTTTGACCTAAAAAGAGAAGTCAAGGGTAAATTCCTAGAATTCCGGCCTACTTGAATGGCAATAACTGAGGCTGTTTATTGAGACAAGGGAGGGAGCTGAGGGGAAACAGAGGGAGAACTTGGTGAGTGTGGCATCAGTAGTTCTGTCTGTCGATACTAAATTTAAATGTCTATCAGACTTCCAAGTGGAGATGCTGAGTAAACAGCTGGACATACACATCTGGAGCTCAGAAGAGAACTAAAGCTAGAAATAAAATTTTGGAAGTCATCAGCTGACAGATATTATTTATAGCCAAGGAATATGGCTTGCGATACAAATTGTCCTGGGACAAAGTATGGCTAGAAAAATATGGCCAAGAAATGAACTCTCTGGCATACTAAGATTTAGTGGTGGGGAAGCCTGGAGACACAATGAAGCAGAATGAAATGCAGGAGAATATGGTGACCTGGAAGCCAAGTGAAGAAAGAATATTAGTGAAGAACATTAGTGAAGAAGAAAGAATATTAAGGAGGAGGGAGTGATCAAATGTTGCTGAGGGGTCAGGAAAGATGAGAACTGTGCACAGACACTGGATTTCACAAGACAGTCATTGGCAACGTCAGGACCATATAGGGGGTAATGGGGACAAAAAGCCTCAGAGGAGAGGGGGTAGGAAGAAACAGGGGAAATGAAAATGGAGCCTTAGAGGTAAATCTTTCAAAGAGGATTTTTGTTTGTTATAAAAAGAAGCAAAGTAGTGGAGCGGCATCTAGAATGGGATGTGTGGTCTAGTGGGGATTAAAGACAAAAGATTTAACAGCAGATATTTGTTAAATAAATACATTTTAAGAATAGCATAAGGAACAAATGACTCAACAGATAGATAGGTGCTCATGATTCAACAGTGTAAACATGGTTTATACTTCAAGTTCCATACAGTAAGACGTACATGTCACATTTACTTTGCTTCAAATGCTGGTGTCAATACTCTATACCTGCTTATCTATTTTCTCATTTGAATGAGATATAAAGTGGAGTTGCTTAACTCCATTTATAACCAACCTACTACTTCAAAATATTAAAATGTAAGGATTGATGGGCTGATAGGTGCAGCAAACCACCATGGCACACGTTTATCTATGTAACAAACCTGCATGTCCTGCACGTGTATCCCAGAACATAAAATTAAATTAAATTAAACAATAAAAAAATAGAAATACAGATTCTGGAAATCAAGCTTACCAAATTAAACCTTTAGAGGTGGGGGGATGCATTTTAAACAAAAGTCCCAAATGCGTCTTACCATCAGGCTTGTTTGAAAAACACTCATCTAAGGAATACTAAACACTTGGAGAAGGACAAGTTCTCCTTTGTAGACGTGCAATGTGGGTTCGGGGGATGACACTTCCACACTGTATAATGGTGTATTTTTACCTCCAGATCATATAGCCTTTCTCACCCTTGCTTTCCAAAATTAAAAGGATAAATTAAAAAATAATAATAAATATGAGAATATTTTAAAATACTTTCTTTAAAAAAAAAAAAGTTTACTACCGTGGAAAGCTAGAGAGGTCCTAATATACTGAAAACTAGCTCACAGCTGCCAGTCAAATTATTTTTATCCAAATTAGCTTTGGACAAAAAGCCAAGTAGGAAAACCCATGCCGAAACCTCCAGCACTGGCTCAGTGTGCCTGGCAGGGGCTCATGCAGAGCCTTTAGAGCATTTAAGACTCTGGGCTATTTGCTTATGGTTCTGAGGTGTCTTTTCGAAAATGGGTTTTGTAGTCAAAATGAAACAAAAAGGCAGACAGCTGTGTGGATTTTCCCTTCAGAGTAAGCCAAGTGAAGGAAAGGCCTGCCCGCCCCCCTGGGGACAGCAGCGCCAGCACCCGCGCCGTCGGGTAGGGTGGGCTGGGGAGGTAGCGCATGCGGCCTGGCCCCCAGCCCACCCCGCGCCCCTGACGGCCTGGCCCCCAACCCACTCCGCGCCCCCGGCGGCGGCCCCCGCCCTAGCGCCCTTTACTTGCCTGCAGGCGAGCGCCACCACGGTCAGCCCGCGGCTTTTCTGTCTTCCTTTCTGGCCCAGCGAGCGCGCCCAGGCGGTGGGCGTCTTGCCCCGGGCGTCGAGAGGCTGGGGCCGTCCCGTACGCGGCGGGCCGCAACCCAGTCCCCGCGACCACAGTACCCTGCTCCCCGCCGCGCTTGCAGAGCCGGGACGCGCGTGAGTCGGGCGCTCGCAGTGGCCTCACCCCTGGAGGTCGCCGCTCGTCAGGCCTGACTGCTGTTGGCGCCAACCCCGCCGCCCCCGAGGGGCCGCTCGAGGCCGGGCTGCTGCTTGGCCGCGGCGGGCCCCACCCGGGACGTGGCGCTGCGGGCCGGGGAGGTCCAGCTGCGAGTCAGGGGTTAATGTGGCGGGGTAACTCTAGGCAGAAGGAAGGAGCTCGCAAAGAAGGGTGGAGGAGGGGAAACCGCAATGGGGAACTGTCACCGAGGCTAGTGGACTCTCCCTGCGCTTTTTTTTTTTTTTTTGGCATGTACCCCAAAAGCCAGACGTCGAGGCCCAGAAAAATCTGGAAAGGAATTCCACCATGTTTGCTCCTTACAGACCAGACAAACCCTAGATCCTTCAGAGGTACAGCGCCTCTCCTGGTTCCCTAAGATAGTCTCGACTTTTCCGGTCCCTTTGCGGCCCTCTCACTTGACTACTGCAGCCAACCATACCCCTGATTAGGGGGTGCAGCACATCAGCCTCTGCCCCCCAAAAACTACCCTGAGAAAGATCCCTTTTCTCAGGTTCGTTCTCCACAACCGAACAGATTGGAACTCCACTGAATATCGAGAGAACAAAAAAGCAATTAGTTAAATGAAGCGTAAGAAGCGTTATAAAGCCCCAATGCTGCCTCAGGCACCCAATCCTAGTCATAACCTAACAGCTCCAGTTCAGAAATCTCCTCTCCCCTTTTAACTCTCAGGCAATCCCTACTCCCTGCCAAAGGAGAACCCAGTTACTGAACATCGGATGACACCATGGATAGTAAATTGGGAGTGCAGGTCCATACCTGGGTCTCAGAAGCACAGTACAGGTAAAGCTAAGAGTTATTTCCTCCTCTTTCCCCATCCAACAACAGGATGCCTTACTGAAGGTAGGCACTTCCGGTAGTAATTACTTGGTGAAATGCCGCCAATGTAGTCAGAAATACCGTATTATGTACCGTATCAACACAATTCATTATTGACGCAGTTGATTCTCCAACCACTGCACCTCCCAGCAATTCTACCTAAACTCTTTGGGTAAGCAGTAGCCTCCTAAATCCAACTGATAGTTTTGTTGCCCTCGTTTTTCCTGGGAGTCTCTTTGGCGATTGACAAAGTCGACCATTGTCTCCCAACACTGTGTTTCCTTGATGTTGACAACCCCACTTTGCCTTTATGCTCATCCTGCTTGTTAAAATTCTTCTTTCAGGCCGGGCGCGGTGGCTCACGCCTGTAATCCCAGCACTTTGGGAGGCCGAGGTGGGCGAATCACGAGGTCAGGAGATGGAGATCATCCTGGCTAACACGGTGAAACCCCGTCTCTACTAAAAAAGACAAAAAATTAGCCGGGCGTAGTGGCGGCTGCCTGTAGTCCCAGCTACTTGGCAGGCTGAGGCAGGAAAATGGCGTGAACCCGGGAGGCGGAGCTTGCAGTGAGCCGAGATTGCGCCACTGCCCTCCAGCCTGGGCGACAGAGCGAGACTCCATCTCAAAAAAAAAAAAAAAAAAAAAAGAAGTGAGACAATTTCAGATCCATGCATTGCTAATGGGGACAGCGAATCTTCTAGTGGGCAATTTCTAGCTACATACCTGGTTATTCACATTCAAGAAAGGAGGGGACAACACGACAAACTGATAAATATACTGACTTACAGGCAGTGTCTAATGGATTGTCCAGCTTTTAGGTTCTTGGAAAGAACAAAATGGAAAATTTGTAAAAGATCTCTGAGTGAGACTTACAGATAACCCTCTTGGAGTGGTGAGGGCATGTGAAGCTATTCATGTCCTACTTAAGTGCCTAACAGGATGCATCAGGTGGAGAAGATTTTCAATAATAAGGGGAACAAGATGAATTGTCTGGTAGATGTCAGTCTTTTTCTCCAGCCAACCCAGGGCTTGGTTAATGGGCCCATGTACCAAGTGGCTATCAAAGCAGTGACAGGTTCAATAGTATGGTCTTCTCCTCACCTACACTATTTGGCTACTATCACTGCTGAGTGTCCAACCTGGCAACAATGTGGAGTGTGACTATATTTCCAAGGCTGGGCTCCTAATATGGCATTATTCTCAATGAGACTTGCTGGCAACCTGGTAACATGATGGTTACATTGGGCAATTTCCATAAGAAATAGGTAGCACTTTGTCTTCACAAAGATAATTCACATTTAGGGTATGAATCTGCATTCTCTGCCTGCAGTGTTTCCACTGGCACTAATATTCTTGACATTTCTGAAGGTTTTATCCATTGCGTAGGAATCCCAGAAACATTTCTTCCAACCAGGTACACAGTTTATGGCAATGGAGTGAATTCAATGGTTTTAACACATGCTTTATCTCTTAAAGTAGCTAGCTTGATAGAACAGTTGAGTGGCAAAATGAGAGCTCAGTTACAGAGATATCTGGGAGGCAACATCATGAAAAGGTAGGGTGGTGTCCTATAGAATGTGGTGTATTAATTTAATAAGCAGTCAATATACAGAGTTGCCTCCCCACTACCAAGATGCACGGGTCTCAGAGCCAAAGGGTGGAAGGAGTGTTTCTGTTCAATAGTATACCTAAGAATCTACATGAATAATTTTTGCTGCCCATTCCCAAAATGTTGGGCTTGGTGGGCTTAGAAATTCTAGAGTCTAAGAGTAGAACACTTCCTTCAGGAAAAAGAATCACGTTTTGATGATTTAGGAGCCGAGACTGGCCTTGGCCTTTTGAGGTTCCTCATGCCATTAAACTAACAGAAAAGCAGCTCAATGGACTGGCCAGGGTAGCTAATTCCAGTTACCAGAGGAAAACTGTGTTTCTGTTATACAATGGAAACAAGAAGGCTATATCTGGAAACTAGGAAATTCACTGGAATGCCTCTTAGTGCTAACAGTCCTAGTCAGTGGAAAACTGCAGCAACCCAGTAAAGACAGGCCTATCAACGGCTCAATTCTGTAGAAATGAAGGTTTAGGTCACTTCATTAGATAAAGAATCCTACCTAGTCAAAATCCTGGAGGAAGGTAAGAAGAAGGATTACTAAGCTTGATTATGGTACTTTATTCCCCCAGAAATAAAACCAAAAGATACTTTACTGGGACGTTCAAAATCAATAAACTTCTAGCCAGATAAGTCAAGAAAAAAGAGACCAGATGCAAATTACTAATATTAGAAATGAGAGAAGTGACATGACATTCCAGTCATTAAAAGGTTACTATGGAAAGATTATGAACTTTATGCCAGCAAATTCAACAATTTATATGAAATGGAAAAAATCCTTAAAAGACAAACAGTCAAGATGAAACAGATTATTTTAAAAGCCCTAAATCTATCAAAGAAATTAGGGTGTAGTGAAAAATGTGCCCACAAAGAAAACTTCATGTCCAGGTGACTTCAATGGTGAACTCTACCAAACATTTAAGGAAGAAATAATAACAATCCTACACATACTCTTCAAAAAAATTCAAAAGGATTCAATAGAATTCTGAAATCTTCTATTAAGCCAGCATTAGTATCATACTAATCAGAAAAAAGACATTACAAAAACAGAAAACTACAGACCAACATCTCTCATGGATACAGATGTAAGATTCTAAACAAAACTTGAACAAATCAATGATGGTTGAGAATTTTCCAGAACTGACATATCAACCCACAGATCCAAGATGCCAAACAAAGCCTAAGTGGGAAAATACAGTAAAATCCTCACTTATATACAACATAATGAAACTCAAAAAAAAAATTATAATTGCGAAGAGAAAATCCTGAAAGCAACCAGAGGAAAAAAAAAAATGGATTAGTCTAAATGGAGCAAAAGACTGACAGGTGACTTCTTCCCAGTAACAGTGGAAGTCAGAATACAAGGGAAAGTTATCTTTACCTTTCCAGATAACCATCCATTTCAAGGGGGAAAAAAAAAGTCCTTCAAAAAGGCAAAATAACGACATTTCAAAAAACAAGAACAAAGTAAATGTGCCACCAGGTGATCTGCACCAAAGTAAATTCTAAACATATACTCAGGCAAAAGAAAAATTACTCCAGATGGAAGCTCAAAGACACAGCAAGGAATGGAGAGTAAGAAAGGTGGCAAATTTGTGGGTAAATCTAAGTCAATATTAACTATATAAAACAATAGTAATAACTTACATTTAAAGAGATACAACATATGTGACAACCACATATATAAGCTGGGAGGAAAGTAAATGGAATTAAAGTGTTCTAAGGCTACTGCACTGCCCAGAAGTCTGGGCAAGTTTAGGCGCTGATAAGTCAGAGACGCATAATGAAATTTCTAGAATAACCATGAACAGAAATATATACAATGTCCAATCTAATAGGTAGAGGAAAAAAAGGAGTAACAAAAACAAAACTATCAAAAAAAAAAAAGAGTAGAGAAAAAGGAACATAGAACAGATAGGACACATAGTAATAGTAACAACAATATGATATAAACAAGACACCTCTAAAAACTAAGTATACATAAAGGCTGAAAGTAAAACTGTGGAAAATGATATAGGACACAAGTGCTAGCCAAACAAAAGCTGGTATAGCTACATCAATATCAAATAAAATTAATTTTAAGGCAAAATTTATTAGTGGAAATAAAGATAATTTTGTAATGATAAAGCTTCTTTCAATTAACCTGGAAAATATAACAATTACACATTGGTATCCCAATACAAAATAGAAAAATAGAGAAATTGAAAGAATCACACAGACACATCTAAAATCATGCTAGCTACATTTTAACACAATTCTCTTAGTAAATCAAGAGATATATACCAAAAACAAAAAAATCATCACCAAGGATACTGAAGACTTGAAAATTAATGAACATGACTAAAATGATTAATGAACATAAATAACTGTAGAACTTTCTTTTCAAGCACCCTAAAATTAATAAAAACCAGCCACTTATTATGCCATGAAGCAACTGTTAACAGTTACATTTCAAAGAATTTAAATCATATAGAGAATATATCCTCTGATCACAATTCAATTATGTTAAAAATCAACAATAAAGGAAAACTTAAATATTCATGTTTGGAAATTATAGTTCCAAATAATATCTATGGAACAAAGTAGTAATGATAATGAAATAAAAAACTTTGCAGTTAGTGAATAACTAAAATGCTAGATATTGAGACTCATGGAAATGAGTCTCATGGAAATTAATTTTTGTTTTTCTTCTTTGTTATTTTTTCTATTTTATTGATTTCAGCTTTTTCTTTTCTATGTTAATTTGTCATATTATTGTAGTGGATGGTTAGCTCCTCAAATTTTCAACTTTCTATTCTGATTTACATATTTAAAGCTATAGATTTCCATCCAAATGCTCCTTTATCTCTTGTGTTAGTTTTCTATGCTGGGTAACAAATGACCACAGGTTTACCTCATTAACCTCATGGAAATGCAAATTAAGCAACGAGGTACCATTACAAGCCTAGATTTTCCATTTTTAAAGTCTAACAATACCAAATGTGGAATCTTTTAATGCTGCTGGTGAAAGCACTGGTTAATTACTTTGGAAAAGTTAGGTATCACCTAGTTAATTTGAAGATATACATATCCTATGATCCACCAATTCCATTGCTGGATGTATTCTCAAGAGATCATACACATGTACAACCTGACATATATATAAGAATGTTCATAGTGGCTTTGTTCAAAATAGCAAAAAAGGTGGAATCATCCAAATATCTTCATGGAAGAAATACATAGTGGTGGTATGTTAATAATAAACACAGTAACAAAAACTATAGCCATATGCATCATCAGGGATGGCATTAGATGTTCAACAAGTCATAAAAAAGTGACATTTCTATTTATTAAATAGAATTTAATACTTTATTAAATTTTATTAATGTTTACTTCTACCTGTTTAGACTATTTTTAACGAATGTAGACATCAGTACTACTCGAAGTGTGGTCCCATATTGATCCCATATTGATCAATTGTCATTAGCTGATGGAGAGATAAGCACATGAAGTGAGCAAGCATGCATAAACATTTAGAAATGCTGATAGTAATCTGACAGTGCCAATACATTCAAGTACATGATTTTGTATTTATAAAAGGATCACTTTATGATGGTTTAGAAATTATGTTTTAAAAAGTGTGAGAACTAGTATACTTAATTGGTGAAAATACAAAGAAAAGATTATTTGCATTACAAGCAGAATATTGGTTCTCTCTCGGGGTGATTCAGGAAACTGACCAGGAAAGGATACATAGGAGCTTTCTAAGGTATTGGCAATGTACATTTCTTAACCTGAGCATTGGGTATATGAGTATCTGTCTTATAACTTTATTTCTCATTAAATTGTACATGCTGAATGCTCTCTTCTATATGATAGATTTCACAAATGTAAAAGTGTAAAAATTTGTTATAGACAGTACAACACCGATTTCTTTAAACGATACACAAATATCTATAAAAAATAACTGAAATACACCAAAAAGAATGATGAAATTCTGGGTAGACTTTGTTCTTTGAACCATTATTAATCAAATTCTTATGCTGTTGCCTTTTCAAGATAGTAGTGATCATTACGAATCTAAATGATCCAGCACTAAAAACAGAGTATGCCAGACCAGTGTCACTTTTGTATCTAAATTTCAGCAAGGAAGCTGATTCCTAATGATAAAAATAGGATAACATCCTTGTATTTTCCTCCAGAATTTGGAAACTCCTGAGATGGAGAAGTTACTCAGGAGATCAAACATCACCTTTATTGTTAACAAAATTAAAGAATATGTCTTTCAATCTGTAGCAACAGGGACTGGTTAATACCCATATCCCTAAACTGGAGATTAAACCACTCAATTACTGGCATAGTCATATAACCAGGGCTTCCGCTGTGGGGAGATAACGTAAAACTCCCTAAAAATAAGTCTTTGGACCTATATATTCTCTTCTTCCTCTAGCACCCTTCGAGTCCACTCTGCTTCATTACCTGTGTAACATTAGTTGCTCATACAGCTATCCTATCTACACCATCTAGGTTATGTTCCTGGAGGTCAGACTGTCTTATTCTTTTTTTTTTTTTTTTTTTTGACACTGAGTCCTGCTCTATCGCCCAGGCTGGACTGCAGTGGTGCAGTCTCGGCTCACTGCAACCTCCACCTCCCAGGTTCAAGTGATTCTCCTGTCTCAGCCTCCCGAGTAGCTGAGATTACAGGCATGCGCCACCATGCCCAATTTTTTGTATTTTTAGTAGAGACAGGGTTTCACCATGTTGGCCAGGCTGGTCTTGAACACCTGACCTCAGGTGATCTGCCCGCCTTGACCTCCAACAGTGCTGGGATTACAGGCATGAGCCACTGCGCCCAGCCGGTCTTATTCATTTTTGAAATTTCTAGCAGACCATTATGTGCATGACAGACATTCGAACACTATCATATTTGTGTTATGTATTGTTCATGTAAGAGCCACATGAATAGAAACCACAGTAAGGACTTTAGGAACTAAAGAAAGATCAAGAGACCAGAATTAGACTAATGATAAAAATATAATTACTAAGTGCTTGTATATGCTAGGCACTGATCCTCAGTGTTTAATAAACATCTCATTTCATTCTCATTATACCAGATGGCATCACCTTAGCAGCAGATGGAAAACAGAAATATATAGTTAATAAAATCCAAAGTCACACAACCATGACTTGAACTTGACTGTGACTCCAAAGCCAAAGCACTGAACCGCTACTGAGCTGTAATGAAATCAAGATAGCTAAGCCTTCAGAGATCTATCCTTAATTGGTTTTTTGTAAGGCAGTATTGCATAGTGCTTGAGAAAGAGGGCTCTGGAGCCAGACTGCTATGGTTCATATTCAAACTCTGCTAATATACTATGTGATATGAGACTTCTTAACCCCTCTATTCCTCACTTTCCTCATCTGTAAAATGGAAATAATACCTTTATTTCATAGAATCATTGCAAAGATTAAATGTGTCAATACAAATACTCAGCACAGCACCTAGCACAAGGTAGGCATTCAATAAATGTTAACCTATACTTATAGTTATTTCCCTGCTGTTTTCGGAGAATTGTGCCCAGGAACCAGACTGTCCCCTCTGACTACATTATTAAGAAAAACATTGATACAACTGGGTAATATACAAACTAAAGGTAATTTACTTAAAAATTAAGACCTCTTTAGAGCAACTGATGATTTAACTGCTTTTCACCTACACAAACTTTCAGTAAGGAATGCAAAGAGAAGGTTACAAATTAGGCAGTACACACGTGGTATTTCTCTTTCACCTTCTTTCTTGGACAGTCGCTCAGATATTTTAATAAAATACCAAATAAATAATCACTCTCATTACAGAACTGTACTCCAGGCTTTAAGTTTATAAGGAGCTTTAGAAAGATTTAAATCCTGACAGAAACAACTGAAGTCAGTTTGTTGAAAGATTTTTTTTATTCTACAAGAAATTGATAGGTGCGATCCTGTTAAATTTCTTTTCAAAAGTAAATGAAAAACCCCTCTGAATTATTTATATATTAATTTAATTTTTTGAAAACAATAGTCATAGGGCCTGCTTTGTCCTATTTAACTATAAATGTTACACATTTACAAACTGAAACAAAAATGCATAGTACAGAGATTTAAATGAAATCTTCGAAAGAGTAAATTTGCTTTTCAGTCCACTGTATTTTCAAAATTGATTATCACCAAGCTTGGATGAAAGCTGTGAACCACAAACCATTTGTTTCTTTAATAGAAAAAAGAATGTGTAGATTATTAGCAAAGTAATACCTTAAAACGTATCTTCACACAGTTGAAATTTTAGTATAAACTTGTATATCAAGTTGCTTTCCATTATTTATTCTACTTTAAAAATATATACAACTATGATGTTCAAATATGTATTCTGAGCCATTATGTCCAAACATAAATATTTGGGAAATTCAAACTGCTGCAACAAGTTAGGAAAGGATTAAGGAAAAATGATGAGCTACAAATTATGTAGTTGGAGGAAGAAAAAAAATGTTACTTAGCATTTATGTCTGGATAGGTATGTATTTGCTAATTTACATATACATATCCAGTTGAGTATAGACAACCATCAAAACGTAACCAGTTACACAGAGACTAGACTAAGCCCACACTATTTTCTATAACGGGTAACAGTAGTGATTTCAAAAATTTTAATATCTCAATAGTTTCACCAAAAATTATTTGTGGTAATATGCTAATATTCTGAAGTTTTGAGAGGCACAGATTAAATGAGTACACTATCTATGCCAAACTCAGCAAGTCTATAACTTACTGTTTAATTATAAGTATCTGAACATAATAGCATAGAGAGGCAACCAGAAAAGGACATTTTACATATGCCCATGCTGATCAATCACATTAACATAAGTGCTTAAAACTTTCAAATTTAAATATAAAGGGACACTTACAAAGCCGCAAGACAACTTCAGTACAAAAACCCAAATTGATAAATCCGCAAAATCTTAAACTTCTTAATCCATTGATAAATATTAAGGAGTAGCTGGTCTTCAAATATCTTTAAAAAAGGGTTGAAAACATGTTCACCCTTTGCTATACTGCGGCATCTGAAATTATCAAGCATGACAACTTGAATTTGTTTTGCTCTTCCATGCAAGAAGTATATATATGCATTTTAAGATAGCTTAGAATTAAGAGTTAACTTCTAGTCAGTACTGGTAAGTGACTAGGATGGCTATCCAATCAGTATTCTATGGTATCACATATCAAAGTCTCTACAATATGACAGTCTTGTCTTGTTCAGAACTCATCACTTTTGGGTAGGGAAGAGAGGCATGGCAGAAAAGCAGTTGCAATTAAAAAAAAAAAAAGCAGAAAAGCTTTAAATATCTATATAATTTTGAATCATCTTGTATTCTATCAGATAATACTTGGAACAAAATCTTATTTCAATCAGCTCAATCTATACAAGTTATAAGATGCAAACACAATGTAAACCCTATAGTCTACAGAATATGCACTATTTAATACTCATTAAATAAAGAAAAGTCAATGAAGATTACCAAATAAGAAACACATTGCATTCTAAATTTTTAAATCACTTCAGGGTAGCTAACTAGAAACTACAGAAATAAAATATGCAAGACAAAAAAAAAGAAAAAAGGAGAGCAACTAACTTTTCAGTGCATCACGCCCATGAGGATAAAATGTATGGCACTTATGTGTGACACTAATACTAACAATTGTTAATTTAAGCTGGGAATGACTCAGACATTAAAGTCATATAAGGGCAAAAGCCAGCCAATTAAAATGTTAAAATTAAACATATCACCTTTTTTCTTTGTAAAAGCACTGAAAATGTAATGAGTACGGGTAACTCACTAAAAATTTTCCTATTTCATTTGCCCCCATTATAGTGTCTTAAATTATTCTGTAATATTTCTACCTGTTACAAACAGTCTGATATTTAAGGCCTGTATAAACTCTTTTATGCTACTGAAACTACTGTTTTCTGTGTGCTACAAATGCCTTTATGAAAAAATAGTATAGCTGGTTATAAATCATAAACCCCAAAAACAAAAGTCTGACATTTTCTAAGCTAGTGAGAAATAAATTTTACCATGATGTATCAATATTAACTAACATTCCTATGGTAGATTTATTTTTCCTCCATAAAACTGAACAGTGCAGAATAGGGCTTGGGCTACAGTTCATCACATTTGGTTTTCTTATTAACAATTAAAAGGCAATTTTTTTCCTCCCTAACACATGTAGACATTAAATCTAAGGTTTTTAAAATATCAACTACCTATAAGAAAAGTAGTCTTAAATGGTTAAAAGGAATCAAAATACCAAAGTTTAGTGTGCGAAGAGTAGATATAAACAACCGAGAACAGAGTAGATCATTGGTGCTGAATATGTAACATGAATAGCCCAAAATGAGTTCCAAAGTTTTTCCACCTTTACAAATAAAAAAAGGTGTCCTTTCCACAGTTTGGGAATATGCATTGTACATCCCTCCCAACAAGTGTATGAGTAAGGTTTTAAAAATGTTGCCAATATTAAGTTCTTCAGTACCTAAAATTAATTAGAGGACAGCAATATTACAGTGGCAATGGTGCATCAATTCTCAAAACGTAGTTATGATCCAACACGAGTTGTGGTGGTTCTTTTATCTGAGAAAAAGCTTTTCAAAAGAAATACCTGCCCTATGCTAACCACCAGAAGAATGAGGGCTTCTCCTACTGACCAATAGGCCACTCTTGTATTTAGATCCTCTGCTCGGCTTCGGCCTTGAGCTTCTCTTAAACGGAAATGAGTCTGATAATCGATGACAGACTTCAGAGCTTCATGAATTGAAACACAGGCAGATTCCATCTGCAGAGAAATAGTTTTCAGTCAGTATGTGTGATACTTTCTGTAGACTTCATCTATCATATTCAGCTTTTCTTTCAATTTGATCTCAATTCCTCTTCTGACTAACATGCTACTAATCTGGCATTCATTCATACATTTATGCCAGTTGTCCTTGCAATGAAACCCCCCTGCTCATTTTCACTAGGACAACTGTTAAGGCTAGAGATCTCATGAAGCAGCTGTTTTCCCCAACTGAGATGTCACAGCCATGGTATCAGTAAGGGGGCAGATGGAACACTAAGCTAACAATAGCAGAAATACTTATCAGCTAAGGTTGGTGACTACAGAATTTCCAGCCCAAGTTCTTTAAAGAAGAATTAGGAGGAAGAGAATGGCAGTGAGCTCACCCATAATGAGAATATAAGTCAAAGTCCAAATATCTATAAAAATAAAGCATAGTACAAAAAAAAAGCTGAATTAGTCAAAGCTCTTTGAACTATGTTTAAAACAGCCACAACATCAAAATTGTTAGTAACTTTTAAATCCGAAAGGGATATATCAGAATAGGAATGACTTTTTTTTTTTTACATTTATCTATTTGTTAAATCAGCCTTTTACCTCATGCCAGTCAACTAAACCAATATGTATGTTCCCAACAGGATGCAAGTTTCAGTTTCACTGTGTAATCAATTTGTGAGCCTTTAGCTGATAACAGCTTGCCTTTTTATACATTTATTATACCATCTGTTTTGAGAAAGCTTAAATGACTAGTTTTTTTGTATACCATGGTTTAATATTTTTCTACTGCTGCAAACTTAATCCTAGTGGTAAAATACATGTTTTATTATTATTTTATGCAACAAGCCTGTATTAAGAGTTTTAAAAACAAATCTAAGTTTGTTTCAATTTTAGTTAAGGAATATAGAAATTAGAAAATAATGTTTAATAAAGTTCTGCCAAAGTAAGTATGAAAGGAATAATTATTAAAATATTCTATTAAAAGTACTTTTAAAAAATGTAAGAAATTATGAGGCCAACAAACTGCATTAACCTATTAGAAGGCTCAAATATTTTTGTTGTCCTTGCTTTGTTTGGGCCCCTAGGAATGAAAAATTTGCAAAACTGTGGTAAAATGATTCCTAATTTGTGATGAGGAGCTACAGAGAGATGTTCTTCTAGCATTTCTTTGCTTTCTGTGTATTCTCAAAATGGCATATTGCCCAAGGATTCTTCACCTGGAAAGTACACATAAAGGCAAGGAGTTGACACAAATGCAGAATGTTTAGGAACTCCTTGAAGCCTGTCCATGGGGTATGGGTTAAGAACTACTGAATTAGAGAAAATCACAGAAATTAAACTACATGCATTCTACAACTTTTGAGATGTGACTTTTTTTTTTTTTGAGATGGAGTCTCGCTCTGTCACCCAGGCTGGAGTGCAATGGTGCGATCTTGGTTCACTGGAACTTCCACCTCCCAGGTTCAAGCGATTCTCCTGCCTCAGCCTTCTGAGTAGCTGGGATTACAGGTGCACTCCACCACACCCAGCTAATTTTTATATTTTTAGTAGAAACAGGGTTTTACCATGTTGGTCAGGCTGGTCTTGAACTACTGACCTCATGATCTGCCCACCTCAGCCTCCCAAAGTGCTGGGATTACAGGCGTAAGCCACCATGCCTGGCCAGAGATGTGATTTTTAAAAAACTTTTACAGTGAAAACTTCCATACATATTCAAAAGTATTGAGAAAAGTACAATGAACCCCCACCATGTCAACAAAGATTAACACATGGCTAATCTTGCTTCATCTACATTCCCCACGTATTTTCCCCGATTATTTTTAAAGCAAATCTCAGATATTTTATCACTTCAGCGACAAATACTTTTATACTTTATTTCTAAAAGATAACACTTTTTAAAAACATAACCCCAATAGTATTATAACACATGAAATAATTTAAAACAGTTCCTTAAAGTCAGGAAATAGTGTTCAAATTTCCCCTATTGTTTCAAAATTGGTTTTCAAATAAGAATCCCAGTAAGGTTAACACAATCATTTGGCTGATGTAAGTCTTCGTTAATCTTTAGGCTTTCTTCCTTGTTTTTTCTTTTTTCCTTGCCGTCTACCCCTATCTTGTGGCATTTCCCACTTCCTGGATTTTGTTGATTGCATTCCCATGCTATTCCTTTATCCTCTGTATTTCTTGTAAACTGGCATTTGGAGCTAGAGACTTGATGGAATTCAGGTGCAATGTTCTGGGTGGGAACGTCTAGTAGTCAGTGTTGTGTACTTCTTACTGCATGTTATCATAAGGCACATAATGTCTAGTTATCTCTCCATTTGTGAATGATCATTCAGTCTGATCCGCTCAGTATAAAGTTCCCCATCAGCCTTTTACTTAATGGTTTTAGTAGTGACTGGTGATCATTGCCTACTCTAAATCCATCATTTTATCAACAGGTAAAAAATGGTGAGAGTAAAACTCTTACCATTTACTCTGCATTACTAGCCGGTAATTTTCAATTTTGTAGTATAAAAAGTTGCTTTATAACTACCCCTATTATATGATACATTATCTTTTTGAAAGTAGAAAAATAAGACTGAGAAAAATTAAAAAATGTAGCATGGATAAAGACGGCTATGATACTAACTGCTTTATTACCATTCATTTCTTCTGTTTACCCACTTAGGTTTTTAGAACAAGCCACCTTATACAAGTTAAAATTCATGAAGGAATGGATACAGGTTAAGGTAATGGCCCCAAAGAAATATCATTTTACAAAGAAAGGTGTCTTTCACACAAGACCTTAAAATAAAGAGAACATTTCTAAAATTAAGAGTATTTGAATATATCTTGCTAATTCTAACAACAGGTTTATGAATTAAGGCTTTTACACATTCTTAAAGCTGTCTCTTTCACCATGACTTTGGCCAAGAGACTAAATAGAACCTGGGAACACTAAAATACCAGTTTAAGATTTTAATGAATAAGTGGTAAATAATTCTTTTTCATGCCTAATTGAGTAACTTTTAGATATGATCTAAGCCCATACAGGTTGAGTATCCCTTATCCAAAATGTTTGGGACCAGAAATGCTTTGAATTTCAGATTTTTTCTGATTTTGGAAAGTCTACAAATACATAATGAGATATCTTTGTGATGGAACCCAGGTCTAGACATGACATTCATTTACGTTTCATATATGCCTTATACATGCAGCCTTAAGGCAACTGTATATGATATTTTCAATGATGTGTCATGAGATCAGATGTACAATCTTCCACTTGTGGCATCAGGTTGGAGCTAAAAGTTTTGGATTTTGAAGCATTTTGGATTTTGCTGTATTTGAACTAGAAATAAAACAGTCCTCATCACCTAAGCAATAGCTGTTCACTGGATTTAAATTTTTTACGCTTTCTCTATTTCTCCAAAATAAATCTGAATTTAGCTTTTGTAACTATTTTTGTGAGATGACTTACCATTAATCTTCAATATTTCACCTAAAGTTACAGCACAAGTTACTGTTACAGCAGCTTGAGTAACACTAAGTAATGCTATTAAAGGCTATCATATGGTATTATTTATCTACTAATTTAGGCATCATTTTGCTTCCAGTTACACCAGCCTCCTGAGTATGACGGCAACATTCCTTCAGGGATTAAAGAAAATGCTTCAGAAGATTGGAACACTGCTCAGCCTTCCCAAACTTCTTTTAGCACTGATGTTTCTACCTTAGTGATATTCCTCCTTATTTTAATGCTTCTTTCTCTTTACAATTAAAAGTTCATAAAATCTTTCAACATTATTTTTCACTATAAAAGTCTGAAGTTCTCTGTGAAATGCCTACATGTAAGAATTAAGATAGATTTTAAAGGCTGTCAGTCTCAAAATTCCATGCTCATCAGTTGGTGCATGATATTAAATTATGCTTTTTTCCTCCTTTTAAATATACCAACATTATATTGCTGATTTTTTTATTTACCTGGGTAAGAGCACTGACTCGGTTCTCACTAGGAAACAAAGGTGGGTCTTCTCCAACTTGAAAATCAAAATATACAGTTTTATGTGTGAAAGTAGAAAATTCATTGCTGAAGCAAAATTTGTATGTCCCATTTTTGGAGGCTGTGAACGTAAAACTATCATACTGTTTCTTCATCTCTTTGTATAACACTTTACCATCAGGATCTTCTAATCGACAATCTACATCATAGTGACCACCAGTAATCACCTGTAAGAGATTAAAAAAAAAATCACTGTGAAAAGTTTGAAAAATTAATCAGATTTAATCAGATTTCCTATTAAAATGGCAATAAGGTAATGGGCAAAGGACTTTTACTATCACAGACAATTTTACATTTTTTAATTTTCACCAGCGGATAGAACTTGGGAGATTTTACTTCAACTAAACTTTACAGAAACTGAACAAGTTTCCTCCAACTTTTAAGCACTTTGAACTAGCCAGACAACTGTGCTAATTAATGTAGATCTATTAGATCACTTAATTCTCCCAGCAACCCTACAATATACTTTTTTTCCTTCCATTTGACAGACTGAAAAACTGATGTTAAATAAGCAACCTATTCAAGACTATTCATCTAGTTAAGTGGGAAGGCAGAACTTGAACTCCAAAGTCATATTCTTAACCTCTAAGCTTACTGCCTGCAATATTTCTGAAAATTTTCTCACCCACTTTCCTATTAGCATCATCGAAGCACACACACAGTGAAGTAATAAGGTAGGCCAATCCTTAGGATAACACCCCATTTATACTTCTATCGTAGAACTTAAGCTCATTTTACTGCCAAATTAGATTGTGTTTATTAAGTTCTTTTACAGTCAGTTATATGGAATTTGAAATACATTTTGTTTTGAACTACACTATAAGTTGAGTAATGGAGTGGGCTACTCTAAAAGTATATAATCATTTACAACCACGTTTTCAGGAGAGACGCATAACTGATTAAACAAAATATTGTTGAAACTCTTGTGATTAAAGCAAAAACAAAATAACATGAAGGACAGCAAGTCTGTTTATCTAGGAAGCCAGTACTAATGACAAACATGCTGAATGGAAGCCTGGAGGTAGATGATATGAGTCTGAACAGAACTGTGGAACTACTTTCAAGGGCTTATGCTTAATCAGTTACAATTCCAGCCATTTGGGTTGTACAAACAGAGGAGGGAGAGATTTTTCCTCTGGTAACTGGATAAGTATTGTAAGAGACAAAAGGGAGAAAGGATTAAAGAGAAAGGCTTCCTTACATGAGAAAGAACTGAGTAGGAAGAAAGAGGGATTGGAGAGAGGTGAAGAAAGAGTGAACGTATACACTTGTAAAAGAGATGATGAGGAAGAGACATTGGGTTGAAGGGTTCCCAAACCACCATGTGATTGGGCAGCACAAAATTGTTATTTTCAACCTTGAACTCTCTTAGTTAGCATACTGACGTTCTACGTCAAACTCTGGATTTAAAAGAAGGATCTGTGACCTGTGTGACCTTTTCTCACTTAAGAGAGAGGATGACTAACGAACTGTGTTACAGATCATTTTGATAATCACATGAAAATAATTATGCACTTACGAAACTGTAAAAATATGTAAATGTTAATATACAGATAAAATGTTTTGATATGAAAGTGTCTTATCAATTGGGGATTTACCAATCCCCATCCTCAACAAAAAGTAACTTTTTCTCCAGGTGAAAATAATAACTTCATTTTGCTATAGTGAATTATACATACTTGACCATTGCATTCTGAATAATCAAACACATACATACAAACTGAATAGGACCAGAACTTATCATCACATCACTTCTCTTCCACCAAACTTAAAACAAGTAATCTCACTTAATAGTATCCTTCAAACCTGTCCAATCATCTACTATTGAAACTGAGGATCATCTCAAACTAAGTGTCCCTATCTATCCATATGATCACACAAATCTCTCAATCTTTTTGCCCCTCTCAAATTCATCGCATTCCTAAACCACAATCCAGACAGGACTACTGCCACAACTTCCTAAAAGGTCTTCCCACTACCCAGTATCTTCTCCCTCTAACTCAGGGTTTCTCAACCTCAGCATTATTCCCATTCTGAGCTGAATAATTCTGTATTGTAGGAGGCTGTACGGTCCTGTGCACTGTGACACTTTAAGCAGCATACCTGGTCTCTACCTACTAGATGCAGGTAGCTGCCCTTCTCCTAACATGATGCCGAATATTCCCTGGGAAGGAGGGGTGCCAATCTCCCCATCTTTCCTCATTTCCCATTGAGCAATCACTTAAACACTTTTTGATAATTACCTGTGGTCTGCAGAAAAATCTAAACCTGTTAACAATGGTATACTATTCACCTGTTCTTCCTCCCAAGTAGCTTCAGAACCTCTTTTATTCACACCCTTACTCGTTCTATGTTCCTAAAATACCAGACTACCAGAAATTCTCTGAACAAGTCTTTGCTTTACATCTGCACTGACAGTGCAGTTCAACAGGGTTTGCTAAAGAAGAATCACGGGGATCAAAATGACAGTGTTTGCAAATCTACAGTTTATTACTGCAGGTTATAATGTTATAAATCTACAGTTTATAACATTATGTGACTATATATGTCTATGTAAGCTCTCTGAGATCAGAGTCAGTCTCTGGGAGGTAGTATAATAAAGTGGTTAAGAATTTAACTTGGGACTGAAAAGAGTCCCAAAAGGAAAAGAATATAAAACATCACAGCCAAAGGCTGTCTCACTGCAAGAGATCTGAAAAAGTCAGGTGTGGGCTCCTTTGTCTTCCCTCTGTTAGGTCTGTGGCCAGACATATATTCTCTCAGATCTGGAACCACCCAAGTGTGCAAAGAAAACACCCTGGAACCAAGGAACCCAAAATGGAGTCTTGATTGCATTTTAAAATATTTTGCTGGTCACAAAGGCATATTCCTGCTACGGAGCTAGTCTCAACAACAGAGCTCTGGGTTGGGGGTGTGGTCTCATCAAGACCAGGAGCAAATCATCAGTCTCACTGTTACCAATAAATAATGTTGACAAACTGGTACAAACTGCCCCCAAGGTCCTTGGACTCACAGTCACAAAGCTATTATAATAGCTTTATATTAAAGCTAATAATAATCATTTTGTGACTATTAATAGATATAACTATAGTCACAAAACTATTATTATTTGGTGTATTTCAATGCTATGCACAAATGTTAGCAATATAGCTCAGGCTAATTTCAGGCCTGCTGAAACTGTCATGAACATATCTGCCCAGGGCCCCTTCTTCTCTCCTCTGCCGCCTTGTAGAGCAACAGCTACTTATCTTGCAGACTCAGCTCTAACATCAGCTCCTCAGCTAAATGTCCCCCGATGATCCTTCTGTCTTCTGCCAGCACTATACCTAGTGTATACCTTTATTGTTGCATTTAACATTTTATGACTATATATGTCTACGTAAGCTCTCTCAGGTCAAAGTCAGTCTCTGGGAAGTAGTATAATAAAGTGGTTAAGAATTTAACTTCGGACTGCATTACTGATTTAGCTACTTCTAAGTTTTATGCCCTTGGATCTTAGCCTATCTAAACCTCAGTTTCATCAGTAAAAAAGAGTAAGAGCTATAACAATTTCATATCGGGCTTTCCTGAGAACACACCTGAAATGCTTAACATACTGTCTACACATAACAGATGCTAATTTGTTAGTCATTGTAGTAGTATCCTTAGCACTAATCACTGAGTCTGCATACACAAAAATACAGGAAATGTTTATTAAATTCAAACAAAGAAAATGTTGGCTTATACATTTTATCACAATTCCTGCTATGTTCTTTTCTGTCCCCTGGTGCTAATCCATGAAGGTAAGTAAGCCTAAGGGTCATCCTTGGCCTCCCCTCCCTAACCCACTATAGCCAAATCATCACCAAGTCCTGTTGATTCTGCTTACTACTTTCTCTCCAATCCTTTCACTTTTCATTTACTCCACTGCTATCACCCTACTCTAAGCCACTATCATTTCTTGTCTAGACCACCAAAATAACCTCCTAATCAGCCTTCCACATCCACTCTGCAACATCTTACCACCACTTCTCTACCTGCACAATTTATTATTAATGCAGCCACCAAGAATATTCTGGCCATATCACTGAACTGCTTATAACCCTCTGATGGCTTCCTGCACCTTCAGGAAAAACAAATCCTTAACATGGTCAGCAAGACACTATCTGGCTTGCCCCTGCTGACCCCCTTGCTCTGGCTCCTTATTCCTAACCATACTGGACCTCTCTCTATGGCCCTGAAATTCTCAGTGTTCACTACAACCACAGGCTATTCCCCCTCCTCCCTTACCAAGGTGTTTATACCTCATCCTTTAAAGTTCAGCTTAAAATAATTTTCCAAAGGAAGCCTTCCTTCATGGATCCTACTTACTGCTCTTAAGGCACAGTTCTGATGAATGAGCAGACACCAGTTAGGAAAAGTAGGGTGAGAGGGGAATCATGAATGATGGCAGTGACCCTATCTGTTTCGACCACTTCTGTATCACTGGCACCTAGTATTCAATAGCTACCCAAATGTTAAATGCGCCTACCGAACAAAATTGAAACTCAGTAAAGACTGTTCTAACCAACCGAAGAAACCACATTCTGTTAAAGTTTCTTTTTTACATAATCCCAAAGATCAGAAAGGGCCTCTCATTTATTACAGCAATTCTTTCTACAACACTCTTGGCAAATGGCCGTTCAACCTGTAATGGAGCTCTTCCAATGACAGGGACCGCATTAACCAACAGTCCTAATATTGGTAAAACTGAAAAGCAATGAAGTTAAGACATTGGCAGCACTTCAAATCCAATTAAATTGGAGGTGCGGATTAAAGAGTAGAGGGGTTGACACTGGGTACTATAGAGTATAAATGATTTTCTTTAAGGGAATCTTTTAAGGAAGAAAGTTCAATAGGCCTTAAAAATGATAATGGAAAGAAATGCTAAAGTGAGCATTTCTGGAATTCATATATTTTAATATCCAGTCTTAAGATCTCTCACCCAAGGTTTATTAGAGGAAAGTCAAACGCTGGGCATCAGCTACCTAGAAGCGATTTTTGAATTAGACTAAGAATGGGGAAACACGGACAGGAAAGTTGCACGCCCAATCCTGGAGCCGTGAGTTGGGGCCCAGGGACTGCTAGGCCCCTGATACCTGGAACTCCAGGGTGCACTTGGTGCCCTGAGCGATGTCCTCGTAGAAGCACTGCTTGGCGTTGTCAGGAAGCTCGAAGGTGATCTCAGAGGCGCCGCCAGGTCCAGGCACCAGTAGCAGCAGCGCGAGCAGCCTGCACCCCCAACGGCCCGCGACGGACGCCCAGCGCTGCGCAGACCCCGGCCGCGGCATCCCGAGAAGACGGCGGCGGCCTCAACCGAGCTGCGAGACGCACGGTCGGGTCTGCGCGGACGCACCGCGCGCGGCAGGCCTCAGCGCAGGCCGCCCCGCAAAGATACACCGCAGAGCAGGTTCACGCCTGTGGGAGATTCGGGATCAGAGCGACCCTCCGGATTCCCGTGAGGGACGCAAAGGGGCGCACCTGGGTCAGTGAAAAAGAAGCGGAAAAGGCCTGAGAGGGTCGGAAGTGGGGATTAGCCTTTGACGGGGGGGGGGGGGGAAGGGGCGGAGCCTGAGACACCGGCTCCTGTGACCCGGATGTGTTCTCCTCCGGGGACAGGCGTTGGAGTGCGTACGTGGAAGCCCGCGAGGCGTTGGCTCTGCCTCCGTGGCAGCCTGGGACGAGGGGCGGGGCCAGAGTCGTGGGCGGAGAGGGGCGAGGCCAGGACACGGGGCGTGGCGGCCGCCGTGGTTACAGGCGGTTGGCGAGGGTAATTACGCTCCAATCACTGGCTTTTTTTTTTTTTTTTTTTTTTGAGACAAGAGTCTCGCCCTGGTCACCCAGGCTGGAGTGCAGTGGCGCGATCTGCGCTCACTGCAACCTCCGCTGGGAACTTAGCGCTGGGGACCATCTAGGGAGTGGTAAAGGGCTCATTTTGCCCTAAGGTGCTAATCTTTGGTGATAGAGCACTTTGCAATTTGCAGAGTTTTCTCATAATAATAAATATTTGGGGGAAGCAGCTGGGCAAGGAGCGCGAATTCTAAGAGCAGACTGCAGGAGTGCTTAATCCCTGCTTTGCCACGTACTGCCTGTGTGACGTCCGGCCACTTGCTTAAATTCTCTGCCTCAGTCTGTATCTGTAGAATGGAGATAATAACACCTACCATAGAGAATTATTACAAAGTACCAATATTTGGAAAAAGTACCTAGAAGTGGTTGGTACATAGCAAGCACTAGATGAACTTTTGTTAAGTAAATTAAACGTCTTTGAGCACGCCTTATCATAAAGCACTGTGCTGAGCACATTACATATATTATGTCATTCCATCCTTCAAACAACCTCATAAGGTAGGTATTATGCCTTTTCACTGATGAGAAAATTGAGGATGAAAAACATTGAGTAACTGCCTATGATCACACCACTGGTTTGTGTTGAAGTGCTTAAAAAGTAATAGTATTAATAGGTAATAATAGCAGCTAACAGGTGATTCTTATAGTGCATTATACATTTTCTCTTGCATTATACACACGAATTAGATATTATTCCTTTTTAAATGATTAGATGAGGGTCTAGTCAGCAGAAGATGAGTAGAGGGTTTTATAAAAAGGAAATAGAGGCAGATAGGAAGCAGTCAGACAGGGAAGTGAGAGGGTGAGAGTGGGGGTGGGTGGGTAGTGGGGTATGAAGGGAGGGAGATGCAGGGCTGCTGTGCAGTCCTCCAGCCGCCTGAAGTGCCCAAAGCCTCCACAGTGGGGAAATGAGGGGAGAAGATTTGAAGTCAAGATTCTTAGTTATTGGGAAGGGATCGGGGGACGTTGAGCCTTCCTGAGAAATGGGCCAGAAACCGAAGCATTATTTGTGTTGGTGAGTGGGAAGAAATCTGAATTCGAAAATAGAAAACATGGGTTCTATTTACTAATTCTGTGACCTGGGACAAGTAACATTGGTCTTCTAAATAAACCTAAGTTTCTTCATACATAAAATGGCAATACAAACAGACAAAAAAGGATGAATGAATAAGATTAAAATCACAGTGCAATACATTACATACCACTAGATAGGCAAAAATTTTAAGTGTAACAGTAACAGATATTGGTCGACTTATAGAGCCACAAAACCTCTTATACACTGCTAGTGAAAAAGTAAATTGGTTAATCAAGTTGGAAAACAATGTGCCATTATCTAATAAAGTAGAATATGTGTATACACACACAGAACACACACACCTATATACAGTGTGTGTGTTTGTATGTGTGTATATATATATATATATATATATATACATATACATATGTATATATGTATATGGCCTGGAATATATAGCCACAGTCTGGAAATTCCACTTTATATATATTTATGGAGTACATGCTTTAGAGCAGTGGTTCTCAAGTGTTGCTCTGAAGATCCCCAGAGGCCTCTTGAAACCCTTTCAGAGGGTATGTAATGATCTGTGTGAAGCTGGATTTTCATTATGTATTTCAACCAAAACAGCATAACAGATTGAATATCAAAGGAAATGAGCACCCACCTTCTTCCTTAAATCTAGATATGAAAGATTTACAAAAATAAGGTCACTGTTCTTGCTAAATTTTTATTTGGAAAAGATTTTTGTTAAAAGATGTGTTATTTATGTAAATGTGTGCAGTGAGTTGAATTGTGTCCCCCTAAAAAATACATGTCCAAGTTTCAACCCCTCCACCCCTGTGAATATGATTTTATTTGGAAATAGGGCTTTTGCAGATGTAATTAAGTTAAGGACCTCAAGACGAGGTCATCCTGGGATTTAGGGTGGGCCCTAAATCTAAAGACTGTTATCCTTATGGTATGGTTTGGCTGTGTCTCCACCCAAATATCATCTTGAATTATAGTTCCCATAATCCCCACATGTCGTGGAAGGGACCCGGTGGGAGGTAATTGAATCATGGGGGCAGGTTTTTCCCATGCTGTTCTGGTGATAGTGAGTAAGTCTCATGAGATCTGATGGTTTTATTGTAGTTCCCATAATCCCCATGTGTCATGGGAGGGACCTGGTGGGAGGTAATTGAATCATGGGGGCAGGTTTTTCCCATTCATTCATGTTTCCCATAAAACAGTATTCATGTTTATAATGCATTATTCGTGTTTATAAACATTGTTCATATTTTATAACAGGTAGTTAGCTACATGAGATCTCATGGTTTTATAAAGGGCAGTTCCCCTGAACATGCTCTCTTGCCTGCTGCCATGTAAGATGTGCTTTTGCTCTGCCTTCACCTTCCACCATGATTGTGAGGCCTCCCCAGCCGTGTGGAACTGTCAATTCATTTAACTTATTTTTCTTTATAAATTACCCTGTCTTGGGTATTTCTTCATAGCAGTATGAACATGAACTAATACACCTTATAAGAGGAGGGAAGATTTGAGATGCACAGACACAAAGATACAGGGGCAGGGTGGGGGCAGGGGAATGGCATATTGAAGACAAAGATACAGATTGGAATGATATGTTCACAAGTCAAGAAACACCAAGGATTGCCCATCGTTATGGGAAACTAGGAGAATGGCTTGGAACACCTTCTCCTTCAGAGCTTCCAGAAGGAATCAACCTTGGCAATACCTTACTTGCAGGCTTCTTGACTCTACAGCTCTGAGAGAAAAAATTTCTGTTGTTTCAAGCCATCCCATTTGTAGTAATTTGTGACGGGATCCTCAGGAAACTCATGCAACACGTAATGGGTTTATTGTTTATTTTAAATGAATTATCAAATATTTTTAAATGTCTCAGATCTCAATAACTTTTATTGGACATTTTTTAATTTTAAAATTTTTATTTAATCTTTGATTTTTACGATTCTGAGGCCCAGCTGAGCATGGTGGCTGACGCCTGTAATCCTAGCACTTTAGGAGGCTGAGGTGGGAAGATTGCTCGAGCCCAGGCATTCAAGACCAGCCCGGGAAACATAGTGATACCTCCTCTCTATAATAAGTTTTTAAAAATTAGCTAGGCATGGTGGCATATGCCTATAGTCCCAGCTACTTGGAACGCTAAGGCAGGAGGATCACCTGAGCCTAGGAGTTTGAGGCTGTAGTGAGCTATGATCACACCACTGCACTTTAGCCTGAGTGACAAAACCAGATCCTGTCTTTAAAAAAAAAAAAAAAAAAAAAAACTCTGAGTCTAAAAAGTGTGAGAATCACTACTTTCAAGAAGCTCATGCACAGGTATACCAGAATACATATACAAGACGACTAAAATCCAAAGCCTAGTAACAGTCTCAACTGGAAATACCCCAGATATCTATAAATGTAGGTATATGTAGGTATATTAAAAAAATGGGACATAACATAGCAATGAGAATGAGCATTATTATAGCTACACAGCACAACACTGGAGAATCTTACAAGCATGATGCAAAAGAAGGTGGCAGAAAAAAATCAGCATATAAAGGCTGACAAGCAAAACTGAACAATCCCATTTTCCCTAATATGTGGTGAAGCTATACAAAAAAGCAAGAGAATGATTCTCTCAATAGTCAGGAGAGTGGGGAAGGATGGAGTAATAAGTGAGAGGCAACACAGGGTGGGGAAAGTGGGGGGCTTCCTTGGTGCTGGTGATGCTCTTTTTCTTGACATAGGTGGTGGTTACGTGTATGGTCACTTTATATTTACTTGTTATTATATGGTTTATGTACTTTTCTGCATGTATGTTATATTTCACAGCAAAAGAAGGAAAATTTAATATACTGGATGTATCAGCAGTTAGTCATTATTGTGAGAAAAACACATCAAAACTTGTAGCTTAAAAAAATCTGCATTCATAGTTTACTGCACATTAGACCCTAGGGAGGCTGAGTGGGTCTAGTCTCACCTGGGCTCACTCATCCTCAGTGGTCCAGTGGGGATTGGACAGACAGCTTTGCTAATCTTGGCTGGGTTCACGCATATTTTGGCAGGACAACTGGCTATAGGCTGGTCTAGGATGGTGTTGGCTAGGAAAACTGAACTCTTCTCCATGTAGGAGTCTCTCATCCTCTAATGGGCTAGCCTGGGATTAGTCATATGATGATCTCAGGATTTCAGGAGAGAGAATGTGAAAGGCCCCTTGAGGGCTAGGCCCAGTACTAGGCCCTGTCACTTCTGTCTCATTCTATTATCCAAAAGTCACAAGGTCAGCCCAGATTCCAGGGATAAGGAAGAGTTATGTTTGTCAGGGTTTCACTAGAGAAGCAGAATCACTGGAAGGCTAAATAAATAAATAAACAAGTACATAGATGTCTTTGTATATACATCTATTATATAGCTGATTAAACAGTGTGTGGGAGGCTGTTGCTTCTGTGCCTGGTGCTGGAGCCTGAAGTCTGAAGATAATGACCATAGTCAAGAAGGAAAGATGGATGTGAAGTGGAAAAATAAAGAGAAACTAGAGCCGGTGAGAATGGGCCACAAGTACAGCCATTTCTCACTGCCTCCAAGCCCCAACCTTCAGTGATAGGTGAACTGCAGGAAAAGCTGTCTTTCTTCTTCATGGAACTAAACATATACCTGGCCTGGGAGTCAGAAGACTTCAGGCATAAAAAAGAATATCGCTGCCGCTTCCTTACTTCAGATACACTGACCTTTGTCTATGCAAGGAATAGAATTCTAGGAAACAGTAGCTCCGAATTAGCTAATTTAATACGATACAAATCCACCACAGACACTTTGCAAAGGTGGGTATGGGGCCAGGGAAGAATTTTGTTCATTTTTGCACTCAATTCACTCTGCCCGATAAAGACAGAAAATGAACTAAACAAGATTCTTGCCCTTGGAGGGTTCATAATCTAGAGAATATGAACTTAATTTTGTTCCAGATTTTTAGTTTTTTTTCCTTTACTTCCCTGGATTATTATAAGGATCAGAAAGAACATATATGTGAGAAAGCTTTATAAAATACACAAATTAATATAATCTTTATGTAAAGTACACACTTTTACTAAGGACTACAAAGTATTACAAGGAAAAAAATAACCCATAATTTGGTCAGTTTACAGTGAAAACACAGCAATGGGAATTTTGACCCAAACGTAATCTTTGAGACTAGATTGTCTCATATCCCCTACTAATATGTAGGCTTGGGCAAATTACCTAACCTTTCTAATACACTTTCTTAATCTATAGAACGGGATAATTGTAGGTGGCTGAAAGGATTGAATGAGATAAGGAGAAAATGTCTGTACAGTACACAGCACAATGCTTGAAATACAACAAGGACTCTAATTATTCCACAGAAGGCCATTACTGAAACAAAAACTATCATTTTATTCCTGTAGATATGGGGTTTCCTATTCTTTCTGTATGTTAGAATATTAGATTAGGTTAAATAATATTATATCTAACATAAATATAAGATAGAGAAGTTTCAAAGGACAAGGTTTAGGTGGAGGACAGGAACATAGCCATGACCTCCTTGGTGTCAGCATCAGATGCACATAAGTGAAACTCTGAGATAATGCATTTGCCGCCCAGAGATGGAGATCCCCTATTTAGGCAGCTCCTGACATAAGACTAGAAATGTCAGCATCTTCACTATCACACCTAGAGCCTACACTCATCATTATCTGAATCTGAGATATTCCTGAAAATATTTTGGATAGCAATTTTGGGAAGAGTTAGCCTATATTCTATTTCCGATTCTTTAAATAGGAAAAATAATAATCTATTCCATATTCATACAAAATATCTAATCAGTTGTCCTAAATATCACCAGCAATACTCTTCGACTTATATAACAACTCAAGTATGTCTTCATAATATAGTAATGTGCTGCATAACTATACTTCAGTCAACAACAGACCGAATATATGACAGTGATTCCTTAAGATTATTTTTTAAAAGATAATGTGTGCATTATAGGAAACTGAAAACATGAGAAGCAAAGAACAAAGTCACCTACAATCACAAGCAGTTTTCTAAGATTATAATACTATAGTTTTACTGTACCTTTTCTATGCTTAAATACACAAATACTTGCCATTGTGTTACAGCTGCCTACAGTATTCAATGCAGTCACATGCTGTACAAGTTGGTAGCCTAGAAGCAATAGGCTACACCATGCAGCCTAGGAGCATAGTAGGCTATACCATCTGGGTTTGTGTAAGTATACTCGGTGATGTTTACACAACTATGAAATCACCTAAGGACACATTTTTAAAAATGTGTCTGTCATTAAGTAATGCATGACAGTATAAGCATTTAAAGCACTAATTATCTAATTTCCTCAACACATAATGAGCTCATCAATGGTATATTCATATGCAGCACTCAAGGATACTCTACAGTATCAGATATAAATTATGTTTTCCTTCTACACTGCAAATAACATCCACTGTAATGTAGATAAACAAGGACACACTATGTTAAAGATACATCATAACACTTAGCAAAATAACTTGATAAAACAAGGCAATTAAGAAATACTTGTTCAGGACCAGCCTGGGCAACCTGGTGAAGCCCCCTCTCTACAAAAAAAAAAAAAAATACAAAAATTAGCCAGGCATGGTGGCACGTGCCTGTGGTCCCAGCTACTCTGGAGGCTGAGGTGGGAGAATCGCTTGAACTTAGGAGGTGGAGGTTGCAGCAGTGAGCCGAGATTGCACCACTGCACTTGAGCCTGAGTGACAGAGTGAGACCCTGTCTCAAAAAAAAAAAAAAAAAAGAAGGAAGGAAGGAGAAAGAAAAGAAAAGAAAGGAAGGAAAGGAAAGAAAGGAAGGGAAGGAAAGAAAGGAAGGGAAGGGAAGAAAGGAAGGGAAGGGAAGAAAGGAAGGGAGGGAAGGGAAGGGAGAAGAGGGGAGGGGAGGGGAGGGGAGGGGAGGGGAGGGGAAAAAATCAAAGAGAAGAGTTACTTTCCAATTGCCCAGGTGATATTTGGTAGTGGGAAGAGAGAAAGGGGGCTGTGATCTTGGTAGCAGGTTGGTGATGGGTGAAGTTGGAGGGAGAATGAGCAAATGAAGGAGTTAAGTCATGTGGTACATGCCAGAAGTTTGTCCAGGTCTAAATTTGAGGAGCAGATGAACAGTCTTCTCACCTTGGCACTCAACAGTCAGTCAGTGACTAAGAAGCAAGGCCTGCAGCAATAAGACAAACCCCAATTGCCTTTTGTTGAATAGGCAATCCTTCAGGATGGATAGCATTCCCTTAGCTTGCAGCTATAAAGTTCCTAATAATAGGATTGTACCTGTAAATGTATTTTGGAGTGTGATACTTCTGTTTATGTCATAATCACTGCCATTTATGATATCAGTCCTTTCCCGTGCATGCTCTAAAGTATATTTTAAACATTGGCCACTGAGTATTCAGGATTGCTCTTCTTTTTCTTCCTCTTCTGCTAACCAACAGTGATTATTAAGTTGGACAAATTTCAACATATTCCTTAACTATAGACACACACACGCACACACACACACACACACACACACACACACACACACACACACTATAAACCTTGGCAACTTCTGTGATTTTTTTGTTTTGAAATTACGACTGCCCCAAAACATTGTTAGTCAGCAACTAATTGCAGAATCGATTTTCTAGAAGATATTTTTATTTAATAATATGGAGAAGATGAGATCTATAATGTGCAACCCATTTAAATGATGAAAGCGGGGACTCATCCACTTGGGAAAAGGTTGGAACTAGGTCTGCAGTGTACTCCGCATCCTCTCCTCTAGATATCAAAGATAATGTACATGCTTTGGCGACAGATGCATGGCAGATTCATTATAGCAGGCTTTGATTCAGAGTGAATTTGCAGAGAAATTGTTTGCAATCTTTAGATGATGAGAATTCAGAAAGTGAAAGATACCTATATTTTTGCCCAGCTCCACAGATTGCTCTGTAATAAAGACTTGTCTGATATCCCTGATATTTAAGAGAAAGCCAAATAGACACATCAATGCATTATATTTCACAGTTCCTTAATCTGTTTGAAGAGATGGACACAAAGATATACACAAAGGACACATTTTCAGACCTTTGTGAATTCCCAAGTCTATGAGTACTTCTACAGCATATGATTTTTCTACAGCAGGCAATGCATTTGAAGTTTAAAAATTAATGTGAAATTTTCAGAGCCTTACTAAGAGTGATTGCCAACTTGATAGTGTATTGAACAGAAAGCAAAACCACAAGGAAACCCGGATGTTGGCCAGTAACACAAATCATATTTGTGTCTCAAGAAAAGAACAAATTGTCAGAAGCCGCTAGTCCTCAAAAGGCACTTACCACTTACCACTTACCAGTTTCAGTTTCAGCTGAAACTGAAAACACGAAATCTTTGGAAACCAGGAATCCAGGCTACTAGATTGTCAGCTCCTCAGAAACCTCTGTAGTTGGACCATGTTGCTCACCTTCCTGCAGAAATTCTTCAACATTATGAAGATTTCAGATTATAAGCATAATATTACAGGGCAATATTTTAAATCCTCATTTAAAATGGAAGTTGAAGACAGTAACAAACACACCGCCTTCCTTAAGAAAACCAGTTTTGCATTCTCCAAAATGTAGGGAGCAACAGAGAAGTTTCTCTTGTAAATTGCCAGTGAACCGGAAACCACACTGTGGCTTTCATACTCATCGGCTCCCTTTCAACTCTCCCTCCTACCCCACCAACACCAAGCTGGCCACTAGGGGGTGCTGCTCCCATTCTAATATTTCTGCCCAAGCACCAATAATGGATTGTTCCTCTTTCATCTGAGATTTACAGTAGCACAGCTACTATATTTTTTGAAAGTATAAAATATGTTTAAAATACTTAAAATATTTTAAATATTTTATAAATTATTTAAAATATTTTAATTTATTTATGTATTAGATATATTTAATATATTTGTAACACTATAAATATATTTAGTGATATATTTATAAATGTTATACATATATAATATTTAAAATATTTTATAAACTATTTTGAAAATGAAATTTTTTTTGAAATATTTGAGCAAAATTTTGCGAAAAGCACCAGGATAAAAAATAGAGATGAGAATGAAAAGTTATTAGTGAATGGATCACAAAATTACATTGACAACTACTTCCGAAAGGTCATGTTGTAGGACATTTGGGCATTTTCCTAGGGCAGTGCAGAACCATGGAAGAGTTTTAACCATGGAATAACCTAACTTCTATTGTCAAAAGAGCATTCTGGCTGGCATATAAAGACTAAATTAGAGAGGTGTACTACTTCTCCAACTATCTGACATCAGCTGGGTGTCCAATAATTCTATTCAATTCTGATGCTATCTACCTGGAGTTGTAGTCAGTTCCTACAGGTTAAAAAGCTTAGTCCCAGAAGACTACCCCCACGTCAGACACCAACACAAGTTCCGGGCGACCTGTACTTCTGACTGACCATCTGTAAATCAGACATTCCCACAACTCCCTACTCAGGTTTGACAGTTCACTAAAATAGCTCGCATTACTCAGGAAGGCACTTTACTTACCATTACTAGTTTATTATAAAGGATGAAACTCAGAAACAACCAAATGTAAGAGACGCATAGGGCAAAGAAGGGAACGGGATGCAGAGCTGTCATTCCCTCTCCAGGCACGTAAACCTCCTAGCATACCACCCTGCCATTACCTCGAGATGTTCACCTACATGAAAGCTCCGTGAACCTTGTCATTTGGCAGTTTCATTATGTAGGTAGGAGTGGTTGATTACATCTTTGGCCATTGGGGATTAACTTAAACTCTAGCCTCTCTGCCTTCCCAGGAGATTTGGGGGTTGGGCTGAAAGTTCCAGGTTTCTAATTAAGACTTAATCTTTCTGGTTACCATCGCCAATCTTAAAGCTATATAGGGGCCCACCAAGAGTTACTTCACTAGAACAAAAGATACCACCATCTCCCTTATTACTCAGGAAATTCCAAGGGTTTTAGGAACTCTGTGCCAGGAACCAGGGACAAAGACCAAATATTTTTCTGTGGCACCACAGCCACTGTGCACCTGTGCTCTGATTGATGAATCATAGTGATATTTGGGGTTCCAAGAATCAGTGTTAGTCAGTACATAATAATCTTCAAAATTGAAGTTATTTCTCCAGTGCCTGATTTCTGAGGTAAAGGGTCAAAAATCCCTTGGGGGAAGGCTAGCAGTATGATCATGGAAATGGCCTTTCTCAAGAATATCCAACATCTTTTTATTCAAAACATTCTAGGTGTGGAAACCGACTCAGGTCTGGAACTGGATGGAAGACTGGGATTTTCTAATGTGGAGGTTCAGAGCAGATTTCTGTTAGCCTTCACCTTGCTTGGAGTTCTGTGATTGTATAAATCAAGGACTTTAGTAGGTTGCTTATCAGTTTTATTCCTGTAAACTCCACAAAATAGTCACAACGATAAATCTCTGCATATTACCCCTTTCTTTAGGTCTAACTAACAAACCCACTCTGCTGCCTTTGCAAATTAGCAGAATCACATTCTTTAGGGCACTGTTCTGGGGGATCCTCTTTATTCCCCTGAGTTCAGGGAGCCCATTTTTATTCAGCTTTTCCCTCAAGCCCTTCCAGCTTACTAAGGACAGACAATAAACCATGTTTTAATGATTCAAGTGTGCTCCTCACCAATCTGATTATCATGGCAAGAGTGAATGGAGAGCCTTCTGGGCTGCAGGGTGGTGAAGGTGGATGGGAGGGATGCTTATCATATTCAATTCAACATGGATGTCCTCTGAAGTCTTTGAATTTCTTCCTCAACCTCATGCAAAGGAATTTCCTGCCTTGTAATATCACTTAATGAGACATTCATTGCAGGCTTGTATTTGCTGGTTCAGCCAGCACACTTTTACAATCACAGTTGATTGCCTGAGCCAGCTCAATGAATGGCAACACCTGCATCAAAACATAAGCTATCTGAAAAATTCCCTCCTAAACAAAGAACCTTCAAAATCTATTTTCATTAATATTCTCCAGATTTTTTTATGGCGTGACATGAATTAGTAAATGCCTGAAATTCCTTGTGAATGGAACTCTTATTTTTTTTTTTCTACTCTGGTTCTGTACTTTGTTTTGAATTCTGGTTACTAGCCAAGCTACATATAAGACTTAGGGCATGATTCTTAGCTTTCTTCTGCAAGGGAGGTGAGCTACTATGGCAAAGGCAAGCAGGGGTGAGTATTTCGGAAGATTTTCAGGGCTCTGAGGGTGCCCCAGTGTTGCTCTTCCAATTGTCAGGATCCGAATTTTTCTTGATGATTGTCCTAATTTACCCATGAGATATGGTGAAGTTTTAAATTCAACCAACATTGTAATAAGGCAGCCCAATAATCTCCGTGTTTGTTTTTCAGGAACCTCAGGCTCTAGCAATCATTGGAAAGGTTCTGAGTATTGTGCTGTGCTTTTGGGGAAGAATTTTAAGATTTGAACGTGCCTTTCTTTCATTTTATTAGTTACTGCCTTCAAGAACAATTGTCCAGCCCCCATACACCAGAGATTTGCAAGGGAATACAAACCCTCAGAAATGAGCCGTCTCATCACTACCTGCCATGGATTGTCACCTTCACATCCTGGAATCGGCACAGAAGTTTTGTCTCATTGCAGCTTCTTCCACAATCTTTTCCAGTTATTAAGGACAGCCAGTGGAGCACATTTTAGTGATTCCAGTGCTGCTGTCACATGAATCTAATTATCATGGCACAAGAAAAAGGAGAGTCTTCTGAACTCTGTTGTGATAGTAGTGAGAGGGTGAGTGGCAGGGATGCTTATTATAGATCAAATCCAACATGACTGTCCTCTGAAAATCTGGGAATTTGTTTCTTAACCTGATGAAAATGAATAATTGAAGTTTAAAAAATATCATTTAATACAGTCAGTCCTTTTAAAACCACCATGTTTCCCAGAGGCACTATTGCCTCCCACTAACTCTTTGATACTAGTATCTGAATTAGTCAGAGTTCCTTGGCTGTAAGCAATAGAAACCAGCTTTGGTTCATCTAAGTTGAACAGGCTATTTGCTGAAAGAATACTGAGTTAAAGCGCTACTCAACCTCGGGAAGGACCAGAATTGGGGAAGCCCCACTTAACTCTGCAGATGTCTAAGTGTTCCCATTGGATGACTCAAGTCCAACGGTCTTCAATTCCTATGTCCCCACCCAAGATTCAAATTCTCCAGAGGATATGATAAGCCTAGCTTGGACATCCACTCTTGTGGCAGGGTAAAGGAGGGGAATGTCTCATGACTGGTACATTTCAGAATC
This sequence comes from Nomascus leucogenys, assembly GCF_006542625.1. Taxonomy (NCBI): domain Eukaryota; kingdom Metazoa; phylum Chordata; class Mammalia; order Primates; family Hylobatidae; genus Nomascus; species Nomascus leucogenys. Next base: position 123,617,096 of record NC_044382.1, read on the forward strand.
AGAAGCCAAAGATGTCCTCTGAGTTAGGTCCCTGCAGTGACCAGGTGGCACATACATGTGAACATATACACACATCCACATGCATGCAAACAAAATAGTGGCCTTTTAACTTTCCATTTTAAATGCAAAGATTAGAATACTCATCATGTACTTTCTGTTATGTGGTCGATCTGAAGTAATTTTGGGAAAATATTTTACAAAGACAAAGGATTGAAATGTATTTTTACCTTATACTTCAGTTTTTTGGTAATCTAATTTACTATTACCTCCTACCACCCCTTGGGCAATGGTACAAAGAGGACAGCCAATCTCTGACTTGTCCAGCTGCTAGAAGTTTAGCCAATAACCACTATATCTCCACCCACCTTGCCTGCTGGAATGTTACATGCCGAGACTGACCAATGAGCTTAGCACAGTGGCATATTGAGCATCATCCTTCCAGTTCTGCAAAAGGTAGCCCTGACTTAAACAAAGGAACCGATGGCAAGACAAGCCTGGCTAAGGGATTCTGTGAGGCTATGATCTGCTCAGCCCAGATACAGGGGTTCCTGAGTTTCCTTGCTTTGTTCAGCTCCTGTGTTTGTAAGGCTAGACCTGCAGTGACTGTTCAGTAGATTTAGAAAAAGAAGGGGCTGCTGATTCTACCACATCCCCTGTCTAGCCCTTGAGACTACCCTGACAGTCTGAAAAGGCCTCTAAAACTGGGCCCCACCTGTACTTGATGTTGCTGGTATTTCTGTAGGTACAAGGGGCTTCTTAGTGGACATAAATCTGTAATAATTTAAGTAGTGGAGGATCAGGATTGTTTTGCTTTTAGCAAATCTTTAATTTTAATTTTTTTTTTTCAGATCTCGTTGCAAATCTTTAGAGAGGAAAAGTGAATTCCCAGTATCTGAATGGGTGAGAGCAAGTCATGCTAAGATTGGGACCTAATTTTAACCAGCGGGAGTTAGGCAAGAAAACTTCTGAGTAGAGACTGCTCTAGATAACATAAACGAATGAATGGAGTCCTCCTGTTTCACTCTCTGCTAATCCTGATACTTTCCCTCAGGGGCCTTGAGCACAATCACAACTCAGTAATTATTTCTCAGCTTATTGGTCTTAGGCCAGTCTAATATGTTCTAGCTGGAAAGCCCATGGGAGTTGGGATTTTTCTACATTTACTCGCCATTGGATCCCCAGCACCCACCTACTGCCTGGCACACAGAGGGCACTCAGTGAATACTTTTTTTTTTTTTTTTTTGAGATGGAGTCTCGCTCTGTCACCCAGGCTGGAGTGCACTGGCGCGATCTCGGCTCACTGCAAGCTCCGCCTCCCAGGTTCATGCCATTCTCCTGCCTCAGCCTCTCCGAGTAGCTGGGACTACAGGTGCCCGCCACCACGCCTGGCTAATTTTTTTGTATTTTTAGTAGAGATGGGGTTTCACCGTGGTCTCGATCTCCTGACCTCATGATCCGCCTGCCTCGGCCTGCGTGAATATTTCTTGATTGCTTATGTAGCAGGGTTATACATTGAACTCACACTGGATTTAAAGGTGCAGAATTGCTGCATTTTCTCAAACTGTTCTGCTCTGGCCTTCCTCACGAACCCCCCCATCCTCTTGGGTAATACCTTATCTAGGGTACAAAGATACCTTAGATGTGACCATTGAAAGATGTTGCTGGGCACGGTGGCTCAAGCCTGTAATTTCAGCACTTTATGAGGCCGAAGAGGGTGGATCACTTGAGGCTGAGAGTTTAAGACCAGCCTGGCCAACATTGTCAAACCCTATCTCTACTAAAAATACAAAAATTAGCCAGGCGTGGTGGCACGTGCCTGTAGTCTCAGCTACTCAGGAGGCTTAGGCACGAGAATCGCCTGAACCTGGGAGGCAGAGGCTGCAGTGAGCCAAGATCACGCCACTACTACACTATAGCCAGGCCCACACAGTGAGAGTTGGCCTAAAAAAAAAAAAGATGTTTCAGTTTCTTTTAGTTTAAATAATGTAAGTAGACAGAGCTGGTTTACATAGTGTGTGTGCGTGTGTGTGTGTGTGTGTGTGTGTGTGTGTGTGTGTGTGTTCATGTATGCCATCCTCTTTAGGTAAATGCTTAGTCTTCCTGAGCACTTTGTCCCTTTCCTGCGACCTTCTCTAAAATTATATCTGGGTGTAGGACCAGGTGCTTTGGCAGAAGGATGAAACCATTGAATCCAGGAAGTGTCCTCCGGAGTGTCCTCTGGTGTCTCAGTGGTGTCTCTTGAGTTCTGGCCACATCCTGCCCTGCAGGCATGAGTGGCTGATGCCTGGGGCTGGTGGAGCTCAGTTTGTGATCCACTGGCCCAGTTCTTCTGATTGGGTCAGGGCCTGGCAGAGCCTCTGCTGCAGCCTCACCTGGGCTCTTGCCAGTGCTATGGACCCTCTGCATCTCTGCCACATGCCTCATCCAAACCTCGAGCTAAGCAATCTACTGCACAGCCTCTGAAGCAGGATGGCTTCTTTCCTACCATGCCAACATCCACTGAGGCTGCCTGCTCTGAACACAGCCTTCTTCACAGGGTCCCCTGTGTTGTATAGGAATCTCTGGGTCCTGACACCTGGGAACTAATAGAGAATTGGTAAAGTTAATCCCAGCCCTCCCTGTGTCTAATGAGGCTACACAATAGATTAGTAAACCTCCCTGTTGGTGTGGGGCAAATGCAGAGATAATTGCGTCTTTCGAGTTCCAAACATCAGTTGGATGAGCATCTGCCCCTTAATTCATCTACCACGCTTCCAGGTAAAGCCTGTAGAGGAGAACTGGGGCTCCCTGCCTTTTTCATTCTCTTCTCATAATTCCCCAGGCCTAGAGCTTTGGGCTGTCGACTCTTATGTCATATTTTCCTCCAACTTGACTGCAGCCTCATAGCTGAAATAAAATGGCAGACAGCACACTGTAGAGAAAAAAGTGCCCAAATTACAGATGAGGAATTTTAAATTGGGAAAGACTAAAATATTATATATTTTGTAAATAGATGGCTCCCTTCAGGCTTTCACTAATATTACAGTTTAAACTTTATTTTGCTATAAGATGCAAAATAAATGCTATGAGAGCATCTAATGTGGAAGTGAGTTATTGACCTAGTCAGGGCAGTCAGAGAAGGGAGGAAGTGAAAAGCAAGCTAAGGACTATAGATTGTGCTAAAAGAATAGGGAAGTGTTTTCCCTGTGGAAGAAACAGCATGCCTAGGTGTCTTGTGGTCAGAAGGTGGCCCGTTACTATTCATTTTACCTTCAATGATGGTTGATTGTCAATTTAACATATGAGAAGGATATAATCCGACCATAGGCTGAGCTAGGGCTAATGAGGACAAATGGCAATGAAGACATTTTCTAATTGCAATCTCCTGTATAGTTCCAGTCTGATGGAGAATGATTTGTTAAATTAGTAGAGCTTGGTATCATTTTGTTAAATGATTCTCTGATAATGTTAACTTTTCTGCAAACTAGAAAGTAGAAAATTATTTTTTTTGAAAACAATGATTTCAAGGAGGCAATATGGCTTAAAGCAAAGAAATATTTTTAAATTCATAATAGGAATATAAAGCTGACCTTAAAAAATTTTTTATAGTGCTAAAATTTTATTTTCCTCTTTAGAGGCATTGACTCAGTTTGATCTTTACAGAATATGTGTGAAATATAATATAATAATCATTTAGATTAAAGAGGCTTATGATTAAAAACAGATGGATAAAATGTTTTATTGTTGGGCATTTTTATATTTATGCTGACTAAGTATTACTTTTTAACTTGTCTCCAAAGGTCCTGACAAAATGATGACAGCCCATCTCTTGTGAAAATTCAGCCCATCAGACAGTGTGAGAACATGAGCTCAGAATTTCATCTGATAGTTACCCATCTTTAATTCATTTTAGAATATGATACACATAAGTGGAAAAAAAACAAAACCCGATGACTAATGACTCATTCTTTTCTTGCCTTTACCTTTACTCTCAAAATAGCTTTTTGGAATTCTGCGACTTGTGTGGTATAGAATCTGACCCCATCAAGAAAGGCACAGAAAGTTTATATGTTAATCACCATCAGAATATCAATATGACTAGATAACTGCACACTGACGTTTCTGAAGAGATAAAATAAAATTTGGTATGTTGGCAATCCCCAGATGGCAATCATTTGTTATCTGCCCAATATATAAATTTGTCAACATACAGCTGATTAAGCAAGAGAAAGAAAAATATCCACCAGTAATTTAACATATGTTATATTCAATATTGAGTGTGGATACTTTGTATTTTATGTATTTGCATAATTCCAGTGGAGAATAGGGTAAACTTTTATTTTTGAGGTTATAATATTTGTGATGAAAATGAACCTGTCCCTTATTCCTCACTCACTGGTTACATGTGATGAAGTAGCTAATCTTCAAAGTGAGTGAACTAAGTTTTCTTCTTTTTTTTTTTTTGAGACGGAGTCTCACTCAGTCACCCGGGCTGGAGTGCAGTGGTGCGATGTCAGCTCACTGCAAGCTCCACTTCCCGTGTTCACGCCATTCTCCTGCCTCAGCCTCCCGAGTAGCTGGGACTACAGGCGCCCACCACCACGCCAGGCTAATTTTTTGTATTTTTATTAGAGATGGGGTTTCACCGTGTTAGCCAGGATGGTCTCGATCTCCTAACCTCACGATTCACCTGCCTCGGCCTCCCAAAGTGCTGGGATTACAGGCGTGAGCCACCACGCCCGGCCGCATTGAGCTTTTTTCAGGCTAAACCATAATAAGTTTATGGCAAAGACAGTTTCTGAATTATGATCTACTATACATATATATGTATATGTACATACATATATATGTATATATATATTTGGTTTGAAAATTCGCTTCAGAAATTTGATGTGAGGAAAAAAAGAAATAGGACAAGATAATGTATTAAAGGTGAAAATGATAAAATGCTAAGGTGCAGAGAATAATCTCACATGAGCTTTCTTAATACTTGGGAATAAAACATAACAACATGTTGTTCTTATATAACTCCGGTCTAGCTAATGGTATGTTGTCTGTGTGTGGCACTACATAATACTGTGTTTTCCCTAAACCCGTGCATGATACTTTACACTAATTTATAAAAAGAAAGCACGTTCCCATGGACTAATGCAAGAATACACACTGCAGTAGGTAGACAAGCTCAGGGGGCAGAAGTCAAACAATGAAGCTCTTTTTGAGGAACTGTGGTCACAAGGTGAGGTCCTGCCACAGTATATGACCAGAGCCGCAAACAGTTGAGACAACTGAGAATCTTTGGGGAAGGTGGTATGCAGAGTTAAGCTTGGGTATGGGTGTGAGGGGCAAAATGTGTGTGAGGGGCAACCATGAAGTGATATGCAAGATTTAACTCATGTGCCAAAAGTAAGTGTGATCCTCTCTACCCTCAGGGTTGTAGCCTAAGAAACCAATGTGCCGGGGCACAAAAGATTCTCTTGACCTCCTCCTTTGTTATTACTCAGCATATTCTTTTGAATATACTGGGGTGGAAAATTTTTTAGATTTAGGGGGACAGAGGATTTTAAGGAACTGCCAAATGCCATTGGATGGGGAGTAATTTATCTTTTTTTTTTTTATCGTATTGCTATATTTTTTCTTTTTAGAGAAAGAAGGGGAAAGAGAAAGGAGATTATTATAAAATAATGAGGGATTTTCTTGCATATCTTCGGTAAATTTATTTTAAAATATTATATACCTCATATATGTATGCTCCTAAGTATAAAGCATGTCTACTCAAAAATTTATAATTTACATAACATTACCAAGTTGTTCTTAAAACAAGAAAGGTAGCTAATTTCTATCTGGACTACAGGTCTTGTGTGATTGGTTCATATGGAATATGTTCATAGTGCCCATGTCAAGTCTGGGGATGGATAAAAATAGGAAAACGAAATACATGGACAAAGCATAAATCTTGGTGTCAATATGCATAACAAATGAAAGCTTTAATTGCATCAAAAAATGAATATAGTATAGATGTAAGGAGCTGGCACAACTCAACGCTCAATATGTGCAATCTGTCAGAGGATAGAGCTGCCACAAAAGCTACCATTATGAGCATTTACTGTGTACCAGACCTGCCAAATAGCTTTACACATATATCTTGCTTCTTTCTCAGGATGGTCCTATTACAGGGAAATTACTATTTTCCACTTTTAATATAGAGAGGTTTAGAGAAGTTAGATAAGTCAATTAAGGTCACACAGCTAACAGTAGCAAAGCCAGATTTTGAAACCATGTCTGTCCAACACCAGATTCTGCACTCTTAATTCCTTAACTCTCTTTTGTATGTTTTCTGCAAAAGTAAAAAAGGAATTGAAATGAATGTACTGTGCTTACATTGAAACTATTACACCAAGTCTGTTACTTGACCGAAACACACACACATACACACACACACACACAAACACACACACACACACACACACAGCATAGCCCTTACTGACTTGTACACATACACCAACTTACTCAGCTGAATGAGTAGTTCTTTATTGTCTTTTATCTGTTGTCTTCCTTTACCTCCCTTCTTGACTGTCATCCTTCCCATCTGACTTTGCCTTAACTCCACTATTCCCAGCGCTTTCACCTGAATCCCACCTTTACTTTTCTCCTTTCACAAAGGCAAAGACTTTGATGCTGGGGGTAAAAAGAAGAGAACCTGCAACCCCTAGCTGCCTCGTCCTCCCCACGCATAGGCCATTCAGCTGTGTCTGAGGCATCTTCTCGTTTCCCCGACAGCCTGCTTGCCACAATCCCCAAGCCCTCCTCCAGCTCACAGGCAAAGATACCTAGAGTAATCTCAGTTTAGTTTTCCTCTACATTGTAGTTTATCCTGGTTTATGTCCTCCAAGACATAGCTCCACTATCTGTTTTTCTTTCCTAATGAGGTTGGAACACGAGAAATGAGGTGCAGGGGGAAAACTTTCCTACATTTAGATGGTTTCTAGAGTGTGTCAAACTGCCAGAAAGAAATGAGGCTTGTTAAAAGAGTACTCAGTAAGTGGGGCTGTTCACCTAACAGTGCCTCCTCTGGGTATCAGAGTCATGACTGCATCAGGCAGGTGAGATCCACGACTTGTCTATATTCCACAGTGCCCTAGGAGTCGGGGCAGGAGGAGGGTTCTTCAACTTCACGTTTCATTAAAACGCTGTATTAGTCTGTTTTCACACTGCTATAAAGATACTACCCAAGACTGGGTAATTTATAAACAAAGGAGGTTTAATTGATTCACAGTTCCACAGGCTTAACAAGAAGCATGGCTAGGAGGCCTCGGGTGAAACTTACAATCACGGCAGAAGGCGAACGGGAAGCAGGCACCTTCTTCACAAGGCGCAAGAGGGCGTGTGTGTAGGAGGAACGGTCAAACTCTTACAAAACCATCAGATCCTGTGAGTACTCACTATCACAAGAACAGCATAAGGAAACTACCTCCACGATCCAGTCATCTCCCACCAGATCCCGCCCTCAACACGTGGGGATTATGGGGATTACAGTTTGAGATGAGATTTGGGTGGGGACACAGAGCCAAACCATATATCAAACACCAATAGCATTTTTAAGTAATGATTACATCAACACTATAAAATAAGAAATAATTTAGCTATGCTTATTTATAAAAAACAAACAAATGCTATATAATGTTCCTGATGTAAATGTCCAATTCTTTCATAACTTAAGAATAGCTTTACAACATTGTTGGCTAAGAATAGCTAAGAGAGTAGTCTAGTAGTCTCTGTTCTGCTTAAGTAAATGTTTCTTCTATAACACATTATCTGAATTCTGCTTATCTTTGATTTTTAATGATTCACAGGCTGTTCCTGTTCCATACTGAGATGTCACCTCTCTGTGTGAGGGCCCCTATTGCTAGTCAGTAAATGATCCCTATCTGCAACTACTTAAAGTTCAGATTTTAAACAACAAAAGTCATTGTCATAGAATTGCCAATGTGTCTTTTCAATATACTCACCAAGATGCCTGGCACTAAGTACTTGTTGCTCCAAGAATAGCATCAGGCAAGTAATAGGGGCCTAGTAAAATGAGGTTAAGGAGAAAAAAAAAAGCAATTTCTTAGAAGGATGGAGGGGTTATGGGTAGCTTATAATTCCTAAAGGCAAGAAATTCAACTAGCCTCCCCAAGTTACTCTGTCCACAGTCACAGGATCTCTTGTTTCCAATTTTCTCTGGGCAAACGCTTCATTCTCTCTCTTCCAGGCTGGCTCTCTCTGCTTATTCCAGCGCATGGGAGGATATAGCCACTGCACCAGCCCTAGTTGTTCTTCCCTTCCAATTCGTACATTCAATAAAGACTTAGAGTTTATGTGTGCCTAATCCACATTTGCAGGAAAATGAACAGATTGACCAGCAGAAATTAGGTTTCCATCCGGTCCAACACACCAAGGGAGGGGGCCAACATGGGAGCCCACGAGAGAAGGAGGTGAGGAAGGGTTCTCAAAGGAGAACGGTAGGATGAGGAGAACAATGGGATAAATGGCTTCACTTCTTTTTGATCGCTCTGTTCTGCATACTTGTATACTCTTGGGCAGGACAAATAATTTTTTTAAACCAGAGCCCAAGAGGCAAACTGATCAACCACTGGGCTTAATAATGGATGTTAGGACATGTCCCATGTATTACCATTAAACATGCTCCTGATAATACCTTTTCAAGGGTATAGCTGTTTAACGATGGTATCCTCTTGGTTCAGAGACATAGAAGCAAGAGGGGAGAACCAAACCTCTTTGTTCATGAGCCAAGAATGAAAGGAACAGCAATTAAAAGAAGTTAGTTGTATCTTATTCCCCCATTCTCGGTTGTTGTCTCTTACCAGGATTTAAATTCCATCCAAGGGAAGCTCTCCCCCTGACATAGTGGAGGCCAGAAGTCAGTCAAATAATGTTTTTAGAGTCAGTTAAATGTGAAATTATAGAAAATACATATATACCTTAAACATTTTATTTAATGTTTGTTTTATTTTGTTTTGTTTTGTTTTTTGAGACACAGTCTTGCTCTGTCACCGAGGCTGGAGTGCAGTGGCACGATCTCGGCTCACTGAAAGCTCTGCCTCCCAGGTTCACGCCATTCTCCTGCCTCAGCCTCCTGAGTTGCTGGGACTACAGGCACCCACCACCACGCCTGGCTAATTTCTTTTTGTATTTTTAGTAGAGACGGAGTTTCACCATGTTAGCCAGGATGGTCTCGATCTCCTGACCTCATGATCCACCTGCCTCAGCCTCCCAAAGTGCTGGGATTACAGGTATGAACCACTGCACCTGGCCTAAACATTTTATTTTAACTTAAAACATGTAAATGCATATTCATTAGCAAATCTTTCGATGCAGCCCTGAGGCCTTTTCTTTGAATACAGAATCATTGTTTGGTATTTTGTTCCACATTCCTTCTCTAAACCACATTTATTTTTTCTGATCTCCAGATATGGTTTATTTAAAGTGGAATGAAGATTTAAAGACTCATAAAAGAGTACAAAACAGTAGATGTTCACGAATTTTTCTCTTTCAAGAACATTTTTTAGTGACTTATCTTCATTGACTTTCTAAAATATTCAATGTGGTTGTCATAGAAACAATCATTCCTTTTCTTTTGCCCTCATATTTCACTGGGAAACATAATCATTAATTAAAATATGTAAATAGAGTGACAAGTACAATTGTCATGAACAGGTGTGAGAACTAGCCCCGCAGTCTCTCAGTAAGGATGCAGCTCAGCTGAGCGGAGGGGAGTTTTGAAGCGTGCACAGGAGCAGTGTCTTCTCAAACTTGAGTGTGCCTCAGAATCACCTGGAGGTCTTGTGAAAACACACGTTGCAGTGTTTTAGCAATTCCAGGAGGTCTGGGTTAAGCAAATCCAGGAGGCCTGAGAATTTGAATTTGTATTAACTTATTGGGGCTGCCAATGCTTCTGGTCTGGGGGCCATACTCTGAGAACCACTGTTCTAATGAGTGACCCAGTAGCTATGAGCATTCAGCAGGTCATGGCAACAGTTTGAATGCTTTTCAGAGTGACTGGAGAGTGCCAGGCAATCCAGCAGGCTGATTACATAAAGTTTGTTATGAGGGTTTGCCCTGTGATTCTGCTTTGTCATTCTCTCCTATTGCTTATCCAGGTGATCCGTGTTTAGCTGCTGAGGCTCAGTCACCCTGGGCTCTGGTTCCATCTGCAATGGATGGCCATGTAAATGACCATGTGCTCTCGGCTAGCTATTTAATTTTAACGAACCCCAGTTTACCTATCTGTAGAAAATGGGATGATAACTTTTTTAAGGGACAAAGGACCTTGTTACTCATTGCACAGCAGGCAACACGAGCATCAACTTGTTTGTGTTGATTTCCCTTGCCACCAAGTCCCATAGGGTGACACAGTATGGGCCATATGGATGCTAGGCACACAGTGGGTTTGTATTGTAGCTAAGGAACGCTGAGCTTTGGGAATCCATTGCTTTATAGCAAGCACTAAATAAGCCTACTCTTGGTGTGAAGGAAGATTGTACCTTATCTCTCAAATTTACCAGCACATAAAATAACCTTGAGAAATTGCCCCCTAACAGAGCAATCAGGCTTGCAGTCTTGCCACACCTGGAAGAAGAGTGCCAGGGGCCCAAGGAGGACTGGCTGTTCCTGCACTGTGCACTTGTATGAAGTGCAGAATTGCTGTATCCAAGCATATTCCCATTTTACAACTCGACATCCATTGCCAAATTGCCCTTCAAAAAATTTTTGCAAGTTTTTTGTAAGTTACATTCCCAGCAAGAACCCATTTTCTTATATTCTCATATTCCCAGCAAGAACCCATTTTCTTATGTTCTTACTACACTGAGCATTATCCACCTTTTAATCTTTGCAATTTTATAGGTGAAAGACAAATTCTTGTTTCACTTATGTCTCTGTGATCAATAGTGAGATTGGACACCTTTTTACACTCATTAGTCATTTATATTTTTTCTGTTGTGAATGGCATGCGCTGGTTTTCTCAGAACTAGTTGGCTTGGATCTTCTCCTTGGACCCATGAAGAATACAGCCTGGACCTGGTCTTATGGGCTGAGTATCTATTATGAGCAAGGCTCTGGTCTGTGTCCTTGAGCTTCTCCAGAGTAGTTGGGAAAATGAACCACACTTAAGAACAGGGGAACATACAATGCCAGCCTCTGAATCCTAAGGGACGAATGTATAACACAATCATTTATTCAGTCAGCCATCACAGAGCCCCTTCTAGTACCAGGCATTTCTCCAGGCACCAGAGATATAAGAACCAGAAATATTTCTGCTCCTAAGGCACTCACTGTCTGGTAAAGAACAGGCAAGTAGAATACAGTGTGAGGAGGAGCTATGATAATAGGAGTGTACATGGGGTGCTATGGCAGCAAATCAGGAAATGATAATTTTTATCTTTTCTAATTTATGTAACTTTGTGAGTAATGAGAATACATAAGATAATATACGGCTCAAAAAACTATAAGATGTTATTATTAGGGATGGCATGATACTATGAGAGGATTGTAGTATTGGGAATCAGACATACAAGAATTGGTATCTCATTTTAGCCACTTTCTGTGTGATCTTGAGGAAGTTTCTTAATAATATCTTCTTCATAGAATCACAATGAGTCACAAAAATAATATAAAGTCCAATCTATTTGTGGGGCCTGGAGATCTACATATCATAATTATAAATATTTAAAAGTTCAAATCGAGTTAGTTATAGATCAAATGCAATTTCTATCAAAATTTCAGTTGCCTTCTTGCAGAAATTGACAAGTGGATCCTAAAATGTATATGGATATGTAAAGAACTTCAAATAGCCAAAATAATCTTGAGAAAGAAAAACAGTTGGAGGATTCACACTTATCACAAAACTCGCTACACAACTACAGTAATCAAGACATAAAAATCAAGACATTAAAAATAGACATATAAGTCAATAGAATGGAATTGAGAGGCCAAAAATAAAACATTATGTTTACAGCAAATTGTGCTAAGATAATTCAGTAGGGGAAAGATTAGGCTTTTCAATAAATGGTGCTGGTACAACTAGGTGAAGCTGAGACCCCTTCCTCACACAAACATAAATGAACTAAAAATGAACTACAGATCTAAATGTAAGAGCTTACACTATAAAACCGTCATGAGAAAGCACAGGTGTACATTTTCATGACTTTTGATTAAGAAATCTTTTTTTTTTCTTTTTTGGAGAAGGAGTTTCGCTCTTGTTGCCCAGGACTAGAGTGCAGTGACGCGATCTCGGCTCACTGCAACCTCTGCCTTCCAGTTTCAAGTGATTCTCCTGCCTCAGCCTCTGGAGTAGCTGAGACTACAGATGCCCACCACCATGCCTGGCTAATTTATGTATTTTTAGCAGAGATGGGCTTTCACCATGTTGGCCAGGCTGGTCTCAAACTCCTGACCTCGTGATCCACCCACCTCCACCTCCCAAAGTGCTGGGATTACAGGTGTGAGCCACCATGCCCAGCCTCAAAAATGGTTTCTTAAATATGAACCAAAAGCACAAAGCAACCAAAGAAAATATAAATAAATTAAACTTCAAAATTAGAAGTTCTTGTGCTTCAAAGACACTCCAACAAAAATACAAGGTCAACCCACTGAATGTGAGAAAACATTTGCAAATTATCAGGCCTCTGAGCCCAAGTGAAGCCAACATATCCCCTGTGACGTGACATCCAGATGGCCTGAAGCAACTGAAGATCCACAAAAGAAGTGAAAATAGCCTTAACTGATGACATTCCACCCTTGTGATTTGTTCCTGCCCCATCCTAACTGATACGATATAGTCTCCCCTGCCCTTAAGAAGGTACTTTGTAATATTCTCCGCTGCCCTTAAGAATGTACTTTGTACGCCTATCCCAAACCTATAAGAACTAATGATAATCCTACCACCCTTTGCTGACTCCTTTTTTGGACTCAGCCCGTCTGCACCCAGGTGAAATAAACAGCCTTGTTGCTCACACAAAGCCTGCTTGGTGCTCTCTTCACACAGATGTCCGTGACATTTGGTGGTGAAGACCCAGGACAGGCGGACTCCTTTGGGAGACCAGTCCCCTTTCTTTGCCCTCACTCCGTGAGGAGACCCACCTACGACCTCGGGTCCTCAGACCAACCAGCCCAAGGAATATCTCACCAATTTCAAATCAGTTAAGCGGTCTTTTCACTCTTCTCCAGCCTCTCTCACTACCCTTCAATCTCCCTGTCCTTCCAATGCCAGCTCTTTTTCCTCTCTAGTAGAGACAAAGGAGATACATTTTATCCATGAACCCAAAACTCCAGCGCTGGTCACAGAGTCAGGAATACAGTCTTCCCTTGGTGTTTAATCATTGTGGTGATGCCTGCCTGATTATTCACCCACACTCCGTTGATGTCTGATCACCATGGGGACGCCTGCCTTGGTTATTCACCCACATTCCCTCGGTGGCAGGTCAATTGTGGGGACACCTGCTTTGGCTGCTCATCCGCATTTCAGCCCAGGGCTGCTCACTGCCCCCCACCACCCTTTCTCCATGTCTCTACCTATCTCTTTAAACTTACCTCCTTCACTATGGGCAACCTTCTACCTTCCATTCCCCCATCTTCTCCCTTAGCCTGTATTCTTAAAAACCTAAAACCCCTTCGACTCACACCTGACCTAAAACCTAAACACCTTATTTTCTTCTGCAATACTGCTTGGCCCCAGTGCAAACTCGACAATAGTTCCAAGTAGCCAGAAAACGGCACTTTTGATTTCTCCATTTTACAAGACCTGGATGATTTTTGTCAAAAAATGGGCAAATGTTCTGAGGTGCCTGACGTCCAGGCATTCTTTTACACATCGGTCCCTCCCTAGTCTATGTTCCCAATGTGACTCATCCCAAATCTTTCTTCTTTCTCTCCTATATGTTCCTTCGGTCTCCACCCCAAGTTCTGAGTCCTTTGAATCCTTCTTTTCTACGGACTCATCTGACCTCTCCCCTTCTCCCCAGGCTGCTCCTTGCCAGCCGAGCCAGGTCCCAATTCTTCCTCAGCCTCTGCTCCCCCACTGTATAATCCTCCTATCACCTCTCCTCCTCACACCTGGTCTGACTTACAGTTTCGTTCCACGACTAGCCCTCCATCACCTACCCAACAATTTCCTCTTAAAGAGGTGTCTAGAGCTAAAGGCATAGTCAAGGTTAATGCTCCTTTTTTCTTTATCCAATCTCTCCCAAATCAGTTAGCATTTAGGCTCTTTTTCATGAAATATAAAAACCCAGGCCAGTTCATGGCACATTTGACAACAACCCTTAGACACTTTACTGTCCTAGACTCCAGAGGAAGGCTGTCTTATTCTCAATATGCATTTTATTATCCAATCCACTCCTGACATTAGAAAAAGCTCCAAAAATTAGATTCCAGCCCTCAAACCCCACAAGAGGACCTAATTAACCTCGCCTTCAAGATGGTGTACAATAATAGAGTAGAGGCAGCCAAGTAGCAACGTATTTCTGAGTTGCAATTATTTGCCTCCACTTTGAGAGAAACCCCAGCCACATCTCCAGCACACAAGAACTTCAAAACGTCTGAACCACAGTGGCCAGGTGTTCCTCCAGGACTGCCTCCCCCAGGAGCTTGTTTCAAGTGCCAGAAATCTGGCCACTGGGCCAAGGAATGCCTGCAGCCTGGGATTCCTCCTAAGCCATGTCCCAACTGTGTGGGACCCCACTGGAAATTGGACTGTCCAACTCACCCAGCAGCCACTCCCAGAGCCCCTGGAACTCTGGCCCAAGGCTCTCTGACTCCTTCCCAGATCTTCTCGGCTTAGTGGCTGAAGACTGACGCTGCCCGATCGCCTTGGAGGCCCCCTGGACCATCACTGATGCCGAGCTTTGGGTAACTCCTACAGTGGAGGATAAGGCCGTCCCCTTCTTAATCAATACGGAGGCTACCAACTCCACATTACCTTCTTTTGAAGGGCCTGTTTCCCTTGCCTCCATAACTGTTGTGGGTATTGACAGCCAGGCTTCTAAACCTCTTAAAACTCCCCAACTCTGGTGCCAACTTGAACAACATTCCTTAATGCAGTCGTTTTTAGTTATCCCCACTTGCCCAGCTCCCTTATTAGGTCGAGACATTTTAACTAAGTTATCTGCTTCCCTGACTAGTCCTGGGCTACAGCCACACCTCGTTGCCACCCTTTTCCCCAGTTCAGAGTCTCCTTCGCATCCTCCCCTTGTATCTCCCCACCTTAATCCACAAGTATGGGACACCTCTACTCCCTCTTTGGCAACCAATCATGCACCCCTTACCATCCCATTAAAACCTAATCACCGTTACCCCACTCAATGCCAATATCCCATCCCACAACAGGCCTTAAGAGGATTAAAGCCTGTTATCACTCGCCTGCTAGAGTATGGCCTTTTAAAGCCTATAAACTCTCCTTACAATTCCCACATTTTACCTGTCCAAAAACCGGACAAGTCTTACAGGTTAGTTCAGGATCTGCACCTTATCAACCAAATTGTCTTGCCTATCCACCCCGTGGTGGCAAACCCATATACTCTCCTATCCTCAACACCTCCCCCCACAACCCATTATTCTGCTCTAGATAAACCTAGCTGACCCCATAAATCCTAATTCCCTTCCCTACTCCCCTTGCCATTCCTTAAAAAACAGCTCTAAAAGCTGTTCCCACACTAGCTCTCCCTAACTCATCCCATCCCTTTTCATTACACACAGCCAAAGTACAGGGCTGTGTGGTCAGAATTCTTACACAAGAACCGGGACCACGCTCTGTAGCCTTTCTGTCCAAAAAACTTGACCTTACTATTTTAGCCTAGCCATGTCTGTGTGTGGCAGTTGCCACTGCTTTAAAACTTTTAGAGGCCCTCAAAATCACAAGCTATGCTCCACTTACTCTCTACAGTTCTCTTAACTTTCAGAATCTGTTTTCCTCCTCACACCAGATGCATATACTTTCTGTTCCCCAACTCCTTCCGCTATACTCAATCTTTGTTGAGTCTCCCACAATTACCATTGTTGCTGGCCTAGACTTCAATCTGGCCTCCCACATTATTCCGGACACCACACCTGATACCCATGACTATATCTCTGATCCACCTGACAGTCACTCCATTTCCCCATATTTCCTTCTTTCCTATTTCTCATCCTGATCACACTTGGTTTATTGATGGCAGTTCCACGAGGCCTAATCACCACTCACCAGCAAAGGCAGGCTATACTATAGTATTTTCCACATTTATCATTGAGGCTACCACTCCGCCCCCCTCCACTATCCCTCAGCAAACCGAACTCATTAATCTCTTCCACTCTAGGTTCCCATGCTGCCCCTAATCCCTTTCAAAGCAGCCCTGAGAAACATCACCCATTATCTCTCCATACCACCCCCCAAAATTTTTGCCACCCCAACACCTCACCACTATTTTGTTTTGTTTTTCTTATTAATATAAGAAGACAGGGACGTCAGGCCTCTGAGCCCAAGCAAAGCTATCATATCCCCTGTGACCGGCAGGTATACTTCTAGATGGCCTGAAGCAACTGAAGATCCACAAAAGAAGTGAAAATAGCCTTAACTGATGACATTCCACCCTTGTGATTTGTTCCTGCCCCACCCTAACTGATACGATATAGTATCCCCCGCCCTTAAGAAGGTACTCTGTAATATTCTCCCCTGCCCTTAAGAAGGTACTTTGTAATATTCTCCCTGTCCTTAAGAATGTACTTTGTATGCCTATCCCAAACCTATAAGAACTAATGATAATCGGGCAGGTGTGATGGGTCATGCCTGTAATCCCAGCACTTTGGAAGGCCGAGGTGGGCAGATCACGAGGTCAGGAGATCGAGACCACAGTGAAACCCCATCTCTATTAAAAATACAAAAAAAGAAAAAAAAAATTAGCCAGGCGTGGTGGCAGGCACCTACAGTCCCAGCTACTCAGGAGGCTGAGGCAGGAGAATGACATGAACCTGGGAGGAGGAGCTTACAGTAAGCCAAGACTGAGCCACTGCACTCTAGCCTGGGCAACAGAGCGAGACTCTGTCTCAAAAAAAAAAAAAAAAAAAAACACTAATGATAATCCCACCACCCTTTGCTGACTCCTATTTTGGACTCAGCCTGCCTGCACCCAGGTGAAATAAACAGCCTTGTTGCTGACAGAAAGCCTGTTTGGTGGTCTCTTCACTAGGACGCACGTGACACAAATCATACATCTGACAATGAGATGTATTGTCAGAGTTGTCAATAATAAATCAAATAAGCAACTGTTAAGTAAAATATGTTCCATCCTCTTATTTGACAGAAATAACTACATAAAGAAAAAAGAAAAATTTGTGTTATGTGTGGTTTTATGTGATTGTTAAATATTAAAAACAAAATTTAAAAATGATGCATAAAAGACATAATTTGGAAAATATATTTATTTCATAAAATTTATTTTTTCTTGCTATCATTTCAGCAAAATCATTAGTTTTGCTGTTAAATTATGTACATAATTTATCTGATGTTGAAAGTAATGATTCTGAAGGATAAAATTTAGTTGTATTACAGTGTATAAAATGTGAATATATTTTAATGAGAAATGTAAAGTAAAATAAATGTAAAAATCAAAACATTTAATTATTGTCATGTTTTAAGAAGTTTCCTTCTGAAATATTTAAAATTATGTATTAGAATTTCAAGCAAAACAGAATGTACAGTGTAGTTAATAAATATCAAAAATGTAAATCAAAAGTATTTAAAGTAAAATTTTTAATTGAGTTTTTTGAAAATGTAATTAACTATCATCAAATATTATTATAAAATCAGAACTATTTGTATTTTAGCATTTACTGTCTATCTAATTGCCAGTATAAACCATCATTAAGGGATGTTACACTTTAAGCCTAAATACATGTGACTCTAAGAGAATATGAATTGTTTAATATTGAAAATATTTCTCAGTTGATCTTTGTGCAGTGCAACTTTGTGAGTTTCCTGTTTCACTGGTACCTCTGGAATTGGGAATTGAAAGATAATGAAAAGGAAGAATATAGATGCTGTTTGACCTTACTGGGAAATAATACTTCTACATAAAAGAATCTATTTTATTCATGCTAAGAGGACAGTGTGAAAAGTTAATTAATTTGTCTTTTGTTTTTAAACTGTTTCTACTGTTTAAATCTTCCTGCATTCTGAAGCAGTATGTTTCTCTGATGTCAGCAGCAGTACAAACCACAAACCTTCAAGTTTATGGACACAGTGACTTTTTGTTTTAAGGACATAGGGGAAGAGAGGTGGAGAAGAATTTCCCTATGGCCAGAATGATCCTGAAGGGTGACTGATAAATGAACTGTGTGTGAGTTTATGATATGCAGAGCCCTCTACTATGAGGATCCCAGGGCAGTGGCCCCTCTAGCTCAGGTGTAAGGATGGTCCTGGAAGGGATGACGTATGGCAGAGGAGAGGGAATGAACATTTTCACTGTTCATCCTACTTGACTATCAGAGGGTTGAGCACTGTAGACTTTCATCGTCTTGAAACACCTTTTCCTTGTCTTTTGTTATACCACCTTTTCTGACTTTCTTCCCAACTCCTCAGCTACTTTTTCTCAGTCTCCTTTGCAAGACCATCTTCCTCAACCCAATATTAATGCACAATGAGGCTCAGTTTATATGCCCTCTACACCCACAGCTTTAAATATGGTCTATCTGCCATTGATGACTACTCAGCATCTACATTTGGACATCTTTAAGGAACTTCAACTTTTAACATCATCAAGATCCAATTCATATTTTGCTTGATATTTTATGATTGACCTTCTAGATCCACTCTTCATTCCTTTCCATCCTTATGTGTGTCCTAAGAGGGTATCTTGTGGGCATAGTCTACCTCAACAGACTCTCTTGTTGTATAAATTTCCTTTGCATTTGGATTTGGGTTTGAAGATTCCTGGTAGAAAATCTGAGGGAGGGCAAAAAGTAAGATAGAGGTATTTGTTCCCTTAGCCGCCTCCATCCGGGGTTGCCTAGGCCTGGGGGCAGAACCTCTTGCCCAAATATCTTATCTCCTATCATGTGACTTCCTAAACTAGGCTCCCATAATTGCTCCTTCTCTTTGCCTTTTGGAAATTCTGCTATTTACAGTCTCAGAGTATTGCACTATTTCTCATGGTTTGCCCTACTCTGATTGTACTTTTATAAATAGTCCCTTCGAATTACCCAATTTGACTGCACCATCTTTTTCCCACTGGGAGCTTAGTTGGCACAGTAATTGATACTGTGACTGGTCCCAGAAAACAAAGTAAAATCCTTAAAATCCTGGATTGGATTGTGCAGTACTTGAAGAGTACATGGGGAATGGGGTATGGACAATCCTTGACATATAGTAGTATCACAGTTACTCAAACTGTCACTGGTGATGACACAGGAGGTCAAGGTTTTGGGAAATCAAGTAGTGATAAAACTTGATTGCTACGAGTTCTAAAGATCTTAGGAACTATAGTGTCATCTGGGTTGTTCTAATGGCCCTAGGGAGAATAAATAGGGACAAAGAGAAATGGAATTGCCAGATAAGAATTTATGTGGAAAATCAGAGAGCCCTGAATGCAACTTTAAAAGCACATCTTATTTCCAATAACTGCAGGAGGAGGTAGCTGAGAAGTAAGCTTAGGATCTGATTATAAGGGTTGCAGCGTTAATTAAATGCTTAAGTTCATGAGGCTTATTATATTAAAATATAGGCACTTACGGGGAATCAGTGCAACACTGTCCCCTGAGTCATGGAATGAGTCATACTACTGCAAAGAAAGTATGACAATGCGTTCACACCACTGGAATTCACTAGTCTTGCCCATCTCTGAGAAGGAGCTGGATCACCAGAAGAGCAGAATAGCCTGCTGACCACACAATTTTGGCACTAACTAAAAGAGAGCACTTTCAAGGTTAAGGGGATATTCTGCAAGATATGGCAAATGCCTTAAATGAGCAACATCTCCCTCTATATCTTTCTCTACAGGTAGAACGAATGGGTCTGGAGACCAAGCAAACACGTGACATTTGCAAAAATGTGTAGTGTACAAGGCTACAAAACAAGGCTTAATAAATTCCTGAGAATGGATGCTATACAGCTTGTTCTCCAAAAAGAGTGGAGCAAAATTAGAAACCAACATTAAAAAGAGATTAGAAACCCTCATATGTTTTGAAATTTTAAAAAACCCTACAAAAACATTCATGGGTACAATATGGCAAGAGAGAAAATAAAAGGTATAGCATTTGGAATGGAAGTAATAAAATTGTCATTATTTGCAGATGACATGAATTGCAAAAGAAAATGAACCTTGATACTTTCGTCATGCAATATAAAAAATCAGTATAAAATGGATCACAAACAAATGTAAAGGTAAAACAGTGAAGCTTTTAAAAAATACCTAAGAGAATCTTCATGGCCTTGAGGGGGTAAACATTTCTTAAACAGGACACTAAAAGCACTGCCAATGAGAGAAAAAAAAAGATTTCATTGAAGTATAAACTTTTGTTAATAAAAAGAGATTATTTAGAGAGTGAAAAGACAAGCTACCAACTGAGAGAAGAAATTCACAATACATATATCTGTTAAAAGACACATGCAGAATATACAAAGAACTCTTACAACTCAATTATAAAGAGACAACAATGCAATTTAGAAATCAGAAAAAGGTTTGAATTAACATTTCATAAAAGAAGATATGCAAATGATCAATTAGCATATAAAAAGGAGTTCAGAATTATAGTCAGCAGGTAAATGAAACATGAATGACATTAAGGTACTACGCTTTACACCAAAATAAGTAAAATTTAGAAAAAAACAAACTGACAATACCAAGTATGATGGAACATGGAACGACCAACTGTCACACATATACTGGTGGGAGTGTAAGTTGGTAAAAACCACTATGAAAAACAATTCGGAAGTATCTAATAAAGCTAAATATATGTCTATTGTATAATTCAAAAATTCTACTGCTAGCTATATTCCCAACAGAAATGAGTAAAAATGTCCAGCAAAAGACACTTATAAGAACTTTCATACTAGTTTTACTCATAATAGAACCACACTGGAAGCAATACAAATATGACTTGAGAGTAGAATGGACAAATAAGTATATTCATTCCCAGTAATGGAAAGGGGGAAAAACCTGTTGCTACAATGTGAATAAATCTCACAGACATAATGAGGAGTGAAAGAAATCAGTCACAAAATGGGACACATGGTTCCTTCTAGATGATATTAAGAAGATGATATTAGTCAATGGTGGTTACCTTTGGGGGGTATTTTGGGGAAAGGGGCATAGAAAAGCTCTTTGGGATGCTGGAAATGTTTTATATCTTGATCTGGGCAGTAGCTACACAAGTGTATACATATGTAAAATTCATTTAGTTATTCACTTAATCATGCACTTTATATATAATAAGGCTTCATAACAATGTTTCTTAAGTCACAGAATAAAATTTTAATGAGAATTATAAAATATTTAGAACTGGATGACATAGAAAGCAATGCATGTCAAAACTTGTGGGATACAGCTAATGTAGTACTTAGAAGGCAATTTATAGCCTTAATTGCATATATTACAAAACAAGAAAGATGAACAATTAATGAGCTATTCAACTAAAAAATTGCTAGAAGGACTGTAGAGAAACTCCAAAGAAAAAAGAAGAAAGAATATATGTTGAAAGCAGAAATTAATACAATATAAAACAAAAATAGTAGTACAGAAGATGACAAACACATAAAGAGAGAATGATAAATAGAAACTATGAACAAATGAAGAGCAGAAATGAGTTAGTAGCTACAAAAACAGAAGAAACAGAAGCATCATAGTGGTTGGGTACTACAGGAGGAAGCATGCCAGACTCTAAGACTCCAAGATGTGGTAAAGTTTTAGAGTGGCTATTTTGCTCCAGAGTTGTGGTCAGATTACTGGAGCTACAGTTGTATAGGAATTATGCTGCATTTCTCCATGAAAATGGTTGAGACTATTTCTGATCTACCTTATTTCCACACAAATTATTGCAATAAAATCTTGATCCTAGACATAACTTGAACTTTAATTCTTGCAACCTGTTACATTTACCCAATTGACATCCTTTCCCTCTTCTTTTGCTAACCGCATACAATTTAGCATTCTGGGATGCACCCCCAACATGTTTTGATTACATATGAGTCTTGTTTCCTGAGATGCAGACCCAATCCCCTTCCCAGCCAAGCCAATCAGTGTCATTCCTATGGATGGCTTTTCCTAAAACCACTGGGAAGAAGGCAATCTTTTTCCTTAAGGTTACTAGCTGGGTCAAATTAGGCACAGAGTTACTGAAGACTATCTTTCCAAAACAATGAAAATAATGCCTTGCCTGAGAATGAAGTTGACATAGAGGAAAGCAGAGCAGAGATGGGGAACGAGGCAGCAAGGTGTAAGAGAGACTGATTGCTAACAATATTGTTGAGGCCCTGGATCCAGCCATGGCTGGACCCATAATCAATTTCTTTTTTGCCTTAACTAAGTTATTTTAGATGTCTGCACTTGCAACCCAAATTGCCCTAATAGCAATAGTTAGCCAGTATTAAAAAAAAAAAAATCTGTCTCAACATTTTTTTTTTAAATCTCACCTGCTCACAGGATCTTCATATAGGTTTCCCTTAGTGTTACACTTATATTTTCTGTTCAAATTAGTGCCTGTAAGATGGTTCTATATTATGCATCAACATATTCAAAGTCTTTGCTAAATTGCAGATTCAAAGTTTTCGGTAGATTACAAGTTTTAGAAGATTCACTCAGTGGGTTTAAGTTTAAATTTGAGAGAAGAATAAAATAATCTAGCAAAGCCCATGTTCATTCAGTAGAGGTAATACAAATAGAGCTTTTCTGAGGAATCATTGTCTTCTGTGGAGCCTCTGGGTGCAGGCTGCTAAAATGAGACTTACAATTACTGGCACAATCAAAATGCTCAGAATGATTGGGGCTCTTAGAAACTGTTGAACTCTCACGGTTTTCCAAATACTTGGCATTCAACTCATCTGAATATCACCCTCAATTTCCCCCACAGAATCTATGAGTAAAGAAAATAAAATCTCAATGCGAACAGAGCCAGCAGAATGAGTGCTGAGCTAATCTCCATTTCACCCTGTGACCTACCCCCAGACTGAGCGAGCCCTCAGCCAACACTCATGAATGTGCTCTCCTCCAGAGAAAAAGCTCAGCATTCCTACACTAGAGATTCTGAACAGATTTTCTGGTGCTTTCAAAGAATACAACATGGCTCTAAGAAAGCTTGGAGTTTTTACTGTTACAGTAAATTCCAATTTTAATAGAGTGAATTTTGACAGCAAATCTTTCTTCTTAGTTAATGCTTACCAGTGGTTAATTGGACATAATTTTAGAGACTGTAAATGACTGGATTACTCTTCCCTCAAAAGCAGAATCTTAACTAATGAAATGTACAACTTCCTGAAGGAGGCTATTCAAAGAACAACCCTGCAGTCTCCAAGCAAACAAGTCCTCTCACAATGGCTTTGATGGATTTTGTGTATAGAATTTTCCTCTCTGACTGGACTAAGCAAGTTGCATTCTTTTCTAAGAGATGCTGAAAACTAACTACTACTTTTCAGTAAACAACCAATAGAAGTATTTCTTTCAGCTTGCTGCCTTGTTCCTTTTATTTCTAAAAACTGATAGCACAGTATCGATATAAGGCTCTATGCTGAATCCGTTTTACAAATATTAAATTATTGGAGTAAATTCAGATAAGACTACATAAAGTCCTCCCAAGAAGTGAAAAAACAAGAAGCATGTTTGCCTCCTATCAGAAGTATCTATGACTTAATACTTGTAAGTAACTTTTGCAAAAAAAACAAAAAAAAACATTTTTTTTTCTTTTGACCAAGTCTCATCATTGTATATCTGGCATCTAGCATAAGTCTTTCTTGAGTAAGTGGATTAATGAATGGATAAACTTTGGTTCATCATGGGGTTGACTTTTAAAAAATTATACTCTGGCATTTAAGATAAATTTATTATTTATTTGTACCATTCTAATAACTTTGGTGTCAAATAGTTTGCAGTTTAATCTTTGCTGTTTGAGGTTAAGTAGAAACCTTTGTTTTATTAGAGCCTCAAGGTGTCTCTTTTAAAGGAATTGTTCCCTTCTTAGATTTTTGTCCAAGAATCCTAAAGAGTGGTAGAAAAGGAAAATACAATATTCATCATCTTTCTTGGAATTAGCCGGTAACGGTGTAGCCTGAGAAAAGCTCCCATTCATTAATCGGTGGTAGTCTTGTGAATGCGTAAACAGATCTTTTCACGACGCTGATCTGCAAAATCGAATTGGTCACAGGGTGTCAAAGTAAAGGCAAATCCCATTTCCCTAGAGGGACAATGTATTCTGCAGAAACAGAACAGGTTTCCAGAGATTTACATTGTTCTACACATCAGGTCCGAGTATACTTTCCTCTATAATTTATTCCATTAGTACCAAAACGGATTTTTAAAACGTTTTTTTTCTTTTTATAGAGAAAGGGTCTCACTATGTTGCCCAGGCTGGTCTTGAACTCCTGAGCTCAAATGATCTTCCTGCCTTGGCTTCCAAAAGTGCTGGGATTACAGGCATGAGCCACTGTGCCTGGCCCTGGACCATGGATTTTTAATCTAGAAAGAAAACTGTCTTCTAGAACTTTTAAGTGATTTGTTCAATTAATAATCTGTCTCTTTTCATGGTAATGATTGCCTTTTAGAGTGAGAATTTAGCCTGTAGCAACTAGTGTGTGTGAGGGCGGTGTGGGGGGCATTTGTTTATGTTGTGTAAGAGCAGCATTCCTTGCTTTAACTGTTTCAGAAACACCCCAAATCCATCTCTATAAGATTTTCTATCCCTCAACTTTTGCTAGCAGGTACCCAACCCACTGTCTTTGTAGCCTTCATTTAAAAAACAAAATCTGGGCCGGGTGCAGTGGCTCAGGTCTGCAATCCCAGCACTTTGGGAGGCCAAGGTGGGCAGATCACAAGGTCAGGAGTTCGAAACCAGGCTGACCAACATGGTGAAACCTTGTGTCTACTAAAAATACAAAAATTAGCTGGGTGTGATGGCAGGCACCTGTAGTCCCAGCTACTCAGGAGGCTGAAGCAGAAGAATCGCTTGAACCCGGGAGGTGGAGGTTGCAGTGAGCCAAAACTGCACCAGTGCACTCCAGCCGGGGTGACAGAGCAAGACTCCATCTCCATAAAATAAAAAAATTAAAAAAATCTGGACCCACCTTTTGATCAGGCTTTAGCATTATGTCTTGATCTTTTGGAAGCATCAGAGTAGCACACTGTGGTAGTGATCATTTTTCCTCTGCTACTATGTCAGGAGCTCCACATTTTCTCTCATCCATTCTCACTCAAGGACAAACTGATTCCTATACCAAAAAAAAATGCATGAGTTTTAGTATCTATTCCATGTAAATGATGACTTCATTTTTTGAAATAAAGTTATTTTGATGAACTATTGAACTGTTTTCTCCTTCTCTTCCACAACTTCGTTACTGCCTTATTCCAACCTCCTGTTCACTCTCTCATGAGGTCTTCCACCTCATCTCTCGATGGCCACCATCCTGAAATACTCACTGACTTGTGGATCACCAACTAAAGAGCCTAGCTTCAGAGTTCGTTGACCTCCTCAGTGCCAGTGATTTCCATCCACAATTCCACAAAAGTAGTTCACATGGGTCATACTCTGGATCATGTCATCTAAAGCTTTTTTTCCAACAGATATCTTTACCATTAATAGCGCACCTCCTGTCAGCAACCTCTTATTCTTCTAGCTCAGCCTTTCACTCGCAATATATCTAATCTTACCCAGGTCCATTTATTTGAACCCCTCAATTTTTTTTCCAGTTTACCACCTAAGATGATGCTTTTGTTCCATCACTGTATTTGCTTACTTGCCTTCATGCCCTTCTATCTTACTGGACTCACAAAACCACAGCCCAGATTCCATCCATCATATTTCTCATCTGATCATACCCATGTTAAGTATAAGTGGTGGAAATGATTGTACAATATAAGAGATTAGAAATGCTGGTGAGAGGGGCAGAGCAAGATGGCTGAATAGAAGGCCTCACTGATCCCCACCCTCACCCCCACAAGGACACAAATTTAACAACTATCTACACCAAAAAAAACCTTCATAAGAATCAAAAATCAGCTGAGCACTCACAGTATCTGGTTTTAGCTTTATATTGCTGAAAGAGAAATTGAAGAGGGTAGGAAAGACAGTCTTTAATTGCCAATTTTACTCCTCCCACATCTGTTGGCAGTGGCCATGTGACATGGAGAGAGGATCTGTGGGCTTGGGAGAGGGAGAGAGTGGCAATTGTGAGACATTGCATTGAATTCAGGGCTGCCCTGTCACAGCAGAAGGCAAAATTGGGCTAACTCAGCTTATGCCCATCCATGGAGGCAGTATTTAAACCAGCCTAGCTAGAGGAGAATCACCCATCCCAGAGATCAGAACTTCAGTTCTAGCAAGCCTCACCACCATGAGCTAAAGTGCTCTTGGGCTCTAAACAAACTTGAAAGGAAGTCTAAGCCACAAATACTGCAACTCCTACATGAGTCCCAGTGCTGAACTGGGCTCAGAGACAGTGGGCTTGGGGGGAATCTGACTTACTGAGACACCAGCCAGGGTGGCTAAGAACATGCTTGCCCCAACTCTCTTTTAACCCCAGGTTGCACAGCTTGCAGCTCCAGAAGACATCCCATCCTTCTGCTTGAATAGAGGAGAGAGAATAGTACAGAGGACTTTGTTTTGCATCTTGGATACTAGCTCAGCCACAGTAGGATAGGGCACCAGTCAGAGTCGTGAGGCCCCCTTTCCAGGCCCTAGCTCCTGGACAACATTTCTAGACACACTGGGCTAGAAGGGAACCTGTTGCCTTGAAGGGAAGGATTTTGTCTTGTCAGGACTCATCACTTGCTAACTAAAGAGCCCTTGGGCCCTGAGAAAACAGCAGCAATAACCAGGTAGTATATTGTAGGCCTTGGGTGAGACTCTGAGACTTGCTGGTTTCAGGTGAGACTCAATACATTCCCAGCTATGGTGGCTACAGGGAGAGACTCCTTGTGCTTGAGAAAAGTGGAGGAAAAAGTAAAGGAGACTTTGTCTTTCACCTTAGGTACCAATTCGGCACAGTGAGGAAGAGCACCAAGTGGGATCTTAGGGTCCTCAGTTCCAGGCTTTGGCACTTGGAAAGCATTTCTGAACCTTCCCTGGGCCAGAGAAGAGCCCACTGCCCTGAAGGTTGAGTCTTAGGCTAGACAACATTCACCATAAACTGACTGAAGAGCCCTTGGAACTTAAGGGAACATCAATGGTAATCTGGTAGTACTCCCTGAGGGCTTGTGGTGGTAGTGGTCATGGGGTGAGGCACCTCTACCTGTGGAAAGGGAAGGGAAGAGTGGGAAGGACTGCATATCTTGGTTTGAGTACCAGCTCAGCTGCAGTACAATAGAATACCAAAGAGACTTATAAGGTTTTTGACTGTAGTCCCTAGCTCCCAGACAGCACCTCTGGACCATGTGGAGCATGAGGGAACTTGCCCCACTGAAGGGAAGGACATAAGCCAGGCTGGCTTCACCACCTGCTGATTGTAGAGACACAGGACCTTGAGCAAACATATGTGGTAGCCAGGTAGTGGTTATAGTGGGCCCTGGGAGATATCCAGTGCTGTCCTGGCTTCAGTCTGACCCAGTACAGATTCAGGGGTGGTGGCCACAGGGGCTCTCCAACCCCAGCTCCAGGAGGCTCAGAACAGAGAGTGAGAGAGACTTCATTTGTTTGGGAGAAAGTAAGAGAAGAGAATAAAATTATCTGTCCCATAATCCAGATAATTTTTCTGGATCTTATCCCACACTATGAAAGTGGTACCTTTGAGTCTGCAAGAACCACAGCGTTACTGGGATTGGGGTGCCCCCCTAAAGCAGGCTTAGCTCACAGCACTCAAGACTATTTGAATACTTGGAAAAGCCTTCCCAAGACGGACAAGTACAAACAAGTCCAGACTGCAAAGACAACAGTAAATATCTAACTCTTCAATGCCTAGACACTGAAGGACATCCATAAGCATCAAGACCATACAGGAAAACATGACCTCACCAAATTAACTAAATAAGGCACCAGAGACCAGGCCTAGAGAAAGAGAAATATGTGACCTTTCTGGCAGGGAATTCAAAATAGCTGTTTTGGGGAAACACAAAGAATAAAGAAACAAGCAGAAATTCTGGAGGTGAAAAACGCAATTGGCATACTGAAGAACACATCAGAGTCTTCCGACAGCCAAACTGATCAAGCAGAATAAAGAATTGGTGAACTTGAAGACAGGCTATTTGAAAATACACAGTCAGAGGAGACAAAACAAAAAAAGAACAAAGACAATGAAGCGTGCCTACAGGACCTAGAAAATAGTCTCAAGAGAGCAAATCTAAGAGTTATTGGTCTTAAAGAGGAGGTGGGATAGAAAGTTTATTCAAAGGGATAATAACGGAGAACTTCCCAAACCTAGAGAAAGGTATCAATATCCAAGTACAAAAAGGTTATAGAATGCCAAGCACATTTAACCCAAAGAAGACTACCTCAAGGCATTTAATAACCAAACTCCCAAAGATCAAGAGTAAAAAAGACCCTAAAATCAGCAAGAGAAAAGAAACAAATAACATACAATGGAGCTCCAATACATCTGGCAGCCGACTTACAGGCCCAGAGAGAGTAGCAACACATACTTGAAATGCTGAAGGCAAATAACTTTTACCCTACAATAGTATATTGGGTGAAAATATCATTCTAATATGAAGGAGAAATAAAGACTTTCCCAGACAAACAAAGCTGAGGATTTCTTCAATATCAGACCTGTCCTACAAGAAATGCCAAAGAGAATATTCAATCTGAAAGAAAAAGACGTTAATGAACAATAAAAAATCATCTGAAGGCACAAAACTCACTGGTAATAGTAAGTACACAAAAAAATCACAGAGTATTATAACACTGTAACTGTGGTATGTAAACTACAATGATCTTAAGCAGAAAGAGAACCAATCTTTTTGATGAACCAATCAAAAATAATAACTATAGTAACTTTTCATGAATACACAGTACAATAAGATATAAATAGAGACAATAAAAAGTTAAAATGGATGAAGCTAAGGTGTATAGTATTTATTAGTTTTCCTTTTGCTTATTTTTTTATTTGTTTATGCAAACAGGATTTTTATCATTTTAAAACAATGGATTATAAGGTACTCTTTGCAAGCCTCATAGTAACCTCAAATTAAAAAACATACCACAGATAAACCAAAAAATAACAAGCAAGAAATTAAATCATACCACCAGAAAAAAATTAGCTTCACCAAAAGCAAGACAGGAAGGAAAGAAAGAAGAGAAGATCACACACATATACACAAAAGCAGAAAACAAATAACAAAATGGCAGGAGTAAAGTCCTTACTTATCAATAATAACATTGAATATAAATGGACTAAACTCTCCAATTAAAAGACATAGACTGGCTGAAGGGATAAAAAAAAAAGACCCAGTGATATGTTACCTACAAGAAACACATTTTGCCAGGCTGGGTGCAGTGGCTCACACCTCTAATCCAAGCACTTTGGGAGGCTGAGGTGGGCAGATCACAAGGTCAGGAGTTCAAGACCAGCCTGGCCAACATAGTGAAACTCCATTTCTACTAAAATAACAAAAATTAGCCGAGTGTGGTGACACATACCTGTAGCCCCAGCTACTCGAGAGGCTGAGGCAGGAGAATCACTTGAACCCGGGAGGCAGAGGTTGCAGTGAGCTGAGATTATGCCACTGCACTCCAGCCTGGGCGACAGAGTGAGACTCTGTCTCAAAAAAAAAAAAAAAAAAAAAAAAAAACACATTTCACCTATAAAGGCACACGTTAACAGAAAATAAAGAGATGGAAAAGATATTCTATACCAACGAAACCAAAGCAGAGGAAGAGTATCTGTATTTATATCAGACAAAATAGATTTGAAGACAAAAACTATAGGAATAGACAAAGAAGGTCTCCATATAATGATAAAGGAATTAATTCACCAAAAGGATATGACCATTGTAAATATATATGCACCAAACACTGGAGCACCCAGATACATAAAGCAAATACTATTAGAGTTAAAAAAGAGATAGACCCAAGTACAATTAATACCCCACTTGCAGAATGTTCCTGAATGACCAGTTGGTCAATAAAGAAATCAAGAAAGAATTTGAAAAATTTCTTGAAACAAATAATAATGGAAACACACATACCAAAACCTGAGGGATACAGTGAAAGCAATACTAAAAAGAACTTTATAGCTATAAGTGTCTTCATCAAAAAGCAAAAAAATTCAAATAACCTAATAATGCATCTTAAAGAACTAGAAAAGTGAGAGCAAACCAAACCCAAAATTAGTAGAAGAAGGAAGTAATAAAGATCAGAGCAGAAATAAATGAATTCGAAATGAAGAAAACAATACAAAATGACAATGAAAGAAAAAGCTGGTCTTTTAAAGATAAGCAAAATTGGCAAACCTTTAGCCAGACTATGAAAAAAGAGAGAAGCTCCAAATAAATAAAATCAGAGATGAAAAAGGAAGTATTACAACTCACACCATATAAATTCAGTAAAGTTGCAGGATACACAATGAAAATACAAAAATCAGTTGCATTTCTATATGCCAACAGTGAACAATCTGAAAAGAAATCAAGAAAGTAATTCCATTTACAACAGCAACAAATAAAATAGAATGCCTAGGAATTAACTTAATCGAAAAAGCAAAAGATCTTTACAATGAAAACTATAAGACATTGATGTAAGAAATAGAAAAAGATGCAAAAAAATGAAAGACATTTTTATGTTCATGGATTAGAAGAATCAATATTGTTAAAATGTCCATAATTCTCAAAGCAATCTACAGATTTAATGCAATCCTTATGAAAATACCAATGACATTCTTCACAGAAATAGAAAAAAATCCCAAAATTTATATGAAACTAAAAAGACCCAGAATATCCAAAAGCATCTTAAGCCAAAAGAACAAAATTGGAGGAATCACATTACCTGACTTTAAATTATACTACAGAGCTGTAATAACCAAAACAGAATGGTACTGGCATTAAAACAGGCATATAGATTAGTGGAACAGAATAAAGAACTCAGAGATAAATCCATACATCTACAGTGAACTCATTTTTGACAAAGATGAAAAGAACATACGTTGAGGAAAGGACAGTTTCTTCAATAAATGGTGCTAAAAAAATAAGCATCCATATGCAGAAGAATTAAACTAGATTCCTACCTCTTGCCATATATAAAAATCAAATCAAAATGGATTAAAGACTTAAATATAAGACATTAAGCTATGTAACTACTACAACAAAACATTGGGAAAACTCTCCAGAACATTGATCTGGCCAAACATTTCTTAAGTAATATCCCACAAGCACAGGTACCCAAAGCAAAAATGGACAAATGGGATCACATTAAGTTAGCACATCAAAGGGCACAATCAACCAAGGGAAGAGACAATCACTGATTGGCTGATATCCAAAAGACAGGCAATAACAAATCCTGGGAAGGATGTGGAGAAAAGCAAACCCTTGAACACTGTTGATGGGAATGTAAATTAGTACAACGACTATGGAGTTTCCTCAAAAAACTAAAAATAGAGCTACCATATGCTCCAGCCATCCCACTGCTAGGTATCTACCCAAAAGAAAGGAAATCAGCATATTGAAGAGATATCTCACTCCTGTGTTTGTTGCAGCATTATTTACAATGGTTAAGATTTGGAAGCAGCTAAAGTGTTCATCAACAGATGAATGGATAAAGAAAAATGTGATACTTACACACAGTGAAGTACTATTACAGCCACAAAAAAGAATGTGATCCTGTTATTTGCAACAACATGGATGAAACAGGAAGTCATTATGCTAAGTGAAATAAACCAGACACAGAAAGACATACATCACGTGTTCTCATTTGTGCAAGCTAAAAATCAAAACAACAACTCATGGAGACAGGGAACAGAAGGATGGTTACGAGAGGCTGGGAAGGGTAGTGGAGAGGATGTGAGGCTAGCTAATAGGTACAAAAAACAGTTAGAAAGGATGAATAAAACCTAGTATTTGCTAGCACAGCCGCGTGAGAAGAGTCAACAATAATTTAATTGTACATTTTAAAGTAACTAAAAGAGTATAATTGGATTGTTTGTAACACAAGGATAAATGTTTGACATGATGGATACCCCTGTTTTATGTGATGTGATTATTATGCATTGCATGCCTATATCAAAGCATCTCATGTACCCCATAAATATATACACCTATTATGTACCCCAAAATAAAAATAAAATAAATACAAATAAAGTTAAAAATTAAAAACAAAAACATCACAAAACTTCCAAATAAAGACTCCAAACATTTCTAATATTAAGGATTAAAATAAATGTGAGCTATACATACACTAAAGAGAGATGAATAAAAACAAGTATGAAAATTATTTTTTAAAAAACTACAATGAGATATAATCTTACCCTGGTTTAAATGGCTTTTATCCAAAAGACAGGCAATAATGGATGCTGGTGAGGATGTGGAGAAACGGGAACCCTTGTACATTGTTGGTGGAAATGTAAATTAGTGCAACTACTATGGAGAACAGTTTAGAGGTTCCTCAGGAAACTAAAAGTAGAGCTACCTTACGATCCGGCAATCCCACTCCTAGGTATACACCCAGAAGAAAAGAAATCAGGATATCAAAGAGATATCTGCACTCCCATGTTTATCACAGCACTATTCACAATAGCCAAGATTTGGAAGCAACTTAAGCGTCCATCAACAGACAAATGGATAAAGACAATGTGGTCCATATACACAATGGAGTACTACAAAGCCATAAAAAGAATGAGATCCTGTCATTTAAAACAACATTGATGGAACTTGACTGAGGTTATTATGTCAAGTGAAATAAGCCAAACACAGAAAAACAGACTTCATAGGTTCTCCTTATTTGTGGGAGCTAAAAACTAAAATAATTGAACTCATGAAGACAGAGTAGAAGGATGGTTACCAGAGGGTGTGAAGGGTAGTGAAAAGTGGTGGGGGGTGGGCACTGAAACAGTTAATGGGTATGAAAAGTTAGAAAGAATGAATAAGACCTAGTATTTGCTAGTACAACAGGATGACTATAGTCAAAAATAATTTAATTGTACATTTTAAAATAACTAAAATTGTATAATTGGATTGTTTGTAACACAAAGCATAAGTGCTTGAGGTGATGGATACCCCATCTGCCCTGATGTGATTTTTATGCATTGCATGCCTACATCAAAATATCTTATGTAATCCGTAAATATATACACATACTATGTACCCAGAAAAATTTTTTACATCAGAAAACAATGCCAAAGAAAGAAAGACTGGCAACTAGTGATCTCAAGCCACAATGCTAAACCCTCTCCTAACTCTGTCCTCAGTCAGCAGATGAGTTTGGGCCTGACTTCACTGAGAAAATCCAAGTCATTGCAGGAGCAAACCCTTAACTGACTCTCCTAGCCACATATAAATACATCCCATTAGCAGCTCACCCTCCTTATCTTCTTTTATGCTTTCTCAGTAAAAGAGCTGCATTCCTGCAGAAAAAGAGTAATTTCTCCACTTTAGTTTTGATCCTGTCCCCCTACCCCACCTGAGGTAGCTTTATTGATCATTCTCTTTTCCTCATGACTTGCCTGTTCCACTAACTCATTCTTCCACAGTAAATATTTAGTAAACAATCAATTTTTGTTCCACACCACATTTTCTCCACCTTTTTTTCTGGGAAAATCTCTGCATTTCTTAGAAAATGCCACCTGTAATGACCAAGTGGCAGTGTCCTCTGCCATGGTCTTATATAATCCTGTATGCTAGTCACAGTTAATTTTCCAGGGAATAAAGTGAAGGTGAGACCCCCAAGGTCCTGAGTATTCATTCACAAGTGACATATCTTCAGAAAAATATCAAAGCTCTTCCCCTCAGATAATCAGATGAGCTGGTTTGTTGTTCTAAACAGAGGAGAGAAGAAAACCCAAAACAGAGAAGAGAATCAAGAGGAGAAACAAGATGAAGACCAGCTAGCACGAGGTGAAGAGCGTGAGCCAAACTCCAAGGTTGTGGAGGAGGGGAGGAGGAGAAGAGGAGAAAGCAAGGAGAGAGATGGGTGAAGACTATTTTAAGCACAGAAACATATTCCTTTATTTGAAAGTGTTTGTTTACTGTCATATCACTCCTCTGTCTTCCCAGAGATCTTCATGAAACATTTTTCTGAGGGGATTTTGTTGTTGATGATTTTTTTTTTCTAGATTCTCCAAGAGCGTCTTATTTATTTATTTATTTATTTTTAAATTTTATTATTATACTTAAAGTTTTAGGGTACATGTGCACAATGTGCAGGTTTGTTACATATGTATACATGTGCCATGTTGGTGTGCTGCACCCATTAACTCATCATTTAGCATGAGGTATATCTCCTAATGCTATCCCTCCCCCCTCCCCCCCACCCCACAACAGTCCCCAGAGTGTGATGTTCCCCTTCCCGTGTCCATGTGTTCTCATTGTTCAATTCCCACCTATGAGTGAGAACATGCGGTGTTTGGTTTTTTGTCCTTGCGATAGTTTACTGTTGTTGATGATTTTAAAAGAGGGCAGAGGCTCACTCACATCTGCATTGCTGTGGCACAGCACAGAGATCTCTCACACAAAAGAGAGAATCAAAAGAAAGAGGTCAGGAGGTTGTAAAGTATGGCCCACCTGCATTCCACCCCCAGAAATTTATAGAAATTATGGGAAGAGCTTTGAACTCATGGAAGGCATGTAATCAAGTCAATCTTACTATTTTCTCTAAAAAGACAGAAAGAAGGCTCTGATGATGCTGTCATATGTCCAAGTACCTAGATGGTAACTCACAGATAGTTCTAAAGCAGTGATTCTCAAAATTTGTCAAACATGAATGGGACTTGAGGCTCCTCTTCTTTAAGTCTTTGATTCTTATGGGTGGCTAATGCTTAATTATATAAACTTATATCACTGAGTAAATACTAAGGGTTCCTAAATTGGGTGGTCATAACATAAAATTCACCAGTTGCCAGAGTTTACTGAAGACTCTATTACAAAGCATCTGGCTGCCACTGAATGCTATAAAATTCCCATTGTGCCTGTTCCCCAGAAACATTAGAATTTCCATAATTCTCAGACTGGACTATATTATCTGTACCATCAATGTTAGCATGAGTAGGTCACAGTTTCAATTGCTGCTATTCCTGAACTAATAAATACAAATTCATAAGTTTTAGTTTTGTGGGTCATTTTGTTTTTGTGTAATTGCTGCAATGTTACCATTCTGATTTTAATTTTGGCCCTCTCCAAGTCTTTGTTATAATCAAGTTCTTTCCAGTGGGGAGATGGGAACAGCTTGAGTAGATAGACTGTGGCACCTTTTGTCCTACATTGGCAGAAGTTCAAGCAATTTAAAAGCTACCAAACTTAGTAGCTTTCAGTAATGGCTTTGTAAGCAGTTTTTCATTCTGTGCTTCAGACAGACTGATACTGGCGAATAGGAAAGTTGTGTTCAGTTTCACTTTGGAAAAGTAACCACAGTCTGATGCAGCCTTTCATTTGTTTCTCTAGGTTCAGTAGTGATGTCTCCTCTTTTATTCCTGATTTTAGTAAGTTTAGTCTTCTTTATTCTTTTTCTTGACCAGCTGAAGATTTGCCAATTTTTGTTAATCTTTTCAAATACACAACTTTTGGTTTTATTATTACCTTTCTCCTGCTGGTTTTAGATTTAGCTGCTCTTGAGTGTTTTAAGGTGCTCCTAATGGTAAGGCTGTTGATATGAGCTCTTATTTCTTTTTTAATATAGGCATTTATAAATTTGCCTTTATGCATTAGTTTTGTGGCATCCCATATGTTTTGATATGTTATGCCTTCATTTTTATTCATCTTAGAATATTTTTAATTTCTCTCTTAATTTCTTCTTTAATCCATTGGTATTTGGAACTGTCATTTAATTTCCACATATTTGTAAGTTTTCCAATTTTTTTCTGTTATTGATTTCTAATTTTATTTTATTGTGATTAGAGAACATATTTTGTATTATTTCAATCCTTTTACATTTATGTTTTATGGCATAACACGTAGTTTGTACTAGAGAATGGTTCATAGGCACTTGAGAAGAATAGATACTCTGCTGCTTTGAGGTGTTCAATAGAGTATCTGTTAGGCCTAGTGGGTTTACAGTGTTGTGCAAGTCTTCTTGAACTAGTCTGCTGAGTTGTTCTATCCATTTTTTTTCAGAGATAAATGACTTTATTATTCACAGTGCAACAAGCATCAGCATAAGCATCAGTACGTTTACTTTGGTTTTCTGAGTCTCAATTCCCACAGAACAATGTGAAGCAGGTCAGGCCATACTTGCAGGAATAATAGGGTGTGTTATAGGAGAGAAACCCCAAGCTTAGGGAAGCTGGATCTTTTATAACAGGCAGTAAGCCTACCTGAACTTTGCTCCGGAAGGAAACGCTATATTGCTTGTTAGAGAGTAAATAAATTTGTCTTTTGATCCCAGAAAACCATAATTTCTATTTCCCAAGATTATTTTCTATACAAACGTTAAAAAGTATATGGTTCTGAACAAAGATAATTAGAGCCTATGCAAGACAGGTACAAGTGTGAGAGACTCGTGAAGAACTGTCTCTCAACCATTACCTAAATCTTTCTCATCATTAAAAAAGAAAACACTCCCTGGCTCTCTTTCCCCTCCAGTTACTCCTTTGTCTTAATCAGTTTGGGCTGCTATAACAAAAATAACACAGACTGAGCGTCTTAAACAACAGAAATCTATTTCTCACAATTTTTGAGGCTGAAAAGTCCAGGATCAAGGTGCTGGCCAATTCAGTTCTTGGTGAGAGCTCTCTTCCTGGTTTGCATATGGAGGATTTATTGCTGTAATCTCACATGGCAGAGACAGGGATCCTGTCTCTCATGTCTCTTCTTACAATGGCATTACTCCCATTCATGAGGGTTTCAACCTCATGATCCAATTACCTCCTACATGTCCACCTCCAAACACCATCATTTTGGGGATGAGGGCTTCAACATGTAAATTTTGGGAAGACACGAACATTAACTTCATAGCACATCACTATCCTTCTTTTTTACACAATAAAATATCTCAAAGTGTCTCTATTTTTTAAAATCACCTGATCCCTTTGCAAGCCAGCATTTTGGATTTCACTGAGACTCCTGAATCCAAGAGATCCTTTGCATTCTTATTTAACTTGTTACTGTCACAAATTTTCACACTCATAACAACTTCCTCCTTCTTGAGACTCTCTATTTCCCTAGTTTTTTCTAAAATGAAATGCTTGTATCTTCCTTCCTCCTGCTTCTTCTTTTCCTCTTCCTTTTATTGAAATATAATTCATATAACATGAAATTAATCATTTTAAAGTGTATAATTTAATAGTTTTTAATATATTCATTTTATTGTATAACCATTACATGTAATTTCAGCACATTCCCATCATCCCCAAAAGAAACCTCATACCTGTTAGCAGTCAGTCTTAATTTTCTCCTCCCATCATCCTTAGAAAATCCTCATCTACTCTCTGTTCCTATGAATTTTCCTATTTCAGATATTCCATATAAATTAAATTATACAGTATATGTGTATGGTCTTTTGTGACTAGCTTTTTCCACTTAGCATTATACTTTCTAGGTTCATCTGTGTTGTAGCATGTACGGGTAGACATTTCTTTCTAAAGTTGAATAATATTGCATTGTATGGATATGCTATGTTTTGTTTACCCACTCATCAGTTGGTGGACACTTGGGTTGAATCTATTTTTTGGCTATCAGATAATGCTGCTATGACATTTGTGTGAATGTTTTCAGTTATTTTGGGTTATACTCATTGTTGAAAATAGATTATTGAAGTCTCTATGAATTATTGTTGTCTATTTCCCCTTTAATTCTGTCAGTTTTTCTTCATGTATTTTGGTCTTTGTTGTTAGGTACTTAATAAGTTTTAATTGTTATCTTCCTGCTGGGTTGACCATAAAATATCTATCTTTATCTTTAGTAACATTTTTTTTACTGTCAATTTTGTTTGATATCACATAGCCACTCCAGCTGTCTTTGGTTGCTATTTGCATGATACATCTTTTTCCATCTTTTTATTTGCAACCTATTTGTATGTTTGAATCTAAAGTATGTTTATTATAGACAGGATATAGTTGAATCTTGTTTTTGATTGGATGGTTTAATTCATTCACATTTAATGTTACTACTGATATAATTGGATTTACATCTGACATTCTACTTTTTGTTTTCTATATGCTTCATCTCTTTTCCCTCTACTGATCTACTCAACTGTTTTCTTTTGATTTAAGTGAATATTTTTAGTATAACATTTTAGTTCTTTAAAATAATTTTTTAATTTTTTTGCATTATTTTCATAGTAGCAGACTTACCATATGCATTTTAACACTTCAGAATCTACTTCTAGGTTTATGCCAACTTAATTTTATCTTCTTCTCCCTTTTTGTGTTATGATTGTTTTATATATTACATACATATTATATAATGTATAAATGTAATATATATCTATTCCAAGTGTTATCTATCTGTCTATCTATTTATCTACCTATCATCTATCTATCTGTCTCAGCTTTCCTCTCCCAGTGGATCTATGAACAATGCTGACTTGTCCTGGCATTGATGTGTGACAATGTGCACTCAACTGTAAACCTCAGGAAGACAGAGACCATGTCCATAGTGTTTCCTGCTATAGCCACTGAGTTACCACACTTGATAAAGCTGAAGCAATAATGCATAGTGGCTAAAAGTGCCACCTACAGTCCAGCAGACCTGGATTTACAGTGTCTCTGCTATCTACTAGTGTAGTGACATCCAGCATGTTACATAGCTTCTCTGTGCCTCATTTTCCTCATCTATCTGTGATATTGTAATGCTGTCATTCTTATTACTTGTCTGACATATTGTTCGTGTTCAGAGCTGTTCCCTTTTATCTTATCTGTTGGAGAAGTTAACTGAAGCTTCAGCACAATCCAGCCCATTATTTTATGTTTATGCAATGCATGTTTGGGGTTTTGACCATTTTTTTTCCTTCCCATTTGGTACCCATTTTTTAACATTAAAAACAAAATGAAACAGAATTAAAGTTTCCGAAAGAAACAAAATTCATGACGAGATCAGTTTTCAGTTGTTTAGTGGTCTTTTGCTCACAGCCAGAAATGCCCAAGCTAAGAGCCCACCTGTGATCACTGACAGCCCCCACCTCAGGCAGCTTGGCTTTCCTCAGCCCTGAATGTGGCTCAGGGTCACTGTGTTCTCTAACCATAGAGGGATTTTGTTCCTTTGCTTCCCCTGCAAGCAAGCTGATTTATAATTTGTCCGTTAGTATGGGGGGGTGGGGAACGGATGCACAAGAACTGACTAGATTACGGCTATTTTTGAGATCATTTCTCTGTATGTTTAGTATTAAATGCTAATGGAGAGAGTACTAAGATGAGAAGATTGCCAAATGTGAGATGCTGTTGTGGAAATCACTCAGAAAGAACCATAGTAATGTTCAAAATGAAGATGTCTTCTTCTAGTCTTCTGGTGCCATAACTAAACCAGCCCAATTTGGTAAGTAAAAATTGGGATCTTGTCATGTTAATTTGTATTTCCATGACTACAAATGAGGTGGAGTGGATTTTGATATATTTATTGGCCTTCTTTCCTCTCCTATGAATTATCTGTTTATATTGTTTGATTCTTGCCCATTTTTTCTCTATTGAGTTTGTCCCTGTTGCATTTGTTTGATCACTATTTATGAATGTATTCAGAATATTTCTTTTTCTGATCTATAAAATATAAATATTTTTCCTGTCCCTTAACTTTTAACCTTTTCTTGCATTTGAATTTTCCTGAGGATACTGTCAATATTAATTCTCAGTCTCGTTTAATTTGCTTCATAACTATATAGAGTATAAGTAAATAGGGTAACTATATTTACTCTCCAGAGCAATTCTGACTTTTGAATTTGCCCTTGGCTGGTTTCAGATGTTTGATGACTCTCTTTTGCGTCTCTATGTGAGAACTCTTTTATGTCTGTCTAGTTCCATAGATGTATTACCAGGCTTCATGCACTGACTGGGGAGGTGTTGACCTTGGCTGTCTTCCAGATGAGGGTGCTTCCCTGTCTTCCTGGATGTCACCAGCTTTCTGGTATTATCTGCAGCCGAAGAGTCCTCACTCTCTTCTCTCACCTAGGAACAGATACCTCTCTTGTTTGCTTCTGGTCCATGGGAATGGAATGGAATGGAAAAAAAGGGCTGATCAGCATGGCTCCTCCTCCCACCATCCCTGAGCAATCAATCACCCTTTTGGTTGCCTCAGGGTCCAGCTGCTCCACTGCCTGCCACCTCTGAGACTGGGGCATTTCAGGAGCCCTGGCACCTTTTGCCACAACGTCATTGCAAAGGTTTGGGGTATGGCTCTTTCTGCCTTCTATCTTCTAGGACTTTTTCAGCCTCTGATTCGCTATGGCAACTCCAACTCTTTTGTTCCAACACAGGTATAGAGTTTTAAAAAATTATTTTCTCTTGCCGTGTCTAAAAATTTGAAATACAAGACGGAGACTCCTTTCCTTTATACATTTGCTTGACTATTTCCTTCCCTCGATCACCTGATATTGTTATTCTAATCTACTGGTAACATCCTTTAGGCACTGGCTTAGGTGCTAAGATGGTCTGTGGCTCTCTGAAATTATAAAGCAAAATTTTATATGTCTGTAAACACTTGCATTTTCCTAGAGCACAGGCTGGTAATTCTTGTTTTCAAAGAAAGCCATGAACCAAAGAGTCTAATGATTGCACAAAAACAAAAGACAGTAAGAAAATGATTTCACAATTTTAAGTCTTGCCTGGAATTTTAGATTTCCTTTCAAATTCTATTTTAGGATTTCATTACTTTTGAACCAGGAAGTAAAAAGTGAGAATCTGCTACAGCCTCAGCTAATTTTCCACATAGGTTTGGAACTGCTTTAAGGTAATAATCTGTGTCATCACTTTTAGTCAAACCAGAAGAGAGAGGAAAGATAAGAAGTTAAGAATCCAGTCAAGGTAAGCCTGAGCCAACAGCACCCTACAATCCCACAGCATGCACTCAGCCCCTACAGTGGCCAGCAGCCAGGTGCTAGTTGCTTTGCCTTCTCAACTCTTTGTTTCCCTTGGCAATGACTTCTTAGAGAGTTCCCCCTGCAGAAGTGATTGCAATTGCAAATTAAGAAAATTGATGAGAGAAAATAATTATTTTCTTCCATTCTCCGAATAAGGCACGAGGTTAAGCATATGAGAGAACAAAATAAACCAATTCCAGCATGTAAATGATCAGCATCTATTCTAATAACTACACTTGGGATTCTGTAAATATAATGAATAGGGGGTCAAGTAGTATATGGCTTTTGGAAACCATTTAATGGATCCTTATCAGCAGCCTACAAACAGGATCTGAATGGTCATAGCTTTGGATAATGGGACACAATTTAGGAATTGAGGGAAAAACCAACTTTGCTAATCTCTAGAAC
Organism: Nomascus leucogenys; assembly: GCF_006542625.1. Taxonomy (NCBI): domain Eukaryota; kingdom Metazoa; phylum Chordata; class Mammalia; order Primates; family Hylobatidae; genus Nomascus; species Nomascus leucogenys. The sequence goes on from NC_044382.1 coordinate 123,658,784, forward strand.
AATCAAGAAAATGTCTGGAATTTATAAATAACAGTGGAGGGAAAGCATGAACTGCCAGAAAGCTGCTATTCCTCTGCTTGGCTTTTAGTAGAGGCTGAGGAATTTGCTTGGGTTGTTTGGGAAATTCTTGTGATACTTATAATTAGGCAGAGGTTTTCTTTTTTTTAAAATATATTTCTGCTTGCCTGCCAAATGCTAATGATTGCTGGATGCCAATTGTCTACAGCAGTTGTTAAATGAGTTTCCCTTCACATTTCCTCTGGGGGTGTTTATAAAAGGGTGAGGAATCTATCAAGAAGTATGCTGTAGAAAGCAACAAATCCCCAATCTCCTTTCTACTCTGGAGGTACTGAGTTGAAAAGAGGCCAGGGGTCTTCAGGCTCCACTTATTCCTGACATCACCCAGAACCTTGGCGAGGTTCCAAAGTCTTCAGGGTTGGAGGTTCCAACGACTCTGGGTTGGAGGTTGACCAGGTCCGGGAAAGCTTTGGCAGCCCAAAGACTTCTGCCTCTCTTACCTACTTCTCTACGTTCTCCATCCCTAACCCCTGTCAACCACTAATCTGTTTTCCATTCGTAACACCCTGTCCCTTCAAAAATGTTATATAAATGGAATCATATAATACCTAAGCTTTTAGATAGACTTTTTTCACTCAGCATAAATCCCTGGAGAGTTATCCAAGTTGTGTCCCATTTCAACAGTATTCCACGGTGTGTATGCACCACAGCTTGTTTAGTGACTCATCTATCCAGTTCGGGTTGTGATGAATAAAGCTGCTATGTGAACATAAGTTTCCATTCTTTTGGACCGAATGCCCAAGAGTGCAATTGCTGGGTTGTAAGCTTTAGTTTTATAGGAAACTGGCAAGTTATTTTCCAGTGTGGTTGTACCATTTTACATTCCTACCAGCAGCAGTTGGATCCAGTTTTTCCATGACCTGGTCAGTATTTCCACTGCGCTTTATTTTAGCCATTATGATGTGTGTGCCATGACATTTAACTGTGATTTTAATTTTTATTTTTCTTATGGTGAATGATATTGAACATCATGTATGCCTTTTGACCACTTTCTAGTTGGATTGGTTGTTATTAGTGCTGAATTTTGAGATTTCTCTATATGTTCTAGATAACTGGTCCTTTGTTGAATTCATATAACTTTTGATATGTTGCTCAGGAAATACATGATTACATTTTCACTGTGAAAATAATACAATATTTAGCATCAAAATTTGAAAGTCCCCCTCACACCCTGCTATCTAATTTCACTCATGCCACTAAGGGTCACCTTTTTTTCCCAATTTTTAAAAATAGTGTTAAAAATACACAACATAAGATTTACCATCTTACTCATTTTTAAGTGTAGTTCAGTGGTATTAAATACCTTCGTAATGTTGTATAACTATCACCACCATTCATCTCCGGAACTCTACCATCTTGTAAAACTAGAACTCTATTAAATAACAACACACTTTTGCCCTCTCCTTTTATCCCCTAGCAACCACCATTTTACTGTCTCTCTTATGATTTTGATCACTCTAAGTTCTCTAATGTAAGAGACTGTGACTGGCTTGCTTCACTTGCACAATGTCCTCAAAGTTCAACCATCTTATAGCATATGTCAAAATTTTCTTCCTTTTTAAGGTTAAACAGTATTCTATTCAATGCAGATACCACATTTTGTTTATCCATTCTTCTGTCCATGGACACTTGGAACACTTCCATGTTTTCACTAGTGCATATTTGGTGGGCAGACTCAGAAGTAGAATTTGTGGAGCACACGGTAATTCTATTTTTAATTTTTTAGGAACTGCTATACTATTTTCCACAGTGGCTGTACCATTTTATATTGCCATCAAGAGTGCACAGTATTCCAATTCATCCACATTTTCACCAGCACTTGTTTTTGTTTTTATTTTTGAGACAGAGTGTTGCTCTGTCACCCAGGCTGGAGTGCAGTGGCACGATCCCAGCTCACTGCAACTTCCGCCTCTAGAGTTCAAGCGATTCTCCTGCCTCAGCCTCCTGAGTAGCTGGGATTGCAGGTGTGCACTACCATGCCCAGCTAATTTTTGTATTTTCAGTAGAGACGGGGTTTCCTCATGTTGGCCAGGCTGGTCTCAAACTCCTGACCTCAGGTGATCCTCCCGCCTCGGCCTCCCAAAGTGCTGGGATTACAGGCATGAGCCATCTCGCCGGGCCTAATTTTCTGTTTTATGATCATAGCTTTTCTGACTGGTATGAGGTGGTATCTCATTATAGTTTTGATTTTCATTTCCCTAGTGATAAGTAATATTGAACATCTCTTCATGTCCTTTTTGGCCATTTGTATCTTCTTTGGAGAAACATCCATCTAAGTTCTTTGCTCATTTTTGAATCAGGTTGTTTGTTTTTCTGTTAAGTTTTAAGAGTTCTCTATATATTCTGGATATTAATCCCTATCAGATATATAATTTACAAATATTTTCTCTTATTCTGTAGCTTGCTCTTTTACTCTATTGACATTGTCTTTTAATGCACAATATTAAAAATTTTTTAAGTCCAGTTTGCCTACTTTTTTGTTTCCTGTGCCTTTGTTGTCATATCCAAGAAAGTATTGCCAAATCCAATGTTCTGTAGCTTTTGCCTCATGTTTTCTTCTAAGAATTTTATAGTCTTAGCTCCTAAATTTAGGTCTTTAATCTATTTTAAGTTAATTTTTGTCCATGGTCGTAGGTAAAGATCTACCTTTATTCTTTCACATGTGGATATCTACTTTTTTCAGCACCATTTGTTGAAAAGACTGTCTTTCCCCAGCGAATGGTCTCACACTATTAACAAAAATCATTTGACCATATATGCAAGGGTTTATTTCTGGGCTTCCTATATTCTATTCCATTTGTCTGTCTTTATGCCCATATCACACTTTTGATTATTGTAGCTTTGTAGTAAATTTTAAAATCAGGAAGTATGAGTCCTCCAGTTTTGTTCTTTTTTTTCAAGATTGTTTTGACTATTCAGGGTCTCTGGGGATTCGATATAAATTTTAGGATAGGTTTTAATATTCTGCAAAAAGTGTCATTGGGATTTGGATAGAAATTGCATTGAATCACTTTGGGTAGTATTGATACCTTAATATTAAGTCTTCCGATTTATGAACATGAGGTGTGTTTTCATTTATCTGTCTTCATTAGTTTCAGCAATGCCTTGTAGTTTTTGTTGTACAAGTCTTTCACTTCCTTGGTTAACTCCTAAGTATTTTATTCTTATTGATTCTATTGTAAACAGAATTGGTTTTGTAATTTCCCTTCCAGATTGTTCACTGTTAGTATATAGAAATCCAACTGATTTTTGTGTGTTGATTCTGTATCCTGTGACTTTATAAAATTCATTTATTAGTTTTAATTTTTGTGTGAAATCTTTATAATTGTATACATATATAAGATTGTATCATCTGTGAACAGAGATATTGTTACTTCTTCCTTTACAACTTGGGTGCCTTTTTTTTCCTGCCTAATTGTTCTGCCTAGAACTTCCAGTATTATGTTGAATAGAAGTGGTGAAAGCAGGCATCCTAATGTTAAAGAAGAAATTTTCAGTCTTTCACCATTGAGAATGATGATTGCTGTGGGCTTTTCACATAAGGTATTTATTATGTTGAAGTAGTTTCCTTCCATTTCTAGTATTTTGAGTGTTTTTTAAATCATGAAACTATGGTGAATTTTGTCAAATGCCTTTTCTGCATCAATTGAGATGATCATATATTTTTCATCCTTTATTCTGTTAACAGTATATTATGTTGATAGATTTTTATATGTTGAATCATTCTTGCATTCCAGGAATCAGTCCTGCTTGGCATTATCTTAGTCTGTTTTTTCTTTTTGCTTATAACAAAATAGCTGAAATTTGGTAATTTATAAAAAAAGGAATTTATGTTTTACAGTTATCGAGGTGGAGAAGTCCAAAGTCAAGCGGGCACATCTGGTGAGAGTCTTCTGGCTGGTGGGAACCCTACAGAGTCTGGAGGCAGTGCAGAGTATTACACAGTGAGAGAGCTAAGCTTGCTAATATGTTAATGTGCTAGCTCAGGCCTCTCTTCTTTTTCTTGTAAAGCCATCAGTTTCCCTCTAATGATATCCCATACATCTATTATTCCAAGAATGTATTCATCCATTCATTAGAGCAGAACCCTCATGATCTAATCACCTCTTAAAGGCCTTACTTCTCAATACTGCCACATTGGAAATTAAACTTCAACCTGGGTTTTGAAGGGAACAGTCATTATGTGTAATCCTTTTAATATGCTACTGAATTCAGTTTGCTGGTATTTTCTTGAGGACCTATGCATCTGTGTGTATCAGAGACACTGGTCTGTAGTTTTCTTGTAATGTCCTTATCTGGCTTTGGTATCTAGGATAATGCTGGCCTCTTTAGAATGTAGAAAATGCTCCCTCTAAAAAAATCAGATTTCAGCAACTTCAATTAAAAAAAAAAAGAAAGTGTTTCCTCTTCTCCAATCTTTTGGAAAAGTTTTGGAATTGGTAATAGTTCTTCGTAAATGTTTGGTAAAATTCACCAGTGAAACCATCAGCTCCAGGACTTTATTACAAGATTTTTGTTACTGATTCAATCTTTTTACAAGTTATAGATCTATTGAGATTTTCTATTTCTCCATCACTTAGTCTTCGTAGCTTTTGTGTTTCTAGGAATTTGTCCATTTTATCTTGGTTATCCAACTTGTGACATCCAATTATTCACAGTACTCTCCTATAATCTTTTTTATTTCTGTAGACTCAGTAGTAATGTCCCCACTTTTGTCTTTAATTTTACTAATATGAGTCATCTCTCTTTTTTCCTTAGCCCATCTAGCTAAAGGTTTGTCATTTTTGTTGATATTTTCATGAAACTTTTGGTTTTATTGATTTCCTCTATTGCTTTTATATTCTCAATTTTACTTACCTCTAATCAAATCTTTATTATTTCCTTCTTTCTGCTAGCTTTGGGTTTACTTCGTTCTTCTTCTTTATTTTGTAGTTCATCAAATTATAAAATTTAGTTTTGGATTTGAGCTCTTTCCTGTTTCTTGACGTAAGCATTTATAGGTATAAATTTCCCCCTTTGAACTGCTTTCACTGAATTCCATAAGTTTTGGTGTGTTTTGTTTTTGTTTTAGTGTATCTAACAATATTTTCTAATTTTCTTTGTCATTTCTTCTTTGATCCATGGGTTAAGAGGGTGTTGTTTATTTCACAAATTTGGGAATTCTCCAAGCATACAATTTTTCTCAAGTGCATAAGGTCTGACAAGGTAGACTCAAAAGAAAAAGGCAGACCACTTACAAAAGAGGGCACTAGCAAAAGGGCCCAAAGTTCCAAAGTTCCTGCCATCCTAAGCTTACACAGTATTTACTTGTAGAAGAGCATGGGGAAAGTGGGATAAACTGGTATAATCAAGACAAAAATGTCAAGTAGCCCAGGACTAAGAGCTGGGCACTCTGGGATTTCGCCTCAGCCCTGTCCCTTTTCTATCTAACATTTTGTCTTTTGGTGATTTGATAACTGCAGCTTCCTTTATGGGCTGATCTGACCTTGAGTGAGAACATTTGGTTTCAGTGATATAATTAGAACAAACCAAAAATGTCTGTCACTTACACAAATAATTTTAAACACAGAGTGAGGCAAGAGTTGCTAAAGTCCTATGAAAATGCAAAAAGGTCTCATTTTGTATGTCGTTGGGTTACTAACAAGTTCTGAAGTACTAGATACAATGTTTGAAGAGTCTGACAATATTAAAATACATTGTGTTGAGATGGGTTGGTACTTTGGATGTGAATCTTGTCACATTAATCTCTCAGGGAAAGTTATCGACAGCCACCACATCTATTTTTAACTGAATGCAAACTGTGGCAGAACTAAAACCAAATGCTGAACTGCATACTGACTATGTTCTCAACACTCAATATAAAAGAGCCTGTAATACTGAAGCCCGTAATATTTACTTTTATTTCCTGTCTTCCTTCTGGCTATACTCCTTAATTTGTCTGTGTTGGATTTTTTTCTAAGATAATTCTCATTCCAATTATTCATTATCTAGCTATTCTGAGAAGCTGATAGGGAAAAAGTGTTACTCAGGGAAGCAGTAGGACTTTTTTACAGAAGCCATTAGGTCAGAGAATTTATTCGTTCAAGGTGGTTGTAGATATGAGTTGGTAGACACAAGTTCTTTAATAGGGAGAACAGAAAAAAGATCGTTAAGGCATCTGTTAATACGTTTTTAAAATGGAGATACTAGCTCATTTGGGAAATTCTTGATATAGAAAAAGTATTCACATTAACACTACCATCATTTCCAGAGTGTAAAATAATTTTGCAGTTTTAATTTAATGTCAGAAAATGCTTGAATATTTTTCCTCATTGTTTTCCAGGCCTTAACAATTTCAAATTATCCTATGCTATTTGCTGGCTCTAAATCCAGAGCTTCTGACAAGAAGTTTTACATTAGAAATTCTGTTGATATCTTTTTAAAAATAAAATACTTGTAGAATACAAAGACATTGAGAATATAAAGTGCTCAGAATAAAAGGGAAAGTCATAATGAATTCCTAAAAATTAACTGCAAGAAGAAATATTTTTAGATGCTTTGTTTCTTAAAACTTACTTCAGCAGCACTTATTAAGTCTCTGGTTTTTACTTCAAACAACACTTTCCCCACATTCATTTGTTAATAGTTTGTTTTTCAAGACCTGGATCAACAGCAACCTTCTTTCCTAATTAGTTTCTTCCTTTTCCATGGTACATAGTTGATTTTGTTTTGTGAATATCATTTTTTGTGGTGGTTGTTGTTGTTTTTGTTTGTTTGTTTTTAATTCTACTTGATAGAAAGTAAGTTCTGTGAAACCTCATCTGTTTTGTTCATTACTGTGGTCTCAGGGCCTACAACAGGTGCCTAGAAAATAATTGTTTTTCCACTCACTGAGCTGTTCCATCAAACTAATTCAGGTACACCTTGTTGAGAGTTGCCCCACAGACTGCTGAATCATTAAGGATCTGGTAAGCCAACCCACACAAATCTACAAACTTCAGTGGATGTATTCCAGGGGTTCTCAGGATGGCCTACTGCAGTAAGAGAATGTGAAGGTTATTTTCATGTGTCAACTTGACTAGTCTATGGTGCCCAGATGTTTGCTCAAACATCAGTCTAAATGTTGCTGGGAGGTTATTTTGTAGATGTGATTAACATTTTAACCAGTAGGCTCTGAGTAAAGCAGATTACCCTCCATATGTGGGTGAGCCTCATCCAATAGACTGAAGGCCTTTAGGGAAAAACACTGAGAGGGAAGAAGGAATTTTACCTCTAGACTGCCTTTGAAGTCAATACCTCTATATCCACTCTTCTCTGAGTCTTCAGCCTGCTGTCTATACTGCAAAACTTGGACTTACCAACCCTCACAATCTTATAAGCCAATTCCTTAAAAGAAATCTCTCTCTCTGCCTCTACATATATATATTTACATACACACACATCCCATTATTTTTGTTCCTCTGGAGAAACAAGACTAATATAGGAAAGAAGGCAGAGTGGGAGATTGGCAGTGATGCTTTTATTCGTTCACTTGTTTTCCATGTATTGCAACCTAGAGCATTTTCTGCAAACTCAGTTGAGTGGATTATGTGGAAATGATGGGGAGTGACCATAAAAACCTTTTTTGTCACACAAACTTTCACCTTATGGCAAAAGCACATTTATTGAAATAGGAATCATACATAAAAATAAGATCAAAAAGCAAAGTTTACAAATCTTCTCACCTCTTCAGTGAGGACAAATTAGTTGGCAGTAGTATGCCATCTGGCAAATATTTTATAAAAGAGAGACACACAGCCTCTTGCTTCAAGGTAAAGGTAGTAATTTCATAGTGAGGGAGAAAATAACAGCTCAATCATGCTACAGAAGCATCTAAAAGTAAATGTTTAAAAATTATTTTTGTTACTGGAAGTAAAACATTACTTATAAAAACTGCATATTTATACACTTAAAAAGTTGGAAATAGACTGTTTACAATATAGCATCTTTTAATTAGTTTGCAAGAACAACTGGCTATTTAATAGCTCAATTTCAAGGCAAGAAAAACAAGCACGAAATTTAAAAAATAGTTTTATGATTTAAAATGAGTTTCATTATTTCCTGCAGGGCACAGTGGCTCACACCTCTAATCCCAGCACTTTGGGAGACAGAGGCAGTTGGGTCTCTTGAGGTCAGAAGTTCAAGACCAGCCTGGCCAACATAGTGAAACCCTGCCTCTACGAAAAATACAAAAATTAGCTGGGCATAGTGGCACATGGCAGTAATCCCAGCTACTCAGGAGACTGAGGCACGAGAATTGCTTGAACAAGAGAGGTGGAGGTTGCAGTAAGCTGAGATCTCACTACTGCACTATAGAGTGAATGTTTGTATCTTTCCAGAACTCCTATGTTGAAATTCTTATCCTCAATGTGATGGTATTAGGAGGTGGGGGCTTTGGGAGTTGATTAGGTCATGAGGGTGGAGCCCTCATAAAAGGATACTTTTATTAGTGCCCCTATAAAAGTGACCCCAAAGAACTCTCTCCACTTCTTCCTGCCTTGTGAGAACACAGTGAGAAGAAGGTTGTTTTTGAAACAGGAAGCAGGCCCTCACCAGGCATTGAAAAAGACTCAGTGCCTTGACCTTGGACTTCCCAGCCTCCAGAACTGAGAGAAATAAATATTTGCTTTTTAAAGCTATTCTGTCTATGGTATTCTGTTACACCCGCCTGCATAGACTAAGACAGAAAATTGGTACCAATAAGTGAGGGTGCTGCTATAACAAATACATATATATTTTTTAGACAGTCTTGCTCTGTTGCTCAGCCTGGGGTGCAGTGGTATGAGCTTGGCTCACTACAACCTCCACGTCCCAGGTTCAAGCAATTCTCATGGCTCAGCCTCCCAAGTAGGTGGGAATACAGGCACGTGCCACCACGCCTAGCTAATTTTTGTATTTTTAGTAGAGACAGTGTTTCACCATGTTGGCCAGACTGGTCTCAAACTCCTGGCTTCAACTAATCCACCTGCCTTGACCTCCCGAAGAGCTGGGTTTACAGGTGTGAGCCACTGTGCCTGGCCTGCTATAAAAAATACTTTAAAATGTGAAAGCAGGTTTGAAACTGGGTAATGAGCAGAGATTGGAAGAGTTTTGGGGTGTATGCTAGAAAAAAAGCTTAGACAGTCATGAACAATATTTTAAAAGTGATTCTGGTGAGGATTAAGAATAAAAAGAGCTATAGAGAAAGCTTCTGTCTTCTTAGAAAATAATTAATCATAAACTGAATGGTGGTAGAAAAACAATAAAGGCCATTCTGATGGGTCTTAGCTGGAAATGAGAAACCTATTATTGCACAATGGAGAAAAGTCAATCTTTGTTTTAAATTGGCAAATAACTTGGTTAACTTGTGTTTGTGTTCTAGTGTTTTGTAGAAGGTAAAATTTGTGAGCAATGACATTGGCTATTTAGCTGAGGGGATTTCTAAGTAACGTGTTGAAGGTATGGCTTGGCTCCTCCAAATTGCTTAGTAAAACATGAGAAGAGAGGAATGACTTAAAGATGGAATTGTTAAGCAAAAAGGAAGCAAGACTTAAAGATCTAGAAAATTCCCAGCCTATTTATATTGCAAAAATGAGAAAGTGTGTTTGGAAGACAACACGAAGGATGTGGCCAAATGACCACCTGATAAGATTAATGTGGATCAACCATCTTAACAGAAGTCATGTGCTATTCGTCAAGACAGTGGAAATATAACCCCAAGGATATTTCAGAGATCATCAGGGGTGGCCATTTCCATCACAGGCCAAAGTACATGGGCCCAGGCAACACGGCTGTTTCCACCTAGGTTTCAAAGAATGGGGCCACCAAGAGCTGTGGGGTGCTGAGCCATGAGCACAGGACCCCAGGTCAGTGGAACCGTGACGTTCCAGCAGAGAGCTACTTCAGGGCAATTTCTCCAAACTGTGGGGATGATATTTTAGTAGGATAGGAAGGCAGGGCATCAAACCAAAGAGGATTATTCTGAAACTTTGAGGTTTAATGAAGTGTACCTTCTTAAGTTTTGGATTTCTTTGAAACCTATTCTCCCTTGCTTCTTTCCTATTTCTCCATTTTAGAATAGATATGTCCATCCTATACCTGTCCAGTCAGTATATTATGAAAGCATATAACATATTTGATTTCATAGGCTCACAACTGAAGAGAAATTTTGCCTCAGGATAAATTATACCTCAAGTGCCACCCATATCAGATTTAGATGATATTTAGATGAGACTTTGGAGTTTAGACTTTAAGGTTGATGCTGTAATGAGTTAACACTTTTGAGGCTACTGAGATGGAATGAATGTATTTTGCATGTGAGAAGGACATAAATTTGGGGGGACCAGGGGTAGAATCCTATAAACTAGATGTGTGAGTACTCACCAAAATTCCTATGTTGAACAGACTAAGATAGCACTTTTTAATATAACTTTTTTTTCTGCTATGACAGCCATTAAGATCAAATGTCAAACCGAATCTAGTGCTGCTACATCACAATATACTGAACCAAGGTTAAAAAAGAAAAGGAGCTGGCTGAGCATGGTGGCTCATGCCTATAATCCCAGCACTTTGGGAGGCCAAGGCGGGTTGGATGACCTGAGATCCAGAGTTTGAGACCAGTTTGGCCAACAAGGTGAAATCCTGTCTCTACTAAAAATACAAAAATTAGCTAGGCACGGTAGTGGGTGCCTGTAATCTCAGTTACTCAGGAGGCTGAGGCAGGAGAATCGCTTGAACCTGGGAGGCAGAGATTGCAGTGAGCTGAGATTCCGCCACAGCACTCCAGCCTGGGCGACAAGAGCAAAACTTCATCTCAAAAGAAAAACAAAACAAAACAAAGGAAAAAAGGAGCCTATTCCATTATATCATCCTGTTTTAAATGTGATTAATGATAAGCTTTTAGTTATAGCAAAGATACTGTAAATAATACACATTTAAAAGTCATTTACAATGTTTATTTCATTTTAAATGATTCTCTTTTCTTTGCTATTTTGTGCATGTTTTATAATTTTGTGCTGTAGTAGTATAACAGAGCATTATAAACTTCACAAGTAAGTATGTACACAATGGGACTGTAACTTCATAATGTTTTGTAGATAGGAATTTGGAGAGCTCCAGGTCGAATGAGGGCCAGCAGATATTCCACACAGTACTCACTGGATGTGGAATTTTGAGGGATACTCACAAATCTGCTCACTGAAATGAGACCTCTTGCCCATTATCATAGGCTTTCAGGATTAATTTTAATGGATAAAGTACTCACTGGATATCGAAATGTAAATATTACAGAGATTAGACTTAAGGGAGAGTCAGATGATGGAGATTAAGTTAAAGGCTTAGTTGCTTCCACCATTAAAGCAATTATGAAGAGTGCTGAGAAAATAAAGACAACTAATGGAACTGCAAATTGCACATTCATGAGCGGTAGTAAATTATAGTGGCACCACATCCTCACAGGCAGTATCCTTTTATGACTCCATTTATTACACTGAATCAGTGGTTTTATTTTCTTAAATGAATTCACAGTGCTAAGAGGGATTCTTTCAAAGAGAGAGTTCAGTAGTACGTACAGATTAGGAATCCACTTAGCTAATTTTAAAGGAAAATTTCTATACGAAACCCATAAAAATAAGTTTTTCTTCATCAGGTTATGTCTAGTTCATAAAGGAATAATTGCCCAGGGAATAGAAAAAGCAGGGCAGGATTCTAAAGTATTAAACCTGGCTGGATGATGTGTCATTAAAATAAGGAAGTTCTTTTTTTAAAAAAACACAAAACTGGAAACATAACAATGCAGGAATTCCCTCATTGTAATATACAATGTTCTGCTTCAGGAGAGGTGCTCAGAGATAGTAGAAAAGAATGCTTATTTTCTGCCACATGTATTTATAACATATCTGTAACTTTTTAATTCATAATTGTGTTTGCATTGTAAAGAATGAACTCTAACTCTAGCAAAATTTACACTTATAAAAATGTAGTATCGTGAAAAAATTTGGTATGGTGAACTTTGAAGTCAGAGCAATCTGGATTCAAATTCCAGCTTCGCCATTTACCTGTCATTTAATCTTGGGTAAGTTGTCTAACTTTTGTGAATCTATGTACCCTTATGTTAATAAAACTACTAATCTCATTGTTTTTTGTTTGTTCTTAAAGTGAGACTATATATATATATATATATATATATATATATATATATATAAAATTTGACTCATAGATAAAGTGGCCTTCTCACTTCGTTTAACATTTTAACCCTTAAATATGGCCTAGCTTTGTATGTTTCTTTATGTTTTTCTCCATGACACTTATTATTTGCTTACTTTGCTTATTTTTCATTTCTTCAATTGGATTTAATATAAAATTGTGCAGGCACTTTGGAAAACAGTTTGGCATGTCCACAAATAGTTAAACATAGAGTTATCTTATGACCGAGCAATATCACTCCTAGGCATATGCACAAGAGAAGTCAAAATGTGTCCACACAAAAACATATGCATGAATATTCATTGCAGCATTATTCATAATAGCAAAAAACGGGAAACAACACAAGTACCCATCAGTTGATGAATGGATAAACAAAACATTACATATCCATACAATGGAATATTATTCAGCATAAAAAGGAATGATATAATAATACAAGGTACAATATGGATGAATCTTGAAAATGTCATGTGGACTGAAATAAGCCAGTCACAAAAGACTACATATTACAAGATTCTATTTACATGAAATGTCCAGAATAGGAAAATCCATAGTTCTCTAAGTAAATTACTGGTTGTTTAGGTCTGCGGAGGATGAGCAGTAGGGGAGTGATAGCTAAAAGGCACGGGGTTTCTTTCTGAGGTGAGGAAACATTCTGAAATTGACTGTGGTGATGGTTACACACATCGGTAAACACACTAAACCCATTGAATTGTACACTTTAAGTGGGCAGACTGTATGGTGTGTGAATTATATCTCAATAAAGCAATTAAAACTATACGGTTTCTTGCCAGTTTTTATTATAATGTGAAATAAGTTAAAATATATATTCTCTTTTCTGTAAGACTTTGGTTTTGGTTACTCCTGAAAAACATCTAATTAACTCTATAAATTTCTTGATAGTCAAATGGGTCAGATAAGTTATCTCCACAAAGTATTTGATGTCACAAAAATGTAAACAAATATATTTAACTAAATTAAATGATAATAATTGTTATCCTTTAAAAGGGTTGTATCTTGTAAACTCCAAACACTACTGCAAAAAAAAGTTGACCTAATTATTACATTTTCTGAAAACTGTTAAATGCCATCTGTCTAAATTTTATTACCAACAGAAATCATCTTAATCTGTACTGTTACAACTTAAATATAATTCCTAAGATCCCTGAAACTTGGACTAATAGTAAATTATACATAAACTTTGGTTATCTAAAATCTTTGGTTATCTGGACACATTCTAAAATATTAAAATTTATAAAGCTAGAAATCACAAAAGTAGTACAAACAAGTAATGTGTATTTTATCTTTGAAAAGTGCCAATCATGATAATACAATTGATATAGTACATTTATAGTCATGTAAATTAAATGATACAGCTAATATATCTGAAAACTGAAATTTAAAGCTTTAAAAATTTTATCACACTTATTGGTGTATGTTTAAACATAGATATAGTGTTATATTAGAATTGTCAAACTAACAACCTTAGGAATAATCAAAGAAAAACTAACAATTAGGTGGGAAATGGTCTTTGAATATTCAATCAGCTCTTTTAAAAAAAGCAACGACAAACAATCATGTTTTCTTATTTGGTGGCTGTTTTGCAGAGCAGACTTCCTTAACTCATCGAAGAGAACTTCGTGAGAAGCTCCTAAATCTTTGTGGTTTTGTGTAGATTTCTTGATTTTTTTAATTAATTTTTTTTTTTTTTAAGAGAGGGCTTCTCGCTGTGTTTCCCAAGTGGGACTCGAACTCCTGGGCTCAAGTGATACCCCCCACCTCAGCCTCATGAGTAGCTGGCATTACAGGTGTGCACCACTGCAACTGACTTTCAGTTCCTTTCTGACCAAAATCTTTTATTTCTAATAAGAAATAAAAGAAGTTAAAATTCTATAAATTATTAGCTACTGCTGTGCTTAATTTAAATGTTATTTATGATTATTTTTATAGCTAAGATCATTGTTTCATCTTTAGACATCAATGACCTGTTTATGTATTAATGCTATAAAAAGTTTCTTTGATAATTATTTTTGATATTGCTTTTCCTAAATATAGGTTCCAAATACTTCATAATAAAAATTCTAAGATATTATTTTGTCTAAACTATCTTTGGGGTTTCCCAGGAGTCTTCTGAGACACAAAAGATTTGTTCCAAACTTTATTAAATGAATAATGCTACAAATAAGAATATGTGTATATTCTACAAAATTATGAGAGCCATCCTGCTATCAGTCTCACAGTATAGAGACAAACCCCTCTCAAAATCAAAACGAGAAACTTAATCCTCTCCAGGTTAATTGCATGCAGATGAAATGTTATTATTATAAATATATTCTTATATCTTCAGGATGCTTATAAATCACATATATTAATAGAGGATTCCATTTCTCCTTATTCCAGTAATTCTGGCTAATATAACAAATTAACTAGAGTTATTCAGTTTTGTCATCAATAGATGGTTTCTCCTTTCCTTTACACTTGCTTAAAAGTACCTGCTATAAACCACAGATCAGAAGTTCCGGAAAAAATTTCAAAAAAATCTCCAAAAATTTCAATGTTCTTCAGCAAAGAACTGTTGACTATTCTACGCCACGGAAAAGTAGATTTGTGGATCCAGACTTGCCTAACAAAGCTGGTATCTTTATTACAAAGAGACCCGGGACCTTTCAGACTTCATGAGATGAGTTTGACCTTTCACAGTTCTTTCATCCGGAAGTGGTCAACCTCATGGAAGGAGACACGTAAGCTAACATTAATAAAACCAGAATTAACTAGGGTTAAAATAACTGATTTGAGTATAATTATTGTTTTCTTTAAAATGGGCATATTAGATTTAGGTTTTCTATCCTCAGGAACCATTTCATACCGACGTCGCTGGACTGTTGATTGCTGCAATCCTGTCCAAAGCTAACATTCTTCGAGCTAATACGAACAGTAACTCAATCAGCAACATTTATTACGTGCCTCTCCAAACGTATATTTTGCATAAAATTAGATCACCAGAAATGTGATTCGTGCCTCTGGTTATCTACACTCAACTGCATTATTAAAGTGTTGATATTAATGAGACTTTACCATTAGCAGCACATTTTGTTTATAAATTGCATCTTAAAATATTGACCACTTATGGCCGGGTGCGGTGGCTCACGCTTGTAATCCCAGCAATTTGGGAGGCCGAGGCGGGCAGATCACGAAGTCAGGAGATCGAGACCACGGTGAAACCCCGTCTCTACTAAAAATACAAAAAATTAGCCGGGCGTGGTGGCGGGCGCCTGTAGTCCCAGCTACTCCGAGAGGCTGAGGAAGGAGAATGGCGTCAACCCAGGAGGCGGAGCTTGCAGTGAGCCGAGATTGCGCCACTGCACTCCAGCCTGGGCGACAGAGCGAGACTCCGTCTCAAAAAAAAAAAAAAAAAAAAAAAATTGACCACTTTTATTAGGAGTGCATGCTGTTTTTTCCAACAAGGAAAAAGTGCTCTGTTTTAGCATTTATCAATATACCCTATTCAGTTTTGTTCTGCTTTTTTTTTTTAGCAAGGGAACACTGATAGTTAATTTTATATGTCAATTTTGCTTGGCTATAGTACCCAGTTATTTAATCAAACAGTAATCTAAGTGTTGCTGTGAAGGTATTTGGCAGATGTGGTTAAGATCTATTTGACTTTACGTAAAGGAGATTACCCTGGATCATGTGGCTGGGCCTCTTTAATCTGTTGAAGGCATTAAGAGAAAAAAACTGAGGTTTCCCAAGAAAAGGAATTCTGCCTCAAGACCACAGCACCAACTCCTGAACTCTTGCCTGAGTTTCAAGTCTGCTGGCCTGCCCTACAAATTTTGGAGTCAAGACTACATGTATCAACTGTTTCTAGCCTGCTTGCTTTGTTAGCCCTACAAATTTCAGACTTGCCAGGCCTAACAATTGCATGAATCAATTTTTTAAGATAAACTCCTTTATATCTACATCTATATCTATGTCATATTTCTATCTATCTATCTATCTATCTATTCTATTCTATTGGTTTTTATTTCATTGGAGAACCATCACTGATATAGAAATGAATTTGCATAGCAGTTGGCTAAGGTTAGGAGTACAGTCTGTGCCAATAGAAAATAAATCTTCCCTATGGAAAGTTCACTAAAGCCACTTAAGGACCAAATCCATTAACTTGATCTCATGGGGCTAATAGAGGGCAAGAGAGCCCCAAAGTGGAGTCTTAGACCAGGAGGGTTCTTGGCTTTGCGCAGGAAATAATTCAAGGGTGAGCTAGTGGTGCTAAACAGTGACTATTATTGAAGCAGCATGCATAAATGCATTGTCAACAGTGATTTCCTTATGGGCACGAGATTGGGAGTTGGGAGGGGAAAAAAACCTACCTTTTTTTCCTTCACAAGTACTATATATGTATTTCAGAGTCGTTTATGTTTCAAAGACCATAGATCAGTATGTTAATTGAATAATTACAACTCCATAAGCTAGCTGGGTGTGGCGGTTCATGCCTGTAGTCCCAACTACTCAGGAGGCTGAGGCCGGAGGATCACTTCAGCCCAGGAGTTTGAGACTACAGTGAGCTATGATCATGCCACTGCACTCCAGCCTGGGTGACAGAGCAAGGCCTTGTCTCTAAACAAATAAACAAAAACTTCATGAGGTTCAGAGGCTTTGATCATTATTTTTTCTGGAATTCCATGGGAAGCCTAGAAGTGTTCCCCACAAAAGGATGATGTCCCCACGAAAGGATGACAGCCTCCATTTGCCAAAGACTGGCTGATTCATAGGAATCCTTTTCTTGGATTCATTAACATTTAGCATTCATAAACAGAAGCTCAGAGGGAAAGAAGACATTAAAGTTAGGGATGCTGTAGGATACCTAAGGAGGTCTATAGAATTCAGGGAGTCCCCAGACCTGGGTGGGAATAATTGTATTGTTATTTTCACTAACCTCTATCTGAAATTCAGGATTTCCCTCAATTAACAATGTAAACAGCAATCCAGAGCAATAGACA
The DNA here is from genome assembly GCF_006542625.1 of Nomascus leucogenys. NCBI lineage: Eukaryota > Metazoa > Chordata > Mammalia > Primates > Hylobatidae > Nomascus > Nomascus leucogenys. Next base: position 123,676,066 of record NC_044382.1, read on the forward strand.
ACTGTGTTTCTATCTCCAATAGAGATCACAGATATATTCATATTCATTATAGTTGCAGATATCTCAAAATACTGTTTCTGCTTCTCACTGCTTTGAAGTTATAGTAGATAGTAGGCTTGCTGGTAGATCTAAATTAGTGCATTAAAAGTACATAGATTTTAAAATTGGCTTATAGTCAGGTAACTGTGTTTGTAAATTATTGTTTTTCTTTGCAGTCCTCTCTATGCTATTTTCTTCCTTTAATCCCATCACAGGCTATGGTGTTTTAAAAATATATTTAAAACATTATTCTTAGAAGGGGTCTGTAGGCATCACCAAAGTTCTACAGAGGTTCATGGCATAAAGAAAGTTAAAAATCTCTTCTTCAGAGAAAAACAAAACTAAATAATCTTTAGCAAATAAAAGCAATCACAGTTTTTTGTTCTTGTTAAAAGAAAAGGGATTTACAGACGTGTAACGTTCCATATTCCAAACAAGTGTTTTTTCTTTTAGCAGAGACCTAGCACAAAGGAATTACCATTACCACAGCCATCTGGAGATAAACCATTTTCCCATAGCTATAGAAAGATCTTTTGTTTAGGAAAAGTATCTAAGCAAAAAACCGACTTATACTATGTAGATGATTTTTCCTTTAATCAAGCAAGAAGTACTCGACAAGGTTTTAATTTACGGTATTCTGCTCTTTCAAATGATAAAGATATCTTTAAATTTCAATTGGATTTTTCTAAACAATAGACCTAAATCCCATTTTACCTTTCTTTTCTTATTTATATCTTATTTACTTTATTTATTTGTTTTTATGGTAGGGGTCTTGTTCTGTCACCCAGACAGTAATGGAGTGGCGTTATCATAGCTCAATGCATCTTTGAACTCCTGGGCTCAAGTGATCCTCCTACCTCACCCTGAGTAACTGGGATTATAGGCATGAGCTATCATGCCCAGCTATCCATTTTACCTTTTTGAATCTTAGAAAGAGGAACCAGAATCCATATAGCCAATTGAAGCAATGTGACACATGTAAGAACTCAATTTAGGAATTCAAGGTTATTGCCTGGAATCATTGTACTGAGGTTGATAGCCAATCATAGATCAAAGATCACCAGAAGGACCATGTCAGAAGACTGGGCAGTAAATAATTTGCAGTTGTTTGTTCCAATACATTCTAATGTGCCCTTTGATCTTAAAAAGTTCATGGACGGATGATGGTGAAGGAAATAAAGGACAGCAGAGTTCAGTGATGGGAGGTTGGGATGGGGAAAGGCTGCAATGCCGTGTGATGCCCTCAGTTCCACAGGGCACATTGTGTAACCACTTGGCTTCCCCTCAGCAGGACATGCACTCTGGCCTCACGCTGAGTTGCAGAAGTAGGGATTTCAATTTTTTAAAAAAATTTATCAGTGAGGATGATGTTTATGATGGCAAAGACATCAAGCCCCTTTGTTTGGACATAAGGTCTAGGGAGAAACCCCTAACTCCTCCCTCTTCTCCCTTCTCAGCAGTCTGAGTTTGCAGCAAATTGCAGTGCATTTCAGGTTATAATAGAACAGGAGGAGAGTCTCATCTCAGAAGAAAAATGGGAAGGACCAGGTGGAAAACTATCAGGGCTTAGGTATTCAAAGTACGGCATCAACTGGCAGATATGCTACGTGTTTTTTGAAGTTTCTCTACTTCTGACCATTTTGGCTCCATGAGCCATATTTATCAATAAACAAGGAGCAATCTACAAGACATATAAGTGTGGCCCATGGGCAGGAGGCATTATCTGGGAGCTTCTGGGAGAAATGCAGAATCTCAGACTCTAACCTAGAGCTGCTAAATCAGAAACTCCAGGGGTGGGGCCCAGGAATCTGTGTTTTAATAATCCTTCCAGATGATTCTTAGGCAACCTAGGCAACCCTCTGCAGGTTCCTCTTGTGAAGGAGGAGGATGTCGCTGTGTCACTGAGCAACAGCAGTGTTATGTGGGTGTTTATTAACTGGCCAAAGCCCCACAATGAAGAGCAGCTAAGCCATGACTCCATGGCACACAGACTGAGGTGAAAAACCATTAGTTCTGTTTAATTTGCCCGTGCTAAATCCACACCAATAGGTTTGCAAAACATTACACACCTCCCTGTGACTAACTGTTTTGAAATTATACTCAAGAGTTTGGGTTGTTTGGGGAATTAAGGTAGAACATGTTGTTTAGGGAATCTGAGAACTTTTTCTCATATTTTCCACAGACTTTCTATAAACATGTTGAGAGCTTGGACTGGGTCTTACTCATGCTTTTCTTACCAGCACTCGTTCAGAGCCTGCTTCATTAAAGCTGATTAATAAATGTTTGGAAAATGAATAAATGAGTAATAAATGAATGAAATTCAATGAAGTTTTTGTCTTTACCTGTGTTTATAGGTTTTATATTGCTCTCAGTATAAATTACCACTAATGTAGTAGTTCAAACAACAAACATTTAATATCTCATAGTTTTCTATGTCCAAAGTCCAACTGGGTCTCATTGGGCTGATCAAGGGTTCAGCAGGTCTGCATTTCTTTCTGGAGACTCTAAGGGACAATCCATTTTCTTGTCCATACAAGTGGTTGGTAGCATTCAGCTCTTTATAGCTATAGGGCTGAGGTTTCCATACCCTCGCTGAGTGTCAGCTGAGGGCCTTTCCCAGGTTATAGAGTTCACTGCATTCCTTGGATCCTGGCTCTTCCTCCATCTTCAAAGCCAGCAATCAAGGATTAAGTACCTCTCAAACATTGAATCTCCCCTCTTTCTTGTTCTCCCACATCGCTCTAACTCTCTACCTTCCTCTTCTACTTTTAAGGGCTTACATGGTTACATGAAACTTACCCATATATACAGAATAATCTCATATCAAGATTCATAATCTTTATTATGTATGCAAAGTCCTTTTGCTGTGTAAGTTAACATACTCAAGGATTCTGGGAATTAGAATGTCTACATCTGATGGGCCATTATCCTGCCAACCACATTCTATTACACAAAGTATATTAAAAGCATCTGAATCCTGATTGAAAAAAATTTCAATTCAAATTAAAACAAATTTGATGGAGAATAGGTATCTTTTTTTTTTAATCAGACAGAGTTTTACTATGTCACTGTATTAGTCCTTTTTCATGCTGCTGATAAACACATACCCAAGACTGGGTAATTTATAAAGAAAAATAGGTTTAATAGACTCACAGTTCCACATGGCTGGGGAGGCCTCACAATCATGGCAGAAGGAGAAAGGCTCGTTGTACATGGCAGCAGGCAAGAAAGAATGAGAGCCAAGGGAAAGGGGTTTCCTCTTATAAAACTATCAGATCTCATGAGACTTATTCACTACCATGAGAATAGTATAGAGGAAACTGCCCCCACGATTCAATTATCTCACACCAGGTCCCTCCCACAACATGTGGGAATTATGGGAGCTATAATAATTCAAGATGAGATTGGGTGGGGACACAGCCAAACCATATCATTCTGCCCCTGGCCCTGCCCAAATCTCATGTCCTTACATTTTGAAACTGATCATGCCTTCCCAACAGTCCCCCAATTTCTTAACTCATTTCAGCATTAACTCAGAAGTCCATAGTCAAAAGTCTCATCTGAGACAAGGCAAGTTCCTCCTGCCTATGAGCCTGTAATATCAAAACCAAGCCAGCTACTTCCTAGATACAATGGGGGTACAGGCATTGGATAAATACACGCATCCCAAATGGGAGAAATTGGCCAAAATGAAGGGGCTAAAGGCCCCATATAAGTCCAAAATCCAGCAGGGCAACCAAATCTTAAAGCTCCAAAATGATCTCCTTTGACTCTATGTCTCACATCCAGGTCACGATGATGCAAGGGGTAGGTTCCCATGGTCTTGGGCAGCTCTGACCCTCTGGCTTTGCAGGCTACAGCCTCCCTCCCTGATGCTTCCATAGTCTGGTGTTGAGTATCTGTGGCTTTTCAAAGTGCACAGTGCAAGATGTCAGTGGATCTACCAATCTAGGGTCTGGAAGACTGTGACCCTCTTCTCACAGCTCCACTAGGCAGTGCTCCAGTGAGGACTCTGTGTGGGGGCTTCAACCCCACATTTCCCTTCCACATTGCCCTGGCAGAGGTTCTCCATGAGGGTACCACCCCCACAGCAAATATCTCTCTGAACATACAGATGTTTCCATACATCCTCTGAAATCTAAGTGGAGGTTTCCAAACCTCAGTTCTTGACTTCTGTGCAACTGCAGGCTCAACACCATGTGGAAGCTGCCAAGGGTTGGGACCTGCACCCTCTGAAGCCACAACTGGAGCTGTACCTTGGCCCCTTTTAGCCATGGCTGGAGCAGCTGGGACACAGGACACCAAGTCTCTAGGATGTACACAGCAGGGAGGCCCTGGGTCTAGCCCACAAAACCACTTTTTCCTCCTAAGCCTCCAGGCATGATGGGAGGGGCTACTGCAAAGGTCTCTGACATGCCCTGGAGACATTTTCCCCATTATCTTGACAATTAACATTTGGCTCCTTGTTACTTATGCAAATTTCTGCAGCCGGCTTGAGTTTCTCCTCAGAAAATGGGTTTTTATTTTCTATCACATCATCAGGTTGCAAATTTATGAACTTTTATGCTTTGTTTACCTTTTAAAACTGAATGCTTTTAACAACATCCAAGTCACCTCTTGAATGCTTTGCTGCTTAGAAATTTCTTCCACCAGATTCTCTAAATTATCTCCCTCAAGTTAGAAGTTTCACAAATCTCTAGTGCAGGGGCAAAATGCCGCCAGTCTCTTTGCTAAAACATAACAAGAGTCACCTTTACTCCAGTTCCCAACAAGTTCCTCATCTCCATCTGAGACCACCTCAGCCTGGATTTCATTGACAATATCATTATCAGCATTTTGGTCAAAGCCATTCAACAAATCTCTAGGAAGTCCCAAACTTTCCCACATTTCCTGTCTTCTTCTGAGCCCTCCAAACTGTTCCAACCTCTGCCTATCACCAAATTCCAAAGTCATTTCAGTATTTTTGGGTATCTTTTCTGCAGCACCCCACTCTACCAGTAGCAATTTACTGTATTAGTCCATTTTCACGCTGCTGATAAAGACATACCTGAGACTGGGTAATTTATAAAGAAAAAGAGGTTTAATGGACTCACAGTTCCATGTGGCTGGGAAGGCCTCATAATCATGGTGGAATTCAAAAGGCATGTGTTACATGGCAGCACACAAGAAAGAATGAGAGCCAAGCAAAAAGGGGAAACCCCTTATAAAACCATCAGATCTTGTGATACTTATTCACTACCATGAGAACAGTATGGGGGAACTGCCTCCATGATTTAACTGTCTCCCACTGGCTCCCCTCCCACAACACGTGGGAATTAGGGGAGCTGCAATTTAAGATGAATTTGGGTGGGGACACAGCCAAATCATATCAGTACCCAGGCTGGAGTTCAGTGGTGTAATCATGACTCACTGCAGCCTCAACTTCTCTGGCTCAAGCAATCCTCCCACCTCAGCCCCACAAGTGACTGGGACTACAAGCATATGCCACCACACCCAGCTAATTTTTGTCTTTTTTGTAGAGACAGGATTTTACCATGTTGCCCAGGCTGGTCTCAAACTCCTGGACTCAAGTGATCTGCCCGTCTCAGCCTCCCAAAGCGCTAAGATTACAGGTGTGAGCCACCAAACCCGACCATGTATGATATTCTTGTAGAATGCATTAGCACAAGATATCAACCCCTTGAATTAGCCCTTTGAGAGATGATGAGTTTAGGAAAGTTTGTGTATAGCCTTCTATTATCACCACTTTTAAAATTCTCCTTCCTGTGCACCCTCCCTCTTCATACCATGCTGGACAGCACGCAAGCTCTTAAACCTTCTTCCTCTTTTCATTGTGTGGCTCTCAGTCAAAATATAATAGGAATAGCTAATTATTGATCACTTTACTATATGCTTATTACTTTCATACAAACCATCTCATTAAATTATCATATTACCTCAATTAAGTACTTGTCATTTTAGAGGAAGAGGAGACTTATCAAGTTTAAGTAACCTATTTATGATAGTCAATAACAGAGCTCGGATTCTGCCATAAGCCCCTCTTGTTCATCACTACACACCCCGTCCCCTTGTGATGCCCCATTTTCACATTTCCTCCACTCCTAAGCAGCAGACCAAACTTAGACTCATATGTTCACTAACTGATACACAAAAGTGTCTTTCGTAACAAGATCTAAAGTCTTAAAGAATAACCCCATTGGTGAAAATCAAGGCATCTCATGGTAGGCCAGGAGAGGAAATCAAACTATCTAGCTTCCCTTGGCACACAAACATTTATAAAGCTTGACAGAGTAGGAGTTTAGAAGAGCACTGGAGAAATTTTTACTATGCCAGAAAAAGCACTAGTTCTATGGAGTAGTCAGGAAGAAGGTCTAAGGAAGATCCCACGATATTTGTCATTGCCATAGACACTGTATTCGAACAAAATCTCTCACTTCTATTTCGACAAGAATTTTATCCAAATTGGTAAAAATGTTCCCTCAGTATGGGAATTCATAAATAGGAACAATAACTATTGACTTATGAGTTATTTCACCCCTTTTGACTATTTAACCATTGATTGTCTGGTTTTATTAATCAGTATTTAGTGCCTCATTATTTAGTAAACACATACTGTATATTTTGCTATTTGCTGACACCATGCTAGGTACAGAGGCGAAAAAGAAGGAATACAAAGTTCAACCACAGACTGAGATACACTCAGCAGCAGCCAAATTATAATACTACGTAAGCTGTGACCTAATCTCATTTTTGCCCTTATCCTGGATGATACCGTAATCAAGAAACCCCAAGGAAACATAGATTTAATTCTCAATGGCTTGTTTGTTTGGAGGCCAAGGCTTGTTCCTAAGAAATTCATTTTAAACATGCAGTGCAGAGCAGGCTACTTCGCCTTTGCTCTATCATGTTCCATTTGCAAGGAGGAACTGTGTTCCAGGGGAGCAAGGACCAGACTGTGGTCTCAGCACTTAGCTCCTGCCCACCCTGGAAGACTGTTTTACCCTTAGAGCTCCCACCAGCTTTCCTGAAAGAGCAATCAAATCTAGCTTTCCTGTGAATTATATTTTTGATGCCATAAATAAATATTACTGTAGCCTTTGTTTACTATATATATTTTTTCCATAAATAATATTTCTATGACTATGATGACTATTCATAGTTTAATTTCTGCATTAGCAAGACTGGTGCTTTAAAAATTACTATGTAGCTGGAATTTATCTTCACACATCTCTTCTCTTTCAGCACTGATTGACTCCTGAGACACCAGGGGAACATAGGCTGCTATTAGATCCATCTTTTATATCCTTTACCACCAAACTTCACCAACTAGAATGTGCTTTTCCAGCATGCACTACGTGGCTCTGGAATCTGTATGACTGATTTGAAGCCCTCACTCCATAAAACTTTCTGTCCTGTTGACCTTTCCATTTGGAACTTAGTTCTCAGACAGATAGATGAGGAATAAGCTACAGGGCAGGGGCTATCTCTTTTACATATTTGTATTCCTAATGTCTAGGTTATTGTCTGTGCTATAATAAATCACAGTACTACAAACTATATTAATAATGGTGGACACTTCTGTAGCATTTACAACATGCCATGCAATTATTTACACAATTTATATACATTGACTCATTTCATCTCATGACAAATTTATAAGATAAGGACTATTATACTCATTTTATAGATATGGAAATTAAATGTTAGTTGAGTTAATGAATGAAGTAATGAAAGATTATCTCATATAATAATAAAGACTTCCTGGAGACAATTCCTCACTTCAAAAGAGTAACCCTAACAGTGGGAATTTGTGGCCTGTGGGCTATCTAAGAGGATAGATACTTGCTGGTGTGTGGGGCTATAGTGGGAGAGGATATGTCTTTGAAATCCCTCCAGTGACACAGCACCCAACTTACTCAGTATTTCAGGGATCTCTCTTTGTCTATGGTCTTTCTTCAGACAACTTGGCTTCATCTGATTTTAAGGAGTCTAGGAGTTAGGGAGGTTATAAATATGCTTGCCCAGATTAGGGGAGGGGGAGTTAGAACTCTGCAATCCAAGCCCTAAGGGATATATTAGAGACGAATACAGAAATCCAGTCTAACCAGCTACAGAAGCTTGTGGGACAGTGCTGGCCCTAGTTACTTTTGGTCATGGAGCTTCTGTATTCATTTCCTGTGCTACATAATAAATAACCACAAACTTAGCAGCTTAAAACAATACCAATTGATTTAGTTATTTTTGACTTTTACATTCAGGGTTACATGTACGGGTTTGTTATATAAGTAAATTGAATGTCACAGGGGTTTTGTGTATAGATTATTTCATTGCTCAGGTGATAAGCACAGTACCCAATAGGTAGTTTTCAATCCTCACCCTCCTCCTGCCCTCCCCCTCAAGTAGGCCCCAGTATCTATTGTTCCCCTCTTTGTGTCTATGTGTACTCCATGTTTAGTTTCCACTTATAAGTAAGAATATGCAGTATTTGGTTTTCTGTTCCTGTGTTAGTTCACAGGATAATGGCCACCAGCTCCATTTGTGTTCCTGTGAAGGACACGATCTAGTTCTTTCTTATAGGTGCATAGTACTCCATGGTGTATACACACCACATTTTGTTTATTCAGTCCACCACTGATGGGCATTTAGGTTGATTCCATGTCTTTGTATTGTGAATAGTGCCGCGATGAACATACAAGTGCGTGCATCTTTTTGGTGGTATGATTTATTTTCCTTTGGGTATATACCCAGTAATGGAGTTGCTAGGTCAAATGGTAGTTGTTTTACGTTCTTTGAGAGATCGCCAGGCTGCTTTCCACAGTGGCTGAAATAATTTCCATTCCCACCAGGAGTATATAAGCATACTCTTTTCTCCCCAGCCTCTCCAGCATCCATTATTTGTTGACTTTTGAATAATAGACATTCTGGCTGTGTGAGATAGTATGTCACTGTGATTTTGATTCGCATTTCTCTAATGATTAGTGACGTTGGGCATTTTTTCATATACTTGTTGGCTGTATGTCATCTTTTGCGAAGTGCCTGCTCATGTCCTTTGCCCACTTTTTAATGGAGTTGTTTTTTTTTTTTGTTTTGCTTGTTAATTTGTTAAAACAATACCAATTTATTATCTCACAGTTTTTGTGGGCCAAGCATTTAGGAGTGGCTTATCTGGATATCACAAGGTTGCAATCAAACTGTCAGCTAAGCTGCATTGTCATCTAGAGGCTGGACTGGGAAAGGATCCACTTCCAAGCTCACTTAGGTTGTTAGCAGAATCCATTGCCTTGCAGCTGTAGGACTGGACTCCTCAGCCTCTTGCTGGTTGCTGGCTGGCAGCTGCCCTCAGCTTCTTGCCATATGGCCCTCCCAGCATGGCCGTTTTCTTCTTTAAGGTCTGCCACAGAGTTCCTAGAAGAAGCCTGCCAGCAAGAGGGCTCATATATCATGATATAATCACACTGAAGTAACATTCTATCACCTCTGCCACATTCCATTGCTAGAGGTAAGTCACAAGTCCTGTCCACACTTAAGTGGAGGGCATGAGTATGAGAAGATGAGATTGTCAGGGGTTATGTTAGAGATCATCTGCCACAGTCTCTCAGGACCCTCTTGAAGAAAGCTCCATGAGGTCCTAAGCAGAAGCGTTATGTGCACTGCATTCACCCTGCATGTGAACAGATGACATCAGGCACCCTGTCTGACTTATTCATGGAAGTATCCCATGCCCAGAACAGTGCCTTCTACTGAAAAAGTTCTGCCCATGAACGAATAAGTGAATGACTCCCCATATTATGTCTGTTGTAAAGAAAGGAAATCGACAGGTAGGAATGAGGCTAGAAAGCATACCTACCACTTACACTTACACTTGATGTGTAAAAGATGACCCATTGCATGACTTACTCCCAGTTAGCTCATCCATTTTCTGCAACATAATGTCGCTGGCAAAGAAGTTGTTTAGAAAATTGTCCAGGCGGTAAGGGAGGAGGAAGAAGACTTTCTGTGAGGGCACTTTTTCTAGTGGACCAAGTCTTCTCTCAGGAGGGCTTGGCACCCTGCTTCCAGGTGGTTCCGGTTGGCTCTGCTTTTCATAGAGAAACTTTGGAAGTTCTACAAAGATGTTAACAAGAGTATGAGTGCCTTTCTTTTTTCTAGTACTTTACAGTTAGCAATGTCCCCTCAGGTATAACTTTCTTTGAGTCTAAACCTCCAAGTAGCCACACTGGACACAAAGAAAAAGCAAATGGAAAGACAGAAGGACTGAAACAAGAAGGGGAAATTTTAGTATTAAAGTGACCTCCAAGAGTAATGCAAGCAGCAGAGTCAGATGTTGCTTGGTGTCACTGAGATTTGACTATTCCTGGAGCATTTCCTGACTGGGACCACCACATTGTACTAACTTTGACCCAAGGGGTAAGGCTGTAGGCATAGAAACACGTAAGAACAAGGACACAAGGATGAGTACTCAGTAAGCTCTCAAGATGTGAGCTTTTTCATTAATTTAAATCATGTAGAGAAACAGGATAGAGTTTGGCCGGAAAATGGCCGCACACTAGACGAGTTTGACATTTAAAATGTTGGTTGTTTGTGTGTCCATGTGAAAGTGCATGTGTACAGAGGTTAGATACACAAGACAGGGCATGTCCAGCCTCACTTCCTGTAAATTTTGTTGTTAATAAGGAGGGGCGGGCTGGGCGTGGTGGCTCACACCTGTAAACCCAGCACTTTGGGTGGCCAAGGCGGGAGGATAATTTGAAGTCAGGAGTTTGAGACCAGCCTGACCAACAGGGTGAAACTCTGTTTCTACTAAAAAAAAACAAAAACAAAAACAAAAACAAAACAAAAAAAAAACTTACCTGGACATGGTGGCACACACCTGTAATCTCAGCTACTCAGGAGGCCGGGGCACGAGAATCACTTGAACCTGCAAGGTGGAGGTTGCAGTGAGCTGAAATCGCACCACTGAACTCCAGCCTGGGCAACAGTGTGAGACTTGGTCTCAAAAAACAAAACAAAACAAAACAAACAAAAAAAGGAAGGGAATAGGAGATCTTTAAGAGGAAAAATAAAATTTGGAATTTCCCGGACAGAAATCCAAGGTATGGGAGGAGAAGTACAAGGGATCAGAACTCAGAGATTGCCTTTGGCCTCTCCTTCAGTCCTTCAGTAGATTTTCAAAACTCCAACTGCACAGAAAATTTCAAATGGAAAAAGGATCTATTTATAGGCCAAGCCTTTACAAAAATTTATGAATCGGAACATAATAGTGTAACTAAGAGGTAGGTCCTGAAATCCAGCCACGAAAAATACTAAGACGGAGAAATTTATTCCTAAGAAGGAACAGTGGCCACAAAAAAAAACACAGAAAAACAGAGAAATCAGGGTTTGCCTTTCCACCCATGATTCTGAGTTGCTGTTTGTACTAGGAGTTTCTAACATGCAATTTGCATCCTCTGTGTCACTGGAAGATCACACCTTACCAGTGGTTTTGGGGACCAAGTGACCAGCCTTTTATCTGGAGGTCTGAGGCATTCTTATTCTTTTTCCTGCTGTATTTGCCTCATGGCTGATGATGAAACGTGTTATTTTTTCTAACACTTACCCATTACTTCTGGATGAACTTGTCAGAGGAAAGGCCCCAAAACACTTGCACTCCTTCTATAAAATACTCAAACCATCTTCTTGTCCCAGCTAACCAAATGGGAAGCCAAGAGGCACTCAGGGCCTCCTCAAGCATGGGCTTATCTGGCCAATGTTTGTGATTAGAAGTGATATATTTTTAAAAGACATATTTTAATTTTAAACTCATAAGGCTACAAGAGCTTTTATAAAAAACAGAATATACAATGGCAAACATACAAACTAATTTGGGACAGTTCATATTCTTGGACCTAGCCACGAGGGTATGCAGTCCAAAGGAGAGTTCCACCTTAGCTCTAGGTAGGAAAGCCTGTGAGATTCTGGCTGTGCTTCATTCTTGGGGTACACCATCAGCAGAAGGAGTATATAATGAACTTAACAGGCTTAAACATTAACTGATAGTTTAGCACAGTGCAGGAATGCCAAGGATGCCCAGAAATGCACAGGTAGGGAAGAGGATGTCAACGTCCTCTCTCTGAATAAAGAGGGCAGACCTTAGGCCCGGGTCTTTAGTCAACATGATGATAAAAAGGAGGAAGAGAAAAAAGTGGGAAAGGAGAAGGAACACGATGATTCTAAGTGGAAAATTGTCACTCCAACATAGCACTCAACAGAGTTGAAATGCTAAATTGTGTTTAAAGAGTAAAATTGAGAAAAAGGTCAAAGAGGGAAAATACATGTATCTGGAACTTGAGCAGGCTGTGAAATCAAATTCTGTTTTAACATTTGAGATAATCAACTCTTATCAAGATTATATTAAACTTCATTAAAAATTGCGTTCTAAGTTGAGAGAATAACCAAGTATTTTATAGCCTTTTTTTTCTTAACTTTAGATGGTTGGATTGAGAAGACAGTACATGAGAAATATATGTATAAAATCAGATAATCCTTGCTCTCTCAAACATACCAACCTGTGAGTGACCTTGGGTGGCTTTGTCACCAATAAGAATCACAGATTACTTCACTGCAGGTTACGGTTGTTGCAAATATCTTAAAGTACCACTTATGGGCATTGTTGCTTTGAAATTACGATAAGAGAAATCACTCATTCATCAGGCCCACAGCAGCTTCTTGAGTTAAAGAAGATAAGCCATTAAAAGAAAACAACGGAGGTAGGGGACTGTGACTAAGGAGAACACACAGAGATTGGGGTTTGACTGCTATGTGAATAGTCATTTTTTTTAGTAACTCAATAAACTTGAACTGACTATCTGATATCTGCCAGATAATAAACTTGGCCTGGTACTAAATTATTATTTTTGGGAGGAGTAACCAAAGACAGTAATTCCTAGATAAGAAAAAACAAAATCAAACAAAACACAAAACAGGCAGATTTCTTTTTCCATGGAGATCACCAAGTTGCTTGAGAATGAGATACCTACCAAAAGATTACCAAGACTTTCTGCAGCAAAGTATACTGACTCTCTGCTCTGGACCAGAAAGTAAATTCTAATGATCTGTTTTATAAAAGAACATTGCACTATAATGATTTAAAGGCATGGGACTTTTAGAAAACGGTAGGAGTTTCTCTCATATTCAATCTCCACTGCTATGAGTTTCTTAGTGATTTGACAATAATTCCCAGTAATTTTCCAGAAAAGTTATTAGAGTCTTTTCAAAACTGCCTAGGACAGATGCCAAGACAAAGCATTCAAGCTGCAACAGGGGCCAGATTTCAACCCACTCATGCTTTCCCAAAATGTACTGCCATCTATTATAAGAGGAGGCGATCCAACAACTTACACCTAGTGGTTGGCAACTAAGCATATGAGTATGAACAATTCCACAATTTCTGTCATATCAGAACAGCAGCAAGCAGAAGGGAATCAAATGCTTCTCTGCAACCTGTCTTTTTGGTGGGACTTCCATCAGTACTGACACGTGCCAGGCATCCACAGAAATCTAGACTGCATTAACAACCACAGGTTGTCTTCTCTGATCTTGGAATTTTGGAGATACCCTTCCACTTTAGCTGGATCAGAGGGACATAGTAGAGTTTGCTTCTTAATGGAGCCCTTTCTCTTATATCAATCTGGAAGTTTCTTTCTATCTCATCCTTCTTGGTGAAGTGTTCCCAACCTTTTGGGGAGCACCTGGAAGCTCTTTGATCAAATATTTCTTGAGAGTCAGTTTTTAGTCTGCGGTATCTTGGTACTGACTGCTACTCTCCAGGGGCAGCATTTCCTCTCTGCCTAAAGAGAAATGATTGTTTGGGTTTCTGTCAGACTGTACTATCCACTCAACAAGTAGATCCAGCCCATTTTACCATAAGAAGCTATTTTTAATATCTCCCCGAAAATGTTGGGGGCCACCACGTGATCACATTTAGTGCCTCAATAGGAGTTGAGATTATAAGTAATGACAAAAAAAGTGACCTAAAAAATCCTTTTAAATGATTTTGACATTTAGTAATTCTACATATATTTTTTAATAAAGCATATATTTCTGAGTCAGATTACATATTCAGTATAATGAAGAAACAGATTCTTGAAAGAAGTCTTCCCAGAGAATCTCTGGTCCACAGATTGGAAAATGTCACATTATGCTATGAGTTCCTTGAGGAAGAGGCTATGTTTTGTTCAGCCTTTTATCCCTCATGCCTAACCCAGTGTTTGGCACAAAGCAGGTGCTTAACATGAAATAGATATTTGGGAGATGCTTTGCTTTAGTGAACACCTTTGTTACATTCATGGGACACTTACCATGTGCTAGACACTGTTCTAAGTGCTGTACGTGTATTAACTCATTCAACCATCAAACAACTCCAGGAGATAGATGATGTTTTACAGATGACAAAACTGAGACTCAGAAATCTTCAGTAATTTACTCAATGCCACATTGCAAGGAATTTTAAAAGCCAGGATACAAAGTAATTAAACATTTCCTTTAATGTTTTCAAATGTAACCACATGGCAGATAGGGAGTCCACAGCCATGGTTATTCAGTGGGGCACTGCTGACTGATCATATTTTAGAATGCTGTTTGGGCAACTCCCAAACATGCAATGAAGAATGAGGGCCCTTCATCAGACCGAGTGTGGTGGTTCACACCTGTAATCCCAGCACTTCAGGAGGCCAAGGTGGGTGGATCACTTTAGGCCAGGAGTTTAAGACCAGCCTGACCAACATGGTGAAACCCCGTCTCTACTAAAATAAAAAGTTAGCCAGGCATGGAGGCATGTGCCTGGAATCCCAGCTACTCAGGAGGCTGAGGCACAAGAATCACTTGAACCTGGGAGGGGGAGGTTGCAGTGAGCCGAGATCACACTACTGCACTCCAGTCTGGGCGATAGAGTGAGATGCAGTTTCAAAAATTAAAAAAGAATGAGTGCCCTCCATAAGGAAGAATTAATCTGATTTATTTCACACCAGGTTCTCACCTGGTTTTTAAGAGAATAAGGGATTGTGTGAATGAAGGATTAAATAAATGAATGTCTATTCCTTGGTAAAGACTTTATATGACATCAATTACTTTTCTGGCTAAGAGGTTTGTGAATACAGTATGAGCTATTCAGTGGAAAGAAAATTAGGTCAGAGCATCATTTCTCATGGGATGGAAGAATTAAAACTCATCAGTTAAAGAGAGAAAGACGCCATGCAGAGACAGGCAGGAGGCAGAGGGCGGTCCACACAGTCCATCTGACCCTGCTGGGTCCCCACAGCACTGAGTATATCACAGCACAGGCACCATGGGAGAAGCAAAGAGAAATGTAGGAGGCATCCTGCCTGCAAGGAGCTCACGATCAATAGAGAAGGTGAAATGTGTACATCAGTGAACATAATACAAGGCAAAATGTGACCTGTGTTAAAAGTAAATAAATAAATAAAGCACAGAAAGATTTAAACCAAGATTCCTGGGATCACAGAAAGGGGCCAGATGACTTCCAGCTACTGGAAGCAGGAAATGCCAACCCCTGAACTGGCTATATTTTGATTAAAAGAGATTAGAAGGAAGGACTTTCTACAAAAGGAAACTATGGAGATGCAGTGGTGGGAGAATGGGGGAGAACTGGCAGTTCATTCTGGGTGATTAAACAGTGAATACACACTGGCCAACTCCCAGCTAATCTTTATTTGGATAGTACATTATTGTGTTTTTCAAAAAAAAACACATGTTATATGTGAATGCCCTAAAGGAGGACAAGGGCTCTGTATCACTTCTCATTCTCCATTGTCTGACATACCCGCCCATCCACACATTCATGTTTCTTGCTATCTTCACAGGTGTGATCTCTGCACTAAAGCAGAGTGTCTTGGAGCTTACTGGGGCTTCAGCTAGGGGGAAGAAATTACTCACAAAGAAATAATCAGCTCTTAACCTAGAATTCAGACAGGGGAAACCTGGGGGATGGAGTAGAGGGAGACGGTTCAAACTGGATGGGAAAAAATAGACCTTAATTTTCCCTAAACTCTAACTAAAATTTAGTGTTTCCTTCCATTTTGAATGTGGGTAGGGAGAATCACAGCAGTATTAGCAGTACTTGTTACTTTGTTGCCAATAAAAATCACAGATTATTTCATTCCATGTTGCAGTTGTAGATTTCTTAAACTATCATTTATGCTCATGATACTTTGAAATTATACTTATCAGACTTCTGCCAGATCTTGTTTTTGTTGTTGTTTTTGTTGTTTGTTTGTTTGTGTGTGTGGGGGTTTTGTGTTTTTTGTTTTTGTTTTTGGCTCTATTGCCCAGACTGGGGTGCCGTGGCATGATCTCGCCTCACTTCAACCTCCACCTCCTGGAAGTTGAATCCTCCCACCTCAGCCTCCCAAGTAGCTGGGATTACAGGTGTGCTCCACCATGCCCACCTAATTTTTGTGTTTTTTTTAGAGATGGGATTTCACCCTGTTGCCCAGGGTGGTCTCAAACTCCTGGGCTCAAGCAATCCACCTGCCTCCGCCTTCCAAAGTGGTGGGATTACACGTGTGAGAAATTGTGCCCAGCCTAGATCTTGTTATTTAATGAGTTAATAAAGATACATACATTACTATATCACAAATTTTTAAAAAGTATTTTGATATAATTTGCATATAAATGATTTCCTTTGTACACGAATATGTTTTATTTTAAAACATAACTCTGAAAAGAGATCCATAGTTTTCACCAGACCACCAAAAGGATCCATGACCCAAAATAGATTAAAAACCCTGCTGAATGTAGCTTGGGATCACAAAGAGAGCTTTAAATATCTTCATTAGCATTGTGAATTTAGTCTTACAGGTAAATGGGAGCCACTGAGGGGTTTTTTCTTTGTTTTGGGGAAGGTGTTTGTATTAGTCAGGGTTCTCTAGAGGGACAGAACTAATGGAATAGATATATATACATATAAAGGGGAGTTTATTAAGTATTAACTCACATGATCACAAGGTCCCACAATAGGCCATCTGCAGGCTGAGGAGAAAGGAGAGCCAGTCCAAGTTCCCAAACTGAAGAACTCAGAGTCCAGTGTTCGAAGGTAGGAAGCATCCAGCATGGGAAAAAGATGTAGGCTGGGAGGCTAGGCCAGTCTCTCTCTTTTCACATTTTTCTGCCTGCTTTTTATTCTAGCCATGCTGGCAGTTGGTTAGATTGTGCTCACTCAGATTAAGGGTAGGTCTGCCTTTCCCAGCCCCCTGACTCAATTATTAACCTCCTTTGGCAACACCCTCACAGGCACACCCAGGATCAATACTTTGTTTCCTTCAAACCAATCAAATTGACATTCAGTATTAACCATCACAAGCCCACCCCTTGTCAACTTGAACCCATACACATCTCCTGAAATCATATATAATCTTCAAATACAGACAATAATAAGGTCATAATTATGCCTAACATAATACAAATATCCTTTGTACAACTGGAAATGTACAAATCCGCAACCCAAATACCATTTTTTTTTAGACAGAGTCTCTCTCTGTTGCCCAGGCTGGAATGCAGTGGCACAATCTTGGCTCACTGCAAGCTCTGCCTCCCAGATTCATGCCATTCTCCTGCCTCAGCCTCCCAAGTAGCTGGGACTACAGGTGCCTTCCACCATGCCTGGCTAATTTTTTTGTATTTTTAGTAGAGACGGGGTTTCACTGTGTTAGCCAGGATGATCTCGATCTCCTGACCTCGTGATCTGCCTGCCTCGGCCTCCCAAAGTGCTGGGATTACAGGTGTGAGCCACCTGCCTGGCCCCGCATACTATTACATTAAATTAACAATACTTAAATGCTGGTGTGAAGTCAATAAATCTTATGTCACATGATAAAGGAGAAAGAAAATAAAATGAAGATATTTTCTTAGTACAAGCGTATACACGAAAAAACATGTTTTTAACAAAAGAAGGGGAAAATATTCATAACAATTACAATCCTCGTTTCTGCAGCTGGTCACGTGATCGTAGCTGATATTGATGACTACCTTCTAGTACCCATTCTGTATTCCCTTTGTCTTCAGCAAGCACCTCAGAAGGTCATGTTTTGTTTTGTTTTTTTCTGGTGGAGTGACTCAAACCTTCATCATGGTTTTTTTTTTTTTTTTCTGGTGGAGTGACTCAAACCTTCATTCCTGAAGGATCTGGGTCATTTGTATTCCTGCCTGGTTTGGGCTGTTGTAGTTTCTCATTGACCTTAATCACAGGGCATGGTAATACTAAGAGACACCCTAATGGACCTCTTGTAGTCCATGCATATTCTTCCTTACCTCCATTATGAAGTAGTAGACTGATTTCATCTTGATAGTCCAGATCAATTGCCCCAGCCAACACTGTAACTCCCTTCTTAGCTTGTTGACTTAAAGGTAGGAGGAGCCCGAAGTATCCAGGTGGCAATCTTAACTTCAAGTTTAATGGAATCGTTGTTGTGTCTCCAGGTGGCAGTGTTCCTCCCTCTGGAACTAAGACCTCTAGGCCAGCAGAACGTAATATCACGAGAACAAGTAGTAAAAATTTTCCTAGTGGATCACTAGAGGTGATGTTGAGCAGTGCCACTTCCACTTACACCCCTTGATTCCTGGACCCATGAATCCTGGCTATGGGAGAAACAGTACCATATATTAGATGCGAATTCAAAGCATACACAGCCTTCTAGAGAACTTTGCCCCAGCCCTGCAAAGTACTGTCACCCAGTTGGCATTGTAATTGTGACTTCAAAAGGCCATTCCACCGTTCTATCAATCCAGCTGCTTCAGCTTGATGGGGAACGTGGTAAGACCAGTGAATTCCAGGAGCAGGAGCCCACTGCTGCACTTCTTTAGCTGTGAAGTAAGTGCCTTGGCCAGGGGCAATGCTGTGTGGAATACCATGACGGTAGATAAGGCATTCCATGAGTCTATGGATGGTAGTCGTGGCACAAGCATTGAATGCAGGATAGGCAAACCTATATCCGGGGTAAGTGTCTGTTCCAGTGAGGACAAACCTCTGCCCTTTCTATGATGGAAAAGGTACAATATATTCAACCTGCTACCAGGTAGCAGTACGAGGAATGGTGCCATATTGAGGGCTCAGTGTTGGTCTCTGCTGCTGGCAAAGTGGGCACTCAGCAGTGGCTGTAGCCAGGTCAGCCTTGGTGAGTGGAAGTCCAAGTTGCTGAGCCCATGCATAACCTCAATCCCTACCACCATGACCACTTTGTTCATGGGCCCATTGGGTGATGACAGGTGTGGCTGGGGAAAGAGGCTGAGTGATGTCCATAGAACGGGTCACGCTATCCACTTGATTAAAATCCTCCTCTGCTGAGGTCATCCATTGGTGAGCACTCACATGGGATACAAATATCTTCAGTTTTTGACCACTCAGAGAGGTCCATTTACATACCTCTTCCCGAGATTTCTTTGTCACTGATATTCCAATCATGCTTCTTCCAAGTCCCTGACCATCCAGTCAAACCATTGGCTACAGCTCATGAATCAGTATATAATCACACATCTGGCCATTTCTTCTTCCATGCAAAGCCCACAACCAGGTGCACTGCTCAAAGTTCTGCCCACTGGGAAGATTTCCCTTCACCACTGTCCTTCAGGGATGTCCTAGAAACAGGCTGTAGTGCTGCAACTGAACACTTTTGGGGGGTGCCTGCATATCATGCAGAACCATCTGTGAACCAGGCCCTAGTCTTCTATTCCTCTGTCAACTGATCATAGGGAACTGCCCATGAAGCCAACAGTGCAGGCTGGGGGTAGAAGGCAGGGTTGGAGGAGTGAAGACCGTAGGCATTTGAGCCACTTCCTCATGTAACTTACTTGTGCCTTCAGAACCTGCTCAAGCCCAATCATGTATATACCACTGCCATTTGATGATGGAATGCTGCTGAGCACTACCCACTTTATGGCTAGATGGGTCAGAAAGTACCCAGTTCATGATAGGCAGTTCAGGTCACATGTTGACATTCAGTTTCCACCAAAGCCCAGTAACAGGCCAAGAGCTGTCTCTAAAGAAGAGAGTAGTAATCTGCAGAAGATGGCAGGGCCTTGGCTCCAAAATCCTAAAGGTCTCTGCTATGATTCACCTAAGGGGGCTTGCCAAAGGCTCCAAACAACATCCCTATCTGCCACTGACACCTCAAGTACCATTGGATCTGCTGGGTCATATGGCCCAAGTGATAGAGCAGCTTGCACAGCAGCCTGGACCTGTTGCAGAGCCTTCTCCTGTTCTGGAAACCACTTAAAACTGGCAGCCTTTCACATTACTCGATAAATGGGCTAGAGTAACACACTCAGATGAGGAATGTGTTGCCTCTAAAATCCAAATAGCTCACTGGGTGTTGTGCCTTTCTTGGTTGTAGGAGGGGCCGAATGCAGCGACATATTCTTCACCTTAGAAGGAATATCTTGACAGGTCCCACACCACTGGACCCCTAGAAATTTTACTTAGGTAGAAGTTCCCTGAATCTTATTCAGATTTATTTCACATACACTGGCATGCAAACATCTCACCAATAAGTCCAGTGTGTTTGCTACTTCTTGTTCACTGGATCCAATCAGTATAATGTCATCAATGTAATGAACAGTGTGATATCCTGCAGAAGCAAAAACCAATGAAGGTCTCTCCGAATAAGATTATGACACAAAGCTGGAGAGTTGATATACCCCTAAGGTAGGACAGTAAAGGTACACTTGCCAGCTGAAGGCAAATTGCTTCTGGTGGGCCTTGTGGACAGGAATGGAAAAAAAGGCATTTTCTAAGTCAATGGCTGCACACCAGGTACAAGAAGATGTGTTAATTTGCTCAAGCAATGAAACCACATCTGGTACAGCAGCTGCAAGTGGAGTCACCACCTTATTAAACTTATGATAATCCACTGTCATTCTCCAAGATCTATCTGTCTTCTGCACAGGTCAAATGGGACAGTTGAATAGGGATGTGGTGGGAATCAACACCCCTGCATCTTTCAAGTACTTGATGGTGGCACTAATCTCCATAATCCCTCCAGGGATGTGATATTGTTTTTGATTTACTATTTTTCCAGGTAGAGGCAGCCTAATGGCTTCCATTTGGCCTTTCCCACCATAATAGCCCTCACCCTACCAGTCAGGGAGCTAACATGGGTGTTCTGACAGCTGCTAAGTATGTCTATGCCAATTATGCATTTGGCACTGGAAAAATGACCACAGGATGACTCTGGGGACCCACTTGACACATTGTAAGTCAGACCTGAGCTAAAACTCCATCAATTACCTGATTTCCATAAACCCCTACTTTAACTGGGGGACCACAATGACATTTTGGGTCCCCTGGAGTCAATGTCAGCTCAGAGCCAGTGTCTAGTAGTCCCCAAAATGTCTTATCATTTCCATTTTCCCAGTGCACAGTTACCCTGGTAAAAGGCAGGAGGTCTCCTTGGGGAGGGATGGGAGAAAGATTCACTGCATAAATTGTCAGTAATGTAGTGGGGTCCTTTCTCAAGGGGACCCAGTCTCCCCTTTATTCAAGGGGTTCTGGGTCTGTAAACTGGCTCAAGTCTGGAAATTGATTGAGGGGCCGTGATTCTTTGTTTGTATAATTCTAATTAGCCTTTTGTTCATTCGACCTAGAAGGTTTCTACTTGCATAATTTAATTAGGAATGCAGTAGGCTTCCTGTTGATATCACTTTTGGGAACACTATGATTAATTAGCCAATGCCAGAGCTCTACACAAGTCAGACTATTCTGATCACCGCTTTGCCTCTGCTGTCCATTATGGTAGCTACTCCCACCTTGCCTTTGACAGGTGAGTGCTGCCACTTGGCCCCTGCCACCTCGGGACCCAATTATTCCCATCGTATTTAAATTTTGTAGTTGAGTGACTACAGTTCCCACTGTTAGATCTGACACACAAAGATCAATTACAGGGCTCTTCAAAGATTCAGATGGTGCCCTCATAAATCAATTTCATAAGGCATTGGTCAAGGGTATACCTTCTGGACCCCCCACCCCTACCCCAAGCTGGGATGAATAGGTCTAAAGTGACTAATCCGCTCCATCACCCCAATCTCCCTAAGCCTTTGGATCCCTTCCTCTATATTAAATCAAGGGAGATCAAGCATTTCCAGCTCACTCACAGTGGGCCATCTTTTAATCCATATTTTAGCTAACCAAACAATTAGGACCTTTTTTAACTCCCCAAGCTGCAACATTAAACGCAGAGTCCCTACTTAGTGGGCCCAAATCAATAAATTCAGCCTGATCCAACTCTGTGTTCCTTTTGCCATTATCCCACACCCTTAATATACATTCCCATGCCTGTTATCCAGATTTCTGTTATATAGTTTAGAAAACTCAAACAGTTCTCTTTGAGTGTAGCGTACCTCCTCCTGGGTCACACTCTCAACCTCACCAATCGGGGCCTGCCAGGACTTTAGTTATAAGTCTAGAAGCCAATGGGGTGTTAGGGGTGGCTCCTGAGGAGAATCAACATTATCTTGCCTGGCAACTGCCTCAGGAGAGGCCATCACTGTAGACTAGGCAGCGCAGGATTTATCTTCTCAGACAAAGGTGGAAAGGCTGATGGCAGCATGGGTCGGGGAGAGGATGTTGCCACTACTGGGGATGGGGAAGCTGTCCTTTCTGACAAAAGAGGTTCATCAGTGTTTACAAACTCAGTGTCCAGCTTCATCAGGGTCCTCTCACATCCCCATTCCAAGTTGCAGGGTCCCATTCTTTTCCAATCAATGCCCTCACTTTAACAGTAGACACCTGGTGAGGCTGTGCACGCACCTTTTGTTGCAGGTCAGCCACTCACATGATAAAAGCTTGTGTCTGTTTTTCCACAATTTCAACTCTTTCTCTACAGCCGATAAGACTCTCACTTAGGGCAATCTTAGCAGATTTGAGGCTCAGTATCTGCTTCTGAAGTCGGGAGATAGAATCCCTAAGTTCATCATTTTCTTTCATCACTTTGTCTACTGAAGTTAGGAGCAACCAACCAGCTTCACTATGTTCCTTGGTTCTCCACATATGGGCAAAGGCATTATGTATAGACTCACTAAACTCCTTGCCTCTCATGAGCAATGAATCAGAAGTGTCAAATGCATTTATTTTGCATAACTCTCTAAACAGTTCATGCCAAGGATTATCCGTGTTCTCCATACTATTGGAAGTAGAGTCCTTAGCATTTTGGGGTCTAATCATATTAAGCAGCCAACTCCAGAAACCCCAAAACCAACAAAAGAACTGCATCTTTAATATTCTCTTCCTCTAGAACCACTCCTGGTACCAAAATCTGTATTAGTCAGGGTTCTCCAGAGAGAGAGAAATAATAGCATATATATACGTAATATATATATAGCACATATATATTACTTAATAAACTTAAATATATATAAACTTAAATATATATGTAAATATATAAATATATATAAACTTAAATATATACGTGTGTATATATATATATATATATATATATATATATATGTAAAGGGGAGTTTATTAAGTATTCACTCACACGATCACAAAGTCTCGCAATAGGCCATCTGCAGGCTAAGGAGCAAGGAGAGCCAGTTCAAGTTCCAAAACTGAAGCACTTAGAGTCTGAAGTTTGAGGGCAGGAAGCATCCAGCACTGGAGAAAGATGTAGGTTGGGAGCCTAGGCCAGTCTCTTTCTTTTCACATTTTTCTGCCTGCTTTTTATTCTAGCCACACTGGCAGCTGATTAGATGGTGCTCACCCACTGACTCAAATGTTAATCTCCTTTGGCAACACTCTCACAGACACATCCAGGATCAATACTTTGTATCCTTTAATCCAATCAAGTTGAAACAGTATTAATCATCACAGTGTTTAAATATTAATAATTACTTTTTAGTGAACTGGAGCAAAATATTTTCTAATCAGTTTTATTGAGATAAATTACATATAAAAGTACATACCCATCTGAAGTGTAAAGCTCAATGAGCCTTGACAAATATATATATACATGTAACCACCACTACAGTCAAGATATGATTTGAGTAGCAGAAAGTAAAATTTGGAATTTGTACCTCCTGCTATCTCTCCTATCCTCAACGTATACCCACTTCCAGCTTGCAAGTGCACTGGTCCTTCACTGAGGAACCCAGACCCCAAGTTCCAGGAAGGGCGAATAGTCCACAAACCAGTCCAGGTGTCAAAAGTGATGGCAAATTGAAATTCAAGGACTTAGACATAGATATGATACATACATGAACAGTCTAAGGTCAGTCTTCAAATATCTACCTAGGTAATCATGTATGTAACCATAATCAAACGGCAACTTTTTACGGCTGAGTGAGGGCTGGAATTTGATCATCCATTCTTATTGACTGACGGCATATGATGCTGCTAACCATATCGACACATGAATTGAAAATATCTATTTCATATTGCCACAACTTAAGCTATATCTTGTTGAAACTCCTGAAAACTACAGATATTCTAAAAAAAAAAAAAAAGGCTCCTATTACCCTCAGGCACTCTGGGAAATCAGCCCAATAGGATGATTTGCCAGGTCCTATAAATATTTACCAAGATGGCATTAGATAAAAGAAAGTTACAAAATAATTTGCATTGGGAGTTGTTGCTTCAGCTGCATAAGCCTAAGACTCTGCCACCCTAAAATAAACTAGCCTTTTTCTTTTTAAAGACAGACTACAAAAAACGTAACTCACTTTATAATAGTTTTCCTAATATTCTCAAGGTATCAAAACCCTCCAAATATATTTTTAGGGTATAAAATAAAATTGAAAAGAGGTACTATTCTTGGAAGCTATATATAGGGTCTTCCCTGTCTTCTGTCATGTGCTTTCTTGTATTATTGTTAGGCAAGCAAATTACACCATTATATTACTTTTCAAATATAAGTTTTCTGCAAAAATATTTGTAAGCCTGTCATTGCATAATAATGATGACAATGGGGAGGAATAATATAATGATACACATTATTTTTTTCCAATATAGATGGTGAGTCTTCTAGCATTTACTTTAATATCTCTCATTTATTGAGTGACAGTTGTACTTCAAGTTGTATAAGACACTTTATTTACATATATAATCTTATTTAGTCCTCCCAACAATCCTAAAAGCTGTGTTAATATCTATTTTTTTTACAAATGAGGAAACTGAGATGCACAGAAGGATAAGTCACAGATCTGACTTCTGTCTTCCAAGACTATGTTCCTTCCACTTCCTTGCCTCATTCAGGGATGTATTACTAGTTATCTTAATTTTTATGGTTTGTTAACTGTGCTTCAGTGTCTCATTTTGAAATATCTGGAGTGAAAGGTATGAGCTCTCTGTTTTGCAAGGCAGAATCCCATCTTTTGTATTAGTAAGGGGTAGATCTTTAAGGAGGGGATGGACACCACCTCCCAGCTCCCCTAGACTTCTTGGCACCATTCTTCCCTCCAGTACATTTGCACTGGGCTCCTTTCCTCCTTTACCTTCCAGTTACTACATAGCCATACAAATCACCTATGACTATACCTGATCATCTTTTCTTTCCTTTTCTGTCTTATTAAGCAAATAGGTAATTTTCATAAGAGCAAATCTTCTGGAAAAATTTAACAATGATCACAGAGAGTGGCTGTAGTCTGCCACAGCCCTAGGTAATCAGCATATTTAACAATCACACTCATGAGATATCACTGAAAGGAAACTCGAGCTTTGTTTCCCACTCTCCCTTTAAAATTTACTTCCTCTGAATGAAATCCACCATGTTCCGTGACTTTTCTGCTCAGTCTTCTGAAATAGTCCTAGGGCACTTTATGTCACAAAACAGTCAACATCCAATAATGAAAATGCCCACTCCAATGTAACATATAAAACTCTTTCTTTGATTGTTAATTTTTTTTTCATCTCCTAGCAAGGCCAGGATTTAGGGGAGAGTGGTGGCTTTCTCTCTTTCTCTCTCTCTCTCTCTCCCTCACCCCACCCCCACCCCTTTCTCTCAGTGTCTCCTCTCAAACCTGCTAAGCACGACTCTCAGGCCCCTGGGGTTGGAGGGCAGAAAGGAAAAGAGTACAGAAAGTTCTTTCTTCACTGGTGTCATTTTAAAAAGTTTTGCACGATCAGGCATGGAAGATGTTTAAAACTGATTCCCCCACGGGGACTACTGTGGGTGCTTTGGCAGTTCCCTTGATTGGTTCCTCCTACTGCAACTCTGCTTGAGAAACCAGTTCTCTAACAGTTGAACAGTTTGCATTTTGATTTGCCTCACTAACTCCTTTGAATAGTTATCCTATCTCAGAGTCTCAGTCAAGATTTCCCATTTAACATTTGCCGCTATGTTCATCCTGTATATTATGGATTGCCGTCTGTTTGCTGGATATGAGTGCAGACAATACTCCTTTTCAGCCAGTAAAACTATAAATGGAAAACATTAGCTGGCCTTTGTTACAGTACTGAAAACTTTCCTTATAATTAGTTTTCATTCAAAATTTAATCTCAACTTCAATTTGAAAATGAAGTATACTACCTCTTCCACAGGTAGTAATTCTTTTTTCAATTTGTTGTACATTTTGATGGTTTTCAATAAGTAGGCATTCTCAGCTCTGGTCATCCCATGCCTAAAATTGAAATCAATATTCCCCCCCAGCTGACAAAAATTTTCATCATGATTTATGTTTTTCTGTGTAAAAATGAAAAAGATAATGTGAATTAAAATTCCTAATTCCCAGAAGGTATGCATTCTAACTGAAGGTTACCCTGTAACATTTTTAGTCGGTATCATTCATGTTGTTGATGGACACAATACAGATTCACTGGAGTCATGCGTTTTTATATAACAGTAGCATGTTAATTGTTAAACATCCTAGTCCTTTTTTCTCTCTCTCATTCCACCCTCAGGATCATATCAGACATTCTTATGGCAACTACACCGGCATGGCAAAGACTAGAGTGAGGCAGTAAGGTATCCAGGACACAAAATTTAAGGAGGCACTCACTCCCATGGTCATACAAGCTAAGTACCCCTTCAATTTTGCACCCTTAGTGCCTCACTCATCTTACCTTAGTCCTATGCCTGTGCATCAGACCTGCATTGCTTCGCATTCATCCAATAATATTCTTGAGTACCTTCTGTGGACCAAACACGCTTCTTGGTGCTAGATGTCCAGAAAAGGAGCAATCAGGTACAAATTCCTGCTCTTAGTATTGGATAACAATTAAGTGTTGTGCTATGGAGAAAGAGAAAGCAAAGAAGGGGAAAAAGGAAGTGCCAGGGTGGGGTCGGGGTTGTCAATCAAAACGGAGTGTTCAGGGAAATCATCACTGAGAAGTGAACATTTGGGCAAAGAACTGAAGAAGGTGAAATGTTTTTGAAAACTTGACGAAGTGTTCACAAAATATTAATGAATTTGCTACCAGTAATTTGTAATAAATAAATTTCATGTAACTATCTGACTTCTCTTGACAAATCCAAAGACCTGGCAAGACAGAGCTACATTTCTGTATGGCAACAACTAGATGGAGCTGAGGGAGGCTCTCTACTTCAAACCAAGCCAGGGCCTTTATATCGGGCAAGGGTTCTCCATTTCCCAAAGTCTGCCTCTCCCTGCCTCACTCAATTTCATCACTTGTTTATTCCCTGTAGACCTTTGAGCTTGCACACTCTGGCTAGAGTCCTTCAGAGAAGAGAGACCTCAAATGCTGCCACTCTCCCTTCAAGCAGCCACTCATGGTCAAAGAGATGGTCTGCTTGCCCCATCACAGTGAAGTCACTCTACTACAAGGCAAGAAAGGCCTTGATTCTGGACTCCGGAGATGAGCGATCTTTATTTGGCTGCTTGAAGCTGAGGGGAGACAGATACTAGCGAGCTGTTTTCTTGCACAGTGATTGAGATCACCCGAACATTGTAAAAACCCTGCTATCCTAGTCCACACATGTTCTATCTTTCAACCAGAGCAGCAAAAGAAAAATAGCAATTCTGGGATGCTCAAGGCATAATTTTCTGTCTCAGCAAACTTTCAGGACAACAAGCTGTCACGGGCATTTGAAACCCCACCGACCTGCTGGCACATGTGGAGGACAGGAATTTTCCATTTGAGTGAACTGCCCATACTGTTCACTAAAACTCCCCTGAGGAAGAGATCCGTGGTGGCAGGGAGTGCTGGCAAAGAGACTGCTGTGAAGTGTAGACAGAAGCACCATTCCCTACAAGGCTGAGAGAGCCAAAGGCAGGTTGCCATAGCTACTATTGCTTAGCCTTTCCATGGTGTATTATTTTCTGCAACTATTTGCCTAAATTATAGCAATATTTTAAACTGAAGCCAAATAGGTGAGAATGAGTTAAGATTTCTCAACTTCAACATATGTGAAAAATCTCAACTGTGAAATTGCATCAAACCAGTTTTGTTGTAAAATGAAAATAGGTGGGAGCACTGTGACTTCTAAGAAGAAATGGGATGATTGTGTGTTTGACAAACTCTGAGATTCTGATATTTCAGTCAACTCCCTACATTTGCACTAGATTAAAGAAAATTCTCAAACCCCGTCTACTCTAAAGAGTACATTATGTCTCAGCTTTATTGCACAATCAGTTATAATAAAAATAAAGGGAAAAAGAAGTATGTTTTCAAGCTTAACTCCAAGTGAGTAATGGAAAATTGAACTTTCATATTAGTAAAAATGAAAACCATGGTTAAAAAGTTACAATAATTTTCAAAATGACTTTTCCAATAGCAATCAGGTCATTCATATGACTTAATATTAAATTTACATCAATTGAAGGGAATTTTATTTTACAGTAATCCTAATAAAATTTTGAAACAAGAGACATTTCTCTTTGGTGTACAAGATTTCTCTTTTCTGTACTTTTCCTTCACCTCTAGCAGGTTCTCCTATATACTGCCAACACACAGTTTCCAGTAATTATGCTCTTACCCACACATATTTAAATATGGGTTGATGGGTAGACATAGGAACTTTATGTTCTTTAAAAAGCTCTGGATAAAAGATTGTTTCTGCTTTTAAGAACACAAAGAAAAGAGTGTAAAGGGAAGAATGGCTGTGTCACTTTCACAAATTCTTATGATGTTTCTCCTTTTAAGCAAAGTTTTCAAAGGATGCCAATCTTTTTCAATGAAAGCTCTTTGTGGTTTTCTTTTGCAAATCAAACATTAAGCAGCAGCATCTGGCCTGCAGATTGTTCTAAAATTTTTGAACCTTTTTGTCACACCCATCGCAACAGTAGAGATGCTTTGCAATTCTGTACTCTTGTGATATCCTGAATACACACAAGCTCTAATTATGTAGTAGGCCTGACCTTAAAAAAGGAAAAACTAAATAAATTGTATTTTTATTTTCCATAAAACAACTCTTCAGAGTTCTTTTTACCTTGCACCTCTTTCATTCTTTTTTGTTTACCTGTAAAACAAGTTTGCAAATGACTATTTGCCCATACACATAGCTTGAATGCTAAATTAATATTATTTGCAGGAAAACTTCATTTTGATATGGCCTTCCATGCTAAAGAAGCCACAGGTGAGAGACAGATTATCTAAAAATATGACTTAAGATTCAATAAAGCCATTTAACATGAACATTTTTTAAAGGCTTGAAGAAATTATTTTGGGTAAAGTCTTTTTCCAGTGCCCCAGAAACTATGACCACAGGTGATGGATTATGCTGCATTTGCTGAGGCTGACCCCGTTTACCTGCTTTCC
Source organism: Nomascus leucogenys (assembly GCF_006542625.1). Lineage (NCBI taxonomy): Eukaryota > Metazoa > Chordata > Mammalia > Primates > Hylobatidae > Nomascus > Nomascus leucogenys. Next base: position 123,705,797 of record NC_044382.1, read on the forward strand.
TTCCATGAATTATTATTGAGGTATAGCAATGGCTTTGGGTGGTCCAAAAATAGGACACTATGCCAGTCCCTGTCCTCGAGGTTATGCAGTAAGAAAACAACCATCTTTCCTCCACTTTCTGTGACCATCCTACTCTGCCTCAGAATTCCTCTGATTTCATTTTCATTCCCTGCATCCTCCTTCCTTCTGGCAGAGGAAGAAGCTTCTCTTTTCCTGGTCTGAATAATCCTTATCCCCACATCCCATTCTTGCCTTGACTCCTAATTCCATCCACTTCCTTTCTTCATCAACTTTCTTTTCTCCTTTTGAATGTCTTTCTCTCCTCCTGTCCCTTTCTTTCTGACTAAAACCCTATGTACATCATCCCTATTCTGAAAAACCCTTCTTTACAATGTATTGTCACCTCAAGTTACTACTCCGTCAACTTTCTTTCCCTACCAATCACCCTGTTAACAGAAAATCCTTAGCCAAATTAAATTAACAGAGTTTAATTAGACAAAAAACAATTCATGAATTAGGAAGTCTCTTGAGCCAGAATAGGCTCAGAGAGATCCCAGCACAGCCACATGGTAGAAAAAGATTTATAGACAGAAAATGGAAAGTGACTTATGGAAAGTGACTTACAGAAAAGAGAAGTGAGTTACAGAAATAGCCAGATTGGTTACAGCTCAGCATTTGCCTTATCTGAACATAGTTTAAACAATTGGCCCCCTTTTATTGGCCAAAACTGGGTGATTGGCACAAAAGTAGGTTACAGCCTATTTGCATCTCCATTTAGGTTATAGTTCACTATGTACAGAGAAACCTTTAGTCAGAACTTAAAATATGTGAGGAGGTAGTTTTAGACTAAACTTGATTTAAAAATTTTCCCCTTTTGGTCATTGTCTCTCAATTTTGGGAGATTCACCAAAAGTTTAGTTATTGATGTCACTATCACCATTGTAAATGTGAGTATTTGGTCTCGAAATCCACTAGGAAATAGCAGAACAGTGGGATTTGTAAGGTGGGAACAAGAACTTCAGGTCACTTTTTTGTAAAGGTTAGAGTAGAGGGTACTTTCTTATGCTGGAATGTCCTGTTTACAGGAGAAAAACAAGACCTGGTCTCCTCTAGAACCTATTTCTTTAAAGCCTTAGTTTGATTATATCACATTTAGCATGAGTGACTATTTTGGTTTGGTCTGATCTGTTGGGGCCTACTGCATGAGCTCAATCCAAAACAATGGCCTCCCATAATTTTGTTTAAAGAATTCTTCCCTTCTTGTCAAGTTCTCATTTAGTTGAGAGTATGACCAAAACTTAGGGCCTTAGTGCCACTCTTACTGTCATTTTGGGTGTTCAGTGTCAGCATATCATTCATAGATTCCAGTGCCCTCATGGTCACACGTTTCTTTCAGCTCTTGTCATTCCAGTTGAAAAGAGACCATTTGACATTCTAGAGATGGCTGCATGCAAACATTTAAGGCTTTTAAGAGAATACAACACAACAGGGAGACCACTATGACTATCAGGAGAATAATACCAAGGGATTGGAGTATGCTCTTTAGCCAGGATACCCATTAACCAAAGCAACTAAAATTAAATAGATCAAAGAATGAGCTGGGTAAAGAGTCTATTTACTTTAACCAAGCAGTCTGTTCATTAATCCCCTACAACTGAATCCCCGTAGTATACAATTTATTTCTCCATGGGCAACAAGACATGCCAGCAACTGCATGGATACTTCTCCGTTTAGCCAGTAAGTAATCTAGAGCAATTTTAATATTTAGCATAACTTTCACAAGAGAATTTAAAGCCTGTTATGTAACCATAGCCTTTACAATAGAATCTGCTAGAGATGCTATCATGAGAGATTAATTTTTAATCATTACCTAATTTACTCTAAATCATGAAAAAGAAGACCTAAAAATGATGCTCATCCAGAAGAATGAAGACGTCCTGGCAATTTTCTCTCTCTCTCTCTCTCTTTTTTTTTCGAGACAGGGTCTTTCTCTGTCACCCAGGCTGGAATGCAGTGGCACAATCTCAGCTCACTGCCACCTCTGCCTCCCAGGCTCAAGCAATCCTCCCACCTCAGCCTCCTGAGTAGCTGGGACTACAGGTGCATGCCACCATGCCCGGCTAATTTTTTGTTAGAGACTGGATTTCACCACGTTGCGCAGGCTGGTCTAAAACTCCTGAGCTCGAAATCTGCTCACTTCAGCCTCCCAAAGTGCTGGGATTACAGGTGTGAGACACCACACCTGGCCTGGCAATGTTCTCTTTAACCCATGATGTAGTTTAAGAGGAGCGGACCAAAGTTTCATTTCTGACTGATTATTAGGCAACAAATATACCATTAAAATTTCTTACCTACATTGATCCTTCATCTTGCATCTATCACAACATGAGCTTGTCTGTGTATAAGGCTGGCTGCAAAATCTTTCATAAATAGAAGTACACCCCATGAATACACACAACAGACCCCCTTTTCACTTCCATTGTTCACAGAGGCATAAGCAAGGAAACACATGGAAAGATAAGAGTCTCATGATAGCAGAGAACACTCAATCTGTGATTTTGGAAGAAAGCTGTCCACATCATGGATGCCAATGCTTCTGGGGAGAAAATTCCCTGATTAGCTTTACTTTAAGGTTTCCAATGGGTGTACATTTCCAAGAGAGTTGAGGGCCCTTCTGAGTTGTGAGATTATGAACCTTATGGTCTCTATTTTTAGTTTCTTGAGGAACCTCTAAATTGTTCTCCATAGGAGTTGAACTAATTTACATTCCCACCAGCAGCAAACGAGGGTTCCCTTTTCTCCACACCCTCACCAGCATTTGTTATTGTCTGTCTTTGGATATAAGCCATTTTAACTGGGGTGAGATATCTCATTATAGTTTTGATTTGCATTTCTCTGATGATCGATGATGTTGAGTAACTTTTCATATAACTGTTTACAATTTATATGTCTTCTTTTGAGAAATGTCAATTCAAATATTTTGACCATTTATTTATCAGATTATTGGATTTTTTTAACTATAGATTTGTTTGAACTGCCGGTATATTCTGCTTATTAATCTTTTGTCAGATTGGTAGTTTGCAAATATTTTCTCCCTTTCTGTGTATTTTCTCTTCACTTTGTTTATTGTATCATTTGCTGTGCAAAAGCTTTTTAACTTGATGTGATCCCATTTGTCCATTTTTGCTTTGGTTTTCTGTGCTTGTGGGGTATTTTTCAACAAATCTTTGCCCAGACCAATGTCCTGGAGCATATCCCTAGTGTTTTCTTGCAGTAGTTTCATAGTTTGAAGTCCTAGATTTAAGTCTTTAATCCATTTTTATTTGATTTGATTTTAGTATATGACAAGACATAGGGTCTAGTTTCATTCTTCTTCATATGGGTATCCAGTTTTCCAGCACCACTTATTGAAGAGACTGTCTTTCCCCAGTATATGCTCTTCGCACCTTTCTCAAAAATGAGTTCACTGTAGGTGTGTGGATTTGTTTCTGGGTCCTCTATTCTCTTACATCGAGCTATAGGTCTGTTTTTATACCAGTAACGTGCTGTTTTGGTTACTATATCTCTGTAGTATAATTTGAAGTGAGGTAATGTGATTCTTCTAGTTTTGTTCTTCTTGCTAAGAATAGCTTTAGCTATTCTGGGTCCACAAAAGTACTTCCATATAAATTTTAGGATTGTTCTTTCTATTTCTGCAAAGAATGTCATTGGCATTTTGATAGAGATTGCATTGAATCTGTAGATTGCTTTGGGTAGCATGGACATTGTAACAATATTGATTCTTCTAATCCATGATGATGAAATATCTTTCCATTTTTTGGTGTTCTTTTCAATTTCTTTCATGAGTGTTTTATTGTTTTCATTATAGAGATCCTTCACTTCTTTGGTTAACTTAATTCCTAGATATTTGCTTTTTTCTGTGGCTATTGTTGATGGAAGTACTTTTTAATTTTTATTTTTTACATTGTTCACTCTTAGCATATAGAAATACTCTGATTTTTGTGTGTTGATTTTGTATCTTGCTACTTTACTGAATTTGTTTATCAGTTCTAGTAACTTTCTTGTGAAATCTTTAGGTTTAGTTTTTTTAAATACAAGATTATGTCATCTGCAAAAAAGGACAATTTGGCTTCTTCCTTTTCAATTCACATGCCCTTTTTTCAACCTGGTCTGATTACTCTAACTAGGGCTTCCAGTACTATGATGAATAACAGTGGTGACAGTGGGCATCTGTGTTATGTTCCCAATCACAGAGGAAAGGGTTTCAGTTTTTCCCCATACAGTATGATACTATTTAATATCTGTGGGTCTGTCATATATGGCTTTTATTATGTTCCTTCTATCCCCATTTTTTGAGGGTTTTATTATGAAGGAGTGTTGAATTTTATCAAATGCTTTTTCAGCATCAATTGAAAAGATCAATTGATCATTTTTATCCTTCATTCTGTTGATTTGATGTATTATGTGGATTTATTTTTTTATGTTGAACTATCCTTGCATGCCTGGGATAAATCCTACTTGGTCATCATGAATCATCTTTCTAATGTATTGTTGGATTTCGTTTAGTAGTACTCTATTGAGGATTTTTGGCATCAATATTCATCAAAGCTATTAGTCTGTAGTTTTTTGTTTTATTTTGTTTCAATGTGTTTTTGGTTTTGGTATCAGGGTAATACTGGCCTCATAGAATGAATTTGGAAGTATTACCTCTCCTCTAGTTTTTGGAATAGTTTGAGTAGGATTGGTAATAGTTCTTATTTAAATGTTTGGTAGAATTCAGCAGGGAAATCAACAGGCTGTGAGCTTTAATTTGCAGGGAGACTTTTTATTATAGCTTCAGTCTCATTACTTGTTATTAGTATGTTCGGGTTTTGGATTTCTTCCTGTTTTAATCTTAGTATGTTGTATGTATGTAGGAATTTGTCCATTTCTTTTAGATTTTCCAATTTATTGGCATATAGTTGCTCATAGGAGCCACTAGTAATCCTTTGACTTGCTGCAGTATCCCTTGTAATGTCTCCTTTTCCATTTCTGATTTTATTTAATTGGATCATCTCTCTCTGTCTCTCTCTCTCTTTTTTTTTTGTTTGGTGAAAGGTTTGTCAATTTTGTTTAACTTTTCAAATAACAAACTTTTGTTCATTAATGTTTTGTATGTTTTCTTCATTTCAACTTCCTTTATTTCTGCTCTGATTTTTATTATTTCTTTTCTTCCACTAACTTTGGGTTTAGTTTGCTCTTGCTTTTCTAGTTCTTTAAGATGTTTATTTTAGATTGTTTATTTGACATTATGGCACTTATAGCTATAAAATTCCCTCAGAACTGCTTTTTCTGTATCCCATAGGTTTTGGTATGTGTGTTTCCATTGCTTGTTTCAAGACACTTTTCAATTTCCTTCTTGATTCTTTCATTGACCCACTGGTCATTCAGGGGCACATTGTTAAATTTCTATATATTTGTATAGGTTCCAAAATTCCTTCTGTTATTGATTTCTAATTTTGCTCCATTGTGGTCAGAGAAAATGCCTGATATTATTTCAATTTTTTTTGAATATTTTATTTTGCGACCTAATATGTAGTCTATCCTTGAGAATTATCCATGTCCTGAGGAAAAGAATGTGTATTCTGCAGCCATTGGAGGAATTGTTCTGTCACTATCTATTAGATCCATTGGTCTATAGTGCGGATTAAGTCTGATGTTTCTTTGTTGATTTTCTCTCTGGAATATCTGTCCAGTGCTGAATGAGGGGTGTTGAACTCCTCAGCTAGTATTGTACTGGGGCCTGTCTCTCTCTGTAGCTCTAATAATATTTGCTTTATATATCTGTGTGCTCCTGTGTTAGGCACATACATATATTTAAAATTGCTATATCCTCTTGCTGAATTGACCCCTTTATAATTATACAGTGAACTTCTTTGTTTCTTTTCATAGTTTTCTGTCTTCAAATCTATTTTGTCTCACATAAGTGTAGTGACACCTGCTCCTTTTTGGTTCACACTGGCATAGATTTTTTCCATCCTTTTATATTCAGTCTATGTGTGTCTTTACAGATGAAGTGTGTTTCCTGTAGGCAACAGATCATTGGGTCTTGTTTTTTTCATCCATTCAACCAGTCTATGCATTTTGATTGGGGAGTTTAGTCCTTTTACATTCAATGTTATAATTGATAAGTAAGGACTTACTCCTGCCATTTTGTTATCTGTTTTCTGGTTGTTTTATGGTCTTCTCTTCCTTCCTTCTTCCTTTCCTTCCTATATTCTTCTAATGAAGGTAATTTTCTCTGGTAATATGATCCAGTTTCTTGCTTTTTATTTTTTGTGTATCCATTGTATGTTTTTTGTTCGTTTGTTTGAGGTTATCATGAGGTCTGCAAATACTGTCTTATAACTCATCATTTTAACCTGATAACAACTTAACACTATTTGCACAAATAAACAAGAAAAAGAAAACTAATAAAAACTCTAACCTTAACTTCATCCCCTTAGTTTTTAACTTTTTGTTTTTTTCTATTTACTTATAAATTTTTGTTCAGACTATGTCTTTAAAAGTTGTGGTAGTTACTATTTTTATTGGTTCATTGTTCAGTCTTTCTACTTAGGATAAGTAGAAACACAGTGTTATAATACTCTGTGTTTTTCTATGTACTTACCAATAAGTTTTGTACATTCAGGTGATAATTTATTGCTTATTAATGTCCTTTTCTTTCTGATTGAAGTACTTCCTTTAGCATTTCTTGTAGGACAGGTCTGGTATTGATGAAATCCCTCAGCTTTTGCTTATCTGGGGAAGTATTTCTCCTTTGTGTTTGAAGAATATTTTCACCATTTATACTATTCTAGAGTAAAAGTTTTTTTTTTTCCTTCAACGATTTAAATATATAATGCCACCTCTCTCCTGGCCTGTAAGGTTTCCACTGGAAAGTCTGTTGCCAGATGTATTAGAGCTCCACTGTATGTTATTTGCTTCTTTTCTCTTGCTGCGTTTAGGATCCTTTCCTTGTCCTTGACCATTGGGAGTTGGATTATTAAATGCTTTGAGTTTATCTTCTTTGGGTGAAAACTTCTTGGTGTTCTACAACCTTCCTGTATTTGGATATAGATATCTTTTTCTGTGTTTGAAAAATTCTCTGTTATTATACCTTTGCATTAAACTTTCTGCCCCTATCTCTTTCTCTACCTCCTCTTTAAGACCAATAACTCTTAAATGTGCCCTTTTGAGATTATTTTCTATAATATATCCTGTAGGCATGCTTCATTGTTTTTTGTTCTTCTTTGTTTTGTCTCCTCTGACTGTGTATTTTCAAATAACCTGTCTTCAAGCTCACTAATTCTTTCTTCTGTTTGATTATTTCTGCTATTAAAGGTCTCTAATGCATTCTTAAATATGACAATTGCAATTTTCAGCTTCAGAATTTCGGCTTGATTCTTTTTAATTATTTAAATCACTTTGTTAAATTTCCCTCATAGAATTCTGAATTTAATCTCTGTCTTTTTTTTATTATTATTATACTTTAAGTTTTAGGGTACATGTGCACAATGTCCAGGTTTGTTACATATGTATCCATGTGCCATGTTGGTGTGCTGCACCCACTAACTCGTCATTTAACATTAGGTATATCTCCTAATGCTATCCCTCCACCCTCCCCCTACACCACAACAGTCCCCAGAGTGTGATGTTCCCCTTCCTGTGTCCATGAGTTCTCATTGTTCAATTTCCACCTATGAGGGAGAACATGCAGTGTTTGGTTTTTTGTCCTTGTGATAGTTTGCTGAGAATGATGATTTCCAGTTTCATCCATGTCCCTACAAAGGACATGAACTCATCATTTTTTATGGCTGCCTAGTATTTCATGGTATATATGTGCCACATTTTCTTAATCCAGTCTATCGTTGTTGGACATTTGGTCTTTGCTATTGTGGATAGTGCCACAATAAACACACATGTGCATGTGTCTTTAGAGAAGCATGATTTATAGTCCTTTGGGTATATACACAGTAATGGGATGGCTGGGTCAAATGGTATTTCTAGTTCTAGATCCCTGAGGAATTGCCACACTGACTTCCACAATGGTAGAACTAGTTTACAGTCCCACCAACAGTGTAAAAGTGTTCCTATTTCTCCACATCTTCTCCAGCACCTGTTGTTTCCTGACTTTTTAATGAGCACCATTCTAACTGGTGTGAGATGGTATCTCATTGTGGTTTTGATGTGCATTTCTCTGATGGCCAGTGATGATGAGCATTTTTTCATGTGTTTTTTGGCTGCATAAATGTCTTCTTTTGGGAAGTGTCTGTTCATGTCCTTTGCCCACTTTTTGATGGGGTTGTTTGCTTTTTTCTTGTAAATTTGTTTGAGTTCATTGTAGATTCTGGATATTAGCCCTTTGTCAGATGAGTAGGTTGCGAAAATTTTCTCCCATTCTGTAGGTTGCCTGTTCACTCTGATGGTAGTTTCCTTTGCTGTGCAGAAGCTGTTTAGTTTAATTAGATCCCACTTGTCAATTTTGGCTTTTGTTGCCATTGCTTTTGGTGTTTTAGACATGAAGTCCTTGCCCATGCCAATGTCCTGAATGGTAATGCCTAGGTTTTCTTCTAGGGTTTTTATGGTTTTAGGTCTAACATGTAAGTCTTTAATCCATCTTGAATTAATTTTTGTATAAGGTGTAAGGAAAGAATCCAGTTTCAGCTTTCTACATATGGCTAGCCAGTTTTCCCAGCACCATTTATTAAATAGGGAATCTTTTCCCCATTGCTTGTTTTTGTCAGGTTTGTCAAAGATCAGATAGTTGTAGATATGTGGCATTATTTCTGAGGGCTCCGTTGTGTTCCATTGATCTATATCTCTATTTTGGTACCAGTACCATGCTGTTTTGGTTACTGTAGCCTTGTAGTATAGTTTGAAGTCAGGTAGCGTGATGCCTCCAGGTTTGTTCTTTTGGCTTAAGATTGACTTGGTGATGCGGGCTCTTTTTTGGTTCCATATGAACTGTAAAGTATTTTTTTTTTCTTTTTTTTTTTTATTATACTTTAGGTTTTAGGGTACATGTGCACAATGTGCAGGTTTGTTACATATGTATCCATGTGCCATGTTGATTTCCTGCACCCATTAACTCGTCATTTAGCATTAGGTATATCTCCTAATGCTGTCCCTCCCCCCTCCCCCTACCCCACAACAGTCCCTGGAATGTGATGTTCCCCTTCCTGTGTCCATGTGTTCTCATTGTTCAATTCCCACCTATGAGTGAGAACATGCGGTGTTTGGTTTTTTGTCCTTGCGATAGTTTACTGAGAATGATGTTTTCCAGTTTCATCCATGTCCCTACAAAGGACACGAACTCATCATTTTTTATGGCTGCATAGTATTCCATGGTGTATATGTGCCACATTTTCTTAATCCAGTCTATCATTGTTGGACATTTGGGTTGGTTCCAAGTCTTTGCTATTGTGAATAGTGCCGCAATAAACATACGTGTGCATGTGTCTTTATAGCAGCATGATTTATAGTCCTTTGGGTATATACCCAGTAATGGGATGGCTGGGTCAAATGCTATTTCTAGTTCGAGATCCCTGAGGAATCGCCACACTGACTTCCACAATGGTTGAACTAGTTTACAGTCCCACCAACAGTGTAAAAGTGTTCCTATTTCTCCACATCCTCTCCAGCACCTGTTGTTTCCTGCTTTTTTAATGATGGCCATTCTAACTGGTGTGAGATGGTATCTCACTGTGGTTTTGATTTGCATTTCTCTGATGGCCAGTGATGATGAGCATTTCTTCATGTGTTTTTTGGCTGCATAAATGTCTTCTTTTGAGAAGTGTCTGTTCATGTCCTCTGCCCACTTTTTGATGGGGTTGTTTGTTTTTTTCTTGTAAATTTGTTTGAGTTCATTGTAGATTCTGGATATTAGTCCTTTGTCAGATGAGTAGGTTGCAAAAATTTTCTCCCATTCTGTAGGTTGCCTGTTCACTCTGATGATAGTTTCTTTTGCTGTGCAGAAGCTCTTTAGTTTAATGAGATCCCATTTGTCGATTTTGGCTTTTGTTGCCATTGCTTTTGGTGTTTTAGACATGAAGTCCTTTCCCATGCCTATGTCCTGAATGGTATTGCCTAGGTTTTCTTGTAGGATTTTAATGGTTTTAGGTCTAACATATAAGTCTTTCATCCAACTTGAATTAATTTTTGTATAAGGTGTAAGGAAGGGATCCAGTTTCAGCTTTCTACATATGGCTAGCCAGTTTTCCCAGCACCATTTATTAAATAGGGAACCCTTTCCCCATTTCTTGTTTTTGTCAGGTTTGTCAAAGATCAGATAGTTGTAGCTATGCGGCATCATTTCTGAGGGCTCTGTTCTGTTCCATTGATCTATGTCTCTGTTGTGGTACCAGTACCATGCTGTTTTGGTTACTGTAGCCTTGTAGTATAGTTTAAAGTCAGGTAGCGTGATGCCTCCAGCTTTGTTCTTTTGGCTTAGGATTGACTTGGCGATGCGGGCTCTTTTTTGGTTCCATATGAACTTTAAAGTAGATTTTTCCAATTCTGTGAAGAAAGTCATTGGTAGCTTGATGGGGATGGCATTGAATCTATAAATTACCTTGGGCAGTATGGCCATTTTCACGATATTGATTCTTCCAACCCATGAGCATGGAATGTTCTTCCATTTGTTTGTAACCTCTTTTATTTCATTGAGCAGTGGTTTGTAGTTCTCCTTGAAGAGGTCCTTCACATCCCTTGTAAGTTGGATTCCTAGGTATTTTATTGTCTTTGAAGCAATTGTGAATGGGAGTTCACTCATGATTTGGCTCTCTGTTTGTCTGTGATTGGTGTACAAGAATGCTTGTGATTTTTGTACATTGATTTTGTATCCTGAGACTTTGCTGAAGTTGCTTGTCTGCTTAAGAAGATTTTGGGCTGAGACAATGGGGTTTTCTAGATATACAATCATGTCATCTGCAAACAGGGACAATTTGACTTCCTCTTTTCCTAATTGAATACCTTTTATTTCCTTCTCCTGCCTGATTGCTCTGGCCAGAACTTCCAGCACTATGTTGAATAGGAGCGGTGAGAGAGGGCATCCCTGTCTTGTGCCAGTTTTCAGAGGGAATGCTTCCAGTTTTTGCCCATTCAGTATGATATTGGCTGTGGGTTTGTCATAGATAGCTCTTATTATTTTGAGATACGTCCCATCAATACCTAATTTATTGAGAGTTTTTAGCATGAAGGGTTGTTGAATTTTGTCAAAGGCCTTTTCTGCATCTATTGAGATAATCATGTGGTTTTTGTCTTTGGTTCTGTTTATATGCTGGATTACATTTATTGATTTGCGTATGTTGAACCAGCCTTGCATCCCAGGGATGAAGCCCACTTGATCATGGTGGATAAGCTTTTTGATGTGCTGCTGGATTCGGTTTGCCAGTATTTTATTGAGGATTTTTGCATCAATGTTCATCAAGGATATTGGTCTGAAATTCTCTTTTTTGGTTCAGTCTCTGCCAGGTTTTGGTATCAGGATGATGCTGGCTTCCTAAAATGTGTTAGGGAGGATTCCCTCTTTTTCTATCGATTGGAATAGTTTCAGAAGGAATGGTACCAGTTCCTCCTTGTACCTCTGGTAGAATTCAGCTGTGAATCCATCAGGTCCTGGACTCTTTTTGATTGGTAAGCTATTGATTATTGCCACAATTTCAGAACCTGTTATTGGTCTATTCAGAGATTCAACTTCTTCCTGGTTTAGTCTTGGGAGGGTGTATTTGTCGAGGAATTTATCCATTTCTTCTAGATTTTCTAGTTTATTTGCATAGAGGTGTTTGTAGTATTCTCTGATGGTAGATTGTATTTCTTTGGGATCGGTGGTGATATCCCCTTTTTCGTTTTTTATTGCATCTATTTGATTCTTCTCTCTTTTCTTCTTTATTAGTCTTGCTAGCGGTCCATCAATTTTGTTGATCCTTTCAAAAAACCAGCTCCTGGATTCATTAATTTTTTGAAGGGTTTTTTGTGTCTCTATTTCCTTCAGGTCTGCTCTGATTTTAGTTATTTCTAGCCTTCTGCTAGCTTTTGAATGTGTTTGCTCTTGCTCTTCTAGTTCTTTTAATTGTGATGTTAGGGTGTCAATTTTGGATCTTTCCTGCTTTCTCTTGTGGGCATTTAGTGCTATAAATTTCCCTCTACACACTGCTTTGAACGTGTCCCAGAGATTCTGGTATGTTGTGTCTTTGTTCTCGTTGGTTTCAAAGAACATCTTTATTTCTGCCTTCATTTCATTATGTACCCAATAGTCATTCAGGAGCAGGTTGTTCAGTTTCCATGTAGTTGAGCGGTTTTGAGTGAGTTTCTTAATCCTGAGTTCTAGTTTGATTGCACTGTGGTCTGAGAGACAGTTTGTTATAATTTCTGTTCTTTTACATTTGCTGAGGAGAGCTTTACTTCCAACTATGTGGTCAATTTTGGAATAGGTGTGGTGTGGTGCTGAAAAAAATGTATATTCTGTTGACTTGGGGGGGAGAGTTCTGTAGATGTCTATTAGGTCCACTTTATGTAGAGCTGAGTTCAATTCCTGAATATCCTTGTTAACTTTCTGTCTCGTTGATCTGTCTAATGCTGACAGTGGGGTGTTAAAATCTCCCATTATTATTGTGTGGGAGTTTAAGTCCCTTTGTAGGTCACTGAGGACTTGCTTTATGAATCTGGGTGCTCCTGTGTTGGGTGCATATATATTTAGGATAGTTAGCTCCTCTTGTTGAGTTGATCCCTTTACCATTATGTAATGGCCTTCTTTGTCTCTTTTGATCTTTGTTGGTTTAAAGTCTATTTTATCAGAGACTAGGATTGCAACCCCTGCCTTTTTTTGATTTCCAGTTGCTTGATAGATCTTCCTCCATCCCTTTATTTTGAGTCTATGTGTGTCTCTGCACGTGAGATGGGTTTCCTGAATACAGCACACTGATGGGTCCTGACTCCTTATCCAGTTTGCCAGTCTGTGTCTTTTGGTTGGAGCATTTAGCCCATTTACATTTAACGTTAATATTGTTATGTGTGAATCTGATCCTGTCATTATGATGTTAGTTGGTTATTTTGCTCGTTAGTTGCTATAGTTTCTTCCTAGCCTCGATGGTCTTTACAGTTTGGCATGTTTTTGCAGTGGCTGGTGCCGGTTGTTCCTTTCCATGTTTAGTGCTTCCTTCAGGAGCTCTTTTAGGGCAGGCCTGGTGGTGACAAAATCACTCAGCATTTGTTTATCTGTAAAGTATTTTATTTCTCCTTCACTTATGAAGCTTAGTTTGGCGGGATAGGAAATTCTAGGTTGAAAATTCTTTTCTTTAAGAATGGTGAATATCGGCCCCCACTCTCTTCTGGCTTGTAGAGTTTCTGCTGAGAGATCAGCTGTTAGTCTGATGGGCTTCCCTTTGTGGCTAACCCGACCTTTCTCTCTGGCTGCCCTTAACATTTTTTCCTTCATTTCAACTTTGGTGAATCTGACAATTATGTGTCTTGGAGTTGCTCTTCTCGAGGAGTATCTTTGTGGCGTTCTCTGTATTTCCTGAATCTGAATGCTGGCCTGCCTTGCTAGATTGGGGAAGTTCTCCTGGATAATATCTTGCAGAGTGTTTTCCAACTTGGTTCCATTCTCCCCGTCATTTTCAGGTACACCAATCAGACGTAGGTTTGGTCTTTTCACATAGTCCCAAATTTCTTGGAGGCTTTGTTCATTTCTTTTTATTCTTCTTTCTCTAAACTTCCCTTCTCTCTTCATTTCATTCATTTCATCTTCCATCACTGATACCCTTTCTTCCAGTTGATTGCATCGGTTCCTGAGGCTTCTGCATTCTTCATGTAGTTCTGGAGCCTTGGCTTTCAGCTCCATAATCTCCTTTAAGCACTTCTCTGTATTCTTTATTCTGGTTATACATTCGTCTAAATTTTTTTCTAAGTTTTTAACTTCTTTGCCTTGGTTTGAATTTCCTCGTGTAGCTTGGAGTAGTCCGATCGTCTGAAGACTTCTTCTCTCAACTCGTCAAAGTCATTCTCCATCCAGCTTTGTTCCACTGCTGGTGAGGAACTGCGTTCCTTTTGAGGAGGAGAGGCGCTCTGCTTTTTAGAATTTCCAGTTTTTCTGCTCTGTTTTTTCCCCATCTTTGTGGTTTTATCTACTTTTGGTCTTTGATGATGATGATGTACAGATGGGTTTTTGGTGTGGATATCCTTTCTGTTTGTTAGTTTTCCTTCTAACAGATAGGACCCTCAGCCGCAGGTCTGTTGGAGTTTGCTAGAGGTCCACTCCAGACCCTGTTTGCCTGGGTATCAGCAGCAGAGGCTGCAGAACAGCAGATTTTTGTGAACCACGAATGCTGCTGCCTGATCGTTCCTCTGGAAGTTTTGTCTCAGAGGAGTACCCGGCCGTGTGAGGTGTCAGTCTGCCCCTACTTGGGGTTGCCTCCCATTTAGGCTGCTCAGGGGTCAGTGGTCATGGACCCACTTGAGGAGGCAGTCTGCCCATTCTCAGATCTCCAGCTGCATGCTGGGAGAACCACTACCCTCTTCAAAGCTGTCAGACAGGGACATTTAAGTCTGCAGAGGTTACTGCTGTCTTTTTCTTTGCCTGTGCCCTGCCCCCAGAGGTGGAGCCTACAGAGGCAGGCAGGCCTCTTTGAGCTGTGGTGGGCTCCACCCAGTTCAAGCTTCCTGGCTGCTTTATTTACCTAAGCAAGCCTGGGCAATGGCGGGTGCCCCTCCCCCAGCCTCACTGCCACCGTGCAGTTTGATCTCAGACTGCTGTGCTAGCAACCAGCAAGACCCCGTGGGCATAGGACCCTCGGAGCCAGGTGCGGGATATAATCTCCTGGGGTGCTGTTTTTTAAGCCCATCAGAAAAGCACAGTATTCGGTTGGGAGTGACCTGATTTTCCAGGTGCAGTCTATCACCCCTTTCTTTGACTAGGAAAGGGAACTCCCTGACCCCTTGCACTTCCCAGGTGAGGCAATGCCTTGTCCTGCTTCAGCTTGCGCACAGTGCGCTGCACCCACTGTCCTGCACCCAATGTCTGGCACTCCCTAGTGAGATGAACCTGGTACCTCAGATGGAAATGCAGAAATCACCCATCTTCTGCATCACTCACGCTGGGAGCTGTAGACCAGAGCTGTTCCTATTCGGCCATCTTGGCTCCCTCCCCCTGTCTGTCTTATTTTTAATTTCTCTGAGTTTCCTCTAAACAGCTATTTTGAATTCCTGTCTGAAAGGTCACATGTCTGTCTTTCTCCAGGATTGGTCCCTGATGAGTTACGCAGTTCTTTTGGTGTGGTTATGTTTTCTTTGGTAGTGTTGATGCTAGTAGATATTCTTCAGTGTCTGGGCATTGAAGTTTATTGGAGTCTTCACTGTCTTGGTTTATTTGTAGAAGTTATTCTTGGGAAGGCTTTCTAAATATTTGAAAGGACGTGGGTGTCGTGATCTAGGCTCTATCTGCTTTAGGGAGTACTGCAAATCCAGTAATGCTGTGGTTCTTGCAGACTTGTGGAGGTACCATCTTGATGGTCTTGGACAAGATCTAGGAGAATTCTCTGGATTACCAGGCAGAGACTCTTGTTCTCATCCCTTACTTTCTCTCAAACATACTGGGTTTCTCTCTGTTCTGAGCTATCTAAAGCTTGGGGTGGAATAACACAAGGACCCCTGTGGCCACAATCACTACGACTGCACTGGCTCAGAACTGAAGGTAGCACAGTGCTGGATCTACCGTAACCACTCCCTGGCTACTCTCTATGTTCACTGAAGGCCCCCAGGCTCTACAATTAACAGATGTCAAGGCCAGCCAGGCCTGTGTCCTTCCCTTCAGGGCAGTAAACTATTCCAGGCCCCAGGTGGGTCCAGAGGTGCCATCCAGGAGTTAGGGACTACAGTCAAAATCCTTAGAAATTTACCTGGTGTTCTATTATATTGTGGCTGTTCTGGCACTCAAACCACACAGTGCAGTTCTTCCCACTCTTCCCTGTTTTTTCCAAAAGCAGGAGACTCACCCCATAGCCACCACCACCCCAGGCCATGAGGAGTACTGTAAGACTACTATTGATGTTCCCTTAAGGTCCAAGTTCTCTTAAGTCAATTTGTCACGAATGCTGCCTGGCCTAGGACTCACCTTTCAGGGAAGTGGGCTCCCCTCTGGCCCTGGGCAGGTTCTGAAATGGTAAGAGTCAAGTCGAGCTCTACCCATCTGTGGCCATGCTGTGGTACCTAAGGTATCAGACAAAGACCCCTTTACTTTTCCCTCTGCTTTTTTCAAGCAGGGGGAGTTTCCTCCCATAGCCACCACAGCTGGTAAAGTGCTGAGTCTCACCTGAAGCCAGCAAGTCTTAGAGGCTCACCCAAGGAACTCTGTGTAGTACCTAGGTATCACTGCTGGTTATTCAGAGCCCAAGAGTTCTTCAATTAGCAGGTGATTAATGCTGCAGGACAGTGTCCTTTCCTTCAAGGCAATGGGTTCCCTTCTGGCTCAGGGTGTGTCTAGAAATGTCATCTGGGAGCTAGGGCCTGGAACAAGGACCTGACAACTCTGATTGGTATTCTATCCTGCTGTGGCTGGGCTGATATTTACTATGCAAGACAAGGTCCTCCCCACTCTTCCCTCTCCTATCCTCAAGCATAAGAAAGGGGTCTTTTTTGGAGGACTGAGCTGTGCAGCCTGGAGTTAGGGAATGGGTGATGCCAGCACTCCCTTGCCTGTCCCAGCCGATGCCTCAGTATGCCATGTGCCCTCCCCAGTGCACTATCTCTTGGCCTACTTCAGCACTAGGACTCACTTAAGAGTTTCAGTCCTTATGGCCTAGACTGCCTTTCAAGCTTTCTTGTATACACAGAGTGCTGTAGCCCTTGGTGGCAAGGTTTGCAGGCACTGGGATTAACGATTCCCCTCTGGCTGGGGCTGGCTTAAATGCTCCCTCCATGGGTGGGCTTAAGCTGAGTTTGGTTTGGTTTTCCTTTCTGTTCAAACATGGCACTGAGTTCAATGCCTCACAATTGCTGTGTTCTCCCTCCCTAGCTGGAGATGATCTCCACACCACAACGCTGCTGCCAGAGGCAGCAGGGAGGGATGGTGTCAGCAATTTGGGACTACTTTTTCTATCTCTTCAGTGCCTCTTTCAGCAATATGAAGTTAAACCAGGTACTGTGAATGCTCTTCTGATTGTTGGTTCTCACGAAGATGTTTTTTTTCTGTGTAGATAGATGTTAACTTGGTGTCTTTGCACAGGGTTGCAATCTGTGGAGCTTTCTATTTCGCCACCTGGTTCCACCTTGCTCCAACTCTAGTTTTCTTTGATTGAAGCATTTCCTTCTTTTATTTCCTGAAGGTTACCATCCAGGAAAAGACTCTTAAGATTCACTATGTTCTCTTTGGCTTTGTCTCTGTCGTTTCCCTCAAGAGTTATCCATTTTGTGGCTTCATTGTGCATTGTTTAGGTGTGTTTTTACAAAGGATTATTCCCCCAATTTGCATTCCAACCTCCAGTAGCCAATGGTCATATCTACATAGATAAGCCATTTAGACCTGAAACTTAATCAGTTTTAAACCAAACTCGAGACCTAATTTATATGCCTCATTTTATTTATATGAACGGTGTCATCATTTCTAGCTACACAAGCTCACAATCTCCAAGTTATCCTTGTTTTCTCCTCTCCCTTAACACCTGAGCACTAAACTGTAAGCCAAAGGCAGTTCTCAGGATCCATCAGTGAGTGAGAGGAGAGTACTGCAAGATATTTTTGGTTACAATCTAGTGACATTTTTATGTCCTGATGATATTCTAGATACATCACAGCCAACCTACTAGGTTAAGTTTCTGCCTGTTCTTCATATCCCCTTTCTTCTCATTTAATTTTCTTTTGCACCATATCTCCAGTTTTCTTTGAATTCCTTTCCTAGCTCTTTCTTTCTTTGTTTTCTCTTTCTCTTTTATTGGTAATCAATCATATATTTTTAAAAGTATTATACTCCCTTTGTCTCTCCCCATCAGCATTAATTTATTGAACAATACCTATTCAATCCTATCTACTTCTCTATCTCTCTATCTCACATCGTACTTCATTGGTACTCATTTTCATCATCTTTCTTAATCTTAAAACAATTCCAAAGGAACAAAGACCATTGTATGGCAGACAGGCCCGATAGCAGTAACTTCAGCACATCCTGAAAATGACCCTATGGTCTAGGAAGAATTTGCTAGTGTCCCAATATCAGGAATCTAGGAGTGGTCAATCCAGATTCACTCCTTATCTATGAAGGACATCTGAGCCCCTGGCTCATCCCTTGCAATGCAGGCCATGCAGGGGATCAAAGCCATTTGTTTTGGGTTAGATTGAAGTAGCTAGGTGGAGGGTGCTAAGTGAAAATGCTATATAAACTGTCTGCTTTTTACAAATAGTAGCGATTTGCCTGACCAGCCTGCCACCAAAGGACCATACCTGTATGTAAATCCCCCCAGTAAACCCTGCGTCTTGTTCACTGTCTCTTCTTCATCCTCTCAGACATAGTGTCATCCCTACTGGAGTCAATAGGGGTTCAATACAACAACCGTTTCCTTGTTATTCATTATTTTATCTTGTATCCCATGGTGCCAAGAACTTAGTAGGTGTTCAGTAAGTGTTTGTTAAAGGAAAAAAGGATGGGAGGGACGGGAGAAGGGAAGAGGAGAATTTGCTCCCCACTTTGAAGGTAGGCAACTAAGACAACAGTCCTACAGCCAATTAGTGATGGAGTCAGATTTCTACTCCCCATCTGGTTAAAGTCCAAACCTGTAATAAGGACATTGCTTTTCTGTGTTCCCACCTCTATACTAGGTGCTAAAGTAGAAGACACATATGTAAAAGACAAAGGTTCTGCCCTCCAGGACTATATAATTTAGTAAGGGAGTTAACTACACAAATAGCTATAATATAATTTAAGACATAATTATGGGTCTACAATCTCCAAAATGATTTGTTCAGTATCTAGCTTCTGGGCAAATAATTTTAATGTGTAACACAGAATAAAACAAGTTAGCAAACAGTCTCCAGATAGAAGGTTCTCCTTTCCCCTGGAGCCTTGTGGTTGCCCTTAAGAACAAGAATCTTAAAATTTAAACAAAGAGGACACTATCACACCTCAGATCCAGAGGCTCAGGTTAAGGAAGATGCCCGTATAGTTCCGAGACTAACAACAGATTCGAGGTCCTGAGAAACAGTTCTTCACTGCTGGCTCGCAAAAGCCAAAACAGTGTCATTAAAACGTGATGTAGCTTATTATCTTTCATAAGTTGGCTCAAAAGAAGAAACTTCTTTATGGCTTGGAAAAGATAGAAAGTGAATTCATTTTTAAAAGACTAGAGTAGACAAACAATGTAGTCTCTTGTGCATACCACACCATCTAATTCGCAATACAGTTCCTCTTTTAAGGAAAAATAAATATGAGTATTTATACAGTTCCAGGAAGTATCTTTCTATTACAGGGATGGTGGCTCGTGGAACCAAAAGGAAAATATGAGTCACTTGCAAGGGATGTGGTTGAAAAGCTACAGGTTGAGACTTGTTTGTTGATAGGAGTATTTGTGACACCTATCATTTGGACCAAGTGTTTACTCTGAGGAATGAGACCTTGTAATAAGATGAGATTTATGTTTCTCCCAGAGTATTAGTAAGGAGATAAGTAAAGATCCCTCTAAGTTCCTTGGAGTACTCCTATTTTATCTTTTCCTCCTTTGGCTGTTGTTTTTCCTTCTGTGTTAATTTTCAGCAACCTTTTTTTAAACTGGCCATTTTTTTTCAATAATTGCAACTTGGAGGATTAGATCTGTTCAGAGGTTTATTGGGTATATTTTGGCAGTCTAGACTGGGTGAATAATTATTTTAGCTGCAGATTCATAATCTTCTTAGCTTTATTTTTTGGTCTAGTCTCTTTCCCTTTTTCATTTTTAATTAAAGTACAAGACAACTTTTCAGCAAGATTAATCAAATTGTGAGTGTGAGAAGTAGCCCAGCTAGGGCAATGTATCTTTACTATTAGAGCTAATTTTTTGTGTAGCCCATTTATAAACTTGGAGTTCAGGAGAGTCTCATTTTGATGATTAGCAGAACTCACCTCAGATAAACCTGAATATTGTCTAAAAGTCTTTTCAAATCTTTCAAAATATAACACCACTGACTCATCACTGTATTTTATTCCAATCAACTCTTTTTAGAAGACTAAAGAAATGGTTGCAAGTAGAGCCTTTCAGTGTCACGGGCACTCCTGCAGTCTTCTTTTGAACATTTATAGAAATCCTCTAGGGGTTTTGCCAATGGGCTTTATCTATCCAAGTCTCGTTTTTAGCCTTGTTTTTGAAGCTAACATGTAAACTAGTTGATATAAATCAGAAATACCAGGGTCATAAGCTCAAATACTTAAATTCCATAGCAGGGCAAGGTAATTTAGACAGTAAAAGATAAAGAGAAAAAGGACCTGAGGGAGGAGAATGGAAAGCTTCTGAGGGAGGAGAAGCTTCAGCAGCCTTTTTAAATTTGGAAATTGTTTTAGACAATCTTTTGTGTTTTTTTTCCTGCAAAGAAATAACTTTATCAGAACCTCTTTTGGATGCATTCAAATACCACTGAAAATGACATTCCCAATTACTCTGTTTTATTCTAGTCAGCTTTTTAAAATTTGAAAATGCAAGTAAATTAGTTGAAGTTTTTCAAAGGTATCCCATTTCAGCCACTGAAGTTTTGGTTCTTCACAAGTTACATGGGACCATTTTTAAAAATAATGACAACGTGTGGTACCGTAAGTATTGTACATGAATCTAGCTGGAGTCTCTAAAGGTGGATTTTTCCTCAAGGAAGACTTAGTTTTAGATGGCTCATTGTCCATCATTTGCATTTTTCTCTTAAGGACTAAAAGCTAAAAGGGAAAGGTGTTTTGGACTGAGTGTACTGCTTAAGGGACTAGCTCCCCAAGCTGTCACCCTTGGGTTGGTTCTTCCCTTTTATGTGTCTCACTGAAAACTAGGAATTCGGTGTGCTTAAGGCACCGCGAGATCAGTCCGTTATATGTGCCCACAAGTTTAAGCAAATTTCCCTGTATTTTCTTCTTTGGGAATTCTCTATGGGACCATTTCTTGTCTCTAGTGATAAGCTCTGAAACTTGTACAAGTGCTTGGTTGCCTAAGGTGCCTTTGGCTGGGAGGAACAGTGTCCCTTGCCTGCAGGACTTATCACATTCTAATAAAGGTCTTTTGTTAATTATTGGTCACTCAAAAGAAGAATTCTAATTTGCCAAATTGAACCAAACTTCAAAACTTCACTAGTTTGAATCACAATTTTGCTTAATCCATAGACATTTACTTTCTCCTGTTAAAGAGAAACCAGATTTTGAACTAGAGAAAAGGTTGCAAACTTCAGCAAGACGAACAAAATCTTAACCTCAAACATGATTGAAACCACAAACTTGCAAACAAAAGAATCTCTAGACAGATAAAAAAAAATGAAACTACTACCTTAAAGCTTTAAAGGTAAGCTTCAATTCCAGCTCTATCCAGTATGGAATCAGGTTGCTTGAATACAGTCTGCATTTCACCTAAGCCAGGGAGAAGTTGAAACCAGAGAGGAGCCTTACCAAGGGCTCCCACAAACTCCAGCAAAAGTCAGCTGGAAGGAAACAGTTCATGTTGGTACAAGCATGATGGTCTATAAAGAAAGTAGAAAGAGTCAATGTAGGAAGCTCACTGTGGGTCCCATCTGGGTCACCAATATGTCAATCTGAAATAACGGAAAGGATAAGAATCTAGTTTAAATGAGTTTATTCAAGTGCAAAACTGAGGATGGCCATTTGGAAAATACAGACTCCAAAGAAATGGGGTCAGTGCTCAGAAATTGAAAAGGCAACATTTTACTTATATGAGCAGAAAACAAGGAAATTTAACAGGATTAAATTTCCATACAAGGCTGGTTTATGAGTTACAGCAATTTGATTCGTTACAGCTTGTTCCCCTCCCCACCCCCACCATTTTAAAGAGTATATTTAACATTCCATTTTAGACAATGTGATAGTCATGAGGTCTTTGCCTAAGAAAGAAGGAAATTAATCTATAATGAAGATCAATAGTTAAGAGCAAATGAGTCTTTTCTGGAACGCTTTAGTCTTCAACAACATTTTACAAAATAATATAGGTAAAGGAGGCCAGGCGCGGTGGCTCACGCCTGTAATCCCAGCACTGTGGGAGGCCGAGGCGGGCGGATCACGAGGTCAGGAGATCGAGACCATCCTGGCTAACACAGTGAAACCCCGTCTCTACTAAAAATACAAAAAATTAGCCGGGCGAGGTGGCGGGCGCCTGTAGTCCCAGCTGCTTGGGAGGCTGAGGCAGGAGAATGGCATGAACCCCAGGGGGCGGAGCCTGCAGTGAGCGGAGATCGCGCCACTGCACTCCAACCTGGGCGACAGCGAGACTCTGTCTCACACACACACACACACACACACACACAAAATATATATATATATAGGTAAAGGAAAAGGCTAATGTATAACTAGAGAAACAGAGGTTACAGCTGCCTAGGTTATATATGTCTGTTACATGACTCAAATCCCATAATCACATTCCATTAAGGCCTAAAATAATTTAAAATTCCAACAGCTTTTATTTTATTTTTTTAACTTTTATTTTAGGTTCAGGAGTACATGTGCAGGTTTGTTATATAGGTAAACTGCATGTCACAGGGGTTTGGTGTAGAGATAATTTCATTACCCATGTGATAAGATAGTACCCATTAGGTATTTTTTTCTGATCCTCTCCCTCCTCCCACCCTCCACTCTCAAATAGGCCCTTGATGTCTGTTGTTTCCCTCCTGGTATCGCCTCCAGCTCCATCCATATTGCTGCAAAGTACATGATCTCATTCTTTATATGCCCACATAATATTCCATAGTGTGTGTGTGTGTGTGTGTGTGTGTATGTGTGTGCGTGTATATACATACACACACCACATTTTCTTTATCCAGTCTATCATTGATGAGCATTTAGGTTGATTCCATGTCTTTGCTATTATGAATAGTGCTGCTGTGAACATACACATTCATGTGTCTTTATGGTAGAACTATTTATATTCGTTTGGGTATGTAGCCAATAGTGGAATTGCTAGGTCAAATGGTAATTCTGTTCTAAGTTCTTTGAGAGATTGCCACACTGCTTTTCACAATGGCTTAACTAATTTACACTTCCACCAACAGTGCATAAGTGTTCCCTTTTTTCTGCAACCTCATCAGCATCTGTTGTTTTTTGACTGTTTATAATACCAATTCTAACTAGTGCAGGATGGTATCTCATTGTGGTTTTGATTTGTATTTCTCCAATAATTAGTGATGTTGAGTATTTTTTCATATGCTTCTTGGCCACAAGTATGTCTTCTTTTGAGAAGTACCTGTTCATGTCCTTTGCCCACTTTTTAATGGGTTGTTTGGTTTTTGCTTGTAAATCTGTTTAAGTCCCTATAGATTCTGGATATTAGACCTTTTTTGGATGCATGGTTTGCAAATATCTTCTCTCATTATGTAGGTTGTTTACTCTGTTGATAGTTTCTTTTGCTGTGCAGAAGCTCTTTAGTTTAATTAGATCCCATTTGTCAATTTTGGCTTTTGTTACAATTGCTTTTGGTGTCTTCGTCATGAAACCTTTGTGAAGTCCTTCCTGTGTCCAGAATGGTATTTCCTAGGTTATCTTCCAGGGTTTTTCTAGTTTTAGGTTTTACATTTAAGTCTTTAATTCATCTTTAATTGATTTTTGTATGTCATATAAGGTAGAGGTCCAGTTTCAATCTTCTGTGTATGGCTAGCCAGTTGTCCCAGCACCATCTATTGAATGAAGAGTCCTTTCCCCATTGCTGATTTTTGTCAAGCAATGTGGAAGATTGGATGGTGGTAGGTGTGTGGCATTATTTCTGCGCTCTCTATTCCATTCCATTGGTCTATGTGTCGGTTTCATACCAGTACCATGCTGTTTTGGTTACTGTAGCTCTGTAGAATAGTTTGAAGTATAGTTTGTAGTAATGTGATGGCTCAAGATTTGTTCTTTTTGGTTAGGATTGCTTTGGCTATTCAGGCTTTTCTTTGATTCCATATAAATATTAAAATAATTTTTTAAAATTATGTGAAGAATGCCATTGGCAATTTGAAGGGAGTAGAATTGAATCTATAAATTGCTTTAGACAGTATCACCATTTTAACAATATCGATTCTTCCTATCCATGAGTGTGAAATGTTTTTTCATTTGTTTGTGTCATCTCTGATTTCTTCAAGCAGTGTTTTGTAATTCTCACTATAGAGATCATTTAGCTCCCTAATATCTCTATTCCCAGGTATTTTCTTCTTTTTGTAGCAACTGTGAATGAAATTGCATTCCTCACTTAGCTCTCATATTGGATGTTGTTGGTGTATAGAAAAGTTACTGATTTATGTACATTAATGTTGTATCCTGAAACTGATGAAGTTGTTCATCAGATCAAGGAGTTTTTGGACTGAGACCATGGGGTTTTCTAGATACAGAATCATGTCATCAGCAAACAGGGATAGAGTGACTTCCTCTCTTCCTATTTGGATGCAATTTACTTCTTTCTCTTGCCTGATTTCCCTGGCCAGTACTTCCAATACTATGTTGAATAGGAGTGGTAAGAGAGGGCATCTCTTTGCTGGCTTTCAAGGGAGAAATGCTTCCAGCTTTTGCCCATTCAGTATGATGTTGGCTATGTGTTTGTCATAGATGGCTAATTATTTTGAAGTATGTTCCTTCAATGCCTAGTTTATTGAGTTTTTAACAGAAAGAGGTGTTGAATTTTATTGAAAGCCCTTTCTGCATCTATTGAGATAGTCATGTGGTTTTTGTTTTTAGTTCTGTTTATGTCATTAATCACATTTGTTGATTTGCATATATTGAATCAATCTTGCATCCCAGGGACAAAGCCTACTTGATCATGGTGGATTAGCTTTTCCATGTGCTGCTGGATTTGGTTTGATAGTATTTTCTTGAGGATTTTTACTTCTATGCTCATCAAGGCTATTGTCCTGAAGTTTTCTTTTCTTGTTGTATCTCTGCCAGGTTTTGGTATCAGGATGATGTTGGCCTCGTAGAATAAGTTGGGGAGGAGTCCCTCCTCAATTTTTTGGAATAGTTTCAGTAGGAATGGTACCAGCTCTTCTTTAGGTATGTGGTAGAATTTGGCTGTAAATCCATCTGGTTCTAGGTTTTTTCTGATTGGTAGGCTTTTTATAATCAATTCAATTGTGTAACCTGTTACTGGTCTGTTGAGGGATTCAATCTCTTCAGTCTTGGGAGGGTGTATGTGTCCACAAATTTATCCATTTCTTCTAAATTTTCTAGTTTGTGTGCATAGAGGTATTTATAGCAGTCCTGGGTTTTTTGTTTATTTGTTTGTTTGTTTTGTATTTCTGTGGGGTCAGTGGTAACATCCCTTCACCATTTCTAATTGGATCTTCTTTCTTTTTTTCCTTATTAGTGTAGCAAGCAGTCTATCTATCTTATTAATTTCTTCAAAAAACTAACTCCTGGATTTGTTGATATTGCATATGTTTTGTGTGTGCGTCTCAATTTCTTTCCATTTAATCCTGATTTTGCATATTTCTTGTCTTCTGCCACCTTTGCAGTTGGTCTGTTCTTGCTTCTCTAGTTCTTCTAGTTGTGATTTCAGGTTGTTAATTTGAGATCTTTCTAATTTTTTAATGTGGGTGCTACAAAATTCTCTCTTAACACTGCCTTAGCTGTATCTCAGAGATTCTGATACATTTTATCTTTATTCTCATAAATTTCAAAGAATTTCTTGATTTCTGTCTTAATTTCATTGTTTATCCTGAAGTCATTCAGGAGTAGATTGTTTAATTTCCATGTAATTGTATAGTTTTCAATCATTTTCTTCATATTGATTTTATTTTATTTTGCTGTGGTCCAAGAGTGTGGTTGGTATGATTTTGTTTTTTTAAAATTTGCTGAGTATTTTTTCTTGTCCAGTTGTGTGGTTGATTTTGGAGTATGTGCCATGTGGTGATGAGAAGAATGTATATTCTGTTGTTTGGGAGAAGATAATTCTGTAGGTGTCTATTAGATCCATTTGATCAAGTGTTGGAGGCAGGCCCTGAATATCTTTGTTAATTTTCTGCCTTGATGATCCATCAAATATTGCCAGTGGGGTGTTGAAGTCTCCCACTATTATTGTGTGGGAATCTAAGTCTCTTCATAGGTCTCTAACAACTTGCTTTATGAATCTGGGTGGTCCTGTGTTGGGTGCATATACATTTAGGATAGTTAGGTCTTGTTAAACTGAAGCCTTTGTCATTATATAATGCCCTTCTTTATCTTTTTTGATCTTTGTTGTTTTAAAGTCTATTTTGTCTAAAATTAGAGTTGCAAACCCTGATGTTTTCTGTTTTCCATTTGCTTAGATTTTTTTCTTTATCCCTTTATTTTGAGCCTATGGATGTCATTGCATGTGAGATGGGTCTCTTAAAGACAGCATACCATTGGGTGTTGCTTCTTTATCCAGCTTGCCACTCTGGGCCTTTCAATTAGAGTTTTAGCCTATTTACATTCAAGGTTAGTATTGGCATGTGCAGATTTGATCCCATCTTCATGCTGTTAGCTGGTTGTTATGCAGACTTGTTTGTGTGACTGCTTTATAGTTTGTGTACTTACATATGTTTTTGTAGTGGCTGGTAACGGTCTTTTCATATTTAGTGCTCCTTTCAGAACCTTTTGTCAGGCAGGTCTGGTGGTAACAAATTCCCACAGCATTTGCTTGTCTGAAATGGATCTTTATTTTCCTTAACTTATGAAGTTTAGTTTTGCTGAATATAAAAGCATTGGAAATTGTTTTAAGAATGCTGAATATAGGCCCCTAATCTCTTCTGACTTGTAGGGTTTCTGCTGAAAGGTCCACTGTTAGCCTGTTGGGGTTCCCTATTTAGGTGATCTGTCCCTTCTCTCTAGCTGCCATTTTTCCTTTTCTTTTTTTCTTTTCTTTTCTTTTTTTTTTTTTTTTTTTTTGAGATGGAGTCTTGCCCTTTCACCCACGTTGGAGTGTAAAGACATGATCTCAGCTCACTGCAACCTCCACCTCCCAGGTTCAAGCAATTGTCCCACCTTAGCCTCCTGAGTAGCTGGGATTACAGGCACACACCACCACGCCCAGCTAATTTTTGTATTTTTAGTAGAGATGGGATTTCCCCATGTGGGCCAGGCTGGTCTCAAACTCCTGACCTCAAGTGATCCACCCACCTTGGCCTTCCAAAGTGCTGGGATTACAGACATGAGCCACCATGCCTGGCCCACCATTTTTTCTTTTATTTTAACCTTGGAAAATCTGATAATTCTATGTCTTGAGGATGGTCTTCTTGCATAATATCTCAGGGGTTCTCTGCATTCCCTGGGCTGAATGTTGGCCTCCCTAGTGAGGTTTGGGAATTTTTCATGGACAATATCCTGAAATATGTTTTCCAGGTTGCTTGCTTTCTTCCCATCTCTTTCAGGGATGCCAATGAGTAATACATTTGGTCTCTTTACATAACTCCATATTTCTCAGAAGTTTTGTTTATTCTTTGTTTTTTGTTGTTTTTTTTTTAAGCAACAACATTAGCTTTTATTGAATACTTGCTTGGCTCTTGTTCTAAGTTCCATATATGTCACCACTCATTTACAGGTAAGGAAACTGAGAAAGACGTTAAGTAATTTACTCAAGGTCAGAGATCCAATAAGTAGGGGAGCCAATATGCAAATCTGGCAGTCTCACTCCACACCCACACATTTAACTCTTCTCTTCTCCACTACCTCCCAACACAACAGAGAGACAAGATCAAATGCTGCATGTTCTCAAGGATCTTGTATATTAAAGAAAAATTACAAATGGGATGAATATTATTACATTGTGAAGGTTAATATTAAGTAAGTGTCAACTTGATTGGATTGAAGGATCCTAAGTATTGTTCCCAGTTGTGTCTGTGAGGGTGTTGCCAAAGGAGATTAACATTTATTTAGTGGACTGGGAGAGGCAGATCCACCCTCAATGTGGGTGGGCACTACACAATCAGCTGCCAGCATGGCTAGAATAAAGCAGGCAGAAGAAGGTTAGGAGAAGCTGACTTGCTGAGCCTTCTGGCCCTCATCATTCTCCCATGCTGGATGCTTCCTGTACTCAAATATCAGACTCCAGGTTCTTTGGCTTTTTTATTCTTTCTTATTTGTTTTGTCTGACTGAGTTACTTCAGACAGCCGGTCTTTGAACTCTGAGATTCTTTTCTCAACTTGGTCTATTCTGCTGTTAATACTTGCAATTGCAAGTATGACATTCTTGTAGTGTGTTTTTTCGGTTCTATCAGATTGGTTTGGTTCTTTTTGATAATGTCTATTTTATCTATCAGCTTCTCTATTGTTTTATTTTGATTCTTGGCTTCTTAGGATAGGGTTTTGACATTCTCCTCAATCTTGATGATCTTCATTCCTATCCATATTCCAAATCCCATTTATGTCATTTCAGCCATTTCAGCTTGGTTAAGAACACTTGCTGAGGAACTAGTGTGGTCATTTGGAGGAAACAAGGCACTCTGGTTTTTTGAGTTGCCAGAGTTCTTGTGCTTGTTCTTTTTCATTTGTGTGGGCTGATGTTCCTTCAGTCTTTGAAGGTGCAGTCCTTTGGATTTGGAGGAGGGGGCCTTTTTTGTTTTTGATGCCCTTGGGGGTTAAAGTATGGTGTAAGGTGGCTTAGGTTGACTGGCTTAGATTGTAGTCTGCTCCTGTGTCTTGGAGGAGCCTCCTTTGATTACTGACTCCATGCTGGCCTTTCCTTTGTTGGGTATTCTGGTTCATAAGTGTTCCTCAGGCAGTGGCCACAGTTGGCACGCAAGCCATATTCTTACCAGGTCAGCCTGTATGCTTCCTGGGGAAACACAGGGTTGTGCCTGTCCACAGAGTTCAAGTGGAAGTAGAACCGCTGGGTTGGAAGCTCTCTGAGTGTGACCCTTCTGGCTATAGGAGGTAGGGGTGGATGGAGTTGCCTGCCCTGCCATCTGGGTGTTTACAGGGAAGCAGGGGGTAATGGCCTTCAGCAAATTCAGGCAGAATTAGGACAGCTGAGGCAGAAGCTCTGGCAGATGTGGCTTGCCTGGCTACCAGCACTAGGAGCAGATGGGGATGCCTCCCCTGCCATATGGATGCTCCCTGAGAAAACAGGAGGCTGTCCCTACTGGCTGAGTTTCCACAGAAACAGTACCACTGAGCCAGAAGCTCTAGCAGGCATTGCCTGCTAGCTACCAGTGGCAGGAGTGGCTGGAGTGGCCAGCCAAGTTTGGGCTGAAGCAGGACTGCTAGGCTGAAACTGTAGCTGAGCTCCATCAATCATTTAATCAACCTTACTGCTCCCAGGCACTGCAGCTGTATCCTCTATTGAGCCATGGTGCCAGTGCTGTTCTGCTCTGGGGCCCGAGGCTTGTATAGGTCCGCTTGGACTCAAGAGTTGTCCCCACAATATGTCCAGGTTGCTCTCTTCCTCAGTCTAGAAGCACGGTGTGAGGGGAGGGGTGTAGGGGGTGCAGGGAGATTCTACCATTCTCAGTCCTGCTCAGGTCCCTGCGGAGAGTGTCAGTCTCCTGGGGGCTCTCACTTACTCACCCTTTCCCATGTTGAAGAGGTTCTCCTGGCTCCAATCTGATCCCACACAGGCTGGTGCCCAGCTTTGCTCCTTTCAGCTTCCCCTGCTGCCTTGGTGGCTCCTGACATGGTTTCTCAGATGGTTGGCCTGCAGGGTCAGTGTTCACTAGCCCTTTGTTTCCTCTCCATGATAGCAGTGCACATGAGCTGCCTCTGGTCTGCCATATTGGCCCCCTAAAGTTAACTTTGAAAGACCCTTTGTTTGGCTCAGCTGAGCACATTTGCTGATGCATGAGCAGCTTTGATTTTAAATTGCTTATTTTTGTACACATATTTGGTCACAGAAGCATTTTGTGTTGAGTATGAATATAGAGAAAAGTAGTTTGTGATTTGGTTTTTAGAAGAAAAATTGGGCATAGCCTTCTGGCTGCTTAGTAAACACACAGTGGGTAGCACACTGAAAATAATGCAAGGCTACTACGTTATAGTAAAAATAGCAAGCAAGTAGGGTTAGCGTAGAATACAGCTCCTGGAATATAAAATTTTAGTATTATGAGAATACCATTAGCCATGGTCAGGCAGGTTCCACAGGTATTTCTTGCATTTCTCAGTCCCCTACCAGCCTGGGGTCAGAATAAGATTGTTGTAAATCAGACATTTCAAATCAGATAGTATGATAGTATTGAGTCAACTGGCTATTTGTGAAAACATAAGTTGAATCATGGTTTTTGCCTTCCATACAAAAAAATCAGGTATGTTTAAAAATTAAAATACTAAACTAAGAGTACAAGAAAAATATGGATATAGGTGAATAATTTTATTATATTAGTATGAATAAAAGTCTTTATAATATAACACCAAAGGAGGAATCATGAAGCAAAAAATTATAAGACAGTATGTTAAAAGAGAAAAACTTTCATATTGTGAAAAAATCCCAGAAGCTATGTCAAAAGTAAAATTAAAAACTGCAAGAACATATTTAAAATACATGTGATAAGGAATTTACATTTTTACGGTAATTCAATTCAAAAGGAAGACATATACCCTTGCTATAATTAAAACAATTTTTTTACTTGTTGGCCAGATTTTCAAAAATATGTAAGCATTTTAATATCTAGCAACAACAAGCATATAAGAGAATGGGCTCTCATACGGGATTAGTGGGAAGATAATTGCTACACTTTTTGTGAAGGATGCTTTGGTAATATGTGCCACAAAACCTTCAAAATGGGCATGTTCTATGGCCCAGCAATTTCACCTTAGAAAGTATAAGAAAAATGTAAATCAATACATGTGCAAAACATTTATTGTGGCATTGTTTATAATAGCAAAAAACTGAAACAATCTAAATGTTGATTTAAAATTTTAATTGTTTTAAATCCACTAATCGTTGAAGAGTGGATAAATATTTTGATCCATCTGTATAGTAGAATGTCATATTGCTATTAATAGAATCCGGATATGTTTTTGTTGACACAGAAAATTATTTATAATATGCAGTTAAGTGAAAAAAATTTTAAGTTATTACACAACTTGTATAATTTCCTTTGGAAAAAAGCACATTATACAATTTGTTTGTTTGTTTATTTATTTATTTATTGAGACAGAGTCTTGTTCTGTCACCCAGGCTGGAGTGCAATGGCACGATCTCCGCTCACCATAACCTGCGCCTCCTGCATTCAAGTGATTCTTCTGCCTCTGCCTCCTGAGTAGCTGGGATTACAGACGTGCACCACCATGGCCGGCTAATTTTTTGTATTTTTTAGTTGAGATAGGGTTTCACCATGTTGGCCAGGCTGGTCTCAAACTCCTGACCTTGTGATCTGCCCACCTTGGCCTCCCAAAGTGCTGGGATTACAGGCGTGAGCCACCTCGCCTGGCCCATACAATTTTTATAATTTTTTAAAATATATGTATATGGATATACATATGAGAGAGAGGGAGAAAGAGAAAACCAGATAGTGGCTAAGATCCTCATTGGGGTTGATTTGGCTTTACTATTGAAGAAATGTGAATTAGATCAAGGGTCCCCAAACCCCAGGTCATGGACTGGTACCATGAGGAACTGGGTCACACAGCAAGAGGTGAGGGGCAGGTGAGCATTACCACTTGAGTTCCACCTCCTGTTAGATCAGCAGCCAGCATTAGATTCTCACAGAAGCTCAAACCCTATTGTGAAGTGCCAGGGATCTAGGCACTCCTTATGAGAATCTAACTAATGCCTGATTATCTGAGGTCGATCACTCTGAAGCCATCCCTCCACCCTAGTCTGTGGAAAAATTGTCTTCCACAAAACTGGTTTCTGACGCCAAAAAGATTGGGGACCACTGGATTAGATTCACACCCTCCCCTGAGGTTTTCTTCTTCACATTTCTATGTGCCTCAAGACTTCTGTGTACTTGTGTGCTGATCTTGTTTTACCTTACAAAACCAGATGTAAAAACTCAGTCCTTTCACAATAAATTCATTCCCAGCAAGTCCTTTGTGAGTTTTTGCTGACTTCCTTGAGGATTTGAGGATCATTCGGGCTTCCACCATCCCAATAGCTATTCAGCCTTTCTCCTGCCTGATTCTTTGAAAACTTTGGTGCTAGCCAATGCCTGGCCCTCAGAGGAGTGTAAACAGAATAAGATTTTCTCTTTGTCATTATATTCGTTTATGTATAGCTATGTATGCACATATGTGTGTGTGTATATATATATGTATATATAAATATATAAAAAGAGAGAGAGTGTGTGTGTGTTATGTCCCCTGGATATTTAAAAATTCAGGAAGCTATTATTCAAAAGTTAACAGTGGCTACTTCCATACAGTAAAAATCTCAGGTAACTTTTATATTCTTATTCATACTTTTCTGAATTTTCTGGAATTTTTACAAGCCCGTACTACTATTATAAGAGAAAAAATTATAAGAGAATTTTTATGAGCATGTACTACTATCATAAGAGAAAAAATAAAGCTCAGTTTTTTGAAACAAGCCTGAGAAACATAGCGAGACCCCGTCTCTAAGAAAAAAATTAGCCAAGTGTGGTGGCACACGCCTGTGGTCCCAGCTACTCAAGATGCTGAGGTGGGAGGATCACTTGAGCCCATGAAGTCAAGGCTGCAATGAACTATGATCACATCACCGCACTCCTGCCGGGGTGAGAGGGAGACCCTGTCTCAATCAATCAATCAATCAATAAACATAGAAGCAAAGTACTGATGATAAAGCAGTATATTTCTGGATCTATCCACACTTGTTCTGCAGAAGCCCAGCCCCTTCAAATTCGCTCAAAATTGTTTTTGAAGTCTGTTGGGGGTGTCCCATGTGTATGAAACCAGCTCTTTTGTCTACTGCCCTGGTCTTCCATTTCCATCCTCTCCTGCTGTGATGCCCCCTGCCAGTGCCCCAAGGGGCAGCTCTCTTCACATGGCCACGCAAGTGAGGAGTGCTCCTCATTCCTGCTGGTGAGTGCCTGCCAGCATCTCAGGCAAGGGACTGGAGGTCTTACAAGGCTACCATCCCCTACCTGGGCCCAAACTGACCTTCCATTATTTCTCTTTTGCAGCTATCCCAGAGAATTCTGCTACCTTCCAGAGCCAACTGTTTTCCCCTTTCTCTGCCTTTGATAGAAAGGAAAGATAAGAGATAAATAGGGCTTAATTTCCCAAACCATTTATGCAGTTTTTCCTCCTTCTCAAGACAAAGAGAATAAAGGGTCCGTGTATTCATGCTTTCCTGGAAATCTCACTGCAAGGCCCTATCAGGAGGTTTCCTGGAGCAGTTAAGGGAACAGCTAGACCACCCAGGAAGAAATGACAGGCCTGCCTGACTTCCAATCTGCTTGCTTGATAGAGTAATGGGGGCCGAGGCAGAAGCATCCCAAATAGATTTATGACAACTGTTCTGCCAGCTCTAGTCCATTGGAGAAGATGTGCCAACATACCTTCTCACCATCCCTAGAGCCCAACCTTGCTATGGAAAGGTCAAACCCTTACCATTGGCCCTGCCAAGGATTCCCAGACAGAGAAGCATAAAGGAGGACATAAATTATGGCTTCTTATCATGGCCTCCACATAACTTAACCTCTGGATGGTGAATGAAATCTGGGACCAAGTCTCAAAGGGTCAGGGTAGCCAATGAGCATAACTCAACATTTGTGTTTCTAAGAGAAAACCACAGAACCTCCATATCCATGGCAAACTGGCCAGCCACAGGCTGGATCTGGTGTGCAGTAGTGTTTTGTGTAGGGCATTAACTATTTGCCTACTTGGGTTAAAAATGTTTTACATTAGTTAGCAGTATTTAAACATTGGGAAAATTAAAGGGAAATGAAAACGTACTTTCCCACAAATACTTGTGCATAAATATTCACAGCAGCGTTTTTATAATTGCCCCAACCTAGAAACAACCCAAATATCCATCAACTGATGAATGATAAACAAATTGTGGTATATTCATCCAATAAAACAATATTCAGCAATAAAAATAAATGAATCAGGCACATAATATAATTGAATCTCAAGGCCACTATGTTGAGTGAAAGAGGCCAGAAAATAAAAGTATACACTGTTTGATTCCATTTATATAATATTCTAGAAAATGAAAACCAGTCTAGACTTACAGAAAACAAGGTTGTGGCTTATAGAGATGGGGTAGAGGGAGGGAGGGACGACAGAGAGGCATAAAAAAACTTTCGGGACAATGAAAATGTTCTGTATTTTAATTGTGGTGACGGTTTCATGGATGTACATGTTCATCAAATCTCATCAAGTTAAATATATGCATTTATTTTATATCAAGTGTACCTCAATAAAGCAGAAAAATTAAAAATTGGTCATATTTATATACAAATTGAGAT
The DNA here is from genome assembly GCF_006542625.1 of Nomascus leucogenys. Taxonomy (NCBI): domain Eukaryota; kingdom Metazoa; phylum Chordata; class Mammalia; order Primates; family Hylobatidae; genus Nomascus; species Nomascus leucogenys. The sequence continues at coordinate 123,740,279 of NC_044382.1, forward strand.
ATCTATACTTCTTGAAAATCAAAATGTCTGGCATCATTTGGTCTACATATTTATCTGCCAAAAATACAGGAGATAGACAGTAGCTGTCCTTTAGAAGGGGCATACCCTTTCAAGTTTGCCACAGGCCTTCATACTTCCTGCTGCTTACCCAGCATTCATTACATGTTTATTGTCATTTATTTAAGTTACTTATTGAGAACCTAACACATGAATGGCCTCTTTCTAGGTACTGGAGACTAAACATGCAAACACACCTAACTGTCGTGGGTTCCATTTGCCCAATTGTCACGGGGTACCATGAAGTTTACATTTTAGTGAGATTGGAGAAAGACATTTAGAGTTAATAAGCTGAATAGATAGTATATTAGGTGGAAAGAAGTATAAGAAAAAAACATACAGCCAGGAAGAAGTAGAGACAGTTGCAGAGCTAAAATGTTAGCCATGGATCCCAGGAAGTCCTCACTGAAAGGTGACTTTGGGAGGAAACCTGTAGAAGGTGAGGAAGTGAGCTATGCATATAACCCAGAGAAGAGCATTCTAGACAGACATGACAGTCCATGAGAAGATTCTAGGCAAGGGAGGTAGCCCAGGGTCTTCAACCAACAGCAAGGAGGCTAATCTAGCTTGGCACAGAGTAAAAAGAGAAGAGATCAGAGAAATAACAGGGTAGAGATGGTGTGGAGTCTTATAGATTATTGAAGGGAGTCTGTCATTTACTGGATGAAATAGGAAGCCTTTGGAGGGTATTGTTAATTGTAACCATGATAGGGTTATTACTTTTCTTATAGTAGGTTCAAAAGAAAGGAAAACTTATTTTTGTAACCAGGTTATTAACCTGCCCCCTGTAGACATCTAAGTTTGTAATTTCCGTCATATTTTATCTAAATATCATGATAGAGAACAAAATATCTGACTGGTTCTGTACTGATAGGCAGTCAGTCATGCTGGCTATCTTTCAGAAATATGCCACGATTGGTGGCCTCCTTTCTCTCTGCTTTCTCTAGGTTGAATATGGGGATTCAACCACACCACTTCACTCTCCCACCCCTTATAGCCCAGGCTTCTCTCCCTTTCCTTGGCATCCCCTGGCCCTATCATCACCTGAGGTCTTCCCCACCACTTTGGAGGCTCCCATCTAAAAATATATTCTAAGTCCTCCACCTGGAACTAATTTACCTCCGGGTCTACACTACTGATAACAAGATATATGATCCCTTGAAAGGAACTTGTAACACCCTGAAATTACTCAGAAATCACACCTCACAGGAGACAGATACTATCCTGGCTAACACGGTGAAACCCCGTCTCTACTAAAAATACAAAAACTTAGCCAGGTGTGGTAGTGGGCGCCTGTAGTCCCAGCTACTCGGGAGGCTGAGGCAGGAGAATGGCGTGAACCCGGGAGGCGGAGCTTGCAGTGAGCCGAGATCACGCCACTGCACTCCACACTGGACGACAGAGCAAGACTCCGTCTCAAAAAAAAAAAAAAAAAAAAAAAGAAAAGAAAAGAGAAAAAAGAAAAGAAATCACACCTCACAGGTGAACTCTGTAAGTGGGCTCCTGTAGGAAAGCAGCCTGTTGCATGGCAAGAAAAATGCCATCTTGAAGTGAAACCGTCATTAATTCCTGCATATCCAGGCATTCCCACAGCAAGGTCAAGAAACAATGCCTATATCATAGATAACTTCTCATAAAGATGCTTCTCTAACTTCCCCAGTGGTCATGAGTGTCATAAGAGGGTCTGAGACATGACCAGCAGGGCATGTCTTACCAAAAAAAAAAAAAAAAAAAAAAAAAAATGCTTGCTACAGAAAGGATATTTTCTGGAGTGCCGAGTGTGGGGATCCATCATTTGTTTTTTTTGTTTCTTTGTTTGTTTTGAGACAGAGTCTCACTCTGTAGCCCAGGCTGGAGTGCAGTGGCGCAATCTTGGCTCACTGCAAGCTCCGCCTCCCGGGTTCACGCCATTCTCCTGCCTCAGCCTCTCCGAGTAGCTGGGACTACAAGCGCCCGCCACCACGCCCGGCTAATTTTTTGTATTTTTAGTAGAGACGGGGTTTCACCGTGGCCTCGATCTCCTGACTTCGTGATCCGCCCGCCTCGGCCTCCCAAAGTGCTGGGATTACAAGCGTGAGTCACCGCGCCCAGCCGGATCCATCATCTTGTGGCTACTCAAAGCATGGCTTCTGTTTGTTAAGTATCTAATAAATGTTTCTTTCTGGGAAACTGAATTTGTCAGCCTCTTTCTTTGGCCTGTCAGCTCTCTTGGCTCTTGGGGGTAGATCTGCATATACCTCCTCACCCAGAACATTTGGTGAGTCAGTCAGGAGCTAAGAGGCCAAGAGACGGGAAAGGGGAATGAAGCATCTGTAGGGGAAATCCCAGGCCAGCCATGTCTATGTGGGACGGTGTGGCACATCTGTTAGATGCATTCGGACTTCTGTGTGAGTATGGAGACAGCCTGAACGTGCTGGTTGGCCTAGAGTGGTTATTACCTGAAAGGCATATGGTGCAGTGTGGTAACGAAGGGCAGTGGATAGCCACTGCAATGGGTTAGCTGCTTCTGTGGGCCATTTGTTTGTCAACACAGGTTTAGCTAGCAATAGAAATGAAAAGCAAATGGCTAGAGGAGGAATTGCACCAACCTGATAGAAAAGGACATGTGCCTTTTCACTTCTCTGACTGCGCCCAATGTAGCTACATGTTTTACCAAAAAAAAAAAGAAAAAAAAAAGCCTGCTATAAAAAGAATATTTCAGGTGGGTAGGTGTGGGAATCTATGGTCTCTCACCTGCCCAAGGCCTTGCTTCTGTTCATAGGTTCCTATCAAATGTTTCTTTCTGAGAAACCGGATTTGTCAGCCTCTTTTCTCTGGCTTCCCAGCTTCCTTGGCCTTTGAGGGGGAGACTTGCATGTATCTGTTTACGGCAGAACAGCCCCATACATGAAATGAATTTTGAGATTAGAGGAAGAAGTTTCATTTATAAGCCCAAAGCAAAAAATTAGGAAAAAAATTTATGCTCAGGAGGTTAGGGACTAAGAACTAACCTAATGACAGGGCTAAAGAAGGAAATCTGGCCAAAATAATCTGACAGAATGCAATTTCAACAAAGGCAAATTAAACCAAGGTAAGTCAATCCATGTACATTTGTGTCTAAATTAATATCCCTAGTCACAAATAACAACTTAAACTTATAGAAGTAGTTGATGAAAACAGCTGACACAGAGAGCCATGTATCAATCTTGATTATAGGACCTTCTGGAGATCATGGTTATTTCAAAATATTTGGACACTGAGGGTGCATCAAAAGGGCTAAAAGATTATGGCTAGAAGATAAAGTAGATGTGTCTCTCTATTCCTTTCTCTAGATATAGCTAAAATCTCTGGACATCATACATAAAACAAAATAAGAATACTAGGAAAGGTGGAGACAAAAAAACAGGTCAGTTAGGGAGTTTGAAACCTTAACAAACAGCATGGCACTGAGGTCTCTAGATTTCCTCGTGCCTTATGTATTTTATACTGGATGCTAGAGAAGCCTATAACCCAAAATACCAACATACACTGATAAAAGAAAAAAAAGCCCCAAGAAAACCAAGAAAGGGTCAAAGGGTCAGCCTAGTGAGAAAGAAAAAATCATCTAATTAATTCAATTTTTAAAAAATAATTTCAACTTTTATCTTAGATTCAAGGAATAAATGTGTAGGCTTTTTACCTGGGTATATTGTATGATGCTGAGGTTTGGGGTATGATTGACCCTGTCACCCAGACAGTGATCATAGTACCCAATGGCTTTTCAACCCTTGCCCTCCCCCTTCCCTTGCCCCTTTAGCAGTCTCCAGTGTCTATTGTTTCCATCTTTATGTCCACGAGTATCCACTGTTTAGCTCCCACTTATAAAGTGAAAAGATGTGGTATTTATTTTTCTGTTTCTGTATTAATTAGCTTATGATGTGGTTAGGCTCTGTGTCCCCACCCAAATCTCATCTTGAATTGTAATCCCCATAATCCCCATATGTTGAGGGTGGAACAGGTGGAGATAATTGAATCATAGGGGCAGTTTCCCCTATGCTGTTCTTATGATAATGAGTGAGTTTTCACGAGATCCAATGGTTTTATAAGGGGCTTCCCCTCTTCACTTGGTACTCACTCCATCCTGCCACCCTGTGAAGAAGGTGCATGCTTTTCCTTTGCCTTCTGCCATGATTGTAAGTTTCCTGAGGCCTCTCCAGCAATACGGAACTTGAGTTAATTAAATCTCTTTCCTTTATAAATTACCCAGTCTCAGGTATTTCTTCATAGCAGCATGAGAATGGACTAATACAGCTTAGGATAATGGCCTTCAGCTGCATCCATGTTGCTACAAGGGACATGATTTTCTTCCTTTCAATGGCTACATAGTATCTTACGGTACATATATACTACACTTTCTTTATGCAGTCCACCACTGACAGGAACCTAGGTTGATTCTATGTCTTTGCTATTATGAATACTGCTGCAATGTACAAACAAGTCCATGTGTCTTTTTGGTAGAATAATTTATTTTCTTTTGAATATATACCCAGTAATGAGATTGCTGGGTCAAGTGGTAGTTCTAAGTTCCTTGAGAAATCTCCAAAGTGCAGAAATAAAATTTTTGACAATAACCACCCAACTCCAGCCAAACATTAGGAGGAAAACTGTAGCCCTGCCCTGATCCCATCAGCAAAGGCCAAGTGGGAAGGCTATATTTTCACCTTTACCCAGATGTAATGAGGTGCTTTCTTTCCTCCTGAGAGTGCCAATGAAAGCTGCACTGGCAACCTAAACCTCTACTACCATGTGGCAGTTATGGGGCAGCACTTTCCTTTCCATGCTGATGTGGTTTCAGATGAGGCTTGCTGAAACAGAAGATTTAAATAAGATCCAGAGTCTTCTGATTTAACGCCCCAAATGTCCAGAATATTAAAATTTATTCATCATACCAAAACCCCAAAAAAATCTCAATGTGAATGAGAAAAGACAATAACCACATGCTGTCTTAGTCTATTTTGTGCTGCTACAGCTGACCACAGACTGGGTAATTTATAATAAACAGAAATTTATTGGCTCATCGTTCCAGAAGCAGGGAAATCCAAGATCAAGAGGCCAGCATCTGGTGAGGGCTTTCTTGCTATGTCATCCCATGGTGGAAGAGCAAAGAGAGAATAAGAGAGGGAGAGTAAGAAAGGAGAGGGGCAGAAAGAGAGGGCTGAAGTTGTTTAATTAAAAAAACAAACCCACTCCCATAATAATGAACCCAGTCCAGTGATGACAGCATTAATCCATTCAAGAGGGCAGAGCTCTCATGGCCTAATCACCTCTTAAAAGATTTCACCTCCTGGGCCAGGTGCGGTGGCTTGTGCCTGTAATCCCAGCATTTTGGGAGGCTGAGGCAGGTGGATCAGGAGGTCAGGAGATCAAGACCATCCTGGCTAACACAGATGAAACTCTGTCCCTACTAAAAATACAAAAAAATTAGCAAGGCATGGTGGTGGGTGCCTGTAGTCCCAGCTACTCGGGAGGCTGAGGCAGGAGAATGGCATGAACCCAGGAGGTAGAGCTTGCAGTGAGCCAAGATCACACTACTGCACTCCAGCCTGGGTGACATACTGAGACTCTGTCTCAAAAAAAAAAAAAAAAAAAAAAAAAATTACCTCCTATGTTAGTCTATTTTCACACTGCTATGAAGAACTATCTGAGATTGGGAAATTTATTTTAAAAAAGAGGTTTAACTGACTCACAGTTCCATATGGCTGGGGAGGCCTCAGGAAACTTACAATCATGGCAGATGGCAAAAGGGAAACAAGGCATGTCTTACATGGCATCAGGAGAGAGAGAGAAAGAGAGAGGAACTGCCACACACTTTTAAACAATCAGATCTTAAGAGAAATCCTTCACTATCACAAGAACAACATGGGGAAACCCACCCCCATGATCCAGTCACCTCCCACCAGGGCCCTCCCTGGGCACTACAATTCAAGATGAGATTTGGGTGGAGACACAGAGCCAAACCATCATTCTGCCCCTGCCTCCTCCCAAATTTCATGTCCTTCTCACATTTCAAAACACAATCATGCCTTCCCAACAGTCCCCCAAAGTCTTAATTCATTCCAGGGTTAACCCAAAAGTCCAAAGTCTCATCTGAGATAAGGCAAAAGTCCAAAGTCTCATCTCAGATACAACAACATTGGGTAAATGTTCCCATTTCAAATGGGAGAAATTTGCCAACATGAAGGGACTACAGTCCTCATGCAAATCTGAAACCCATCAGGACAGCCATTAAATCTTAAAGGTCTGAAATAATCTCCTGTGACTCCATGCCTCACATCCAGGGCACGCTTATGCAAGGGGTGAGTTCCTAAGGCCTTAGGCAGCTCCACCCCTGTGGCTCTGCAGGGTAAAGCCCCCCCAGCTGCTTTCACAGGCTGGTGTTGAGTGCCTGAAGCTTTTCCAGGCACATGGTGCAGCTGTCAATGGATCTACCATTCTGGGGCTGGAGGATGGTGACCCTTTTTTCACAGCTCCACTAGTCAGTGCCCCAGTGCGGACTCTATATGGGGGCTCCAACCCAACATTTCCCCTCAGCATTGCCTTAGTGGAGGTTCTCCATGAGAGCTCAACTCCTGCAGCAGACTTCTGCCTGGACATCCAGGCATCTCCATACATCCTCTGAAATCTAGGTAGAGGTTTCCAAATCTCAACTCTGGGCTTCTGTGCACCCTCAGATACAACAACACATGGAAGTCACCAAGGGTTGGGGCTTGCACCCTCTACAGTCATGGCCCAAGCTGTATCTTGGCCCCTTTTAGCCATGGCTGGAGCTGGAGTGGCTGGGACACAGGGCACCAGGTCCCAGGGCTGCACAGAGCAGCAGGACCCTGAGCATGGACCACAAAACCATTTTTCTCTCCTAGGCCTCCAGGTCTTTGATAGCAGGGTTTGCTGTGAAGATCTCTGAAATGCCCTGGAAACTTTTTCCCCATTGTCTTGGCTATTAACATTCAGTTTCATTTTAGTTATGCAAATTTCTGCAGCCAAAAGTTTACGACTCTCCCCAGAAAATGGGTTTTTCTGTTCTACCACATGATCAGGCTGCAAATTTCCCAAACTTCTGTGTTCTTCTTCCCTTTTAAACATAAGTTCCAATTTCTGATTATCTCCTTGTGAATGCATATGACTATATGCCTTTAGAAACAGCCGGATCACATCTTGAATGCTTTGCTGCTGAGAAACTTCTTCTGTCAGATACCCTAAATCATCTCTCTCAAGTTCAAAGTTTCACAGATCTCTAGCGCAGGGGCAAAATGTTGCCAGTCTCTTTGCTAAAGCACAGCAAGAGTAATCTTTACTCCAGTTCCCCCTAAGTTCCTCATCTCCATCTAAGACCACCTCAGCCTGGATTTCATTGCCCATGTCACTGAAACCATTTTGGTCAAAACCATTCAACAAGTCTCTACAAAGTTCCAAACTTTCCTACATCCTCCTGTCTTCTTCTGAGCCCTCCAAACTATTCCAACCTGTGCCCATTACCCAGTTACAAATTCCAAAGTCATTTCCACATTTTCAGTTCTCTTTATAGCAGTACCCAACTCCAAATACCAATTTTCTGTATTAGTCTATTTTTACACTGCTATAAAGAACTACCTGCGGCTGGGGATGGTGGTTCATGCCTGTAATCTCAGCACTTTGGGAGGCTGAGATGGGCAGATCACTTGAGGTCAGGAATTCAAGACCAGCCTGGCCAACATGGTGAAACCCCATCTCTACTAAAAATACAAAAAATTAGCTGGGCATGGTGGCACATGCCTGTAGTCCCAGCTACTTGGGAGGCTGAGGTGGGAGGATCACTTGTAGCTAGGAGGCAGAAGTTGCAGTGAGCTGAGATCATGCCACTGCACTCTAGCCTGGGTGACACAGTGAGACTCCATCTCAAAAAAAAAAAAAAAAAAAGAACTACCTGAGACTGGTTAATTTATAAGGAAAAGAGTTTTATTTGACTCACAGTTCTGCATGGGTGGAGGGGACTCAGGAAACTTACAATCATGGCAGAAGGCAAAGGGAAAGCTAGGCACATCTTACGTGGCAGCAAAAGAGAGACAGAGAGGAACCACCACACACTTTTAAACCATCAGATCTTTTGAGAAGTCACTCACTATCATGAGAACAGCATGGGAAAAACTGCCCCCATGATTCAATGACCTCCATCAGGTCCCTCCCTCAACACGTGGGAATTACAATTCAAGATGAGATTTGGGTAGGGACACAGAGCCAAACCATATAACTTCACAACACTGCCACAACACATGAACTTTAGGGGACAAATTCTAGTTCCCAACACATGAACTTTAGGCGACAAATTCAAACCCTAGCAGATGCCAACAAAAAGATGAAATGAATATTGTTTGAATCATCAGACAAGAGTTTTAAAACAGCTAGTATAAAATGGCTTCAGTAAAATTTACAAGTACATATGAAAAAAATAGAAAATCTCAGCAAAAAAAGAACTAAATGGAAATTTTAAAACTGAAAAATGCAATAATATAAATTAAAATTTTAATGGATGGGATCAACGGCATGATGAAAAAGAAAGAGGAAAGAATCCATGAACTTGAAGATAGGGCAACAGAAATTATCTAATGTGAACTACAGATAGAATATAGGCTGACCAAAAATCAACAGAGCCTAAAGTCCCAATGGACCCATACGAAAAGATCTAACTCCACGTCATTGGAGTCCTAGAAGGAGAGGAGAAATCATGAGAATAAAAAAGCACTCAAAAAATAATAGCTGCAAAATATCCCAATTTGGCAAGAAGTATAAACCTACAAAGTCAAGAAACTGCAAGATTCAAAATAGGATAAACATAAACGAAAGCCCACCAAGACACATCATAATCAAACTTCTAAAAATCAAAGACAAAATCTGTTCAGAGAGACTCCAGGGTTGCCACACAGTGAGATAACATTTATAAATAGGAAAAAAAATGATATACAGAAAACAGAAGTGAAGTACAGAAACAGCTGGATTGGTTAAAAGTGGGCATTTACCTTATTTGAAACTGCTTTGAACAGCTGGCTTTCTATGATCGGCTGAAGTTAAGCTGCTGTGATTGGCTGAGCCTCAGCTATTTGTTAAAGTAGCTTACAGTCTATTTATACATCAAGTTGGGTTAGTTTATTATGCACTAAGAAGGCTTTAGGCAGTACTTAAAACATAAGGAGACAGCTACAGGCCAACCTTAATTTAACAATATGTTTCTCAATGTACATAAAGGAAGTATTTAAGACAATTATATTATAAATAGGAGTGGGTAAAGGAGACTTAAGTGGGGTTAAGTGTTCTATACTTCACTTGAACTGGTTAGTCTTAACACCAATACACTGTGATAATTTATGTAGGTATAATAACTTGAACAACCTTTAAAAAAGACTATAAAGAGAAATAGACTCAAAAATCCCAGATAAATAAATATAGACTTTCAAAAAATGTTCTTGTAACCTACAGGAAATCAGGGAAAGAAAAGAAAAATTAAAAACATAAGAAAAAAAGAGTATACACAAATCAAAATGGCAGACTTGGGCCCTAATATATAGACAGTTTTTTTAAATGATTATGGATGGGGTGGGTGCTGTCACACATTTCTCAGAATCCTACTATTTTGTGCTGTAAGCCTTCACTTTTTAAAATGAAGGGCTGCATTCCCAGATATACCCAGAATGGTTAAAGTTACAGTTTCCCCCATGATTTTCCATTCCTTTGACTCATTACATGGTTATAAATGTTCAAAGCCACAGACTTCAGAAACTACAGCAGTAATCAGCCAGGTACCCTTTACAATTAAACTAAAGCTATGACATTATATTCAGCAACTTCTCCAAACCAAGGCGTTCCAAACATTTCCGAATTAGATTAAGTTCTTTTTCCTATCCTACCTCTTCCTTTTAACCAACTGTGAAGACAATGTTATAATGTTACCAAGAAGAGGTTCTCCAGCATATTGTATGATAATAATAAACATTGTAGTTAGGAATGGAAAAAAAGAATTTGAAATAAGTCTGTCTGTGGTTTAAAACCATCTCTCTTTTCTCCTTATGTCAACCTCAAGGTTTGTAAGCTAATTCTTGGAGACTTGACTCCCTTTTACGTAGAAAAGAATTATATCTATTTTGAGGATTAAATAAATTTGATAAATGCGAATGTGTTTGGCATAGGTCAAGGTAAACAGTAGGTACTTAATATTAGATTTCCTCATTCCATCTCAGATTTCTATTAGGCAAGCAAATCTGGAAATCTTTAGAATAAAGCTCTACTGTACATTTTCATGTTTTCTTTTTCATTTTTGGTGAACCTGAGTACAATCCTGATATATAGATCACTTAGAGAAGAAACTATTACAGTTTTTAAACCTGCGGGTACTATCACTCATCTGTAGAGTGACCAGTTAATCTATTATCCAGTTTGCAACACCTTTGAGAATGAAAGCAGAAACTATTACTATATTACTCCAGGACATTATGGCTGCCTTGGAAAAATCAGGATGCAGAGTCATAGACAGGAAATCAGCTGTGACCTAAAAGCTGAATCACAAAGGCATCAGAGCAGCCAAAATAAAGATTCCCAAATTCTCTTGAGGGTATACGTTATATTCATGGGAAAACTCCAGTAACTCTCAGAAGAGCCAGTTTACTCTTATTTACACCAAATTTATCAATATTGCTTTTCTAATTTTTAACTCCCAAGGACATTGACTATAACAAGACACTATAACCATGAATAGAAGACAGAGGATCCCCAAAAGTAGAGCATTTTAGGAGTTGTAGCAAACAGTTACAAAGCTCAATAGCAGGAAATGGCTGTGTCATGGAACAGTGCCAACTATCATGTTCATAAGGTTGACCCTGGATCATTAGAGAAAGTTTGATTCACGTTCAGGTATCATTTAAAGCCCTAATGAAGAGTGAACTCCATTTCTATCCAAACTGTTTTTTAAAATTTTGTTTTGTTTTTCAAAGGATAAATGTCTCAGTATTTGAAACTCAGCCAATCAGAAAACATAATGGTGGGCTTAGCTTGAACCCAAGCTAGGCCTGGCCTAGGATTCACAGCTATGTAATCACAACAAGAAAGCCCATGGAGAGGGACTTCAGAGCTCCTTGAGAAGGATCTCCTCTAAAGAAAAGGAAAGATTTACAAGAGAAGGTGTGATACGGTGTAGCTCTGTGTCCCCACCCAAACCTCATGTTGAATTGTAATCCCCATGTGTTGGGGAAGATACCTTGTGTGAGGTGATTAGATCATGGGGGCAGATCCCCCATGCTGTTCTCGTGACAGTGAGTGAGTTCCCAGATATCTGATGGTTTTATAAGGGGCTTTCCCACTTCGCTCAGCACTTCTCTCTCCTGCCACCATGTGAAGGATGTGTTTGCTTCCCCTTCCATCATGATTGTAAGTTTCCTGAGGCCTCCCCAGCCATGCAGAACTTTGAGTCAATTAAACCTCTGTTCTTTATAAATTAATTACCCATGCTTGGTCAGTTCTTTATAGCAGCGTGAGAACAGACTAATACAAGGTGATAGGGGAGTAGCCGCTGAATGAGAAAAGGGCATTTCTGAGGAATTATGGTTCTTACTGCTACCTGGTCCATTTCCTCCCTCTCCTCCTGTACTCTTCTACACCACCTCCATCTGCAATCTGTCCAAGAGGCTTGGAGAGGGTAGCCCCCAACATATGTACATTTGATAATAGCTGAAAATACTGTGTGTGAGCCACACATGAGACAGCCCAGGGACTTGGAAAGGTCTCAAAATCCCACAACAGAGAAGACAGATGACAGCCAGTAAATCCATGTACTACTTTCATGGTGGCCCCAGGCTGATGGGGCCTAAGACCCCAGATCTGAGACTTATTTGAAGATCTGGATAGCTAAGATTTTTGCTGTGCATTGTTGAGCGATCCTACTTCCCTTATTATCTACATGGATAACACTTGAAGATTTTACACACAAATTTTTTTCTGATTATAAAAAGAATGTATCTATAACTACCAATGTAAAGGTAATATCCAAGTATTAATTGTGAAGACAAGAGGGAATAAATATATGTTATATGTGTATTATAAATATAAATATATATTAATATGCATACATTTATATCTATACATATACATATACACATACATACATAGATTTATAGCTATACAGATATAGAGAATATATGTTCCCTTCAGGAATGTGGGAGAATAAAGGTAGATCAAATAGCTGAAAGAAACAAAAATCTGAGAAACTTGTTAGTGTTTTGAATATGTAACTAAAATTTTTTTATACTTGCACTTGTGTGACTGTGGGTATGTATTTGAAATTTGTTGTATCTTGCTACAGGGAAGTTATTTGGTGAATGATATCTTTGGAGACAGAGACTCTAATAGAATTATTATAATTTAGATCAATTTAGCTTAAATTCCTCTCCTGGGGACCTTACACAAGGTTTATTTTTTTCACAAACTGTTACCTTTCTTGAATAAATTATTAAAATATCTCCCTATGTAAATTAGCTCTCATTCAAATGCTGAAAACTATTGTGTGTGTGTATGTGTACACACTGGCTCTGGGATTAGCTTAAGGCATATAAAATTGACATGGAATGTCATTAATTTATATTGAACTATTAAGAGGTCATTTTGCTTGTTTTCATTTTATTTATTTTTTTAAGAGATGGGATTTCTCTCTGTCACCCACGCTGAAATGGAGAGGCACCATTTTAGCTCACTGCAGCCTTGAACTGCTGAGTTCAAATGATCCTGCAATCTCAGCCTCCCAAGTAGCTGGGACTACCAGTATGTGCTAATTTTTTTTTTTTTAAAGGTTTTTTGGTAGATACAGAGCCTGGCTATGTTGACTAGGCTGGTCTTGAACTCCTGGCCTCAAGTGATCCTCCTGCCTCTGCCTCCCAAAGAGCTGGGATTACAGGCATGAGCCACCACACTCAGCTGATAATTTAAAATAACATACATTTATTTTACTGTGAAAAATAGTAATGCACAATGTTGATACATGAGAGAAGCCCCAGAATGACACCTCTCTTCTCGTTGAGTTTTAAAATAAGATCAAAAGAACAAGGCTAGGCAAGCTGGCTCACGCCTACAATCCCAAAACTTTGAAAGGCCAAGGTAGAAAGACGGCAAGATGGCTTAAGCCCAGGAGTTCAGAACCAGAGTGGGTTTGTTCTTCTCTACAAAAAATTTAAAAATTAGCTGGGGTAGTGAAGCATGCCTGCGCTCCCAGTTACTTGGGAGGCTAAGGTGGAAGGATTGTTTGGGCCCAGGAAGTAAAGGCTACAGTGACCCGTGATCACACTGCTGCACTCCAGCCTGGGTGACAGAGCGAGAAAAAAAAAAAAAAGAAAAAGAAAAGAAACAGATGTAAAACTGAAATACTACCTTTATTATTGATAAAACTAATACTGGCGAAGGAAGCTTATATCTGTAGACAAGCAAGCTGCCTGATATTGGAACCAGAATTAGAGATTCCACTCCCAGCAGTGCTAGTCAAGGCCACCATCTCCATGTAGAGGAGGAAGACACATATCCTTTGTAGGGCAGCTCACTGTCAGAAGGAAAGAAAAGTGAAGAGTTTACACTTTGTATGCCCAACTTCTCCTCCAAACTCATGGGTTTATAAGTAAAGGAGTGAAGACAGTGTTATATAATCAATGTCCTTCACATGGAAAGAAACGTCAGGAGAGTTTCCTAAACATGTTGTCTAGTTGTGTTTTTTATTAACCATTAACCCTTGGGTGCAGCTGCTCCATTGGGGGAAAATATCAGCAGGCTCTCAGTCTAGGTCCATGCTCCCACCTCATGGGTGCTTCTGCAATACCAACAACTTCCCCTTTGAATATCATCCTGGAACTACCAGAGAGCAGTTTTGATTTTGCCCCCAGAAGAGTGCTAAATGCATCGGAACAGTACAGTAGATAAATTAAGTCCAAAGCCACTTTCTACCCAATTCCAAAAGTTGACTGTCTCTTCTGTTTCTCATTACAAGTCCTGAGCAGCCTCCTGCACCAGCATAGTCTATTAGAGATTCAATATTAAGATAGTCCAACAAAAATTGTCAGCAAGCATAGAAATATGAATATAAACTCTCTTCCATTAAGAGTTCACAAGAATTGTTTGAGGCCAGGAGTCTGAGACCAGACTGGGAAATACAGCAAGATCCCATCTCTACAAACAATTTTTAAAAATTACCAGGTGTGGGCCGTTGCTCTCCAACGCCAGCACCACCTCTCGCTCACTGACCTCCAGCCTAAGGAGAAGGGGGGTAAGTAAGGGGGTCTCTATACCATGGCTCTTACAAAGCAGACTGCCTGCAAATCCACCGGTGGTGAAGCACCCAGAAAGCAAGTGGCTACAAAAGCTGCCTGCAAGAGTGCGCCCTCTACTGGAAGGGTGAAGAAGCCTCATTGTTACAGGCTGGTTCTGTGGCACTCAGAAATTAGACATTATCAGCAAGTCCACTGAACTTCCGATTCGCAAACTTCCCTTCCAGCATCTGGTGGAGAAATTACTCAGGACTTTGAAACAGATCTGGACTCCAGAGCGCAGCTATTGGTGCTTTGCAGGAGGCAAGTGAGGGCTATCTGGTTGGCCTTTTTGAAGACACCAACCTGTGTGCTATCCATGCCAAACGTGTAACAATTATGCCAAAAGACATCCAGCTAGCATGTTGCATATGTGGAGAACGTGCTCAAGAATCCACTATGATGGGAAACATTTCATTCTCAAAAAAAAAAATTATCTTCTTGCTTTTATTGGTAGTTCTTGTGAATTTTTAATATAAATGCAGGGACGTAAAGTGTTAATGCAAGTCAAAATGTTTCAGGGAACAAGTTTCAGCAGTTCTCCTTTGTAATTATTATAAATAAACCTGTTAATTTTTTTTCTGGAAAAAAATTACCAGGTTTGGTAGTGCATACCTGTAGGACTGTTTGAGCTTGAGCCCAGAAGTTTGAAATCATAGTAAGCAATGATCACACCACTGCACCCCAGCCTGGCAGCAGAGCAACACTCTGTCTCAAGAAAAATAGAGTTCACAAGAGCAACTAAGCATGCTTACAAGTTGACTCTAAAAACATTATTGTCCAATGGAATTAAAAGTCCAGAATCAGGTTCCCTTGCCATTCAGTGTTAATGTCCAAAGACATACCAATTCATAATTTGCCCCTCTCAATCTCTTATCTTGTTCAGTTTTCAGAGAGAGATTCTCCATCTTGGATAATGGGATTCTTTCAGCAGTTACAGCTTAAGCTGTCCCATACCAGAATTAGTGTAGTTCTCAAGACATAGTATTACTTCATGCTAAATCTTTCATGAACCACCCTTGGAAAAAGTTCAGAGTTAATTAGTAGTACTTAATAGCACTGGTCCCACATTTACCAAATTTAGAAAATTGCTCCATCCCCAGTCCCTAGGGCGGTTATCCCAGAACAAAATTATATTCTTCCAACTCAGTACTTAGTCTAAACCAAAGAGAGTTGGCAAAGACTGCAGCAGAGATTCGGCAGCAGAGTGGAAGAAGATACTTTCTTGGTTTGAGCTGCACCAGTATGCCAGAGTTTATGCCACTTGTCCATAGGCCATGATCTGGGAGCTTAACAATAACTAGGAAATGGCTCTTGGCAAGAGTTTATTTTTGGAACCATTAATTTTTCAGATGGGGAGAGAAATACTCCTATGCATATTGTCACCTCTCAGAAAAGAGCATTTAAGATACTGCTACTTTGAGCAAAGCCCGGAGAGCTGACCTAGGGACATTCCCAGTCTTATTTGAGTTGCGTTTCTTTCCCATCCAGTATATTCAAAACTTCCTAAATTGTTCTTCGTTCTTTGAATCCCATGTTTCTAGTGTTCAAAGATATTTTAAAAAGCAAAATCATGACTCTCATATAGATAGAAAATGAGCACATGTTAAAGATGTTATGTAACCCATTAATTATGTGGAGAAACCAGGCAACTGGTTCAAAGGAGAAGTCATAGAAGTACAAATTTTATAGACTAAGAAATGTTGATGTGAATGCTCATTTGGATGCAAAGCTGACTTCTGCATGGGCATGGGGTGGTGAGAGGATGAGAGAGTATTTTTCCTCCACCAGAAAAAATTTCATTTCAAAAAAATTTCAAAATACAAAGAAAGTATTTTGATTGGTATCAGTTATTTTCCTACTTAAAGAGTTAGAAAATAGCTCCCATAGAATAGAAATTAGATAACCATGAAGGGTGTATTGTGCTAGTCTAGATGTGACATAGTTTCGTAGTTTTCCATTGGAGCACACGTCTTCCTTCACTAACACCCCAATATTGAACTGAACGTAGGCACCGCCAAGTTACACAGCATTCATATTCTTTTCTGGTCTGGCTTTTTCTGTCTTTGCTCATAGAGGCTGTTTCTACTATCTCTTACTGCCAGGTCAGTAGTCCTGAGAACTCTGCATTCTAATCTGGGACATCTTGAGATCACACAATGAGGAGTGATCCTTGACTCTGTGTACAAATCCTATGAATTTAAGGTTAGCTCTTTCACAGCTCACTCTTTGGTCCTGGATGCAGAATGAAATTGGAGCAGCCCATCTAGTGCTCCCTCCCAGGGTCTGGCACTCTTAACTGAAACTTCCTGCAACATACACACATGCACGCACACACACACACACACACACCACACACACACACACACAAATACCCTTCAGCTGCATTGCATTTTAAAAGCACCAAAAGTGTGCTGTTTTTAAAGTATGTCCAAAGACTTTCCCCTACCCCCTTACAAATAGACTACTGCCTTAGCTTTTTCAGTATGAAGCCCTTTGAGGCCCACTAGAATCTGTCCAGAAGCCCAAGAGGCCAGAGCATTTATGCCTGTGTAATCCAAGGACAGGCAGCAGCCAGCTCAGCAAAGCCCCCACTGGGTGACAGTAGCTTTGTTGAGGAGAGAAAGGCCAGTGTCTGCTTGCTCACCAGCCCCCTCATGGCTATCTTCTGAAGGCAACTGTGGACCCCATGCATTTGTCGGGTCTGCCTTCATAAAGACAGCTATTGGCCTGTGGATAAGGCCTTCATAAACAGCAGTAATCAGCAAGTTCAAAATACCACATAGCCCAAGGGATAGAGCCTCTGACCTAGGCTGCAAACAGTGCAAAGCTAACTGCACAGCTGTTCAGACTGATTGCATCAAACCACCAAAGTCACCAAGACAATAAAAAGCGTTGTCCATTAAGCATGTCATATCATCAGCTACGAGATATATCCCAATTAGAAAGCAGTTAAAAATGAAAGAGAAAAATGTGAGTCTTAGAATCAATTAAGTATAGCAGTAATAGTAACAATAGCCAAAATGTGGGTGTAGTAACTATATGCCAGGCACTGTTTAAACCTTTGCTTGTATTGCCTTATTTAATTCTCACAACACCTTTATGAAAGCAGGCATTATTAATAGAATCCCCATTTACAGAAAAAAATGGAAGTAGAGTGAGATTAGAAATTAGTCCAGGGCCACCTGGGTATTAGAGAGTGGAGCCAGTCAGTCTGAGTATGAATGTCTACACTTACATTCTAGCATCAACCACCACACCCAGCCTTGATCCACTTTTTGTTGCAACCATTCTATACCCCAAAGAGGATGCCACATTCCTGGAGGTACTGTAATACCAGGTCAACAGGTGGAGTGGGGCAAGTTATTAGTCCATCTCCTAGCTCCAAAAATCCATTCAATATATTATCCTCCGATAGAGGATGTATCAGATATTAAACTGATATAAATAGATACTACACTTGATCTTACCCAGGCGGAGAAGTGGTAAAAATAAATTTTCTATGAGACTTTTAATAATCAATGTTTTTGAAGTGATCGTTTTTATAGGAACCAAATGGAACTATTAATAATTATCATCGCGTCCAACACTCCAGAACAGCCCTACAACGGGTCCTTTGAACTCCAAGATTGTTGGGAATCCCAGCCAGTTCTTTCCTTGCTTTGTCCCTTTATGGGGTTAATCCAAGCCTTCCCATGGTTTGCAACATTTCCACATGCTGGTAGAGAAGGCCATGCAGTAGTAGTGTGTTTCTTGTGTGCCTGTCTTAGACCCTGAGCACTGTCACATGATACCACTGAATTCTTGCAATAAATGATCCCAGACCCCTTGAGACACCATATGGCAAGCAACCAGATATCACACAAGTATGACTTGTATTTCTGGGTAAGCAGCAGTCTCAGAGGACTAAGCTTTTCCTAGGCCTTGAAACCCTTGCAGCTGCCAGTAGCTGGATGAAATGCGCATCTCCAGGTGGAAGAATGGTCATCAGCCCACCCCAGAGAGAGCCTGACACTTGAGAATACAAGTGGGGCTTAAAGAATGTGCAAAACAAACTCGTAGACCTTGTCGGTACTAATGACATCAGCTATTCACACACAGCAAACCCAGACAAATGGAATGCAGATAACTACGTATTGCATGAACAAATTAAAAGAAATATGCTTTGATTTTTTTTCCCTTTAAATCCATACAGAAGGAAATAGGTGTGCAGGGTGTGGTGGCTCATGCTTATAATCCCAGCACTTTGGGAGGCCGAGGCGGGCAGCTCACATGAGGTCAGGAGTTCGAGACCAGACTGAAAAATTAACTGGGCGTGGTGGTACACACCTGTTGTCCCAGCTAATCAAGAGGCTGAGGCAGTAGGATCGCTTGAACCTGGGAGGCTGAGGTTGCAGTGAGCCAAGATCACGCCACTGCACTCCAGCCTGGGTGATGGAGTGAGACTCCATCTCAAAAAAGAGAAAGAGAGGTGTGGTGCCTTACACTGCCAGGGCCTCCAAAGACCTCATATATAATTGGGAATATATAATATAGAAATAAACTTGTGGCTGGTATAGATTTTCTCAAACTAGGTGGGGCAGGCTTGGCTGCATTCTCAGGGACTTGGAAATTTTGTGAGGAATTTTAAATGTTAATTTTTCATTTTAAAGATAGTACAAAAATAACTTCACCTGTTATAAAGATTATTTGCAGTGACAATTCATATTTGAAAAACTTTGCTTGTAGAATAAGACTTTTGTTCCATAAAGTAGTATTTTTCCCACTGAAGTAAGTAGACATAGTTTTGAGACTTCATGAAATTTTTTTCCCTTTACAAGGTTAATATAGCTCCTAGATTTAAGAAACATTGGTCTGCGACATTTTTAAAAATTGAAAACTGTAAGAAATAATTATAGTTTGGTATTAGTCCCTCTTTATTTCGGTTTCTCAACTACAAAACTTTCGCCCAGCCTCTCCCTTAAATGAAATGTTAAGTCAGGTGAGATTAATTTGCACTACAGCTCCGTAAGAGGAAAGATACAGGCTAAATGGAGGGCATTAATTGTTTTAAGCATAAATATAGTTACTGAGGAGAAGTGCAAATCACTATAGATCAGAAAAACAGTGGTTCTTACCTAGCAGCCTTGTGACAGCGAGGCTATGAAATACAGGCTCAGAGCCAGCTGGCTGGCTCCTCCGCAGTGGCAGAACTTCCCCACCTGTGACCAGCACGGGAAGACTAGGCAGAAGCCACGTGGGGCTTCTATTTGGGCTAAATGAGCAAAGCAAACCCATATGGAGAGGATTGCAGCAAGGAGGAGCAGGTGACAGTGCATGTAAAAGTACCTAGCACAGTGCTTCACACAAACCAGATGGTCTACACATGTTTATTCCTTCTGACTCTTTAGTTCAACTGAATATTTAGTGTAAAAATTGAGAGATTTTAAAAAGAGAGAATTGAACAATTTGGTTTGACAGGCCTGTTGTTTTGACTTATATCCTAGATAAGTTTTTGTTCGAACTGATGTCTCAGATATAGACCAAATGAGCAGATACACATCCAACAAGCCTATGTAGATATTTACTGTAAGCCAGACACATGTTAGGTGACTTTGCAAAGGCAATCCCAGTCCTTCCCAAATCCTCCAATGTCCTATTAATTAACAGTCTCATCGCAAATACATAATAAATAAATAATGAAAAGTATCATCTCATACCACTCTGGAAGTCCAAAGCCTAAAGTTCCTAGGAGGAAACTCCCATTTTCCAAGTAGTTTTCTGTTCAGTTCACTTTATGCCATGCTCTGAACACAGCTCCTTCTCCATCATTCCCCAAAGCTTATACAGGGCTGTCGGGCCCCTAAAGTGAGTTCTGCTGCTTCTCTAGAAAAATAGAAGCCTACTGCTACTGCCTCTGCTCCAGGATTCTTATCATGAACTCCAAGAGTGTCTTTCCATTCCTTACTCTACCTTTAATTCCTGAACCCAGACAAATTACCCTGCCCAGAAAAAGAGAAGCTACCTTAGGCCAGCCCCTGAGATTCCCTCAGAGTGAGCAATTCTAAAGGTCAAGGTTGAAGCTGAAATGTTGTTTGTGATCTGACCTCTGAAGTCACACGCCATCACTTCCACCATATTTCACAGCACATGCAGACAAGCTCTGCTTTCATTATGGGAGTATGCTGCACATGGGCAGGAATATCAGGAGGTAAAAGTTATTGATGGCCTTCTTGGAGACTGGCTACCACTTTGCCACTGACTTTGGGCAAGTCCCATAACCCCTCTGAACACCAAGGTCCTCAACTATGAAATAGGAATTAATAATAGTCTCTATCTCATTAGGTTGTTTGAAAATGAGAAAATACATGTTAATTCTTTTCACTTACTGGGAACTCAGTATACATTAACCATAATCATAATAATTCTACCATCAATACTGTTGGATAATAACTAAAAGCTTTCCCACACTGACCATACATCTATCTGACCAGTCCACAGAGAAGTCCACATTGCTTAGGCCATGAAGTGGAGGCATGCACAAAGTCGCTCACTCCTTCACATCCTTTCCTTCATAGATTCACAGAACGTTACAGCTGCCCATCTCTTCTATCCCTCTCCCTGCCCTACTGATCACACATTGCAGCTCTCTATATTGAACAACTTACAGTCCCATGTTATTCTACATTTTTAGTCTTTGTACATGCACCTCCTTCTGCATGGAATGCTCTTTCTTTCCAGCTCTCTAATACTTCACCTAACTTCAACTCATCCTTCTTTACTCAATAAATATATTGATTTGTTTTCCTAAGTGTTTTCTTTCTCTTTTTCCTTTTCTTTCCTTTTTTCCTCTCTCTTTCCCCATATATGTATTTAGCCCTCCTTTTTCCCCCTATTTTCTTTCGTCTACTCAAAAAATTCTTACCAAGTGTCAACCACGTGCCAGGAAAAGACTAGCAAGACAAAAGCCCTGTCCTCCTAGAATATATAGTTTACTGAGACAATTAGTACCCTCTCTCCAAAGGAAATATATAAATACATACATAAGATGTCAGGTCATGATGAGTGCTGTGAAGAAATATTAAACTGGGGAAATATAGAAAATGTTGTAGAACTGCAGACCTATTTTAGAGTAAATTTAAATAAATTTTAAATAGATTTAGCTTCCTATAGACTATGAACACCTCAGGGTCAGACATTAGATCATTTACCTCTATTTCTCCAGGGCTTAACAATGTGTCTGGAGCTAAGAATATATTTAATAAATATTTGTAGAATAAAATAAACAAATAAATGTATGTATGAATAAATAAATAAATAAATGTTAGATTCCAATATAAACCCTATATGAAAAAAACTGAGGCCCAGAGACGATTGATTTACTCAGGAAAGCTTACTTCAAGGACAATGCTGTTTTTACTGTGTCATATTACACATGCCTAAAACATCTTTGTTTTAATAATACCCTATCTGCTCCTTTTTTGGTGTTGTCTAGACTTGGCTACTTGAATGAAATTCTAAAGAGCTTGTTTTTCTAGTTTTTTTACTTAATCTTCATGGAAACCATCACTGTTTAGAATAGATAAAGGGCTTCACCAAAGTCTCAACAGCATGTTTGCTCACTTGGTCAACCAGTCGCTTGGTCATAAACCACAAGGATTCAGAATGTGCAGCTGATCAGGAACCAGAAAAGAGTTTCCACTAAGATCCCTTAGGATTCTTTAGAGAAAAAAAACAAATCTAGGACAAAAATTCTCAAACTTTTGGACTCAGGACAACTTTGCCCTCTTAAAAATTATGGAACATCCCAAAGAGCTTTTGTTTATATGGATTACATCTATTGATATTCACTGTAATGGAAACTAAAATTATGTAATTTCTAAAAATATTTATTTTAAAATAACAGATTCATTAAATGTTAACATCTTTTAATGAAAAATAGCTATATTTTCTAGAATGAAAAAGGTAATGAGTGGAGTGGCGTTTTTACACTTCTGATAATCTCTTCAATGTATGCTTAATAGAAGAAAGCTGGATCCTCCTATCTGCTTCTGCATTTGGTTTGTTATGATAGCATTTGTCATTTAGCCTCTGGAAAATTCCACTGCACATTCATGAGAGAATGAATAGAAAAAGTCAAATAACTTTTCAGTATGATTACAAAAGCAGTTTTGATCTTGTGGACTCTATGAAAAGGACTTGGGGGGGTCCCTAAGCATCCCCTTGTCCATACTTTCAGAAGTGCTGGTTTTGAGAGTCATAAATTTATATTAAAAAAACAGAAATAAAATAAAATTAAACTATGCTTTGGATTTTTATTCTAAACGTGTATCTATTTTTATACTCCTATAGCAGTGGTTCTCAACTTTTAGCGTGCTTAAGAATCATTTAGGAGGCATAGTTAAAATGCTGATTTGGCTTCTACCCCCAAAGTTGCTGATTCCTTAAGTTTGGACTAGGATCTAGGAGTGTGCACTTTTTAACAAGTTCTCACTCCAGGGCTCTATCCCCCAAATAATAATAATCCATGCCGCATTATTTGAGAAAAACCATTCCAAAGCAAAAAATATCTTGGATAGTTTACAAAACTAAAGCATTTCAGTAAGATGAAATTTTAAACTTTGAAGTAAAAGTATCTGACTTAAAACAGAGAAAGAGATCAAGAAAAGAGAAACCCATTTCTTGTGATACACGCAGGTCCACCGTATGGTTATTGCACCAAGAACATGTGTTATTGCTAGCATAAGGAATTTTCCTGTCCTGCAGATTTCACTACAGCCAAAGGTCCCTTAAGTCATCCAAACACAGTTCTTCATTCTACTACTAATATATTTACTTTCTGGCATCAAAAAAAAAAACAAAAAACTTCTAGAAGTAGCTAAAGATATTATTAAAACGTATGAAAGAAAAACATATTAAGGTAGTTGTTCTTTGCCTAAACACAACGACGGTGATTAAATTCACCATTTCATTCATTCATTTATCAAATAGCCACAAAGCTTGTAGGCTAGGTCCTGGAAACATCAATATGTTTACCCTATAGGCTGTCCCATTTCTGTTAAAGGCCCAACCATCCACCTAGCTGTTCAAGCTGGAAACCCATGAGTCATTCTTAATATCTTCCTTTTCTTTATACGCTCCATTTGTCATCTACGCACTAGTGCTGAACTCCAAAATATACCTCAAAGGTGTTGACCTGTTTCTATCTCTACCACCTTCACTTGAGTCAAGCCACTATCATCTTATGCCTGGACTCCTGCAATTGTTCCTAACTGTTCATTCTTCATTCATTCAATATTGATGAGGACCTACCAAGTACCATGAACTTTTCAACACTCTAAAGACAGAGCAGAGAAACAAAACTGGCAAAATCCCTGCTTAATGGAACTTTCATTTTGGTGGATGGGAGACAGAGAAAAAATGAATTATACAAATAAATGTGGATATGTCAAGTAGATAATTAGGTATAGAGTTGGGTGTTCAAGGGAGAGATCAGGACATATTTTAGTGTTCTGGAAGTTCCAAGAACATGTCAAGCACTCATTCACATATATTATTGCCTCTACATGGGACCCCCTTATCCTTACATTTTTTCAGAAGTTAGTGCCTTCCCACACCTTAGCCTATATGTCATCTACCTAGAGAGGTCCCTGGCCACCCAATCTAAATTAAGTCCCTTCCTATAATTTCCTCTCAATAACACCTGTTTATTTTCCTTCTTAGCCCATACCGCAACTTGCAAAGTACTTGTCTATTTATTGTTCTCTCAATATTAAACTGTAAATTCTATCTTTATTGTGTTTATCATTGAATATTTAGTGCCCATCACGTAGTGAACAGATGTTTTGGTTAGGATTCTACCAGAGAACAGAGCTAGCAGGAGATTTTATGTATATATGTAAACACACACACAAACACATACATACACACGTATGGAGAGAAAGAGAGATTTATTGCACCAACTACAAAAGGATCTTTTTTTTCCTTTTAATTCTTTTTTTTTTTCCTTTTTTGAGACATAGTCTGTCACCCAGGCTGGAGTGCAGTGACGTGACCTTGGCTCACTGCAGCCTCGAACTCCTGGGCTCAAGAGATCCTCCCTCCTCAGCCTCCCAAGTAGCTGGGACTACAGGCGCATGCCACCACACCCGGCTAATTTTTGCCTTTTTTGTAGAGACCAGGTTTTGCAGTTTTTGCCATGTTTCCCAGGCTTATCTTGAACTCCTGGGCTCAAGGGATCCCCCCGCCTTGGCCTCCCAAAGTGATTACAGGCATGAGCCATCACGCCAAGCCTGCTTTGGGTTTGTTATTTTTAGCATCACCTGAGTGATATGCTTAGTTTGTTATTTTCAGTCTTTTCTTCTATATCCTTCCCTTCATGCCTTGCAATATCTAGAAAAATTTATGGGTAGAGGACATAACCAGAAAGAATGTAATCTTACTCACAGCTGATCATAAACAGCTTGGAATGCAGAGGAGGACATTCTGGAAAATATTTCTCCTCATTGAGCTGCTTTTTAGTCCATACAAAATTCTCCCCATGAGTCTCCACTTCTCTTGAGCTCCCTTAATCCTTCCATCTCTAAGACTTCCATATCCTGAAAGCTTGTAGGACATTCTACAAGGAGCCAAAGCACTTAGCACTTGCCCAAGCTCAGCAACTCCTATTAGCCCCTCAAAGCCAAGGCCGGTAAAACCTATTTGCTCTAGACCAAGCTTGTTCAACCCAGGGCCCACAGCCCACATGTAACCCAGGAGGGCTTTGAATGCGGCCCAACACAAATTTGTAAGCTTTCTTAACATACTACGAGATTTTGTTTGCTATTTTTTTAAGCTTATCAGCTATCTTTAGTGTCAGTGTATTTCCTGCGTGGCTCAAGACAATTCTTCTTCCAGTGTGGCCCAGGGAAGCCAGAATATGGGACACCCCTGCTTGAGACCCACCCATTCTTCATGCCTAAAAGGTAAACATGCCCCTCTCTCTCATTTATATAACCCATCTTTCACAACTTCATAGTATCATTACCATGCCATATTTTTCGAAAAAGACTCTCCACAATAATGAGGAAAAGGCAGATCGAAGAGAATCAGAGACTGCTGTCTCATCACACTATTTCTGACACAGTTTTCATAACTTTTTCTTAGTAGTCTAATCTCACAAGTGTGATAACATGTGCTTACATTAGCATTGATTTTTAACCAGTGGCAAATATTTGTTTTTATTTCTACTTTAACCCAAGATTACTTAGAAAAGTATTTTTTTAATTTTTTAACTTTCAAGTTTACTGTTTCTTTGTTTTTATTTTTGACCATCTTTTTTTTGTTAATTTCTGTTCCTATTATACTGTGGTTAGAAAATGAGATTTCACTTTGAGGCTTAATGCATGTTAAATTTTTATAAATATCCCACATGTATTTGAAACGAATGCAAATTACCTATGGTCAAGCTTACAACTGGGTTATTCAAATCTTTTATAGCTTTACTAATTTTTCTCTCTCTGATCCAAGAAAAGAGCATTAAAATATGTTACCACTGTGGATTTGTCAAATCCTCTGTTTTCTATCCATTTTTCCTTTATGTATTATGAAGCTACATTGTTTTATAATTTTGGTGGATTATATCTTTCACCAATATGAAATATTTCTTTTGTCCCATTGAATGATTCTGTCCATTAATAAATACTAATGGTTTGTTCATATGTTTAGTATTTTCTTGTACTTTTTTTCTCTTTTTTTTCTTTATGTCTCTTACAAAAGAGCAGGTAGCTGGATTTTTTTCTTTTTTCCTACTCAGCATGTCTGCCTTTTAATGGGGAAATATAGCCAGTTTATATAATTGTCAATCTGATATGGCTTTTCTTATTCTTGCCTCATTTTTACTATTTTCTTTTTATCATTTTCTTGTTTTTTCCTCTCTTTTCTTTTGTTGCATTATTTTTTTGGCCCACTCTTTTCTTATTTATTTGAAAGTTACAAGTCCTACATTCATTTTTTTTTGGTTACCCTAAAAGTTGCAATTCACCTAAAAAATTCTGTTTACCTATCTGTGTCTAGATATAATCTGTATTTTTTTGTCAACCTACACAAAACAAACATTTTAGCATGTTTTCACTCACTTCTGAATCCTTCATATTTATCATCTAGTTGAAATGGTCTTTGATTTTATTTCCATATTGATATTAGATTTTTTTACATTATGCATGAGAGATTATTTAGACATAACTATATGCTTTAGCAATTTCTTAGCTTATTATTGCTTCTGTAAGCTAAATATTTTCTCTCTTAGATTCATTTTCTGTCTTGCTGGATTATATTCCTGAGTAATACTTTCAGAAAAAAAAAAATCTGTGGGTGGCAAAGCTTTGAATACCTGCATGACTAAAGATGTTTTAATTGTACTTAAATAATTGAATTAGTGCTAATCTAGCTTTTCCAAAAATTTTAGTCTCAAAATTGTCTTCCAGGATTTCATAGTTATTACTCCATTATCTTCTCACATTCAGAGCTAATGATGAGAAACCCAAAGTTAATGTGATTTTTGTTTCTTTGGAGGTATCATGATTTTTTTCTTACTGGATGCTTTTAGGATTTTCTCTTTATCCATGGATAGTAAAATACAATTTGAATGTGTATAATGGGTGCTTTTCAAAAATCCTACCCATTAGGGCCCTTTGGGGCCCTTACCCATTGGGGGCCTTCATTCAAAGACTCGTCTTTCTTTAGATGTGGGAAATGTGTCTTCTTTTTTCTTCCTTCCTTCCTGCCTCTCTTCGTTTCTCCCTCCCTTTTTTCCTTCCTTCCTTTCTCTCTTTTTCTTTCTTTCATTCTTTTCTTCTTTCCGTTACCTCTGATCTCTCTGACTCCCTCGTTCCTTCCCTCCCTTTCTTCTCCCTCCCTTCCCCTCCTCCTCTGAGGTGGACATTAGAATTTCTGGATTGTGCTGGATTATGAGAAAATTCTTCATCTAGATCTTCTTTTATTTTTATTGTACTTTAAGTTTTAGGGTACATGTGCACAATGTGCAGGTTTGTTGCATATGTATCCATGTGCCATGTTGGTGTGCTGCACCCATTAACTCGTCATTTAGCATTAGGTGTGTCTCCTAATGCTGTCCCTCCCCCCTCCCCCAACCCCACAACAGTCCCCAGAGTGTGATGTTCCCCTTTCTGTGTTCATGTGTTCTCATTGTTCAGTTCCCACCTATGAGTGAGAACATGCGGTGTTTGGTTTTTTGTCCCTGCGATAGTTTACTGAGAATGATGATTTCCAGTTTCACCCATGTCCCTACAAAGGACAGGAACTCACCATTTTTTATGGCTGCATAGTATTCCATGGTGTATATGTGCCACATTTTCTTAATCCAGTCTATCATTGTTGGACATTTGGGTTGGTTCCAAGTCTTTGTTATTGTGAATAGTGCCACAATAAACATATGTGTGCATGTGTCTTTATAGCAGCATGATTTATAGTCCTTTGGGTATATACCCAGTAATGGGATGGCTGGGTCAAATGGTATTTCTAGTTCTAGATCCCTGAGGAATCGCCACACTGACTTCCACAATGGTTGAACTAGTTTACAGTCCCACCAACAGTGTAAAAGTGTTCCTATTTCTCCACATCCTCTCTAGCACCTGTTGTTTCCTGACTTTTTAATGATGGGCATTCTAACTGGTGTGAGATGGTATCTCATTGCGGTGTTGATTTGCATTTCTCTGATGGCCAGTGATGATAAGCATTTTTGCATGTGTTTTTTGGCTGCATAAATGTCTTCTTTTGAGAAGTGTCTGTTCATGTCCTTTGCCCACTTTTTGATGGGGTTGTTTGTTTTTTTTCTTGTAAATTTGTTTGAGTTCATTGTAGATTCTGGATATTAGCCCTTTGTCAGATGAGTAGGTTGCGAAAATTTTCTCCCATTTCGTAGGTTGCCTGTTCACTCTGGTGGTAGTTTCTTTTGCTGTGCAGAAGCTCTTTAGTTTAATTAGATCCCATTTGTCAATTTTGGCTTTTGTTGCCATTGCTTTTGGTGTTTTAGACATGAAGTCCTTGCCCACGCCTATGTCCTGAATGGTATTGCCTAGGTTTTCTTCTAGGGTTTTTATGGTTTTAGGTCTAACATGTAAGTCTTTAATCCATCTCAATTAATTTTTGTATAGGTGTAAGGATGGGATCCAGTTTCAGCTTTCTACATATGGCTAGCCAGTTTTCCCAGCACCATTTATTAAATAGGGAATCCTTTCCCCATTGCTTGTTTTTGTCAGGTTTGTCAAAGATCAGATAGTTGTAGATATGCGGCATTATTTCTGAGGGCTCTGTTCTGTTCCATTGATCTATATCTCTGTTGTGGTACCAGTACCATGCTGTTTTGGTTACTGTAGGCTTGTAGTATAGTTTGAAGTCAGGCAGCGTGATGCCTCCAGCTTTGTTCTTTTGGCTTAGGACTGACTTGGTGATGCGAGCTCTTTTTTGGTTCCATATGAACTTCAAAGTAGTTTTATCCAATTCTGTGAAGAAAGTCATTGGTAGCTTGATGGGGATGGCATTGAATCTATAAATTACCTTGGGCAATATGGCCATTTTCACGATATTGATTCTTCCAACCCATGAGCATGGAATGTTCTTCCATTTGTTTGTATCCTCTTTTATTTCATTAAGCAGTGGTTTGTAGTTCTCCTTGAAGAGGTCCTTCACGCCCCTTGTAAGTTGGATTCCTAGGTATTTTATTCTCTTTGAAGCAGTTGTGAATGGGAGTTTACTCATGATTTGGCTCTCTGTTTGTCTGTGATTGGTGTATAAGAATGCTTGTGATTTTTGTACATTGATTTTGTATCCTGAGACTTTGCTGAAGTTGCTAATCAGCTTAAGGAGATTTTGGGCTGAGACAATGGGGTTTTCTAGATATACAATCATGTCATCTGCAAACAGGGACAATTTGACTTCCTCTTTTCCTAATTAAATACCCTTTATTTCCTTCTCCTGCCTAATTGCCCTGACCAGAACTTCCAACACTAAGTTGAATAGGAGTGGTGAGAGAGGGCATCCCTGTCTTGTGCCAGTTTTCAAAGGGAATGCTTCCAGTTTTTGCCCATTCAGTATGATATTGGCTGAGGGTTTGTCATACATAGCTCTTATTATTTTGAGATACATCCCATCAATACCTAATTTATTGAGAGTTTTTAGCATGAAGCGTTGTTGAATTTTGTCAAAGGCCTTTTCTGCATCTATTGAGATAATCATATGGTTTTTGTCTTTGGTTCTGTTTATATGCTGGATTACATTTATTGATTTGCATATGTTGAACCAGCCTTGCATCCCAGGGATGAAGCCCACTTGATCATGGTGGATTAGCTGTTTGATGTGCTGCTGGATTTGGTTTGCCAGTATTTTATTGAGGATTTTTGCATCAATGTTCATCCAGGATATTGGTCTAAAATTCTCTTTTTTGGTTGTGTCTCTGCCCGGCTTTGGTAATAGGATGATGCTGGCCTCATAAAATGAGTTAGGGAGGATTCCCTCTTTTTCTATTGATTGGAATAGTTTCAGAAGGAATGGTACCAGCTCCTCCTTGTACCTCTGGTAGAATTCGGCTGTAAATCCATCTGGTCCTGGACTCTTTTTGGTTGGTAAGCTATTGATTATTGCCACAATTTCAGAGCCTGTTATTGGTCTATTCAGAGATTCAACTTCTTCCTGGTTTAGTCTTGGGAGGGTGTATGTGTCGAGAAATTTATCCATTTCTTCTAGATTTTCTAGTTTATTTGCATAGAGGTGTTTGTAGTATTCTCTGATGGTAGTTTGTATTTCTGTGGGATCAGTGGTGATATCCCCTTTTTCATTTTTTATTGTGTTTATTTGATTCTTCTCTCTTTCCTTCTTTATTAGTCTTGTTAGCGGTCTATCAATTTTGTTGATCTTTTCAAAAAACCAGCTCCTGGATTCATTAATTTTTTGAAGGGTTTTTTGTGTCTCCATTTCCTTCAGTTCTGCTCGGATTTTAGTTATTTCTTGCCTTCTGCTAGCTTTTGAATGTGTTTGCTCTTGCTCTTCTAGTTCTTTTAATTGTGATGTTAGGGTGTCAATTTTGGATCTTTCCTGCTTTCTCTTGTGGGCATTTAGTGCTATAAATTTCCCTCTACACACTGCTTTGAATGTGTCCCAGAGATTCTGGTATGTTGTGTCTTTGTTCTCGTTGGTTTCAAAGAACATCTTTATTTCCGCCTTCATTTCGTTATGTACCCAGTAGTCATTCAGGAGCAGATTGTTCAGTTTCCATGTAGTTGAGCGGTTTTGAGTGAGTTTCTTAATCCTGAGTTCTAGTTTGATTGCACTGTGGTCTGAGAGACAGTTTGTTATAATTTCTGTTCTTTTACATTTGCTGAGGAGAGCTTTACTTCCAACTATGTGGTCAATTTTGGAATAGGTAGATCTTCTAATTAATGTTTACATTTGTCCATTCTTATATTAGGGTTATTTACTGAGTTTTGCAGTTTTTGTGATCAAAAAATAAAGACCAAAAAATCCCAAAATTATATAATATTTTTTCTAATTGCCTATCTTGTTGCCTATGAATATGCAGTGTCCCTCTTCTATCACACTGAGGGTATTAATTACAACTATTTTGGAGTCTTTTCTGTTTGTTCTATTTACCCTGTTTGAGTTTCCTTGTTTGTTGAGCTTGGTGCCTCACTTTCACAGTGTTCCTCAAATGTTTGGTGATTGGTAGTTGTGTTCTTATCTTTGTATCTGTGGTTCTATATATACAGGTCTGTGGATTCCACTGCAGTTGCCTACAGCTTGCCTCCAGGAACATAAACAGATAAAAGATGTATAACTTCCAATGTGGGGTGGGATGGGACTTGTGGCCAAGAGGAGGTGTTCCAACCATTGCCTTCTGGGTGAGAGGTTTTCCCACCCACCTTGGAAGCTGACAGCCATGTGGTAGCACTGCTTTGTCATTTTATCCCCAGGCCCCATCTAGGGTGTCAAACAGCTGCTGCCCACTGCTTTGTGTACCCAAGAGAAAGGGGATGGGCTGATTTGTCCAGAACATTTATCAGTATTATAACTATATTTGATCTCTATTAGGAGACCTGTGAGAGATTTCTTAAAGCCCCCTTAAAAATAGTTTTGCTTTATGATTTGCAAATTGTATTAAGCCACGTCTAAAGAAATATGAAATTTTCAACTTGTTGTTTTAAAAAGGCACAACTAGCCCTTAACTACACTCCTGGTAATGGTAATTGATCTCACAGAGGATCTCACAATTGCTTTGAATAAAGCAAAACAGGTAAGCAAATGCAAAAGGGTTATATGCTAAGTCGGACCTTATTTTAAGAATTTTTAGTGGAAAATTATTACCATCATCGGCAACACAATGAGTAAAAGAAAAACTAAGTGCCCCTTAACAGAATAGATCGTCAAGATTTCTATGTAATTTGAGGAGAATAAATGAGAGACAGAAAAAAAGGAATAAGCTCAATTTAATTTGATATTTTTAGAGAAACCAAGGTCATTCAAATGATATTTTTTAAAAAACTTTACAAAGAAAATCTTATTACTGTTACATAAAACATTTAATGTTTGTGACAACTAGAATATTGTATTTGGGGAGGGTTGCCAGGCATTCTTTGCATACAGGGCATATCCAGTGTCCTGTATTGACTTTGTCAGAACACATTAAATGCCCTGTATTCGGCTTTTTCCCCCAATAAATTAGAAAAATTCAGCAGCTAGAGCTATTTTTCTGCCCCCATAATTAGTACTTAAATTACTTAAATAACAACACCAGCTAAAAATCATTCTTTTGGAAATAAACATTGGGACAATCCCTCATTGTCTCTTCTGCAGATTTGGCTAAGAGAGGACCAAAAGACTAAACTGAGAATTAAAAGTACTTATTTTTCATATTTGAGAAAGTAAAAGACTATTTTTTTGGCCACATTTCCAAGTTGTAAATGAGTAAGCATTGTTCATTCCCAGATGACTTTGTATCGACACACAGGCTCTGAAAATCAGCCAAAGAGCCATTGCTTCACTCCTATGGCCATGCTTATCATCATCAATCAGTCAGAAAACAGCCTCCCTACAAGATTTTGAAATGGAGCAAATCCATAAGAGCCCAAAGCATCTGAGAGCCAATCAGTCTCAGTTATTTGAGATGCCCCACACTCACAGATAACAGCCAATCGGCAAGGGCCTCCCTCCAGTACCATTGCTCCAGAGTCAGCCAGTCAACAGCAGCTTTCTCCAGTGACCACACTAAGGTAGCTGGAAATCCTTCAGTCTCTAGGCACTTCACTTCTGAAAGCCCGGCAGTCCCTTAATGTCAGGATTCTGAAAACCTATGTAAGATCAACTCTGGCTTTGCTCCAGCTGACTATTTTACAAGCACACTTCTTACTGTGTCTTACAAGTTATCTTCAAGCTCTTTGTGTAATGAAGTTGTTCATTCAGCACAAAAAAAAGTCAGCTATAGGCCAGATGTGGCTCATGCCTGTAATCCCAGCATTTTGGGAGGCAAAAGCAGTAGGAACTCTTGAACTATGAATTTGAGACCAGCCTGGGCAACAGAAATTATAATGGCTTTCCCTAGTGTATGTCATCATCAATCTTAAAGCTCAAATGACTATTTGAAGGTACTGCTACCAGAGCATTTTTCGATTCCAAAACTGCAAGCAAATATTTAAGTGCGAGGACAAAATCTACAGCAGTAATAAAAAATATAATAGCTGCATTTACTCTACACATTATCAAAGATCTAATGCCTCACCTTTTGTGGCATAGCCAAGTGTGAATAAAATAATCATGATCAGAAAATAATTTCTTATCTCTTGTGCAGAATTTTTCCTGTGAAAAAGGATTGTTTATAAGACTACTGTGAGTAAAATCTCCCAGAGGAGACTTCAGGCATTTTGGAAAATTTTAGTGGACTTTATTAGTGAGCTAGGAATTCATGAGATAAATTGTATTGCTTTTGGTGGGGACCATGTAAATGTATGCGTACAGGTACAGAAAACGTGTAGTCAAAGTTGAAGCAAAGCATGAATGATTCTATAGAAGATGTTGGCTGTCCTGCCTGTATTCTGCATAATGCTGTTCAAATAGCATATGATGTTCCTTCTACTGATATTGTCATGACATTGTTATGAAATTCTTCTCTTACTTCAGCATTTATAAAGCAGGTCCTCAAATAACATCGTTTTGTTCAACATCATTCCCTTGTAACGTTGATGAAAAAAGTTATCTAAATTGTCACAGTAGGGGTGTGTGTGAGAGCACCCTGCAGTGAGTCGGCATCCTGGCCAGCGTTGAGTTCCCACCTATGCCCTGAGCTGCCGGGATAGGCTCCAGCCACCCTTGACTCTAAACTGGAACAATTGGGCAAATAATTATCTTGTTTGTATTAGTCTTTCCTAATAGTATGTATAGCTCACATTTATTTCAATGTTTAGTATTAGAAGTGTTTTGGGTCTTTATTCAGAAATTTGATGATGTTTTTGTGACCAGAAACATGCCACAGAAACTTTACTCTTGTTTATACCAATCAGCCTAGGGTGAATTAGTTTCATTATATGCAATTTCACTTAGTCACAGTTTCTAAGAACCTATGGAGGACCTAAAGTGAGGACTTACTATACTTACAGGCAGATTCTATCAGATTCAAAACCTATCGGCTCTCTTTAATGAATGTATTTGGGAGAATCCTCAGTATGAAATCATACTTTAATTCTGAAGGAAAGACCCCCCCCCAAATTCTTGTTGAGTACTTAATCGTTTATTAAGTAAAGGCTACTTATTTCTTTTTTTTTTTTTTTTTTTTTTTTTTTGAGACGGAGTCTTGCTCTGTGCCCCAGGCTGGAGTGCAGTGGCGCGATCTCGGCTCACTGCAAGCTCCGCCTCCCGGGTTCACACCATTCTCCTGTCTCAGCCTCCCGAGTAGCTGGGACTACAGGCGCCCGCCAACACACCTGGCTAATTTTTTGTATTTTTAGTAGAGACGGGGTTTCACTGTGTTAGCCAGGATGGTCTCAATCTCCTGACCTCGTGATCCACCCGCCTCGGCCTCCCAAAGTGCTGGGATTACAGGCTTGAGCCACCGCTCCCGGCCAAGGCTACTTATTTCTTTTTCATATTTTGCAATTACTTTAGCAAGAAGATTATGCAAATTGAAAGAACAATGTTTTCGAAGTAGTTGTTTAAGGAAATTATTAAATGCATTAGAGAATGACTTGAAAAATTTATTCCTTTAATTATCAAAGTTGTTTTAATTTTATTTTGTTTTTATTTATTTACTTTTCTTGAGACACGGCCTTACTCTGTCACCCAGGCTACAGTGCAGTGATGCAATCACAGCTCACTGCAACCTCTGCCTCCTGGGAGCTCAAGCCATTCGCCTGCCTCAGCCTCCTGAGTAGCTACAAAAGTTGTTTTTAAAAGTGGCAACATTACTTTGAACAAGAAAAGAAATTCCAACTTGGATTAGTTCATTATTATGGCACTTACTATAACTGTGTTTTGAAATTGGTACCATCCCTTGAAGAATTTGATTCTTTTATAGAGATATTACTAAATACACTTTTGACATGGGAACAAGAGGAATCATCACGTGTATTGTTGAAGAGGAAGGGAATAAAACTTCATAGCAATGCTGTTTTTTGACATCAGACAACATTTTAAAAGTCATTGATCGAGATGCAATATAATCCTCAAGAATAGAAAAGCAAGTTATGTCACCAAAGATGGTATGTTCTTCAACAAATTAAATTTCAAGAGCACTTACTGGGATTTTAATTTTAGGCCAGTACATGCCTACAATACCAGCTCATAATGAGCATGTTTTGTCATTGGTAAATGTTAAATGCACAAAAGAATAAAACTAGTTGGATGGGACCACTGTTAAAAAAAAAAAAAGATGACATGTTAAAATGGAAATGGAGTATGGATTATAACCACAAGGAGTTTCATAAGTAAATTCTGGAAAACAAAGAGCGGTTAAGGAGAGCCATTAGGGTGATAAAATTTTTAAAAAGGATATGTAATTTAGGTGGTTATTATTTGTTTCAGATAACAAATTCTTTTTATAGTAAAGTATGTCTTATGTAATATTTTTCATTTCTCTAAATGTATACATATAGGCAAGTAGAAGTAAAATTTAACTGGGCATTCTGTTTTATTATTTGCTAACCTGCAACTGTATATTTAGCTCAAATTTAAGTTTTAGTAGAGATTGATTTTTATGTGTTTTACATATACAGCTATATGTATATATATAGTTTATAATAAATTGGGGCACTTTATATATAATTTTGCCTATTGTATAAGAGTTAGTAATATTGCTTGCCTTTTATTGGTTATACAGGCTTAGAGCTATTTTAATCTTTGTTCTTATGCAATATCATTAGCAATATTATTCTTTTTTTTCAGAATAACATAGCTTTTAGCAGCTTTATTGAGAGATAAACATACCATATAACTTACTTGAAGTGTACAACCCAATGGTTTTTATTATATTCAGATGCAACCATGTCCACAGTCAATTTCAGAACATTTTCACCATCTCAAAAAAAAACCTGTGCCCTTTGCTATTTGGTTTTGTCCCCCATCCTTTATACCCCAGACCCGCAATGTTTACCCAATGCCTGTACCACCATTGTATCTTGGATGTAAATAACTGTTTTTGGTCTTACAGACTCATAAGTAGAAGAAACCTGCCTTGAGTCTCAAATGAGACTTTGGACCTTGCACTTTTGAGTGATGCTGGAGTGAAGACTTTTGGGGACCATTAGGAAGGGATGATTATATTTTGCTGTGTGAGAAAAACGTGAGATTTGGGGCCCTGGGGGTCAAATGATATGCTTGGGATGTTTGTCCCCTCTAAATCTCATATTGAAATGTGACCTCTAACGTTGGAGGTGGGCCTAATGGGAAGTGTTTGGGTTATGAGGGACGGATCCCTCATGAACAGCTCAGTGTTGTCCTCATGATAATGAATGAGTTTTCAGTCTGAGTTCATGTAAGAGCTGGTTGTTTAAGAGCACAGTACCCCCACCCCCTTGCTCCCTCTCTCACAATGTGACATGCCTGCTCCACTTTCGTCTTCTGCAGAAAGTGAAAACTTCCTGAGGCCCTCACCAGAAGCAGATACTGGCGTCATGCTTCCTGTACAGCCTGCAGAATCATGAGCCAAAATAAACCTCTTTTCTTTATAAATTACCCAGTCTCAGGTATTCCTTTATAGCAATGTAAACAGACGAATACACCCATCTTTATGCACTGCTAATGTACTTTCTATGTTTATAGATTTGCTGATTCCAGATGTTTTGTATAATTAGAATCATATAACATGGTCTTCTGTGACTGGATTCTTTCACATTTAGCATAATGTTTTCAAAGTAATCTGTGCTATAGCAAGTTTCTTTCTGAGACAAGGTCTCACTTGGTTGCTCAGGCTGGAGTGCAGTGATGTGATCATAGCTCATCGCAGCCTTGAACTCCTGGGCTCAAACAATCCTCTTACCTTAACCTCCTGAGTAACTAGGACTACAGGTGTGCACCACCACACTCAATTAATTAAAAAAAATTTGTAGAGATGAGGTCTTGCTGTATTGCCCAGGTATAGCAAGTGTTAGTACTTCATCCTTTTTTATGGCCAAATAATATTCCATTGTATGGATGTATCACATTTTGTTTATCCATTTACAGCTGATGGACATTTGGGTTGTTGCTATTTGGGTTGCTACTTAGGGGTGTAATTACTGGGTCATATGGTAAGTCTATGTTTAATCATTTGAGGAACTACCAGACATTTTCCAAAGTGACTGCACTGTTTTTCATTCCCAACACAGTGTGTGAAGGTTCCAATTTCTCCAAAACCTCGTCAGCACTTGTTATCTGACTTTTATATTCTAGCCATCCTAGTGGGTGTAAAGTGGTGTCTCATTGTGGTAACAAGAATAGACAGAATTGGGTCAGCTTCTAGTATAGTCATTGCTGAGGAGACAAAAGACAACTTTAACTAAAATAATAATAAACAAATAAATAAGCACCCACTCAAGAGTATTCTTTTAAAGCATAAATAGGACTTTCTGTGACTATGAAGCATTGTTTTTAAGTTAAATCATCCAGTAAAAAATGGAAAGAGAGGAAAGAAGCAGTTGAGAATCCAATCAATGGTGTGCTAATCAAGTGGAAGAAATATTTCAAAACAAAGAACAAAACTTCTGATCTATGTAAAGACTGAAGTCACCACCTTGAAAAGGTTTGCTAAATTTCAAGCAGGATTAGAAAAATAAGTCATATGTCAATATCTAGATACAGCCTATTAAGTTTCTGAATGGCAAGGATAAAGAGAAAATCTTACATGCTTCCAGACAAAAGGCAAAATCTCAGATTGGCATCAGACTACTCAAATGCAGTGATGGAAGCCAGAGGATGGTGGAATAATATCTACAGGATGTTGAATGAAAGGAGCACAGTCTAAGAAGCCTACTCTCAGCCAAGATGCCATTAGCCTCTCAGAATAAAAAGCAACATATTGGTGAATATATTATGAGTTAGATAATATACTTCCACACATATCTTAGCTGAGGCAAATGCTAAGAAAGGAGACCTCAAGCTCAGGGAAGCTCAAAAGAAGATGCAAGAGTGATGCACAATTATATTGTTGGTTAAATATAAATAAATAGTTCTACAGAGATAAGGAATTTTTTTATGTCGATGCCAAATAAAGTCTTAAAATTGGAGACATATGAGAGAAAAATCTAATAGTAGCGTAGAACTAAAAATACCAAAGTATCTCAGCAAATAGGAATTGGAGGAATGTGGGAGGTAAGGGAAGCTTAGCATTCGAAAGCTCTTATTTAGTGACTGAAGAAGCAAAAACATGGTAAGAATGAGCAGAGGGCAATAGAACCTTTTGGTATCTTGTTTTTATTCAATAGTAGAAAACATTTATTAGGACTATGAGAAATTAGAAAATGACCTCCAGTGGGATGGAAAAGTGCGAACTTCTAAAATAAGTCACTAGCCAAGGGAATTCAGGAAGAGCCTCTGGAAGTTTAATGCCTAAGAGCTCAGTTTCCTGGCTCTTAGCATCTGAATTTCACAGACTGAAATCAGGAGGCTTCACTGGTCTGCTGATCAAATTTGTGAGAAAAAGCCTGCTAGAGAGGCAAAGCAACAGACTGCATGGAGCACAAACGTTGGAATCAGATAGAAGTTGGTCCCAATTGGAAATCTGCCACTTTGCAGCTTGCTCTGAGTCTTTCATTGTCCTTATCTGTAAAATATGGATAAAAGCAACTCCCTCACAGATTGTTGAGAAGATCAAGTAAAACAATATGTGAATATGCAGTGCAGTGCCTAGCACAAGTAGCTGTGCTACAATAGTCATTTTTATTTTATTATTACTCTAATGATGTGTTTATTACTATTTATTATTTCTTACCCTAGCCTGTTCAGATACTCTGAGGCCCAGAGGACCAGGTCGGGCTCAGCTGGTGAGCCAGAGGCTTTTGTTTCAGCATCCTGACCCCTGTATTAGTTCTTCCCTATGTGACTTTGCTGTGCAATTTCAAAGCCACTCTCTCATGCTGAGATGACCCAGGATCATTCTAAAATCTCACCTCCCACCTAGACTGGCTATTTGGACCATTGTTTATTTGAATCATTGAAATATCTTTAAATAAATTTGTTCATCGATTTCTTTACATTTTGTGGAGTGGAGACAGGGTGAAAGAGGTAAAAAGAGATAATTTCATGGCTATTCTGAAAGAAATATGTGAAAATTACTTTGTTAAGTAACAGAGTTCTGATTCCAAGCATTTTGGATTTTGAAGTTAAAAGAAATGAGGTTGAGCTTGACTTCCCCAGACTAAAAATGATACCTATATGTTAAAAACAATTTTTTTCCAGTTGGGACTACGTCAGTTTCCTGCTGTCATCTGATACGGCTACGGAAAGATGCATCAGACTCAAACATAGTTAACAGCTCAGATTAACTGCATCTATCTTAAAATATTGTAGATGGAAAGAATTCGATGTTCTTGCAAACAAGAGCTGAATTAACATATGCAGGTATATTTGTATCTTGGAGAAAGACAAAGTATAACAAAATAAGCAGAACTAGATTTTCGTGAAGCATTAAAACTACATTTAATGATTTGCATGGGGATTCTTCTTTCTGAAAGAAAAAAAACATAACAATTCCTCTCACAATGTTCCTAAGAACACTGCTGTATTTGCTTCATAACAATCTATTTATCCAAGCAAATTAGTGATTCTGTATTTTGTTATCTGAGACATTCATGCAGAATAGGCTGTCCCTATAAAGCATCTTGGATCCTGTCATTGCCTGCATTTATTTTTCTTGCCCCTTCTCACTCACATGTCCCTTCTGGTCATATGCTATGGGTAACAACACAATTGAGTTTGATAAGAGAATTAATATAAATCAGACCAGTTCAAAAATTCTACGTCCCTGTGACACTGCCCAAAATCAAACTTCACTTTATCTTCCCAAGATATGTTCCTTCCTGACTTATCTGGGTCAAATGTATAAGATCCTTTCTTCTTGGAGCCTGGTGGAGATTTCACAATAAACTTTGATCGCTTTCTCTCTTCAGCCAATCCACAATCAGGTCCTGTGAATCCTGCCTCTTCCATGGCTCCTCTGTCCCCTTGTTCTCTGTCCATTTCCACTGCCAACTCCTAGTCCAGATCTTCCTGTCAAAGCTCCTGCAGGGACCTCTGAAATGACTTTCATGTATTCAGTTCTCTCCTTCCAACAAACTTACACAAAGAACCAGGTAAAATTTCCTAATGCCCAGCTCTGATCACATCACTATTATGTCTGGATCTCTCTTCAGTGTTTACAGAATGAAACGCAAAGTCTTCAGCCTTTGCCCACTGCTTTTCCACTGAGCCTTCCACTCCCACTATGCCCTCTAGTAAAATTGGATTCACAACTTTCCAAACTAGTAAAGCCTCCTTAAGTGGATGAGACATAGAAGTATGTGAGCCTTGGCCACCTTAAGACTTTCCATCTCCCTACAATACCCTGTCCCTCAGGTCTATGTGTAAAGATCCAACCCATCCTTTAGGCAGAAAAGCTCCCCATTCTCAGGTCCCATAGTCCTCAGTTCATGTATCTTTCATGACATTTGTCATTATTCTTTTTGGTTTGGTACTTATCGTGTGTGTGTGTGTGTGTGTGTGTGTTATACTCCTTTTCAGGATGGAGGCTTGTTCTGTTTAGATTTGCTACACCTCCTTGCACAAGGTCTAGCACCTCAGAGGGACTAACAGATATCTGTGGAATAAATACATTATTTTATTTATTGAATTGATTTCACCCAAAGCAGACTTTCATCAACTTATTTAACTCCAAAGCTTAGTTTGCTAATAGAGTCCTCTGACATTTGGCAAATTTTATTGTATTATGGATAAAAACATTTTAATTATATATCAGCAAGTTATATATATGTGTGTGTGCATATATATATATATATATATGAGCTGTAGGTATTTATTTTTCTGTTGGTGACAATCTGACAGCCAACTTAGGGGCTGCCTGTGATAATAATATATGTCCTATTGGCCAAGAAATGATTAAGGTGGCTGTGGGGACAAGTTAGACCAGGGTCAGATAAATGCTCTTGGCTGCTAGGCTGTGTTTTGTAGACAAGGAGTTTGACAAGGGGGACAGAGTGCTTCCCAGCACATGATGATGCTGGCAATCTAGGGCAGGTACCATTTGTGTCTTCCAACATGTCCAGAGATAGCAGGTGTTTCTTTGTACTGCACTTTCCTTATTTATACACATGAAAGGGTGTCCCCTGATTCTTAAATTAATGGGAATCATGAATCCTTTCAGTACCTCAACCTCTGGCAAAAGGAAGAACTTTGTCTGTTCCCACCAAGAAGCAGGTGCCTCACCCTTTCCTGTTAACAAGTGACTACTGTGCCTGCACATAGCCACCACTGCCCAATCTGGGAGGATGTCTCTCTCCCTTATTTGCTGATTGTGGCTGCCCAGCCCAAGGGGTTTCCTGCTAGGGTGATAACACATTGTTCTTGAACAGAGAGAAATAACTTAGAGGGATTATCTTGTCCTAAGATGTTGTGTTGCCTCTCAGAGTAGAAATCTACCTTTTAAATACTCTCTGTGTTCTCTGAACAGTCTGTTTTCTCTGTCCACACCACAACTATGAAGTTATTTATCAGGAACATCACTGTTAACGGGAGTGAAATGGTGGGGAAGTGGTTACTGTGGTAGAGACTGAGAAAAAAACAGATGGAGCACTGTCCTTCTCTGGCAATTAGGCTTAAATGATTCTTGAGTGGATTCCCCAGTAGCACTGATTGTCACACTGCCCATGTTACCCACTCACACTCCTGGCTTTTAATACAACATGC
This sequence comes from Nomascus leucogenys, assembly GCF_006542625.1. Lineage (NCBI taxonomy): Eukaryota > Metazoa > Chordata > Mammalia > Primates > Hylobatidae > Nomascus > Nomascus leucogenys. The sequence continues at coordinate 123,782,047 of NC_044382.1, forward strand.
TTCCCAGAAGGGAATCTTTCCTCCCCAGACTAATAAAATTGGCTACCACAGGTTAAGTGAATGGTGGAGTGGAAAAATCCCACAAAAAAGACATGCGCCAGAGTTTCTGAAATTAGAGACAGCAGAGATCAAAGGGATTCTTTAAAATCTCTTTAAATCCTGTCGATTAAAAAAAGAAGTAATTAGGCAGGCAAAACCATTAGTGAAATCCCAAGGTGTACAGTAAAATTTCAAAGCCTGGCTGGTTTGGTTGCTAGAGGAGTTAGAGAGTTGGGAGGCCCTAATCCAAGACCACTTAGTCTGTCCTTCACCCCTCACTTAATGTTTGGGTCTGGGGCAAATCTAGGGAATCCTAGGGTTCTAGGGAGTTCAGTTTTTGTTTTTAATCCTTTAATTGAATGATAAGGAAACTGAGGCCCAAAGAAGCTAGAAGCCCAATAGTCCAGTACAAGTTAATGACAGAGCAAGGTTAGAGTTCAGGACTCTTGGCTGAGTGTTCTTTCTCTCCTTGTAGAGGTTTGGCGCAGGCTAGGAAACAAAGGCAAAGGAGAAATAGACTAAAACTCCAAAAAGTCACTAAGAAATAATTTAGGCATATGAATTATAGTAGAATAAACTCCCAATAATAGTAATGAGCATGATATTTCTTCAAGTGTTCTCTGTATACCTTCAGCATCAGAATCCCCCAGATTTCTGGGGACCATTGTTAAAAGTGTGTATTTCTGGTCTTCACCCTAGACCCACAGACTTGGACTCTCTGGAGGTGAGTCCAGGAAACTGCATTTTTAGGAACTCCCCTAGTGGTTTCTTACACTTGACAATGGCATACTCTGTCCCCACCAACAGTGGCCTCCACACCAAAGCAGGATAGGCTAGCACTTAACAGAATGTGTCAGCTGCGTACCAGCCCCCGTAACTGCTGTTACTTGGTTTTTGACTTTTAAAAATACCTTAGGTAAGGCCAAGTGTGATGGCTCACACCTGTAATCGCAGCACTCTGGGGAGCTGAGGCAGGAGGATTGTTGGAGCCCAGGAGTTTAAGACCAGCATGGGAACATAGCAAGACCTCCATCACTACAAAAAAATTAAAAAAGAAAAAATAGCCAGGTACAGTGGTACGCACCTGTAGCCCCAGCTACTTGGGAGGCTAAGGTGGGAAGATCACTTGATCCCAGGAGTTTGAGGCTATAGTGAGCTGTGATTGCACCACTGCATGCCAGCCTGAGTGACAGAGCAGGACCTTGTCTCAAAAATAAATAAATTAATTAATTATTTTCAAAAAGCAGGATACAAAATAAAAGCGAAGTAGGAGGGATAAGTTCTAGTGTTCTACAACACTGTAGGATGATTATATTTAAAATAATATATAGTTTCAAATAACTAGAAAGAGGATATTGATGTTCCCAACACAAGAAATGATGTTTGAGATGATGGATATGCTAATTCCCTTGATCTGATCACTATACATGATATGTATCAAAATATTACCACGTACCTTAAGAGTATGTACGATTATTACTCGTTAATTTTTTAAAAAATGAAATTAATTTTAAAAATTGTCCTGCTACAACTCAATGCAAGAATTGGTACCTCAGGAACTTCTTAACTCATACCAGAGCAAACACAAACTAATTCCTGTAACAGAGCAGAATGTGGCAAGTGCTATAAGAAAGTGAAAATAAAATTCTATGGGAGCCCAAAGGTAGAGAGATTGCCTCCCACTGGGGCAACTTCTGAAATAATTGATATTTGAGCTGGGCCTTGGAATGGAGCTGCTATGTACCCAGAGGGCAGGGAACTGGGACAGAGTGCATTTTAGACAGAAGGAGGAGGCAGAGCAGAACCAGTGAGGTAGCAAAGTGCTATTTGTCCAGAGTACGGGGTGGGGAAGCTGTGTGTGTTTGTGAGGGATTGAGGGGTGCTAAGATCTAAGTGCAAACCTGACTCTATTGGGCAGGAGAAGGGGGAAGTAGATTGAGGGTCAGGGCTAGAGCTATGTGGGGTGAAATCACAGCAGAAGCTAGAATATGATTGTAACAGACTCAATGCATACAGGCTTAGAAATAAACATTAAGAGAGGTATTTCATTAACTCACCATGGCAATGCAAAGATGGTGAAGGTGTAGGGGTGCTGCTGGGAGAGCAGGCTCCACCAACACCTAGTAATTCCTCAAGGGAAAATGCCTGACCCTAAGCTCTTACTGACTTTTGTCAGTTTTCTTTGTAATGTGAGGGTACTTGATATCTTTTGGGTTTGGCCTCGGGCCTTAGCTAGATTTCAGGACATTGAAAAAATCCCACCTGTCTCCTGTTACACAGAGCAGTAATTCTGATGGAAGAGTTTTGACATGGTTTGGGATTGATGGAGGATGTCGAGACTTTGGAGCTTTCCCTTGAGTTCACTCATGAGTCTATCTGTAAAGTGCTTTATCTTTGGAGCGATGAGAATGTTTTTATAAGTTTCATCAGTAAAAGAAGAGAAAGACACAACCTAGTCTTGCAGTTTTAAAAGTAGTGTTATATGGCCAGGTGCGTTGGTTCATGCCTACAATCCCAGTACTTTGGGAGGCCCAGGCAGGAGGATGGCTTGTGCCCAGGAGTTCAAAACAAGCCTGGGCAACATGGTGAGACATGACCTTTAAAAAAAAAAAAAATAGCCGGGCCTGGTGGCATGTGATCCCAGCTACTCTGGAAGCTGAAGCAGGAGGATTGCTTGAGCCTGGGAGGGTGAGGCTTCAGTGAGCTGTGATCCTGTCACTGCAATCCAGCCTGGGCAAAAGAGTGAGAAAGAGTGAGAGCCTGTCTCAAAAAAAAAAAAAAAAAAAATAGTGCTATCAAGGGTAAAAAGGTGATGGCCATTTGGTTGCTATAATTCTTCATTTTATCCTTTTATTCATACTTTTAACAAATATGATTTGCTGGAATTGGTCCCATCTTCGACTCCAGAGGCCAACATTGGACTCTGGCCAGGCCAGAGATCACACCCTGTTGGCCATAGTGAATGGGTCGGGGATAGTCATTGATGCACTCAGCACCCATAAAGCTAAATTCCTTTCAACACCTATGGAAAGATTCTGAATAAATGACCCCTTATCTTGCCAAAATTGAAATAGAGAGTTTCAGTCATAAACCTGCAGGTTTGGGGAGTCATCTTAACACACACAGGTAGACTTTAGGATCAGGAAATATGGAGAGCATGAAAGAGTCCTAATAAGCTCTTTGAACTCCTTGGCACATGCTTGCCTGATTACTTATGCTTGGACTTTACGGTAACATGAGCTTGCTTTGTTCAGGTCAGTTTGGGTCACATTTTGTCACTTGCAACTGAGCAAGCCCTAACGAAACAACCTGGAATACTGCTCTGGTGCCATGGAATATAGCCAGAACATGGTCCCCAAAGTTGATCACCTATGCCCTGTCAAATAAGTAGGCATAAGCAAAGCCCAGTCTCAGCCTCTGCTATGACGCAATCATTAGTTGGATCTATTCAGGAAAAAGAATACTATCTATTCCATTGGGCCTGAGTATCTTACAAATACATTTTGTAAACTGTGAAGTCAGAAACCAGTCGACAGATATCAAACAGGAAAATCATAATCACAATTGCGTTGGCCACATTGTTTACTTCCTGTCCCTGCTTAATGGTTTTTCTTTTTTGTCAAAGGTCCAATGTCCTGGGCAGAATTGATGTCTATTTTGTTTTTTCCATTATGAAGCTGTGTGTCCTTGGGCAAAACATTTCATGTATGTGTGGCTGAGTGTTCTCATTGCTGAAATGGAGCAGGGAGAAATAATATCTACTTAAGAAATAGATCTTTCCTTAAAAGATCTATTTCTCTGAAGTGACAATAACAAATATATATGCAAAAGATATTTTAAAATTTAGAAGTCCAGTACAAATGAAAGCATAAAAAAGTATATATATATATATATATATTTTTTTTTTTTTGAGTTGGAGTCTCACTCTGTTGCCCAGGCTGGAGTGCAGTGTCAGGCACAATCTGGGCTCAGTGCAACCTTTGTCTCCTGGGTTCAAGTGATTCTCCTGCCTCAGCCTCCTGAGTAACTGAGATTACAGGCGTATGCCACCACACTCGGCTAATTTTTGTATTTTTAGTAGCGACGGGGTTTCGCCATCTCGAGGCTGGTCTGCTCTCGAACTCCTGAACTCAGGTGATCCACCCACCTTGGCCTCCCGAAGTGCTGGTATTACAGACGTAAGCCGCCTCGCCCAACCTAAAAATGTATATATAAGTTGCTCAAGCAATTCTTGTTTTTACTCTGAATTGGTTGAATAACCTTAGCTATAAGAATGTGCTGGCACATGTTTAACAAAAGCTTCTCTGAGGGAATAAAAATACCCTAATTTGTAGCGTTGACTAATTTCCGCAGTAGAAATTCTATCATTATAGTCAATTTCAACCTACCAATTTGCTTGCAAAATTCCCGAATATCAGCTCTAATTGGGCCGTATGAGTCTATACCAGCACAACGTTGCTCAGATCCATTGGTTAGCTCCTCTGCTTTCACTTATCAAAACACTTGTTTCACTAATTATAATCATACAGCTTTCACTGCAAGGTGCCTTGCAGTCATCTACTGTTGTAATGACACTTTTTCTTTACTCTAGGACATGCCTAGCAGGGATCTTGGCATCGAAGGCTAATCAATCTTTATTTGCATTAATTTGCTTTCTAGTTCTGTAATATATCTATCCCTCATGAGCAAGGAACTGGTCTGGTGATGCTTTTAGGCAAACATTACACATAGTACTCTAGTATGTGGATATTTAGATACAGATATTTTAAGTAGATAACCACTTCCTTGAGCTCATAGAAGAATGTCCCTCAGATTACTGAGGGAGAGTCAGTCTCTCACAGTTGATGTCTCTGTGTGAATTATTCAAAAAATTCACCAAACGCCCCTCAGTAAGCAACAGGTGAGGCATATTTTCAAACAGCCCAGAAAGCTATTACATCTCCTTCAACTGCATAGAAAGCTCAATGATAAAAAACAAAAACAAACATCAGGAATGCCTCAACTCTCCTATAGTGGGGCTGAATACTAAATTGACCATGACTAGATCTTGACTTTTCTTACTAACAGGGGCCCTAGAGCTTTCTTGGTTGTGGTATATACTCTGTCTATGAGTGTCAAACTTCTGATAGCTTTGGAGCTTCACGTGAATACAGTAAGCCAGTGAACAGAATGGAAATGGCTGAATTGAAGAGCTAAGACATGGAGCTGCAGACTGTGCACTAAAGGGAAGTCTTCAAGCAGGGCAGTTGGCTGTGACTTTCTGCTGTTACCTCATTTCCTGGGCCCTGTTATCTTGCTTGTTTTGCAATAAAGAAATATGTCAACTGACATTTGTGAAATGACATTATGCACACGGTTATTCATTGCAGAATTGCTTGTAACTATAAAAGGCTGGAAATTACTGAAAAGTCCATCAGGAGAGGGCTAGTTAATGGAACTATGGTACATTCATCCAGTGGGCTAGCATACAGCCATCAATACAAAAGAATAAAGAAGCTGTTGGTATCCTGATATGGAAAGATCTCCTTATAAGTTCTCAACATTGACTTCAGAAAGCTACCTGGTGTATAAAAAATGGGAAAAAATAAATGAGGAAACACAAGAAAGTGATAATATTCGCTACTTTTAGGGAGCGAAATGAAGTGCTTGGGGTTAGGAAGGAGACTTCTCACATTATGTTTTTCATAAAATGGTTTCTCACATTTTAGCATTTTAGACTTTGCTATGATCAGTGTGTCTTACCTATACCAAAACACACACACATGAACACACTTTTTTCCCACATATACTTTTTACAGAAATAATTTTTTATCATGGGAAAATATAGTTATTTTAATCATTTGTAAATGTGCAATTCAGTGGCATTAAATAGATTCAGAGTGCTGTGTACCCATCACCACTATCTATACCCACCAAATTTTTAGTATTTCCACCGAAAACTCTTTAGCCATTAAACAATAACTCCCCATTCTCCCTCCCTCCAGGCCCTTGGTAACCTCTGTTCTACTTCTGATGAATTTGCCTATTCTAGGTACCTTGTACAAATGGAATCATAAAATATTTGTTCTTTGTCTGGCTTATGCCATTCTCCCACACACTTTTGTTTTCTAAAGAAAATATCTATCAGCTGGATAAATAAAGTTGTGAAAGTTTGAAACGTCCTTCATGTCTTTAGAAAAAAAAGAACAGATCTTGTGAAATGTGCTGACGTGCCTTGGACAACGTAGCTCATGCCTGGTGTTTCCTAGAAACCTTAGATAACTCATTGTAACCTTTAAAAGGTTAACTAGTTGCCCAGCTTAATCTCAGAAAATGAATTCAAATAGCCACCATTTCCCACAAACCTTGGCTCATATATGGCAGAGCTTTTTCAAGAGGGGCCCTAGAGGCCTTCAGAGAGTCCATGAATCTTTTCTGAAATTGCATGCAAATTTGTTGCGTGTCCCCTTTTGGGAGATAAGTTCTTTAGCATTCAGAGATTTTCAAAGTGGTCCATAATAATAATTTTTAAAAAGGCTAAGTACCATTGTTAAATAGGGTAATTAATTCTGTCCCCTTCCTTGGAACAGATGTAAAAACGCCTTGTTCATCAAAAAGATTGTGTGAGTACATGATTCATGAATCCACGCCAAGATAAGTTTCTGAATCGGCTTTACAAAAGAAGTCTGTGGCTTAAGAAAATGATCCTTAGAATTTCCATCCTTAATAAAAATAACATGGCACATTTGATTTGGTGGCACACAGAAAACACCAAAGCATCCATGTGTGTTAGTACAAGATTATCATGTAAGGAGATTGAGGATTTTTTCATTCATTTCATAAATATTGAACACTTACTATGTGTCAGGTATAGTCCAAACACTCAGGATCTAAAGTAGTAAATAACACAATGTCTCTCCTCTTAAGGGGGCTTGCATCCTATTACTAGGATTTAGACAATAAAGGAGAGAAAAAAGAAATGACACTTTCAGATAACCGTAAGTGCTTCAGAGAGTGCTTAGAGATTTCACTGTTAGATAGTGCGACTGGGAAATTCCTCTCTGGGAAGATGGCATCTGAACTGAAACCTGATGGGCAAGAATGAGCCAGCCACATAAAGAGCTGGGAAAGGACATTCTAGGCAGAGGGAGCCACAGTGCCAAACTCCTGCTGCAGGTAAGATTGGAGGCACTGAGTACTACGGGGTGATTGGCCACCTGTCTCCTCACTTTAGGGCTACTCCTCTTCTACCCTCAGGGCTCCACTCCCTTTTACCTCCCACCTACATTTTAGCAAACAGTATGATTCCAGCCCTCAATATTCCTTCTCACTCCTACAAAGTCCTCTTGAGCCCTTGATGCCATCACTGCCTTGCTTATGTGCAAACATCCCAGTGACCCAAGCAAACAGTAAGCTCTGGGAGAAGCAGTAAGTTGGCTCCTGCATAAATGTTCTTATAGGCTGGAGGGAGCAGGCCAATCACAGAGGCAGGGAGGGTGGTGAGGCCATCTAGATTGAGCCTCACATGCACAAAGTTCTTCACATTTACATTTGACCATCACTGTCATACATAGGGTATTATATCATTTATGTGTGTTAACGGTGCTATTTATTGAGCACTTACGTATATGTATAAAACATGTAATTATACCATAATTTTGCTTTTTGTTATTATGGGATACAAAAAAAATGAGAAGTGGCCCAGCCTTCTTTTATCTTGGAAGGCCTAAATATAAAGAGAATGAGTTTTAGAGGATGATTGCTTGAGATCAAATCCTGGCTTCAATCCTAGCTCTGTAATATTTTGGCTAGATACCTTTTGGCGAGTTTCTCAAACATGCTGAATGTGTATATATAGACAGGAACTGTGTCCTAGGATGGATGGTAAAAAGAGCCTCTCTCATACCTAATTTAGATAATGATATATGGATAAGGGTTTTGGACTTCTGAGTTGATATTGTAATGGGATGTAACTCTGTGATCAGGAGAAAGGCCTTCCAAAGGCACTCATATCTAATACTCAGAACCTAGAAATGTTATTTCATGTGGCCAAAAACAAAACAACTTCTCAGATGTGACCAAGGACACAATGTTGAGATGGAGACATTGTCTAGTTCCTCGAAGTAGAAAAAGGAAGTAAATGAGATGTAGAAGAAGGACTAAATCCGCCATTGCTGGCTTTGAAGATGCAGGAAGGATGTTCAAGTCAAGGGATACTGGACAGTCTTTAGGAGCTGAGGGAAAAAGAAACCCACAAAGCAAGAAAACAGATACTGTGCAGCCTACAGAAAGAGTGTAGCCCTTACAATACTGATTCTAGTGCTGTGAAACAGACTTCTGACCTGCAGGGCTATAGAATAATACATCTGCATTGCTTTAACCCTCTAAGTTTGTGATAATGTGCTACATACAGCAGCAGAAATATACCAATTCATTAAGGTTACTTTTCAGAATTATTAGTAGGCTCAAACAACTTATAACAATACCTAATACACAGTAAGCATTCAATAAGTGTTAATATCTTTCCAAAGGATGACAGAGGAAGCTAACACGTAAATACTAATATGAGATATATAAACAATATAACCAATGAGCTATGAGAAACTATTTTTAAAGGACTTTGCTAACTAAATTCCCAGAATTAATAAGCTCTAAGATTATGATAGATATTCCTTAAAAAGGTGCTTAGAGCAGGAAGCGCAAACTCGAATGCATATGCAGGCTTTACAGGTAACAAATAATGGAAACAGGTGAGTTTGGGACTGCAGCAGATTGGAGGGCCGGCCCATTTAAGAGGCAAACCCTAGCCTAGCCGACTAATACCAATAAAAACGCAGTGCAGACCACGTGTTCTAGATAATTCAAATTTTGAGCGGCTAGAATCCCTCAACTTCTATGAAATCTCCAGTTTTTAAATGTTGAAAACCAATCCACATTTAAACACATACAGATATAGACACACAATTTTCAGGCAAAACTCACCATATCCGAGCCACACTACAGCCAGAGGCTCTCAGGTTGGTGTCTCTGACCAATTAGTGAAGATATTAATTAAGTCCAAAAAGGTTAAGTTGTTTTTGAATGTTTTTTGGCTCTCTCATATTCTTACATCATAAAAGCATTTCTCGGCTGGGTGCAGTGGCTCACGCCTGTAATCCCAGCACTTTGGGAGGCCGAGGCGGGCGGATCACGAGGTCAGGAGATCGAGACCATCCTGGCTAACACGGTGAAACCCCGTCTCTACTAAAAATACAAAAAATTAGCTGGGAGCGGTGGCAGGTGCCTGTAGTCCCAGCTACTCGGGAGGCTGAGGGAGGAGAATGGCGTGAACCCGGGAGGCGGAGCTTGCAGTGAGCCGAGATAGCGCCACTGCACTCTGGCCTAGGTGAAAGAGCGAGACTCCGTCTCAAAAAAAAAAAAAAAAAAAAATTGTCATGGTGCTTTTGTATATCTAGATCTAAGAAACTGATTTATGTGAAGTTTGTATCATGTTAATCAGAAACACAACTTCAAATTATGTTCAAATCCACTTTATTAAAATTATTTGGCAATTTTAGCAATACAAAATCTTTGACTATGACCATGGGATGCAGACATGAGTTTATGTTTTGGTCTGTTGTGGTCTGGCGAGCATGTACTTTTCTAAATCCTCTGCACTTCCTTTCATTACCAAACGGCAGAGTGCCGTAAGTTCCTCTATTATTCATAGAAAAGAAATTTGTAAGGTAAGACTGAAAAAATAAAATCTACAGATTCACAAAATTATCTTCCAATATTAAGAACATACAAAGTATACTAAAGACATCTACATTTAGTCCTCCAGGTAACAAAGCAAACATACGATGTTTGATGTTTCTGTTTTTACTTCTTGCTAATTACAGTTCAGAGACCAAAGTATTTCCAAAAGCTATGAAAACCCTCACTGACGCTCCTAGTATGGATTTAATGGAATTAGAAGATAGAACTATGAGAGCACTTGACAACTTGCCTTTAAAAATCACAAGACTTTCTTTTCCTCAGAGGGACTTTTCTTCTGCAGTAGCCGAGGGCACTATTTGCTTACTTAATGCCTTATAATTAGCATCTGCCTTACAGTAGATCTAAGTATTGGCTTATTTAAGTATATTACTGGATAGCACGTGGTAGGTAGCCTTTTTGTCCAAGGCAAACATACAGCGAGCCTTAAAGTAAAACCTCAGAGGGTTTGGTGCTCCTTAGTTGTTCTCCAGCGAGCCCGAAGTTGCCTGTAAAAAAGGGAAAAAAAAGAAAGCTGTATAAGAATCTTTACAAAAGACATTTTAACTCATTCTAAACACTTCTGCTTTTGTAGCAGTGTATGAAAACTCAGCAAGGGCAAGGGAGCCTTGTTGTTTTTCCTGCAATAAAAATATCTCTTAGGGTTTGGAATGTGGATGATAAAGACGAAGTGGGGCGATAATGAGAAAATTCTGCCCTGGCTTCCCTCAGAGGCTGTGCTTTCATTAAGACTCATAAAGATTGTTTTGGTCTCCAATTTCACACATTGTCTATTTCTGGATATTCTGATAATTAAATAAAGACTATTCCTCTAAATGACAAACTTATTTCAGAGGTAGAAGACTGCCCTGCTGTATTAGCGTTGGTTGCCTTTTTATTTTTAGTAGGAAATGCTTGTTTCTCAAGGAGGAACATGTTAGTATAGTCTATTCTTATTTGTGGTATACATGGCATAACGACTCTAAGAATAAGCAACCTTGGCAAACGAAACAGACAATTTTCTTTAGTTATATCACCAGAATAACCTTTACAAACTTTAACTATGCAACTTTTTCCTGTTGGCCCAGCAAATTAGACCTATGAATAGTAAGTCATGGCAGTAACAGTTATATCAAATAATAGTTTTCACTCTTATTTCCCAAGTAAATGAAAACATTTTCTTTACAACCAAGCATACATTTTGAAGTTTCTCAAATAATCTTTGGATCTAACATAATAAGTTTTTAAAAATAAATTGAAAAGATAGTCTCTAAAGTTAAATAAAACAATCAAGATATATTGGGCCTTATCCATGAATTAAGACTCATCTCATTCTTTGCATACATGCAGTGTAACAGTGCCAACCTACACAGCATTTAAACCTAGAAAAAATTATACTCACATTTGGAGTTCTGATTCCAAATTTACTATGGAATGTCATTGTGACTTTGTTTTTATGTCCTGTTCTTTGATCAAAGGCATGGCACGTATCAAAAGGTGGACTGTACAAGTGAAGGCTCACGGCAGGTTCCGTATGGCTGATGTTCTCTACTCGATGTAAGCCAATGGAATCTAAACAATATCCGAAAGGGAAAAATAGATAAACCTAGACAACAGCTGTAGGTAAAATCTCTGTGAGTCATCTGAGATCATGAATCAATTGTGATGCAAACGGAATAGATATTAATTAGAATTGAACTTGCAGTTAAAGATAGTAAGTGACACACATGCATTAGCCTCTGCTCCTTCCTGAAAACCCTCTCCAATGGCAGTAAAAAAATAAAAAAGACATCAATATACAAAGACAAAATAGGGAAAGAGAAAACACTAACAAAAATTTGGAAGCTTAGAAAGTAAGACGGATAGCTTTACAGAGCAGAGAAAGCTAAATCCTAAGCTATCCATGGGGAAAACCAAGAAATAATCTGATTTATATCTTGAAACTCCAAATAGCACAGGAATTGACAGCACCAGGTACTTCTGGAAATGAGGGTAAAGACAGGGCTCTAAATATAAGAACTGGTTTAAAGCCTGTTTAAGAAGTAGAGTCTCAAAACCCTTTTACCAATTCTCTCTCTTCTTTCTTTTCAGCAGCAGACTAAGGTTTAGTCTCTAGAAAGAGTGTAAGAGATCAACTTGGGACTGATGGAAATCAGGTGAAAAACAGGTGAATTAAACAAAAGTTTCCTTACTGAATGGTAAAAATCCCTGCTTTAGTCATCACCTAGGTGCGAGAATGCTGCCAGACAAGATTTTTCTTTCCAGGCAGAAGACAGGAAGCAGCTTCTCAGAGAATCCGATTGGCTCAAGAAAAAAGCTTTAAAGATACTGTCGCTGGAAGTTCCTGAAGAAAAAGGCTCTGCCGGACTATCAAAAAGTGAAATCCAGTTGACAAGCGCCACTCATGTTCAAGGTTACCAGTTAAATTTTTTGTTCTTGGTTTTTAAATATTAGCACATTGCCAAGGTCATCAGACATTTGAGCAAGGCCTCTAGTATGAAAGACAGAGGTCAGAGCAAACAAAAAAGCAAGCTGCAACAGAGACTACTCAGGGGAAGTGTTCGAAAACCTACCATTAATGTTTGTCCAGAAATAAGAGAAAATACTATAAAAGGGACCATAAAACAAAAAGAGGTTGAAGAAACAGAAACCAGAAAAGGATTGGCAGGAAATGCTGAGGAAGACTCAAAGAACAAAAGGACAAAGACGGAAAATAGAAAAGAAAGAGAAAAAAAAGAGGAAACAGTTCAAGAGGTTTAATATCTAAATAGGAGTTTCAGAAACAGAATTTAAAAAAAAATTCAAAGAAATAACCTGTTAATGTTTTCCTGAGTTGAAGGACACGAATTCCCAGATTTAAAAACCCACTGAGTACCCAGCACAAAGAATGAGTCATCAAACAAGATATATCACTGTGAAATTTCAGAACACTGAGGATAGAGAGAAGGCACCAAAAAAGAAGATCCCAAAAGTTTCGAGAAAGAAAATAGAAAGATTCAAAAATCAGAATAGGACCAGGTTTCTTTTTTTTAAAAAAAAAAACAAAAAAAACAGGGTCTCATTCTGCTGTCCAGGCTGAAGTATAGCAGTGGGATCTTGGCGCATTGCAGCCTCCACCTCCCGGGCTCAAGTGATCCTCCCACTCAGCTTCCCAAGTACCTGGGACTACAGGCACCTGCCACCATGCCCAGCTAATTTTTGTGTCTTTGGTGGAGATGGGGTTTCAACATGTTGTCCAGGCTGTTCTTGAACTCCTGGGCTCAAGCAATTCTTCCATCTTAGCCTCCCAAAGTGCTGGCATTACAGGTGGTGACCTGGCCAGCCCTAGGCTTTTGATAAGAACACTAGAAACTAAAAGACAAAGGAATTACCCTCATGGTTCTGAGGGAAGATGTTTATCAGCTGATAATCCATAACCTAGCTAAATTATCAATCAAGTTGTAAGAGTTGAATATAGAGATTTTTAAATATATAGGGTCTCAAAAATTTACCTTCCATGAATCCTTTCTTGTGGAGCCATTGGAGCATATGCTCCACCAAAACAAGGGCATCAGCCAAGAATGAAAAAAAATCATGAGATCAGTAAAGAGGGGATCCAGCCACAGGAAATAGCAAAGGAAAAGCTTGAGAGAATGTAAGCCTTACATTGTAAGGAATCTCAGGATCACAGCTCACCCCTGGCCTAGAGATCAACGAATCTGTGCTGAAGCAGTCAAAAGGCCCTGGGAGAGAGATCTTCAAGAAGATTAAAAAAAAAAACACACATACACACATACACACACACACAACAAAAAAACAAGATGAAATACTCAATTAAACAATGTTAATAAACTTACACAGTTACAAGAAAGTTTCAGGCATTAATCAAGTAATGAATTTAGCGTAACTAATGTAGGCACCCCATGTGGCTTTGTGCTTTCTTCTTTATGATCTAGCTCCATGAGTGCACATCATAAAGAAGAATGAAGCATAGAACCAGAAGACTTGAGTTCTACTTCTAGGTAATTAGTGAAGCTATCTTTGAACAAGTCACATTTTCTAGGATCTTTCATTTTCCTTATTTCTAAAACTGGTGCCTAATTCTCAGATCTGCAAATTCTTTGATCCTGTAGCTTGTTCCGTTCATAATATACTAGCTAAAGCACAGTTTTGAACAAATGTTCAACACTGCAGGTCCATGCATCATCTAATGCATGCTGACAATCTGCAAGCAAAGACCCTGCAAAAACAAGTCACCCATCCTTTAGAGAAGCTCCTATTAATAATCCAGGCATTATTATTATATTTTGATATTTGCTTCTTTTTCCTTTATGGTCATGGTGTACCCTCTGTCACAATAATACTGGACTTTTCTTGGGGATATTTATGAAGGACAGTTAGGTCAGGCCCTGTCGACCTTTTGCTCATTACAATAGGCAACTTGGTCTCCTTGTCCCAGTCCTCCCTTCTCCTCCACCCTATATTGCATGCTGCTACCATATCGATCAAGATATTCCCAATTACAACTCTGCTGACCAAAGAAAGTCCTTACATTTAGCTGGTCTTGCAGGCCCATACCCTGAGCTCACTTTACTCTCCTGCTAATCCACTGACCAAACTCATTCTTCTTTCTTTCCTTCCCCCAATGCTTGAAGAGTTTCCATTTTTTACAATTGTACCTTCACTTGTGCTCTTCCTTGTACTTGCAACATCCTTCCCCCTGATCACTATCCATCTCCACCCCTACTCCTGCATCTGTAAGAATCAGAAGTTGAAAATTTGTGGCTTTTAAGTTATTTGGGTAATTAGTCTACAGAAATAATTAACATACCCCACCCAATATTTTACTAATTGGCAAAATTTCACATAAAACCCAGAATTTCCAACTTCTATGGAAAAAGAAACCAGGTTGATCTCACTGGAGCTGGATGGCCACTGCTGTCACCTTAATATGAGGCTTGTATACTCCAGTTCATACCAGGCCTCACCACAGCTTTATCCCTGATGTATACCACTTCCTTATCTGTTGGGATTCTATAGGCTTTTGCATTGAAGACCCTTGAAAAAGCTTACCTATTCTTAAAGATCTGATCTATTTTCACAAGCACTCTGACTCCAGCTGAAAGTAATTATTCTGAAAGGTGTGTGGCTTTAGTGTGAATGTATAGACAACAGAATTTTCCTGGAAATCTGGTGTGCCTTACAGATAGCAACCCTCACATTATTTGGGTAAATGATTCAGAGCTTCCTGCCACATAGGAAACTAACATCCTTCTGTTATGTGAATGAGGGACAACTTCCCATACCATCTGATCTTTGCAAGTGACTTGCATATAGGCCAAATATCGAGGCCAGTAAGATTATGAAGAAGAAAAACTTGCTTTGCCAAAAAAAAATCCTCCAAAGCTCTACAATACTTTATATATGTGGGGTACATGCTGATGAAGAGCATAGGTTTTTGAATCAAATTGCTTAGGTTCAAATTCTGGCTGCCACTTAAAAGCTGAGTGACCTTGGACAAATTGTTTAATCTTCCTATGTGTTGGCAACCTCCTATGTAAATGGGAATAAAAAACTATCTGTCTCATGTACATTTTAGTGAGCTTTTTGGAAAGTTACTATTCCTTTTAGGAATATGGAAGTTAATCACTGCCTCTCTTGAAAAGTATCTGGCTATCCCATATCCCATTTAGAAAAGATAATGAATTCTTGGTAAGATATGTATAAATCACTGGCCAATAATGTGCTTTGTAAAATTTCCCTGGAGGATACTTTTTAGCTATGCTATATGTATTTTAGAAAAACAGACACTAGCTAGCATTCTTAATTAGTTACGGAACATTTTGTTCTAACACAAGGCTAATGTTTCCAACTTGATCTCTTTTGTTGAAAGACTCCACTGAAGTAAATTCATATTTTATTTTAACTGTCTTAAGTCTTGGCAAGTAAATGACTTTTCAGTGGATACTATCTGCATGCATATGTTTTCAATAAGTGATTCCAACCAAGATGCAAAGGCTTAAAAAACAAAACCTGCTATGTTTAAGTCATTTCCCAAGTATTTTAAATCATGACTCATGATCCAGGTTCTACTGCATAAAAAGTGTCAATATTTCAGACGAAAGGTCATGGTTCTTCCCGCTTGCCCTTAGAAAACGAGTAAGATGTTACCATTGATGTAGGCACACTGGTTTTCCCTCAAGACTCTTTCAGACTTCTTGACCATCTCATTGGATTTTTTGTCAGGCCAGGCAAATAATGTCTCCTTTAGATTTCCCTGTAGCATCTTCAGAAAGCAGTGGGAGTTGGTATGGTCATGAATACTGCTATATGCACACAAAATGACAACCGAACTCAGTGGATGGTCTAGTATCCAGACCTGCAGTAACAGTCTTCCCAGAACTGACATCTGCACACTGTCAATAAGCCATCTCCCCAGCCAAAATCCATTTCAGCTGAATTTTTAAAATGTTATCAATTTACAGTTCAACAATGTTCAGGGTAAAGTAATAATATGTCATCTATATCAATTCATATAAAAGGTACAATTTTGATGCATACCCCTACTAAAGAACAGTTTTTTTAACTTTGTTATACTACTTTGATAACAGAAACACAAAACCAGTAACATTTTATCTTCCCCCAAATACATATAACTCACTTAAACTGGGCTAGAATTTGATTATGAAAGCACATTAGAGAAATTTTAGAAAGGATTAAGACAATCATCCACAGTAATTGTACCACACTGAGAAGATCCACTTAACATTTACTGTTTTTTCCCCAAGGCTTTCGTCTTTTCTCCTTCCTTTGGGGAGCTGTGGGAGAGAAGGTATCTATATGTGTATTACCATCCTAAAGTTACACTGTATATAAAATGTTAACATTGTGTCAATTTAGAGTGCTCTACCTGTGATTACCTTCCAACATTGGTGGGAAAAAGTTAATTGGATTTGAGGAAACAAAGGATTTATTTATGCAATCTCAGAGTAAATAGTATTTAAGTATATGAAGCAGTCTTGGTTACAGGGTTAATTAAAATATATGTATCTATATACATTTTGGGTATTCATTTCATATATTGAATTGTATTAATCTATATATGTACCATAAAAAGAATTTGTTTCCTAAATCCACAGAGCCTAGTCCCACTCCGGACATAATGTGCTTTCAAAAATATTGAGAGAATGAATGGAAACACTTCATTCCATATGAGCAAATAAATGCACTCTACAGACCTAACTTTCTAAACACTTACAAATTCATGCTTCCTTTCATAAAAATGGATCTAAACTATTGCTTTTACCATTCTCAATAGACTGAGAAAGATATGTTTCAAAAGATAGTAATACTTAGTTGATAATAAGACTGTCAAACATGAAACTAAAGACAAATTAAGGAGCTAAGTTTCAAAGAATCAGTATAAGTTGCCTTTTCAGTAAAGAAACTAAAGAATGAACTTGAAGTAGAAAGACATTTTCTGAATTTGCAATGCTTTTCTAGCTTCAAATCTCCATCCTTTGGTCTTTGGTCCCACGATTGTTTACACACCTCAAACACCACAAATGTCAAGTGTAAACACAATTTCACATAAAAGTTAACTGCACGGAAAACAGAGTATGGTTAACTTAAGGGGGTTACTTACCTCCTTTGATTTACTATTCATTTTGGGGGCTGGTTTTAATATATGTGGTGTATGCCTGAATGCCTTGTGCTAATTCCATTGATAATTTTTGTTGGGTTTAGGGAACATTGTGAACAAGTAATTAGAAAATGAGGGCTGGGAGTGGTGGCTCATACCTGTAATCTCAGCACTTTAGGATGCCGAGGTGAGTGGATCACCTGAGGTCAGGAGTTCGAGACCAGCCTAAGCAACATGGTGAAACCCCATTTCTACTAAAAATACAAAATTAGCCAGGCATGGTGGTGCATGGCTGTAATCCCAGCTACTCAGGAGGCTAAGGCAGGAGAAACACTTGAACCCGGGAGGCGGAGGTTGCAGTGAGCTGAGATCATGCCATTGCACTCCAGCCTGGGCAACAAGAGCAAACCGCCGTCTCAAAAAAAAAAAAAAAAAAAAGAGATTTGTTACTACTTGTAAGACCTGTGGCTAGCCTGGTACTATATTTTTCATATGCTAGAAAACTTGCTCTAATAAATATCTGTGAATGGTTATTTTACCTGCCATGTCCTTCACCCCAACAGAGAATCATCAGATTAAATTTTCCATTTCCTTGATCCACAAGATTTCGGGTATACCTAAAAAAAAAAAACCAATATATTCAGAAGTTTCAATTTGGTTGCTGAAACAAGCACTGTTAAAAATAAGTGTGTCACCAAGTACCATTTATTCACAAATGTTAACATTTCCACCTCTAAGCAACTTTGAATGCAGTTTTCTAATTAGAAATCCAACGCAAATGAAAAATCCTTTTTCTCAGTTCATTTTGAACTGCTGCATTTACAGAGGTAGCTGCTCAGTTTTAATTAATGGCACGGGAAAAATAACAGGAAAAAAAAGCGAAATTGCATGTTTCTCAACGTGACAGCCTCAAACTGATGGAGTAAGTTTCTCAGAGAAAGTATTCCGAAGTGCATTACTGGTTCAGGCAAGAATGTTGCTATCTTTTTTTTTTTTCTTTCTTTTTTCTGCCTGTAGCTAAATCAGGACTTGAGAAACAAGGTTTCATTAAATAGCTGTTCTAGAATTCTTAGTTTTACTAAAGCCTAGACACAAACCACATTCAAAAGCCCTTATAATGAAAAGTCTTCCACAAATACCGTGGGGGTTGATCTAAGTACCAGAACAAAGAAGACTACATTACTGAATTAAAGAACCCTCTAAACCTCTTACAATTAGGAGTAACCAGTAACTGGCAAACACATACACACAGACACACACACCACAACCAACCACCACCACTGCCACCACCACCAACAAACTGCAAACCACGACCATGACCATGAAGAAAGCAAAACCAACGTCAAAGTTTCTATTGGTCCAAGGTGTACTGTGGTCAGCATCTAGTTAGCAAAGTTTCATAATTATGACATTCATTTAGACAGTCATGTTAAAGAAAAGGGGTCTTTACTCCATTTTTCGGGAGTTTTTTTTTTTCCCTTGGTCATCAGTTAACTCTTGTCCAGCATGCCCCTTCCATCCTGTCCCATTCCTCCCCACCCCGAGGTGCCTGAAGAGCATGATCCTTGAGGGAGCTACTTAGTAAGTGCTTTTTAGCCTCTGTTTTCCCTACTTTGTAGCCTTTATGACGTAACAAGAAGCTGTGCACACAACCTTCAATTCACAGTAAACTGAGTTCCTGCAGAAGTATCCTAATTCTTCCTCCAGAAGTCTTAGGATAATCTTGCTTGCTTCTCTGCAGCTTCTTTCAAAGAATTCACAGCCTGGCCCACACTGGAGCATATTTTGTCTTGATTCTTCTGCACTGGCCCTCCCAAAGTCAGAGAACAGAATCCTTCACAGTGCTAGGCACCTATTTAATGCAAAAAAATACTGTAGAATTGAATTCTCTCCCATCTCCTGTCTTCCCCCAACTGCCCCCTCAGGACTACATCCATTATGTTAATGAGCTGTACCTCAGATATCTGTGAAGAGACCAATCAACCCAACTGGTTGCACTTCAAAAGGCTTAGTTTGTCAATCAAGACTAATTCAAGGTCCTTGAAAATACACTTGTTTTAAAGATTAAAGATTAAAAACTGTTACAACCTATCCTGGTTTAATGGTGGTTTAGAGTGTAGGCTCTGGAACAACAATGCTAACCCCGGAGCCTGGAGCCGCTACTCCATAGAAGACCTAGTGCAAGTCATTCAACCTCTTCATTGCCTACCATTCCTCACCTTCATTGCCTACCATTCCTCACCTTCATTGCCTACCATTCCTCATATGTGTCAAGTGTCTGGAACAGTACCTGTTCCATAGCAAGTCTTCAATTACCTGAAGCAAATGCAAGAAAATTTAAAAGCTAGACTCTCTGGTAGCTTTCACGGCTACAGAAGGGCTCTACCATGAACTAAGCTGACAGGAGCCAAAGGAATTTCCTCAAGTCACTCGTGTATGAAAAATGGGATCCTTAGTGGTCTTCACTTTTTCTATTTCAAATCCTAAAATACAGTTGAAACCGCCCATGCCAACAAAACTTTACCAAACATCCTACATGTTAAAGAGTGACTAAAAGAACCTGCTCCCAAGAAAAACAAACTTACTCTTTCCTTATTCTTTTCTTTCACTTACCCCTTTCTCCTAACCCTAAACCCAAAAAACCATAAAGACTGACGCACTGGCTGCTCAGAAAAAGTAGAAGCTCTCACACTTCGGGGTGATTAAATTTTACCTCTGGCCCCGGAGGACTGGTAGAGAGATTCAGCTTAATCACCAAGCCGGGGCTGCAAAAAAGCCAGCTTACCAGGGCACCTCACTCAAGTACATCTGGGAAGTAGGGGTCTTTAATTTACATTACAGATCCTCAGAATCAAGGATAAGAGAAATCAGATCATTTGGGGGCTGAAAAAAAAGACGGTCGAATATTTAATTTGCGAAACCTGGCAGTGGATTTGAATAACCCCGCAGTCGGGGAAGTTAGTTGAATTGGTTTGGGAAAGGGAACAGCAGAAAATGCGTAGTGGCAGCTGACGGCCACAAGACGCTATTTCACATGAGTAAAAATGCCTGCTATAAGGTGCCCGGTTGCAGGCGACCAAAGGCGCAGTGATGGAGAACTGACGCGGGTGACTTGTCTTCTTCAACATCACCCACTTCTCCCGATGGCTGATGTAGTGCTCTCCTGGGAGCACCCGCTGCTAGTCCGGCCAGACGGCTCCTTAAGGTGCCAGGCGGGCCCGAACCTGACTGCGGTCTCTCCCCATCTCCGCGCCCGGGGTTAACGATGGCTTCGGAGTGTGGGCACTGCTCCCGAGGCCAGGGGCAGGAGGACTGGTGATTTAGAAGCAGAGGAGTTTGCGGGAGAGAAGAGAACAGAAAATCTCGCAGACGCGCGGTGGCCTCCCTTCCCGGCGCCTGCCCGCCGTCCCCGGCCGGAGGCCAGCAAGGCCAGTAGGATCCACCTTCCGCCTGCGTTGTGGCCGCGGAGCCCCAAGCGAGTCGTGCCAGCCCCGCGGCTCGCCAGCGAGTGGGCGAGCGGCGGACGCTGCGCGGCCCGAGCTTCCCGAACCAGTCACCTTGGGCTGCGACCCCCACGTCCATTCCTCCTCAGACTGGGGGAGTGGGCGCCGCCTGGCATTGAAGCTGCACCGCGCTCACCTGTACTGGTCGAACTTGGCGTACATTGCCCACTCGGTGGGGTCGCTCTCGTAGGCTTCCATGATGGCCTGCACCTCCTCTACACTGACCTCATCGCCAGCGAAGAGCTGGTGCAGGATGCGGATCAGATCCGCCAGGGTCCGTGGCTTCAGCACTTCGGTCTGCTCCATCTCGTGCGGAGCTGGCGGCGCGCGCGTCTCACTGCTGGGCTGCGGTGGAGGAGCTGAGCGAGCCAAGGAGCTGGGGGCGAGGGAGCCTAACAGCCCGCTAGACCGCTAGACCGCTAAGCAGACGCACACGCACAAACCCAGCATTCGAATGCCAAAACGTAAGGATGTCGTCGCAGAGACAGCAAGAGACCCACCCCCACGCCCCTGGCAGCGCAGTGGATCCGGGCTCGTTGGAGACGCGGCGCGCACACAAATCAGGTTCAGATCTGTGGGGTTCACCCTCCCGGGCCCCTTTTAAGCGCTTGGAGTCACTAGGAATGTACCAACGGCCCTCGGAGGGTGGACGAGGCGGAGAGCCACCAAAGAAAGGTGGCGGAGGCGGGGAGACCCTGCGGGAACGGCCCACGCGCACATCCCCTGCTCCCCGGGGCTCCGCGCCTTCCCAAGAGCCTCGTTGTCTCCGGCGTCCCAGGGCTCGCGTGGGCTCCGCGCAATCTCTCCCCCACTTTAACGGCGCGTTTTAGCCGCCCGGCCTAACGCCTCTCCCCACTCCACCTCCGCCGCTGTGGTTCGCGACGCTGGGACGTAGACAAAAAGGGTCGGAGGAGATGGCTGCGGGGGCTGACGCTGAGTGAAGAAGGAAAAGAAAAGGGAAGGAGAGGGACACTTCTTCCAAATATAGAATTGTGAGGAGCCTGCGAAGATTGAGGATGGATTCCACTCCTAGGCCAGAGAGTGTCTGTTTTGTCGATTGAAACTATCCACGATATGCCCCAGGCTAGGTGAAAATAAGTCCAAGACTTTATATTATATATTATATAAATATATATATTATAAATATTATATATAAATATTATATATAATATATTTTATATATTATATAATATATATATTTAAGTATACACACACATATTTTTTGAAGGAGCCTGCTGGTACATACATGTAAGGAAACACGTTTCTACGTCATGCATAGCACCTAGTACGTTGGTAACAACACAAATCAAGAAGAGTAGGATTTAAATGAGAAAGATGTCAAAGATGGAAGAAATGCAAGTGTAGATTTCTTCCTTCTCATTATAGATGGGCCTAGGGAATAATTTGGATTTAAGGTTATTAAAGTTCTAGACTTCTGAAGACCTGTTTTTTTCTAGACTAAGATCGCCCTCCCTCGTGTATATACATGTATACAATGAAATTGACTTGTGCCAGGTAGTCTTAAACATCTCTGGTAAAACTCGCTACTACATTATATTCTAACAGTGTTGTTAAAAGCTCAATCACCTATTGTTCAAAAACGGCTACAGGTAGAAAGCATTCCGGAAGCCAGCCTTGGTGATGTGTGTTGCTGTGGGGTAGTGAATCAACAAAGTATTTTGTGACAGAGTAACCTGTAAACTTTTCGTTGTTTACTCAAATTATTTTTTATTCTTGGCAATGTTTTCTATTGAGTCTCTTAATTACTTCATTTCAGCTAGTCTAATCCATAAATATTTGGAATGAACAACAAAAATAAAATGCAAGCACAATTTATCTTTTCTGCATTTCAGTTGATAAAACTTCAAATTTTTCTGACAATTCATTTTCTTTCTCTGACTCCTCTTTCTCTTTTTACATTTTTATGAAAGCAATATATTCACATAGTTAAAAAAAAAATCAATAGTACTGGAAGGTCAATGAAAAGCAGCAGACCCTTTTAACCATTCCCGACCATCTGTCCTGTGCTTAAAGAGTCAGTCTCTTAACTCTTCTAACTATTCCTTGTGGTAGTTACTTCGTTTTTCCAAAAATAGGCTTATATTTTTTTGTTTCAGCAATTTTAGATATTATCTAGTCATCTTACATTATGATAGCTCCACTCGTTTATTATTCATTCATTAATTTATTCAAAAAATGTTTTTTCAGGTGAATACAAATTTTCATTTCACCTGAGTAAATACCTAGGAGTGAGATTGCTGGACCATTTAGTCAGTGCATGTTTAACTTTGCAAGAAATTGACTAATTTGCAAAGGGTCTGTGCCATTTCGCATTCTCAACAGCAATGTATGAGTTCTAGTTGCCCCGCATCCTCACCAGGTATTGTCAGTTTTATCGATTGTGGCCAAATAGAGGTGTGCTGATATTGCATTGTGTTGTTCATTTTCTATATCTCTAATTATTACGGGCAGGTCTTTGTTCTTAGAGCTCCCAAGATGGTGGTCACCGCTCCCAGGACGGCAGCAAGCCTTTTGTTCTCTGAACTGGGGGGGCCTCATGGATTCCAAGGAATGGAACCTTGGGCCATGCGGTGAGGGTTATAGCTCTATTAAAAGCCGTGGGTCACAGAAGAAAACCGTGGAACCCAGCTACTAGTGTTCTAGGACGAACCCGGGCACTTAGCCATGCAGGAACAATGGCGAGCCTTTAGCCCAATCGGGAGCAGCAATGGGCGCCTCTCTGGATCCGAAAAGCAGCGGACACCCTGCCGGATCTGGAGGGGTGGAAGTCAGTGGTAGGTCGGTGACAGTGGCAAACAGCACTGGTGAAAAGCGAGCGAAAGCTCAGCTCGAGCCATAACAAACACAGACCAGAAGAGTGTGCAGGTGCTAGATTTAATAGAGTGAAAACACATCTCCCATACAATGGGAGGGCACCCAAAGAGAGTTGCCACTCCCTGCTTTAATGCCTGGGTTTATATCCCGATCATTGTCCCTCCCCCATGCTGTCAGGCGATATATGATTTGACTCTTTCTTTACCTCCTGCTTTAGCCTAATTTGTATTTCAGTGAGCCCTCTTTACTACCTAATTGATTGGGTGTGAGCTGAATTACAAGCCCCGTGTTTAAAGGTAGTTGCAGTCACCTTTCCCAGCTAGGCTTAGGAATTCTTAGTCGGCCTAGGAAATCCAACTGGTCCTGTCTCTCACAATGACTAATGATGTTGAGCTTATTTTTATGTGATTAGTTGTTTGTAAATAATTTTTGGTGAAATATCCAAGTATTTTGTCCTTTTAAAAACTTAATTATCTTTTCTTATTGTTGAGTTTTAAGAGTTTATTATATAATCTAGAAACAAGTCAGATGTGTGATTTGTATATATTTTCTCCCAGTCTGTGACTTGTCTTTTGTTTGTTTATTAGGACAAAGGTCTTGCTGTGTCACTGAGGCTGGAGTGCAGTGGAGCCATTGGCTCACTGCAGCTTTCAATACCTGAGCTCAGGCAAGCCTACTGCCTACGCCTCCTGAGTGGCAGGGACTACAGGTGTGCACCACCACACTTGGCTAATTTTTAATTGTTTTGTAGAGATGTGGTCTTGTTATATTGCACAGGCTGGGCTTGAACTATTTAGCTTAAGTGATCTTCCTACCTCAGCCTCCTGAAGTGTTGAGATTATAGGCGTGAGCTACTACTGTGCCTACCCTCTTTTCAACTTTTAAGATTCAGGGGTTACATGTGCAGGTTACCTGGTTATATTGTGTGATGCTGAGGTTTCTGGTAAAAATGTTATTTTCGCCTAGGTACTGAGCATAGTATCCAACAGTTTCAACCCTTGCTCTCTTCCATCCTCCCTCTAGTTGTCCCCAGTGTCTATTGTTGCCATCTTTATGTCCATCTGACTCCCCCTCTTGACCTTCAAAAACCTCAAGGAACTTTCTTAATGTAGTGATATTGACACATTTTTATTGTTTCTTCTCTCAACTTCCTCCCCCCACACTCAGGATTTCATTGATCATCTGTGTGTGGATGCCTCCCATATTCCCTGTTTTACATGCAGACTGCAATCTCCAACACCTTTTGGCACCTCAGATGCAGTATGTGTGAAACTCCTCTCAAGAATGCTCTTCCAAGCTCCTAAAGGTTCTATTTCTGCAGTGAGGCACCCAAGCTCAAAAACCTCATCCAATGCTGCCTACTCCTTCCTTGCATCATTATCCAGAGCCCATTCAACCAATTGCCAAGTTTTGTATCTTCTTATCATTTTCTCTACTTTGTATTCTTACTGCTATTCCACTATTCAAACCTCTATTCGATTTTGGCTGGATTATGGCACTGGACTCTGAACTGGATTCCTTGGTTCCAGCTTTCTCCCATATGTATCCTTTATTCACAATCGCTTGATTAATTAGCCTAAAGCACAGAACTGATGATGTTGTTTCCTGGTCACATTCTTCCAATAACTCTAACTTTCCTATACAATAGGTCTTATCAGCCTGGCATTAATTTTTTTTTTCATATTTTGGCTGTAAACTACGTTTCTTGATATTTTGCCTTTTATTATTTTTCTTTATGAATATTATCTTTCAGCCAAATTGAATGTGCTTACCAAATCCATTCTTTTGCTCAAGCTTTTCCTTCTGCTTAAATCCTAGCCAGTCATTTCAACATGTCCCAATCTTATTTTAAGATCCAGCTTTTACTTTCCTGTCAAATGAGCCATCTCTCCTCCTCCTGAACAACGGAACAATCACTATCTTTCTTAAGGCACTTACCATTTCTCAGCATGTATTGCAATTACTTACGTGGATCACTTTGACAGTGAGAACCTTTAAGACAGGCTCCTCTTATATTTTATTTTTATATCACCATCGGTGCCTAGCACACAGTATTTTGTGCAGGTTAGGCACAAATAGAAATATTTCTTAAGTGCATGCATAAATGAAGTTAGTAAAAGCATATTGGCTAAAGTAATTCATCTAGTTCCTCATTCCTCTTTAAGGATCCTAGGGTTGTGATTTCAAATCCAGGAAAGACTTTTTTCAGGTTCTTTGCAAAGGGCATCTGAATTCTTCCCAACAATGTTGCATATTGTAACCTAACTATAGTCATTTTAAAAAGTTGACATTATAGACTCTATTAACATAAGTAGAATACCTAGATCCAGAGAGGTAGCTCTACTGTACTCTGAATTGCCTAGGGCAATCAGTGACTCACATTTTCAGACACACATTGACATGGTGGTAGATATAAAGAGAAGGGAACTATCCAACATATTTTAAAAAGCATGTAGTATATGCCAGGCACTGCTAACAAAACTAAGCCACTGCCCTCAGAGGGGCTTACATTTTAATGGGGTTGGGTTGGTAGGAGGAGCACACGAACAAATATTGTATGCAGCATACATGGAGAAATGGACATACAAATACTTTATAAAATGTACAATGGAGAAAAATAAAACAGGGGAAGTTGGGTATGTAGAGTGGCGAGTTGCTGTTTTAGAGGGAGTTCAGGGGAACATTTCCTTGAGGTGGTATTTGAGCAAGGACTGAAGGATATTAGCAAGACATTTGTCTAGGGCAAGTTTCCAGGTAGAAGAACCAGTAAGTGCAACAGCCCTGGGATTGGAGAAAGCTTAGTGTTTGAGTAACAGCATTTGGGTGGCAGAGTGTGGGAAAGTGATGACTACGTATCACATAGGCCAAGGTAAAGACTTCAGCTTTTACACCAATATAGAAAGCCACTGGGGATTCTAGGGGAGGAGAGAGTAGATACAGAGGAACCAACGAGTTAGCTGTTACAACTTGAGTGAAAAAAAAATATGATAGTGGCTCTGTCCACAGTGGTAGCAGATAATAAATGGCTGGACTCTGAACATGTTTTGCAGGTAAATCAGTCAGGCTTTTAAATTATTATGGATACATAAATGTACATATATATGGGGTACATGTGAAATTTTGATACAAGCATACAATATGTAATGATCAAATAAGGGTAACTGAAATATCCCATCACCTCAAGCATTTCTCATCCTTTGTGTTATGAACATTCCAACTCCACTTTTCTAGTTATTTTTTGAAATGTATATTATTAACTATAGTCACCCAATTGTGCTACCCAACACTAGATCTTTTTCCTTCTAACTGTATTTTTTTTACTCGTTAACCAACCCTTTATTATTCCCTTTTTTCTACTACCCTTCCCAGCCTCTGGTAACCATCATCTACACTCTATTTCCATAAAAGCAATTTCATTTTAAGTTCTGTGATAGATGTGCTGAACATGCAGGTTTGTTAAATAGGTATACATGTGCCATAGTGGTTTGCTACACCTATCAACCCATCATCTAGGTTTTAACCTCCACATGCATTAGGTATTTGTCCTAATGCTCTCCCTCCCCTTGCCCCCAACCCACCCACAGGCCCCAGTGTGTGATGTTCCCCTCCCTGTGTCCATGTGTTCTTACTGTTCACCTCCCACTTATGAGTGAGAACATGAGGTGTTTGGCTTTCCATTACAGTGTTTGCTGAGGATGATGGTTTCCAGCTTCATCCATGTCCCTGCAAAGGACATAAACTTATTCTTTTTTACGGCTGCATAGTATTCCATGCTGTATATGTGCCACATTTTCTTTATTCAGTCTATCATTGATGGGCACTTGGGTTGGTTCCAAGTCTTTGGTATTGTGAACAGTCCTGCAATAAACATAAGTGTGCGTGTGTCTTTATAGCAGAATGATTTATAATCCTTTGGGTATATACCCGGTAATTGGATTGCTGGGTCAAATGGTATTTCTGGTTCTAGATCCTTGAGGAATCACCACACTGTCTTCCACAATGGTTGAACTAATTTACACTCCTACCAACAGTGTAAAAGTGTTCCTATTTCTCCGCATCCTCACCAGCATCTGTTGTTTCCAGGTTTTTTTAATGATTGCCATTCTAACTGGTGTGAGATGCTATCTCATTGTGGTTCTGATTTGCATTTCTCCAATTGACCGGTGATGATGAGCTCTTTTTCATGTTTCCTGGCTGCATAAATATCGTCTTTTGAGAAGTATCTGTTCATATCCTTTGCCCACTTTTTGATGGGGTTGTTTCATTTTTCTTGTAAATTTAAGTTCCTTGTAGATTCTGGATATTGGACCTTTGTCAAATGGATGGATTGGAAAAACTTTCTCCCATTCTGTAGGTTGCCTGTTCACTCTGATGATAGTTTCTTTTGCTGAGCAGAAGCTCTTTAATTAGATCCCATTTGTCAATTTTGGATTTTGTTGCAATTGCTTTTGGTGTTTTAGTCATGAAGTCTTTGCCCATGCTTATGTCCTGAATGGTATTGCCTAGGTTTTTTTAAGGGTTTTTATAGTTTTAGGTTTTACATTTTACTCTTTAATCCACCTTGAGTTAATTTTTGTATAAGGTGTAAGGAAGGGGTCCAGTTTCTGTTTTCTAAATATGGCTAGCCATTTTTCCCAGTACCATTACCATTTATTAAATAGGGAGTCCTTTCCCCATTGCTTCCTTTTGCCAGGTTTGTTGAAGATCGGATGGTTGTAGATGTGTGGTGTTATTTCTGAGGCTTCTGTTCTGTTCCATTGGTGTATATATCTGTTTTGGTACCAGTACCATGCTGTTTTGGTTACTGTAGCTTTGTAGTATAGTTTGACATCAGGTAGTGTGATGCCTCCAGGTTTGTTCTTTTTGCTTAGGATTGTCTTGGCTATACGGGCTCTTTTTTGGGTCCATATGAAATTTAAAGTAGTTTTTTTCTAGTTATGTGAAGAAAGTCAATGGTAGCTTGATGGGAATAGCATTGAATCTATAAATTACTTTGGGTAATATGGCCATTTTCATGATATGGATTCTTCCTATCCATGAGCATGGAAGTGTTTTCAATTTGTGTCCACCCTTATCTCCTTGAGCAGTGGGCCTTGAAGGTCCTTCATGTCCCTTGTAAGTTGTATTCCTAGGTATTTTCTTTTTTTTTGAGACGGAGTCTTGCTCTGTTGCCCAGGCTGGAGTGCAGTGGTGCGATCTCAGCTCACACTGCAAGCTCTGCCTCCTGGGTTCACGCCATTCTCCTGCCTCAGCCTCCCGAGTAGCTGGGACTACAGGTGCCCACCACCACACCCGACTACTTTTATTTTATTTTTAGTAGAAATGGGGTTTCACCATGTTAGCCAGGATGGTTTTGATCTCCTGACCTCGTGATCTGCCCGCCTCGGCCTCCCAAAGTGTTGGGATTACAGGAATGAGCCACCGTGCCTGGCCAGGTATTTTATTTTCTTTGTAGCAATTGCGAATGGGAGTTCACTCATAATTTGGCTATCTGCTTGTCTTTATTGGTGTATAGGAATGCTTGTGATTTTTGCACGTTGAGTTCCAGTCCTGAATATCCTTGTTAATTTTCTGTCTCTTTGATCTAATATTGACAGTGGTGTGTTAAAAAATCTCCCATTATTATTATGTGTGAGGTAAGTAACTTTGTACGTCTCTAAGAACTTGTTTTATGAATCTGGGTGCACCTGTATTGGGTGCATATATATTTAAGATAGTTAGCTCTTCTTGTTGCATTGATCCCTTTACCATGATATAATGCCCTTGTCTTTTTTGAACTTTGTTGGTTTAAAGTCTGTTTATCAGAGACTAGGATTGCAATCCCTGCTTTTTTGTTGTTGTTGTTGTTTTCCATTTGCCTGGTAAATATTCCTCCATCTCATTATTTTGAGCCTATGTGTGTCTTTGCACGGGAGATGGGTCTCCTGAATACTGCACACTGATGGGTCTTGACTCTCTATCCAATTTGCCAGTGTGTGCCTTTTAATTGGGGCATTTAGCCCATTTACATTTATGGTTAATATTGTTACGTGTGAATCTGATCCTGTCATCATGATGCTAGCTGATTATTTTGCACATTAGTTGATGCAATTTCTTCATAGTGTCATTGGTCTTTATATTTTGGCAGGTTTTTGCAGTGGCTGGTACTGGTTTTTCCTTTCCATATTTTGTGCTTCCTTCAGGAGCTCTTGTAAGGCAGGCCTGGTGGTGACAAAAATCCCTCAGCATTTGCTTGTCTGTAAAGGATTTTATTTATCCTTCACTTATGAAAGTAAGTTTGGCTGTATATGAAACTCTGGGTTGAAAATTCTTTAACTGTGTTGAATATTGGCTTCCACTCTCTTCGGGCTTATAGGGTTTCTGCAGAGATCCACTGTTAGTCTGATGGCTTCCCTTTGTAGGTTACCTGACCTTTCTCTCTGTTGTCCTTAACATTTTTCCTTCATTTCAACTTTGGAGACTCTGACAATTATGTGTCTTGGGGTTGCTCTTCTCAGAGTATCTTTGTGGTAGTCTCTGTATTTCCTGAATTTGAATGTTGGCCTGTCTTGCTAGGTTGGGGAAGTTCTCCTGGATATCCTGAAGAGTGTTTTCCAACTTGGTTACATTCTCCCCATCACTTTCAGGGACCCCAGTCAATCGTAGGTTTGGTGTTTTCACATAGTCCCGTATTTCTTGGAGGCTTTGTTCATTCCGTTTCAATCTTTTTTCTCAATCTTTTCTTCACACCTCATTTCAGTAAGTTGATCTTCAATCTCTGATATCCTTTCTTCCACTGATCAATTCAGCTATCGATGTGTGAAAAGAACTCCTGCAGTTAGCTCGGTGTCTGCCTGAACAGCTGCTCAGTTTTGTGTTTGAAACCCAGAGCCCTGGTGGTGTAGGCACATGAGGGAATCTCTTGGTCTGCGGATTTCTAAAACCAGGGGAAAAGTGTGGTATCTGGGCCAGATAACACAGTCCCTCACAGCCTCCTTTGGCTGGGAAAGGTAGGCTCCCCTGTTCCTTACACTTCCTGCATGAGGCGACACCTCACCCTGCTTCGGCTCACCCTCTGTGGGCTACACCCACTGCCTGCCCAGTCCCAATGAGATGAACAGGATACCTCTGTTGGAAATGCAGAAATTACCCACTTCTGCGTTCGTCTCACTGGGAACTGCAGACTGGAGCTGTTCCTATTCAGCCATCTTGCCAGCCAATCCTAAAAGCATTTTTTTTTTTTTAGGCTCCCACATTATGACAGTATGTGCTATTTGTCCTTCTGTGCCTGGCTTGTTTCACTTAACATCACAATATCCTCCAGTTCCATGTTGCAAATAACAGGATTTCATTCTTTTTTAGGGCTGAAGATGCCATCATGTACACTTTCTCTACCCATTCATCCATGCATGGACTCTCAGGTTGATTATATATCTCAGCTATTGTGAATACTGCTGCAATGCAGGTATCTCGATATACTGATCTCCTTACCTTTGGGTTTACAACCAGCAGTGAGAATACTGGATTACACAGTATTTCTATTCTTCATTTTTTGAGGAAACTTCATACTCTTCTCCTTAGTGGCTTTAGTAATTTACATTCCCACCAACAGTGTACAAGTATTTTCCTTTCTCCACATCCTCACCAGCATCCATTATTGCCTGTCTTTTGGATAAGTCATTTAAACTGGGGTGTGATACCTCATTTAGATTTGCATTTCCCTGGTGATTAGTGATGTTGAGCATTTTTTCATATACCTGTTGCCCATTTTGATATCTTAAGAAACATCTATTCAGATCTTTTGCCTATTTTTAATTGGTTTTTGCTGTTAGGCTCTTTATATATTCTAGTTTTTAATTCCTTGTCAGATGAGTAGTTTGCAAATATTTTTGCCCATTCTGTAGTATATTTCTTCACTTTGTTTCCTTTACTGTGCAGAAGCTTTTTAGCTTGATATGTTCTCATTTGCTCATTTTCACATTGGTTGTGTTTTTGAGGTCTTACAAGAGATCTTTGCCCAGCTTAAACTTTTGGTTTCCTCAATTTTCTCTTCATAATTTCAGGTCTTATATTTAAGTCTTTAATCTATTCTGATTTTTGTGTATGGTGAGAGGGAGGCATCTAACTTCATTCTCCTGCATTTGGATACTCAGTTTTGCCTGCACCATTTATTATAGAAGAGATTGTCCTTTCCCCAGTGTATGTTCTTAGTGTCTTTGTCAAAAGACTTGACTGTAAGTAAATACATTGATTTACTTCTAGGTTCTCTATTCTGTTCCATTGGCCTGTGTCTTGTTTTTATGCTTCTATCATGCTGTTTTGGTTACTATAGCTTTGTAGTATATAACTTGAGGCCCAGTAATGTGATGCCTCTGGGTTTGCCATTTTTGCTCAGGATGGCTTTGGCTGTTCTGGGTCTTTTGTGGTTCCATACAAATTTTAGATTTTTTTTTCCCTATGTCATTGAAAAATGTCATTGGTATTTTGGTAGCAATTGCAATGAATCTGTAGATTGCTTTTGGTAGTAAAGCTGATGGATTGAAACTGGGTTGGAAGAGAGTCAAGATTCTAAGCAACTAGAGGGATGGATTTATCATTCTTAAGACTTGGGAAAAGTGGGGCAGGAAAGGGGGAAAGGTATGTTTTGTAGATGTAGATAAAAGAACTGGGAACAAATACTTGGAGGAAGCAAGGAGGCAGATTTTGCCATGTTGTAAGAAAGACAGTTATGAAACAAATAGAGCCATCTCAAAATGGACAAGACATCCTTGTTGTCTATCACTAGAAGTAATCAACCTAGATTCATGTATTATCAGCTATGATGACAGAAGGAACAATGGGAGTTGATTTATAAGGATTCCTCTAAAGATTTTACTCACATAATGTTTTATCTTTCATTAATATTAAATATGAAAACATGGGTATAGTAGCTAATATCAGGTATCAAATATTTTTACTTTCCATTATTTCTAAAAATTCAATTTTAAAAACTTCGAGATTTAAATTCAAATCTGAAAATCTGTCCTATCCCCTTGAGTCAACATGAAAGTGACTCCAAGAACAGGGACTTTATTAATCTCTTATGAGCTTTATTAGTGTTATTCCAATATTTAGGACATAGTAGGCACTCATTATGTGAATGAAAGGTTATACGAACAAATTGAAGTTTATACTTACATTTCAAGGTTTTTGATATTGCCAAATGGCCCCCTAAAGGTGATATACCAACTCATATTCTATTCACCAAAATATGACAGGATTTCCCCACAACTCTGCTAATAGCAAGATGTACATTATTTTTATTGTTAATCAGCATTGTTTTTATTTGTATTTTTTGTAACCAATGGGGTTCAAGGTGTTTCATGTTTTATTGGCCATTTGTATCTTTTTGTGAATCGAAATTTGGTATGTTTTTCCTATTTTTCAGTTGGTCTTTTCTTACCAATTGAAATGAATTCTTCATATATTTAAGACATAAGAACAGTCATATGTTGCAAATATTTTCCATTACCTTCTGCTGTACAAAAACTTTTTTTTTTTTTGAGACGGAGTCTCGCTCTGTCACCCAGGCACCCAGGCTGGAGTGCAGTGGCGCGATCTTGGCTCACTGCAAGCTCCGCCTCCCGGGTTCACGCCATTCTCCTGCCTCAGCCTCTCCGAGTAGCTGGGACTACAGGCGCCCGCCACCACGCCCGGCTAATTTTTTGTATTTTTAGTAGAGACGGGGTTTCACCGTGGTCTCGATCTCCTGACCTCGTGATCCGCCCGCCTTGGCCTCCCAAAGTGCTGGGATTACAAGCGTGAGCCACGGCGCCCGGCCAAAAACTTAAACTATATAAAATGTCCTTTGTTTTTAGCTGTCATACTTTGCTAATCACAATTTCATTCACTCGATGTGTTACATTACTAATTATTTATGTATAAGTAGATGTACTAAGTATTATGTGTGTGTGGGTACCAGATAAAAACCAGAATAACTAGACACATGGCTCTGAGGCAGTACGCAGTAAGTGCTGTAATAGTGGTAGTTTGCGCTAAGTGTTTTTATGAGAGAAAGGGTATCTTCTGCTTGAATGATTCAGACAGCCTTTAAAAAGTTATCTGAATCAGGACTTGAAGAAGAGTTAGGATTTGAAAGGGTGAAGGTGTAAGTAAACTGCAAGAGCAGAAGTAGAAAACACAAGGCATCTTCAAAGAATAGTGAATAATCCAGTTTGGGTTAAATAATGTAGGCAAACAGTATTTATATAAATACAATTTGAACAGTATTCAAACAGTAATATTTGCTGAACTGTTTTCTGAATAGTTTTCATTATGTGGCCTGTAGCTGGCTTCCTTATTGCCAAAAGTTTACTCAGCATATTATAATCCTTGGAAAATGAAGCAGAAACTGCATGAAAAGAGATTTTTATTTTCACACTCCTTCAACACCTAAGGCTTTCCCACTTTGTGTTACAACTAAATTGGTTGACTAATGTCATGTAATCTGAGAAATACACTGTACTTCTATAGATACTTAAGGTCCCTTTAGGACAGAAACTTGCAGAAATCAGATTCCAGGAATTATCCAATCTCATTTTGATTTCCGATAAAACATTAATTTGCCTTATTCCTTAAATATGGTGAATTCATTATGAAGTCTTTGGCATATTTCTAAAGATGGAAGTATAATATTGTAATATTATACATATACTTTGTGTGCCATGGGTCATCTATGCACAGTAAGATGAAGCATGACATTATTCACATCTATTTAGTCACAAAGAAAATTTAAAATATCACCTGAATGTTCAGTTTTTCCCCCAAGTTTAATCAGATTTGAGAGTTTAAATTAAAAATAAATTGTGTTGTAGGTTCTAGTCACCCAATAACTTATCAGATCCAGGCTTAATTATTGTTTAATGTTGCAAATTTAGCGCAGAATGATTCTTTGAGTAAAGACCAAGAAATAATTAAATATGATTTGAAAAAGTACAAAGTCCAGGCCCGGCACGGTGGCTCACACCTATAATCCCAGCACTTTGGGAGGCCAAGGCAGGTGGATCACCTGAGGTCAGTCAGGAGTTCAAGACCAGCCTGGCCAAAATGATGAAACCCTGTTTCCACTAAAAATAACAAAAAATTAGGCGGGCGTGGTGGCAGGTGCCTGTAATCCCAGCTACTCAGGAGGCTGAGGCAGGAGAATCACTTGAACCCGGGAGGCAGAGGTTGCAATGAGCTGAGATTGCGCCATTACAGTCCAGCCTGGGCAACAAGACCGAAACTCTGTCTCTTAAAAAAAAAAAAAAAAGTGCAAAGTCCTATGTATTCTTCAGAGTTGTTAGGAAAGAAAACAAATAAGGTTAGCTACATATTTAGCTAACCTTAGATTTAATAAACTATTAAGTTACTTAGGTCAAAAACAATAATTAAATGGATGCTACAAATTCAACCAGTATTTTCGATTTTTGAGGTCCATCATCTGAAACCTCAGTGGCAAACAATACAAAAATTCAACATATTTTTGTTAAATATATGAATATAATTAAATATATTCCTTCAGTAAACTGAACTGGACAAAACTACAGAACAGACCTTTTACACACTCAACTTATTTAACTTTAAAATGATATTACTTGGAATTCTACTACATACCATCTTAGATCCTGTTTTGAAATTCCATTCACATTACATTCGATTTACTAGAATGCCTTTTTTTTTTTTTTTGAGATGGGGTCTCACTCTGTTGCCCAACAGGAATGCAGTGGTACAATCATGACTCACTATACCCTTGAACTTCTGGGCTCAGGGGATCCTCTTGCCTCTGCAGCCTAATAATTTTTTTTTTTATTTTTTTCTGGAGTTGAGAATCTTGCCTTGTTACCCAGGCTGGTCTCACACTTGTGGCTTCACGCAATCCCCACACCTCGGCCTTCCAAAGTGCTGGGATTACAGGTGTAAGCCACCATGTCTGATCTGGAATGCTTTCTAAAAATATGGCATTATAAATATAATACTGAAGAGGAAAAAAAAGGTTAAATCTCACTTCAAGAAATTATCAGTCTAATAGCATCAGTAAAAATGGCACTTTTAGTCATGGCATAAAATACAGAATAAGGCTATTTTTCAATTATTGAGTATTTTCAAGTTGGAAAATGCATTATGAAACACTCAAAAAGATGTTACTGGGTTTACTCATCAAGTGCTTTTGACACTATATAAATGACAGAGTAACACCACAGTTATGTGATTGGGACTCAAGAATCCTTAAATGATAGGACTGAAAACAGGTATAGACTTATTTGTCCAGAATTTATGTTTTTCTGTATCCCAATAAAATAAGCCATGTGTATTGTGTAAAATTACAGTCTTTCAGTCTGTCCAATGTGCTTGCTCTCCTGGCTAGATATTAGCTAAAAATTAGCAAAAACAGCCATTTCCCCTATTATTCCCCAGCAAAGATGTGAAACCAAAGTGCCTAACCTTTTCTGCCTGGTGGGCTGCCCTCCTACTGGA
This sequence comes from Nomascus leucogenys, assembly GCF_006542625.1. Lineage (NCBI taxonomy): Eukaryota > Metazoa > Chordata > Mammalia > Primates > Hylobatidae > Nomascus > Nomascus leucogenys. The sequence goes on from NC_044382.1 coordinate 123,818,233, forward strand.
CTATTTGAGGTATTCAGCCAGCAGGTCGATGTGACTAAGAAGGTAAACACAGACACAAATGTAAACATTAAAAAAAAAAGGAACCCTTTAGTATACTAACTTTTACCATGAAAACCATTTCAGTCATTTTGAGAACTGGCAATGAAGATGTTTATACAGTCTTAGTCTCCTTTTCAACCTTGGAGGCAGATCTGCAGCAATAATAGTAACAAGTAGGAGCAATGGATGTACTATAATGACCATCTTTTATGATGACTGGTGTATTAATACAAATCACATTTTTCTGAGTCCATTCATGCTATGGATGTTTTCTTATGCATAAACATAGAGTAGACACATACTGAATAGATCACATCTGTTAAGTCTCTTGCCACAAGCATCAAAACTTTTCAGAGCTGTCTCTTCTGTGAAAATCCATTTTATGTAGCAAGTTGATTTTCTTTGTGGTTCATCCCCATGCCTGAGACTTGCAGTAATGTAAAACCAGTTTACCATCACTGCCAAAACACTACAAAAAAAAAAAAAAAGGCAATAAATCAAACTCAATCTTTATTATTCTTAGATGAAACTAAGAAAATAAATGCCACATGTATCAGAAATATCCACACACATATATTAAGTTACCTATGTTACAGGCTATCTCTTTCAAAGGATGCCTGTTTCTATCAGACACATAATAATCCCAAGTGTTTAATAAAATCTGTCCTTTAAGCATCTCAGGCATGAATGAGCTTATGTATTTTAATCTTGTCCTTTCTCTACATGTCCAACCACAATGTATGTCATTTCAGCTGTTTTCTAGTAGTGGTGCTAGTATGTGTACTCTAATGACTATTCCAATGACCCTGTAAGATGTTTAACAAAGTCATTCTTATGCTGCTTTTTCAATTTCTGGTGGGCAGATTTGGATAACAGATTAGAAGAACAATGTAGAAGAAATCAAATGTAGATAAAGAAAAAGCCTTACTTTCTGAGAATTACGAAGATGACTTTGAAATGTAATTTATTCCTTGGTTCTTCAATCGTTGTATAATTTATTAATATCTTACATGATCAAGATGTTAGATAACAGAACAAGAAAGTCATCTTTTCTACCCCACAGAATTAAGAATGGCATGCCGTCTCTTGAAATAAAAATGTGAATTAACAATACTACGCAATATACATATTATACAGATGTGCATACTCCATTAAGGAAAAAAAGCAGTGATTTCTTTTTTTTTTTTTTTTTTTACCTCATAGAGAGTTCCAACTTCTTGGTCTGGGGAAGGAGCAAAGGACTGATTCACATAAATAAACTACAAGGAAGGAAGGAAAAACAGAGATGTTTAATGGTATCCTAATCTGCATTTTTCTGCATTCCAATCAGCTAGCTATTTTGTATTGTTTTCACAATTGAAGAAAGCTTCTCTGAACTCCTAACTTTTCTAAATAGTCAATTTAAAGAGATCTTTATGAAGATCTCATTTTTCCTCCAGAGGACAAAAATAACACAATTCCAGTTCCTAGAACAGTGGTTCCTTTTTACAACTAAGAAACTTTTAAACATTTTTTACAAATAGCTTTTAAAGAGCTGGCTATTCAAGAAATTACATTATCGTAAAAATGTCCCCACTTACCCACAAAGAATTTCTCCTAAGATAATTACACACGCACACAGCCAAAAATCAGTATGTCTAATATTCAAGGTAGTTTGTGCACTTTCCTTGGGTAAATGTATGACATATATACTTAGGTTTTTTAATAAAGTCACTTACAGGCAAATGAAGCAGGAAAAAAAGTAACATAATTAAAACCTTATAACCTTGCTCTTTAAAAGATTCACTGCTCAATGTTTCAGTTTAGTCTGTTTATACTAAAATATTTCTAGTACTTAAAGTCACAATGTCGAGGTGCCTTCTAATAATTTTCTTTTTGGAAAACAAAACTTTATTTGCAGGTAACATATTTAGTTTTCGTTTAATATCCAAATTTGGGACTAAAATGTCCTGGATTAAACTTAGTATTTAAAAAAAAAAGTATCAGAATAGTTGGTTGACAGATACTATTTTGATCACCAACCATGAACCATCAATATTGCTTTCATCTCTCTTAGCCAATATAATGTGGTGATTAAGTGTATAGGCTCTGAGATACATCTGGGTTTGAATCCTGGCTTTAAATACAAATAATCTCTTATCCTCTTTATTTGTAAGATATGGAAAATAATAGGACCTATACCTCTTGGGTCTGTTAGGAAAGACAAAATGAGATAATACACTAAGTTTCAGTGCCTGGTATATGTATTCAATAGACGTTATTGTTAAATTATCTTTAAATAGTTCATGCTGAAATATCAATTCGTGGTTACGGCTGAGTAGAGTTTTGGCACAAAAATTTCAGAACTGTAACAGAAAACAATGTGCATTATAATGTGAATTTTTCGTAATACAGATATAATTTGTGTTCAGTGCCTGACAATTTATGAGCAAATCCAGATTTTACTCTTGTACATTATAAATGAGGGGACGGGCTCTCAATAACAGCTTAGTTTATTTTATCAGTGTCTATGATGTGCTGAGAACTGTACATGGAACTATGAAGATTAATGTGATCTCTTCCCTCAATGAGCTTATAATCTATAGGAGAGGCAGACACATGAATAAATACAGGTGAGAAAAGTACATCTAATGAAGTATGTAGCGTACAGAAATGTACACTAGCCTAGCCTAGCAAAAGGGTCAATGATGGCTTTGCGGGAAATAAGAAATAAGCAGGATTTAACCAGGTGAAGAAAGCAGTAATTAGGACTTTGTAGGCAAAGGAGACAAAGAGTAAGATGGTGTTGTGTTCACAGAAAACAGCAGACTAGATGGAGCAGAGAACCAACCAAAGGAATTCAATGTGATTTTGTAACAGGTGTTAAATGGAAATTTTAAAAAACAATTCAGTTAGTTTAAAAGTGACAAAGCCATAAATCTGTTTGTATACTATAAAGCTCTATATAAGTAACAGGTTAACATCATCAATTCCACCGTAGAATCGCTGAGTGGCTTATAATTTGTTACTTTAAAGTAGATGTAGTTACTCCAGGTTTGTGAAAGTAAAATTCCATGAAAGTATTATTTCCAAACTAAAAGAACTTGGGCAGACAAAATTAGTTTTATTACTTTGCCTTTAAATCAGCTTTTTTTTCTTTTTGCTTTTAAATCAGCAGTCTTAAAATTGATGTCTAGTTATTCTGGTTATAAAGCTCTCTGTCTAGTGGATTCCTCATGGTTCCTTGGAATAGCATTTTCTGCTAATAGTCTGTGCCCCGATTAAGTCAGTTATGCAGGATATGAAAGCCTTATTTCACACTTTTTCCTTAAGCATCTTTGCTGTCAAAGTTTGATGACAGCCTAATTTTCTAAGTCATGCCCTCTTTCCCATCCCCTACATTTCCAAATGATTTCAAGTCCAGTAATTTTAACAGAATGCATCCTGGTGTTCATTATCCTGGGTTGATACTCTCAGGTACTTGGGATGTTTTTTCAATATGTAGTTTCAAATCTCTTATCTTAAATGACATTTTTACAGTATTTTTTCTGTTCCCTTGCTCTGGTTTTCTTCTTCACAGACTCTTGCCCAAAGGTTGACTCACTTTTTAAATATTTTTCATCTTCTATTTTTCTTAACACATTATCCGTTTAATATGTTCCTCCTACTTTAGTCTCCATTTCTGAAATAATTTTCTTTTATTTCTAATTCTTTTCCTGAGCTTCATTTCTTAGTTTTACTAATGCTGATTGTTATTCTTTCATGTCTTATACCATTTTCTTGTTTTTAGCTCATTTTGAAACACAAGGTTACAGTTTTCGACTTGTCTTATAGGTGTATTTTTCTGGCTTGATTTTGTCGTCTCTAGGGATGTTGTTCTTTTCCACATCTCTTTTTTCTTGTAACACTGTACGGAATTTGACCTTGTTATTCCTGTTATTGTTTTTATGTGAAATCAGTTTTCCTCAACTTTTAGAATGAGGTGAATTAGGGTAGTTTTTCTAACTTCACAGAGCTCCCCGTTGTTTTTTGTATACTATTCAAAACAATGGAGGCCTGGCTTTGAGCTTTCCAGGCTCTGTTCCCCTCCATTTTGATCTGGTCTTTCTTTTTCCTTCCTTTCTCACATCGCTACCCTTTTCCATTTTCATTTCACTTCCTGAAATTTCTCCTCAGTATGGGGTCCTGGAGCCCTCCTGGGTCCATTTTGGGATTGCTTGAGCCCTTCCAAGTCCTTAGTGCAAATGTAATGTCATCACGTGCTACAGGAGACGGCAAAACTCCTTAGTCAGCTTCTATTCTTAAATTGGCTCACTTTGCTTCCCAGTCAGGATCTATTAGCGCTTTTGAGGTTCTTCTTTTCTCAGTGCTATCAGATGCCAACCCTGTTTCTTACTGCTTCTTTCAGCACAGATGCTGATACCATGCAGGTCCTGTGGTTGCTGGTGGTTTGTCCCCACCAACATGTGTTTTGGGGCTCATGGGGATACCTTATCACCTAGTTTTGTTACAAATACTAATCAGGGGTTTTTGGTTTTGCTATCTAGTTGACTAAGTTTTGTGAGAATTCAGAGAGATTCACGTATACCTTCTGATACCACTATCTTCCCAGAATTCCTAGCATTACTTTTTCTCCTTTAACGTCCATTTTGCTAGATAAAATTCAGGAGATATCAGTTTTAGTTTAATCTAGGAAAATGACAAAATAATTCTTATGTTTCCTATTGCTTAAATGGGAAAGGATAATCATATTCACTACAGAGGCTTTAATTTAACCCTTATGAAATTGTTTTCATAGGGTAAAATGGTTGAATGATGGCAATTTTATATGGTTCAACCTACTATGTATTGGTATCAATCAAGTCCTTTCAGGTTACTGAATGAATACAGGCAATACAAAATTTCAAGACTCTTAACATAGAACACAGTATCATTTCATTTTTCTTAAATCTCCATGTATTTCTAAACTAATGCATTAAATTACTCAGTACTCTTATTTTACCAACTCTTCATGTTGCGTCTTTAGCAAAGATACAGCCTCTGCTCATTTCTCTGAAGTGTATGTCCTCATTCCCCTGACTTTTCCATTTAGCTTCACTTTTGTGAAAGCACTTGCAGCCAAACTCTTAGATCAGAGTCAGTTTTTGCTCCTCCCTGACAAAAAGAAATTCCAACATGTCCTGCTTTAATGATAGTTCACTTGTTTTACCCACGCACACGCCTGTTCAGAAGCAAATATTTCCCCCTAGCGCCCCTACACAAAAATTCCTGATTTTATTTAAAAAATACTTAGCGATTCTTCAACTACCTATCCACTCATGCTATCTCAGTTAACACTATCCAAGATTGTGATCTACTTGCAGATAAAGGTGTCTGACATATATATAATTATGTATATACATAAAACACTTAATGTGCCAAATACATGTAGACATTTAAATTTCTGTAGTCAAATGCCAAATTAAAATGCAGTGGCATTTAAAGAATTAACCTTTACTACAACTGCCATTGTGAAGTGCTTAACGTGTACTGTAACATGAAATATTTTCGTTCTTTCACAATATATGGCAAAGATACATTGCTTACCTCAAGAAAAATAGGAAAAAAGTAACTGCTATCAAAACAAACTGAAAAAATCCAAAACTTCTGTAGTAATGTACAGATATTGCAATGCTCTATGATAGATTTTTCTGCATGGGTATTCAGTGACTTTCTGAGGAAAACAATACAGGAGGCAAAAAATAAACTGGTTCACATTGTAAAACAAATCTAAAACATATCATTTCGGAATTCCCCAGAGAATCCTTTGATAAAGTACATAAACTCCACTAACAAGAGATAAGGCAGGGCACAGTGGCACACTCATGTAATTCTAGCACTTCTGAGGTGGCCCCGTCTCTACTAAAAACACAAAAATTAGCTAGGCTTGGTGGTGCACTCCTGTAATCCTGGCTACTAGGGTGGCTGAGGCAGGCGAATCGCTTGAGCCAGGAGGAGAAGGTTGCAGTGAGTCATTGCACTCCAGCCTGGGCAACACATGAGACTGTCTCAAAAAAAAAAAATAAATAAAAATAAAAAATAAAAAAAAAATAAAGGGATAAAAGGGCATAACAAAAGCAACATATGTGGCTCCACATGCATTTCTACAAACAACAGTTAATTCACTGTCGCCTAGGAACTACTGCAAATTTTTGTAGGAAAACTTCACCATTGGTTTCATACCAACTGTTCTGAGGCCATGAGTTTAAGAAACTTTTTGATGAAGTCAATGAGTCCTTGGATGGTTCGTGTTCGCTCTACTGCCCACTTCTTTGTTTTCATAATAGGAGTATCTCCCACAGCCTTTAGCAAAATGTCAACTGTAAAAGAAGAATAAAATTTACTCACAATTACACTGAAACATCTAAAGAGAATGGAATATAAAAGACTTAGAAACCAGAAATATTTAATCTACATCCATCTTATGTATTTATGATACTGAAGATATGTGAGAGGTGTAAAAATGTTAGATTCTTTTCCATCATTTTTTTTCTTGATCCTACGAAGTTCTCCCAACAGGACTACTTTTTAAAATACATTTTATCTTAACAGGCAATTCCAAAGAGAGGAAATACAAATGATCAATACACAAACAATATTTAAGTTCACAAGAAGCAAAGTAAAATAATGTCATGTCCCTTTCCACCCACCAAACTAGTTAAAATTAGAATAATTACCAGTGTAGATGATACTACTTTTGAGAATGTAAAATGGTATACCCTTTGTAGAATGCAATATGGTAATACAGATCCCAATAAAGGTACACTTTGATTCAATAATACCTCTAGGAATCTAGTGTAAGAAAATGAGATGTGTAAAAATTCACTTAAAAAGATTTCACCTCTATTTAAGCATTTATTTTTATATGAAACACTGGTAAACCTAAATATCCAAAAAGGGTATTTGCAGGTGACTGATTAAATAGAATGTAGTAAGCAGCATACACTTTAAACTACCTGGGGTTTGAATCCTGGCTCTGCCACTTGCTGGGTATATATGTGGATATTTAATCTCTCCAACAGCATGTACAATATCTCAAATTCATTAAAAACCATCACAAACACATTCACATAAATATGGAAGAATATGCACCAAAATGTTATTTCTCAGTAGTGACACTGTAGGCAATGATTACTTGGTTTTACTTATGCTGTCTGTAACTACCAAATTTTCTGTAATAAACTTAATAAAGGAAAGCAACAAGTTATTAACAATAATAGAACAACCAAAGGCCAAAAAGAAGTTGCAGAAAGAGAAATCTTAAGGTTTCAACGATTCAAAACACAGATTATGCAAACCCAAACCCTATGAATCTGTCTCTCAGACATAAAGTTATTTGCTAAAACAAAACAAACATACATCTGGCCGGGCGTGGTGGCTCACGCCAGTCATCTCAGCACTTTGAGAGGCCAAGGCAGTAGGATCACTTGAGGTCAGGAGTTCAAGAGGGCCCAGTCCCCTTCCAACTTCTTGTTCAAGATCACCCTGGCCAACATGGTGAAACCCCGTCTCTACTAAAAATACAAAAAATTAGCCAGGCGTGGTGGTGCATGCCGGTAATCTCAGCTACTTGGGAGGCTAAGACAGGGGAATCGCTTGAACCTGTGACGCGCAGGTTGCAGTGAGCCGAGATTGCGCCACTGCACTCCAGCCTGGGTGACAGACTGAGACATCCTCTCAAAAAAAAAAAAAAAAAAAAAAATCTAGTCAAAAAGCAAGACACATTGAAAGCAAAATAGTGTATTGCTGCCCCCTAAAGTTAACTCTATTCTATTACACCCTTCTTGCTCCATTCTTTTGGTATTAAATGTTGGGGCCAAAAGATCAGAGGTCATTTTATTCAAGTTTACTCCTGGAATGAAGGCATCTAGAACACATGATGCATGCACACTTTATCTTCCTAGTAAAGAACTACTTAATTATCCTAGGTCCAGTTATCTTGGGAATAGGAATGAATTTGGAGATAACGTGGGATTTTAGTTAGCCTATCTTTCATATCTCCCTTCACTGCTCCCTCAAATCTCCTGGGGCTATCAATAAATCGATTAATGCAATTAAACATTTCCAGAAAGTGAAGCAGAAAATATCATGAGTTATGCTACCACGGAAGAAGTGTAAGACAATGAGAAACTAGAGAAGGAAAATAATTACAGCTGCCCTCTCTTTTTAATTTTAAAGGTGATTTGCTTGTAGTTCTGAACCCGGATACACATTAGAATCAACTAGGGAAACACTTACTCCCCAGGAAACCTAACATACCGCCAGTGCCAAAACCTTGGTCTGTTTCAACAATCTTTCTTCTGTAGATTAAAACAAAGGCTGAGGATACAAAACAGCTAAGCTGCTTTCATCATATTATCCTTAACAAATGATGACAACCTCAAGGTAGGAATAGTTAGAAACTAAGTTATATACTGGAGAGGCAAACTCAAATGCTAACGAGAGCCAGAAAATAAAAATCTCATCCTTAAATGACAGTTCAATTTGCAAAAAAATACTGTCCAGACCAAGAAAATATGCCCTCGGGCAATATTTAGATTGTAAGCCATTGTTTTTTTAGCTTTTGTTTTACACAGCTATCATCAGGGTTAAGTAACAAGTTTTGACTAAGACTGTTAGACCTTAAAACGAATCTCTGAAAGTCCGCTCTTGCCTATAGTAAATTGGAAGAAAAAATGCAACAAAAAACTGTAAAACCTGCGGAATTCTTTTGAAGAAAGATTCTATTGGCTATCCATGGAAATACTCATAGTGCATCACGTGGAAATGGGAGTCTGATTTAAAGGGGGAATGGGGGCAGTCTTGGGAGAGAATTATCCTCCACAGCAGCAGAAGTTGAAGAAAAGGCAATGAGACCAATGTGTTTTTTTTTTTTTTCGAGGCGGAGTTTCGCTCTTGTTGTCCAGGCTGGAGTGCAATGGCGCGACCTCCGCTCACTGCCACCTCCGCCTCGCGGGTTCAAGCGATTCTCCTGCCTCAGCCTCCCGAGAAGCTGGGATTACAGGCGCGCGCCACCACGCCCAGCCAACTTTTATATTTTTAGTAGAGATGGAGTCTCACCATGTTGGCCAGGCTGGTCTCGCACTCTTGACCTCAGGTGATCCACCCGCCTCAGCCTCCCAAAATGTTAGGATTACAAGCGTGAGCCACCGCGCCCGGCCAGAGACCACTGTCATCTTAAGACAGAATGGGGAAAACTTGTCTAAGGACAAAATCAGCCTCTCTGAATCGAGGATGCTTTTATGCTGCTTTTCTCATAGGCAACTCTAACTCTACACAAAGTGCTTTAGTACACGTAACCTTAGCAATCTCTTTTACTAAGGGAAACATTCTCAAGTAATAAAGGGTTGAGGATTGCTGGCTCACGCAATGAAATAACTCACAAAGGTTCCAAAATGTGTTTCTTAAAAAGGTAACATCTATGCCTTTGGCTTTCCCTTAGCAGTCTTCATTTTGCGTAAGAATTTGGTTTTTGGTTTAAGGAGTGAATTCACAACCAAGTGGGAGGCGGAAAAAAGCAAAAGCGAGTTAAGTTGGAAGGCGTGAATTCTAATCCAGGCTTTGCCAATGACCATCCCTACCATCTGAAAACATTACTCAAATAATTAGCTCTTGTGTTAAGTACCCGGAATTACCGAGACCCCCCACTCAGCTCCTCCCTCCTTCAAAGAGCTCGCAGTCTGGCCGGCTCAAAAAATACAGTATAAAAAGAAGTGTGGCAGTCAAGTATCAGGCCCTACACCGATAGACAGAGATGATATTTTAACACTCAACTTAAAGGCCTTAAAAATAAAAAAGTACACTTCTTCTGATGACTGGTCAAAATGCAGGTCTAGGACAGGAGCTCCTCCAAATTTTGCTTCTTTACTGGCCGCCAACCCTAGTCAGATGCAATCTGAACCTCCCGCCTCTCTGCCCGGAAATAAAATTCAGTTACTTTTTTTCTTGGTATCGCCAGCAGGTTCCTCTGTTCCCGGGGAAACTGCAGCGGAAGACGGGGGCTCCGGGGTGGTTGTTTCTGGGGAGACCTCCGTAAGTCCTTCCCCTCCAGCAGCACTTGAGGGAGGAAGCTGCAACACGGACTGCGGCTCCTCCGCCATCTTGCTTGGAGAGACTCCAGAGCGGAAGTAGCGACCGAGCGCGTGCAGTGGGCGTGCTTTTCTCCAGGGAGCGTCGCAAAGGAGGCGCCAGAGTAGGAGGACGCAATTCCACAGTGAAACTTGGTGTTCCCGGCTAGTCATTCAAATCGAAGCTGTCGCAGACCTCTGAACGTTAATAACGCAACATGTGTTTCTCCGCGACTACAGACCTCGGGAGAGGAGCGGTGGGCAACGTGTCCGTGCTCGGTCGAATGCGCACATTCCCCTTAGGCCGCTGGCTCGGACCTAGAAATGTTTCCGCTTTCCTCAGTGCCTGCCCCGCCCAGGCCCCTCCCCGCCCCGTGGGCCCCGCCCGGCGGCTCGGGAGCGCGCGCGGGCGCGTGCCGGAGGGGGCGGGTGGGGAAGGATCGCAGGCGAGATTACGAGGCGAGGCTCGCGCGCCCGCCCCCGCCCTGGCCCCCAGTGCCCACCTGGTCGGTCCGGCACAGCCATGATCAAGGCGATCCTAATCTTCAACAACCACGGGAAGCCGCGGCTCTCCAAGTTCTACCAGCCCTATGTGAGTATCCAGCTGCCGCTGATCCGGGCGAGGGGGAGTCGTTGGCGACGGGCAGCGCCCAGCGCGGCTTTCTCAGAGCGACCCCCTCCGGCGCGCTGCGGCCCTTCTCGCGTCCCGGCCGCCTGGCCCTCACCAGCTGTCAGCCTCTCGGTGGGTGTGGACGGGGTGCCCACCTCCCTGCCGCGCGGTCAGCCACCGACGTGGCTTTGCCCGGGCGGTTCCTCCGCCCGTCGGTGGGCTGCGTGCTTTCCCGGCTGTGCGGGCGAGGCCCTGGAGATTTACCGGTGCCCGGCCCTCGCCGATTGGGCAGCCGCAGCCCACCCGCGTCCCAGAGCCCTGCGCCCCGGCCCGAAGAGCCCACCCCACGCGGCTGCCTTCCTGCCGCCCGCGGCTGCAGTTGGCCGGGGAGGAGGAAGACGGCGCGGAACTCGTTCTCCTCGCCCCCCTCCCCCGACTCCTAGCTTTTCCAGGTGGACTTCTTTCTGTTCTTTGAACAGATGGGCTACTGGTTTTCACTGTAATCCTCTCATAGCCCAGGAACTTTGGCTTCCTGCGTTTGATAACTGCATGTTCTGTACAGTCTCTCTTCTGTATGTTTCGATACGTGACAGACTGCCCAGTGTGACTTTCTGGTGTCTCCTTATTAAAAAGGAAGATATGTGAGGACCTAATATTTTTATCAGGCTTTTTACCAGCTGGCTGCAAATTATTTACCCTCAAGTAACCGGCGACGTTTGTAGTTGACTGATTGCAACTGTGGTTCTATACCTAAAAGTTATGATTTCAGCTTCTGGTTTGGCATTTTTCCACGTATGGGAATTTGCCCTCATTTATAGTTTTTTTCTGTTTATGAAGAATAGTAGCATTTGCAGAACTTCTCTTTTAGACGTGTAAATACTGTTTAGTATGGACAAGTGCAGGAGGCATTAAGGTAGTAGAGATAAGGTAGTAGAGATTTGTTGATGATCAAGGAAGTGTTTTACAGAGTTATGTGCTTATCTGAGGGCAAAATTCACTAGCTGAAACACATAAAATTGGACTCCCAGTGGTAGGATTAATGTGAGGTATAACTGTTGTGTGGTATTGTGGCACTTTGCTTATAGCAAGAAATGAGCTTTCAATTCAATTTTGAAATTGTGCCAAGGGTAACACTTTTATGCAGATAAGTCCCAGATGGAAATCAATCTTGCCATTACAAAGTATATGTGAAAATGTCAGTTTGCCTAAAATGATAATGCAGTCTGGAGGTGTTAGTTGAAGTGAGAAATCTTGAGCTTATTCTTCATTTGTTTCATTTGTTTTGCTTTTGCTAGCTATAAAGAATATTTTCTGCTACTCGTGTGTGGTTTTAATTTAGTATAACTTGAATAGTAATGGTCTGTTTGAAAATTCTACATCATTCTTTAATCCAGATTAAGTTCTAGTTGATCCTCCCGAATGTAAAAAAATGCCATTAACTTTACCTGTTTGTTAAAATATAGTACCAGTCTTTATTGAAGGAGTCTTTGTCGTAACCATTTTGCCAGTGTCATCCATTTGCAGTGTAAAAAAGGTATGTTGCAATAGTAAAACAATTCAAAAAATTATTTTTCCATATCTAAACTTAAGCAATATTCAAAATACTGGGTTTCCTGGCTAATCCATATAATCGGTGTATACTACTCGTATAGTGTATAATTTAACCATCTACTGAAAAATGCATTTAATTTAGAAACTCAGGAATCTGTCTTTCCCTTGTCCAAAAGTGGGAACAGAGGTATTGTTTACCATCACTTACTAGGTAGCAGTGACGGTTAATGTGGGAAGAGGCAGTTTTGGCAGGAGTGGCAGCCCTGGTGGCATTTTTGTCCATTGTATGAGTGACAGTGCCACTGAGGGCACAGAGCTAGAAGATATAAAAAGAAGAATCTGGTGGCCACTGGCCATGTATAAGTGGAGTATGAGAAGTTGTTTCTATGTATTAAGTTTCTATAAGTTGGGTTTTGCCGAGTGTTTTTTTTTTTTTGTCTTTCAGGAATAATTTAAGATTATTTATTTATATATTTGCTTCCTCCACTAGACCATAACCTTTTTGAGGGCAGTTATTTTTTTTCATTCATTCATTCCATCAGTTTGTCAACGGATATTTAATTTATGTCAACCATGTGCAGGCACTGTTTTAAAATCTGAAGATGAGCAGATAACTTTCGCTCTTGTGTGAGAAACATAGCGCTATTAAGGAGTAGGCTATATTATAGCATGCCAGATAGTATTAAGTGCTGTGGAAAAAAAATAAAGCAGGTAAGCGTCTTAGAGAGTGAGAGGATGACAGTTTAAAATAGGGTAGTCTGGTAAGTTCTCACTGAGAAAGTGGCATTTGAGCAAAGACTTGAAGGAGGTAAGAAAGGCAGCCTTGCAGATATCTGGGGGAAGAGCATCCCAGGTAGAAGGAGCAGCAAATGCCAAAACCCTGAGGAGAGTGCCTGTTTGAAGAACCCCAGGAACTTCTACATAGCAGGAGCAGTCTGTGTAAGGGAACATTAGTTGGAAGTGTCTGTTTGTGTAGGGCGTCATTGTATTCTTGCTGCCTGGAATGTCCTTCCTTTCCATGGCCACGTGTACAAATTCAACCCCTTGTTCTAGGCCCAGCACAAACATCACTTAAACATTCTGTGAAGCCTTTGATCTTGCTCAAAGGCTTCTCTTGGTTTTTAGGGTTTTATTTTTTATCTTTGTTATGACACAGTATTCTCGTTCACAGCCTACAATTCCTCGTGGCAGCCATCCTATAGAATACCTGAAGGAACTTATCAGATTTTAGGTATATTTTTGTCATTCTTAGCAGTCAACACTGAGTCTTGAACCTAGAAAACTCTCTAACTCTTTGCTAAATGCATTTATTTATAATCTCCTAGCTTGGGATACAGTTGGGATTAGTTGACTTGCTGAGTTTCCTTCTATCTCTTAAAATGTAGTCCTTCACTAACTAGAGGTTTTAAGAATCTCTGCCTTTAGCATAAAAGTAATGATGGAATATCTGTTACTCAGCTGTTTATGTTTTAAGAGGTCTCTTAGAAGTATATGTCCAATATGAATAAAAAATAAATATTGAGTTTAATTTATTAAACAATATCAATATCTAGAGGTGTGACTGAGCTAACGATTCCATATGCTGGCAGGATGCTGAGGTTTGAGTCCAACAGTAATCGTTTAACACTGGGCAGTTTAAAAAATGTTTAACCATTTGCCAACAAGTTTATCCTACTGCACTGCATTTGCATTCCTCATTTATCTCCCTCAAATATAACAACTTATATATTCATCTCTGCCCTTTAACAGTGCACATTTCCATTTCATGCTGTGATAGATTGTTAGATTCGATTGTGGCTCCAAGCTGTTATATGTGAGAAATATGAAGTTACACACCTGTTTTGTTAAACCGAAGTTTTGGTTCCTTCTGCTAGAGTCAGACGTTACGAATTCAAGTGTGGGCTGGGTGCCATGGCTCATGCCTGTAATCTCACCACTTTGGGAGGCCGAGGCAGGCAGATCACCTGAGGTCAGGAGTTCGAGACAAGTCTGGCCAACATGGTGAAACCTCATCTCTACTAAAAATACAAGAATTAGCCAGGCATGGTAGCGCACACCTATAAGTGCAGCTACTCGTTCCGAGGCTGAGGTAGGAGAATTGCTTGAACCTGGAGAGGTGGAGACTGCAATGAGCTGAGATCGTGCCGCTGCATTACAGCATGGGTAACAGAGTGAGACTCCATCTCAAAAAAAAAAAAAAAATAAATTCAAGTTTGGACTCAAAATGCATCCCTTTTTGTTTTTGCCTTCTATATCCTTGGTCTATGACTGCACAAATTCAAATGTTTTGCTTGGTTTGTCTTTTTAAGTTGATGCTTAGCTTCAGCGACTTGGCAACAGTAACCTTTAGTCTTTTAATACTTGCCTGACAGTATTTGTGCATTACTGTAAATAACTAATGAGATTTATATTTTCTAAACCAAATATATTTTTACATAGCTATCAAACAAAAAAAATCCCTTGGGTTATGATTCCATAGGGTATCCTCTGGTGAATTACTTTTAAAAAAATTTTCTTTTTTTATAGAGAAAAGATCTCACTATGTTGCTCAGGCTGGTCTTAACCTCCTGGCCTCAAACAATCCTCCAACTTTGGCTTCCCAAACTGCTGGGATAACAGATCTGAGCCACCATGCCTGGCCTGTGAATTACTTTTATAAAGTGGAAATGTCTTTCTTTTGTGTGAATTATCTTAGTTGTTTCTGCAGTTGTAAAATACTGTGTGTATGTATGCATGTGTGCGTACACACCACACACATATGAAGTGCAAGCAGGAAAATTTTCAAATTAACCTATATGAGTTGCCTCAATTTTTTTAATAAACTGTATGTAATTAAACTGTCAACCAAATGCAAGCCTTAGGAGGAACTCTAAGATTCTTCTTTCTCATTTTTTTTTTAATCTTAACATAAAAATACAAAGTGGTGAAAGTATAGATAGCTTCTTTTTTCTTTTAAAAATATCCGTTAAAAAGATCCATCCATGTTCACTGGATGGATAGTAGTGAACTATATAGTCTTTTTTTAGTGACTATTAAGACATTGTGGCAGATGGGATAATTAAACTTATCTCTGTGATCAAGATAGAATTATCAACACTCCTGAGTATGAGGGTGTTAACACATACTAACACACGGCATTTCAGCTTTTTGTTAAGAAGAAAATTCCATACGATTTGGTTTCCTTCCATATTAGTTATAATGCATTTGTCTACATAAAGTGGGTTTATGTAGCCTGACTCAAGTGCTTAGAAAGAACTATGTTAGGTACATTATAGGAAGTGCAGAGTAGTAGACCGATTCCAAAAGTATTTGATTCAGCAAATCAATGACTTTATTGTAGATCCAATTTCTTTCTCTTTCTCTGCTTTACTCATCACAAAATTACTATTATCCAAAGGCTGTTTTTCTCCTTTGGTAATCAGTTCAATTCAGAAAGAGACAACTATCTGTTTCTGCAGTCCTGGACTGTGTCTTTCCCTTCATTCTGGTTAGACCCACCCAAGACCGATAATATTAATAGCTTACCCTAATCAAGATCCAACTTTGGATTGGAGCTGAAGATGAGAGTGAAAACGGGAATAAAATGGATATTCTGTTGGAAAGATGAAAGAAAGGAGTGGATGGTGGGTAGGCAAACAAAGGTCTGCTATTTCTTCTTCTAAACTTTAAAAAAAATATTTATTTTTATGGCCAGGCACAGTGGCTCATGCCTGTAATCCCAGCACGTTGGGAGGCCTAGATGGGAGGATTGTTTGAGCCCAGGAGTTCAAGACGAGCCTGGGCAACGTGGCAAAACCCTGTCTGTATGCAAAAAATACAAAAATTAGCGAGGCATGTTAGCACACACCTATAGTCCTAGCTGCTTAGGTGGCTGAGGTGAGAGGATCACTTGAGCTCCAGAGATCGAGGCTGCAGTGAGCTGAGATTGCACCATTGCACTCCAGCCTGGGTGACAGAGGAGACCCTGTCTCAACAAATTTAAAATATATATATATTTTTATTGAGGTATAGATGACAAAAATAATTACATGTATTTACAGTGTACATGCTATTTTCGTATATGTATATATTGTGAAATGGGTAAGTCAAGCTAACTAACATATCTGTCACCACTATTCCCTCTTTATTAGCTTTTAATTTATTTTAGTTTTCTGTAATTTTAGATTGCTTCTGAGGTTGTTAATATCAGGAGTAGTTCCTTGTAATATGCAATACTGAACATGTGTCACAATAGATCTTAATTTCAGGTTTTCCTTATATCAAAGTATCCTCGAAAAACCCAAATGCTGATACGTTCACAGTTTTTATATGGAGTATGCTGGAAAACTTGCTTTTTAAAAATTAAGATTAAACCTTTTGAATATTTAATTGTAAAGGAGGAAATAAAGTCTTCAAAGTTAAAATGATTTTTGGTTATGAGGGAAGTGTTATAAATAGGACAATGTTATAGGTCATTTCATGGCTTTTCTAAAAGAAGGCCTTACATAACGTACCTATATTATATTCTTTGGCAAAGTTGTTTTCAATTTTAAGTAAGTTTCTTTTTTTGTGAGTGTGGAAAATTAAGTATTAAGGCCACTAAGGTCATTCTTGGTTTTATCACACACAGATAATTATTAACACTTAGTGTATTTCCCCTGGTCTTTATTTTTCCTTTCAGAATGTCCCAGGGAATAGGACATACCTTTTAGACATTAATAACACAAATAAATGCTTTGAAGTTGATGATGGATTTATTAAACATTGTGGCTTTAAGATAACTGAATATGTTAATATTCAGCCACTCTCTTGTTAAAATTTAAAAAAGACAGTATATGTTAATAGCAGATTAATAATTTGCATGTTTTAAGAAATGTGTATATATCTTTCTTCTGTATAAAATTAAACTTACCTATGTAACCTGAGGTTATCATTGTCCTTGTCTTTTTCATTCTAAAGGGAAATCTTTGCTAATTTTTGTTTGAAAGTCAAGAGTTCATTCTTGCCTTTAGCACTTAGAGTCTTTTTTGTACCTGTGGATTATGGATTCTGTCACTGCTGTTTATAATTCAAGGTGATTCTGAGTTGTTACCGTCTAGAGGGCGCAGTCCCATTCCAACTTCTTGTTGTATAAAACTGTCACATTAGGCTAACTAAACACATTCTTTCCTCACCCATCTGCCTTTTCAGCTTTCCTCTCATCAAATCCTTTGAACTACAATATAGTTAAAACAGCTTTCTTTTCTAAAGAATCAGGCAACTCTTAGAAGGATATTGAGGTGAATAAAGGACAATTCTAGCTAACTACTGTTTTAAGACTCCAAGTGGAGGAAGCCCTTGTAGAATTAGGCCTCTGACTAGGCCTTCTAGAGATAGGCCTCTGGGAAGAGGGGTGGGCTTTCTGGATACTTCCTGATCTGTCTCTCCATTACACTCTTTCTCTTTTCCTGTCCATATTCTTTCAAGTATTTATTTGTTATTTGTATGGCCCTATTCTAAGCACTAGTAATACAGCGATGAGTAAGACAGATGTCACGCTTGCCCTATGGGTTTACATTCTGGTGATAGGAGATAGGCAATAAATTATTTAAGATTGCAATTAGCCTGAAGACAAATGAAACCGTATAAGGGAATAAAGCTTGATGGAGGAGAGCCTATATTAGATAGGGTCATTGGGAATACCTCTGATGACCTGACATTTGAGAGGAAAACTGAATGAGATAAGAGAGGAAGAATATGAGAACAGCAAAGAAAAGAATGTTTCAGGCAGAAAGAGGTGCAGTGTCCCTCAAATGGGACCACACTTGATGTGTTCAGGAATAGCAAGAAGGCAAGCTGAGAAATCACAGGGAAGAGAGGCAGGAGATGAAGCTAAAGAGAACGATGGGGACAGATCATGCCTGTATGCCACACCATGCCCCTTGACATAATTCAGTTTGATGACATCATGCCCAGCATGTTCTCCACAAGAGGAGCAACTCTTCTTTGAATCATACTTGCATTTTGCCATTTAAACAGTGCCTCTGCAGAAGGGGCAGTGAGGCTCTCCTCTGATTAGTTACTTTCTTCTCTACTCAGTTATTGTTAGGCTCTGGAAAGATGGGGTTGCTAGGCCAGTGAATGAAGGTAAAAGTCAGTGCATCAAAACCAGGCATGGTGTGTGCCTATAGTCCCAGCTACTTGGGAGGGTAAGGTAGGAGGATTGCCTGAGCCCGGGAGTTGAGGCCATGCTAGGCAACCATAGCATGACCCCTGTCTCCTAAAAAAAAAAACAAAAACAAAGGAAACAAAAAACATGAGTGCTCCAGTTCTGTACAGCCTCTCTATCAATGAAACCTGTGATCAAGCTTTCCTAAGTCACCTGTGAAGGAACACAACTCAAGAAGAAAACCATTTTTTTCTTAGCTTGTTGTCTTAATTATATGTGAATAGAGTTTATGTGAAGCCCACTAGACCCACCTCTATTGTGCTGAAAAGCATTTACATTTTTCCAGTCTTGCAAGCCTGATGTAATTACAAGAATCACTTGCTGTCAGTCACAGTTCTCTTTGTTACTCAGGAGGAAAGGGCTAACTTTTAATATTCCAGACCCACTGAATTGTTTTGATTACCTTGTGCTTACTGAGGAAGAGTACCAGTTGATTCTACTGCATACATATCCTATTTCCTATCATTAATATATCTTAGTGTGATATGAAAGGGTTATAAAATAAGTTTTATTGTAGTAAAAAATATATAACATAAAATTTATCGTTTTAACAGTTGCAAGTGTACAGTTTTGTGGCATGAAGTATATTCACATTGTTGTGTCACCATCACCACCATCCATCTGTAGAACTTAGTCTTTCCCAGCAGAAACTCCTTACACATTAAACACTAACTTCCTATTCTCCCCTTCTCCTAGTACCTGGGAAACACCATTCTACTTTGTGTCGCTATGAATTTGACTGCTCTAAGAACCTCATGTAGGAGGAATCATGGAATTTTTGTCTTTTTGAAACTGGCTTTTCTTTTGGCATGTCTTCGAAGTTCACTCATGTTGTGTAGCATGTATCAAAATTTCTTTAATTGTTAAGGCGGAATAATATTTCATTGTATGTATGTACATACCATCGACCTAAAAGGAAGAGGCTGAAGCACAAAATAGGATTCATAGAGTTTACCTGAGCCAAAATGAGAACAGTTGCCTGGGAGACTCAAGTATCCTTGGATATGAGCTCCCCTTGGCCACTGTTAACAAGCAGGTTTGTGAAGGCATTAAATAAAGGGGACATGGAGTGGGCTGATACCAAGTTGTCTGTCAGGAATTCTCGCTAGTTTATAGAAATAACTTTGGTTAATGATTGACTAACATTGTTGAGATACAGGGAATTGTTTATAGTGTGTGGTGTAGTATTATTAGGTTATTTTCTAGTTACTTGTGGCAGTATAAAGCAGTTTCAATAGATAAATATTTATCAAAGCTCAAAAGAGAGAAGTAGGATGTGATTGCTGTCACATTTTAATGCCTTTCTGGGCCAGATCATTTAAAAGGACCTGCATTCCTCAGATAAATGTTTCCTTCTCAATGCCGTATTTTGTTTATCCGTTTGTCAGTGGAAACTTGGGTTGCTTCCATCCTTTGCCTATTATGAATAATGCTGTGAACATAGATGTACCAATATCTGTTTGAGTGCCTGCTTTTACTTTTTATAGATACATACCCAGAAGTGGAATTGTTAGATTAAATAGTAATTTTATGTTTTGTTTTTTTCTGGGGAAGCAGCTCATCATTTTCCACAGTGGCTATACCATTTTACATTCCCACCAGCAATGCACAAAGGTTCTAGTTTCTCTACATCCACGTTATTTTTTGTTTTTTGAAAATAGCCATCCTAATGTTTATGAAGTGGTGTGTCATTAAGGTTTTGATTTGCATTTCTTTAGTGACTAGTGCTGTTGCAGATCTTTTCATGTTTTTATTGACCATTTGTATATCTTCGGAAAAATATCTATTTGAGTCTTTTGCCCATTTTAATATTCAGTTGTTTGTTTTTGTTGTTAAGTTGTAGGAGTTTTAAAAATATATTCTAGATATCAGTCTCCTATTGTATATATGATTTGCAAATATTTTCTCTGATTCTGTGATTGCCTTTTTACTCTGTTGATAGTGTCCTTTGATACACACAACTGTTTAATGAGATTTACGTTTTTGTTGTTGTTGTTGTTGTTGTTGCTGGTGCTTGCTTTTGGTATCATACCCAGAAAATATTTTTTTAATTACTATATAATAGTTCATTGTATAGTATACTATAATTTAACCAATCAATGTGGACTTCAATTTTGAGTAAGGTTTTTTGATGAGATTAAATAAGAGAATGGTTGTGGAACTTGACATATAAAGACTTAGTAATTGTTGTGTAAATAATAATGATTACTTTTATTACTGCTTGTTACTTCCTACTTCTAATTGGAAGATCATGTAGTCAGTCATAGGACTATAGAACACACCAGAGATTGTTCTCAAATACTCTTTGTATTTTCTCAGAATGAATTATCTCTTTTATTTTATTTTTTTCTAAAAACCCCAGTGTTTAAATTATATGGGCCCTGTTTTGGTAAAAGGCAAAAGGTTTATAAGATCTGAAGAGAAACCAGAGTATGTGGGCCCTGTTTTGGAATGAACTTGCTGCTTATTATAAAATGGAAAGTCCTCAAACACTCTTCCACAGAAAAGTTCTGTAAGAAGACTTGTATAGGAGAAAGTATGGCTATAAAAGTTGCCCCAGCTTCTTTCATTTTCTCTGCGAAATTAGCTAACCTTTTAAAAAAAATCTTAATTAAAATGTAGCTCTCACATGCTATAAGATTCACCCATTTAAAGTATATAATACAGTGGCTTCTAGAATTATATCATGGTTGTGCAACCATCACCACAATCTAAATTTAGAACATTTTTATCAAACTAAATGAAATTTAGTACCTACTAGCAGTCACTCTTCAATCCCCACTCCCCACTGTCCCTGGCAACCACTAATCTGTTTTGTTTCCGTAGATTTTTCCATTCTGAACATTCTATATAAATGGAATCCTGAAATATTACAGTCTTGTGATTGGCTTCTTTTTCTTAACATGGTGCTTTCAGGATTTGCCTATGTTGTAGCATATATTAATATTTCATTACTTTGTATAGCTAAATAATATTTTAGTATGGAGAGATATATACACACTGTATCTTGTTTGTCCATTTATCAATTGATGGACATTTGGGTTGTTTTCACTTTTGGGTTACTATGAATAATGGTGCTATGAACATTCATGTATGAATTTTTCTGTGACCATATCTTCTCATTTCTGTTGGGTACATAACTGGGAGTAAAATTGCCAAATCATATGGTAGGAATATGTTTAGTTATTTGAAGAAATGCCAGACTATATTCTAAAGTGACTGTACCATTTTACATCCCCACCAACAATGTCTGAGGGCTCCAGTTTCTTCATATCCTAACCAACTCTTGTTATTGTTGGTTATTTTTATTCTAGCTGTCCTGACAGGTGTCAAGTAGTATCTCACTGTGGTTTTCACTTACATTTTCCTGTTGACTGATGATGTTGAACATCTCTTCATGTGATTATCATCCATTTACGTATCTTTTTGAAAGAAATATATATTCAAATCCTTTGCCTGTTTTTAAGTTGAGTTGTCTTTTTATTATTGACTTGTAAGAGTTCTTAATATACTCTAAGTGCAAATCCTTTATCAGGTATATGATGTGCACGTATCTCCTCCCATTCCATAGGTTGTCTTTTTACTTTCATGCCGCTATCACTTGTAGCACAGTGGTTTTGAATTTTGATATCATCTAATTTATCTCTTTTTTTCTTCCCTTGAGCTTTTGGTATCCTATCTAAAAAATCTTTGCCTACTCCAAGGTAAAAATCTCGTAACTATGTTTCCTTTCAAGAGTTTAGTAGCCTTAATTCTTATACCTAGGTCTGTGGTCCATTTCAAGTTAGTTTTGTGTATGGTGTGAGGTGGGGATCAAGTTTTATTCTTTTACATGTGGATATTTAGTTGTTTGAGCACCATTTGTTGATTGTTCTTTCCCTATTGAATTGCCTTGGTACTTTACTCCAAGTTTTCCTCCCAAATTTTATCTTGTTCTTGGAGTTCTTAGACCTTCCAGCTACCACCATGGTTGACTCTCTAAATATTTCAAACTCAGTCTGTCACCTTCTCAGCTTTTTGTTATTTCAGTAATAGAGTGTTTGCCACTGAAATTGGGAAATATTTTAATATGTGTCTTAGTTCATTTTGTGCTTCTGTAACAGAATACTTGAGACTGGGTAATTTATAGTGAACAGAAATTTATTTGGTTCATGGTTCTGGAGGCTGGGAAGTCCAAGGTCAAGGAGCCATGTGTGGTGAGGGCCTTCCTGCTGCATCATAACATGGTGAAAGGCATCACATGGTATGCACATGTGGGCAAGTGTGGGAGAAAACTCGCTTTGATAACAAACCCACTCCTGTAATAATGACCTTCATTCATTCATGAGAGCAGAGCCCTCATCACTTTATCACCTTTTAAAGGTCTTACCTTTTAACACTTTTACGTTGGAGATTAAATTTCCAACACATGAACTTTCGGGGATACATTCAAACCAAAGCAGAATGGTTGATGGTGGTTTAGGGCGTTAATTATACCTGCCATTTATTGAGTACTTTTTTGTGCATGCTAAGCATTTTTTATACATTGTAAGAGAAAATAGGAGAGAATTCTTCTCTAAAGAAATTTAGTGAGATATCTTGCAGAGTTCTAATTAAGTTACTATTGTAGGTGCCCTAGTCTCTTCTTGTTTGGGATTTAAGGACACTGCTATCCTGATTGCTGGTTCTTTGCACACTCTGGCTAAAGTTAGGCCTGTCCATGTACACAGAGTCTCCAGCCAGACTTCTTAGGAGAGACCTTGGCAGAAAACACACTAACTGAATTTTCTTTGCTGGGGTCTTCTCTTTTTCATGATTCCTAAATGTTTGTAGTGCTCTGAGGCTTTGTCCTCAGACATCTCTTTTTTTTTTTTTTTTAAGTGCAACATAAACTATTATTATTCTTCATATATTTTCTTGATTCTGTGATTTTGTCCACATTTTACTTCTGCCCTTCATGTAACTTCATACTCCCCATTCTCTATATTTTTGAATTGTACCTATTCTTTAATGCCCTTCCTCTGTATTTGTCACTTTTCTTTGAAGATGACTATCTTGCTGCTCAAAATCATTGTTCCTCTTGACTTCTTACAGTATGTTATTTGTACTACTCTTATGTCAAATCACCCTCTACCTTTTATTATAAAGTTATTTTCTATATATGTATGCTTATATATGTGTGTGTGTATTTATATGTTTTCTATATTTATATATATTATATATATTTTTTCTGTATTTATATATAATATATATTTTATATTTATGTATATATCTCTCTGTCACACAGGCTGGAGTGCAGTGGTGCAATCTCGGCTCACTGCAACCTCCACCTCCTGGGTTCAAGCGATTCTCCTGCCTCAGCCTCCTGAGTAGCTGGGACTAAAGGCATACGCCACCATGCCTGACCACTTTTTTTGTATTTTTAGTGGAGACGGGCTTTCGCCATGTTGGTCAGGCTGGTCTTGAACTCCTGACCTCATATGATCTGCCTGCCTTGGCCTCCCAGAGTGCTGCGATTACAGGCTTGAGCCACCGCGCCCAGTCCTATTTTAATATTTTTATTCAACCAGGGCCTTGCTCTGCCACCTAGGCTGGAGTCCAGTGGTATATCATGGCTCACTGCAGCCTTGATCCCCCTGGGCTCAGGTGATCCTCCAACCTCAGACTCTTGAGTAACTAGGACTACAGGCATGCATCACCATGCCCGGCTAATTTTTGTATTTTTTGTAGAGATGGGGTTTCACCATGTTGCCCAGGCTTGTCTGGAACTCCTGGCGTCAAGTGATCCTCCCACCTTGGCCTCCCAAAGTGCTGGGATTACAGGCTTGAGCCACTGCACCCAGTTGATTATGAGGAATTCTGTTTCTTTTTTTGAAATACAAAAAAGGCAAAATACAAAACTATAAATTCAAAATAATGATATCTGTATTTTACTTCTTGTATTAGATCATAAGCTGTTTGAGAAAAGGATCTATTTGTCTTTGATCTTGGTAATCCTCTATATTTTAACATTTACCAGAGTGAATGAATGCATTTTAAGAAAATACTTTCCTAAATTTTTAAAAGAATGATGAGGATGGGGGATGACATTGACTATGATTAGAGGGAAGTTTTAAAGTTGCCTGTGTGATATATGCATAAGGACAGGAGGGAAACATAGGAAAAGAGAAAATATTGTTAGTGGGTTTCTGTTTTTTTAAAGTTTATTTTTGTTTTTCATTACTGCATTAAGAAATACTAAAATAATAAAAGTTTTTGCCTTTTTGTAACTGTAGTTGCCTTTAGACTGATGTAATTTAGGAGTTGTGACCAACTGAAATATAGCTTTTTTGACTTCTCTTGTGAAACTGTACTGTTAGGAAATCTGATCAGCCTGAAGCAAGTTCTAGGCTCCTTAATGAAAGCCGTTAAGTTAAATAAGGAAAATAGTTTTATGTCAGCAGATACTTATTTAATTTTAGCTTAGCCTTTGGATGTTTGATTAAAATTTTAAGGCATTCTTTCCTATATTGTTTTCTTTTTTTCTTCATTTTTAGTTGACATAATAACTGTGCATATTTATGGGGTACAGTGTTATGTTTTGATCTATGTATACATTATAAAAGGGTTCAATCAAGCTAGTTAATATATCCAGCATCTTTTTTTTTTTTTCTAGAAATAGCATCTTGCCCTGTCTCCCAGGCTGGAATGCCCTGGTTCCCAGGCTGATGGACAGTGGTGTGATCATTAGCTCACTGCAGCCTCAACCTCCAGGGTTCAAGGGCCTCAAGGGATCCTTTTGGCTCAGCCTCCTTGGTAGCCAGGACTACAGGTGCCCACCACCGTGCTCAACTAAGTTTTTAAGACATTTTTTTTGTTGTTGTTTAGATGGGGTCTCACTTTGTAGCTCAGGCTGGTATGAAATTCCTGGCTTAAAGCAATCCTCCGGCCTCGGCCCCCCAAAGTGCTAGGATTACAAACATGAGCCACTGCACCCAGCAACGTATCTGTCATCTCAACAACTTATTATTTCTTTGTGGGGAGAATGTTAAAAATACATTCTTTTGGAAGTTTTAAAATATACATTATTATTAACTGTGGTCACCATGCAGTTCAGTAGTTCACAAAAACTTATTCCTGCAGTCTAACTGAAACTTTGTACCTTTGATCAACATTTTTGCTTTCCCCATTCCTCCTTTTATTCCCACCACCAGCCCCTGGTAACCACCACTACTGATTTTCTTAGTTGAGTATTGCCAGCATTCTTAGATTCCAAGGGGCAGCAGTTGAAGTTCGTATGAGAAATTCTTTCACTGTCAATGTAGTGAAACATAGTTAATGGTTAGCACAGTTAACCTCTTCCTTAATAAGCAGTAACATAATGCAGAAAGATAACATTTCTTAAAAGAAAACTTCCTATAAGATTTTATTGTCCTTAGAATTCTAGAGCTGACTTTTCAGATAAGGCCCAGAGGTACTACTTAAAAATAAGTTGGTGTTAATGCATGCTTATTATATGCCAGATATCATTCTACAAGTATGTACATGTATGTATAAAGTAAGTGTATGAACTCAGTTCTCACAACACCACCATGAGGTAGCTACTGTTGCTTTCTCCGTGCTACAAATGAGGAAGACTCAGGCACAAAGAGGATAAGTAACTTGCTCAATGTCACAGAGTTAACAAAGAGTACATCCAGGCATAAACCCATATATCTGGTTGCAGATTATTTACTCTCCTCCTTTCCTTCTTTTAGTTTGTTTCTTCAAGTTATACATACATATTGGTTAAAGAATCTAATAGTTTCATAAGATTTGTTATGAAAAATAACATTTCTTCATTTCTCCCTTTCCACAAGTAACTACCTTTAGCTGCTGATTTCAGTGTTTATGTATATGTGTCTAAATAATGTACTTGTTTTTACTGCCTGATTTATTACTTGTAGACCTGATTTATTCTGCTATTAAAAATGATTATTTGGCTGTCCTCTCCTCCACAACTAATTCCCAGTCCCCTCATAGTTATTTCATAATTTTGGTTAGATCAGTGTTTGATGTTTACATTAATTTATTATGTAAACACTATCTTCAGCTGAGCCATGTTGTTAACTGTACTGTTTTTTCTTTCCTGACACTTTATTCTCTTTAAAGGTTGTAATTACCTTTTCATTTGATGTAGTTTTTAATGCACTTATCACTAGTTTACATCTTTGCCAGTTGTCTAAATCATACACATCTTTTCTCAGTTTTATGTTCTTAAATAAATCTCTTCTGGAGCCTTTTGACTAGGACCAATCCAGACCAGTTGTATGGCAGTCATGCTGGGATCTTTATTATTTTAGGGGATTCCTTCTGCTTGTTTCCTGTGTTGGACCTCCTATTGCTTCGTTTCTTTGCTTATTATCCTGCCATGGTGGAGCCAGTAATACCCTCTAGTAATTTCTTGAGAAAAAGGTCATGGGAAGTAGATTTTAAAGTACAGTGCGATGCAATTAGCCCCACCTATATAATCTGGGATAATATCTTCATCTCAGAGTCCTTAATCACATCTGCAAAGGCATTTGTCATGTTAACCACACATATTTACAGGTCCCAGGGATTAGGGTGTTGCCATTTTTTGGTGGGCCATTTTTCTGGCTACCACAGTACCCCTTGCTCTCCGAAGACCCTCCCTTTGATCTATTCCTAGTAATAAAATTAAGAACTTTTGTTGGGGATGGTAGTGGGAATTTAGTGATCCTTCTGCTTTTTAAACAAACTTTTAGTCCTTATTTTACAGTACTCTCTTTATCGTCACTTCCAGACATACGTAGTGTACTACTGTAATAATTCCAACATTCTGTTGCTATTGTGGTAAATTCAGGTGTTTTGAGAATCTGCTTAAAATGCTGTGTGATGCTAATCATCTCCTGGTGAGCAATTTGTCTCTCTAGTAAATTACACCTCACAGTAAAAAGTGCTTTCTCCCAATTCCTGTGTAGTTTGTTATGATGTTTGTTGTAATATCATAAACCTTGAATAACACTATGGGAGTCATATGAAGTGCTACTAGTGATGTTGGAAGTGCTCCCAAGCAGCAGACAAATATCATGACACTACAAGAAAAAGTTGAATTGCTTGATATATACCTTAGATATAGGTCTGTGGCTGTGGTTGCCCAGTATTCAAGATAAATGAATCCAGCAAAAGGACTATTGTAAAGAAAATAAAATTCATGGTCAGGCACAGTGGCTCATGCCTGTAATCCCAGCACTTTGGGAGGCCAAGGCAGGCGGATCACTTGAGGTCAGGAGTTCGAGACCAGCCTGGCCAACATGGCAAAACCCCATTTCTACTACAAATACAAAAATTATGGCTGGGCATGGTGGCTCACATCTGTAATCCTAGCACTTTGGGAGACAGAGGCGGGTGGATCACCTGAGGTCGAGTTCGAGACCAGCCTGGCCAACATGGTGAAACCTCATCTCTACTAAAAATACAAAAATTAGCTGGGCATGGTGGTGGGCGCCTGTAATTCCAGCTACTTGGGAGGCTGAGACAGGAGAATCGGTTGAACCCAGGAGGCGGAGGTTGCAGTGAGCGAGATCATGCCATTGCACTCCAGCCTGGGCAACAGAGCAAAAACTCTGTCTCGAAAAAATAAAAATAAAAATACAAAAATTAGCTGGGCATGGTGGCGGGAACCTGTAATCCCATCTAGTCGGGAGGCTGAGGCAGGAGAATTGCTTGAACCCTGGAGGTGGGTTGCAGTGAGCCAAGATTGCACCGCTGCACTCTAGCCTGGGCAACAGAGGGAGACTCCATTTCAAAAAAAAAAAAAAAAAAGAAAGAAAAAGAAAATTCATCAATCTGTAGCTATAGCTATGCCAGTGTGTGAGAAAACTTTGCACCTTTTGCAAAATCCCTTTTTATGTCTTATTGAAAATCCAACTCTTTTTTTTTTTTTTTTTTTTTTTTTTTTTTGAGACGGAGTCTCGCTCTGTCGCCCAGGCTGGAGTGCAGTGGCGCTATCTCGGCTCACTGCAAGCTCTGCCTCCCGGGTTCACGCCATTCTCCTGCCTCAGCCTCTCCGAGTAGCTGGGACTACAGGCGCCCGCCACCACGCCCGGCTAATTTTTTGTATTTTTTTAGTAGAGACGGGGTTTCACCGTGGTCTCGATCTCCTGACCTCGTGATCCGCCCGCCTCGGCCTCCCAAAGTGCTGGGATTACAAGCGTGAGCCACCGCGCCCGGCCGAAAATCCAACTCTTATGTGGGCACAGGAATGCTGTGAGAAAGGCATACCTATAGAATATGATTTGAGAAAAAGTGAAGTCATTATATGATAACATAAAGCATAAGGAAGGTAAAGGACCTAAAGCTGGAAAATTTAATGCCAGCAAAGGATGGCTTGATGCTTATAGAAAGAGGTTTGACTTTAAAAATGTCAAGATGATAGGAGAAGCCAGCTGTTGCTGACCAAGAGGTAGCACACGAGTTCCCAGGCACCATTAAGAAAACCATTGCAGAGAAAAGATGTCTGCCTGAACAGGTTTTTAATGCAGATGAAAGTGCCTTATTCTGGAAAAAAAAGAGAAAAATCTACCACGAAAGATATTTTTTAGTAAGGAAGAGGAACAAGCAAGCACCAGGATTTAAAGTTGGAAGGGATAGGCTAACTCTACTGTTTTGTGCAAATGCACTCAGGTTTATGATGAGGACTGTCTTTATAAAGCTGCTAATCCCTGAGCCCTGAAGGGAAAAGATAAACAACAGCTGCTAGTCTCTTGGTTCTATAAGAAGGAGTGGATGAGAACCCGTTTTCTGGATTGAGTCCATAGATACTTTGTTCCTGAAGTTAGGAAATTCCTTGCCAGTAAGTGACTGCCTTTTAAAGTTTTTTTGATATTGGACAATCCCCCTGGCATCCCAGAACCCCATGAGTTCAACACCAAAGGCATTAAAGTGGTCAACTTGCCCCCAGTCACAAAGTTTGTAATTCAGCCTAAACATCGGGGTCATAAGGACCTTTAGGGCTCATTACACTTGGTATTTATGGAAAGGATTTTCAACACTGTGGAAGAGAATCTTGATAGAATATCATGCAAGTCTGGAACGATTACATTATTAAAGATGTCATCGTTGTTAGAGAAAAAGCTGTGAAAGCCATGAGGCCTGAAACAGTGCATTCCTGCTGAAGAAAACCGTGTCTATATGTGGAGCATGACTTCACAGGATTTATGACAGAACCAATCAAAGAAACATGGAAGAGATTGTGAATGTAGCAAAAAAGGTGGGAGAATGAAAGGTTTCAAGATAAGGGTTTCAGAGAAATCTAAGAGTGCATTAGCACAACAGAGTAATTAGCAGAACACATTTTGATGGAGATGAGTGCTTCTGAACACTGCCAGATGATAAGGAAGAAGACTTAGAAGAAGCAGCGCCAGAAAACAAATTGACATTAGACAATCTGGCAAAAGAGTTCCAATTATTCGAGACTGCTTTGACTTCTTTTAATGACATGGACCCTTCTGTAATATGGATGCTAAAACTAAAGCAGACAGTGGAACAAGGATTAGTACTGTATAGAAACATTTTCAGAGAAATGAAAAAGCAAAATGGCAGACAGAAATTACTATGTATTTCCATAAAGTTACATCATGTGTGCCTGCCTCTCCAGCCTCCCCATCCACTACCTCCACCTTTTCTGCCTTTGCCATACTTAAGACAACAAAACAAACACCTCTCCTCGCCCTCCGCTTCTTCAGCCTACTTAACATGAAGACAAAGAGGAAGCCTTTGTGATTATCTATTTCCACTCAATGAATAGTAAATATATTTTCTCTTATGATTTTCTTAATAACATTTTCTTTTCTCTAGGTTACTTTAAGAATTGTTAAGAGAAAAAGTGTAGTGGAGTTACATTTTTGGGGAGTCAAAACTTATACATAGATTTCCAAATGCATGGGGGATCAGCATCCCTAAGCACCACATGGTTCAAGGGTCACCTGTCTATGTAATTGCCAATGCTCAATTGTTTTTGATCTTCAAAAACTGGTTTCATATGGTTTAGAATAGTATCTAGGAGAGAAAGTGCTGGTTAATAAAACTGTTTCCCCAAGTGATTATATGTTTACCCTCCCACTGGTGAGATGAGAGTTTCTTTGGCTCTACATCTTTGTCAACATTTTATACTATCATATTTTTATACTTTTGCTGATATGGTACATGTGGAGCTATCTCGTTGTTTTAATTTGTATTTCACTTAATTACTACTGAGGTTTAGTATCTTTTCATTTCTTTGTGGACCATTCACATCCTTTCCTTTGAAATTGGTGTTCATGATTTTGCTCAGTTTTCTATTGCAGTGTTTAGGAAACTTAGTCTTGTTTTGTTTTGTTTGAGATGGAATCTCACTCTGTTGCCAGGCTGGAGTGCAGTGGTGCGATCTCAGCTTACTGTAATCTCTGCTTCCTGGGTTCAAGCTATTCTCCTGCTTCAGCCTCCCGAGTAGTTGGGATTACAGGCATGCGCCACCACACCCAGCTATTTTTGTATTTTTAGTAGAGACGGAGTTTCACCATGTTGGCCAGGATGGTCTCGATCTCCTGACCTTGTGATCCGCCCGCCTCGGCCTCTCAAAGTGCTGGGATTACAGGCGTGAGCCACTGTGCCCGGCCAGGATGCTGACTCTTACTGGAATATGAATTGCTTGGTCCAGGTTAATAAATATTTATTGACCCAATCCTTGGCTTTAGATCAGCTTATATAAAGATGAGTAAGATGGATGGACTCTTACCTCAGTCTATATTTAGTAAAGGTTAAACTTAATTGGAAGCTCCATAGTTCTATTTCTTTCCTCCATTCAAATATAGATTAGCTACACTATTTATAACTTTACCTTTCTGATTCATTTTACTCATTTGTAAGATAATCAGCTTTGACTAGTTAATATCTAGTTTCCCTTTTACCAGTGTATGTAATTCATCTAATATTTTTTCTTGTTGGTTTTTGAAACTTAGAAATATGTTACTTTTATTATAGTGGTAAATATAAATAATTGGGTTTTTTTTTCCTTTTTCATCAAAAAATATTGGGTTTTGCTTCTGTAAGGTGTAATTTAAGTCACTTCTCCAAGGACCCCTCTTTTAGATGTTTTTCCCAGACAGATATTACTACCTTTGATTTTAAAAATTCTTAAAATGCTATTAAACCTATACACTCCATCCTAATATATATGAATTATTCTTCCTCAGAGTGAAGATACACAACAGCAAATCATCAGGGAGACTTTCCATTTGGTATCTAAGAGAGATGAAAATGTTTGTAATTTCCTAGAAGGAGGATTGTAAGTAAAGCATTTCATAGACATTTCTAAGCTTTGACTATGTGATTAAAATATATACTGTTTAATCAGTTTATGGCAAAAGTTTTCTAATTTTGATTAATTGGATTAGGTGAATTAATTGCCACCTATGTTAGCTATAAATCTAACTTAAAGAATTATTTTTTAAAGATATGCAATCTTTTTTCCTCTTAAAAATTTCGGAAGGGAATTTTATATAAAGGTAATATATTAAATCATAAAAATTCCAACATTACAGGGAAGTATAAAATGTAAAATAAGAATCTCTCAAACTTAGTCCTTCTACCCAATTTCTTGTGTATCCTTCTAGAAAATTGTTTGTATTGACTAACATATAAAGTATGTTTTATGTGTTGACTAACATACAACCTTAAAATTTTTATTTATGAGATCACACTTGGAATGCTCATTTGCATGTTGCTGGTTCTCAGTATTTTCAAAAGCTTTGCATATAAATACATCTAGGACAAGCTTATTCTTTTTAGTGACTACAGAGTATTCCTTTGTGTGAATGTTCATAAAAATTAGACTACATTCTTTATTTTACTATTACAAGACTGAAGTCTGTTTTTCCAATATACCTAATTCAGCTAATCAATTTTTCTATTTTTAAAGTGAATAAGAATATTGCCAAATATTACAAATAAATACTTTTAAACTAATAGCTTCCATGAAAACAGTGTTGTCAAACATAAATCACTCAGAGAAACTTAGAATTTTCTGTATTTTACTGTGTATGATGGATGAGAAATACTCTGGATAACAGGGAATCCATGGTCATAAGTTACTTTTTATCATGTGGAACACTTAACTTCGGTTTCCTGAAAGATTATATCATGCTGTCCTTAAATGTCCCATACATACTTATAAATTTTGCTGTTAACTCAAGGCTTCTAATTGAACAATTGAGACAAGTGTACCTGATTCTGTTTTTGAATTTTACTTGTGCTTATTTAACTTTAGTTGTCTTTGACATTACTATCATTTCCTCTCATCCTAGCCTCTTGATTTCTTATCGCCTAGGAAACTTACCACTCAGCACAGTGCACTGCATGTAAGAACCTGATTCATCTAACTAGGGTGCTATTTGAATTAGAAATTGTGGCTTGAAATTGTGATTGTTCTTTTTTAACTTTACAAAAAATAGAAAGCAAATATCGCAGCAGAGAGGAGGCCTCGCATCTAGTTTAATCCTAGTTTTGTCACTAACCAGCTGATTTCCTTGGACAGGTTACTTAAATTCTCAGGCCTCAGTTTTCTCCTCTATAAAATGAGTTATTTGGACTAACAGGATTTCTCAATCCTGTGGTTTTATATGATGTATTACATTCTGTACAGGAATTTTTATCAGTATTATACTATAGCTTAAAGATAAGATTGTTTATATATATATATATATATTTTTTTTTTTTTTTTTTTTTTTTTTTTTGGGACAGAGTCTCGCTCTGTTGCCCAGGCTGGAGTGCAGTGGCGCAGTCTCGGCTCACTGCAAGCCCTGCCTCCCAGGTTCACGGCGTTCTCCTGCCTCAGCCTCTCCGAGTAGCTGAGACTACAGGCGCCCGCCACCACACCCGGCTAAGTTTTTGTATTTTTGGTAGAGACGGGGTTTCACCGTGGTCTCGATCTCCTGACCTCGTGATCCGCCCGCCTCGGCCTCCCAAAGTGCTGGGATTACAAGCATGAGCCACCGCGCCCGGCCAAGATTATATTTTAAAGGCAAAGTATGTACTTGCCACATTAATATTTTGCTTGCTTTTAATAGCATTATTGGCCTTTTTGAAATTTATATTCTTCAGAAGTTTGCTCTCCTTTTAAATAAAGCAAAAGTTTTAAGATAATCACTAAATCGCTGATTCAGAATGAAGTAAAGCCTCCAATTTGTGTTCTTTTTGCCTCTTTCAAGGAACAATTGCTGTCATAGTCTATAAATACACTCTCAGAATCTTTAAATTGCATGTAGATATTTTTAAATTAAACATCTTCTCTAGAAGAGTATCTAGCATATAGGAAATTTTTATTCTTGTCAAAGATCATTTCTCCTTTTGCTATTAGAAGACATAGAAGTAGTATATACCTTGAGAAGCTGTTTCTACAGAACTTATAAGTTTAGTATTATTTTTACTGTGTAAGAAATAGATGCTGGCCAGGTGTGGTGGCTCACGCCTGTAATCCTAGCATTTTGGGAGGCCTAGGCGTGCAGATCTCCTGAGCTCAGGAGTTTGAGACCAGCCTGGGCAACATGGTGAAACCCCATCTCTACTAAAAGTACAAAAATCAGCCAGGTGTGGTGGTGTGCACCTGTAATCCCAGCTACTTTGGTGGCTGAGGCAGGAGAATTGCTTGAAGCCAGGAGGCAGAGGCTGCAGTGAGCTGAGATAGCACCACTGCACTCCAGCCTGGGTGACAGAGTGAAACTCTGTCTCAGAAAGAAAGAAAGAAAGAAAGAGAGAGACAGAGAGAGAGACACAGAGAGACAGAGAAAGAGAGAAAGAGAAGGGAGGGAGAGAGGGAAGGAAGGAACGAAGGAAGGAAGGAAGGGAGGGAGGGAGGGAGGGAAAGATGCCATTTTCCTATATTCTGTTGGGATGGATGTTAATTTAATTTTGGTTACATATAGCCTTGATTGTAAATTATGTAAGTGTTTCGGGGTCTTTTAAGAAGGTGAATTCATTATTGTAAACTTAACTATGAAATAGCTAAACTATATTTAGAAAAATATAAGATGTTTGGAATGATTCCTAAATTACTATTTTTAAAATACTAAAATTCCAGTCATTATAAATAAGAGTATTTCATGAAAGAGTTTAGTATCTTAGCTCAGTTTTCTTGCATTTATATTTCAAAACAATGTAATTTTAGAAGAGATCTTGATGGTAAACCTATCCAAAACTTAAGAAGTGTCATTCTTCTTTTTTTTCTGGTTGATAATCAGGCTTAAGCTGTGTAACTTACTGTGATGTATGGAGTTAAATCTAGTAAGCACTTACAAATGCCCCATGATCTAATTTCTGCCTACTTCTCTGACTTTATCATTTACTAATCCTTTCTTATCTACTGGCCTTTTTTCTCTTCCCTGAACATACATACTTTGTTCTTGATGAAATGGCCTTTTATTACTTACTATCTTAGCTTGAAATGCTCTTTTCTAAATTTTTTCCAAGCCAACTCCTTATCATTAGATCTCAGCTTAAATGCCACTCTTGCTTAATATTCAGCCTGAAGTAGGGAACCCATCAATATATCATCATTGTATTTTGATTCTCAGTGTAACACTTGCCACTATCTGATGATGTTCTGATGTGTGTGTGTGTTGCTCCTTCCCCACTACCAGTGCTTGGCACATAGTAGTTACTCAGAGAATAGTTTAATGAATGAATGAATGAACTGAAATTAAGCACTGGCTTCTTTTACTTGATATTTCTGAAGAAAACAGCCATCTTAGTTTACCTAGTCTCTGAATAAGTTCACTTAAATGCTTTGCCATTGAATGTCACCTTTCGTTTGACAAGTGGTTTTTAAACAAATTGTCAGTTTGCTTGAGCTAATGAAAATGATTTGCATTTTGTTTCCAATAACATTACAATTTTTTTGTCATTTAGATTAATTGGAGGATCTGACAACAAACTGATTTATAGACATTACGCAACGTTATATTTTGTCTTCTGTGTGGACTCTTCAGAAAGCGAACTTGGCATTTTAGATCTAATTCAAGTAAGTTAACACTTGCTTCTTACTATCTTAAATAACAGTTTGACACTTAAATTTTTAAAAACATATATTCTAAATTTTCTAAAATGATGTTAGTAAGAAATAAAGCGTTTCATGATAGATGCTGTGTTGGTTAAAGAGGTCAGAGGACATAGAAACAAGCAAACATTTGATCTGATTAAAACTGTCATAACTAGTTTAATCATGACGTTTTATCTTGCTCATGTAAGTTACAACAAGGAGCTCAAGACTCATGGGTTTCTTAACACATGTATCCAAAACTAACCCTAAAACCTACCTCTCCCTGTCTCCTGAAAATCTTTCATAATGTCCCTGGAACTCAAGGTCAGTCATCAGCAAATTTCTTTTTATCTTCAGCCTCTTCTGTTAATATTACTTTACATTTTGCTCTAAATTAAATCTTGCTTCCCTGGTGATACTACCTGCAACCCTTTCAAGTAGTGGCCATTTTCTCTCCTGCTTCTTTTCTGCCTTTGAGCCTGGAGGTATACTCTTAGCTTCTCATTGCATTTTCCAGACCGTTCTTTCTTCTCAAACACCTCCAAATTTTATCTTATCAGACTATACCACCTTCTATCCATTTAGTTATAGTCATCACTCATCTCCATCTGTCATTCATTGGAGATTTTGTTAAGAATTGTGAAGGGTCCGAGATTTGCTTTACTTGCAAGCTAAGAAGTTAACCTGCCATAATTTCATGGACGCTGGTAGAAGGCAGGAGATGTCTGGGCCAGAGACAAAGGACCTTATTACTAATAGCAAAAACATTAGCTAAAGTGACAGCATTTGCTTGCACGAATTTTCTAATTCTCAAGGGGTGATATGAAGAGGTCCAGATGATACCTGCACACAGAGTGGATTAAATGACAGATGAGGAACGCCAAGCTTAGGGAACTGGAATCTTTTATAATGGATACTAAGCATGTCTGCCCTTGTTTGGAAGGAAGAGACTGTCTCTTCCAAGAGTGTAAGGAAACCTATCCTTTGCTGTGGAAGAAGACACTGTCTATTTTCCAGGGCTGTTTGATATACAAGCATGCTTAAAAAGCCCAGAACAAAGACAGTCAATGCCTCTGCTCACAATATATGTGGAAACACAAGATCCATGTAAAATTGTCTCCTAATAGATTTTGGTTCTTGGTTCACTGGCATTCATTCCAGTACTGCTTGTTTTGTAATTCTTGGTGATTCCATTGTTCATATGTATAATTCTCCCAATACCCTGGTGTCTTCAAAATCTGAAACTCCTCTCTTCCAATAAATTTTCCCCTCCACTCCCTCTCACTATGTACCCATTTCTAGATTTTATCCTTGTCTAAACTGTAACCCCTCCATAATCTCAATTTCACAGTTTTGAAGTCTTTAGACCTATTGTAACCCTCAGTTTTAGAAATGTATCATTTTTTTCACTCTGATTTTACTGATGCCTTACTTTCCTTATCCAGCTTAAATTTCATAGTCATGATAGTGATATAGCCTTGTGTACACTGAACTCCTTGCCCACACCCATACATCTGAACATACCTAGAGGAAAAAAAAAAGTAACTATATTTACCAGTCTCACTTTAAATTAATGATCCCTTAGCTCAGTGAGTCCTTTATGCTACCCAAGAATCGTTTTCTGTTTCCCCAGTCCGTTTACTCTCCCATACCTCTAGATGACTACTCATACAGTCTCCTCTCTCCTAAAATATCTAACACTTCTAGCACCTTGCTTCCCAGTGCACAGATAAAATTGGCTTTTGAAGTTAGCAAGAAGGTGGCATGGTTTGAGCTCTAGTTGGTGTTACAGAATAGACAAGAAATTAACCCAAGCAGACAACTTAGGTAACAAATTCTTAGTACTGTGGCTAAGGCTTTAAAAATAAAAACATTGTGGCCAGCTGTGGTAGTTGACACCTGTAATCCTAGCACTTTGGAAGGCTGAGCTGAGCAGATCACTTGAGCCCAGGAGTTCGAGACCAGCCTGGGCAACCCCATCTCTACAAAAATTAGCCAGGTATGCTGTTCTGCACCTGTAGTCCCAATCACTCGGGAGGCTGAGGCGGGAGCCAGGGAGGATGGCTTGTAGTGAGCTGAGATTGTGCCGCTCACTCCAGCCCAGGTAACAGAGTGAGACTCTGTCTCAAAAAAATAGAAATAAAAACATTGTTAATAAAATAAAAAAGGAGATAAATGATAAATTGATCTCTTTGTATGCCATGCTACTCTTAAATCTATAATTCTTAAACTGGGTTTTTGGGAGGAGCTGGGTGTGGAAGTTAAATGAAACCACAAGGTAATCATGGCACATATTCCTGGTATATGTTTTTTCTTTGTTTCGAAGATTGGTGGCAGTGAGGAAATGAACGTAAACATGTATATATTATGAGGTAGAATACAAATTTTTCATGATATTTAAAGCTCTAAGTGGAGACTTGAAAGAAATTTTGAGCTTGAGGTAAAGGTGCCCCGAGATCCCTTGGGTATATGTTCACTTTCCTCCTGGGGCCTACTTGAGAAACACTGCTAAGTTATGTTTTGCTTTCTCAAGGCTTTTCTAGTAAAGAAAAAGAAGCCAAATCTTACTTTTGATGACATCGAAGGGTTGATCAGGACTATATATTGCATTGCCTTGTAACTTTGTTTATTCTTACATTTCTTAGTTTATCCTACCTAGGGGAATAGTTAATTCATTTTATCATTATGTCAAGAGAGCATTATATTTTTACAGAAAAAAAATTAATATAGAACTGTGCTTTCTATTTCTCTGTTACCCATGACTGAAGAGAGTGGTAGACATGCACACTATGTTCCAAAACACTGTTTTTATTTACCTGAGCCTAGCCACTAGAATTATAGGAAGAAAAACAGGAGAAAGTGTACCATTTCAAATTTAGTCTCTTACTGAAGGGAAATACTGCTATTAAGAAAGACCAAAACAAATGTGTCTTTTCCTAGAGGTAAATCAGAAGTATTTTATGCTTGCGTCCTGAGATTAAGTCATCACCATTGATTATTATTTTGATGCTGTTGTTGATCTTCTTATGAGAAAGTAGTTCTGTCTCCAAAGGGGATTAGATGGGGAGTTTTCAAAGAACAAACATGCTGTTAATATATCATATCCAAAGTAAATTCTGTCATGTACTCATGGAAAGTGGAAACTATCTTTTGTGTTTTGCAAAATTTTTTATCCATGCTTCACACGTTGATTATTTGTTTTGATATTAGATAACATACAGAAGAAAGGATTTCAGGAGGACTTTGTCATTTTCCGATTACTAAAGTAGGCTAGAGCCGTTTTTACAATACCCCTGAGTTACCACATGCTGATGTATTGTGTCACAAAACAGAAGAGTTCTGTAATTCACCTTATAGGTACTATGTCTGTCACTACCAGGAACATGTTGGAAGTTCTGTGGTTGTGATCTTTCCCCTTCAGTTACCACAGTTCATCAAATACTGAAGAGGGAGTGTACTGAGCATACCTGAGTCAGTCGCTTTAAAAACATCAGTTGAGTAAACAAAGATGGAAGTGCGTAGCTTATTGTTCCTGCTTCTGTTTCATCAAATAGCTATTCAGAGAGAACTGATTTTCTTAATTTGTTCATCCTCTAGTTTTGAGAAAGGCAATTTTAATGTAAAAAGTAAAAGTGGAAAATTATAAACCAAGAGAGTTTACATCAAAACCTCTTGGTCTTGCATATTCTTTTAGAGAACAGAGCAAGAAAACTCAACATGTAACTATTAAACCTATGCTTACAATTTTGATATTTTAAATATTACAGTGATACCATTCATATAACTGGAAGCATATATTTTAATGCAGAGAGTTAGTGTCTCTAAGGTATGCATATGTTGTCCCAAATATGACTTTGTATCTTGTATAAAATCTGGGAGAAGGCATTATTAGTAAATTCGATATGGAATTTACACCACTATTCCACCAGTACTGAATTTACGTCAGTAGTCCACAGAATTTACACCAGCTACCCAAACGAACGATCAGTTTTTGTTTTCTTTTGTTTCTTTTTAAAAATTCCTTGTAAGTTTGGAAAAAAGGGGTGGACTTTTTTTTATTGATATATACCATTTTAGTGTGATATTAACTGCTATGTATGCCATATATGCTAGAGTTAATAGCTAGCTTTTTAAGGAGTCCTTTCTGTTGTAGCATATTATTATTGGAAGTGTTAAAATATTTACAGGATGAGAATAGAAGTTTATTAAATATTAATATTGGGTTGAGTTATTTATAAGCAGTCGTATTGTCCTTAATTAGTTTATTATGCCAAGCTGATAATGGAGGCATATAAATTCACTGGATAATTCCAAATTTCTGTTATAGTTTTCTGTACCACATGTAACAGTAATCAGAGCATCTGTCTTATTCAGTTGTAGCTAGATAAAAAAACGACAAAATTGAGAACTAAAAGCTAAACTTTTCTTTAGGTTTAGAAAGATACATTGTGACCATGTTGTTAGAATGTATATTTAAACTGGAGCTCCATATATAGTATTTGTTATTATTATAGTACTGTTAAACTACCTTTTGAGGAATTATTTTATTCGTGGCTATGAATGCTAATTTAGTATGATGTTGAGCAAGTTATTTATTCTTTATAGACCTTAATTTTTTTTTTAACTGTAAAGTATGCTTATTTCAACATGTTGCCTACAGACATGAGGTTGTTAGAAAGACCTGTGAATTAAAGCTATCTATTATCTTGTAGTGGTTAAAAGCATTTAGCTCTGCCGTATACTAGCTATGTAATTTTGGGCAAGTTATGTAACCTCTTTGACCCTAACTTTCCTCATCCACAAAGCAGGGATAATAATAATAACACCAATTCACAGAGTAGGTGTGAGCATTAAAAAAAGAAATTTCATGTGAAACCCGTGACTAAATGTTAATCATGTTAACATGTCAGTGGTTTTTAGCTAACATCATTAAAGCATGTATTTGTAAGAAAGGCATATAAAATATTATTTTGTTAGTACACAAACTGAATTAAGTAAATATGTTTTTTTTAATCTGACTTTCTCATTGTTAGAAGCATTTGTGAATCTTTTTATCCTATATGTTGTTTGATGGCTCGGAATGAATTTTATACGACACATTTAGGTGATAAGAAATAGTCTTCATTAGGGAAATTTATAAGCCAAGAATACTTAAGTGAAGAAAGGTCTCTGATCTTCCCAGCATCACCTAGCAAATTATGGTGAGGTAGGTACTGCTGACCAACTGAATATAGAGTGGTGTGCGGATGAAGGCCCACCCAATTATCGTTCTCATGTATCATGATGGTAGGCCTGAAAGAACACTTGGTGGTGGGCTGACAGATACACTGTTTAAGCCTTGGGCTATGCAGTTTTGGGTACCACCTGTTTTTTAAAATTGCCTGGGAAAACCAACTGTCCAGCAGTTGGAAATTGTGGGAATTTGCAACTCTCCTGTTGGAGATGAACTAACTCCTGGTCCCAGAGGAAGATGAGTTTCTGGTTCAGTTCCTTCTGCTGGAGCAAGAGGGATCCCTGGCCTAGTGAGCTTATTTTCCAGGCACTGAAGTGAATGCCCAGGATCATTTTAGGAAAATTCTGCCTCCTACATTACACTGTATTACCAGGTTATTTAAAACTTTCTGTTTTCAATAGGATTTGTTTCTCATGTATTTTTGGGCAACCCCCAGTTTTTTAAAAAATAGTTTGGGTCAGATTGTTAGGGTTGTGCAGGATTCCTAAAATTATTTTCCTGTGTTATTTTCATACTTGAGAAGTCTAATTTCCAGCAATTGCAAATACAATAATTCTCAGTTATTTACATTGGTATTTATTTTTGACAAATCCTGGTATCAAATTTGATGATA
The DNA here is from genome assembly GCF_006542625.1 of Nomascus leucogenys. Classification (NCBI taxonomy): domain Eukaryota; kingdom Metazoa; phylum Chordata; class Mammalia; order Primates; family Hylobatidae; genus Nomascus; species Nomascus leucogenys. The sequence continues at coordinate 123,859,583 of NC_044382.1, forward strand.
ACTGCTTTTCTAATTTACATGTTTCATTGATGTCTTAGCACTTCTTTTAGGAGGCATCATGGTGTCAAGTTTAGAGTGTCAGGGTGTTAGAGTCGGGTAGTATGGATTTGAATGTTGGCTCTGTCACCTAACAGTTACATAACTTTAGGCAATTACTTAACCTCATCTGTCGCCAGTTTTCTTTTTTTAAGTGCTGATATTCATACTTATCTCACCAGCATTGTTGTAAGAATTAGAACTAATTTATATAAACACGACCAGCAAATGGTCTAGAATATAGTAGACACGCTTTTCTTAGTTACTTCACAGTAGTGAAGGAAGTAGTTTAGAACTCAAGTGATTAAAGTCAGAATTTTGGAGCTGGAAGTGACTTAAAATTTATTTTCTTCCCTTCAATGTAGGTTTAAGAGAAAAACTCAGGTTATGTTGGTCTTTTTCTTTGATTTAAGGTAAATTCATCATGTCCTAATGTAGAATGATTGGTTTTCAGGAAGGAACTGGACATGGTGGAGAGACTCCCCAAATTTAACATTAACCACAGTACAGCTATTAACCCAAGAAATTAACATTGATACACTACTATATAATCTGTAGGCCTGTTTACAATTTGCCACTTGTCCCATTAATGTCCTTTTTCTCATTCTGGATGTAATTCACACATTCCATTTAGCTGTCATGTCTTCTTAATCTCCTTTACTGTGTAACAATTCATTAACTTTGTCTTTCATTCATGACTTTCATATACTGATCCTTTTGACGAGTACTAGCCAGTTATTTTGCTATTCCCCAATTTGGGTTGTTGGATACTTCTTAATGATTTAGATTGTGCATTTTTGGCAAGAATACCACAGAAATGATGTTATGTCCATAGTGCATCATATCAAGAGGTATATGATGTCCATTTGTTCCACTACTTGTGATATTTGTGATGATCACTTGGTTAAGGTCGAGTCCAACAGGTTTATGCACATAAAGTTTCATTTTCCCATGGTGCTAGTATTTTATGGGGAATATTTGAGACTATATAAATATACTTTTTCTAATCATATATTTGTTAATTCATCTTAATATCTATTGATCATTCTTACCTAAAAGAATTATTAATATTTGTGCTGTTTACCAAATGATGGGGGTTTTTTTCTATCATGCCTTCAATATTTAATAGTTGAAATTCTCCTGTGAGGAAAAGCTTTGTAATATATATATATATATTTTTTATTATACTTTAAGTTCTGGGATACATGTGTAGAAGGTGCAGGTTTGTTACATAGGTATACACGTGCCATGGTGGTTTGCTGCACCCATCAACCCGTCATCTACATTAGGTAGATGTAGGATAGCATTATCTTCTAATGCTATCCCTCCCCTAGCCCTCCACCCGCTGACAAGTCCCAGTGTGTGATGTTCCCCTCCCTGTGTCCATGTGTTTTCATTGTGCAGCTCCCACTTATGAATGAGAACATGCAGTGTTTGGTTTTCTGTTCCTGTGTTTGTTTGCTGAGAATGATGGTTTCCAGCTTCATCCATGTCCCTGTAAAGGACATGAACTCATCCTTTTTATGGCTGCATAGTATTCCGTGGTGTATGTGTGCCACATTTTCTTTATCCACTCTATCATTGATGGGCATTTAGGTTGGTTCCAAGTCTTTGCTATTGTGAACGGTGCTGCAGTAAACATATGTGTGCATGTGTCTTTATAGTAGAATGATTTATAATCCTTTAGAATGATTTATACCGAGTAATGGGATTGCTAGGTCAAATGGTATTTCTGGTTCTAGATCCTTGAGGAATCACCACACTGTCTTCCACAGTGGTTGAACTAATTTACACTCCCACCAACAGTGTAAAAGCGTTCCTATTTCTTCACATCCTCGCCAGCATCTGTTGTTTCCTTTTTAATGATCGCCATTCTGACTGGAGTGAGATGGTGTCTCATTGTGGTTTTGATTTGCATTTCTATAATGACCAGTGATGATGAGGTTTTCTTCATATGTGTTGACCACATAAATGTCTTCTTTTGAGAAGTTTCTGTTTATATCCTTTGCCCACTTTTTGTTGGGATTGTTTGCTTTTACCTTGTAAATTTGTTTAAGTTCCTTGTAGATTCTGGATATTAGCCCTTTGTCAGATGGATAGATTGCAGAAATTTTCTCCCATTCTGTAAGTTGCCTGTTCACTCTGATGATAGTTTCTTTTGCTGTGCAGAAACTCCTTAGTTTAATTAGATCCCATTTGTCAATTTTGGCTTTTGTTGCAATTGCTTTTGGTGTTTTAGTCATGAAGTCTTTGCCCATGCCTATGTCCTGAACGGTATTGCCTAGGTTTTCTTCTAGGGTTTTTATGGTTTTGGGTCTTATGTTTAACTCTTTAATCCATCTTGAGTTAATTTTTGTATAAGGCGTAAGGAAGGGGTCCAGTTTCAGTTTTCTGCATATGGCTAGCCAGTTTTCCCAACACCATTTATTAAACAGGGATCTTTTTGCCATTTCTTGTTTTTGTCAGATTTGCCAAAGATCAGATGGTTGTAGATGTGTGGCATTATTTCTGAGGCCTCTGTCCTGTTCCATTGGTGTGTATGGCACCAGTTTTGGCACCAGTACCATGCTGTTTGGGTTACTCTAGCCTTATAGTGTAGTTTGAAGTCAGGTATCATGATGTCTCCAGCTTTATTCTTTTTGTTTAGGATCGTCTTGGCTCTACAGGCTCTTTTTTGGTTCCATCTGAAGTTTAAAGTACTTTTTTCTAATTCTGTGAAGAAAGTCAATGGTAGCTTGATGGGGATAGCATTGAATCTACAAATTACATTGGACAGGATGGCCATTTTCACGATATTGATTCTTCCTTTCCATGAGCATGGAACGTTTTTCCATTTGTTTGTGTTCTCTCTTATTTCCTTCAGCAGTAGTTTGTAATTCTCCTTGAAGAGGCCCTTCACATCCCTTGTAAGTTGTATTCTTAGGTATTTGATTCTCTTTGTAGCAATTGTGAATGGGAGTTCACTCATGATTTGGCTCTGTTTGTCTGTTATTGGCGTATAGGAATGCTTGTGACTTTTGCACATTGGTTTTGTATCCTGAGACTTTGCTGAAGTTACTTATCAGCTTCAGGAGATTTTGGGCTGAGAGTATGGGGTTTTCTAAATATACAATCATGTCATCTGCGAACAGAGACAGTTTGACTTTCTCTCTTCCTATTTGAATACCCTTTATTTCTTTCTCCTGCCTGATTGCCCTGGCCAGAACTTCCAATACTGTGTTGAATAGGAGTGGTGAGAGAGGGCATCCTTGTCTTGTGCCGGTTTTCAAAGGGAATGCTTCCAGCTTTTGCCCATTGAGTATGATATTGGCTGTGGTTTTGTCATAAATAGCTCTTATTATTTTGAGATATGTTCCATCTATACGTAGTTTATTGAGAGTTTTTAGTATGAAGGGGTGTTGAATTTTATCAAAGGCCTTTTCTGCATCTGTTGAAATAATCGTGGTTTTTGTCACTGGTTCTGTTAATGTGATGGATTACGTTTATTGATTTGCATATGTTAAACCAGCCTTGCATCCCAGGGATGAAGCCGACTTGATTGTGGTGGATAAGCTTTTTGATGTGCTGCTGGATTTGGTTTGCCAGTATTTTATTGAGGATTTTCGCATCAATGTTCATCAGGAATATTGGCCTAAAATTCTCTTTTTTTCTTGTGTCTCTGTCAGGCTCTGGTATCATATCAGGATGATGATGGCCTCAGAAAGTCAGTTAGGGAGGAGTCCCTCTTTTTCCATTGATCGGAATAGTTTCAGAAGGAATGATACCATCTCCTCTTTGTACCTCTGGTAGAATTCGGCTGTCAATCTGTCTGGTCCTGGGCTTTTTTTGGTTGGTAGGCTATTAATTACTGCCTCAATTTCAGAACTTCTTATTGGTCTGCTTCAGAGATTCGACTTCTTCCTGGTTTAAGTCTTGGGAGGGTGTGTGTGTTCAGGAATCTATCCATTTCTTCTAGATTTTCTAGTTTATTTGCGTAGAGGTGTTTATAGTATTATCTGATGGTAGTTTGTATTTCTGTGGGATCAGTAGTGGTATCCCCTTTATAATTTTTTATTGTGTCTATTTGATTACTCTCTTTTCTTCTTTATTAGTCTGGCTAGTGGTCTATATATTTTGTTAGTCTTTTCAAAAAACCACCTCCTGGAGTCACTGATTTTTTTGAAGGGTTTTTCGTGTCTCTGTCTCCTTCAGCTCTGCTCTGATCTTAGTTATTTCTTGTCTTCTGCTAGCTTTTGAATTTGTTTGCTGTTGCTTCTCTAGTTCTTTTAATTATGATGTTAGGGTGTCAATTTTAGTTGTTTCCCCGCTTTCTCCTGTGGGGATTTTAGTGCTATAAATTTCCACTGAAACACTGCTTTAGCTGTCTCCCAGAGATTCTGGTACATTGTATCTTTGTTCTCATTGGTTTCAAAGAACTCATTTATTTCTACCTTAATTTCATTATTTACCCAGTAGTCACTCTGGAGCAGGTTGTTCAGTTTCCATGTAGTTGTACGGTTTTGAGTGAGTTTCTTAATCCTGAGTTCTAATTTGATAGCACTGTGGTCTGAGAGTCTGTTCATTATGATTTCTGTTCTTTTGTATTTGCTGGGGAGTATTTTACTTCCAATTATGTGGTCAATTTTAGAATAAGTGTGATGTGGTGCTGAGAAGAATGTATATTCTGTTGATTTGGGGTGGAGAGTTCTGTAGATGTCTATTAGGTCCCCTTGGTCCACAGCTGAGTTCGAGTCCTGAATATCCTTGTTAATTTTCTGTCTTGTTGATCTAATATTGACAATGGGGTGTTAAAGTCTCCCACTATTATTATGTGGGAGTCTAAATCTCTTTATGTTTCTAAGAACTTGCTTTATGAATCTGGGTGCTCCTGTATTGGCTGCATATATATTTAGGAAAGCTAGCTCTTCTTGTTGCGTTGATTTATCATTATGTAATGCCCTTCTTCGTCTTTTTGGATCTTTGTTGGTTTAAAGTCTGTTATATCGGAGACAAGGATTGCAACCCCTGCTTTTTTTTTTTGCTTTCCATTTTCTTGGTAAATATTCCTCCATCCCATTATTTTGAGCCTGTGTGTCTTTGCACGTGAAAGGGTCTTCTGAGTACAGCACACTGATGGGTCTTGACCGTTTATCCAGTTTGCCCGTCTGTGTCTTTTAATTAGGGTATTTAGCCTGTTTACATTTAAGGTTAATATTGTTTTGTGTGAATTTGATCCTGTCATTATGGTGCTAGCTGGTTATTTTGCCCGTTAGTTGACTCAGTTTCTTCATAGTGTCCATGGTCTTTGCAATTTAGTATGTTTTTGCAATGGCTGGTACCGATTTTTGTTTTCCATATTTAGTGCTTCCTTCAGGAGCTCTTGTAAGGCAGGCCTGGTGGTGACAAGATCCCTCAGCATTTGCTTGTCTGTAAAGGGTTTTATTTCTCCTTCACTTATGAAGCTTAGCTTGGCTGGATATGAAATGCTGGGTTGAAAATTCTTTAAGAATGTTGAATGTTGGCCTCCACTGTTTTCTGGCTTACAAGCCAGAAGGGTTTCTACAGAGAGATCTGCTGTTAGTCTGATGGGCTTCCCTTTGTGGGTAACCCAGCCTTTCTCTCTGGCTACCCTTAACATTTTTTCCTTCATTTCAACCTTGGTGAATCTGACGATTATGTGTCTTGGGGTTGCTTTTATCGAGGAGTAGCTTTGTGTTCTCTGTATTTCCTGAATTTGAATGTTGGCCTGCCTTGCTAGGTTGGGGAATTTCTCCTGGATAATATCCTGAAGAATGTTTTCCAGCTTGGCTCCATTCTCTCTGTCACTTTCAGGTACACCAATCAAACGTAGATTTGGTCTTTTCACATAGTGTCATATTTCTTGGAGGCATTGTTTGTTCCTTTTCATTCTTTTTTTCTCTAATCTTGTCTTCAAGCTTTATTTCATTAAGTTGAGCTTTGATCTCTGATATCCGTTCTTCTGCTTGATTGATTCGGCTATTGATACTTGTGTGTGTTTCATGAAGTTCTCGTGCTGTGTTTTTCAGCTCCATCAGGTCATTTGTCTTCCTCTCTAAACTGGTTATTCTAGTTAGCAATTCCTCTAACCTTTTTTCAGCGTTCTTAGCTTCCTTGCATTGGGTTAGAACATGCTCCTTTAGCTCAGAGGAGTTTGTTATTACCCACCATCTGAAGCCTACTTCTGTCAATTCATCAAACTCATTCTCCTTCCAGTTTTGTTCCCTTGCTGTCGAGGAATTGTGGTCCTTTGGAGGAGAAGAGGCATTCTGGTTTTTGGAATTTTCAGACTTTTTGCACTGGTTTTTCCTCATCTTTGTGGATTTATCTACCTTTGGCCTTTCATGTTGGTGATCTTCAGATGGGGTTTTTGTGTGGACATCCTTATTGTCCTTGTTGATGCTATTCCTTTCTGATTGTTAGTTTTCTTTCTAACAGGCCCCTCTGCTGCAGGTCTTCTGGAGCTTGCTAGAGGTCCACTCCAGACCCTGTTTGCCTGGGTATCAGCAGAGGAGACTGCAGAACAGCAAAGATTGTTGCCTGTTCCTTCCTCTGGAAGGTTCATCCCAGAGGGGCACCCACCAGATGCCAGCCAGAGCTCTCCTGTGTGAGATGTCTGTTGACCTGTGCTGGGAGGTGTCTCCCAGTCAGGAAGCATGGGTTCGGGGACCCACTTGAGGAGGCAGTCTGTCCCTATGAGAGCTCAAGCACTATGCTGGGAGATCCACTGCTCTCTTCAGAGCTGGCAGGCATGAACGTTTAAGTCTGCTGAAGCTGCGCCCACAGCCACCCCTTCTCCCAGGTGCTCTGTCCCAGGGAGATGGGAGTTTTATCTATAAGCCCCTGACTGGGGCTGTTGCCTTTCTTTCAGAGATGCCCTGCTCAGAGAGGAGTAATCTAGAGAGGCAGTGTGGCCACAGCGGCTTTGCCATGTTGTGGTGGGCTCCACCCAGTTTGAACTTCCAGGTGGCTTTGTTTACACTGTGAGGGGTAAACCGCCTACCGAAGACTCAGTAATGGCAGACGCCTCTGCCCTGACTAAGCTCCAGCATCCCAGGTTGACTTCAGACTGCTGTGCTGGCAGCAAATATTTAAGCCAGTGGACCTTAGCTTGCTGGGCTCCATAGGGGTGGGATCCACTGAGCGAGCTAGACCACTTGGCTCCCTGGCTTCAGCCCCCTTTCCAGGGGAGTGAACGGTTCTGTCTTGCTGGTGTTCCAGGTGCCGCTGACCTATGACAGAAAACTCCTGCAGCTAGGTCGGTGTGTGCCCAAATGGCCGCCCAGTTTTGTGCTGGAAATCCAGGGACCTGGTGGTGTAGGCACCCGAGGGAATCTCCTGGTCTGCAGGTTGCAAAGACTATAGGAAAAGCGTAGTATCTGGGCCGCGTGGCACCGTCCCTCACAGCACAGTCTCTCACAGCTTCCCTTGGCTACAGGAGGGAGTTCCCCCAACCCCTTACTCTTCCCAGGTGAGATGATGCCCCCACCCTGCTTCTGCTCACCCTTTGTGGGCTACACTCACTGTCTCACCAGTCCCAGTGAGATGAGCCAGGTACCTCGGTTGGAAATGCAGAAATCACCTGCCTTCTGCGTTGACCTCGCTGGGAACTGCAGACCGGATCTGTTCCTATTCGGCCATCTTGCCAGCCACCTCCTTTGTAATATTTTTACTCTTTTTAAGTCACTGCTCAAAATATCAATCATACCATATTCAACTATAGGTAGAAGAATGTATTTTTAGGCCAAATACCATTTTAAAAATCAGCTTTTGCTTGGGAGTTTAAATATAGTTTTGACAATTTATATCAATATGAGCTTTAAAAAATGTTCTCAGGAGTAGTTTTGTACACAGAAAGAAATTATTCAGAGGTTACTTTCAGTTTTAATAATACTTAATTAACCTTACAAATTCATAAACCCTGTTCTTTCTTAGAATTCTAAATTCAACATACAAATCAAATTAAGTCACTAAAATGGAGGGACTGAAACAGAATTAAATTTCCTATAGTACAAGCAGTCCTCGCTTTGCAGATTACCATGGTAACAATTCATGTTTATAGGAACCATGTTTATCACTTTGCATGGTTCAGTGGTTGCTGAGATCTGTTAACGTGGTACTGTATAAAGCAAGGAGTGCCTGTATTTTAAACTGAATTTATATATTTAATATGTTTTATTTTTATGCTCATATTTTGTCAAACTTTCTCAAATTTTTAAATATCTCAAATTAATTTTTAGAAGTTCATATATTATGGTGACTCTTAAGTTATCTTAAATATTCTAATACATTAATCAGTGTAGGCAAATTTTCCTTTACTTTTCAGCTTCAAAAGGCAGGAGGATCACGAGGTCAGGAGTTTGAGACCAGCCTGGCCAACATGGTGAAACCCCGTCTCTACTAAAGACACAAAAAATTAGCCGGGCTTGATGGTGCGCACCTGTAATCCCAGCTACTTGGGAGGCTGAGGCAGGAGAATCACTTGAGCCCCAGGTGGGGAGGGGAGTGGAAGTTGCCGTGAGCTCCAGCCTGGGCGACAGGGTGACACCTCGTCTCCAACAACAACAACAACAACAACAAAAATCCCATTCCAATCGGATATTCAGGTTTACATAGATTTATAAAAGCCTAGTCTGTTAAGTATTCTTACAATACCACATCTTTTAAGGCTTAAGTGTTTAAATATCAACTATACAGATTCTTTCTAAACTTAACATGAAAATATTGATATTATAGGTTCACATCATAATTTCTGTTACTTTAAATTTTTCTGGGTTAAAAAATCACTTAACTAGTAAGGCAACCATTTTTTTTCCCTAGTTTCTGAGGTTATTATATGTTGAGTTGAGAGGCCCTGGCCTGATCCCAAGATTGATTCTTTGCTAACACACTGATAGGAACACTGATACAGACATTCTATCACATAGAAAAATGGTTGATCTCAGAGTTCTTCCTAGGTTGAAATCATAGCCATATGACTTAATATTATGAACTTAACTATTACTACTTCTTTCTACTTCCAGAAGTCTGCACTAACATTATGGCCAATGTAATTTACTACGTTAGTTGTTTTTCCATTTTCTCTGCTTTCTTGAGATATTTCAGTGTCTTCCTCCTGGTTCCAAAGACACATTAATGACTTTCCATTTGTATTAGTCAATGTTCTCCAGAGAGGCAGAACTGATAGGATATATGTATATATGAAGGGGAGTTAGTTTATTAGGGAGAATTGGCTCACACAATCACAAGGCAAAGTCCTACAATAGGCCGTCTGCAAGCTGGGGAAGAAAGAAGCCAGTAAGTGGCTCAGTCCAAGTCCAAAAGCCTCAAAAACAGGGAAGCCAACAGTGCAGCCTTCAGTCTGTGGCCAAAGGCCAGAGAGTCTCCTGGCAAACCACTGGTGTAAATCCAAGAGTCCAAAGGCTGAAGAACCTGGAGTCTGATGTTTTAGGGCAGGAGGAACCAAAGGAAGTAATCAGTTTGGGACACAGATGAAAGCCAGAAGACTCAGCAAGCAAGGTTATTTAACCTTCTTTTGCCTGCTTTGTTCTAGCCACGCTGGCAGCCAGTTGGATGGTGCCCATCCACATTGAGGGCGGGTTTTCCTCTCCCAGTCCACTGACTCAAATGTCAGTCTCCTCTGGCAACACCCTGAAAGACACGCCCAGAAACAATACTTTACCAGCTATCTAGGCATCCTTCACTCAAGTTAACAGCTAATATTAACCATCACTGTGTTGAATACTTTTGTTAATTTATTTTCTTCTCCTTAAATTTTATCATTTGATTTAGGCGGATGAAATACTTTAAAGAATGGTGTGAAAAGCCTGTGTTTGTAGTTAGTTCTTTTTCTATTTCTTCACTTAAAAGGATGTTATGAATGAGATTTTAACTGTTAACAGTAGATTTTTGTGGGTGCTGTAAGTATGGACAGTTCAAATTTTTGCTTGATACTTTTCTGTATTTTCCATATTTTCTAAATGATCACTTCTTACTACATTAGAAATAACATATTATTTGTTGTTGATGTGGGTTCTGGAATTAGATTTTTGAGATTTCAGTTAGGACTCTACCATTAAGTGTTATTGGTTAACCTTTTGCTGTAGATTACTCTTCTGCAAATGGTTGATGATAAAAGTAGTTGCCTTATGGGATTACTGTGAAGGCTCAAATAAAATAATATACTTAAAGCCGTCGGAACAGTGGTAATGCCACAATACTATGTAGAGTTGACTCTTGAACAACACAGGTTTGAACTGTGTGGGTCAACTTATACACAGATTTTTTAAGATAAAGATTACACTGAGTGTACCTGCCTCTCGTGCCTCCCATTCCACCTCCTCCACTTCTTCCACCTCTGCCACCCCTGAGACAGCAAAACCAACGCCTCATCTTCCTTAGTCTACTCAATGTGAAGACAAAGATAAAGATCTTTATGATGAACCATTTCCACTAAATGAGTAGTAAATATATGTTCTCTTCCTTATGATTTTCTTAATAACATTTTTTCTCCAGCTCGTTTTATTGTAAGATTACAGTATATAATACATATAACAAAAAATGTGTACTAGTCAACTGTTTATGTTATCGGTAAGGCCTCTGGTCATCAGCAGGCCATTAGTAGTTAGGTTTTTAGTGAGTCAGAAGTTGTACGCCGATTTTCAACTGTGTGGAGAGTCAGCATCCCAACCCCACTGTTGTTCAAAGATCAACTGTACCAATTAAATGCTAGCTGTTATTATCATGAACTTTCTATAAATCACAGAGAATCATTAATGTAAACTCTTTCAGAATTATTATGACATGATATAGAAGTTAGATGGTCCTTTCTTCAGCTCTTTATTTCTCTATATTGACATTAAGAGTTCATTATGTGTTAAGTGCATGGTACATAGTAAATGCACAATAAATGACTGTTTTTGCTAACATTGTCATCACTGGCATGTGAGTGTCCAAGTGAGGTTTAATAGAAATCCATTCCAGAATGCAGTCATATGTTGAGTCAAGTGCTATTTACATATCTTAAACACCATACTTTAAAGATTCTTAATGGTACATGCAGTGGTACATGTTGGAGAGTGTACCTAGGCTACATTCATAATTGTTCTTCAGAAGTAAATGATCTGATTTTAAGTTCAGTTTGTCTTCCCTAGCTCTGTTGGTACATTCAATATTTGTAATGGTATTTTTTAGTTATTGGTTTGAGTTAAACCAAGATGTTTCTCTCTAGAACATCTTGCTGGTGATGAAAAAAAATTTTTTGGCTTCAGCGTATTAGTATCCTTAAATTTATGCCTCCTATTTTTACACTAAAGACTTTCCCTGTCTTATAACATGTCAGTGTAACCCTTTTTTATTTCATTTGTTATTGTAGATTCAAAACAGCAGGATCTGTTTCTCCTGAATTTTAACAGAAATTTCTAAACCCAGAAACCAATTTTTTTTTTGACTTAGAAACTCAAAAGGGGATCTGCCAAATAAGTGGTATTGTTTAAGGGTAATTTGTGGTATTTTTATTTTATCTTGTGTACATTTTTATTTCTCCGTATGTTTGGTATTATAATACTAGCTAATGTATATTGAGTGTTTTCTTTTGTGAGACATTGTTTTAAGCCTTTTATATTTATTCATTTAATCACTAAAACAACTCTATGATATGGTTACCATTATTATGCCTAGATAAGAAACTGAGGCTTAGTGTTAAATAACTTGCCCTGGATCTCAGAGTTAGAGGTAAAGCTAGAATTTGAGTATACACATGCTAAAGTTTGTGCTCTTGAGTGCTAACTACTAAGCTGTCACATAATAGATACCTGTTACTCTTTGTGGCCTGGATATATAGGTTACTCTTTGTGGCTTGGATGTAAAGGTAAAGAAAACACAAGCATGTTTTATAACTAGAATAGCATGGGAAAGGAGGACTCTTTATATTTGGAGGAGGCATTTTTTGGAATCTATTTAATTTTTATATTTATTTTTTGAATACTAGGTAATTAAAATGCAGGACAGTTTAAAATTTTATTCTTTTTGTAAATTAGGAGTAATTTTTCTCCCACCAGCTTTTGAATTCCTTGAGGACAGAGTTTAGGTCTTTGGTTTTATATCCCTGGCACCTGAGTAGCTACTCAGTAGTAGTTAGATACCTGTTATATTGAAATTGGCTTTAAACTTTATATTTTTTTAAAGTTGAAGCACAAGAGGGTGCTATTTACTATGACACTTCTAGGTCTTAGCTCCTTTTAACTTTCTCCTTGTGAAATAATAATGCAACAGCAATTTTTTTATTGTTGTTATGGTTAGAACCATCAAGACTCTAATTTTTCTCCCTTAATTTCTTCACTTCAGATTGTCGATTATTTGTTTTTTGTTGGCATTGTCCATGTAACAGATCATCAGTGTGTAATGGACCTTAGGGGTCTAGATTTCTGATTATATTAAATAATTTTTGCTAAATCAAAAGAAAATTAGAAAGTCTTTTGAAGAAGGTTTTTTGATTTTTTTAAAACTGAATGTAGTATCTGAGTGCTTTAAATTTTAAGAATTTTTTTCATAAATTAAGAACATGCAGTTATAACGACATTTTGCTGCAGGTACTTTTTTTATAGTATTCACATTTTTTTACATGTTATACTGTTCTGGATTAAATGTGGACAGCACTTTTTTCTTCCTAAGTTAACAAATCACAGTGTCTTGGCAGTTGTGGCATGTAGTTATCTTCCTTTTATATCAGTATTTATCAGCAGAATTATAATTTTCTATTTCTATTTTAATTTTATAATTACCATGTATTTTGAACAGCCAGATAAATAATTCTGGCTGCCATTTATTAAATGGGTCTTGGGAACTATGCTGGGCAGTCTATCTAAATTGTTTAACTCAATTTTTATGATAATCCAGAAAAGTAGGTAGTTTTATCTCTATCTGATAGTTCTGAGATTTAAAGGAGTTAAATGATACTTGAGGCCACAGAGCAGGGATTTGAAGCCATGTATGTCTTCCTGGTTTCAAAGCATGTATCCTCAACACAGTACTGTACTGCCTCTATAGGCAACCCATATTTTTTACCACTCCATAGTTTACCAGAGGCACACTTAATGCTATCACCAACTTTTTTTTTCTTTTTTGCCCAATATAATCTGCACATTTAGTAGGTTCTGCTGATCTTTTATAAATACATGTAAGTGAAGGGGAACTATTTAGACAGCATTTTTACCAAGATGGTCTTCTAATGGTTAAAAAAATATGACTGCAACACGTAGGTAATCAATGGAACTAGAAAAATTAAGAAAGAAAAAATAAAGTCATACTGGAAATTGTATTCTGATTAGTAAATCTAATAATGATTTAAAATCAAGTAAGACCACTCCACGTCATACATAGAAATCAATTTCAGATAAATTTGGTCCAAACATGAAGAGTAAAATAATAAAGCTTTTGTTTTCTTCTGAGTGAATCTCTTTCCTGACCTTGCTGTAAGCCAAGATTCCTTAAAGTGGACATAAAACAATGTTAACTATAAAGAAGAAAACTGAAAAATTGGATTTTATTGGAATGGAAAAATTCTATTCTTCCAAGGACACTGTTAGGAGAATGAAAAGGCAAGCCACAGAACTGGCAAAGATATTTGTAATACGTATGACGAAAGACTGTAGCTAGACTATATAAAGAATTCCTATACATCAATAAGAAAATACAGACCCTTGTAATCCCAGCTACTCAGGTGTCTGAGGTGGAAGGATTGCTTGAGCCCAGGAGTTTGAGACCAGCCTGGGCAACATAGTGAAACCATGTCTTAAAAAAAAAAAAAATGATAAAAAGACCAATAGAAAATGAGCAGAAATCTTGAACAGGCATTATGAAAATGGATATCTAAATGGGTAATACAGATGAAATGGTACACAGTCTTGTATCAGAGAAGTACAAACTAATACTATCATATACCACCACACACCCTTGAGTATGGTTAAAGTTGAAAGATGGATAACATAAGGTGGTGACAAGGCTATAGAACTACAGAAACTCTCATATACTGCTCTTTAAAGTCTAAGTGTGTATAATTGTTTTGAAAGTCTATTTGGCGCACTGTATACTAAAGCTTAACCTACATGACTCTTTGACCTAGCAAGTTCTACTCCAAGTATACAATCAGTAGATATGTGTATACATATATATATGTTCACTAAAAGACGTGTAAGAAATGTTCTTAACAGTACTAATTGTAATGGTACCATACTGGAAACAACACAAATTTATGTCACCAGTAGAATGGACACACTGTGATATTCTAATTCAATGGCATACTGTACAACTAAGAATGATTAGCTGTTGTATTATGTAATAACCTAAATAAATCTCACAAAAAAATAACAGTGAGTAAAAGAAGCCACTCACAAAAGAGCATATATCTTATGATCTCATTTTAATATGGTTCAGCCATAGATAAAATGTATTCATAGTGTTAGGAAGTAGGATATTGGTTACCTTTGATGGTCGATAAGTGACTGATAGACTCTGTGAAGGCTTCTATAATGCTGGTAACATTAAAACATGATTTGAGTGTCGATTATGCAGAAAATTTATGTTGCATGTTATGATTTTTGTACTTTTCTATGTGTATGTTACGCTTAAGTAAATACTTAAGTGGGGGTGGAACTTAAATGGCTTTATTTTCCATAACTTTTAACTATGATTTTCTAAATAAGTATTCAAATGATTTCTAAGTTAAAGACTATTTTCAAAGTAAATATTTTCTTCTTTCTCAGTGGAAATGTCACCAGTAACTTGAGTTGTTTCCAGAGCTCTGGTATCATCCCAGGCTGTCTAGTTTCTTTAAGCAGATGTGCCTATTAGTAGGGGTCTAAAGCAAAACAGTAAGGAGAAGAACTTTCCCAGCCATTTCATCAGGGCTGCCCTGTTAACAGTGAAAATTTTCCTCTTTTCACTCCTATTATTAGTCGCTCCAAAAAGTTAATATTTGTTAATTGCTTACTCTGTGTTCAAGCGGCATTACCGCATTCAGTCCTCACAACAGGAGTCTGTTGTATCAAAGAGGAAAAATGTATCTGAATTAGTTAGAAATAGAATGAGTAAAGTCATTTCAGGCACCATGTCACCAGGGCCTTGAGGAGAAATAGATAAAGTTGGGAGTTTGGGTGGATACTAAATGATACTAATGTTTTACCTACCAAGAAATTAAACTAAAGTCTCACTTGTGGCTGACCTGTTGTAAAAGGAAAATACAAGATTTTTTTTGCCTCTACTTCCACAGTCACTCAATGCAATACATGTGACACCAGATGTGTGGGAGTTTGTCCCCCACACACCAAGCAGTTCTCCTGCTGGGGGTCCTTTAATTCAATGCTCGCAGTATCTACGTGGGGATAATATCAGATCCCATGACACAGTCCCACAAGGCTACCCCCACTTCAGATGCCAGTTGCAAGTAGTAGTTTGTGACCTGTACTTTTGATTGAGTGATGGTAAATTGGGATTCTTGTGACCCCCCTCCTCAGTTTGATTAATTTCCCAGAGCACTTTACAGAACTCAGGGGAACACATTTACCCACTTATTATAAAGAATATTACAAAGGATACAGATGGGTGGGACCCTCATGGAGAACCTCTACTAGGGCAGTGTGGAAGGGAAATGTGGGGTCAGAGCCCCCACACAGAGTCCGTACTGGGGCACTGCCTCGTGGAGCTATGAGAAGAGGGCCGTCATCCTCCAGACCCCAGAATGATAGATCCACTGACAGCTTGCACTGTATTCCTGGAAAAGCCACAGACGCTCAACACCAGCCTGTGAAAGCAGCCAGGAGGGAGGTGCTGTACTCTGCAAAGCCACAGGGTTGGAGCTGTCCAAGGCTGTGGGAGCCCACCTCTTGGATCAGCATGACTTGGATGTGAGATATGGAGTCAAAGGAGATCATTTTGGAGCTTTAAGATTTGACTCCCCCACTGGATTTCAGACTTTCATGTGCCCTAATAATTCAACCAAAAAATGGGCAAAAGATTTGAATAGACATTTCTCAAAAGAAGACATACAAATGCCAAACAGGCATATGAAAAGGTGCTCAACATCATTGATCATCAGAGAAATGTAAAGCAAAACTGCAGTGAGATATCATCTCATCCCAGTTAAAATGGCTTATATGCAAAGTCAGGCAATAATAAATGCTGGCAAGGATGCGGAGAAAAGGGAACCCTTGTACACTTGGTGAGAACATAAATTAGCACAACCACGATGGGGAGCAGTTTGGAGGTTCCTCAAAAAACTAGAAATAGAGCTACCATAGGATCCAGCTCACTGCTGGGTATATATTCAAAAGAAAAGAAATCAGTGTATCAAAGAGATACCTGCACTCCCATATTTGTTGCAGCACTGTTTAGAATATCTAAGATTTGGAAGCAACCTGAGTGTTCATCAGCAGGTGAATAATGGATAAAGAAAATGTGGTACATATACACAATGGAGTACTAGCAAAAAGAATGATATTGTCATTTGCAGCAACATGGATGGATAGAACTGGAGATCATTATGTTAAGTGAAAGAAGCCAGACACAGAAAGACAAACATCATATGTTCTCCTTAATTTTAGGATCTAAAAATCAAAACAGTTGAACTCATGGACATAGAGAGTAGAAGAATGGTTACTAGAGACTTGAAAGGGTAGTGGGGAGTTGGAGAAAGGTGGAGATAGTTGTGGAGGTGGTTAATGGATACAAAAAATAGAATGAATAAGACCTACTATTTGATAGCTCAATAGGGTGATTATAGTCAATCATTGAATTGTACATTCAAAAATAAGTAAAAATGTATAATTGGATTGTTTGTAACACAAAGGATAAATGCTTGAGGGGATGGATACCCCATTTTCCTTGAAGTGATTATTGTGCATTGCATGCCTGTATCAAAACATCTCATGTACCCCACAGATACATATACCTATTGTATACCCACAGAAATTAAATTATAGCTAGACAAAATTAACTGTATATATTAAGTATAATAATTTTGTTGTCACCTCCTTGTGGTGAGGTCAAGTGTTTTGAGTATCTGCTTAAATTGCTATGTCCTGCTAGTAATTTCCCAATGAGCAAAAAGTAATCTCTTCTGGTTCTTGTGTATTTTTCATCATGTTTACTCAATATCGTAATCCTTGAATAACACCACGGTAACTCCTATACCAAGTGCCACTAGTGATGGTGGAAGTGCCCCCAAGAAGCAGAGAGTGTCATGACATTACCAGCAAAAGTTGAATCACTTGATATGTACCTTAGATTGAAATCTGCAGCTGTGGTTGCTTTCCACTTCAAGATAAGTGGATCCAACATATAGACCGTTGTACAAGAAAAGGAAATTTTTAGGAAATTTCATGAAGTCGTACCCCAGCAGGCATGAAAACGTTATTTCACCTTTTTTTGTGAAATATGAAATATGTGTTAATTAATGTCGTTGGTAAGACTTCCATCAACAGTAAACTATTAGTAGATCTGGGGAAGTCAAAGTTAGGCATGGATTTTCAGCTGCCTGGAGGGATGGAGTCCCTAACCTTATGTTGTTCAAGGATGAACTGTAGTTACATGTCCACTTAGCCATCTAACATTGATGCCAGGAAGGAACCTTGGATTGTGGATATGTAGAAACGTGCCCTACATAGGAGCAACTATAGCAAGAAGCTTCTTGCTTACATTTTACCCCTTTCCCCATAGGATCACCTGTGAATAGTGGGATGACTATTCATTTCAATAAACTAGGGATAGTCCTGGTTTATAGCTGTTGTTCCAGGCTGTTATTACATTATAATAATGTTGCATACTATTATATAATTTATTATTAATAGCTGTTCCTTTTTACTTTTAATACTACCCCATTTCGGATGATAAATTATATGGTCCCTTTATCTTAAGTTACCACTGAAAGGGGTGGTGAGAATAGAAATGGGAATAGAATAGTCAGTGACAACTATGCAAGGTGGAATTTAAGAGATTGATTTTTGAAGGTTTGCATCAGGGATCATCAAGATCATCTCAATGATTTACTAGGATGCACTGGACTCAGAAGTTGCTATATTCATGCTATGGTTTATTATAGTGAAAAGGATACAGAGTAAAATCAGCAGAGGCACATGGGATGAAGTCTGGAAGACTCCAGTTGCAAGCTGTCAGGTGTTCCTTTCTCCTGGAGTTACACAGGACATGCTTAATTTCCCCCAAAATATGTGATAATGTGTACAGAGTATTCCCAACCAGGGATGTTTACCGTGGGGGTGAGTCACATAGGTATGTCATGCCTGCATGACTGACCTTGGCTACTTAAGCTTCAGATCCTCGGAGAAAAAGCAGGCATTCACTATAAATCACATTATTAACATGAAGTACCTGCTCAAATTGGTACAGCATGGCCGAAGACCTCCAGCATATGAAAACACTCTAATCAGACAACTTTCTGAAAGGTCAGAGCTTAGTTCTCAGGAGCTGGCCAAGGGCTAGTCCTGAAAACAGTCCATTTATGGGAATGTGCAGAGTTTGAACAACGCAAGCCTGCTGAGGTGACTCTTCCATCCGAGGTCATACAAGTTATTCAGTTTAGAGTTTGAGCCCAGGTAAGTCTGATTCCAAAGTCTGTGCTTTTTCCATAAGTAGTTTTTAGTGGTCTTTTATACTGATTTGATAATTAAAAATTACTGGCTACATTAGATACAGTAGGGACTTGGACTGTGCCTCACCTCTCTTGATAGATATTTCCTAATGAGCTTTCTTCCCCCTCACATCAAAATAAGGAGTCTTAGTTGAGTATTTTTAAGTGTTTTTGTAAGAAATGGTGCTAAGACTTTCTAGTTTTAGTCATTTCCAAAAAAAGTTTGTTTTCTATACTTAACGTATTGAAAAGTAGTTTATCTGTAGTTAAACTTGGTAGGACTCTATTCTTTTTTTACTTTTTTTGCATTAATACAATTTTTAGTTTGAAAAAGGTAAATGTATAATACAAAATTTTAGTTCATAATTAAGAATTGCCTTCCTTATAGATAATAGGTTTGAATAAATTTAAACAGTTCTCAAAACCTTTTTTCTTTTTCCATAGGTATTTGTGGAAACGTTAGACAAATGTTTTGAAAATGTCTGTGAACTGGATTTGATTTTCCATGTAGACAAGGTACTATTTCTATTGTCACATCTAAGCTTTTTAAGAAAAACATTAACTTATAATTGTCATAGCAAAAATGGCTTTAATCAATAATTCTATTTTTATTCTTTTGTTATTCAATTCATAAACTGTTTTTACTGTGAGCCAGGCTTTGTGCTTGGTGGAGAAGATTCAGATCCTGCCTTAGAGGAGTTCACATCTAAGGGTGGAAACAATGGCATTAACAAATAATAATAGTGTGTATAGCATGTTAATGGGGACACAGCTGAACCACTTACCTCTGCCTAGGAGACTGTGAATGGAGGAAATTACATTTAAACTGGATTTTTAAGGGATTAGTAGGTATTTCATACATAGAAAAGGAGAGGATGGTCCTCCTGGCAGAGATATAAAATATAGGCCTTTTTGTGAGGAGGGACTGACACTGATCAACAGGCCTAATTTAAAAGAACCATTAATGCCATGACTTTGAACTTTATTGTGAGGCAATTTAATATTTTTAAACAAGTTTTTACTGACATTATTATTGCTTTGTTGGTATATTTTTTTGATAGAATGATTTTTTCTTGTGTTATGGAGATTGGATTGATAGGCTGGGAAATTAAACACATGGAAATCAATTAAGAGTTTATTGCAGCAGTCCAGAAAGAAATGACTAAGACACTACGATGAGGTTTGAAAGAAGGAAAAACTCTAAGATTAGGTTTGGAACAAGGTAGAGTTGATAGGATTTGATGGCTTATTGAAAGCTGACGGTGAGAGAAAGAATGACAGATTTCTACCAGTATTAGTAGATACTTGTGATACGGAACCCAGGAGGAAGAGATTCCACTTTCACTATGTGCAGATTTTTTTCTGTATTAAGTTTGTATAATCTAAGAGATTCTTTATGAGTGATTCAACTATTGAGTAAGAGTCTGAAAATTTTAGAAAAAAAATCCAGTGTGATTTTTAAAAATTGGCTTTATTGAGGCATAATTTACAGGTGTTAAAAGTCAACAGTTTTAAGCTTACAAAACCAAGTTTCAACTACTGTGTATAGTACATGTAACCAGCATCACAATCAAAGTCCAAGGAATGCATTTCATTATTTGTGAATGTCAAAAAAATACTTTTCTCTTTGGCCAATATTCTAGATCATATCTCTCATTTACCAAGTGGTTTGATTTTATAAATTAATTCATTTTGGGTAGAGTACTTAAGCATATTTTTATGAGTCTGTTTTTAGTGTTCTGCTGTTTTTCTCTAATTGCTATGTCTAATGCTTTTTCACACTTACAGAGGCGCTTGTTATTTTTAGTCATTAGGGTTCACAATATTCAAAATTATGTTTGAAGACCAGGTGCAGGTGCTCATGTCTGTAATCCCAGCACTTTGGGAGGCTGAGGCTGGAGGATTGCTTGAGCCCAGGAGTTTGAGGCCATCCTGGGCAACATGGCAAAACCCGGTCTCTACAAAAAATACAAAAATTGGCCAGGTGTGGTGTTATGCATCTGTAGTCCTAGTTGGTTGGGAGGCTGAGGAGAGGGGATCACCTGAACCTGGGGAGGCTGAGACCATAGTGAGCCATGATTGTGCCACTGAACTTCAGCCTGGGTGACAGAGTGAGACCCTGTATCAAAAAAGAAAAAAATTTATGTTTTGGTACATGATTAAAATTTTTAGAAAGCTGTGTTTTAAAGTGAATGCTGAGAGGTCACCATTAGCTTATATAAATACATTTACCATCTTTTAAGAAAATTGAGGACTCTCTTGTGAAATGTGATGGTAAGAGTAAGGTTCTTATATTTTTTCACTAGAGAAAGAGAATAAAAGTTTTTAAGGAAATTAAGCTGTACTCATCTGCAACTTCCATACATGACACAAAATGTTTTTAAAACTTCTATTTCTCATTAGTATGCATTCATTTTAGAAAAATCAGAAAATACAGATGAGAAAAATATGTGAAAATCATCCCTATCCTAGAGATTGCCTAGTGTTAACATTTTAGAATATGTATAGTTCTTGATTTTACATCTTTAAAACAAATAATCTTTAAACAAATACATCTTTAAAACAATAAAGATGGGATCATACAATATGTATTTTGTGTTAGCCTGTTCATTTTACACAACACTATATCACTATTTTAGAACCTGCCAAAATTAGCTGTCTCTCTTTTCTCTGGGCTAAGATCTTGTTTTATTTTTTCAAGGCAAGGAGACAAAAGTTTTAGGATACCAAGAGTCAGAGATCAAACAAGTATTTCCTTTCTATTCTCCAAGACAGTGCTAACTTTGCCATCAGCCCTTTGATGAAAATTATTTTCAACTTAAAAAATATATATATTTTTTAAATTTCAACTTTTAAGCAGCTCTGGACCTTCCAGCAGTAGGGATCTTCTGACTGGCTCAGCTCACGTTTTTTTTTTTTTGTTTTTTTTGAGATGGAGTCTCGCTCTGTTGCCCAGGCTGGAGTGTAGTGGCCATCTTGGTGGCTTAATGCAAGCTCCACCTCCCAGGTTCACTCCATTCTCCTGCCTCTGCCTCCCGAGTAGCTGGGACTACAGGCGCCCGCTACCACGCTTGGCTGATTTTTTTGTATTTTTTTAGTAGAGATGGGATTTCACGGTGTTAGCCAGGATGGTCTCGATCTCCTGACCTCGTGATCCGCCTGCCTCAGCCTCCCAGAGGGCTGGGATTACAGATGTGAGCCACCATGCCTGGCCACAGCTCACATTTTCTTAAAGGCAAGACATAGGGAGGTTTGCACACCACCCTCAGACTGCTTCTGGGTCACAACTGAGTAGATGAAAAGAGAAAGTTGTAGAGAATACCCCTTTTGTTATCAGTCAGGATGAGCTAATTTATGCTGCAGTAGTGAACATGAAAATGTTAGCCCCTTAAAACAAAAAAGGGTTATTTCCCATTCACACAGTATGTTTATCGTATTCCACATGCTGTCATTTTGGGATCCATGGTAACAAAGCTGCCACTATCCAGAACATTGTTAGTTTCTATGTCAGGGAGAAAAAAAGTTTTCATTGGGTAAATTTGTCTGCTTTTCAGGGTATCACAGATGATAATTGTACCAAATATTTTGCCACTACAAACTTGGATCAGTAACTTTCCAGCCTCCAATATAACAGTTTCTGTGTGGCCAGCTGCCCAACTTGTAAACCACTCTCACACATTTTCTTTTATTGTGGTTGTTACCAGTTTCTTTTTATAAATCTTTACGTGCTAGTAACTGTGTCAATCACATAGGCTAGTGTAGTCACCCTGAAGTAGTGGGACAGACCCACCCCTACTCACAGTTGGTTTGGATGTAGAGACTAACAATGTCACAGGTGCCCCAAGAGGATACGAAAAGGTTTATTACTCACATAATGAGGCTTTCTGGAGAAAGCAGAGAACAACACGGGGCTTAGGTTTTATGGTGGTTTGGTGGTGGGGATGGGGTGTGAGGATTTCTGCATGTGGGCCAGGTCTTAGGTAGTCTGAACTTTCCACTAGTGTAAAGGAAGGAGCATCCAGACCTTCTTAACAGCTTGTCCAGATATGGGGCAGAAGAGGAATGGGGACTAGTAGAACTTGAAGGCTGTGAGCAGACAAACATCAAAAATGGAGTCAGACCCTTTGTCACTTACAGCTAAGGTATGCTGTGGTTATTACCCCTAAAATCCTAAAATGTGAATCATTCAGTTTGTTTCTTACTTACACTATATTGTGGATTTACTGGGAGAGCTGCTGAGTTATCTGCCCATTTCCTGTATAGTGTGGCTCCAATTGGGTGGCCCCGTGTTGTTGCCCTTATTGGAACAAAGCATCGAAATCCAGGGCAAAATGAGAGAGCTAAAGATTCTGTGCAGGGGTTGGTTTGGAGAATGTATGACTTTGATAATGACAGCTATTAATATACTCTCTTCTCCTCTCTGCATTCCACCGCTTGCCTCCACAAGTGATTAGGGTAGAGATCTGATTGGAGGCCCAGGTGTCTTCCCTACCCTTGAGGCTGACAGAATGAAGACTTAAGAGCAGAGTGGTTTCCTCCAACCTGGTCCCTCTTGAGGATTTGGATAGCCTGGTCTTTAACCACAGGCACAGAATGAGAGACTCCTTTTAGTTTCACCAAATAAAGGAGCTAGCCATTAATAACATCTTGGAAGCCAGCCCTGAGCACAGTAAGCCAATAGAAAAAACGCACTGCCATCTGAACAAGAGAGATGAACAGATTGAACAATGAGAAATTACACTCCATGGAAAAGAACTACTGGAGAAGATAGAGTAATGCTTGAAATTTTATAATTTTAAAATTTATTTATTTTGGTATGGCTGGGGTCTTGCTGTGTTGCCCAGGCTGGTCTTGAACTCCAGGCCTCAAGTGATCCTCCTGCCTTGGCCTCTCAAAGCATTGGGATTATAGGTGTGTGCCACCACCTGGCCTCACTTGAAATTTTAAAATGATTTTAAAAGTACTTAAGATTTGGAAAAGTCTTCTTGGGCTTGAAAAGAGTTTTTCAGACTGAAAACTTTTAAAGAAGGTGGTCACAATTGAGACTTGAATTAAAGGTAGAAGATCAAGTGTAGGAAATAATCCCAAAGCATAAGACTGAAAGATAGAAAACATGAAGAAGATAAGAGACTTTGAAGGACACGTTTAACATGTATTATACAAATACTTGGAGGGTCTTATCCAATTGAGAGAAAAAAGAATGAGGAATAATTAAAGTATTTTAGTAGGAAAACAAGGTCTCTCAGTGGTCTAGAAAGACTTGATATTTGTTTTATAAATAATAATAAAGTCATTTAAGAGGGAGAGATATTTATTATTGGGAAGAATAAGCACAGTAGAGTCTCATATTTAAAAGGAAGAGAATAGTGTAATAAAATTAGATCAAACTTACAAATATTGGGAGAAAAGAGAAAGTATAATTAAAGGTAGAAATAATATTCAATACACTAAAAGTGCATTGAATGAAATAATTCACTGAAGACAAAGATGGGTTTAAATAAAAGGCACAGTTTATATAGGAAAGGCCAGATAAATTCTAGAGTATTTTTCTTTATAGTTAACAATTTTCATTACTGGTTGCTTTTCTAATATTCACCAAAAAAGATCATTTAAGTTTTTTAGTATCCTATGATGTAAAATTTTTAATATATTTGATTTGTTTTAATCAGTTGCAGACATTATTTTCTTTTATGTTCAAGTTGCCCATCTTTGGCCAGTGGGAACCCCTTCAGATTATCTTTGCTAGTTCATTTGACGTGACCCACCCCCTGTCATAGGCTTTGGTAGCTGTCTTGTGTTGTGGTCCAGCTAGATGTTCCCAGCTCATTTTATTCATTTCCTGTCCCAGACATGTTGTCAACCATTCTTTTCTAGGAGCCCTGATTCCTTTTTGTTGACGATGGTATATAGTAACTACAGTCTAGAGGTGCTCATAATTATGAAGCTGCTCACTGTTTCTTGGCCTTTTCAATGAACAGAGCATCTTGTATATTTTCTGCTCCAGCCCTCAAGTCAGCCATTTCTCCAAGGAACCCTGGCTTCTTTCAGTAGAGAATGATGTTTAGAAATGACGATTTGGGCACTGTGTTTTCTCATTGTTACTGGGGTGACATGACTCCTGGTTCTTAGTGAACTGAGCTGGGAAATAGATGTATGTATACACACACAGCTGTTTCTAGATCTTGATATGTATATTAAAAATCACTGACCACTTCTTGATACCTCAGAATCTAGTACAATACTACAGAATTTCTTCTGGCTTTCTCGTTTTCCATATTTGCAACTTGCTTCTCTGACAGAGATCAGTGAGAGATCGCATTATAAAAATATGTGTCTAATAATTAATGTTGATTCACTGTTTTAAATTTTTATATTTTTCTTTGTTTGCTCTTACCAACACAGTTTCATTTATCACTGTCAGATGTATATCAGGCACCAGTCTCTTTTATGGTTTTCCTAACTTAATTTCTTATTCTTTCCTGCCTCTTTCAATTCTTTTATTTTCTTGCAGAACTGCAAAAATTAATGTATATAATATGTTCTCATTTGTGTAAATTAGATATGCATAGACACACGTATAACAAGTATGTGCACAGCAAGTTTTCTAGGATACCTAAGATACAGCTAGCTGATTAGCTTTGGATAAAGGGACCTAATAACAGATGCAGAGTGTGGTAGGGACTATTGTTGTTCATACATGAGTTTCTGTATGAACTTTTAGTCATTTGCCTATATTCTATTTTTTTTTTTTTTTTTAAAGTTACGGTAGTTTTCAAAACACTGTGATGTCTGGTTTGGTTTGGTTGGCTAGAAAAATTAATTTATATAAATTTTGTCTTCCAAATTTGTGCATGAGGTGTCCATGTTTCCAAAGTGAAAAATAGTAAATAATGATGACTCTTTTTTTTTCTTTTTTGAGACAGGGTCTCACTTTGTTGCCCAGGCTAGAGTGCAGTAGTGTGATTTCAGCTCACTGCACCCTCCACTTCCCGGGCTCAGGCAGTCCTCCTGGGTCAGCCTCCCGAGTAGCTGGAAGTACAGACGTGAGGCACTATGCCTGGCTAATTTTCTGCATTTTTTGTAAAGACAGGGTTTTGCCATATTGCCAGTGATCTGTCCACCTCGTCCTCCCAAAGTGTTGGGATTACAGGTGTGAGCCACCATACCCAGCCTCCAGGGATATTTTTAAAATTATGAATAAATTTGCATGAAATCTTACAAAGAAATTTAAATTGAGTAATATATATTTAACTCCTAAAAAGAGTTTCTTGAAAAAAAAATTACCTTATAATACCTAGTGGTTCTATGCTAAGCACTTACATAAGTTGTTTAATTGTTATGGTAATCCTAGGAGGTGCCTATATTATTTCTGTCTCTCGTAAATAAGGTAACAGACTCAGAGAGCTGAAGTAACTGCTCAAGGGCTACAAGTAATAAGTGGTAGAGTCAGTATTCATACTTATCTAATTTTGGAGTCTCCCTTTCTAACCTTACCACATTATTTTAAAAAAATTATAGCAGAGTAGATTCTTCTGTGAAATGTAATTCAGCTCTGAACTGTTGATTTTTTGATCCAATAATACCTTATGAAAAGACATGAAGTTACATTTTTACTCCCCAATGGAAGACATCATTTTTAGTCATTGTAAGATGTATTTATTAGAAGAAATCTGAATATTACATGTGTAGAGGATTTGGGGGTAAAAGCACTATTAAAGTACCCACAATTTAAAAAATTCTACCTTTTTCCAATCTAGAGCCTGTTAGAAGTACTGTACTACATTGCTTCATTAAGTACCATGAGTGTAAAATAACAACTTAATTATTGTTGGCTAAGAATCTGGCATAAAAGGCCCTTATAAATCATATTTTAGTATTAAACTTCACATAATAATAATAATGGTAGTTAATGTTTACTAGTCATTTACTTTGTTTTGAGTACTGCGTTGGATTACCTTGTTTATTCCTTTCAACCGTCCTATGAAGGTAGTACTATTGTTTTTGTTTTATAGCCCATTCAGCTCAGACTTAAGGAGGTTATATAACTGCCTAGGGCTTCACAGCAGTGATGAAAGTGGATTATGGGCCCTTTCTCCAAGTTGTTTTTACCGCACATACTTTTAACATAGACAAAGTGGTATTTGAAACAAAAAGTGAATCATGAAACTTCTTTTTAGTGAATTTTCTTTATGGGTATATATTCTTTTATTCCCTTTAGGTTCACAATATTCTTGCAGAAATGGTGATGGGGGGAATGGTATTGGAGACAAATATGAATGAGATTGTTACACAAATTGATGCACAAAATAAACTGGAAAAATCTGAGGTAAGAATGGAAAATGCTGTGGTTAAGGAAGGTTCTAAGCATGATGACAGATTACGCATGATTTGTAGTTTTCACTGTTTGTCCTTCAGTATCACCCTTTAGGTTCAGCCGTTATGCTTATTCGGTTTTTAAAAAATGGAATATACACATATTAGTATGCTAAAGGTTCTGTGACTATTATCTACCAAACAGCTTTGTGTATTCTTCTTTTAGCCACAGTCATAGCTGCCTTGGGTAATAAGCACAATTCCAAATCTTATTGCTTAAAAGAATTATCTGAATAATGGAATCTAATATTTGCTTTGTAAAACTTCAGTCAGTAATTATCAAGGAAATCTAATATTTTAAAGATATATAAATTTTGTGTTACAAAACTACTTCTGGAAAGGGAAAGGACAGGAAATGGAATTCTTACAAGGAAGTAAGTAATGTTTCAAGTTACTAATAAATGCCTAGCATGTTTGAGTTCACGTTCAAAGAAGAAATTCAATACCTTAATCTTTTAATTCTAGATCTTTCCCTAAGATTTCACTGACAAGTTAGTTAAGTCACATATTTTAGACATTAGTACATATATATCCATGGTCTTTATTGCATTCTATAAGATCGGTTTGTTATACTTAGCTAACTTTCTGCTGTTAGAGTCAACCTTAGATTGGATAAATGAGGAACAACCAGCACTTTAGCATTGTATAAAACCCTACTTCAGAATTTTAGTGTCTCTTCCCTCAAGCATGAGTCTGAATATCAGTAGCAGGTGCTATAGCTGAGCCACACGGGTTCACATTATTTTGGTTGTTTATTACCCTAGCAGAGGTTTAGAAAGATCAACAGTTTTATCATTTGAGGTCAGGAGTCCGAGACTAGCCTGGCCAACATGGTGAAACCCCGTCTGTACTAAAAAAATAAAAATAAAAATAAATAAATTAGCTGGGCACGTGGAGCGCACCTGTAATCCCAGCTACTCGGGAGGCTGAGGCACAAGAATCACTTGAACCCCAGAGGTGGAGGTTGCAGTGAGCTGAGATCACATCACTGCACTCCTGGGCAACAGAGTAAAACTTCATCTCAAAAAAAAAAAAGAAAGATCAATAATTTTAATATCTCATTCACCACCCAACTTGTTTGAGGATACTCTTACATTTGGTATTTGCAGTCATAACTCAGATTGGAAAAAACAAACTTTATTTTTATAATTATTAGTGTTAAGCTCAGATGTTTCGTTGATTTAAAGTAAATATTACTATGAAAGCATCAAGGTATTAAAAATACACTGGCATTAATTTACAACAGGTGAGTTCTGAAAAATTTTACCTTGTTGGCATTTTAAAGGATCAGTTTAACTCAATTCTGTGTCCATTTTAATTGAAGAAAACACAGGATGAAGAATAAACCTCAAATCTAGAAACAGTTGAAGCTTATAAAACATTTTCCAATGTTCTGTTTTAAATTTAAAATAGTCTTGCATTTTTCTTTATGTCAATTTCCCATTCCTGTTGGTTTCCCAAAGGAGAAGTTTATAATGGTGATTTAGAGCTAAGATTATCTTGACTATATTTTTTGTTTGTCCTATAGCCAATTTTTAAAATATTGGCTTTTGAATGTAGAAAACATAAATTAGGTTAATAGACAAAATTTTGTTTTAGGACAAGGAAAAAGACTCATAATTTAATTTAATATAACTGACTTGCAATATATTATTTAGTAAAGAAAAGATTATTATAAACCCTGAGCTATTGCTTTTAAAGTTTTAAAAGAACTTAAAATGTGTGTCATTTGTTAAACATTGCTGTGCAAAACTGTATGGTTATAGATTTTAAATGCCAAGGGACAAACAGTGATGCAATCCTTTAATAACTGGTATAATGAATGAGTATCTAGTGATTTGTGAATTCTGTATAATCATCTGTAAAAAATATTGACCAGTTGTCTGGAATTTTCACCTTTCCAGGTAGTTAAGTCCTTTTCATTGGTGGTGGTCCTTCTTTTTCTTCTGCTACTTAACACATTTATGCCTGGTGTTCCATTATTGGAATGCTAAGCTTGTGGGAGTTATTTATATCCTACTGCTCAAGGTCATCCCCAAGGTCTGATTTTTCACAAAAAAAAGTTGGCAACCTCCGGCATAAATGGGTTAATGTGCTATATTGACAAAAGTCATGAAGGACCTGTAATTATTGCATAATGGGTATTTGCTTTTTGATTGTTGAATAAAACTTCGTTAATGAGGCAATTTTTTCTTATCTATAAAGAGCAGTAAAATGCGTAATTTACATTTCAATGGAAATAGTTATAAGAATACTATAACTTAAAATCTATTCACAGAAATAATGCTATTTAAAATAGTTTAGAATACTGGTGATTACTTCTATTATTCATTCCCTGATCATCTTGCATCATACATAATTGTTATCTGGTACCAAATTAGTTTCTCTTTTTTTGTCTTTAACAAGAAAGTATGTTTTAAGTCTGAATGGGGATAAACTACAAAATTATATATTTTCTATACATGTAACATCTGCTAATATTTTAGTTATGAAATCGGATTTCAAGTCAAAGTGAGGCCATTTAGTCCTGATCATCTTTTTAAAACAGCACTGAAAATTATGAAGACTAATTTTTCATAGCTTTTGTATATTTTAAGTATGTTTGAAAGGCTTCTAGCTTTATTCCAGACACATTGAAATGTCAAAAGCTTTCATATGTTTCATGTCCATGTTACTTCAGTTGGTTAAATTTACCAGAGATACTACTCTGCAGAATGAAACAAAATTACTTGAAAGCAAAGTATAAACTTTTACTAATCTTCTTACTAAATTTCAGTTAAAATTTATTATATAAGCACAAACTTAAAAGACTTGTTTGGCTGGGCGCAGTGGCTCATGCCTGTAATCCCAGCACTTTGAGATCACTCAGGTGATCTGCTCACCTGAGGTCAGGAGTTTGAGACCAGCCTGGCAAATACGGTGAAATCCCGTCTCTACTAAAAATACAAAAAAATTGTCCGGGCATGGTGGCATTTGCCTGTAATCCTAGTTGCTCTGGAGCCTGAGGCACCAGAATCGCCCGAATCTGGGAGGCGGAGGTTGCAGTGAGCCAAGATTGCACCACTGCACTCCAGCCTGGGTGACAGAGTAAGACTCCATCTCAAAAACAAACACACAAAAAAAGACTTGTTTAAAATCGAGAATATCCTGATTGATGAAAAGAACTGGTTATCAGTATTTTTAAAAATCATTTAAGTAATATCTTAGGAACATCATTTATATTTAAAAATCAGTCTGGGTATAATTAAGACACAGCTTTTTAAACATAACATGCATTTATCTAGGGGCCTTTGTCAGAAATCAAAGCTTTTATTGTGTTGGTCTAAAGTTAGTACATTTCTGGTAATGGAAAAAAGTGAACCAGTTTAATTCCCAATACCTGGACAGGTAGAAGCAAAGCTCTCCCAGATCCTGAAAGAGAGAAGCAAAGATATACTCTGAATGTATTTCCATCTATTCTGTTTTGATAGAAAAATGGCTTACTATAACATTGGAATATTGGGAGAGGAGGGTTTAAGCTGGGAGGTTGATGGGATTCGGGGGAAGTATAAGAGGCACTCAGGAACCTGCTTAAGGATAAAAGGACTCCCTGGGGGTGGAGGTAGAGGGGTGGGGTTGGGGAGATCTGTTAGCTTTTATGTATTTCATGTTATTCTTAAGATGGATAAGTGGGTCTGAATTTAGTCACTACTTTTTGAAAGTCAGTCCTCTTTTTTTTCCGAACATCCTGATCTTTCTAGCTCTTTCCATTCTTCTCTCTTACAGACCTTTATCTTTCAGTCTCCCAGACAGGACAGGTAGACAAGGTATTGCTGACTTTGAGAAATATGTACTATAACAAAGGGAAAGCAAAATGATGTCAAAGGCAATTAATTATTTAGGCCAGACTCAAAAATTCTTTGTGTTAATAAACCCATATAGTCCCTGTAGCCTATTTTCCATTCTAGTTTCTCCTTGTAGTTTCTTCATCTTTTATTGGACTTAGTGTATTTTACTAGTATATCATTGATGTCATGTTTGTTCTGTTTTGTCTGCCTGCATTGTAAAAGGAAAGTTTAAATTTTTTTGAAACATTGTCATCTAACTGACAAATTGCATTTGCAGAAATGACAATTTACTTTGTATATAAAAACGTAAAATTTATTTTGAGCATTATATAGCAGAACCAATCTTAATTTAACTCTCACAGATTTGTTTTTTTTCCATCTCTAAATTAGGATTCTAACATAAAATTGCCTGCTGGGTTTTGGAAGCTGTGAATTTAAAAACCAAAAGCTGAACCTTCAGAGTTTTGCATACAAAATGGGAAGCAGTGAAGGCTTAGAATAGTGACTGTTAAATAGTACTTTTTCCCCTCAAATGGTTTTCAGTTCCAAAGTCTTAACAGAATTGCTTTTACAGTTTTGACCTGCAGGTGCATATTAGATCAGAAAATAAGATCAGAAATCTTATAAAACTTGACTGTATTTCAAACTTGAATGCTCGAAAAATGGAATTAAATATATTGACCAAAATACAATGGATTTTCATTGTAGCAAACCTTCTGACATCCAAACATGTTATAATCAGAATCAATAAAAATATATTAATGTTTTAGTATTGAATAAAAAACCCTGAATATTTTTGCAAAGCGTATTGGCATATATTGGAAATGTTTTTAATAGACCTCTAGTTTTACAAAACTAATTTTTCTTCTGATACTTCCTGTACGTTTTTTCACACCATAAATTAACTATGTGAATTACTTTTTTAAAAGTTCCATGTACGTGGTGATGAGCAACTAACTCTTTTGTGTAAAACCATGTAAGCAAAAGAAATGTTTATAAGGTCTCTGATTGAAAATTTCAAAATACGGCCGGGCGCGGTGGCTCACGCCTGTAATCCCAGCACTTTGGGAGGCCGAGGTGGGCGGATCACGAGGTCAGGAGATCGAGACCACGGTGAAACCCCGTCTCTACTAAAAATACAAAAAAAATTAGCCGGGCGTGGTGACGGGCGCCTGTAGTCCCAGCTACTCGGAGAGGCTGAGGCAGGAGAATGGCGTGAACCCGGGAGGCGGAGCTTGCAGTGAGCCGAGATCGCGCTACTGCACTCCAGCCTGGGCGACAGAGCGAGACTCCGTCTCAAAAAAAAAAAAAAAAATTCAAAATAAAAGTAATTTATTGAGTCCTATGGAGGAAAAAATGTATAAACTTACGAAGTTAGATTATGCACTTACTAATTAGAAAAACATCACTGAGAATTGATGATTGTGTTGATATCACAAAGCATTGCCTTTTAGCCACTAAATTTTTACTTACTCTCTGCATGTATTTGAGAAGTAACAACATACAGGTGGCTTTATATTATCTTATTTTGAGATTGTGGGCTATATCACAAAACTGGGGTACCATTTCTGGTCCCTCTATCCATGTTATTTTGTCCCTAGTATAGAGAATAGATAGTAGTCTCATTCTCACCATTGGTCAAAATTATTGCCAATTTCAAGTTTCTGTTTTCAAAGAGGAGAGAATAAGAAAAGTGGCTCTAAGATACCGATGTTGGAAGGTCAGCTCATGAGTTGGTTCTGCCTCTCTACCTTGACGTACACATTTGTCTTGTACTTCTACAAAATTATGATGAGAACCCTTGAGGTCACTTGTAATGGTCAAAACTAGTAATAATAAATCCATGAAAGTCATTAGTCTGCTCTCTTTTTTTCATGCAGTCAAGTCCTATGTTTGAAATTAAAGCTATAATTGAAGATAATCCGTACAAAATGACTAATAATTTGGAAGGTTTTTTAAATTTTTGAACATTCTAATTTTGTTAAAACTGTAAAACACCATAGTTATTGCTCACTAGAGAATTGTCATGAGCTTATCTAAATGTTTATAATTGCAGTATTAAAGCACTGCCATTAAAACAAAGAACAAGCCTATTATATACCCCTAGATTAAAAGTTATTCTACCTCATATTGAGAAATTTTTTAAACTATTGACATTTTCTTTTTTGCTCAAAAACATGCTTTCAAAATCTGCCATTATTTTGTTAATGATTTTGAGTCTGAAACCATTTAATATTGTGTTTATTAATGTTGGTGTTCTTTCACTTTGCTGTTAGGTCAAAATTACGAATGTGCATATAGCAACTTCCAGCAGGAAGGGTGGTTAAAGGTTTTAATATGTACAAATTGTTCCAACTACCATCTTATTATGCTGTATTTCAAACTTGAAAAAAAAAATATTTTAAGATGGTAAGCTGGTATTTTATGTCTTAGATGAAATAAATAACAAGATTACTATATTACTTTCCTTTTCCCTTCAAGAAAGTTGTTGTTTATTGCATGAGGAAAAGGGAGTTTTCAGGGTCTTTGAAATATGTTTTAGTAATGCCGCTTTTTCAGTTTTGCTTGCACATATTTTGTTTATTTTTGGGTCTGGCAATTTAAAAACAAAATCAAAAACAAATCATATCCATCCATTACTATCTTTGTGATTCAAGTGCTTGAAATTTCCAAGAGTATGTCTGTATAAGTCTTTATCTGTTTGGCCTCATTTTGGTATACTTGCAGACTTCATTTTGTTTTCTTTCTCTTAATTCTGTTAATTTATTTAATCTCATGGGAGAGAAAACATGATCATTCTTTTATATACTGTACTTCATTCTTTCATCCAGTTCATATTCTTAACTGCTTTGGATTCATATATTTGTTTTTATTGGTGTAGTCGCTGCAGTTTTACCTGCCATGGTGGTGCTCAAGTATAACATAGATGGAAACAAGTTATTTCTCCAGTAGAATTTCATTCTTTTTATTTCTGCTATGTGTCAACTATATAATCTTAAATCTTCAAGAACTATGTTGTACTGTCAGAAATATCTTACTTTTACGTTTAAAAATGTATTTACAGTAATCCCCCCTTACCTGTGTTGGGTACATTCCAAAACCCCCAGTGGATGCCTGAAACTGTGGATACTACTGAACCTTATATATGCTATGTTTTTTCCTATACATATATACATACGATAAAAATTAATTTATAAAATAGGCACAGTAAGAGATTAACAACTAATAATAAAAGAGAACAGTTATAACAGTGTAATGCAATAAAAGCCATGTGAGGCCAGGTGCACTGGCTCACACCTATAATACCAACACTTTGAGAGGCCAAGGCGGAAGACTCACTTGAGGCCAGGAATTTGAGCCAGTCTGGGCAACACAGTGAGACCCCGTCTCTACAAGTGTATATTTTTTACATTAGCTAGGCATGGTGGGACACACCTGTAGTTCTAACTATTCAGGAGACAGATGGGAACATCACTTGAGCCCAGGAGTTCGAGGCTGCAGTGAGCCATGATTGCATCACTCACTCCACCCTGGGTGACAGAGTGAGACCCTGTCTCTAAAAAAAAAAAAAAAAAGGGGGGGGTGGGGGTTATGTGATTGAGGCCTTTCTCTATCACAATATTGTACAGTACACACCTATTTTCAGACCACAGTTAACCACGGGTAAATAAAACCATGGAAAGCGAAATTGCAGGTAAGGGGGGACTACTGTACTGTTAACAAGTCAGGTAAACAATTTCTGTAAGTTTTAGCATTGAAAAGTTAAGTGTTAGTAAAAGTTATTTTGTTGCTTTGAATGTATCTTACTGGAAAAAAAAAAATCTTAACCAAGATGAAAATTACTTCATACCTCCGTGTCAGCAAACTGATTCCCTAATGGAAAGTTACTTTGCATTTTGTGTTTTAATAAAAATGTTTCAGGCATCACTTTCATGAATGTCTGAAAATGAAATTTGTTTTATAGCCATTCTGGTGTTGACTGAGTGACATAAAGTCTTTTTTTTTTTAGCCCTAAATTTTTATATATAAACATTGCTAGCTGGTTTAAACATCTATTGATCAATTGTCCTTATCATATTTTCTCACATTTTATATTTTGCATAATATGATTTCTTTTTAAAACGTTAGTTTAATTAAAACTTAAAGTACATATTACAATTTTAAATTTTCCCACCGTTTAAATTCATGGCATACTACACAAAAGTATTGAACATGCTTGAGAAATAATTTGATTCTCCTAATTCATTTGCGTGTTCTGAATAGTTCCCATCTTTTGCATGTCTATGGCTTGCTGCTTATGTTTAGAAGAATTGTAGTTTGTTGTACTTAGAAACTTCTTTTGGTTTTACATATTAAGCACAAATATGCTATTTAAATCAATTGCTATATTGACTTTATGTATTCTCGTTAGCAGCCAACAGTCGACACCATCTTTGGTCACAAAGATACAACTCAATCTAATGAAATTTAACAGGATGCGTTTTTAAATTTTTTTTTTTTTTATTTTTTGCTTTAGTTTAGCTCTTCATGGTACAGGATATTATGGAAAAGAGAGCTTCATATACATTTAATACTGAAAACATTATGTTTACTATTTATAAGTGTAAACCATAGTGTCCAATAAAATACGCAGATACACACACACGCACACACAGTTTCTCTCGCAATAAAATCCCTTAATAATTCACGCCTTTAAAATATTTATACTCAAATATTTTGTCAATACTTTTCTATAGTCAGTTCATCATTTGTCTTCTTTATGGAAATTCCAAAGTGAAAATAGTGGCGAGTTGGTCTTTTAACTAGAAAAATTACAAAATCCTCCTATCTAAAAAATGATACTACCTCCAGGATGTCTGCAATTTTGTAAATTTTTCTTCCTTAGTAGACAACATACTTCCTGGTAAAAGAAAGCCAAAAGATAGTAAACCTCTTTGAATTGGATTCTTCTTTGATCCCAACCCACTGTAAATTTTCGTAGCTAGACCTTTAACTGGAAATGATCAAATTAAAGACCCTTTCAGATATTATACATGCTGCCTTAATTATTATTTAGTTGTATCTCCAACATCTCTGGGGGAGCAGGAAGGAAGGGGGGATAACAAAAACTTCATTGCTTCAGGTAGGTATAAGTATAGAGGTCAATCACATTTTTAGTTGTACATCAAAAATAACTAATATCCATTAAATTATAAAAATTCTCCAGCCCTATTCAACATTTAATTGGGTATGGAGTTATTCATTTGTATCACCCTTATTATTGCCTGTGTAAAGTATACTTATTATTAATACTCTTCTACTAGTTTTTCTATTATTTCCAATTCTGAATTGATAATCCATGGCTTTTATTTCATTGCTTAACAATGTTTGTATCCTTTATTTAGCAAATAGTTTACACTGGCCTATTTTGTATCAGTCAAGATTTTTCTCAGGTAACAGCTTTATTATTATTTTTATTTTAATTAACAAAGGTAGGATTACATAAGAAAAGAAAACTGAAATTATGAAAAGGGACCTTAAAGCTAGTGTTTCTAATTTTGTGGACATTGCCTTATATATAATCTAATCAAAGTGGAAGATTCGTTTTTGTCGTCTATTTTTGTACAAAATGATGCCACTGAACTCAGATGTCTTTGTTGACTTTGCTTTATTTACATAGCCTGAATAAAAAGTAATGAAATGTAATTGGTATATAAATTAAACCTCAAATATGAAGGCTGTTAATGTAGGTGAGAAAAATGATATATATGCATTTTTCATTTGTTAGCATATTTTCTTTTAAAATTATTTCACAAATTACAAATGTTCCTACTAATAGGAAAGCCAAATATTATGCAGTAGTGGTACTTACTGGAAACTTTAGAATTCATTTATTTATATTTACTACCTCTCGCATTTATGTTTTTCTTTCTCTAAATTTGTAAACTGTAAGCTGAATATATGTTGCTGAATCTATGCTGTATGACAAAACATTTTTAATCATTATATTTTTACTAATGCATCAAAGGGTTGGAATGATCCTCTTCGTGTAGTTTCATCTTTAGGCAGAACTATATTCTTTGGATTGAGGCTTTACTTAAAAGCCTATTTTTTTAATGTTCTAGAACTTTCTTAGAAAAGTTTAAAAGAGCCCTCACAATTTAAAAACCTAATTTTATTGTTTTAAAATGTTTTAAGGGTTTATCCCAAAGTAAAGAAATTGAACAAGCACGATCTATTACTTGCAATTTTTATTTCACAGCACATATTGATAATAAATGCCATTTTAAAAGCAAAAGAAAATCTATCACAATCGTTGCAAGAGATATTTAATAAGGAAACTAATATAAATCATGCTTCATGCTATATGTCAGTTAAATCAAGATATAGGTGAAGATTTAGGTTTTATGTGAATATTATGTGGTAGTGCACATTAATTTGTATTTAAATCTTTACATTGTTATCATTGCATGTGTTCACTGTATTTTTTAATGTGTCACTGTTTTCTCTTTATAGATTAGTATTTCAAAGTAACCATTCCATACAAATTCAAACTACCATCTGGTCCCTAAGCTTGTTATATGAAAATCTTTCATCATTGTCTTCCATTGTAAGTGTTTTATGATGAGCTACACCTGAGTTGTACATTTTCTTTTTCTTTTATTTGCTTCTGTATACAGGCTGGCTTAGCGGGAGCTCCAGCCCGTGCTGTATCAGCTGTAAAGAATATGAATCTTCCTGAGATCCCAAGAAATATTAACATTGGTGACATCAGTATAAAAGTGCCAAACCTGCCCTCTTTTAAATAAAAATGTAAAAAGGCCACTCCCAGGTAAAATCCAGGGGGAAGAGTCATCTAAGTTTACCATGCAGTTGTTTACCAAAAATAGAGGAGGAGAGTCTTAACTTTTGCTCTTGGATTTAAGTCAAGGTACTGTATAGAAGTTGTGTAAAATCAGTATGAAAGTTCAATGTTGCTTTTCTTGCTCAGTGATTTTAAAGAAATTTAGTAGTCCTATGTGATTTTTTTTTTTCTTTTCTAAACTGCATTCCTGTGCCCACCTACGGCATGCCTCTATGTATTGGCTACTACAGTGTTTTAAAAAGTGTTTCAGATATTTCTCTAATTATGTACAACCTAAAATGTTGGTGTTTTGTATGGATCACAAGTGCAGCATTCCCTAATTCCTTCTGCTATTTGTCACACAATTGTTATTTAAAGAACCAAGTATGTATTGCATGAAAACATTATGACTTTTTTCTCTTAGTTTAAATAAACTCCAAGGTAAATGGACTTCTAAAGCACCTTTCTGTTTGCCTCATATCTACTTTAGCAATAATTTTTTTTACAACCCTCTGACTCAACAAAGTAAATAAAAGTATATTTTATCACTATTAAGCAGCTGTTAATGTCGATTTATTTTATACTCATGTTTTTAATATTCAGAAACTCAGTAAATTATTCTGAAACTCAATTATTTCACAAATCAGGAGCAGTGTATCTTAGGCATATTGCGCAAGATGAGATCTGGAGTGGGGGGCGACAGTCTTTCTAAAATGTTATTGAGAAAATGTAAAATCTTTTTTATGCAAATAGCTTTAAGCCTTGCCTCTTGTTCCTTCTTGCCCAGATGGTAAAAAATAATTTCAGCAAATACCTAATTGATTTTGAATACAAAAACCCTTGGGGCTGTACTTGTCTGTTTCATCCTAAACTAAAGTTAAACTAATGTTAAGTCCTAACACTCACATATTCTAGTTTCTTATAATTGGCCTACATTTTATTTGGTCTTCCATGAACTGTGAGTGAGTAACCTGAGGTTACTTTTCCAGTTAGACTAAGGTTTTCCTTACAGTTCTAGTTCTCCTTCCTCAAATGTTCTCTTTGAAACACTTCCATAGACTTGCAACATGTATGAATTTTACTCCAACAACCCTAAGATATAAGAAAAGTTACTTTATTTTTTTCTTTTTTTTTTTTTGAAATTAATTTTATTTATTTATTTATTTATTTTTATTTTTATTTTTTTTATTATACTTTAGGGTTTTAGGGTACATGTGCACAATGTGCAGGTTTGTTACATATGTATCCATGTGCCATGTTGATTTCCTGCACCCATTAACTCGTCATTTAGCATTAGGTGTATCTCCTAATGCTGTCCCTCCCCCCTCCCCCAACCCCTCAGCAGTCCCCGGAGTGTGATGTTCCCCTTCCTGTGTCCATGAGTTCTCATTGTTCAATTCCCACCTATGAGAGAGAACATGCGGTGTTTGGTTTTTTGTCCTTGCGATAGTTTACTGAGAATGATGTTTTCCAGTTTCATCCATGTCCCTACAAAGGACACGAACTCATCATTTTTTATGGCTGCATAGTATTCCATGGTGTATATGTGCCACATTTTCTTAATCCAGTCTATCGTTGTTGGACATTTGGGTTGGTTCCAACTCTTTGCTATTGTGAATAGTGCCGCAATAAACATACGTGTGCATGTGTCTTTATAGCAGCATGATTTATAGTCCTTTGGGTATATACCCAGTAATGGGATGGCTGGGTCAAATGGTATTTCTAGTTCGAGATCCCTGAGGAATCGCCACACTGACTTCCACAATGGTTGAACTAGTTTACAGTCCCAGCAACAGTGTAAAAGTGTTCCTATTTCTCCACATCCTCTCCAGCACCTGTTGTTTCCTGATTTTTTAATGATGGCCATTCTAACTGGTGTGAGATGGTATCTCACTGTGGTTTTGATTTGCATTTCTCTGATGGCCAGTGATGATGAGCATTTCTTCATGTGTTTTCTGGCTGCATAAATGTCTTCTTTTGAGAAGTGTCTGTTCATGTTCTCTGCCCACTTTTTGATGGGGTTGTTTGTTTTTTTCTTGTAAATTTGTTTGAGTTCATTGTAGATTCTGGATATTAGCCCTTTGTCAGATGAGTAGGTTGCGAAAATTTTCTCCCATTCTGTAGGTTGCCTGTTCATTCTGATGATAGTTTCTTTTGCTGTGCAGAAGCTCTTTAGTTTAATGAGATCCCATTTGTCGATTTTGGCTTTTGTTGCCATTGCTTTTGGTGTTTTAGACATGAAGTCCTTGCCCACGCCTATGTCCTGAATGGTATTGCCTAGGTTTTCTTGTAGGATTTTAATGGTTTTAGGTCTAACATATAAGTCTTTAATCCATCTTGAATTAATTTTTGTATAAGGTGTAAGGAAGGGATCCAGTTTCAGCTTTCTACATATGACTAGCCAGTTTTCCCAGCACCATTTATTAAATAGGGAATCCTTTCCCCATTGCTTGTTTTTGTCAGGTTTGTCAAAGATCAGATAGTTGTAGATATGCGGCATCATTTCTGAGGGCTCTGTTCTGTTCCATTGATCTATGTCTCTGTTGTGGTACCAGTACCATGCTGTTTTGGTTACTGTAGCCTTGTAGTATAGTTTAAAGTCAGGTAGCGTGATGCCTCCAGCTTTGTTCTTTTGGCTTAGGATTGACTTGGCGATGCGGGCTCTTTTTTGGTTCCATATGAACTTTAAAGTAGTTTTTTCCACTTCTGTGAAGAAAGTCATTGGTAGCTTGATGGGGATGGCATTGAATCTATAAATTACCTTGGGCAGTATGGCCATTTTCACGATATTGATTCTTCCAACCCATGAGCATGGAATGTTCTTCCATTTGTTTGTATCCTCTTTTATTTCATTGAGCAGTGGTTTGTAGTTCTCCTTGAAGAGGTCCTTCACATCCCCTGTAAGTTGGATTCCTAGGTATTTTATTGTCTTTGAAGCAATTGTGAATGGGAGTTCACTCATGATTTGGCTCTCTGTTTGTCTGTGATTGGTGTACAAGAATGCTTGTGATTTTTGTACATTAATTTTGTATCCTGAGACTTCGCTGAAGTTGCTAATCAGCTTAAGGAGATTTTGGGCTGAGACAGTGGGGTTTTCTAGATATACAATCATGTTATCTGCAAACAGGGACAATTTGACTTCCTCTTTTCCTAATTGAATACCTTTTATTTCCTTCTCCTGCCTGATTGCTCTGGCCAGAACTTCCAGCACTATGTTGAATAGGAGCGGTGAGAGAGGGCATCCCTGTCTTGTGCCAGTTTTCAGAGGGAATGCTTCCAGTTTTTGCCCATTCAGTATGATATTGGCTGTGGGTTTGTCGTAGATAGCTCTTATTATTTTGAGATACGTCCCATCAATACCTAATTTATTGAGAGTTTTTAGCATGAAGGGTTGTTGAATTTTGTCAAAGGCCTTTTCTGCATCTATTGAGATAATCATGTGGTTTTTGTCTTTGGTTCTGTTTATATGCTGGATTACATTTATTGATTTGCGTATGTTGAACCAGCCTTGCATCCCAGGGATGAAGCCCACTTGATCATGGTGGATAAGCTTTTTGATGTGCTGCTGGATTCGGTTTGCCAGTATTTTATTGAGGATTTTTGCATCAATGTTCATCAAGGATATTGGTCTGAAATTCTCTTTTTTGGTTATGTCTGCCAGGTTTTGGTATCAGGATGATGCTGGCTTCCTAAAATGTGTTAGGGAGGATTCCCTCTTTTTCTATCGATTGGAATAGTTTCAGAAGGAATGGTACCAGTTCCTCCTTGTACCTCTGGTAGAATTCAGCTGTGAATCCATCAGGTCCTGGACTCTTTTTGGTTGGTAAGCTATTGATTATTGCCACAATTTCAGAACCTGTTATTGGTCTATTCAGAGATTCAACTTCTTCCTGGTTTAGTCTTGGGAGGGTGTATTTGTCAAGGAATTTATCCATTTCTTCTAGATTTTCTAGTTTATTTGCATAGAGGTGTTTGTAGTATTCTCTGATGGTAGATTGTATTTCTGTGGGATCGGTGGTGATATCCCCTTTTTCGTTTTTTATTGCATCTATTTGATTCTTCTCTCTTTTCTTCTTTATTAGTCTTGCTAGCGGTCCATCAATTTTGTTGATCTTTTCAAAAAACCAGCTCCTGGATTCATTAATTTTTTGAAGGGTTTTTGTGTCTCTATTTCCTTCAGTTCTGCTCTGATTTTAGTTATTTCTAGCCTTCTGCTAGCTTTTGAATGTGTTTGCTCTTGCTTTTCTAGTTCTTTTAATTGTGATGTTAGGGAGTCAATTTTGGATCTTTCCTGCTTTCTCTTGTGGGCATTTAGTGCTATAAATTTCCCTCTACACACTGCTTTGAATGTGTCCCAGAGATTCTGGTATGTTGTGTCTTTGTTCTTGTTGGTTTCAAAGAACATCTTTATTTCTGCCTTCATTTCATTATGTACCCAATAGTCATTCAGGAGCAGGTTGTTCAGTTTCCATGTAGTAGAGCGGTTTTGAGTGAGTTTCTTAATCCTGAGTTCTAGTTTGATTGCACTGTGGTCTGAGAGACAGTTTGTTATAATTTCTGTTCTTTTACATTTGCTGAGGAGAGCTTTACTTCCAACTATGTGGTCAATTTTGGAATAGGTGTGGTGTGGTGCTGAAAAAAATGTATATTCTGTTGACTTGGGGTGGAGAGTTCTGTAGATGTCTATTAGGTCCACTTTGTGCAGAGCTGAGTTCAATTCCTGGATATCCTTGTTAACTTTCTGTCTCGTTGATCTGTCTAATGCTGACAGTGGGGTGTTAAAATCTCCCATTATTATTGTGTGGGAGTTTAAGTCCCTTTGTAGGTCACTCAGGACTTGCTTTATGAATCTGGGTGCTCCTGTGTTGGGTGCATATATATTTAGGATAGTTAGCTCTTCTTGTTGAATTGATCCCTTTACCATTATGTAGTGGCCTTCTTTGTCTCTTTTGATCTTTGTTGGTTTAAAGTCTATTTTATCAGAGACTAGGATTGCAACCCCTGCCTTTTTTTGTTTTCCAGTTGCTTGATAGATCTTCCTCCATCCCTTTATTTTGAGTCTATGTGTGTCTCTGCACGTGAGATGGGTTTCCTGAACACAGCACACTGATGGGTCCTGACTCCTTATCCAGTTTGCCAGTCTGTGTCTTTTGATTGGAGCATTTAGCCCATTTACATTTAACGTTAATTTGTTATGTGTGAATCTGATCTGTCATTATGATGTTAGTTGGTTATTTTGCTCGTTAGTTGCTATAGTTTCTTCCTAGTCTCAATGGTCTTTACAATTTGGATGTTTTTGCAGTGGCTGGTACCGGTTGTTCCTTTCCATGTTTAGTGCTTCCTTCAGGAGCTCTTTTAGGGCAGGCCTGGTGGTGACAAAATCACTCAGCGTTTGCTTGTCTGTAAAGTGTTTTATTTCTCCTTCACTTATGAAGCTTAGTTTGGCGGGATAGGAGATTCTGGGTTGAAAATTCTTTTCTTTAAGAATGTTGAATATTGGCCCCCACTCTCTTCTGGCTTGTAGAGTTTCTGCTGAGAGATCAGCTGTTAGTCTGATGGGCTTCCCTTTGTGGGTAACCCGACCTTTCTCTCTGGCT
This sequence comes from Nomascus leucogenys, assembly GCF_006542625.1. Lineage (NCBI taxonomy): Eukaryota > Metazoa > Chordata > Mammalia > Primates > Hylobatidae > Nomascus > Nomascus leucogenys. The sequence goes on from NC_044382.1 coordinate 123,902,876, forward strand.
GCCCTTAACATTTTTTCTTTCATTTCAACTTTGGTGAATCTGACAATAATGTGTCTTGGAGTTGCCCTTCTCGAGGAGTGTCTTTGTGGCATTCTCTGTATTTCCTGAATCTGAATGCTGGCCTGCCTTGCTAGATTGGGGATGTTCTCCTGGATAATATCTTGCAGAGTGTTTTCCAACTTGGTTCCATTCTCCCCATCATTTTCAGGTACACCAATCAGACGTAGGTTTGGTCTTTTCACATAGTCCCAAATTTCTTGGAGGCTTTGTTCATTTCTTTTTATCCTTTTTTCTCTAAACTTCCCTTCTCTCTTCATTTCATTCATTTCATCTTCCATCAGCGATACCCTTTCTTCCAGTTGATCGCATCTGCTACTGAGGCTTCTGCAATCTTCACGTAGTTCTCGAAACTTGGCTTTCAGCTCCATCAGCTCCTTGAAGCCCTTCTCTCCATTGGTTATTCTAGTTATCCATTCTTCTAATTTTTTTTCAAAGTTTTTAACTTCTTTGCTGTTGTTTTGAATTTCCTCTCGTAGCTCAGAGTAGTTTGATCGTCTGAAGCCTTCTTCTCTCAACTCATCAAAGTCATCCTCCATCCAGCTTTGTTCCGTTGCTGGTGAGGAACTGCGTTCCTTTGGAGGAGGGGAGGTGCTCTGTTTTTTAGAGTTTCCAGTTTTTTTGGTCTGATTTTTCCCCATCTTTGTGGTTTTATCTACTTTTTGTCTTTGATGATGGTGATGTACAGATGGGTTTTTGGTGTGGATGTCCTTTCTGTTTGTTAGTTTTCCTTCTACCAGACAGGACCCTCAGCTGCAGGTCTGTTGGAGTTTACTAGAGGTGCACTCCAGACCCTGTTTGGCTGGGTGTCAGCAGCGGTGGCTGCAGAACAGCGGATTTTCGTGAGACCACAAATTCAGCTGTCTGATAGTTCCTCTGAAAGTTTTGTCTCAGAGAAGTACCCGGTTGAATGAGGTGTCAGTCTGTCCCTACTGGGGGGTGCCTCCCAGTTAGGCTGCTCAGGGGTGAGGGACCCACTTTAGGAGGCAGTCTGACTTCTCAGATCTCCAGCTGCGTCTGGGAGAACCACTACTCTCTTCAAAGCTGTGAGTCAGACAGGGACATTTAAGTCTGTGGAAGTTCTTGCAGAGTTTTTGTTTGTCTGTGCCCTGCCCGCAGAGGTGGAGCCTACAGAGGCAGGCAGGCCTCCTTGAGCTGTGGTGGGCTCCACCCAGTTCGAGCTTCCTGGCTGCTTTGTTTACCTAAGCAAGCCTGGGCAATGGCGGGTGCCCCTCCCCCAGTCTCGCTGCCGCCTCGCAGCTTGATCTCAGACTGCTGTGCTAGCAATTAGCGAGACTCCGTGGGCATAGGACCCTCCGAGCCAGGTGCGGGACACAATCTCCTAGTGTGCCGTTTTCCAGGCCCGTTGGAAAAGCGCAGTATTAGGATGGGACTGACCTGATATTCCAGGTGCCGTCTGCTTCCCCTTTCTTTGACTAGGAAAGGGAACTCCCTGACCCCTTGCGCTTCCCGAGTGAGACAATGCCTCGCCCTCCTTCGGCTCGCGCACAGTGCACTTCACCAACTGTCCTGCACCCACTGTTAGGCACTCCCTAGTGAGATGAAACCGGTACCTCAAGCAGAAATGCAGAAATCACCCGTCTTCTGTGTCGCTGGGGCTGGGAGCTGGAGACCGGAGCTGTTCCTATTCGGCCATCTTGGCTCCACCCCCCCTACTTTATTTTTTTCTAAATAAAATTAGTCTGTCTCTAAGCTCTCCAGCGTGTTAGGGTAGCAGGAAATTTAATCTGTGATTATTGGGATTTCCATCAGCTCAGAGATGAGAAAAAGTCCTAGAGAAAGGTTATGCAAAGTAGAGCATTTCAGGAGGTCCCTGGTCTTTAGTCATTTGACAATGTTTAATAAGTGTTTACTGTGCGCCCCCAAGTCCTTGTCTTTTTTTTTTTTTTTTTTTCTTTGAGATGGAGTCTCGCTCTGTTGCCCAGGCTGGAGTGCAGTGCACAGCGTAATCTTGGCTCACTGCAAGCTCTGCCTCCTGGGTTCATGCCATTTTCCTGCCTCAGCCTCCCGAGTAGCTGGGACTACAGGCACACACCACCACGCCCGGCTAATTTTTTGTATTTTTAGTAGAGATGGGGTTTCACCATGTTAGCCAGGATGGTCTTGATGTCCTGACCTTGTGATCCGCCCGCTTCAGCCTCCCAAAGTGCTGGGATTACAGGCGTGAGCCACCGCGCCCGGCCATCCGTGTCTTTATGGAGCAATATCAGTAACACAGAGTGCCTAGCAGTACCCCCTCCCCTCACCACCACCCCACCCTTTTCCTTTTCTCTTTGTTTTTGGGGAAACAAATTATGGGAAGGTTGAGTGTTGGTTTGGTTAGGATATGCCAAAATTAGGGAAACCTCTGGGCCCGACCGTACTTTAACTTCAAGAAACAGTCAAAAGTGTGTTTTATCTCCCATTATATTCTATCAAATACAATGCCCCAATAACCAACCATCCTTCCTCCCCTTCCATTCTCTCATCTCCTCTCTCTCCCTCTTTTCTTTCCTGCAGCAAATACTTAGCGTTAGCTGTGTGCCAGGCATTGTTCTGGGTACTAGGATAGAGCAGGGAACAAACTAGATTCTGTTGGAACATAAATTCATGTGGGGTGAAACAATAAATATATATGTCAGGAGGTGATAAGTGCTATGGATAAAAGTAAACCTGGGTAAAAGATAGGGAGTAGTAGGGTTAGGGGGTAGGAGCTGGGCTGTTGCTATGATTTATAGAATAGGTAGGAGGAGGCATCTCTGATGAAGTAACATTTGAACAAAAACCTGAAGGACATAAGGAAGGCATCATGGGAAATTGTGGAGCAAGAGTAAATCCACATAGCAAGTAGCAGATGGCAGGGCCCAGAGGCAGGGGCGTGCTTGGGACGTTTGAGAAACAGCAAGGAGCCAATAGCAAAATGGGCAAGAGGGAGAGTGAGCTCTTTAATGTTCCTATTGTCCGTCTCTCACAATGTTTATTCATGGGCAATACACAATAAGGGATATTAGCTTTTAAACTTTCTGATATTTTGGAAAGTAACAAGGCATAAACTTCTGGTTAAATGTACATTATTAAACACATTCACGTTTGTGCTTTTTCAAACCACGCTAAACTGACAGTAAAGAATTTGTCTTACATGACATAGACCCAAATGGACAAAAAGAATCAGACAGGTGATAATAGCTACAAAATTTTTGAAGCTGGAAAGCTTATGAATGCGTAGTATATGAGTGAGCAAACCTGAGAAAGCTGGAATTTAAGTTAGCACTGGAATAATCATGAAAGCATGTGGATTTGCACCACAGAATCCCGAAAGACTTTAGGAAGTAGAGGTACTAATGGAACTGTGAATAGAATTATCAGTTATCAAATTGTCATATAAATCAAAGCAGATAGACTCTCAGATCCCCTACACCATATCACAAACCTTAGCAATTGTCTCTCATTCACCCCTGATCTAAGAGCCTGGAGATTACCCTAAATACCTTCTCAACAGTGGGACCTCAGCCCACTTTGTCCCTCAGCTCCTAGACTGTTAGTAGCCAGGCTTATACTCTTCTCTACCCTGTCCACAAGCAGGAGATTCTAGCATATTCTTCCCTGGGGAGATTAGCCCATAAGAAAAGACCTACAGTTAATGATGTTTTAAGCTTGCCCGTTGATGTGGACCATCCGTATCATCCTCCGCTAAAGCCCCTCGTTGAAAAGCTTCTCCCATGTATGCAGAGCTTCTAGTCAGGTGTTTAGGGGCCTCACACATGAGCAGAAAGCCAAAAATCACCAAACATTTGAGGAGAGCTTTTAACATGAAAGGTAGAGGCCGAAACAAACAACATAAATTACTACGAAAAACATCTTAAAATTAAAAGTTATCATCACTTATCCCTTGCTATATTAGACACCTCTTCAGAATCTTCTTGGCCCACCACTTCGGCCACTGCTGTAGTAACTAATTCTTCATAGTCTTGACCAGCTTTGCTCAACTACAGCTGGATATTGCCTTCTTTTTGGCCCAAGCTATAACCTCCTGCTTTCTGCCTTGGACCTTCTCTTCACCCCAGCTGAAATGTAGGAACCCTTTTGGTACTTATGTATGTACAATTTGGAGATGAGGGAAATTTAACACCATTCTGAATCCTGTGAGTGCAATAAATACTTCTGTTTTATACCTTAGCAGACAGTTGAGAGTATTTCAAAAGTCTTTCTCAGTAAGTCCCATGGGATTGAAAACTAGTTGCCTGGAGCAGTAACCAACTCCCTAATATGTCGTTTTTTAAAAAAATTCCCCCCCCTTCTTTGTTTAGTTCATATCCTGTACACCTTCCTGGGAGTACATTTCCCAAATATTCTCTGTGCATAAGTGTTTGTCACAGGCTCTGCTTTCAGGAAACCCAGGCTAAACGACACACAGGGAAATAAAAGATCAAGAATAAGAGCAAAAAAGGAACATATGCGGAACTAAATGAAGTTTTTGGATATAATATAAAATATTATAAAATTGAATATTTAATGGAAAGATTGGAAGATAAAGTTGAGAGGATTTTCAAAAAGTAGAATAAAAAGACAAATGGATGGAATGTGAAAGGTAAAATTAAAAGATCACTTCAGGTAATTCCATATCTGACCAGTAGAAATTCAGGGGGAGGGATGGGGAGAACATAGAAAATACAGGGAAGAAAATTTCCCTCTGAAAAAATTTTTTAAAGATTGTTTAGATCATAAGAACATGAGTTTTCAGATTGAAGGGCCCATTAGGCTGCCTAGCAGTGAATGAAAAAAAGGACCATACCAAGTGTCTAGCAGTCCATTTTGGCTGCTATAACAAAATACCATAGACTGGGTAGCTTATAAGCAACAGAAATTTATTTCTACAGTTCTGGAGGATGGAAATTCAAGACCAAGGCACCAGCAGTGCCTGGTGAGGCCTATTTCCCTTAGAAGGCACCTTATTATTGCGTTCTTACATGAGGAAGGGGCACATGAGCTCCCTCAGGCCTCTTTCATAAGGGCAGTAATCTCATTCATGAGGGTTCCCATCTTATGACCTAATTACATCCTAAAGGTTCCCCTTCTTAGTACTGTTGCATTGGAGATTAGGATTCAGCATACAGATTTTGAGGGGCACACACATTCAGACCACAGCACCAAGGGACATCACTGCGATTGTAAAAGATTCTAAAATCTGTGGATAGGGAGGGAAAAAGCAATTCACAGAAGATCAAGAATCAACACTGAAGCCAAAAGACAAGGAGAAAGAAATGACTTCAAAATTCTGAGGAGAAATCATTTTGAACCCAAAATTATGTGCCAGAAAAATGTTCAGGTATATATCTAGTTATAATGAGTATGTTTTCATACATGCAAAGTCTCAAAAAATGCATTTCTCATGTTCTCTTTCTCAGAAAGCTACTGAAAGATTGGCACCACCAAAGTAAAGGAATACATTATTTTTAAAAATCAGGAGATCCAGTAACCAATAGATACGGCACAGGAGAAAGATGAAGGAAAGTCACAGGATGTTGGTGAATCTTAGAACCATAGCTTAGAACCGTAGGCAGACCTAACGGACAATTAGCCTAGATTGAAACAGGAAAATGAAGAGTTCAAGGAAAGGTGGCTCTTTAAAAAAGAACATGGCCAGGTGTGGTGGCTTACGCTTGTAATTTCAGCACTTTGGGAGGCCAAGGTGGGCAGATCACTTGAGGTCAGGAATTTGAGACAAGCCTGGGCTACGTGGTGAAACCCCATCTCTAGCAAAAATAAAAAAATTAGCAGGTGTGGTGGCGCACGTCTGTAGTCCCAACTACTTGAGAGGCTGAAGCAGAAGAATCTCATGAACCCAGGAGGCGGAGGTTGCAGTGAACCAAGATCATGCCACTGTACTCCAGCCTGGGTGACTGAGCAAGACTCTGTCTTCAAAAATAAATTAATTAAAATTAAACTTAAAAAATAAACACATTTTAGTAAATTTGAGAAATATAATGTAGGGTTACATTATTATTTATCTTGATTATTTTGTAAGTTATTGATAGTCGACCTTTGAACAACATGGGCATTAGGGGCACTGACCCCCTACACAGCCTAAAATTTGCATATAATTTTGACTCCTCAAAAATAAGTAATGGGCTACTTGACCAGAGACTTACCAATAACCTAAACAATTGATTAACATATATTTTGTATGTTAAATGTATTATATACTATATTCTTACAATAAAATAATCTAGAGAAGAAGCATTAAGAAAATCATAAGAAAGAGAAAATATATTAATATATTTACTATTCATTAAGTGGAAGTGGATCATCATAAAGGTCTCCACCCTCATTGTCTTTATATTGAACAGGCTGAGGAGGAGAGGAGTCTTGCTGTCTCAGGGGTGGCAGAGGTGGACGAAAACCCGTGTATAAGTGCATCTGTGCAATGCAAACCCATGTTCAAGGGGCAACTGTAATTTCAATCTTTATATTAGTAGAAATAGCTTTTTACGTGAAAGTAACTTTAATGTTTGATAAAATTGAGGTGAGAGGGAGGCTCTTTCAGAAATTGATATTTTAAGACAGCTAGGCTTATAGAATGTCAGGATAAATATGAACCAGATATTGTAGCTTTTAGAAGTTCTTTTAAGCATATGTAGAATGCCCAAAAAGAGCAAGCTTTATGTTGCTATAGTATATAGCAAGGTTTAAGATATTTTTTGTGGGCCTGCATACTAATTAGTATAATTTGAAAAGGAAGGTTGATATTTCTGATATACCAAGAGCTCACAAATTAGAAAAAGACAATCTAATTATATGCTAAGGATAGAAATAGACAAGTCATAGAAAACTAAATCTCAGTGGCCAATAAATATATAGAGATACTTAACCTCACTAGTAGTCAAGGAATGCAAGTGAACAATTAGATTTTATTTTCACCTATCATATTGACAAAAATTAGAAGAGATGACAACATCCAGTACTCGAAAAGATAATGGGATAATGTGAACTCTCATATTTTGATAGTGAGAATGTAATGTACTACTACTTTTTTTTAAAAGTCAAGTTCTGTGGAAATTTAAAAAAATTAAAAATACACATATGACACATACCCCATGACTTCATTTGGGAACTCTGTGTTTATATAGCACTTCTTGGTTTATTTGTATAGAAAGGTATTTATTATATCAAACTTTTTTGTGAGTTAGAAAAATAACCTGGAGATATATTAAATGCCCACCAGTATGGAAATAGTTGAATAAATTGTAGTAACTGCCACACTAGTTGCAATAGCAAACAACTCGAATGACTTAAATGTTTGTCAGAAGGAGACTGATGGAAAAGCTAGATTACATCCATATTATGGAGTCCTATGGAGCTACCAAAAGGAATGAGAAATATCTCTTTATATTGTTACAAAGTTATTCCTAGAATATAGTCTTAGCTTAAAAAAGCAAAGAGGAAGTAGAGTACATATGGAATGCATATTAGGGCTCTCCAGAGAAGAGATACATATAGAAATATATATACTTCTTTATAGATTATACACATACATAGTATATATAATTTATAAATATAAGGAATTGGGTCACATGATTAAGTAGGTTGACAAGTCCCAAGGTCTGAGGTTGAGTCAGCAAGCTGAAGACCCAGAATCGCTGATGATGCATTTCTAGTCAAAGGCCAGCAGGCTTGAAACTCAGGAAGAGCCAATATTTCAGTTCGTGTCCAAAGCCAGGAAAATGTCAGTGCCCCAGTTCAAAAGCAGTGAGGAAGAAAGAATTATCTCTTACTCTGGGAAGGATCAGGAAGGTCAGACCTTTTGTTCTAGTCAGGCCTCCAACTGATTGGGTGAGGCTCGCCCACACTAGGGAGGGGAATCAGCTTTACTCAGTCCACCAATTTAAGTTTTAATCTCATCCAAAAACACCCTCAACAGAAACATCCAGAAAAAATGTTTGGCCAAATATCTGGATACCCCATGGCTCATTTAAGTTAACACATGAAATTAACCATCAGAGTGTGCTATCAATTATCTAAGAAAAACAGAGAATGAGTATGTAAGTTTTGTAGATTTTTTAAATGGAAAGATAAACTATGCTTTTTTGGCAGGGAGGGAGACAGGTTCTCACTCTGTCACTCAGGCTGGAGTGCAGTGGCATGATCTCAGTTCACTGCAGCCTCTACCTCCCAGGCTCAAGCAATCCTCCCACCTCAGCCTCCTGGGTAGCTGGGACTTCAGGCGCATGCCACCATGCTGGGCTAATTTTTGTATTTTTTGTAGAGATGGCGTTTCGCCTTGTTGCCCAGACTGGTATCGAATTCCTAAGCTCAAAGCAATCTACCCACCTCAGCCTCCTAAAGTGCTGGGATTACAGGTATGAGCCACCATGCCTGGCCAACTGTACGTATTTTTTTAAATGTATGAGAGGAAAGAAACAGGACAGAGGTTGGGGATAGAATCTAGACTTGTCTGAATGTACCTTGTTTTGGAACCATGTAAATATTTTACACACTTAGTAAAATACATTTAAATTTTGAAAATGTACCCTCTAAAAACTGAAAGCAGAGCAAATGTATTGAACTATGCAATCAGTTGTGGCATAATCATCCGGAGGGGAACTATTTCACATAACTCTAAAACACTTGACCATATGCCAGTAACGACCTGCCGTCCACACCCCTGAAAATTACATTGTTTTCAGTAATCATAGTGTTCGTAATATTTTTTTTTCTGAGGCTGGGTATGTGGATTGTGGGGTAAGCTAAGGAGAAAGTATGTTGGCACCTGTAGTGGATGCTCTTATGTGCATCTGTCAGGACTGTGGCACTCATTTCTTCAGCTGCTGGCAGTGACCACTCGTTGAGTTATTCTTTGAGTACTGCCACCAGCTGGAGAGAGCTGCGTCACCCAAAGCCATGGCTCCTCACAAGGACGTCCTGCATCCAAGTGCTAAAAGCTTAGCCCCTTTAGCTAAGGCACAACAGCTCTGAAAGGCCATTCCATCAGCTCCAGTGCTACCCATGGGATCAGCTGAGGCCTTCATTGTGACTGCACTGCAATTGACCTCCTCCTCTGCCCTATCCTACCCCCTTCAGACTCTCACAGACTTTGATCCCAGTGGCAAACTATAGTAAATGGGCACATAAATCCACCTGAGTCTGTTTCTCAGGGAAGTTCATCAAAGCAGTTATTGCCAAAAATGGTCTGAAGAAGCAGCCTTTTTTTTTTTTTTTTTTTTTTTGAGACAGAGTTTTGCTCTTGTTGCCCAGGCTGCAGTGCAATGGCGTGATCTCGGCTCACTGCAACCTCCACCTCCAGGTTCAAGTGATTCTCCTGCCTCAGCTTCCCGAGTAGCTGGGATTACAGGCATGCGCCACCACGCCTGGCTAATTTTGTATTTTTAGTAGAGGCAGGGTTTCGCCATGTTGGTCAGGCTAGTCTCGAACTCCCGACCTCAGGTGATCCACCCACCTTGGCCTCCCAAAGTGCTGGGATTACAGGCGTGAGCCACCACGCCCAGCCAGAAGCAGATTCTAAAATGACATTTTGGAGCTGGATCGGTATTGGCAGGCTGGCAATGGAGGACCCTATCACTGGTGGCAGTAAAACCATTTGTATGCTATAACAGTATAATTGTGGAAACTTTCACTGGTGGTGAACTGGGATGGGTTACTGGGAATGACCTGATACCAACAATGTTTCAGGCGTTTGAGAAGTCCAAGGGAAGTAGTAATTATAAAGAGCATGGGATTGGATGGCTATTCTGGGCAGTCACTGTATAGAGAAATGCTGACAGTAATTAATCACCAAGTAAGGCTATTTATGAAGGCCAGAGGGCCTCCTTGGCAGCACATGAAAACTCTCATCTCCTGCAGCTGGAGGACAGGAAAGCTGAGGAGCAGCCCCAGGGCTTAAGTTTGGCTGCAGAACTTTGCCAAAACAAACCTGGAGGAGCTGAAGGAGTATAGGTGGGCCTGGATCCTGAGGGTTCTGGGTCAAGGCGGAAGGAACATAAAGTTGAATGAGAGGTTATTTATATTTAAGCACTTTCCAATGATAAAAGATATAATAATCTGGCAAGACAGTGCTAACCCGTGGCTAGGGTAATTTTGGGAAGCTTGGAGAAAGCCTGAGCCACTTACTTTGGCCCAGCTAAGTGAAGTATAACCAGAACTACCAAGGCAGCCAAAGGATCAAAAGGCTCAGAGAAGTACGTGTGCTAGAGTGAATATACTGTGTAAGGCAGGAAGGCCCAGAGGTGACTGTTTACCAAAGCAATAAAGAATGTGCTGTTTAAAGGGGCATCAGCATCATTCAGAAGCTCAGAAGAGGCTGTCCTCTGAAGGCCAGGGCTGAGGGTAGGAAATGTTACAGAATTGGGTGCCTTGATAATAATAGGGATGATGGGGTCCTGAAATAACAGAAGTTAGGTTCTGCACTTCACTGCCAGGAGAAAAGTGGATAAGTTATCTTAATGAATTGCAAGGTGTCAGCCAAGTGTTGTGGTCTGCGGTTTGCTATAGAGATGTTTAATGGAACATGGCTTCAGTAGATGTAAGATAGATGGGCAGCCAGTAAAGACATTGCCTAATCTGTACAACCAAAAGAAATCAAGAATGGATCATCGGGAGGATGAGAGCAGCTGCTGGAATAAAAAGTCATGAACCCTTTACTAGCATCAGAACTCATTGATTAAATAGAAACGCTGAATCTCCAGGAGGAAGGACCCTGCAATACCATCACAAATGGATAAGCTATTTATTTTCTCAGTGCTTCCCCTAAAGGGACTTACTTGGGTAACTGTGCACTGGGTAATGGAAAACCCAATGTATTGGGAATTATCGGGCACAGTTTCCAAGTTGCCATTGATTCCCAGGGACCAACTATCTTCATCGCCTCTTCCCCGATTTCACTGGGAACATAGGAGGGCTGGGTAATACATTTAGTCCTGGCCCAGGTGTAGTTTATATTGAGTCTACTGGGTCCACAGGTCGACCTCATGGTTATTATATTTTCCTTATCCTCGAATATATCTAACTGGTATGAGCGTTTGGTAAAAACTTACAGTGGTTCCCTAGTCTGTGGGATAAGAGATACAGTAGAAAGGAATACTAAGTGGAATCTTTGAAACTGCCCCTACACCACTCTTAGCCAGAATAATAAGTAAATGACAATATTATAACTTGAGGACAAGGGCAGAGATTAATGCCATGCTTAAAGACCTAAAAGGATTCAGGAATGGGTCTCCATCATGTCCCACTTAATTAACCAGTCTGCTGCCTACAGATGGATCCTGGAGGATGACAGTGGACTACTGCAAATTGGCCAATTATAGCTGCTGCGGCAGATGTATTATCTTTGTTAGGGCAGATTAATAAGGCTCTCAGATAGTTGGTATGTGGCCATTGATCTGGGAAATGCCTTCTTTCCCATCCCTTATAGGAGGGAAGTCTAGAAAGTTCGCATTCACTTTGGATGCACAACAGTCAACTATAAATATTAACTCACCTGCCCGTTGTCATAATATAGTCAAAGGGTCTGGATCGTCTGGACATTATATCACATTAGTCCACATATTGATAAAATGGTGTGATTTGGACTGCACGAACAAGAAATTACAAACATATCAAAGGCCTCGGTAAGATACATGCCCTCAGTGGTTGAAAGAGAAACCCTATAAAGATTCAGGGGTCTGGGATCCAAAGGTCTGTGATATCCCTGTCAAAGGAATATTGTATTTCATAACTTCCCCACTCAGAAGTAAGCACAGTGGTTGTTAGGCCCCTTCAGACTCTGGAGGAAGCATATTTCATACAGAGAACACTATTCCAACTCATTTACACAAATAGCACCCAGCTCTGAATGAGTCTCAGAACAAAAAAGGGCTCTGCAGCAGGTCCAGGCTACAAGGCAAGTGATTCTTTTTCTTGGACCATACTATCTAACAAACCCAATGATATTAGAGCGGTCAGTGATGGGAAAAGGTGTCGTGTGGTGTTTCTGGGCATGTTCCAGTTGGAGAATAACAACACAGGCCCCCTAGATTTCTGCAACCAAGCCATGACACCCATAGTAGAAAATTATAAACCATTTGAAAAACAATTCCTTGGGTGCTACTGCGCCCTGGTTGACACAAGGAATCATGCTTCCAGAACTGACCTGAGATCTGTCCAGCCCACAAAATCATAAGGCTAGGCAGACACAGCAACAATCTCTAGTAAAATGGAAGTGGTGTACATGGGAAAGAATGGGGCCAGAGTGCACACATTAGCTGCACAAATCCTGGCCCCAGTTTCATTTTCCACTGTTGACCAATGCCTTTCCCTCAGCTCCTGGGTAAGACAAAGGTGAGGAGAAACCCTTCCAATGGGCAGAAGTTTTGAGTTGTGCACGTGGGCATCCACTAGAAATGAAAGTAAAAGTGGCCTGAGGTAAGAATACATATGGAAGCATAGGCAATAGCTAATGGCTTGGCTGGTTAGTTAACGGATCAGAAGATCAGGAACAAGGAGGCTTGGGTAAGAGGCATGTGGGTGAATCTATGGGAATAAGCATGAAAGTTCAATCTTTCTTTTTGTTTGGTATCTGAAAAGTCTGAATCGTATGTTACCTGACCAAGAGCATCTATCACAAAGAGGTGCTTACACAATCAGACAGAATGACTCACTAGAATGTCACTCTGCCTCTGTTATTGGCCACTGCAGTGTTGGCACAATAGGAACTTGAGTAGAGAAGCCGTAGTGACAGGGATGGAGGCTCCACATGGGCCTAACAGCAGGGGCTTCTGCTCACCAAGGCTGACTGAGCTACTGCTTGTGTCAAATATCCCATGTACCAGTAGCAGAGAGCAAGGCTCGGCCCCTGATTCAACACCTTCCCTTGAGGAAACCAGCCACTTGGTGGCAAGTAACTTTGGATCCCTTCCATCTTGAAAAGGGAGCAAATTAATTCTGACTGGAATTGATACATATTCTGGATATGAACTTTCCCTTCCTGGCTGCATGGCCTCAGCCAACATCACTATCCAAAGACCTACAAAAGGTTTGATCCACCCACCTAGGATCCTACATAACCTCACAAAGGGCCAAGAAATTCGCTTTACAACAAAGGAGGTACAGCAGTGAATACAGATCAATGAGACTGATTGACTGGTCTTGTCAAAAGCCCCAAAACCTAGAAGCTGCTGGATGGATAGAGTAATGAAATGGCCTTTTAAATGGACACCTGAACACCAGCTTGGAGATGATACCTTGTGAAAAGGGACATATTCTATAGGATGTAACATATACCCTAAATCATAACAAATGTATGGTGCTGTGTCTCCAGTAGGTAGACTCCATAGGTCCAGGCATCAAGAGGTAAAAGTAGGAGTGGCCCCACTTCTCCCAGTGATCCACTTGGGAAATTTGTGCTTCTGGTCCTCACAAGTCTAGGATCTATGGGTATAGAAGTCTTGGTTCCCAAAAAGGAAATGCTGCTTTCAAGCAGAACCAGAGTCACATTAGCTTTTAGTCTACAGCTGTCTTTTAGTCCTTCTGGCTCCTCAAATCAGGAGACCAGTAGGCAAAGAAAGGAGTTTGCATCCACTGTTACTCCACAGCTCATTGAAGTCTGACCAAAAGAGTGTCTTTCAGAGTACCATAAATAGTAGCTATAATGGCTCATCTAGTGGAAATCACAGCCATTTTGGAGGCAGATTTCATTAGGACTCTGCTACTACTGGCAATACAGCTCACTCAGTGAGATGCAAAAACCAAAACATTTAACATACTCTACCTCCTCACACTATATATATATATATATATATATATAGCCTATCAAGTTATCCACTGCATATATATATACGTGTATATATATATACACGTATATATATATGTGTGTGTATATATATATACGTATATGTATGTGTGTGTGTGTATATATATATATACATATATATATAACCTATTATATATTAGGTAACTTGCCTGTGTAAGATCACAGGATTTGGGAAATATAATTTCTATGTTATAACTAGCTTCTATAATAGATTGCTTAGTAAAATGAATAGGATTGGGAAAAAGATAAAAAGGAACTTACTGACGGCTGGGTGTGGTGTCTCAGGCCTGTAATCCCAGCACTTTGGGAGGTCAAGGCGGGTGGATCATGAGATCAGGAGATCGAGACCATCCTGGCCAACATGGTGAAACCCTGTCTCTACTAAAAAATGCAAAAAATTAGCTGGGCATGGTGTTGGGCGCCTGTAGTCCCAGCTACTCAGGAGGCTGAGGCAGGGGAATCGCTTGAACCCAGGAGGTAGAGGTTGCAGTGAGCAGAGATCACGCCACTGCACTCCAGCCTGGCAACACTGCAAGACTCCATCCCAAAAAAAAAAAAAAAAGAAAGAAAAAGAAAAAGAAGCTCACTGATATCCACCATTTCAACCATCCACACTTTAACAATTCCCTTTACTCTGAGCCCATCATAAAACAAACTGCTGTCAGTGCTTGAAATAATTCCATGTACTGCATGTCTGAGGGTGATTAATTACATGGCTTCTAGAGTCAAAACACCTGATTTCTAAACCTAGTTTGGTCTTTTAATTAAACCAAATAATCTCTGTAAGTCTGTTTTCTCATCTGTAAATAGGAATGCCAGTGGTACTTACCTCATAGAACTATTGTGATGATTACATGCCACATAGAGTGCTTAGCATGTGCCAAACACAAAGAAGTTCAGCATTTCATAAAATTACAGCTTTTTTTTTTTTTTTTAACTTATATGCCTTTGCTTCAGCAGTAAGACCATACAAATACAGAAGGAACAAGTCACTGGTTAGTAAATAGTTTTTCACTTTCAAGTCTTTGTTCCTTGGAACATGCTTATCTGGAAACTTCTCTCTCTGATACCATCTTAACTATTCAAGCTCCCAAATTTTGGTGTGCTAAGACCTTTCCTCACCACCACGCCAGTCTCTCTTAGGGTTGGGGAGAGACTACATATTGCAACATAGAAATTAAGATCAGAGTATTTTCCACAGTAAAGCTATTTTAGTTTGAAGGGGCAGAGGTTCTAATTATTACATTTAAAACTCCCTTTGTAGTTTATCTTCCACTTCCTGGAGTTTATTTTTATAGGTTCTTTCATGTTCCAAAGAAACTAGAAGAGATACTATACACAAATCTAAAAAATCTTTATTCTAGAATTATTAGCAATACATGTTACATTTGTTTTTCAAAGACCCCTCCCCTCATTATGGAGGCTAAAATAGATCATTTTCATATTCCATCCTTTGACACTAACCAGCACCACCACTCTATCCCCACCCCCACTCCAATGCGCTGGCCCTGTGAATGTGGCCTGGGCCTCCCAGAAAGTTGTCCCATGTTGGCTTTAATTAGATATTATTTCCCAAACATGTGGTATATTTTATGCAAGTTATTTGTAGAAACAACAAACGCTGGTTACTGACTATTCCTTCTACCTTTAAGCTGCTTTCTAGTGCCCTACAATGGACCACATAGGATTAGAGACACTGGTAAAATTATTTTTTGAGCAAAAAGAGCTTCTAAACAGCTTTATAATGTGGAAGTCATTATCTTTTCAGTTTTCACTGTACCAGTACTACCTAAGCCCTGTTCAAATGATCTTTAAATGTACTTTAAATGTGATTGCAGTAAAATCTACTAACCTAAAATGCATGTTTAGATGACAGAAATTAGCTACCTTGTAGTTCCGGAGATTTGAAACAATTTGCAGATTTGCTTGTTTAGATGACTGACAGTGGCAACCCGTAACAGGCCACCATGTGCCAAGATGATCTTTTGCACATATCCACAATCACCACTTTCAGATTCATTATATAATCAACTCTTTTTAATGCAGCCATCACTTATCAAAAGCCTAATTCATAAGAGCTTGTGATGTTTTACACCAGGTAGGAGAGGCATAGTTTTGGAGCACAGGGAGGACACAGCTGGGGAAGGATTTCAAAAGAGATTGAACTACTGCTGGACACAACTGACTGAGAGAAGATCCAGCCAGAGCAGGATCTTTCAATCTCTGCACTTACATTTTGGGCTGGATAATTCATCGTTGTTGGGGGGTGTCCTGTGCATTGCAGGATGATTAGCAGCAGCATCCTGATTTCTACCCACTAGATGCCAACGACAGCCTCCCCTCCAAGTTGTAACAGCAAAAATATCTCCAGACACTGCCCAACATTGTTATGACAACTATGAGTCAAGGTGCTTCAGGTAGTTGGAATGAATCAGGGTGGAGCCGGTAATCGGAATGTGTCAGGGTGCAGCAGGTAATTGGAATGAGTCTGGGTTGCAAAGCCAACCTCAATTGAGAACTACTGACAGAGAGAATTCAGAGTTCTAGAGAAACACTTGGTATATAGTCTGTACTTTGTTAGGGCCCTGATGGCAGTGGCACCAACTATGAGCTACTAAGAGGCATTTATCATATGCTGTCAAGAGTCTGACATTTAAAGCCCCTTTCAGTTGGATCCCAGTCTACACTTCTCAGAGTCTACTCTCTTCCTTGAATGCCAGTGTTAGATACTCATTAAGGGATTATGCAATCTATTTAGTGGGTCCTAACCAGTATTTTTTAAAAAATGAAATAATGGAATAGAATAAAATAATACAGAAAATATCAATACATTTTGTGGAATAATACTGATTTGCAAGATTTTTTATTCTGTGTGTGTGCACAACTGTATGTTTATTCATAGTGTTACCAGAAAGGAGTCATGATCCAGACCCCAAGAGAGGGTTCTTGGATCTTGTGCAAGAATGAATTCAGGGAGACTCCATGGTGCAAAGTGAAAGCAAGTTTATTACGAAAGTAAAGGAATAAAAGAATGGCTACTCTATAGACAGAGCAGCCCCGGGGGCTGCTGGTTGCCCATTTTTATGGTTATTTGGGGTGGATTATTCATACCTCCCCTTTTTAGACCATACAGTGTAACTTCCAGATGTTGCCATGGCATTTGTAAACTGTCATGGTGCTGGTGGGATTGTAGCAGTGAGGACGAGCAGAAGTCACTCCCGTTGCCATTTTGGTTTTGGTGGGTTTTCGCTGGCTCTTTTACTGTGTTATAAAGTTTCAGTGCGACAAAAGAAATAGTACTTGAATATAAATGTTTGTTTTTAATTCTCAGCAAGGCAAGGTACTTCTACAGAAGGGTGCACCCTTACAGATGGAGCAATGATGAGCACACACTTGGACAAGGCAGGAGAAGAGGTTCTTATCACTGACGCACGTGGCCCCTGCTGCTGTGTCATTCTGCTATTGGCCAGGGTTAGACCTCACAGGCTAAACTAATTCTGATTGGCTAATTTAAAGAGAGTGATGTGGTGAGTGGTTTGGCGGGAAAAATGGTTATGACACAGCAAGTAATTGGAATGAGTCAGGGTGCATCAGGTAATCGGAATGAGTCAGGGTGGAGCAGGTAATTGGAATGAGTCAGGGTGCATCAGGTAATTGGAATGAGTCAGGGTGGAGCAGGTAATCGGAATGAGTCAGGGTGGAGCAGATAATCGGAATGAGTCAGGGTGCATCAGGTAATCGGAATGAGTCAGGGTGCATCAGGTAATCCGAATGAGTCAGGGTGCATCAGGTAATCAGAATGAGTCAGGGTGGAGCAGGTAATTGGAATGAGTCAAGGGGGAGTAGGTAATCAGAATGAGTCAGGGTGGAGTAGGTAATTGGAATTAGTCAGGGTGGAGCAGGTAATCGAAAAAGGTTGCTTTACGAGGAAGTTAAGTTTAAACGTAGAAGGCAAAGAATTGAACATACTGACATATTGATTCCTTGAAAAGAAATTTAGAACTCATATCTAACAACTGCAACCTGTTTTATCAGCAAGGTCTTTATGACCTGTATTTTGTGCTGACCTCCTATCTCATCCTGTGACTTAGAATGCCTTCACCGTCTGGGAATGCAGCCCAGTAGGTTTCAGCCTCATTTTACCCAGCTCCTGTTCACGATGGAGTTGCTCTGGTTCCCATGCCTCTGACTATATTGGATATTGATGTAAAATGTATTCCTTATCAAAAGTTGCAGTCAAAAAAGTTTGAGAATCCCTGTTCTATTTTAACATATCCCCTGGACATACACTTCACTCCTAATGCCTAACGTATCAGTGTCCTATTGCTGAAACAGATTATTACAAGTTTAGCAGCTTGAAACAAGACAAATTTATTCTCTTGCAGAAGGTCAGAAATCTAAAATCAGTTTCACTGCTCTAAAGGCAAAATGAAAGGCTGGTTCCTGGAGGCTCCAGGGGAGAATATTTTCCTTGTCTTTTCCAGTTTCTAGAGCTGCGTTCCTTACATTCCCTGGCTTATGGCCCCTTTCTCCATGTTCCAAGTCAGGAGTATAGCATCTTCAAATCTCTCTCTGCTGCTCTTTATGTTGTCTTCCTTTTCTCTGATCTTCTGCCTCCCTCTTCTAGGGCCTCCTGTGATTTCATAGAACCCCCCAGGATAACCCAAGGTAATCTCCCCATCTGAAGATCCTTCACTGAATCACTTTTGCCAAGCAACTTTTAGCATATAAAACAACACTTACAAATTCCAAGAATTAAGACATGGACATCTTCACACCTAATCTGTGCTCTACTTTTGTGAGAAGGCCATTGTTCTCTGTACTGACTCAAATCAACCCCTCAATTAAGGCTTTCATCTCACTTCCCAGAATTGGACATGTTGAGTAAGAAAGGTCCTTGTGTTTCTAATCCATAAGATGAGATTAGGCTAAATCACTCATGTTCAAGCTCCTTTTATGAAGCTCTTGAAATTTTGGTTCACACACAATTTTACTTGGTATAGACAATATGTGAATAAGATGAAAGTTGAACTTCTCTGTTCCCCCACAGTGACCTGCCCAGTTTGTCATCACGGAGCCATCCCATTTGCATCTATAGCTGTTAGCGCCAGGGAAACCTGACAAATTTTCACGTTAAACTCCTACCTTTGCTATGCAGAAAGTGAGGGCTACAGAGGTGAAATAAGTCTGTGGTACTGGCTCTGTGTTAATCGGTGGAGTCATTGTCATATACTCTCTGAGACTCAATTTTGTTAGCTACGAAAATGAGCATTGAAAGACTTTGTAAATAAGTGGGATGTGAGAGAGATTTTGAGAAGCATTTAAATTGGTAGGAAGGAGTAGGATATTATGATATGTAGAATGTTTGAGATAGTCCCCCACATCCCTGCATCCTAGTGTACAAACCCTGAATAATCCCCTCCCCGTTGTGTGGGCAATATGTGGGAATATGATACGACTTTACTTCTGTGACTAGATTACATTATGTGGCAAAGGTAAAGTGATTTTTGTAGATGTAATTAAGGTTCTTACCCGGTTGATTTTGAATTAACAAAGAGGAATATTTTCCTGGGTGGTTCCAGTCTAATCAGGCAAGTTTTAAAAAAGAGGGTAGGGTCTAAGCATTTGGGGCAGGGAGAGATTTGAAGCAAGAGAGTCATACTTTTGCTAGCCTCGGAGAAGCAAATAGCTATGTCGTAGAGTGGGCCACATGGCAGGAAGCAGCAGCCTGAGATAGCTGAGGAGGGGAGAGAGATGCTCAGCTGACAGCCAGCAAGACAACAGAGACCTTGGTCCTATAGTGGAATTCTGCCAACAGCCAATGAGCTTAGAAGAGGACCATGAGCCTCAGGTGAGATTGTAGCCCTGGACAACATTGGTTGCAACTTGGTGAGACCTTAGACAGAGGATGGATTCCAGACCCATGGAAACTTTGAGGTTATAATGGGAATTGTTTTAAGCCTGTAAGTTTATGGTAATTTGTTATACAGCAATAAAAAAAACTAATAACAGTATTCAAGGGATTCACCAGAGCAGAATCTAAACTATGCAGGTGTGGTATGTGAATATGAATATTAAGTGATTTTATCCAACAACATGGAGGGATCTCAAATGCATTTTTGCTAATTGAAATAAACCAGACCCCAAAGGCTGCATACCGTATGAGTCCTTTTAGATGACATTCTGGAGAAGACAAAACTATAGGGATGAAGAACAGTGGTTATCAAAGGTTGGGAATAAGGGAAGGAGCTGACTACAAAGGGCAGCAAGTGCAAACTAAGGTAAGTGACCTGTTCTGTATTATGACTGTATGTTCTGTATTATAATAACACACAGGCTTATTAGAAACATGACATGCTGCTTTCACCAGTGTCGCAGCTGCATATGGCGATCTGGAACATTCATGTGGCATGCATGCAAGTTCAGACTGACTGTGTTCCACTGATGGCCAAGGAGTCACCGGCATCACACACAGTTATCCATTGTTCCTTAAGATAATATGACCCAATAGGGTAAATAAACAGGAAAAATGGTGTTAGTCATTCCTAATAGTGCAGTTATGATAATCACGACTGGTTATTCTTTTGAGATGGGAAGACTAAAGTATGGAAGCTAAAATCTGTGAGCCAAGGTCAAGTTTTTGCAATGTTTAGCCACAGGCTTATCTTTGAATGGCCTGTGAAGCAACAGTACTTACTCTCCAACAGTAAATGCCATGTCTTTTGACCTAGCACTTGCGTGCTTGCTTTTATTCACCCCAAGTAAAAAATCCCAAAGAATTCCTTCTTCTGTTAAAATTACATTTAAATTATTCTGCAAAAACCTTAAAATGTTTTCCTAAAGCTTGTCTGCTTTGTAGATCCCTCCATTACTTTTCAGTACCACTAAATATAGTAGAACAAAGTTCTTAATGTGAAACTTCAAAGCTTATTTATGCCATGATGATACAAGTGCTTACTATTAAGACATTTCCTTTTTATTCAGTAAACTTCTGACTTATATACAAAGGATTCATTGCTCAATAAAGATCACATTAGCAAATAAAAATGAAATGCTTTATTGTATTCTGTGGGCTGCATCTACAAAGATGAAAGTATCCTCAATAGAGGGTTTATTAATTTACAAAGAATGTAGACTCTCCATGAGAGTTCCCTGTACATTAACAGTCCGGCAGGAATATTAAAAATCCAGGGATTCAATTTCCATTTGCAAAGCAGGGAGGATGCTGCCCTACCTGTCTCTGGTTGATGATCATCAAAGTTTTCAATGCAGGAATCCCAGAGTTTGCAGCCAAATAGAAACAATTTTGTGGTAACCTTTACAACAGACTTTTCCCCTCATTTAATCCACTTTCATCAAGTGAATGTAAAAAATAACTAACAAGGGCCGGGCACGGTGGCTCACGCCTGTAATCCCAGCACTTTGGGAGGCCGAGGCGGGCGGATCACGAGGTCAGGAGATCGAGACCATCCTGGCTAACACGGTGAAACCCCGTCTCTATTAAAAAAATACAAGAAATTAGCCGTGCGAGGTGGCGGGCGCCCGTAGTCCCAGCTACGCGGGAGGCTGAGGCAGGAGAATGGTGTGAACCTCGGGGGGCGGAGGCTGCAGTGAGCCGAGATTGCACCACTGCACTCCAGCCTGCGTGAAAGAGCGAGACTCCTTCTCAAAAAATAAAAAAAATAAAAAAAATAACTAACACGCTAAATCACCATACTTATTTCAGGGCTGGTCATATATATTAGATCACCTGGCATTAGGTAAGCAAGAGTACAGGAGCTG
The DNA here is from genome assembly GCF_006542625.1 of Nomascus leucogenys. Lineage (NCBI taxonomy): Eukaryota > Metazoa > Chordata > Mammalia > Primates > Hylobatidae > Nomascus > Nomascus leucogenys. The sequence continues at coordinate 123,924,516 of NC_044382.1, forward strand.
GAATGAATTGGCTTATTAAAGGAAGTAAAGATCAGGCTTTCAGGAGTGGAGGGGTGCAGAGAGGGAGTGGTGGGTGTGTTGTTTGAGAAGCAAACTAGGCCTTGAAAATTAGGCTGAAAAAGTTCTGATGTTATTTCCTGAAAGCTTTTAAGCACATTGACAATTTTTTTTTTTGATAAATGCACATTCAACCAATGTTTGAAATATCTAGCTTCATCAATTTGGAAAAGAAATACTTAAGAAATAATTATGTGTTCCAGTTAAACATAATTGAATAAGCGTTCTTAGTACACCATTCTCCTCAAAACTCACTCAAAAATCTAACAATAATAGGACAGAAACAAAAAGATCTTCCCACCGCTGCAAACCAAACCAAAACAAAACAAAAAACCCTCTATCTTCAATAAAATAAAGAAATGGTCTTAAGTCCAGGCCACAAACTTAAAGCATACTTGAAATATTGTGAAAGCAAAGCGAGGGAGAAAAGTGAAAATTAAACCTACCTTCTAAGATCTTTAGCTGGAAACATTTCCTTGCAAGGAATTGTTATGTTGTAGAAAGGTTTATCTAAAAAAATCTTTTAATGTGGTCATGCCTAAGGATGTAGATGGTCCAGGGGAGAAGCAGGGAATCCCTCGAGACAGTTTAGGAACCACAGGATGCCGGGCCATGGGGCTGAAGGAGAGCTTTGCTGATGTGCCACCCTCACCCACATCAAGCCTCCTTGTCTGGGGAGATCACATGAATCCACATTTGAAGACCTGCTCTTCGGATACCAGCACACAGAGCCTGGGTCTTAAAGCTTGGGGAGCCACATTGCCTCTTGAATGGTAACATCTAAAAATTAAAAAAAGACATGCTTCCAAAAGAAATAAAATAAGTTATTATTGAAATAATCTGATACAAAGAAGACAGCTGCTCTAGTACACTCTCCTACCCCCCCACACACTATTTTTTGACCCCAGTTGACAGTATAAGCAATGATTTTAAATGAATAACATGGCATATATACATAGATACCACCAAAAAAAGGAAAGAGGAAAAGAGCAAAATGCGCTCAAAGACATAGGAATTAATTAAGCCCTGTAGAGTTTCAAAGAAATGTTAGATAGCATGATTTCTCTAAAAAGAGAACTCGGAGAACAGATGTGAGAATTTAAAGAACATAAGAGAGAAGAAAATAAAAAGACCTGGATAACTCAAAAAGAAATAAAAGGAAAAATAATTATACTTTAGAAGAGATGCAGGAAGGAAGGGAGGAATGGAAGAAAGAAAGATTAGGAAGAAAGAAAGAAAAATTGAGCTTAAGAAAAATCATACAATGAGACAGAAACAAACAAAGGACATAAAAATTGATTCTAGAGAATATGATAGTTTTGGAAGATAGATAAAGGAAATTTCAACAGTCACACAGTTAGTATTTCTGAAGTACAGAACTGAATAAATAGAACCCCAAACGTATTTAACAATATGATTTTTAACTGGAAAACATCATTCTCAGTAAACTATCACAAGGACAAAAAACCAAACACCGCATGTTCTCACTCATAGGTGGGAATTGAACAATGAGAACTCATGGACACAGGAAGGGGAACATCACACTCCGGGGACTGTTGTGGGGTGGGGGGAGGGGACAGGGACAGCATTAGTGGATATACCTAATGCTAAATGACGAGTTAATGGGTGCAGCAAACCAACATGGCACATGGATACATATGTAACAAACCCACACATTGTGCACATGTACCCTAAAACCTAAAGTATAGTAATAAAATTTAAAAAAGAATATGATTTTAAAAATAAACTTTGTAGATGTAAACAAAATCTTGAGTCTGCAGGCTGAACGGCCCATGAGATGCAAGAAAAAAATATATATGTCCGTATATACAGAAATTCACTCCAATATAGGGTCTGCTGGAGTTGCTAAATTTCAAGATAAGAAAATTGATAGGAAAAGTGAGTCATGTAGAAAAGGGGAAAGTCAGGTTCTCTTTATACTTCTACATAGTTGTATTATCTACAAAATATGTGGTAATGGATTAGAATTGGAGACATCTGCGGAAACTCATGTTTAGCTGAATATAAATACAGCTGGATATATATAGAAATATTTATACTTATGCTTATTGTGATACTATGATTATGTATAATCATAATATACATTATATATATTATGTATGTGTATAAATATAATCATCATACGTATATGAAATAGTCTTTTGTCCAAAGTTCCTGGCTCATAACTCCCATAGCCCTTGTTACACTTGTTACAGTCTTTGGTTATAATCTTGGGGCACTGCAGGCCTCAGGAAACTGAACCTCTCTCTCTCTCTCACCTTTTCCTGTCCTCCTCTTGCCTGCTAAAGGCAGGACTCTAATCTGATTGTGGATCGAAAGGCCCTGCTTCCAGAGAGGCTCCTGCCCCATACTCTGGAGGAAGGAATGCTGCACAGAAAGGCCAAGAAAAATCTGAACAGGTCTGGCCTCCCTGGCTTTCCTCGTCAGTGTATGAACTCACATCTGAGATCACACCCTTTTTGTCCAATCACCTTTCTACATGGTTGTCAATTTTGCCTATAATGAAGGTTCCATTAAAAACCCCAAAGGATAGGGTTTGGGGAGCTTCCAGAGAGCTGAACACCTAGAGGCCAATAGAAAGGTGAAGAGCTCATGCATGTGCTGGGAGGGTGGTGCACCCCAACTCCACGGGGATAAAACCTCCTGCATTCAGGGCCCTTCCAGACCTCGCCCTTTGTATCTCTTCCTCTAGCTGTTTATTTATATCCTTTAAAATATCCTTTGTAATAAACTCGCAAACATACGTGTTTCCGTGAGTTCTGTGAGTCAGCCTAGCAAATTAGTCAAAACCAGAGGGGTCATGAAACCCCAACTTGAAGCCAGTTGGTCACATGTTCTAGGGGCCTCAGACTTGCACCTCAAGGAGAAGGATTAAGGCGTTGCCGCCTTTGGAGGCTTAAAATCCTTTCACTTTGTCTTGTCACTACTTAAAAATGTACTATTCTTTGTTCACGATGCTATTTAGCTGGTATTCGAAGCCACCTTTTTGAAAACTACTTGTTCCCTGCGTGTCTCCCACATATATATGAAATATATATATAAATAAACATCTGCTTGTTTTTCTCTTGTTAATCTGCCTTTTGTTACAGGGAGCTGTTCTAACTAAGAACCTATGAGGGTTGAAGAAAAATTTATTTTTCTTCTCCTACACCTCAAAGCAGCAAAGTTGGCCAGATCTCTCACCTTTCAAAATTTTATGTTAATTGGAGTTAGATTTTTAAACTGCGGAATTTTAGTACTGGTACAAATAATCAAGATCAATCCAAGAGTCTAAGCCCTTCATGTTGCAGATGAGTAACAAAGGATTTTCATAGTCACTTTTTGTTTTTGTTTTTTGAGACAGTCTGCCTCTGTCGCCCAGGCCGGAGTACAGTAGAGCAATCGTGGCTTATTGCAACTTCTGCCTCCCGGGTTCAAGGGATTCTTTTGCCTCAGCCACCTCAGTAGCTGGGATACAGTCGTGCACCACCACACCTGGCTAATTTTTGTATTTTCAGTAGAGACGTGGTTTCACCATGTTGGCCAGGCTGGTCTCTATCTCCTGGCCTCAAGAGATCCACCCACCTCAGACTCCCAAAATGCTAGGATTACAGGTGTGAGCCACTGCACGCATCCTTCAGCTCAGTTTTAAGGAAAACTGGTAAACCTAATTCTGCTGGCAAAATACATAAATTGAGGTAGATACTCATTTTACAAAATGATCCAATGCGGTATTCTTTTAAACATGCCCCCCCATATGTTCTAAAAGTATTATTCAACTTATAAAAATGGAATTCACACACAACTTTCAGGAATTCACCTACATTTAGCAAATACACATTTCTGTAATGTCTCCTGTGTACAAAGCTCTGTGTTAGGCACCACAGGGATTGCAGAACCCCAGCTCCACTATGAAGTAACATATGACCTTGAAGAAAACTTTGTTCGTCCCATAAACTGACAATGCTCTCAAAACAAGATGTAATGGTTTTCAGAAATCATCAGAGTCCAGGGACAAGCAACAAAACCATTTCCTGAGTCTCACTGCCATTTCCTGGTGGCTTCGTCCTCCTCCACATCTCCCTCTCTGTCAATGCTTTCCTTGTGCACCAGGCCAAAAGCCTGCAAACATCTGAGTAAGAGGTCACATATGCAAATTTCCAGGAAAAAAAAAAAACAACGAACCCAAATAGAAATGAACTAGAAAGGAGACAAATATAATATAAATCTTTTACTCTTCAACTGGCCTTCCTTTTGGATTTCTACTGTATGGTGGGAATGTGTCTTAACATTTTAATTAACTCACATGACTGGCTTGTAATTTTCAGGAAATCATACATTCTGGGATTCAATGTTATTCTGCTGTTGGTCTTCCTGAAAGGAGTGTTTTAAGATTTTACTAGCAGGGGGAATGTGAAAGCCAATGTAAGTATCAGGGCACTCTCTTGAAGGTTTCACCTTGTTAGAAGTTATTTGCCTGTAGATAATCATAGACTGTCAAAATTCTATGATTATAAATTTATAAAACGAATAGATCCAATCAAATTTGATAAAATGAATTATCTATGATTACATATTTATAAAACCAATAGATCAAATCTAGGACTAGGTATAAAGATGAAAATGAAACACAATTTAATTTTTAATTTACAGAAGCAAAGCAGCTGTGTGTAAGTCAAGGTGTGATTATTCATAAAGGATCAATAATTGGGGTAGAAATGATAAAATTAAAGTGTTACTGATCACACCATTGTTACCACTAAGGCACTTTTTTTTTCTTTTTGAGAGGGAGTCTCAATCTGTCATCCAGGCTGGAGTGGAGTGGTGTGATCTCTGCTCGCTGCAACCTCTACCTTTCAGGTTCAAGCGATTCTCCTGCCTTAGCCTCCAGAGTAGCTGGGACTATGGGTGCCCGCCACCACACCTGGCAATTTGTATTTTTAGTAGAGACAGGGTTTCACCGTATTAGCTAGGATGATCTCACTCTCCTGACCTCATGATCCACCCACCTCGACCTCCCAAAGTGCTGGGATTACAGGCGTGAGCCAATGCACCTGGCCCAACCACTAAGGCGCTTTTACCGTAGTGGAAAGATCCAGGCAGATCCTATAGGAGTTTCATGAGATGAAATTCAAGTGTATATAACACATCTAGATCCATTTCTAAATAATAGTAGAATGATCAGAATTTATCTGATCATTCTTGATTCTCTTCCCTGCTTCCCAAAGCTACCGTCTTCCAGGCTCACAAAATCTGTGGTGGCAGCATTTTTCTTTTTGAGGTGTGTCCAAGGTCAAGGTTTGAAGTAGTTAGGAAGAAAATCTGACAAGAAGAAAAACAAAACCCAACAATGAAAACAACATACGGAATAGGGAGAAAAGTCAAGGAGAATTTACATTTCTAAAGATGCTATGCTTCTGGCCAGGGGAAATAACATATTTTGCCAGTTGGCTTCATGATGTCCCAGTCTGAGCCCAGACAAAGATGGAACAGATGTTGGAGCTTCTTCCTGGAACTGTATGGCCTGACTCTTATCCCTTAGGATTCTCTAACTTAATCCTTGAAGAGATTGGAACTTCCTGGCCTCTGAATTCATGCACGTTCTTATCCAGAGGTAACAATGCTGAGGCTGTGCTCTGCTCCTATGGGACTAGCAAGTGCACCATGTTCTTGGCAGTCCCTCTTTCTTATTTTTTTTTTTTGAAACGGAGTCTCGCTGTGTCGCCTAGGGTGGAGTGCAGTGGCGCAGTCTCGGCTCACTGCAACCTCCGTCTCCTGGGTTCGAGCAATTCCCCTGCCTCAGCCTCCTGAGTAGCTGGGATTACAGGCGCCCGCCACCATGCCCAGCTAATTTTTGTATTTTTAGTAGAGACGGGGTTTCACAATTTTGGTCAGGCTGGTCTCTAACCCCTGACCTCGTGATCCACCCGCCTCAGCCTCCCAAACTGCTGGGATTACAGGCATGAGCCACCACGCCCGGCTGGCAGTCCCTCTTTCTTAATGCATTCCTTAGACACTGCTGCTCCTGGGAAGTTGCTTATGTTTCAGCTTCACCTTTCCCTCCCTCTTCCTGTCAGTAGGACGTGCCTTTCTCACCACACTGGGAATTCCCCTTGAATTTTGTTAGAAAGAGTCAGTGCACAGCCAACATTTGTGGGCCTGGCCATATCCACATGTCCTTAGCAAACTAAACATCTCCATAGGCTTGAGGGGAAGTTAATGAAACATGAACTGACCACATTAACATTTCACAACCAGGAAAGTCTTACAGGAATGAAATGGAAAATGAATTAAAATATCAAGATCGAGGCTTAAAAAAATGTGAGAAAAGCACTGACATCCCATGTGGAAAACATAGGGGACGGTTCTAGTTGTTTTAGGAAGAGTCAGCTCACAGCTGAGAGATGCTCACAGCTGAGCATTCTGAGCAACTTACACACTGGGGCAGGGGGAGGAAGGGCAGAAGGAGAAGATGTGAACTGACGGCCCGAGCGTTTCATGGACATTCCTCTCATAGCAGAGCTCCTGAGCTGCTAGGAATATTTACTTCAAGTTGAGTCATCTGAGCTCATACTTAAAATAATAATGATAATAATAATAGCAACCTATATGAATCATACTGTACTTAAGTTTCAATTTCTTTTTTTTTCTTTTTATTATACTTTAAGTTCTAGGGTACATGTGCACAACTTGCAGCTTTGATACATATGCATACATGTGCCATGTTGGTTTGCTGCACCCATCAATTTGTCATTTACATTAGGTATTTCTCCTAATGCTATCCCTCCCCCATCCCCCCACCCCACGACAATCCCCAGTGTGTGATGTTCCCTGCCCTGTGTCCACATGTTCTCATTGTTCAGTTCCCACCTATGAGTGAGAACATGCAGTGTTTGGTTTTCTGTCCTTGCAATAGTTTGCTGAGAATGATGGTTTCCAGCTTCATCCATGTCCCTAAAAAGGACATGAACTCATCCTTTTTTATGGCTACATAGTATTCCACGGTGGATATATGCCACATTTTTGTAATCTACTCTATCATTGATGGACATTTGGGTTGGTTCCAGGTCTTTGCTATTGTGAATAGTGCCGCAATAAACATACATATGCATGTGTCTTTATAGCAGCATGATTTATAATCTCTTGGGTACATACCTAGTAATGGGATGGCTGGGTCAATTGGTATTTCTAGTTCTAGATCCTTGAGGAATCACCACACTATGTTCCATAATGGTTGCACTAGTTTACAGTTCCACCAACAGTGTAAAAATGTTCCTATTTCTCCACATCCTCTCCAGCACCTGTTGTTTCCTGACTTATTAATGATCGCCATTCTAACTGGCCTGAGATGGTATCTCACTGAGGTTTTGATTTGCATTTCTCTGATGGCCAGTGATGATGAGCATTTTTTCATGTGTCTGTTGGCTGCATAAAGGTCTTCTTTTGAAGAGTGTCTGTTCATATCCTTTGCCCACTTTTTGATAGGGTTGTTTGATTTTTTCTTGTAAATTTGTTTAAGTTCTTTGTAGATTCTGGATATTAGCCCGTTGTCACTTGGGTAGATTGTAAAAATTTTCTCCCATTCTGTAGGTTCCCTGTTCACTCTGATGATAGTTTCTTTTGCTCTGCAGAAGCTCTTTAGTTTCATTAGATCCCATTTGTCTATTTTGGCTTTTGTTGCCATTGCTTTTGGTGTTTTAGTCATGAAGTCCTTGCCCATGCCTATGTCCTAAATGGTATTGCCTAGGTTTTCTTCTAGGGTTTTTATGGTTTTAGGTCTTACATTTAAGTCTTTAATCCATCTTGAATTAATTTTTGTATAAGGTGTAAGGAAGGGATCCAGTTTCAGCTTTCTACATATGGTTAGCCAGCTTTCCCAGAACCATTTATTAAATAGGGAATCCTTTCCCCATTTCTGGTTTTTGTCAGGTTTGTCAAAGATCAGATGGTTGTAGATGTGTGGTGTTATTTCTGAGGCCTCTGTTCTGTTCCATTGGTCTAAGTATCTGTATGGTACCAGTACCATGCTGTTTTGGTTACTGTAGCCTTGTAGTATAGTTTGAAGTCAGGTAGCATGATGTCTCCAGCTTTTTTCTTTTGGCTTAGGATTGTCTTGGCAATGCGGGCTCTTTTTTGGTTCCATATGAACTTTAAAGTAGTTTTTTCCAATTCTGTGAAGAAAGTCATTGGTAGCTTGATGGGGAAGTCATTGGTAGCTTGATGTCCACTTACGTTGGACAGTATGGCCATTTTCATGATATTGATTCTTCCTATCCATGAGCATGGACTGTTCTTCCATTTGTTTGTGTCCTCTTTTATTTCTCTGAGTAGTGGTTTATAGTTCTCCTTGAAGAGGTCCTTCACATCCCTTGTAAGTTGGATTCCTAGGTATTTTATTCTCTTTGTAGCAATTGTGAATAGGTGTTCACTCATGATTTAGATCTCCGTTTGTCTGTTATTGGTGTATAAGAATGCTTGTGATTTTTGCATATTGATTTTGTATCCTGAGACTTTGCTGAATTTGCTTACCTGCGTAAGGAGATTTTGGGCTGAGACAATGGGGTTTTCTAGATATACAATCATGTCATCTGCAAACAGGGACAATTTGACTTCCTCTTTTCCTAATTGAATACCCTTTATATCTTTCTCTTGCCTAATTGCCCTGGCCAGAACTTCCAACACTATGTTGAATAGGAGCGGTGAGAGAGGGCATCCCTGTCTTGTGCCAATTTTCAAAGCGAATGCTTCCAGTTTTTGCCTATTCAATATGATATTGGCTGTGGGTTTGCCATAAATAGCTCTTATTATTTTGAGATACATTCCATCAATACCTAGTTTATTTAGAGTTTTTAGCACGAAACGCAGTTGAATTTTGTCGAAGGCCTTTTGCATCTATTGAGATAATCATGTGGTTTTTGTCTTTGGTTCTGTTTATGTGATGGATTACAATTATTGATTTGCGTATGTTGAACCAGCCTTGCATTCCAGGGATGAAGCCAACTTGGTCGTGGTGGATAAACTTTTTGATGTGCTGCTGGATTCGGTTTGCCAGTATTTTCTTGAGGATTTTTGCATCGACATTCATCAGGGATATTGGTCTAAAATTATCTTTTTTTTGTTGTGTCTCTGTCAGACTTTGGTATCAGGATAATGCTGGCCTCATATGTTCGTTGCAGAAGATCCAGAGGATGAGAAAATATTTTAAGAAGAAAGTGAAACACAGGCTTAATTTCTATACTCCAGTGATAAGCAGATATTTTATATGTGTTGAATCTTTCCATTTTAACATATTTAAATGCTGCTTTTTAAAATAACATTTTATGGATATATACCACAGAAATAAATAGAGCTTATCATTATAATTTTAGTGGCTGTATATATTCTACTATATGGCTGCATGACCAGTTACTTAATCTTCCATTAATGGGTATGTGAGTTATTTTCAGTGTTTTGGTATTAAAACAATGATATGTGGTGTGCATGAACCTTCTCTCCAGGGCCCTGCCATTAATGCCTCTCTGCTTCGACACTCCCCATTCACAAGTGTTTCCACTACAATTTACACATTCCAGAGTAGGAAATTGGATTGCATCAGCTTGGGTTGAGTGTCAACACTGGATCAATTGGGTTTGATGAAAGGGTCCCACTGTGCATCAAAGCTATTCCCACATTAAAAGGAATCCATGTGACTGGGAAGCCCATCCGTGAGGTGTCTCCTCAGCTGGCTGTAGCCCTTGAGGTCAATCATTAATGTCTCAATCTCCAGCACTTAACACAGTGCCTGGCACAGAACAGATGCTCCATAAATGCTTACTTGCTGGATGGAAGGATAAATGTTAGTGGCAAGCTCAGGCTTGCTGCCTAACTTGTAAAGGCACTCGTGTCTGCAATTCTGACTTCCTTTTCAAGAGACGAGAAGATTAAAAGACTTGAATGGGATGAGGAATAAAGCAGCATACCTCCCTCCTTGGTTTGGACTAACCCATCAGTGTGGTAGACACAGGTATGAACCGTTGAGATCCCTCTTCAAGGAAGGATTTGCTGACAAGTGGTGGGTAGTACAATCAGTTAGTTTTGCCTCAGCTGCAGAGACTCACTTTGCCCAAAGTCATGCCCATCCTGGGCACTGTGCATCTGGTGACTGAACAAGGCCTGGCCATTTGTTTCAGGAATATAAAGCCCAGGATATTTGTTTTGGGACAACTCTGAAGGACAATACCCACTCTAGAGCTCCCTGCTGGGTTGACCTACATTGCTGTTGACTTCTCCCTCTACCTTATCCTGCTTTAACCCCCTCCCATCATAGGTATTGATGCCTAATAAACATCTTGCAACCCAAACTCCATCTCAGTATCTGTTTCTGGAGAACCAACCCTACAACATTTAGCTTACTGTACTGCATGCCCTGCATTTATCAAATATGTATAATAAATTGGAAACGTTGGGCCATTCAAGAATGTACAACTTCTGCAGCTAGCCCTGGCCCTCACTAGCCTCAAGGAGCCTATTCCAGAATCATTTTAGAAGGAATAGCGTTAGTGATGGCAGTAAATTTCTTTTTTCTTTTTTTTTGAAAGGGAGCCTCGCTCTGTCGCCCAGGCTGGAGTGCAGTGGAGCGATGTCAGCTCACTGCAAGCTCTGCCTGCCAGGTTCATGCCATTCTCCTGCCTCAGACCCCTGAGTAGCTGGGACTATAGGTGCCCACCACCACACCCCGCTAATTTTTTGTATTTTTTAGTAGAGACGGGGTTTCATCATGTTAGCCAGGACGGTCTCCATCTCCTGACCTCATGATCCGCCCATCTTGGCCTCCCAAAGTGCTGGGATTACAGGCGTGAGCCACCACGTCTGGCTCAGTAAATTTCTAATTCATGTTGACAACATCACTGGGAAGATATCTAAGGCCAGAGAACCCCTGGACAGTAAACACTGGAATTTCTGCTAGTACGTGCGTAAAGTGGTATCTTTGGGGCATTACCCATACATGTGACCTCATTCATGTACAAAACCTGGATATATTCAAAGGCCAGTACACATAGATAGCTTGAAGGTCAACATTTGGTGGTAGCAGAATTCCTGAGCCTTCAGACTTCCACTCTGGGTTACTTGCCACTGCTCTTGGCTTCCATGTTTTTTAGGCCAGATAGAAAGCACAGAGCCTCATTGTCCTTGCTTCTGGCCCACTCTCTGCTCTTTCAGGGTGGCCTCATCTGGCATTACAGTAGCAGTAGGGAGTTTTCGTGGTACAGGCTGAGGTGACAGGGAGTGATGGGATAATTTTCCTGCTGATCTTTAACTCTGTTTGCTCACAACGTTGGACAATGTGAGGTAGCATCATAGGGGTATACCCTGTGCAGCATTGCAGCCCAACTTCTTGCATGAATGAGGCATACAGAATATGTGGCACATGCTTACGTACTCTTGCATCCACACATTCCTGCACCCATCCTCAAGGGGCTCATTTTTCCTTCCATTAAGTTGCACCTGAAATCTCTTTGCCAGGCTTCTCTTCCAGTAAAAAGAATATATCCTTCTTTAAAGGAAAATGGAAAAGGTGATTGAGAATTGAGCATCTGTTGGAACCATTTTTCTCAATTTCCATGTTACCTGATCCAGAGATGGCATAAATGATGCAGACACTGACAGGAAGCTCTCTGTTTGCTCCACGTCATTACAGCTCTAGCCTGAGGTGGTGTGTATTGTGTGGTGGACTTCTAGTACTGCAATCCTTCCATGACCTCCCTCAGTTGTTGACTCATTTTGTGGAGTTGGGAACTGTTGAGACATACCAGACCTAATTCAATGAATAGCAGGAAATGACACCAAGGAGACCTAAAGAAAGTCAAAGTACAGGCACAGATAGGTAGGTGCTTATGGCAGAACCAGCCAGGGATCACCAATTGTCCATGAACTTGTCTACATTTCCCAGTCTCCTTTGCAGTTAAGATGGGACATGTGACTAGTTCTGGCCCATAGACTATGAGCAGAAGTCATGTATGGCACCTCTGGACTGAGGAACTTAAGAGCTGTGGGCTTCCTCCACAATCTCCCTTCTCCTATTCCAATGTACTTGAGGACAACGGGTTCAAAGTGATGAAGCAACAAAATGGATAAACACCATTCAAGCTGCATTAAATATCTTTTCTCTTCCTGCCTTCCTCGGTTCCTAGAGCCTCCTTGAGCTTTCTCTTCTTCGTGCACCCCAACTCCCTCTTCCTCAGAATACATCTTTCCTTGGTAAAGAGGCCAGGAGTAGCACTTTACAGAACAATATATGTGAGTAATATAAGACTCAGAGGCATACCGCCCCATGTAGAATTTGTCTACGCCACAATAATTTCATGTTCGCCTATGTTGCCTGTGTCTCTGTGAGGCTCATGACATCACAGCAGAACCCCATCATGCATGTTTTTATTGTTACTTCCACAACTAATGCTTTAACATGATTCTTTTAACAAGGACTCATCTAATTTTAACTTTTCTCCAGGAGAATGCCCACTTGGTCGGATTTCTTACATACTTAGTCTTTATTCTTTATTATTTGCAATTAATGATAGGATATATTTACATGTCAATGATTTTAAGAACAACTTATTTACTCTTGTTTTTTTCAAGCTAATGAAATTTTATTTCCATTTGATGATGTTTACTGTAACTGAGCAAATCCTCAGTCTTTTCTAAATCAGGATAAAAATAAACATATTAAGTTACTATGTTATATAGGTATCATCAAAAGAGTTACTGTTTAATCCACTGACTATGAAAAATCAGCTTTTCATACTCTTTTATCTATATTCCAGATTGAAATTCTGTCACAGGCTAGCAAAAGTAGAGAGCTTTATATATGACATCTGAAAAAGTAAGAGCCTCAGGGCCCAGCTGCAGATTTTCAGTGTTATATGAAATATGGATCTAAGTCTTAACTCTGTTTCCAACATGAATTCCCTCATGGCGCCTGGTGTGTTCTCCCGGCTGCTACTGCCCCTGCTGACTCCACAACAAGAACATCAGGACTCCAAGGACACCATGCCTCCTGGGTTCGACAAAGGACCCTGCACATCCTGGTTTCCCCGTGGTGTCCACATCAGTCATTGTGCTCTTCTCTCATTCCACCCCACCCCCTTTTCCAGCTGTCATGTATGAATACTTGCCAGCTCCTTGTTATTATTGCTTTCTGGAGTCTTTTCAGTTTAAGGATTGGGCAAGTTTGCAATTTAAACCTTATGGGTTTGAATTTTCAAGTTGTGAACTTCAGTGATTACTCTTGTCCAAATGCAGCTTCCTGCCCTCGTGGAAAAAAAAAAGTCTCCAGAGACATTTGGACATCTATTGCAAAAGATATTTGGACACCGACTGCAAAAGAACATATTGCTGATGATCTAAGTATAAAGGAACCAGAAGTATATGGATTATATTTCCTCTTAAAAGAGCATGATTTTCAAAATGAAGGAAGTGAGTAAATTATTTGTCAATATTGAGTTTGGACATGGTCAATATTCAAGTACTGGAAAAGTGAGACAGAAAAAACCAGGCCTGCTTTTAGGATTCTTCGTCCTTGGGTGGCAGGGAGTTACTATATTTGGTTCTGTTGTGGCCACTCCCCAGTTGTGAGAACTGTTGCACAGCCATCTCCTAGCATGGATTGGAGACTGCCGCCATTCAAGGGCATTATTAAGTGATGGCCCATCACTCAAATGCATTTAACACTTGTAAATAAGTGGTTCATAAATGTAGGATATAACACTAATGGGAGTATTAAGCAGTTGAAGCCATTGTAACAGATCAGCTACCAGCCTAGTCTTTATTTTTTTTTAAATAGATTTTATTTTTTGGAACAATTTTTGGTTCACAGCAAAATTCATTGGAAAGTGTGGAGATTTCTTATATACCCCCTACCTCCATACATTTGTAGCTTCTATCATTATGAACCTAACATTGACACACCACGATCATCCAAAGTTCATAGTTTATATCAGGGTTCACACATTGTATGATCTGTTCCATGGGTTTCGACAAATGTATAATGCTTTGCGTCCACCAATATAGTATCATACAGAGTTGTTTCACTGCCCTAAAAATTTTCTGTCCTCCACCTATTCATCTCTCCCTCCCCACATACCCTAGAAACCACTGATCTTTTTACTGTCTCCATGGTTTTGCCCTTTCCAGGATGTCATCAAATTGGAATGACAGTATGTAGCCTTTTCAGATTTAGTCACGTCTTTGTAAACAGGAAGGTCTGGTTTCAAATCCTGGCTAAGCGACCTTGGACAAGTTCTTTTGCTTTTCTGGGACTGTTTCCTCCTCTCTGAGAGTTAAATAAGACAATGTTTATCAAGTGCCAGGTTCAGACCTTGAAACATTCATCACTGTGCAGATTTACTTGATTCCTCAATAGAGAGAGAGGTGATTTTTTTGGTCAAGGAGCACAGCTATAGTAGGAACAATCATTATAGCACTCCTTATGTCAGACCCAATATGACATAGATGTGTTTCCAAAGTTTACACAATATGTAGAGATTTGTCAGTGCCCTGATTTAACAAGCATCTTCAGATCACCAAGTGGGGCTTCCCGCCTTTCTCTTTAGGCACCATTAGTTATTGGCTTCCCTTGGAATTTTGTCATAAAGAAGGAAAACCAGACAGAAGAAGGCCAGAAATGCCACAAACACACAGGATGAAGTCATCCAATATGTGTGATATTGTTCCACAAATATAAATATCTTATAATTAGCAAGAACAATTATACAGATCATGCAAAGTCACAAAAAAGCAAGCTAAATGTCTGTGCAGAGTTACAGGGTGAGGCTGATGGGGCTGGGCAGGCGTGAGCTGATGGTATAACTCTTTGTATTTCAAACATTTGGTAAAATAGTAAAAGTGAAAATCTACGCTTGAAATTACTATAAGAATTATTGAGCAGAACTTAAGTGCAACACAGGGAGTTAAGTCGGTGGGAATGCAGATATTGAGGTGAGCCAGCCAGGACCTGCATTCAACAGACAGAAGTCAAGAAAGTCCTGCAGCAAAAAAAAACATCATATTATAAATCAACTGCCATTTAGCCCTCTGAGGAAAGTGGAAACTTTCCTTCTACTTCTAAATTTCTGTGGAGTTGTAGCAGCCTCTGAAATCTAGTCCCTGATGTGTTCTGTCATTCTAAAACAAGCTCAGGTGCCCAAGAAGCAGGGACCCCACCTGGCCTTCTGTGGGAAGAGCAGTATCACAGCACTGTTTTCTGGTCACTTCACTAAACATGTGTCTCCTTCACTGTCACGAAAGAGAAAACACATTTAAAGCTGCCTTCTCCCATTGGCCCAAATAGATTGCCTTGGAAATATCTTGCAGTCATTCCTTTACTTCATTTCCCATTGCGCCAAGCTGCCACCCCTTGTTAACTTTTTTTTTCTTTTGAGACAGAGTCTTGCTCCCATCCATGTTGGAATGCAGTGGTGTGATTATAGCTCACTGTAATCACGTGATCACAGCTCAAGTGGTCCTCCCACCTCAGCCTCCCAAGAAGCTGAGATTACAGGCACATGCCACCATGCCCAGCTAATTTTTAAATGTTTTGCCGAGACAGCATCTCATTATGTTGCCCATGCTGGTCTCAAACTCCTGTGCTGAAGAGATTCTCCTGCCTTGCCCTCCCAAAATGCTCGGATTATAGATGTGAACCACTGCGCCCAGCCCTGTTGACTTAAAAAAAAAAAAAAAAAAACTTTATTGAGATATAATTTCTATATCCTACAACTCACCCATTTAAGGTATACAATTTAACAGTCTTTAGTATAATCACAGATATGTGCAATCATCACCATAGTTAATTTTACAACATTTTCATCACCTCAAAAAAAAAAACCTCTGTATTTTTAGCTCCATGCTCTCCCGTCCCCTATACCACAGCCCTAAGCAACAGCTAACCTATATGCTGTATCTATAATCTGCCTATTCTGAATTTTCACATGAATATAATTATGCAATGTGTGGTCTTTCATGACTTGGCTTCTTTCACTTGGCCTAATGTTTTTGAGGTTCGTCCATGTTATAGAACATATCAGTACTCATTTCTTTCTATGGCCAAATAATATTCCATTGTATGGATACACAACATTTTGTTTATCCATGCATCAGTTGATGGGCATTTGGGTTGTTTCCAACATTTGGCTATCATAAATAATGCTGCTATAAACACTAGTGTACAAATTTGTGCGTGGATATATGTTTTTATTTTTCTTGCGCATATACCTAGGGGTGGAATTGCTGGGTCATATAGTAACTCTAAGTTTAATCATTTGAGGAACTACCTGTTTTCCAAGGCAGCTGCACCATTTTACATTCCCATGAATAGTGTATGTGAGTTCCAATTTCTCCATATCTTCTTCAACTCTTGTTATTTTTTGATATTTTGATTCTATCTATGCTGTTGCCTTTTATAAAATTATTTTCCTCTGAAAAAAGGCAACATCTCTCTTACCTAGATAGTTTTCTCCTTTCCTAATGTCGTCACCTCAGTCTAGCTCTTCATCATCTCACACAGAATTCTGAAGTCAAATCTGCTTTTTATTTTTCCCCTTTCCAGGTCACCTTGCAGCCCTGCCAAACTCTACATGAGAAATATATTTTCATCACCATTTAGTCTTCCTCAGATCTCTTCAGTGGCTTCTAACTTGTTATCACTCCATCACTGAACAACTCTTGTTAGCTTTCCAGGTACCCCTGGAAAATTTGCCGCTACTCGTCCCACTCAGCGCAGATCCTCCTCCCTGACGAATCTTCCAGATGGCTCTCACCCTCCTCACTTTTTCCTGCTCACTTTTGCAGTGATGCTGCCTGTTTACTTTTGCCTCCTCAGCATTAGACTCCTCAACGATGAATGTCCCCTTTTCTGTATCCCTTGATCAGAAAACACCACAGCTTTCAAGATTTCTCTGAGTTTTTGCTCCTTCCTTTCCATGTCCAAGGGGTGGGTATAGCCAATCATGTGTTAAAGGTGTAGGCCAATCTTGTACTTTTTCCCTGGATTGTAAATCTGAGACAAGTGATACAGGATTGAAAAATGGTGACAGTGATCTCCCAAAGAGACTCCCCATTAATTTTATATATATCTACAAGGACATCTGCCCAGCAACTGCCTGTCCAACCTCAGACTGGCATCACCCTTGTTATTGATCTTCGTAGACAAGGATAATTATTTTAAAACAATTGTGTAATCCTTCTCATTTTTTCCTTTAAAAATCTTTGTCTTCCTTTACCTTCCTAAATATGCACATGGTTTCTTATGGCATGCATGTTCCCATTACAATGTTCTATTCCCAAATAAATATCTTTTCTATTGGAAAGCCCCTCTCTGTTATTTGGCTGACAGTACCAATTCCTTTTTATTTGTTTGTTTGCTTTTATTAGCCAAAGTCAGTCTCTATTGATTAAACCAGATAATTGTAACAGATGCATCGAACTCAATAATACTAGTAGAACTATTTCTTTAGCACTGCTATGGACAAGGCACCATCTAGATTATTTTAATTAGTCTTCATAAGCATCCTGTGAAGTAAGCAGCATTTTGTCTCCCTTTTATGCATGAGGCAATTATATCTTTGAGAAGGCAATAAACTTGTCACAGACAACACAACCGATTAATGGCAAAGACAGGTTGAATCCAGGTTCCCAAGTCTATGTGCTTAGCTATTATGCAGTTAGACCTCCCCTGGCATCTGTCTGACAGCCAGTGAAGGTTCCTTTCTAGAGAGTGCCTTGTACTTCTTGGTATTGTAATTCAATGCCAAGAGCTATATTCTCGGTATTGAATATATCTCACAGTCTTCTGATCACAATTGCATTTCATCAGGTATTATAATTATTTGTGTACATGTCTCGACTTCCCTAGCCCAGAATCTGGCATATATATAACAAATATTTCTGAATAGATAATTGTGTCTAAAGAAAACCAAATGAAATTCCAATTATAATTGAAGTAAATTGCTTTGATGGAGCAAGTAGAGGGAACTCACTGTGGCAAATACGGCAGCAGATACCCTTTTCCCATGAATGTATTTATTGTTTCTTTTTTTAAAAGCTTGTCATGGTTATTAGAAAATACGGATCTCATTTCCAGTGCTTTTCACACAAACATTTAATAGGGGATTGTGGTTTTGGTCAACAATGCTACTTTAATTAAATTCAGTAGTTAGCAAATACTTGTGGCAAAATTTTCCCCAAGCTACATCATTGGCCAGTGTAGCAAACTGCTTTTCACCAGCATCTCTCTGCTGGGAGGTTTTCCTCCTTTGTTTTGTCATTTAATTTTCTTTCTTTTCGTCTTGCTTCTCCTGGACTTTTATGATGACCTAGCTGAACTAGCTGCTTCTGTCTTCATAACTTTAATGTGGAACCCTGGAGGGGTTGAAGGAGAAACAGTTCCCCAAGTGACTATTGGTAAACATACTAATAAATGAAGGGGAGTGGCCCTGTCGGAATGAGTGATGCCAGGCTAGCTGGCTAGTCCTAGGTGGAATTAAGCAAGGTGGCACAGGCCAGCACAGATGATGTCAGCAATAACACTGTAATGTTTCCACAAAGTGCATGAGTTGTCTAATTGAGGTGATTTTTTAAAACTTCCATGGAAAACATGCAAAATCTAACTTTTGCTTTTACATATCCCCAGCTGCTACCATTTATTCTCCAGGCTTTGGTGGTTTAAGGATTTATGTCTCTCTTATTAGGGCCATGAAACACAACATTTGTGTTTCATAACCCCTTTGGTAATACAGAATGCTTTAAACTGCTCCATCAGATTAACTGTGTGATACGAAACCAACCTAGAATGCTGCCGTTATGAGAAAGTGGAACTGATAGTGTAACTGGAGATGGAGAATGGCTGAGGCAGAGCCTGGAATCAGGTAACTTCAAGGAAAAAGGAAGTCAGTCAAAGAAGGTCAATAAGAATAATGAAACTTGAAGATACCAAAAATTTTCCTTTATTTTTTAAAAAATATATTCTACACATTTTAAATGTTTCTTTTTGCTTCATTTAAATGCCATTTTCAAATATTAGTGAATAAACGGAAAGATTCTTAAGAGACACATGCTGAGTGATGGAAGTAGCGTGGACTTCAGGCAGGGCTCGGAGACCTGGGTTTAAATCCTGACTCTTCCTGTTACCAGCTCTGTATTTTTGAGCAAATTGCTGAAGCTCATTGAGCCCCAGTTTCCATTCTTGTTCAATGGAGATAAAAACAAAGACCTGTAGAACTGTTATAAGGAGTAAATGAAATGCATATACATTAAAGTGCTTGCTAGAGTGAGTAGCACATAAGAGCTCCACATGAGATAGCAATATATATGCCCTTCTGCTACATATATTGGTAGAACCAGCACATTGGTTACAATTTGTCAAGCTGATCACCAGCCTCTTTTTCCGTGATTAATGAAGTGGGCATGATAGATTTAGCATTTCTTTTTTTTTTTATACTTTAAGTTTTAGGGTACATGTGCACAATGTGCAGGTTTGTTACATATGTATCCATGTGCCATGTTGGTGCGCTGCACCCTTTAACTCGTCATTCAGCATTAGGTATATCTCCTAATGTATTTCTTATGCAAAGAAAGGAAGAAAGTTAAAAGATTAGGTAGAAACGCTTCTGTAACGAAGAACATTTTTAAAAACATATTTTTCTAGTTTATAATGTTCATGGCACTATAGAAGTGTCCAAACATCTCTTATGTAGCAATGATGCAATTGCACCTTTCGAGCAGAACTGCAGACTAAGTAGATCAAGTACAGTGGAGCTGCCTAGTTTGTAGGGACTTTATGACCTCAATATAGTTGTAACAATTTTAATTCTTGCTAATTCAAGCCTGTGTGTACACTTAGAAAAGCTAACCTGAATCCTAGGAAGAAAAAAATGTATGAAGCAACGGTGTTGTGCTGAAAATAAAAACAGTGGGGTAAAATTAGCCATATATACATGGGTATATATATATTAATATACATGCTTAGTAGCCCGTGATATAAATCAACAATCAGCCTTATGAGTTATAAAGCCATTGGATAATAATTGGAAAATGGGTTGCATAATCATAGCCAAAAAGCACAGGAAATCATAAACGTTTTGATTTTATCTTCAAAGATAGATTTAATTTGGATTTAAACATTTTAATTATATGTGATAATCTTATCTTCTCCAGTCCTCTAGTTTTTGAAAATGATTCTTGGCCTTAGTAATAACATTCTTGAAGCTGAATCTATGCTAGTAGATATAACTTCCATGGTAATAAATAGAGTTGGAGCAAAGAGGAGAAAGTGGACTGTCAAAACTTGTTCATTGAATTTGTAACTTTTTCCATTAAACAATAACTTGTAGTTTATCACGTATTCCTAGGAAAAATGAACTGCTCTACCTAAATAAATTTTGTAGGCAAGAACCCTACCCCCCCTCCAATTCTTTATATTAACTATTTCTGTGAGAAAATCTTACATTTTCAGTCTCCTAAAACAGGGTAGGCAGAATATAACCAAATACCTCTTTTGATTTTATCCTGGACAACTCAGGGTAATCTCATTACTACTCGGTGTGCTAGTTTCTACTCCGACTTCTACCTGTTTATAGCCTGCTGCTCCTGGTGAATGATAGTTATAACCTAGGCAGAATTCCAGGATTTTCAGGGGAAGCTAAATAAAGTTCTTAGGACAGTAAGATTAATTTTGTGTATATTGCTGCATTAATAGGTCCTACCTATGACAATGAGGGAAAAAGGGCCTGGAATGGAAGCCAGAAGCCTGGAGTTCTAGATACTACTCTTCCACCAACCAGCTGTGTGATAGGGGCAAGTAACATGATTTCCCCATCCATATCCCTCCTGTGCTCCAAGGTTCTGAAGACATCTTCATAGGACTGTAGTAATGCAAAGTACATAAATTTGTGACGTCTTGTGCTCTCATTATTGGGAAGATTTTTTTCTTGCTTTTGGATTTGGGGCTAAGTAAAAGATGTGTTTGCTTAAAGTGAAATCGTAGTTAATTGGAATTCAGGAATCTTATATTCTTTCCCAAATTTTATAAAAGATTTATTAGGCATATACTATGCCAAGCAGTGTAACAGGAATAGTAAATAAAGTGATGAATAGGACAGCTCTTATCTTTGCCTTCATGGAGTAAATGGTCCTGTGGATAAGATGGGCCTCGAAATTAGCAATCCTATATCAGGAGAAAAGTTAAGAGGCTTTTGCAGGGCATGAGGTCAGGGGTGATGTTAGCCTGGCAGGGGAGTGTGTTGAGGCACTGAGGAGAGAGAATATTAAAGAGATATCTTGGAGGTAAAACTGATAAACTTGGCAATTGATTCCATGTGACGAGTGAAGGAGAGGGAGGAAACGTGGCTAACTCCCAACTTTCTGGCTTGAGCAATTGGGGGTGGGAAGGGAGATACCATTTCCCAAGAGAGAAAACATTGGAGGAATTGGAAGAGCAGCAGATATTGTGGGGTGAGAGGTTGAGAGAAAGAACTGAGTCCAGTTCAGACCGAGGAGCCTGTGACACAGCCAGCACCAGTGCCAAGGAGTCAGTGGATACGGGGCTTGAGGCTGCAGACATAAATGAAGGGTTCATCACTCAGGGAAAGAGCACAGAGTCAGAAGAAAATATGACCCAAGACCAGGCCTTGAAGAACTCCGATATTTAATGTTTGGGTAGAACAAAAGGCAAACAAAGGTACCTGAAAGGATGGGCCAGAGAAGAGAGAATCAACCAAGGGGAGATGGTCCCAGAAGTCAAACAGAAGGGAGTGATTCGCTGTGATGAATGCTGCAGAGGCCAACTAAGGTGGGAACTTTGGCTTTAGCCATGTGGACATTATAGTGATCTTACAGTGAGAAGTTTCAAGAGATGATAGGGTTGGAATTTCATTGGGAATAATTTGAAGAGTAACAGGTGAGAAAATAGAGACAACAAAAGCGCATACTCTTTAAAGAAGTTTTGCTATACAGGAGATAGAATAATGGATGGACAGGCATAGGAGATCAAGGAAGCATCCTTTTAAAAACTACAGACGTCAGCATGTTTAAACGAGAAGAGAGAGTGTGACAGAGAGGGAGAGGAAAGAAAGTCGGAGTAAGAGTGAGAAAGAGTAAGATTAATAGATAGCAAAATATAGCTGGGCGAGGTGGCTCATGCCTGTAATCTCAGCACTTTGGGAGGCCAGAGGGGGGTGGTGTATCATGAGGTCAGGAGTTCGAGACCACCCTGGCCAACATGATGAAACCCCGTCTGTACTGAAAATACAAAAATTAGCTGGGTGTGGTGGCTTATGCCTGTAATGTCAGCCACTTGGGTGGCTGAGGCAGAAGAAGAATCCCTTGAACCTAGCAGGCAGAGGTTGTAGTGAGCCAAGATTGCACCACTGCACTCCAGCCTGGGTGACAGAGGGAGACTCCGTCTCAAAAAAAAAAAAAAAAAAAAAAAAAGGATAAGATTTCCAAGAAAATGTGAGAGAATAAGATTCAGAGCCTAAGTGAATGAACTGACCTTAGACCAGAAGCACAAGTTATTTGTTGTGTCCAGAGAGAAGAAAAGAAGGGTGTGGATGAAGATAGGTCTGGTATGGAAAGTTGAAGTGGTTCCCAATTACTGACTTCTGTGTTCTCTGTGAAGTAGGAGGCAAGGGGGAAAGAGGAGGAAATTATAAGTGAGGAAGGTGGTGAAGGTGTGAAAACAGTGGCAGATAGTGAAAAAGCAAGACATTAGAGAACAGTGATAGGACTGCAGGCACAGCAGGGGCTGTTCACTGGTCACTATGAATCCATAGCGTTACCAACCCGCCTTCTCCTGGAGCCCTGGGCAGGTGTGGAGACAGGTAGCCGTTGGATTCTCGGTGCGTTGTGGCCTTGCCCAGTGGTAGGAGGCATCCACAGGTGAAGAGTGTGGGGCAGTATGCAGAGGATGGTAAGCAACTGAGGAAACACTGAAATATTATGGCTGATTTTTGTTTCTTCATACTTCTCGATTTGAATTTTACAATAAAACACTTTGAATCCATCAGTAAACAAAATAGGGAAGGATCCCTGTACTCATGAAGCTTAGTGTCTAGCAAACTGGAGACATACAATAAGCAGTATATACAAGAAATAAGCAAATGAAATAGTGTTCTAGTGGGTCATAAATTTTATAGAAAAGGAAAAATAATAGTGCAGAATAAGGGACATTAGGAGTGTTACATGGTTGCAATTTTAAATAAGGTGGTCAGGATAGACCTTATTAAGAAACTAATTTTTGAACAAAAAGACTTGACAAAAGCAAGAGAGTTAGAGCAGTTGAGTCAGAGTAACAGGAATGGCAAGTGCAAAGGCCCTGAGGTGGAAGCAGATTTGTTATGTAGGAGGAAAAGCAAAAAAAAAAGATTGATATAATAGTTGGAGAGTAATTGAGGAGGAAAAAGGGAGAGGAAGATGGAGAAGTGAAAGGAAGACCTTGTAAGTGATGGGAAGGCTTTTACTGAAGGTAGCATGATGCTATTATATGCTTCAAAGTGGAAGCATGACAGGCTCTGACCTCAGATTTCAAAGAATCACTTGGCACCCATGTTGAGAATAGACTTTAGGGCGCAACATTAGAATCAGGGAGACCAACCAGTTAGGAGGCTGTTCTTGTAATCCAGGAGAAAACCAGAGAGTGGCTTGCACCAGGGTGGCTGAAATAGAGGTGGTGAGAAGTAGTCAGATTCTGGATTTATTTTATCAAGATTTCCTGATAAAATAGGTATGAAGTATAGGAGAAAGACAGGCGTCAAGGAGGACTCCCAGGTTTGTGGATTGTGCACCTGGAAGGAAGAAATTGCCATCTGCTAAAATGAGACGAGGGTCCAGAGTTCAGTTTGTGTATGTTGAGTCTTCCTATTTCCCTTCCCATGGCCTACCCTTGCCCTTTGCTGGGTGCAGTGTCTTGAGATCAGAGCCATTTCCGTTCAATTCTGCCAAAGAACAAATCTCTAGTTTATGTGTATGTGTGGAGGTGGGTGGGGCGGTAATGTGAAGTCTTTGGGCCATAAAAAATGAATAAAATGTTGAGTGGGGAGTCAAGCTGCTCCATTTGTGTTCAGGCAAGCCCCCTGTTTCTATTCCCACAGCATATTGCCACCTTCCATAGAAACAGATATGTCCAAATCCTAAGCCTTTCTAGGGTTCTCTGGAGTGGAGCCCCCTGCTTCTCATTGCTCTTCTCCTCAGTAGAGTTTTAACATCCTGAGCTTTTTGAAGTGTTCAAAAAATGTGTTGAAATTTCCTATGCACTCTTGGCTTTAATCGTCCTTGTGCAATTATCTTTTAAAATTCATTTTCTGTGTTTTGGGTTTGGAGAACAAGAGGTTATAATGTGTGGGGGCGGTCTGCATTGTTGAACTGGATTCTTGCATTAGGGGAAGAAAACTCGTTTTTTTAAAATTGTTATTATTTATTTATTTATTTATTTTTGAGATGGAGTCTCCTTCTGTTGCCCATACTGGAGTGCAGTGGCGCCATCTCGGCTCACTGCAACCTCCGCCTCCTGGATTCAAGCTATTCTCCTGCCTCAGCCTGCTGAGTAGCTGGGAATACAGGCGCCTGCCACCATGCCTGGCTAATTTTTGTATTTTTACTAGAGACAGGGTTTCACCATATTGGCCAGGCTGGTCTCGAACTCCTGACCTTGTGATCCACCCGCCTCGGCCTCCCAAAGTGCTGGGATTATAGGCATGAGCCATTGCACCCGGCCCAGAGAACTCCTTTTAAAAAGCCTATTTGATTTTTATACCATCTCACTTTTTTCCTTATTAAAGGATTTTTTAAATCCCACATTGAGATTTTAATTATTATTGTTGATAAATTACTTGCAAGATACCTCACAGCTCATTGAGATTTTGCAGTTCAGCTCCAGCTTTGAGCATAGAACAGAATATCATGAAACCACAATTTTAGGACTTCTCTCATTCCCAAGAAAACTCTCATTGAGAGGCTAAACTCTGGTTTGGAGTTCGAAAATGAAACGTGGTATTGTTAAGGAGGTGGTTATCATATTAAGTTCTGAGAATGCATTGTTCAGAGTGGATAACCTAAAATAACATATTCAAATGTATTCCATTCCAGCAAAAGGAAGCTGAGCTATATTCCTGTGGTTTGGAACATAAATAATGAAGTATTAAAAATTGAAAGTGTCTTCCGATTTTTGATATTTCAACTTTTGTTTTTCATGAATTAAATTATTATGAAAAGACATCTTTGCAGATGCTCGTAACTTTTCTGTTTTTCACCTTAGTATCTACTACTTGACCTCTCTAATCAATTGATACAAACATCTCTCAGTTCCGTCCACAAAATATTTATTCTGAGCACCTTTGAAGATTGCTTGTTTTACCCCAGTTTGCCAAAGTAAACACAATCTCTAGTTTTGCTAGAATAATTTAATCTTCCAAAAGGAACAGTTGTAACTTCATCTGACAACGAACTTCTATTTTGCAGGAAAAAGTGCAAAGTTTATTTTAATATTTTCTCAGTGGAAGAGAAGCTTATCACAGGACTTATATTCAAGTAAAAGCATTTTTGATCCACATAGAGTAAATGGATTATATTAATTTATTATAGTTAATTGATAAGTTGAAAAACATTTGGATTTAGGATGTTTTTAAAATTTTTGTTTATATTTTGAACGCATCTGATAGTGAGACACATTTGTTTATTAGGATTATGTTTGTATATTCTGTTTTAATACCAAGAAGTAAAAATTGATCTCTCTCCTTCATAGTAAAGATTTTTCTCAAATGTCTGGTGGCCGTTAGCCTATGCTTGGTGCTAGACGGTTTTCACTGTCCAGTGACACAAGGAGCTAAGCTGCCGTTTTTGAAGACAGGGTCTCCCAGAGTCGGTTTCTGGAGATGTGTTCTCTGTAGCTATTCAGTTTCTCCAGAGAAATATCCTTCAGTCTCCTTCTTGCTTAAGACGAATGTGCCTAAGTGACAGGATAGTATGAAAGGAAAAAAGAACCTTTGTTTCCTATCCACTCTTTTCAGTAAATTTGCAGCCTGAGATTGTATGGGTTGGGGGAATGGAGGTGGGACAAAGTGAGGGTAAGGCAAAACAAACAGAAGCGTTGTCAACTTCTCTTTGATGTGAATACCTACATGTTGGCCCATCAACGAATTCCACCATGTCAAACCTTCAGCTTTTCTCGTACTATGTTTATTCCAGAAAGAACCAATTTATTTAGCATTGCAAACTGAAGAATCACAAGGTTGATAAATTTGGAAAGGAGACGTCTATTTTTCATAAACGGTTTCAGGCTGGCCAGCCTGAAGGCTGGGAAGTGTAGCCTCTGGCAGAAGCCAAGAGCAAGCACTTTGAGGGAACGGTAGAAGGAATAGGAATTGTTGCTGAGCAAGGTGGCCAATTATACCTATTTAATAAGCTATAGGAAGAGTCATAAGTATTTATGAAAGGAGAAGCATGCACATGCACAATTGAGCTTCATGCCTCTTTGTGGGTTGCATGTTCAAAAAATAGCAGTCTTAGCATTATATGAGGGTAGAATTTTCATCCCTCTGGTGTCAGAGGGATGTATATGTGGATATACATATATATCCACCATATATGTACTTGAGGGGAGGAATACCTTTAATATGTTTGAAATAATCATGTTACTGACTTCCTTTCTTTTTTACCTTTCCTTGAGTGTCTGGAAATCCTTCGAAATCCTTCAAGAAATTGCCCATGGGTTAAGGCCAGTAATTAGTTAATTAGTGCCACAGCTGTCCCAATCCCAATCTGAACATGACCTAAACTGAGATGCCCCTGCTAGCGCAGTAGCTCAAATTCTGGCAGCTTGTGGTAGGTATATGGAAATAGACAGAGCTTCTCCCTCAGCTCTACCCATGATCTTCTGAAAGTGATGGATGTGGTCATAATTATTTTTAAATATAATCCTTAAGTTTCTGAAGAAAGCAAATCCAAAAAAATAAGTCATATAGTCTTAATGTGGACTGGTTCACAGATTATAGCACAACTATCTGCGCGAGCTTGACGTCAAATCTCCTTCCACTTTCCTGTCTTATTCCAGAGGGTGACGGTGGTGGTGTTCATGTGATTCACTTCAGTTCGAGGAAGAAGAAAGCACGCATTTCCCAGGAGAATCACCGTGGTCTACCCCATCTCTGAACCCAGGCGAACGGGTTTCCTCATTGGGAGTGAGATACAGTCGAAGTAGTAGTAAAGCAAACACCGTTTTATAGCTGCTATGGAAAAATTATTATATTTTCGCTGTAACACACACACACACACACAGACACACACACACGAGTCTCAAGACGGGATAGTTTAAAATCTTCAGCCTGCAGTGGGATCTAACTACCTTCCCTTCCGTCCCCAGTTCCTCCTGATGCTTTCAATCTCATTCCCAATTCCCCAGCGTGCGCGAATGCAGACTCCTGATCCAGCGCAGAGGCCAAGAATTCGCTCAGGGGCACCAGCCAAATAGCAAACAGATGCCATGTCAAACATGTGAAAGCCTCAGCGACTAGGGTACCGCCGGGAAAACCAGTTCCAGCCTAGGAATTTCTGGGTGGAAACACTGGCCGCCGAGTTGTTTTATTATCTTTGCTTGATAATATCTTTGAGTCGGTGCTGAAAGCAGGTGTCGCCTCTCCGCCGGCTTCAGGAAGGGAAACCCCGGCCCCCGGCAGTTGCAGAGCTAAGAAAAACCATCCCGCCAGGCTCCTTCCTGTGGTAACGCGGTCCTAACCCTGCTCTGCCCCAGAACCCCACTTCACCCGGGAGACGCAGACGCCAGGCTCCCTAGCACTTTTGTCGCTTCTTCCTCCAGCCTGGCTTCCTAAGCTCTGGGAAAGTTCTGGGCCTCCGGACGTTGTTTCCATCTTCGCCTTCGCTGCCTGGGCCGCATGCCTCCTGGGCTTATTTAGGAAGCGAAGTTAGAGCCACACATTTGGCTCCAGAAATTTGTTCTGACGGCGCGGCCGACGCCCTACAGGGTCGTTTCCGAACGCATTCCCAAATATCCTGGTCCTCAAGCCCTCACCACCCCCTAGCACAGGAAGCCCCAGCTGGCGGTGGAGCAGGTGTGTTGCTGGTAGCTTATCGCTGGCTTGGAGATAGAGGTGCTGCTGGTAGCTTATCGCTGGCTTGGAGATAGAGGTGCTAGGTACCTGTCCCCTTTCCGACAACACCTGAAACCGTGCCGGGGCACATCCCTCATCCAAATATCCACGTTTAAGGTGTCCGGATTCGTTTGGCTTGACCGCCCCCTCCCCGCGCCAACCCTGGAGGCGTCTTCCGTGGGGTCTTTCTCTTCGAACCCAAAGGGGTACGCGCCTGGGTGCGCCAGGTCCGCCTCTTCCCTGGCGCTGGCCGGGGGCGGGGGTGGGTAGGCTGGGACCTGTGTCTGATTAGCTGGGAGGGGGAAGCCATGGTCCAAACCGCTGTCTGCTGAGCTCCATTCCGTCCAGGCTCTTCCAGGAGGAAGAGGCACGATACAAGAGAGGAGGGGCAGGGGTCCCAGCACTGAATACCCTGGCCGGGGTTTTGACAGCTGCTACAGTCTCTGAGCTCCCGCCTCGCGCCCGAACCCGGTCCCTGCCATGGGGCCCCCTTCCAGCTCAGGCTTCTATGTGAGCCGCGCGGTGGCCCTGCTGCTGGCTGGGCTGGTAGCCGCCCTCCTGCTGGCGCTAGCCGTACTCGCCGCCTTGTACGGCCACTGCGAGCGCGTCCCACCGTCGGAGTTGCCTGGACTCGGAGACTCGGAAGCCGAGTCTTCCCCTCCCCTCAGGCAGAAACCGACGCCGACCCCGAAACCCAGCAGTGCACGCGAGCTAGCGGTGACGACCACCCCGAGCGACTGGCGACCCCCGGGGCCCTGGGACCAGCTACGCCTGCCGCCCTGGCTCATGCCGCTGCACTACGATCTGGAGCTGTGGCCGCGGCTGAGGCCCGACGAGCTTCCGGCCGGGTCTTTGCACTTCACTGGCCGCGTGAACATCACGGTGCGCTGCACGATGGCCACCTCTCGACTGCTGCTGCATAGCCTCTTCCAGGACTGCGAGCGCGCCGAGGTGAGGGGCCCCCTTTTCCCGGGCACTGGGAACGCCACAGTGGGCCGCGTGCCCGTGGACGACGTGTGGTTCGCGCTGGACACGGAATACATGGTGTTGGAGCTCAGTGAGCCCCTGAAACCTGGTAGCAGCTACGAGCTGCAGCTCAGCTTCTCCGGCCTCGTGAATGAAGACCTCAGGCAGGGACTCTTCCTCAACGTCTACACCGACCAGGGCGAGCGCAGGTAAGGGCTGTACAGCCCGGGGCCCCTCTCGGCCCCCGCCCCTGCGTCCGGGTGCAGGCTGCGGGTCCAACTGACTACCGTGTCCGGGTGCGCGTCTGCTGCCCTTTCCAAAGAATCCCCTTGCGACGTTTTCTTTTTTTCTTTTCATTTATTTATTTAATTATACTTTAAGTTCTAGGGTACATGTGCAGAACGTGCAGGTTTGTTACATATGTATACATGTGCCATGTTGGTGTGCTGCACCCATTAAGAGATATACCCATTAGGTGTATCTCCTAATGCAAACTATGGCAAGGACAAAAAACCAAACACCACATGTTCTCACTCAGGTGGGAATTGAACAATGAGAACACTTGGACACAGGAAGGGGAACATCACACACCGCGACGTTTTCTTTCAAAGCCAGACAGAGTGCGAGCGCCTCCTTTCTCCCTTTTGCTATGACCTTGCTCCGAATAAAGAGACGGCGGAGACCGCGGTCCTTCCCTTGGCCAGTTTTCAACCCTATATCTCCTCATCCCGTTTGTTTCTATTGCTGTGCCTTTTTAGGTCGCTGGTACCCCTGAAGTTTATCGTTTTCTTCAGAAAGCACCTTTCCTCTCTAGCCGGAAGTTTCTTCACCCCATTCAACAAACCCCTTGCCTCTCAAATGTTGGTCCTTGGACCAGCAGCAGCTGTAACCTAGGAGCTTGTTAGAAATGCAGACATGTGTTCTTTTTACACTCATTTGAGATAATATCTCCTACACGGAATGTTTCCTGCCCCTGCACAAGAAGAATTGTCTCTTTCCACCCTCTGAGATCACAATACTGTCCTCCGGCGAACGCCAGGGAAATAGCTTAAGTGGGAGATATCAAAATTTATTTTTTTTCCAACCGGCGATCTCTTTGTCCACTCACACTGGTGGAGCATTTGAGCCGTACACAACTGTATGTACTTTGCCCTTTATTATTAGAGAAAATGTTCTCAGATGTTCTCTGAGGGAAAGAATCCCACTAAATTACACCCTACACCATCTCCTGCACTACTTTCAAAATTTCAAAGGTTTTTAAATAAGTTTAAAGAGTTGCTCTAGTGGATGTATAATAACTTTTGTTTTTAAGGGCAGCATGCTTGGTTTTTCTTTAAAAAATACATCAATGCTTGAAAAAATAGTTTTGAAATTTTCTTGTTTAGATGGTGTGTTACTCAACTTGTGAAGGAATCTTTTGAAATTACTGTGTAGGTCAGGGTGCAAAATATTTCAGAGGAAAAAATAGAAACATTTTACCTACATATCTGACTTTTTTTTTTCTTCTTACTGTAGGTCAGTAAATCCTCCTCTGTTCACCTACCTCTTCCTTGATCCTGTTTCAGTGGGGCTGTGGCCCAGACAAGCTTGCAAAGATGGGAAAGGAAAGTCCCATTCAATTTTTCTGTTGTGTTGCTAACTCTAGTGTTAACTAGAAACCGTATTTTCAGAACATTAAAATTCAAGCAGAAAGAAATCTTAATAAAGTTCTGCAGATGTGCATAAACCAAGGTAGAGCTCCAAAATTGTGATGTTTTGGAAGAGTTGTTACTCTCTGGGTCTCTGCTTCTGAAACCACAAGGAAAAGACGCCTAAGGTTAAGCTTGAAGCCAGGGTCATGAGGAACTTGCAACAGAAGGATGGCTTGTGGTATGCCAGATTCTGGGAGCCCAGCAGGCCTGAGTTTGAACCTGAGCTGTGTGAATTGAGCTAGTCTCTTAACCTCTCTGAGTCTGTTTCCTGATTCACGGAATAGATATAATAACTGTCAACTATTAGAGTACTGTGAGAATTAAATGAAAAAGGGAGTACACAGTGACACATACAGCCTGGACAGTGGTAACTGCTATCCTTAGGTCGGATTATCATTATGATCAGCTTCCTTGTTATCTAAACGCAGAATCTGCCAAGTTCCTGGTATATATGAGTCTAAGAAGATTCTCAGAGGAGAAGAAGGCAGAAGCTGGGGAGTGGGGAGTTATTGCTTAATGGGTATAGATTTTAGTTTTGTAAGATGATAAGAGTTCTGGAGATAGGTTGACAACAATGTGAATGTTCTTAACACTACTGAACTATTATACACTTAAAAATGGTTGAAGTGGTAAACTTTATGTTATGTGTATTTTACTAGAATTAAAAATTTTTAACAAGCAAAAATAAATTATAGATCAGTGAGTTTAGAATGGAGTTTAGAAATTTATATGTTTTGATGATTGTCTCAGATAATTCTGATGCCTACTGTTGGCACCTCATATGGTTTTTTTGTGTCCCCACCCAAATCTCATCTTGAATTGTAGTTCCCATAACCCGGTGCGAGGTAATTGGAACATGGGCGTGGTTTCCGCCATGCTGTTCTCCTGATACTGAGTGAGTCTCATGAGATCTGATGGTTTTATCAGCATCTGGCATTTCTCCCGCTTGCACTCAGTCTGTCTTGCCGCCTTGTGAAGAAAGTACCTTTCTTCCCCTTCATCTCCTGCCATGAGTATAAGTTTCCTGAGGCCTTCTCAGCCATGCAGAACTGTGAGTCAATTAAACCCCTTTACTTTATAAATTACCCAGTCTTGGGTATTTCCTCATAGCAGCATGAGTACGGACTAATACGCTATCTCATACTTTTTTCTAACTTTTTTTTTTAATAATTATAGATTCACCAGAAGTTGCAAAGATAATGTAGAGAGGTCCTAGGTACCCTTCATCTAGTTTATCTTACATAATTATAGTACAATATCAAAAGCAACAATTTGACATTGGTACTATGCATATATATGTCTTTATGTCATTCATCATATGCATATATTTGTGCAAAAACTACCACAGTAAGGATACAGAACTGTTCCACCTTAAAGATCATTCCTGTACTTCTCCTTTATATGCACTCGTACCACTCCCTAATCATCTCTAACCCCTGACAACCACTAATCCGTTCTCCATCTTTGTAATTTTGTCATTTTGAGAGTGTTCTATAAATGGAATTATATAGCATGTGACCTTTAGACCTTTCTGACTCAGCAAAATGCCCTTGCGATTCATCCGAGTATACATCAATAGTTTGAGTCTTTTTATTGCTAAGTACTATTCCATGGAATGGATGTATGACAGTTTATTTAGTCATTCATCTATTGAGGGTTATTTTGGTTGTTTCCAGTTTTTGGTTTTACAAATAAATCTTCTATGAATAATTGTGTACAAGTTTTTCTCTTTAAGAGGTGGGGTCCCTCTCTGTTGCCCAGGCTAGCCTCAAACTTCTGGCCCCAAGGGATCCTCCTACCTTTGCCTCCCAAAGCACTTGTACAGGTTTTTGTGTGGAC
This sequence comes from Nomascus leucogenys, assembly GCF_006542625.1. Classification (NCBI taxonomy): domain Eukaryota; kingdom Metazoa; phylum Chordata; class Mammalia; order Primates; family Hylobatidae; genus Nomascus; species Nomascus leucogenys. The sequence goes on from NC_044382.1 coordinate 123,957,199, forward strand.
ACAGTATTTATTTCGCTGCGACAAATGTTCACAAGCATTATTGCTGCATCATATGGTAGTTGCATGTTTAGTTTTAAGAAATTGCCAAATTGTTTTTCAAAGTGGCTATACCATTTTATACTCCTACCAGCAATATATGAGTGATAGATGTTCTCTGTATCACGGCCATCATTTGGTATTGTCACTATATTTTAGCTGTCCTGATAGGTGTATGGTAATATCTCATTGTGGTTTTAATTTGCATGTCTCCAATGACTAATGATGTTAAACATCTTTTTGTGTGCTTATTTGTCATCTGTATATCAGTCAGTGAAATGTCTCTTCATGTCTTTTCTTATTTTCTAGTAGATTTTATTTTTTACTGTTGAATTCTGGAAGGTCTTTCTATATTCTAGATCTAAGTCCTTTGTGAGATATATATGGTTTGCAAATATGTTCTCCCAGCCTATAGCTTGTCTTTTCGTCATCTTAATAAGGTCTTTCAGAGAATAAAAGTTTTAAATAAAAGTTTTAATTTAATTTTGATGAAGTCCAATTTGTCTATTTTTTAATGGATCATGCTGTTGGTGCCATGCCTGAGAACTCTTCACCAAGCCCTAGGTTCTGCAGATTTTCTATGTTGTCTTCCGAAAGTGTTTTATATTTAAATCTATAATCCACTTTGAGATAATTTTTTAAGATGTTATGTTTAGGTTGAGGTTAATTCTTTTGCCTATGGATATCCATTTTTCCAGCATCATTTGCCGAAAAGACTATCCTCCCACTATTGAATTGCTTTTGCACCTTTGTCAAAAATCAGTTGGCCCCACTATTACTGGATTCTCTATTCTTTTCTGTCAACATAGGTGTTGATTCCTCTGCCAGTACTACATAGTCTTGCTTACTGTAGCTATACAATAAGTCTTGACATTGTCTTCTTTTTTTAGAATTGTTTTAACTATTTTAGTTCCTTTGCCTTTCCTTATGTATTTTATCATATTCTTATATATAGCTACTAAAAATCTTATTAGGATTTTGATAGGACCTATGTTAAACCTTTATGTAAATTTAGGGAGAATTGATGGCTTTGCTATCCTTAAGATTCCATTCTATGAGCATGAAATGTCCATTTATTTAGATCTTTGATTTCATCAGAACTTTATCATTTTTAGCATACAAATCCTACATGTTTTGTTAGATTCACACTTAAATATTTGTTTATTTCAGAAATAGTAAATGGTATTATATGTTTAATTTTGGTTTTCTACATGTCTGTCGCTACTGTATAGAAATACTGCTTTGTATGTTGATCTTGTATCCTGTCTGCTTGCTGAATTCATGAGATCTAGAGCTTTGTGTGTTTTATTTTGTAGAGCCTTTGGAATTGTCTACATAGATCATCATGTTGTCGACAAATACAGACAGTTTTATTTCTTCAGTTTCAATCTATCTGCCATTTATTTTCTTTTCCTGCCTTATTGTGTTGGCTAAAACTTCCAGCACTATGTTAAACATGAGTGGTAAGAATGAACATTCTTGCTTTTTTCTCCTCATCTTAGGGGGAAAGTTTTTAGCATTTACAACTGAGGATAATATTAAATGTAGGTTTCTGTATATAGTTTTAATCAAGTTGAGAAAGTTGTCTTCTATTTATATTTTTTTCGAGAGTTTCTTTTGCATGAATGCATGTTGAATTTTTCTAACACTTTTTCTGCATAAATTGGTATAATCATGTGATGTTTTTTCTTCTTGAGCCTGTTAATATGGGTATTATATTGATTGATTTTTGAAAATATCGAGCCAGCCTTAGTTCCCCACCCTTCTTTTTTTTTTTTTTTTTTTTTTTCAGAGATGGGATCTCACTCTGTCACTGAGACTGGAATGCAGGGGCACAATTATAGCTCACTGCAGCCTCGAACTCTCAGGTCCAAGTGATCCTCTTGTCTCAGCCTCCTGACTAGCTAGAAGGACAGGTGCCCATCTGGTCCCCCACCCTTTTTGATAAGAGCCCTTGCTGTATAGTAGAGGAGAGTGGACAGCCCCTTCTAATGCAGGGAGGAAGGTGGGGGAAGACAGACAAAGGAACAAATGGAGAAAGTAAGAGTCTTTACTTTCTACCCTCCTCCTTCTGATGGTATAACCCTCAGACAAATTTTTCTATGAAAGTAATTTTTCAGTAAGTATTCCCAGGAAAAATGAGCTGGAGAATGGGCAAGTGTGACTGAGAAAGGAAGGAGGCCAAGCTGGGATATGCAATTAAACAAAGTCCCATGGAGGAAAGTTCTATAGAGTGTGAGTGGTTATCCAAGATGTGACTTCCAAAGGAATTGCAGCCAGGCTCAGAGGACTGGCCATTCAAGCAATAGCCCAGATGAGGGCCCCATCCCCAGTGGAAACCACTGAGCCTTGACTATTACGAAGGAATGGTTTACAAGTCATACCATCTGATGAATTCAAAAAGTCTTCTCCTTCTAAGAGGTCTCCTCTTTCTCTCCCCTTTCTCAATATGGCCTTTGTGTACAGGAGGAAGCGTCTTAGTTCTCATTCTTAAGGAAATAAAAGAGCCCTGGTTTATCCTGTTTTGGGATTCGCTGAGCTTGTATCTGTGGGTTTAAGGTTTTCTTCACATTTGGAAAAACTTTCAGCCATTATTAATTTTTTTTTCCTGTTTCGTACTTTTTTTCTCCTCTTATTCTGGGACCCCAATTACCTATTAGGCTGCCTGACATTACAGGCAGGTCCTGAGGTTCTTTTCATTGTTTTTTAGTATGTTTTCTCTGTGTGTTTGATTTTGGATAGTTCCCATTGTTTCATTTTCAATTTCATTAATTATTTTTATCTGCAGTGTTTAGTTTGCTTTTAGTGTCATCCAGTGAAATTGTTATTTAAGATATTGTAATTTTTGGCCTGGTATGGTGGCTCAGGCCTAAAATCCCAGCACTTTGGGAGGCCGAGGCAGGTGGATCACGAGGTTGGGAGATCGAGACCATCCTGGCTAACACAGTGAAACCCCGTCTCTACTAAAAATATGAAAAAAAATTAGCCAGGTGTGGTGGCATGCACCTGTAATCCCAGCTACTCATAAGGCTGAGGCAGAAGAATCGGTTGAACTTGGGAGGTGGAGGTTGCAGTGAGCTGAGATTGTGCCACTGCCCTCCAGCCTGGGCGACAGAGCAAGACTCCATCACAAAAAAAAAAAAAAAGATATTGTAATTTTTATCTTTAACATTTCTACATTCTTATATCTTTCATACCGTTCTTCGTAATGTTGATTTTTAATATCCTTGAGCATATTAGATATATTTATAATAGCTGTTTTAATGTTCTTGTCTGCTAAGTTTAGCATCTCTGTCATTTTTTGTTTTGTTTCTATTGACTTCTTTTTCCTGGGTTATCATGCACATTTTCTTGCTTCTTTATATTTCTAATGATTTTTAAAACAGCTTCATTAAACTATAACTGACATAAAATATACTGCACATATTTAAAGTATAAAACTTGATAAGTTTTGTCATCCATATACATATGTGGTGGTGAAACCACCCCTACAATCAACATTAATAAACGTATTCATCACGTCCAAAAGTTTCTTCTGCTCTTTATAATCTCTCCTTTCTACATCACTGTAACCTTCTTATCTTCAGGCAACTTTGGATTTGCTTTCTGTAGATTAATTTGCATTTTGTAGTGTTTTATATGAATAGAATCATACAATATATACCCTCATGTCTAACTTCTTTTGTTCGGTAGAATTACTTTGAAATACATTTTTTTTTTTTTTTTTTATTTGAGATGGAGTCTTGCTCTGTCACCAGGCTGGAGTACAGCGGCGCAATCTCATCTCACTGCAACCTCCGCCTCATGGGTTCAAGCAATTCCCCTGCCTCAGCCTCCCAAGTAGCTGGAATTACAGGCATGCGCCACCACGCCTGCCTAATTTTTTTTTTTTTTTTTTTGTATTTCAGTAGAGATGGGGTTTCACCACGTTGGCCAAGATGGCCTCGATCTTCTGACCTTGTGATCCACTCGCCTTGGCCTCCCAAAGTGCTGGGATTACAGGTGTGAGCTACCACGCCCATCTGAAATACATTCTTTTTGTGTGTAGCAGTTATTTTGTATTACTGATAGCATTTCATTGTATTGATATAACACAATTTGTTTATCCAACAAATTACCAAGACATTTGGGTTGTTTTCAGTTTTGAGCTGTTTACAAATAAAGCTTCCAGGAATACTCATATACAAGTCTTTTTATCAATTCATTTTTCTTGAGTAAATACCTAAGAGTGGAGTGGTTAGATCATATGAATATTTAGTTTTTAAGAAACTGCAAAACTGTTTTCCAAGGAGTTTGGTCATTTAAAATTTTTATCAATGTATGGGAGAATTCTAGTTGTTCCAAATCCTTACCAGCACTTGATATTGCCAGACTTTTTCATTTTATCCATTCTAATAGGTGTATAGTGTTCTTCATTACAGTTTTACTATATATTTTCCCAATGACTAAAAATGTTGTGTATCATTTTCTGTAACTATTTGTCATCCATCTATTTTAGCAAAGTGTCTGATAAAATCTTCAGTCCATTTTTCTCTTGGGCTGTTTTCTTATTGTTGAATTTAGAGAGGACCTTTTCTCAAATACATGATTTGCAAATAATTTTTCAGTTGTGGCTTGTCTTTGTATTCTTTTAATAGTGTCTTTCAAAGAGCAGAAGTTTTACATTTTAATGAAGTTCAGTTTATCAATGTTTCCTTATACATATCAAGCTTTTGTTGTATCTATGAAAACATTGTCTATCCCAAGCTCATACAAATTTTCTTCTATGCCTTCTTTCAGAAGTTTTATAGTTAGATGTACGATCCATTTTGAGTTAATTTTTTCATATGGTGTGAGGTATGGATTAAAGAGTTTTTTTGCCTATGGACATTGAATTGTACCACTGCCATTTGTTAAAAAGTCTGTGCTATCTGTACTGAATTGTGTCTGCACTTTTGTAGAAAAATCAGTTTTTCATATATATGTGGGTATATTTTTTGATTGTCTAGTCTGTTCTATTGATCCATTTGTGTATTTTTATGCCAATTCTGTATTGTCTTGATTACTGTAGCTCTATAGTAAATCTTGAAACTAGGTATTATTCATCTACCAACTTTTTTCCAGTTATTTAGGATATTCTAGGTCCTTTGCATTTCCATATTAATTTTAGAATTAGCTTGTTAATATCTATTAAATAAAGAAAAAAAAGCACCTGCTGGGATTTTGACTGAGATTATGTTGACTCTACAGAAAAATTTGAGGAGAATTCAAATGTTAAAAATATTGAATCTTCTAACCCATAAACGTGGTATATCTCTCTACTTATTTAGGTCTTCTTTACTCAGTTTTGAGCTGTTACAAATAAAGCTTCCAGGAATATTCATGTATAAGCCTTTTTATGAATTCAGTTGTAAATTCAAGTATTTTTACGAATTCAGCTGAAAGTTTGTATGAGCTTGGGATAGACAATGTTTTCATAGATACACCACCAAAAGTTTGATATCTATAAGGAAACATTGATAAACTGAGCTTCATTAAAATGTAAAACTTCTGCTGTTTGAAAGACACTGTTAAAAGAATACAAAGACAAGCCACAACTGAAAAATATGTTCATAACTGTTTTATGAATTCAGGTTTTATATTTTTCACTGTATATATCTTGCACATATTTTGTCAGATTCATTCCTAGGTATTTTATATTTTAAATATCTATTGTTAATGATATTTTTTTAAATTCCAATTTCCAATTGTTGCTAATTAATTTTTGCTTGTTGACCTTGTATGCTACAACTTTGCTAAATCACTTCTTCATTTAGCATCCTTTTATTTAAAAGAAAAGCTTTTAATTTTCCATTAAATTCTCTACATAGGTTGTCATACTGTCTTGAATAAAGACAGTTTTACTTCTATTTTAGTTTCAATGCCTTTTATTTATTTTTCTTGCCTTATTTCAATGACTAGAGCCTCTAATACAACATTGAATAGAAAAAGTAAGTAAAGATATTCTAGTCTCATTTCTTATTGTAGAGTGAAAGCATTCAGTCTTCCATCATTAATTATTAATTATGATTTTTCCTGTAAGGTTTTTTTGGTAGATTCTTTTCATTAGGTTGAGAATGTTTCCCTTTATTTATAATTTTCCAAGAGCTATGATCAGGAGTGGATGTCATATTTTATCAAATGTGTATTGTGCATCTTTTGAGATGATTATATCGTTTTTATTATTTAATTTGTTAATATGGTAAATTACATTGATTTTCTAATGATAAACTAGCCTTGCATTTTATTTTTCAAACAGGGTATCACTTCTGGTGCCCAGGCTGGAGTGCAGTGGTGCAATCACAGCTCACTACAGCCTTGACTTCCAGGGCTCAGGTGATTCTCCCACCTCAGCCTCCTGAGTAGCTGAGACTACAGGCACATACTGCCATGCCTAGCTAATTTGTTGGTATTTTCAGTAGGGATAGGGTTTTGCCATGTTGCCCAGGCTGGTCTTAAACTCCTGAGCTCAAGCAATCCATCTCCCCTGGCCTCCCAAACTGTTTGAATTACAGGTATGAGCCACTGCACCCAGTCTACCTTGAATTCTTGAAATAAATTCCAGTTGTTCTTGATGCATTAGCCTTTTAATATATTATTGGATTTGATTTGCTAAAATTTTGCTTAGAATTTTTGCTCTATGTTCGTGGGAGTTATTGACTTGTAGCTGTAGTTTTCTTGCAATGTATTTGTCCAGCTTCGATGTCAAAGTAACACTGGCTTCAAATAATGCATTCAGAAGTATTCCCTTTTCCTTGATTTTCAGAAAGAATTTATATAAAATTGGTAATAATTCTTCTTTAACCATCTGATTGAATTTCACCCATGAGGCTATCTGGGCCTGGAAATTCTTTGTGGAATGGTTTTTAACTATGACTTAAATTTATCTAATAGATACAGGGCTATTTAGGTTATCTATTTCTTTATGAGTAAACTGTGGTAGTTTGTGTCTTTCTAGGAACTTATCCATTTAATCAAAGTTGCTAAATGTATAAGTACAAAATTGTTCAAAATATTTCCTTATTATTTTAAACATCTATAAACTCTGTAGTGACATCACCTCTTTTATTCCTGATATTGGAAATTTTTGTCTTCTCTCTTTGGGAGCTGGAGCCCTTATCTAGTACCACTCTACCACTTACTAGTTGTCTAAACAGTTTCTTCAGCTTTCATAGGTTTCTTCTACTTCTAATATTCAATAAGTTTATTTGGTCTGCCTTGAGATTTATCTTTTTTTCAGGCTGGTAAATATGGACTTTTTGTTATGGAAAATTCTTTAAACATATACAGAATATAATAAGCCCCCGTTCATAACCCAGCTTTGGGAACACCTTTTTCAATAATATTTTATCTAGCATTACTGTTGAGCTGGAAGTAGGAGGTAAGGTTTCCTGTTTTAGCTCAGTCCACCATCATAGTAGAAAGTTCTTTGCCTTTAATACTTCATCTAGTCTCTTTCTAGACATTTCAGTTAGTCTTTTGATGCTACAAATATTGCAGACATAGTTGTAGAATGCATTCCTAGAAGAGAAATTGCCAGATCGAAAGGCCTATGTATTTATAATTTATACATTACCAAGTTGTTCGTAGGAGGTTATACCAATCTATACACCTACCAACTCTAAAGATACATTCACTAGACTTTAGGTAACAGTAAAAGAGTAACACCTAACAATTTATTATGTTAAAAACTCTTAGAGGTAATGCTGATTGCCATATAAGTACCAATAAAACCTAGTTTAAGAAAGCAGGCATTTGAAAGTATATGTGTTATTAAAGTTTTATGTCTGGTAAGCTAGTAACACTTTTCAACAAAAGATCTTAATAAAACTTCTTGGGCGTGCCTTGAAGTCTTCTCATTTCCTTTTTAGTTGTTGATGTGCCTCGTGTCTCTTAGCCATTGATGCAAACTCCTTTGGAACACTCTGGTTTGCTCTTTCCAAAATATTAATCAATTTGGAGGCAACCCTCCAATCATTTCTAGTCACACGTGTAATTGACACTCCAGTCCTTCCGGCTCTTCCTGTGCACCCTATTTAGTGTACATATTCTTCAGTGTTCCATGGAAAATTGTAATTATAGATAACTGTAATATCATGGACATCAAGACCTCAGGATGTTATGTCAGTAGCAATTGATATTCACTTGACCTATTTTAAAATTCTCTAATGCTCTCTCCCGACCAATCTCTCTGTTCTGTATCATCATGCAAAGACTCTACTGATATATTTCCAAGTATTAGGTCACTTGATAAATGATCTGCAACTGCCTTTTGGGAAACGAAGATAATCACTTTGTCTCTGGGTGAAATACTATCTAGAAAACTTTGGATATAAATTCATTTTTCTTCCTCTATGGTGATCATTATATTTGCTTCACTAAACTTAACAGCAACCAGATCCAGTGTACCAGCATAGACAAGCATGGGCTCTTTCAAATAAGATTGTATGAGTCAATGAACTGAATATGGCCAAGTTGCCTGGTCATAATATTCTGCCTATCTGGGCGCACATCTAACAAAATCTTCATTATCTTGGGTTCAAACCCCATGTCCAGCATCTTGTCTGCTTCATCTAAAACCAAGTAGGTTACACTTCTCAGGCTGACAAAGTTATTCATTTGCAGATCATCCACTCTTTGGGGAGTTGCAATTATGATATCAACATCTTTCCTAAGGTCTTCTATTTGTTTGTCTCCATCTCCACCACCATATACACCAATACTTCTAAACTTTTATTGTATCACTCAGCTTCCACTTAAAGAGTTAGCTCCTGAGTGGGCATAAGGACTAACATGCGGGTCTATTCCTTTTTCCTCTATGTGTTGGAAGTCCAGATGAATATATCCAGGCATTAAATAGCATAATGTATTTCCTGTACCAGTCTGGGCTACCCCTGTAAGATCTTTTCCTTGCAGAGCAATTGGCCGTGTCTGTGACTGAATAGGTGTTGGTTTTTGAAAACCTGCCTTTTTAATGTTTTCCACAACTTCAGAATAACATTGAAAGGCATCGTCAAATGTGCAACTAGGATTGGGGATAGGACGTTTCTTACCATTTTTCAAGTCATCACACATTATATTAAAATTTTCCTTCCTCCAGTTGTCTAATTGCCCTTGGAATATTGAACTTGTTGTTGACTCTTTGTAAAAGGTTTTTCCAATTGGTGATAAATCAGTTCTGCATTCTGGATTGTAATTTGTTTTTTAAAAAACACATTTATCTATTACTACTTTTGCTTTTGTTTGCATCGCCTTGCTGCCAAAAACGTTGACTAATGATTCCAGATGTCCTTTTCTTTATCTGGATTTTGATGTTTGTTGTGCTTTGGCTATCCTTTGTTTTTGACCCACCATGACTGATCACCACACCAACTAAGTTGTTCTTTAATCCGAAACAGAGCAGTGGCTCCCAGTGACTAGCGGCCACAGCCTCCAGGGGTTTAGATGGGTCTCTTCGGTCCCCACTTCTGCCACCCCTATATCCTTCACAACCTCTTTGATTCAGTTCCTCTGCCAACCTCCTCTCTGGTGCTCAGGATACTTTTGAGCTTCGCCAGATAGCAACCACCCAGATAACGGCATTGGCTCCTACTTTTTGTTAGATGAGAATAAGTGCATCTGACCAGCTCTGCACTACCTGATCATGCTGTTGTAGGACTGGTGTCAAGATTTATCTATTTTACTAATCTTCTTGTAGAACCAGTTTTTGGCTTCATTGATTTTCTCTATTGATTTTCTGTTTTTTATTTCAACGATTTGTATTTTGATCTTTATTATCCCCTTTCTTCTTACTTTGAGCTTTATTTTTGCTTTTTCTATACTATGGTTGACACAAACTCATTACTTTAAGACCCTTTTATTTCTCATATTGGCATTTAATATTATAAATTTCCCACTGACTATTGCTTTAATGCCATGCCACAAATGATGTTATGTTGTTTTTATCTTTTTTTTGAAAGTTCAGAATACTTTCTAATTTCCATTTTGATTTCATCTTTGACTCCTGTGTTATTTAGAACTGCATTATTTGCTTTCCAAATGTTTGGGTATTTTCTCATTTTTTATTGAATGCCTGACATTTAAATTTTTATGTTGTTGGATGCTGGATTTAGTTATATTGCTTAGAGAATGCTGGCCCTTTTGGATAGTAACTGAAGTTACTTGGTGATCCTGTTGATTCTTGTTTGATTCTCTTGAGCCATGTTTTTAAGCTCTTTGAGAGTGACTCTAAAGAAGCCTTTACTCTAGGGCTGCTTTAGCGCACTATTCAGGCATCACCCATCTGGTCTCCCTCTGGTTTCAATACTCTGGCTTGAGAAAATTCCAACAACTCCAAACAGTATGTGAACTCTGGGAAGTGTTCAGCTTACCCTTCCCTGGTACTTATTCTTTTCCCAACAGCTTCTCTTTGCCTGACCTCATGACGATTAATATTTGTCCAAAGACTTGAGGGGAATCCTATACAGATTTCTGGAAGTATTTCTTTGCATAGTTACCTCTTCTCTTATACTCTACTCTGCAAATTCTAGCTGTCTAGGTGTCCCTGAACTCTAACGTCTGTCTCTTCAACGCAGTGAGACCACTGAATTGTTTCAGTTTCCCCTTCCTGTGCTGCAGTTTAAAAACTGCTTCAAGGCAGAAAAACAGGGTAATTGTAGCGTTTGCATTGCTTGTTTCTCTTCTCTTGAGGATCACAGTCCTGTGCTTCTGGTTATCTTATGTCTAAAATAGTTATTTTATGTATTTTGTCAGGTTTTAAAACTGTTTTCAGCAGAAGGCTAATTTGAGCCTATGTTACTCCCTTGTGGTGGCAAACAGAAGTCTCATTATCTTTAGATTTGGGAATGCTATTAATTATAAAGTTAATCTCTAGTCGTCTTCATGATATCTTAGTTTAGTTTAGTTTTAGTATTTATTACGTTATGTACTTCAAAGCAGGCAGTGCATTGGAAAGGACCCCAGGCTTGGGACCTGGAGCCCTGATTCTGGTACCACTGTGCACTTGCTGGTCGTCTAATCAGTTGCATAAACTCCTGGGGAGTCAGTTTTCACAACTGTAAATTAAGATGGTGGGACTCTTTAAGGTCTCTTCACTTTTGTGATTTAATAAGAGAACTCATATAATCCCACTTTTGTTCAAAGATTCCCAGAATACTTCTTGCATTTTTGATTCTAGCATTCTCTTGATTAAAGAAAAGAAGGAACTGGAAGATATTTAAGGAAATGAAGATAGAAAGATCAAGATCAAATAAGGAAAGTGTGAAATAGTTGGTGAAAATTAGGATATTTTGGGGGGCCAAATAAAGGTGAAAGCAGCATGATTAAAATCCATGATTTTGTGCAGGTATAGACAGAGTGAACAGATAATAGAAACAGACTTCCTTGCAGTTGCTGTTTATGCTAGGAAATCTGGCATGGTGATTAGGGTATGACACATAAGAGAGAAATTTGAGCAGTATTAGGAAAAGAATTTGTAAGTCTCAAAACAAGGTTGGAGAACTCAAGTGCCAGACACATGATGCTGGTGTCACAGAGGAAAATGTCATTTCATTATCCTATAAAGGTGTCAAACCCACATATTTCATGTGGCTGAGCAGTTCTCTCTGGGAGATGGTTTTGCACAGCAAAGATTCAGATCCTGTGTCTTTTGAAAATGGGTACAGCTAGCATATTGAAAAAGCACAGCTTATAGATTAGTAAAAACACAACTTTGTTTTTCCATTGTCCTTTTACAGTGGGAAATTTAGTCTGTGGGGTAACTTTTCTGCTCTGCATGAGGACTCCAGGAGCGTATAAGTTCCTGCTTATTCTTAGGTGACAGGTGATCTACAGTAACTAAGTCACAAATAAGTTAGATGAGAAAATTAGAAAATCCAGTTCTGTGTAATATTCAAACCTTTGAACTTAATTTACTATTAAACCTCCTTCTCTCCCACCTCCATTTTCTCCTATCCTCCACTCCCTACTCTTGGGCTGGATTTTAGGATGGAAGCCTGCAGTAAGGTAGAGGGTGGTAGTCCTTCTTCTTTTCTTTACCTCACGTTTCTTCTCTTTTTTGCCTATCTTGATAGCTGCTATTTTGATTCCATGGGGGTCCATGGGGCTGGGGGTGACAGGCAGAGGTGATGCATAGGACTTCTTACTTGAGCTGGCACTGTTGTCATTTGGTCTCATTCTGGTCTTACAGATGCATTTTCCCCTTGAGGTGTCATTTTCCTGGATTCTTCAGTGTTTCCCCTCTTTTTCTACAATTTCCTTGACTCAGCAACTTCTATTTCTTTGTTCTGATAGTCACCATGACTTCTTCCTTAGCCCCTAGACACCAAGCAGCATGTCTCAAAGCTCCTCCAGCCTCCTCCAGGTGGCTCTACTGGAATAACCCAAGACAGTCCCCATATTGGCTCACTTTGTTTGGTAGGGCACACAGCTCTTGCGAGGAACACTCATGCCTCCATGGCCTGGGACTGGCATAAGTCCCAAGGCAGCAGCACTCCAAAGAAGTCAGCCATTCTCATGCCTTTTAGATCCCCACCTGGTAGGAGTTAGACCTTGGCCATACCATCAATTTCATCTTTCTCAAAAGTAAGTTGGGCTTCTAAGCCTTTCAGCCTCAGGAAACACTTTCACTGCTCTCTGAGGGATTCTCTCCTCCAAGCCCATAGTTAGAAGTTTGCCCCTCCTCCCAACTCCCTGAGAGCATGGAAAGCTTGGCAAAATAATGCTTCCCCCTCCCCTCCATCAAGAGGTATCTTCTCTGATCTCTTTGTCTCCATTCTCTGACCCTTCTTCTGGGGCCCTCATGTAGCCGAGAAGCCCAACAGGCATACCCAGGTTCTCAAGGCCATTTATTTTGAAAATCTTCATAACATGTTTTGGCACCTTTCTCTGGAATTTTACATCTATTATATTTTGTTGCCTGGTGAAAACTTCAGTTTTCAGATTCTATTACACAAGTAATAAACAAACATGATTCATAAGCCAACCCTTGAACCACAGTCCAGTAGTGTAACATCTGGCTCTACTAAACATTTTGATTTCTGAGTGTGTTATTGTGTTAAAAAAAAAACTGTGTGGGGGGACAACTTGCCTAAGAGTTTTATTTAATATTTGACCAGCTATGCTATTCAGCACTTGTTAACTAGAGCTGTAGACATACAAAGTTCATAAAATAATTTGGAATGAAATAGCTTACTGAGTGGATGTAGTAGTTTTTTTTTATGTTGTAGTAGGTTTATTCTCCAAGGGTGTCATGTGGTTCTTGACCGCAAAGAAAGCAGTGAGTCCATGATCCACTTCCAGCACAAGAAAACAGTGAGTCCATGATTCTCTTTCCAGACAAGAGGGCAGGAAAGTTGCTCTGCAGTACTGACCTACAAAGAGACAAATTCTCCCAAATTAACTCCCTCACCAGCTGACCATTCTAAACACAGACTTAATGGACACCATAATAGCATGTTTCAGTGAGATTTGAAGGGAGGAAAGGGTGGTGGATGGTTCTATTTTCTGAGGTCAAAATATCTTTACAGGGTTGCTTGAGTCCAAAGCACAGAGAAAAGGGAAGGAAACACCACTGTGAGGTTCTCAGAGGTGGCATAACTAGATCATATGTGCTACTGGTTAGACTTGACTTTTGCAGTTAAGGTTGAGAGCCAAAGGCTGTGTGTTGTAGGGATTTTCCGCTAACTTTTGGTTTGTTTGCATAAAACGAGGGAGGGAAATAGTTGAATTAAATTTGAGAGACTTTATTTTACTTATTTGGAGACCTGAATCATGGAATTGGAAGATGCTTGCTTGATGTTTGATTTGCTGAAGTGGTGACTCTTTAAGCTGGCGTCTCCACCTGCTTTTACGATCCAGGTTCACTTTTGGAACCTGTAAAATAAAAGTTTCCTGCTTCCTTAAAGAGTCTAATTTTCTCTCCACTCCCCACCTTGCAGCCTCTTTGAGATTCATAAGCTTTGTGAGGTTATGGCAGCTGAGAACTTATGATCAAGCTTTACTTCCTATAGTTTCTGTTACAAAGACAATAGGCATTTGTTGGCTTTTAAAAAATACATAAGCATGTATTTTTTAATATGCCACTGGTTGTACAAAATATCCTATAATTTCAGAGGGCTCAAAGACCTCCTGAACGCCATGCATGAACCTGGAAGGGGTTTCTCTCAACTTTAGATGACTCATGGGCTCTTTTTCCATCCTGCTGGATATCTTAATCTTTCTTAGAATCACCGTTTTAGAGTTCTGAGTGGACTTAGAGATCATCTATATTTTATAGAAAATTTAAGTGCCATATAAAGCAACTTTCCCAAAGTTACGCAACAGTCTTTACAGATTCCGAGCAAGAACTCAGGTGGCTAAATTTCCTGTTCACGCCTGTTCTTTCCGCTATATTGTCAATGGCTTGAATTTTCTCTACTTTGTCCCATCCCCTTAAAGACAGTAACCAAAACCATAAAACAAATGCCAGTATAACAAACTCTGCCAAGGTACTTTATATTCTTTTGCATATACTGATATCATGCTGCTTCTATTTTATATTAGTTCTTGACTAAACAAATACTTACACAATTGCTGTGAACCCAGATTTTTGCCAACTATTATAAATGATACAGAAGAAAAAGCTACATCACCTCTCATTTCTAGCAGTTTCAAATTTACTGGGGAGACAAATATGACTCATGTTTAATCTGTGGTCAGCTGTAGCCCCTAGAACATTTTTTTTCGATTTTTATTTTTTGTGGGTATAATAGTAGGTATATATATGTGTGGGGGTACATGAGATACTTTGATATAGGCATGAAATGCATAATAATCACATCATGGAGAATGGGGTATCCATCCCCTCAAGCATTTATCCTTTATGTGACAAACTAATTATACCCTAGTTATTTTTAAAAGTACAATTAAATTACTTTGACTATAGTCACCCTGTTGTGCTGTTAAATACTAGTTATTATTCATTCTTTCTAACTGTTTTTCTTTTGTACCCATTAACCCTCCCCACCTCCCCCAACCCTGGGACTTTTAAAGATGCATCTGTAACTAGTGATTTCCAAGCATCCGTTCCATCATATAACCTATCCCTCTTTGAGTTCTTCTATAGTTCATCTGGATCAAGAATGATTTGTGAGATCAGAAGGGATATAGGAGAATTCAAAGGTGATTTATTGGTAAATGTAATTACCAATAATTTAAAAGCTCAAAGAGTACAAGGTAAATAGTGTCATTATTTTCTAGGTGGGGAAACTGGGGCTTAACAAGATTGCATGACTGTCCAGGATTTCTCAGTTGGTAGTAGATGGAGTGGAGTAGGGTCTTGCAGTGAAAGTAGCTGGTGTCAGAGCCCACAGGGCTCCTTCCAGGCTATGTGAGTAAGCATATAATAATGTGGGCAAGAGCAAATAAGCCAAAACAGGCCTTACTATAAATTATTGTTTTTGTCAATACAGTGAGGTTATGACACCTCAAAATAGCTGACTGAGAGTTGTTTGCATATGCCAACTGTCCTGTGTGAACGTCCTAAAGCTGTGTGAATTTTTATGCGAGCAGCAGCCTTATGATGGTGAAGGAGGGATCACAAGGGTAAGTAATGGATGGCATAGACTCTTGAGATATCTTTGTTAATTCACCTCTTTTTATCCAAGAATTGGCCCTGATGCAAAAACAAATGTATCAGAGACTTTAAGTCTCAGGACCTTAGCTGAAAAAGGAATTTGTCATCCACAGTTGTCATCTAAAGACAGGTTCCCAGGTAAGCAAGTCTTGGCAAACGGGATAATGAGACTGCAGGGTTTTTTTTGTTTGTTTGTTTGTTTGTTTGTTTTGAGACGAAAGTTGTTTGCTGGGATCTATGCTGTCATCAGACTCAGGCAGTGTTTGCAGAGGGTAAACCTGACATCTTCTCGTCTGCTCAGGGTATTCTTGTCCCTACGCTTTTCCCTGTAAGTCACCAGTGTGTGGTGGGATAATGTTACTCTTTGTATTTTGTGTGGTGGGATAATGTCACTCTTTGTATTTTGCCATGGAGTTGGAGGAAGAATCAGTGGGGATTTGATACATTTACCCATATATAATTGACAGTTGTTTTGTTCAATCATCATGTACCCATATTGTTTACTCCCAAGGGTGTCCAAAATAAAACTTTTTGTAAGTTTTTAGCTAGGAAGAAGAGGAGGCATGTGAGAAAAAGAAAAATATATAGACATTCTTCCACCGACTTTTACTTTAGTGGAAGATGAAAGCAATGGACCATTCCCAAAGAAGTAATCCTGGCTTTATAAAGACCTGGTTCTCAAAAGACTGATGTTGCATATTTGCTATATTTGTTTCTATTCTGTTTGTAAAAGGTTTTAAATGTTTACGATGTAATAAAGCAAATATTATTTTGTGGTTTAAAAGTAAAGAGTGTGGTTGTATTTTAGGTCTTAAGAGAATTCCAAGGTGCCATGATAATTGGAGTGTGTTGGTGTGATGGGGTGGGCAGTGAGGAAGATGAGAGGAAATTTCCTCCAACACATCAGGCTAACTTACAAGCCATTATCTCTCAATACTTTTTTTATTCCACTGGGTTGAGATAAAAATAAATAAAAATTTCCCCAAAATGTATTTCAGGGCCCTGTTAGCATCCCAGCTGGAACCAACGTTCGCCAGATATGTTTTCCCTTGTTTTGATGAGCCAGCTCTGAAGGCAACTTTTAATATTACAATGATTCATCATCCAAGTTATGTGGCCCTTTCCAACATGCCAAAGCTAGGTAAGTAATGCTTTCTGTCTGTATCTAGCTGTCTATCTATATAAGCTTTGTAATCACATTTACACCAGCAGCTTTTCTAGGCAGTGTATTATGGTGTATTATAATTACAGTCTACTATAATTAGGTAGAGCAGTCACCTGGGGTATGTATCAGCATCCACATCTTGGAGATGGTAAATCCTGATTCCTTTCGTATTAGAAGCTGGGGATATTATACTCTTCTTATATATAGGCAGTTTGCCTGCCCCTTAGTTTGGGCTTCAACTGTTGATCATTAGTGATAACAAGCTGGCGGGCTTAGTCTGAATCTGATGCACAGCTGTGTTTCATTTGGCTCGTGTGCCTTTTTTTCTTTTGATTAAACCAGTTTCCAATTTAAAAATATCCAGAGATTTTACATAAAAATTTAAATGTGAAAACTTAGAAGTTCTAACAACACTGGACCTACAGCTCTTGCATGGCAGTGATCAGTTACATTTGAGAAGAGGCTTTAAGTCTCAGGACCTTAGTTGAAAAGGGAATTTAGCCTCCGCATTTGTCATCTAAAGGCAGGTTCCCAGGTCAACAAGTCTTGCTGTCTCCAGCAGGAGGTTGGCTGCGTCCTGCAGCCTCTTCTCAGGTGATCCTCACCACTCCCTATTAGCATACACCAACCCATTTCACATCAAGTGCCTGGCCCTTGTAGGCATTTGAGTTTGTGATTTCAGCTTTAAAGGCCCCAGGTTGCTTCCACTAAAGTCTTAGTTGAAACCTGAGAGTAGTAGAATTGCACCTTGTTGACCTACCATGGGGCCTGGGCAGCTCTAGATTAAGTGTTGTGAGAAATGGGCTGGACTAGAAAACAATAGAATTAGGTGGGAGAGAAAGGAGGTAGATTGGGGGCTAAGCTTATAGTGCTCGTGGATTTGGTCCTCAATCAAGCCCATATTATTAAAAATGCTGATTCAGGCCCAAGATCCTGTTCTGAGATTTTCCTAATGTAGTTTTGGATAGCTTAGGAGTAGGTGGAGAAATCTGAACTGCTAGACTATGAGGAATAGCTGGAAAGGAGTAGCTGGGTGACAATTGACTTGACAAATTATTTCAAAGACATGTTATTGCTTAGATTTGCTGTGATTTGAACTAAAATAAAATTCTCTAGGTCAGTCTGAAAAAGAAGATGTGAATGGAAGCAAATGGACTGTTACAACCTTTTCCACTACGCCCCACATGCCAACTTACTTAGTTGCATTTGTTATATGTGACTATGACCATGTCAACAGAATGGAAAGGGGCAAGGAGGTGAGTGAGGAAGATTCTGTAGGTAAGGGAGAGTGTACTGGCTGCAGATCATTCATCTATTCTTTCTGCATTCAGTGGTTATGCCTGCATATCCCCAAATCTCTTCCTACTTCTCTCTCCCAAGCCCTGTAAAAGTTCTTAGTGTGGCTTTGCAGAATGGGACATAACATTTCCTATTGCCATTCTTTGGATAGGTTTTCATGGAAAGAGTCCATGTTAAGCCCACTCCTCAAGGCAAGGTCTGTGCCTCCCCTTCCCAGTGTGTTTCTGCTTTTGCAGAAGACAGGAGAGAATGGGGAGCACTGCTGCCCTGGCACCTTGATGTTTGAGTTTAGTATGTGATGTGTACTTAGCCCGGGGTTAATGGTGTCTTGAAGCTTGGGTGATACTCAAAACAGTTAGCAACCAGCATGGCCAGGCATCAACGAGTCAAAACAGACACCAGCCAGGGACAACTGCTATGGCTGAAATGGTGCATGCAGGTTAAAATATTATCCCTATTGTTCTGTGAAAGGGCCATATAAACAAATGGACCCCCAAATGCAGAAGGAGCTGAGAAACTGAGGAAGGAGGCAGACAAATCTAGTTTGTTGGTTTGGAATGTTTTATTAGTGGAACTTAAAGACAGAAGCATGGTCTTGGGTGGCTGCAAGACAAGTAGATCTTTGCTCTGTAACTCTCCAGACCCAGGGCTTGTATCTTGGGGGAAAGCATGCATGCTCTGGAAGGAATGTGTAGTTGGCCACATCACAGCCTATGATTTCCAGAACAACAAGGGTGGTTTTGAAGGAAACTTACAATGAATAGGTGTTTCTACATAATGAGTTAACACATTAACTAGACATTTAGAGGCACTCTCAGACTCAAGGTTAGTCAGAAGTTACATAGTAGATTAGCATTTAAAATAAAGTCACTCTTGTCCCCATACCTATCCAGAAGCTGAACTGCCACGTTCTTCAGTTCTGGAGCATGCAACACTTTTTCTGAGTTGTGTAAAGTCAGCACTCTGTCCTGAAATAGCTGGTTTTCACCCAATTACCCCCTTTATCATAATCCTTTAGGAAAATATGGAGGTTATACTGGCAGTGCTTTATATACTCGTTCACTCCCTATCACAGCAGGCCTTAGGCCCAGTTCTTTCTAGACATGTAGACTTCATCAAGCTGAGAAAAATCAGGCCCTATAGCTCGCTAACATTCTCTCCGGGGCCCGAGATCTTCCAGGCTTGCACCACTGACATGTGGAGAAAAGGAAGCTGTGGGTGAGCCAAGCCTCTCATCAGGGGAGAATCACTCAAAGCTACTCCTCCTTCACAACTCCTAACCTAGTGATGAATTAATAATATTGTGTTGGCTGAGCGATTCTCAAAGCTCCTCCTAACTTAATGAATTAATAATACTGTGTTAGATGCAAATGACAGCTTGTTATCTTCCTGAGCTATTGGCTTCAGTCTGATTTTCCTATTGAATGATTACTAGTAGATCCTTGTCATCTACAAATATAACACTGGCCAAGTTAAATGTGCATGGCTTATATTGTTAAATCTGCTCAGGCATGATTTGTAAGCACGTGCTTTGAGCTTGGTAAGGAGGAATGGGCCCCATGGCTCCCATAGGTAATGACAGACTGAAGGTGATTCCTCAGCATCCATTATCTCAAGTGCCTTGTTGTGATCAGTGCATCTGCACAGTCAACAATTCTTGTAGAGGGATGATATCGATTTATCTGTGAAAGATCACCCTGAAAAGGATGCCAGCTGCCAAAGAAGCAACAAGGAAATGGAGCACACCTAAGAAAGTCATGTTCTTAGCCAGCACGCTGAAGTTTGGCATGAGTCTGTCAGTGGAATGTGAACATTTGGCTACAGCTCAGCTTTACAAAGTTAATGAGTCCATTATATACTCTGCAGAGGAACAAAAATGTACACTTGGAATAGAGTCCAGCCCATTTACAAATTTCTTATTAAGTAACAGATAAAGATTTCGTGAAATGGAAAGTGTGGTTAATGTGCGGCATGAGAATAAACATGAGAAACATGTAAGTAGTTCAGAATTTACATAATTCTAGAAATACTTTTAAGCAGAAATAAAAGCAAAGTAAGACGAATATGTTCTTGGAGGGCACAAATCTGTAAATACTGTGATTTTTCCATTTCCTTAGCATTTTCTCCAATGTTTTGCAGAGCGTTCTTTCTTAAATTAACTGCATTCACAACAGGACAAATATTTTAATTATCTCACTTGGTAACTTTCATTCCAAGATCTTTAAGTTTTATGCATGTTCTTTAACATTAATGCTGGCAATTCTATTAAAAATTGCTTACCTTTTTTTTTTTTAGAATTTACAATACTTTCAATTTACAGTAATAATTAATGTTAAAACAATAGGATATTACTCACCAAAATCACACAAATCAGCTCCAATTATCCAAACAATAGTGTGGTCACACAAAACGGACAAAACATGGCAGAGATTTCCTTTTACTTGCTAAAGTGGAAGTGTCATTTGGCAATAGAAGAACAAGAGAATTATAATTTACTTGCTTTGACAGTTTTAAAATTATGAGACATTTGATGAACTTTTTTAAATTGAGAATTAACCTTATTTCAAATTTTGAAAGTAAAGTAGAACTATTAATGTTCTAACTGCCAAACCATTTTAAATTTGCATGATTTAAATATGCTTGATATGTACCATACTATATAACCCCCACTCACAGTGCAATTCTGTTTTGGATCATTAGTAATACATCCTGAAATGGGAAGCAAGGGCCCAAAGTGCACAAAATGCCTATAGAATCTACACTTACTGTAGGGGTAGATGGTGGTACGACCCGTTCCAAGGGTTGTTTTATGATTCCAGATTGTACTTGCTATTGTCAAAGATTGAAATAACACACTTTCGGGGGAATCACTGTTCATAACTTAGTGAACAGCCTTCAGGGGTTTTCTCAGGACATGTAAGCGTGCAGGCATTTTATTATGTAGCTTCTTCTGAAAAGGTAAGACTTTGGTTCAGCAGCAGGGAATTGGAGCAAGCAGACTACCTCTTTCCAAAATCACTACTCGTTTTCCTAATCACTGCTTAACTGTTTTGATTTAGATACGCATCTGGGCCCGGAAAGATGCCATTGCAAATGGAAGTGCAGACTTTGCTTTGAACATCACAGGTCCCATCTTCTCTTTTCTGGAGGATTTGTTTAATATCAGTTACTCTCTTCCAAAAACAGGTGAGGTAATCTTTTCCTTTCAGTGCATTTGGTTTCCTGTTATTTGGGCCGTTGGTTGAGGCCTCAAGATACACAGACAAACCCGTAAGGATCCACCGTCATCATTTAGCTGCTGTTTTGGAGTTAGCCTCCTGACCTATGTCTTATACCTTCTGAAACACATAGAGGCCCGCCTGCTCTTTCTCTGTACAGAGCCATGTGCTCAGCAGCTGCTGAAGAGCTCTCAGACTTTTTAGGTCTCTCCTGGCTACTCAAGGGCAGCCTCCCATCCTCTAGACCCTACTTTCTCTTTTGTGTTCAGGCCTTTTCTCTCATACTGCAAGTCTGCAGTGCTGTGTCTGAATCACTTTAGCTAGTGGGCTTTCGGAAGTTACTTCAGTTCCCTTTAGTAAGTTTTTCTTTTTTAATATCCATTAGCTGTGAATCACTGAATTAGGACTTAGTGGTCCCAACTGTGAATTTTCATTATATGAAATTGGAATCATATGTGAATATAATATGATCCTTAAGGAAATACGTAAATATTTAACCTTTCACAGATCTGTGTGGTATGTTCTTAAAATTGTATGAGCCACTCAGCTCAGAAAGTTGTTCAATGTTTTTTCTCTAAATTGAAGGTATCATGTAAATGTATTTTGTTCTTCTGACATATTAGTTGAAGACTTGGAAAAAGTATGCTCTGCCTATACTGGCAGATAGTGGAAGAAGGTGGGGAGTAAATATTTGGGAGCTTGAGCCTTCTGAACCCCAAGAAGCCAGGGTCTCTGCAGCTTGAGCATTCTGGCTAAGGAGGAATGGGGAATGAAGGGATGGAAACCAGCCTCGGCCCATTCAGAAATCCTGGAGGTAACACATATCATTCAGGGAGCTGGAGGCAGCAGGAGCTCAGGCATGGAGAGCAAGCTCCTGGCATTTCTGGGGCTGGAGGCTCTCAAGACGCTGCTTGTCTTGGCAAGAAAAGTTCTATTTGTATTTATGTAGATGAGAAGTCCAGAGTCACCCTTGACACCCTGTCCCCTTGAAGAACACCCTCGATTTAATTAGTCACCTTATCATCCCCTACATCCATCCATCCACTCACTTCTTACTGTCCCCCTAGTTCTCCCTAGTTTTCATCATCATCACCACAGCTGTACTCTCATAGCTTCTCCACATTCCCTCCAAGCCATCCTTCATATGAAGCCAGAAGGATCTTTCCAGAGAAAATCTGATCACGTTACTGTTCTCTTTAAAACCACTGTGTGACCTCCCATTTCCCTGAGGGTTAAGTCCGAAGTCAATACCACGTCTTTATAAAGGTGCTTCTCTTACCAACCTCTCAGGCCTTTTGGCAGTTCCTGAGTGGGAAGGGTGCTCTAGCACTGTCTCTGCTCCACTCCTGTGCGTTCACCTTCCTCTGGTCTCCTCCAGGCTCTTACACATGCAGTTTGCACATCCTGAAATGGCTTCTATCCACTGGTTAATTCAATTCTGTTTCTCAGCTCAGTGCCTCCTCATCCAGGAAGCCTTCCCTGACTTCTTTTCTCACACTTCCACAGCATCCTGCATATTCCTCCATCTGAACTCTTGACCAATTGTATTTTAATTATCTCCCTCATTAGATCTTGGAGTTAGGATCTGAAGGGTCTTTTCCTTTGTGCCTCTAGAACCTATGGGAGTCAGGTGGTCAACAGTAAACTTTTTGGGGAATGGAGGAAATAAATATATGTGGTTAGTTCAGTAATTCCATTGAAATTCTGACCAGATTATTAACTCCTGGACATCAGGGATATATTTGATACTTTCTTTGTAACCTTCATATCATCTCAACTGATGTTACCCTATGAGCGCCCATAGGAGGTACTCAATCAAAACCTTATTTTTATTGATAGGTGATTAAAATAAAGAATTCCTCTATTATTGGGTTTTTAGGAGAAAGATAACTGTTTCTTAATTGCTTTAACTCTTTGCTGAGTCACAAACAACAAAACAAAACAAAACAAAACAAATGCCTCCCCTACCAGCATTTCCCACATATGCCATACCCTTACCCTCAGTGACTTGAGTGAAAAACGACTTGGTTTATTTCTCCTGTGTTGTTCTTTTAGCTTATTTTCTTGTAGCTTGCTCAATGAATTCTAAACTTTAGAATCTAAGATTATATGAACTGTGTTCCTGTATCCCTTATATAGAACAGTATTTTTACTCATGTTGCTATCATTTTAATTCACTCTCAAGTCAAAAGTTGGAGTGAAAGTCAAAATATTATAGTGACTGGTAGAGCTAGGTGTTTGGGTTATTATTGTGCCAGTTGACACTTGCCCTGTAGGCGATATGCCAGATTTCCTGTGCCTATACCAATGGAGTTAATTATTGGACTCCTATGTATTTTAAAGATATATCATTTTAATTTTTATTTTTGATAATTAATGATGAACATTTTAAGTAAGATTTTTGGCTGTTTGAAGTATTTCTTTGGTGCATTGTTCACATTTGGCTTTTTCTCTATTTTGTCAGAGTTCTTTAAATACTGAAAAGGTGTCTAATTGTTTGTGGTATATACTTTAAATATTTTTCCCTAGATTATTCTTTGCCTTTCAAATTTGTTTATAGTGTGTTTTGGTGAACTATTTATTTTTATTTATTCATTTTTTGAGACAGCATCTCACTCTATCACCCAGCCTGGAGTGCAGTGGTGCAATCCCCCCTCACTGACACCTCCGCCTCCTAAGTTCAAGTGATTCTCCTGCCTCGGCCTCCCCAGTAGCTGGGATTACAGGTGCGCACCACCACGCCCAGCTAATTTTTCTATTTTTAGTAGAGACAGGGTTTCACCATGTTGGCCAGGCTGGTCTTGAACTCCTGATCTCAAGTGATCCATCCGCCTAGTCCTCCCAAAGTGCTGAGATTATGCATATGAGCCACCATGCCTGGCTAAAGTATTTAATATAAATAGACTATTTTTAGAGCAGTTTTAGGTTTACAGGAAGGTTGTGCAAAAAATACAGAGTTCCCTTATATTCTCTCTTTCCTTCCTTCTCCTTCCTTTCTCCTGTTGTAAACATCTTGCATTAGTGTGGTACACTTGTTACAATATTGAAACATTATTATTAACTAACCTCCCTAGTTTATCTTAGGGTTCAGTTTTTGCATTCTACAGCAATATGGGTTTTGGCAACTGTATAATGACCAGTATTGACAATTACAGTATCCAGAATAGTTTCACTGCCATAAAAATCCTCTGTGCTCCATCTATGTATCCTCCTCTACTTCCCCTGAATCCCTGACAACCGCCAATCTTTTTATTATCTTTATAGTTTTGCCTGTTCCAGAATGTCATATAGTTGGAATTGCATAGTATGTAGCTTTCCCAGACCAGCTTCTTTCACTTAGCAACACGCACTTAAAATTTCCCATAACTTTTCCTAGCATGATACATCATTTCTCATCACTGAATAATACTCTGTTGTATTGATGTACTGCAGTTTGTTTATCTATTAGCCTATTTAAGGGCATCTTGGTTGCTTCCAACTTTTAGCAATTATGAATAAAGCTTCTATAAACATTTGTGTGCAGGTTTTTGGGTGGGCATAAGATTTCTGGTCATTTGGGTTAATTCCAAGGAATGTAATTGTCAGATCTTATGGTCAACCTATAGTGACTGTACCATTTTGCATCCCCACGAGCAATGAATGAGAGTTCTTGTTGCTCCACATCCTCATCTGCATTTGGTGTTGCCGGTGTTTTGGATTTTAGCCATTCTAGTAGGTGTGTGGTAGTATCTCATTGTTTTAATTTAACATTCTCTAATGACAATTGATGTTGAGCATCTTTTCATATGTGTATTTGCCATTTATATATCTTCTTTAGTGAGGTGTATGTTGAGATCTTTTGCCCATTTTGTAGTTGGGTTGTTTGTTTCCTTACTGCTGAGTTATAAGCATTCTTTGTGTGTTTGCATACAAGTCCTTTATCAAGAATATTTTATTTTAACATAGTCAAAATACTTTGTTTGCTGGCTTTTGTCTTTGGCGTTAGTCTTTAAAAAGCTTTCTCTCCCTTCAGGTTATAAATATACCCTTGTATTTTTTGGTAATTTTATGATTTCATTTTGAGATATTTAAAAAATCCCATTTTTTGGAAAAGATTATTTCATTTTCTCCTCCATTTAAATCCACTTAGATATAATTGCCTTGCCTAGTTTTGACAACCATGCAATGGAAAACTGGGGACTAATGATATTTGATGAATCAGGATTGTTGTTGGAACCAAAAGATCAACTGACAGAAAAAAAGACTCTGATCTCCTACGTTGTCTCCCACGAGATTGGACACCAGGCATGTGGTAAAATGTTCTTTTTATTTCACGTGAAGTTGTTCTCCAGGTGCGCTAACAAAATAGCATAAAAACCCCAATAAGACCCTGCCATATACCATATTTTAAAAAGAAAAACATCTCAAAGTATGACAGTGAGTAAAAATGGGGAAGACTCAGATTCAGGGTGGATTTGAGCTACTGGTGACAGATCATAGGGAGGAGACCGTACAGTTTGGCTGAGGGCTGGGTATTCACATCCAACCATTAACTTTGCTCCACAAAGTCGTCTTCAGGAAAAGTTAAGCCATGCAGACACAGGAGTATTTTATTTTCATTTCACCTAAAATAAGGGCTATTCAAAAGGATCACTGAAAGATACCCACATTTCATCAGCAGATTCTTATAAATTTCTAGTTGTTGTTGCTGTTGTTGGAGAGAGGTTAAATGGATACAGCTAATATATTAGCAAGGGGGCAATAATTAACCCTTGAGCTGCATTCCCAATAGTTTTGTCAATGACAATTCATTTAATCAGATCTGTTTGCTTTTGCACTGGGATTTTAGAAGTTTAGCTGTTTAATTTGATGAAGATTTTCATATCTGCATTTCAGTGTCTGCTCCATTAATACAAGTCTGTTAAGAAAGAAATAATCTCAACGATGTTATCTTAGTAATGTGGCTGCATAAGAAGTTTTGGAAAAGAGCAGTTTACTAGGATTGATTAATACCCTGGTGCACAGTAAAACACACACAGTCACAAGTTTTATTAAGTCACCCGAAGTGTCATTTTTTATTATAGCCTAAGTGACACATTGTTTTGCAATACAGGCTATTAGTAATTATAGCTGTTATAAGAATTTGGTTAAATACCAGGGCTTGGGTTTGTTAGTTTGGAAATCATCGTTTTTCTTTCCTAATCCTGTTCATCATCCATTTGACACTGCTTTTTTTTTCTGTTCAGTTCAAACAGAAAATAATTACAGCTGAACCATATTGCAGAACATATAATTATTTGAGTGATTTGTACATGGCACAGATCAAATTATTTTCTTAAAATGTAAATAACTGCTTAAAGTAAAATCCAGTGGCAGCCTACTTAGAGTATAAGGTGCTAGAATTAGTAGGTGGCAAGTCAGCATTCAGGGCTTCTGTTTTATGGAACTAAAAACAACTTTTGGGCCAAGTGGACAGTTTAAGAAATGCTGTTCTAACTGACCTTATGTTGAAACATCGCAGTTTGAAAACAAAAATTGCTTTTAATAATTGAACATGGAATATTTCTGAGAAATGCATGACTAATATCTCCTTATGTGAAAACAACAACTTGCTTTTTTGGTGTCCTGTCTTCAAGTTTTGTTATTGATGGCAAATAAATTTTAATTATGTCTTTTGACCTTACATTTACTTAACATGCAATTACAATGAATATAACTTAAAAATTAAATTTAAGAAAGCTCTTTTTTTCTTCTCATTTCCAAAAGTGGTTTGGAAACTTGGTTACCATGAATTGGTGGAACAATATCTGGCTCAACGAGGGTTTTGCATCTTATTTTGAGCTTGAAGTAATTAACTACTTTAATCCTAAACTCCCAAGAGTAAGTATGTTTACTAAGTTTATTTAACATTTTTCTCCTAATTATAAAAGTAATGCATATTCATTCTTGTAAATGTATAAAATACAGGAAAATACAAGAAATAATAAATTACCTATAATACCAAAAATAATTTGTGTTAGCTTTTTGATATTTTTTTTTAATTCCAGGCTTTTTATCTATTGTAAATGTTTTTGAAAGTGGGAATTACATAAAATTTTGTATGGCTTTTTTTACTTCATATTCTACTTCATATTTCTACATATTCATATTTCTACTTCATAATCCTGAGCATTTCTACAAATCATTGGATCTTTTTTAAAAAGATTTAAAATGACTGCCTAAGATTATTTTCACTTATTCCTACTAGATATATTTCTTAGTCCTGCTATATAGACTACCTATATATAGTCTAGGTCTTGCTCTGTCACCCAGGCCGGAGACAGGGTCCTGCTCTGTCACCCAAGCTGGAGTGTGGTGGCGCGATCTTGACTCAATGCAGTCTTGACCTCCTGGGCGCAAGCAGTCCTCTCACCTCAGCCTTCCAAATAGCTGGGACTACAGGCATGTGCCACCCTGCCCAGATAATTTTTGTATCGTTTGTAGAGATGGGATTTCGCCATGTTGCCCAGACTGGTCTCAAACTCCTGGACTCAAGGGATCCACCAGCCTCGGCCTCCCAAAGTGCTGGGATTACAGGCGTGAGCTACCGCACCCAACCTAGACTGTATTCTAAAGCAACTGTAACAGCAGTGTATGACTTTTATGATAAGTAATATGCTACTTCATATTTAATATTATTGCTGGTATTGTTTTGCTAATTTGAGTAAATAATAATATTGAAAAATAAATACATCCATGTGCAGATCTAATTCTTTCAACTGTAGGTTTTACTTCTGATATTTAATTTATTTATAGTAATTATGTAGTGCTTTTAGAACGCCATGTTAAAACCAAATTGATTTGATTTAGATATCTGAATGTTTAGACTTCATGTTATCTTTCGATAGAAACCTCACTTCTTTTATAAACCAGAGGTCCTTTCTTGGTTTGCATCTTCTTCCCCTCCTCTTCTGTCTCCCGTAACCTCTCTGGTCCTCAGGATTGTTCCTTCCTGCCTCTCTTTGCTGGTCCCCGTCTCATCTCAGCTGCCAGTTGTTCCAAGGCTGGATTACTGACCTCTTTTCTCCTCCCTACCTTCACTCATTCAAAGGATTTATTAATATTGAAATGCTATCTCTACTTGCTGGATCTTCTTTACAGGCTAAATCTATTCATTCTGAAGGAGATTCTAAGATGATATTCTTTCTATTATTTTGGAAGTAAGCTTTCCTTCTTTTATGAAAGTTGATAATCGACGGTAGGTAAATGGTGCTTGTTTTGGTCGATAGTTTGGCAGGAAAAAAAAATTTGACAAGCCTATCTTAGTGCCACAGAAACCTTTTAAAATATCTTGTTTTATCTGTTTTTGAAATCATAGCATCTGGCAAGCACTGATGTAGTGCAGGCTTTTAACACCCGAGTTCCATACCACCTCCCGGCACTTTACAGACATGCTATAAGAGGCCCCCAGCCCAGTCACTCTGCAGCGCCTCTCTTTTCCTCCCCAAGGACTATGCACAGGCCCTGCTTGTCCTGGAGGAAAGTTTGGACGTCATTATATAGATCAGGAGACTGAAGTACTGAAAGGTCAAATGACTTGCCCAAGGTCATTTGCCCAACTGGGACAGGCTTGATTTTATAACCAGCTGTCTGGGTCTAGTCTGATGACAAGGATGACGATAACAACAATAATACTGTATTTACCATTCAGTGAGTACTTAGAACTTAAGTGCCAGGCAGTGTGAGCGCTTATACATACATCGTCTTACTCAGTCCTCAAACCAACCATATGAGTGCTGTTGTTATTTCTATTTTACACGTGAGGAAACTGAGGTATAGAAGCATTAAGTAAGTTGCTCAAGCTCTCATAGTTATTCAACGTCAGAACTGAGAATCAATTCCAGGTCATGCCAACTGCGAAGCCCATGCTTTTAACCACTGTGCTCTATGGCAAAAACACACTGGAGTGTTCTTATCCTCAAGAAGCTAATCTTGTGTGTGTGTGTGTGTGTGTGTGTGTGTGTGTGTGTCTGTGTGTGTGTGTGTGTGTCTTTATCTACATATAGTATGTGTTTATTGTCTTAGCTGTCTCCAACAGTCCTTTCCACTTACTCTATGCCTACAAAATTGTTTGTATCTCTCTTTCATAACTTTTATTCACTCATGGTTAGTGCCATCTCTAACTTCTTTCAAAAGCAGTTGGGTATGTCCTAAATTAACTCTGTGGATAGAGTAAATAAGGCAAGAAATTTAATTCACATAAGACAATGAAATTTACTCTATTTTCTTGAGTAGATAGAATACATCATGAGCATCAATTTCAGTTACCTCTTATAACAACTAAAATGGTTGTTATTATCAGTATCTTGCAAAACTTGCCAAAAACATATTCCTCATATTTTTGAAGCTAACATTACAACGTTAGACTCTTTTTGTACCTTTTAATTATTTCTTTTTATCATTAGTTTCTTAACCACTCTTTTCTATATCTCTTAGTTGCCTGTGGAGCTGAGTGAAAGCAATCTTGGCGATTGAGGACATTGCCACGTTCTTTGTTTTTAAAAAGCTTAAGCTCTCCTTTCAATGATTTTTGGAGATCAAGAACTTTAACCTCCTTTTAATCTAGTAATGTGATTGAGATTGAGTAACAGCATCATAGACCCTTATGCAGAAACAGATTTTCAATTTTTTCTATTTCGAGGTCTAATTTCAGCTGATATGAATGGATTATGCTCAAGGGGTCAGAACATTAAGGACGAAGGCTTTCTGGAACTCTGAAGCTCTAGCCCTGACGTTGCCACTCACTGACTTTCCTCCACCTTCCTGCTGCCTGATCTAAGAAAGCAGCAGACTTGTTGAAGGGAAAAAGTACATATGGGCACTGCAGCCATCAGATGTTGCTCTGCCTTTACTACGATGGTAAGATGAGGCAGGCAGATGAACACCTCTGAGCTTTAGTTCCTCATTTGTAAAATGGGTTCATGCAGTCATTCAACAGATGATAATGGCATCTGGTAGGTACTGTTGAGACAACTACCACTAACTAGGCACTAGTTTTATGTACTTAAATAGAATTATTTATATTATCTCATTCAATCCTCAGGACAATTCTGAAGGATAATAATAAAAATAATGATAAGTAATCACCGCAGTGGTTAACCTTTATTGAGCACGTCCTATTTGCTATCCGTTGTGCTTGGAACATCATGAAAATTAGTTTAGTCCTCATAATAATCCATTGATTATTTTGTTGTTGTTGTTTTACCCATTTTCAGATGGCAACTGAGTTTCAGAGAGATAAAGTTGGTGGTCTTTGATGAGTCACATAACTCCTAAAGGGCTGAGGAAGGATTCATACACAGGCACTTTAACTCCAAATCCTGTGTTTTTAATCATCATGATATTCTATACAAATTTATTACAATAAATAATGTTATATTTGTTATATTTCTAAGGATAAGAGTAGATTTTATGCCGTGTGTGGTGGCTTATGCCTGTAATCCCAACACTTTGGGAGGCCAAAGTGGGAGAATCTCTTAAGCTCAGGAGTTTAAGACCAGCGTGGGCAACATAGCGAAATCTCGTCTCTATTAAAATTTTTTTAATTAGCTGGGCATGGTGCTGCACCCTTGTAGTCCCAGCTACTCAGGAGGCTGCAGTGAGAGGATTACTAGAGCCTAGGAAATTGAAGCTGCAGCAAGCTATAACCACACCAGTGCACTCCAGCCTGGGCAACTGAGTGAGACTGTCTCCAGAAAAAAAAAAAGGAAGAAATTTTAATAGGCCTTCTCTGACATATTGCAGCTTGTGGGACAAAGTATTGGTGAATATACAGATTCATATTATCTAATCACTATATGCAGTAGCTGGATAGTTTTTTTAAAGCTGACATCATGTTTTCTGTAGTGTTTCCCTCCAATAGAACTGAAACAGGCTATGCACAGCATCAGTTTATGGGAGGCCCAGAATAGAAAGACCTCTAGGGTGTTGAGGAAGAGGTGTTTGCCTCATTCATCAATTACCTTGTATGGTGATAGTGATATCAAGAAGATTACATAAAACCTTATACTAGGCAGGCAGAAGAAAGAGAGA
The DNA here is from genome assembly GCF_006542625.1 of Nomascus leucogenys. Lineage (NCBI taxonomy): Eukaryota > Metazoa > Chordata > Mammalia > Primates > Hylobatidae > Nomascus > Nomascus leucogenys. The sequence continues at coordinate 123,988,598 of NC_044382.1, forward strand.
CTATCTGTTCTGACAGGGTTAGGGGAGACCCACAAAATGTGGAGAAGCAGTATGTGCAAAAACGTTCATTAAAACTGGTTAAAACAGCAAAAAGCTGAAAGTAACTTAAATGTCTAGCTAATAAAAGGGAAATGATCAAATCAATTATGGGCCATTGACCCGATGGGTTATTATGCACCTATGTATTTATATATTTTGAGGTTTTTCTTTTGCAAAAGTTTTATCTGCTCTACTTTGAAAAGAAGAAAATCATCTGTGATTTGATTACCCTGAGATAATCACTATTAAATTTTGGTTTATTTTCTTTCAATTTATGTTTCTGTTTTCTTTATAATGCAGCAGCCATTATAAGGGATAATTATAAAGATGAGGTAGCAAAATTGTAAAATGCTATAATAAGTAAATGAGCAAGATAAAAAGTTTTTACAACTATGGGAATAAATAGTACATAAGAAAAAAGATGAAAAAGAACTACACTAACATTTTAATAGTGGTGATCTTAGGGTGCGTTATTATGGGTCATTTTATTTTCTCTAGTTTCTACATTGTGCTTATAGGTCACCAGTGAGACACTCTCAAGAAGCCTTGAGTGTTGAGCTAATAAAATCCATGCTTACTGAGTAGGAGCAGACCTATGCAGATGACTCCTCCAAATCCTTGCTACTCAGTGTGATTCTCAAACTAGCAGCATCAGCATCATCAGGTAGTTTATTAGAAATACAAGCTCCAACCCAAACCAACTGAATCAGAGCATGATTTTGACAAAATCCCCTGGTGATCCTTATTCATGTTAAAATTTGAGATGTATTGCTCTAAATGATAGGCTTTCTCATTTCCAGAAAAGCAGAGTTTGATAATAGCCTAATCAATGGTATTACTAGCCTAAAAATAATGTGCTAATAGAAAGGGATTGATGAGAACATTGGCAAATGGAAGTGAAACAGGTTTTGAAAATCTGACGCTGTCGAAGGGTGAGAGAGTCAACCTGCAGATCCCAAAGATAGTCAGTAGGGACTTGAGGGTTCCTGTGGATCATGAGGTGTTCACCCGGCTCTCCAGGCTATGAACGTGTGTCGGTATGACTTCTCCACTGCTCTTTGCTCTAGCTCTGTCATCACAAGACTCTCTGGCTATAAACTGGTTTTTCTTCTACCTTTACTTCAGGGAGAAATTGTCCTTGTCATGTGTCTGAGAGAGAGCTAGTCTTTCGAAGAGTCCTGTGGTTTTCATTAAAATATAATAAATCGCCTTACTTAATGCATGAGCCATAAACGGTAGTATCCATTTTATGGATTTATTTTCAATTTTCAATTATTACATCAGCATCTTTGTGAATTTGTAGATCTGGCATGCTTTTGGTTTGTAAATATTCATGAAAGAGAGATGGATTAATTTTAAGGAGTTATTGATAAAATTACTGATAAAATTTTAGATAATTAAAACCACCTTAAGGAAGGCCCTCTCAGGATGGCCATGGACCTCCCTGTGGGAAATGTAGGTGGCTTTTGGAAACCACATTTACTTTGTAATTGACTTTTTAAAAACTGAAATGAAAAAGGGTACAAATGGGAAGGAAAGTATCTTATAGTTTTGTTATTCAAGGAATCCTGACTTATTTGGCATATTTCAACTCAAAGACGCTTCTCAATTACTTAATTTTCTCCCTCTTCAATATAAGTTTTTGAAAGTATTTTAGGACCATAGAATTTTGGTTTTCTGTGACACCTCAGGAGTTAATGTGCCTCCGTCTTTTCCTTTATAGAATGAGATCTTTTTTTCTAACATTTTACATAATATCCTCAGAGAAGATCACGCCCTGGTGACTAGAGCTGTGGCCATGAAGGTGGAAAATTTCAAAACAAGTGAAATACAGGAACTCTTTGACATATTTACTTACAGCAAGGTAAAAGCAGTTGGAAATTTCCTTTGGTTTTGTACTCTTGTAGAAAGTTGCATAAAATGGATTCTAAGGGTCCTATATCATCATACAACTTAAAACATTTTATGAAAATAACCTTCCTTTAATTCAATACATAGGTGTCAGAAAACATGATTAAATTAATCCTTGCCTTGCAAATATCCATCAAGCTGATATTAATGCTTCGATCCATCAACCATAGACTTTAACAACTTGCTACTTTTAAGGTGAACCCTTCTGCTTGGTGGAAATTTATTCTTGCTATGTAAAGATATCAATTTTTAAAAATTTTATGTACTCTGTGCTCTTTACATGTAGGACATCTGCTTACCTTTTACCTCTTAATTAGTGACAGCCTACTATTTTGTTAGCGCATTGCAAAATAATTCAAATATTCAACTAAAATGCAAAATGCAATCAGGGGCACAGCTCAGAATATTGCTTATAAATATGAAATGTGTCAGTATGTGGATATTGAATTTTGTCCAAATAATGGTCAGCTTCTTTTGTCCTAGGGAGCGTCTATGGCCCGGATGCTTTCTTGTTTCTTGAATGAGCATTTATTTGTCAGTGCACTCAAGGTGAGCTTGCAAAATAGTTGTTACCTGGATGGCAGTAAACATAAATTGCATTGGCATGCTGTTTATTTTAACCTTAACTTTTCTATTTTTACAGTCATATTTGAAGACATTTTCCTACTCAAACGCCGAGCAAGATGATCTATGGAGGCATTTTCAAATGGTAATTGTCCTACTTTCTGACACATTCTTGCTGAGTTGTTTTGTATGATACAGGAAAAGACTGGGAGGCCATGGGTGAATGGCAGTTCCACAGGAAAACAACTTTGTCTTGTTGTAGAACTCCCTTAGGTCATGGGTAGTGTCTTTAGTCTTCACTATATTCCCAGTGCCCAGAACAGAGCATGGAACATGTTAGATCAATAAATATGTGTTCATATTTATTGATTTAACGAATTAAAGAACCATTCATATATAAACAGAGTTCTAAATTTGCCCCAGAGGATCACCCACTGTGGGACTACTACATAAGTGAGGAAGAGAATAGCTACCGAGTTTCTTTTTGGAGATTGCTACTTCAAAATGTTTCACTGATAACCTTACCTGCTTTTGTGGTGATTTTTTAAAACAGGCCATAGATGACCAGAGTACAGTTATTTTGCCAGCAACAGTAAAAAACATAATGGACAGTTGGACACACCAGAGTGGTTTTCCAGTGATCACTTTAAATGTGTCTACTGGCATCATGAAACAGGAGCCATTTTATCCTGAAAACATTAAAAATCGGACTCTTCTAACCAGCAAGTAGGTAGCTTTGCTCCTCTTTGTCTTCACCTTCCTTGGGGTTGAGCTCTGACCCAATGGAATCCAGCCTGTGGGTGAAGAAGCCTTACCCTCGCTGGGCACACACACTTCTGCAATGTGACTGTGTACTAGGGTGAAGCAGAGCCCTTGTGTCTGGGCAAGGCCAGAGACCCGCAGTTAGGGATTCAACACACAGTGCCCCTACCCTGGGATTTAGGGTTGCATCAGCAACCCAAGCTGTGGGGTATTGTGTGTTCCTCTTCATCCCTCAGACAGAGGTAATGAATTACTTGGGATTCTGAGTGAAAAGCAATAAGATAGAGCCATAGATTGCCATATGTTAGTAAAGAGGAAAGGAAGTCTTATTGCAGAGTAGCCTTCTCTTCCTTAGAAATGAAACTGAATGGTAACTATTTCCTTGAGGAATAGTTCTGTGCAGGGGTGTGCACGTATGCGTGTGGATGCGTGCATTTGTGTATTTGTAGCCATACCCACAATATTAGAATTGTGGCCTTTAGATTCAGTTAGACCTGGGTTCAAATACTGACTTCTCAAAAATTCAAACCTTAGGTATTGTTTAAGCTCTGTGAGTTTCAGTTGCCTTATCTATAAAATACATGCAATAGCATGTATCCCAAAAGATTGTGTAAAAGTGAAATGAGTATAAAATAGCCTAGCCTTTATCCCTTTCTTCTTCTCTTCCCTTTCTTAATTTGTTAGCTGATTTTCAACTGTTTTTGATAGTTTTAATCTTTACATTTCATTGCAGTATCAGCACAAATGAGTAATTAATTTTCAAATACCATCACCAAAATTTTCAGATAGTTCTCCTCTTTCTTTAAAGCCTCAGGAGAGAGAAATGGGACACTCAAAGTTTCCTTCTCCCTGTACTACTCTGTGATTTTTGAGAAGACCTGTGTGTCTTAGCTATGCAGATAAACGCAGACCCACAGATGACAGTCTTCAAGACACCAGGCTTGTGAGAACTTAACAAGACTGGAAGTATTGCCCAAACTCTGAGTAGTGTGTCTCTTCCAATGATGAATGTGCTTCCTGTGGTCAGCTACTTCATCCAGGTCACGTCCAGCAATGTGGGAAGAATGAAGACATTCAATAAATATAAATGTCATGGCTGATTCCTGTTGAATACTTTTCAGATGGGGAGAATGCTTGAGCTGAAAGTATTTTGAAGTGATTGTCAAGCTTTTTCTTCTAAACTACTTTTCACCTCTCTGGGCATGGACGGATTTGGGTCTGTTTGCAGCGTTTGAACTACCCTTGAGTGAAGCCAGGTGTCTATAATTTAACATACACAGGCCTTGAAGGTTTCAGACGTGAGAGTTTTAGTAGCTACCTAAGTTATAAAAGGAAGTAAATCCATAAGACACAACAGGAGAGAGGAGTAAACAATAGCCAAAGTAAAACTGGCTTGTAAAAACAGTGGTGAGTAATCCTAAGAGCAAAGGCCTGCATATCCAGAGAGAATGACCAAAGAAACTGAATTCTGTGTGCTATTTCATCATCTCTTTAATAGTGGCTCAGAGTGTATGTTTTTGTGTGTGAAAAGTAACTAATTTTTTTATTTTCTTCCAATAAGTGACACATGGATTGTCCCTATTCTTTGGATAAAAAATGGAACTACACAACCTTTAGTCTGGCTAGATCAAAGCAGCAGTAAGTAACAAATTTTAAAAACATCTTTACATATATGCATATATAAAGGCAGGGAATAAAATATTGAAATGTCTAGCTTTTGAAAAGCTATCTCATTTCAAACTAAAATGTCATTCTTGTTGAACATAGAGTTGTAAAGAAAAGCGTCAAATCAAAAGCCATTATATGTGAAAAATATATAAGTACCTGGTAAGAACAATATATATTTTAGAATTCCTTTAATTTTTTGGTTTATTGTTTAGAATCGAGTGTGTATTAAAATAGGTATTAAAATCTTTTTTAAATGTACCATTTCAAATTATTCCCACATTCCTTTATAGAAGTATTCCCTGAAATGCAAGTTTCAGATTCTGACCATGACTGGGTGATTTTGAATTTGAATATGACTGGATATTATAGAGTTAATTATGATAAACTGGGTTGGAAGAAACTAAATCAACAACTTGAAAAGGATCCTAAGGTAAGGTTACTTTTGATACTTTTAATTAAATATAATTTATAATGCCTTATCTAGTGTTTTAGAGGTTGAACATTCTGGTGGGAAGAGATTCCACCTTCATTCCTGCCCCTCACCTCCAGGCATACAAAAGATTTTTTTTCTTATTCTTAGCAAGTGGAGATTTTGATTAAATATGTTGTACATTTTTTTGTTTTTTTTTTCTTTTTTGAGACGGAGTCTTGCTCTATCACCCAGGCTGGAGTGCAGTGGCACGATCTTGGCTCACTGCAAGCTGCACCTCCCGGGTTCACGCCATTCTCCTGCCTCAGCTTCCAGAGTAGCTGGGACTACAGGCGCCCGCCACCATGCCCGGTTAATTTTTTTGTATTTTTAGTGGAGACAGGGTTTCACCGGGTTAGCCAGGATGGTCTTGATCTCCTGACCTTGTGATCCACCCGCCTCAGCCTCCCAAAGTGCTGGGATTACAGGCGTGAGCCACCACACCTGGCCAAATGTCTTGTACTTTTGAACATTCATTTTGCTTTTCCAGAACAACCTTTCCAGGTAAGAATCCGGATGCATTTTCCTATTAATCATTAGTTTTGTGAGCTTCGGCAACTTACTTAAATGTCCTGGTTCCATTTCTTCATTTTAAAACAAGAATATTATTATATTTTATTCATCATGAGGATTAGAGATGATGTAGGTGAAAGTATACTTAAAATTTCTAAACCCATAATAGGTACTCAGTAAATGCTAGAAAATACTAATTTTACTTCTAAAAACGTATTTCCACTCCCCCTGAGAAGAGAGAAGTTAATTCACAAAACATCAATAATAGTCCAATATCACTTTATGTTGTAAAATAACTATAAGTAATTATGCAGTGTATAAACACTAAAATGTTGGCCAGCTCTAATCAATCAGAGTTTAACTGGATTAAACTAAATTTCCATGAGCGGAGCTGGACGCCACCTTAGGAGTCAGTACAGCCGGCTCTGCTGTGACTTGCTGTGAGCCTGTGGGTGGTTCATTTAGACTCCATTTACAAAACTGGAGTGTTGAACTAAAAGATGTCTCTGTGTTAAGTGTCTCTGTGTTTGAAAGTTCTCTGAGACACACAGCAGTCTCTCTAGCATGTTGGTTTGGAGCTTAGTTTCTGCGTCAGGGAGACTTGTGTTCCTCTTTTGTTCATTGTTTGCCAGATGTATGGCACATTCGAGCCAAATCTCCCCTTTCTAAGAATATGGGGGGAAAAAAACCAAAAAAACTCTCTTCAGTATTCATGGAGGTGAGGGATGGGAATGGAGGTGGAGTCTCTTCCTAACAGAAAGATCAACCATTAAAAGGCGAGAGAAGGCATCCTGGTTGTACCTCAGTTTCTTATATGTGTAATAATGGGTGTAATATACCAACCTTAAAGGGTTATCGTGAAGATTAAGTAAGTTGATACATGTATTATGTTTAACAGAGGCCTGACACAATTCAGGGATTCATAACATGTTCAGTAATTAAAACAAATTATTGGGATTTTGAATAAAGCTACAAAGGCCACTTACAGTAGTATTTTCTTTTCAAATATTTTCAGAGTGTCTAAATCCTTATTACATTTCTAAGGGCATTCTAAGCCATGAAAGCACGAGGTTATATCATTATAGTAATGATTTATTGAAACCATTGTAGATTTACTTCTTGAAAAACAGAGGCAAATTATTTCTACAGCATAATTGGTGAGCAAATAAAAGAGAATCTTTATGATTAATATTAATCTAGAAAATGTGTTAGTACTGCCAGAAAAGAAATTAGACTATACCAACTGAAAAATTAAACTTGACTTGCTCGGATCCTTAAAGAAATGCCGTGGAGATAAAGTTTTTGAACCAAATATATCACAGAGCTGAGAGGTGCTGAAGGTATGATGTAGGAGGCCTTGGGCCCCCTTAGGGACTGAGCTGACAGCAGAGTCCTGTGGCCTGGCAATGCCAGGGAGTTCAAACAGAAGTCTAAAGAATTACACTGGCAATTGGCCCCTGTCATTCCATGGATATAAAGGGATCTGTTGGTGGCATTCTGTCACAGTAGTAAAATCTTACGATAAATACCATGTGAAAAAATATGATACCTCAATGTTACCAAAATAGCGCTAAATAATATTTATTTAGGGGCTTCTATTCCAAAAACATCCCCGAAAATAATTTGGATGTTGTAATACAACTTAATGTATACTTGTTTTGGAGAGGCCTTTTAAATTTGGTTGCCTGTTTTATTTTTTAACATGGTATGTTTTCGGAGTATTTTGGCAAAACTCTCTGCCATATTTAAATCTTATGATTGATGTCCAGAGGGTTCATTTATTTAAAAAACAGATGTATGATAAATAAATTATGGGGACTATCCTCAGTAATTATTGTTTCTCTGCAGATGAGATAAGTCATGTGAAGGTGCCTTATAGGCAGCAGTAATCTTTAAATTGTTGTTATTTTGAAAACTACTGAAAAATGTTCTCATCTTCTTCTGGACATATTTCGGTCTAATTCTGCAGGCTATTCCTGTTATTCACAGACTGCAGTTGATTGATGATGCCTTTTCCTTGTCTAAGTGAGTATATTTTCTTCTCTCATGGTTTCAGAATATACCTTGAGACCTTTATAAAAATAATAGCTTCATCACTATGAATTTGATTATTTAGTATATATAGGCCATAACTGATTAAGATTAGGATGAAATTCTGTAGCTGCAATGGAATTTTATAATATAATGAGTTGCTGGAAATAAAAAGACTACCAACTAAGATTTGGCAGTGATTTCTGTTTTCCAAGGGAGATGGCTATAATTTTAATGCAATCTTGCCTGTATTTTAGTATATTGCAGAATTATTTATTTTATTTATATTAGATTTACTCAGTGTAAGATATGCTGCTAAGTGTTTAACCAGGTAAATTAATAAATGTTCAGAATTTAAATTTTCAGGCAATAAAATTAAGAAATATATGTAATAAATTAGTATTTTTTCTCTTTCTTTAGCCAGCCATATTGCTTGAATAAATGTCTACTTATTTTATCCTTCTTTCCTCCTTTTTCCCTCTGTGACTTGCGGTACATTTCCTTGTCTAATACTTGGCTGAAATTCCTCTCTCTGTCTCTAAGATCACCATGACTTCACTATTATTGACTACATCCTCCTGAAAATGTCATTTTGGCTTCCTGAGACTCTGGTATGCAAACCTGGTTCTCCTCATGTATCTGACTCCTCTTCTACTGCTGTGAGCTTCTTAGGACCAATCATGGTTATATTACTTTCTTCTATCTTTTCTTTGATAACTCATTCACTCTTGGGTTTTGGTGACCATTTTATTACGTATCTGTAGAGTGCCAGCAGATGTAAGGTCCTCAGTAAATGTTTGTGGAAGGACATGTTGATGACTTCCAAATCTACATTGCTACTTACCTTTCCTCCTGTCTTAGGTTTATCCTGTGGTCATACGAATTCAGTGCCTTAAACACTGAACTTCATTTTTGTCTCTACCTTGCTCTTGCTATTAATTTCTCCCTGCATGTCAAAGTTACTCTTCTTTTCATCACCGAAACTGAAACCTGAGAGATATCCTTGATTCCTCTCTTTGCTTCATCTTACATGCACAGTCACCAAGTCCTATCTCTTCATTCTTAGAAATGTCTTTTGGAGGTTCACTTTACCACTTTCACTGCTCCCACACTAAGCCAAGCTTTCATCATCCCTTGCCTGGCCTATTAAATTAGCCTCCACCCTTCAGTCCTTTTGAATTTCATTCTGTCTTCTTTAACACTATTGCAATAAAATTGTTAGACATCAATTTCGTTATGCTATTCCAATTGTTTAAATGCCTAGCGTACCATTCCACCTAATCTAAACTCTTCATCCTGACATTCAAGGATCTGCACAGGTTTGAGCCAACTTACCTATTAGGCCCCATTTCTCACTATACACAAAGGAAATCCCCTGCCTCAGTTAGCTTCATTGGCCCATCACACTAATTCCCACCTTATCTTATTTGTCCTGGGCTGCCTTCCTCTTTTTCTACCTATTTTAATCCTATGCATCCTTCACCGCTCTTCCCAAGTTTCTCCTCCATGAAGCCTTCTTTGACTTTTCTGTCTTATCCCTGACTTTTATACATGCATATTTTCCTTCTTTGCTACTTTGTAGTATTCACTGCCTTTTCTGGGACCTTTCATTATTGGTTTCTTAGGCATAAGTCTCAGCTCTTCATTGAAGCTCCTCAATGGTAGGCAAGTGCAGTGTCATATGTACTACAGGCATACCTCGTTTTATTGTGCTTTGCTTTAAGATTTCACAGATATTGCATTTGTTACAAATTGAAGATTTGTGGTAACTGAGTCAAGCAAGTCTATCAGCATCATTTTCCAGCAGCATGTGCTCATGTTATGTCTCTGGGTAACATTTGAGTAATTCTTACAATATTTCAAACTTTTTCATTATTGTTATATCTGTTACAGTAATCTGTGAACAGGAATTGTAGATGTTATGACTGTAATTGTTTTGGGGTGCAATGAATCATGCCTGTATAAGGCAGCAACCTTAATAATTGTGTGTGTTCTGACTGCTCCACTGGCCAGCCATTCCTCCATCTCTCTCCCTCTTCTTTGGCGCTTCCACTCCCTGAGAATCAGTAATATTGAAATTAGGGCCGGGCGCGGTGGCTCACGCCTGTAATCCCAGCACTTTGGGAGGCCGAGGCGGGCGGATCACAAGATCAGGAGATCAAGACCATCCTGGCTAACAGGGTGCAAACCCTATCTCTACTAAAAATACAAAAAAATTAGCCAGGCATGGTGGCGGGCGCCTGTAATCCCAGCTACTCAGGAGGTTGAGGCAGGACAATGGCATGAACCCAGGAGGCAGAGCTTGCAGTGAGCCGAGATCATGCCACTGCACTCCAGCCTGGGCGACAGAGCGAGACTCCGTCTAAAAAAATAATAGTAATAAAAAATAAAATCAGGCCAATTAATAACCCTACAATGGCCTTTAGGGGTTCAAGTGAAAGGGGGAGTCCTGCGTCTTTCACTTTAAATCAAAAGCTAGAAATGATTAAGTTTAGTGAGGAAGGCATGTTGAAATTGAGATAGGCTGAAATTAGGACTCTTGCACCAAATGGCCAAATTGTAGATGCAAAGGATGAGTTCTTGAAGGAACTTAAAAAATACTACTCCAGTGAAAACACGAATGATTAAAAAAAAAAGTGAAACCAACTTATTGCTGATATGCAGAAAGTTTCAGTGATTTGGATAAAAGATCAAGCCAGCCACAATATTCCCTTAAACCAAAGCCTAATCCAGAGCAAGGTCCTAACTCTCTTCAATTCTATTAAGGCAAGAGAGGTGAAGAAGGTGCAGGAAAAGGTGCTACTTTAAAGCTAGCAGAGGTTAGTTCTTGAAGATTAAGGAAAGAAGCCATCTCCATAACAAAGTACAAGGTGACACAGCAAATGTTGATATAGAAGTTATAGTAAGTTATACAGAAGATCTAGCTAAGATAATTGTTAAAATGGCTGCACCAAACAACAGGTTTTTCCGTATGAAACAGTCTTATATTGGAAGAAGATGCCCTCTAGGCCTTTTATAGCTAGAGAGGACAAGTCAATGCCTGGCTTCAAAGTTTCAAAGGACAGGCTGACTCTCTTGTTAGGGGCTAATGCAGCTGGTAGCTTTAAGTGGAAGCCAATGCTCACTTACCATTCTGTAAATACTAGGGTCCTTACACATTACGCTAAATCAACTCTGCTTGTGCTCTGTAAGTGGAAGAACAAAGCCTGGATGACAGCACGTTTGTTTACAGTATGGTTTGCTGAATATTTTAAGCCCACTGCTTAGATCTACTGCTCTGAAAAAAAAAAGATTCTTTCCAAAATATTACTGCTCATTCACGATGCGCTTGGTTACACAAGCACTATGATGGAGATGTACAAGGAGATTAATGTTGTTTTCATGCCCACTAACAAAACATCAATTCTTCAACCCATGGATTAAGGAGTAATTTCTGCTTTTACCTCTTATTATTTAAGAAATACATTTTATAAGGCTATAGCTTCCATAGATAATGATCCTTCTGATTAATCTGGCCAAAGTAAATTGAAAATCTTCTGGAAGGGATTTGTCATTCCAAATGCCATTACGAACGTTTGTGATGCATGAAAGGAGGTAAAACAATCACTATAAACAGTAATTTTGAAGAAGTCTCGTTGATGACTTTAAGGAGTTAAGATTTCGGTAGAGGAAGTCACTTCAGATACGGTGGGAATAGCAATAGAAGTAGAATTAGAAGTGGAGCCTGAAGATGCGACTGAATTGCTGCAGTCTCATGATCAAACCTGACTGGATGAGAAGTTGCTTCTTAGGGATGAACAAGGAAAGTGGTTTCTTGAGAAAGAATCTAATCCTGGTGAAGACGCTATGACCATTGTTGAAATGACAGCAAAGGATTGAGAATATTACATATACTTAGTTGTTAAAGCAGCAGCAGGATGTGTGAGAGGACTGACTCCAATTTTGAAAGATGTTTTGCTGTGGGTAAAATGCTATTAAACAGCATCGCATACTGCAGAGAAATCTTTTGTGAAAGGAAATTGAGCAATTTGGCAAACTTAATTGTTGCTTATTTTAAGAAATTGCCATAGCCACCTCAGCTTCAGCAACCACCACCCTGATCAGTTAGCAGCCAAGGTTATGACTTGCTGAAGGCTCAGATTGTTGACATTAACTACTCAGCATTTGTTGACAATAAACTACTTTTAAATTAAGGTATGCATACTGTTTTTCTTATACATAATGCCATTGCTACTTAATAGGCTATAGTATAGTATAAACATAACTTTTATATGCACTGGAAAATCAAAAAAGTTGTGTGACTTGCTTTATTATGATATTCGCTTTATTGTGGTCTGGAACAGAATCCACAATATCTCTGAGTATGCCTGTAGTTGGTGTGCACATCAGTAGCTGTCAGAGCATTAGATAGAGAATGACTTCTAATTAATATTTGTTGAATGCAAATTATACTGTCATAAGAATGCATACAGAATGCATAACTCTTCTATTTCCTAATAATCAGTCCAACATTTGGCCTGAATTTTCTCTAGCCTTCAAGACTTTGGACACTTGAAAGTACCAAATTGAAATGGAAGGCCTGTCAACTTTGCTTGGGTTTCATCCTTTCTATAAGATGGGACATTTACCTTCTCGTTTCTTGACTTATTCACATGCCTTATTGAAGTCATGCATTGAAACACGGAACAAATATCGAACGCATGCAAATTACTTAGCAAGTGAAGGTTTTTTGAGTGTGTGTGTTTTTAAATCAAACAGAAACAATTATATTGAGATTGAAACAGCACTTGAGTTAACCAAGTACCTTGCTGAAGAAGATGAAATTATAGTATGGCATACAGTCTTGGTAAACTTGGTAACCAGGGATCTTGTTTCTGAGGTGAACATCTATGATATATACTCATTATTAAAGGTAATTTCATTCTTTCTTATGTAGTTTTTAAATAAATCCTTTCTTCTTCTTTTCATATTTTAGCCAGCATCTGTGAGACAGGTCTTTTCCAAAGTAATAGTCTTAGTTCCATATATATATTCATTTCGTTAACAATGGCTGATTGATCTTAGAAGAAAAAACCTTAGTCATAGACCTGGTCTAGGAGATGAGTGAGGTTTGGAAGTATACTTCATTCTTGGTGAAGTGACAGTGTGTCCTAAGAAACCAGAAGTGGATGGAAATGGTATGCCTGTATTTTTTTAGGGAAAAGGATAGTATTTATTAGCAACTATTTTCCTAAGAGATTGTTAGGCAGCCAGAATAAATTGTAACAACTCTGTGTTTATAACTGCAATATTCTGACTCATAGGAACAGTACTTAAATCCAGAGAGATATATTCCAGAAAATGTAAAAATTTGAAGATGCTTTTGATATTAGGAAAAGAAAGAGAGAAATTAGAATTACTGAACAGAGAAATGACATGCCATCATAAATGAAAAAAAATTTTCCATTGTTAGATCTTAAACAGTAATTATAGGAAAAATAGCAAAGGCAAAATCAAAGCAAAAGTTAGGTAGCCATCTTTGGGCAGTTAGGGGTCACACAAACCAAAAAGTATGTTAGGTCATGATTTCAAGTGAATTTCGGAGGGTGAGAACACAAATACATCTAACGGCCCCAGACATTCTTTTTCCTAGTGGCCGAAGTACCAATGGGAATTTAGCTGAGCTTGGGATGGTGATTAAGAAAAGAAGGCACTAAAATTTTGGTGGGATTGAGGAGGCTCGTTGATAACATCTGATGACTTGTTCTGGGTAAAGAAGTAACACTAATATTTGTTTTTAAAGAATTTCGATGAACAGCAGCTAGTTAATTCTTAGGGATGTATTAGGAAACATCTAACTTTTATAATTTTATATTTACCAGCTGATAGCTTATATTTATTTCAAAATTAGGGCTTCAGTTTGTCCAGGACATAAACCAGTTCTTTTTTTTTGAGGAATGTATACTTAGCGTGGATGTTTTATGGTAGAAAGACTATTTTACATTTTTACATTTCTTCTCTATTTTGAACATAACTGGAAATGTATGGGATGATGTTAAATGATAATTATAGCTAATATTTTTTGAGTTCTTGCTTTGTGCCAGGCAACGTGCTTGCAATATATTATATTATTTAATCCTCATAATACACTGTAACGTTGGTATTATGGTAAACCATATTTTATGAAAAATGGAACTAAACCCAGAGGTTAAAAAATAAACCAGTTATATATTTAGTAACAGATAAAGGTAATTTCTGAAGAAATATCTGCCACTTGTCTATCAATGTCTTTTCAGATAAATAAATAGAAACACAGTGAAAATTCAGTGTTTGCAAGCCAGAACTAACAGTGTATTTTCTTTGTTGTTTATAGAGGTACCTATTAAAGAGACTTAATTTAATATGGAATATTTATTCAACTATAATTCGTGAAAATGTGTTGGCATTACAAGATGACTACTTAGCTCTGTAAGTATGTTTTCAGAAGTGATAATTGAATAAAATGCATTCATATTAATAGGCTTCCAGAAGTAATAAAATAAAATCTTCATATCTGTTATTCATTGAGAGATTTTATATGCTATTATTATTTGAGAACAATAGCTCAGAGGTTGCTGGGCTACATGTATTCTAACAGAAGTTAGTCGTTTGAGATCTTAATTTACCTGCAAAGCACGTGCATGTACACATAGGAGCTTATAGCTCTATATTCTCAAAGCCTAGACTACTGGTTGAAATTATAAATGTGTCCTACTATTGGTGAAGATGTACTAATCAAAGCTAGCCTATACCAGTGAGTTGAAGGGCATGGGAAAGCCACAGGGGAAAAGGTCCCCTCTGTATATTATTGTTAACAGAAATTCTGTCATTATGCAGATAAGATGAAGTAGGTTGACAGTGATATAGATCAGTCAGTGCTGTAGATCTGTGAGCACAAGTTAGTTTCACAAATGACTTTCATATTACTGGTTTGGTAAGGAGAGTAAGCACATTGTCACGTGGTCTAGGAAGGAGGCCAGAGGCAAAATGGGGTGGTAGTATTTCTGTCTTCCTTGTGCCCTAAGTTTTGTGTGTAGGATGGTCTGTAGATATAGGGAGGGACTCTGTAGCCAATAACAGTATAGGGATTATACCTACAACTTCTGGTCAACATGAAGTTCAAATCAATTAGACCAAGCAAGAAATACAAAATATACAAAGTATGATTATTCTGTCTCAATAGTACTCTTCTGGGAGGGCAGAAATTTTAGTGCTAAGGGATGTGATGAGAAGCACATAAAATGGGATTGAGAGTGGTTAGCAATTTGTATGAATGAGTGGGAAGGCAAAAGTGTGCTCAATCAGGCAGCACATTTGTTAACCAGACATTTCCTTGGCTCTCCTAAATTGGACTGAAGCAGCCTACTTTTTATAGCATCCCAGGGACAGTTCTCTTCAGAGCAGCTCTAGGGAGTTAGACTGCACTTCCACAGAATTCCAGCTTGTTGCCACCAGCTTGAGATTGGGATGGGTGAGGAGAGGGAGTGAGTAGAGTATGTAAATGAATGCCTAGAACTGTCTCTCAGAGGACCTCCACCCTTGCACATTCCTCTTCAGCTTATCACAAGGTCAGGCCAGGCTGGGTTGAAACTGGAGGATGGAGTAACAGAGATTTGGCCCTGCATTTTCTGGAAACTTAACGGCCAATTTGGGTTTCTTTACCCTGACCCCAAACCTGGAGGAGGGGCCACAAGGCATCACTTACCTGGATTTATTATTGGTCTTCACTGTATTCTTTTGAACTTATTTTGTTTTGAAGTACAGTATACAACCCTGCTCAGCTGTAAAAACAAACCAAACCAACCAAACACCTTTATTCTTTTTCTGAACACGTATATAACAGCCAGGAGGAGTAGAAGAAACACACTAAAGCAAAAGAAAACAAATTGTAGAAGGGGAGGAATGAACTATTCCCTTTCCCTTTCTTGTATAGAGAAAGAACTTTATTTTAAAGTCTATTAGATTAGATACTCTAAAATCATGTTGTATCCGTAAGGCAATTCTAATAAAAGACAGGAAAAATAAATTGACAACAGCTGTGGAGTGTGTGTACACCCATGTGTGTTTGAGGGAGATGAAGGATGGCAGTAATTTGTTTCTAACTTTCAAAAAATACTGGCCTTAGGAGCTCTTTTTGGTGCCCAAGAGCCTCTCAGTAAATATTTCTCTGAATCTTAAATACATCTGTCATCCACAAAAACAATTTTTAAAACAAACCTGATGTCATTGAAAGGATATTTTAAAATACCCATCTTTTTATGAAACACATATTCTTGGAGGCAGAGAAAATGAGGGTGGTAATGCAAAATAAACTGTTTTTCTTTGAATTTTTCTTCAAGAATATCACTGAAAAAACTTTTTGTGACTGCGTGTTGGTTGGGCCTTGAAGACTGCCTTCAGCTGTCAAAAGAACTTTTCGCAAAATGGGTGGACCATCCAGAAAATGAGTAAGAGTAATATTGTAATTCCTCTTGTTTTTGTCCTATTTTTGCACCAGCAATTTCCCTTTTTGATGTACTCCCTGTGGGAATGAGTGTTTTGCTTTCACTTGGTTAGGCACTCTCTCCTACTATTCTTTTCAAATACCTTTTTTAAAAAACCAGTGTTTAATGTGGGTCTGTGTATAACAATAGACTAGAATTTATACGATGAATTGTCACCTAGGACCTCTCATTGCCAAAGCATTCTTCCAATAAGCACTTACTTTGAGCTGTCTATGCTTGTTTTGAGCCTTAATAGGTTGTTCTTTATGATTGTTACATCTAAGAGTGCTGCAGAGCACCTCTCTCCATCTCTCTCTTAGTTTGTTGCCTCACTGAGCTCTGAGACTCTCATTTTGGTTTTATTACCTTTAATATACCACCTCGGATGGACTCTTAGGAAACGTGATAATGAGATACAAGACCAACTTGTATTATCAATATACTCTATACTATTCTAATTCACTTCTTTCTTAAAGCCCCTTAGTTTGGAATTTGATGATCTCTTCTCAGGGAATTCATGCTAATGACAGTTCTGACTATTGCCTCTCTAGATTCCTACTGTTGACCTTTATATCTGTGACTATAAATATTTTTACTAGATTCATGCTTCTAAAATATGATAACCTGGGTAAACATAACTACTATGAAAAATGTCATTTTATGTTATATTTTACAGAATACCTTATCCAATTAAAGATGTGGTTTTATGTTATGGCATTGCCTTAGGAAGTGATAAAGAGTGGGACATCTTGTTAAATACTTACACTAATACAACAAACGAAGAAGAAAAGATTCAACTTGCTTACGCAATGAGCTGCAGCAAAGACCCATGGATACTTAACAGGTGATTATGGTCAACTTACCTTGAAAGTTTCCGGTACAGGAATTAAATTAATGTAGGAAAAAATTGAAATGTGCTAATGTAAGTATTAAAACCATGCGTATTTGTGCTTCACTACCTTAGAACCATGGAATTTTGATTTTGTTAATTTAAGTTAACTCTTTATGTTGGATGTTTAAAATGTATTTTTTGAAAATGCACTTTTGCAGATATATGGAGTATGCCATCAGCACATCTCCATTCACTTCTAATGAAACAAATATAATTGAGGTTGTGGCAGCATCTGAAGTTGGCCGGTATGTCGCAAAAGACTTCTTAGTCAACAACTGGCAAGCTGTGAGTAAAAGGTAAGAAGGAAAGTGAGACCTTTCTTTCATTTAGGTCACTGGTTTGGCACTAGAAGCTCAGCTTTAGTCTAGCTAGGCCACAAACGTCCTGTGCATTGACTGGAAAAGTAATCATTTTTCCTTTGTTTAGTCTCACTACAAACTGCCTGTGTTATGGAAGAGCAATACATGAACTTTTAACTATGGCTTGAATATTTTTATCTTTTAGTTGATGACATGCCATACTCATAAAACAGATGCCTATTCTACTTCTGGTAAATTTGCCTTAGTTCACCTTTCTTGCACATTGTGCTACAAAAAGTGTTTCAGACTCAAATTAATTTGCTTTCTACATCTTATGCATTTATTTTTAGGGCATAGTTTATATTCAGCAGTTTTGCTCAATTTTGCTAATAGTTTTGTTTGAATAGACTGTTACATTATTTATGGATTGTAAGAAGGAAATAAAAGTTCAACTTCATAATTAAAATTTTATTTATAGTCAAAATGACACAGGAATATTTACTTAGTTCTTTGTACATCTGAGTATTTAATTATCACTAATTAAACAGACGTATTTGACATGATAATATGTATGTCACTAGTCCTCATGTAATGATGAAGGTAGTATAAAATTATAAGTAAAAAATGCTTCTGCCAAATTAAATTTTATATTAATGTTGTGGAAAGTGTTTATATTGAATTTTCTAAAATGTGACTGATCACTAACAAGTTTGCGCTTAGTTTTTCTCCTGCACATTCCACTGGATGCTACTTATGAAGATGGGGATGATAAGCCTTCTGAGACAGATGGAGACAATAGCTCAATCAGTTTTGAAATTGTTTTAACCCTCACTTTTGCAGACTCACAGTGCATTTTAGCGTTATAAAGTCTCCGAAGCCCTGCAGAAGGAAACCTAGAGTTTTCCATACAGTTTGACTACATAGCGTCTTCTAGGTGTAGTTCTTCCAAACTCCAGCTTGGGATATGCTGATGTAAACAAAACGTCATTTTGCCAGTAGACCAGTTGTTCCAGAAGAAAGACAGATGGGAGAAACAAAATTTTCCAACCCTTTCATTTGGTTCTGGAACTAAAAAAAAAACCTATTAGTTAACATTTAGGCCTTGTTTTCTTCTTCTAAAGAATAATAGATGTATGTGATAAATTCTAAGAATCTTTCTAGTAATAAAAAGTTTTAGTTCTTCTACGTCAAGGTGCAGTTCAAATTGTTATTGGAGATGTAAAAGGATTAGGACTTGGTATCTGATAAATGCTGTGGAGGAGAAATGGTAAGGACTTTTGGGGATTTAAGGGGCAGAAAGGGATGTGCGTGTGATTTGGACAAGCACAGTTGCAAATCTCCTCCTTCTGCCTGGAGGACAGAACACCAGGAAATGCCTGGAGGCAGAGTTGGGAGGCCAACTTGGGACTAGTCACAGTAACTGGCAGGAGCTTAGAGCACTGGAGAGGGAGCTAGGAGTGGGAAGGCAAGTTGAGGGTCAGAGAGAAGGACGGGTGATAACAGACCTTGAATACCATCTGAAGGAGTTTTATTTTGTGTGCTGTTCACTGGTGATGTCCTATTTCTAACTGGTGTCGTATGTGAAGCCCACACAGGCTGTCTTGATTATGACAGTGTGTTAACACTATTGGAGGTCAATTCTAGAATTGGGGGATGGGGATAGACTTAACTAGAGCAGTATAGCAAAGTGGTGGTTTCTTCCTCTAAGAACTATGGAGAGTGTCCCTTCATTATTGTCCTTTGTCCTTTTATTTATTGTGCTTTAGTTTTTCATGTATCCACTAGAGACATGGTATGTCAAAGAGTTAAGGCAATAGAATCTAGAATCAGATCAATCTTAGGATGAGGAGAGTGCTAAATATGTAACCTTAAACAAGATACTTAACCTAAGCTTCAGCTTTCTCATTCATAAAATGAGGATAATAATGAATAGGCTTTAAGATAATTTAATAATGTGCTATTTAAAGTGATGGGTACAAAATAAATGTTTAGTGTTCATTATTATTATCTTACTGAGATAATATGATGTATCTGCTGTATTACAAATCCCTATATCATTCACTTTATTTCTTTTTCTCAATATTGTCAATTTCTATTTTTATGAAATTGATAACATCCCTCAGCAGTATTAGAGTCTCATGTTTAGAATGAAAAACACACATTAATGTTATTCCTTAAAATAACATGTTTAGTCTAGGCATGGTGGCTCGTGCCTATAATCCTAGCACTTTGGGAGGCCACGGCAGGAGGATCACTTTAGCCCAGTAGTTTGAGACCAGCCTGGGCAACATAGAAAGACTCTATTTCTAACAAAAAATTAAAAAATAAAATAATATGTTTATATATACAATAATTACGGTTTTCACAGCCACCCATAAAATAATTACCAATTAATAACCAAGACTCAGAAGTTAAATGACTTAAAGTCAATACCTAGTAAATAAAAGAACTTGAATTCGAACCCGTGTCCCCTGGCTCTGATTCCCAGCTCTCTATTTACTTTCTCCTAAGTAAGAAAATGCATACTTCTTAATTATTTATTTTATGAGAGTACTACTGAAAATATTTAATCTTTTAATGTGTTCTTAACTAATGCCTCATCTACATTTTCAGTGGCTTATGCCTGTAATAATCCCAGCACTTTGGGAGGCTGAGGCAGGCAGATCACCTGAGGTCAGGAGTTCGTGACCAGCCTGACCAACATGGAGAAACCCCGCCTCTACTAAAAATACAAAAGTAGCCGGGCCTGGTGGCACATGCCTGTAATCCCAGCTACTCGGAAAGCTGAGGCAGGAGAATCGCTTGAACCCAGGAGGCGCAGGTTGTAGTGAGCCAAGATCACACCATTGCCCTCTAGCCTGGGTAGGCAACAAGAACAAAACACCATCTCAAAAAAAAAAAAAAAAAAAGATATGCTATATCTTTTAAACATTTTGAGATGCCAAGATTTGTTCAAATATTTTAAATTTGTTTTACCTAGAAAGCTCATCTTATGACGTCAATTCCAGAAAATGTTTAAATAAATGAGGTGGCTTTTCAGTTGATTTTTAAGAAATTAATAAACTTAGTTTTTTAGAGTAGTTTTAAGTTCACAGCAAAATTAAGCAGACAGAGTTCCCATATATCCCTGTCCCCACACAGGCACAACCTCCCCCTCTATCAACATCCTGCATCAGAGCCACACATTTACAGTCAAAAGTTGATTAACAACAGAAATACATTCTGAGAAATGCATCCTCAGGTGATTTAGTCATTGTGTGAACAGCACAGACTGTACTTACACAAACCTAGATGGTAGAGCCTACTACACACCTGGGCTCTATGGTATAGTCTATTGCTCCTGGGTTACAAACCTGTACAGCAGGTTACTGAATACTGGAAGCAGTAGTAACACAACGGCAAGTATTTGTGTATTTAAACATATCTAAACATAGAAAAGATAATGTGCTAAAAGGCGTTGTGCCACAATGTTACAATGACTATGACACTGCTAGGGGATAGGAATTTTTTAGCTCCTTTTTAATCTTATAGGACCTCCCTCATACATACTGTCCATTGTTGACTGAAACATTGTTATGTGGCTCATAGCTGTGCTGTAATTGATGAATATAAACAGGCACATCATTATCACCCAAAGTCCCTAGTTTACAATAGGGTTCACTCTTGGTGTTGCACATTCTAGGGGTGTTGATGTATTAATGTATAATGATGCATATTCACCATTGTAGTATCATACAGAATACTTTCACTACCCTAAAAACCCTCTGTGCCGTGCCTATTCATCCTTCCCTCTGCCCATAGTCAGTTGCTTTTTTATGAAAATGTTTGACTAATCTACTTCTTATTCCAGAAGATTTCATTTTATTTTTTGTTTTGCTTTTTAATGTGTTGAGTTTTTGGTTGCTGGTTTGGTCTTGGCTGTGGGAGCTAGAATCATCGTGAGTATGAGCAGAGGGGCTTTGCACCCCTCCCATAAGGTGGTATCTTGCTGGGATCTTGTGCTCCATTTCTACAGGGTGAGAGAAAGACTGGCAGAGGCAGCTTGCCTAAATGCAAAAACAAACAAATACCATCTCATATCCAGCTTGGCCCTGGGCATGAAGTGACCAATGCTGTGGTTTTGAGTATATCTCTCCCTTGTCTCAGAGCACTCATGGGCATGTGTCACACAGTGACATGCAGGCAAGCTCACAGATATCATCTCCACACCAAGGCACATGTTGGAGTTGAATACATTGCCAATAGCAGTGCAGGAACCACTGCTCCTTTCAGCCAGGCCCAGAATTCTTCCTAGGAAGCCTAATCAGGAAATACATTTTGGAATATTTGATTGAATAAATCAACTTTTGGCTTGGTCTTGCCCCTCACTCTCATGTATAGGGCATTGCACTGGTTGGTGTGGGAAAATTTAATTAATTATTGGGCCAAAGATGATCTCTTGAATACTCAGTCCAATGAGAAAGACTCCATTGGTCATAAAGCTATCTTTCAAGTTACAGAAAAGTCAGTAGGTACACATAGCTACGAATAGGTCCTATGAAAGCATGTGAATAGGGATGAAGCAATAGTATTTTTGTGACTTTTCACTGGATGTGGTAGAAGCATTATTTGTGCTGTTACCATCTCTGTTAAATGGGCTTCACGGCATACAGAAAAACCAGTTTTATTTGAATATAGAATACAGAGCATGATCAGTTTTAAACTCAACCTGTCCAAAATGAATCTTACCCTCTTCACTAAGCACTTGATTTTTTTTCTCCACATGTTATTACATTGCCTGAAGTCTTAAGCTTAAAAACGTGGAATCATTTTCACTTCTACTTGGTTGTATTTCATGATGGGGAACACAGCCAAAAAGGCTAAACAGGAGCACAAGCAAAATGAGAAGTTATCAGAGTGGAGGGTCCAAGCACTGGGGGGCCTGTTCCCATGGCATGGATCAGGCTGGATGCCTTGGTGTCCCCATGCTTGCCTCATAGCCATCCTTGCCAGAAGGAATCTGACACAGCAGAGGAGATGAAGGGAGGGGTAATGTGAGAAGAGGGAGAGGCGAAAGGTGAGCCAGACTGGAGTACCCAAATCACTGTTCGCACACTAACGTTAGATGTTATCAACTTTTTAAAAAGGATTACTATATTGACTCATATTGGCTTTTGACTTCATATTAATTAGAATGTATTTGAACACTGATGGGGGTAAACTATTTGTAATGCAGTTTTGTTGAGTAATATTTGAAAGAGATTGCTCTCTCAACAAGAATGATAAATCATCTCTGTTTCAACAATAGCCCCTCTTGAAGTTGCCAAGAGCAGGAAGGAATGAAGTGTGCCAGGTAATCTAATAGGTGCTTCCATATACATTTTCTCATTTATGCACCAGAACAATGCTTCTAAGTATCTGTTATTCTCCATTTTTACAATTTATAAATTGCCCAAGGTAATGTCACATCCAGCCCTGCCTCCTTGGGTAAACTTTCTGCTGTGTCTGGCAGAAATTCACACATTTAGCACCATAGGTAGGTTTCCTCTGTTTTCCATTTTTATTTTTAAGGTTGGAATTTGGGTTCTTTGGAACTCAAATTTCTTGAGTCATTTTATAGATTTTTTTCTGCCTAGCTGGCCAATTAAAATAGAGAACTAAGAAATGTTTCCTCTTTCTTCATAGAAACAGTTTCGCTTGCCTCAATTATACGCAGAGTTATATTGTCCTTCATGTTGCTCAGGTAGAGCCAGTGTAAGTTACAGCTAGGAAGTTAGAAAAACAGCAGCACTGTTTTCTCTCACCTTTATTAGTATATTATGCCAAAGTTAACTCTTATCATTTTTAATTTCAAGTACATATTTTTGAAGTAAATCAATTGTATATATTAACTATTCAACTATCTCTTGGTCGGTCCATTATAATAACCCTATTTTAATTTTTCTTTCTTTTTTAATGCACCCAAAAGTCTTTTATTTACTTTTTTAACTACAGCCACACTTTGAGCAGGTAAGTATGTGCTGTTTTTTCGTAGCAATACTTCACAGCTATTTTAAGATTTTTTTTTTTCTCGATATTCAGGGACACTAAACTAGAGGGAAAGTTTCCATGACCACGCCTATTGGAACAAGCACAGGGAGAGCCATGGTGCTCAGCCTTCAGAGTCACCAACATTTAGAGAACATCAGAAGATATTAATCTTCTCTCCAAAAAAGCACGCATAAATACAACATTTTAAATACACGTTCAGGGGGCTTTAGTCAGTAGTTCTGAAATGGATCCTCTATGAACTACTGTTTTTTAAGGGGCATAATTTATATATTTATTTATTCCCTTAGAAATTGTATTGATTTGAGACATGTGACATGTATTCCAACTACCTCATTTTAAAAGATAATTGTTTTTAAGAAGAGCTTTTTAGATTTAGATAATAGATTTGTGTAACACATATAAGTATTTAAGTTCCTTAGTGTTAATAGGATTCTCTATTAAAAGATGAAGCTAAACTAGTTCATACATGTTTTTACTTAGATTTGGGACATAGGAATTAATAGGGGCCATACACTTGACATTCATCTGCTATAAAAAATACAGCTTTATTTTGCAAAATGCTTTCCACCCTTGATTAACATCTTATTGCCTTGTAGGTATGGAACACAATCATTGATTAATCTAATATATACAATAGGGAGAACCATAACTACAGATTTACAGATTGTGGAGGTAAGTACTTTAAATATTATGAAATACAATGATAATTTGGAAACCACTTTTTATGCAATTTGGACTTGCTAAAATTAAAAAAATATGCTTATCTGAATTATTACATTCTATGCTTCTGCTCATGCTGTATCACTGTGAAAGACATGTTTTTAATTGTATCCTCCTCTGAAACAGAGATCACCTGTTCATGGAGGGTGGCACTTCATCCTTTTTCACCTGAATGCAGGGGACTCTGGCCCAGGGTTCCCGTCCCAGACCGGGCTTCCCTCCGTCCCACCTTTGCCATCACTGCTGCCGGTCATTGCCCTGTTCCAGAGCTTCTGTAGCTTTTCATAGTTTTTCAAAGCAATTTTGAAATCTTGTGATTAGCACATGAGGCCCTTCATGATCTGGCCCCTGCCTTACAGTTTAGCTTCATTTTTGCTCACCTCACCACTAAGTGTCAGAGAGCAAGAGAGACGGACAGACACCCCTAAACAAGTTTCCTCTAGCTATACTGTACCACTTACAAATTTTCTTGAATTATTACATGGCTTCACATTTTCTGGATTTCGGAAACTTTCTACCTTCTGTCTGGAGAACACTCCTCATCCCTCTTCCTGGCTGAATAATTCCTAATCATCCTTTAAGATCCTGCTCCTATTACCTATTCTAGGAACTTTTTAATGAACTGATTTATAGCCTCTCCTCGCCTATGCTTTCAAGTCATCCGATGAATATATTCTTACCACAGGGCTTACTACATTATAGTGTAATCACTGGTAAATATGTCTACCCCATGAGGCTATAATGAGCTCCCTGAGGACTGAGATACTATCGTAGTTTTGTCTATTCTAGGTTCTTACCTTTTCCTGGCTTTGCTTTCCTCTAGGCTGAATTTTTATTAGGCAGACTTTTTCCTTGTGGAGAGAAGCATAGCTCCCCACTTATATAATCCTCAGCACTCTCAGTTGCAGAAGGAAGGATACTTTCTCACAGCTTCAAGAGTTCCTGCCCTGAAAAAAAAGCACTTTGGTTGGTCCTACTTGGGTCAAATGCAGCAATCACTGTGTCCATGGGAGATGGAATACTCTGATTGGTCTAGCCAGGGTCATGTGGCCACACTAGGAGACAGACCCACCCAAGTCACCAGCACTGGGAAGGGGAAGGGGTAGTTCTGGAAGGAAAAAGGGCTGTAACCAGAAAGTAGACAAAGTGGGCAAAAGCAAATGTCTACAAAAAGATGCATTCACACAAAGTAAAACAAGAATACGATATAAATACAACCTCTACACACCCAGTAACATAGGTAAAATTAGAAAGATTTATGGTACCAAATGGTGCCAAAGATACGGAGCAACTGGAACTCTTTTACCCTGCTGGGAGGAATGTAACACGGCACAACCACTTCAGAAAACAGGCAGTTTTTGAAATGTTAACTGGAAGCCATCTAAATGCCCATCCATAGGTAAATGAATAAGGAAAAGTAATATATCCACATAATGGAATACTATACTGAAATTTTTAAAATTTGTGTAGCAACATGGATGAATATCAAGGTGATTATGTTTAGTAAAAGAAACCAGTCACATTCTGGGTAATGCAAATGGATCTATAGTGACAAAGGGCAGATCAGTGGTTGCCTGGGACAGAGGGAGATGGACTGCAAGGACCCTTTTTTGGGGTAGAGGAAATGTACTTGATTGTGTCTATGGTTTCAAAGGGGTACACAGTGGTCAAAATTCATTGACTTTTACAGTTTAAGTAGATCTAGTTTATTGTACATAAATTAAATTCCAATGAAATTGATTAAAATTAAATACCAGGGCCTGAAACTATGTTAATAAGAACAAGATGAGCCTTTGTAAATAAAGGTAAATCAACTCTCCCTAAGCAAATAAATACATGTGTGGGTCATAAAGGCCTGAAATATGATCCTAAGCAAAAAAAAAAGGACAAGTAGACAGTCATATCATTGTTATCATGAGAGAAGGAGAACTGCTAATTCCCAAAGAAATTATCTTTTTCTGAGTTTTGGCCTGCCTAAGGCTGAGCAGTCAGGACCTGATTTATCGGGTATTCCCTGGACAAGGGAAAGAAAATCACACTACACCCAGAACATGCTGGTACAAAAGCGCCGCGAATCAAGACTCAGTATGTGTTTCTATCTTCTAAAATTCGTTAGTTCAATCTTTGCTTCTAGAGAATCTAGTGAAGTTTTGTTGTTAATGAATGAATAAATGAGGTTGGTATAAATTTAGCAATCTTCAAAGTTTCAAAACTCTAGTCGCTCACAGCTTTTCAAAATTGCGAAAATGGATTTAGCAGTAGTTAAATTATTGCAATTTAAAAAAATAAATGAATTAGCTAAGATGAATATCCTTGTCAACAACATCTTAATGTCCAGCAGTCCTGCTATGCCACATCAGTTCACAGGATAGTATCTAAAATAAGTAACAAAAAGGAAAGTGAAAATGAAGTCATTTGCCTCTCTCGTCCCTCTCCAAAGGCACAATTTTCAAACACCTTCTGCATCTCTGGCTCTGATTTTTATGTTCCCCCTGCTAGACATACTCTCAAGCATACGTGAAGCCCACCTACAATCCCAAACACCACCGCCACTCCCCTCCCACCACTACAGGAGCCCAATCCTGGGCACACTATCCGCGATGTGGAGTTGTGAGCTGTTGGTTACCACCTCCTGTCAGGTGTGAGCAGGGAAGGAAAGAGTGGGGGAGGATTGTTCCTGGCTCTTTAACTTACTTTTCCCTAAAACATTTCTTTTACATTGTAATTAGGCTTGATAGCACTATTCCTATGCAATTTTGAGTATATTAGGGTTGAAGTGAGCTGTTGTGAGCTGGAATGGGCATTTTCATCTTATGGCTATAAGTGTTCGGAGTTCTAATCCACTGATACAAAAAGAGACTCGGTAAAATGAAAATTGAAAAAACTTATAACTTATTTATATTTTGGGATATAACTTATTATTCACTTGGAGTCTGACTTATACATAATATTGCAACAAATGTTCTGATAACTGAATGCTTGACCTGACCCAGTGAGGTAGTTCAGCCGATGTACAAATTCATTATCTAAGTATTCTCAAGTAAAGAATGACATTTGTAAAGATGCAAATATTATGTACCAATTTTGAGCTTCGGAAGTTGCAGTTTCTTTTGAGATTTTAAAAAAGTGGGGCGGGTTCACTGTATCTCTGTCTGCAAATCTTAGAGAACACTCTATATGCATTCAGTAAATATTCATTGAGACTTAATATGTGCTTTGGGAATAAGGCATAGTTTCTGCTTCATGGACCTTCCTGTCTACATCTGCTTCTTTGGGGTAGCAGTGGTGTTCATCACATTGTCTCAGTCACAGTCTCCCCAGGGACACACAACCTAGGAGTATACATTTCTACTCATTGCCACCATCATCACCAATTTATAAAATCATGTTGCTACTTAGCATTTAGACATTTATTTTGTCCAAATGGGAAGTTAGATTGCACTGATCATCTGTCTCTCTGTCCTTCCAGCTGCAGCAGTTTTTCAGTAACATGTTGGAGGAACACCAGAGGATCAGAGTTCATGCCAACTTACAGACAATAAAGAATGAAAATCTGAAAAACAAGAAGCTAAGTGCCAGGATGGCCGCGTGGCTAAGGAGAAACACATAGCTTGTGGCTATCTTTCAGCACTCCTCTTGCATATTATAATGTAGTTTGTTCACAGTTTTGTCTTCCAATACTTTGTGAGTCTGGAAAACCACACATTTTCTTTGTATTTCAGTCACATTTATTACTCAGAGTGCCATTCTTCTCACATTGTCATGTTTGGCCCTGAGGTTGGGTGATTGCTGACAATTTTGCCAATGCTGCTGTATTTCTGGGAAAGATGTCACTTCATGTTGGGTTATAATCCCACAGAATTTACTTTAAATGTCGTGTAAAAACAAATTCACCTAAGAAAGTCTTGCTTATTTTGTTGTGAAGGCCAGTGGAATATAAAATCAATGGCATTAATGAGGAGCACATTCTTTGCTGAGGGAAATAACAGTTTTTCCAGGCCCTAGGGTTTATTTAGTTCAACACTGAAGATTGAAAAGACTAATGAGAAGATAACATGACAATATAAAAAGACAGAAACTCAAAAAGTGTATTGACTAGAAGACAGAAGAGCCAAAGACAAGCAAGTTGAAAAAGAAAGAGGAGACAATTTAATGAGCCCTAAAGGCAAGAAGTGTGTCTTCTCCTGCCCATTTCTCTCTCCCACAGTACATCCTGCTTTGAACCACGCGTTGCTGGTTACTAAACTTTATGGTGTCACAAAAAGACAAATGATTGTAGGATCCGTGGAAGTGCACTTAGGCTTGCTGTGGTGGAGGCCATAGTGGAGATGAAGGCTCTGCTCTGAAGCTCTTGATTGTGTATTCACCAGAGGGATGGACAGCCTTTCAGCCTAAGCGTACAAGTGAAAACAATGTTGTCAAAAGACAATAGCAAGTATGGGCTACTATTTAGGACAAAAGGAATCTTGAAATGAAAGAAACAGAACTAAAAGGCTAACTGGAGCATAATCCTTACAGTTTTGCACTCAGGGGATTAAGTTTGAAACATAGTGTCTTTTGGCCAAATTGAACCTACTTGTAATTTACTTTACACATTTTCGTCAGTCCCAATGTGTGGAATTAGCTTAGTTTTCTCATGCTTGATTAAAACAAGACAACTAAGGCTAATCATTCCTCTTCTAGACTTTGTGTATATGATTTAATCCTTTATTTTATTTTTGTTTTTGTAGAATGGGGGCATAACTACAAATCTCCACCTCAGGGTGATATTTTTAAAGATTAAGGAGTATGACATCAATTAGTCTTTAAAGATGTTACATAAGCTCAAAGCAATGTGATCTAAGACTTTTTTCCTATTTCTTGTATAAGTTAAGGCAGCCATAAATGAAAATACGAAACAAACATTTGCTTTTATATTTGCTTCACAAGAGGATTCTCCCTGAGTGTCAGGGGAGGCTGTGGGACTTCACCATGTGGACAAACGAAAGCACAGGCTACTCAGACTTGGCCACAGGTCATAGGTCAGAGAATTTTTTCTTCAAATGTAGAAATGTAAATTTTCAGCAATAAAATATCTGCATGCCTTCAAAGTGTTGTAGGTGAGATACTTTCCTGTTTTTTTTTTTCTTAAACACTCATTCTATATTTCCCATATTTCCTCTGATAATGTTGGAAGGTGGCCTAGTATGAGGTATACTCTGTCCTTCCCCATGTGGATTCCCAGAGCCTGGGGAGGGTAAGAAGGGAATCCACATGGGGAAGTACAGAGGCAGATATAGGAGGGGGGTTACCACAGGGTTACGGGTCAAACAAGAAAATATATCCATGATAATAGGATCCAGGCTTCTCACTGTTGGAGAAGGGAATTACAGATATTCAAATGAAGGGAACAAGAATGAACTGTTCTGGTATGGAATTGGAAGTATTTGTGTGGACTCACGGTTTTCAATATATAGATAGATTTATAAGTATCTGTAAAGTATGTAATAAATAGCTGTAACATGTATAGACATATTTTGCTCTTTATCTGTATATACATAGATATAGATATAGTTTTTTGCCATTACTTTTAGTGGCAAAAACCAGAATTACTTTTGCACCAACCTAGTACATCTATATCTACATCCTCTCTATCTCTATATGGAGATAGAGAGAGAGTAAAAGTAATGGCAAAACCTGCGATTACTTTTGCACCAACCTAATGGATTTAGGCCCTAGCTTCCCTCCTGAGAGAGAGTAGCAGCAGCAACACCTCGTTATGGACTAGGTGTTGGACTTCATATGTTGAAGCTCTAACTCCCAAGGGAATGGTGTTTGGAGGTGAGGACTTTGGGAGGTATTTAGGTTTAGATGAGGTCTTAAGGTTGGAGCCCACATGATGTGATAAGTGCCCTTACAAGAAGAGGAAGAGACACCAGAGCATTCTCTCTCCCTCCGTGTGCATGCACCAAAAATGGCATGTGAACACAGAGAGAGGAGGCAGCTGCCTACAAGCCAGGAGGAGCGCTCTCACCAGGAACCAAAGCTATCGGCACCTTGATACTGGACCTTCCAGCCTCCAGAACTGTGAGAAATAAATGTCTATTGCTTAAACTACCCAGTCTATGGTATGTTATTATGGCAGCTCAAACTTAGACAACCCTAATAATGAGCACAGCTATTGCCCATATCTTGGCTTCTAGATGCCATTCTCCACTAAAGAACCCAAAGTTCCTTGAAGAAATGGCTGATTTCAGGGCCAGGACAGGAAACGGGCAATTAAAAGTGGAACATCTTTTGAAGCAAAAACAAAGAAGTACTAAAAAAAAATGGGGACATACCAAATGGGCACAAAAGCCAGCTTGAAGGGGACCCCACTGGCCAAATCTGGGAAAATTTGAGAATCATAAGAATAAAGGCAATAAGGGAATAAAATAAGAAATCATGAGCTAAATAACAATAAAAATTTTGATGAGGAAGGGTATTTACATAATTTCAAAGTACTTTCCCACAAAGTACAGTTGAATAATGAAGGAAAAATGAGTAATTTACAGTGGAAAAGCCTGGCAGATGTCATCTTAATCAAGTGATGAATTCCAGTGATATTCCATCACAGTGGAATAAATAGAAATTTTATTCCATTTAATAAGATGAAATGACAAAACTACATCATTACTCTTGTTATACTTCTAACAAAGCTGCATAACATGAATCTAATAATGAAGAAAAAACAAATTGAGGGACATGCCACAAAAATAATATCCAAGTCTCAAGGTCATGAAAGTCAAGGAAAGGCAGAGGATCCGTTCTAGACTGAAGGAGCTTAGAGACATGACAACTGAATGCAGTGTGTGGTCCTGAACTGGTTCCTTTTGCCATAAAAGACTAACGTTACGGGGACAATTGGCAAAACTTGCATGGAGTCTGAAGATTAGATGCTATCATTGTTAATTTCTCAACTTTGATGGTTTGTTGTATTTATTTAGAAAATATTTTGGTTGTAAGAAATATACATCAAGGAGTGAAGCAATAACCTACTGATTCGGGAAAAAAATATTTTTATAGTAACTCCAGCTTTCCTTAAGTTTCTGAATAAATTAAACTTAAGATAAATATAAGAGTTAGTTGTTACTGGAACCGCAATGCACTTTCATTTCAAGTCACTTTTTTCTTTCAAATTTGGTAATGGCCACAGTCACAATCCTGAAGTTATCTACTAAGCATTTTAATAATTAAGCCCAAGTTGGAAATTCAAGTTGTCCGAAAAGACTTAATCTCTTGTTTCAGTCAACATTTCCCATCTTCAACCAGAGGGACTAAAAACTA
The DNA here is from genome assembly GCF_006542625.1 of Nomascus leucogenys. Taxonomy (NCBI): domain Eukaryota; kingdom Metazoa; phylum Chordata; class Mammalia; order Primates; family Hylobatidae; genus Nomascus; species Nomascus leucogenys. Next base: position 124,020,302 of record NC_044382.1, read on the forward strand.
AAAATTTTAAAATGCATTACTCTAAATTAACAAAGCTATATAAACGAAAAATAAATATAAGCCATTACACTTTTAAATAAAGCTTGTTTGAAACTTTTATATAAAAATCTGTAGCGTTTATACTTCCAAAGGTATTAAATCTTACAATTTCACTAAGACTTTTGTGACGACCTTTACATATACGTGGGTGAATCATGTAACTTGAAATTATTATGCCAACAACTTGACTTAGTCCATGTGACAGTTATAGCTAATAATATTTTACCATTTTATATAATCAGCGATGAACAGTACACGTCTAGAAGTATAGTAAAGTAGTCTTCCCTTAGCTGCAGTTTCATTTTCCACAGTTTCAGTTACTCAGGGTCAACTATAGTTCAAAAATATTACATCACTACCCTGTGTTCGGGGGCCACTATTAAGTACAATAAGGGTCACTTGAACACAAGCACTGCAATACTGCAACAGTTGCTGTAATCGCCAAGGTGACTACGTGGTGACTCATTGCCATCCAGTGGGCCGAAGCAGGAGGGCAAGAGATTTCATCGCACCACTCAGAACAGTGCACGATTTGAAACTTAAGAGTTGTTTATTTCTGGAATTTTCCACCTACATCACAATACCCGTGTTATTGCCCTCACTTCATCTCATCAAGTAGCCATTGTGCCATTTTACATCATCATAAGAAGGGTGAGTACAGTACAATAAAATATTTTGAAAGAGAAAGATACCATATTTGCGTATTTTTAATTACAATATATTGTTATAATTGTTCTATTTTATTGTTAGTTACTGTTCTTAATTTCTTACTGTGCCTAATTTACAAATTAACTTTATCGTAAGTACATATGTACAGGAAAAACTGTAGTGTATATAGAGTAGGATACTATCCATGGTTTCAGATATCCACCAGGGACCTTGGAAGGTAGCATATAATTCCTGATCCATAGCTATGTATTCTGAGTTTTTTGTTGTGGTGGTTTTTGTTTTTGTTTTTTTGAAACAGGATTTCACTCTGTCACCCAGGCTGGAGTGCAGTGCTGCCATCTCCACTCACCGCAGCTTCGACTTCCTGGGCTCAGGTGATTCTCCCACCTCTGTCTCCTGAGTAGCTGGGACTACAGGTGTGCACCACCATGCCCGGACAATTTTTTGTATTTTTAGTTGAGACGGGGTTTCACCATGTTGCCCAGGCTGGTGTTGATCTCCTGGGCTCAACTGATCCACCTGCCTCGGCCTGCCAAAGTGCTGGGATTACAGGTGTGAGCCCCCACACCTGGCCTGTAGCTATGTATTCTTAATTGTTACAATCTAGTAGAAGTGAAATAACAACTCTCTACTAGGTACATATTACCACTTGTTTTACTACAGGAAATCCCGACTTACCATGGTTTGAGTTACTATTTTTTTACTTTACAGTGGTGCAAAAGTGATACAAATTCAATAGTAACCATACTTTTGAGTACCCACAGAGCTATTCTGTTTTTTTCACTTTAAGTGTAGTATTCCATTAATTACATGAGATTTTCAACATTTTATTATAAAATAGGCTTTGTGTTAGATCATGTTGCCCAACTGGAGGCTAATGTAAGTGTTCTCAGAACATTTGAGGTAGACTATGCTAAGCTATGATGTTTGATGCATTAAATGCATTTTCAACTTACTATAGGCTTATGGGGACATTAACTTCATCATAAATTAAGATCACCTGTAATTTTTTCATTGAAAATCTAACTAGATGAATAAAATTATCTTGATTTGGGTGGTACAACATGACTTCAAAATTCTAAATGGAATTTAGAGGCACAGAATGAAAAATACAGGTAGATATTATCTACTCTATTTTAAAAATGTAGATCCTTGGATCAAGATTTTCAAAATAATAAGTTGCAGGGTTTTTAATAGAAACTCTTTCTACCCAAGCTATATTCTTAAAAGTATATTATAACTTATTTTGTTTGCTCAAAAGTTTGTCTCGTGAAAAAAAGGCTGTGTGTGTGTATTTAAAATAGAGTATATATTTGTGGGAATAGTGTGTATGTGAATACTTGCCTGTCCTCAGCTGAACTGCGCTTTAATTATTTTGATTGCCATGGAAAAGAAATAGCAGGATATAAAGGCTTCCTCACTTTCTTTACTTTCTCTCACAAACAATGCCAAGCAATGAGATGAGGCTGTCACCTTCTCTGCTCTCAGGCCTCTACTGAAAGTGGACTATTTTGATGAGGCGATGAGTCCTAGACTCTCAGGATTCACAGATACGCATCAGAGGATTAAAGGGGCTCTAAGCATGGGGTTTGCGAGAGTTTTGGGTTTTCTATCCTCTGTGAAATGATCACCTTGTGTTTGAAAATAGTTCTTTAGTGTTAGCATGTCTTACTTGAGATCAACACAGGCAGTTAGTCCCATCATTTCCTTTGGGCAGGGACAATCCTTAGTGATGCCAGGGCTCTCAGGTTTCATTCAGGAGATTGTCCTGAGAATGCCCGGTAACAGAGAATAGCTATGGTTTCTTCCAGAAAGTATTCCTTTGACTTGTCGATAGTGAGCAGGAGGCCTGTCTGATCACTTAGCACTAGAGGGTGGCCTCAGTATTTATGAACTCCTGTGAGAGGGAGGCAGGATGAAAGTACTAGCAGTAGCACTAGAAATGAAGTATTATTTATTTTTTCACAGGGTTGATGTTTTCCTTCATTTCCCCTAACACATACCCCCATTTTTAGAGAAATGTTACCTCCTTTTATCAATAAGTTCAGAGAGAAGTTTTGACCTGCTCAACTAGAAGTAGCACAACGAAGTAGGGAAGAGATGTGGTCAGCAGGAAAATTCTACTAGCTGCTGAGTGTCTTCTGTGGGTGATATAGCATACTGAGCTATGTGCTATGTATGCCTTGTCTCAGCCTCAAAATACCCCTATGAGGCAGTGTGTCCAGTAGGCTTCAGTTAGAAAAACAGAAACCAGACTAATTTTGTTTGTTTGTTTTAGCAAAGAGAATTTAATGTTAAGGATTTTTTAAACAAGTATTAGAGAAGTGAAAAAACAAAAGAAGAACCCCAAGTTATAGCTCAGGAACTAGTTCTCAGCCTCAAAACTGGGGAATAATGGGCAAAGGTTAAAGTTACTAGAATGTAGAAGTTTGGATGAAGGAGTATACGATTTTCTGTTTTGTTTGATTTCACCCAGATGTCCTTATTCCAAATCTCAGGATCTCTCTGCTTTCCAGCCAATGTTCTAATGCTCGCACTTGAGCCTTGGCAAGCTGTGAATTCAACTTGCATTGTAATGATGTATCCCACAGAGCAGCTACAAAACTTAAGAGACTCTTTTACAACTGCCTTAGAAGTTTTCTGGTTCTCTGCCCATGTCTGAAGCTGGTGATTTTCATCTCGTAAGCACTCCAGTGCACACAGAAATAGCTGTCTCACCATATGATCCTCATAGTGGTTAAATAAAGCAGCCACTTGGTCCCAGAAGGCACTTGCTTCAGTAGGTACTTCATTTGTAATCAACCACAGGTGATTGCTAATTAATCGTGGGGGTACTAGGAGTCAGCACTGTATTCAAGGCCAAAGCCATGATCTAGCGTAAGCTCAGAATCTTATCTTGAGAATCTGTTTCCTAGAATTCTCTATAGTTGGTCAGGAAATCGGAAACCAAATTGGCTTTTTTGACTGAGAACTGATTACAAGGAATTGGTATTGGAGAACCAAAATGACAAAAGAGTAAGGCTGAGAAAACATCGAGACAGGAACTACAAGAAACAGCTAGCACTCCTAGGGTGGGGGTAACAAGGGAGGAGGTGTAATTATTAGAACCTAGAAGCTGGTGTGGCTACTTCAGAATCTCAGAGACAGGGCTCAGCCCAGCCAGGATCCAGACCTTAAGGAGACGGTCAACTTGACTGGGGCTGATGCCTCAAAAACTCGAGGGAAGCCCTTTGGAGCTGGACTCAGACCTCTGAGGAGGAGGCTCTGGCCAACTGCTGCTGGTATCTCTGTGGGGAACACACTAAGCTGGTCTGGGAGACTGAGGGAAGAATCCTGAGAACTGGAATCCAACAGCCACGGTGGGAAGGAAAAACCATTGCTGGGGCGATACCGACAGAAACTGGAAGCAAACAGGAAGGAGCAAGCAAGCCCCTTCTTACTCTTCCAACCTTCCATGTCCCTCAACATCCCTCTTTGCAGAGCTGGCAAAGCTAAAATGTGGTTTACATAGTTCGAGTCCTAACATCACAAAGCAGAGCATTAAAAGGTGGTTTTGGAACTGAGAGACAATGGCTTACTCACCAACTCAGGTCAGTATAATTGTTCTGATCGCAACACGTGGGGAAATAAGGGCTTAAGGTCACAGCACTAGCAGAAGCAGAAGCTGGAATTTAAGACCCATGCTCTCTACTGCTAAACCCCATTCACCTTTGGGTTTTCCTTTTCTTTATTAATTTAGGACATGGTTAAGATACTATTACACTCTGAGAAGCCTCTCTGAAAGCTTTTAAAACACATACATCTTCCGTAGACCAGAAATAATACAGTGTCAAGTGGGAAGCTCCTGGAAATAACAGGCAGTGCTTCATACAGAAATGGATGTCCAAAACAAAGGAAAATTGCTAAGGTAATTATTATAAGAATAGTTACATTTTGACTCGTTTGCTGACAAGAAACTTTAGGTAAATACATTTAAATAGATTGTTGCATCTACTTTGCAAACATTATTTAGACATATTTTTAGGGGCTTATAGAAGCTCTAAAATGACTAGCTTCATGCTGTCAAGTCACTATTTGTTTGGGTTTATAGTTGCATTGAAAAATTATAGACTGTGCAGGAATTACAACCTAAGGATATTTTATTGATATTAATAAACTTTATTTGTAAAAATATAACCTAGAAATATGCTTACATTTCTCCTGAAACCTCACATTAGCTGAAATGCTGTTTCCTGTAGTTTCCATAAACCATTATAACTATAAAACAGATTTAAGTGAATCCAAAGTTTAAAATATCAGAAATTTAATATATCATAAATTCCAGTTTCAGATGTCAAATTTGTGAAAACATCAGTACTAAATTTATTGATGCATTTTGAATATTCTTTTTGATGTTTTCCTGTAAAGGCAATTAAGGCTTTTTTCTTTTTTTTGCTTTTTATACGTTTTTCCATTTTTAATTTGCAACTCTCCTCCTCTGAGCAGCCCTTTTCTCAGCAGTAAAACGAAACCACTGCATTAGCGGTTTTCTCTAGGGACCTCTTGGGAGTATTTTATGGTTTCCATAATTGTTGATTAAGTATAGCCAGTTCTTGTCTATGTCAGATACAAGGGGTGGAGCTACTCTGGGACAAAGAGAAGGTCCAGCATGGCTCTTGCCTCCCATCCCATCCCCTGCTTTAAATAGGAGAGATTCACTTTTGTTGGTTTCATACATTGAAGTTTATTTAGAAAAAAAACTGTAATAACAATGTTTGAACACACATGGACTATATGGTCTCCAAAGCCCTCTCCAGATGTGACACTGCATTGACACACAGCTTGTCCACTTTTCAAGAATGTTCTGCGTAGTCCATCTTGCCCTGCAGCCTCTGCAGGTCCCACACATCCTGCATATCACAGAGGCCCCCTCCTTACCTCTGAAACGACTCACCTTTGACTATAACAGAGATAAACAAATCATACCTAGTGGAGACGAAGATTCTGGAAGCAGTGTCCATTTTGGCTGATTCCTGGTCACTAAGATACATGCCCTTCACATGGCATTCCTCAAGTAGCAAGAGATTTTTTTTTTTAAAACTGTTTTAATTCTGGATTAGGGGTTTTGTGCCATCTGCTGGACATAGTTATTTCACACATACAAGAGAGTTCTACATTATTCTTAGAAGTATTTTTAAAATATTAATACCTTTAAAAATTGTGAAATATATGCTTATTATAGCAAATGGGTAAATATAGGAAATTATAAAGTATAAAAAATCCAGAGATACCTACGATTAATATCTGTTTTCTTACCTTCACACAAGAATGTGCTTTGTTTGGTTTTAGTTTGTGGTTTTTATTTTAACACCAATTTGAGATAAACACTGCATTGATGTTGGTTACAGCAATAGCAGGAAGAGGGGATGCATTGCAAATGTAAGGTTCATGGAGAGGAAATGCTCTCAGTCCCTGTTGTGTTTGTGAACCTTAAGGCTTGCATTGCCTATCATGCACAGCAGGAATCTTGTGCTCCAATTTAACAGGGCAAAGTAGGAGCAGAGGTAGGGATGGCGGAGTGGGTTAGAACCTGAAAAAAAAAAAGTGCCTTATATTGCTCAGACTCCTGGGAAACAGATCACTAAGTTACTATTCACAGTGAAAATTGTGCCATTGATCCTTTCTATTAGTGGGTATGCGTGAGTACCAGTGTCCTAGTTGCTGTGGCAGATGATGCCATAGAAATGAAGAAGTCATATAGATCCTGCCTTGAAGTGGGAGAGGTCTGATAGGGGAGACACGTGTGTAAATAACTATGAACAAGCTTGCAAACATAGAAACAGAGGGGCTTATTCTAACTGGGCAGTGGGGATGATTACACAGTGGTGATTTTAGACATATACTGGGGAAAGCGTAAGTGGGTCCTGGAAGTGGGAACATTCTAGCACTCTAGCTAGAATTTAGTGCCAGGCTAATGGAAGGAAGCGGTGACAATGAGGCTGGGAAGGTAGAATTAGGTCATGTCATGCAGGCCTAAAATATCATGCTGAGGACCACAAAGGACCACAAAGGTTTTGGAGGAGGAAAGTGACACAATGCAGACAAGAATATTAAGGAGAATAACTTCAGCAACGAGTGTGGAGGTTTAAAGGACTTAAGGCAGGGAAATTAGGTTAGGTTAGAAGTTGGCCTGGGAAACATAGGGTTGGGAGGGCGGGTGTGAAAAAGATGAAAATTCAATGCACTGAGGAAATAGAGCACATTCTGAAAAACACGTTCTATGACTAACTACTTCTAAAAAACAAAATTTGGACCCAGTTGTAAAAGAAATCTGAGAGCAAATACATGTTTCTCTGGATCTTTAATGGGAAGCAGAATCTTCCAAAATTAAGTGGCTCACCCTGAAAGGCCAAACCTGTAACACCTTGTTTGTAATTACAAGCCCCAGGCAGCCTTTCAGGGAGTCCCTGGGGCCCAGGGGTGGCAGAGGAAATGAAGCAGAATGAGGAAATGCACAGACAAACCGCCCTTGCTGTCTGGTGGCAGGGTGGGGGAAGAAGGTGGGTGGCAGTCAGCTCTGCAGTTACTGGTCTTGATCCACAAGAGGACAGGAAACATTTTAGACTCAGTTGTATCCCAGGAGGGAGTGTAAGCCTGGGGCAGAGGGCCAGGTCCTGAACAGGGTTTGGTGGGAAGGCTCCCAAGTCAACACACCTAACCACTTGCTCTCTTAAACTCATCCACTCCTGACCCCAGGCCGTCCTCCTATCATCCTTCAACAAATAGGTGTCTTGGAAAGGATGGCCTTCATGCAAAGATCACAGATTAAACAGAAAGAACGAGAATGGGATCTCTACAAAGGTACCAGGAAAATCAAATAGCTGGTAAGGGACACACAGAAGAGCAAATATACTGTAAAGCAGAACAAAAGACCAAAAAAACTTCTCCATGGAACGAAAACATTAAGAAAACATTTCTTCTTTGAAACAAGTGATCAAATCAAAGATAGAGATATGATAAAAGGAGAGATGATACAAAGCTTGGCAGGCAGGGAAGAACCTAATGAGATTTATATCCTGAAATGCTTACATGAAGGGGAAAAAAAGAATGAAAACTAATGAGCTAAACATACCTCTTAAAACAACAGAACATCAAAATATACCCAAAGTTCTTAGAAGAATATGACATAGAAAAAAAACAGAAAGCTAAAACTTAGTTCTTTGAGAAGATGAGAAATCTCTGAGAGAAAAGGTACAAATAAACAGTATTATGAATACATTAGATAATTACAGATGCTGCAGACATCAATGATAACATGATGATATTATGAACAAATTTATGCCAATAAGGTTGAAAACTTAGAAGAAATGCTTACGTTCCTAGAAAAATATGATTTAGTAAACTGTCTCACAAATTTTAAAACTCTCTACATTCTCAGATCTGCTTTTGTAATAATGTGTATCGATCTTCCTTCTTAACACATGTTTCCACAACATTATTTTAATGACTACTTCGTATCACATTATTTTGTTCTGACTATTAAGTTGCTGCCAAACTTTTTACTCTCCCAACTTAGCAACTCAACGCCTAGGAATTAATACAAGATTTTACTCTTGTAGCTAAATTTTTGTGAAGATCTTTATCTTTCCTTAGAATAAATTTCCCAGAGAGGAATTTCTGGGTCAAAGATAATGTCTATTTTAAAGTTTTTGACATATACCAAATGGCTATATATAATTTCTATTATAGCCATTTGGTTTAATCACTTCTTTAATGCCTTCCCTTCACTCCTGTTATATAGCAAATGGCTAGATAGAAATTATAGAATTTATATGGAATAATAGAAATTATAGCCATTTGGCTATAATCAAAATTAATAGAAATTATAGCCATTTGGTATATAACAGGAGTGAAGGGAAGGCATTAAAGGAGTGATTAAAGAGTGACGGGAAGGCATTTCTGGAAAAGAGAATAAAGGCACATTTAGGTACAGCAAGAACAAAATATGTCCTAAGACTTGGATGTAGTGCACGGTATTAGTAAGTCAAAGTAGTAACACAATATTAGCATAATAGTTATGTTAAAAGTAATAGTAAATAGTAATAATAGTAAAATAAGGAAAATAATTTAATTCTTTTAATATAAAATAATTAAACTGAACATTATTTTCACTTATACCACTCTCTGTTTCAAATCAGAAATTGTGTAAAATGTTTTTATGCCATTTGGGAGGCCAAGACGGTAGGATCACGAGGTCAGATCAAGACCATCCTGGCTAACACAGTGAAACCCCGTCTCTACTAAAAATACAAAAAAAAAAAAAAAAAAAAAAAAATGATTAGCCGGGCTTGGTGGCAGGTGCCTGTAGTCCCAGCTACTCGGGAGGCTGAGGCAGGAGAATCGCATGAACCAGGAGGTGGAGCTTGCAGTGAGCCGAAATAGCGCCACTGCACTCCAGCCTGGGTGACAGAACGAGACTCCATCTCAAAAAAAAAAAAAAAAGTTTTTATACTGTGCATCAAAAAACACAATAGAATATTTTTTAGAGAGGTTTTAGTTTTATAGAAAAATTGAACAGAAAGCACAGAGAGTTCTCATGTATTCTCTTGTTATCCCCCAACAGTTTCCCTGATTATTAACGTCACGCATTAGTATGGTACTTTCGTTATAATTCATGAGCTAATATTGACAAAGTTCACAGTTTATATTAAGGTTCGTTCTTTGTGTATTACATCTATTCTATGGCTTTTGGCAAATGTATAATGACATATATCCACTACTGAAGTATCATACAGAATACTTTCACTGCTTTATTATTATTTTTCAATATATAAAAATATATGTATTTATTTACTGGCATATAAGGCATGCCAGTTCTACAAAGAAGTTTTGTGGGAAAACACTGAAGTAGTTTTTATCCTATTTTTTTGTTTTGTTTCTGTTTCTTTGTTTTTTTACATTGTTTTAATGATTTTCCAAAATGGAGCTGCTGGAGGTCCTGAAATTGCATAACTCTGCTTACTCTCCTCTCTGTTGACTTTATTTCACTTGCCTGCTAGCCACTCCATTTTTGTCACTGAAATGATACTCATTAGAGTCTATATACACACACAGAAGCTACTGGAGTGCACTTTGCAGTTTAGCCGTGTCAGAGCCTAGACGACCCCCACTAGAGGCCTCTGAAATCTGTAGACTTCTCCTACATGAAACTCTTGCTCACAGCAGCTCCAGTCACTTAGAATGTGCTTCTCCCTCCCTCTTTACCTGAGTTTTTCCCTGTGCATTTTTCAAGATTCACCATTTGGTACCTTTTCTAGTGAGTCTTTTTTAAAACAAATTTTTTTTGAGACAGGGTCTCACTCTGTCACCCAAGCTGGAATGCACTGACTCAATCACGGCTCACTGCAGCCTCAACTTCCCAGGCTCAAGAGATCCTCCTGCCTTGGCCTCCTGAGTAGCTGGGATTACAGGCATAAGCCACCATGCTCGGCTAATGTTTTTATTTTTTTGTAAAGTTAGGGTGTCTCACCATGTTGTCTGGGCTGGTCTCGAATGTCTGGGTGCAGGCGATCCTCACAACTTGGCCTCCCAATGTGCTGAGATTACAGGTGTGAGCCACAATGCCCGACCAGGAGTCTTTCTTGACACCTTTATTCCCAGGGACAGCACACTGGTCCCTCCGCCCCCTCTGCCCCTCTCAGCTTCGCAGTGCCTTGAGTACTTGTGATGCACATCTTGTACTTACTTGATTACGTATCTTCTTCTTTTAGACCTTTGAGCACTTTGAAAAAAGGAACTGTGTCTTATTTGCCCTTTTATCACTGGCACATTGTCTGGCTCATTAAGAAGTATTTATTTGAAGGGCAGTGTGGATAGATAGCCTTGAGTACATTCAGTGATGGAACCACTGGTATTGGCTCAGGTCTGTAGTATTCTATATCAGTACCATCCACTTCTGGACCCCCATGATGACTCCCACTAGAAAGTGTACCTTTTCAAAAATACAACTCATAACACCTTCACAGTAGAACAGCAGCTTGATAAAACAGTAACCACAGCAAACCAGAGGTAATAGTACCCAGACAATAAGGGCTTTTCTTCTTGGAGTCTTTCAATTAAGGGATTGGAGCAGCCCAGTGAGAGCTTGTTCAGTAAGCGCTAAGAAAGATGCTAACAGCTTCAGGAAGATAAAGCTAGAGAGTTTCCCACTGTAGCCCCTCCCTGGATACTTATAACTCCCAAAGCCAGTGACTTTTTAATTATTTCATAAGCCACACCCTATATCATATATAATTTATTAAAATTACTTGGCTACAGTAAGAATTTTCTTATAATCCTTCTTCCTTACATGAACGATAGTATCCTATAAATATTCTTTCTATTCTGCTTTTTAAATTTAACAATATATTTTGGAAATTGTCTTATATAACTCCATAGAGATCTCCCTTACTCTTTTTTCTTTTTTTACAGCTGTGTAGTACTGCATGTACTATGTACTATGGTACATGTGGATGTACCATAATTTTTTCAACCACTGTCCTGTCTATGGCCATTCGAATATTTCACAGCTATAAACATGCTGCAATGGATAAGCTTATGAGTTGTGTCACTTTTAAGTACAGAGTATATTCCAAATTTATATACAGATAGCTAAAAACTGGTAAAATAAATTTAGTTTGGTGCAAAAGTAATTGCGATTTTGCCGTTGAAAGTAATGGCAAAAACTGCAATTACTTTTGCCCCAACCTGATAATACCAGTCATAACTCATAAGCATGAAGGTTTTACTTTCTGAGAACTAAAGGGTAAACTAAGGAATGTTTTAGTATGTGAATCCTTCATTTGAAAAAGGAACCAATTTTACATTACATTCAACTTATTCTCTAAGAAACCTGAGACTATCTGAAGATGAAAAAATATAATTTTATAGCAAAAATCATGTCAGAAGTTCAATAATTTCTGACTTATTTTCTTACTTAAATTAGAAAAATAAAAGGAAGTAATGTTCAGTGCCATGGTGCACTGTTATTTCTTGGCACTTTAATTTTAAAAAAAATCTTTATTTTGGGACTTTTCTTGGTTGGTTACAAAACTTATCTTTCAGAAAATTTTCCTCCATCTAGTTTTAAGAGCATTACTACCTTTGCCCTCGTCCCTTGATGTGTTTGTTGTATTTCAGTGTTACTGTAGTACATTAGCAAAACTCCCTTCTCCTGCTAATTGTCTAAAAGCAAAGTCAAACATTGGCCAAAGAATTCATTTTGTAGGAAGTGATTGACTGTGGAAAAGTCTGGTAGGATTTTTACAAGCTTTGAATTTTATCTATCTGGAACTGGCAAGATGGAACACATTTTTAATCATGCAAAATTTGCTGTGTAATCTCAAAAAGATAGCAGTGGCTTAATACACAAAAGTTCAGGTCAAATATATTTATTCTGGAACCATCTTAGGATTTTTGCATCATTGCCAGATGGGTTGCAAGCTGTTATAATTGAAGATTTTGTTTCCTTTCCTTGTTCTTTGCAGTAAAAGTAATTAGTAATGAAATGGCAGTTTTTACCCTATAATTCACAAGTGAACAGAGCAAGTATTAACCTGCCAGTGAAGTGGGTTTTAATGACTCACAACATAATATCCAAACCCTGGTGGCAGAGGACAATGTTTAGAGGGTGGTAATTTAGAGATTAGTATATGTCTTACACACTGTTTATAAACATGGTTTAGTTTTCTCTTGGGAAAACAGCTTTTTCTTAAATGGTCTTAACATTTAAGAAAAACATTTTACATATATATGTGTGTGTGTATATATGTGTGTGTATATATATATATATGTAGTGCTATTAGTGCTATTTACACTGAAGTACAAAATAGCAAAGGGGAGAATTTCATATTAATATTAAACTTTTGAAGTTGAGGTATGAGACTAAACAGTAGAGTAGAAACTTAACTCTAGATTAACTGATTATTGTGAATAGAAGATGGGAGAGAAGGTGAACTCTCATAATCCGATTTCATATGATTTTAGAATAGAGTCATGGTGGAAGAGTGAGTTAACATTTACATCCATCCCCTCCTTCATTTTCTACCGCCTCTAGTCCCAGCCATTATTTTACAGCATTAAGCTGTAGAAGCACCTTTGAGGCCTTCTCATTTTCCCTTGAGGGTTCTATGGTTTCTCAGCAAAACAAAGGAAAGAAGGCAGTACAGTTGTCCTTTCTTTCCAGTATTCTTTCCTTCTTTTTCATCCAACTTAAAGGTATGTGTTCTTTCTCTTTACCACCCTACTAGTTCGTCTTCACGAGGCAACTCACATTAAGAAGCAGGGAGTAATAGAACTGTGAAACTTCATCATTTGAAAGGCCCACTTTTACAAACGATGCATTCTAAACCCGATGCGCTCTGAGGCTAGTAGAGAAGGAAGAGGCAAAACAAGCCACATCACGTAGATTCTGAATATATATTGCTATATTCATGTGTTATACTTAAGAGTGAAAGACAATTGGAGTTCCTTTAATTCAGTGTAAATGAAAATAAAAATAAAAACTAAGAAATGAGGATAATAGGGCCATTGGGATTTGGAAGAAAGAAACTCCACACTTAAATATTTGAGATGAGTGCTTTTGAAGGATGTTTATCAGGAAAATGCTGAATATATTTACCAAGAGAATGCTGAAAATGGCACAGTATTCTGGTCTCATAAAAGAGTTTTCATCCTTTTCCACTCTCCATTGGTGGAGGAGGGTAAACAGACAGGGTTGGTTTTTTACAAACCTTAAAATTGCAAGAAATAATTTGAATGTATAATTCAAGAGATCCATGGTACAAATAAGGTGTAGTAGGGAGGCCCTTTTAGATGCTGATCTGTCAGTAACCCAGACAGGCCCTTTAAGGCAGTTGGTTTTAAAGCAATGCCAGATGATAGCATTCGTGGCATTAGCAATAGCAACTATGTGTTGGCATTGTGTTCCACAGATGATGAAATTCTCTGCTGAGTGCACTTTCAAATTATTTTAAATATACTGTATGTATTTTCACATTGTTTCATATTGAGCCACAGAAGTGTGTGTGTGTGTGTGTGTGTGTGTGTGTGTGTATGTGTAGGAAAATACAACTACAAAAGTATCGCTAGGAATCTGTGGATATTGTAGATAAAGTTGCTTCTAGCGCATTAACATTGATTATCTAACAACGCTCTCAAAGGCTTAAATCAAAGTTGCTTTTAATTCTAAAGGACAAATGGCAGTGAAGATTTTTTAGAGGTTATTGTCTTGTGGTTTTGAAAATAGCTGAAACAGCTTGGAGAGGGCAGCAAGGGAATGACTTAATTGACCACCTGCACAGGCATCCTTTCTCTCTACCAGATATGCCCCTGGATTGACTCACCTGTCAATTATCTCAGCGACCCATAAATTTAGCAAGTATAGGAACTCAGACTAGAGACAGAATGAGATTAAAATAGCTTGACTCTCTTGTCTTGTATATATGTGCGTGTATCTTTCACTTCCAAATATATTCGAAGAGATATCTTACAGATAGTGTCCCTGAATAAGTGGCATTATCTGCTATGAGTAAAAACAGAGACCAACTTTTATGCTAGAATTTAAATGGAACGTTTCTTGCTTTGATAATTTGCTAGTGTCCATAGGGGTAATGATGGAAAAATACTCATTCTATCCCATGCAAGACACAATTGACTGATGTAAATTCAATTCTACCTGCCACAGCATCCTAAATATAAATGGAAGTGATAAACGTATGAGTCATTTTGTCTGGAGTGCCCCTCAATGACCTGTGCCTCAGAGTGAGTGTGAAAATAGAGGTATGGACCTGGTGCCATTCCCTCAAGGGATGTGGTTCCTGAGGCCTCCACACCTTGCCAGGGTGTGGTATTCTGAGGCTTAAAAATAAACATCATATAGCCATCATGGATAATTCAGCCATCATGGCTCCTATGTGTAAGACAGCTGCTTCATCTGGTGCTGACCCTAAGGAATAATCTGGTCTAGTGCGAAAGAAATGCCTGGCTGTGTTGGGTTATTTCAATGTAGCATTTTCTGAAGGGATTTTCAAGGGTAATTTCATCTGTATATGGCTGCTATTGACTTAACTGTGTCCTCTCCAAATTCATAATTGAAGTCCGAATTCCAGCATAACTATATTTAGAGATAGGGCCTTTGGGAGGTAATTAAGTTTAAATGAGGTCCTAGGGCGTGGGCCTAATCTGATAGAATTGCTGGTCTTGTAAGAGGAAAACAGCCTCTCTTTCTCTGTGAGCATACGAAGAAAAGGCCCTGTGAGGACTTAGCAAGAAGCAGGCAGCCTGCAAGCCAGAAAGAACCTGACCAAAAGCTGACTCAGCTGGCACCTTGATCTTGGACATCCCAGCCTCTAGAGCTATGAGAAATAAATGTCTGTTGTTTAAGCCACTCAGTCTGTGATATTTTGTTATAGCAGCTGGAGAAGACTAATATAGTGACTTTCTTCAGAATCCAATCCTGAAGTCAGACGTGGCTCATGTGCCCTAAACAGGAGGCTTTTCTTTCCTAGTATACCCTTTGAGAGTTGTGTTACTGAAGAAAAGCTGAAGGAGGAAAACTTGAGATTATTTAAAGTGCATCCTTTCCTATTCCTTCCCCAGGCTTCTGTGTAGAGATGGTAATAACCAATAAAATAAATCTTGGAGCAGTGTTTTATCCTTAAAGGGCATAGTATTGGGGGTCACCTAAATCTGAGATCCAAACCCATGCAGCCTATTAGTATCTTTGTGACTCAAATGATCTTCTGAGCCTTGGTTTCCTCAGCTGCAAAGTACAGAAAATTGTACTGCTTAGGTTCAACAAGGTGTGGACAGCTGTATGAAACTATGATTTGCCAAAGAATTTATGATCTAATGCTAATAGACCAAGTGGGGAAACCCAGCAAGTCCTGTGTCTCTACATTCTCCCTGGACTCTCTGAGCATGTGTTCTTTCCTTCTGGGTATAAGGCAGGACCCTCTCTGGAATGGGTCTTATGACCCACAGTCAAACAAGGTAGGTCAGATATTGATGATTTCTTTATGGTCAGTTTTTACACAGATAGGGTGGAGGAAAAGTTAGAGTAATATTTTAAGGTTTTATGGCTGGCCTTGGAGAAAAGGGGTGCTGGTTTCTCTAACCCACCTTGGGGAAGAGGAATTCTAGTTTCTATGGCCAGCCTCAGAAGAGAATGGCACTGAGAGATAAGAGGGCAGAAGACAGAGAGAAAGTTTTGCTTCTGAGGCCATTTCTGAAGGCTTCATTTTGAGATATTGCTTTTAAAACCCCAACACTACCCTACATGCTTAATGAAGCGGTTGATTTCTATTCTGACCCAAGCCTGTTTTCTTTCCCCATACTGATACTAAACAGTTGCTCCATCTTCTGATCACACTTTGACTAGCTCTGCTCTAGGAGTCTGATGCTTGGGGGAGCCTCTTCTCTTTGTGTTAGAACACTTTATGGCGCTTTCATAGGCAATATGACACAATGTCAGGACAAATCAGTTTATTAACCTGATTTCACACTTTTTGTATCCCTGTCAAATGCAATAGCTTAGCATGCATATGGCTTCCAGCCTGCTTGAAGATGAGCATCTTGTATAGTTTAAATGATCCTGAGCTGGGAACTGTTGTTTCTCATCACCATCATCAGTGGAGATGGTGGCAGTATGTTCTCTCTGCCTTTTGGCATTTCTTAATCTTATTTTTGTGTCACGGATCCCTTTGGCAGACAGTGATATCTGCGGACCATTTCTCAGAATGTTATTTTTAATTGTATAAAATAAAACCTGTAAGTTAAGAAAGAAAACCAATTATACTGAAATACACTTATCAAAATATTATGACAGTAATATATATGCCCAATTATTAACACATCAAACAAGATATGGTAGCATGTCTAAGAGCTACTGTTAACTTGAAGAAGTGATGAACATAAGTAAAACTTTGACATCTATGGCAACTCAAGTGGGATCCCTCGACCAAAGTTACTGGGATCAGGTAACTTTGGTCCAAGTGTGGGTGTGACAGAAGATGAGCCTATAAAGGTTAGAGACGGCTGTGATGAACCTTCACTGATATACCAGAGGGATGGGATATTATTGGCAGAGAGGAGTCGTTGAAGTATTTTAATAGGAATGAAATAAACAGATTCCTGATTTCAGAATATTAACAGGGCTGGAATGTATTAAATGAATTATGATGTCAGGGAGGGGGAGATAACACAATGTTTCTCATTTATGATCAGGTTACGTACTGATAAACCCAAAATATTTTTAAGTAGAAAGTGTGTTTTTGGCATATGATATTTTCAATTTACAATGGGTTTATTTGGACATAGCCCATGGCAAATCAAGGAGCATGCTTTCACACCGTCATGAAGTCAAAAAGTTCTAAGTCAAACCATCTTCAGGCAGGGACCATCTATATGGACAATAGTTTTACCATCAGATGGAAAGACTGCATGGAGAAAATTATACCTACTTTTCCTACCCTAGTATTTCCTTTAATAGCCTAATGATCAGGTTCATCAGAGAGCTTATTAATTACGCAGAATACCAGATTCTTTCCTGCAAATGACAACCTCAGTAGGTCTGAGATTCAGAAGAAAATTCGTGATTTTTGAAACAGCTCCGTATGATTTTTATCTTCTACAAGTTGAAAAACTCTTCATAGGAAGGTTTGGCTGATCAGGTCTGACATTGCATGTGAGGGTATCAAAGCAAAAACTGATGTAGACTAAGTGTAATTAATTAAATTAAATTAATTAATTGTTCTTTCCTTTTCAACTTTTATTTTAGAATCAGGAAGTACCTGTGCAGGTTTGTTACAGAAGTGTATTGCATGATACTGAGGTTTGGATTATGATGGAACTCATTATCTTGGTAAAGAGCTAATTAACCAATAGGTAGTTTTTCAGCCCTTGCCCTCCTTGCCCTTGCCATCTTTTAAATGTGTCCTTTCTTTCATTCATAATATGCTAAGCCAACAAATAGTTTGAAGGACCATAAAAGAGATATAAGTTGGCTATGAGAGGGCAGTAAGAAACTCCAGCAGTGCTATAAAACATCACATGTAAGTCGTTACGGCAGTGTCACTGTATTTTCCAATTAGAAATAATAGTTATTATAAATTACAGTTTTTCACAGCCCTAAGTATTTACTTAACATGCACAAAAAAGTAAATTAAAATTCTCCAAAATAATGGCAGTAGAAATTATGGCAGCAAATGCAAAGACTGAAAAGTCAAGATAAACAAAATTAAATTCACCATTGAGGCTTTAATGTGTTTATTTTGTATATATATGTATCTGCTTATGAATATATGCATTTTAAAGTAGCTGTTATTTACTTTTCCTGAGAACCATTGTTTGAATTTTATAAGGAGAAATAAATAGGTGATTTTTTTAAAAATGTGAATATTTTATTTCTTTCAAGTTGTATTTTAGACACAGGGAGTACATATGCAGGTTTGTTAAGGGGGATAATGCACTTAGGTAATGAGCATCATACCCAACAGGTAGTTTTTCAACCCATTTCCCCTCACCCTAGTAGCTCCCAGTGTCTATTGTTGCCATCTTTCTGTCCATGTGTAGCCAGCGTTTAGTTCCCACATAAGTAAGAACATGCAGTATTTGGTTTTCTTTTTCTGTGTTAGTTCACTTCAGATAATGGCTTCCAGCTGTATCCATGTTGCTGCAAAAGAGATGATTTAGTTCTTTTTATGACTGCATAGTATTCCATCGTGCATACTTATACACTATTGGTGAGAATGTAAATTAATCCAGCCACTGTCGAGAGCAGTTTGGAGATTTCCCACTGACAGAATTGGAATTTCCAGTTGGTCAGCAGAGAAGTGATGCTAAATGAGTCAAGCCAACATGATAATGCCTAACTCTTAAGTTCCTTTGGTAGAAATGGCACCCTGTAGTCAGCAATGTTAGTTGATGATAGTCCGGGAAAACAGCAGGGCCTATGGAAGCCTCCTCTGGAGACTGGTCCTTTCTGATAGAACATTGCAGACCAGCCCCGGACTGTCACTCATGATTACCATCTTGTATGGGCTCCATCTCTCTCTCTCTCTCTCTCTCTCTCTCTCTCTCTCTCTCACACACACACACACACACACACACACGCACCCTGTATATATACTACTGAAGTAATTTAGAAGAAGTAAGTTACAGGCATTTTAGCAGTGGGGTTTTATAAAAACCTGATTACCATTTAGCACAAGCTGCATTAGAAATTTATCAGAAAAGTTGAATGAGGAGGTCAAGGCTTTGGGGAGTCACTGTGGGAATGATATGTGAAGACGTGTCAGCTGAAACCCTGGGAGTGGATGGGCTTTTCACAAAATTACTGTGTATGTATGGCATTAACATATCATACTTTTTCTTTCAAGAGTGTGCATAAAGAAGGAAGAACAGAGTTCTAAAAACTCAGAGTCTCCTTAATCCTGCTTAAGAGAGGTTTGTGATGCTAAGGACTGTCAAAGGTACTACTGGTTTTCTCCTGGAACCCCTGGCAGAGGAGAGCCTCAGTAGAGTGGTCTGGGGGAGTCAGATGCAAGGTTTAACAGTGAGTGGGAGAAAAGGTGCTGGGAGTACAGATACAGTATGGCTTTGAAAAAAGTGAGATGTGGAGGGAGAGTAGAAAAGAATCACCAGATAAAGTTACTGGAGATAGATGATATTAATTTGTTTTACTTTTTCCAATTACTTTTTTAGTGATCAGAGATGAATGAACAATCAGAGAAGAACAATTCCATTCAAGAGAGACACACAGATCATAGTTTTCCTGAGAAGAACTGTCAAATTGGACAGAAACAACTGGTATGGCACACAGATTTTATGATTCCATGCTACTGGGGAGTGCCCCCTCGAGGATCTCTGAGATGCCCATGGATGTGGGTGGGAAGGTGGGCCCAGGCAGGACCTCACAGGGAGGAGCTCTGCCGCCCAGGCTGATAGAGCTTTCCCTCCGCCCCACTGCTCACTGCAGTCTGCTCTCGCCTCACCTTTCTCCTCTCCACCTCCTGTGTACCCTGATTTTTAGCCCGGTGTTCTGTACAATAAAATTCTGCTTTTTGTGGAGAATATATACAAATGTTATTATTTAATGAAACTTTGTTATTATTATGTCATGTTATGGCTCTAAAACTGTATGTATTAACTCATCTAATCCTTATCACATCATACTATTGTTAACTCCATTTTACAAAGAGAGAAACTGGGGCCTAGAGACGTAGGAATTTGCTCAAGGCCCACCACTAGCACGTGGCAGAGCCAAGGCTTGAGCACAGGCAGGTGACCCTGGGTCTCTGTTGTTAACCTCTTGCTGTGCTACTTAGAATAGTAATCGATGGTACTAAGTTGTATATATATGTCATAACCATACCTAATGCAGAACAGTTTAAGATTAAGTTTATGAAACAAACCCATATACACCAAGATGAAATTTAAAAGAAACATTATATTATTTTAGACTTACTAGACTCTTATTAAACTAAATACACTGCAGAAAAGCCCATGATATTCTGTTACTAATTTGTTACATTGAAATTCCTACATTGAAAGGTTCCCTTTTGTTTCCACGTGGAGTATTTCATGTATATGTCAGCCTATATGTTTTTGTGCTTCTAGATTATTTTCTTCTACAATCCTTCAAAAGATCATTTTCTTCCCTCATGACATGTGCTACATGTTCACAATAAGTTATTAGTACAATATTCAATTGAAGCATTTTGTTGTTTGTCTTCCAGCTCAGGCTCCATTTAATTTCTAATTGTCTTTCAGCTCAGGCCCCATCTAATTTCTAATTACAGTGGCTCACACCTGTAATCCCAGCACTTTGGGAGCCCAAGGCAGATGGTGGATCTCTTGAGCCCAGGAATTCAAGGCCAGCCTGGGCAACACGGTGAAACCCCATCTCTGCTGTATATGTACATAACAATTAGCCGAGCATGGTGGTGCGTGCCTGTAGTCCCACCTACATGGGAGGCTGAGGTGGGAGGATCACTTGAGCCCTGGGGATTGGGCTGCAGTGAGCCATGATAACGCCGTAGCACTCCAGCCTGGGTGACAGAGTGAGACCCTATCTCAAAAAAAATAAAAAAAGAAAGGAAAATAAAACCTACAGAGACTTTTGAAAATGTCCCCCTATGCCCTAGAAAGTTATCCTAGCAATATTTCTCTTGTTCCAATCTGGCTTTGACTGAAAGTCAATGCTTCAGGTGGCTGAGTTCTGACCTGGAGCCCCCTGTAGAGGCCAGTCCCGGGTAGGGAGTAGCTCCGAAATGCATCCCAGGGCACTGAAGGGGAGTGCTGGATCTCCTTTGGGTTCTCACTGCGGTTTGAGACACTACATGGGCTTCTTTAGCTAACAGCTGAGGAAGGGCCTCTACTCCTTTGTCCTTACCCACATCAAATGCTAATTCTGATGTGCATCCCCATCAAATTTGGAAAGCTGAGTGGCATTTTGCAGTTTTAAAAAGATTTCTTCTATTCCCCTTGATTGTTTTTTACATTTTTATTTTATGAGTGTTATACTATTTCTTTATTCAGAAAGAATGGCCCAACTTGAGAAAATTTACACCATCTTTTGAAACTTAATTAGATTAAACCATTTACTTCTTTGTGTAAAACATATATACTTTCATGCCACTGTGGTGAAAGTTACCGAAAGTTCATTTTGGGGAAATGTAAAACAGATAAAACTATCTGGTTCTTACAACTAATACATTTTATTTGTTTAATAGCAACAAATAGAGCGGCAGTTAAAATGCTTGGCATTTCAAAACCCTGGACCACAGGTAGCAGACTTTAATCCTGAAACAAGGCAGCAGAAAAAGAAAGCCCGGGTGTCAAAGATGAATGAATATTTTTCTACAAAATACAAGTAAGATTCTGACGTATTATATTTGATCTATGGGATTATGAAATGCATGAATTCTCCTTGACAAAGCAATTAAAGATTCCCTCTTTTTATTATTTATTATTTTAAAATATCTCTTCTAAAATATAATAGTACCCATGTGTCTGGACGTTAGCAAACTTAAGAAACAGAAAAATATTCTATAATCCCGAATTAGGAATCGATTTTTTTAAAAGGCTTCAATAGCCCTGTAATAGAGTAATGGCTTTAGTAGGAAAGATGATTTAAAAGTAACAAAAATGTATCATTAGAAGGATAAATAATATAACCATGGGAATGAACTCAGGATATTAAATGGGCACAGGACTATCATCAAGCACAATGATTGTTAGTGCCTCGTAAGTATAAACTAAGTAAACTGGCTGGGCGCGGTGGCTCACACCTGTAATTCCAGCACTTTGGGAGGCCAAAGTGGGTGGATCACTAGGTCAGGAGATCGAGACCATCCTGGCTAACACGGTGAAACCCCGTCTCTACTAAAAATACAAAAAATTAGCTGGGCATGGTGGCACACGCCTCTAGTCCCAGCTACTTGGGAGGGTGAGGCAGGTGAATCGCTTGAACCCAGGAGGCAGAGCTTGCAGTGAGTCGAAACCGTGCCACTGCACTCCAGCCTGGGCAACAGAGCAAGACTCCATCTCAAAATATATATAAATAAATAAATAAATAAATAAATAAATAAATAAATTAAATAAAGTAAGCAAACTATAAAGGAAAATGATAAATTTGACTATATTAAAATTAATATGCCCATTAAAAACTCCGTAAAAACAGTGAAAGACACACCATAAAGTAGAAGTTATTAATAATTTAAAAAGTCAGCATCCATAATATATGAAGAATCTTACAAGTCGATAAGAAAAGTATAAATATCCTAACAGAAAAATTAATAAAATGATAAACAGACATTTCGTAGAGGAAACAACAAATAAACATTCAGAATACCAAACCTCATCAGCACATACAGAGAAGTGCCATACTCCCCAGGGATTCAAAATTTAGTCTGTTGACATCAGAGCTGATGAAGCTTTGAGATATGAATTAAGTGTAAAAAGGTACAACCACTATTTAAAAACAGCTCGGTGTTACCTATGTGCCTTATGACCTAACATCTTCACTCCTGAGTATATATTAATATCTTGGAAAAAGTCTAATACATGTATAGGGAGATATGTTTAAGAAGTTTCATGGCATCACTGAAATAGCAAAGGAAATAAACTGTTAATAATCCAAATGTCCATCAACAGTGGAAAAGACAAATAACTTTTGGTATATTTATACAGTGGAATACATATAGAAGTGAAAATATTTGAACAGCTACATGTACCATCATGGAAGAATCTCAACTCATGATCAGACTAACAAAGCAAATTACAAAAGGAAAATCACACTATGTTTAGGGATACCTACATGTGTGTTATAACTAAGAGCAAAACAAGGAAGTGACTTTATATATATATATATATATATATATATATATAATTTTTTTATTATACTTTAAGTTCTAGGATACATGTGCACAACATGCAGGTTTGCTGCATATGTATACAAGTGCCATGTTGGTGTGCTGCACTCATTAACTCGTCATTTACATTAGGTATATCTCCTAATGCTATCCCTCCCCACTCCCCCAGCTCCACAACAGGCCCCGGTGTGTGATGTTCCCCTTCCTGTGTCCAAGTGTTCTCATTGTTCAATTCCCATCTATGAGTGAGAATATGCGGTGTTTGGTTTTTTGTCCTTGCGATAGTTTGCTGAGAATGATGGTTTCTAGCTTCATCCATGTCCCTACAAAGGACATGAACTCATTATTTTTTATGGCTGCATAGTATTCCATGGTGTATATGTGCCACATTTTCTTAATCCAGTCTATCATTGTTGGACATTTGGGTTGGTTCCAAGTCTTTCCTATTGTGAGTAGTGCCACAATAAACATATGTGTGCTTGTGTCTTTATAGCAGCATGATTTATATTCCTTTGGGTATATACCCAGTAATGAGATGGCTGGGTCAAATGGTATTTCTAGTTCTAGATCCCTGAGGAATCACTACACTGTCTTCCACAATGGTTGAACTAGTTTACACTCCCACCAACAGTGTAAAAGTGTTCCTGTTTCTCCACATCCTCCCCAGCACCTGTTGTTTCCTGGCTTTTTAATGATGGCCATTCTAACTGGTGTGAGATGATATCTCATTGTGGTTTTGATTTGCATTTCTCTGATGGCCAGTGATAATGAGCATTTTTTCATGTGTCTGTTGGCTGCATAAATGTCTTCTTTTGAGAAGTGTCAGTTCCTATCCTTTGCCCACTTTTTGATGGGGTTGTTTGTTTTTTTCTTGTAAATTTGTTTGAGTTCTTTGTAGATTCTGGATATTAGCCCTTTGTCAGATGAGTAGATTGCAAAAATTTTCTCCCATTCTGTAGGTTGCGTGTTCACTCTGATGGTAGTTTCTTTTGCTGTGCAGAAGCTCTTTAGTTTAATGAGATCCCGTTTGTCAATTTTGGCTTTTGTTGCCATTGCTTTTGGTGTTTTAGACATGAAGTTCTTGCCCATGCCTATGTCCTGAATGGTATTGCCTAGGTTTTCTTCTAGGGTTTTTATGGTTTTAGGTCTCACATTTAAGTCTTTAATCCATCTTGAATTAATTTTTGTATAAGGTGTAAGGAAGGGATCCAGTTTCAGCTTTCTACATATGGCTAGCCAGTTTTCCCAGCACCATTTGTTAAATAGGGAATCCTCCCTGACTCATTTTATGAGGCCAGTATCATCCTGATATCAAAGCCTGGCTGAGACACAACCAAAAAAGAGAATTTTAGACCAATATCCCTGATGAACATCGATGCAAAAATCCTCAATAAAATACTGGCAAACCGAATCCAGCAGCATATCAAAAAGTTTATCCACCATGATCAAGTGGGCTTCATCCCTGGGATGCAAGGCTGGTTCAACATACGCAAATCAATAAACGTAATCCGGCATATAAACAGAACCAAAGACAAAAACCACATGATTATCTCCATTGATGCAGAAAAGGCCTTTGGAAGTGACTTTTATAACATCAAGGTACAGTTCCTTTTTGAGGGGAGGGTAGAGGTATGCAATGGGTGGGGATTGAAGAGGACTTCACAGCTTTAACACTCTTGTTAAGCTGGACAGTGGGCACACAGAAGTTTGTTTTATTCTTCTTTATCTATGCGTATAGTGTATATATTTTTCATGCCTTGATGTGTATAAGTCAGGATTTTACCAAAAAAAAAAAAAAAAAGCGTCAAATGGGCAGGAAACCATAAAACCTTACCAACACAGGAGAATATTTGAGTTAAGGCAAAGGGAGGACAGAATCTGACCTGTGCTATAGGTTGATTTCGGGACCATCTACTCCATCATTCTTATAATAGATTTAAAATATCCTTTTCTGCTAAATTTCCTGGGGGTGCTTAGGAAGAGTTTCATTCTACAGATAAAGCACTTCAAATGCGAATTTTCATTAGAAGGCATTCTTGCTAAAGCATGATCATCAGGCAGCAAGTACACATAATGACTAATCCTTTCCCTTCCCTGCATTCTTAGGAAAAGGAACAGTATGGAACGATATTACTTAGCTGAACAGAAGGAGAGGAGATATTGTGCCTGCTTAGGGACAAAGCGTGCAGGAGTATTATACGTAATTTTGCCATACTAGCTTAGGACCAGCAGCCTTTTGGACTTCAGTGGTAACAACGGCTATAAGCTGTACAGAGGTATTTTTTGTTATTCTCAGGTTTTGAAGCAACTCAGTTTTGAAGGATTTGTTTCAAAATGGTTGGGTTTGAGAAGGTGGTAGGATTCCTGTGAAAGTCCTTTGTCCCTGGCCATGTTATAGAGGCTGACAGAGACAGTCTGGACTCTGAGCTATCCTCTGGGACAGAGCATGTCACCTTCACTCCGAGCTTACAATGTATGATCCTCCATTCTTGGTCACCTCCTTTCTCCCTCCACACTGGGTAAAAAGCAGAATTGGAAAGGAACAGAAGAAATGGCACTTGGAGACTGTTAGCAAAGGTGCTTTTCTTTCTTCAAATGATTATGGTGTAATAACTGACAGTTCTAATTTTAGGTAACAAAAATGTGGTAGTTGCATTTGGCATAGTGCTTTTAAGAAAAAAAATTTGTTAGGGAAAAAGCCATCAAGAATGATAATATTTTAAAGAAAACTTCAGGGCATTTGTAGGAGGAAGCTTTAGTTAGCTATTCCTCATAATTTTCTTAGGTAGATTGCTGCATTTCCCAGCAATGGTGGAAAAATGAAGTGTTACTCTAGATGACAAGCCTGGCTGCACTGGAAGTTGTTTGATCTCATATTGACTGAATTTCCCATGACGTCACTGCCATGCAATATTCTGGAGTGTTTCTGGTAATCCCTGGAGTTCTGGTCCAGAGTACCAATGTTTCTGGTAATCTCTGGAGTTCTGGCTCAGGGTAAAATGGTCATGTGTATGATGTTGATTGTACACTAATTTATTCTCAATGTTGAGAATGATTGCACTGTCATGTTAATGTCGTGGTTTTCCTTTGTAGAGTAATAAGGAAGTACGATAAAAGTGGCAGGCTCATCTGTAATGACGCTGACCTGTGTGATTGTCTAGAGAAGAACTGCCTAGGCTGCTTCTATCCATGCCCCAAGTGTAACTCTAACAAATGTGGGCCCGAGTGTCGCTGCAACCGACGGTGGGTTTACGATGCCATCGTCACCGAGTCTGGAGAGGTCATCAGCACGTTGCCATTTAATGTTCCTGACTAGGTGCTCTTGCATATGGCCTGATTTGTTTCTTCTTCTTACACATTTAAGTCGACTTGTTTCTCTTGGGTGAATTTTAGGGCTTGGGGGAAATATTGAGAAAACATACTGAAGACTCATGTTCTGTCAAGCCCCAGAACAATGTAGAATCGGCAATAATTCTGTAACCTTCTTAACTGTGTCAACAATTTTCAAGTTCCTTAACATGCAACCAAAGAATGTAACAATGGAGGGATCAGCATTTTTCATCAGCACCCTCATCTCTATTCTGCCTTCAAATTAAAACTCTCTTCCCTCTTTGCTGATATCTGAGAAAATGTAGCTTTAAGATTTTCAAAACTCTGTAGCTGAGAGCTTTTCTTGCATAGAACATAGAATCTTAAATTTATAACATCTAGTTATCCTTAGAATCTTATACATCACTAGCTGTGAATCAGAATTGCCATTTGGATTAAAAAAAAACTGTGACTTTGCACTGTGTACCCGTAGCCTCATTTTTTTATTGTTCATGTTTTAATAACATTGAAATGAAATTTGGTAATACTTGGTAGTGTTTTTAATCATTAAAATTTGTATTGCACTTGTAAAATTGAGAAGTTAGGAATTTAATATCCTAAAAGCCAGGAGTTTGCATAATTTTGATTTCAGAGGCGGTATTTCAGGATTTTTTTTCATAGAGAGGAAACAAGTTATACAAAAATGATTTTCTGCATGTTTGCTAATTGAGTGTGTTGATAAGCAATTGACTAGATAAATGATGTGGTCTTTTCAATTTTGATACATTATCAGAGCTATAAAAAATTGAATTCAGCTTTCTTTGAATTCATTTTTTTATGACACTCTCTTTTTAACCCTAAGTCAGTGGTTCTCATTAATGAGAATTGCCTGGAGGACTTGTCAAAACATAGATTTTTGTGGCCCCACACTCAGAATCTGGGACAGGGCTCAACCATCTGTTCCACTTTCCCAGGTGATGTTGATGCTGCTGATGTGGGGACCACACTTTGAGAACCACTTCTCTAAATTATTTTGGATACATAATGTAAGAAAGTATTTAAACCTCATTGACTATGATACTGCCACTGCACGAAGCTGGAAGTATTTAAATAAAGTAATGTAATAAAAATTTAAAAGTAAATAGGAGCATTTAAGTTTTAAAACAAATTTGAAATAGTATAAATAGAGGGTTTTTTGTTGCTGTTGTTCTTTTTCTTTTTTTTTAGACGGAGTTTCCCTGTGTCACCCAGGCTGCAGTGCAGTAGCACAATATCGGTTCACCACAACCCCCTCCTCTGTGGCTCAAGCCATTCTCGTGCCTCAGCCTCTCAAGTGGCTGGGATTATAGGCTTGCACCACCACGCCCGGTTAATTTTTGTATTTTTATTAGAGATGGAGTTTCACCATGTTTGCCAGGCTGGTCTCAAACTCCTGACCTCAAGTGATCAGCCTGCCTCACCTCTCAAATTGCTGGGATTAGAGGTGTGAGCAACCATGACCGGCCTTTTATAAATAGAGTTTTCAGGATTTATTTTTCCTTCATAATCAGTTTTTAACAATCACTTCTGCACAATCTACTTGTGCCAGGGAACGTTTCTGACAATTCTGGATTTGGTGCTTGACGTATGTTTTAGGACTAAAATAAGAAAAGTCCTAAAAGTAATGGTGTGACTACAGTATGCCTGTCCACAGAGCAAGAGAACTTACATTCTTCTGCATCATTCTCCATAGAATTTACTGGGATTTCCAGATTTCACTTACTTTTGTTGAGCATACACCGTGAACTAAACATTGTGTTAACATGGTAATGAATTGCATTTCCTTTAACCATCACAGCCCAGTAAGGAAGACGTAAAATCAAATTACCCAAATCACATTCTTTGAAATGCTCACCAGGAATGTGCAGCCCGGAAACCAGTAAAAACAAGCAGGGCCTTTTTCAATTTATATCTTGTTTTATTTTTGAGAATAATTATTATTTTGTAATTGGCAGACCAAATGCATTTATTACTTCTTCGTTTTAGAATCATACAATCTTAGAGCCAAAAAGAGCCTTGCAGCTCATCCATATAGTGAATCAGTCGAAAAATACTAACAGAGAGGCTGCTCTGTGACAGGCAGCAGGCTAGGTGCAGGGGATCAGGAAGTGAACAAAATCTGCCGGGCTCCTGTCTTCATGGGGTTTATGGACTAAGGCCAAACTCTTTTTGTTTTTTGTTGTTTTTGTACCTTTGCAACTGAGGAGATTTAGACCCAGTGAGATTAAATGACTCAGGTAAGGACACACAGAAGAACTAGCAGCCCTGGTGTTTTGAACACTAAGGCTAGGTCAGAGTTCTTTCAGTGATGCCACATGTTTCCTATACTGCGCTCATTAAGTGCTTTTAATATAATAAACATTCCTAAGACCCATCCCAAACCTCAGGAATCAGAACCTATAGGAATGAGACCTGGGATTCCATAATTTTAAACAAGCATGGCAGTTAAGTCTCATGATCTGATACATCTGAGAAACACTGCCCTATATCATCAGTTGTCCAATTTTCCTGCTAAAAAATAATCCTAGGCAAATTAGCATTAAAGCCTCCTTCCTTTCTGTCTCCTCTTGTCACTCAGTCTTAAGGAATCTGGTTTAAAATGATCTGGCTTAAAAAGTGTGTTGAAAAATTATATTGGTAAATTTTCCAAGTAAGACAAAAAATAAAGTAAAAATCTGCATAATTAACTAAGCAGACACCTAATACTCCTATTATGGAAGCCTAGTAAAGCATTTGATGAAGTACACTTTTAGAAATCAGGTTATTTCATCTTGATGTAATGCCATTTCAATGTATTTTTAAAAAGTCTCTTGCAATAAATAATTATTACGAAAATAAATTTATGTGAGTTGTCCGAAACTTATTTTGCAAGTGTCTAATTTTTATTACAAAGTGAATAAAGCTCTTTAGCTATTTGAACTAAATTCAGATTAATAAGGAATGCAGCTGTACTATCTGATTACATTACCCAAGGAAATTGTCTTGTCAGTGTGATAGGACTTTTTTCTGCTTGGCTATCTTTCAATGCTGATAGCATGTCTTCATGAATATGTATAAAATGGAAGGAAACCTATTTTACAAAAGGTTATTTAAATTAAACCAGTACATACTGAAGGATTTAGACAAATTATCCTGTGCCCATTTATGCAAGGATTTTGGTCTAGAATGCCATATCACGTCAATTTGTGTGACAACTTTGAGTGTAATTTGTAAGAGTTAAAGAATATCTGTACACTGTCTTAGATAATCCTTCTGTACCTCCCCTTCCAGCTACCACTATCCAAGACACAACATCTTGGATCCATTGCAGGTATAGACATTGGGATGCTAACTCACAGAAAAATCATTTAACCTCTGTTTTTATAAAAGTGAACAATGCCATTTTGGATAGTCTGTGGATGTCATAGATGGTAGTTATGTAATGAATGCTTTGGACATTTTTAAACATTTACACATGCAAGGCTTCAATGTTTGGCCATACAGGGACGTTTATTACTTAAGTCCAGAAGGTGACTTTTACATGGACAGCTGTACAAAGCCAATTATGCCCCCTAGAGTTGTACAGCAAAATGGTCCTGCAGAAAGTTGCCATTGGATGTGCGGATTTCTTTTCCAGCATTTATTGACATTTCCTATGTGTTAGACATCGTGTGCTTTAGGTTGGTTCATATTATTGTATAAAATACTTTTTAAAAATCCCTATGTGTCCTCTCTCTTCTGTCTACT
The DNA here is from genome assembly GCF_006542625.1 of Nomascus leucogenys. Classification (NCBI taxonomy): domain Eukaryota; kingdom Metazoa; phylum Chordata; class Mammalia; order Primates; family Hylobatidae; genus Nomascus; species Nomascus leucogenys. The sequence continues at coordinate 124,050,475 of NC_044382.1, forward strand.
TTTTCTTTTTTCCTTCATTCTCTCTGATGTCTGCAACAGCAGAAGATAGTTTGAGGTTACTTAGGACAATAGTCCATATGTATGATTTAACATACACAGTTTTTGTACTACTTTTTCCTTTTCAGAACCTATATTTTAATCCTGGACTTAGAATATTCTTTTTAAAGTTCATAGGTTCCTAAAATTCTGTATTTTTCTTTACTCTGTGGAAGGGAAATGACTCTCATTACTATTTATGTCTAATAAACAATGTATTACTTAAGATGCATATGCAATTTGAAAAATGTTTCTTTTGTGTTTATAATCTGCAGTTTTAACAGGTTATTTTTTCCTCAGTATTGTATGGTTGTTTGTGTATTGTTTTTAAGTTGGCCAAAGCTTATGTCAGATACAATAAATTCAGCGAGATCAGTGACTGAGTTTAATTGCTTTTCCTTCAATAGTGCATTCAATAGCATAGTGCACTTAATAGATACACTACTTAGTGACCCATTATTCATTTATTCATTCATTTACCAAGCACCTCTTATATCCCAGACACTTTACTAGGTGCTAAGGATACAATGGGTAAGAGACCACACTCAAACACGGTCTCTGCTCTTATGGACTTTACAGAATAGTCATGGGGGGAGAGAGAGATGGAATAATAATGTCACGACACAAATGAGTGTGAAAAGAGTAATGGGTGAGAGGAGTTATTAAGGACATCTTTACATCGTCTGGGTGGTCACAGAAGTCTTCCCTAAAGGAGTGATCACAGTTCTGGGGCTTGAAAAGTGAGAAAAAAATCGCAGAGAAGAAGATGCGGTTGGGGGAGAATGTTTTTGGCAGAGTAAAGAGCATGTTGAAGGGTCTGTGGCAGGAAAGGGTAGAGCATGTTCCAGACAGTAAAAGAAGCCTGGATGGGTGGAGGGGAAAGCATGAGAAGCCTCTGCAGAGCAGAGAGTATTCATATCAGGGGAGGCCTTTTAGGCACATTAAAGAAGTTGAAGCCAAGCGTGGTGGCTCACACCTGTAATCCCAGCACTTTGGGATGCCGAGGTGGGAGGATCACTTGAGCCCAGAATTTTGAGACCATTCGGGGCAACATAGCAAGACCTTGTCTGTACTAAAAATAAAACTAAAAAAAATGACTGGGCCTGGTGGTACGTGCCTGTAGTCCCAGGTGCTCGGGAGGCTGAGTTGGGAAGATCGCTTGAGCCCAGGAGGTCAAGGCTGCAGTGTGTCATGTTTGTGCCACTGTACCCCAGCCTGGGCAACAGAGTGACAACTGGTGTAAAAAATAAAAAAGAAAAGAAAAGAAATTTGTTAGATGTCCAAAAAACAACATGAAACCGTTGAAGTGCTTGAAGCCAGGGGGGTGGGAGTGGATGACACAATCATACCTGCATTTATAAAAGACCACACTGGCTGCAGTGAGGAAAACAAACAAAAGGACTTTGTGATGGAAGAGATACGTGGGGTGAGGAAGACGGAAGCCACAGGAGTCTCCCACTTTCTTGGTTTCCATCGACAAACAGATGGTATGGCCAATCACTGAATACTGGAACAGGGAACACTGGAAAAGGACTAGGGTTGAGGAATGTTCATGTGTGCAATTGCTGGTTCATATGTTATATGTTTAGTTTTGTAGGAAACTGCCAAAATGTTTTCCAGAGTGTCTGTAGCCTTTTGCATTCCCACCAGCAATGTATGAGGGATCCACTTTGTCTAATCCTCACCAGCAATTAGTAGTGTTACTATTTTTTATTTTAACCATTTAGATGGGTAAGTCACGATATCTCATTGTGTTCTTAATTTGCATTTCCCTAATGGCTGATATTTTCATGTGTTTATTTGCTATCTGTATGTAATCCTAAAGAAATGTTTCTTCATATCTTTTGCCTATTTTCTAACCAGATTATTTGATTTTTTAATACTGTGTTCTGAGAATTTTTTATATATTCTAGCTGTAAGTTCTTTGTCAGATACGTGTTTGCAAATATTTTTCTCTCTACAGCTTGTTTTCATCCTCCTAATAAGGTCTTTCACAGAGCGATAGTTTTAATTCTAGTGAAGTTCAATTTATAAATTTTTGTCTTTTACAGATTGTGCTTTTGGTGTTATGTCTAAGAACTCTTATCCAACCGCTTTTTACCAAAGATTTTCTCCTATATTATCTTCTAAAGGTTTTATGTGATCCATTTTGAGTTAATTTTTGTATGACATGTGAGATGTGAGGTTTAGGTCGAGTTTCCTTTTTGCCTGTGGATATCCAACTGTTTTTCGGCACCATTTGTTGAAAAGACTATCCTTCCTCCACTGAATTGCTTTTGCACTGTTGTAAGAAGTCTGTTGCCCATACTTGTGCTGGGCTATTTCTGGGTTCTCTAGGCTGTTACACTGATCTATGCATCTATTCATCTGACAATACCACATAGTCTTTGTGATGGCAGATATATAAAACAGTTGTCTCTTGAACAGTACACAGGTGAGGGATACCAATGCATATTTTGTATGTTATATATTTACAGACTGCATTCTTACAATAAAGTAAGCTAAAGAAAAGAAAATGTTAAGAAAATCATCATGAAGGGGAAATATATTTACTATTCATTAAATGGAAGTGGATCATCATAACGATCTTCATCCTTGTCTTCTTCACACTGAGTAGGCTGAGAAGGAGGATGAAGAGAAGGGGTTGGTTTTGCTGTCTCAGGGACGGCTGAGGCAGAAGGAAATCTGAGTATATGTGGACCCAGGCAGTTCAAACCAAATAATTCCCCCCATTTTGTTTTTCTTTTAAACATCATTTTAACTACTACAGTTCATTTACTTTTCCATATACATTTTAGATTAATCTTGTCTATACCCACAAAAAAATCTTGCTAGCATTTTAATAGGAACGTGTTAAATCTGCGTATCAATTTGAGAAGAATTGACATTTCTATTACCTTGAGTCTTTGTTGAAGTCTCTTATTAGTTTTAGAAGGCTGTTCATAGATTTAAAAAAAAATCTTCATAAATTGTTTTGGAATTTTCTATGTAGATGGAATTTGTCATCTGCAAATAGGGACGGTTTTATTTCTTCCTTTCTAATGTGTATGCATTTTCTGTCCATTTCTTTCATTATTACTCTGGCGAGACCTCCCATTACTCTCATAGCAGTAGTGAGAGCAAACGGCCTTACCTTGTTCTTGATCTTAGGGATCTCATTTAAAACATTTTTTGCTACTTTCTTCTAGCATCCAGTGTTTCTGAAGAGAAACCTGTCCTTTGAATTGTTTTTTTCCCAGAAGTAATGCATTGTTTCTCTCTGGTTGCTTTAAAAAATTTGCTTTTCAGCTTTCAGAGGTTGAGTTATGATGTGTGTTGGTGAGTATGTGTTCCGTTGTTGGGGTACCTCCTTACAGCCTGGCCAAGGTGGAAGTCCAGGTTCCCTATTCAGCTTTTGCTGGTGGGAGTGAGGGCACAGTTTTCTTCTGTGATTGTTGGTGGAATAGAGGGGTTATTGTTTAAAACCTTTCTGTCTTGCTGGGCTGCCTATTTCTTGGTTCTTTGGCTACAGAGACAAAGGTTTTGGGAGCTTTTTCCATCTGTGCCCAGTGGCATTTCTGGATTGCTGACATCTCCATTACCCAGTCTTCATACACCCAGAAATGTATGAAGTAAAAGAAAGTAAAAAGAAACCCAGGGTACTTACTGCTCTGTCCTTCCTCATGTCCCAGGTCCCTAGCCAGTCTGCCTCCTCTCTGCCTTTCAGAGTCATCTTATATTTGTTTTATTCTTAATGTCCAGAGTTTGTAACTGTATGTAGTGAGAAGAATAGAAAAAAAGCATGTCTACTCCATTTTTCTGCAAATGAAAGTCCTTGTTGGGCTTTAATGTCAAGGTGATGCTTGCCACATAAAAGGAGATGGTGACCATTTTCTTTTCTCTACAAGTCTTTGTTTCAGGTGAAACTATTCATCCTCACATGCTTATTGGAACTTGCCGGTGAGGCCAGTTGGACCTGAAGGGATTTTTTGTTGTTGTTGTTTTCTTTCTCTCTCTCTCTTTTTTTTAATAGGAAGGTTTTCAATAATATATTCGTTTTTAAAGCAGTTATATTCTGTTTTCTTCTGTTTTTCTTATGTATTACGTATTACATATATATGTTTCTATAAGTTATCTTTTTTATATAAGTTTTCAAATTTGTGAACATAAAGTTGTAGAAAATATATACATTGTCATTTTTAAATATCAACCGTTTTCCCCAAATTTTATTTATAAGTTATGGAAAGGACAGTACTAACCAGCATTCTTTCAGTAAATTATTTTCCCCCCTTAGTTAGCCAGAGTTGGTCAGAGTTGGATTCTCTTATTTATAAACAAAACACCCTAGCTAATGCATTTATTGTCCAGAAAATGGAGAGACATGTATAGTGTAGTTGCAGCAAATTGCTTTTCAATAAATTTCCACAAAAAATCTATTCCTTCTGCTTTCTGAGAGATACCTAGAGCCTGATTTAAGAGGTGTAAGGTAAGGCCCTCCCGTTTCTTTTCGACACGCTGCTAACAATTGTGTTCGCAGCAATAGGAACTGAAAAGTGTCCATACAACTCATAAAATGTTCCCACTTCAATAGAACAGAAATTACTTTGCTTTTCAAGAGTTACTACAAAAAGTCCTAGAGAAAGAAAAAAGAAAAAACAAAAATAAAAACCCAAAAAATTCCTAGAGATTGAGAGGAAGGAACGCTTTTTCAGTCGCTTCACATTTAGAATCCCATTCTAGCTTTGAATTTTCCAAACAGTACTTGGCATATAGTAGCACTAAATATGTGACTTCTATGATTTTTGCATGTATTCTTGAATGATGAGGGTTATTTGCATTTTGTAATTTTTAATCATCCATTTTCCTAAAAGCGAGCTACAAAAGAAATACATGCATGGTTTTGGCTCCCTCTGCTGGTCATTTATATGTACTTTAGGTTTTACACGGAACAAAATCAAAACCACTATTTTTCAAATGGATTTGGAATTTTTTCAAAAAGATTATTTAAGGCTGGGTACCATAAGATTTTTATCTTTTCTTTGGAATAATAGATGATTTTCTCAAGTTTTTGTTGCTTTTTTAAAAAGTCAGGGTCTCACTTTGTTGCCCAGGCTGGAATGCACAATCAGCTCACTGTAACCTCAAATTCCTGGGCTCAAATGATCCTCCCGCTTTAGCCTGCTCAGTAGCTGGGACTACAGGTGAGAGCAACCACGCCCGGTTACCTTTTACTTTTATTTAACTTTTTAAGATCAGGGCTTGAGCGCTATGTTGCCCAGGCTGGTCTGTAATGCCTGGCCACAAGTGATCCTCCTGCCTCAGTCTCCCAAAGCCCTGGGATTACAGGTGTGAGCCACCACGCCTGGCACTATTTAAACTTTTCAATTTAATTTTTCAAATTTGTACTTTAAAAAACTTTAACATTATAACTGTTATAACATTATAACTTTAAAAAAGGATACATTTGGCACAATAAATAAAGTTTAGAAAATGTTTCACATAAAAGGCCTGACTCCTGCTATGTCTCTTTCTCAAGCTGTCTGTGGTGAAGGTACCCAGTTATACAGACTGATGCCATTCCATATTACCATAACAATTCCTCCTTCAGTCCAGTCAATTCCTTGGTCATTCTCCAAAGCAGCTGTTTAAACGTTTGGCCTCTTTAACTCCCGACTTCTTTATCCTCTCCTCAATGTTGCTGTTTTCTTGGAAATGATAGAGACCATCCAATTCAAAACTTTGACATTCTGATTCTTTCTCCTGCCATCAATCCTAGTAAGAATCTCATCCATACCTCTTTTTTGCCTCCACTCTTGTAGTTTCAGTGAAACAAGTTTCTCTCCTGTTAAAGGACAGTCAGTTGGGATGGATTCCTTTTCCCTGAGTTCTTTAGAAACAGCACTGTATCAAACATTATCATCTCTCTCTTTTCTATATCTTTGTTGGCTTTTAATGATCATTTGATCATACACTTATTGTTTATGTCAGCTGGGATCTTTCAACTGCAAGCAGCTCTGGCTAATTTAAGCAAAAAAAAAAAGGGAGGGGGCCACTAGATCTAAGAAAATGCAGAAAAGGTTGGCCTCGGGAAGAAAAGGCACCAGGCCAGTTTTATGAGCTGGGTAGCCACACATCATGAACCAGGGACCAACCATCAGAAACTTTGCTGAGCTGGGGGAGAGAGCTGAACTGTCAGATGTCAGACTAGTTAAAACAAGCCAAATATGAAAGAGGTAAGGGTGTAATCACTTACTGTGATGGTATATGCAAGAATCTAAAAGGAGATTGCTGTGAGATTTAATGAGATAATGCTTGTAAAGCATCAGAAACAATCCTGGGTACACAGCAAACATAACTTGATAAATGATGGCTATCATTATGTATTCAGAGCATCCACAGTGCCCTGTACTCAGATGAATCATGACACTTTTTCACTTCACTTTTGTTTTGTGGCCTCATACTGATGTGTAAGTTCCTTAGAAGCTTAGAAGAAGGGATTGTGTTTTTTAAGCGCAAGATCCCTAGCACAGAGCTTGGCACAAGGTAGATATTCAATAAATGCATGCTGGATAATGGTAAGAGCCAACATGGATTACATGTTAAGGGCATATGCAAGTAAAGTAAAATAGGCGTGGTTACAAAAGGTCCTCTGGGCATCCTAAATAGTAGCATAAATTATTTACATAAAAATATTTGATTATTAACAGGCATGGAGGTGCATGCCTGTAATCCCAGCTACTGGGGAGGCTTAGGCAGGCAGACTCCCTGAGCCTAGGAGTTTGAGACCGGCCTGGGCAACATAGTCAGGCCCCCATCTCAACCATCTCATCTTGGTTATCATTTTTACTTTTCCATATACTGACTCCTTGTCAGTTTCACATACTGACTCTCAAATAGAATTCCAGAGTTTGTCAGACAAAAACTTTTCCTTTCCTTTGTTGTCCTATGATCACCACCACCAGCATCATCATCGCCAACACAATTGTCTTCAAGTACTTTAAGCAATCATTGAATAATAATCTTCTTGGTTAGTTTGTCCAGCAAGAAATCCCTGTTGCACGTTAGATTCCTAGGAAGCAGAATCTGAGATGAGATTCACATGCAGGAAGTTGAGTGTTGTTGAGTTGAATGCTTAGTAGGGATAGAAAGGAAGCAGGGTTAGGTAGAGGGAGAGATTGGGCTGCAATGCAGTCACAATAAGCCCTCAGCTGGCCCCTTAGGGGCTGTGAATTTGAAATGAATTTGAAATGGCTCTTCAGTGTTGTCCCAAGTTGATATCGAAAGGACACAGTGGTATGCTAGAGCGGACTCATTCCAGCTTGGGAGGTGATTGTATGCATCTGTTCCCCAATGGCTATTCATTGATCACATTTTGGTACTTGACATGGGCTGTAGTAGAAACATCAACACTACAGAAACTGGTTAAATGCTACAAATTAGGGCATTTGTTTTTCTCTCTTCAGAGATCTGGTTGTTAAATATCACCAGTCAGATACAGACTGCACTGAGATGTGGACGTGGCCTTGGGCTAAGTGGTACTCCTTAGGTGAGGCAATTCCTGAGGAGAACTGACAGCTCAGCAGTGTCAGCCAGTACCCTTCACTGTAGCTGTGGGAATACATCCTTCCTCCAAAGGGAGGATTTGGGTGGCACCGCATAGCACTCACAATGGTGCCTGTGACCTATTTGTGCTGCTATGGAAAGTGTAATGGTGATAATGTTTCTAAGTTTTATAAGTGTCATTTTGACAGTAGTACTCCTTTCATAATTCAAAAAGTTGAAAATAGTTAATAGGTTTAAAATAAATAAACTTTATCTTCTACAACTGTTTCAGAAACAGAAAAATTGTGAAGACTTAAAAATGACCATATACCCCACACCCAATTTCCCATATTACCGACAAATGATTGTGGCATATTTGTTACAATGAAGGAACCAATAATAAGAAATTATTGTTAACCAAAGTCCATGCTTTATCCGTATATCTTAGTTATTGCCCAATGTCCTTTTCATGTTCCAGGATCCCACTGACAATACCACATTACATTTAGTCATCATGTCTTTTTAGGCTCTTCTAGACTGTGACAGTTTCTTGGGCTTTTCTTGTTTTTGATGACCTTGACAGTTTTGAGGAGTCCTAGTCAAGTATTTTGTAGAATGTCCCCAAACTGGAATTTGTCTGATGTTTTTCTCATAATGAAACCAGAGTTATGGGTTTCTGGAAGACGACACAAAGACCAATTGCCATTTTCATGATACCATACCAAGAGTACTTACTACCAACATGATTCATCACTGATAATGTTGGCCTTGATCATCTGGTTGAAGTGGTGTTTGTCAGGATTCTTCACTGTAAAGTGACTCTATCCCTACCACCCTTACAAACTGCACTGTTTGGAAAGAAGTCACTATGTGTAGCCTATAATTAAGGAGTAGAGAGTTATGCTTCCCTCTTTTTAGGGATGGGTATTTATATAAATTATTTGTAATTTTATGGAGGAAATTTTGTCTTCTCTCCCTTCTATTTACTCAATAATTATTCAATTATTTAAAGAATGGAACAATTTATTAAATTATTTGTTTATATCACTATGGACTTGTGGATATTCATTTTATTATTTGGTTTTAAGCTATTAGGATTTTTTTTCAGTTGCATTCTATGGTCCTTTAACATATCTGAATCATTGTGAGTTTTAAAATTTTATTTTAAATTTTTGGAACTTCCTTACTCCCTGCACTACAAGATATCACAGGCTCATTTTGTACTTACTGCCCCAGTCCTAGAATCAGCCATTTCTCCAGCAAGTCCAGGTTCTTTTTATTGGAGAATATTAGAAATCAAGATTAGGGCACTAGTTATGATTGAGTTAATAGGCTTTCACACTAAAGTTAAACCTCAAATCAAATGTTCCACAATTATATATTTACCAAGTTGACCTTGATGAACAAATTCTGTCATACAAAAATAAGGAAAAGTGATGAGGGAATCAAAAAAAAATTTTGCTGACACATTTGGAATAGAGTATTTTAACATTAGTTTGTCGAAACATGAAAGCATTGTGAAGTGTCTTGAATTCTGGAAAGACAGCTATGAAAATACAGTATTTCAACTCATTTTTCAAGATCTCAGTAAAACTTACTAACTTCAAAGTAGAATAAATCAAGGAATCAAATAAAGTTATGGGCTTAGTGAAACACTATTTCTCTTTGAATATAGTGTTCACAGATTTCTGCATCCTCAGACATACCATTTAACTAAATTTGCTGTCCAACTGAGAACTTAAATCTTCACTGTAAAAGGGTCTGATATAGTTTTATTTTATCTATCCCAGGCACCCATATGATACTGCATATGATGAGGTCTCTGAAGAAATCTAAGGATGGATCTATACCTTTACAACCGTTGGCTAATGAAGAAAGGCAATCATATAGAATTCCTTGCTAAAATGTTTGCTTCATATAAGAAACCCTGTCAAAGTCCAGAGAAGAAGGTGAGTAGGTGGTGTACATTTTAGAAAGTGCGAACTGATTTGGGTCTTGAAGTCTTGAAGGTTTGGTTTCTCCACACAGATGCTGTTGGCACCTTGGGTGGATAATTCATCATTGTGTGAGACTGTGATTCCTGCTATGTATCAGTAACATTTGTAAGGCATTGGAACAACCCAAATAACCTCCACATGTTCCCTTCTGGAGAGGTAAGAACTGTGGGGAGAGTATATTACAAAGAAGAGACTATAAAACTAGACACAGAACTGAGAATGGGTATGGCATGCTGGAACAATGAGGAGACTGGGTAGAGTCCTTCAAATAATCTGTATTTACCTATGGCTCTAAGGGGCAGATTGGAATCTCTCGAGCTCTTTGGCTTGTTAGAAGCACCACTTTGTCTTTAGCAATGCCACGCCGACTCTGATCCTGAAGGAAGGTAACTGCACCCATCTTGTTAATTTACTAATCTAAGCAAACTGTAAAGAAAAAACCTTTTAAAATATTGTGTAAATAAAAACTAGGCAGTTACACTGAAGAGATATATTTGCCTTTTTCCCAAATGCAATAATATTAATAATTTACTTTAGACCTTTAACACACAAAAATCTTAAGTATATTTTGATAATAATACATTAATATTATTTAAAAATTACCATAAGAATGATGTTAATGTTAGGTCCCACAAAGAATTTTTCTTGGCGTGTAAACTATTTTAGTACCTAATATAAAATATCCTAGGCACATAACTGATTATCTTGGTCTTCATGATCTTTTGAATAGTAACTGATGGTAAAAATAATTAATTCTCATCATTGGAAATTTAAGTAATACAGAGAAGGTAAACACTTACAGAAAATCTCACCAGCCTGAAATAATTGTGGACATTAACCAAACCTAATTTTAGTAATCACTCTATGCATATTTATATCTAGATCTCAATCTATATGCTATATATCTATGTGATACAGATACATAGAAATGATTTTATTAATGTGGAAAAGAGAAGAAAAAGAAACTATAGAAATTGCTATATATTAAAGAGTTGTTTCCTTAACAAAGAGATGTTTGTCCGTAAAATATTCCGCTAAGATGGGGGTCACAAACTTAAATGCCTTTAGGCATAGGGACTATACGACTCATGCAGCAAACTATAAAAATTAAGTTGCTTCTATTGTTTTCAAAATAAGAAACTCCCTGGTTACATTGTCTATGTCATCACTGAGTAGGTTAAACAAAATAAGCAAGCACAATATTTCTATAGCCCATGAGCCATATTCGGACTAGAGTTCTCTAGATTGCCTTCTCTGCAAAGTTTTAAAGAGATTATGGAAACATTTGGGGCCTGGCGTGGTGGCTCATGCCTGTAATCCCAGCACTTCGGAAGGCTGAGGGGGGCAGATCACGAGGTCAGGAGATTGAGACCATCCTGGCTAACATAGTGAAACCACGTCTCAACTAAAAATACAAAAAATTAGCCACGTGTGGTGGCAGGCGCCTGTAGTCCCAGCTACTTAGGAGGCTGAGGCAGGAGAATGGTGTGAACCCAGGAGGCGGAGTTTGCAGTGGGTGACAGAGCGAGTCTCCAACTCAAAAAAAAAAAAAAGAAAAGATTATGGAAACATTTTAAGAAGTTATAATCAATTTATTTTTTAAATAATGTATTTCATTTTAATTTTTTAAAATTTTGTTGGGACATAGTAGGTATAGATATTTATGGGGCACTGTTGTATTTCTTTAAGAGAATGTTTGATTCATAGCATTTGCTTTGAAAGATAAAGAAATAAGTACTCTTAAAACTTTATTCCACCCAATTTTGTCCATTTAAAAATTAGTTCTCCAAGCTATATGATGATTCTATATTATCAAACATTATAACATTTCTACTTAATTTCATAAATTAACAAAATTTTAGTTTTATATGGATTTAATGTTCACTACATGCCACAGCATCTCTGCTCCTGAGTTCTTTATTTTCATTAATCTCTTGGTTGGCTTATTCTCAACTATTAGTTTTTATAAAAAGAGCCCATGAAAACTATGAATGCAACCACGTTTCGTAAGATCTGACTTTTGCTTTAATATTGAATAGCATGTTGGCTGGGCATGATACGCTTTTCTCGACCCTTTGTGGACATTGCTATGAAGAAGTCTGAAAGTTGATTATTTTAGTCTTGTAAGTGACATGCTTTTTTTCACCATGTCGCTTGAATAAATTTTTCTTTATCCTTGGAATTTGCTAATTTTACCAGAATCTGTCCCATAATCATCATACTCTATCAGTTTTTCCAAAAAATAATTTGCTCTTTCATTAGACTGTATATTCAGTTTTTCTAACATTATAGAGAAATCGTCTTCTATTAAATATTTGTTTTGATCATCCTACAGAGGCAAAATGGATTTTGTACACCAAGTTTGGTTAGGTGTTGATATGGTTTGGCTGTGTCCCCACTCACGGCTCACCTTGAATTGTAGCTCCCATAATTCCCTCATGTTGTGGGAAGGACTCAGTGGGAGATAATTAAATCATGGGGGCGGTTCCCCCACACTGTTCTTGTGGTAGTGAATAAGCCTCACGAGATCTGATGCTTTTATAAGGGGAAACCACTTTCACTTGGCTCATTCTTGTCTGCTGCCATGTGATACATGCCTTTTGCCTTCTGCCATGATTGTGAGGCCTCCCCAGCCACGTGGAACTATGAGTCCAATAAACCTCCTTCTTTTGTAAATTGCCCAGTCTTGGGTATGTCTCTATTAGCAGCGTGAAAACAGACTGATACAGGTGTCTAGACTGATGATGCCATTCATGCAGCAGGGAGGTATGTAACAAGATTTCTTACTTACATAATGAGGTTTTCTGGGGAGAGCAGAGCAGACTCTCAAGCAAAACCAAAAATGGCTTAAGACAGCAGGGAAGGCCAATTGGCCTGGGGCTTTATGGTGGTTGGGGGTCGGGCCAGGATGAGGGTTCCCCGATGCAGTCAGGGGCTTATGTGGTTTGAATTTCTCATCAGTCCCAGAAAAGGAAACAGCTGGGCTTAACACTTTGCTCAGCTGTGAGGCAGAAGGGGAAGAGGGAGTAGTGGGGCTTGAAATCTGTCAGCCAACATAAAAAATGGAGTCAGACTCCTTATTATCATATTTGAAAGTATTTTTGTGTCTATTTGTTGGGTTCTTTGCCTTGGAGACACAGTAATCTTTAGGTTGGTTTTTGTTATTAGTATCTACTTTGTGTTTGTCTCATTCTTTGCATTCACTATGAATAGCCCCTCTGCTCTGTCCACAATTCAATTTAAAATTGTGTGTAGTCTTTTCCTTGCAGTTTCTAATTTACATCATAAGAAATGGTGTTTTTAATCCTTTCTTTCTTTGATTTCTGTGTTTTACATCTAATTTTGATATTTTGTCAAGTTGTCTTTTAGCTCGTTTCACTGAATTAATTTTCTTCTTTAGTTCTATCTCAAGAAGCATTCAAGTGGAATTTTTGTTTTTTGCATACTCTATACCTTTTATGTATTTTCCTCTAAAATTATTACACAACTGTCATGGCATTTCTTCCTATCCTACTTGTGTTTAGCATGAACAGCTCTGCCCAGACCTCTATTTTCTCTGATATGTCTTCTTGGTTCTTTTTAACGTGGGATCAATTTGTCTTTCCATCTATGCTAGCTTGATGGCTCAATATTCCATTCTACTTTTTAATAAAAGCTTAGGGTTGAGGGTAGCATTTGTTAGTGGCTTTAGTTTTTACTTTCTTAGCTCTGAGATTTTGTCAACTGTCCTGTATCAAGATTCACTTGACTGGTATGGGCATGTCCAGTAGCTGAGGGGGTATCCCCCAGGCTTCAGATCAGTCCTCCTTTAATTGTGGAGTCCTGAAACCTCTGATTCTTCCTGAGTCAGCCCTGGTTTTTACTTCCCCATTTCATTCTTTCATTTCCACTTAGTATAGAGAAAGAATCAGGGTGCCTGTGGGTTTCAGCCAGTGTAAACGTTAAGGCAGGCAGGGTGAGGGAAGGCTATTTTCACTATAGCTTCAACGTAATCTTTTCCACTGGCTTTTTGCACGGGTGTCTTTATTTTCTCTTTTATCTTCAAATTTCATAGCTTCCTATTCATCATTTGAGATAATTAGATGTATTTTTTTTTCTGCTTTTTTGCTCTACTTTTTCCCTCACTCAGATACATCAAAAGAGTGACCTCTGGAGCTTCCTCTGGACTCCGCTAGTCCTGCATCAGCCTCAGGCATTTATATTCTTCAGGGATTTTCCATGATTTCTTCTTGGCTGACTATATACCTCCAGTTCTGCTCCTCCCCAAGTTTGGGGATATAAAGAGAACTCTCATGGTTTTGTGGAACCCTTCTTTTCCTAGCACAGTTTCAGCAAGTTGGGGACCACTTTTAGGATCCAGCTTAGCTAAGGCAGAAGTTCTGTTTCTTTTCTCGTCAGATCATTTTTCAAGTGTAGTATTAACTTATGCTTCGTTTGTTTGCTATTAATGAGTTGATTTCTTTTTCCTGTTGTCTATTTATGGTGCTTACTCTTTTTTGCTTTTTTTTACTAGCTGTGGGGTAAAACACAGTCTGTAATCTTGCCTCACTCTGACATGTCCACCGATTCTTTTCAAATGGTGTTCACAGGTGAAAATTACTGAAGAAACACTCTTGTCTTTCACACATCATATGTGTAAATATCGGTCCTGTTAATGGTACAGGCCTCTGGGAGGTAGGACGTGGAAAACTAGGTGCAAATGAAAATGGACGAGTGATAATTTGAGATAGTTTTCAACTTTTAAGTTTGAGAATACATTAGAAGGGGATCTGTTCATAAATTATAAAGTGTATTTTTGCTACATTTTAATAAATATTTCCCTCTCATCCTCTTCCTCACCCTCCATTTAGTTATGGGTGGGTGAACATAAATATTGTTTTTTATGGGAAAATGTGGCCTACAACCTGGATACTATTCTGTTTCTTGCTTCTGTGTTTTTTTTTTTTTTTTTTTTTTTTTGAGACAGAGTCTCACTCTGGCACCAGGCTGGAGTGCAGTGGCACCATCTCGGCTCACTGCAACCTCCGCCTCCCGGATTCAAGCGATTCTCCTGCCTTAGCCTCCTGAGTAGCTGGGACTACAGGTGCGTACCACCATACCCAGCTAATTTTTGTATTTTTAGTAGAGAAGGGGTTTCACCATGTTGGCCAGTATGGTCTTGATCTCTTGACCTCGTGATCTGCCCTCCTCGGTCTCCCAAAGTGCTGAGATTACAGGCGTGAGCCACTGCACCTGGCTGTTTCTTGCTTCTTTCTACAGCACAGCCTGTTGTGCAAATATTCAGAGAATAGATTGTGTTCAAGCATTCTTTATTCCCTATGTGTATCACATTAAACAAGAATATTCACAAAAGTAACTCATAAATAAAAATATGTAATTTTAAAACTTTATCCCCCTAGGACTCTGGGAAGGCAATGTGAAATGAACAACTACGTGTTTACCATCTAGAAGGCTGCTCTTCAATTCCACTTCAATTGATTCTCTCACACCTATGAGGCAAGTGCTGACTGCAGAGCTAAAAACAGGGCTAGAAACTGCATGTGTGTGATGGTAGGGAGAGGGAGAAGAGAGTGTGCAGTGCGGGGTGGGAAAGAGGAAAACTGGGCCAACAGCGTCTGCAGGTGAATGTGACGAAGCTGTTCAATATGAAGTTTGTGTTTTATAGTCAGTCTGGCAGTCAGGCATGGGTAGCAGATAGTTTTAGTCTCCTGCTTTTATATGTCTCTTTGCTAGATGCATTTGATGAACTCAGGATACGTTGTAGGACTTCAGACTTTCAAAATGTTAAGGAACTGGGTCACATAGTTGGCCAACCCTTTGCCAGAACAATCTGAGGTACATAATAAAATGCCTGCATCCTCCTATTTGAGAATATATATCAAAAAATTACTTAAAAGATCATTTCAGCAGGACTAGGTTTCTGGGGACACTATTCTGGTGGGTGAGTAGGTGTTACTCTTCCTCCAAAGATAATCATTTGCCATTTGGGACTGGAATGTCGAAGGACAGATTTGGGTGAGGCTCCCTGGTGTCTTCAGAGTTCCTTTAGGGTTGGGGGAAGACTTCTGGGAGAAAAACATCCCAGATCTTGGCTTTACTTCACTGGGTGTCAAAAATATAAATCACGCCTAATGGAGGGGAGGGTGAGTGTACAGTGGGGCTGTAAGTAGAGGCCACAAAGGAGCCCTTCCAAACACGACAAAGCTCACACTCAGAGGGAAGTGTTAGCTTCCAGGATAGAGGGAGGGCTGACACCAGACCTTACTCCAAGTTGTGCCATGATGTACTTTGGGCAAACTAGGTGAATATGAATTGAAAAAGCTGCACAATAAAGACTGAAGCAGTTAGGGCCCAAGCAACTCTTGTTTTGAGACTCCATTAAAGGCTATAACTGTCTCCAAGTTATGCCCCTCCCCAGGTAAGTTCAGCCCCACTTGCTTCCAAGGCTTCAGCATGTTGCTCTACTTTCCTGACAAAATGGTCCCTGGAAACTCTGACAGTTCCCATGGTTTAAAGCCCCTGTCACTCACTGCCACCCTTGGCAGGGCAGAGGGAGGGGGATCAAGAAGGGGCTATGGGCAGGGATTGGACCATGGGTTCCTCTTCTGCTATAGCTTCAGGACTCAGTTCCTATTCTACTGGACCCATGGAAGCTCTGAATTTTCCAGTGGGGCTACCTAGAGGCACCAGGTGACATATCCTAGAAATGCAGGAGCATGAGTTATAGGACAAATTTTGACAAAGAAAGAAAAAATTGGAAAGAGTTCACAGACAATTTCTTTCTTCCACTCCCACCCCACGTTGTTCCAAGACACAGTGATTCTGAATAGCCTCTCTGGAAATATCCCACAGTACTGAGAAATAAGCTAGGTTTTGAAGCTGTAACCAGTTCGATAACATGCCACCCTGTATTTGCTTTCTCCCTACCTTTCCTGAGTTTCCTTTTGCCTGCATTCCTACTCCCTTGCAATTATAGTTCCCAACGAAGCATATATAATAACTAGGCTTGTTTTCTATAAAAGTTAGGCTAATACAGAATGTAATAAAAGGTGGACTTCATAAAAGTTTGCAATAGATATTTTACTTGGCTGGCAAGATGGCCGAATAAGAACAGCTCCAGCATGCAGCTCCCAGCCAGACCAACGCAGAAAGCAGGTGGTTTCTGCATTTCCAACTGAGGTACCCAGTTCATCTCATTGGGACTGGTTAGACAGTGGGTGCAGCCCACAGAGGGTGAGCAGAAGCAGGGTGGGGCATTGTCTCACCCGGGGAAGTGCAAGGGGTCAGGAAACTCCCTTCCCTAGCCAAGTGAAGCCTTGAGGGAAGGTGCCATCCAGCCCAGATACTCCGCTTTTCCCAGGGTCTTCACAACCCGCAGACTAGGAGATTCCCTCAGGTGCCTACACCACCAGGACCCTGGGTTTCAAGCACAAAACTGGGAGGCCGTTTGGCCAGACACCGCGCTAGCTGCAGGAGTTTTTTTTTACTCCAGTGGTGCCTGGAATGCCAGCGAGACAGAACTGTTTTCTCCCCGGGAGAGGGGGCTGAAGCCAGGGAGCCAAGTGGTCTAGCTCAGTGGGTCCCACCCCCATGGAACCCAGCAAGCTAAGATCCACTGGCTTGAAATTCTCACTACCAGAATAGCAGTCTGAAGTCGACCTGGGATGCTTGAGCTTGATAGGTGGAGGGGCATCTGCCATTACTGAGGCTTGAGTAGGCAGTTTTCCCCTCAGTGTAAACAAAGCCGTTGGGAAGTTCCAACTGGGTGCAGACCCACCGCAGCTCGGCAAAGCCACTGTAGCCAGACAGCCTTTCTAGATTCCTCCTTTCTGGGCAGGGCATCTCTGAAAGAAAGGCAGCAGCCCCAGTCAGGGGCTTATAGATAAAACCCCCATCTGCCTGGGACAGAGCACCTGGGGGAAGGGGTGGCTGTGGGCGCAGCTTCAGCAGACTTAAACATTCCTGCCTGCTAGCTCTGAAGAGAGAAGCGGATCTCCCAGCACAGCACTTGAGCTCTGCTAAGGGACAGACTGCCTCCTCAAGTGGGTCCCTGATCCCCATGCCTCCTGACTGGGAGATACCTCCCAGCAGCGGTGGACGGACACCTCATACAGGAGAGCTCCAGCTGGCATCTGGTGGGTACCCTCTGGGACAAAGCTTCCAGAGGAAGGGGCAGGCAGCAATCTTTGCTGTTATGCAGCCTCTGCTGGTGATACCCAGGCAAACAGCATCTGGAGTGGACCTCCAGAAAACTCCAGCAGAACTGCAGAAGAGGGGCCTGACTGTTATAAGGAAAACTAACAAACAAAAAACAATAGCATCAACATCAACAAAAAGGACGCCCACATAAAAACCCCATCCAAAGGTCACCAACATCAAAGACCAAAGGTAGATAAATCCATGAAGATGAGAAAAAACTAGTGCAAAAAGGCTGAAAATTCCAAAAACCAGAATGCCTCTTCTCATCCAAAGGATCACAACTCCTCACCAGCAAGGGAACAAAACTGGATGGAGAATGAGTCTGACGAATTGACAGAAGTGGACTTCAGAAGGTGGGTAATAACAAACTCCTCTGAGCTAAAGGAGCATATTCTACCTAATGCAAAGAAGCTAAGAACCTTGATAAAAGGTTACAGGAACTGCTAACTAGAATAACCAGTTTATAGAAGAACATAAATGACCTAATGGAGCTGAAACACACAGCACGAGAACTTTGTGAAGCATATACAAGTATAAATAGCTGAATCAATCAAGTGGGAGAAAGGATATCAGAGATTGGAGATCAACTTAATGAAATAAAGCATGAAGACAAGATTAGAGAAAAAAGAATGAAAAGGAATGAACAAAGCCTCCAAGAAATACAGGAGTATGTGAAAAGACCAAACCTACGTTTGATTGGTGTACCTGAAAGTGACGGGGAGAATGGAACCAAGTTGGAAAACACTCTTCAGGATATTATCCAGGAGAACTTCCCCAACCTAGCAAGACAGGGCAACATTCAAATTCAGGAAATACAGAGAACACCTCAAAGATACTCCTCGAGAAGAGCAACCCCAAGACACATAATCGTCAGATTCACCAAGGTGGAAATGAAGGAAAAAATGTTAAGGACAGCCAGAGAGAAAGGTCAGGTTACCCACAAAGGGAAACCCATCAGACTAACAGCAGCTCTCTCTGCAGAAACCCTACAAACCAGAAGAGAGTGGGGGCCAATATTCAACATTCTTAAAGAAAAGAATTTTCAACCCAGAATTTCATATCTAGCCACACTAAGCTTCCTAAGCGAAGGAGAAATAAAATCCTTTACAGACAAGCAAATGCTGAGGGATGTGGTCACCACCAGGCCTGCCTTACAAGAGCTCCTGAAGGAAGCACTAAATACGGAAAGGAAAAACCAGTATCAGCCATTGCAAAAACATACCAAAATATAAAGACCATTGACACTATGAAGAAACTGCATCAACTAATGGGCAAAATAGCTACCTAGTATCATATGACAGGATCAAATTCACACATAATATTAACCATAAATGTAAATGGGCTAAATGCCCCAATTAAAACACACAGACTGGCAAACTGGATAAAGAATCAAGACCCATTGGTGTGCTGTATTCAGGAGACCCATCTTGTGTGCAAAAACACACATAGGCTCAAAATAAAGGGAGAAATATTTACCACGCAAATGGAAAGCAAAAAGAAGCCAGGGTTGCAATCCTAGTCTCTAGTAAAACAGACTTTAAACCAATAAAGATCAAAAAAGACAAAGAAGGGCATTACATAATGGTAAAGAGATCAATGCAACAAGAAGAGCTAACTATCCTAAATATATATGCACCCAAAACAGGAGCACCCAGATTCTAAAGCAAGTTCTTAGAGACCTACAAAGAGACTTAAGACTCCCACACTATAATAGTAGACAACTAAAATGACTTTTCATGGACATAGATGTCTATATTCCAGAGAATGCAGAAATATCTTGGGTGAGGTTCTCATTTGAGGTGTGAAACTATTCACAGCATCACGCCTTTATAGAAACATGTAATAAGAAGTAATCAGCCTATCATTGCAAATGAAGAGCATTAGAGTGAGTGGCCTCTGTGTCTACTGGAGACTTGCTTTTGTGAAAACCTTAAGAGGTCTGGGTTTTGTTTTGTAAGGAGGGTAGAATGTTTCTTTTACATATATATCACATTATTTGAATCTCATTAAGATCCAAGGGAGCAGACATTATTCTCATCCCCATTACAGATTGGGAATGAGAAACTTGTTGAGGTTAAGTACTTTGTCCAAGGTTACATGAATTTGGGATTTGAGCTATCTTGATGCTCTTTTGCTCAAAATTCTGGCTATATATTTTTAAGGCAATCAGAAGGTGAACTTCATTAGGGATTTGAAACAGTTTTAGTTGGTTAGTGGTTCTACTTCAGTTAAGGAATCAAGACAAAAGGGAAATGATTCAAAGAATGAGGGAACTGGGACCGTTTTAAGTTGTAGATGAGGTCATCTGTGTTTGGATCAGAGACCTATAATTCATATAGATTCACACACATCTTTTTCAGATATGCATATATTGGGGACTGTAGAGCGTTGTGGAACTAAATGTATTTGTATGTGTTCAACACACTGTATAATTGACTCAATTATCCATGTGGAGATTATTCACATTTAATTTACAATCTGGTTTCTCCTTTCAGTTAGGTTGTTCTTGGGCTGCTCCAGGAACTCCAACTAATTTAAATAATAATTTAAGTAAAACATAATTAGGAAGGAAAATTAAATTCAATTTTTTGGCAGCTCTTGAATATTCTACTGCTGAAACGTAACTAATCCATGCACTATCTTTTAATTCACCAATGCCTTTTTAGTACCACAGGATTTTATTGCTTTCTATAGATTATTGCAGTAGTTGCCAGGTAGCTCTCCTGCTTACCTCTTTCCATTTCAATCATCATTCTGCTGACAGCAACCTTCAAAAATCCAACTCCCACTGCAAAATGTCTTTGCTTCAAAACATTTAATGGATAGAAGAAACATTTAATGGCTACCCATTTCTCACCAGATTAAGTGCACATGCCACAACCAGTCATTAAAGGCTTTTTCTAGTCTAAATCCCTGTTCTTCAAACGTCAAACCGCCCTTCTACTCTACTGACCTGAAACACACCGCCTCACCCTCCACATCTCTGCAGACCCACCGCATTTGCCACCTGCCCTAGGGAGCTTTTCCTGATCTTACCTCCGATGCGTTTCACTGCTCCCACATCTGAATTCCTTTAACTCACTCCATGTTTTTCTCAAAGGCAGACCAAGGTATTTATGCAAACGTGGTGTCTCCCTAGTCTTGGATGAGGTCCTTAACATCAGTCACTGCAGCGATTCATCTCCCCTACTCTGCAGTGTCAGACTCTAAAGAAGGGTAAAACAAATACTTGTCCATTTAGACTGCTGGCAAACCCTGAGCAGGAATTTTGGCCTTTTGTATGTCCAGTGCCTAGAACAGCGCTTGGTACACAGTAGGCGCTCATTCATTGAACGCTGCTGAAGGAATTGAACGTACATACTACAAGCCCTGCAGATGCAGATACAGGAGGGGTGGATGGCACAGTGCTTAGGGTGGAACTGGAGGCACCACCTCTCCTGAGGGGTGATGCGCCGCTTCCTGGGCAGGCTTGGGGGAGCTCGCTCAACTGCCTGCCTCTCTGTAGACCAAAAGCTGGAAAAAAAAATACACACAAATCACCTATCCAAGTATGTACACACAGGCTCACTTAAACCTGCCCTATTAAAAAAAATATACACACACACGCACACACCATTTATCCAAGTATGTACACACGGGCTTGCTTAAACCTGTCCTATTAACAATAATAATAATATATATATATATGCACACACATACACACATATATCTATCCAGGTCTGTACATAGACTTGCTTAAACCTGCCCTATTAAATACACACACACACACACACACACACCCCTATCCAGGTTTGTACATACATATATAATATAGAAATATAAAGACATATATATGCACAGACTTAAGTCCAACACGATTGGAGTGTCGGGAGAGCAACTGGGCCGCCCCCAGGACTGCGGGACAGATCTCCCGGTGCCCGGATCGCAGGAGCCCCGGAGCCCTAAAGCGGCCCCTGCGCGGCTTGGGCCTTCCGGCTTTCCGTCCGCCGCGGCCGCCATTGGCTGGGCTCGGCGCAGCTAACAGACGGCGGCAGTGCGAGAAAGCCGAGGATGGCGGTGCCGGCGGCGCTGATCCTACGGGAGAGCCCCAGGTAGCTGATCCGTTAAGCTCTTGCGGTAGCCGCGCCCAGGAAGCGCGAATCGGGCTCGCACAAGGCTGTTCTTGCTACCTGCCGCTTGGGCGCCGCGGCGGGCGCGGTGGGGTGGGGTGGGCTGCAGAGGTCGCGAAGCTGGGTCTGCGGAGTGTTTGGGGCGGTGTAGTGCCTCTACAGTCACTGTGGTCCCCCTGTGGGGCTCACAGTGCGCCTGGCAGCTGAGGTCTATACGGAAGCGTGTGGTCTGTAAGCGTGGGGTCTGCGTCACTTTTCGCGGAATTTGGTATCAGAAGTTCCCGGGTGCTGCCTTCAGTGCTGCCGAATCACGTGGAACGGTATTCCGTTTCCGATTTCAGTTCCGGTTCAGACCTTCTGGTGAGAAAGGCTCACGCTGGTGCTGGAGGGTCTTTAATAGCCAACATGTGTTAATACCCCCTTTTAAATCAGGATCGAATAGGGGACCGAATTTTTGGTTGGTAGCAGAATCTAGCCTGGCTTTGGTAGCATTTGCTTTTATTTGCATTTTAAACAAATTTTTAGTTAAATTTCTACTTACGGTAGATAAAGTTGGTTGTCCATGGTAGTGATATAAAGTTCCCCTTTAACATTATTTAAGTAAAAAAAGACTCAATTTTTGAAAAAATAAGTAATAGTGCAGGTAGTGTGTGGATACAGAAAAAGTACTGAAGTATATAGGCTAAATAGTGTTCGGAAGTAATTTCTTTGTGTTTGGATTGGGCAGAAGTCTTCCAGAAGAAAAGTTATTTTAAAGTTTTTCCTTCTTCCTGGATTCCGTTTGTTACCAGTGGAGGGTGTCCAGGTTCTTGGCGTCTTGAACAAAGAATTGGAGAAGACGCACAAAGCGAGGAGAGAATGAAGACATTTATTGAAAATGAAACTACACTCCACAGTGTGGTAGTTGTCTGATCATAGGGTCTGAAGGGCCCCTACAGAATTTTTGGGAATTTAAATACCCTCTAGAGGATTCCATTGGTTATTTGGTGTACTCCTTATGTAAATGAAGAGGATGAAGTAAAGTTACAAAGTCATTTTCTCTGCCTATGCCCTGTGGAGAGGGTATTTCTTGTCATAGCTGAAGTGTGAATCAGCCTTATGTTTCCCAGCCTCCTGGCCCTGTTTTCCTGCCTCACTTTGGTTCTGATCACCAGTTTCTTTCCTCATACCAATGTCTTGGGGAACACCGCTACATCAGTAAACTATCCAATATGGTGCAGTATAGAATTGTTCTCATCGCATCATTTAAAGTTGATTATTACAGGAAAGGTGCTGTGGCTCATGCCTGTAATCCCAGTACTTTGGGAGGCTGAGGCGGGCTGATCTCTCTCTCTCTCTCTCTTTTTTTTTTTTTCCTGAGAGGGCGTTTCCCTCTTGTTGCGCAGGCTGGAGTGCAGTGTCGCCATCTCGGCTCACTGCAGCCTCCGCCTCCTGTGTTCAAGCGATTCTCATCCCTGAGCCTCCAGAGTAGCTGGGATTACAGGCACCCGCCACCACGCCCAGCTAATTTTTTGTATTTTTAGTAAAGATGGGGTTTCACCATGTTGGCTAGGCTGGTCTGGAATTCCTGGCTTTGGGTGATCTGTCCTCCCTGGCCTTGCAAAGTGCTGGGATTATAGGCGTGAGCCACTGCAGGACTGATTGAGCTCAGGAGTTCGAGACCAGCCTGGGCAACAGGGCGAAAACTCCGTCTCTACAAAAAATACAAAAATTAGCCAGCGTTGTGGCCCACGCATGTAGTTCTAGCTACTTGGGAGGCTGAGGCACGAGGATTCTTAGAACCCAGGAGGCAGAGGCTGTAGTGAGCTGAGATCGTGCCACTGCACTCCAGCCTGGGTGACAGAGTAAGACCCTATCTCAAAATTGGTTATTATTGTAATAATAAAGTTGATTTTACAATTGAAACAGGGTTTTAAAATAACTGTGTGCTTAGTGACCCCAGATGATTTTGTACATAGCATTAGAAAAGTTATTTGCCTTGCAGTATTCTTTTATGTTTTTGGTGTAATTGCCATAATTGCTATTCCTCTCCTCCCACCCCTTCTCAGAGTTCCATTGTTGGGTTAAGTGGTTATATAAACGCTCTACTAAATTAAGGCTCTTCCCTGCAGAGTACAAGCTTTCCCTAGTAGTTTGGTTTGCCCAAAGGAAAGAGAAAATTTGTCAAATGGACGTTTTCAGCAGAAGCAATTTTGGGGGCATCTTTTTAGAAATGTTCACGTTGCCCTGCCTTTTTTGCTGGCTGTCATCTGTTTTTATTTCACTCAGATTTACCATATTGCATTCAGAGTTGTTGGAATGAAAACTTATAGACAACTATAGAGAGTACAGTTCAACTTGGAAAACTCATTTCAAAACTTGTTTTATAATTTTGTTTAGCATGAAGAAAGCAGTGTCACTGATAAATGCAATAGATACAGGAAGATTTCCACGGTTGCTCACTCGGATTCTTCAAAAACTTCACCTGAAGGTTTGTATTTTTGTGTTTCCATACCTTGTAATCATCCTTCTGATTTAATTGAAAGTCCGATTATTTGGAGAACGTTTTGCAAAGCATAGTGTTCTCCAATATGTTCTTAGAAACACTGGTTCTGTGGAAGATTTGGTAATGTTTCATGGTCAGAAGTTTGAGAAACTCTGTCCTCAACAAAGTTAAATGTTTTAAATTATGTAACTTTTCAGAGTATTTTATATGCTAGTGTTTGTGGTATGTATGTGAGGGTGATTATGGCAGGTAACATTTTCCAAATGTGTTTGACCTTGGATCTGTTTCATTATGGTATATATTTTGGGACTAATGTTCTAAAAATACACTTTAGGGAAAAATTCTGATGTCTTGGTTTTATTTTTCCCGTTAAAAATAATTCTGTGGTATTTTCTATCAACTGGTATTTAATCTTTCACTTAATTTTGTTTCTCTTTCACTTTTATTTTAAGGATATGGTTGTTTTGGACATGTGGATGCTTTATAATTCTCTATCTGGCCCAATCCAAGCTAATTTCTTTATCAGGTTATAAAAATTTGATTCCATCTGACATATTTATGGAACACCCACTAACTGCTCTGTGCAGTGCCAGGTATCACCATCCATTGAGAACCAAGACTCTTACTCTTTCCTCTTGTTTTTCTTGGCCAAGAGCCAGCCTCAAAACCATGCCTTTCCCTTTTGAAGTGTCTTTCAAATCCAAGTTCTCACAATTCTAGGTCAAATCCTTATTACCTCTTTTTTAGGTGACAATAGTTACCTTCAAGCTGGTTTCCCTGCCTATAGTCTTCTTGTTTTCTACTGCTTCATAATACTATGTAAATTACTTTCTAAATTTTTTTTCCTAAAACAAAGGTGGATTATATTTTTTACAGTGTTCAAAGCCATCAGTGACTATCCATTGCCCCATGGAGAAAAGTTAAAAATCCTTAACATTGTGTGCAAGTCCCATTGTAGTATGGCTGCAGTCTACATTCTCCTCGTTTTGTAAGTGCTCCAGTTACACTGGATGGTACTCGTTTACTACAACTTGCCATGAACTTTTTCAGCAATGTGTCTATGCTTATTATACTCTTTCTCTTGCTTATAAATGCCCTTCTTCCCCTTTACTGAGTAACCTGTTCATCCTTCAAGGATTTCACAATCTCAGTCTCAGCAGTTTGTTCTTTCTTCTGTGCTCCTAATTCATTCTCACCTGATTTTAGTACTGTGTCATAAGTATTTGTTTCATGATTAGCAGGCAACCAAATCCCCAAACCTATTAATATATCTTCCTCTGGTTTTAAATATCTCGAGGATTATGTCTTACTCATCTTTATGTTTCCCATTCATAATACATTGCTACTAGTATAGTTGGCACTCAGTAAATATTCTTGGAGTTAATTATTTTCCTTGCTGTGGAAAACACAAAACAAACCTAAGTCTTCTGTAATATATTCCTTTTTCTAAGGAATTTGTGATGTGTAGGGAGAGAAAGGAGAAACTGCAATGATAGTGGCAACATTCTGTGGTATTTGCTATTCATAAAGTTACATTGGTTTGTTTTTGACTGGTGTGGTGCTAATGGCTTTGTGTTACTGACTCATCTAATCCTTACGGCAACTTGAAAAAATAGGTACTGTGGTCATCTCTGGTCATCTTCATTTTATCTATGAGGTAAGCAAGATAGAGATAGAGATCAGTTAAGTAACTTTCCCAAGGTAACACAGCTAACTAGTAGGGCAGCTTGGCTCCGTAACTCTCTCCCTTATTACACGAAACCTCAGGAAAGAGTATGAAACATTTCATAAATTGGCCCAAAGTGAATGATGTGGGCGATACAGATATTCTGCTTTATTTCTTGAGCTGGTGAGTACTTGCTTATGTATAACAATATGGGACAAGAAACTCTTATACACATCTTTTGTTCTTCACACTGAGGGAGTGGAGAACTTGGAAAGAAAGTTGTGATCTTTAGTTTGTCTTTGACACTCTCAGTCATGTATGGAGTTGAGAATAGTTAGTATCTATCTTAGAGTTAACTGAGTGGCTAAAGCATTCCATGGAGGAGCTTGAATGCTTTGCCATCAGAGGTAGGGGAGTGGAGAGGAAAAGAGGTGCTTGTTGAAAAGTGAAGTTACCGGTCCTGCTGGAATTTAATGTCCAGGGACTTTTAAATAAAGAAACATATGTATGTGAATAGTTGCCTGCTAAGAAGACGTCAGGAAAGGTGTAATTGTTTTTTTCCTGTACAGTTTCAGGGGATCATCTTTTAGAGGGGCTCCTATTTTGATAAGGGCTCTTCAGTCAAGTTTGCAGCGCATTTCAGAATCTGCCTGCTTTCATTTATGTACCTTGACTCCATTGAGTTGGCCTTTACCTTGAGACAGAATTCTTAGAATAGTGAAACTGAGGCAGGCAGATTGGTGAAGAGGTTTAGGGATTTTGTTGCCCCTCTACTGGTACTTTTATTTTACCAAGTTTGACCTGTTTATGGGCAGAAGATATGTTTTTGTCCAGACTGGTTCCTTGGAGTCCCGAGTGGGAATCAATATGAGGGAACTAAGACAACTTAGGTATAGAATGTGGGCATGCCAGATTATGGATCTGGGAGTCCTCTTTGGCCATCTTCTTGGCTCATCCTGGCATATACAAATACATGGAGATTTTGTTTCTTTGTTTGTTACAATGTGTGGAGGGTGCTGCTGGTATTTAATGTCCAGGGACTTTAAAAATATTTTACAGTGTTTAGGGCAGTCCTGCACAAAGACTTGTCTCATCCAGCACGCCAGTGGTTTGCATTGGGAAATGCTGATGGAAGTCAGGCGAACTTCCATAGCTGAGAACTTAGAAATAAACATTTGTGGCCTTTGCACTTCAAAAATAACTGTCACAACTCATGCAATAAAAAAACTCGTGTACTTGGCTCCATAGGAGAGACTTTGAGGCCCTCACACAAAGCCTGTTGAGATAACAGTGCTGTATATCTAGTTTTGAGAGGTCAGCTCTCTGGGTTCCTGACCATGGCAGACTAAAAATAGCAAACTGGGGGTTGAAGGTACTGTCATGGGGCATGTAGGCAGCTTCAACAAATGACTGCTGATCATGAAATGAAATGGGAGAATTATGAAAATCAGACCCAAGAAACATAAAAGGACAGAAGTCTGAGATTTCTGTTTGCTCTAGTTAAAAATCATCCATGTATCTCAGCAGTTCTTTAGGATACATGAGCTTGTTAGCACAGGGCTCTGATGCTCATAATTATGACCTGCATCACCACAAGATATTTGTTTAATTTATTTTGTTTACAAAGGCCTAGAAATGAGCATCATACGTTTTATAAATTTACATGCACATCAATTTCTTTTCACCATGTATTTTCCTTTAAAGTTCTCATCTCATATACGAATAAATGAATCTGCTGTCAAGTATGAATTTTGAATGCCTGAATATGTGCTAATATAATAGATTGCTATTTGTATTATAGGCTGAGAGCAGTTTCAGTGAAGAAGAGGAAGAAAAACTTCAAGTGGCATTTTCTCTAGAGAAACAAGATCTTCACTTAGTTCTTGAAACAATATCATTTATTTTAGAACAGGTATTTTTATTGCATCAAATTTTCTAGCCATGATTTTACTACATATTTGTATTGTTATGATATCTATGACATTGTTTTTTTAATTAAAAAGTATGCAAGATGGAAGCTGTGAATATATTTTAGTTAAGAATTTCAATGTAAAAATATTTGAATATTGTAAATTATTTGAAAATATGAATTGGGACTTCATTGATTTGAGACAGTTATAAAAGATTTTAATTCATTGGTACTTGGTATAATGGAAAAATGGACATATTTTACTTAAGATATTAAATGATTTGGGGGATGTATTGACTAGGATGGTAAGGAAGACATTTAGAAAAGAAGTATTGTCATATTATGTGCTTCTGAGCTGCCTTCTGCATCCCTTTTTCTCATCTAAATTCACTTCATGATTTAAGCTCCTATTTAAGGCTCATTTCCTTTACTTGAGCTGCGACCCTTATACTTTTAGTCTTCCTTTATTTGGATTTTTAAAAATCCTTGGCTCATCACAGTAGAGCACATTGTTAGTCTTTCAGCAGTTTGTGTATGTTAGTTATGCCTCCTTCACCAGATTCTAATTTGTGGAGAGCAGGATCATATTTTTTGTGTATCTTATATAAGCCTACCACATTGGTGTGCTTAAAATAGATCCTCATAAATTCCTGTGGATTAAAAATAATACTTGTGAAATAAAAGTTTAAATAGTTTTATAACTTCATGAGCATTTTAATGAACATATTAGGAGGACAAGCTGCCAGTTATCTACTACATCCTTACATACATTATAGATCACCAAGATAAATGTGGTTCTAATTTTTGGTGGGTGTTCAGTAGAAGAAAAGGATCATTGAGTAGGACAGCATAGCATGGTGTTCCAGAATAACGTAAGAAACAGAACAGGTATCACTGTTAAAATTTTTTACAACTTTTAATTATATGTTATGTAGGAAATTGGTAGATACGGTAATTTTGAGAAAGTGCTTCTGGGAAAACATTTGTTAGTTGGGGAACAAAACTATTGTATACTTATTTGAAATGATTAAGTGAAATAAATAAAATTTTAGTTAGGGTACCATTTACATAGCCAAAGCGAAGAAGAAGTTTTTTGGTTATTAAGTGGATTTAGGATTAGTTAAAGCATAGGCAAGAATGAAAAAAAAATTCATCTTGAATAATTTAGGCCATTTAATCCTGAGTCTTCCAGCCCTTGGTCGTGTATTTTATTATTTGTAAAGTAACCAAAAATGTCAGTAATAGGACTGTGAAGTTTTCTTTTGACTTAAGTCATTTAAAAATAATTTTGTATTCATTATAGTTTAAAGTTTCTGTGTGAAGATGAGGGACATATATAATTTTTTTTTCTTTTTAATAGGCAGTATATCACAATGTGAAGCCAGCAGCGTTGCAGCAGCAATTAGAGAACATTCATCTTAGACAAGACAAAGCTGAAGCATTTGTCAATACGTGGTCTTCTATGGGTCAAGAAACAGTTGAAAAGTTCAGGCAGAGAATTCTGGCTCCCTATAAGGTATAGAACATACTATCTTAAATATGTTTTTCAATAACGTGTGGCATAAATTATTATACCTGACAAGTTTTTAAAGTGATAATATTTTGTTGAGAGAGTCAGGCAAAAGAAACACAGATGCTTAACTTACAGTGGCCTTACATCCTGATAAACGTGTCACAAATTGAAAGTATCCTAAGTCAAAAACAGAGTACACTCTAGAGAATCAGTTGTTTACCCTTGTGATCCATGGCTGACTGGAAGCTATAGCTCGCTGCCATTGCCCAGCATCATGAGAGAGTATCGAACATATTGCTAGCCCAGGAAAATACAGAATTCAAAATATGAAGTGTAGTTTTTACTGAATACATATTGCTTTCACACCATTATAAAGTCAAAAAATTGTCTAATATGGTTCCTGACTTAAGTTTTGATTTTACAGTAGTGCAAAACTATCGCAATTTCGATATACTTTTACTTTTGATCTCTTCCTGGGCTAGTGATGTGTGGTACATAAGATATTGCTTTTTTGGAGGCTTTTCAAGATGGCTGACTAGAAGCACAGGACACTTCCACACAAAGAAGAACCAAAATAGTGAGTAGGTAATCACACTGTAAATAAAACATCTGAAAGAGAATGCTAGAGTTCAGCAGAGAAGTGACCGGAAACAACTGAGGAGAGGGAGGAGAGGTGGACAGTCTTGCTAGGATCAACCAGAAGCCTGGAGAGGCTCCTCAGTGCAAAAGTTAGGGTAAGTGAGAGATCCCTAGCTGTCCACATTCTTGCTGCAGACTCCTGTAATCCTAACTGTGGGAGAATTCTTGAACCTCATGGGCCCCGAGACTGGCATAGGGAGCTCCCTGAAGTTTGTGCAATGGTATTGCTCCAGAAGGGTGCTCTTGCTGGGTTCCATGTACCCCCTGAGTCTTAGGCAGCTGGAGCATGGCTCCATTTTAAGAGTCCAGTCCCTGTTAGAAACAGAATAATCTTAAAATTTGTATGAAACCAAAGGAGAACCCAAATAGCCAAAGCAATGCTAAGCAAAAAGAACAAAGCTGGAGGCATCGTATTCCCTGATTTCAACATATATTACAAGGCTATAGTAACCAAAACAGCATGGTGTTGGTATAAAAGCAGACATATATACCAGTGGAACAGCATAAAATACCCAGAAGTAAACCCATGTATTTATAGCCAACTGATTTATTACAAAGGTGCCAAGAGCATACACTGGGAAAGGACACCTCCTTTAATAAATGGTGCTAGGAAAACTGGATAACTATGCAGAAGAATAAAATGGCCCTTCTCTCTCACCATATAAAAAATCAACTCAAAATTGATTAAAGACTTAAAGATAAGATCCACAATTATTAAAATACTAGAAGAAAACAGGAGAAACACTCCAGGACATTTGTCTAGGCAAAAATTTTATGGCTGACATTCCTAAAACATAGACAAAAAAACCCAAAATAGACAAATGGAACTATATTAAACTAAAAATCTTCTGTACATTAGAGGAAACAATCAACAAAATGAAGACACAACCTGACAAATGGGATTAAATATTTACAAACTATTGACTTAGCAAATGACCAATATCCAGAATATACAAGGAACTCAAACACCTCAATTGCAAAGTAACTAATCCCATTTAATATGGACAAAGGATCTAAACAAATGCTTCTTGAAAGACCATATATAAATGGCTAACAGGTATATGAAAAAATGCTTAACATCACTAATTATCAGAGAAATGCAAGTCAAAACCAAACATGCTGTATCATCTTACCCCAGTTAGAATGGCTATTATTAAAAAGAGAAAAGAATAATCGATACAGATGAGGATGTGGAGAAAAGGGAACTATCGTAGGCTTTTGGTGGCAATGTATATTAGTACAGCCATTAGGGAAAAGCAGTGTGGAGATTTCTCAAAAAACTAAAATTAGAACTACCACACAGTCCAGTAATTCCACTACTTGGTATATATTCAAAGGAAGGGAAATCAGTATATTAAAGAAATATTTGTACCCCTGTGTTTGTTGCAACACTGTTCACAATAGCAAAGATAAGAAATCAACCTAAGTGTCCATCAGTGGATGGATGAATAGAGGGAATTTGGGATAATTACACACTGGAATAATATTCAACCATAAAAGAGAATGAAATGTTGTTTGCAGCAACATGGATAGAACTAGAGGTCATTATGTTACGTTAAATAAGCTAGACACAGACAAATATAACAGGCCCTCACTCCTATGTGGGAGCTAAACAAGTTGATGTCATGGAGGTAGAGAGTAGAATGGTAGTCACCAGAGGCCGAGAAGGATGCATGGGATGTGGGATCGGAGGGTGGATGAGTAGAAGTTGGTTAATGGGTACAAACATATAATCAGAAGTAATAAGTATAACGTTTGATAATTTAGTATGGTGCCTATAGTTGACATCAATATATTGGTCATTTCAAAATAGCTAGAATTGGGGAAGTGAAATGTTCGGAACATACACAAATGATATATGCTCGTGGTGGTGAATATCTTAAATACCCTGACATGATCATTACACAGTCTGTGCATACAAGAAAATACAACACATATCTCATAAATATGCAAAAATATTATGTATTGATTAACAAATAGGCTTTGTGTTAGATGATTTTGCTCAGCCATAGGCTAATGTAAGTATACTGAACATGTCTAAGGTCAGCTAAGCTAAGCTGTGATGTTTGGTAGATTAAGTGTGTTCAATACATTTGTGAATTATTGTGTTTTAAATTACGATAGATTAATTGAGGCATAAGCCCATTGTAAGTCAAGGAGCATCTGTATATTCTCTAGAAGTCCTCTGTGAGATTTATGATTTGCACATATTTTCTCCTACTCTGTAGCTTTCCTTTTCATTCTCTTAACAGTATCTTTCCCAGAAGAAAACCATTAACTTTGATGAAATCTGTTGTATTTTTTTTTTCTCTTTTCATGATCCTGCTTTTGGTTTTCTAGGAATTTGCAGCCTTATCATGACACAAATATTTTCTCTTTTGTTTTCTTCTAAATGTTTTACATATTTATACTTTATGTTTAGATCTAAAGTCCATTTAACATTAATTTGTATGACACATAAAGTGCAGGTCGAAGTTCATTTTTTCTACGTATGGGTGTTCATTTCCTCCAGTGTGATTTGTTGTTAAAATTATCATTTTGTCATTGAATTACCATGTGTTTGTCTAAAAATCATTTGATATTTTTGTGTGAGTCTTTTTCTGGAATCTCTCTTTGATTTCATTGACCTATTTGTCTATGCCAATATCACAGTGCCTTAATTATTATAGCTTAATAGTAAGTCTTAAAATCAGGTATTGTGAACCCACTGACTTTTTTCTTCTTTTTTGTAATTGTTTTGGCAATCCTAGTTTCTTTGCCTTTTCGTATACATTTGAAAATCAGCTTTTGTATGTCTATAAAAAAAATCCTGCCTGGGGTTTTGATTGGGGTTGTGTTTAATTTGTAAATAACTTTATTGAGAAATGACTTCTTATCAAGTATTGAGTATATCTACTTATTTAGGTCTTTGATTTCTTTTATCAGTGTCTTTTGTTTTCAGCATATCAATCCTGTACTTATTTTGTTAGGTTTGTACCTAAAGTACTTTTTCTTTCTTTATTTTTTTGTTGTTGAACTATTGGTAGTATTTTTCAAATTTTGTTTTCCAATGGCTTATTGCTGGTATATGGAAATAACAATAGATTTTTCTATACTGATCTCTATCCTATAACCTCGGTAAATTCACTAATTAGTTTTAGCAGCTTTCTTATAGGTTTTTTGTGATTTCCTTTGAAGGCAGTCACGTTATCTGTGAATAAAGACAGTTTTATTTCTTCCTTTTCAATCTGTACAGTTTTTATTTTTCTTGCTTTATTTTACTGACAAGGACTTCCAGCATGATGCTGAATAGGAGTGGTAAGTCTGAATATTCTTGCCTTGTTCCCAATTTTAGGGTGAAAGCATTCAGGCTGTTATCATTAAGTCGGATGTTAGAAAATGCCCCTTTATTGTTTTCACTTCTCTACTTCCCTTTTTAAAAATTCTGCATTCTTACTACTCTCACATGTCTTCTCTGTCATTGCTTCATTTTTTATCATTTTAAATTCTACTTTTTCCTATATCCTGTATGGATTTTAAGCTTTCCATTTGTTTCCCTGCAATTCTTTTTTTAAGCCATTTTCATTTTTAAAAAAATTCTTGCCTTTTAATAGTAGCCTGTTCTCTGTTTATATTTTTCCCATATTTTATACAGTCCGTTTTTTTCCTTGCATGTTAGTTGTCATAACAATTAAAAATATTTTTGTTTTCTGCTTCTGATAGTAAGTTACTTTTTAGTGTCTTCATGATGAAAGTTTGTTTTTTTAAGAGTTATATTTTTCCCATAGTTGCATTACAGAAGCTTCTGTTTAAGAAATAAATTAATCATTTGTCATATAAAATATGCGAATAAAGAAATTGGAAGTATCTGATTAATTGTACATTGTCCCATTGAGAATGCTGGAAATTATCTTTTGGTAATTCTGGGTATATCACAGGATCACTAATATACTATTTTAAAGTCTGAAATGCTTAAATAAGGTAATATAATGATAACAAGCACTTATTGTGCTTATTGTGGGTCATATGTTATATTAAGTTCTTTGTATCTTACAAAACCCATTAATAGTTCTAGTTTATACATGTACTTATAACATTGAGGCTTAGAGAGGTTTAAAAAGTTGCCATGGTTGTATAGCTAAGTAAGTGGCTGAGTTGGGATTTGACAAGAATAGTCACATTCCTAAGCTATTATACTATCCTAGTACATAGATGTTCGCTGCGGAATTTTTCTGCGTCAGGCATTATGGAGAGTGATTTATGTAGTTGTTTGTATATACTTCATATTAGTCCATTCTCACATTGCTATAAATACCTGAAATAGGGTAATTATATAAAGAAAAGAGGTGTAATTTGCCCACGGTTCTGCAGGCTGTACAGGAAGCATGATGTGCTGGCATCTGCCTGGCTGCTGGGGAGGCCTCAGGAAACTTACAGTCATGGTGGAAGGTGAATGGGGAGCAGGTGTCTTTCATGGCAGGAGCAGGAACAAGAGAGAGCGGGAGGAGGGAGGTGCTACATACTTTTAAACAAGCAGGTCTTGCAAGAACTCAACTATCACAAGAATAGCACTAAAGGGATGGTGGTAAACCATTCATGAGAAGCCTGCCCCCATGATCCAGTCACCTCCCACCAGGCCCCATCTCCAACACTGGAGATTACAATTGCACGTGAGATTTGTTGTGGTCACAAATCCAAACCATATCACATATCTTTGAAAAGTGAGGAAATAAAACTTTAGAAAATATTAGTCACTTTATCATGTTATCCCAAGTGGTCCATGATGAAACTGAGATGAGGATTGGGTCTGTCTCTCTCTAAGTCTTATTCCTTTTCTATCGTGCTACCTCTGGCAGCTATAATGCCATCTTTCTTTTTCATTCTGAGAACTGTTTAGGATACTGTGGCGAAAATAGCCAGATGTGAAAACAGATGATGCCGTTTAAATTGTAACAAAAATATATTACACTGACTTATATGATGAAAAAAAGTGTACATGCAATGTCTTTAACTGTTTTATGGTAACTTAGGGTCTTACCCACATAAACTGTGTGTGTTTGCAGCAGAACACCTGGTGGTAGTACAGTCAGCCCCCTGTATCCCTGGATTTCGTATTCATGGATTAAACTCGTAGCAGATCAAGAATATTTGGGAAACAAAAAATTCCAAAAAGTGAAACTTGAATTTTCCATATGCCGGGTACTATGTTAAATCCACAGAAATGATGTGTTGTCATTGTATTAGTTATTATAAATAATCTAGAGATGATTTAAAGTATAAAGGAGGGTATGTGTAGGTTATATTTAAATACTGTGTTATTTTATATGAGGGACTCGAGTATCTGCAGTTTTGGGTATCTGTAGGGGGTCCTGGAACCAGCCCTCCCTAGATACTGAGGAAAGACTGTGATTCTGAATTCAAAGAGGGTAAGATCAATGAAATAATGTTAAAAAATCAAAAGGTGTTCTTTTTATTCCGTTTTAAAAACTTCTTTTTTAATCTTTATCGAGGTATAATTGCTAAACAAAAATTATGTGTATTCAGGGTTTGCAATGTGATGATTTGATAGCTGTATACATTGTGTGATGATTACCATAATCGAATTAATCAACATTATCTATCACCACACAGTTACCGCCTTTTATGTGTGGGTGAGTGTGTGCGTGAGGACATTTAAGATCTACTATCTTTGAAAACTTAAAGTAAACAACGTGGTATTATTAACTATAGTCACCATGCCGTACATTAGATTCCCAGAACTTAATTTGTTTTGTAGCTAAAAGTTGTACCCTCTGACCAGCATCTCCTCATTTCCCTCATACCCCATCCCCTGGCAACTGCCATTCTACTCTCTGCTTCAGTGAGTTAAACTTTTAGAGTATGCATAAAAATTAGCTCATACAGTGTTTTGTCTTTCTGTGCCTGGCTTATTTCACTTAACATAATGCCCTCCAGTTTCATCCATTTTGTCACAAATGGCAGTGTTTCCTTTTTAAAGGTTGAATAATACTTCATTCATTATCTATTCATTTGTTGACAGACACTTAGGTTGTTTCCATATCTTGGCCATTGTGAATAATACTGCAGTGAACATGAGGGTGCAGATAGCTCTTCAAGATACTGATTTCATTTCCTTTGCATATATACCAGAAATGGGATTGTTGGATTGCATGATAGTTTTATTTTTAATGTTTTAAGGAACCTCCATACTGTTTCATAAAGGCTGTACCAATTTACATTCCCACCAGCACTGTACAAGGGTTTCTTTTTCTCTGCTGTCTTCCTAACACTTGCTGTCTCTTGTCTTTTTGATAATAGGTATTTTAACAATGTAACGTCATCTTGTATTATGCTTTTGATTTGCATTTCGTTGATGATTAATAATATTGACCACTCTTTTATATACCTGTTGATCATTTTTATGCCTTTTTTTGGTGGGGAGAACGTCTGTTGAGTTCCTTTGCCCAGTTTTTAAATGGGTTATTAGTTTTCCTGCTATTGAGTTTGTGAGTTCCTTATATATTTTGTATGTTAACCCCTTATACATGGTTTAGAAATACAGGTTGGGTATCACATATCTGAAATGCTTGGGACCAGAAGTGTTTTGGATTTTGGATTTTTTGGATTTTGGAATATTGCATATACATAATGAAATGTCTTGGGGATGGTAAGCAAGTCTAAACACTGAATTCATTTATGTTTCAAATACACCTTATATACATAGCCTGAAGGTAATCTTATACAATATTTTAAATAATTTTGTGTGTGAAACAAAGTTTTGACTGTGACCTGTTATATGAGATCAGGTGGGAAATTTTCTGTTTATGGTGTCATGTTGGAGTTCAAAGAGTTTCAGATTTTGGAGCATTTTAGATTTTGGATTTTTGGATTAGGGATACCAAACCTCTGTTTTTTCACATTCTGTAGGTTGCCTTTTCATTTTATCAAGTTTCCTTTGAGAAGCTTTTTAGTTTGATGTAATCACACTTGTTTGTTTTTGCTTTTGATATATATTTCTTATCCAAAAAGTGATATGCTTTTGGTGTCATATCCAAAAAAATCATTGCCAAGGCCATTGTTAAGGAGCTTTTTTTCCTGTATTTTTTTCTAGAAGTTTTATAGTCTCAGATCTTTCATTTAAGTCTTTAATTCATTTTTTGTTAATTTTTGTGCATGGTATAAGATAAAGGTCCAGTTCCATTTTTTTTTTTTTTTTTTTTTTTTTTTTGCGTGTAGATTTCCAGTTTTCTCAGTACCATTAGTTGAAAAGGCTTTTTCCCATGGTGTATCCTTGGTGCCCTTGTCAAAGATTAGTTGAAAGACACTTCTTTTTGTCTTTTATTGTTTAGATCTAATAAATGAGAGGGCCGATTGAAAAAAAATCTTGATATTAATAGCTTTTTGCAGAATATGATTCAAGGGATTTTAAAATTTCATCTCATCTCACTTTTTAACACGTCTGTTTTTTGCCATTTATTTATTTTTCTTTGTATAAATTTATGGTGTACAACTGAAATTTTGTTACATGCATAGATTCCATAATGGTGAATTCAGGACTTTTAGGTAATTTCTCACTATCCACCCTCGCAGCACCTCCTTTCCTTTCTGAGTCTCCATTGTCTATCATTCCACTTTTTACATCCATGTGTACACATTATTTAGCTCCCACTTATGAGTAAGAATATGCAGTATTTTTCTTTCTGTGTCTGACTTGCTTCACTTAAGATAATGGCCTCCAGTTTCATCCATGTTGCTGCAAAAGATATGATTCTGTTCTTTTTTATGGCTGAATAGTGTTCCATTGTCTATATATACACACCATATTTTCTTTATCCAGTCATCCATTGATGGACACTTAGGTTGATCCCATATTGTTATTATTGTAAATACTGTGATAAACAGGAGTGCAAGTACCCTTTTGATACACTGATTGCTTTTCCTCTGGGTAGATGCCCCATTGAGGGATTGCTAGATTGAATGTTAGTTCTAGTTTTAGTAATTTGAGAAATCTCTATACTGTTTTCCATAGAGTTCCCTTTTCTATACCATTTTCCATAGGAGTTCTCTTTTCTCCACATCCTTGTTAACATCTATTATTTTTTCACTTTTTTTTTTATTTTTATTTTTTGAGACGGAGTCTTGCT
This sequence comes from Nomascus leucogenys, assembly GCF_006542625.1. Lineage (NCBI taxonomy): Eukaryota > Metazoa > Chordata > Mammalia > Primates > Hylobatidae > Nomascus > Nomascus leucogenys. Next base: position 124,088,672 of record NC_044382.1, read on the forward strand.
CTGTCACCCAGGCTGAACTGCAGTGGTGTGATCTCGGCTCACTGCAACCTCTGCTTCCTGGGTTCAAGAGATTCTCCCACCTCAGCCTCCTGAGTAGCTGGGATTACAGGTGCACACCACCACACCCGGCTAATTTTTGTATTTTTAGAAGAGATGGGGTTTCACCGTCTTGGTCAGGCTGGTCTCGAACTCCTGACCTCGTGATCTGCTTGCCTCAGCCTCCCAGAGTGTGGGCTTACAGGCGTGAGCCAGCGTGCCTGGACTTTTTTCACTTTTTAATAGCCATTCTGACTAGGGTAAGATGATCTCTCATCGTGGCTTTGATTTGCATTTCTCTGATTAGTGATACTGAGCATTTTTAAATGTATCTGTTGGCCATTTTTATGTCTTCTTTGGAAAAATGTCTATTCATGTCCTTTGCCCTGTGCCCACTTTCTAATGGAATTATTTTTGTTGTTGTTGTTGTTCAGTTGTTTGCATTCTTTGTACATTCTGGATATTAGTCCCCTGTCAGGTGCATAGTTTGCAAATATTTTCTCCCATTTTGCAGGTTTTCTATATACTATGTTGATTATTTCTTTTCCTGGGCAAATCTTCTTAGTTTAACTCAGTTCCATTTGTCTATTTTTAATTTTGTTTTCTGTGCTTTTAAGATCTTAGTCATGAATTCTTTGCCTAGAACAATGTCCAAAAGAGTTTTCGCTAGGTTTCTTCTAGTATTTTAAATTTCAAGTATTCCATTGAAGTCTCTTAATTCATCTTGAGATTTTTTTATATGATCAGAGACAGGGGTCTAGTCTCATTCTTCTGCTTATGGCAGTCCAGTTTTCTCAGCACCATTTATTGAAAAGGTTGTCTTTTCCTCAATTTATGTTCTTGTTGACTTTGTCAAAGAACACTTAAATGTAAATATGTAGCTTTATTTCTGGGTTTTCTATTCTGTTCCCTTGATCTTTGTGTCTATCTTTATACTAGTACCATGCTGTTTTGTTTATGATAGCCTTGCAGTTTAATTTGAAGACAGAGAGTGTAAGGCCTCCAGGTTTGTTCTTTTTGCTTAGGACTGCTTTGGCCATTCAGGTTCTTCATTGGTTCCATATGAATTTTAGGATTGTTTTTCCTAATTTAGTGAAAAATGACATGGTATTTTGATGTCTTGCATTGAATCTGTAGATTGGGCAGTATAGTCATTTTAATAATAATTCTTTTTTTATTATATTTTAAGTTCTGGGGTACATGTGCAGAATGTGCAGGTTTGTTACATAGGTATACATGTGCCATAGTGGTTTGCTGCACCCATCAACCCGTCATCTACATTAGGTATTTCTCCTAATGCTATCCCTCCCCCAGCCCCCCACACCGTGACAGGCCCCAATGTATGATGTCCCCACCCCTTATGTCCATGTGTTCTCATTGTTCAGCAACACCTTATGAGTGAGAACATGCAGTGTTTGGTTTTCTGTTCTTGTGTTAGTTTGCTGAGAATGATGGTTTCCAGCTTCTTCCATGTCCCTGCAAAGGACATGAACTCATCCTTTTTTATGGCTGCATAGTATTCCATCGTGTATATGTGCCACATTTTTTTTAATCCAGTCTTTCATTGATGGGCATTTGGGTTGGTTCCAAGTCTTTGCTGTTGTGAACAGTGCCGCAGTAAACACACGTCTGCATGTGTCTTTATAGTAGAATGATTTATAATCCTTTGGGTATATACCCAGTAATGGGATTGCTGGGTCAAATGGTATTTCTAGTTGTAGATCCTTGAGGAATTGCCACACTGTCTTCCACAGTGGTTGAACTAATTTACACTCCCACCAACAGTGTAAAAGCATTCCTATTTCTCCACATCTTCTTCAGCATCTGTTGTTTCCTGACTTTTTTTTTTTTTTTTGAGACAGAGTCTCGCTCTGTCACCCAGGCTGGAGTGCAGTGGCGCAATCTTGGCTCACTGCAAGCTCTGCCTCCCGGGTTCACGCCGTTCTCCTGCCTCAGCCTCTCCGAGTAGCTGGGACTACAGGCGCCTGCCACCACGCCCAGCTAATTTTTTTGTATTTTTAGTAGAGACGGGGTTTCACCGTGGTCTCGATCTCCTGACCTTGTGATCCGCCTGCCTCGGCCTCCCAAAGTGCTGGGATTACAAGCGTGAGCCACCGCGCCCGGCCTGTTTCCTGACTTTTTAATGATTATCATTCTAACTGGCATGAGATGGTATCTCATTGTGATTTTGATTTGCATTTCTCTAATGACCAGTGATGATGAGCTTTTTTTCATGTGTTTTTGGCTGCATAAATGTCTTCTTTTGAGAAGTGTCTGTTCATATCCTTTGCCCACTTTTCGATGGGGTTTTTTCTTGTAAATTTGTTTAAGTTCCTTGTAGATTCTGGATATTAGCCCTTTGTCAGATGGATAGATTGCAAAAATTTTCTCCCATTCTGTAGGTTGCCTGTTCACTCTGATGGTAGTTTCTTTTGCTGGGCAGAAGCCCTTCAGTGTAATTAGATCTCATTTGTCCATTTTGGCTTTCGTTACCATTGCTTTTGGTGTTTTAGTCATGAAGTGTTTGCCCATGCCTATGACCTGAATGGTATTGCATAGGTTTTCTTCTTGGGTTTTTATGATTTTAGGTCTTAAGTTTAAGTCTTTAATCTGTCTTGACTTAATTTTTGTAGAAGGCGTAAGGAAGGCATCCAGTTTCAGTTTTCTACATAGGGCTAGCCAGTTTTCCCAGCACCATTTATTAAATAAGGAATCCCTTCCCCATTTCTTGTTTTTGTCAGGTTGTCAAAGATCAGATGGTTGTAGATGTGTGGTGTTATTTCTGAGGCCTCTGTTCTGTTCCATTGGTCTATATATCTGTATGGTACCAGTACTACACTGTTTTGGTTACTGTAGCCTTGTAGTATAGTTTGAATTCAGGTAGCGTGATGCCACCAGCTTTTTTCGTTTTGCTTAGGGTTGTCTTGGCTATGTGGGCTCCCTTTGGTTCCATGTGAAATTTAAAGTAGTTTTTTTCCAATGCTGTGAGGAAAGTCAATGGTAGCTTGATGGGGATAGCATTGAATCTATAAATTACTTTGGGCAGTATTGCCATTTTCACGATATTGATTCTTCCTATCCATGAGCATGGAATGTTTGTCCATTTGTTTGTGTCCTCTCTTATTTTCTTGAGCAGTGGTTTGTGGTTCTCCTTGAAGAGGACCTTCAAATCCCTTGTAAGTTGGATTCCTAGGTATTGTATCCTTTTTGTAGCAATTGTGAATGGGAGTTCACTCATGATTTGTCTCTCTGTTTGTCTGTTATTGGTGTCTAGGAATGCTTGTGATTTTTGCACATTGAATTTGTATCCTGAGACTTTGCTGAAGTTGCTCATCAGCGTAAGGAGATTTTTGGTTGAGATGATGGGGTTTTCTAAATATACTATCATGTCACCTGTAAACACAGACAATTTGACTTCCTCTTTTCTTTTTTTTGAGACGGCGTCTCACTCTGTCACCCAGGCTGGAGTGCAGTGGCGCGATCTCGGCTTACCGTAAGCTCCTCCTCCCAAGTTCACGCCATTCTCCTGCCTCAGCCTCCTGAGTAGCTGGGACTACAGGTGCTTGCCACCAAGCCCAGCTAATTTTTTGTATTTTTAGTAGAGATGGGGTTTCGCTGTGTTAGCTAGGATGGTCTAGATCCCCTGACCTCGTGATCTGTCCGCCTTGGCCTCCCAAAGTGCTGGGATTACAGGTGTGAGCCACCACACCCAGCCTCCTCTTTTCCTAATTGAATATCCTTTCTTTCTTTCTCTTGCCTGATTGCCGTGGCTAGAACTTCCAATACTGTGTTGAATATGAGTGGTGAGAGAGGGCATCCTTGTCTTGTGCTGGTTTTCAAAGGGAATTCTTCCAGTTTTTGCCCATTCAGTATGATATTGGTTGTGGGTTGTCATGAATAGCTCTTATTATTTTGAGATATGTTCCATCAATGCCTAGTTTATTGAGAGTTTTTTTTAGATGAAGTGCTGTTGAAGTTTATCAAAGGGCTTTTCTGCATCTATTGAGATAATCTTGTTGTTTTTTCATTGATTCTGTTTATGTGATGCATTACTTTTATTGATTTGCATATGTTGAACCAGCCTTGCGTCTCAGGGGTGAAGCCGACTTGATCATGGTGGATAAGCTATTTGACGTGCTGCTGGATTCGGTTTGCTGGTATTTTATTGAGGATTTTTGCATCGATGTTCATCAGGCATACTGGCCTGAAATTTTCCTTTTTTGTTGTGTCTCTGCCAGGTTTTGGTATCAGGATGATGCTGGCCTTGTAAAATGAATTGGGAAGGATTCCCTCTTTTTCTGTTGTTTGGAATAGTTTTAGAAGGAATGGTACCAGCTTCTCTTTGTACCTCTGGTAGAATTTGGCTGTCATTCTATCTGGTCTGGGACTTTTTTTGGTTGATAGGCTATTAACTACTGCCTCAGTTTCAGAACTTCTTATTGCTATATTCAGGGATTCAAATTCTTGCTGGTTTAGTGTTGGGAGGGTGTATGTGTCCAGGAATTTATCCATTTCTTCTAGATTTTCTAATTTATTTGCATAGATGTATTTCTAGTATTATCTGATGGTAGTTTGTATTTCTGTGGGATCAGTGGTGATGTCCCCTTTATCATTTTCTATTGTGTCTATTTGATTCTTCTCTCTTTTCTTCTTTATTAGTCTTGCTAGCGGTCTATCAATTTTGTTGATCCTTTAAAAAAAAAACAGCTCCTGGATTCATTGATTTTTTTTGAAGGACTTTTCATGTCTCTATCTCCTTCAGTTCTGCTCTGATCTTAGTTATTTCTTGTCTTCTGCTAGCTTTTGAATTTGTTTGCTCTTGCTTCTCTAGTTGTTTTAATTGTGATGTTAGGGTGTCGATTTTAGATCTTTCCTGTTTTTGTTTTGTTTTGTTTTGTTTTATTTTGTTTTGTGGGCATTTAGTGCTATAAATTTCCCTCTACACACTGCTTTAAATGTGTCCCAGAGATTCTGGTATGTTGTGTCTTTGTTCTCATTGGTTTCTAAGGACATCTTTATTTTTGCTTTTATTTCGTTTTTTACCCAGTAGTCATTCAGCAGCAGGTTGTTCAGTTTCCATGTATTGTGAGGTTTTGAGTGAGTTTCTTAATCTTGGGTATAATTTGATTGCAGTGTGGTCTGACAGACTGTTTGTTAATGATTTCTGTTCTTTTGCATTTGCTAAGGAGTGTTTTACTTCCAATTGTGTGGTCAATTTTAGAATAAGTGTGTTGTGGTGCTGAGAAGAATGTATATTCTGTTGATTTGGTGTGGGGAGTCCTTTAGATGTCTATTAGGTCCACTTGGTCCAGAGCGGAGTTCAAGTCCTGGATATCCTTGTTGATTTTCTGTATTTTTGGTCTGTCTAATATTGACAGTGGGGTGTTAAAAGTCTCTCACTATTATTGTGTAGTAGTCTAAGTCTCTTTGCAGGTCTCTAAGAACTTGCTTTATGAATCTGAGTGCTCCTGTATTAAGTGCATATGTATTTAGAATAGATAGCTCTTGTTGCATTGATCCCCTTACCATTATGTAATGCCCTTCTTTGTCTCTTTTGATCTTTGTTGGTTTAAAGTCTGTTTTATCAGAGACTAGGATTGCAACCTCTGCTTTTTTTTGCTTTCCATTTGCTTGGTAGATCTTCCTCCATCCCTTTATTTTGAGCCTGTGTGTGTCTTTGCATGTGAGATGGGTCTCCTGAATATAGCACACCAATGAGTCTTGACTCTTTATCCAATTTGCCAGTCTGTGTCTTTTAATTGGGGCATTTAGCTTGGTCACATTAAAGGTTAACATTGTCATGTGTGAATTTGATCCTGTCATTATGATGGTAGCTGGTTATTTTGCCCATTAGGGTTTCTGCTGAGTGATCTGCTGTGGGTAACCTGACCTTTCTCTCTGGCTGCCCTTAACATTTTTTCCTTCATTTCCACCTTGGTGAATCTGACGATTATGTGTCTTGGGGTTGCTCTTCTCAAGGAGTATCTTTGCGGTGTTCTCTGTATTTCCTGAATTTGAATGTTGGCCTGCCTTGCTAGGTTGGGGAAGTTCTCCTGGATAATACCCTGAAGAGTGTTTTCCAACTGGGTTCCATTCTCCCCGTCACTTTCAGGTACACCAATCAAACATAGATTTGGTCTTTTCACATAGTCCCATATTTCTTGGAGGCTTTGTTCATTTCTTTTCACTCTTTCTTCTCTAATCTTGTCTTCTCACTTTATTTCATTGAGTTGATCTTTAATATCTGATATCCTTTCTTTCACTTTATCGATTTAGCTATTGATGCTTGTGTATGCTTCATGAAGTTCTCGTGCTGTGTTTTTCAGCTCCAAGAGGTCATTTATGTTCTTCTCCAATCTGGTTATTCTAATTAGCAGTTTGTCTTACCTTTTTTCAAGGTTCTTAACTTCCTTGCATTGGGTTAGAACATGCCCCTTTAGCTCAGAGGAGTTTGTTATTACCCACCTTCTGAAGCCTGCTTCTGTCAATTCGTCAAACTCATTCTCCATCCAGTTTTGTTCCCTTGCTGGCGAGGAGTTGTGATCCTTTGGAGGAGAAGAGCCGTTCTGGTTTTTGGAATTTTCAGCCTTTTTGCGCTGGTTTCTCCCCATCTTCGTGGATTTATCTACCTTCGTTCTTTGATGTTGGTGACCTTCGGAAGAGATCTCTGAGTGGCCACCCTTTTTGTTGATGTTGATACTATTCCTTTTCATTTATTAGTTTTCCTTCTAACTGTCAGGCCCTTCTGCTGGAGTTTGTTGGATGTCCACTCCAGACCCTGTTTGCCTGGGTATCACCAGTGGAGGCTGCAGAACAGCAAAGATTCCTGCCTCTTCCTTCTTGAAGCTTCTTTCCAGAGGGGCTTCCACAAAATGCCAGCCAGAGCTCTCCTGTATGAGGTGTCTTTCGGCTCCTACTGTGAGGTTTCTCCCAGTTAGGATATACAGGGTTCAGGGACCCTCTTGAGGAGGCAGTCTGTCACTGGATCAGAGCTTGAATGCTATGCTGGGAGATCCACTGCGCTCTCCAGAGCTGCCAGGCAGGGACGTTTAAGTGTGCTGAAGCTGCACCCACAGCTACCCCTTTTCCCAGGTGCTCTGTCCCAGGGAGATGGGAGTTTTATCTGTAAGTCCCTGACTGAGGCTACTGCCTTTTTTTCAGAGATGCCCTGCCCAGAGAGGAGGAATCTAGACAGGCAGTCTGGCTGCAGTGGCTTTTTGAGCTGTGGTGGGCTCCGCCCAGTTCGAACTTCCTGATGGCTTTGTTACACTGTGAGGGTAAAACCGCCTACTCAAGCCTCAGCAATGGCGGACACCCCTCCCTCCACCAAGCTGGAGCTTCCTAGGTCGACTCAGACTGCTGTGCTAGCAGCAAGAATTTCAAGTCGGTGGATCTTAGCTTGCTGTACTCTGTGGGGTTGGGACCCGCTGAGCCAGACCACTTGGCTCCCTGGCTTCAGCCCCCTTTCCAGGAGAGTGAACGGTTATTCACTGGCATTCCAGGTGCCATTCGGGTATGAAAAAAAAAAAAAGAAAAAAACTTGTGCAGCTAGCTTGGTGTCTGCCCAAACGGCCACCCAGTTTTATGCTTGAAACCCAGGGCCTAGGTGGCATAGTCACCCGAGGGAATCTCCTGGTCTGCAGGTTGCGAAGACCACGGGAAAAGCACAGTTTCTGGGCCGGAGTGCACCGTTCCTCTTGGTACAGTCTCTCACGGCTTCCCTTGGCTGGGGAAGGGAGATCTCCCGACCCCTTGTGCTTCCCAGGTGAGGCGACGCCCCACCGTGCTTCTACTCACCATCCGTGGGCTGCATCCACTGTCCAACCAGTCCCAATGAGATGAATCGGATACCTCAGTTGGAAGTGCAGAAATCACCTGCCTTCTGTGTCGATTTTGCTGGGAGCCACAGACTGGAGCTGTTTCTGTTTGGCCATCTTGCCAGCATGTCATCATAATAGTTCTTTTGACCCATGAGCACAGGATGTTTTTCCATTTGTTTGTGTCCTGTTCAGTTTTCTTTCATCAGTATTTTGTAGTTCTCCTTATGAAAATTGTTCATCTTGGTTAAAAAAAATATTCCTGTGTATTTGGCTGAGCACTATGGGCTCACGCCTGTCATTTCAGCACTTTGAGAGGCTGAGGTGGGTGGATCACCACTCCTGGGTGATCACCAAGAGTTTGAGACCAGCCTGGCCAATATGGTGAAACACCATCTCTACTAAAAATACAAAAATTATCCGGGTGTGCTGGTGAATGCCTGTAATCGCAACTACTTGGGAGGCTGAGGCCTGAGAATTGCTTGAACCTGGGAGGGGGAGGTTGCAGTGAGCTGAGATAGTGCCACTGCACTCCAGCCTGGGCGACAGAGTGAGACTCTGTCTCAAAAACAAGCAAACAAAAAATTCCTATGTATTGTATTTTTCTTATAGCCGTTGTAAATGGGATTGTTTTCTTGATTTTGTTTTCAACTAGATTGTTACTGGTGTAAGAAATACTACTGATTTTTCATGTTGATTTTGTGTTGTGCAACTTTACTGCATTCGTTTATTAAATCTAAGAGTTTTTCATGAATCTTTAGGTTTTCCTAGATATAAGTTATATCTTCAACAAACAGGAATAATTTTACTTTCTCTTTTCCCATTTAGAAGCCTTTTATCTCTTGCCTGATGGCTGTGGCTAGGACTTCCAGTACTGTGTTAAATAGCAGTAGTGAAAATGGGCATCCTTGTCTTGTCCAAGGTTTTAGAGGAAATGTTTTTAACTTTTCCCTATTCAGTATGATGTTGTCTGTGGGCTTGTCATATATGGCATTTATTATTATGATGCATATTTCTTCTATGCCCAGTTTGCTGAGAGTTTGTATCATGAAGGGGTACTGCATTTTATCAAATGCTATTTCTCAGTCTATTGATTTGATCATAAAGTTTTTCTCCTTCATTCTTTTTATGTGATGAATCACATTTATTGACTTATGTATTTTGAACCACTCTTAGATCCCTTGACTAAAACCCACTTGATTGTGGTGTATTATCTTTTTAGTATGCTGTTGGATTCTGTTTCCTAGTATTTTGTTTAGGACTTTTGTGTCTGTGTTCATCAGGGTTATTGGTCTTTAGTTTTCTTTATTTGTTGTGTCCTTGTCTGGTTTTGGTATTGGGATGATACTGGAGAATGAGTTAGGGAGAATTCCTTTCCCCTGTTCCAACTTTTTGGAACTACAAGAATTGGTATTAGTTCTTTGTATGTTTGGCAGAATTCAGCTGTGAATCCATCTGGTCCTACGTGTTTCTGGGGAAGATTTTATTACTGATTTAATCTCACTACCCATTATTGGTCTATTCAGGCTTTCTGTTTCTTCTTTGTTCAATCTTGGGAGGTTGTGTATTAGTCCGTTTTTACATTGCTACACAGAAATATCTGTGACTGGGCAACTTATAAAGAAAAGAGGTTTAATTAGCTTATGGTTCTGCAGGCTGTGCTGGAAGCATGATGTTAGTACCTGGGGAGGCCTTGAGAAACAAGCAATTATGGCAAAAGGTGAAGGGGGAGCAAACTCATCACATGGCCGGAGCAGGAACAAGAGAGGAAGGGGGGAGGTGCTACACACTTTTAAACCACCAGATCTTAAGAGAATTCACTGTGGTGAGGACAATACCAAGAGGGGTGGTGCTAAATCATTCATGAGAAACCTGCCTCCATCATCCAATCACCTCCCATCAGGCCCCACCTGCAACATTGTGTATTAACATTTCAATATGAGATTTGGATGGGAACATACATCCAAACTATATCAGGTTATGTGTTTCCAGAAATTTATCTATTTTCTCCAAGCTTTGTAGTTTATGAACATATTGTTGTTCGTAATAGTCTCTGATGATCTTTTGAATTTTTCTCATATCATTTGTAATATCTCCATTTTGATTTCTTATTATATTTGGATCTTCTTTCTTCTGGTTAGTCTTGCTAGCAGTTGATCAATTATGCTTATCTTTTTAAAGAACTAGGTTTTTGTTTCATTAACTTTTAAATTTTTTTTGGTCTCTATTTCATTTAGTTTTGCTGTGATCCATATTACTTCTTTACTTCTGCTAATTTTGTGTTTGGTTTGTTCTTGCTTTTCTAGTTCCTTTAGGTGTATTGCTAGGTTGTTAATTTGCAATCTTTCTGCTTTTTTGATGTGGGTATTTATTGCTGCAAACTTCCTTCTTAGCACTGGTTTTGCTGTGTCCTACAGGTTTTTGTGTGCTGTATTTCCAATTTAATTTGTTTCATAAAATGTTAATTCTCGTCTTAATTTTTTCATTGATCCAAAGGTCATTCAGGAGCATATTGTTTAATTTTTCTGTATTTGTATAGTTTCCAGAGTTTTTCTTGATATTGATTTCTTGGTGTTAGTTTTATTCTACTGTGGTCTGAGAAGATACTTGATATGATTTGATTTTTAAAAATTTGTTGAGGCTTGTTTTGTGGCATAACATATAGTCTATATTGGACAATATCCCATCTGTTGATTGGAAAAGTATTTATTCTGCAGTTGTTGGATAGAATGTTCTATAAATGTGTGTTAGGTGCATCTTGTCTAAAGTCCAATTTAAATCTGATATTTGTTGATTTTGTGTCTCAGTGACCTGTCTAATGCTGTGAGTGGGATGGTGATGTCCCCTATTATTGTTTTTCTGTCTATCTCTCTTTGGGTCTAGTAATATTTGTTTTATGAATTTGGGTGCTCAAATGTTGAGTGCATGTATGTTTAGAACTGTTATGTCCTCTTGTAGAACTGACACCTTTAATATCAGGTTTTATACTTTTGTGTTTTCTTGATGGGGTTGCCCTGTCTCTTTCAAGTTTAGGACTCCTTTGAACATTTCTTGTAGAACTGGTCTAGTTTTGACAAATTCTCTTAGTATTCTGTTATCTGGGAAAGAAGATTGTTTCTACTTCATTTATGGAGCTTGATATTTCTGGATGTAGAACTCTTGGGTGATAATGACTTCATTATTTTTTACTGTTTTTATTTTAAAGTATGCATTATCTGATAAAGATATAGCTATCTCTGCTTGTTTTAGATTTTTGTTGGCCCATAATATCAATCAATATCTTTTTCTACCCCTTTACTTTTAGTCTATGTGTCTTCACAGATAAGGTGGGTTTCTTGTAAGTAGCATATAGTTGATTTTTTTTTTTTTTTTTTTTTTTGATATGGAGTCTTGTGCTGTCACCAAGCTAGAGTGCAGTGGTGGGATCTCAGCTCACTGCAACCTCCATCTCCCAGGTTCAAGCAATTCTCCTGCCTCAGTCTCCTGAGTAGCTGTGACTGTATATAGGTATGTGCCACCATGCACAGCTAATTTTTGTACTTTAAGTAGAGACAGGGTTTCACCATGTTGACCAGAATGATCTCTATCTCTTCACCTCATTATCCACCTGCATCAGCCTCTCAAAGTGGTGGGATTACGGGTGTGAGCCACCGCCGTATGGCCTATAGTTGATTTTTTTATCCTTTCAGCCAATGTATATTTTTTAGTAGGACAGTTAATCCATTTATGTTTGAGGTGGTACATGAGATTTTGTTCCTGTCATATTGTTTTTTCATTTTGTAACTTTTGGGTTTTTTTGTCTGTCTTTATGGTTTTTTGGAATTCTGTAATGATTTCATTTGATTCTTTTCCTTCTTTGTATATCTTTACTAGTGTATTTTATATTTTTGTGTGTTTTCACAATGATAAATATTGTCCTGTCTCTTCCAAGTTTAGGGCTTCTTTGAGCATTTCTTGTGGGACTGGTCTAGTTTTCATGAATTCCCTCAGTATTTGATTGTCTGGGAAAGACTATTTCTCCTTTCTTTATGAAGCTTAATACTACCTGGATATACAATTCTTGGCTGACAGTTGTTTTCTTTCACACTTTGATTATGTCATCCCATTTTTTTCCTGCCTTGTAAGGTTTTTGCTGGGTAGTCTGCTGTTAGTTTGGTGGACTTTCCTTTATAGATGACACTTTTCTCTTGATTTTAGAATTTGTTCTTTCACTTTGACATTAGACGCTCATTGCAATATGTTGTATTGAAGTCCCTTTTATGTTGTATTTGCCTGCAGATCATGGAGCCTCCTGTATCTGTTATGTCTGTATCTCTTGCTAGCCTTGGGAGTTTTTCAGTCTATTATTCTATTATTTTGTTAAAGATTTTTGATGTTTCTGTCCCTTTGGGAATACTAGTAATTCATAAGTTCAATTGCTTTATGTAGTCCCAAACACCTGGAAAGCATTGTTCATTTTTTTCTTATTTTTAAAATTTTTATCAGACTGCACTGTTTGAAAAGACCTGTCTTCATGTTCTGAAATCTTTTCTTCTGCTTGGCCTAGTCTATTATTGGAGTTTCCATGTATTTTATATTTCCTTCAGTGAATTTTTTAGTTCCTGAATTTTTTAAAGACTTCTATCTCCTTGGGAAATTTCTCATTCATATCCTGAATTGATTTTCTGATTTCTTTATATTAGTTTTCAGATTTCTCTTGTATCTCATTGAACTTAATTGAAATCAAAATATTGAATTCTTTGTCTGGGGTCATAAGGTTTTCTTTTTGGTTCTGCTCTGTTGTTGGAGAATTATTGTGTTCCTTTCATGGTGTCATACTGCCATGCGTCTTCATGTTTCTTGTGTTTTTATGTTCATTCTAGCACATCTGGAACATTGCTTTTTTTTTAATTTAACTTTTGTTGGGAGTAGACTTTGCTGCTGTATATGTGACTTTGATGTTGGTTGAGTAGGGCCACTTGTTTTTATTTCTGGGTGTGCGCATTGGTGAATACTTTATGATATTCTTGGCTATATATATTGTTATTGGTATCTGTGGATTCCTTTGTGTGTTAGGGTGTGAGTTTTGATGGAGTATGTGGTGAAATTATGCTAAGGACTGGAATGCTTGATAGGTCCTTCTTCAGGTTTCAGTGGTAGCAGTGGTTGTCTAAGAAGGTATGTATCTGGGGCAGTGTGTGCTGGCACATGTGTTGGCAGTTCCATGCAGGCTGATTATTGGGGGCTCTGGGTGGCTCTTTTGTATACCAGTTGTGGTAGCAGTGTACTGGGCAGGTGAGTGGGCTCATGAGCTCTTGGGTAGCTGGGTGGCTTCAGTAATGGTGGCAGCAGTGGTGGTGAGATGCTCTCCCCAGTGCCCTTGTGTTGGGAGTGATTGCAGTTGGCTATGTGGGCTGACCTCCAGGCCGGGTGGCACTTGCACATAGAAACCAACTGAGGTAGTAACGGCAGAGTTTTTATGCCCAAACTCTGTCCCCTGGGAGAAGTGCTTGGGTGTCTCAGGCACTGGGCTGGACTGTGGGACCTCCAGAAGCCCAGATCCTGCATTGTGTCTCAGAGAGTAGGGCAAAGCTGGGTAGATCTGGATTGGGAAAGCCTGGGCTTATCCTATGAAATGCTTGCATGGGGTGACAACATCTTTGCTAAAGTACTGCCATGATGGGAGAGTGGGGCTACTGCTCCTGGTGGTTTCAGCCTTGGCTGGCAAGTGGGGAATCTGTGTCCCTCTCATGTCTCAGTCCTGGTGGGGCTTCCTCCCTTATCCCCACTTTGCAGCTGATCCTGTAGTTTAGTCAGACTGGGTAGTTGTCACCTATCTCATAACACAGCCCTGCCTAGGTGAGGACCAGACTGCTTTGGCAGCTCTTATTCTGCTCACATCTTGGGGGTTGCCTAGCTCCCAAGCTGGGGCCTGGAGTTTATGTCATGCTTGCTTTTCAGTCCTGGTTGCAGAATCCCATTTCCTACACAGGCCCCAGTTCAGCAAACCACAGACTGAGTTACTCTGATACTTAGGACTGGTGCTATAGGTTCCCAGGTCACACAATTTGTTAAACCCTAGGATTGAGAATGGCATCTTACTGTAGCTGCTTAGGTCTCAGGGAAGGCATGGAACCCAGGGTGTGTTATTTCCCTATAGCACTTCCTTTATACAGTCTCCTGGTTGCTTCCCAAGTCAAATTCAAGGTTTGGGAGAGTCAAGATAACACTCCCATGGCCTGGATTATACAATTGATTCTCCAGTAGGAAAGTGAACCACAGAAAGACACTCAGTTACCTTCTCCCACGTTGCAGACTCCCTTTTGGTTGCCAGCCTGCCCTGTCCACATTAGCTGTTTGTTCTCCTCTCTTTTTGGAGTTTCTGTTTGCTTTTCTGTTGAATGCCTGTGTTCTGTCTTGGAACACTTACATTATAAGTGTGACTTTAAAACTTTATCTTAACCTCTTTGGAGACTTGAGACCAAAGTGTCACTACCACTTATTAGAATTTGTGTTCTTCCCTCTTGAATCTGTGTTGACCATTAGCAGTGTTCTTCTAACAGGGTTTTCTGTTTCATTTTGTTGTTATAATACCTCTGTGTTCATAACATTTATTAAATCATGAATTCTTTTCAGACAGAAATTGAATGCTGTGTTTAATTTTATTCCTGAAATTCTGTTTGGAGCTCTTGTACATGTATTCCTACCATACTAAATTTAAAAACTGACATGTCAAATGTTTTTGACATCAGTATATCTTTTCTGGGAGATACCTAAAGGAAACGACTTGAGTTCTTTTATATATATTTTCTAAAATATTTTTACAAATAAGATTATGAGACATATGTGTAAATAATATTTTAAGCACTTCTGAGTAGCTTGCTCTTTAAAGCATGCATTTATTGACTCCTTTTCTTAAAATGCACTTATGGTTTTGTCAGGGAGTTTTAAAATATAAATTCAACGGTTCTGTCTAGTTTGAATGTTTAAAATGTGTTTAATGTGATTTTCTCCTGCTAAGAATGTTCTTTACTTCGCCAAGTACCTGGCAGATTTTTGTAATATAAACTATTATATAGTGAAACTTTGTATTTTCTTACAGGTTCTTGAGAAATCTACATTAAGAAATGGATAGACAATAGTCCTAAGATGATAATGTTCCTATAACATTAAAAAATCCCCTTTAAGCCATTGTAAGATTTACTTTATTGTTAACAACTAGTTGTTTCATTAATTATTGAATATCTGTCTTTTATATGGAGTGTAAGAAATTATAAATTGTTACTTTAAAAACTTACGTTCTCGTTTTATTATTTTCTTAATTTGATTTCATTTCTTTTGGCTTTCTATGGATGGCCGAATGGCTTTATCCTAAAGAGGACAGAAAAAGCATACTTTATGCAACTAAAGCTTTAAACACAATATGTAACTGAATACATATCTGAGAGCTTCTTCAAGATTTAAATGCTTCTGAACATTATTGTCTTTGTTTATAGCAAGGGTATTTTGTTGTAATTATATTCACATGCAATTCAAATTACTGCCTTTTTTGTTACTTTAGTGTCGGTATGTTATGTAAAAGGCATAGGTTTTCTGTATGCTTAAATTAACTGACTATACGTGGTTGTGAGCTTTAAATGCTGCTATGTATTCTCTTTACTTTTACTGAAATGTTTATCTGCAGTAAAATGCAGAGATTTTAATTTAATTGTTCAGTCTGATGGGTTTCAGAAGTTATATACACACATTTAATTATGATACATAACAAAGTATAGAAATTCTTCATCAGATACTTTCAACCTCATCCTCACTTTTTTATTTCTGTCACCACAGATTAGTTTTGTCTGCTCTTGGATTTAACGTAATGGACTCATAATATGTATTTGACTGTCACTCAAAATAATTTTTTTGATTCATTCATATTATTACATTTATTAGTAATTCTTTTATTGCTAAGTGTCATTCCATTATATGAAAATATCACTATTTGTTTATCCATATTTCTGTTCATGTATGTTTGGGTTGTTTAAAGTTTCTGGCTAATATGAGTAAGATTGCTATGAACATTTGTGTTCAAGTCATTTTATGGATATTATATTTTTTTTCCCTTGGGTAAATATCTAGTAATGGGGATTGCTGATCCCCCAAGCCAAAAAGTCTGAGACTTTCTATTTAAGTTTTAGTCTCTCCATGCTACATGGATTGGGAAAAGTCATATATGTGTGAATCTCACCTTGAGTGGTTTCCTTTAAGAGTCAAATTTCCTTTAACTTTTGCCTGATTTTAGTCATTCTTTTTTGTTTGTTTGTTTTTGAGATGGGATTTTGCTCCGTGGCCCAGGCTAGAGTGTGCAGTGGCACGATATCGGCTCACTGCAACCTCTGCCTCCTGGGTTCAAGTGATTCTTGTGTCTCAGCCTCCCGAGTAGTTGGGATTACAGGCACGCACCACCACGCCTGGCTAATTTTTTTTATTTTTAGTAGAGGTGGGGTTTCACCATGTCGGCCAGGCTGGTCTTGAACCCCTAAACTTAAGTGATCTGCCCCCCTTGGCCTCCCAAAATGCTAGGATTACAGGTGTGAGCCACCACACCTGGCCTGATTTTAGTCATTCTTAATGCATTCAAATTGTTGTTTTAAAAAAACATTTTGTATAGAGATTATAAATTTTTATCTTCAAGGAGGTTAGTGTGATATAGGCTATTTCCCAACCATTACTAGGCTAAGAACTCCAAAAGTGATTTTTTAAAAATGTGTCTTATTTTATCCGCCCCACTCCATTTCCATTTTAGGGTTTCCATGTTACTTATTGTAGAAGTTGGAGTTCTTACAATTGTCTTTAAGGAACTACATGCTCTCTTGTCTCCTCGCCTACAACCTACATTGTTGACCATCTCCTTTTAACATCCTCTATCTGGCTTATTGAATACCTCTAATCTCTTTACTTCAAAAGTTCTACTGGATGTTCATAGGGCTGGCTTGATTCCTTTTTCCAGGTGATTGTTTAAATGTGACATTTATCAGTGAATCTTTCCCTGATAGTGTCACCTCCTCTGTGGCATTTTATTATCTTATTTTTCTCCATAATATTTATTTTTTTGTGGCCCACTATATATTTTACTTATTTACTTTTTTGTCTGTCTCTACCACCAGAATATGAGCTCCTCAATGGCAATAATTTTTGTCTGTTTGTTTACTGCTGTTATTTTCACTACTTTTGGTCTTTGGGAGGTAGTAGAGTGTCAGTAAATATTTGTTGAATGAATACATGTGCAATATTCCAGCCTTACAAACTGTGCTATTTTTAAGTTCACTTTATTCAGTTTTCTTCTGGAGAGGGATATTTTTATTTATTGACAGAGAAAAGGACAATAAAAGGAGGAGGCGATGAACTTCATTTTGTATATCCTAATATTCTTTTGTGTTTTCATTTTTGGTTGTACTTTAAGCCTTTTTGTGATTCATTTATTTTATGGCTCTTGAATTTTGCTAGAGTACTAGATTCTAGTCATTTAAAAAATTTTCTCTTTAAAACTGAAAATGTAGAAAGAATTGCTTTAGCTTGAAACAGATGGAAATTCTCTAGCAAAAAAAAAAAGTGATGGACTTAGCTGTTGATGCAGAAATCAATTTAAAAAGCTTTAGATCTAAGAGACCCTTAATCAGTCTTATTTGAAACAGGATGTACTTCTCCACTTCATAAGTAATTGGCTGAAACCAGAACCATTAACGAATTGAATGAAGATTTCATTAATGTCAGGGAACTGTGCTGTTAGCAAAATTACTCTTATTATGTCACAGTATTCAAAGATATGCATTTGTTAAATAGAGTTGATGTGCTTTTTCAGAGTGTTGCCAACTGTGAGAACATTTGTTGAATGACATTTCAGTGTCCTCAAACTTGTGCTGTTATCTTCATATATTCTTGGTATGCAGAGGTGACAAACAATTTGAAAAAAAAATACATTGATGATTCCCCTCAATTCCCTCCAACTTGATTGTGAAGGCCAGTCTTACGATTTGGTACTTTGGTCAAGTCTGTGGGTCACGGGATATAATTAAGTTCCTTGTCACCCTAACAGTGAGACTAGGCTGACTTTTGTGGTGTCTAAACTTGAAGATATTGGTTGGGGAATATCCCTGAATTGTGTTTGTAGTAAGGCATTTGCACTTCTTATTATGATTTGATGTAGCAGCCAAATTAAAAGTACAGAATGCCAAAATGAATGTGTTGGTTTAGTCACTTTTGGAGTTTCACGGAGGGCAACAGACTCCGGAGGTCTTCTGGAGGCCGCCTAATGGGTAGCCCTGTTGAAGATTTGTGCAGTATGTCTTATGAAAGTAGGCAGTCACTTGGGTGTAAGATATGGTAATATATTCATTTCTGTGTAATATAGGTTGTATATTGTATACCAGTCATCTCTGATATCCTGGCCCTGGCATCTTATTATTTTTTTTCCAGAGACAGGGTTTTGCTCAGTCACTCAGGCTGAAGTGTGCAGTGGCTTGTGGTGTGATCATAGCTCACTGCAGTCTTAAACTCCTAGGCTCAAGGGATCCTCCTGCCTCAGCTTCCCAAGTAACTAGGACTACAGGTGTATGCTGTCATGCCTAGATAAGTTTTAAAGAACTTTTTCATAGAGTATCTTGCCGTTTTGCCCAGGCTGGTCTTCAACTCTTGGCCTCAAGCAATTGGTCCTCCTGCCTCAGCCTCCCAAAGTGCTAGGATTACAGGTGTGAGTCACTGTGCCTGCCTTGTATCTTTAAAAAATAATGTTTTAAAATTATAATTTATATAGTATACACTGTATTCTTTTGAATTGTATGGTTCCATGAATTTTGATAGATGTATGTCCGTGAGATCACCGTGGTGATCAAGATACAGAGCGTTATGTTTATAGCAGCACGATTTGCAATTGCAACAATATGGAACCAACCTAAGTGTCCATCAACCAACAAATGAATAAAGAAAATATGGTATATATACACTATGGAGTACTACTCAGCCATAAAAAGGAATGAAGTAGCGTTTTTTGCAGCAACTTGGGTGGAACTGGAGGCCATTATTCTAAATGAAGTAATTCAGGAATGGAAAACCAAATATCTTATGTTCTCCCTTATTGGGAGCTAAGCTATGAGGTTGTGATGGCATGAGAATGATATAATAGACTTTGGGGATTTGTGGGGCAAGGTTGGGAGGAGGATGAGGGATTAAAGACTACACATTGGGTACAGTGTACACTGCTCGGGTGACGGTTGCACTAAAATCTCAGAAATCACTGCTACAGAACTTACCCATGTAAGCAAATACCACCTGTACCCCCAAAACTATTGAAAAAAAATTTAAAAAAAATTTTTAAAAAGATACAGAGTATTTTCATTACCCTCAAAAGTTTCATTTTCCTTTGCAGTCTCTTCTCGCCCTAAGCTGGCCCCAAGCAACCCTTGCTCTACATTCTGTCACTATAGATGGCATTCTGTAGTATTTTATATAAATGGAATTACAGATATAGTTTTTGTATGTGTCTGGCTTCATTCACTGATTATAATGATTTTGAGACTGATCATTTTGTTGCTTGTATTAGTACTTTGTTTTTTTTATTACAGAGTAGTATTCTACCATATGGATATACCTCAATTTGCTTATCTGTTCACCTGTTTGTGGATATCTGGGCTATTTCTAGGTTTTGGCTATTATGAATAAACCTAATTAATGTTTATCTGTGATTAACATTTATGTATATGTTTTGTATGTTTTTGTATATGTTTATGTATATGTTTTGTATGTGTGTATGTATATGTTTTTGTATGGGCCTATGGTTTCTTTTTTTTTTATTATGCTTTAAGTTCTAGGGTACCTATGCACAACGTGCAGGTTTGTTACATAGATATACATGTGCTGTGTTGTAATGTTGCACCCATTAACCCATCATTTATATTAGATGTTTCTCCTAATGCTCTCCCTCCCCATGCCCCCCACCCCACGACAGGCTCCCGTGTGTGATGTTCCCCCTGCTGTGTCCAAGTGTTCTCATTGTTCAGTTCCCACCTATGAGTGAGAACATGCAGTGTTTGGTTTTCTGTCCTTGTGATAGTTTGCTGAGAATGATGGTTTCCGGCTTCATTCATGTTCCTGCAAAGGACATGAACTCATCCTTTTTTATGGCTACATGGTAGTCCATGGCATATATGTGCCACATTTTCAAAACCCAGTCTATCATTGCCGGACATTCGGGTTGGTTCCAAGTATTTGCTATTGTGAATAGTGCCGCAATAAACATATATGTGCATGTGTCTTTATAGTAGCATGATTTATAATCCTTTGGGTATATACCCAGTAATGGGATCGCTAGGTCAAATGGTATTTCTAGTTCTAGATCCTTGAGGAATCGCCACACTGTCTTCCACAATGGTTGAACTAATTTAGACTCCCATCAACAGTGTAAAAGCATTCCTATTGCTCCACATCCTCTTCAGCATCTGTTGTTTCCTCACTTTTTAATGATCGCCATTCTAACTGGTGTGAGGTGATATCTCATTGTGGTTTTGATTTGCATTTCTCTGATGACCAGTGATGATGAGCATGTTTTCATGTGTCTGTTGACTGCATAAATGTCTTCTTTTGAGAAGTGTCTGTTCATATCCTTTGCCCACTTTTTGATGGGATTATTTGTTTTTTTTCTTGTAAATTTGTTAGAGTTCTTTGTAGATTCTGGATGCCAGCCCTTTTTCAAACGGGTAGATTGCACAAATTTTCTCCCATTCTGTAGGTTGCCTGTTCACTCTGATGGTAGTTTCTTTTGCTGTGCAGAAGCATTTTAGTTTAATTAGATTCCATTTGTCAATTTTGGCTTTTGTTGCCATTGCTTTTGGTGTTTTAGTCATGAAGTCCTTGCCCATGCCTATGTCCTGAATGGTATTGCCTAGGTTTTCTTCTAGGGTTTTTATGGTTTTAGGTCTAACATGTAAGTCTGTAAGCCACCTTGAATTAATTTGTGTATAAGGTGTAAGGAAGGGATCCAGTTTTAGCTTTCTACGTATGGCTAGCCAGTTTTCCCAGCACCATTTATTAAATAGGGAATCCTTTCTCCATTTCTTGTTTTTGTCAGGTTTGTCAAAGATCAGATGGTTGTAGATGTGTGGTGTTATTTCTGAGGCCTCTGTTCTGTTCCATTGTGTCTATATGTCTGTTTTGGTACCAGTACCATGCTGTTTTGGTTACTGTGGCCTTGTGGTATAGTTTGAAGTCAGGTAGCATGATGCCTTCACCTTTGTTCTTTTTGCTTAGGATTGACTTGGCAGTGCAGGCTCTTTTTTGATTCCATATGAACTTTAAAGTATTTTTTTCCAATTCTGTGAAGAAAGTTGTTGGTAGTTTGATGGGAATGGCATTGAATCTATAAATTACCTTGGGCAGTATGGCCATTTTCATGATATTGATTCTTCCTATCCATGAGCATGGAATGTTCTTCCATTTGTTTGTGTTCTCTTTTATTTCGTTGAGCAGTGGTTTATAGTTCTTGAAGAGGTCCTTCACGTCCCTTGTAAGTTGGATTCCTAGGTATTTTATTCTCTTTGAAGCAATTGTGAATGGGAGTTCACTCATGATTTGGCTCTCTGTTTGTCTGTTATTGGTGTATAGGAATGGTTGTGATTTTTGCACATTGATTTTGTATCCTGAGACTTTGCTGAAGTTGCTTATCAGCTTAAGCAGATTTTGAGCTGAGACGATGGGGTTTTCTAAATATGCAATCATGTCATCTGCAAACAGGGACAATTTGACTTCCTCTTTTCCTAATTGAATACCGTTTATTTCTTTGCCTGCTTGCCCTGGCCAGATCTTCCAACACTGTGTTGAATAGGAGTGGTGAGAGAGGGCATCCCTGTCTTGTGCTAGTTTTCGAAGCAAATGCTTCCAGTTTTTGCCCATTCAGTATGATATTGGCTGTGGGTTTGTCATAAATAGCTGTTATTATTTTGAGGTAATACTTAGTTTATTGGAATACCATCAATACCTAGTTTATTCCAACAAAAGCCAAAATACACAAATGGAATCTAATACCTCTAATACCATCAGTACCTAGTTTATTGAGTGATTCTAGCATGAAGGGCTGTTGAATTTTGTCAAAGGCCTTTTCTGCATCTACTGAGATAATCATGTGGTTGTTGGTTCTATTTATGTGATGGATTACGTTTATTGATTGGCGTATGTTGAACCAGCCTTGTATCCCAGGGATGAAGCTGACTTGATCATGGTGGATAAGCTTTTTGATGTGCTGCTGGATTCGGTTTGCCAGTATTTTATTGAGGATTTTTGCATCAATGGTTCATCAGGGATATTAGTCCAAAGTTCTCTGTTTTTGTCGTGTCTCTGCCAGGGTTTGGTATCAGGATGATGCTGGCCTCATAAAATGAGTTAGGGAGGATTCCCTCTTTTTCTGTTGTTTGGAATAGTTTCAGAAGGAATGGTACCAGCTCCTCCTTGTACCTCTGGTAGATTTCAGCTGTGAATCCGTCTGGTCCTTGGCTTTTTTTGATTGGTAGGCTATTAATTATTGCCTCAATTTCAGAGCCTGTTATTGGTCTATTCAGAGATTCAACTTCTTTCTGTTGTAGTCTTGGGAGGGTGTATGTGTCCAAGAATTTATCCATTTCTTCTAGATTTTCTAGTTTATTTGCATAGAGGTGTTTATAGTATTCTCTGATGGTGGTTTGTATTTCTGTGGGATTGGTGGTGATATCCCCTTTATCATTTTTTTTTGCATCTATTGGATTCTTCTCCCTTTTCTTCTTTATTAGTCTTGCTAGCAGTCTATCAATTTTGTTGATCTTTTCAAAAAACTGGTTTCTGGATTCACTGATTTTTTTGAAGGGTTTTTTCTGTCTCAATCTCCTTCAGTTCTGCTCTGATCTTAGTTATTTTTTGCCTTCTGCTAGCTTTTGAATGTGTTTGCTCTTGCTTCTCTAGTTCCTTTAATTGTGATGTTAGGGTGTCGATTTTAGATCTTTCCTTCTTTCTCTTGTGGGCATTTAGTGCTATAAATTTCCTTCTACATATTGCTATAATTGTGTCCCAGAGATTCTGGTACATTGTGTCTTTGTTCTCATTGGTTTCAAAGAACATCTTTATTTCTGCCTTCATTTCGTTACTTACCCAATAGTCATTCAGGAGCAGGTTGTTCAGTTTCCATGTACTTATGCAGTTTTAAGTGAGTTTCTTAATGCTGAGTTCTAATTTGATTGCACTGTGGTCTGAGAGACAGTTTGTTGTGATTTCTGTTCTTTTACATTTGCTGAGAAGTGCTTTACTTCCAACTATGTGGTCGATTCTGGAATAATTGCGATGTGGTGCTGAGAAGAATGTATATTCTGTTGATTTGGGGTGGAGAGTTCTGTAGATGCCTATTAGGTCTGCTTGGTGCAGAGCTGAGTTCAAGTCCTGGATATCCTTGTTAACCTTCTGTCTCGTTGATCTTCTAATATTAACAGTGGGGTGTTAAAGTCTCCCATTATTATTGTGTGGGAGTCTAAGTCTCTTTGTGGGTCTATAAGGACTTGCTTTATTAATCTGGGTGCTCCTGTGTTGGGTGCATATATATTTAGGATAGTTAGCTCTTCTTGTTGAATTGATCCCTTTACCATTATGCAATGGCCTTCTTTGTCTCTTTTGATCTTTGTTGGTTTAAAGTCTGTTTTGTCAGAGACTAGGATTGCAACCCCTCCTTATTTTTGCTTTCCATTTGCTTGGTAGATCTCCCTCCATCCCTTCATTTTGAACCTATGTGTCTCTGTGCACGTGAGGTGGTTCTCCTGAATACAGCACACTGTTGAGTCTTGACTCTTTATCCAATTTGTCAGTCTGTGTCTTTTAATTGGGGCATTTAGCCCATTTACACTTAACGTTAATATTGTTATGTGTGAATTTGATCCTGTCATTATGATATTACCTGGTTATTTTCCTCGTTAGTTGATGCAGTTTCTTCCTAGCATCGATGGTCTTTACAATCTGGCATGTTTTTGCAGTGGCTGGTAGCGGTTGTTCCTTTCCATGTTTAGTGCTTCCTTCAGGAGCTCTTGTAAGGCAGGCCTGGTGGTGACAAAGTCTGTCAGCATTTGTCTGTAAATGATTTTATTTCTCCTTCACATAGGAAGCTTAGTTTGGCTGGATATGAAATTCTGGGTTTAGAATTCTTTTCTTTAAGAATGTTGAACATTGGCCCCTACTCTCTTCTGGCTTGTAGAGTTTCTGCTAAGAGATCAGCTGTTAGTCTGATGGGTTTCCCTTTTTGGGTAACCCAACCTTTGTCTCTGGCTGCCCTTAACATTTTTTCCTTTGTTTCAACTCTGGTGAATCTGACAATTACGTGTCTTGGAGTTGCTGTTCTCTAGGAGTATCTTTGTGGCATGCTCTGTATTACCTGAATTTGAATGTTGGTCTGCCTTGCTAGGTTGGGGAAGTTCTCCTGGATAATATCCTGCAGAGTGTTTTCCAACTTGGTTCCATTCTCCCCATCACTTTCAGGTACACCAATGAGACATAGATTTGGTCTTTTCACATAGTCCCGTATTTCTTGGAGGCTTTGTTCGTTTCTTTTTACTCTTTTTTCTCTAAACTTCTCTTCTCGCTTCATTTCATTCATTTGATCATCAATCACCGATACCCTTTCATACTGAATGTGCAAAAACTGGAAGCATTCCCTTTGAAAACTGGCACAAGACAGGGATGCCATCTCTCACCACTCCTATTCAACAAGTGTTGGAAGTTCTGGCCAGGGCAAGCAGGCAAGAGAAAGAAATAAAGGATATTCAGTTAGGAAAAGAAGAAGTCAAATTGTCCCTGTTTGCAGATGACATGGTTGTATATGTAGAAAACCCCATCGTCTCAGCCCAAAATCTCCTTAAGCTGATAAGCAACTTCAGCAAAGTCTCAGGATACAAAATCAATGTGCAAAAATCACAAGCATTCCTATACACCAATAACAGACAAACAGAGAGCCAAGTCATGAGTGAACTCCCATTCACAATTGCTTCAAAGAGAATAAAATACCTAGGAATCCAACTTACAAGGGATGTGAAGGACCTCTTCAAGGAGAACTACAAACCACTGCTCAGCACAATGAAAGGGGACACAAACAAATGGAAGAACATTCCATGCTCATGGATAGGAAGAATCAATATCATGAAAATGGCCATACTGCCCAAGGTAATTTATAGATTCAATGCCATCCCCATCAAACTACCAATGACTTTCTTCACAGAATTGGAAAAAAGTACTTTAAAGTTCATGTGGAACCACAAAAGAGCCCTCATTGCCAAGTCAATCCTAAGCAAAAAGAACAAAGCTGGAAGCATCATGCTACCTGACTTCAAACTATACTACAAGGCTACAGTAACCGAATCAGCATGGTACTGGTACCAAAACAGAGATATAGACCAATGGAGCAGAATAGAGCCCTCGGAAATAATACCACACATCTACAACCATCTGATCTTTGACAAACCTGACAAAAACAAGAAATGGGGAAAGGATTCCCTATTTAATAAATGGTGCTGGGAAAACTGGCTAGCCATACGTAGAAAGCTAAAACTGGATCCCTTCCTTACACCTTATACAGAAATTAATTCAAGATTGATTAAAGACTTAAAAATTAGACTTAAAACCATGAAAACCATAGGAGAAAACCTAGGCAGTACCATTCAGGACATAGGCATGGGCAAGGACTTCATGACTAAAACAGCAAAAGCAATGGCAGCAAAAGCCAAAATTGACTAATGGGATCTAATGAAATGAAACAGCTTCTGCACAGCAAAAGAAGCAACCATCAGAGTGAACAGGCAACCTACAGAATAGGAGAAAATTTTTACAATCTACCCAACTGACAAAGGGCTAATATCCAGAATCTACAAAGAACTTAAACAAATTTACAAGAGAAAATCAAACAACCCCATCAAAAAGCGGGCAAAGGACATGAACAGACACTTCTCAAAAGAAGACATTTATGCAGTCAACAGACACATGAAAAAATGCTCATCATCACTGGACATCAGACAATTGCAAATCAAAACCACAATGAGATACCACCTCACACCAGTTAGAATGGCAGTCATTAAAAATTCAGGAAACAGCAGGTGCTGGAGAGGATGTGGAGAAATAGGAACACTTTTACGCTTTTGGTGGGAGTGTAAACTAGTTCAACCATTGTGGAAGACAGTGTGGCGATTCCTCAAGGATCTAGAACTAGAAATACCATATGACCCAGCCATCCCATTACTGGGTATATACCCAAAGGATTATAAATCATGCTGCTATAAAGACACATGCACACACGTGTTTATAGTGGCACTATTCTCAATAGCAAAGACTTGGAACCAACCCAAATGTCCGTCAATGATAGACTGGATTAAGAAAATGTGGCATATATACACCATGGAATACTATGCAGCCATAAAAAAGGATGAGTTCATGTCCTTTGTAGAGACATGGATGAAGCTAGAAACCATCATTCTGAGCAAATTATCGCAAGGACAGAAAACCAAACACCACATGTTCTCACTCATAGGTGGGAATTGAACAATGAGAACATTTGGACACAGGGTGGAGAACATCACACACCAGGGCCTGTCGTGTGGTGGGGGAATGGGGGAAGGATAGCAGGAGATATACCTAGTGTAAATGACGTGTTAACGGGTGCAGCACACCAACATGGCACATGTATACATATGTCACAAACCTGCACGTTGTGCACATGTACCCTAGGACTTAAAGTATAATAATAATAAAAAAAAGATGGGAAACATAAGAGATTGTCAGAGAACACTGCTCTGGTAAAAATTGTTTTGTGAAACTTTTGTGTATGTGTGTCATTTCGCAGCATAAAAAGTATTCTTCCTGTGGGACATAGTCTAAAAAACTTCAATGCTGCTGTTTTTAGAGAGCTACTACTAAAAATTTAGCTGGTAAATTTACATTTTCTTTTCTTGTTTTAAAGAGTTAATGTAGCAATTTTGTCTAATTTGAGATGTGCTTAGAAGTTTGGTTTACAGAGTAATTGTAAGAATTTAAGATTATATTGAAGTTATAATATTTTGAGGTGACATTTTAGTAACATTCTCAGGTGAAAGGTAATGTAAGTGAGATGCCTAACTACTGTGTTAACAGTTTTGCCATGGGTTGAAAACCATTATAAATATTAGTGGCTTATTTTCCTGTGTTTTATATTATTTTGATCATATTTAAACCTAGGATATTAAAGTGTAAGGACCCTCAGATTTAAATTTGAATATGAAATAATAAAGAAATTACATTAATATAATTCATTGATATGATATACACAGGATAGTTTTATTTTAAATAGAAGCAAATATAATTAGCTAACAAGGCAAAAGTCTATACTGGATTTTATTTCACATGTAACTAAAATATTGGTGATTGTCTTATTTGCTTAGTTATGAGTCTCAGGAATAATTAAATGGTATAAGATTTTTCATCTTGGCATAGTAACTGTATCTTGTTTATGTCACCAGTGCCTACTATAGATCTGGCAAATAATATAAGAATATATTCTCAACAATGTAAGGAATTACTTATTCCCTTAACTTTTAGGACATTGATATTTCTGAAGTATACATGCCACTTATTTTATGGCATATCTCTCAATTTTTATTTTTCTGTTGTTTGTTCATGATCAGATTTAGACTGTGATTTTTTGGTTAGAATACTGTGTAAGTGACATTGTGACTTTTGCAGAATATCACACCTACAGGTGCTTGATGTTCATTATCACTTTTTGTTAGTGTTAATTTTGATCCCTTGGGTAAGGTGAGATTCTCCACTGTATTACTACTCTTTTCTTTTATAAATAAAGAGCAGTCGTGGGTACATACTTTGTGACTATGTAAACATACAATTCCACATGAGACTTTCTCCACTTTGATTCAGTATCTACTGATGATTCTTACTTGACTGAACTTCTTGTAACTTTTGATTTTGATATAATTTTAAACTTACAGGGAAGTTGCCATAATGATGTAAGGAAGCCCCATATATTCTTTATCCCGATTCATGAATTGTTTACATTTGTTTTATGTTTTTAATCTATAAAATGGGGATAATAACTGTTACCTGTCTCACAGGGTTGTTAGTTTTGTCTTCTTTTTTCATTGAAAAGAGAGGTTTTTAAATTGCTCTATAGTATTAGTATATATAGTATGGTATATATATGCTATATAGTATAGTATTTTATATATATATTAGTATATATACCATGTAATATATATGGTGTATATATAGTGTAGTGTATATACTATGCTATATAGTATAGTATTATATAGCTATAAAGTGTTAGTTTGTAATAATAGTTATCCTTTCTATATTTTCTATTCATTTAAGCTTTCTGAATACTGATTATTTTCTGTGAAACTTTATGTGTGGGTGTTTGCATGCACAAACACATATGAGGTCAGCAATTTTATTTACTTTTTTTATTACTCTGTCATGTGGCCATGGAACAAATATTTTTCAATGACAAAATTTAATAGAAAAGGCTCTGGAAATTAAGAAAGCCAATCCATGAACACTTTTAGTCATGACTCTTTTAAAATTTACCTTCCTTGTGCATACTCTTTAATTTATTTCAATTTAGTTCTACAGATAGATGTAGAATGTGCCTGCTGCATGCTGGGCGTTATTCTAAGTTCTGCGGCTATAGCACTGATAAAAAGGGCAAAAACCTTTGTTCTCAAGGAGTTTAGAATCTTAGGTGGTAGTCAGCAGGCAAATAAATACTATATGTTATGATAGATAGCAAAAAGCCCTAAGAAAATAAAGCTAGGCAAGTAGTGACACAGTTCACTTATTAGTTTTCTGTTATCCAGGGACTGAGAATACAGTTTAATTTATTGACCCTGCTTGTCTGTCTTTTGGATGTTTGTTATGTCAGTCATTCTTACTGTTAGTTGAGGCCAGAGAAACTCGAATCTAAAAGTTATTTACTCCTCTACTTAGGGAGTGGGTAGTAAATGAGTCTTTCAAAATTTGATATAATTATCCAAAATTAGTGAATGTGTATGCATTTTTCTGAGATAAATTTCTGTACTTTTCATTCAGTTATCAAATAGTCTGTGACCCAAAATATTTAAATGGTGACTCTAATTTGTCCTTTCTTCTAGCCACGTGGCTAAGGAGTTTTGTGAATGAGTAACACAGTCTTGATTAACATGAGGTTTGCAGGCTAGCCTTTGTGTACCTATCTCTAGTTAGTAACTTTTAAAATTAGAGTTGTATCTTTTTGTCAGATGGCTTTCTAATAATTTTCTAAAAGGAATATAATAAGTATAACATTGTAAATATATTTAAAATATGCAATTTTGTTTGTTTTCAAATCAAAATACTTGATAGTTTCCTGTGTGATGATATATATTTTGAGTCGTATTTTCCAAAGACAATTTATAATATCAACAAAGAAGGCTAACTCATGGCCATATTATAAATATACACATATCTAGTTGGGGAAAGAATATATGGATTGGACAGAACACCTAATTGGAGAAATTGGGAAAGGAGGTGCCACTAACTCAATATTTGACAATGCACCATTTAACCCTTTAGAACTTAGTGAGGCAGGTCTTATTGTCTCCATTTTGCAGATGAGAAAATCGAGGTTCAAAGAGGTGAATAGAATGTGTAACTTGCTTAAGGTCAATTAGTATGGAACTTCACAGCCCACACTCAGCTGCTACTTAGCAAACCAAATGAAAGCTAGGGTAATGTTTACTCATTATAAAAAGGATTTCTGGACATGCTTTGGCCTGCAGATAATATTGTATGTGTGACAGGTGGGAGGGGTGTGTGTGTGTGTGTGTGTGTGTGTGTATGTATGTATGTATGTATGTATGTGTATGTGAAGAACCAACCAAATATTAGCTCTATAGGTTGCAATCCTGCATCCTACCAAAGCCATAGCCAAGTGGAACTACAACTTTTTTCTTCCTCTTTCATGCATTCATTTTCATGTGAATACTTCTCCTTGAAAGTTTGTATATGTTATGTGATCGATCACTTGTCTGAGAGGAATCTTTAGTGTTGACTCTGTCAGAGGCTGTTGTAGGTCACAAGGATATAAAGGTGAATAAGACTCCAGCTGTCTCCTAATGGAGATTACACTCTACTCTGAGGAGATAGACATGTAGACAAATTATTGCAATACACTGATCTAAATGTTAATAGAGAAAGATGCAGAGTGCTGAGGGAACAGAGTAGCAGACTACAGAGGGAAGGGAAAGGAAAAAATAACAGAGGAGGTGACATTGGAGTCAAAGAAGAGGCATGTGAAACAGCATAGTATGTTCTGGGAATCTTATTTGGTTCACTGTGGCTAAATTATAGATAATTAGTAATATGTTTTAGAACATAGGACTGGAAAGGTTGTTATCACATCCCGAGGGGTTTTGTATATAGAGTTTGGATTTTATTTTGTTGGTAGTAAGGAGCTATTGGAGAATTTTAAGAAGGGAAGTGGGATGATGGGACGAGGTTCTATAGGAGGCAGGTAGCCCAATTAGAAGACTATTGTGATAGTCTGGGAATATGTGGATGATGAGGATCTGAAATGAGTCATGAATTTTGGAAAATATTTGAAAAGTATTTAGAAGATACTGTAGAACAAATTAGGTGACCAAAATGCCTTATATTTATAATACTTTATAGTTTCCAAAATCCTTTAGGTGTGCATGTTGTTGGATATTATCAGTAACCCAGAAAAGTAGGTAGTTCAGATGGATTTATTTCCATTTTGTATGAGGAAATTGAGATCTTGAAAGATTGTGGCTTAGCCACGGTCCCATAGCTGGTGATAGTTTAAGCGTGAACCAAATCATAACCTTTAAATATAGGGTTCTTTTTAATTTGTCTGCGTCATCTCTATGCAGTGCCTAAGCATACATTAGTTAATATCAAGGCCTGATCACAGTGGGGTGTGCATTTTAATTTATTCACTTAATATCTCTCTTCATTAGTTATGTTAAGTGCCTAATGGAGAGGGATAGGATCAATTAAATAAGGTAAATACAACATTTTACAGGTCTATGTAAATAACTAGAATGTGCTTTTCAATTAAGACGACATGTATGCCAATGCTTTTTTATATATGAGAATGGTTATGACATTCCTATTTTATTGGAGAGTCTCTTGCATGAGACTTGATAATAGTGGCAGGCTGGTATCAGAGACTATGCTTACTGTAATCAGTGTTAAAGATCAGTATGTAAAGAATCCTTATTTAACATGTACCATTAAATTGTTTTTTTATTAGTTATTATGGAGATATTATAGATTATATCTCTACAACATCTTCCTTCTTTTTACCCATAACCTCTAAAAGGCTTAGTGCCAGAAGGAACAGAACTGTATCTTTATTTTCTCATCACATCCTCTCTCAAATAGATAATACTTTCATTGCTGTCTTTCCAACTTGGCTTTGAGTCACTGCTGTGATTCTAGCTGTTTGAACAGTCTTTCAAATTAAGTGATTAGTATTCTAGTCAAGGAAAAGTTGTTGTGAGCCTGCCATTCTTACCCAGTATTGCTAAGGTAGTTTTACTAAATCTGTTATTAGGGTCATGTTCTTCTCAGAGGCATATGACAATTGCATTTCACAAAACTTCCCTAAATATTGATACTTGAGATTTACAGGAAATTAAATCTAAAACCTTACACTTCTGAAGCTGGAGGCATCATAAAGCTGTGAAGTTCAGTATAAAGCCACATCTGTGCTCCTTAATACTTTATAAGAAAAGTTACTCTGCCTTAGTCTTCCTTTATTATTTTTGTCTTACTTGATTAAAATTTTGCTGTTGTATTAACTAATAAATTCAAAGGAAATGTTCTGATTAGTTTCTGTCATAACTGGGAACGATAGTAAGAGTACCTTGGAAAGTATGATAGTCTGTTGCATAACACTTGCTGGGTAGTAGGTATCAATTCTCTGCCTGACTCTGGTTCAATCTCATTGTGTCTAAAGGTGTGAACCTCTTACCATCCGGATACTTTAGTTTCTCTCTAAATTAAAAAGACAAAAAGCAAATCTTTCCTGTATAGTACCTAATGCAAAGATTTTGGAAGATAATGGGAAGTCATTAAAGTGCTTTTCACCAATTTATGCTATTTACTAGTTGAAATTTGTAACTATTTAAAAATCATTAGTTTTAAAAAATACTATTTTAAAATAGTAATTTACTATTTAATATTTAAAAACCATTGGCTCTTTTAATATATTTCACTGCTTAGTATTAGAATTTTTTATTTTTAGAATAGAGTATATTTAAAGATGACTTTTGCTGTTAAATTTGACAGGAGTGGCAGGAGGCCAATCTAATAAGCCCAAAGGGAGAATTCACAGAGTATGCAGGTTAAAGGAGCCCTGGAACTGACTTTCTGTGAAGCCCAGGCTATCCATATACATTCCTGCTGAGTGGAGATTTGCTTAAAGTTGACTGTTTTCTTCTTTCTGTACCATCTGATTCCAATCTGCACCTGTCTTTTATAGCTAGAGACGGTTGGATGGCAGCTTAACCTTCAGATGGCTCACTCTGCTCAAGCAAAACTAAAATCTCCTCAAGCTGTGTTACAACTCGGAGTGAACAATGAAGATTCAAAGGTAAGAAGTGGTATCCCCTTAAAAGGATGTATTTTGTTTGTTAGGACTTAAACTTTTTATTCTTAGCAGTCTTTGCTCTCTGGATTTAAAATTTAAACATAATTCAGTTAAACAATTATTAATAAGTGGATCTTTTTTGACAGAAATAGCTAATCTTGCAAGGTGTCTTTCTTACAAAAACATTTCATAATGTCTTAAATTCTGCAGTGAAAAAAAATTGGTGAAGACCATATAAAATTATGATTTTAATGTTTTAGGTATTTGCAGATATTCCTGAGTGTTTCATGTTTTAAGCTGAATATATGTGGTAGAGGGAATATTGTTTGTTGTCCAGCTAGTGCCTGGAACAATAAATATGATGGTGACCTGAATTGTATTTTTGTGTGTGTAGTAGTGTAGTATGCCTGCATGTGTTTAAATCCCCAATTTTGAGAAATATAATTTTTTTATACCACAGGATGATTTTTACTTTATTATTAATTTCAGAACAACTTGAACGTGATTATTAAGGATGAAAGCATTGCTATGAAATAGTTTTTGTTACTGCAGCATATAGGGACATATATCTTTCAGATATGACAAGAGCTTTTTATCATATTTTATATTGTAATGGATTATCTTTTAAGATAGAAAAGGGGGAGTGACTTTTTCCTCCTAAGTAGATAAGACTATCTCATCTTAAGACAAAATTGAATTGAGAATGACATATTAGAGAAGATCTGAGGAAGGAGATTACAGTGACTGAATGTGATAATAGAATAATGGAAGAAATGTTATTATTTATAACAGGAATTGAAGGGAATATTATTACTTTTTTGTTAAAAGTTTCACTATTCATTCTATTATGCACGTTTCTGGCTTCTTTAAGAAATGCCTAGCCCAGGTTATATGACTATAAAATTCTGTGGAATTGACTTAAGTCTTACATATAATGTATTAGTTTATTACAGTGTTTCAAAAGTATCATTTTATTTCACACATTTTCACTGGAAAGTAATATGAACTTAGTGGTTAGAGTCAAGCTGTTAGAGTATGTCTGGTGGTTTCCCTTTATCTGCAGTTTCACTTTCCGTAATTTCTGTTACCAGTGGTCGACTGCCGTTTGAAATAGGTGAGTACAGTACAGTAAGATGAGAGAAAGAGTGTCCACATAACTTTTTTACACTATGTTGTTATAGTTGTTCTATTTTATTATGACTGTTGTTAATATCTTACGGTACCTAATTTATAAATTAAACTTTATCATAGGTTTGCATATGTGGGAAAAAACTGTATATATTGGGTTTAGTACTATCCATGGTTTCAGGCCTCCCCTGGGAGTTTTGGAATGTATCCCCCCCACAGTGGGCAGGGGGACTACTGTGTGCTCTGCAGTTTAGTGTAGTGTAACCTTGGGCAAATTACTTAATCTTTGATTCTCAGTTTCTTTATCTGTAAAATATAGGTAATAGTATCTATCTACACAGTTTTTATGAAGACTAAATACCTACTATATATAAAGTGTTTAGTCAAGTGCCCAGTATTACAGCATGTGCTCAATAAATGCTGGCTACTACCATCATCATCAATAAAACTTTTTTGTTTTTGGCTAAAATAAATCAATCCATTTGTTTTAATTCAGAGTTCTCACTAAATTTATGTCCTGATGAAATTATTACCTCTTCCCTTGTTCCTTGCATTCCCTCTCCCTTTTTTCTTGATTATGTTTTTCATATGTACCCTTACTGGAAATTAGGAGGGGAAAAAGAGCCTGGAAAGTCCCTTTTATTACTTCTGTGAACTGAATAAGTTATTCCTTTAGGTGTAGGATGATGATCTGGAACTCACTAGCATAGACTGGAACTAGTCCATGAGTGAAAATACATACATACATGCACATTCCAAGTAGCTATATACTTCCTCTGTTTTGTTTTTCATGACTACTTAATGTTAAGTCTGCATAGCTAAAAGCATTTTGTATGTTGGAAGTGTACTATTTTGACCACATACATTGGATATGCTTTAAGCATCATGAGTTCAGCAATGCTTGTCTTTGGGATTCTCAAATCGTTCTAGCTTTGTTACATCTTCAAAGTATGCCTATGTGTCTGTTAATATTTTTAGGTAGTAGGAATAAAAGAGTAATGCTTCTAGTAAGACAGCCATGTTAATAAGACATTCATATTATTCAGGAAGATGTGAATATCTAGATGTGAAATCTAACTCATTTGAAATATGAGCTTGAGTACATTTATGTTTTTCTGTGTGTTTGTATTTTGAAATTTTGAATACATGTATATATGCACATTGATTTGTAACTTGCAGAGCTAGGGCACCATTTTCATGAACAAATATGCTGAGGAAGAAGAGCAGAAGCACACATACATAAAAGATATTTCTCTTTCATCTTGTATGTAGACTGAAGTGACTTCTTTGTATTGTCTTTCTCTTTTATGGCATTGTGCACAGTTTGTGCCTGTGTCTTATATCTCCTAAACAATAAACAGACACGTAATGAGGTATAGAGCTACCATCACCTAGGCAGAAACATGCCATCTCCAAGTGTTATGGTGTGCCCTAGCTGTAAAGGAAGTTAACTACTATACCTCTTTTCCTCAATGAACTGCTGCCTGGAATTACTGCTCTTTCTCTTGTCTACCTTCTCCTTGATTTCATGATTTGGTATTCTATTCTTTGTACTCTTCATCTTATTCCTTATGTTAATTTTTATGTGACTCCTGTTATTAAGGACCACAAACTGCTTTTCTCCCAAATATTTACAAATATGAAATGAGAATTCTTCACAGGTTGGAATATTAAGTAAAAAAGAATGAGGGTATAGAGCATGTTTTAAAAAACAAGTTTATTAAAGGAAAGGAAAGCTTTTACAAAAAGGGAGATTAAAAGCTATCACTGCTTAGTTTATGATATAAAGTATCTTAAAGTACAAAACTGTCATACTTATGAAGTTGGTGTTTGTTTAAAACAGAAAGCATTGGGTACAGTTCTCGTAAATGTGTATTTTATAGGGTAGTTATCTTGAAAATATGCATATGTTAAACTACTGGGAGGATTAGAGTCACTGTAAATTGTGAGGGAGTATTTTGGTGGTATTTACTTTTGAGCTGTTGAACTGAAAACTTACTGTAATTCACTGAAGAGTATGGTTTATAAGGAGCTCGTTTTCTTCTCTTTCACTTCTAACATACACATGAAAAATGTAGCCTGCAGTGAAGTTTTAATTGCTGTCACACTGGATAACACTGTTTGACTGTGGTCTCCTTTCTTAGAACACTTCTGTCTCGAGGCTTTCCTGTTTTGCTATTAATTTTATCACAAAGACTGGGTGATTGTAGCTTTCCTGCAGTATTTTGATATGTATTCTAGTTGTTTTTGGTTAATTGTCTTAGTGTTTGTCTACTGTGTTTAGCAAAGTGAGATTATATTCCTGTTCCACAGATACCTCAAATCGAGTTTTCTGACTTAAAGTTTTTTTCGTTAGGGGGCAGTAGAGTGCTTTGCTTACCTAGCCTTTTCTGGCATTCACAGTGTTATTTGAAATAACATTCAAAATAATTGGTGAAGTCAGTAGTTGAAGGAAATGCTAAATGGTTACATTTCTAATCTTTATAGAACAATAGAGTTCTCTTATTTATTTCCATAAACAAAGTTAATGCTTATTAATCATATATGTGTAGAACAAATAAATGAAATCATCATTTGGCTTTTGAAATTTGTATATGATCATTTGCCAAAATGAAATATATTAAAAACTTTCTACATTATTGACTTTTTTGTTACATTCTGTCACTTGTATTAATTTCTTCACGAGAAAAAAGAATAAAATAGTCCATAAGATAATTGAATGGCTCTATTAGGTTATGATGTAACTAGTTCTAGGCCCATTGTAGTCAGTTGAAAGTTATTTATTTCTAGAGAGTAATGTCATTTGTAACAAATGTTGATAATTTTGACTGACACCAACACTTTAACTTTGAATATCTTAAAATACTTAAATTTTGCTATTAGTACATTTTTTCCCCCAGTAAATTTCCTGTTAAAGACAAACCTGTTTTGTTAATACAGGGATTCTAAATTTTATTTGTGCATCTTTTGAGGAAGGATCCTTGTGTTTCATTTTTTTTTCTTTTGCAATAACTGTGGTAAAATCACCCTGACAGTAGAACTTTTATTTATCTTAATGTTAAATTAGATTATAATCGGATTGCAGAAAATACTTTATGTAGAAGTAATTATGATTTTGAATGAATTTGGGGCTCTTAATACTAGTTTTCTGACTTAGAGCTCTTCATTCTTATTTCCAAAATACATGACAAATTCTGTTTAGTGTGAGAAAATGGGCAAAAGTTCTTTTTTATGGTGTTTACTCTGTGCTACACATGGTATCACCTCTTTTTGTGGTTAAAACCTCTCTTCCAGGCATGATTTCTTATTATTCTTATTTTATTGATAAATGG
Organism: Nomascus leucogenys; assembly: GCF_006542625.1. NCBI lineage: Eukaryota > Metazoa > Chordata > Mammalia > Primates > Hylobatidae > Nomascus > Nomascus leucogenys. Next base: position 124,125,613 of record NC_044382.1, read on the forward strand.
AGATGTGGAAGCACAGAGAAGTTAAATAATATTCCCATGTTATACAGATAGTAAACAGTAGGCCTAGGATTTGAATCCAGGCAATTTTATTTGAGTTCCAATTTATCAGTAGGAGGCTGTATCGTCTTGTTAATTTAATAACTTAGCAGTTGAAATTGTAATATGTGCATATGTTTCAAGGTGTTGAAAGCTATTCTAAAATGTAAGGTTGTTCATAGGATTATAGTTATGTGGATTCTACATTTAATTTTTCTCTTTCCCCTTTATTTGACTAAATTGAAACAATTTTACATTTTTAGTCAATTAGAAACACCATTTATTCTTACGTAGTAAGTAAAGTTATAAATGATGTCAGTTCAACAGAGGCTGCCTTTTATTAACAAATATTATTGTAAGGGCTACATGACATCAATGATGTTGATGTCTTGTGAGCAAATAAGCTGTATCAGTTAAAAAGAAAAGATGTCCTCAGATCTATTTAGGACCGATGTCTCAGAGAAAAATATGTATGTTATTCAAATCATGAATTCTTGTTATAGAAATTTAAATCTTTTCTTCTTAAAGGTGGTGTTAGTATTGACTGATTTGGAATGACCTTCACATTTTTTAGCTACTTATGTGAGTTCGTCTGCATTTTCCTTTTTTTATTGAAGTATCACGTATCATATCTTTATTAGAATAAATCACACTAAAACATACTTTCTCACCCTTAATTACACATACAAACGAGATAATTCAACTGATAGGACATAATTCAAATGTAAATAAAATCATTCTCTCACATATTTAACATTGTTGAGTGGATTTTTAAAATGTATATATTTAAGGTATACAACGTGCTGTTTTGATATAAATATACATAGTAAAATGATTGCTACTATTAAGAAAATTAACCCATCCATCACCTGCCATAATTACCTTTTTTGTGTTTGTGGTAAAAGCACCTAAAATCTATTTTCCTAGCAAAATTTCAGTTTACAATACAATATCATTAATTATAGTCCTGATGCTGTACATCAGATCTCCAGACTTATTTATCCTACATAACTGCAAGTTTATATGCTTTGACCTGTTTCTCCCCATTTTTTCCCTCTCCTTGTCTCTGATAATCTCTGTTCTACTAGGTATTTTTTTTAAATTCCACATATAAGTGAGATCATGCAGTATTTTTCTTTCTATGTCTGGCTTATTTCACTTACCATAATGTCCTCCAGATTCATCCATGTTGTTGCAAATGGAACTGTATCCTTTTTCAAGGCTGACTCATACTCCTGTGTGTGTGTGTGTGTGTGTGTGTGTGTATGTGTATATGTATGCATATATATATGTACACATATGGACACATATACATATCACAATTTATCCATTGATAGATAGTTACATTGTTTCCATATCTTGGCTATTATGAATAATGCTGCAACAAACGTGGGGGTGCAGATATCTCTTTAACATACTGGATTCATCTTCTTTGAATATATACCAAGCAAGAGATTCCTGTTAGTTCTAATTTGAATTTTTGGAGGAACCTTCAAACTGTTGTCCTTAATGGCTATACCAATTTACATTTCTACCATCAGTGTACAGGGGTTCCCTTTTCTCCACATTCTCACCAGCATTTGTTGTCTCTTGTCTATTTGATAATAGTCATTCTAACAGTTTTGAGATAATATTTCATTTTGGTTTTGTTTGCATTTCCCTAATGGTTAGTGATATTGAATATCCTTTCATATATCTGTTGGCCATTTTTATGTCTTCTTTGGAGAAATTTCTATTTAGGTTCTTTGCCCCTTTTAAAATCAGTTAATCTTAGTACATTATTATTATTTTGCTATTGAATTGTGTGAGTTCCTTATACATGTTGGATATTAACCCCTTATCAGATACATGGTTTGCAAATTTTCCAGCCCATAGGCTGTATTTTTTGTTGATGGTTTCCTTTTCTGTACAGGAGCTTTTAGTTTGATGTAGTTCTACTTGTTTATTTTTTGCTTTTGTTACTCAAGCTTTTGGTGTGATAATTCAAAATATCAGACTAAGATGAACATGAAGGAGCTTTTCCTCTGTGCTTTCTTCTAGGAGTTTTATGGTTTTAGATCTTATGTTTAGGTCTTTTATCTCTTTTGAGTTTGATTTTTGTGTATGGTGTAAAGGTCCAATTTCATTGTTTTGCACATGGATATTCAGTTTTCCCAGCACCATTTATTAAAGAGACAATTCTTTCATTATTGCATCTTCTCGGTGGCCTTGACAAAAATTAATTGAACATGTATGCTTGGGTTATTTCTGGGCTCTCTATAGTATTCCTTTTGTCTGTGTATCTGGCTTTATGCCAGTACCATACTGTTTTGGTTACTATAACTTTATAATGTAATTTAAAATTAGGAAGTGTGATACCTCTAACTTTGTTTTACTTTGTCAAGGTTATTTTGGTTATTCAGGGTCTTTTTTTTTTTTTTATACTTTAGGTTTTAGGGTACATGTGCACAATGTGCAGGTTTGTTACATATGTATCCATGTGCCACATTGATTTCCTGCACCCATTAACTCGTCATTTACCATTAGGTATATCTCCTAATGCTGTCCCTCCCCCAACCCCACAACAGTCCCCAGAGTGTGATGTTCCCCTTCCTGTGTCCATGAGTTCTCATTGTTCAATTCCCACCTATGAGTGAGAACATGCGGTGTTTGGTTTTTTGTCCTTGCGATAGTTTACTGAGAATGATGTTTTCCAGTTTCATCCGTGTCCCTACAAAGGATATGAACTCATCCTTTTTTGTGGCTGCATAGTATTCCATGGTGTATATGTGCCACATTTTCTTAATCCAGTCTATTGTTGTTGGACATTTGGGTTGGTTCCAACTCTTTGCTATTGTGAATAGTGCCTCAATAAACATACGTGTGCATGTGTCTTTATAGCAGCATGATTTATAATCCTTTGGGTATATACCCAGTAATGGGATGGCTGGGTCAAATGGTATTTCTAGTTCTAGATCCCTGACGAATCGCCACACTGACTTTCACAATGGTTGAACTAGTTTACAGTCCCACCAACAGTGTAAAAGTGTTCCTATTTCTCCACATCCTCTCCAGCACCTGTTGTTTCCTGATTTTTTAATGATGGCCATTCTAACTGGTGTGAGATGGTATCTCACTGTGGTTTTGATTTGCATTTCTCTGATGGCCAGTGATGATGAGCATTTCTTCATGTGTTTTTTGGCTGCATAAATGTCTTCTTTTGAGAAGTGTCTGTTCATGTCCTTTGCCCACTTTTTGATGGGGTTGTTTGTTTTTTTCTTGTAAATATGTTTGAGTTCATTGTAGATTCTGGATATTAGCCCTTTGTCAGATGAGTAGGTTGCAAAAATTTTCTCCCATTCTGTAGGTTGCCTGTTCACTCTGATGGTAGTTTCTTTTGCTGTGCAGAAGCTCTTTAGTTTAATTAGATCCCATTTGTCAATTTTGGCTTTTGTTGCCATTGCTTTTGGTGTTTTAGACATGAAGTCCTTGCCCACGCCTATGTCCTGAATGGTATTGCCTAGGTTTTCTTGTAGGATTTTAATGGTTTTAGGTCTAACATTTAAGTCTTTAATCCATCTTGAATTAATTTTTGTATAAGGTGTAAGGAAGGGATCCAGTTTCAGCTTTCTACATATGGCTAGCCAGTTTTCCCAGCACCATTTATTAAATAGGGAATCCTTTCCCCATTTCTTGTTTTTGTCAGGTTTGTCAAAGGTCAGATAGTTGTAGATATGCGGCATCATTTCTGAGGGCTCTGTTCTGTTCCATTGATCTATGTCTCTGTTGTGGTACCAGTACCATGCTGTTTTGGTTACTGTAGCCTTGTAGTATAGTTTGAAGTCAGGTAGGGTGATGCCTCCAGCTTTGTTCTTTTGGCTTAGGATTGACTTGGCGATGCAGGCTCTTTTTTGGTTCCATATGAACTTTAAAGTAGTTTTTTCCAATTCTGTGAAGAAAGTCATTGGTAGCTTGATGGGGATGGCATTGAATCTATAAATTACCTTGGGCAGTATGGCCATTTTCACGATATTGATTCTTCCTACCCATGAGCATGGAATGTTCTTCCATTTGTTTGTATCCTCTTTTATTTCATTGAGCAGTGGTTTGTAGTTCTCCTTAAAGAGGTCCTTTACATCCCTTGTAAGTTGGATTCCTAGGTATTTTATTCTCTTTGAAGCAATTGTGAATGGGAGTTCACTCATGATTTGGCTCTCTGTTTGTCTGTTATTGGTGTACAAGAATGCTTGTGATTTTTGTACATTGATTTTGTATCCTGAGACTTTGCTGAAGTTGCTAATCAGCTTAAGGAGATTTTGGGCTGAGACAATGGGGTTTTCTAGATATACAATCATGTCATCTGCAAACAGGGACAATTTGACTTCCTCTTTTCCTAATTGAATACCCTTTATTTTCTTCTCCTGCCTGATTGCTCTGGCCAGAACTTCCAGCACTATGTTGAATAGGAGCGGTGAGAGAGGGCATCCCTGTCTTATGCCAGTTTTCAGAGGGAATGCTTCCAGTTTTTGCCCATTCAGTATGATATTGGCTGTGAGTTTGTCGTAGATAGCTCTTATTATTTTGAGATACGTCCCATCAATACCTAATTTATTGAGAGTTTTTAGCATGAAGCGTTGTTGAATTTTGTCAAAGGCCTTTTCTGCATCTATTGAGATAATCGTGGTTTTTGTCTTTGGTTCTGTTTATATGCTGGATTACATTTATTGATTTGCGTATGTTGAACCAACCTTGCATCCCAGGGATGAAGCCCACTTGATCATGGTGTATAAGCTTTTTGATGTGCTGCTGGATTTGGTTTGCCAGTATTTTATTGAGGATTTTTGCATCAATGTTCATCAAGGATATTGGTCTGAAATTTTCTTTTTTGGTTGTGTCTCTGCCAGGCTTTGGTATCAGGACGATGCTGGCTTCATAGAATGTGTTAGGGAGGATTCCCTCTTTTTCTATCGATTGGAATAGTTTCAGAAGGAATGGTACCAGTTCCTCCTTGTACCTCTGGTAGAATTCGGCTGTGAATCCATCAGGTCCTGGACTCTTTGGTTGGTAAGCTATTGATTATTGCCACAATTTCAGAACCTGTTATTGGTCTATTCAGAGATTCAACTTCTTCCTGATTTAGTCTTGGGAGGGTGTATTTGTCGAGGAATTTATCCATTTCTTCTAGATTTTCTAGTTTATTTGCATAGAGGTGTTTGTAGTATTCGCTGATGGTAGATTGTATTTCTGTGGGATCAGTGGTGATATCCCCTTTTTCATTTATTATTGTGTCTATTTGATTCTTCTCTCTTTTCTTCTTTATTAGTCTTGCTAGCGGTCTATCAATTTTGTTGATCTTTTCAAAAAACCAGCTCCTGGATTCATTAATTTTTTGAAGGGTTTTTTGTGTCTCTATTTCCTTCAGTTCTGCTCTGATTTTAGTTATTTCTAGCCTTCTGCTAGCTTTTGAATGTGTTTGCTCTTGCTTTTCTAGTTCTTTTAATTGTGATGTTAGGGTGTCAATTTTGGATCTTTCCTGCTTTCTCTTGTGGGCATTTAGTGCTATAAATTTCCCTCTACACACTGCTTTGAACGTGTCCCAGAGATTCTGGTATGTTGTGTCTTTGTTCTCGTTGGTTTCAAAGAACATCTTTATTTCTGCCTTCATTTCATTATGTACCCAGTAGTCATTCAGGAGCAGGTTGTTCAGTTTCCATGTAGTTGAGCGGTTTTGAGTGAGTTTCTTAATCCTGAGTTCTAGTTTGATTGCACTGTGGTCTGAGAGACAGTTTGTTATAATTTCTGTTCTTTTACATTTGCTGAGGAGAGCTTTACTTCCAACTATGTGGTCAATTTTGGAATAGGTGTGGTGTGGTGCTGAAAAAAATGTATATTCTGTTGACTTGGGGTGGAGAGTTCTGTAGATGTCTATTAGGTCCACTTTATGTAGAGCTGAGTTCAGTTCCTGGATATCCTTGTTAACTTTCTGTCTCCTTGATCTGTCTAATGTTGACAGTGGGGTGTTAAAATCTCCCATTATTATTGTGTGGGAGTTTAAGTCCCTTTGTAGGTCACTGAGGACTTGCTTTATGAATCTGGGTGCTCCTGTGTTGGGTGCATATATATTTAGGATAGTTAGCTCTTCTTGTTGAATTGATCCCTTTACCATTATGTAATGGCCTTGTCTCTTTTGATCTTTGTTGGTTTAAAGTCTATTTTATCAGAGACTAGGATTGCAACCCCTGCCTTTTTTTGTTTTCCATTTGCTTGATAGATCTTCCTCCATCCCTTTATTTTGAGTCTATGTGTGTCTCTGCACGTGAGATGGGTTTCCTGAATACAGCACACTGATGGGTCCTGACTCCTTATCCAGTTTGCCAGTCTGTGTCTTTTAATTGGAGCATTTAGCCCATTTACATTTAAAGTTAATATTGTTATGTGTGAATTTGATCCTGTCATTATGATGTTAGTTGGTCATTTTGGTCATTAGTTGATGCAGTTTCTTCCTAGCCTTGATGGTCTTTACAATTTGGCATGTTTTTGCAGTGGCTGGTACCGGTTGTTCCTTTCCATGTTTAGTGCTTCCTTCAGGAGCTCTTTTAGGGCAGGCCTGGTGGTGACAAAATCACTCAGCGTTTGGTTGTCTATAAAGTATTTTATTTCTCCTTCACTTATGAAGCTTAGTTTGGCTGGATATGAAATTCTGGGTTGAAAATTCTTTTCTTTAAGAATGTTGAATATCGGCCCCCACTCTCTTCTGGCTTGTAGAGTTTCTGCTGAGAGATCAGCTGTTAGTCTGATGGGCTTCCCTTTGTGGGTAACCCGACCTTTCTCTCTGGCTGCCCTTAACATTTTTTCCTTCATTTCAACTTTGGTGAATCTGACAATTATGTGTCTTGGAGTTGCTCTTCTCGAGGAGTATCTTTGCGGCGTTCTCTGTATTTCCTGAATCTGAATGCTGGCCTGCCTTGCTAGATTGGGGAAGTTCTCCTGGATAATATCTTGCAGAGTGTTTTCCAACTTGGTTCCATTCTCCCCGTCATTTTCAGGTACACCAATCAGACGTAGGTTTGGTCTTTTCACACAGTCCCAAATTTCTTGGAGGCTTTGTTCATTTCTTTTTATTCTTTTTTCTCTAAACTTCCCTTCTCGCTTCATTTCATTCATTTCATCTTCCATCAGCGATACCCTTTCTTCCAGTTGATCGCATCTGCTACTGAGGCTTCTGCAATCTTCGCGTAGTTCTCAAAACTTGGCTTTCAGCTCCATCAGCTCCTTTAAGCCCTTCTCTCCATTGGTTATTCTAGATTTCCATTCTTCTAATTTTTTTTTCAAAGTTTTTAACTTCTTTGCTATTGTTTTGAATTTCCTCTCGTAGCTCAGAGTAGTTTGATCGTCTGATGCCTTCTTCTCTCAACTCGTCAAAGTCATCCTCCATCCAGCTTTGTTCCGTTGCTGGTGAGGAACTGCGTTCCTTTGGAGGAGGAGAGGTGCTCTGCTTTTTAGAGTTTCCAGTTTTTCTGCTCTGTTTTTTCCCCATCTTTGTGGTTTTATCTACTTTTGGTCTTTGATGATGGTGATGTACAGATGGGTTTTTGGTGTGGATGTCCTTTCTGTTTGTTAGTTTTCCTTCTACCAGACAGGACCCTCAGCTGCAGGTCTGTTGGAGTTTACTAGAGGTCCACTCCAGACCCTGTTTGGCTGGGTATGAGCAGCGGTGGCTGCAGAACAGCGGATTTTCGTGAGACCACAAATTCAGCTGTCTGATAGTTCCTCTGGAAGTTTTGTCTCAGAGGAGTACCCGGCCAAGTGAGGTGTCAGTCTGTCCCTACTGGGGGGGTGCCTCCCAGTTAGGCTGCTCAGGGGTGAGGGACCCACTTTAGGAGGCAGTCTGTCCGTTCTCAGATCTCCAGCTGCGTGCTGGGAGAACCACTACTCTCTTCAACGCTGTGAGTCAGACAGGGACATTTAATTCTGAGGAGGTTCCTGCTGACTTTTTGTTTGTCTGTGCCCTGCCCCCAGAGGTGGAGCCTACAGAGGCAGGCAGGCCTCCTTGAGCTGTGGTGGGCTCCACCCAGTTGGAGCTTCCTGGCTGCTTTGTTTACCTAAGCAAGCCTGGGCAATGGTGGGCGCCCCTCCCCCAGCCTCGCTGCCGCCTTGCAGCTTGATCTCAGACTGCTGTGCTAGCAATCAGCAAGACTCTGTGGGCATAGGACCCTCCGAGCCAGGTGTGGGACACAGTCTCCTAGTGTGCCGTTTTCCAGGCCCGTTGGAAAAGCACAGTATTGGGGTGGGACTGACCCAATATTCCAGGTGCCGTCTGTTACCCCTTTCGTTGACTAGGAAAGGGAACTCCCTGACCCCTTGCGCTTCCCGAGTGAGGCAATGCCTCGCCCTGCTTCGGCTCGCGCACAGTGCGCTTCACCGACTGTCCTGCACCCACTGTTTGGCACTCCCTAGTGAGATGAAACCGGTACCTCAAGCAGAAATGCAGAAATCATCCGTCTTCTGTGTCGCTGGGGCTGGGAGCTGGAGACCGGAGCTGTTCCTATTCGGCCATCTTGGCTCCACCTATTCAGGGTCTTTTGTGATTCCATGCGAATTTTAGAATTTTTTTTCTCTGTTTCTGTGAAAAAATGCCATTGGAATTTTGATAGAATTGCACTGAATCCATATATTGCTATGGGTAATATGGACATTTTAACAATATTAATTCTTCCAATTCGTGAACATGGGATATCTTGCTGTTTAATTATGTCGTCTTCAATTTCTTTAATCAGTTTGTTATAGTTTTCAGAGCTTTCACTTCTTTAGCTATATTTCTTTATAGGCATTTTATTCTTTTTGCTCTCCTAGCAATGGTATGGTAGCAGGGGGCTGGGAAGAGGGGTGGTGGCTGGGAAAGTGGGGGCACATAAATAAGATTGTTTTCTTGGTTTCTTTTTAAGCTAGGTCATTATTTGTGTGAAGAAATGCATCTGATTTTTGTATGGTGATTTTGTAAGGTGTATGCTACTTTACTGAATTTATTTGTTCATTTTAACTTTTTTTGTGGCATTTTAAGGGTTCTTTTTCTTTAAACGTAGGTTAGTGTCATCTGCAAAGAGGAATAATTTTATTGTCCTCTCTCAAATGATTTTTTAATATTGCCTGCCTTTTTTTAAAAATCGGGATTCATTTTTCTGTTACCAAAGCTGTATGTGCTTACTGTAGAAAACTTAGAAATTATAGAAACGTGAAAGGAAAAACTGTTAGACTTACCACAAAGATGCAGGCAATCTATTTGTTTTATTTCAGTGTTTTTTCGACACAAACTTTTTCTCCAGTCTGATCATAGGACTTGTTTGATTTTATATTCTGTCTCTTTTTTCACTTAATGCTGTAACAAATCATTTTTTTTATTATTTGAAACTCATCATTAATATATTTTAAATGACTGCATTATATTATGGCTGTGACAGACATATTAGGATTTCTTAATAATTCTTCCCCAGTCAAATACTGGGTTTGTTTCTAGTATTTTCCTGTTACATTGTAATAAACATCTTTGTGTATATGTACTTAGATGCTCAGTAAACCTTTATGCATTATGAATGAATTAAAGAAGCCTTCTTAGGATTTAGGGTTATTCCTCAAGAGGATGATTACTAGGTGAAAGGGTATAAACCAAAATAAAACAAAACATCTTATTTAGTTTGATAAATGGCTTTCTGAAATCATTTTGGGGAATACACAGATTGCAACGCAAACGTTGCATTCAGAAGATTTCTTAGCGTCTAAAGAAAGATGTAACACTATTTCAAAAATAGGTTCTTTAATAACTAGGTAATTAATTACTTTGGATTTTAGGAGGCCCGTAAAAAGCCCAGATATTTTTGTAATATTATAGCGCCCCCTCTTTCAAACTTTTGTATTACGTTAGTGCACAAATTAAACAAGCTTTTGTTATGTGTATTTTGTTTTATTATGGAACATGTAGAAGCAATCTGATTAAATACTCAAGCTGTTAGAGAAAATAGAAATAACTCTTATTTGTTAGATAATTGCCAAGATACTTTGAAAACAAAGCCAGCTTCTTTGGAATCAAATTTATTTAAATATTTTTAAGGCTTTGTGACTTTGGTTTTCTGATTGTTTTGTATCCTTTTTCATTGTGATCAATTTCTCAATGAAATCATCCTTCAAGGTTTTACGTTTTCTAAATAACAGCCACACAGAAATGTTTTCCCTCAATTTAATGTGTTTTTGGTTTTTTTTTTTTTTTTGGTTTTGTGGTCAACATGACTTTTTAAAAGACAATATTATGTAGTCGAGTATATTGATACAAATCATATGTATATAATTTCTGCAGAACGCAATGCAAACTTCCTCCATATATGTGTGTGTGTAAGATTTTTTTTTTCATATTTCAGGCTGTCAAGTGGAAAGTCTGAGTTTATCCGTAATAAGATTTTATAAGCTAACAAAAATACTGTTTCAGATGCTACTTATCTTTGATGAGTGAAAGTACACGATATTAATACACCATTAAAGGTTAGTATTTATGTGGAGAAAATGATAATAGAGACTTGGAGGAGAAAATCATCTGTTAAAAATACTCCAAACATTTTAGGCAATTTAGAATTAAAATATCATTGTTTTACTAAAATTCTTTTTAAATATTTTGTGGGATTCCATAGTAAGGAAACAAATACTATCTTCACTTGTCTTTTCTAGCTTCTGAATCCTGTGGTCTCTGAAACCCAGAGGCAGTTGATAAATACAGAATTTTTAAAACAGAATTTGTTTTGAAGTACCTTTAAATTTCATTAGATACCTTTTCATGTATTAGAAATGACAATAATGTAAATGAATCATATAAATATTTTGACATAAAAGTATTAACAATGAATTAGACATCTGGACAAGTAAAATGCTAAATTCAATAAAGTAAATATGCACTAACTTTTTAAACATCTTGAATTCAGTTCAAGAAATATTTTTTAAGCGTTTACTACATGTGAGTTACTAGGCAAGGTATTCGTGATACAGACAGGTTTTATTTTCTGTCACAGAGCTTATGGGCTAGCAGGAAATACATATGTTAAGCCAGTAAATATAAGTTTGATGACTAGTACAAAGGAGGAAGTACATGGAAACCAATAGCAAGGAATTAGAAATGGTGACAGGCAGAGAAGTTTTCAGATGGAGGAAAAAGCACCTGAAAGAGGACAGAGGTTTATTTTGTGAGCATTTCAAATATGGAGGTACCTGAGATATCCAGGTGGAGATTGTCAGGTTTGTAGTCTGAGATATGGGAGAAAATTGTAAACTAGAAATTGAGATTTGGAAATCATTGAGATTATAATTTCAGTCATGAGAATGGAAGAGATCACTTAGAGGATATATTAGAACTAACATTTAAATGACAAGTAGAATTGAAGGAGCTTATGACAGTGATTGGGAAGGAGCAGCCAAATTCCAAAGGAAGGGAGCATTTCTTAGGGGTGAGTCATGTCACATGTTGCTACTAAGTAAATTTAGAGGGAAGCAGGGTCAGAGAGAGAAGATAATAATTCTCACAGCCACGAAGTAGGTGCTAGTATTTTCCTATTAACTAGATCAAGAAACCCAGACTCAGTGGTTAAGTATCTTTCTCTAAATTGGATACTAGAAAGTGATGGTGCCATAATTTGAACCCAGGTCTATCTGACTCCATAGTCTGAGCTTATAATCACTACATAGTGTTAAAAAATGAATTCAGTGACATGGAGATCATTGGTGATTACTTTGTGGGACAGGAGAAGGAAATATTTCAAGATGGAGGGCAGTATTGAATGCTATTTGAGAGGTCAGAAGAGAGAAGAACAGACATGTGACTGTTGGATTTTGTAAAATGGACTTCTCTGATGACCTAGACAATTATGATTTCAATAACAATTGAGAGAAGAAGAAAGAAACCTAATTGGGATAAACTCACTAAAGAATATGAGGTGAGAGTGGAAGTAGTGATACAGGTTAACTGTTTTGGAAATAGGACAGTTGATGTAGGGGAGTGTGGATTCAGTAACTGGAGATATTAGAGGAGGTTTGTATGCAGATGCCACAGATCCACTGGGGGAGAAAATGATGCAGAATGGAGAGGGATATATTAATACATTTCTTGAGAAAGTGAGATGTGAGATTCAGAGCACAAACGGAAAGGTAGGATTCAATCAGAGTGGGAACATTTCACTTGTCTTCATAGAGAAAGAAGAGTATGGATCAGGTGAGTGGTTTTGATGGTGGAAAGAGAAAGTTGTAATGATCTGATTGCTTCTGTTTTCTCAATGCCGCTGTTATGAGATTGGGAGAATGGGGCGGTCCTAGTAGGTTTGAGAACAGAGGACAAAGTGTGAAATGGTTATTTTGGATATCGGACAATTGAACAAACTGGGTATTTTAGGGTATTTTACTGTTACTACACAGTGCTGATTGCCCAATTGTGATTTGTGATCATGAATTTGAGATCAGAGAACTGTTGGCAGGTTGTATATTTTTCTTCATCTATTTTTAATTGCTCAGGTGCACATGTGGAGTAGGTGGATAATTGGGTTTAATCATGCTTTTATCTTTGCCGGGTGTTGTCAATGGAGGGTGAAAAGGACAAAGGGTGTGCCTGTGTCTGCGAAAGAGCAAATTTTAGCAACTGACCCTGGAGTCTAAATTGGGCCAGGTGGAAAGTGAGGATATTGTGTATGTGTGTTCAGGGCAGGGTGGTAAGTGATGAGAGGGAGAAACTATCTAGAAATATGCTGGAACCTAGCCACACTCTCTGATATGGTTAGGCTTTGTGTCCGCACCCAGATCTCATCTTGAATTGTAATCCTCACAATCCCCATAATCCCCGTGTGTCAAGGGAGAGACCAGGTGAAGGTAGTTGAATCATGAGGGTGGTTCCCTCATGCTATTCCCCTGATAGTGAGTGAGTTCTCACGAGATGTGATTGTTTTATAAGGGGCTCTTACCCCTTTACTCAGCACTTCTCCTTCCTGCCAGCTTAAGAAGAAGGTGTCTTGCTTCCTCTTCGCCTTCTGCCATGATTGTAAGTTTCTTGAGGCCTTCCCAGCCATGCTGAACTGAACTGTGAGTCAATTAAACCTCTTTCTTTTATAAATTACCCTTTCTTGGGCAGTTCTTAATAGCAGTGTGAAAATGCAGTAATACAGCCTTCCTAGAGGTTTATAGAGGAGCCTCAAATAGATGCATTATTTTCCAGGATCACTCAGTGACTTTTAATTTGTGTCTTGAGATGTCTGTGGCTTGACCTGGTGTACAGTTTATCCATTAAGACAAAGAAGTGGATACATGTAAAATTTGAAAGCTGGTCTTTTCCGAACCTTTACCCTGCATCAGCTTGGCAACTGAAGTGGTCTAATTATATGAAGATTTATTCTGTATCCTAGGAGTTCCCAATGTGTGTCCAGTGGCTACTCCTTGATCTCTTGCTTCCTTGGTTGATAATATACCCAGCATCTGCTGGAAATAGTAGAGTATTAATTTCATAATGAGCCCACTACACCAGTGATACTATATCCAGAAATAAATTAAAATGTGAGAATTTTGTATGTTGTTTGAATTATATTAGCTTTTGAACAACAGTGGTGATTTTTTTAATTGCTTTTCTGAATCTGGTATTCTAATTTTGAGGGTATTATTGTAAATTTTACTTCAAGACAGAGTAAAGATGTCTAGATTAAGTTTTCTTATGAGTAATTTGCATTATTGGATACTGAATACAGTCCCAATTATTTTGGCAACAAAAGGAGTTGACAAACACTCTTTTTTCCTGGCATAGTTTAAATAAGATTTTAAGCATGTTTACAGTGTTAGTTACTATGTGAATACTTAAATTTGTCTTTAATGGATTGTGCGGATTATAGTCTTTTCAGATTTTTTCTTTCCTTTATATGAGAATTATTTAGAAGAAGTTAAACTTATATGAAGAGGAAGAATAATTGTAACTATATATTTCTCAGAACAAATTATTGCACACTTTTGGCTGTTTTGATGGTATTGGGAAAAGGGAAGATTCTTCTATTAAGTTTTCATATAAAACCTCTTCATTTTTGTTTTTCAAAGTTTCTCAGCTGGCCTTAATACTTATGATCCAAAACTGCAACCTTTCAGAAATGCCATGTCCATATTTTAAAAAACTAAAATGCTTTAAGGATTTAATCAGATCCTCGAGTCTTATATCGCAGGACTTATTTGGAAATGTGGCCATCCCAAGATACCTAATGATTATGAGTCTGGTTTGGGTGTTTTCTTTTTGGGTATTTAGCATCAACCCAACACCATCGCTTCTGTGTTTTTGGTATGTATCTGGATGATACATTTGAGGATCTGCTGAAGACAGCTGTTCGGTTAGTGCACAAGGAACAGTCAATTTTAGTTACTTTATCATATGCTGGAGATTGATATTCATAAAGCAGTGGGAATATACTGTAACTAGGGCCATTGATGAACAAAGGGATAAAAATAGGGTTGATGAAGCAGTATTATTCTTTATCTCACCAATTATCCTACCCTTTGCTACCAGCACAAAGAAGAGACAGACAGGATTAATATAATCTAATTTTTACAAACTCTTTTTAACTTGCTTGTTTCATAAGTGTTTGATTCCTAAGTATAGCCAATGAATAGCAAATTATACAGTATTTTTAAAAATATATCATATTTTAAGCTTTTAAAAATTGGTTGACTATCTGAAATTTACGTAAATTTTGCTTATAATCAATAACTGCTATTATGACATCAGTGAAACTGTATGTTGTGATTGTTGTGGCTGGTTAACCAAAATGTGTATTTCACAAATATATATATAATATATAATGGGTGAAGGTGAAATGTAATAGTAAATGAATGTGTCGAAAGAAATTCTTGTTTATAAATTTCATGTTTAAAGAACCTTGATTTTGTCTTTTAAAAAATTCTTTTTTACTTTTTAAAAATTACACAAGTAATTTACATTGAGGAAAAATTTAAAAATGTAAGAAAATAAAATTCACCTACAGTCCTACCTAGAGGTAATCACTTTGAGTGACATATTTAATTGACATATATCTTTCCAAGTCTGTCCATTGTAAACTAGTTGTCTTTTCCCATAAAACATTATACTGTAAACAACATCTTTTATTGTCAGTAAATGAGCTTCTACTCAGCAACATCATTTTAAATGACCACATAGGATTCTGTTGTTTGTATGTTCCATTTCTTATTTCTTTTTTTGGTAAATATAATTTATTTATTCAAATAGTCCTTCAGCAGTACATTTGCCTTTAAAGCCATATTTAAAATACTGTATACTAACGTGTTGACTAAAGTGATGGAAGAAGATTTTGGAAATTCTATTCATGTAAATTCTGTTGGAATTCTAGTAATTGCTAAAATATTATATTTTTATTGCTGAGAGACTTCCTTTTTCAGGGATTAACATGTTTAGACATATAGTTTAGAATGTCTTTTAAAACTATGTGTGTGTTTGTTAATTCTTGAGGTTTCCAAACCATGAGATTTTGCTCCTTCCCTTTCTTCCTCTCTTTCTCTTTCCCCTTCTTGGCTTCTTTATAATAGAGTAGATATGAAGTTTCTTTCAGACATAAAGAAGTTCTACCCTATCCATTATAAAGGGGTAATTTTATCCATATTTAATGTGCTGCTACCTCCTTGGTGAGAGCAGTACCATAAATATCCCAGCATAACACCTTTGTTGTTCTCAACAGTAAAATGACCAGAATTGTCCAGTTACAACTTTATTTATGGAATCAGCAAAGGCTGGTGGAATTTTCTAGCCAAAAGGGATCTTAAGTGGATTTGTCAATGGATTTTTTTTTTTCTGACAATGGATTCTTAATATGACACCAAAAGCATGAGCAACCAAAGAGAAAAGATAAATTGAACTTCATTGAAATTGAAAACTTTTGTGTATCAAAAAACATTGTCAAGAAATTGAAAGGACAACCTGGAGAATGGGAGAAAACATTTTAAAATTACATATATTATGGGATTTGTATTTGAATGAATAAAGAACTCTTACAACTCAATAACAACAAAAACCCCCCACAAAACCCTAATTTTATTTATTTTATTTATTAATATTTTTTGAGACAGAGTTGCCCTGTCACCCAGTCTGGAGTGCAGTGGCATGGTCATAGCTCACTGCAGCATCCAGCCTTCCAGACTCAAGTGACCCTCCTGCCTCAGTATTCCCAGGTAGCTGGGACTACAGGCACCTGTCACCATGCCTGACTAATTAAATAAATTATTTTTTGTAAAGACAGGAACTCACTTTGTTGCCCAGGCTGGTCTTGAACTCCTGGGCTCAAGCTATCTTCCTACCTAGGCCTCTCTAAGTGCTAGGATTACAGGTGTGAGCCACTTTGCCTGGCCAGCAACCTAATTTTTAAAATGGGCAAAGGACTTGAATAGACATTTCTCCAAAGATTTGCAAACGGCCAATAAACATGAAAAGATACTCAACATCATTAGTCATTAGGGCAATGAAAATCAAAACCACAATGATACATCATTTCATACCCACTAGAATGGCTATAATTTTTTCTGATAAGGAAAATAAGTATTGGTAAGGATGTGGAAAAATTGGGACACTCATAATTGCTGGTGGGAACACAAACACTTCTGTGGAAAACAGTTTGGTGGTTTCTCCGAAACGTAAACACAGAATTACCCTAGGACCCTGCAATTCCACTCCTAGGTATATACCCAAAAGAATTAAAAACAAAGGCTCAAACATGAACATGTACACAGATATTTATAGCAGCACTATTCATAGCTAAAAGGTAGCAATAACCCTGTCTCAGTCCATTTGTGCTGCTATAACAAAATACCTGAGATTAGGTAATTTATAAGGAACAGAAATTTATCTCTTAAAATACTAGAGGCTGAAAAGTTCAAAATGTAGGGACTGGCATCCAGTGTCTGATGAGGGCCTTCTTGCTGTATCTTTACATAGCAGAAGAGCAAGAGAGAGTGAGTGCACCCATTCCTTCAAGCTTTTTTAAGTGCGTTAATCCCTTCCATGATGGCTTTGCGCTTATAACTTTATCACCTCTGAAAGGCCCCATCTTTTGATACTATTATGTTGGTGATTATGTTTCAACATATAAATTTTAAGAAATGCATTCAGATCATAGCAAACCCAAGTGTCTATCAGTGAGTGAATGGATAAACAAACTGTGTTATATACATAGAATGGGATATTACTGAGCCGTGAAAAGGATTGGCATACTGATATGTGCTATAATGTGGATGAACCTTGAAAATGTTATGCTGTGTAATAGAAGCCAGACACAAAAGATCACTTATTGTATGAATCCATTTATATGAAAAATCCAGGTTAGGCAAATCCATAAAAATAGCAGATTTGTAGTTGCAGGGTCTGGGAGGAGGAAAGAATGGAGAGTTGACTTTAATGGGTATGAGTTTCTTCTTGGTGTAGTAAAAGTGTTCTGGAATTAGATAGCATTGTGGTTGTATTGGAAGCTACTAAATTGTACACTTTAAAATGATTAAAATGGTAAATTTTATAAAAAGGCACACACATACACCCCTCTTAGAAATAAATCAACTCTTTAAGCTTACTGATGAGAAAACTCAGTCCCAGTGAGGTTAAATGATGTGTAAGTTGATTATTGGCACAGCTAGATGAGAACTTAATCTGATATAATGGAGGGAACA
Source organism: Nomascus leucogenys (assembly GCF_006542625.1). NCBI lineage: Eukaryota > Metazoa > Chordata > Mammalia > Primates > Hylobatidae > Nomascus > Nomascus leucogenys. The sequence goes on from NC_044382.1 coordinate 124,143,343, forward strand.
TTGGACTTAAAGTGAGAAAGCTGAATTTAAGTTTTTAGACTGTGGGAAATTTTCTGTGGCACATACCGCAATTTGAAAATGTGTTGGTAATACTTGCCTCATAGGGTTGATAGAGTTAAATGAAATAATGTTTGTGAAATGCCTATTATGGCTCTCACATAGTAAGCGACTAATGTTAATGTTAGTTGAATTTGAATTTGCAGTGCTGTAGTTTATTATTAGGAACATGAGTTACTCTTGAAAATAATTTTTATGAATATATTATCTTGAAGAATAGCTGAATACTGGTTTGGTGGGTTGTACAATAATTTGCTCTTTGAAAAAAAAAATCTGTGCTGTAGTACAGTAATTTGCTTTGTAACCTGGCTATTAGAATTGAGACTGAGTTGTCTGTGGCCATCATTTTTAACAAATCACTGTTTCTTTTCTCTTTAGTAGAAATGATTCTTAAATGAATATAGAGGAAGAATACCACTTCCTTAATTACTAATATTCTATTGTAGGCTACTTGAACTCCCTCCCTGTGGGATTTTTTTTCACAGTGACCTTTCAGAGAGTATGAGCTGTGAAAGAAGAAATCCACAGGGCAGTGTGCCAACTGTAAATGTAGATCAAAAATCTGGCTTCTATATCATCATCCTCAATTTTAATACTTTGTATTTACTTAGTAGCTTTCAGCTATAGGACTCAAAAGTCTACAAATAGCCTCAAAACAGCCCATTGAGGTAAGCATAAAGTAATAATTATTTTTTGTTAAAAGAGGAAGTGAATGGTTTTGTTTAACTGTCAATTTTAGAATAAGAGAATAAATCATCTTTTAAAAATATGCTGTTAGTTACAGCGTGGTCTTTTTTTAAAATGAGAAACCAGAAGTTTTTCTCCTTCATGTTAAGGGATGGTCCAATTTTCATCCCCATTTTACTTTGGTTATTTTTGCCACTTTTTTACTGATTGTAATTATGTGTTGACCTCATCTGATTCTAAAGTACAAGAAAATATGAAAATTATAAGCATAAACCTTAAGTAGTTTCATTGACCTATTTTAATTTATGAAATCTTTTTTTGCTATAAACAGATGAGTACAATAATTTATAGATAGCTTTGTGAGTGGGGATTTTGTTTCTAGCTATACAGAAGTTGCATAATAGCTACCCACTCAGGTATTTTAGATTGGCATGGTAGTGACTGTTTAATAATAAGACTGCTGCCACATAATAGCATATTTGTGCATCTTTTCAACGCTACACATGAATGACCTTTATGAATAAAATAGTGCTACCTAATTCTGTATATTTTGGCTGTATGTTTCCTAAAAGTGATAATCTTTGGAGACGGACAGATCTTATATAGGTTAAGATACAGGATAAGTTTAAAAATACAAATTAAAATGGAGTCCAGTTAATAGTCATTCCTGAAAAAATATAAGCCTTTCTCATGAGGACATTTTCTGTCAAGAGGTAAGTGTGGGTCAGGGCTCATTTGGAGGCTGAGGGGACATCTGATTTCTTCATAATATTATATAAAATTTGCAAGTGGCTAAGCTACCTCATTGTTTCTTCTGTGGTTAAGGGCCTGGTGCCTTGAATTCTAGTCAGCCTGGATGGGTGGGGCTGATCAAAGCTGAGAGTCTTGATAGCTGCAGAGCACACAGTAATCACTATACCTGATACCACCATATTGAAATGATCAAGACAATAATGATAATAGCATTTATTGACCAATTAATATGTGCCAGGTATTGTTCTGTGGGCTTTTATGTTTTTTTCTCATTGGAGCTTTGCAATTAATAAGCAATGAGTTACTTCTTTTATTGGCCCAGAGGGCTGAAAATAATTTGCAGCTTAATAAAGTAGCTACTTTGCTTCCATAGTGATTGCTTTGCCACCTGTTTTAAGTGTGGGCCATGGCTTCTCTAATAAACCCTATTCTCATAATCTTTATCTTGCTCTTAAACATTTTGTTTTGATAGCCATGAAACCCTCCTCAGGGTAGGTGATTTATTTCCATTTGCCAAATGTGAAGAGTGAGAGAATGACCTTGATAAAGGGTTGGGTTGAGAATTGTTCCTGTTTTTTTTCTGGTGGGGCTGTAAGGGTGATGGAGCACTTACAGTACTAGAGAATCAGAGAATTTAGGGGCATAAAATAGAATCCATACTGGATTTTTTTTAGAGCTTAGCTACTCAACCACAATACAAGTAGGCAAGAGGTCAGCTGAGATACTGATTGACTTCATATGCCCTTGGGGCAGCCAGGCAGTGTCTGAGGGGACCTGAGTTCCCAGCCACCCAGCCTCAAGCTGCGTTATTACTTAACTGCTTTGTAGAGTGTAAACATTATCATTTTCTGTCAGTGCCAGAATGTGAGTTAGGCTTGGGAAGCATAATTTCACTCAGAAATGGAAAGAAGAACTTTTATTTTGTTACTTTTATTTTTAACCTAGTTCTCTCTCTCATTGTTTAATTGATGATGAGATATATAAATATTCATATTGGGTTTAAAACTTAAAATTTATACTGGGTAGTTTATTGTCAGTGATCTCAAAAGTTAATAGCAGTGACTTGCATAAAAGTGTAAACATTTCCTGAGCAATGCAGTATGTGGCCACCAGTCAGTTGTGTTAGTTGAGAAAGGGCAAACATGATCTGTTTTCTGAGAGTGCTGTTCACCAGGGTCCTTTTCATTTTGAATACTCCTTTTGGAGAAGTTTGGTTTACTAGTAGTTTCAGATAATCTTTGGAGCTCTGATATAAAAATTCTTTCAGATAGTTTAGGTAAGACTTATACATTAAGTGTTTTATATGGCAAGTTGGCCCAAAGCTATATACATAGGCCACCTTTATTCGTCACACATAGTTTTCCTTAATCCTCATCTCTGCCACCCTTGACCACAGAACTTACTTTTCTTTTTCTTTTTGCACATAAATTTTAAAGTGAGTGATAGCCCTTCATTTTTTTTTTTTTTTAATTTTCAGTGGGATCTCGTTTAGGGAGGGGTGGAATTTAGGGTCTCACTTGAGTGCAAAAGGTGATAATCTCAGAGACAAGGCTGTTCTTGAGAGGGAGCGGGAGTGCCTTGGGAAAGTACCACATTGGATCCCAGTATAACATTTCTAAATGAGTCCATGACAGCTGTGTTATTTTTCTGTAGCAGTTTTGTTGGAACTGTTGCTGTTTCTTTAGTTAAGCACTCAGAATACATTTATGTATCTTTTAACATTGGTATCATCTTTAGCACACATGAGATCCTGGAAACACAAGAGACCTTGGCACGCATTGACTGAGTAAAGAGCAGATTCACCTTTTCCATCTCACGCTCACTCCGGGGCTTACACTTTTTCGGTGGAATTGTGGACTTAATTGTCTGCATTATTTAGTTACTCTATTTCTGGTTGCAGAGTTTATAGTTGAATTAATATAAGTGAATCATAGTTAAATTCACATAAATATGAAGTTTCTATTAACTGATTGATTACTTGGGTTGTTTGTGCATTGTCCTTACGTTTTATTTATATATGCCATCAGAATCTTCAGATTCTCATTTCTTTGAATTTAAAAACGCTACTATTTTCATTAAGAAAGTCTCTTGTCTGTTTCCATTTTGTACTGATTTATAGCATCAGAGGCTGTTAGGGGAGCTAAAAGGTTGTTAAATATATATTCTATATTTGTTAGATGTATTTTTGTAAAAATTTTGTAGATAAACAGACATCCTGTGTATTCTGGTGAGAAAAAGAGAGGATAGTATGGATGATTGCTGCTAATTTTTAAATTGACAAAGGGAGGAATGTGACTTTATTGGTTTAATGAGTGCCTAATTTGAAGAATTCTAACATAGTTGTTTTTTCCGCTCCAGATATATTGATTGTGATTCTATTGCTTTCAGCCAAATTATTTTAATTAGATTTAGATTCAGGTATGTCTGCCTCCCACAGTTTCTACTCTTGTAGGCTTTACTTACACTGCTTTAAACAATAGGGGTTTACTTTTAGATTAGTAGCATTAATTATCTATTAATTTTTCTTCATTTAGAACCATTAAATTTAATATATCACATTTATTAATATAAGAAAAAATTATAGAAGTCAGTTATCTTAACAAATTGAGGTCCTACAATTTTTGAGAAGTATAAGTTTATTGTATTTTAAAAAGTCTAGCTGAGGATTACTATTTCTGGTTTCTTTTTTCTTCATGTTAATAAGTCCAATGTAGAGAGTACTTAGACTTTGTTACTAAATAGCTGTGTGCCCTGAGACCAAAGCATTTCACCTCCCTGACCTTCCTGCATTTATGTCAAAATAAAGGGTTAAGCTGTTCTACTATCCAGTTCCAAAATAACTCTGTATTATATTTTTGACAAATAATAGGAATAAGGTGAAGGACCAGTGGTGGCACTGGTATGTAGTAAAAACAGTACAGGCTTTGTTATCACACTGTCTTGACACTTAGGAAGTTGCTGCAGGATGTCAAGCAGATTACTTAACTGATTGAGGCTCAAATTCTGATCTGAAAATTGGGACAACAGTAGCTGCCTCATAAGGTTTTTCTGGAAATTAAATATGATAGCAAATATAAAAGCATCTATTACAGTACAGTTTCATTCATTGATATCTTCATTTCCTTGAAGAGGTCTTTCCAGATTAGGGCTGGAGAATTAAAATGCTCAGATTCTTATAACACCTTTATTTGAGCTGGAAAATACGCCCTTTAAGCAACATTTTCATGCTACTTCATATCTATAGAAAGTTGGGGGCCCGAAGGCCTTTTGGATTTTGAATACTTTCCATCTCTTTTAGTCTAGGTGGTATCACTTTGGCCAGTACAACTCTTAAAATTTTTGTAGGCATTCTTTAATCTAATTCCATAACCCCCTCAAGTTAGAAGAAGTTCTTTATAATTCTTTTAGAGACATTAACGAAGGGTTTTGTAGTTACTCTTCTGCTTTGATCTGTCCCAGACTATACTGTATTTGGAGACTATTTTGCCAGCTTATACACTGGAGATGAGAAGCAGTTGTATTTTCCAACCCCGCACAGTCCTTGCCCCCCTTTATTTTTTCTAAATTCTCCTTATAACTCATCAGTTTTTTGTTTAGCTTGTCTCTTTGTTGCCATATTGCCTTATGATGTACAGTTAGGAACAACCAGTTGATTTTCAGTTTTCTGCCTAGAGATCTCAGGCAAATCCAAATGTTTATTAAGTAAATATTTCATTCTCTGAGTTTTATAGTGAACACAATTTTGCCGATTTTTTGTTACTACATATCACAAGTTCCTATTTTTTCAGCCACCAATAACAATTTTTTAATGAATTTCTAGTTTTTCCTAATAGATTGCTCACTGTTTTTCAAGCCAAAGGCCACTGTTTAATTCCAAAACCAATACTACATATTTTTTTTTTCAATTATGGTAGGACCTTACCTTTGGTAACATCAGTTAGCTATTGCTAATAACATACCACTTCAAAATTTAGTGGTTTAAAACAATAACCATTCATTATTGTTCACAAGTCTGTAGGTGGGCAAGGTAGTTGGCTGGCTAGGCTTGGCTGATCTAATGCTGACTTGCTCATGTTTCAGCAGTTTGCTGGGTCTGGTTTGGGATGATTTTAATCAGTGGGATGAGTGGACTTTATGTCTGTTATCATTTAGCAGGTTACCCTGGGCTGTTCACTTGGTTCAGAGACAGCACAAAAGATGTAGGATAGGCCTTTTGAGATCTAGTACAGAACAGGCATACTGTTATTTTCATCATATTCTGTTGGCCAAAGGAATTTGAAAGAATAGGCCAGATTTAAGGAATAGGGAAATAGATTCTAATTGTTGATGGAACATGCTGCAAAGTCACACTTCAAAGGTTATGTTTATAGTGAGAGGTGAAGAATTGGAGTCATTTTTGCAATTTACCAAAATATATGTGTTTAATTTTAAAGTAGTTGTACAGTTTATACTCCCACCAGCAGTGTATATAAGTTGTGATCGTTCTACATCATTTCCAGAACTTGCTAGTAACGGTCTTTTTAGTTTTAGCTATTTTGGTGGGTGTCTAGTGGTATTTTATTGCGGTTTTAATAGTCTCAATTGCTAAGATGGCTTTCCTTTCCTTTTTTTTTTTTTTAGTTAACCATTTGAATATCTCCTTTTGTGAAAGGGAAGGGGAGGTATGCCTCCAAACTCTGTGTTACCTTCGTGGGCTGCCATTTCTTCTAGATCCTGGCCTGTAAATCATGACTTTGGTGTTAACTCTCCAAGGCCTTCAAGCAGATGCCGGCGAGCTTGCCTGCAGATTCCTTCCTCCCTCCCTTCCTTCCCCTCACTCCCTCCCTCCCTCCTTCCTCTCTTTCCCTCCTCTCTTCCCTCCTGTCTCTCTCTCTCTCCTCTCTCCCCCTCCCCTCCCCACCCGTTTCTCCCCCAGGCTGAAGTGCAAAGGCATGATCATAGCTAACTGCAGCCTTGATCTCCTAGACTCAAGCGATCCTCTGGCCTAAGCCTCTCAAAGTGCTGGGATTATAGGAATGGGCCACCATGCTTGGACAGCAAAAGTTTTAAAATTTTCATTTTAAATTATGTTTTCTTAACTGTTTTTACTTAATCCTTAGTGTGAAAGTCTCCCATTACCGAAAGACTAATTCATTCCTATCTTTGTAGTTTTGACTTTCATTAATCTGATGGATTGGAGGATCCACATCTAAAACTTTAAGAATTAATGTACATTATGTAATGTCATTTGCCTTGCAAACGGTTTTTTTTTTTTTTTTCCCCTGAGGTCAGACTAATTTATTGACAGTTTTGTTGTGCTTGACAAGTAACAGGTGCTAACATCTTTTGCAGTCTTGTCCCAGGGACTAGAGTGTCTAGGTCACCATGTTCATTAATGTAGTCCAGGAAATTTTATTTCTCCTGTGGCTAATCATTTGCATTTGATATGAATCTGTCATCTGTGTCTCTAGTCTCTCTGCTTCCACCTTTGTCTTCTGTAGTGTGTTGTTCTCATAATAGTCGTACTTCGAAAGTATAATTCAGATTATTTCTTTGCTCTGTATATTTTACAGGCTTTCCTTATAACTCAAAGTAAAACTCAAAGGCCTGTAAGAACCCACATGATCTAAACTCATGCTGCCTATTTGATTTCACCTCTTACCTTGTTCCCCCAGCCCCTCCACTCTGTTATGACCATAGAAGTTGCCTTGTTTTTCCTGACACTCCAAAATGCTCTTGCCTCATGGCCTTTGCACTTTTCATTTCCTCCTCTAGAATGCTTCTTCCCTAGATATCCACATGGATTGCTGTTTCCCTTCTGTTAGGTCTCTACTCAAGTATCATCGGAGAGAGGCCTTCCCTGAACATACATTGCAGATAATTGCAGTGTCCCTCATGTCACTCTTTATCCAAGTTATGAGCTAGGTGCTCAGCAGATAAAAAGGATATTAAGGTTCCTGCTCTGGACAAACTCAGTGATGTGAGAGAAAAAGGCTTGTATGCAGTGCAGTTAATTGGGAAATGTGTGCCCCAAACACTAGATGCTTATACATGATAATGAACTGTGGAGGTTTATTCCAAGTACAGGCTGAGTGCACAGATGCATGGGGTTGATATTGTCTAGATCCATAGAGAAGACTCCACAGAGGAAAACACATTTGAATTAGGCCTTAAAAAGTAAGTGAAAAAAGGAATGCATGGTCTGGGTAAAAGGAAGAGTATACACAATTACTAAATTTATGAAGATTGAAACTTAAATGTATTGCCTGGAAAAATGCTTAATTCACCTCCCTAGTGGCTTAAAAAAACCGTTAGAAAACATGTTATTTACAATATGAATAGATTGTTCCAATAACATTGTATTATGACTTTTCAGGATGGAATAGTTATGGACCAGGAATTGGAGGCAGTAAATTACCTAATGTGATGTTGATATGCTAGACACTTATAAATGGTAGTGAATTATAGAGGTCCATTTCAAGTGCAGTGGGATAGCAAACAAGAGGTTGTTTTCTGCCCATTTGCCTCCTTTACCAGACCCTTGAACCTATTTTCTGCCTAAAAACTAAATGAAACTAGAAATAGAGATATGGGAGAGACTGTAGTGAGTATTTAGATATACGTGTTACAGAATTGTTACAACTTTTGCTGCAGGTTACTGTTTTGAGGACAAACTATGAGTTTTTTAAAAATATAAATTTACTCTGAAAATTTAGCTCAAATTCATTTGTTAATGAATTTGTTCCTGCATTTGGCAATGAGCTAAATCCATTGTATTTTGACCTTCTCATAGTAACTTAGCATCCTAATATCAGATGCTGTATTAAAACGTGAAGAAGACAAGATGCTCTTTTTAATTAAATGTGATAGATAAAGCTAGAAAGACAGGAATGCAACTGAAGATGGATGAGTCTCTTAGGTACACGGTAATAGATTTATACTCTTTAACAGCTGTTTTGATTACATCAGATCTGAAGATTTCATTTGAAGAAAAAGCCTGAGGAAGAACTGCTATCTGTGAAAGTACAAAGTAATACCTGTATTGAAAATGAACAATCTGCTGATACTAGAAACTTCTTTATTTTTAAAGCCTGTGTAATTTTCTTGGTCATCAGAACCTTGGCATATAAAAATTTCAGAAATCTCATGGCTTTAATTGAGGCAACATGCATTCTCTGTAATGAAAGTAGGAAGAGGATGTAGGAGGATGTTTCAGGTTCTGTGTTCTGCCTCTCTGTTACGGGAAGCAGTGTGATTCAGTACAATTGTTCTCCCTTGCCAGTTGGTGAACCTGTGCTATTCTGTGTTGAAAATATTGGTATAAGGCTTTTTTCCCCAGGAGGCTTGTTTCTTAATTTCAGGTATTTTTTGATGTTAATATCATTTTTTAAAAAATAATACTGATGGTAAATAGTAGGGCTTTGAAAAAATATCTCATTTCTTGGGAAATAAAGTATTTATGGCCCCATGAAGTCTGCCAGTTGGTTGGTTTGTTTTTGGTATATGTGTATATGTGCATGTGTATCTGTGTATTGTACTGGTCTGTGAAATCTAAATGTCTGGAAACTACTGATTATGTAGAAGGATCACGGGCTTTGGATTCAGCAAACCTGGTTTAAGTTCTTTCTCTGCTATGTTCTTGTCTTTGTCATGTTTAAAATGGGAATGTGAATGCTTATCTCCTAGGGTGGTTGTGAGAATTGAGTAAGATAATGTATATATAATGGTTTAGTGCCGGGTGTATAATAGAAGCTGAATAAATGTATTTCTTCCTTTTTCTTACAAGTGGTTGGGGATAGAGAGAATCTCAGGTGAAGTTACAAGTACAGTTGATCCTTGAACAATACCGGGGCTAGGGGTACCAGCCCCTGTGCAGTGAAAAATCAGCATATGACTTTTGACTCCCCAAGACCTTTATTACTAGTTGCCTACTGTTACCCAGAAGCCTTACCAATAATAGTCAACACATATTTTATATATTATACGTATTATGTACTATATTTTAGCAATAGAGTAAGTTAGAGAAAAGAAGATGTTATTAAGAAAATCATAAGGAAGAGAAAATACATTATTTCTTCATAAAGTGGAAGTGGAAGCAGATCTTCATAAAGCTGTTCATCCTCATCATCTTCATGTTGAATAGGAGGAGGAAGAGAAAGGGTTGCTCTTGCCATTCAGGGGCGGCAGAGGCAGAATAGATGGAGGAGGTGGAAGGAGAGGCAGGAGAGGCAGGTGCACTTCATATAACTTTTATGGAAAAAAAAAAAACTCAGGTATAAGTGGACCCCTGCAGTGCACACCTATGTTCTGTGGGCTTTTAAATCGTCTTTTGAAAATATGCTGCTAGTTACAGCATGGTCTTTTTTTTTTTTCTCCATCATATTATTGATGGTCCAATTTTCATCCCATTTCAATTGGTTATTTTCACCACTTTTTGACTGATTGTAATATATGTTGACCTCATTTGATTCTAAAGTACAAGAAGATATGAAAATTATAAGCATCCACCTTAAGTAGTTTCATTGACCTATTTAAATTTATGAAATCTTTTTTGCTATAAACAGATGAGTACAATAATTTATAGATAGCTTTGTGAGTGTGGGTATTTTGTTTCCAGTTACACATTGAAGTTGCATAATAGCTACCCACTCAGGTATTTTAGATTGGCATGGCAGTGACTGTTTAATAAGACTGCTACTACATAGTAGCACATATAGATAAGTGATATATCTATATATGTACATATATAGATTTTCTCTTTTTATCATTTATCACTCTCTATAATTGAGCTTGCCAATTTAGAAATAATTTGGTTGAAAACATTAAATTGTAGATAACACTATAATTAGCAACAAAAGTGTGTACTTTTCTATCCAGAGGGACAGTTTGTATACCGTTTGGTCAATTTTGTGAGATTAAGTTGAGAAATCTAAGTGTTTTAGAGACATAGTGGTAAATGTCTCCATCAGTGTTTGGTTATCGCACAGAACACCTTCTAGGGTCTACTTCAGAGTAGTAGTTTTGGAACTATTTTAGATACAATACCTTTTTAAAAAATTTATCAGATATTCGGAGCCCTAATATGTGTCTGACAAAAATGGAGCAACTCTTGTTGGGTGAATGGGAGTGAAGGAGCCAGGCATTATTAAGAATTTGTCCTGCTTATACTCCTCTCTCAGTTTCTAGAAACCTCTCTGCCACCTGTGGGGCTCCTTACCACTTCTTTAGAGGTTCAGATAAGAAGAGTCTTGACTTAAAGACTAAGCTAAAGGAAATACTAATTATTTTACCAGAGTGAGTAATTTTTAGATAATTCAGCATTAGATACATAGAAATAACTTTTAATATCAAAAAGTAAAATGTATTTCTTAGTGTCTAGTAGCTGGATCTTAGATTTTTAAAAGCATCTTTGTAATTAAAAAAAGTATTGGTGTTTTCTTCTTGAAAATGTCTTATAATTTAAAAAAAGATAAACCAGGGCCAGGCATGGTAGCTCACTCCTGTACTTCTAGCACTTTGGGAGGCCGAGGCAGGCGCATCACCCGAGATCAGGAGTTGGAGACTAGCCTGGCCAACATGGTGAAACCCCACCTCTACTAAAAAAAAAAAAAAAAAAAAAAAAAACAAATACAAAAAATTAGCAAGACTTGGTGGCGGATGCCTGTAATCCCAGCTACTCGGGAGGCTGAGGCAGGGAATCGCTTGCACCTGGGAAGTGGAGGTTTCGGTGAGCCAAGATCACACCATTGCATTCCAGCCTGGGCAACAATAGCAACAGTCTGTCTCCAAAAAAATAAAAATAAAAATAAAATAAAATAAACCAAAAAATCAACACAATGAAACTATCTTGATGATTTTGTGAATAGTTTATAGTATATAGGATTAATTTTATGGTATGGCATTATTGAATTAGTAAGAGATTATTCTTTTATTATAATATAAAGCACTAAGTTATGTCTTCTTAAACCATTTTTTGTTTAGAATACTTTCTATGCTTTTGAGTAAAGATGAAATTATATGTCTCTTAATTTTTTAAATTGAATGATGTTCAAGGGAAAACCCACCCAGTTTCCATTTGTGTGAAATGTATGTATATTTTTGGTTTTGTCCTGTATATGAGTAAATAAGCAGAGTTTCTACCCTTTTTCTACCCTTTCCCATTGAAGTAACAGGTTTATCTACAAAAGGGTGATGGCAATACTTTGTGCAACTATTTTCCTTAGTCAGTATAACACTCTGAGGCCAGGCCTGGTGGCTCACGTCTGTAATCCCAGCACTTTGGGAGGCTAAGGAGGGCGGATCACCTGACGTCAGGAGTTCGAGACTAGCTCTGCAAACATGCTAAAACCCCGCCTGTACTAAAAATACAAAAAAGATCAGCTGGGTATGGTGGCACACGCCTGTAATGCCAGCTACCCAGGAGGCTGAGGCAGGAGAACTGCTTGAACCTGGGAGGAGGAGTTTGCAGTGAGCCGAGATTGGGCCACTGCACTCCAGCCTGGGCAACACAGTGAGACTCGATCTCAAAAAAATAAAATAAAAAACCACTCTGGATTAATTTCTATTTTGTATTTCTGGTTAATTGTTTCCCTACCTCCAAATAAGTAGGGGTAATTGACAGTTGTTCACACAAAGGTTTAGATAATTCTATAATTAATTTTTCATTGATTTAGAAAAGTCTTCTCAGTGAGCATGCTTATGTTGTCAAATGTTCATGCCATTACTGCTAATGAAATAAAAATGTTAAGCAAAAACAGTAACTGTCTGTTTTAGTAACTATTTTCAGTTAGCTTTTTAAAACACTAATTATAAAAGCCAACTTGTAGTTTACAAATGACCACATATATCTTTATTTCAAGGAAATTCTGGGTTACTTCATGTATTTACTCATAATAATATCTGAAATAGTAAAAAGAGTGTGGATCTGGGTTTCACCACTTAACTAAGAGTTAGTTGCAAAATTTGGGGGGAAAAATTTATAATGTTCTTAGGGGGGTTGTGTTGTACAGCTCAAATATGGTATTTTATGTACTGCCACTTAATAAGCTATAATGTGCCCTTGGCAAAGGAGGATGAAGAGGAGGTATACCCTGAGCCCTGTAATTTGTCTGAAGTCCTTGGAGACTAAAGCACCCATGAAGACTTGGATCTACACAGAATGAATCATGGCCAAGACATGAAAACTCAGTGATAAAGTCAGTATTGGTCTCAGTCTATAGCTTACAGCTTTTCTAATTTTTTAAACACATTTAAGGAAAGTGTGTATCCCTCTCAAGTTTCTGACATGTCCTTATGCTGTTGAGGCCTGAAGAGAATCTCTGAGACTAAGACGAGAATTGGCAGTGAACAATGAAAAGGAATTAAAATTGAAAAAAGTCTGAATTATCTGGTTCCATTGAGGTGGGAGTGCCTGTGGTGAAAAGCATACCTCAGGCTATTTAAAATATCATCTTAATCGAGTTCTCCTGGCTTTCATGCTTTGCTTGAAACACAGCTCTGATAATGCATATTTTTGGTAATTGTATTTAAGGAGTATTTTTGGTAATTGTAATTTCTTATTACAAATTAATAGCCACTCACATACATCTTATGTACTTGGTGTATTAGTCTGCTAGGGCTGCCAAAACAAAATATCACAGGGTGGGTAGTTTGAAAAACAGACATTTATTTCTCACAGTTCTGGAAGAAAGTTTAAAATCAAGGTCTTGGCGAATTTGGTTTCTGGTGAGGGCTGTCTTTCTAGCTTGTAGATGCCTGCCTGCCTTGTCCTCACATGATCTTTCCTAGGGGTGTGTGTGTGTGTTTTTGTGTGCGTGTGTGTGTGTGTGCACGCACGCGCGCACAAGGCTGGTAGAGAGTGAGATCTCTGGTGTCTCTTATTTAATTGTTTATTTTTTCTTACCTTCTTATTTTCTAATCTAGTCTTCAGAGAGATGGTGTCTCTTCTTATAAAGGCACTCATCCTAACAGATCAGTGCTGTACTCTTGTGACCTAATTTAACCTTAAATACTTCCTTAGATGCCGCCTCTCCAAATGCAACCACAATGGTATTTAGGGCCATAACATGAATTTTGGGGTATACAAGAATTCAGTTAACAATACTTGATTACCCTTTATCTGCCCCTGAGAGGTGGTTCTTCTTACCCTTTTTTAGTCAAATCACATTTGGTGACATGAATTGAGGTGGGTCAGCTATGGTGGCAGACTCACTAAGAGTGTCATCCTCAACTATCCTGCATCACTTGTGGCATACCTAGACATTCTATGGCTGAAAGAGCTTGCATATTTAAATATTTCTATAGTTTCAGTCCTTGGCACATGGACTTGAGTCCATTTCTCTGTAAAATGGCGATAATAATAGTTGTTCCTCAAAGTTGTTACTGGTCATAATTGTTTAAGGGAAAGTATATTTTGAAGTATAAGATGCAAAGATTAGTTGTTTTTTATAAAAATGTACAATATTCCTTTTTCTATTATTTGCAGAGCTTAAGGACTTGAATCCAGATCTTCTAATTACAAGTATAAGACTCTAAGTAGCCAGACATACCCATTTTTTTCAGGATAATTGGAATTCTCCATAGACAAGCACTCTAGGGGAGGTTCTGGCAAGTTTTATTTGCACCTTGTAATGCATTGAAATAAATTGTACCATCTAATAAATTGAAATGCTGTGCGTCTAGCACTGGAGCTCTGTTAAGGGACAGACTGCCTCCTCAAGTGGGTCCCTGGCCCCCATGCCTCCTGATGGGGAGACACCTCCCAGGAGGGGTTGACAGGCACCTCATACAGGAGAGCTCCAGCTGACATCTGGCGGGTGCTCCTCTGAGACGAAGCTTCCAGAGGACGGAACAGGCAGCAATCTTTGCTGTCTGCAGCCTCCTCTGGTGATACCCAGGCAAACAGGGTCTGGAGTGGACCTCCAGCAAACTGCAGCAGACTTGCAGCAGAGGGGCCTGACTGTTAGAAAGAAAACTAACAAACAGAAAGGAATAGAATCAACATCAACAAAAAGGAGATCCACAGAAAAACCCCATCCAAAGGTCACCAACCTCAAAGACCAAAGGTAGATAAATCCATGAAGATGAGGAAAAACCAATGCAGAAGGGCTGAAAATTCACTAAACCAGAATGCCCATTCTCCTCCAGAGGATCACAGTTCCTCACCAGCAAGGGAACAAAACTGGTTGGAGAATGAGTTTGACGAATTGACAGAAGTAGGCTTCAGAAAATGGGTTATAACAAACTTCTTCGAGCTAAAGGAGCAAGTTCTAATCCAATGCAAGGAAGCTAAGAACCTTGAAAAAAGGTTACAGGAATTGCTAACTAAAATAACCAGTTTAGAGAAGAACATAAATGACCTGATGGAGCTGAAAAACACAGCACAAGAACTTTGTGAAGCATACACAAGTATCAATAGCTGAATCAAGTAGAAGTAAGGATATCAGACTGAATATCAACTTAATGAAATAAAGCATGAAGACAAGAGTAGAGAAAAAAGAATGAAAAGGAGTGAACAAAGCCTCCAAGAAATATGGGACTACGTGAAAAGACCAAACCTATGTTTGACTGGTGTACCTGAAAGTGATGGGGAGATTGGAACCAAGTTGGAAAACACTCTTCAGGATGTTATCCGGGAGGACTTCCCCAACCTAGCAAGACAGGGTAACATTCAAATTCAGGAAATACAGAGAACACCACAAAGATACTCCTCGAGAAGAGCAACCTCAAGACACATAATCGTCAGATTCACCAAGATGGACATGACAGAAAAAATGTTAAGGGCAGCCAGATAGGCAGGTCAGGGAAGCCCATCAGACTAACAGCGGATCTCTCTGCAGAAACCCTACAAGCCAGAAGAGAGTGGGGGCCAATATTCAACACTCTCGAAGAAAAGAATTTTCAACCCAGAATTTCCTGTCCAGCCTAGCTAAGCTCCATAAGTGAAGGAGAAATACAATCCTTTACAGACAACCAGATACTAAGGGATTTTGTCACCACCAGGGCTGCCTTACAAGAGCTGCTGAAGGAGACACTAAATATGGAAAGGAAAAACTGGTACCAGCCACTGCAAAAACATACAAAATTGTAAAGACCATTGACACTATGAAGAAACTGCATCAACTAACAGGCAAAACAACCAGCTACTATCATAATAACAGGATCAAATTCACATGTAACAATATTAGCCTTAAATGTAAATGGACTAAATGCCCCAATTAAAGGACACACACTGGCAAATTGGATAGAGTCAAGATACATTGGTGTGCTGTATTCAGGACACCCATCTCA
The DNA here is from genome assembly GCF_006542625.1 of Nomascus leucogenys. Lineage (NCBI taxonomy): Eukaryota > Metazoa > Chordata > Mammalia > Primates > Hylobatidae > Nomascus > Nomascus leucogenys. The sequence continues at coordinate 124,159,108 of NC_044382.1, forward strand.
CGTGCAAAGACACACATAGGCTCAAAATAAAGGGATGGAGGAATTTTTACCAACAAAATGGAAAGAAAAAAAAAAGCAGGGATTGCAGTCCTAGTGTCAGATAAAACAGACTTTAAAGCAACAAAGATAAAAAAAGACAAGGGCATTACATAATGATAAAGGGATCAATGCAACAAGAAGAGCTAACTTTCTTAAATATATATGCACCCAATACAGGAGCACCCAGATTCATAAAGCAAGTTCTTAGAGACTTATGAAGAGACTTAGACTCACACACAATAATAGTGGGAGACTTTAACACCACACTTTCAATATTAGATCAATGAGATAAAAAATTAATAAGGATACTTAGGACTTGAACTCAGCGCTGGACCAAGCAGACCTAATAGACATCTATAGAACTCTCCACCCCAATCAACAGAGTATATATTCTTCTCAGCACCACATCCCACACTTATTCTAAAATTGACCATATAATTGGAAGTAAAACACTCCTCAGCAAATGCAAAATAATGGAAATCATAACAGACTCTCAGACCACAGTGCAATCAAATTAGAACTCAGGATTAAGAAACTCACTCAAAACCACACAAATACATGGAAACTGAACAACCTGCTGCTGAATGACTACTGGGTAAATAACGAAATGAAGGCAGAAATAAAAAGTTCTTTGAAACCAATGAGAACAAAGACACAACATACCAGAATCTCTGGGACACAGCTAAAGCAGTGTGTAGAGGGAAATTTATAGCACTAACTGCCCACAGGAGAAAGCAGGAAAGATCTAAAATTGACAGCCTACCATCACAGTTAAAAGAACTAGAGAAGCAGGAGCAAACAAATTAAAAAGCTAGCAGAAGACAAGAAATAACTAAGATCAGAGCAGAACTGAAGGAGATAGAGACATGAAAAACCAATTCAAAAAATAAATTCATTCAAAAAAAATCAATGAATCCAGGAACTGTTTTTCTGAAAAGATTAACAAAATAGATCTCTAGCCACACTAATAAAGAAAAAAAGAGAGAAGAATTAAATAGACACATTAAAAAATGATAAAGGAGATATCACCACTGATCCCACAGAAATACAAACTACCATCAGAGAATACTATAAACACCTCTACACAAATAAACTAGAAAATCTGGAAGAAATGGATACATTGCTGTACACATACACCTCCCAAGACTAAACCAGGAAGAAGTTGAATCTCTGAATAGACCAATAACAAGTTCTGAAATTGAGTCAGTAATTAATGGCCTACCAACCAAAAAAAGCCCAGGACCACACAGATTCATAGCCGAATTCTACCAGAGGTACAAAGAGGAGCTGGTACCATGCCTTCGGAAACTGTTCTGAACAATAGAAAAAGAGGGACTCCTCCCTAACTCATTTAAGAGGCCAGCATTATCCTGATACCAAAACCTGGCAGAGACACAACAAAAAAAAGAAACTGTCAGGCCAACATCCCTGATGAACATTGATGCGAACATCCCAATAAAATACTGGCAAACTGAATCCAGCAGCATATCAAATAGCTTATCCACCATGATCAAGTCAGCTTCATTCCTGGGATGCAAGGCTGGTTCAACATGTGCAAATCAATAAACGTAATCCATCACGTAAACAGAACCAATGACAAAAACCACACGATTATCTCAATAGATGTAGAAAAGGCCTTCAATAAAATTTAACACCTGTTCATGCTAAAAACACTCAATAAACTAGGTATTGATGGAACATATCTCAAAATAATAAGAGCTATTTATGACAAAACCACAGCCAATATCGTACTGAATGGGCAAAAGCTGGAAGTATTTTCTTTGAAAACCAGCAAAAGACAAGGATGCCCTCTCTCACCACCCCTGTTCATCATAGTATGGGAAGCCCTGGCCAGGGCAATCAGGGAAGAGAAAAAAGTAAAGGGTATTCAAATAGGAAGAGAGGAAGTCAAATTGTCTCTTTTTGCAGATGACATGATTGTATATTTAGAAACCACATTGTCTCAGCCCAAAATCTCCTTAAGCTGATAAGCAACTTCAGCTAAGTCTCAGGACACAAAATCAATGTGCAAAAATCACAAGCATTCCTATACACCAATAATAGACAAACTGAGAGCCAAATCATGAGCGAACTCCCATTCACAGTTGCTACAGAGAGAACAAAATACCTAGAAATACAACTTACAAGGGATGTGAAAGACCTCTTCAAGGGGAACTACAAACGACTGCTCAAGGAAATAAGAGAGAACACAAACAAATGAAAAACATTCTATGCTCATGGATAGGAAGAATCAATATCGTGAAAATGAAAATACTGCCCAAAGTAATTTGTAGATTCAATGCCATCCCCATCAAGCTACCATTGAATTTCTTCAGAGAATTAGAGAAAACTACTTTAAATTTCATGTGAAACCAAAAAAGAACTCGTACAGCCAAGACAATCCTAAGCAAAAAGAACAAAGCTGGAGGCATCACACTACCTAACTTCAAACTATGCTACAAGGCTACTGTAACCAAAACAGCATGGTACTGGTACCACAACAGACATATACATATATATATACATACACATATATATATATACGTATATACGTATATATATATGTACGTACATATATATACGTACCAGTGGAACAGAACAGAGGCCTCAGAAATAACGCCACACATCTACAACCATCTGATCTTTGACAAACCTGACAAAAACAAGGAATGGGGAAAGGGTATTCTATTTAATAAATGATGTTAGGAAAACTGGCCAGCCATGTGCAGAAAACTGAAACTGGAGCCCTTCCTTACACCTTATATAAAAATTAACTCAAGATGGATTAAAGACGTAAACATATAGACCTAAAACCATAAAAACCCTAGAAAAATACCTTGGCAATGCCATTCAAGACATAGGCATGGGCAAAGATTTCATGGCTAAAACACCAAAAGCAATGGCAACAAAAGCCAAAATTGACAAATGGGATCTAATTCAACTAAAGAGCTTCTTCACAGCAAAAGAAACTATCATCAGAGTGAGCAGGCAACCTATAGAATGAGAAAAATCTTGCAATCTGTCCATCTGAGAAAGGTCTAATATCCAGAATCTATAAATAACTTAAATAAATTTACATGAAGAAAACAACCCCATGAAAAAGTGGGCAAAGGATATGAAGAGACACTTCTTAAAAGAAGACATTTATGCAGCCAGCAGACATATGAAAAAAAGCTCATCATCACTGGTCATTAGAGAAATGCAGATCAGCACCACAATGAGATACCATCTCACGCCAGTTGGAATGGCGATCATTAAAAAGTCAGGAAACACCAGATGCGGAGAAATAGAAATGCTTTTACACTGTTGGTGGGAGTGTAAATTAGTTCAACCATTGTGGAAGACAGTGTGGCGATTCCTCAGGGATCTAGAACCAGAAATACCATTTGATCCAGCATTCCCATTACTGGGTATATATGCAAATGATTATAAATCATTCTATTGTAAAGACACATGCACATGTATGTTTATTGCAGCACAATTTACAATAGCAAATACCTGGAACCAACCCAAATGCCCATCGATGATATACTGGATAAAGAAAATGTGGTACATATACACCATGGAATACTATTCAGCCATAAAAAAAGATGAGTTTATGTCCTTTGCAGCATCATGGATGAAGCTGGAAACCATCATTCTCAGCAAAGTAACACAGGAATAGAAAAGCAAAGACTGGCATGCTCTCACTCATAAGGGGGAGTTGAACAGTGAGAACACATGGACACAGGGAGGGGAACATCACACACTAGGGCCTGTCAGCGGTTGTGGGGCTAGGGGAGGGATAGCATTAGGAGAAATACCTAATGTAGATGACGGGTTGATGGGTGCAGCAAACCACCATGGCGCGTGTATACCTATGTAACAAATCTGCATGTTCTGCACATGTATCCCAGAACTTAAATTATAATAAAAAAAATCTGTTCATTATTTTGTGAATTATCATATTTAAACTCAGTTGCTCATGGTTGATGTCCACAATAAGATTTTGCTTAGTGGTATGTCCAGAGCTTACAGAAGAATAACCTAAAGACTGGAAAAATACATCTTTCAGCCCAGCAACTTTATATAGTACATATGGTAAACTGTGTAGAATGTTAAGGAAACATCTCATATTGGCTTATCAGCTGCTATTTTTATAGCAAGATTTTATTTAATATGTAAGGTTGGAGGGAGGTGTGAGAGGAAAGTAAAGAAAAGCTTTGGATTGTTAAAGGTGTGGGAAAGCTATTATTTACACTGCTTCAGGGATAAATAGGAAGGAAGGAGTACTCAGACAGGGAGCGAGCGATTATATAAAGAAAAATACTATGATGATGCTAATTGTGTTTTGTAGGAATATGGATGCTGCCTCTTTGTCTCTAAACGTGCTACCCTGAATTACAAGTTACCTCTGGCTTTTTGATTCTACAAAATCTTAGGAGCTCCCTCAAATCTGGAGCATTTGCTCAGACTATTGCTTTCTGTTATCTACCCTAGGTAGGAAATATTTAAGTGTTTTTTCTTCAGTCCTACAGAGTTTTAGTCTGATACTTTAGAAAACAGAACTGAGTTCCTATTTGAAAAGATTTGCTCACAGTGTTTTGTGTTATGAAGTCATACTCCAGGGTATCTTTTAGAGCCACAGCGCTGAACCAGGCTAGGAGGCATGGAGAAGAGCAGCACAGGGCTTCTGAATCCTGGCTGTGCATAGATGTGGGTTAAAATTAAAATATTACTAACCTTTACTCATCTGAGATAGTAAGATTTTGGAACTTGAATTCTTCATGCTTTTTAATTACAAAAAAATACGATGAAATTTCAGTGTTCTTGCAAAAATTTGAGTAATACAAGAATTGACAATATGAGAGGATGTCTTTAATAATTTTATGTAACGCAATCAGATCTCTAACTTTTGCTCGTGTAAAGTTTGTAAAACTTAAACTGCTTAAAATAATGGCAGTATTAGACTACCGAGATTCATAATAATGTAAATTAACACATATAACCCTTTCTTCTGTTTGTATATTATCTTTTAATATATAATGAAAATATTTAGGTAGTAAATATTAAGATTAAGGCAAAGTCATTTAATCTTAATTCGTCTAACAGCTGCCTCTTGTTTCATATTTATTCCATTTTTGAAGTAGTTTACAAATGAAAAAAATTGTATGAATGCCTTGGCATTAAACAGCAGTTCTTGGAAATCAGGAAATTCCTAAGTTATACTTCCTCTAGCAGTGATAGATCAACATTATTTCTATGAGTTTAGTTATATTCAATTTTCCGGTTATATATACACCTTTAAAATGTTATATAAGCCAATTTAAGCAAGTTAATATTAGAGTAGAAGTGTAAACTTTGGAATTTCCTGATTTTCAACATTTTACTTTCTATGTTATTTTGGTGAACTGGATCATGCACCTTAATTTGTACAGTTAGTATGAATTTACTTACAAAGAGCTAGATTTTATTTTCAGCCATCACATTATGAATAGCTTTTTTTAAAAAAGACTATTTCATCCTCTGTAATGAAGTACTTACTGTTTGCCATTCACTTTTGGTAGCTTTTAATTTTTACCTCTCCAGCTATGATCTGAAGTCATTCCAAAAGTTATGGTCTGTTCTTTGTTTTCAGTAGAGAGTTACAGTTTCATAAATTATCCACCTGCTCTAGATGCACTGTAGAGATACAAATAGAATTGCACATACTAACTGCAGAAGCCATAGCATTGGGTATCACCTTCCTTGTTGATCTATGTTTTTTTCCAACTGTTTTTGGGTTTTTGTTTTTTGTTTTTGGTTTTTTTGGAACCAGGACAGTCATAATATAGTAATATGAATTCATTCCTTAATTCTTTTATTCAACAAACATCTATTGAAAATATGCCATGTGCCATATACTTCCAGGTATTGAAGATACAACAGTAACTAAAGCAAAGTCCTTTTCTCTTAGAGCATTCATTCTAATAAGTGGAAAAAGAACATAGATTGAATAAGTGTATACTCTATCAGGTTGTGATAAACACTATGAAGAAAAATTAAGTAGGATATGGAGATGGAGAGCAATAACGATACTATTTTAGGGAAGGCTTTTCTTGCTGATAAGATAATACCTAACTGGATACCTGAAAAAGATGTGCATGTCTTAAGGAAAAACAATCCAGTAAGTAGGAACACCAAGTGCAAAGGCCCTGAGATGGAAGTGTGCTTGCTAAATTCCCAGAAGGAGGCTACTGTGGCAGGAGTAGAGTATATGGGAAGAGAGGTTTGGATGATAAGGTGAGAGTAATAATGGGTATGGGAGGACATGGAATTCTGTATTGCCTTATAGGCCTTGGTAAAGACTTTGAATTTTCCTCAAAATGGAGGATGTTGAGCAGAAAAGATACATGTTCTGAATTACAGCCTACAAGGATCACTATAGCTACTGCACAGAAAACAGATTGCAAGGGAGCAATGATATAACTGATGGATAATCAATTAGTAGAATAACCATTCAGTCACGAGGTGGTAGTGGTTTAGACCAGAATGATGATGGTGGAGGTAGTGAAAGGGGAATTCCAAAATACTTTGAAGGTGAATATGGTAGCATTTGTTGGTTAGATACAAAGTGTGAGATAAAGTGAGTCATTAAAGATAACTCCAAAATTTACCTGGATAACTTATGTCTCTCTTACTTGCCTATAGTTGTCTTTACAGAAATCCTTTCCTAACCATTTTGGATTTTCTCTAGGTAGTAGCTACTCTTACTCAATTTTTAGTCAAAGCTAACAGTTGTCCTCGAAGTCTATTAATGTGTCCCATTTTAACTTCTTTATAAAGAAATGGTCAGTTTCTAAATGTTTACCGAAGTTTGAAACTCCTTTAAGCAATTTAAAACATCAGATTAACTTTTCTTTCTTTTAAATAATTGCATCTTATGGCAGATATAATATAGCTTGCTGACTAACACATGTGGAGAACCAGTTTGCTGGGGAACAGAGCTCTTTGTGGTCTCTCATAACTATTTCCTTTACTTCCTGAACGTCTTTGTAAATGCCACATTCAGAGTGGACTTTTCTCACCACCACATTTAAAACACTCCCGCATTACTTTCTATCTCCTTACCTTGTTTGATTTGTCTCAAATATATTTAATATATGATATATATATTTGTTTTTTATTTTTGTGTCTGTATCACCTCACTAAAATACAAATTTCGTAAGGGCAGTGGCTTTAAAAAAAAACTGCAGCTCAGTGGGCTAGGTAGTTAGTAACTTACTATAAATGAATTGAATGAATAGATGGCTTTAAGTAGATGTCCTTATGTCACATAATGGGTGTTTATTAAATGGCAGCATGAAAAGAATAATGGGTATCCTTGTACATTGCCGGTGGGAATGAATGTAAAATTGTATAGCCACTCTGGAAAACAATATAGCAGTTCATAACAAATTATACACAGAATTACCATATGACCTAGCATTGCTACTTCTGGGTGTATATTCAAAAGAATAGCAGGGACTCAGATATTTATACACCCATGTTTGTAGCAGCAGAATTCACAATAGCCAAAAGGTGGAGGCAACCCAAGTATTTATTGGCAGATGCATGGATAAGCAAAATATGGTATATACATGCAATGGGATATTATTCAGTCATAAAAAGGAATGAAATTCTGCCATATGCTGCAACATGGATAAAACTTGAAGGCATTCCCCTAAGTAAAATAAGCCAGTCACAAAAGGACAAAATGTTGTATGATTTTATTTTATGAGGTACATAGAGCAGTCAAATTCATAGAGACAAAGTAGAATGGTAGTTGCTAGAGGCCAGGGGGAATCAGGAGCAGGGAGTTATTGTTTAATGGGTACAGAGCTTCAGTTAAAGAAGATGAAAAGGTCTGGAGATGGATGGTGGTGATGGTTGCACAACAATATGAATGTACTTGTTGCCACAGAACTGTATACTCAAAATGGTTAATTTGGCAAATTTTATGTTATGTATATTTTACCACAATTTAGAAAAAAATAAGAAAAAAATGTTCTGAGCTTGAATCTCACATTCACCTTGTTGGCTTTTTGGACTTATTCACTGTTTGTTTGTTTGTTGAGATAGATTGTCTCTGTCTCCCAGGCTGGAGTGCAGTGGCGTGATCTTGGTTCTCTGCAACCTCCACCTACAAGATTCAAGCAATTCTCATGCCTCAGCCTCCTGAGTAGCTGGGATTACAGGCATGTGCCACCATGCCCAGCTGATTTTTTTTTTCTATTTTTAGTAGAGATGGGGTTTGCCAGGCTGACTAGGCTGGACTGGAATTCCTGGCTTCAACCGATCCACTCTCCTCAGCCTCCCAAAGTGTTGGGATTACAGGTGTGAGCCACCGTGCCTTGCCTGGACTTATTCACTGTTCTGCTTTAGGCTTTTACAAATAGAATCTAAAACATTTAACCTGACATCTGAGATGTGGGTTTACCACTATTATTCCAAGTCCTTTAATTTTGTATGTCTTCATTTTAAAGTCCCTAAGTTCATGTTATTAATGGTTATTTTCCTATATGTTTTACTTTATCATGTATATAAAATTCATATTTTAAAGTCTTAAATTCTGTTTTCTGATGTTGAGGGTCGTATAAGGTTGTACTCTTAATGGGTGGCTTGCTTTCATTTTCTCATTTAATTATTATTTTTTAAAAATTTCCTAGTTACTGGTTCTCATGTTATTTCTTATGATTGTTGTCACTATCTCCCTAAATCTAATAATGAGACAGAAATCACAAAGTAATTTTAAACAGGGAAAGTTTAATATAAAGAATTACAAAGCTATGATATGTGAGTAACTATAAAAGTGTAAATAGAACTGTAACAAACATACTAGGCCTGAAGGAGGAGAGTATTTAAGGGAAGAACAACTTGGAAGAGGGTCCTTCCCCAGAGTTAGAGTTCAGACCTTGTTAGAGAAGGTACAATCTGCTGGGGCCAGAGTTGGTCTGTAGTTGCTGGGCAAGCAGGAAACAATCTTTTGGGGGTGCAGTCAAGCTGAGGCTCCTGGATGGGCTTGCAAAGGTAGTCACAGTGCTACTGACTGGTAGCATGTTCTAGAACATGTACTATTGTGTTGGAAGAGCCTCAGAGTGGTGATTAAGACAGGGATCCAATGGACAAAGGGTCTTAACAGAGATGGGAAACTTGGGAGGGGTTGATGGTATTGGGTGGACCAGAAATAAGCTGGGACATTTGGAATGGGTTTTGAGAAAGGAAAGAAAGAGACAGCTATATTTTTCTCTCTCCTCTCGTCTTCGTATGTTTAAAATACATGTAAATGTAAATGCTGTTTGCATTAATATCTTTTCATCTTCATTGCTTTAACGGAAGCTTTTATTATCTCCATCTAAGGGGCTGCATTATTCTCCTAATTTATCTTCCTGCTTTCAGAATCTTCCTCTTCCAACCTAGTGTCATTTTTCTAAAACAACGTTCTGATATACTTTCCTGCTTAAAATGTCTAAGTGACCCCCCCACCCCACTGCAGAATAATGTGACTTTGTAGGATCAGATCTCTGCCTACTCTGCTAGTTTCTTTTCATCCCACTTTCCCATAGTCATCCTAGGAACCTTCTGTATTCAATTGTTCAAAGGTTTTCAAGCATCATTTTCTTCTCCTTTGCATATTTTGTCCCTTCTCTTCTCCCTTACCTTTGCATCTGGAAAAAATCCATCAATCCTTTAAAACTTATATGCCACCTTGTTTGCCCAAACCTTCCTCAGTACTAAGTGGCCATTTCACTTTGAACATGCTTTCATTTGTATATGTATCTCTCATCCCACTTCATACTGAGTTTTGTTTCTTTATTCATATTTTTCCTTTTGGAATTTACACAGCACATAGTGGGTGCTTAATAAACGTTTATTATCTGAACAAATAAACCTGCATACATGCCTTTAATATTCTTTTACTCAGATAATATGAGCATGTACCCTAACTTAAAAAGATAGGGTTCAGAATGGTACACGCTATACTCGAGAGTTATTTGGGGTCTTGTGTGTTTTCTGCCTCTGAAAGAAATAAATACTTCATTTTCCTAATGTTTAGATACATAGCTGTATGATAGATAAAGCAAGTTAGACATAAGGAAAGTAAGGTGAAAATGAGCCAACTGCTTAAATGAACGATAGAGTTGAGATAGAAACCACTTCATTTTGGATTGTCTTCTTTTATTCTCATTAGTATTATGAGATCGCTTAGATAAATGTTTATTTATTGAGCCTCTGCTATGTAACAAACATTGTGTTAGACCTGTGATTCTAGGTTCTTTCCCACTTCTTAAGATTCTGTGATTAATTAGTAAGATTTAAGCCTTAAACAAAACTTACTTTATAAAATTGTTCTAAAGTACATGATTACATTACATATTTGGAGTTATTATAAAATGACTATGAAATTAACACATAATAAAGTACAGTAAAACCCCTGAAGACACCAAAAATGTATCTTGGTTATGCAAATGTACATGTGTAAATATTTATAATTTTAAAAATGTGTGCATAACTATAATGCGATGATGCCCCCTATTTGACGTCCTGTCCCTAAAAACATTCACTATTCTAATTCCTAAGAAGCACTTAATATTACAGCGTCAGGAGATATATCATCTCAGGCCAAGTTTACTTTCTAACGTAAATGGGCCTTTTGAAGTTAGTTGACTCTGCTTTTCTTAGTAGCATTAAGGAAAGTTGGTTTATAATAAGGTTTTAGCGCAGAGGTTAATGCCCTGATTTATTCTCAGAAGTGGTCAGCTGTAGTTGATGCAGATGGCCACTAGAATGTATTCATATAAATATCTTCCATTCCAAAATGTTAAGAAAATATAACATTGTATACCTTAATTATTCAATTACATTAGATACATGTTATTTAATAATATACCTGAACCAGAGACTTAGGGATTTCAGATGCTCTTTGTTAAAGGAATACAAAATAAGTTTGTTTTAAAATGTAATACATCATGCTTCTGGCCCCATGTTTACCCATGTAATTTTATGATTCCATAGATAAAATACCTGAAAGAGAACCATTATGTTATCAAACACTGTGTCATGCTTGCTGAGTTTGCAAAAATATAAAACGTACCATATGTAACTTTTCAGGAAGTTTATAAACTAATAAATAACATTCAATACACTTAAAACCTTTAATGTACAACTAAGTGATAAAGTATTAAGACTATAAGTGTTCCGGGAGTTAAATAATTTTAAAGCAGATTTTAGAAATAATCTAATTTAATATCTCATTTTATTGATGAGGAAACAAAAGTCTGGACTAGCTGTTTAACTCAAAAATCTGCCCAGAGTTACACTACTGGATAATGTCAGAACCAGACTAAGAACACAGGTTTCCTGACTTTGGCCTGGTACTCTTTCCATTTGTAAATACCCATGAGCCTGTGTGGAATGGGCTTGATTCAAAGCATATAGAAGAAATGAGACCTTGAAGGTTATGGGTAGGTGGTGGGCAGAAGAGCTGTTCCACAATGGAAGGAACAAGAAGGAAGCTTAAAAGACCTGGCACAGAGCATAAGGAACGGCCTAATGAGAGTAGAAGGTATACAATAGGAATTAATTTCAGTTAGTAACCTGGGCCTGGATTGAAGCGGTCCTTGCAAACCAGGTAGTTTTTATGGGATAGGCACCAGAATGCTTTTATAGATTTCTTGAGCGGGATGACTTGATAAAAATTATATCAGTTTTATCAACTGGAAGGTCAGTGTGATGGTAACCATGAAAGATTGAAGTAATATTGAGGCAGGAAAAGGTAGTAGTAGGAGGAATGAGGTAGAAAACTCAAATCTACAAGACATTTCTTGGGGAAAATGATTGGAGGAGATGGCAGTTTTCTATAGAAAATAAAGGGAAGAAGAGTGTAGCAAGCAGAATGCTATTTCCATGGACAGAAATAAAATAACTTGAAAGGAGGGCTGGGATGAATTGATGTTTTTTGTTGTTGTTATTCTTGATATTAAAAAGATTATTACTCAGTGTTAAAGCTTACTGTAAAATATAGGGTTTTAGGTTTTTGAGAGCTTTCCATATCTTTGGACAGTCAATACTGAAATTTTTGAATTTAGGGTTAATAATTGATTGTATCTGTTGTATACACTTAGAGACACTTAGATTACCTCTGTACATTTTCAGTTATATGTATAAAACATTTTTGAATGGAATAATATGTACATTCAGGTTTATAGAAACTTTGATGGATATGGTTTAATACAAATTAGCAATAGTATGTCTAAGTTTGTAATTGTCACTGATCCGTTGCTTAGGATATGTTTTGAAATATGTTCACTACATTCTGTTTTCAGTTAAGTTATTCATTTATCTTTTGTTTAGGTCCTAGGCCACTGAAATGGAGTATAAGAGAAGTGGATATTTTTTCTAATTTGATTTTTTTCCTGTATTAGTCTTGGAATAATGGATTTGTCTTTCATACATAATTTTAGTGTCTCATATTTTTGATAATAGTTGCCTAGGCAATACAATTTATTGTGAAATTTTCTATTAGCAATTCATTCTAAATGTTTAAGAAATTATACGTTTTTCTCTTTTTGTGACCTTCAATCTTAAAAGTTTATTTGCAAAACGAATTTAGTGAAACCAAAATTTAAAAAAAATAAATTCCCTAACTAAAAAAATGTATTCTTAAAACTATTTTTATAAAATCAATTGTTTTGACTTGGGATCATTTAGGGGGACCACATATATTATAGTATATCAGCTATTGACTACATTTTAATTCTTACCATTTTAATGAATTTTTTGTTGTAATTTTTAGGAGAAAATGAGGAAATGCTTGTTTTAAAAGTCTTTATTAGCCATGTGTGGTGGCTCATGTCTCTCATCCCAGCACTTGGGGAGGCTGAGGCGGGCAGATTGCCTGAGCTTAGTAGTTCGAGACCAGCCTGGACAACATGGTGAAACCCTGTTTCTACAAAAATTACCCGGGCATGATGACACACACTTGTAGTTCCAGCTACTTGGTGGGCTGAGGTGGGAGAATCACTTGAGCCTGGTAGGTTGAAGCTGCAATGAGCTGAGATTGTGCCACTGTACTTCAGCCTGGGCGACAGGGTGAGACCCTGTTTCTAAAATATATAAAATAAAAAAGTCTTTATCATTCTTGCTGTACTTTCATTTTAATTAGAAATCTATTTTATTTCACTAGGGTACTTCTCTGTTGGATTACATTGAGATATCTGGAAGTGGTATGTGAATGTATGGTCAGTTGATACTCAATATGTGAATTCTGAATGCTGACATTTATGCTTTTGGGGTGTTTGTTTACCAGTGTTCTTATTATTGACCAAGATTATGCTTTATATCTTCTATCTTCTGAAGTTGTGTGAAATAGTGATGCAATGTAAATTAAAGCTGAGCTAGTGTTTTACATCTAGTATGAAAGAAATTAGCAGAAATCAGAGTAGTTTAAACCTGTCTACATTATTGCTGCTGAGTTTTGAGTCATAGATTTTTTTAAAAAAGTGTGAAACATGGTTAATCAGAAAAATCCACATAAAGAAGGAAATAATAGGAAGTCTGTTTTGTTGAATTCTACAAATATTTTTAGAGAACTATTATTTTGAAATGTGCAGGATGCTTCTGGTCCAAGGACCGTACTTTGAGAATCACTGTTATAAATCATGGTGGAACCAATTGACCTAATCAAGATGAAAATGAGAAGGAAGGTTTTTTAATTTAAGAAAGTGATCTTTAACTTCTGGCACTGTGATCTTGCTTATCACAGTAGTAGGATATTATAAAATTGGCCAACATCTCAGCATTTCTTTAAACTTTCTACTATATTCATTTATTCGTAAATATTTACTAAACATCTAATATGTGCCAGGCATGTTTCGACCTGGAGATAAAGAGTAGGATAGACATAGCTCGGGGCCCCATGGAGTTTATATTCTCTTAGGGGACATATATATGAACAAAAACAGGTAAACAGACAAATTATGTAGTTGCCAGTTGAAATATGTCATGTGAAGGACAAGAACAAGGAGATGATTGATACTATTAGCAAACTATTTTAGGTGTAGTGATCTCTGAGGAGATGACATTGAAATTGAGACCCACAGAAGAGCAACAACTAGGTCTGTTAGGAGGGAGGCGTGTTATTCAAGCAGACAATTGAATGTATACAGGCTCTGAGGCAACAACAACAACAACAACAAAAAGTTTCTTTAGTCTAAGAACTGATAGCACTCTAGCTCTAGGCTACTATTTAATATTAAGGTTATGGATGGAAGGCAGGGACGGAGGTGAAAGAGAAAGAGGAGAGAAATTAAGAACAATAGGTTTCCGGTTTATGTAAAGTAATGATTGGTAGTATTGTTTACTGAAATGGGGAAGAGGTGTGGGGGGTGGGTGTCGGGGAGCTCAGCTGTTTTGAGAGAGTGAGCAAAAAAAAGTCAGTTGAGGTGATTAAAAATTGATACATTAAAGTGAGAAATCAAAGAAGAAACTTTGTTGCTGAGAAATTTAGAATATTTCTCAGATATTAATAAAATTTAGAGAAGCAAAACAGTATTCTAGAGAAAACACTAAGATTATCAATTAAGAGGAAAGCAATCTATTTGGGGAGGTTTAAGGGAATGTTGACATATACAAATATTAAGAAATTAGAAAGCCAAGTAAAAAGGGATTAAAATTCTATCTCCAAGTGGAAAAAATCAGATTGTCCAGAAAATAATAAATACATGATTGATACGGTTTGGCTGTGTCTCCTCACCCAAAATCTCATCTTTAATTGTAATCCCCATAATCCTCACGTGTCAAGGGCGGGACCAAGTAAATGTAATTGGATCATGGGGGCAGTTTCCCCCATGCTGTCCCTATGATAGTGAGTCTCAAGAGATCTGATGGGTTTTTAAGCATCTGGCATTTCCCCCCTGTGAAGAAGGTGCTTGCTTCTCCTTTGCCTTCTGCCATGATTGTTAAGTTTCCTGAGGCCTCCCCAGCAATGCAGAACTGTGAGTCAGTGAAACCGCTTTCCTTTGCAAATTACCCAGTCTTGGGTATTTCTTCATAGCAATGTGAGTACAGACTAATAGAATGATCATAAAGAGATTGTTGATGAGAGAGGCCATTGACTCACCAGAGAACCTAGAAGTAAATTACCATGGGCATATAATATCTGATATTATATTGACTTAGTCAAAATATGAAATGTTAATATTTATAGGGGAGACCAAGGATGATGCCAGAACTGAAAGAAAAATGTTTCTAGAAGATCTAAAACCTAAAGATCTTAGCAGACTCCTTGAGAAAAATGTAAATGCCTGAAGTAGTTTTGAAAATCTGGGTTTAGCTAGCTCATGCCCTAGAATTTCAGTGACTACATAGACTCATTAAAATGAAATTCAATCTTGTTTTTATTTTAAACATATCTTTCAGGTATCCAAGGGACTGTTAAGAGGAGTTAAATAACCCATATCCTTATGAAAGTGAATTATAGGCCTCCTTGCAATTAATAAAAATCTTCGAAGTAGTATTTAATTTAAACTTGTAACTTTCTTTGTGTTCTGAGAGAATGCCGTTTCTTTATATTTTAAAGAAATAGACCATTTCTGTTTTGTTCACCAATATATTCACTGCACTTAGCACACTGCCAGAGTAACCATTTAATAAATACTTTTTGAATGAATGTATAAATCTAAATTTTACATTTAGTTTTGGGTTACCTAGATAGCTGATAATTAACAAAGCAGTTCCTTTGTTGCCCTTAGGAAATGTCTCTACTGTGACCATATTCAAGTATATATGGTGGCAGGCTATACATGAATAGAATTAGTGCTTATTAGAAATGGGGTAGGATGTTTTTGAGATTATATGTTTCCATGCACTACAGAGCATACTGGTGTTATTTTAAACAAAATATAAATAACTTTTGGATTTTGTGTGGATTTTAATTATTTTAATCAGTCTCCCATTAAGGGTTAATAATCCAGTTAACTATGTTGTTCTCAAATTCCAAATACTAAATTACTGAGGTCATGATGCTTTGGGGAACAAATACTATTAATGACTAGTGAAAGAAGTTTTATGGATCCCACTTCGTTTCTGGAAGACCAATAGATGTATTTATTACCATAGTAACATGTAGAAAAAGGACAGACATTTCTATGTGGTCCTTAGTTCTGTCTCTCTTTTTTTTTTAATCCAGCATGTCAGTCCTTTGTATTCACTCCCTAATTATGTATTTACATTTTCTTTATTTTTCTTAACTATATATCTGACCTTTTTTTTTTTTTCTGAAGGTCTTGATTAAAATCAGCTTTACAATAAGTTGAATTGATTTGGGCTTCTTTTTCTCATGATCCTATTATTTAGTGACTGTTTTCTTCAAATATTTGTTTCTATGACTTTTGTTACTTCTTTATAGACATATTTTTTATAGTTGCAATTTCACCTCCACCCAGCCTTTCTGGGTTGATAATATTGGTTAACACTGACTCCTAAGGTACAGTATCATCAATGTTGGTGTAGAATTAAGATATAATGAATACCAAACCTAAAAAAGCAGTGTCAACTTGTACTCCAGTAGCAGTGGAGTTATTTATCAAAAGAAAACAGATTCAGGAGAGATCTGTTAGAATGCCTATGTTATGCCCTATTAATCTAAAACAGTTACAGGATAATTCTCTAGGGTTGAGCTGTTTTTAATAGTATATATGAGAAAACATTTTATGGGCTTTTAGCCAGAAGATTTTATATATAAATGGTGGTAGAGGAACGTTGTTAAATTCATGAATCTTGGAGGCAATGTAATATAATCGATTTTGGGGCTTTTAAATCAGCTTTGAATTAACTTTGTGACTGTAGGCAAGTTACTTGACTTCTCTGGGCCTTTACTTCCTATTTTGCTTCACTTATTAACTTTGTGACTGTAGGCAAGTTACTTGACTTCTCTGGGCCTTAACTTCCTATTTTGCAAAATGAGAATAATGTAACTTCCTGACAAGAATTTTGAAAGAATAGAAGGCAGTTATACAAAATGTGTGATAAAGGTTTTGGCACATACAGGTTTCTTCCCAAAGATGAACAAGTCCTACTGCTAAGTATGGAAAGGGAGATACAAGTAAAGTTTCTTCGTTATTTCTTAGAGCTTTGTGCACATAGATCTTTATATTGTCTTAACCTATCTGATCCACAATGACCCAAACTAGAATGTGTGTCTTAAGAAAGCATAGAATTTTTACCTTTTTGTTCAGTTTGAACAAAAATGGTCAGTTGTGCTCTGAGTCCTGGGTGTCTTCTAGATATAAGTATGTGGGAAGGACAAAGACAAGGGGCATTTAACAGAACCTCAGGTCCTACTTCTAGCAGAGCAGCTATACTTTTCTGTTTTACCATTTGTATTTCTGTGTAAGATACTGATTGAACAAAGGAGTCTGTGTATTACAAAAAAGCTTGAAAAAACAAAAGCAGGGTCAAGCAGTCTGTTTTTTGGATTTCCATTTTCTCCGATCCCACCCTGCTTTTTCCTTGGTGTTTTAAAGTTTGTGGGAATGGGTGGGAGTTAGGGTGGGGAAGTAGAGAGGAATTCCATTCTGTCTTATTGCATGGAGTTCTCTGAGAACAGAACATAGCAAAAGGACAAGGGTCCTATGCAAAGAGGGCATTTCTGGTGGAAAAATTCCTTGACCTCCTTAGCTCTTGCGTTGAACTCTATCAACAAAGAGCCATGTTTTGAGCCTTCATTACAAATTTTACAACTGGTAAATAACAAATACAGACATCTTGCCTCTGATTACTTCCTCCTCTGACTACACTGAGATATCTTTATTAGACCCTTACTATTTTCAGTATCTTCTTATCTTAGACTCTAATCACTTTACTCTCATTTCAGTGTCTGCAAGTTCTTTTCCCATTAGTCTTCTCTGTACCAACCAGCAAGAACTCTGACCCTGGATGAATGTTACCTGACTTTACTGCCATCAAGCCTTTTTGGAGAAAATAACACATTGGGCTAATGGTTACCTATGATTTCCTGAGGTCTGGGTTCCACCCCTTTTAATCATCTGAGGAATTTTTCTTTCCTCTATCTTCATTTTCTTTCTCCCTGTATACTTTTTACTGTCAACCTTTAAACATGTTCCAATAAATCCAAGCATCAAATGCAGGTAACAGATTAATCAACTTGTTGGTTCAGCTGCAACTGTTTCTCACCCCACAGTCAAACTTTTTAAACAAATTGTTTATTTTCATTGTCTTTAGCGCATTCCAATACAGCTTCTGCTGTAAATTTGTTTCACTTCCATACTTAACAGCTTTCCCCTTACCTTCTGATAGTCTCATATCCCTAACATTATATTTACACAATTCTACCTCTCCTTTCTAGCTATAAGCACTTTTTTCATTTCATGAAATACAGTTAGTATTCTCCTTCTTCTCTGGGTTTTTGCAGGTTCTGTCCTTTAACTAGCGAACACTCTCTGCCTTCCTCAACTCCTCTCACCTAAACTGTTCAGTTATCAGATGTAATCTTCTGAAGGAGGTTTACCTTGACCTGAACTGGCTGAGTTCTCCTACTTTATACCTTCTCTTCAGACCACTTGTCACATTTGTAATAATGTATTTGTCATTCTCCCTGTGCCTTCTAATGTTGGCTTCTAGAGAGTAGGGGGTCCCACTGGTTATAGGACTGGAGAAGGGAGCTCAAGAAATATTTGTTGAAGAAATGACCGAATAAATTAACAACTGTAGCTTTTCCCAGTTCAGTGCATCAGTTGTGTCCTTGGCCTTATTAGAGTTGCTCTTCCTTAGCAGCATAATGAATTTTAAGTGGAGGAAAAACTATTAGTGATTCCACTAGACTTATTAAGCACTGTAACCAGTAATGCATCATAGGCGCACAACATATATACTTTTCCATTATTGTCCTCTCCTTTTTGCTTTAAAAATAAGTAGAAATGTGTAATAATTTCAAATATTAGGAAGCTGAGTATTTTGTTTCTTATGGCACTTTTAATCAAATCATTATTTATTGAGTACTACTCAGTGTATATCCTAAAGTGAAAAAAAAAAAAAATAATAATAATAATAATAATAATAATAGACAAATGAGTCAAGTTTCTAAAAATCAAAACAAAAACTTTAAAAACATTATAGGAATACATGTGTTCAAAAGAGACCCCAGAAAGTGTTTTCTTCCTGAAGATATTAGACCCTTTTTAGCTCCTAATGCTGTAGAATAAATGAAATGTTATGAAACTTATAATTAGGAACTATCTGAAAGCTAAATGTTTAGCTAAAATGTATGATAAATTAATGAACATACAAAGGAATAGATAGCAGTGGCAGTGTATTTGTTTTGTAAATTCTATTTATATGCAAAATAATAATTATATATGCATTTAAATATAATTGAATGGTATACATATGTATAGAGATTGCTACCATATTTGATGGATTGGTAAATAGTATTAATTTCTGAAGATATTTTAGTGTAAAGATATTGATGTAAAAAACAAAACCAGCAACCTATCTATATATGGCTGTAACAAAGAAGAGTGATTTGGACTACTGCTACAAAGTAGGTTAAATGATCTCTAAATTACTTCATGTATTAACATTCTCTAAATTACTTTATATATTAACATTTACATGTAATATATTTGTAGTATATTCTAATTTAAATATCCAACAGAAATTTGGAAATGAATATAGTTTGTGTTTAACTGAGTTGAGAAAGCATAGTATGGTAATTAAATTCTTTTTTTAACCAAACATTTTTATAAATAAAATTGCTGAATTCCAAGTATTTATACTTAAATAACTTTATGTTGTAAACAGTGTTTTTAAAAATACTTTCTTTATACTTTACACTTTATTTTATTTAAGTTATAGCCGTGTGTCTTGGGTAGAATTCTGTGAGAATAATAAGGGACTTTACCCTGTAATCACAGAAGCAGTTTGGTAATATAAGAGCCAAGTGACAGCTTTTCTTTTTCAAGTATATAGATTCAGATCTGGACAGGAATCTTTAGGGGTGACCTAAAACATCATTATGTCAGTTTACAACAGAAGGTTTACTCTGTTAGTTTCCAGTAGCTATAATGGAAACTAACCTAGATGAACATTGGTACCTACTTTGCAGTTAGTAACTGATTTTATTTGACCAATAAGCACTCATGATGGAGAGGAAAATAACTTGTCTATGACCTGTCATGATCAACTCCTAAGGGACAAGCTTTGATTACCTGTTAGGTTTATTGTTTCTGCCTTATCAAGTCCACTTAAAGTATGTTCTACAGGCAGAATACACTGGGGGATGGCGGGCATGGAATTTTTTTTTGCTAGAATTAGAGCCAATAAGTTTGATTTAGAGTAATCAGTTTTTGCCTGTGTTCTCCCAAAAATTGTGTGATATTAGGAATATCTTGTGTTTCTTTTTAATAGTTTTTATTTTATTTTTTAAAAAATTGAGCACTTCACGAATTTGTGCAGGGGCCATGCTAATCTTCCCTGTGTCTTTCCAATTTTAGTATATATGCTATTGAAGTAAGTGAGCACATGGTTTTTGTCTGTCTTTCTTCTTTCCCCTTCCTTCCTTCCTTCCTTCCTTCCTTCCTTCCTTCCTTCCTTCCTTCCTTCCTTCCCTCCCTCCTCCTTCCTTCCTTCCTTCCTTCTGTTTCTTTCTCTCTCTTTTTTTTTTTTTTTTGACAAGGTCTGGCTCTATCATCCTCCAGGTTGGAGTGCAGTGGCACGATCTTGGCTCAGCTTCCACCTCCCAGCTCAAGCAATCCTCCCACCTCAGCCTCCCAAGTAGCTGAGACTACAGGTGCACCCCACCACACTTGACTAATCTTTGTATTTTTTGTAGAGAGGGGGTTTCTCCGTGTTGCCCAGGCTAGTCATGAACTCGTGAGCTCAAGCAATTCACCCACCTTGGCCTTCCAAAGTTCTGGGATTATAGGCATGAGCCACTGCACCCAGCCCATATGTTTGTTATTAATGAAGATTGTGCTGTCAGACCCATAATATCGTTGTGAAATCAACATTTGCCACGTAATTCCTTAAACAGTGTTTTACAAGAATAAAAAATTTATTGATGGCTCATTGTATGTTAGGGTTTATTCTGAGTGCCTTAGGTTCCACTTCCCTCTGTGGAAGCCAAAGTGAGGCAGATAGTTCCTCTCCTAACTCCTGTGACAGCTAGAGTTTGGGGCATATGACCTCCTGTGACAGCTAGAGTTTCCATCAACCAGTTGGAAATCTCTGCATGAGACTTCACATCTAGGAAAAGTGATGCAAAGAAGTAGTGACAGTTTAGAATTTATTCTTCTAGTGGTTTCCAACTCCTGGGCTCAAGCAGTCCTCCCACCTCAGCCTCTAGTGGCTAGAGCAGCATCCAGTGTCTCATACCAGTGGAGATACTGGTACCAGCAGCGGTGGTGGTGCCACATTCTCAGCAGAGGCTTCCTAGGCTTTTTTTTCAGCATGATTTTGGTTGCAGTTGTGGCTTCCTAACCTCCTTTGGTGCCATCTTGTTTCCCAAGTCCGTTTCTTCAGCTTCATTTTGTGTGCCATCTGAATTGTTTCCTGCTTAACTTAATAACCAGAAATCACTTCGATTCTTTGTGACCAAGAAATGGACTAGTGCAATTCTCTTGGAAAAATTGGTCTTAATCCCTAGCTGTTTGGCAATATCTTATTATGATTACTTTTTTATAGCCACGGCTGCCAAAACCCTAAATTTCAGCTAACTCTAATGGGAATTTAAGAAAGAGGAAATAAAAGTTTATTTAAGTCATGGCATCAGAAGAAAACAGTAATGAAAATCTAACGAACTACTATTTTCAAGAAATTGTTGATATATTTTAGCAAAATGAAAACAAAGCATATTTTTAGTTATTGCTGTTTATTAATATTATCTTTACGATGAAAGGAGATAATTTGCACTAGGCATGTACTCCTGACCTTCTGAAAAACCTCCCTTCATTTTTCTGTGTAGAATCTTTCTCTTTCCTGCTCTTAGAGTAGAGCTACCTCCACCACTTCAGAAGTGATGTATGTGACCTATGCGTAAGCAATCAGCACGCTTTATCTCCTTCAACACAGTGATTGGTTGAGATTGGATGAGTATATATCAGGGTACCTCCACTGAAAGATAGCTAGTGCAGCTTCAAGCACCACAGCCTCACACATCACATGGAGCTGAGAAGACCAAAGTATCAGAAAGTAGGACTGAGAGGATGGAGGGAGAGAAACTGAGTCCTGATGGTATATTTTGAGGCCTAAATATATACCTAGTAGAAAATGTTACGAAACTTTTATAATTAGGAGCTGTTTGAAAGTTAAATATGCAGCTAAAATATATGATTAATTAATATACGGAGGAACAGATAACAGTGACAGTGTATTTATGTTGTGGAATTCTACTTATATACAAAATAATTGTATGTGCATTTAAATACAACTAAGTGGTACATGTATGTACAGAAATCGCTACCATATTTTATAGTTTGATAAATATCCAGCTATTTCTAAAACTATTTCTAATCCTACAGTTTCAGTTCCATGGCCCATTACACTGCCTTTTTGCCTATGCCAGTTTGGGTTAGATTTTCTGTCATTGGCAACCAAGAGTTCTCTGTTTAATGCTGAATCATTTTGAGTTGGGATTGTAAAGTATTGCTACCATGTTTTGAGGAATACCTCTTATTTATATTTTAGTTACATATAACTTTTGTACCTGAAATATTATTTACAAGGAAAGCAACTAACAACTTTAAGCTGAAATACTAATCCTGAAAGATAAGAATGAAAACTCAAACCTTAGGTTCTATAAAACTTTGAGATAGCTACATGTTTACTTTCAGAATGATTTAAATTGATAGAGTACAAGTTGGGAAACACACTTTAAGTGAATATTTAAGTCATGTAAAATATGTATTTTTAAAAGTCAAATTAAACATATTACCAAATTTGCTGGAACTATATATTTTATTTATAATAAGCACTTTTCTACATTTTACACCCTGTTGCCTTATGTAACTTTCCACAGTTCTGACATTATAACATTGTGATTTTCTGTCAAACATGAATGAAAATATGAGTTTATGGATGATAGAATCATGCTATTTCCAGGTTTTGGTATATATTCCAAGTAGGAAAATATATTTATCAATACTTTCTTTAACTTTCCCAACACCATTCGTAAATGTCTGTATTTAGCATTCGCTAGTCATTCTTGATCTGAAATTGAAATTGTCTTCATTTTCCCTCTTGCTTGTACCATATCTGTGGGTGTTGAAATGGGTAAAGAAAAGAACTTCCAAAAGCACTGCCTAGAAAACATGACCTCAAGAGTTTTCTAAGTGAGGCCTCTTTTGAGTGCTGGTACTAGAGACTTAACACAGATTAACTTAATCAAAATAGGAAATTGATTGGCTCAAATAGCTACAGTGAAACAAGAGGTGAATCTCTAGCCTCAGCCATGGCAGAATCCAGGGGTTCCAGCACCACACAATTTTGTCTCTGCATGCTTCGGTTTTGCTTTCCTCTGTGTTGGCTTTATTCTCTGACAGGGCTTCTCCATGGACTGCCCGTGTGCAGATGTGTATCATTCTTATAGTTCCAGATATCAAATAAGTATGAGTGACTTGTTTTCCCCAATGGTAATTAGTAATTTGCAGGGAAAAAGTACTGGCCCTGCTTGGTTCTCATGCCTACTAGGGCTTGTGGAAGGAAGGCCACATGATTGATGAGTCTCTCAGAATCACACTGAATGGCGTAGTGGTATTTCTGAAAAAGAAAAAATGCAGTCAGACAGTATAGATGTCTTCTTAAGTAGGACTTAAGTTTCCCATTGAAAACTGCTCTCCTTTTATTTTACTACCTAATATACCATAATTGAATTCAGTTGGTTAACTTGCCTTCTTTTTTTACTTGATGAAAACAGTACTTCTGGCAAGATTCATTTATATCGTGTCAATTAGATCAGAATCGTTTCTCCTATTATGTAGCTGGGATTGCTTTTGTTGAAGGATTGGGAATTTTGGCCGTGGGAAGGAAGGTGGGTATTTTGAAGCCTGGCAGTGTAGCAAAGTGGTAGACAGCATGGACTTTGGAAGTTATGTGGTCCTAAGTGTGAGTCCTGGGACCCTACCACTTCTAATCTATGTCACCTTAGCCAAATCACTTAGTTTTTCAAAAACCCATTTTTTAACCTGTAAAATGAAAATAATAATACCTATCTCATAGAGTAGTTATGGAAATTAAATGAAGCCAAGTAGGTAAAGCATTTATTACAATCCTTAAGACATGGTGGGTGTTCCATAAGTGGCGGCTGATATTATTGCCCCTGGTACTATTAATGGTAATATTAAACACTGCCCTTTTGCTATGCCTGTTCCTGATGGTCCCCAGCTACCTAGAATTAAGAGGTCAAAAGTGTTCTGTTGTTCAGCTAAGAACGCATTAAATAAAATCTCACGTTAAATTTTATAAACTGGTCTGGAAATCTTACTACTGCTCATAACATTAGTTCTGTGGGGGAAATTGGTTTAAATTTTTTTCAACTTAAAGAAAATATATTTTTGTAACGTAATGCATTTTTCAATGAGATTTGCCTCTGTGTGTTAAAAATTATGTATACTTCTTCTTGTGAGGGACAGCCAGTCAAGTAAGTGAGGGTCAGAATCTGTTTAATAATAAACAGAATCAAAGTAGATTCTGTCAAAATAAAGTATATTTGCAGGGGCTGCTGACTGCAATACAAAGTTGCATCATGATCATGTGGCTCGCTTGGGGAGTCTGCCCAACTTGGACTAATTAAGCTACAGATACAATTTCAAGCATTTTCATTTTGTTTTTGTATTCGGATACTTAGCACTCCACTTTAAAAGTCCTATTATAACTTGTGGCCCTTTAGAGTGGTAGGCTTATTGAGTCAATATTAGGAAATGTTATAAAAAGCAAAGAATTCCCCTGAATTTGAGACTATGCATTACGAAAACTGATCTCAGTGAAAGCTACACAGATATGCCAGGATAAATGTACATAGCCACATAGATGGTGGGCAAGTCAGTCTATTGTCCTCGTTTTTATTAATAATATATAGTACAGATAAATATTTTAAAAGCATTCATATTCAGAGAATTTAGAATAATTGTATTGATACATATTTGAAAAAATATTTACCACTTGCAACTGTTATCAAGGAGAATAAGTTCATGGATAAATAATCTTATACATACAGAGCTATAATATTACTTTCTAGTATTAAAAAACTTGCTGTTGCGAGATAATGGCAGATGGGAGGCAGGACTAGGTTGCAGCTCCGGACAGAGCAGCGTGTGGTTGTTTGCATTGTGAATTTTAGCTCCAGATTGACTCTAAGAACAAACCAGCAATCCAAGAGGACCCATAGACCCTCTGAAGGAAGCAGACTGCTCCTGCAGGACCCAGGAGACACCCCAATACTGTGAGTGCCCCAACTGCAGAAATAGGAAAGGGAGACCCTCCTCTCCCAAACACACATCCACTGGAGAAGCTGAAGGTCTGTCTGCGGGAGAAGTTTCTGACCTTAACTACAGCTGAGTCCATTTAGAGGGCTGAACGAAATATAGGGGTAGAGGAAGCAGCAGAAAGGCCCTGGAGCTCGCTGGGTCCCCTAGCAGGCCATTCCTGCATGACACCACAGTGATCCATCAGGAGGGTGGCCAGAGGAGCAGGGGGCAAAACTCCACAGAGAGAAGTAAATCTCTAGCTGAACTTTGTAACAATTTGAATGGGGCGAGAAGCCTTCTGGCCAGAACTCGGGGGAGCGCACAAATCTGGTGTGCACACTCAACAGGTGGGAGAAGAAGGAAGCCCTTTTCTTTTGCATCTGGGCGGCAGATAGCCTGGGGCAAGTTTTCAAGCCTGTCTCACCCACCACCTGGAAACAGACTTGGGGCCCTTGGGGGGCTGGGTGGGAGTGAGACTGGCCCTTTGGTTTGCATAAGAGCTGGGTGACGCCTGTGACTGCCAGCTTTCCCCCACTTCCCTGACAACCTGCATGACTCAGCAGAGGCAGCCATAATCCTCCTAGGTACACAGCTCTAGTGACCTGGGAATCTTACCCCAATCCCCAACAGCAGCCACAGCAAGACCCACCCAAGGAGAGTCTGAGCTCAGACATACCTAGCCCTGCCCCCACCTGATGGTCCTTCCCTACCCACCCTAGTAGCGGAAGACAAAGGGCATATAATCTTGGGAGTTCTAAGCCCCTGCCTACTGCTGGTCCTTCTCTGCACTACTACAGCTGATGCTTTCTGGAAAGAGCCACCTCCTGGCAGGAGGCCAACCAGCACTAAAATAGAGCATTAAACCACCAAAGCTAAGAACCCTCACAGAGTCAGTTGAACAATCCCCCATCTCCCCACCCCCCGGCTACCTCTGCTGGAACAGGTGCTTATATCTATGGAGAAGAGATCCATACATCGTTCACATCACAGGATGTGATATTGTGCAGACAACCCCCAATACCAGCCTGGAGCCGGGTAGACTCAATGGGTGGCTAGACCCGGAAGAGAGACAGTAATCACTGCAGTTCGGCTCACAGGAAGCCACGTCCATAGGAAATTGGAGAGAGCACTACTACATCAAGGGAACACCCTGTGGGACGAAAGAATCTGAACAGCAGCCTTCAGCCCTAGACCTTCCCTCTGACAGAGCCTACCTAAATGAGAAGGAACCAGAAAACCAACTCTGGTAATATGACAAAACTAGGCTCTTTAACACCCCCTAAAAAATCACACTAGTTCAGCAGCAATGGATCCAAACCAAGAAGAAATCCCTGATTTACCTGAAAAAGAATTCAGGAGGTGAGTTATTTAGGTAATCAGGGAGGAACCAGAGAAAGGTGAAGCCCAATGCAAGGAAATCCAAAAAACAATACAAGAAGTGAAGGGAGAAATACTCAAGGAAATACATACTTTAAAGAAAAAACAGTCAAAAATTCAGGAAACTTTGGAAAAACTTAGAGAAATGTGAAATGCTCTGGAAAGTCTCAACAATAGAATTGAATAATTATAAGAAAGAAATTCAGAGCTCAAAGACAAGGTCTTTGAAAAAGATGATTGCACACACACATGTTTATAGCAGCACAATTCACAATTGCAAAGTCATGGAACCAACCCAAATGAATGCCCATCAACCAACGAGTGGAAACTATTATTGTAAGTGAAGTAACTCAAGAATGGAAAACCAGCCATTGTGTGTTCTCACTGTTTTGTGGGAGCTAAGCTATGAGGACACAGAGGCGTTAGAATGATACAGTGGACTTTGAGGACTTGGGGTGAAGAGAAGGAGGGGGGTGAGGGATAAAAGACCTCAAATATGGTGCAGTGTATACTGCTTGGGTGATGGGTGCACCAAAATCTCACAAATCTCCACTAAAGAACTTACGTAACCAAATATCACCTGTACCCCAATAACTTATGGAAAAATAAATATGTTAACCAAAAGTAATAATCAAATCTGTTAACTCTGTGATGATTCCTGCTTTGGTTAATTTAGATGATTATCACATGATATTAAAGAGTCAGGATTATGGAGTTGATGTTTTACTGGTGCTTTTTTTTAAAAAAAGAAAAATGTTTATTATTTAAGGCTGTATGCAGTACGTGCTTATGTTCAAACATCTCTTATGCTGTTAGTCACAGAAATACTAAATACGTATGTATGTATGAATGGCTTTTCACAGTCTAGATGACAATTGGAAAAATAACTAATATAGTATATTCTAAATGATGAATCTTTATCTTCATATATAAAGGACATATTGCTAATTTTCAAATTTATCAGGAAGACACTGAATAAAACCTAAAAAATAATGGATATTGTTTTAATGTGATGTATGATTTACTAAATTAAGCTTAGGAGCATTGCAATCTATGTATTCCTATCTTTCAATATGTGCTTACCTACAAATAACAACTTTGTAAGTATTTTCTTATTACAGATTTTCAGTAATTTATATCAGAAGTATATAATCAAGAAAGTTTAGTGTTTCTGTCCGATAAATATTTAAAATATTTTTCTAAAGTAAACCGTTTTGGCATTTTTTAATGTGGGGTTGCCTCATCAAATTTTTATAGCCTACATTACAATCGTAGAATCTTGAGTTTTGGAAGAGACCGTAAAGTTCATTTCATTCATTCAGCATCCATTTGGTGGTAGTGTGCTTTGAAGACTTAGTAAGAAATTAACACCTAGGATAACATTTTTTACTTTGCAAAATGTCATTGTATTAATATTTTATGCAAACAATACATGAAATTACAGTACTTTTTTTCTGTTTCTTGCCAAATTGTAAGTAGAGTTGAAAACAGAATTATTTTTTGGAGATACGATCTCGCCCTGTTGCCCAGGCCGGAATGCAGTGGCGTGATCTTGGCTCACTGCAAACTCTACCTCCTGGGCTCAAGTGATTCACCCACCTCAGCCTCCTGAGTAGCTGGGACTTGAGTGCCACCAAGCCTGGCTAATTTTTATTTTATTTTATTTTTTGTAGAGACAGGTTCTCACTATGTTGCCCAGGCTGGTCTCAAACTGAGCACAAGTGATCCATCTGCCTCAGCCTCCCTACATGCTGGGATTACAGGTGTGGGCCACCGTGCCTGGCCCCAGAATTTTATTTTCTTTGAAATGGAAAATTCATGAAAGGATTCTGCCACTTTATTCACCTTTCTGACACTGCAGATTAAAGTATAGTTCCCTGTGAAATAGCCAGTTACCCTTTAAGTAGAATCCAGTTCACATAAAGAAGTACAGGGAGATTACATGAGTTGCCTAGGTTTTATACTGAGTCAGTAGGAGAAGTAGAAATATTAAGTGCAGATTCACAAGTGAGTTTAGCCCAGAGCTATGGATGCTTTCCTTGTGGTTATTACCTGGAAGGCTTTACAACCACTGATGTACCCTCCCTGCTCTCTCCTCTCACTTACACAAATGCAGTCTTGATTATTTTGATAATTTTTCTACATGTATACACACTTTACACATAATTTTCATTTTTTTAAACCTCAGTTTATAGCCTTAAGTTATACTCAGGAATGTACTTTATACTCTTAAGGAGAAAGACCTTAATATTAGTTACAGCTGAAGAGCGAGCTTAATTTTTAAGTACATTTTGGTTTTTCCCTTTTTGTATGCCTTTTATAGGTGTTCACCTTTAGCAGCCAGTCTCTTGACTTTGCCTAATACTATAAAGAACAGCAAACATTGTATTGACATAATTGGTTGTTATGGAAGTCATTTTTAGTAGAATGACCATACCTTATTTATTAAAAAATAATAGACTGTATTTTTTAGAGCAGTGTTAGGTTCACAGTAAAACTGATAGGAAGATATAGAGATCCCCCTTATATTCCCTTCCCCTATGCATGCATAGCCTATCCAATTATCAGTATCCCCCATTAGAGTGATATGTTTGTCACAATAGATGAACCTATATGATTATCACTGAAGAAGTGTTAGGGTTCACTTTTGGTGTCATACATTTCATGGATTTGGACAAGTGTATAATGACAATATACCCACCACTGTAGTATCATATTGCATAATTTCTACTACACTGAAAATCCTCTACGCTCCTATTTTACGTTTTCAGAAGTATCATATAGCTGGAATCATACAGTGTGAAGTCTTTTCAGGTTTGCTTCTTTCACTTAGTAGTATGTGTTTAAATTCTCCGTGTCTTTTCATACATCGATAGCTCATTTATTTTTAGTACTAAATAATCTCTTGTCTGAAGGTACCACAGTTTATTTATTCATTTACCTACTGGAAGACATCTTGATTGCTTTCCAGTTTTGCTAAGTATAAATAAAGCTGCTGTACCTTCCATGTGCAAATTTCTGTATACATGTAAGTCTTCAACTCCTTTGGATGAATACCAAGGAACATGTTTGCTGAATTGTATGGTAACAGCATGTTTAATTTTGTGAGAAATTGCCAAACTGTCTTCCATGGTGGTTGTATCTTTTTGCATTTCCACTAACAGTGAAATGAGGGTTCTTGTTGCTCCACATCCTCACCAGCATTTGGTGGTGTCAGTGTTCTAGATTTTGGCCATTTGAGTAAGTGTGTAGTAGTTTCTCATTTTTGTTTTAATTTGGATTTCTCTACTGACATACGGTGTGGAGCGTCTTTTTATATATTTATTTGGCATCTGTGTAACTTCTTTGATGAGGTATCTGTTTAGGTCTTTGGCTCACTTTTAAGCTGTGTTTTCTTATTGTTGAGTTTTAAGAGTTCTTTGTATATTTTGGATAACATTCCTTTATATCAGACATGTCATTTGCAGATATTCTCTCCCAGTCATCTTTGGCTTGTCTTTTTATTCTCTTAACAGTGTCTTCCCAGTATAGATTTTTTGTTTTTAATTTAATGAAGTCCAGCTTGTCACTTCTTTCTTTTATGGACTGTAGGTTTGATATTGTATCTAAAAAGTCTGTTTGTTCAAAATAATAATGATTTGGATCTGTTAGATCAGTTAAGAATGAAACAAAGTTATTTTACCATTATGTATTCTTTCCCTAATGCTCCCTCTTTATGTAGATCTGAGTTTCTGACCTATCTCCTGTAACATCTTTTAAAGAACTTTTTAAAAGACATTTCTTGTGAGGCAGGTCCACTAGCCTAAAATTTTCTTGATTTTTATTTGCCTCAGAAGATACTTATTTCTTCTTCACTTTTTAAAGTAAACACGGTCTCGCTATGTGGCCCAGGTTGGTCTTCAACTCCTGGGCTCAAGCAGTCCTCTGGAGTGTCTGGGATTACACGTATGTAAGCACCATGCCTGGCTTTCTTCTTCACTTTTAAAGGGTGATTTCAAAGGGCACAGAATTTTAGGTTGGTGGGTTTTTTCCTCAACACTAAATATTTTACTCTACTCTTTTTGTATTTTTAATTTTTGTGGATACATAGTAGGTGTATATATTTATGGGGTACTTGTGATGTTTTGATACAGGCATACCATGTGTAATAATCACATCACGGAGAATGGGATATCCATCCCCTCAAGCGTTTATCCCTTGTGTTACAAATAATCAAATTATATTATTTTAGTTACTTTAAAATGTACAATTAAATTATTATTGACTGTAGTGTCCTTGTTGTGCCATCACACAGTAGGTCTTATACATTTTTTCTACATACATATTTTTTTGTACCCATCGCTCCACCCTTTTTGCTTGCGCTGTTTCTGAGGAAAAATTGGATGTAATTATCTTTGCTCCTCTGTAAGTAAGGTGTTTTTTTCCCCCCTTCGGCATCTTTCAGGATTTGTCTTTATCTTTGATTTTCTGTAATTTGAAGATGGTATCCTTAAGTGTAGTTTCTTTGGCATTTATCTCGTTTGGTGCTCTGTGAGCTTCCTGGATCTATGGTTTCATATCTGTCATTAATCTGAGGACGTTTTTAGTCATTATTGCTTTACATTTTTTTCCTGTTCTTTTCTCTTTCTTCTTCTAGAATTTTTATCACACATATGTTATACCTTTTGTAGTTGTCCCACATTTCCTCCTGGGTTTTTGTTTTGTTTTGTTTTGTTTTGTTTTTGTCTTTGCTTTTCAGTTTTGAAGTTTTCTGTTGAGATATTTTCAAGCTCAAAGGTTCTTTCCTGAGTTTTGTCCATTCAACGGCATTCTTGATTTCTGTTACAGTGTTTTGTTTTTTTTTTTGGTCTCTAGCATTTCTTTTGGTTCTTTCTTAGATCTCTCTGCTTCTACTTCCCATCTGTTACTGCTGTCTTCTTATCCCTTAGAGCCCTTAGCATATTAATCACAGTTGTTTTAAATTCCTGATCTTATAATTCCAGCATCCCTGCCATAGCTGTGTTTGGTTCTGATGCTTGTTCTGTCCTCTTCAAATTCTGTTTTTATGTTGGGAGAAGAGAAGTGTTCTATTGTCCTATGATTAGGTATCAGTTTTTTAGTAAGCCTGTGCCTCTTGACTGTGAACTTCACAAATGCTTCTCAGTTTTTTTATCCCTTCTCCAGTTGGACAGATGGCTAGAGTGAGCTGGAGTTGGGTATTTTCTTTCTCTCACCTGGAAGGCTAGTGCCAACTGGAGTTGGATATTTTCCTTCCTGTAAGTCAGTTAGGCTCTGATAGAACTCCAACAGGTTAAGCTCTGTTTAAATAGTTTCCTCTGTGGGCAGACCTTGGTAAGAAGAACAGAATGATCTGGCATATTTTAAAAATGGCGTGTCCTTTCCTTTGCTGGAAGCATGAGTGGATTTTTCTCCAGTATTCACTGTGAGAACCAGATCAAGTTCCTGGAGGTTAAACTCAACAGAAGTGAGGGAGCCTCTTTATGGCCGGGTGCCCCTGCATTTTTCAGTTTTTACAGTTGTCCACACTGACTCCAGCAACTAATTGCTGTTGAAGTTTTCTTACATTGGCACTAGTTCCCATGGAGGTTTCTGCTTCTGGGTTTCTACTCCCATAAGTTACAATTCTCTGTATTTACGTCTGTCTCTCCAATCTGGGGGGCAATTGTTTACCCTATGACTTGACTTGTCTTATGGATCCAAGAAGAATCATTGATTTTTCAGTTTGTTGAGATTTGTATTTGTTGTTAGGATGAAATGGTGACTTCAAGCTCTTACATGCCAGACCAGAAACCAGAAATCCCAGCTTAATGTCACAGACTGACGTGGACTGCACTGCAGCATTAAAGAGAATAAGAAGTTGTTGTTGGGTTTTAAGTCTGTGAAACAAAGTAAGGTTTTTAATTTATCCAAAGTTACACACCCTGCAAGTGACACAGGTGGGAATAGAATCTAAATATTTGGACTCCCAGTTAAATTATCTTTCTATTTCACTAAATTCCACTTTTCTGAAAGGTGGTATGAATGGTTCATATAGGGAAATATTACAGTGAGGCTTAAGTTATTGTTTCTAATACCATATTCATTTAGATGTTTTCTCCCTCCTCCCTCCTTTTTTTAAATTACCTTCTTTATAATTTTCCTTTTAGTTCTGGTTCCTGATGGTACTGAATATTAAGAAGATTATCTGCCATTTTTGAGGAGGAAATATCTAATAGTATAATCTTCTTCCTCTATGTTACAGGCAGAAGTATAACTGAAGCACCAATCTACCTTTCCCCTTTAATTTACAGAATATGTTAAAATCAATAATAAGATGCAAACAAAAAATCACTCATTGACACTTAATATGCTTAATACAAATTCAGCACCATAATTGCAAAGTTTAACATTATACTCCATTTTGATATTAATATTTGATCTTACAATGGATGTCTGCATGTCAACCTTTTATTTACTGTGGAGGTCGTGGTATACGGTATTAAAGAAGACACTCAACTAGAGCTCAGTTTTTCTGGTGAGCTCCCAGGTTCCCATCGCAATTTTAGACAACACATGCTGTTTTACTGGAAGAGTAACTAAAGGATATAGTCTGATCACTCTCTACATCCCATGGTAAACCTTCTGTTTTTTTGTTTTTTTTTTTAATTTGGTAGTTACAGGTGCATGATAAAACTGGCCATCTCTGTTAGATGCTGCTAAATCAGGCTAATAAAATGACTGCCAAGCTCCAGCCACTCTTTATTTTATGGCTTTAAACATAGATTTCCTAGATGGTCATGATCTGGTTTGTCCAAATCCACCTTAACTCTGAAAGCAATAATAAATATAAATTTTAAATTCTAAACGAAAGAGAGGAAGGGGTCTCTTCATAAGTGAAAACATTCCTTAAACAAATGAAAGCAAACAGAATTTTTCATGGACATGTATTTTCATTTTTCTGACCATTATATGATTTTCCTAGCAATATAAAACAATTGCCTGCAGTCCCTCGCTATTTAGTTGTTGAAAGAGAAAAGTACATTAAATCTTAATTAGTGTACTACCTATAGTAGCATCTGGTGTTACTGAATTTTTACCATCCTCTGAAAGCAGTAATCATTCTTTACCTGGAGGAAAAGATTCCAGTAATTCTGTTTTATTAGCAAACTTTTCTAGCCTTCCTTTCAATTACAGGATTTGTTGAAAACTACCTTGTATACATATGCACATATACCCATATATGCATGTGTATATATACATGTGTGAATACATGTATGCCTATAGATCTATGTGTATGTACACATATAGACACGTGTGTGTATGTTTTTGTGTGTATATGTTTTTATGTGTATCTGTATGTTCCTTTCTAAATAGCATTCTATTTCATACCTTGGAAAAATATAAAATTAAAAAATGAGGTCAAGATGGCGCCTTTTAAGAAATAAGTTGTTTTAACAGTTCCTTTCAGCTTCACATCATAAGTGTTAAGAACACTTGAGTATTTTTAATGTAAATATATTTTAGCATCTATTTGATTTTTACTTTATTTTCTTGATACTTTCAGGTATATATATTTGCTTTACATTATTCTCAGGGTTTCTTATTTCCCCTAAAACACTTTGAATCATTTCCACTGATTCTTTTTCCTCCTTTGTTAGTTTACACGTATCATTTGTATGATAGTGTCTGGAAGTAAAAGGGCACTTTAGAAACAAAGTTGAATAAAATTTCATCATACTTAATTCTGAAAATTGTTTTCTGAAATTATTAGCTCATTGCTGAAATATATTCAAATCAAACGTTCAGAACTTCAGCTCCCAAGGAGCTTCATATTTAGTTTATGGTGGGGTATGATTGTGTATTTCACAAAATTCATGAAGAAAATTTAGACAAATTTATTATGGATTTTAGGCCAGTGGAACTGTTTAAACTTCCTAATCTATTTGTTGTATTGAGTAGCCTTAGAGTTGAAACAGCAGTTTCCGTTTTTCTCATGGGTAGATAAACCCATATGCACATTTATCATTGATTTCTAGCGCTGGAAAAGCATAGACATTGGAGACAGTGGTTGGGCGTGGTGGCTCATGACTGTAATCCCAGCACTTTGGGAGGCCAAGGTGGGCATATCACCTGAGGTCAGGAGTTTGAGACCAGCCTGGCTAACATGGTAAAACCCCGTTTCTACTAAAAATACAAAAAAATTAACCGGGTGTGGTGGTGCATGCCTGTAATCCCAGCTACTTGGGAGGCTGAGGCAGGAGAATTGCTTGAATTCAGGAGGCAGAGATTGCAGTGAGCCAAGATAGTGCCGTTGTACTCCAGCTTGGGCAGCAAGAGTGAAACTCTGTCTCAAAAAAAAAAAGAAAAAAGAAAAAAAATTGGAGACAGTTGTTCACGTATTTAAAGGAGGGAGAATGTTCTTGGAGAATATAATTGGTGAAATGAAAATAAAATTCATATGTACTCTATGGAAGATAAACTGCAATAAGCAAACCTCTTTGGCAGATTTTAAAATCAAAAATATATTCCAGCCAGTGTGGGATATTCAGTCTAATTTCCTTTGAGAACCCGATTCTGTTGGATTGGTAGGCATTAGGAAGCAACAGCTCTTCTCTCTCCATCTCCTCAAAAAATTGTAAATAGAAATGTTGTGTGAAAAAAACTTCAAAGATACAATCTTTTTCTTTTGCTATTTTAATAGGCTTTTTTAAGAACTGAGGTTAGTGAACATGTGAGAGAATCTGAAGTACTTTTCGTATGTTTTTGCCCTTGAACTGAGTTATTTGAATCTGGCAAATTTCTCTATTAATAATTATAATTATTATATCACTGTGTCACTGTGTGTGTTATGTTCAGTCTAGAATATTTGCTCTTTTTACTCCCATGATTTTGAAATAAGCATGTAGGCATTTAATTTTTAGGAGTTATAAATGTTCAATAGCTATGTTTTATATTGATAAGAATTGCATTATGTTTTATTACTAATAGTTTAGATGAATGTGTATATCCAAATTGTGAACCACTGAAATGAATAATTCCCTTTCTTAGAGAAGGACATGAATATAGCGAGAGATCTCTTACTTTCTGGATTCTTCTTTTTGGTCCTTCAAGAAGTTGTACAAAGATAATATCGATGTTCTCTTTTATTCATCAGTTTCTGTCAACTGGTTTCAGAACATTGCAGTATTAGAGAGGGGAAAAAAATCAGTATTTCAGTATTTTTTTTTCTTGAGACAAAGTCTCTGTCACCCAAGCTGGAGTGCAGTGGCATGATCCGGGCTCACCGCAGCCTCTGCCTCCCGGGTTCAAGTGATTCTTATGCCTCAGCCTCCCAAGTAGCTGGGACCCCAGGCGTGCAACACCACACCCAGCTAATTTTTGTGTTTTTAGTAGAGATGAGGTTTCACCATGTTGGCCAGGCTAGTCTCTAACTCCCAGTGATCCACCTGCCTCAGCCCCACAAAGTGCTGAGATTACAGGTGTGAGCCACCATGCCCTGCCAATAATCAGTATTTTCTCTATACCACACTCCCAACCTTTAACATTGCCTCCCGTTCTTTCTTTTGGCTGTTATTTAATGAGAGTCTACTATGGGTGGGACATTGTGTGAATCTCTGGGAATAAGAGACCTTCATATTCCTGCTATTATGGAGTTGCAGTTTAGTAGAGATGGTAGGTAAGAACATGGGCTCCTGAATTGCAATGCCTGGGTTCTATTCTTGGTTGTGGTTGTACTGCTTACTAGAGAAGTTGAAGAAATCACTTCATTATTTGTTTCAGTTTCCTTCTTGCTGGAATCAATATAACTCTACCTTAAATAAGATAATGTGTGGGTTAAACAATGCATGTAAAACATTTAGCACTGATGTTAGAAAAGGGAACATACAGGTTAATATCTCTAACCATGTTGTAAAAGTGGTTTGACCAGCTGTATTTAGTTATAAACATTTTATTGCACTTTTGGAACCTTTTCCAAGTCCTGTGTAACCTTTGGAATACCCTCTGTTCATCTCCTCCCACCAAAAAGGCTCCTGTAAGTCCATCACTTCTTGGAAGCTTCCTCATTTAACATCCCCTGGCTAGCCATTCTTATACATGAAGCAGCCATGACTCCTCGGTATGCACTGTGCAGTAATGAACAGTTATTCCCTCTTTGTACATGTTGGTAATGTGTATTATTTATTTGAGTTCTGACTCTTTGGGATCCCTTTGTTTATAATTTTAAGTTCTTAGAAGGATAGGGACCATAGTAATCTACCTTGGTCTATGTGACACTTGTACCTTTAGTATTCAATAATTGAAACATGTAAAAGTAATTTCAGTGGAGGTGAGCACAAGCTTCCTTTTTTCACTGTGTGAGTAGAAATAGAGGTGACCACACATATTTTCTTGTTTTGCGTTTTCACTAAGTTTTCTCTGTGATTGAGAACAAACAGGGAAGTCTGAACAGTTTCCTGTTATTTTATCTTTTGGATGTAGAGGCATACATACAAATTTCTGTTGAATGCTTTGTAAGGGTTACTTCTTTTACTCTTAAACTTTTACACAGTTACTGCTGTGTATTTATGGGATGCAGGTACTGTTTATCCATTGTAATTATAGTTCGTTTTTTAGATCAAACATTGGGAAGATCTTTTGTTGTGAATGGTGATTTTCTAAATTTTTACTTTCGTTTTTTGATTTATTTGCGAGATTCTGTCTCTCTTTTCTTTGTTGTTGGTGTACTAATCTGATTCCTCTTCCATGGCTATTCCACTTTTTCCAAGTCTTACCCTAAAGCCTTTTAAAGTGATACATTTAGATCAACTGTTTTTTCTTTTTGTTTGTAGTTTGCACGTCATATGCTGTACTTTGACTAATTTAATAAATAATTTTTTTCTTATAATTCCATGTGGAGATTTTAATTTTAATTTTGTTTTCCCCTGACCTTTATAAAAACAAGAGATTAAGTGTAATATTTTGTAGTTGCTGCATCAGGCTTTGTAAATTTGGCACTTAATAGTTTCATTGTTTTAGAACAGAAAAGGTTATCTTAACTGACCACTAACAACATAGTTGCTAGTTTGGTGCACAAAATCTGTAGTTAATACTGATTTCGAAATAGTGTTCCTTGGCAAATCACAACCAAAAGCTTAGAATATTCTGTATGATTTTTAGTTCTAAAGTGCCTTTCAAACATTACTGTTAGTATCATTTTGTAGCGGAAATAATAGACCAGGAGCGTTAAAAAGACGTATTTGTTTATTCATATGGCTTGTATGTGTGATACTACTGAACTGAACCCATGCTTCTGCCTCCTAGTTAAATGGTCTTAAAACACTAAGAAAAAAAGCCAACATATAAAATTCAATAGCGGTTAGTAGCATGGAATGAGTGTTATCTGAAGTCATAGCATGCTTGTTAAAGTATTTTCAATTAACTTTCTCCGTGCGTCTCTTAAACATATGTTTTTATATATTTACAGTTTTTTTGGACAGATCTATTTGGCAGTCTTATTTAAGATATTGTCAGCTACTCATTCACAAAAATGGTGACATCTTAATTTTAAAAAACATTTTATATAGTTATTCTCTTTATTCTGGTGCAATAATAATACTACACACTGGGTAATTTGTAAAGAAAAGAGATTTATTTGACCCATAGTTCTGAAGGCTGAGAAATCTGAGAGCAGGATGCTGGCATCTGGTAAGGGACTTCTTGCTGCATCATTATGTGGCAGAAGGCATCACATGAAGAGGAGTTGTGCTTAGGAGACAGAGAAAAAATCGGGGCCAAACTTATTCTTTTTATAACTAACCTACTTCCTTGATAACTAACTCACTCCTGCAATAACAGTCTTAATCCATTCACAAGGGTGGTACCCACATGACCTAGTCACCTCCTAAAGGTCCCACCTCTCAATACGTTTGCAATGGCAATTAAATTTCAACGTGAGTTTTTGAGGAGACAAACCGTAACAGTTACATATTTTGTTAAACTTAAGCATTTTATTCTATTAAAATTATGTATATATTTATATATACACATATATACACGCAAGCACACATACAGGCATGCTTTTGTGTTTATATGTGTGTTTATAGATCTTTTTCCTAGGAAGATGAATAATTATATTTTAAAAGTCATTGATGGTAGGGATGACAGCAGAGGAAGCTGTGAAATACAGTCTAAGTAATATTATAGAGAATACGTTCAGTATTTTGAAAACTGCTCAATAAATTAGGGTGTATTTGTTGACAAGTAATAGATCACATTACAAACTACTATTAGACGTTGTTTATCTAGTTAGCATTTATGAATAGTCTGTGGTGATCTCTGTGTTTATATTCCACATGCAGTCTATGAACAAATCCTGTCATCTGTACTTTCAGAATATATGCTAAATGCAACCACTTCTTAGTACCTTTATCACTGCCACCTTATTTCAAAACCAGGTTTTACTTATTTACTATACGATCTTGTCCAAGTGTTTATAGTGTTAAGATTTTTCTTTTCACAATCATTCATCATAGGTAAAGAACTTATTTTTCTCTCACATGGTACATTAAAAATAGAAGCAAGCAAGTGATTGTCTTAAAAAAATTTTTGCTTTGCCTAGTATTATTATTATTCCTCTAGAAAAGGTAATAATAATACATAGTTACAAGAACAGATTTGAGGAAGGTGACTTAATATTTGAAATTATTATATTTGATATTAGGTTTTTATCAATGCTTGGTATATTTTGTTAATAATTTAAATATTGCAAAGTTTTGGAGAAAATTACAATGGAATCATTATATTAGAGTTCTGCAGAGAAATTGAACCAATAAGGGATGGTTATATCTCTATATAATTATGTTTATGTTTGTGTTTATGCATATGTATGTATATTTGTATGTATATGCAGTTGTGCATCACTTAATGACAGGGATACATTCTAAGAAATTGTTGTTAGGCAATCTGATCCCTGTGCAAACATCATAGAGTATACTTACACAAACCTAGATGGTATAGCCTACTACACAACTGTGCTATATCATATAGCCTGTTACTCTAAGACTATAAACCTATACAGCACGTTACTGTGCTGAATACTATAGGCAACTGTAAAACAGTGGTAAGTATTTGCATATTTAAACATAGAAAAGGTAATGGATTGCACTACCACATTATGATGGCTACAGCATCACTAGGCCATAGGAAATTTTGGTTCTATTTTAATCTTATGGGGCCACCATTGTATGTGCAGTTCATCATTGACCAAAACATCATTATTCAGTGCATGACTGTATACATATTTGTCACTTATTAGCACATTAATATGGATTTGTATAAAGAAATTTCTAGTAATGCTCAAATAACATACATGGTTGCATTTTTAATTGCTTCTCAAAT
Organism: Nomascus leucogenys; assembly: GCF_006542625.1. Lineage (NCBI taxonomy): Eukaryota > Metazoa > Chordata > Mammalia > Primates > Hylobatidae > Nomascus > Nomascus leucogenys. The sequence continues at coordinate 124,199,358 of NC_044382.1, forward strand.
ATATGGATAATTTTAAATAAGTAGATTCCAAAGATCAAAACAAATTTAATAAATGTCTATTTGCAGCTACATTACACATTCATACACACACACACGCACATGCACACTGTCTCTCACAGAGGCAGTCAACTGTTCATGAAATATTAATAAGATTATATTTTACAATGATATTTAAAACTTGAAACATACATACAAAACAATGAAGTGTGATAGCTAAGAGCACAGACTTGAATCAGATAGAACGACATTTGACTTCCAGCTCTGACTTTCTGAGCCTTGGTTTTCTTATGTGTCAAGTAATGATAATACCTATTTCTTTGTGTTGATTAAATGAGAATATATGTAAACTACTTGCCATGGTGCCCTGTACACATCATACACAGTAAACTATTACCGTCTGTATTTTAATTCTTAATTCCTTCCCCTGAACACAACTTGATAAATATCCTTTGGGTTTCTTTTCCACCTTTCAAAAGTTGATTTAATTCGTACTGTAACTTAGTGTAATATAAATAATACCATAGAAACAACCATCTGTAGCAGTGGTTTGATGGGAAAATACAGTCACAGCTACAATTTGATAAGCCAGGAACTGTATTTTTCCCTCATGAAGTTATAAAAGTAGAAGCAGTAATCCTCTCTCCAGGCATCCTTCTATCTTTTGAAGAAGAGAAGTAAATATATCTACATATCCAAGCCAGTGGTAGTCCTTCTGTATTGGGGCTTTTTGCAGAGGATTGGGGCTGTTTGCAGAGCAGGCCTGCAAGGGGAATGAATATCAGAAATGAGGTTCCAATGACAGAAGGTACTGAAATGCCGTGTGTGTGTGTGTGTGTGTGTGTGTGTGTAGAATGTGAGGGGGATTGGATAGGTTCATGTGGGTGTAAAGTGAAGACATAGGCCAGGGTGGTAGAAGTATAGAACTTCTGATTTTAAAATAAGCATGTAAGCTGTATACTATTTAAGGAAATTACTATTGACATTTTATTGAAATTAAATAATGAATTCCTCACATTTTATGAGACCAACTTTAAGAAAACTAGCTGGATTTTTAATGGTTTGTTTCAACTTAATAGTGATGTATAACTTAGTACAAACATCGAAGGCTGTCAGAAAATCTATGTTAGAATTTTAATGATTATAGAAACTGTGGAATATCCTGTATATATCTGACACTTATAATTACTTGTTCTGGGGTATCCATAATAAAATTTATGTCATGTGGTTTTTTTGGGTCGGTATTTTCAGGTATAAGCCTGGTGTGTAACAGTGAATGCTCTTAGAAGATTGGGTCTGTATCTTTTATCCCTGTAAATTACACAATGATAGGAAGTTAATATGTTAGGGATTTAATAAGTATGTTAATGACTATCTCTAAAGATAATATGCTTTATTTTTTGATTGGTTTGTCATATTTTATTGGCCTGCTTTCTGCTAGAATACCATTATGATATAACTTGCCAAGGAGCCCTAGAATATGGAAAAACAGTCTTCCCTTTTTAATTATGAGAAGTTCAGAGACCTTCTGAATATATTAATGATTACTACTAAAGCAGTTCTTAATAATTTTTCCACTAATATGAGTTGTAAAGATGCCAGACTCAAACAGATGTGAATACTAGGCTCCCTTGCTAGTTGAGTTCTTGTTACTTCACATCAGTCTTACAGCTTTTTGTTAGTGTGAGTCAAATGTGGGTCTCAGCAAAATGATAAATTAGCACAGACACTGGACCTCTGGGTCATGGTAAAAATAATCACTGAATATTAAGGATCTGTGTAAAGACTCTTAACCTGTATAGAGTCTGTGTTCAGAAGATCTGTGAAACTCCTGAAATTGTCTGCCACATTTTGTGTATACGTGCATACACATTTTTTCTGTGAAGGATATATGAGTACTTTCAAGTCTGTAACCCATGAAAGGTTAAGGAACAACGGATTTATAACCTCTTCAGAAGTCTTTTACATTGAGTAACCGTTTGCCATCTCATTTCCTCACTGCATTGCATATACTTCTGGAAAAACGTAGATACCGTGTATTTTTTTATTAGTCTTATTTTAATTTTCCGGAAAATTTGTGACCTTTTCATAATACAGTGTTCTTTTTTGTGTGATTCGTATTTTAGTACAAATACCATGTTAATGTGATTGATAAAATGTGAATGATTTATGAAATCTTACTTATATACCCGAATTTGTTGTTAAAAGGGACAAAAAGGCATTTTTTTGTATTTTACATTCAGTCCTTTTCATGGAATAGAATATTTTAAAACAACTTTGGCTTGAATTTTTAATTATCATGTTTAGAAATCCTGCTTTTATGAAAATACAGAACCCTCACTCTGTGGCTTACAGACAATAGTAGTACATTATGTAGGGTAGCCTGAACAATGGTTGATTATTGTGTTTGTGTATATTTCATTCTCTCTGAACTGGACTTGAGAGTCAAACTTTGTCTTTAAACCTTTAGCTGTTGCTTTCTGGACCTTTGTATTGCCTAAGGGATGCAAACTTCTTGGAAAGTAGAACCATAAAGTTGTAAATGAACAGGGGAAGAAATAGAAAATATAATTACTGTCTTATCTTCATTAATGTTTTTAAAGTAGACAATGAGTAATTTCACAATTACAGTATCCACTTTCATGAAATTTACCAACTACATTAATGAGCAAATGTGAAGCTGTTTTGCTAATGTGGAAATTAAATTTTTGAAAACAAAACTTTTCTGTCACCAAAGAAAGAAGCACATTGGTTATGTTAATAAATAAAAATAATAGAAAAAACAGTAATTCATTGGATGTTTAATTGTTACAGGCACTTTTACATATTACCTTACCCGATCTTAACCACTGTAAGAATTAAATGATATTGCCATTTTGATGAGGAAACTAAAACATGTAGAAGTTTCTTCAAGGTGTTCTATGTGACCTTCAAAACCAGACAATTAATGGGTGCTTAATATTTGTTAAATTGAATTGCTTTGAAATCTCTTTTTACTCTGATCTTTTCATTAGTATTTTCATTTTCTCATTTATCTGCGGTTAAATTATGGCCTCAATTTTGGGACTCCAGGCCTCAGTGTACATAACATAGGAAATATACCCATTTAAATGTCTGCTACATTGTTTCCTGCAGTGTTTCTTCATTTTATAATCAAAGCAGTGTGTAGCAAGCTTTTATCATAATATTTTGGAGAAATATGATCTGTTTTATAATCCTAACTGTTAGCTAAGTGAAGCAGATTTTCTATACCTTCATTCCCACTTATTAGTCACAAATTATGGGGCTGAAGATGAGTTGAGATATTGGAGGTCTTTTCTCCCCAGCCTTCTCTGCAAATAGAGGATTTTCATTTTTTCTTAATAGTTTGTGTTGTTTTTCCTAAAAAGTAATCCTTAATATAGTTTTTACCCATATTGGTTTAGTTTCTTTTGAGAGAAAATATATTTTATTGATATATAATAATTATACTTTTGCTATCTCTCATTTTAAGGTATTAGCCTCATTTTTAAATAGTGTTTGAATCTACAAATGGATATCAAATTTGGGGGTTATGGAATATAAGAAAAAGAAATGAATAGTTGTATAGTCAACATTTTATACAGATGTAAGTATATAAAGTTTATATCAAAGAAAATGCTTCAAAATATTTTAAGTATTATAGCTAGTATTGATGCAGTATGGTCAAATTCATTGAGTGAGGGAGTCATTACTGCTACATCTAGCTTTTATAAAATTTGAAAAATTCATGAATATTGTATTAAATATTTTACCACTTTGGGAGGCCAAGGCCGGTGGATCATGAGGTCAGGAGATCAAGATCATCCTGGCCAACATGGTGAAACCCTGTCTCTACTAAAAATAACAAAAATTAGCCGGGCATGGTGGCGTGTGCCTGTAGTTCCAGCTACTCAGGGGGCTGAGGCAGGAGAATCGCTTGAATCCAGGAGGCGGAGGTTGCAGTGAGCCGAGATCAGGCCACTGCACTCCAGCCTGGGCAACACACTGAGACTCCATCTAAAAAAAGAAATATATATATATATATAATTTATATAAATATAGTACTTTATTTAAAAATAAATAGCATTTTCTCCTCTTCTCATTTGTTTATACTTTTAATATGTCCTACTTACTTGTAATCAATGTGGAGTCTTCTTTTTAAAAAAAAAATAACATTGCTGTTGTGAAGAAAATTTGCAGATGAATATTGGAAAATATACTGAACACCTGGAAGGAAAATAATTTTTCTGTCCTTCTTAACATAGAGATCAAAATAGAAAAGCTATTTCTAAAGTTGCCATTCGTGGGAAAGGAAAGGCCTTATCATTTATAGAATTTGATATCAGGGAACAGTTGTTCTGAAGTAAAACAATCCAGACCATTACCACACTGATAATTTTCTCCAGTTAGACAGATTAGAGGTTTAATCCTAAAAGAACTCCAGTATCCAATATTTTTGCCTATATTTTTAACATTAAGGAAATCCTTTTTTTTAATTTTTATTTTTAACCATTACACAAGATCTTTATTATTGGAAAAAGAACAGACGCAAATTAATCAGAAGGTTTCTCATTGAGGAAGATTGAGTTTTTAAATGTATGTTAACAAAAGGTAGGAGAATTGATCACACTTAGCATGTATACAGTACTTATATGGACTAGAAAGTTTGTTCTTGTGCTTTCAGTAGAAACAAAACAAATCTGATGTTGTCATAGAGATAGTTTCATAATAGGTTATGTTTTTGTACAAGTCCCATATTTTCACCAGAACTATTACAAACATTACAGTCATCAGATGTTACACATGTCTAGCATAGAAATTTCTTTTTGTTGTTGTTGTTGTTTGTTTGTTTGAGGCGGAGTCTTGCTGTGTCACCAGGCTGGAGTTCACTGGTGTGATCTCGGCTCACTGCAACCTCTGCCTCCCGGAGGTTCAAGCGATTCCCCTGCCACAGCCTCCTGAGTAGCTGGGACTACAGGTGTGTGCCACCACGCCCAGCTTATTTTTGTATTTTTAGTAGAGACGGGGAATATCACCATGTTGCCCAGGATGGTCTCAATCTCTTGACCTCATGGTCTGCCTGCCTTAGGCTCCCAAAGTGCTGGGATTACAAGCGTGAGCCACTGCACCTGGCCCTAGCATAGAAATTTCTAAAGTGGGTATGAATTAATCATATCAATTCTAAATTACAATTTAGTTAACATTTTTTAACCTGTTCTTCAGTTGTTACACTATATTTTTAGTCCAAAAAAAGATGAAAGGATTTATCAGGATATTTTGAGGGGATAGATTTTTAAATAGGTCATTTTGAAGATACTTTTGAGTAGACATAGTCATTACATAGTCATTAAAAAGCCAGAGCTTTACATATTTTTATAAAAGAATTTTTAAATTCTAAAAGTAATAAATGACCTTAGGGAAGATTTGGAAAATACAAACAAGTATAAAGAAGAAAAAAAAAGTTCCCCCAATCCCACTGTGCAAATCAACCACTCTTTTTTTTTTTTTCCAAGCCAAACTGTATCCAGCTTTATTAAAGATACTTTCCATAAACAGTCATGGTATTTCAGGCAGGACATGGGCAGACAGTCATTAACAGTATGCAACAACTTTCAAACTCAACTACCTTCTTCAGTGGACTACCAAAAATCAGAAAGCCACTATAAAACCCAATGAAGTCTTCATCTGATGCTCTGAACAGGCTAAGTTAAGAGTGAGGGTTGACATGTCACATTTAGCATGTTGTTTAACTTTTCACAAGCCAACCCTGACTATCAGGAAGTGAAATGAAAATGGCAGAATTTATCTGAAGATCCACAATCTAGAAACGGAACCACTGCTCTTTTGACAGGTGCCATCTCAGTGGCATCACGGGAAAGTCCAGATTGCCTGACACACTGGTAACCAATGATTGGAGGTCAGGTCCCAACAGATGTCTGGGCTTAAGGGAGTTAAGTCTATGCTGAAAGATGGATAGGGAGAAGAGGATATAAAAACGATTTTGTTTTTCCATACCACAAGGCTTTTGCGCCAAGGTGGCCATGTGTGTCAAAGTTGAGGAATCCCTCCTGGGAGCCAAGAGGAAGTCTCTTAAAACTAGAAGGGAAAAGTGTTTTCCCCACATCAATCCAGCTTCGAAGACACCCTATTAGTGACATATGCCCCTTCCCCGCAAAACAACAATGAAGTGTTCTGTGTGCTAACAACATAGCTCAAAAAAAAAAAAAAAGTAAAACAAAATTCTGCATTTTTATAAAACTTGGTAAAAATAGTATTTCAAACTGTTCAGTCACCAGAAGTACACAGTTATCAAAAATGCACACACTTCACTTGGCATCTCCAGCACCTTCAGCTTTCTGTGCCTGATCTGTTTTGACATCTCCATTTTCTGCAGGGTTATTCCCCTCCTTGCCAGCATCAGCTTTTCCCTTTTTCCCTTTGGGTACCTTCTCTCCCTTCTTTGCAGGGGCCTTTTTAGGCCTGGGCTCTGGCTTTGGAGGAGCAGGTTTAGCAGACAACCTCGCAGATCTTCTCTGTGGTTTGTCCTTTACCTTGGCTTTATCTCCTTTAGCATCCCTTCAGCCTTTCTCTTGGGCATGGTGGCGGCAGCGATGGTGGTGAGACAGAGGCACTGGGCGTAGGATGCAGCAGCATGTGGGCTTTGGTCGGTCCGGGGATCGTTCTTGCCTTTCGTTCACACTGCTCCAAATCAACCACTCTTAATAGTAAATTCTTTATAAATATTGACTATTGTGTACATTTAAGTTGTTTATTTTTTACTATTAAAAATAGTTTTTCCTCACACAGTTTCTAAGAATGCTTCCTAATGAGAGCAAAATGCAATTTTCTAAAGGAGTTTATCCAACTTGATAAAACCAAGAGTTCTTTACTTAGGACAGGTATATGGGCTAGCTGTAAGAGCTTCCCTAATCCCTGTTTGACACACATTTTCTTGGAAGCAAGGAAAGTGGAACCATATTCCCAAGAAGCATTCTCTTGGTGAGGCAGAATAGAAGAAAGAATAAATACTATGAGAACATTTAAGGGACAGTCCTGAATAGTAGTAGAGTAGTAAGGGCTCCAAACGAACTTACATTCCTTCTTTTGTCACTGGCAAATCCCAGTTAGCTTTGAATAGGGCATTGACTCTACCTGCATATTAATATTTTTAGAGAGTGTTATAGATTGAATTGTGCTTCCTCAAAATTTATATGTTGAAGCTGTCACTCCCAGTGTGTCTGTGTTTGGAGATAGAGCCTTTAATGAGGTAATTAAGGTTAAATGAGATCATAAGGATAGGGCTATAATCCAGTATGACTGGTGTCTTTGTAAGAAAAAGACTAGCTACTAGGTGTCTGCTTTAATAGAGAAAACCTATGAGACAAGACCATCTAAAAGCCAAGGAGAGAAGCCACAGGAGAAACCAGCCCTGCGGACAACTTGATCTTGGACTTTCAGCTTCCAGAACTGAAAGTCTGGAGGCTGTTGTTGAAAATCTGGAGGCTATTGTTGATGGCTATTGTTTAAGCCACCCAGTCTGTGGCGTTTTGTTATGGCAGCCCTAGCAAACCAATACATACAGTTTTCTCCCTTCCCCTTCCCCTTTTAGTAGTAGTGCAGTAGGCAGAATAACAGCTCTCCACAGACAGAAGCTGCTACTCTGTGGACTGTGTAAGCGTTACCTTAAAAGGAAAAAAGATTGGGAGACTATCCTGGGTTATCTAGGTAGGCCATAAGCACAATAATAAATGTCCTTATAGGAGAGAGGCAGAGGGAGATTTGACACAGACATACATAAGAGAAGGTGGTACGATCACTAAGGTAGAGACTGGGATAATGGCCACAAGTCAAGAAATGCTGGCAGCCAGAAGGAGGAAGAGGCAAAAAGCAGATTCCCAAGAGGGAATGCAGCCCTCCTGACTCCTTGTTTTCTGCCCGGTGAAACTATTTTGGACTCTGTGAAGGAATACATTTCTTTTCGTTTAAGCTATTGAGTTTGTAGTAATTTGTTTTCAGCAGCCATAGGTAACTAATGCAAATAGCTGCTGAAAATACCAAATACTTCTTATGGTTTTGAATCATATGATGTTTGCTTTCTAATTTGTGAAGAAATTAATTATGTTGATTACTTTTCTATTTTTTTGTAAACTCTACCTCGTGCTGGTATTTTTTTCATACACTGATGGATTTGATAACATTTTGATAGAGTTTTTTATTAAGGAATAAATAGTCTCTACTTTTTCTTTTTTATACTGTCTTTGTCAGGTTTGGGTCATAAGGTTATATGTTAAATTGTTTTGGATACATAGTGGGAGCCCAGGTTATTCTAACCTTGAAAGTCAGTTACCAAAGCTGAAGCTTTCTGTGATAGACGATTGGGAGATAATTTTGGTTCTTAAGTAGAAGAAACCATATTAAAGTGTGTTTTTTAAGATAATAAGACATAACAGTACATCCAAAAATTGGTTGTAGGTACCTAGAGAGCAAAATCAGGCATTAAAGTCTCAGATAACAATCTAGGTTCTGAGTTTTTCAAACACATTCTGCCTCATTCATGTTCTTCAGGAGTGAAGACTACATGAATTGAGTTTTGGGGGATTTAATCAGGAAGTAAAGGAATTCTAAGCCCCTAGAGAATGTCACAGTAGATGACTGAGAGGTGATCATGTTTATCTTTTCCCTGTAATTCTTTTATTCCATTTTTTTTTCCTTTGGAAGAGGTGAACATCATAGATAATAAACTTTGGGAATGTTAGGGGATGGCAGGGAACATATCTGTATAGGTCAGAGTTTCTGAGGTTGGTAGCCTTGGACTTTTTGTGAGAGAAAGAAGAGTAGAGTTGTAAGGATCCATGGATACATATGCAACCCAAGCGTTGTATAAACACTGGAAAAATAATATAACTTACACTTCTGTTATTCCAGATTTTCAAATGTACTTAATTACTTCGTAAATCTAAATCATCAACTGAAAAATTATGTTTCTAAATTTGTGGCACCTTTAGTTAATGCTTTCAAACAACAAATAATAACACCTTATACCTATTACCCAATGGGAATCTGTAAAGTGGGTTTAAAAAAATTATTTTAAAGGGACCATCTTTTAAATGAAACCCTCCCTATAAACTTATAAACTTATAAAATTAGGGAAGGAAGGGATGGGGAGAAACAAACTGCTCCATAGATAACAACTTGAACATTATGAAACATTAAGTTTTTCCTTTGAGATATTCTTTTTTTATTTTTTTTAGCTGTTCCAAAGGCACATTGGCACCTTTGAGATATTCTTTCAGGTCCTGCATACCAGTGAAACTACAGACACCAGGTGGTCTGATAGTGAGCTGACTCAGCAAAGAACGCACTCGGTATCATCATGATTTCATCTCCCTTACTCCAGCCAATCAATTACCCCAATTTTCCAGCCCCTTGCCCTCTACTATCCCCTTAAAATCCCCAGCCCAGAACTCCTCTGGGAGATGGATTTGAGGGTCTCCTCCCATCTCCTTTCTCAGCCACCCTGTGGTCATTAAATTCTTTCTGTGTTACAAACCCTGCTGTCTCAGTATATTGGTCTGTTACTGTAGAGCAGGCATACAAATTTGTTGGTCTTGAATCTAAACACCAGTCCCTTAATCTTATTACTGAGGCTACTCTTGGCTATATAGTTATTCATGGTTACGTTGCTAGTTAGTTACAGAACCCTTGTGAGAGCCTGTGTTTTCAAGATCTCTTAGAAATGCTGTGAAGAAAAGGTCTTAGGTTTAGGTCTTAGTAGTAATTATTTTGTTTGACTTTGGAAAAGTGTAGATACCTGCATCTCCTCACTCTGGGCTATGCACAGATGAAATGTTGCATTACTACTTTTTGAAAGGTGCAGGATAGCTTCTGTTTTTGAACATTATGCTTTAGTTGTTCTAGCCACCATTCTTTATTTAAATGAGTAGGAAGTCAAGAGGAAAGTAAAGATGGATTTTTGGAGTCCTTTGCTTATTTTCCCACATTTTTCCTTACCACAGAAAACATAACATAGATAGGTAGATAGGAAGGGAGGAAGGTAGATAGGCAGGCAGTTCAACCAGAAAAAAATAAACTGTGTTTTAGCAGGTTGTGAAAAAGATGAACTGAATCTGTCAATATCCGCATCTTTTTTAGTTAGCAGGAGTGGATGTGGGTAAGCCTTGGTGCAGCAGATAATACTGACAAGCGCATATGTTCCAAATAGAGATGTGGTCATAGGAGGAAAAAGAACGTTAATGCTATTTGGGATGTTAAGAAGTTAGGGAAGGACACAGAGCATAGCTGAGATGGAATTGTAACTTCTTACTCACTTTAGTGATAGTTAAATCTAATTTAAATCTGTTACTCTATTCTCATGAAAATATTCTCAAGAGTTGAAGAAAATAAATAGTAAGGCAGTCTATATGGACCTTAACAAAACTTAGTTTTGACTATTGGAATTAAATTTTAATATTTTAATTTGGAAATCTACTCATCCTGAAGTCTCTTTTGGTAAAAACATGGAATCTTTTAATATGAATTAGAATTATTCTGGTCAACAATTATAGTTTCTGTACCCATTAGAGTATCAAACTCTTATATTCAAATTATATTAAATTGACTCATTGACTCATCTAGTTAAATGGGAATATGCTTTTAGAAGTAGAATAAAGTCGACTTGTATTTGTAAAGTTGACACAATGTTTTATGAGGGAATTTAATGTTCTTTTCAGCAACGTGAGGCTGGACAGAAAGATAATCTTACAAGAAATTATCTCAGTTTTTCATTTTGGCCTTTTGTTCACAAAAGAGCTAGAATTCAAAAGAAAACAACATTTAGCCTATTTATTTATTTATTTATTTATTTATTTAATTTATTTATTTATTATTTTTTGAGAGGGAGTCTTGCTCTGTTGCCCAGGCTGGAATGCAGTGGTGCGATCTCAGCTCACTGCTACCTCTGCCTCCCAGGTTTAGGTGATTCTCCTACCTCAGCCTCCCGAGTAGCTGGGACTATGGTTACACGCCACCATGCCTGGCTAATTTTTTAGTAGGGACAGGGTTTCACCATGTTGATCAGGCTTGTCGTGAATGCCTGACCTCGTGATCCACCCACCTCAGCCTCCAAAGTGCTGGGATTACAAGTGTGACCCACTGTGCTCGGCCGCCCTTTTTAATATTATGGTTATTTTAGTTGATATCTTCAGATTGCTCTTGATTGGAGTATATAAAATATGTCATAGCCTGTAATCCCAGCTACTCTGGAGGCTGAGACAAGAGAATTGCTTAAACCCCGGGGGGGCGGAGGTTGCAGTGAGCCAAGATCACACCACTGCACTCCAGCCTGGGCAACAGAGCAAGACTCCGTCTCAAAAAAATAACAAAAATAACAAAAATCAATAAGCTGAAAAAGTTATAAAATTTGACGTTGAATAATTCATTAGACATAAAATTACAGAGTGCTTACATTTGTCGGGTACTCTTTTAATTGCTTTACATATATTAACTTGTTTAATTCTCAAGCAACCTATGAGATACAGGACAAGACAAAGAGAAGTTAAGTACATGTATAAGGTCACACAAATGACATTTAAATCCAGGCAGTCTGATTGTAATTCTATGCTCTTACCCTTAAAAGGATTGGTCAATTCCAGCTAAAGGGTGTGCCTGAATAAAATGTGGAGCACGGTGGCATTTATAATATTTACTCGTTCAACAAGTATTTATTGAATGCTTACGATTGGGCCAGGCACTATGCTAGGTATTTAGGATATAATATTCCCCCACTTATCCATGGTTTTACTTTTCACAGTTACCTGTGGTTAACTGTGGTCTGAAAATAGGTGAGTACAGTACAATAAGATAATGTATGTGTGAGAGAGAAAGACTACATTCTCATGACTCTTATTACAGTATATAGTTATAATTATTCTATTTTATTATTATTGTTAACCTTTTACAGTGCTTAATATGCAAATTAAACTTTATCATAGGTATGCATATTAGGAAAAAACACAGTATATATAAGGGTCAGTGCTATCAGCAGTTTCAGGCATCCTCTGGGGGACTCGAAATATACCTCCCACAGATAAGGGGGAACTATACATAACAGTTTATGAAAGGCCTTGACCCTTGTGAAGTCTGTATTCTAGTAGAGGTTTACAGACAATAAACAAAAAAGTAAAACAACTAGGTTGTCTAATAAAATATTTACATTGAAGCTATGAAGGGGACTGTAATTTCATAAGGTGGTCAAGGAAGGCCTCACTGATAAGGTGACATTTGAGTAAAGATTTGAAACATGGGAGAGGATAAACCACGAGGAATGTTCTGGAAGCAGAACATTCCAGGTAAAGAAATCAGCAAGGACAAAGTCCCTGAGAAGAAAGTGAGCTTGGTATCTTCATGAACAAGGAGAGAGTTTTACTGAAGCACAGTAAGCAAGAGGGAGATTGGAAGAGGAGAGGTGAGAGGGGTGTAGCAGGACAGATGATGTAAAGCCATTGTTAGGATTTTAGCTATTGTTTTCAGATGGGAAGCCATTTGAGGAATTTTCATAGAAAATCAAACCTCAAAGTGTTGAGAGAAGGGTTCTAGAAGAATCCTTGATAACTGGAAAGGTGAAGTTTTTACATTAACAGAAGAGGTAAAGAGTAATAATCAAAAATAGGAAGATCTTCAGTCAGTGATGCTAATGTGTCTGAAGAGTCAGGGTCCCCAGTAGGAGAAGGAAGAGGAAGAAAGTGAAAGGAGGCTAAAATTTTCACTGGCGTTGTAGGTAGAAAGAATAGGGTTTGAGTGGACATCTGCTATGGAAGTCAGGTGACAGTGGAGGCCAAAGTAACAAAGGCAGGCAGGGAAATTCTCAGCAGCATCAGAGTAATACAATGAAATTCCTCATAGAAATACTATCAAGGAAAGACGGAGAAAGCCATTGGACACCTACGTCAATCAACTAGGGCAGCTTTGCTAATGAACACACTCTTAAATCTGGCAATTGAAAGCTGCCTGTTTTAAAGAAAAAAATTTCAATTTTAGAATAATTATTAGCACAAGGTCACATGGGCAGGAACAATTACCCATTGTTTACATAAATTCTCATGGTAGCAATAATCTAATGCATGTGGCTTTGAAGATGGGTAAAATTATTACTTTAATACAGTAAAACAGGTAAATCATGAATGATGTAGACTGCTTGTGCAAATATATCTGAAGTAAAGTAAAATTCAGTGTTCAAATGGAGAAACCATTGAAGTGTCCAGTAATGATGCATTTAAATAAGGTAATTTGGCTGCATCTGCATTCATCTGTAAATAATTTACACAGAGATCGAGTTAGGAACTTCTGAAAAAATAGTACTCATTATAAAAACATACCCAATTGGATAATTTCACCTATAAGGTTAAAGAGTACTGATTTTAAAAGGTTCTCAGAGTCTGTTTTGTGAAGAGATCCCTTAAAGTATAATGGTGGCAGAGCACAGGGAAGAGCTCACGTGCAGCCGCAGGAGTGCTAGGGAAAAAGGGCGACAGCTCTGCTAAGCAGCCACTTAGAAAAGAGTTGGATAACAGCAGTCTCTTCAGAGTCTGACACCTTTCATTTTACTGGAACACCTTCACCTAGTCTGTCTATATCTTACCAGTGTACTTCTTCAAATGTAAAGGTATTTGTAAAAGGACATAAAAATCAATCATTTGTATAATCTAATTTCAGATCTGTGCCTTTCATATATATTTTTACCACTAATTTTTTCCATTTGTGAAATGTGCTGACACCTACTTTAACAAACTGATACAATTGAGAAGAGAGAGTGTGGGCTACTAATAAGAAGCTCATCAGTCAAAACATAGTCAAAAACAGAGAACAGATTGATAATGAATACTTAATTCTTTTTAGGAGTGTTTTTGGTCCTATAGGATTCAGAATTATAAAAGCTGTAATTCCGTTTGGCTGCAAATTGTAGGAATGTTGCTTGCTTGTTACATTTCAAGTTCCAAGTTGAATCAGTTGCTTTCATGAACAGTTGAAAAGCTGTCATTTAAGCATTTCAGGTATTTCATTTCCTACTACAATCCTGGGTTAGATTTGCTGTTACTTAGCTCTCACCTCTTCATCTATTACAATTTTCTCCCTCATTTAATTGGGGTATATCCTCAAAGATCTTCCACAGAAAAGGCATACTGGAGATACATTTTCAGAGTTCTTGAAGGTCTGAATTATCTCTGTTTGCTTTCGGATTTAATAGATAGTTTGGGTATATAGAATTCTGTTTTCAAAATCATTCTCCTATAGAACCTTGAAGACATTTCCTCCATTGTGTCCTGGAATTTAGGGTTGCTGATGAGAAATAGAATTCCAATTTGATTCACATTCTTGTGTTGGTAACATCTTTTTCCCTCCTTGGAATCTCTTAAAGTTTTGTTCTTTATCTTCGGTGGATAAAACTTGAAGAGAATATATTTGGATTCGAGTATTTTATTCATTCAGTCTGCTTGATACTTGCTCAGCCCTTCCATCTTAAAATGAATAGTTTTCTTCAAGCCTGGTGGTTTTTAAAAATTACTGCTCTGATTTTCTTTCTATAGCGTACATACATTATTTGTGCCCACCTGTTATCTTTGGTTATCTTTGAACACTCTTTTATATGTTTTATTTGCCACATTCTGTTCCTTAGAAAGAAAAACATTATATAGTTTGTTAGAAAATGATACATGTTATTGTAACAGAAGAAGTAGAGCGGAGGAGAAAACGTAGATAACCTTGGGTATGGAAGCATACAAGATGTCTTCCAGAGGATAAGTAAACTTGGTACAACCAGACAATGGAATATTATTCAGTGCTAAAAAATGATTCGTCTGGGCGCAGTGGCTCACACCTGTAATCCCAGCACTTTGGGAGGCTGAGGCAGGTGGATCACCTGAGCTCAGGAGTTTGAGACCAGCCTGGCCAACATGGTGAAACCCCGTCTGTACTAAAAATACAAAAATTAGCTGGGTGTGGTGGCGGGCACCTGTAATCCCAGCTACTAGGGAGGCTGAGGCAGGAGAAAAGCTTGGACCCAGGAGGTGGAGGTTGCAGTGAGCCGAGATGGCAACACTGCACTCCAGCGTGGGTGACAAGAGCAAGACTCCGTCTCAAAAAAAAAAAAAAAAAAAAAGGAAAAGAATAAAAGAAGTGATCCATTGGGCCATGAAAGGACATGGAGACCCCTTAAATACACATTACTAACTCAAGCCAATGTGAAAAGACTTTATACTGCATGATTCCAACTATATGACATTCTAGAAGAGGCAAAACTGTGAAGAGAGTAAAAAAGATCAGGGGTTAGGGGTGGGAGATGAGTAGATGGAACACAGATGATTTTTAGGGCTCCAATAAATCCCGTGTATGATACTATAATTTATCCAAACTCACAGAATTTACAACACCAAGAGTGAACCCTAATGTAAACTGTGGACGTTGGGTGATTATGATGTGTCAGTATAAGTTCATTGACTATAACAGATGTACTACTCTGGTGGGGGATACTGATAATAGTAGGGGTATATGGAAAATTTTTATATCTTCCTCTCAATTTTGCTGTGAAACTAAAACCGATCTAAAATAGATTTTTTTAAAAAGTAGAGCAGTTTGGGGTTAATGTATTGGGGTGGGGGTATGCAAATTGTGATTATTGAATAGAGTGATCAAGGTAGGCCTCATTGAGAAGCTGACGTGAGCACTGAGCAGAGACTGTGGCTATCTGAATGAAGAATGTTACGGGCAGAGAATATAACTAGTACAAGGACCCTAAAGCAGAATGTCTCTGGTATGTTTGATGAACAGCAAGCAGGTTAATGTGGCTCAAGTGAATTGAGTGAGGGAGAGAGAATGGTGGGAAATAAGATCAGGGAGGTAAATTGAAATGGGCTATATCACTAGTCTAGACTTTGTAGGCTAGTGTAAACATTTCTTAGTGTGACAGAGATGGGAAGTGTTTACAGAGTAGAATAGTAATGGTTAAATTTGAGTATTTTTCTCTTTGGTAGTTTTATTAAAACAGACGTAACATTACAGTTTTACAAATCACATGATTTTCAATTTAGTTCTATCATAAGTTCACAAACTTGAAAAAAAATACTACATCAAGCTTTTTTTAAAAAATGCAGATAAACGTTACAGAAAAAAAAATGCCAAGCACAATGGCACATGCTATAGTCCAGCTACTTGGGAGGCTGAGGTGGGAGGATCGCCGGAGCACAAAAGTTTGAGGCTAGCCTGGGCAACATATTGAGACCCTGCTTCTAGAAAAAAAAAAAGGCAAGATTTGTAAGCTGAAATACTCTTAGGAAATATTTCAATCACATGAGCAGGTATTATCTTTAATCTGCTTTTTATTATCATGGTTAAATTATGAGCAAAGCTCATAAAATGCAATAAATGCATTTTGTATTTCTTGCAAGTTAGCAGTGGTGTTAAATCTTACATCTCTGATCTGTACTAATATCATCAGCTCCTACTGAGAAGAGTTGTAATAACAGTAGAAACTTTGGGAAAGATTTTAAATGACAACAAAGCTGAAGGGTCAGAATGTCATTGTTTCATAGCAATTTTCTTAGTTGTAATAAAGATAAATTTAATAACAAAAGCAATCTGCTCCCAGAATGTTACAATATTTTGTTTTGAATAAATTTATATTATCTGGAAATCAATATGGCTCATGTTGCACACAAACAAGATCTGAAAATAGTAATGCCCTAGAGTTCCAGTAGGAGGCCATCTCCTTGAACTGTTTAGACCAATATGAAAGGCTACTTCCTGGAAGAAACAATGCTTCTCAGCAAGATATTTCTTAAAATACCATTTCCAGAATTATTTTTAGCCACTATAATAAAACATTATCAGGAAATTGACAGATTGTTCATGGCACTGGTGACAGAAAAACTGCTCATATTTACTGGACTGCATGACAATTAAGAACAGAATTTTTCAAGATTATTGGGTTAAAAGGCAGGAGTTTTGAATGAACTTAAGTTGGGCAATTCTCAAATCTTTGATGATTTTATTATATGTCATCCTGACCACTTTTAACTGGCTTAATATAATTTTGAAATGTTC
Organism: Nomascus leucogenys; assembly: GCF_006542625.1. Taxonomy (NCBI): domain Eukaryota; kingdom Metazoa; phylum Chordata; class Mammalia; order Primates; family Hylobatidae; genus Nomascus; species Nomascus leucogenys. The sequence goes on from NC_044382.1 coordinate 124,216,449, forward strand.
CCGTAAATGTTACATCTGTTAATAGTTAGAAACCAGCTTAAATTCCCATTAAGTTTTATTCAACAAGCCTAAAGCTTCTGTTCTGAGAACCTCATAAGTAAGTACCCTCTGTGCCATAGAAGGACTAATAGTATACTTCAACATTTTACAGTTGGTTTTGAAAATTAAAAAATATGTAGGCTTCCCAGGAGTTCATATTCAATTTAACAGTACCAATTCTACTTAAGACATAAAAATCTATTTCTACTGGCAGCAAGATGAAAATCCCCAGCTCATACGCCTTATATGGGGTAAACACCCAGGGAATGATTCCAGTAAAATACAGAACCAGGTTTGTGAAGGAGAGATTGGGCTTTGACATAGTATCACTGGGTAATACATAAACCAGTAATAATTTCTGTCACTTACAAATATGGATCTGTTTAATGTCTTCAGTTGTTTAGACTAATGATTTGGATGATCCTAAATTTCTTTGAAACTTTTAGGTTTCCAAAAATTTGTTTTTCTCCAAGATTAAAGCAATTCTAGCATAGTAGCAGCATACTGCATCAACAAGTTGATTTTTTTTAAAGTGTGTGTCTTCTATTGAAGAGCTCAGTGAAGTTCTTAACTGTTGTCTCTTTAATTAAACAGAACAGCAAAGCTTGTTTTTTTGCCAATTGCAAATTTCTGCTCAATTTAAACCATGGCTTTTAATCAAAATTCATATACTAGAATAACTCATTTCACACAAGAATCATAGGGGATTTTTTTATATGTTCTTGGTTAACCAGCAAAACTCACAAAATTTGTTGGCATTAGTAACAAATTCTTTTTAAATGAGCTGCTATTTCTCCCATCAAAACTTTGATTTCCCTTCAAAGAAGCCTCATCATAGACTTATTCACACATTTGTGAGAGTTATTAGAATTGCCATAATCAATGGATACTGAAGAAAAGGGGAGAAGATTAGAGGGTTTTTTTTTTTAATTTTTAAAAAACTCATATGATTCTGGAGCTAAAAGCAGCTCACATGGGCCTTATATGAGCTTTACCTCTCTTTGAGCAATACATTTTAAAAGTCAGGAAGAAGATAAAATCTGACTATTGTAGCATTTAGCTTTGTATTGGAGTGGCCTTTGCAGGTAATGCCAACTTCCACGACATTTAGAAGATTTATAAAGTGCTGGTCAAAACAATGGAAACAATAGCAGCTGTCATTTGATCGGAATCTGTGTGCAAACCAATTAAAAGCCCTGTCATAACTATTTAAGCATGTAAGGTGATTTATGATTACCTTTCATAGATTAATGAATTCTACCAATAAGAGCAGGGTGCTACATTGGGTGCTCCTGTTCTCACAGAGTTTACAGCTATACATTACGTGAGGACTGCTCCAGATTTGCTATGTTTAAATGATTGCAGAAACTTTGTCTTTTCTTCAACTGATTGGCACTATCTACTTATAACTTATAACTTAGCTTATTTTTCACTCCCCCCGAAGAGAATAGAGTCCAGAATGGCCGGTGGTAGTATCAGAGTAGAAGAGTTGAGGTGTCATAAGATAACGACGCCCTTGAATTTATTTCTCCTTGACTTTGCTTCATAAAAGTGAGCACAAGGACAGACAGGCAGAAAATAGTAGATCACTAGGTGAGGCCAGAGTGAGTCCTCTTTCAGGCTCAACAAAGGAAAGACAGAAGGCAAGTGAATAAGATACATAAATATAAGAACATAAGTGTACGCAGGTAGATGATGAAAAATGGGAGAAATGGAAGAGGTAACAAAAAAGAAAAAAGATGAAGAAAAATATGGGAAGAGAGGTAAGGTGAGATAAGGAGGGCAAAAGAAGCAGAATGGAGAAGAGAGAAAAGAATGGAGGCAAAGGAAAGAGGAGGAGAATACAGCAATCTCCTCCTAAAATCTGCCTATCCCAAGCATAAAGATTAATTGTAATATTTTAATTACAAATTAGCTTTTCCTGAGAAAACTTCATGAACACATAATTCTTACAAAATTGTGATATCTCAAATATTTAAAATATTTTCTAGTCAAACATTCAGGGGGTCATCATTCTCCAAAACTAGCTAGCCTTATGCAGTTGGTAGGGGTTCACAGCTGTTCTTTAGCCATGTTGCGTGAAAACTTCATAGAGAACCTGAGAAGTTCCACGTTAAGAGTTTCTCTCACTTCAGTATCCTAGGCAAGAAATCAGGAGAAAGGAATGAGAAAGAAGAATCACTAGTGTCAACTGACACATCAAACTCCAGTAAATCTGGGTATTAGGTCAACTAGAGTAATTCAACATAAAGGTAAAATAATGGTTAAGATTTTAAAAGCCAAGTGGTGATTTCAAACTTGTAGCTATTGTTCTAATATGATGGGTAATCACTTTCTGCAATGGTGAACTATTTATAAACTGCTGCCTCCTCAAAATGTAAATCAAGAAAAATTATTCCAGGCTACAAGATGAATTTTCCTCCACATCTTTAACCTGAGGTAGATCCATTTTTTGTTAAAACAGACTTTTTATATTTATTTAGTCAAATTCCTCACATTAAGAAGGAGGAATCTGAGGCCCAGTAAGATTTAAGTGACTAGTTTACGGTCCTTGGGTAGAACAGGAATGAAGCAGAGGTTTCCATTCCTAGGTCACTTCAGGACTACTAATTGAGGTTCATCAGAAAAAAGACATAAGCCAAAGAAATTAGAACATGAAGTTGAGTATCATCTTTTGCAAAAAGGATCTAGTCATTGTTTCCTTATAATATTGAAAATTAGTTTAATTGTAGGTGGACATTTCTTTGAAATGGTTTCTACCATTAAAAGTAAAACTGAAGATAGAGGATTAGGTTGGCCGATGGAACAAAATCAAAACAGCTTATTTCAGCGTAAGAACTTTTTTAAAGTAAATGGCAAACCGCAAATACCTACATATCTGTAATTTTGTCAGCCACCATAAAATCTACATACTCTGTGCCAAAGTGAAAAACGTCACTTAATGACACAACCTTTACTAAAAAGTGCCACAGACTGTATGTAAGAACACTTTTATTTAGAGAAGAAATAAAGTACAAGCTGTCTAGTTCTTAATATGGTAAAACTCTCTATCCTGTCACACTCTGCTTTAATTAATTAATTCATTAATTTATTTAGAGACAGAGTCTGGCTCCGTTGCCCAGGCTGGAGTGCAGTGGCACGATCTTGGCTCGCTGAATGCTCTGCCTCCCGGGTTCTCGCCATTCTCCTGCCTCAGCCTCCTGAGTAGCTGGGATTACAGGCGCCCGCCACCACACCCAGCTAATTTTTTGTATTTTCTTTCTAGTAGAGACGGGATTTCACCGTGTTAGCCAGGATGCTCTCAATCTCCTGACCTGGTGATCCGCCCACCTTGGCCTCCCAAAGTTCTGGGATTACAGGCATGAGCCACCGTGCCTGGCCAATTTGTCTTTTAGTTAGCCTGAGTAAATTTAACCTCTCAGAGGATCCCTCAACTCGTGAAAAAATCCTTAATAGTTTCTGTCTTACATGAAACAAAAAGGCAGACCTATGTCACCTGGAGTCATAGGACCCTGAGTTATCTCCTAAGGTAACTCTAATGTACATTCCTTAACTCTGAAGCTAACAGCTATGAAGGTGAATGCCGATAGCTGCTGTATGTTTCACAGAGAGACTCAATGATTATGAAGATTCTGACCATATCTAATAACAGACAACAGATAATTAATTGTACAGTAAGATTTAGGAAAAAAAGTCATTTCAGTTTTGAAAGTTTTGTTAAGGTATGTAAATGCGTATCTGTTGCCTATTAGTATGATGATGTGGTAGACAAATTGCCTTTGTCAGGTTTTAATTTTGGCTCTGCCATTAATTAGCTATGGGGTTTTTGAGAATTTCAGTCACTTTAACAAATACTTATAGAGGGTTACATACCAGGCACTGTGCAAGTCATTTTAACAATTATCTTAGGAAATCCTCTCAGCAACCCTAAGGGTTTGACATTATTATTATTATCATCTTACAGGAAAGGGAACTGGGGTTTAGATTGAGTTTTTTCTCAAGGTTCAATAGCTAGTGGCCTGCTTCCAAAGCTGTATTATTTTGAACAACAGCCAGTTTCTGGAACTATGTCCTTAACAGGTACTTTTGACCCAGTGGGAATGAAAGGGGAGAGCGGAAAGAGGTATGTAGGATTCCAGCCCTCCTACTTCTGCTTCAGCCAGAGAAGTTGCCTGTTCATTGTTTTAATATATTGAGCTTTTCAGATAAGATTTTAGAGGGGAGAGGGTTCCGTAGCATAAAATGCCTGATCTCACAGTATTATGCTTTACTAGAATGAAGGGGTAAAAGTGGTATTAAGATAATATAAGAACAGTAAATAATAATTCTCGTTGGATAGGCTTCAAAAAAGAAATGCATTTGAGATGGACCTTGACAAACAGATAAAATCTTGATTTAGTTGAAGGACTCCATCTGGGGAAACATTAATGAAAGTGCTTAAATTTTCAAATGTTAATTAAAATGTTTATTTTTAAAATGTTTCCTTTGATCCTATTTTTCTTTATTAAATAATACCGTGGACAGGAATTAAGAGCACGGCCTGAAGTGATTATGATGTCCAGTAAGTACTACTAATGGAACAAATAGGCAACTTGTCATATTTCAAAATTAAATGCTGACTGCACTATGAATATAGAAAAGTACAGTTGTGACCACTACATTCAGTACCATGTAAAATCCTCTGTATGATTTCAGTTCTTTTTAAGACCACCAGACTACAGTTACAAGAAAGCCAAGATCAGACTGACTCAATTTGCGTTACAAACGTGTTCAGGGAAAGCCTAGTTAGGGAAGACAGAAACTTCAAATTTCACTCTTTTGAACTGAATTGGAGAAGGTCTTAATATCCACTGCCAGAAAATATCACCCCAAAAGTGAAAATTTAGATGTTTTAATTTCTGAAATAATGACTTTGAAGAAAATAGTTAGAAATTATAAAACATACAGATTCCTATTTGTCACACTGTGGAGGTATCCCATTACTTCAAACTATATTACAGGGCTATGATAATCCAAACAGCATGGTACTAGTACAAAAACAGACACATAGCCTAATGGAACAGAACAGAGAACCCAGAAATAAGGCCGCATACCTACAACTATCTGATCTTCAATAAACCTGACAAAAGCAATGGGGAAAGGATTCCTATTAAATAAATAGTGTTGGGATAATTGGCTAGCCATATGCAAAAGGTTGAAACTGGACCCTTTCCTTACAACATAAACAAAAATGGATTAAAGACTGAAATGTAAAACACAAAAGTATAAAACCCCTGGAAGACAACCTAGGCAATACCATGCAGGACAATGGCACAGACAAATATTGCATGGTGAAGACACCAAAAGCGATTGCAACAAAAGCAAAAATTGATAAATGGTATCTGATTAAACTAAAGAGCTTCAGTACAGCAAAAGAAGCTATCAACAGAGTAAACAGAGAGCCTAAAGAATGGGAGAAAATCTTTGCAAACTATGCATCCAACAAAGGTCTAATACCTAGTATTTATACAGCACTTAAATTTCCAAAGAAAAAACAAACAACCTCATTAAAAACTGGGCAAAGGATATAAACAGATACTTTTCAAAAGAAGACATGCATATGGTCAATAGTCATATGAAAAAAAGCTCAACATCACTGATCATTAGAGAAATGCAGATCAAAGCCACAATGAAATATTCATCTCAGTCAGAAAGGTTATTATTAAAAAGTCAAAAAATAACAGATGTTGGTGAGGTTGTGGAGAAAAGAGAACACTTATACACTGTTGGTGGGAGTGTAAATTGGTTGAACCATTGTGGAAGACAGTGTGGTGATTCCTTGAAGACCTAACAGCAGAAATACCATTCAACCCAGCAATCTCATTACTGGGTATATACAAAGGAATTTATTAATAAGCCATTCTATTATAAAGACATGTGTATGTTCATTGCAGCACTATTCACAATAGCAAAGACAGGGAATCAAGCTAAATGCCTGTCACTGGATAAAGAAAATTTGGTACATATACACCATGGAATACTATGCAACCATAAAAAAGAACGAGATCATATCCTTTGCAAGGACATGGATGGAGCTGGAAGCCATTATCCTTAGCAAATTAATGCAGGAACAGAAAACAGAAACCACATGTTTTCCCTTATAAGTGGGAGCTAAATGATGAGAACACAGGGACACATACAGGGAGCAACACACACTGAGGTCTATTGGAGGGTGAGGGTGGGAGGAAGGAGAGGATCAGGAAAAATAACTAATGGATACTAGGCTTAATATCTGGGTGATGAAATAATCTGTACAACAGATCCCCATGACACAAGTTTACGTATGTAACAAATACGCACATGTACCCCTGAACTTAAAAAGATAACACTTACAATATCAAAATTATGCAATAGCTATAAATTTAATAAAAGTTGTACGAAGAATTATTGACAGAAATTTCAAGACCTAAGCAAACAAAAGAATCATATTCACTGACCAAGAATACCACTTTTACTGCTGTGAGTAGAAAATATTGTGCTAAGCCAAAAAAAAAAATAAATAATTGAGCATTTTTCTTTAAGCTCTATACCAGCATGTGCTCACATCAGAATATTTATTAAACAGTCATCCTTCTATGACCTTGAATTTCTCTTAACTACAATTTAGGAGTGTATAAATTGACTAAAGTGTAGCTTTTGGACAGCATTGAAAGTTTCAGATACAGATGGATACAGATGGAACTACAAGGCAGCCCTGTGAGGGATAATTAGAAAAAGTATAATGTTAAGAGTTAGGCATTTGTAAAGCAGGTAACCTGTTTGACAGAGAAAGAATTAAGGTTATTTACAACAAAGACTTGGGAAAGGTAAAGGAAGATAGGAGAGAGTAAAGCCCTTAGTGCTGATCTGTGCCAGATGTGCCAGACCCGAGTTAGGCATCAAAATAGCCTGTGCCGTTCTGTTTTTGTCGTATTTTTGTTTTGTTTTGTTTTAATACATTTGTCCTGGTCTAAAGACTTGCACAATTTCTGGGAGTGGCCTTCCGTATAGCAGTTATTCATACAGGTCTCTGTTGGTTCTGTTAGAGACAAAGTTGAGTTACTATGGCGCGGCTGTGCAAATATTCTTGTTTTCCTTTTCTATCAACTTTAAAAACAACACTAAAATAAAAACAAAATCTGTCATGTGAAGCAACTCATGTATGTTGCTATCTCTTGGATCCAGAAATATACTGACAAAATTGAAATGGAAGACCAGAGACAGAAAAAAACAAAAAAGCAATTTCTCACCATGCATATTATTTGAAACAAAAAGAATTTAAGTTACTGACATCTTGTTTGAACGTCTTGTTTGGAGATTTCTAAAATCAAGTTATAATAAGTAACAGTAAATGGTACTGTGCCCATTATTATAGTTTTAATTTATGTTAAATGTTAATGATGTTGTCTTCAGCAATTTTTGTTTCTGGTGAAAGAAAAATATATTCACATCAGAGCATGGTTACCATCCATATTCCTTTAAAGTCATATTTTTCATCATACATTCTCATTACCTTGGTATATTTGGGACTGCTATGGTTGGGGCTATTTCAGGTAACAAATAATTGCAAAGAAGTGTTTACTTTCTATTGAAATATTCTTTAATTTTGTTTTATGACAGGATTGAGGTGTGCCCTCAAACATTATTTCAGTGATTATTGTGGATTAGTATTTGGATCTTTTATCTGTTGGATATCTGGATAAATCAAATGGCCTGGCCATGGCAAACCACAAAATCCAGTTTTGTAGAGCTCATTTGTTTCAATGAAAGATTTTAATTAATCATATTTGTTGCATCACAATGATTTTGAAGTTACTTTGATATTAAATAAAAAAGAATTCTTATTTGTAATGGTAATAAAGTACTAAAGTATTAATAAAGTATTGAGAATTTGAAATTGACTAGAGAATTTAAAAATGAGAAGAGACAAGTGAAGGTAAATTCCCCCATATTCACATCTACACCTTCTGGGTTACAGACATTTGAATCCTGAAAGATAATGCTGGCACGACTGTGATGGTCAATGGATTTATATCAAATAAACTATATTGTAGTTTATAAAATGGTTTTCTCTTACAATAGCCAATTAAAATCTGAAAAATAGAGTGTGTAATGTAGTACAGATTTTAAGCTGCCTTTATATGGCTTATGCTTCTTGTTATATTTGTGTTTTGGGGGGAATTCTTGGCAAGAGATTAGGTCCACATCTGATTTTATGAAATGAACCGACAATGACAGTAAAGTAATAAAGTCAACGTAATGATTTAATTGTCTGTGATTCACATAAGTCAGTTAACAATTATATTTGTTTAGTGGTATGTTTATCATATGTTTCCAGAATGTTCAAGTTTTATATTGTCATATTTTTCAAATTTCATTTTATGAATAATGATAATTTATATTCCCTCAAACTTCCATGTATTACCATAGTTGATCTTTTTTATTCCCTGTTTTGAAAGAAATCTGACTTTACTTTAGAACATCTAGTTTTCATTATCTTGGAGCTAATTCAATCACTGTGATAACTGGAAAAAATTACATTTTTACCTTTTAGTTTGTAAGGAAACTTTTGAACCTGAAACAGAAGCTGAATCTTTTTTTTTTTTTTTTTTTTTTGAGACGGAGTCTCGCTTCGTCGCCCAGGCTGGAGTTCAGTGGCACAATCTCGGCTCACTGCAAGCTCCGCCTCCAGGGTTCACGCCATTCTCCTGCCTCAGCCTCTCCTTGTAGCTGGGACTACAGGCGCCCGCCACCACGCCCGGCTAATTTTTTTTTGTATTTTTAGTAGAGACGGGGTTTCACCGTGATCTTGATCTCCTGACCTCGTGATCCGCCCGCCTCGGCCTCCCAAAGTGCTGGGATTACAAGCGTGAGCCACCGTGCCCAGCCGAAACTGAATCTTTTTGAGATTCACTAGATGGACTGGTTTTCTTAATTATGCATTGGGTGTAGTAATAATGATGTGTTATCTTTCAGGTGTAATTTTCAATTCATATACAGTTTATATTGAAATGCTGTGGCGTTTTTATTTGTTTAGTTCTTAGAAAGGGTAGCTGTTCTGTGGGTTAACAGAGAGAAGATTTTTATACATAATTGGAGATACTAGATGGAAGTAGTCTGGCTAAAAAGGAAAACAAAATTCTATTTGATTGAAGATAGAGGGCTGAGCATACATGATGACTTCTTATCCTTCCTGACACCTCACCTCATAGAAGCATATACATAAAGGAATAGATCCATGCAGCAAAGAAAATCAGAGAGACTTACTAGCACTTGTATGTTTTCAAGAAATTACTAGGAGAAGGAAAAATGGGAATGAGCTAACTGATGGAACAAGCAGTGCAGAGGAGGAGATGGGAGGGAACTGATCAGCCTGCCTGAACCCTGGAGAGTCTCTGGTCTGAGAACCTGCAAGGATGAAGATACAGAGCTCAAAACAGGAGACTCAATTAAAGGACCATATCTGCAACTGGGACAGTTGGCTCCCCTACTTCACTTTTACAACCCAGATTAAAAACCAGTCTGATCTCAGTTCTTCCGAGCAATGAACCATATGGGAAAGGGTGACGTTTCTGTTGTGCCTCTTGGCACGCCGCAAATAAGCCTACATTATTCTGGCTTGGGTTGGGGGGTGCAGTTTTCCTACCAGTTCCTGCCTAAAGTGAAGTTCCTGCCTAAAGTGAAGCTTGCCCATGTCCAAAGCTACCCATGTGCACAGAGCTCCTAGTTATGCTACCAAGTAGGCAAGAAGATAGGTGCAACCTGTTTTTATTATTATGCTTCTTCATTGTTTTCTGAAGCTGTCATTTCAAATGCTTGATTTTTCCATTATGTTCTTACCTTCAGTTTATTGTTCATTAAGTGTTTGTTCCCTGTTACACAGATTTTTCACAAATTAAAGCAGACTCTATTTTCAAGAGAAGTAGTTGAGTCTTAGGAGTCTGCAGAAATCACTTTTTCCTCTGAAGACATTTGCTAATATATTGATGGGATATAATTTAGGAAAAATTAGATAGTCTTTATATTTTATCATTTTAGTTTGAATTTAATAATAGCATAAGCTAACACTTATTTAATAGTGTACATAAATGCTAACTGAATATATGTATTCAGTTACTTATTCTTTATATCTTACAGGCAAAAAAGATACAACCCATGAGTGCTTACTTTTTCGAGTTGTACCTTTTTTGCCTGTAAGACATAAAGAATATTTTATTAAAACATTAAGAAATGTTAGTCTCATTAAGTAGAAGAGAAGAACATAATTCTTATCTTTAAACCATTTAGTAGTGGAAATTGAATGTAGTGTTCAGAAACATTGCAGTTAGATACACTCTTAATTTTTTTCATTTCCTTAAATTTCATGGATATGCATATTGAGCTATTTTCATATTCAATCTCAGCTAAATAAATTGGCCCAAATATGTATGACTGGAATTACCTTCTATAAAAAATTCCAAAAGCATTTGAAAAATATCCCACGGGTGATAAGTCTGTAATATTTTACTTTATTAAAATGCTGTACCTGGCTTCTGAATGGATATCTAAGAAGAAGAAAAGAATCTACAATATAATGAGAGTTAACCATGTTTTGTCCAAAATGATTTTGAATCACCAATGGGACAGATCTTGGAGACTAGTGGAAACTTCAAATGGTAGTATCCAACTTCTGTTCATTTTGGGGTTATTGAGTATATGAAGAATATTATTTTTCTGTGTCTGACAGTAGCTTTGACATGATTATTGTGAAGTATAATTTAGGTGTTGGTTTTAATCTATAATAGACTGTAACACCTTGTATTTTGGATGCTATAGAAATTACCTTTCCCTTTGCATGTATGTGACAGTTAAGATCTGAAGAATCTTGATTAATGGTTCTTGGATTTATGTTTAAAGAAATCAAAGGATGGGCATTTTTCTCATCTCCGTCTTTGGCATTTGAAACAATATACAGGTTGAGTATTCCTTATCGAAAATGGTTGGAACCAGAAATGTTTCAGATTTTGGATTTTTTCATATTTTGTAACGTTTTCATACACAATGAGATATGTTGGGCTGGGACCCAAGTCTCAACGTGAATTCATTTATTTTTTATGTATATCATAAACATATAGCTTGAAGGTAATTTAATGTAATGTTTTAAATAATTTTGTGCATTAAAGTTTGCATACATTGAATCATCAGAAAGCAAAGGTATCCCTGTCTCAGCCAGCCATGTGGATACTCTGTGGTGTTTGGCATCACTGTCATTCCTGACTCTGAATTTGTATGCTACTGATAAACAACTCTTTTATTAGACTTACTCACACATATGTACTTAACAGTGAAAAAAATGAGTTCAGAGTAACTAAGCAGCATAATAACATCAAACAGTGGCAGGCTTTCAAACTTTACCTACAATGCTGTTTTTGTTAAAAGGTTACTCTACACTGTATTTTTTTTTTTTTTAGATAAGAAGAAATATTGGAAACATTTGAGAGATCAAGAAATGGGTCCTCTAGGGATGAGGAGACATTCTGAATAAACTCTGTCCTGTGTTCCTGCATTTTGACTGCAACCCATCACATGGGGTCACTTATGGAATTTTCTGCTTGTAGTGTCATGTCAGTGCTCAAAAACTTTCAGATTTTGGAGCATTTCAGATTTCAGATTTTCAGATTAGGGATGCTCAACCTTTACAAAGGGCCTTTATAGAGATTTTAAATATATAGCTTGTTGTCTGCTGAGTAGAAAGATGGGCTGCTTTTGTTTTTCTCCTAACAATATTTTCAGCTTCTATACTAACCAGTTCCAGATGTTCCATGGTATAGAAATATTTAATTTTCATATGAAATTTATGAAAGGAAAATGCATAGGAGGGCACTTTAGCAAACAATAAGACAAAACAGCTTTTGACAGTTGGTTTGCTATTAATGAGTACATAGGAGTACACAGTAAATGGAAGGCTCGTTTAGACCCTTAGAATTTTTCTTAGCAGGGGGCCCTTTACCTGAAATCATGGTACTAGTTTAAGACTTCATGTTCTTTTTTGTAAACACATTTAAGGTGATCAGCTCTTTTCAAAATTTGGTTAATTTTTCAGAAAGAAATAATATATAAAATAAAAGGAATATTATGGTGGGTTCAGATCAATTTTAATTGAAACATAAGCAACAGAAAATTTTAAGATTCTTATATGTGGACCACTTTGTATAATGTGCCTACAAGGTAAAGATTTTGTGGTCATCTGAATTTTGGGAGAGGTAATTTTCCAAGAATTAATACTGAAGCTTTTTGAATCACAGTTTTGTGTACCCAATTTCATTATTTGGTTCTGTGCGATATAGAATGTTCAAGGCTAACTATAATCATTTTTGTCCAATTTGTTTTAAAGAGGGCTCAGCAGCTCCAGGAATGGTATAATGGCGAATGATGTTTACATATCAATACAGATCTACACATATGAGTGTATTTGAAGAAAAGCAAATTCATATTGAATTTAAAGGCATATAAATTGGATTTCTTTTCCATTCATGGACATCTACTTGTATGAAGAATAAAAATTATATTTTGAACACATCCAAAACCTTTTTTCTTACTGAATGTCAATACTCTTTTCTAACAATGTCTTAGAATTTTGTAGTATATCTATTCCTCCCCTAGATAAGATCTCTAGCACACTTACTCTCTTCCACCCTGTTACTATCCTAGAATACTTTTGTATTTTAATTTTAGATTATTTCCTTTTAAAATTATGCATAAATAATTATTTAAATTTAGCTTACTACTTTTTGGACACTACTGTTGGACACCACCACATCTTTTTTTCTCTAGATTGATTTTTTTTGTTTTACTGGAATTGATCATTTAATAATTCGTAGATTGTATCTGAAGATATTAAACTAGCCTGTCTGCATGACTGAAAATGTATATTTATTCTCACTTAATTGCTAATTAGACTTGACATAGAGTTCTATGTTTAAGTAATTTTATCTTAGATCTTTGAAAATACTATTCTATTGACTTTTCTGATATTGCTAAAAAGAATTGTGATATCAGTATAATTTTCATACCACTGTAGATGACCCTTTATCATCCCTTCGTCCTCTTTCTTTCTGTTTGGAAGATTTTGGAATTTTTATCCTTAGGGTTTGATATTACTCTAGGATGCCATATTATTAATGCTTTGCCTCATCTGCCTCTCCTGTACCTCTGCTTTTGTCTGAAATCTGAATCTACCTTTAGCTAAGGGAAATTTTCTTCTTTTATTTCTGTGATTACTTTTTCCACTCAGTTCTGTCTGTTTTATTCTTTCATTGAGTAGCTACTAGAACTTCTAGATCTATCCTCCTTTTCTCTTACTTTATATTTCCTCATTTTGCAGGGGATTCTGAATAATCTTTTGTGTTTGTCTTCTAGTTCAATAATTTGATCTTTAGCTATGTCCTTTAATTTTTTTTTTTTTTTCCTGAGGGTCTCGCTCTTTCACCCAGGCTGGAATGCAGTGATGGAATCTTGGCTCACTGCAACCTCTGCTTCCTGGGTTCAAGCGATTCTCCCACCTCAGCCTCCAGAGTAGCTGGGATTACAGGTGCATGCCACCATGCCTGGCCAATTTTTGTATTTTTAGTACAGGCGGGATCTCACCATGTTGGCCAGGCTGGTCTCAAAGGTCCTTTAATTTTTCAGTTTCTTTTTTAAGGCTTTGTATTGTCATTATTTTGTTAGTCACGTTTTTAATTTTGTAGCAGTCTTTTCCATAATTGTTTTTTTTTTTTGTCAGTGTGCTATCTTTTCAAATCTCGCTGAGAATTACAATTATATTTAACATTTTCCTCTGTTTCTTTTACTCTGCTGAGTGTTATTTCTTCAATATGTTAAGTTTGGTGACTTTCTTGCTAATTTTTCGTCAAGTGTTTGGTGATTTTTGGTTGTTTGTTGTTGGTTGAATAGTTGAGAGCCTAGACGGAACAGTCTTGGTGGCTGGAGAGTATTTATTTCATCAGCCCAAATGAGAATCCCTTTTTACTTCTTGGGCTATGTAGATTCTCATTACAGAAGCCTTCATCCAATAACGGCAGGGCAAAAGAAGTGGGTGTGGCTGGGCAGGGTATTCCTGGTTGCAGAAGTTTTTCACTTGGGTTTGGGACTACCTTTCCATAAATTGGCTGCCACCTTGTTCTGTTTCTCTAATCCGGGACTCTCCACAGTCAGAAATCACATTTGGTCACGCCTGTAATCCCAGCACTTTGGGAGGCCGAGGCGAGCGGATCACGAGGTCAGGAGATCGAGACCACAGTGAAACCCCGTCTCTACTAAAAATACAAAAAACTAACCGGGCGGGGTGGTGGTTGCCTGTAGTCCCAGCTACTCGAGAGGCTGAGGCAGGAGAATGGCGTGAACCTGGGAGGCGGCGCTTACACTGAGCCGACATCCCGCCACTGCACCCCAGCCTGGGCGACAGAGCGAGACTCTGTCTCAAAAAATAAAAATAAAAATAAAAAAGAAATCACATTTGGGAAAATGTACTCCTGCTTTTGTTATTTATTGACCATGAGCTTTGAGTTTCTCTGAGCCTCTATAGCAGACTCACACTTTATTGTTTTAGCTGCAGTTTTCTCCAATCTGATTTTGCCTTTAAACTAATCACATCTCCTCTGATTTGTGTTTGTTTATAGAACTTCTTCAAAATTTTTGGTCTGCAGTGGTATTATTTTCCTGCACTATCATTCTTTCTTCTTTTTAGAAATATATTTTATATGGAATTTGAGGGGAAAGGAAAGAGGTAAATGTGTCCTCATTTGCCATCCATTCTTTTTTAAAGTAAAATGTAAAAATACAGATTTTGAAATTAAGAGAACTAAGAGATGATGAAACCATTTCAATGGAGACTTATCAACATGTTTTAAAGGGAGGAAAATGTGCTGAATATTGCTGGTGTTTAATGAATTTACAGAGGACATTTATTTAGCATTAGCCTCTGTCACCAATTTATTATTTTTCCCTGTGGAAACTACTGACTTTGGAGAAATTCCTTGGGTAATGTTTATTGTTAGTCATCCTGTTTAAGAACACCTTGCTTAAGGTGATCTTTTTATTTCATGGTAGCAAATGGATTGTTTTGACATATTCAATATTCACCCATTTAAAGTAGGCATGTTATTTTCAAAAGTACCATGGCATGTCAGTATCTTGTAAATTCTAACTTACCAATATTAAAGAAGTAAACCCTCACGTACTTTAATGGAGATTACAAAAGAATTTCACTGTCTTGTTCTATGCAAGATTTAGTAAAAAGAGCAAATTAAGTGTTATAGTAATGGTCCTGCAAAGCAGTAGCTCATCTCTACAAGAAAATTAACGGTCTTCTAAAATGGCCAGAGATTTGTTTATAACTTCATTTTAATTAATTACATTTTTGGAAAATGAGTTGAATTTAAGATTAGACCCCAGGCTTGAATTTGTCATATTTTTTATAATGGTATTTTGAAACAAAGTTTGCTAATAGGTGTTTAAAAGAGAGTAAGAAAATATTTTCATTTACATAGTTAGGGTTTATTTGTGGAATAAGTATTGTATCTTTGTCATTATTCAAAAATAGAAAAAAGTTGTGAGGCAACATGTTCTCTTTGTGAATGTTGAAAATCACTAACAAATCTGTGCGATTGGTTTTGTATACCTTGTGAAGACTTGCCAGATTTTATTTTATTTTTCTCTTTTACTTTTTTCTAGTAAAGCCAAGTCCTACTTGAGAGACATCAGTAGCCTATGGAAATTTGTTGCTTTTCTTTGAAAAGTGCACCTGCATCCAAAACTGAGTAAAAACATATTTCACAAAGAAAACTAACTAATTAAATGTCTCAGTACTACCTCATTTGCCAATATAACTAGTTTTGGTTAAAAAGAAGTTAATTATAATGTTCACAACTGTTTATTGAACAGAAAAACTGGATGCAATCAGAAATCATAGGTGTACTCATGGAGATGAAAATTGTAGATGTGACCATTGCTGTTTCCTTTTAAGGTTTCCTAATCTTGCCTAACGTAATCACTGAGTTTTATGGGTATTAGAGGATTTTCTTGTTCCAGGTGGTGGTGATCCTCCTTATTTTATATTTATTTTTTGGTAAGGCTATGAGTAATGTAGATGTATATTCTTACCATAACTTAGTAAAACTCTTTTATCAAATTGGTCAGTGCAGCCTGCAGCTGGGGACTTCTGAAAACATGTTACCATGACTAGAAATTTTTATTTCAGTGCACTTATTTGACATCTTTCTGGTTATTATTGACCAAAACACCTGACTCCTGCCTCTTCTTTCTTTTTATCCATTTTGTTGTCCTTATTTTGCATATTTTTGCATATGCACAGATTTCTGACTTCTTCATTCCTATGAACAACCAGAATAACTTTTAGTGGTCTAACTTGTATCTTCACTTATCAACTTAAACTGTTCTTTTTGAAATCTTACCAGTGGGTTCAGTGCTCCTGTCTCTGTTCTCTGTCTTCTGGATCTCTCTTCAACCTTTGGTTCCACTGGCTAGCCATTCTTAACTGTTTCGGTTTCAGAAATATTTTTTCCCTTTAGTTTTATAATAATAATTAGCTGATTTTTCTTGAGCACTTACTTTGTATCTTTGACTATTCTAAGCACTTTACATGTCATATGATCTTTAACACAATCCTTAGAGATAAGTTTGTATTATTTTTTCCACTTTCAGGTAAAGAAAGTAAGGCACAGAGAAGTTAATTACTTTGTTTGAGGCCACACTAGTAAGTGGTAGAATCAAGATTCAGACACAGGCAGTCTGACAAAAGAGCTGGTACTTTTCCTCTTTAGATGCTATACTATTCTGATCAGTGTCTCCTCTCATCTTTTTCTGTTTGGATCTAGTTTTGTATATTTTCATTTGCCCTACACTTACCTGTTAGGTGAAAATTTCTACATCCCTCAAAACTGCTGAAGTATCAGTTAATAATATAGTTTTCAACAGAATAGAAGTTTAATACATGTTGTATACCAATTTCTTCGTGTTGCCTTTTGAAATTAACTTTAAAGAGAACAGTCATTAACGGCTCAAAGTTAGACCTGAGAGGATTTACAGGTGATGCATATATGTGTTTTTGTTTTATCCATAATTCTTCAGTTTCTTAATTACCAATACTATACCAAGACAAATGCCTGCATTTCATCATTAGCAATTAAAATATGATTTTCTTAGAGTTGAAGATTGAATTTAGGGCCAGTTTTTTCAAGTATGTTAATTATGTTTAAATGTGTAAGTCTACTCATTATAAAAGTGAATTATTTTTTAAGTGTTGGTTATGAAGTCTATGTATTCCCAAGTCTTTTCAGTCTGAAGTGAGCTGCAGATACAATGCCTAAGCATTTTGTCCTTTATATTTTGTACCAGCAAAATGAAAATCATTTTTTATAGCCTCATTACTCATTCCCAAAATGATTTGAGGTACCACTTAGGCCCATTTGCACAATATCTGGCAATATTTCTATGTCAAATATGTTACAATCTGGCATTTAAAATGGCCATTGTAAGTATTATCAGGCACTATTGTTCCTTTTTAAAAAAATAGTATAAAATTTGAAAACAGTGCTTTGGAAATTATGTCTTTAGTGGCTGTAATATAAATGGTTAACCTTACAAAGGAAAAACATAAAATTGTTTGAAATTGGTTTATATTGGTTGTCATGCTAAACATTTTTTTAATAGTTTGCTTATTTGGTTTGATATTGGTTGTCATGATTTAAAATGCTATGGTTGTGTAGAAGTTCTTCACGAATATATAAGCAGTTTTTACTTAAACATACATGTATTTTAGAAAATGAATAGTTTATATTTTTGCTGTTGGAGGACTTTTTAAAAACATCTTTGAAACACTAAGATACATCTGAATTGGAGCTGAGGACTAAGCTCTGATTTTTTATCTTGCCCAAATTCCTACGTAAGGGATCTAGAGAGTCATGCCCTACAAACCATAAATTCTCATCAGATGGGTTTTATTTGACCCTATGTATCGTGACTTACTTTTCAACCGGAATCTGGCATAACATTACGAGACAAGGAAAAACTATTTAACCCCAAAATATATTTCATTGCCATACCTTGAAATTGCCCTGCAAAGTGTCTTGTGGGAAAAATCCACATCTTATAGAGAATCCCCTTTCCCTTTTGTTTTCCTTCCTTTCTTTCCAGATCCAGGAGATAATCAACTAAGAGCCAGGCACCCATTTAGGTCCGATAAGAAACATTTTACAACCTGCTTTCTCTCTCTGAAGTCTGCTGTCTGAGAGATTCCTCTGCACAATAAAACTTGGTCTCCACAATCGTTTACCTTAACCTGAACATTCCTTTCCTTTGATCCCAGGTCTTCAGATAAACTCGACCAATTGTCAACTAGAAAATGTTTAAATTTATCTATAGCCTGGAAGCTCCCCCCACCGCCGCCAACTTTGTGTTCTCCTGCCTTTCTGAACCAAACCAGTGTATTTCTTAAATGTATTTGATTGATATTTCATGCCGCCCTAAAAATATATAAAACCAAAATGTACCCCGACCACCTTGGGCACATGTTCTCAGGACCTCCTGAGGGCTGTGTCACAAGCCACAATTGCTCATATTTGGCTCGGAATAAATCTCTTCAAATATTTTACAGAGTTTGACTCTTTTTGTCAACAGAGCAAACCGTACTTCCTGAAAAGATAAAGAGTTAGAGAGCTAGACTTTATTCAGAGTGTGAACCTATATACCTATTATGTAAAATGCAAGACCTTTAGAGCCTTTAACTAAAGGAGTGGCCCCTAAATCAAGTCAGACTCTTCTGTTTCCCAACTACCTTTTGCTGTATAGGATCCACCTGGCTCTGCTTTCCCAGGTGTACATTCTTCTTAGAGGAATTTTAGTGATTAAAGTACAGGCCTTGGTGCTGGGGGAAGAAAGAGGGTTTTCTTCTGCAGGTTCGTTAAAGTGTAATTCAGGTCAAATTTTGAATATAGGTATGAAGGCATAGAAGTGTTTAATATTTTAGTTTATTCCCTTTAGTAGTTACAAAAATTACTGCTTAGTGAAAGCTTAGCATCAGGATGTCCCTTCGCCAAAATCTAGGTCTGTGATTTGACAATTCATTTCACAGCACCTGACATTAGTGTTACATTCACCGTAGCACTTAGCATGCAAAGATTATATTTTCTACAACTCTCAATCTCCTCTGTTATCAGATGATACGAGAGCATTAACTACAAAGTCATGTAAAGGTCAAGTCAAGGCTTAATTTGAAAACAGAAGCCTGAGACCCATCCGTTTACATAACAGACACAGCATTGTGGTCTCTTGTATGACTGTTAGGTCTGAGCACTGCCCCATATTGCTAATTTCTCACATGTTTTTCTTAACATTTTTTTTCTTTAGGAGCTTGATGGAGAGATATACCATTTCTGTCAGATTTTGCAAAATGTCTTGAGCTCCTTGAAAAATAGGTGTCATGTAAATGCAAAGTATGGTCAGTTCTTTTAGCCTAAGACATTATTTGATTTTTATAGCAAGTCCATTCCATGTAAATGACATGCAGTCATATAGCTTACCATGAATACGTTCATGTCCTAAAAATCTCAGATACTGCCTATATTCAGAGTAGCTAACATTTCATTTTGTTTTCATGTGTTCTTTAAAAAGAGTAGGGAAAAGGTTTTTTATATTATTATGGCTTAATCTCTGGATTTGGTCACCAGTGAAATGTATTTCATAGCCTCATTCTATTACAGACATTTTGTCTGCTTCACAAAATAACACAATTTTGCATTATTGGTGGTCTGTGTTCAAGAGACATTACATCTAAAGAGAGCTAGAAATTGCAATTTAATACTAAGCAATGTGATGTGGGAAAGGAGGCCAACTCTCCACGTGCTCTTTCTGCTAGAGCATAATATTCTGCATATTGACTTTTTTTTTCACTATCCCCAAAAGTCAGGATTTTTCATTAAGTTCTGATAATACTGTTGAAATTGACCTTGATTATTCATGTAAAGGTCCTCTCAGACAACTTTTAGGTATGAGAATAGCTTTCAGAATGCTAATCATATTTAGGTTATATTTAAGCAGTGATGTTACACACTTCCCAAAAAGTAATTTATTGGGACATTTACATAACTCTATGTACTTAAATTTATCTACTTACTGCTTAAAACATTTCCTATGAGAGTTTTTGTTTTCCTTACTCAGCACTTTCCATATGGCTTTATTTTCTACTTAGTTTGAAAACTTAAAAAAAAATTCAAGTTAATCAGCATTTATTAAACATCTATTGTATTCAAGGCCCTGGGCCACGTACATGTGGAACATAAAAAATGATGATGATGACAGTGATTGCAAACACTTCCAATAAGTCCTCATAACGCTGTCAAGTAGGTGCTGTTATTATGCCG
Organism: Nomascus leucogenys; assembly: GCF_006542625.1. Taxonomy (NCBI): domain Eukaryota; kingdom Metazoa; phylum Chordata; class Mammalia; order Primates; family Hylobatidae; genus Nomascus; species Nomascus leucogenys. The sequence goes on from NC_044382.1 coordinate 124,236,923, forward strand.
TATTACAAATGAAGCAGATGAGCCATAGAATATTTCATAATTTGCTCGAGGTCACACAGCCAGTGATTTGGGAAGACTGGCTTAACACATGCAGTTTGACACGAGAGATCACACTCTTAACCACTGTGCTATACTAAAGTGAAGACAAGATCCTTCCCTTAAGAGGCTTTCATCCTACTAGAAAAGTGGTAATACAAATTCAGGGAAAAAAAAAAAAAAAAAAACCAACAGTAAATCAGTATGTGTTAGGTGCTACATTACTGGCTGAAATATGGAAGATACTGGTGCTCAGAAAGAGATGCATTCCTTTTGGGAGGAGGCGAAGGCCTCCTGGAAGAAGTGTTTTAGCTGACCCTTAAAGAAGGGGCAGGATTTTGTCAAGTGAAATTAATTAGAGGAAGACCTTCTCCTTAAGGGGACAATGAGAACAAAGGCATTGTTTTCAGGAAAATGCAGTGCCCAAAGTTAATTTGACTGTATGAAAAAGAAAAATATTCATACCTATTCAGACCTTTGAATGTAATGCATGTTTTCATTTAAAATTAGAAATTTATACAATTTTTGAGGTATTATGGATCCAAATTATAGATTTTTTAAAGGTTAAGCTGTTATATTTTTCTTTTTAACTAAAGGGGTATATTTGAATGGAAAGGAGTTACCCAAACTGCAGTCCGGCAACGATGCTAAGGAATAACATTTATTTCATATGAAAATGTTATAAAATATTTTATGGATATTATTTTTTACATCTAATCTTAACATTATCTGTAAGCTAAACTAATAGATCTGAGTTGATGCAGCAGTAGTAAACCTACTTTCTACAGGAACTACTTCTATTACACTCTTTAAATCTCTTTCCATAACCTGTCAATATTTAAAATACAACAAAAGATAGTTGCACTGAGAATAAAAATTTGTTTTTACAGAGAATTTTAGAACATTATCTCTGATGAACGTCGATGCAAAAATCCTCAATAAAATACTGGCAAACCGTATCCAGCAGCACATCAAAAAGCTTAACCACCATGATCAAGTGGGCTTCATCCCTGGGATGCAAGGCTGGTTCAACATACGCAAATCAATGAACGTAATCCATCATATAAACAAAACCAAAGACAAAAACCACATGGTTATCTCAATAGATGCAGAAAAGGCCTTTGACAAAATTCAACAGCGCTTCATGCTAAACGCTCTCAATAAATTAGGTATTGATGGGATGTATCTCAAAATAATAAGAGCTGTTTATGACAAACCCACAGCCAGTATCATACTGAATGGGCAAAAACTGGAAGCATTCCCTCTGAAAACTGGCGCAAGACAAGGATGCCCTCTCTCACCACTCCTATTCAACATAGTGTTGGAAGTTCTGGCCACGGTAAGCAGGCAGGAGAAAGAAATAAAGGGTGTTCAATTAGGAAAAGAGGAAGTCAAATTGTCCCTGTTTGCAGATGACACGATTGTATATTTAGAAAACATCATCGTCTCAGCCCAAAATCTCCTTAAGCTGATAAGCAACTTCAGCAAAGTCTCAGGATACAAAATCAATGTGCAGAAATCACAAGCATTCCTATACGCCAATAACAGACAAACAGAGAGCCAAATCATGAGTGAACTCCCATTCACAATTGCTTCAAAGAGAATAAAATACCTAGGAATCCAACTTATAAGGGATGTGAAGGACCTCTTCAAGGAGAACTACAAACCACTGCTCAATGGAATGAAAGAGGAAACAAAGAAATGGAAGAACATTCCGTGTTCGTGGATAGGAAGAATCAATATCATGAAAATGGCCATACTGCCCAAGGTAATTTATAGATTCAATGCTATCCCCATCAAGCTACTAATGACTTTCTTCACAGAATTGGAAAAAACTACTTTAAAGTTCATATGGAACCACAAAAGAGCCTGCATCGCGAAGACAATCCTAAGCCAAAAGAACAAAGCTAGAGGTATCATGTTACCTGACTTCAAACTATACTACAAGGCTACAGTAACCAAAACAGCATGGTACTGGTACCAAAACAGAGATGCAGACCAATGGAATGGAACAGAGTCCTCAGAAATAATACCACACATCTACAACCATCTGATCTTTGACAAACCTGACAAAAACAAGAAATGGGGAAAGGATTCCCTATTCTATAAATGGTGCTGGGAAGACTGGCTAGCCATATGTAGAAAGTTGAAACTGGATCCCTTCCTTACACCTTATACAAAAATTAATTCAACATGGATTAAAGACTTAAATGTTAGACCTAAAACCATAAAAACCCTAGAAGAAAACCTAGGCAATACCATTCAGGACATAGGCATGGGCAAGGGCTTCATGTTTGAAACACCAAAAGCAATGGCAACAAAAGCCAAAATTGACAAATGGGATCTAATTAAACTAAAGAGCTTCTGCACAGCAAAAGAAACTACCATTAGAGTGAACAGGCAGCCTACAGAGTGGGAGAAAATGTTTGCAATCTACCCATCTGACAAAGGGCTAATATCCAGAATCTACAAAGAACTTAAACAAATTTACAAGAAAAAATCAAACAACCCCATCAAAAAGTGGGTGAAGGATATGAACAGAGACGTCTCAAAAGAAGACATTTTTGTAGCCAACAGACACATGAAAAAATGCTCATCATCACTGGCCATCAGAGAACTGCAAATCAAAACCACAATGAGATACCACCTCACACCAGTTAGAATGGCCATCATTAAAAAGTCAGGAAACAACAGGTGCTGGAGAGGATGTGGAGAAATAGGAACACTTTTACACTGTTGGTGAGACTGTAAACTAGTTCAACCATTGTGGAAGACAGTGTGGCGATTCCTCAGGGATCTAGAACTAGAAATACCATTTGACCCAGCCATCCCATTACTGGGTATATACCCAAAGGAATATAAATCATGCTACTATAAAGACACATGCACACGTATGTTTATTGCGGCACTATTCACAATAGCAAAGACTTTGAACCAACTCAAATGTCTGTCAGTGATAGACTGGATTAAGAAAATGTAGCACACATACACCATGGAATACTGTGCAGCCGTAAAAAAGGATGAGTTCATGTTCTTTGTAGGGACATGGATGAAGTTGGAATCCATCATTCTCAGGAAACTATCACAAGGACAGAAAACCAAACACTGCATATTCTCACTCATAGGTGGGAATTGAACAATGAGAACACTTGAACACAGAGAGGGGAACATCACAAACTGGGGCCTGTTGTGGGGTGGGGGGAAGGGGGAGGGATAGCATTAGGGAATATACCTAATGTAAATGATGAGTTAATGGGTGCAGCACAGCAACATGGCACATGTATACATATGTAACAAACCTGCATGTTGTGCACATGTACCCTAGAGCTTAAAGTATAATAATAAAAATTTAAAACGATAAAAATGCTTAAACAGAAAAAAAAATTTTTTTACTATCATGTGAATTTTTCCCATGTTTGTCTATTAAAAACTGACATAAAACCTGTACAAAAAGTAGTCTTTATTATACATTTTATTTCAAAGTACTGAAATAGTGTTTTATGATCATAGTATTTCTAGAGGGAAGATTTTCTCCCAAGCCTTTTTTTTTTTTAATTTATTTATTTATTTATTTATTTATTTTTTGTTATACTTTAGGGTTTTAGGGTACATGTGCACAATGTGCAGGTTTGTTACATATGTATCCATGTGCCATGTTAATTTCCTGCACCCATTAACTCGTCATTTAGCATTAGATGTATCTCCTAATGCTGTCCCCCCCCCCCCCCCCCTCCCAAGCCTTTAAGGGGAAAGCTAATCCACTTGGAGAAATTTTGGGCCACCCACCGAACCTGTGATTTCCTGCCCCAATTTATGAACCAAGTCATAATGAGATCGTTAAATGGTGTGATTTCTCCTTTTGACTTTCACATTTTACTTTATAGGTTTTATTGACTTTTAGATTTCAGGTATTAATATAAAAAAATCTTAAGCAGTTCAAGTTAGAAAAATTGGATTAGTCCAAGCCATATTTTTACCTGGTGTTTTTTTTTCAGGCATTTTAATGTTACTTTTTATTACATTTGTATAATTATATGTTTTAAATTGTATGGTTTTCCCTTATCTTTTTAAAAAAATACCATACTGATTCATCTGAAATATTTTAGCCTCTTCTTAAGTTTCCCTTTCCCCCCAACTTTTCCATAAGTGCACAAAAGAAAGCATTGATTTTGCCAATTATTTTGGTTGCTGAGGTTGTAAGCCATCTTGGTTTGCATACATATAGGTTATTAAAACACCCTTCCTAGTCTGACTTGCTAGTCTTAGTTCTCTACCTTTTGTTAGAGGAATAAGAGATGAGGATGAGAGAATTAATATATATTTTTTACCCCATTCTGCGTATTTTAATCCGATCTCCAGAAACCAGGTTAATTTCACCTCTGTCACAAATTTGAAAGGAAGGGAAAAGATGTATTAATTGCCATTTTTATTGTTATTTTCTGACTTTCAAGCCTTCTAATCTAAGGTTAGTAAATGGATAGCATTTTTAAAAATTATTATTCTTATCTTGACGTAATGAATTATGTTTTTATGTTTTTCATTATTTTGTCCATTGTTTCTTATTTCCTACTTTACATTTTTATTTACAGCAAGGTTTTATCCTTTTACTAAAGGGAAGGAGATGGGATGAATGGCAGACTTTAACTGGATGCTTTATTTAGGCTTTTCAAAAGCAAAAAAGTTTATACATTGTTATTTCTGGGTGTTGGGTTACGGGGTATTTGGTATATTCATTTATTAGTTCCTGTTATTTGAACACTTTAAATATTTCATAACTGAAAAAGAAAGAATTAGAGTGGGACCAGTTTATAGAAAGCTTTAACTTCTAGGCAAAAAGGTAGAACTTTACAGTTGGTTAGGGAGAAGATACTGATTGTCTTTTGTAGAGAGTGGCATTTCGAAAAACTGAATTTGGCATCTGTATTTAGAATGGTCTAGAGAATGGAGATACTGATGAAAAGGAATTTTAGCAAATTCAGCATTCTGGTTTCTGAAAAATGAGTGCTTAGATTAGGTTGTGGCATGGGGACTAGAAAGAAAAGGGATGCTGCTGCTTTGTCTGGGAAGAAGTGAGGAGTGCCTCCGCCCGGCCGCCCCGTCTGGGAAGTGAGCAGCGCCTCCGCCCGGCCGCCCCGTCTGGGAAGTGAGGAGCGCCTCCGCCCGGCCGCCCCGTCTGGGAAGTGAGGAGCGCCTCTGCCCGGCCCCTTCTGGATTGAGGAGCGCCTCTGCCGGCCGCCCGACTGGGAAGTGAGGAGCGCCTCTGCCGGCCACCCATGGTCTGGGATGTGAGGAGCGCCTCTGCCCGGCCGCCCCGTCCGGGAAGTGAGGAGCCCCTCTGCCCGGCCGCCACCCAGTCTAGGAAGTGAGGAGCGTCTCTGCCCGGCTGCCCCATCTGGGAACAAGTGAGGAGCGCCTCTACCCGGCTGCCCCATCTGGGAAGTGAGGAGCGCCTCCGCCCGGCCACCCCGTCTGGGAAGTGAGGAGCGCCTCCGCCTGGCCGCCGCGTCTGGGAGGTGAGGGGCGCCTCTGCCCGGCCACCCATCGTCTCGGATGTGAGGAGTGCCTCTGCCCGGCTGCCCCGTCCGGGAAGTGAGGAGCCCCTGTGCCCGGCCGCCCATCTGGGAAGTGAGGAGCCTCTGCCCGGCCGCCCATCTGGAAGAAGTGAGGAGCGCCTCTGCCCGGCCGCCCCGTCTGGGAAGTGAGGAGCACCTCTGCGTGGCCGCCCCGTCTGGGAAGTGAGGAGCGCCTCCGCCCGGCCGCCCCGTCTGGGAAGTGAGGAGCGCCTCCGCCCGGCCGCCCCGTCTGGGAAGTGAGGAGCGCCTCGCCGGCCGCCCCGTCTGGGAAGTGAGGAGCGCCTCTGCGTGGCCGCCCCTTCTGGGAAGTGAGGAGCACCTCTACCTGGCTGCCCCGTCTCGAATGTGGGGAGCGCCTCTGCCCGGCCGCCGGGTCTGGGAGGTCTACCACAGAGGCCAGAAGCAATGTGGGGGCTGGACGTGGTGGCTCACGTCTGTAGTCCCAGTACTCTGGGAGGCGGAGGCGGGTTGATCACTTGAGGCTAGGAGTTCGAGACCAGCCTGGCCAACATGGTGAAACATACGAAAAATACAACAGACAAACCAACTAACCAACCAAGTGACAACAAAACAGGTCTACCCTGGAGTCATACTCTAATTTTTTCTATTTTCCTCCCTTTCTGATCCTTTATCCCACTTTCTTTTTCTTCCTCTTCCTTCTCCTTCTTCTTTGTCAAATAAAGGATTGAGTTATTATCATTGATCCATACAAAGTCCCTCTCTCATTTATTTTCTTTAATTCCCACTCCCCATTTCTATTCCCCGTCTTCCCATGTGCAACCTTCCTAATATGTTTGATATACATCTTTTTGTTTGTATGTACTTTTAGAAAATGTTTATTGTTTTGTGTGCAAAAAAAAATTAATAATAAAATAAAATAAAAAGAAAGTAAAAATTACTTATAACCACTTTGGGATTACACAGATTTAACCTGTTCCCATGTTGTATTCAGTCATCTATGAAATATGAGGGTACTTCAAAAAGGTCAAGGAAAAATTGAATTAAAATATAAAAATAAAAGATACAAATTTTATTTCTCAACATAGGCACCATTAAGGTCAAGACACTTTTGTAAGCGATAATACCAGCCATTTAGTCCATCCCTCAGTTCTTTTGGAATTGAGGAATTTAGCCATGTCAGTGCAGTCTTTTTGTACATTACTAACTGAAGAAAAATGGGTGTTCTTTATGGATATTTTTAAGATCAGGAAATAAAAAGTCAGAGGAGGCAAATCAGGTCTGTAAGGTGGATGCTTAATGACTTCCTACTGAAACTCTTGTAAAATTGCTCTGTGTGATTAGAGGAATGAGCAGGAACTGTGTTGTAGTGGAGGAGGACTCTAGTGAAGCTTTCTTAGGTGTTTTTCTGCCAAAGTTTTGGCTAATGCTCTCAAAACGCTTTCATAATAAGCAGATGTTATCATTCTTTGGCCTCCCAGAAAGTCAGTAGGCAAAGTGACTTGAACATCCCAGGACACTGTTGCCATAACCTTTGCTTGTGACTGGACCACTTTCATCTCTTGGTAGCCATTGTTCTGACTGTGCTTTGTCTTCAGGATCATACCGGTAATGCCATATTACATATCCTGTTACCATTCTTGGAAGAAATGCTTCAGAGTCATTATCCTACTCATTTAAATTTTCATTGAAAGATCTGTTCTTGTCTGCAGTTGATCTGGGTGTTGTAAGAGTTTTGGCATCCATCTAGTGGACAGTTTGCTGAACTTATTTTTCAATCACAATTGTGTAAGCTGAACCAATTGAGATGTCTGTGGTGTTGGCACTGGTTTCTGCTCTTAATTTCGGTTCTCTTAGGGCAGGAACAAGATTATTTTTTTCCTCTCAAATGGTTGTGGATGGTCTGTCATTGTGGGCTTCATCTTCAACATTGTCTCATCCCTTCTTAAAACAAGTTATCCATTTGGAAACTGCCGATTTCTTTTGGGCGTTGTCTCCATCAAGTCTTTATAAAACATCAATGATTTCACCACATTTCACCCACGATTCATCATAAATGTGATGTTTGTTCTTGCTTCACTTTTAGAAGAATTCATTTTGCTCTGATAGGGGCTATTTTTAAATGGATGTCCTATCCTTAGTGCCTCAAACTAGATCCTGTTCAGACATACTGTGAAAAGTTAGTATATTTTGGTGCAAAAGAATTTTGAAATGCATGCGTAGTTTTTTCATAATATGTGTTTTCTATGAGCTTTTTGAAGAACCCTCCTTGTAATCTATCTTAATTCCCTATTCCATTAAATCTAAGATTTTGAACCAGCCATATGTGACCTGTAATCAAAAAGTGATGTTTGATAGAGGCTCTCACCATTCTGTCATTTTTCCTCATCCAAGATAGAAGATGTCTTTGAAACCTTTGTATATTTTCCAGCCCTATAAAAGAATTCTATAAAACAATTTCAAGTTCAAAATTATTTATTGAGAACTTTTAAACAGGATATTTAAAAGTTTGTTTTATTAACTTGGCCTAGGTCACAAAACTCATTAATATTAATGACTAGACTACAGAGGCATGTAGCCTGTCTAATCATTAACAGATACAAAACATTAAACCAAATTGTGAAGCTTCGTTATGCTATGAGTCATTCCAGGCAAAGACCAATAGCAAGCAAAAGCTGAACAGTCCAGTTGAAATGTTTCTGATCTAAGCCTTTGACTTCTGTTTGTAGATGAACTGGAGTTTTAAAACTGACGCTCAAATTTTTTATTGACTTCATATGAATAAATGATTCATTAAAATAAAATACTTGGAATTAAAGTCATCGTTCAAAAAAGGCATTTATTATTAATAAACTATAGAAAAGAGAGAAAAGTTGAGGGTACAATTTACTTTTTTTAAAGTATCAATCTTAAAATTGGATTTATTTTCTCTTAGAGAACTTCAGATGATATCAGTCATTACTAATGTCATAAAATGTATGTAAATATGAGCTAAGTGATGTATTTTATTTACCCAAAGATATGATCTAACAGCCTCTGCAGCTGTCACCAACCTTTCCTATAAAACAGCAATATATTAGATGATAGTGAAGAGGGTCTGAAATTTCAGCCTTGAGATGAGTAGTTACGCTGTATTCAGTACAGCAGATTTTTACTTAGTTCCACTTTTCTATCAACAACAGGTCTTTCTGACTGGCAAGTCTCATGATAAACATTAGAAATATGGATGCTTATTAGGTCACTTTTGGTAAATAGAACTAATAATTTGAGACATTTGTCTACAATAGAGGTTGGCAAACTTTCTTCTGTAAAGCACCAAATAGTAAATACTTTAAATTTGCAGACTATACAGCTCTGCTGTTACAACACAAAAGTAGTCTTAGACAGTATATAAAAGAATGAGTGTAGCTGTGTTCCAATAAACCTTTATTTACAAAAACTGAAAGGTCAGATTTTTCCCAAAAGCTGAAAGCAGGTCATACTTGGCCTGCAGACTATCAGTCCCTGAGCTACATTTGCTTGATTTCCTTACTGTATACTCATTCCTCTATTCAGCTGGGCTTGGCTTTTCCCCATCACTACACCAAAATTCTTTTGCCAATATCAGTAACGTTCTCATCATTGAATTAAAATGAAAACTTACCAGTCCTTGTCTTATTTGGATTCTTGGGAGCATTTGACATTCTAATCAGTCTGTCCTTAAAATTTTTTTCTTTCTTTAGTGTCCCTGACCTACCTCTAGTTTTTAACCCACCTCTCAAGGCAGTCTCTTAATTATTGGTGTGCCTTAAGGATTTATTATTGATGTTCTTGACACATTTGCCTTAGGCAGTACTTTGTGTTACTATAGCTCTAATTTCTGACTGTTTTTCTCCCTCCTGAACACTCTTAAGTATTAATCTGTAGCCCAGATTCCTAATTTACATACTGAGTTTGTATATCTAATGGCCTACTGGTATTTTCTACATGCTTATCCAAAGATACTTTGAAGTACATGTCTTAAACTGAACTCAAAATTCCCAACCTCTGTCTCATCCCCAAGATTGCTTCCTTCAACCCCCATTCTATCTCAGTGAATGGCCCTACCATTTCAGTTGCCCAAGGCAGATACTTGTGCTTCATCTTTGATTTCTAACTCTTCATCTCACCCATTTTTTTCTTTGAAAGAATCAGAGATTTGTGGATGTACCTCCAAAATAGCTCTTAAATCTATATATTTGTTATATTCTGTTGCTTCTATGCTAGTTCAAGCCACCATCATCACAAATTTAAATTACTAGTAGACTGGTCTGCTTTTCCCTTTCATGTTCTCTTTTGCTGGTAGGAATATCCCCCACCCTGCTTTATTCCCAATAATTTATCTTTCAGGTATCAGATTAGATATCAGTTCTACTAGGAATCCTTTATTGACTCCAGAATGTAGGTGTAGTGTTTGTTCTCTGTGCCCTATACTTTGCCTGTTATGGCAAAGTATATTATTTTGTAACCTCAGTTTATTTGTCTCTATTGGACTCATAAGCTCAGGGAAAGCAAAGATTGTATGCATTGTCTTCATCATTGCTGTAACCCCAACACTCTAGCGTGTTGCTCATAAATCTATGTTGAAAACAAGTGAAATTAGTCTCAATATCCGTAAAATACACCATGTTCTGTATAAATCAAAGCACTAGAACATATCTGATGGCTTAATTTGCAGTCCAAGTAAGTATATAATTAGAAAGTTGAATAAATTAATGAAATAAAGATGTCATACTTCACAAAGTTGTTTTGTTTTATGTAGAACATCAAATCCTAAATTATAAGGCATAAACTGCTAATGGCCAGATTTGCTCTGCCATATGTTAATGAGCATACAAGTAATCACTGTGCTTATAACTAATATGTGTCCCCTATTCTTATTTAATCCTGGCTCCTTTTAGAGGGAAAGTAAAGAAATAAACTGAAAAAAATATATATATATATATTTATAGTACTACCTTTGACCTTAAGGAACACACTATGTTTTGGAAGCCTTCATTGTAAAATGATCATAAGTACTAACACAGGTATTCTTACTGTGCTGTACAGCACCAAAGCAAGCAGCAGGTGGATAGGAGGGGGAGAGGAAATCGGGCGAGGTTTTGCAGAGGAGGTAACACTTCAGAAGAATCTTAAACTATGAGTAAGACATTGTTAGAAAAATAAAAATTAATTTCAAATAAAATATATATAAGCATGTGAAGCATGATTCAGAAATATCTTCTTTTTTCTTTTTTCTTTTTTGAGATTGACTTTTGCTTTTGTCACCCAGGCTGTAGTGCAATGGCACTATCTCAACTTACTGCAACTTCCACCTCCCGGGTTCAAGCAAAATTCTCCTGCCCCAGCCTCCCAAGTAGTTGGGATTACACCTGGCTAATTTTTGTATTTTTAGTAGAGACAGGGTTTTACCATTTTGCCAGGTTGGTCTCAAACTCCTGACTTCAGGTGATCCACCCACCTTAGCCTCCCACAGTGCTGAGATTACAGGCTGAGCCACCATGCCCCGCCTTCTTAATTGTGAAAGGAAAATCAAAGTGTGTTAGTAGCATTATCATATATTATGTGTAAGCATGTTTTTGTGTCATACATGATTTTTTTAATTCTAAATTTTAAAATCTAACCTTAATTCAGTTATTTAAATTAAGATAAAAACTTGCTAAACAGAATTTATACTGATACATGCTACAACATGGATACATCTCGAAAATACTATACTAAATGAATGAAACTGGTCACAAAAGACCACATATATGATCCCATTTAAAATTGATAGGGTTTCCAGAGTAAGCAAATCTGGTAAAACAAAGTAGATTACTGGTTGCCTAGGACCTGGAGAGGGGGAGCAGGGGGTAAGACAGGAGAGTTGGTGGATAATAACTAAAGGGCATAGGGTATCTTTTTGGGATGAGGAAAATGTTCTAAAATTAATTGTGGTGATAGTTGCACAACTGTATGAACATTCTAAAAACCATTGGATTACACACTTTAAGTAGGTGAACTGTGTGGGACATGAATATTTCCATAAAGCTGTTACCAAAAAATATAAGTTAAATTCTCCAGTGTTGTTATTTTCACTAAGTTACAAATAAAACCCATGTTCCATCCTTTATTCAGGTATCATTGTATAAACTGAACTATCAGCTGTTGCTGCATTGAATTCACAGTAGTACACAATAGACATATTTCAAACATAAAATGAAAACCTTATTTATTAGCTCCAGATATACTAAGGATTATAGAAATATATCAACTCATTTAAACCATGTACTTTTTAGAATATGCATCATTTGTTCACTTGATTCCAAGAAGATTTTGTGAATCATAATCAGGTAATTAGGTTAGCAGAGAACTAATGTGCATGGAAAAATGAACTCCAGTTTTTATCAGTCATATGTATTTGGAAGAGCATCATTAGAGGTTTAAATTTTCTTCTGGATAGTTACTGCCTTAAATTAACCACATATCCTATCAAATTAGTTATTGTACCTGCCTGTCTTTAGGAATTTGGTTCCACAAGTGTTGGAGGTAAAATAGGATGTTTCCTATTATTATGCTACAGTTTACAATGGATTTTCAGTTGCCTGTTGTATGATAAACTCAGTCCTCTTCATAACTTGAAGTAAATGCTGAACTTGCCCTTTTTAATTTGTTGAAACAGAGCTTCCATTCACTGATAAGAAGTGTAAATTTAACTAAATTGTCAAATTAATACTCATTTAGGTGCGCACATTGGTTCTCTTTTCCTTGAAGACTTATGTGACAGCACAAGATAGAGAAAAATTAATCCTGCACATGTTTTCAATTACCTTTTTCTTACTCTGTGAATTACATTAGGTTATTTAATTTAGGATGCCAAATACATAGTAGCTCTTGAAAGTACACATGCATCATTTAAATTTCTGTCTATGAATCTAATGCAGTCATTTTATAAAGAAAAGAGAAACCTAAATTTGAATGTTGAGATCATAATCTTTAAAACTGCACACTAGAAACAATAGAATTTCAATTTATTATTTATAATTTACCCAGAATCCCTCAGCCAAGATATTAACACATGTCTTGAAAAGTTAAATAATGTACCTATTACAAATGATGTTTCAGTAATCAGATATGTACTTATCCTTAGAATAAATTATAAATACTTAGAAAAATATATCATTACCTATAGTATTTAGTACAGAAAAAGCTGCATTGTTTTTAGCTGTCAATGCTGTTTTCAACCTAGTTTCTCACTGTTTAAAAAGCTTCAAATAATCATATTCAAAACCTCTTATCTTGCTGATTATATTCAGCAACCATAGCTAAATATTGCAATGCCAAAGCTGAAAATCATAATGGCATATCAGCACACACATAATAAATTATGGTTAAGGAATACTATACAAGGTGTGTTTTGATTGGCTCCAAGTTTGTGATCTGCTCATGCATAGCACATTATATTTTTAAGAGGAAGGAAAATATGGTGATGATATGACTGCCAAGCATATTGCTTTACACTGGAGCAAAGTAGTATTTTAGCCAGTTTCAAAATATAATATATAGACAACAAGTCAAGTGACCTAATAACCAAAATGAATATATCTAATTAAACATTTCATGAAAATATTTCATGCACACTCTTATACAATTTTTATAGTGAATAAAGGTTTCTGGTCAAAGATAGTTTGTTATGTTGACAACTAAAACTGTTGTATTTTTTAGCTAAACATGTATAAAACACAGAAATATTTGCCTTAACCAGCTTGAGGTGGGGACCTTCAAGTGTGAGGTGCTACCTTTTTAAGCTAACTACAGAATAAATACTTAGAGTTTAATTACTGTACTATTTAGCCCATATATTTTTTGAGTAAACAAGACTTATAAGACCTGAAAGTCTACTATCATTGGGGTCAAATACTGCAATATATTTAGAAAATACTGAAATCATTTAGACAAAATCCGCTTTTTCTGATCCAATATTTTTTTCCTTCAGGGGAAAAATGACGTGATGTCAAGTGAACTATACTAAAAGATCTAGCTAAATGAAATCACTGGTGTATGCATGTGTGCACCAGGATGTGCATGCATGCAATTGGAAGCACTGTTGGGAGAACACAAGAGACAATATGAAAAAAGACCCAGAGAGAAGTATGTAAAACCCTACTGGTACTTCCATACTGCCTGGACATGCAGTGCATTAAGAGGATATTGAGAGATGAGTCGGTAGGAATCATGGGCCAGAGTTTGGAGGTCTCGAACGCTATGCTAACAAGTTTAGAATTTTTGCTGCTTACATTCTTAAATAGGTAATCATTTTGTTAAACTGTACTTTTCAAAAATTAAAAGTTATTTGATTGATTTAAAACTGGGAAAATGCCTTTTGTGGTGTATTCCATGTATTTGTTGCAGTTGTCCTTTTGTAACTTTTATCAAACTTTGATGTAAGCTCAGGAGTTTCCGTTTGCCCAGTGCCCTTCTTAAAGAATGGGGACATTCCTGTGAGGTTTTGGAAACTGCTGGACTGCATGATATTTTAATGAAGTCTTTGGAATCACAGGGCTTGAGGTAGCAACAGAGATCAGCTGAAATTCAGGTGAAAATAATAATTATGTAGTATATTCACTGGACTAACTTTTTTTATTTGTTTGATATTAGAATTTTAACCTTAACGAAACCTAACTTTTTAAACTTGGCAATGGTATTGCATTGATGTTTGTAAAATACAGTGGCTGTGAAAATTTTTTTGGTCTATTTGGTGTAACCGATACAAAGAGATTTGATTATATTTTTTCAGACCATTTTTGAGAAATTGAAGACTTTAACCTTGCATTACCTCTTATTATTAAGACAGTGTGACACCCCATCAGCTATATTTATCAAAATACTTACCCTCAGCAAAGCTTTTAAATATTTCTGTGTAGAATGAGTTACTGAATGGAAGTAATTGTGCAAACTGATTAGGACATAGGTTCTATGTATTATCTTGATATGCAGGTGAAAGTGCTATAACAATCTCAAGTTACCACAGTAATGCAATGGAAAGAACAATGACATGTTTCACTTTTATGTATTTTATGAGTTATTTCACCTTTATGGGCACCATTTTCCTCATCTATTAAATAAGAGGATTGGGCAAGGATACTGCTTAAGTGTTTTCTTACTGACATTTTGTGGTTCTACCTACTTCCATTCAACAGTTTAACTTGCGTACATAGGTGTACTTTTCAACATTCTCGAATCATAGAATTGGAAAGAATCTTGGGTAGTCAGGCTGCCTCACAGAAAAGTGGAAATTTGTTCATTCACTCTGCCTAGGATGCTTTGCTTGTACCTTCTCAGGCTGGTGCCCTTTGAGCCAGAGCTGGTTGTGACATCAATTATTGCCCCTTTGGTTGCCAAGATTGATTTCATGGATTGGAGAGATGGGAAGAGAATCCTGTTCTCCCTCATTGCCCCATGTACAGTTCTTCCCATATTTGGGAGCTTAGTTATAAAGGGCAACCTGCAAACTAGAAAAGGATCTTTCTTTGGTTAAGAGTCTATTCCTTGCCATGGCACATTCATCTTTGTATCATGAGCACTTTTCTCGGACAGCACATGTTACTCTTTAAATGTTTACTGAATGACTGAATATAGTGGATGACAGAAATGACTCACAGTTGTAAATATAAGTAGAGTTTCATGGTTTATTTAGCCTATGGTGGAGCTGAAATTATATCTCTAGGTTTTTGAACAATGATGCTTAGTAAAGATTGTCAACAAATAATAATAGAGATATTGGAATATGTTTACAGTCATCTATAATTATATAGTTATAGAGAATATATCTGTAGACATACTTAATAAATGGTGCCTAATGAGTTTTGTTTTATAAACTCATTGAGTAAGACTTGAAATATTACTTACATTTTATCTGTGCCTTTTATTTCTATAACTAAAAAGAAAACTTCGTCTTTAAGTACCTACGAAAGTATTTTTACATTCAACTTGGACAAGAGTTTAGTACTATTTCTTTTACTGAAATATTCTATATCTTGATTTTCTAGGTGAAAAGGTAATTGTATCATTTCTAATTCTGATATCCAATTTAAGGTTTAAAGCTAAGCAATGTAAATTTGGTTTAATTCTTATCTAGTTTATATCTGTATTATTTAGAGGATATTTCTGCTTGGGTAATTTGTGAAGAGGTTAATGCATTTCTGTCTTGAAAAATGTATATGTGTTCCTAATTCCTAACTAATGGGAAAACAGAGGGTATTTTTAGTGTCAGCTTTCATCAAGTCAGACCTTTCTGAAGACCTTACTGAATTCTATTTCCATGGGAATTTTGCTAATGGGTATGTGCAACATTATCTAGGTACTCATAGATAGGATTACAAATTAAAAATAAAAAGAAATGGGTGAACAAACACATCTTTCTTCTCTTTTAAGAAATTGACAGAATATTAATCTTTGCACTTTCATTTTCACTTCCATTTCACTTTGCATTGTTTTTAGATTAGGTGCAGAAAGTCCAAGTTTGGTACTAATGCATGAGATCAGCATAGACAATATAAGTAATGGATTTATTAAGTTCTTAGTTGTAATCTTATATGTAGAAGCAGAAGAGAGAGAGTAAGTCTTCCAGTTTCTCTATATTTAGTTAGCAATATTAGTGACTTCAATGGGTTTTACAGGAAAATGGAAGATTTAAAAGTAAGCCATCCAGTTGTATTGCCTGTATACTCATTTACTGATTTATTTTGATTCATGTAATGCTTGTCCACTGTACATTTCAAAATACTGTTAATGAAGCTGATGATATTCAACATTTGTTGAACACCTACATACCCTGGATATTGGAATTTCCTTATGGCTCAGCCTCAGGCTACCTCTGTTTTCATACTACTATTTTTTTTTTTTTTTTGGTCCCATATGATCTGGAAAATATATTCTTTTCCTGGGCAATTTTCATATACTTTCGTGGTTTTAAATATCATCAATATATCAGTGACTCCCAAATGTGTATCCCTTACTTGAATCTCTTTTTTGGCTCTCCAGACATATATTTTCAAGGAAATCTTGCAGGTATATCAAGCTAATTGTGTCTGAAACTGTACTTTGGATTCTGCCCTTCTTCAGATCTGCAGCTCTAAGAGTTTCTAATCTCAGTTCCATCCTTCCAGCTTCTGCCAGAAACCTGAGAGTCATTTTTGACTCCTTTTATTTTTTTGACTACCCTTCATCCCAATTCAAATCTGTCATCAAGTGCTGTCTCATCTACCTCTAAACATTACCTCAAAATTTTTCACTTTTCTCTGTCATTGCTGCCATCACATTTGATCAAGCCACTGTGTCTTGCCTGGGCTAATATAGTAGCCTCCAAAGTGGTTTCTCCACATACAGTTCGGCCAGTTCTAATTCATTTCCAAATAAAAGCCAAAGTAAGTTCTTAAATATGTAAACATAATTATATCACTCATGTCTAAAACTCTATAATGCTTTTACATTGCTCTTATAATAAAGATCTCTTTTATCTATCCCAGTAGAGGTGATTGGTTTTATTTTAGCTTCCTAGGGCGACCATAACAAAGTAACACAAACGAGGTAGCTTAAACAACGGAAAATTATTTTATCACAATTCTGTCGGCTAGAAGTCTAAAATCAATTTGGTTTCTTCTAAAGCCTCTCTCCTTGGCTTGTAAATGGTTGTCTTTCTTTGGTGTCTTTGCATGTTCTTCCCTTTGTGTGTTTCTGTATCCTTGTCTCTTAATAAGCAAACCATTCATTTGGATTAGGGGCCACCGTCATGACTACATTTTACCTTAATTACCTCCAAGCTCTATCTCCAAGTAAAGTCACCTCCTGTGGTACTAGGAGTTAGGACTTCAACTTAAAAATTTTGAGGACACACAATTCATACCATAGCAGAGCCTAAACTCATAGTTGATAGACGAGGAATAAATATGTACACATAGGAGCAGAGACTTCTGGTGGGTTTTGTGGGAACTAAGCAAGTTAGATTAGAGAAGATTCTGTAGAACCAAGAATGAAAGACTAAGAAAAATGTTATCCTGCTTTATTCTCCCTTGAGCAGGTATCATTTGCAGTGGCCTCCAAAACATCTTACATATAAATACTTTTATCTCAAGAGGAATCATGCAATACTGCAGATGACTCAGTACAAATCCATCACCTCTCCTACAAAAACAACCATTCTACCTACAACAAAAACAATGACAGAAATAAAACAAAAACTGTACCTTATTTACTGACTTCATCTTTATGTTTTAAAACTTGTTCATTTGTATGGAAGGGTCTGTATGTATATCAATATCTTGGCCTATCTAGCTATCACAAAATAACTTTTTTTTTTTTTTATTTTTTAAGACAGAGTCTTCCTCTCTCACCCAGGCTGGAGTGCAGAGGCACAGTCTTGGCTCACTGCAACCTCCACCTCCCGGGTTCAAGCAATTCTCCTGCCTCATCCTCCCGAGTAGCTGGGATTACAGGCACCCACCACCACACCCGGCTAATTTTTTATTTTTAGTAGAGACAGGGTTTCACCATGTTGTCCAGGCTGGTCTCGAACTCCTGACCTCAGGTGATCCTCCCGTCTTGGCCTCCCAAAGTGCTGGTATTACAGGCGTAAACCACTGCGCCGGGCCTCAAAATAACAACTTTTTAACCAAATCTGATAAATGTTTCATATTAGTCTTACTGCATAATGGCAGTATCCATTGATATTGCTGTTAAACAACCAATAAAAAGTTCTTCCAGAAATAATTTGTATTACATATCCAGTTATTATATTCCTTTGAAAGTCTTCCTGTTACAATTATCAGCAAAGGCCAGGTGCAGTGGCTCATGCCTGTAATCCCAACACTTTGGGAGGCTAAGGTGGGAGGATCACTTGAGCTCAGGGGTTTGAAACCAGCTTGGGCAATATAGTGAGACCTTGCCTCTACAAACAATAAAAATAACTTACCGGGTGTGGTATTGCACTTCTAATCCCAGCTACTCACAGGCTGAGGCAGGAGGTTCGTTTACACCCAGGAGTTAGTTCGAGACTGCAGTGAGCTGTGATTATACCATTGGACTCCAGCCTGAGCAACAGAGCAAGACCCCATCTCAAAAAAAAAAAAAAAAAAAAGTCAGCAAATTTAATTTGTTTAAAATCTTTTAACCTAAAATCCAATTTTGCATTATATGAAAATATCCTTGTGTCTGGTTTCTGGAAGAATGGATATGTAATGTCATTAACTCTTATGCTAAAGACAGCTATTTTTAAAAACTAGGCACAGTATCATCTAAAGGGGTGTATGTGTGTGTGTATGTATGTGTGTGTATATGTATTTAGATAGTTATACTTTCTTTGGTTTAATTCAAGATAGATTTGGTTTATGGATGACAAGACGTGGATGCATTTTCATAACTCACAGCTGTAGTTTATGCCATTAGGGTATTTTTCTTCTTATTCAGTATGACATAATATGCTACATTTTATTATCCAGACTATCTTTCTGACTCTGAGGAAAAAAATAGGGCCAAATAGTCAAGTTCCATTATCTAATGACAGTGATAGGCAGGAAGCACAGGGATAATTATATACATTGTCAGATTCAGCCTATAAAACTACTTTAACCAGGAGTTTCTCCATTTTCCACCATGAAGTCTGTTTGTTAGAGTTGCTGCTGATGACTAAGATGATAGGTCTGAATTTCATTTTATTTTCTCTTCTTCCTCCCTTAACAAAGATACTAATGAACTATGAGTTGACTCAAAGGCCAGAAGTGTATAAAATTAAGGATGAAATATGTAGAGCCTAGACAATCCAAAGAGAAGCACCCTTTAATACTAGTAATTGAACTTTCATTGAACTTAATGCATTTCATATATCTTTGTTGGGTGGGGGCTGCCACTGATTTGTGTTCAAACTGAAGATAAATTGTTTGAAAATACACTTAATTGATGGATAAAACCTTCCATACATTTTATGACAGGTAAAAAGTGAAGTTAGTTGATTCTGGTTTTATAAGCAAACTTGTGACTTCCTAGTTATAGTCCTAAGGAAAACTGAATGTGTTTTCCTCCTAAAAATGCAGTGGCTCCTGGGTAGCTTTTGATCAGACCCACCCCTAATATTTGTAAGACCTGAAGCAAGAGTAAAAATGGAGACCCATATCATACATGTAAATGTAAAAGTCATTTAAAAAGCTACCGAACTCTTTACTTAAATGTGCTCTATACTCCTTACTTGCTAAGATATCTTCATGATATCTTGGAAAGACAGATTTAAATTTAAAATTTTTGGACTCCTTGGGATTCCATGTCAGAACATGATAATGTGGGGAGTTGGCCCTTGGGCTGCCACCCTTTCCTTTTTATCCTTCACATCTAAGCTCCCTTCTTATTTCCCCACAAAACAACTGCCCTGGGCCACCCCTTGGAAGACTGTGGAGTATATGCTGTCTACATATAGACATGAAACACTTACCACTGCTGTATTCCCCATGGTCTTCTCTAAGTCATTATGGATTGAAAGAGAAATGGCAGTGATTATGATAGACATAAGTCAGATGCTTTTCTGTATCAATTCAGATGATTATGTGTCTTTCCACCTTTATTCTGTTAATGCAGTGTAATACACTAATCAATTTTCATATGCTGAACCATGCTTGCATTGTAGAAATAAATACTACTTGTGTAATGATATTTATTATACCATGGTATATAAACCTTTTAATGTACTCTTGACTTTAGTTTGCTAGTGTTTTGTTGAGCATTTTTGCATCAATACTTATGGATATTGTTCTGTAGTTGTCTTGTAGTGTCTTTGTCTGACTTTGGAACCAGGATAATACTGGCCTCATTAGAATAAGCTTAGACGTATCTCCTCTTTTTCAAGTTTTTGGAAGAGTTTCAGGACAGTGGATGTTAATTCTTTAAATGTTTTGTAGAATTCTCCAGTGAAACCATCTGGTCCTGGGCATTTCTTTGTTGAGGGGTTTTTAACTACTGATTCAATCTCCTTTTTCATTATTCATCTGTTCATATTTTCTATTTATTCATCATTTAGTCTTGGTTGTTTCTAGGAATTTATCCATCTTGTCTTAGGTTATTCAACTTGTTAGCAAACAGTTGTTCATAGTATTCTTTTATAACACTTTTATTTCTATGGCATCTGTTATAATGTCCTCTCTTTAATGTTAGTTATTTGGGTCTTCCCTCTTTTTTTCTTCATTAGTCTAGCTAAGGATTTGTCAATTTTGTTGATCTTTTTAAAAAACTATTAATGTCTTTGAATTTTTGTATTGTTTTTTGATTTTCTATGTCATTTATCTCTGTTGTAATCTATATTATTTTCTTCTTCCTGCTTACTTTGACCTTAGGTTTTTTTTTTTTTCCTAGTTCCTTGGATCTAAAGTTAGGTTCTTAACTTGAGATATGTATGTATTTTACATTATACACTTAGCAGCTATAAACTTAACCCTTTAACACGAGTTTCACTCCATCCCAAAATTTTGGCATGTTGTGTTTTCACTTTCTTTTGTCTTAAGATATTTCCCAGTTCTAGTTCTCCTTATTACTTATTTGGCCCATTGACTGTATGAGAATGTGTTTAATTTCCACATATTTGTAGATTTCCCAGTTTTCCTTGTGCTACTGGTTTCTAATTTTATTCCATTGTAATCAGAAAAGATACTTTGTATGATTTCAGTCTTCTGGAATTTAAGATTTGTTTTGTGGTTCAATGCATGGTCTTATCCCAGAGAGTGTTCCATGGGTACTCAACAATATATTCTGCTATTTTTGATTGAAATGTTCTGTATATATCTGTTAGGTCTAACTGGTCTATAGGGTTATTCAAATCTTGTTTCCTTGTTGATTTTCTGTATAATTCTGTTCATTGTTGAAAGTGGAATATTGAAGTCTCCTACTATTATTGTGTTGTTGTCAAATTTCTTCAATCCTGCCAAAGTTTGTTCCATATATTTAGATTCATATAAATAGAGTAAGTCCTCATATAACATTGTGATAGGTTCTTGGAAACTGCATCTTTAAGCAAAACAGTGTACAGCAGGCTTTTAAATAATGTCATTTTGTTCAGTGTCCTTTTATCATAATGCTGAGGGAAAAAATGGTTTTGTTGTTTGTCCTTTTACTTAAAGCTGCAGTTTTCAAAAACCCGTGACAACATTGAGAACTTACTCTATGTATGCACCAAAGCTATGAAGTTTGGTGCATAAATGTTTATAATTGTTTTATTTTCCTGGTAAATTGACCCTTTTATCATTATATAATGTCTTTCTTTGTGTCTTGTAATGGTTTTTTATTTAAAGTATATTTTGTCTGACTTTAGTGTAGCCACTTCTGCTCTCTTTTGTTACCATTTACATGGAATATCTTTTTCCATCCTTTCACTTTCAGCCTATGTGTATTGTTAAATCTAAAGTATGTCTCTTATAGACAGGGTATAGTTGGATTCTGTTATTTTATCCAGTTAACCAGCTTGTGTCTTTTGATTGGGGAGTTTAATCTGTTTACATTTAAGGTAATTACTGATAGGCAAGGACTTATTGCCATTTTGTTAGTTGCTGTCTATGTCTTGTTCCTTTCCCCTCTCATTGCCTTTCTTTGTGTTTCATTGATTTTTTTTCTAGTGGTATGCTTTCATTCCCTTCTCACTTCCTTTTGTGTGTATTCTACAGATATTTTCTTTGTGGTTACCGTTGTAAATCCATAAAACATCTCAAAGTTATAGCATTCTATTTCAAACTGGTAACAATCTAACTCTAATCACATATAAAAACTTTCTCATTTACTGCTCCACTTCTCCATTTGTTGCTGATGTTACAAATTACAAATTCTATATATTACATATGCATTAACATAGATTTATGGGTTTTGTTTTGTTTTGGGGGTTTTTCATTTAAATTTCACATACTAAATTTATGGTAGTACCTATTACTATATTTTTCCATGTATTTACCTTTATTAGAGAACCTTATATTTTTATACAGCTTTGTGTTTTTGCCTGCTGTCCTTTCATTGCAACTTAAAGAACTTCCTTTAGCATTTTGTATAGATTAGCTCTAGGTAATGAACTCCCATGGCTTTTCTTTATCTGGGAAAATATTAATTTCTTCTTCACTTTTGAAGAACTGTTTTGCCAGATACAGTATTCCTGATTAATAGTTTTTTTGTTTTTGTTTCCTTTCAGCACTTTGAATGTATCATCCTACTCCTTTCTGGCCTTCAAAGTTTCTGCTGAGAAATTTGCTGATAATATTATGGAAGCTCCCTCATATGTGATAAATTACTTTTCTCTTGCCGCTCTTAAGTTTCTGTCTTTGACTTTACACAATTTGACTATAATATTTCTTAGTATGGTTATCTTTGGATTTTCCTAGTTGGAGTTCTTTGAATTTCTTGATCTGTATGTACATTTCTGTCCACAGATTGGGGAAGTTTTCAGCCGTTTTTTCTTCAGATAAGCTGTGTTATTTTTTTCTGTCTTTCTTTGCATTCTAGAATACCCATCATGCATATATGGACCTGCTTGATATTGTCCTAAATCCCTTAGCATCTCTTCACATTTCTTCTTTCTTTTTTCTCCTCTGCTCAGTGATTTCAGATAACTTGTCTGCAAGTTCACTGATTCTTCATTCTGCCTAAAACTGTTGTTGAATACCTCTAATAAGTTTTTCCGTTCCGTTACTGTATTTTTCAGTTCCAGGATTTCTGTTTGGTTCTTTTTTATAGTTGCTGTGTTTTTCTTGATGTTCTCATTTTGTTCATGTATCATTTTCCTGATTGTTTTCAATTGTCTGTGTCTCTCTCTTTTTTTTTTGAGACAGTCTCACTTTACCACCCAGGCTGGAGTGCAGTGGTGCAATCTTGGCTCACTGCAACATCTGCCTCCTGGTTCAAGTAATTCTCCTGCCTCAGCCTCCTGAGTAGCTGGGATTAAAGGTGCATGCCACCATGCCTGGCTAATTTTTATATTTTTAGTAGAGATGGGGTTTCACCATGTTGGCCAGGCTGGTCTCGAACTTCTGACCTCAGGTGATTTACCCACCTCAGCCTCCCAAAGTACTGGGATTACAGATGTGAGCTACTGCTCCCAGCCCTCTTTTAGCTCATTAAACATCCCTATAATAGTTATTTTAAATTCCCAGTCAGGTAGCTGATAGACCTTTGTTTCTTCAGGGTAAGTTTCAGGAGTTTTATTTTGTTCCTTTGATTAGGCCATATTTCCCTATTGCTTTTTATGCTTTGTGATTTTTGCTGGGCATTTTGAAAGACAACTACCTCCCCTAGTCTTTGCATACTGGCTTTGTGCAGGGGAAGACCTTCACTAATACCCCAGCTCGGAGTTCTAAGGCCTCTCAAATGTTTTCTGGTATCTTGCTCCCTCTGGCACCTGCTGGTGGAACTGCAGCTCTAGTATGCCTCTCACCTCTGTTTTCAGTGCCTTCCAAACGCTGGTGCTGGGCCTGTGAGTGCCCTTCTTTAAGTGATACAGAAACCAGTTCTTGGGAATCCCCCAGAAAGCCAGAATGTTGGATGTATGGTTCATTCTTTTGTTTCTGTCCTGAGGGAGGAGCTCTGGCATGGGGGGTGGTGGGTTCTTGGTTGTTCCACTATTCCACATGGGAGAGGGGCATGCATGGATACACTGAACACTGTGAAATTAATTTCCTATCACTTTCATTGGAATTCCTTCTTGGTTTTATAATGGCGTGGGTGCTGTATCATCTCAACTGGTCTGTCAAGTTCTCACAAGCGTATTCTGATCCATATATTGTTAACTTGGTATCTTAGTGGTGGAAAGAGGGCCTCTAGCTTCCTAGTGTACTACTATAGCTATTGTTCTTTTAAGAAGTATGTTTTCGAAGTTACATTTCTTCTTTTTCCTCAGTGTAACATTTTAGGAAACACCATCTTAAAACAAACAAAGCAAAATATAGAAAACAAGAACCTGGCTTGACTGCTACCTTTAGGGGTACATCAGATCAGTTGTTTACACACTGATTCAGCCTTCATTCTCTCCTATCTTTTTGGATGGAGGTGAGAGTAATGAACTTGTCTTGCTTTTCTCAGAACTTTAGGGTAAACCTAGGCTTATCATCCTTCCTTAACTGCTAGGAGGACATATAGTATGTATAGATGATGCTGATTAAATCTTTGGAGCTTTAATGATATGTGACAGCCAATAAATTTTTCTAATATAGTATAAAAACTTCATGATTTTATATCATTTTTAAAGGAAGAAGCTTTAAAGCAGATGTACTTCTTTATTCATTTTAAAGCTTAAGTACTTAGATAGATGTATGAGAGAAAATGAAGAAGTATGGAAATTTGATCCTGTACACTTAGCTTCATGAAGAGTGAGATGCATTTTCTGAACATAGCCCCATTGACTCTTCTGGAATTAGTTGGAAATAATTTGGTTTGAAATGTCAGCTTTGTAAATAGAAATGGAAATCATTAAAACAGGTAAAAGTGAACATAGAAACTGGGAACTAGAATAAATAGCATGTTGGAAATGACCATAAACAATTAATTATGTGGCTCAATTTTGCATCAGTTTTCTACTTCTTTAGTTCATGATGCCCATTTTATGTCATTTGATTACAGCAGTGTCGTCAGAGCAGTTAGCATATTCTTGGCATTGTCTCCTCATTAACTTTCACTTCTTCAGAAGGACCTTGAGTAAAATAAACACATTTGAGCAGTCTTAAGCAAATTGTTTGAATTGTTTCCTCAGTGTACAGAATCAACCAAAAGTAGGTTGGATTGAGTTGAGTTGGGTTTAGTTTAATATCATACTTTACTACAGCATCATACATGTATATACAATATTACTTAGCATCTGTGGCACCCATAAAGGATTCTCTAATGCATGTGAAGTAAAAGGAAAGAGAGTGTTTAAGTCCTGGTTTTGAAACTGTTGTGTTAATTGTGAACTTTTGCTGAGTCTGTACATTAAAGAAGGTAACACTCAGCATGTTGAGATCACAACTGCTAGATTAGTGCTTGGAGGCAGTAGCTGTGCTGATGTGAGACATTAATGGCTGGATGAGTTCAATCAGATATCCTGCCTCCAGTGTCTTTGTGTAATGGTATTTACTAGATTTCAAACAGACTGCTGAGAAAGATGAAATATAATCTCATGTATTATCTCTCTTGAAAAAAATTAGGTAATGAAGTTGTTCTCTTACTGGCATATGTTTTATTAACCTTCGTAGAGTCAACTTAAAGGACAGATGTCTCTGTAGAATTGAAGCCTTTTGCTAGAGTGTTATTAAGTGCATTTTTGAGTTCTAGGAATCATGGGGTTGAGTAGAGCAGGTCGCATTTTTTAAAACCACTCAGAGGACAATCTTATGTCATATTCGAAGGTTAGCTGGAGAGAAAACATGTGATGTAAATTGTGTGCAACTACATTCTTTTTGTTTTTTTTTTCTTCCTTACAGAGCCTGGAGAAAGTTCTTGTGGAATTCAGTCACAAGGAGTTGTTTGATTTCTATAACAAGGTCTATATTTTTTAAATAATTTTCTAATATATAGGATTTTTTTCATAATATTTTGTTTTCATTTTATGAATTCTTATTTTTAAATGTCCTATTATGGAACTAAGTTGTTTAAACTTCCTTTATAAAAGACCTTATGTTTCACAGGAGGAAGTATAGCAGAAATGAAGAGAATCTGAAAAACTAAATCAGGAAGAAAAGGAAAATAGTTTTAATTAAAGCAATAGGATTGTTGCTTTAATATAAAACATTAAGTAATGAACTTTGTGATTCCTAGCCACACTGACACTTTAAATATATATAATGTGAAATACTTTAATTTCTGGGCCCAAGGGTAAAGGGAAACATGCCTTTAGAGATTTATCTATGAGTGTATTTCATGTTTCTTTCTGAAGACTGATTTTGTAATCCAGGAAAATATACTCCCTCCACCCCCCAACTTTAAAATATTATCAAGTAGGTAATTCTTCTGTCCAGTCCACTGCCACTGGACCATGCATGTGGTTATCCTGTTCAGCCCATCACCATTGTACCCACTCCCTTGTATGTAAGCCTCCACTAAAACCCCATGTCTCATTAAAAAAAAATTATGTAGTGATAATTTAAAATGAAACAGCTGAAGACACTTAAAACAACAGTATTAAAAAATCTTCTTTCTTTGAAAATTTGAAAACTTAAATTTTCAAGCACAAATTCTAATATCTTCACCTAAAAAGAAAAATATTCTATGTGGTAATTTTATTGCTATGTGAATGGATTTAATATTCATAGTGACCAATGCCATTTTTTCCCTTCTATTTGCATGTGTCTGAATAACACTTGATATGAGTTTCGTTCCCTTCACTAACGTCTTTTTTTTCTTTTTTTTGTCTTTGTGAATAGCTAGAGACTATACAAGCACAGCTGGATTCCCTTACATGATGTTTTCGAAGACTGTTTTTTTCATCACCCTCCTGCCACCTCATTATTTTGCATTGAAGATCCATTGCCAGGTTGTGTTTTCTAAAGGATTCAGTGGCTTGCTGTCTGTAAATTGTATGGCTTATCACTTCTTAGACAAATAATGATCAAGAGAGATCATTGTTAAGAGTACTGAAGTTCTAATATACTTTCTTTAGTTCTGTGAGCCAACAGTAATTATTAAGAACACTTTCTCTTTAAAGGAAACAAAAGTGAATACCATATTGTTTTTACTGTCATAGTGTTGCTTTCTTGCCTGTGCTGCTTAGTTTTTACTTGCTTGATGATACCATGATGTATCAAGGAGGGTCCATGGATACAAGCTAAGATGTGTACCTTGGAAGAATACAGAGCTTTGGTAATTACATGAATAAAATTAAGAAAATAGCCATATACAATCAAATACACTATGGCATTTTTATTTGAATATGATGAGTATATTTTGCTTTGGAAATAATATAGGAAAGAAATATAAAATAGTGAGTAGTATGGTAGCAGTTAATTCCAGTCTGAGCTTCTCTGTCAACTTCAGTTTCTCTCTGAGTTTAATGATTTAATAATAGTCCAGGTTTTTGTGTGTTTTTCTTCATACTGCAAATTAATAATGATTCACTTTATAGTCTGGGAGACAGAATCAGGTCTTGAATAAAATAATCGTAATGAGTGCTAAATGCGCACCATTATTCAAATCAGATACCTTTTATATTCTCTTTCTATAAATATGTTGATTTCTGTCAATAAAAATTTTGTGTCTTAGGATTGGTTGAAGTGTACATTTTTTATTTTATATATTTATAGTATATTTTATGCCATGAATGTATGTAAATGAATACATTTACATATATTTGTTTAAAAAAAACTTGAATTTTTTTGTGAATGAAATTTCTGTATTGTTTCCAAAAAGATTCAAACATGATTTTGTTCACATGAAGAAATTTGATTTCGGAAATGCCCTGTATTTAAATAAGCAAAGCCATCGAAATTGAAGCACATTTCTTATTTGAAGCATCTGGGAAATACAACTGTTAAGTATCTCTCAAATATTTAGTATGTGGAATTTATACCCACATTTGTTTGTATATCTGTTTGCAAGCTGTTGCTTAGAAGAATTGAGAGTTTGGATTATTTCAGAATACAACTATTACAGTTTTCCATAGTTGATTGATTTTAAAAGTTTTTAAACTCAAACTTTCATTGGTAGAATATCTGGAAGGCATGTTTGCAATATAATGTGGCTTGTAGGATCTCTCCTACTTTTTTATGCTCTGTTTTGCCAGTTCTCAAAGGTAAATACCTGAAGTCCTAGAGGAACTATAAACATTTTGGTAAACATGCTTTGAGACTTTTTCTCATATACATATAAATATGCATCATCCCAAGTTAAATTTGATAGGCCTTCCTGACAGCAGCCGTATAGATAAATAGAAGTTTTCATTGGTTTAGTGGCCAAACTGAATTCTCAATGTAGGTATCCAAGTTAAATATGATGGTTAGAAATGAAGTTTTCTGAAAGTAGTTCGTTACATGCTGCCTAAAAGAATTAGCTTTATATTATCTTAAGAATATCTTTAAACCTATGCAAAAATATGGCAAATAGTATTCTTTCCATTGGTCTAGTTCAACAAAGTCTGACTCAGAGACACTAAAGAAAGGGCAAGTAGAAGATCTAATGCCAACTAAAAAGATAATTATTTCTGAAATATTTAGTTGAAGATAACTTTCTTTCTTAAGACATTACTGTTGTTATGATGCGCAAGTCAAAGAATGTGGCATTTCCAAAGAGTATTAAATGCATGTTACTTTTTTATAAAAATAAGATAAATGAGGAGATTAATGGGGCTTGGAACTGCAATCTTGGTAAATAAAGTTACTGTATGTCTTTCACAAGTGTGTGACATGAGGATTGAATAGACATAGGATTGCTTGTTAGAAAGAGGAACTAGTTTTTATATCTATTACAAATTATATTTGTAATTCTTCCCTAATTATAAATTATCATGATTATTTTTATTTAGGAAATACCAAAAAATCATAACTAATCTAAACTTACAGAATCCTATCATCCAAAAATGGCCATTAATGACAGTTTGATAGATTTATTGCAGTTTTTTTGTATCCATTTATCTTTCTTGTTCATTTTTTCTTCTTTCCTAACAAATTGAAGTAATGCCATAAATTCTCTTTCATACTTTGCTTTATGTACCCTTACAGCATGAGCATTTTTCATATCTTTATTGCCCAAACATAATTTTAGTGTATATTAAATAGTTCATCATTTGAATGATCTATACTTTATATACTTTATATTTCTCAAAATAATTAAATTACCCAAATTTTGGCACATTTAGATTGTTCTAATTTTTGAACATAAGGAACTCATGATAAATATAATTATACATAGACCCTAGACCACATCTCTCGTGATATTATTAGTATAGATTTCTAGAAGTAGAGTTGCTATGTCAAAAGTAGGAAGATTTATTTTCTATTTTTATTTTAATAGGATTTTCATTATAAAAAACAAGGCTAGGTGTGGTGGCTCATGCGTGTAATCCCAACACTTTGGGAGGCCGAGGCAGGAGAATCACCTGAGCCCAGGAGTTTGAGAACAGCCCATGCGACATGGCAAAGCCTTATTTCTATAAAAAAATAGAAAAATTATCCAGGCTTGGTGGTGCATGCCTATAGTTTCATCTACTCAGGAGGCTGAGGTGGGAGGATCACCTGAGCCCAGGAGGTTGAGGCTGCAGAGTCATTCTATCACCCCACTGCACTTCAGCCTAGGTGACAGAATGAGACCTTTTCTCATACATATGTGTATAGTTGCCCATTAAAACAAAGTTGCACCATTTTGCCATCTCACTTCCTGGAAGTACCTACCTAATACTGCAAACATTTGGTGGGTGCAGTAGCTCATGTCTGTAATCCTAGCACTGGGAGGCTGAGGTGGGCAGATTGCATGAGCCCAGGAGATTGAGACCAGCATAGTCAACATAGTGAGTCCTGTCTCTACAAAAATAGTAATAATAATAATAAATTAGCCAGGTGTGGTGGCACACACCTGTGGTCCCAGCTACTTGGGAGGCTGAGGTGGGAGAACTGCTTGAGCCCAGGCAGTTGAGGCTGTAGTGAGCTGTGATCATGCCACTGCCCTTTAGCATGGGCAACAGAGCAAAACCCCATCTCAACACACAAAAAACCAGACATCTTATAATACAAATATGCACACCTCTTGTGTATTTTCAAAAATACATTTATATTTATTTCAAGGCCTTTGATATATATTGCAGAATTGTTTCTCCAAAGGATTATATTAATTTGTACTCCCACAAACAATGAATGAGAACTCACTTGCCTCAAGCCATCTTCAGCAGCCCCTTCTTCCTTCTATACATTTCACCCTCAACATTATTTATAACCTGAGATCAGTGTTTAGGAAGAGTGATGGGACGTATTGAGATATGTCATGTTGATAACCATAGAAGGATTGAAAAGGAAATCTCTTAAAAAATCAGCAAATATGAGAGCCAATAACTCAGTATTTAAGTGTAGGGGCTTCAAAGTCAGGCATTTATTTATTCAACAAGTAATCACTGCTGAGTATGGTGATATGGTGGCAGGAACTGTGTATGCTATGTACCACGTTAACAGTGATAGACAAACCTAGTTCTTGGCCTCTTGAAATGTAACGTGTTAGTCAAAAGTAAACAAATATGGAATAAATGAACAAATATGGGACATAATATAATTGGATTCTATTCAGAGAAAATTAATGATGGGACCAAACTTAGATTGGGGCATCAAGGAAGGATTCTTTGAGGAGTGAGGTTTGAGCTGAGTCCAATATGATGAGTTAAGATGGCCCAATAGTAGAATAGAGTGACAGGCACTCTAGAGAGAATGGCCCATGCAAAATCTCAGAGGATGGGAAAGGCTTAGCTCGTTTCAGGAACCAAAAGGTCAGTATGGCTAGAGTGTAGTGAACAAATGGCATAGTGGAGTGCACTACAATTAGGTAGACAGGGAGCCATTTTCTTACTAAGTTTTATCATTTTTTACCACCAAAATGTATTGCAAATGTATCTCCAGGGCACTACCCTATCCATGCTGCCATCAACTTTGCCCTGGACCACCTTTCTTCCATTCTAGCCCTCCTCCAGTCAAGTTGTTGTACAGAGCTAATTTTTAAAAGATATTGATCCTATTAATTATACCATATCCCTGCCTAAAACCCTTCAAAGGATCCTATTACACATTAAGTAAAATTTAATGATCTGGTTTCTCAGGACAGTGCAAAGGTTATTTCCTAGTTCTTCTACTTTGTGTGCGTTAAGCAAGTTAATTTGTGAAAGTTCACTTTTCTTATCTTTGTAATAATAATCTAACATGAGTGTTTTGAAGATTAAGTGAAATTCATGTTAAACATTTAGCATAATCCTTGAATCTCAATCATATAATAAGCATTAGCTGACATTTTTATAATCATTAAGAAAATAAGCCGGCTTTTTGTTGAAATTTTTCCAGGTGAAGTTTAAATTAGAGTCAAAATTGTAGAAAGCTTGCTATGAAGCACTTTCACTTTAAACTTACTTGGCATTCTAATAACAACTCCATTTTATAATCACAGATTCTAACACAATGCTAATTCTGCTTTTATTTTTTATTAAAAAATGAAGTAATACATGTATTATGGGACCAGAATGAAAAAAATATTTTTTTCTGAGCACCTTCCCACATGGCCCTTCTGGCTCTGAGAAATCTAACTTTTTCTCTACTCAATGAACTTTGATTTCTTCTTACCTTAAATAATGTCTTGTACACTTTATTCATTATACCAAGGATCAGCAAATGATGGACATGACCTACCACTTGTCTTTGTAAATAAAGTTTTATTGGAACACAGCTGTCTTGCTACTAAACTCACTCTTGAGACTTTCTCCCTTCTTTGCTTTGAATACCATGTTATAAGAGAGGCTGTGGATAGGGCTACATGACAAGGAACTGAGGGTGACCTCTAGGGGCTGAGGGAGAACAGCCAGCAAGAAATTGAGGCCCATAGCCTTACAGCCTCAAGGAACTAAATTCTGCAAACAACCTTGAATTAGCCTGGAAATGGTTTTTTTGTTGTTGTTGTTTTGTTTTGCTTTGTTTTGTTTTTTTCCCTGTTAAGCTTGTAGATGAGAACACAGTCCAACTGACTCTTACTGCAGCCTTGTGAGATTTTAAACAAAGGACCCAACTAAACTGTGCTTGAACTCTACCCATGGTAATTGTGAGATGATAACTCTGTTGTTTTAAACCTCTTACTTTGTAGTAATCTGTTATGCTGCAATAGATAACTAAAACAACAGCCATCCTCAATTGTTTACATGTAGTCTGTAGCTGCTTTTGCACAACAACAGAGTTGAGTAGTTGCAGCAGAGACCATATGGCCCACAAAGCCTAAAACCTGGCCTTTTATGGAAAGAAGGATGTAGAACCCTGCTTTATACTGTGCTTTCTAAACTGGATCATCCCTAGAGGAATAAAGTAGTTGGTAGGGAACACAAAAAGTCGTAAGATGGACGTTGTATATATTTCAATAGCATCACTTCTAC
Organism: Nomascus leucogenys; assembly: GCF_006542625.1. Lineage (NCBI taxonomy): Eukaryota > Metazoa > Chordata > Mammalia > Primates > Hylobatidae > Nomascus > Nomascus leucogenys. Next base: position 124,269,566 of record NC_044382.1, read on the forward strand.
TTTTTGTCAGAGGTAGAAGAAATTATATTTTCTATCCTTTTTTGCAGCTACTGCAGCCATGGAACTAAGTGTTGCTAATGAATTGTGAATGGAAGTGAGCATTCATCTCCAGTTGTCTTCCCCTTTCTGTGATTGAAACCCAGATTTGGAGCTGAGTCAGCTTTGAGCAGACAAGAATGCTAATGCTTTAAGAGGTAGGGAGCAACAAGATGGAAGGAACCTGGGTCCCTGAATATCCTTACAGAACACAACTGTCTCCATGCCCTTGACAGAAATAAAATACCTTGTTTGAGTTGTTAAATTTGGGGTTAGTTTCGGCTATACACAGCAGGTTTGCCTGTAGCCTAACTAATATGGTGGCAACATAATTTTATTATAATTGGCCAGTAATGAAAAACATATTTTAAAATGGGGATTAACATTTTATGGCAAAATGCATATAAATTTTAAAGAGGAAATGGGAAACTTTAAAAAGCAGAACAAAACCTTTGTGCTTGCAGCCTGCAAATTCAGGCTAAATTCTCAGTGCTACTGGGAACCTATATTCACTTCCCTCCTTCAATGTGGTTATTTTGAGATAAAAGTTTTGAAAAACCATAAGGGTATATTGTAAATTTCCCCCAGAGTCTTTCCATAATTCTTTTTCTACTGTTGAGTAAGAGGACTGGGATGGTTCTGATTTATTCAGACGCATTAGTCAGAAGCTACTCAGGAATTATAATATAAATTTCTGATCAATTTTGCTTCCCTAAAACTTTGATTTTTTTTGCCACCATTATGCAAATAGTCCTACTCAATAGACCAGCCTCATTTAATGCTAAATTTAGGAACACATTAATTCGAGGTATTTTATAGTAAAGCTTAATGGCATTTTTAATTTTGGAGAATTTTATGGATTTTTAACCATTGCTCCCATCTCCCCATATGCACACTCTTGAAGTATTTTTGAAGCTCTTTTGCTTTTCTCTGAATTATAAAGTTGTACTAGCTGTTATGGAGACCTACAATCCAAATCTAAGTGATGGCAGTTTTCATAGCCTACTTTGTTTTATTTGAAATGGAAAGTTACTGTTTTTTATTTCAAAAGAAATAGTCTGCAAAGACAAGAAAGGTGAAGCCAGTCCAGTCGATAAATCTGTAAGGAAGAAGGTGCTACAGGCTTAGAGAGACTGTTTTAATCTCCGAGGCAGGAAAAATAATGAATATATAATAATCTTCTTTAAGTGAAACCAGAGTTCAGTCATTTTTAGCATCTTTTAATGAGAACCTGATTTTTTAATGATTTTTAAAGATTTTTTTTCCTTCAAAAAATCTAGGTAAAGGAAAGCAGTTAATAGTAAATTTAATAGCTGCATTTATTTTTTTCTGACTTATGTTTGTATTTTTTAATTGGCAAATAAAAATTAAAAACACTGTACAATCTACCCAAAACTTTAAAGGAAAAGTTAATAATAAAGTTTTTTAAATCTATGATAAGTATAGACTTGCTGTAAGGCAAGGAGTGCAGTGATTTCTCAAGGCTTTTCCTCATCTCTCCTTCCTTCTGAGATTTCTAACTTTCCTTTGTGCACTATTTCTAGTCCACATTTCAAATTCTCCTGCAGTTTCAGTCAGACTACATAAGGGGACAAAGGAAAAAGCTTTGTCCCCTGGATAAGGCTGCTTTAACACATCAGCCTTGGAAGCTCCAGCATTCCTCTCCATCCCAAGAGTGTGTTTATGGTTTGACAGAGGAGCAGAGTAATTTCCAGCTGATCAGAGAAAAGGTGACTTGTGTATTCCAGACCATGTGTTCTACTTTGCAGTCCAGCTTCTCACTCTCTTTCATGCTGATGCAAGTAGTTCTATGAACATTGGGGTGCTTTAGAAATACTGACTGAATGAATTAATAGAGTACGTAAATAGTTTTTTTCTGCCTTTGGCCCTCTCCATTTATTTGCACAGTAGCATGTAAATTCTTAAAATAATTGTAAACTTAAAGTTGTGCAAAAGTAGTTTTCAAACTGATTTAGCCAAATATGCTGGTATTTGGTAATTCCATTAGGGAATAGCCACATCCCTTCTAGGGAGTATCTCCTGAGGTCACTGATCCTTTTGTTCATCATCCAGGAGATAAACATGAGAATAAAAGCCTTATAACCAGCCAGAGACCCAGATTTCTGCCCTCCAGAAGGCTAGAGCAAGTTCTCCCATTGCTGTGAAGAGATTTATGATAGTCATGAAGTTGACCTACACATGCTTTTGGGTACTGATGCTGCAAAGACTGAAAACAGTTACATTCCTAGCAATTTCAGAGTTGATTTATGTGATAGGGTCAAAATGAAGTGCTCCAGAGAGACATCAACAACATTCTTATACTGAAATATATGTTCAGTGTGTATAGATTTTCTGAGCTCTTTACCCAGAAGATTTTAATTTCCTGCTGAAAAGAGTATCTTGATTAAAGACACACATACACACACACACACACACACACACAAACACACACACTCCTGTACACACTGCCTACAAACAGGCTTTCCTCACTGATGTGGGACAGTTCTGACAAAGTTTTTTTAAGTCTCCCTTTACATGGCACAGATTGTTCCAACTTATCACAAATGTACCAGCTGGACAAAAATCAGAAAAAGTTGACATAGATAGTACAGAAAGCAGGCAAGATAAACAGAGCCACACAGAAAGCTGTTCAGTAACAGTTTAGTTTAATTTTATGCAACTAAGACTGTGCCCTTAGATGTAGAGCCCAATGTGAGGGATCAGTTTCTTATGATAGAGTAATATTTATAACATCTAACTTTTCTACCTTATGGCAGAATGCCCTGTGAATCCTTGAAACTCAAGGCCCTCTTTGTCAGAGTTTTGGTTCTTACTGCAAAGTATGTTCTTTCCTTATGTCATCCAAACAAAGTAACTAGAGTAGTAAAAAGAAAGTCAGTGAGTTTGGATGCATCGGCTTTCTGGACTTGCAAATTATCCAGTGCAGGCATATCTCACACAGCAGGCTTGGAGGACTCTGGGGGTGGCCACCTTTGCTAGATATGGTATTAACCTCCTTCATATGGTTGGGTCAGTGATCTTGTAAAGTTCTGCTTGGCAGGCTCATACGTGTTGATAGGTGCCCTAAACTGATGGACCAGTAGAGTGTGGCCACCATCTGTGAGGTTATTTCTTCGGGCCCTCAATAAGCATTTACCCAAATACACTGATTTTACAGTGCTGTGGTTCTGTACTGGTTCCCATGAAGCACCCTTCCCATCTCTGATTTTCCAGGATCATTTTCCTTAAGTTAATGCCATTCCTGTAAATGCATTTCTACTCTTTGATCCCTTTTCTTTAGTTTACACTTTCAGTTAAATCTGTAACCAGGATAATCTTTGGAAATTCTTTTAATTAATGTTTATATTTAGCTCTATAGTCTATGTAAGGAGATCCAGGTTTACAAGAGTCTGTTTGAAAAAACAGAGCCACAACAGATCAAATTTTCTTTCCATAGGACTGTATTTTTTGAAATGTTAAAAACTCTCCTATAATTAAATATTTAAACCTTATTTCATCATTTTTCTAAGGGTTTTTACTTCAGGGTTTACTAAAGGAAGCCAAATCAATTTCATAAATTTCTCTGTATAGGATTTCAAATAGAACATTTTTATGGAAATAGGGTGAATATGTTATAGAGGAAGAAATGCTTCTGCCTCTCTGCCTACTTCCCTATTGGTCCTCTCTCTGGGTCTCCCACATCCTTTAGGGAAGAATGGCTTGCCATTCTGTTTGGTCAGTTAAAGTATTGGTTGGCCATGTGTATCGATGGCCAGATCAACCGTAAAAAGACCATGCCCATGGATGGTGCTCCTCTTGCATTTCTTGCTTCCACTCCATTCGTTGGAATAGAGATAGTCCAGATTTTGAGGAGAAGCTGAGGTGTGTGAGGAAGAGGGGCAGGTAGGGAGGGAGTGTCTTTGTTAGGCCTTAAGAATGAACCATATGCTCTTACCCAACCTTACCAAGCTCTGAAAGATAATTGTCATTTTGGTTCCCAGTTGGTATCAGTCTTCCTACGTGTAGCTCTTTTGGAAATGTCAGCATCAGGAGTGAATGGCAGGATAAGATTTGGGCATTTGTGAAGTTCTCTAGTCAGGTTCCATTAATGCAATCACAATTTCAGCCTCTGTCCTTTATAGGTCTTCTTAGCAGATCTGTCTTATTTTTCAGTGATAAACAGAGAGAGCTACGGGCAAAAATATCAAAGGTATCATTCATATCTTTCAATTCTCAAGTAGGCCTCGAGTAAGAGAAGGCTTTGAAATCAGTTACTCTGACTCCCAAAGAAGACCTGCTTGACACTTGTAACCCTCCATTCTAAATGAGCAAAAATTTCATCTCCCTGAAAGCAGAGGGAAGATATTGCTGGGTCAGTTTCAAAGGCTCGTTGGTTACCTTCCTGCCACAATAGACCATTGAGAGTCTCTGCTCCCAGTTCCTGACATGGTGGAAATTGACCTTACACTCACCTTCCTCTATATACTTCTGAGTGGGCACTTGAACTTCAGCATCCCCCTCTAGCTCTCTAGGAAAGTGAAGAGGTATGGAATATGCCCTTAGTAGCCTGGCTTGATTCTATCTTTTGGCTGTTTGCTGCATTTGTAGAAGGAAAAGAACAACAGAAAACATTGCTTCTCTCTTTCGAGACTAAGCATTTACAGTGCAACATAGCTAAGTAGGAAACCAAGAAAAAGAGAGGATGAGATGTTAACTGATGGATCAAGTTACTCTTGTGTGCTCCAGTAACAGATGTCCAAGTGGCTTCAGGGCTACCTTTGTGCCTCCTTTTTTAAATGTATTTGATCATCTGCAGGTTGGACTGATTTACATCATATGAAACCCATGAGATGTGCTTGAGGCAGGGGAATGAATGAATTAAAGGCTTTTTCCGTATGTTATTTTCACCCTGAAGTACTTAACCTATCCCATTGTGTATCAAAAGCAGAAGAAAGTGATTCTGCAATGCCAAGTTGTTTCTGCCTTGGACAATTTACCATACCTGAATCTGTATGTGTCTGTTTTTTTGTTTTTTTTTTTTTTTTTTGCTGAACTTCATCCACAAGATGTGTTATAGGCAGTACAAAAAAATTTATTTAAATTAAATTCGTGATAGTTAGCCTTAAAGAACATGCAACATTTCAGTTCCCTGCAAGGGGCTCTGAAATGTCCCATGATATGTTGCAGAGCCATTAAGCTCATTTGCCTCTTTCTGCTTCTCCTTCCTGACCACTGGTGTGGGGGCAGAGAGCCAGATGGCAGGAGGTTCCTTTCCCGAACCAATTAGCATGTCCTCATATTTTGCTCTCTTCAGCCACAGCTTGTTCTCAGCTCTGTCCCTGCATCAATCAACAGCAGGCCCAGGACAGGCAGAGACCATCAGGAACTTACCCTTCACACAGAGAGAGACTCCAGATCTCAGAGAGCAGTGCCCAAGATGCCAAGACAGAACTCTGGTATTTTCTACTGTGAGTTTCATGCTGCAGATACACAAATCAACAGTTATTTTGTATGTATACTCGGGTTTCTTCATTTATTTGAAAGGAAGGAGGAAGGAATGAAGAAAAATGGACAGAGGGAGTGTGTGGGGGTGTGTGTGTGTTCGTGCATGCATGTGTGTATGTGTGAAAAGGCATTATATTTAAAGAACAATGGTTTTTGATAGCCTTATAATTATTGTATTCTAATAGGATGCTGAGCACGGCCTTAGTCGGTTAACTCTATTTGCTTAGTCATTCATTCATTTACACATGTATTTACCCATTAACTAATAGGCCAGTCAAATGAGGTTACTTCTGGAGTGCCCTAGTTCTGCTTGCATATCAGGATCTACAATAAAAGCATTGCCTTAGGTCCTCAGGTAGAGGTTGATCGGGGGCAGAAAGGCTCTTCCTACTGACTCCGCCAGCAGCATTCTGGTAAGATGAAAAATGGGGAAAGATTAGCGTGGGCCACCCTTGAGTGACTATGGTTGGTCATAATTGAGTAGACACAGCAATACCTTCATGAGACTATCCATCAAGAAATAAGTTTTTTAAACTGTAGTTCTGGTAACAAAGACAAACCTATTTATTTTGTTTAAGTAAGTGTGCTAGGTGCCAGGGATTCGAAATAAGATAGGGGCCCATCTCTTTGGCCTTAATTCTAGGCTAAACATTACTCAGCTTGATGGTAAGTGTAATACTGAATACAACTACTACAGCAATGACCCACTGGAAATGTGTAGCACTTTACAGTTTATAAAAATCCTTTTATATGCTTGTTCTCGTTTGATCCTTGCATTATTCTTTAGTTAATTGAACAAGTGTTATTTCCATTTCCTAAATGAACAAACTAAAACGAAGACACCGTAGTCACTTGCCTAAGATTACACAGCTGAACTCAGACTAGAACTCAGAATGTCTAACCCCTAGTTTAAGGCTCTTTTGATACTTCATTGTGCCAATTATCAATTTTTGTCCCTCCAAATTTTCCCTTGAGTACTTGCTCTGCCGTTAATATTTGGAATCCCTTTAAGCTCTCCTCCTTTATGTGAGCACCATATTAAGCTTTCTAAGTAGAGGGTGCTGGAAGGACAATGCAGGAGGAGGGGACTTCTCTTGTAGGCTCCAGCACCTGCACTCTTGGTCACTGGTATGAGTGTGAGTTCATCTGGTGGTACTGTGCCCCAGCCAGAGCACACAGTCCCTTGGTAAGCTTGCAGCCCTCACCTATCCTAGTGATCACCTTCTCATAGCCCTCCCAACACAGACACTAGAAATTCTAGCCCTCTTGCCCAGAGCGGTGCCTCCAGCCCCTCTGTATGCCCACTCACCTGCCTCACCAATTGTGACACACTTGTACCCTGCCCCTCAGATTTGCCCTCCTGACATGGACACTAGGAGTGCCAAGCCTTCTACCCAACAGTGATATTCCCAATGTATCTGTGCTTACCCAATCTGGCTGTGGCTCATGTACTTCCTAGAGAGTAGCTTTCTTCTTGCTCAGTGACTGTGAACCAGCTCTGGCATGAACAAGCCAGCAAACCTTTCTTCCATCCACTGAACTGCAACTAGACCTTCCGCAACCAGATAACAACCTGAGCCTTGAGGAAAGATCCCCTTCCATCCTTCCTTGAGCACTCTCCCTCAGCCCTATGGAACATTATAAAGTTCTCTTACATCTTATAGTTAGTTTTATTATAGCTTAATCTTTTTTTTTTTTTTTTTTGAGACAGGTTGTCACTCTGTTGCCCAGGCTGGAGTGCAGTGGCGTGATCTTGGCTCAATGCAGCCTCTGCCTCCCAGGTTCAAGTGATTCTCCTGCCTCAGCCTCCCAAGTAGTTGGGATTACAGGTGTGCGCCACTGTGCCCAGCTAATTTTTGTATTTTTAATAGCCACCATGTTGGCTAGCCTGGTTTTGAACTCCTGACCTCAGGTGATCTGTCTGACTTGGCCTCCCAAAGCACTGGGATTACAGGTGTGAGCCACCGTGCATAGCCAGCTTAATCATTCTTTATATTAAGCTTCCCTTATTTAAATCACTGTTTGGTTCCTGTCTCCTGATTGGACCCCAGTTGATGCACTCACTAAATGTTGGTGTGAAGTCACAGACAAGGTAAAATTTCCTATGGGCAGGGACTATCATATATCTCAGATCACTACAAGCACCTGCCTATTTTGATGCCTGACGCATAGAAAGTCTTGAATAAGTTCTGATTAATTGAGCACAATTTAAGTTAATTTTAACACCCTTATTTGTTAAGATGTAATAACAGCCTACTGAGAGGTCCAGCATGCTGAGAGGAAAGAGTCAAAAATTTGTTCATGTATGTGATCATTTATTTGTTCAATAATGTTGATCAATAATGTTGACTGGGATAAGCAGCACTGGCTCCAATCGCAGGTCAAGCAGCAGAATTGGCCCCAACTGGGAGGCAGAGTGAATGATTGCTGTTAGAGGACAAGTGAAGGGAACATTCAGAAGGAAAGAATGAAAACAACACAGAAAGACCCAGAAAGAACTAGGGAAATATGACGTGCTCTAACCACTTCTGAGGCTCAGAGGGGACAAATGACTTGTCCCATGTCAGGTAGCCCTCTTCTTGGCAGAGCCAAGAGTAGAGAGCAGATTCTGTAATCCTCAGTCTAAACTCTTGACATTACATACTGCATTGCTTCTCCAAGTGGGGCGGGAACGGGTGGTAATGCAAACTGCCATTTTGGGAAGTGGTTAAAAAAAATACCTTAAAATGTGGTTATCCTTTACCTAGTAGTTCTAAAGGAGTCCATGTTGGGGATCCAAGAAATTCCCCGGCCAATGCTATTACCTTTTGGAAAACAACCAGCGGTCTGTCAAATATGCTAGATTTGGGGTTTGACGCCCCTCAAGGTAATCAGTGACCTGTTAAACCACAGTATCCCAGGCCTTGTAGGCAAAGCAAAATGTTACCTGTCCTACGCCCCCTCAAAGTATCCATCATTTCTCTGATGTAGTCTCACACCCATATGTAAAGCCTCTCTAGCACTCCTTTCCAAAATCTGTACCTTAATTATGCTAATGATCTTCATTTATCATGTTGGTTTACTTATGAGGACGTTTTCCTATTTCTGGTCAGATGTTTTTCCAGGCAGCCAAGGCATGGAATCCTTTATTAAGTGGGGGAAGAACCAACAGAATTTGTTCCACATATTCCTCTGACACATCCCCAAAAGCATGACTTCTAGCCTGAATCCTACAGTGAATGTATGGGCATATGTGACACACTGTAATTTTTCATCAACAGATGGGTCACATATGAGCCAAAGCTGAATGTAGATGTAGCAAGGTCTGTGTGAACTAAGCCAAACCATGTTTAGAATGTCTTTGTTGGCTGTCATTGGGAAGGAGTGCATGCTGATTAACTGATTTGAGATGTGCGTACGCCTCTGTGCTGGGAAGCAAGAGACACGTGGGTCCAGAGAAAATGGACCAGCCTGTGAGTGTGTTAGCAGGGGCCAGATGCTCTGCAAGGAGTTCCAGTGAAATGAGAGCTATACTTTTCAGACCACCTCTAGCTAAATATATCTAATTGGGAGTTGCAGGTGCATGGGAAATAAAATTTCCCTCACTGGGGAATTTGCTACAGTGAGGATGGCTCTATTAAATCAGTGAGGAAGCAAACTTCCAGGACTTGGAAATACTTGCTTAGGCTATACACTTTATAGGCTGGGCTTGCTCTAAGAGCCAGTCCTGAGATGCTTTCTGGCCTGATGGTTTTCAACAAAGCCACTATTTTTCTTTCTCTCTTCTTCCCTGTGTCTCATTCCTTGCACATATACTGTTCTAGAGATCTAAGGTTTTCTCCAGGAATACTCTTCTTTTACTTTTGTCTTATTCATTTAAGAGACACTGCTAAACTTTGGGAATACAGCAGCCCTCCATGCAACTTCTTTTTGTTTGTTTTTAAATTGGGCAACACCTAATTCCATAAAATAGAATGAGCGTTTCTGAGACTTCTATTTTAGCCAAAATCTTGCCATCCTCTCTTAATAACCAATATAGGATTCTGTTACAGAGAGATTCAGAATAGTAGACTTCCGGACCTTGGATGTCATTGAGTTTAAGAGAAAGGCAGTCCCAGGACCCTGGTCTAGCAGCTGAGTAAGGCTCAGTCCTTAGAATGGCTTAGCATGCTCCATTGCAATGCATCATCCTGGATGTTAAAATCTAGCTCTCTCTCTGAAAACTAAATATGAAAGACTGAGATTTAGTCAACTTTGCTGAGATTTAATTTACATATAATAAAATTTTAACTGTGCAGTTCAGTAAGTTTTGAAAATTTACATATAATAAAATTTTAACTGTGCAGTTCACTAAGTTTTGAAAAATACAGATTCATGTAACATCCACCAAAACTGAGAAAGTACACTTCCACCATCTCAAAAGATTCTCTGTGTTCCTTTGTAGTAAGTCTCTTCTACCCCATCCCCAGACAACAGCTGATGTGCTTTCTGTCATTGTACACATACATTAGCTTTGCCTGTCCTAGAACTTCATGTTAACGGGAAGCATCCAGTATGTACTGTTTTGTGTTTGGCTTCTTCAGTGTATTTTTGAAATATATCCACATTGTTGTGCGTATCCAAAGAGTGTTCTTTTTCATTGCCAAATAATGTTCTGCTATATTAATATACTACAAAATATTTGTCTGTCTTATCTATTGGTGGATTTTTGGATTCGTTCCAGTTTGGGGCTGTTATGAATAAAGCTTCTATGAAAATTCATTTCTGTCTTTTGGAAGACACATTTTCATTTCTGTTATGGAAATGCCTAGGAGTAGAGTGAGTCGTATGGAAAGTGTTTAACTCTATAAGAAACTGCTAAACTGTTTTCCAAAATAATTGTACCATGTCACATTCCTGCCATGCTTTTATGAGGGTTCTTAGTGATCCATATCCTCACCAACACTTGGTATTGTGAGTCTTTCTAATTTAGCTTTTCTAGAAGATGTGTGTTTTAATTTGCATTTCCATGATGACTAATGATTTAACAATTTTTCATATGCTTATTGTTCATTCATATGTCTTTTAAGAATTGTCTTTTCAAATATTTTGCTCATTTTAAAAACTATTGTTGCTCTATAAGAATTATTTATATTATATGGAAATAACTCCTTTGTGAGATATATTTATTGCAATATTTTCTCTATATCAGTGCCTTGCCTTCAAAAGACAGAGTGCTTTATTTTTTAAAAGGCATGCTCTTATTGATTTTTTCTTTTATGACTTGTGCTTTATGTGTTCTAAGATATATTTACATTTTCTGATGTCACAAATGTTTAAGTGTTATAGTTTTAGCTTTTATGTTTAAATCTAATTGGATTTTTAAATTCTTTTTTATCCTTTTTATTGAGGTAAAACATACATATAAGATTTACCATCTTTACCACATTTAAGTGTACAGTTCAGTGCTAATAAACACATTCATATTCTTTTGATTTCCCTTTATCTTCCCAGCCCTGCTACCCTTCCTAGTCTCTGAAAACTACCATCCCACTCTCTATTTTCATGATATAAACTTTTTTAGCTCCCACATGTGAGTGAGAACATGCAGTATTTGTCTTTCTGTGGTTGGGTTATTTCAGTTAACATAATGGCCTCCAGTTCCATTCATGTCACTGTAAATGATAGGATTTCATTCTTTTTCTGAGACAGGGTCTTACTCTGTTGCCCAAGCTAGAGTGCAGTGGCATAATCGTGACTCACTGCACCCTTGACCTCTCAGGCTCAAGCAATTTTCCCACCTTAGCCTCCCAAGTACCTGAGACTACAGGCATGAGCCACTATGCCTGGCTAATTTTTTTAAATTTCTTGTAGAGACAGTGTCTCATTATGTTGCCCAGGCTGCTGTCAAATTCCTGGACTTAAGTGATTCTCCAGCCTTGGCCTCCCAAATTGCTGGGATTACATGCACGACCCACCTCATCTGGCCAGAATTTCATTCTTTTTTATGGATGAATGATATTCCATTGTGAATGTGTGCCACTTCTTTTATTCATTCGTTCATTATGGAATGCTGGATCATAGTAGTTCTATTTTAGTTTTTTTGAGGGACCTTCATACTGTTCCCCATAGTGGCTGTACTATACTAATTTACATTCCCACCAACAGCGTGTAAGAGGGTCCCCATTTCTCCATAGCCTTGGCAACATCTGTTACTGCCTGTCTTTTTGATACAAGGCATTTTAGCAGGTGAAATGATATCTCATTGTGGTTTTGATTTGCATTTCTCTGATGTTAGTGATTTTCAGCATTTTTTCATATACTGGTTGGCCATTTGTATTTCTTGAGAAATGTCTGTTCAGATCTTTTGCCCATTTTAACTGTTTTTTGGGTTTTTTTGTTTGGTTGGTTTTGTTTTGTTTTGTTTGCTATTGGAGTTTCTTGAGCTCTTTATATATTCCAGTTATTAATCCCTTGTCAAAGGGAGAGTTTGAAAATGTTTTCTCCCGTTTTGTGGGTTGTCTCTTCACTTTGCTAATTGTTTTCTTTGCAGAAACTTTTTAGCTTAATGAAATGCCGTTTATCTATTTTTACTTTGGTTGTCTGTGCTTTTGAGGTCTTATACAAAAAAATCTTTGACTCAGCTCAATGTCCTGGAGCACTTCCCCTATGTTTTCTTATAGTAGTTTTATAATTTCAGGTCTTAGATTTATACCTTTATCCGTTTTGATTTTATTTTTATGTATAGTGAGAGATAGGGTCTAGTTTGATTCTTCTGCGCATAGTTATTCAGTTTTCTCAGCATCATTTACTGAAGAGACGTCCTTTTCCTATTGTATGTTCTTGGCACCTTTGTCAGAGATGAGTTGGCTGTAGGTGAATGGACATATATCTGGGCTCTCTATTCTGTTCCATTGGTCTATGTGTCTGTGTTTATGCCAATACCATGCTGTTTTGGTTACTATAGCTTTGTGGTACATTTTGATATCAAGTAGTATGATGTCTCCTTCCAGCTTTGTTCTCTTGTTCAGGATTGTTTTGGCTATTTGAGGTCTTTTGTGGCTCCATACCAATATTTGGATTTTTATTCTTGATTCTGTTAATGTGATATATCATGTTTCTGCATTTGTGTATGCTGAACCATGCTTGCATCCCTAATATTCATCACACTTGATCATGGCGAATAATCTTTTTAATGTGTTGCTGAATTTGGACATGCAGTATTTCATTGAGAATTTTTACATCTGTGTTTTTCAGTTACATGAGCATGTAGTGTTCTTTTATCATTGTGTCCTTGTCTGGTTTTCATAGAATGAGTTTGCAAGTATTCCCTTCTCTTCAGTTTTTTTTTTTTTTTAAGGCTTTAATAGAATTAGTATTGGTTCTTCTTTAAATGTTTGGTAAAATTCAACAATGAAGCTGTTAAGTCCTGGGCCTTTCTTTAATAAAGACTTTTTACTATGGCTTTGATCTTATTACTCATTATTGGTTTGCTGAGATTTTACATTCCTTAATGGTTCAGTCTTGGTAGTTTGTATATGTTGAGTAGTTTATCCATCTTGTAGATTTTCCAATTTGTTGGCATGTAGTTGTTCATAATTGTTTCTACTGATTCTATTTCTTTTTTTTTTTTTTTTTGAGATGGAGTCTTACTCTCCACCCAGGCTGGAGTGCAGTGGCTTGATCTCAGCTCACTGCAGCCTCCGCCTCCTGGGTTCAAGTGATTCTCCTGCCTCAGCCTCCCAAGTACCTGGGCCTGCAGGTGCCTGCCACCATGCCCAGCTAATTTTTTTTTTTTTATTAGGGATGGGATTTCAACATGTTGACCAGGCTTGTCTTGAACTCCTGACCTCAGGTGATCCACCCACCTCGACCTCCCAAAGTGCTGAGATTATAGGCATGAGCCACCATGCCCAGCCTTCTTTCTGTTTCTGAGGCCTCAATTGTTAGGTCTCCTTTTTAGTTTCTGATTTTATTTATTTGTATCTTCTCTCATTTTTTCTTAGTCTGGGTAAAGTTTGTCTGTTTTGTTTCTTTTTAAAAACCCATCTTTTTTTTTTGATCTTCTGTATTTTTAAATTTCTATTTCATTTATTTCTGCTCTGATCTTCATTATTTCTTTTCTTCTACTGATTTTTAATGTGGTTTGTTCTTGCTTTTCTAGTTTCTGAAGATTCATTGTTATAATGTTTATTGAAGTATTTCTGCCTTGTTTTTGTTTTTGTTTTTTTTGCCCAGACTGGAGTGCAGTGTCATGATCACATCTCACTGCATCCTCAACTTCCCAGGCTCAAATGATTCTCCCATCCCAGCCTCCTGAGTAGCTGGGACTACACGTGTGCCCTACCATGCCCAGCTGATTTTTTGTATTTTTTGTAGATTTGGGGTTTCGCCATATTGCCCAGGCTGGTCTCAAATTTTTGGGCTCAGGCAATCCACCTGCCTTGTCCTCCCAAAGCACTGGAATTTATAGGTGTGAGCCACCGTGCTCGGCCTCTTTCTGCTTTTATGATACAGCCATTTATCACTGTAAACTTCCCTCTTAGGACTGCTTTTGCTGGATCTCACAGATTTTGGTGTTTTGTATTTCCATTTTCATGTGTTTTAGGAAACTTTTGATATTCTTCTTAATTTCTTTATTGATCCGTTGGTAATTTGGGGGCATTTTGTTTAATTTCCATGTATGCATGTATTCTCTGAGGTTCCTTTTGTTATTGATTTCTAGTTTGATTTCATTATGTTCAGAAAAGATTACTGACATGACCACTGTTGTTTTAAAAATGTGCTCAGACTTGTTTTATGACCTAAGATATCATCTATTTTGAAGAATGTCCAGTGTTTTAATGAAAATAACATGTATTCTGCCTGTATAGAAATTTGGGTGAAATTTCTATAAATGTCAGAGAGGCCTATTAGATTTGGTGTGCACTTTAACTCTGCTGGTTCATTGTTGATTTTCTGTCCGGATAGTATGTCCATTACTGAGAGTGGGCCGTTAAAGTCCCCTACTATTATTGTGGTGCAGTCTATCTCTCCTTTTAAGTCTATTAATGTTTGCTTTATACACTCAGCTCTGATGTTGGCTGCATTGCTATTTATAATTGCTATATCCTCTTGCTGAATTGATTCCTTTATCACTATGTAGTGACCTTCTTTATCTCTTTTTACAATCTTAGGTTCATAGTCTATTTTATCTAAGTATAGCTACGCCTGCTATTCTTTGGTTTCCAGTTGCAAGAAATAGCTTTTTCTACACTTTCACTTTCAGTTTGTGTGGGTCTTTTATAGTTGAGATGCATTTCTTGAAGGCAGCATATAGTTGAGACTTCTTTATCCCAAATTTTAATTTTTTTCCCTCTCAGGTAGCTAGTCATAGAGAACTTTCCATATGGCCTGATAGATGTGGCAGGCCTTGGTCTCATAAACATCACTTCCATCCAATAATGGATTGCTTCTTGGCCTGCTCACCTTTATAGATAGGGAGAGCAGAGAGCACTCATGGTGAATAGTTTGGATCATGTGGTCACCCAGTGCCCCCTGTTCAAAATCCATCAGATCCCAGTAAGGACTCAAAGGAGAAGGCCTTGCTTCAAAACCTTAAAGGCCTCACCACAGGCTTGAGATGATACTCCCAGCTTCTGCAGATACCACAAGCTCTTTTGGAATTCACTGGGTCACTAGCACTGATGCCTAGGCCCAATAGAGCCTTTTCTTGCCTTAAGACCTACTGAAATCCCAAATCTTACAGCTTTTTTTAAAAAGCATGTGTCAAATGAAGGCTAAGTAGAAAAAGTACGTGCTTAGTAGAAGAAAGACAGACAGAGCGATAGTGACTAGTTTATCTTTATGAATGTATCTAGATTTTTGAAATCTAGAAGAAAATTGTTTAATTTTAACAAACGCATATATTGTGCCTTTTCATAAGTTAAAATTTTATTTTGGATCACATAGTAGGGCAGAAAATCATTTCAGTACTTAAACGTCAGCAAAAGGTCTTAATCAGATATTTGGTGAATAAGCCAAAGCAGCCACTCATTGAAAACTGTATTACCTCCAGAAACGAAACAAGTCCACCAAGCATTATGCCTCTTCTATCTTGGAATGGGCACAAGATTCAGCAACTTGTCTGGCATATACGTGACCATTGGTCAGGTTCTCATGTATTTAACTGAGGTGAAAGCTCCCTGTATTTTCATGGATATAGTGAAGTAGCATCCTTGTCTGGGGAAATACCTGAGATTTGTTGTCATGCACCAAGAAGATTAATGTCACGGACACACACACAGAGTGGGTTAAGGAATGGAAAGTTTAATAGGCAAAATAAAGAAGAGAGGAGAGCAGTTCTCTCTCTCTTGTGAGAGAGAGGCATCTGAAAGAGGAAGGCTGCCTGCAGCGGATTGCACCAGATTTTATAGGTAGGCTTGAGGAGGTGGTGTCTGATTTACCTAGGGCCCACAGATTGGTTCCATCAGGTGTGATGTTTACATGGTGCACAAGGGAGGCTGGTCACCCCACCCTAATCTTATGCAAACGGGCTTTCTACTTGGCCGGGGACATCTTGCCTATTCCATACTGTACACATGGCTGGCAAAGAGAAGATGGAGCTGCCGTTTTGAACGTGTCTTTTCCCAGGTAGCTTCTTTCTATTGGCACAACCGCTGGCATTCACCTGTGCAAGCTTCTAGCTTGTTTGTCTATGTTTGCAGCTCGATTTTACAGGCTGCTCTTTGTTAGAAAAGAAAATAATTAGGGGGGCTGCTTTTCAGGTTAAAAGGAAAACCTTACCAAGGACTCCTGTGCCCTCACTATCTGCCTAAGTAGTTTCTTTTTAACTCCTGTATCGATAGCTTTTTCCTGTTGACACATATATCTTTTCAATTGTTTAAGCCGTAAGCAGCCTAGCTGAGGGCTCAGAAATCCTCCAAGGTTTACTCCAATATGATAGAGAAATATTTCTTGTGTGTAGGATGATGTGAGAAAAAGTTTGGGAGGCACTGAAGTAAGTAATATGAGATAATGTTGACATTTAGTAAAAAAAAGTTCTTAATATTTCCTTAGAGGCTCTGGTGAATTTTTCTCTAAACTGTATGGTATTCTATTCTCAGAGAAAATTAAATATTTCTAAAAATGCATTCTTCTTTAGTAGTTATAGCTTTGTTTTTAAAAAGCCTTACTATTAGCTAATTCATTCCTAAGGAAAACCTAAGGCCTGTGCCTATTTGTCCACCACAGGGATCATCATGCAGCTGAAGACAGTCACCTAAATTCAGTTCTTGAGCATAGGAACAGTTCCTCAGGCTCTATAAAGTTTGTTCTCTAATTCAAAGCTTTCGATTATGGAGAATGTCACTTAAGGAGAAAGGAAATCTTAACTATATTACCAAAACTATACTACTGTATACTTGTGGTTATCCTGCTCTGTATTTTGGACTGGTACATCTTATCACTCACTTGACTATGGCCAGAGGGTGGAAAGAGTCCTTTTATCTCTTAACTGCCAAAATGATGCCTGGAACCACAATGGTTTGTGGAATCCATGATCAGATCACAAAAAAGATATATATTTTTTTGTCCTGGTGACTCCTGGGTCTCTAAGGAGGTGGTTGAGATTTCAGTTTCATCTTTCCAGTTAATCTCACCAGCATTGACACATAAAAAGTTTTTTTTTTTTTTTTCTCCTTGAGCCTTTTTTAATTTAAAGAATTACAGGGAGGAAAGATCACAGAGAGATTCCCAGTGATAAAGCAAAAAAGACAAATAACAAGTGGCCGCACGTGTTCCGGTTTAAAACATGATCTCCTGAGGTGTTAGGAAAGTCACAGGCCCCTCCTCCACTCGACATGATTTCCACAGGTAGGGGTGGGCTACCTTGTGAGGCTCAGAGCAGGGAAACATCAAAGAGCCATCCTCAGTCTCATCTCTTCTTCCTGGATCCTCTCAATGCGGGGAGCTGTGAAGGTTACCCTCGGCACTTTTTCCAGAAGTGGTACTTTTTCCAGACCCAGACACCATTAAGTAGGCACAGGGTACGGCTCTTTTGTTTGCTTACTCCCCAACAGTAGAGCCTCATAAGTCCTAGGTATTCTTTCCTATGGGGAACAGTCCCCAGGATACTTTTTGCTGCATTCAAATGAGAGCTAATAGCTAATCTTTAAAACCATTAAGCTGCACTTAGCTGAGCCTTCACTTACAGATTCTGGGAGACCCTTTAGTATTACACAGTGGAATAAAACTTTGTGAGGTCACGAGTGTAGTCACATAAGCCTTTTCTGTGAGAAATCAGTGAGACATACATTTCCTCAATCTCAGTGCTCAGGTGGAGTATATGCTTTGCTGCCTTTTGTCTAAAACAGAAATTTGTAGAAGGTTTTTAATCCTAACTTCCCTCTGAATTGTTAATAGAGTTACTTATTTAAATTGAATTGTATTAAAATTTCAATGTTTTCACCTTCAAGACATAGCAGGAGACCTGAAGTAGGGTAGGCAAGTAAGGCACTTACCTCAGACACAAAATTTAAAGGAGGTTCAGCAATCAATATAAATAATATTTTAAGGTAATATTTTTAAAAACAAAAATTAACAAAAAAATAATAATGAAGAAAATATCAAAATTGTAAACAAAGACTGGGTCAGGAACAGTGCCATTCTGAGCCATATTGGAACCTGAGGCAAATGAAAACCTCAGTAATATTTTGTTCATCATGGGTACATAATGTCTTTGCAATATGCAAAGAGATTCTGCTTATTATTGCTTTGTCCTTTTGGGGAGGTCATGGTTCCTTGCTTGCTGTTGTTTCTTGTGGATACAGATTTATGTCTTTGCATTGAAAGATTAGTTATTTGTTCCATTTTATTCTGTTCAGCTTATTTTGTTTTTTATTGGATATATTGGCTAGCAAATATTTAGTGCTAAGTTGCTGCCTCTTTTTTGGCTTTAAGTGGTACCTTAAGCCCAGGTTCACCTTGCGTTGATAAATGATCAGAGCTCTGCCTGTCATGAACAGGGGCGGCTCCAAAGGGATTATCCTAGCAATGTGTCAAGGCTGACTGGCTAGGGGGTTTGTGCCCGGGAGACCTGTGGAACATACCTCCTACAGCATGATGCTGTTGAACAACCTCTTTCATATGGTGTCTCCTTTGGCCATGTAACAGAGCAGAGTTTCCAGGCTGTGGATGACAGTCTTGCCTCCCTCTTTTGTCTCTGCCTGTCCTCAGGGATATTTCTTCCTTCAAGGAGTCACAGTGCTTCCCATGGGTCAAGGCAAAGACAGGTCTCCTGCCAAGGCACCCAAGATGGTGGGTAAGCTAATTGATAACTTCAGTCTTACTTTTTCTAGTGGAAATTCTGAGTTTGGGGCAGATTTTCCATGCATTTAGTGCTGGGTAGAGGTGGAGGACACATCACATATGTGAAAGTCCAGTTCTCTAACCATTTGCTCAGAGTCTTTCACTCTTCTGTGGCCCTGGGAGCTGTCTTATCCTCGTATTTGAGTTCTGGATTGTTGCTGGTAAAAACGTTGGTGCTGTATATTTGTTTGTGGTTTTCTATTAGGGGGAGTGAAGCCAGCTTGCTTCTGTGTTACCATTTTGGAACCAAAAGTCTGTAATTTGTTTTAAGATAATTTTGATAAATGATGTGAGAGAGCCAAGGTTCACTTCTTTCTAAACGGATATCCCATTTTTCCAGCATCATTTGTTAAACAGATCATTTTTTCCCCTCTGAGTTATCTTAACACCTTTGTCAAAATCATTTGGCCATTGATTATGTAGGTCTCTTTGGTTCCATATACTGTATATGTTTATTCCTATACCAAATGCACATACTACTTGATAACTGTAGTTGTACAGTAAGTTATAAAATAAACATAATTTTTAACTGAAATAATATTTTAAAAATCAAACAAATCTTGAAAATGAGAAACACATTTGCTGAACCGAAGAATTCATTAGAGGCTCTCAACAATAGAATGGACCCGGCAGAGGAAAGAATTGGTAAGCTCGAAGACTGGGTTTTTGGTGGGTTTTTCTATTGGCTATTTGAAAATACACAGATGAGAAAAAAAAAAAAAAAAAAGAACAGAAAGAAATGAAAGCCACCTGGAAAATAACAGAAATTACCACAAAAAACCCCCAAATCTATGAATTATTGCTGTTTCAGATGAAGTGAGCAAGAGCAAGGGGTAGAAATCTTAGATTAGATGATTACAGAAGATGTTGCATATGTTGGCAGCTGCAAATGCTGGAAATGGTCAGCTATAGTATTATGGTCCCACTCAAGGTGTCTAGAAGGACAGTAGAGTGGTAATATCTTCCCAGTAGTCAGAACTTTGATCTATACATATTGTTGTTCATTTGCTGGGAAGTGGAGATGGCCTAAGCCCAGGAACACAGTCTGTGCTAATTCCAGAGGCATTTGAATCTTGCACAAAGATTGAAATCAGTTAGAACTTTCACAGTTAAATGTGTGAAGTACATAAAGGCCCTGGCAACCACACAGTGCCTGTCCATCTACATACATCAGCCTAAGTGATTCCAAGCCAAGTTTTACAAGTTTTTCCTGTTATAGTGACAGACAGAATGAAAAATATGTCCTTGGATAGTTGGGGTAAAGTAGCTAAATTTTTCTCCAAAGTTCAATTCAGTTCAAGAAACACTCATTGAGCAAGCATTTACCCTGGGCCAGGCACTGTGTTATGTATTTGGGATATGGAAGCACATAAAACGTGGTACCTATCCAAGACTCAGTGAAATATCTCCCTCCCATAGTCTAGGAATTTAAATGAAAATAAATTTCTCTGGGATCCCAGGCTAGTTCTCTCTTACGGATTTATATTAATATATCACTAAGCTAAGAGACTGGCATGTTGGTGAGTCCAGAGAGCCAGATTGTCATGAAACACAGTAGGAGTCTGGTAAATAATAGTTGGATTAATGACTAAAAATGATACTCCTGAACCCTCTTTCCATAACTGGTAGCAGCTATGCCGTAAGAGTCAGTCCCAACAGACACCTACTAATTAATCTGTTCCTGTGATATTCCTGGTAGCCCCACTTGAGGCATCATTTTGAACCCATTCTGACCTGAAGAGCTGGAACATGGAGGATCATACTTAATAAGAGTTAGACTCAAATTGCACACTGTCATGTCTGTGTTGTGTGGTGGCTTGGTACTCTAAAGTTTAACTGCACGCTGCTTCTGGTTTCTCCCATTCATGCATATTCATTGACTAGCCATAGACATGAGCTCTTTCCACTGCTGGCCCTCTATTTTCCAAGGCTCTCCTTTCATTCTTCGGTGGCTGTGGTTGTCTCTGGATCTTTTCCCTGCTTCCTCTGGAAAATAAGTTTAAGGAGGTTTTTCTATTGGCATTTTGGAGACCTAGCACTGTTGACAGTATGTCTATTGCTGCCTTCAGGGCAAAGCAGTATAAAAATGGGAGATTCACTCTGCTGATCACTTTTCAAAGTTCAACTCTCCTTCATAATCAGCCTGTGTTTTTCTATTTCCAGAGCCTTTAGATAATTTTTTCTCTTTGTTTTGTAGTTTTACAGGGTTTATAGCTGCCGTTTGAAAGAGGATTGGTTGTATGAGAAGCTCATCCCTTCTATACTAGAAGCAGAGCCTCCCAGATACTGTATTTTATAGTTCTAAAATGTCAGTTTAATTCTTTTAAATTATAGATTCCCTATAACAAAATTTCATATTTCCATACCTGTGTTCTATCTTTTTTTTCTATTTTTATTTGTTTATTAACCTTACTTATTTTGAAGTCTTTGTTTGCAAGCCTGGTATTTGGTTCATTTCTCAGTCTACTTCCATTATCTGTTTAATCTCTTTATTATCAGTCACTTTCCTGCTTCTTAACTCTAGTTTAATTGTATTGTATGCTGGACATTGTGCATTTAAAAAATTTTAGAGGCTTCAAATGATGCATATCTTTCACCAGAGTTGACTCATCCTTTATTAGACATATAAAGTGAGAACTGATTATTTAATCTGATCAGGAGCTGAGCTAAGAAAATGTTTGGTTGCAATTTTTAGAAGTCTCAGTCTACCTACTGTTTATTCCTGCTCTTAGGGTATAGCCCTTCAAATTTTTCCATTGAGAGCCTGGTATGGCCATGGTGAGCCCCATTTTGGTAAATCGTGAACTCTTTCTTTGTTTCCTTAACACAGTGAGACTTCCCCAGTGTCAATTCTGCTTTTATAAGGCATTCTGCTTAAGCTTTTTAGGCCCCCAACTAATGTAGCTTCAGAATTTGGCAAATGTTTTTAGGGAAAAACTGGAAGTATGTTGAGAGCCCTTTGGTCTCCAGCTCTGCAATACTTCCAAAAAGTTCTGCTGGTTTCTCTGCCTCTGCGCAGTCAAAGCTTGATTCTCAGGCCCTTGGCCTTTGGCCCAAATCAACAAATGCCTCCAGAGAAAAAGCAGCTACAGGGAATCAGTTTCCTTCTCTTCCTTCAGTTTCTCTCCAGAATCTTGACCCTCAGATGTCTTTTTACAAATAATTTACAAAGCAATTAAAAATGCATATGACTTTTTGTTATAAACATAATCAATGGGAGCCTTAATTTGTCACAAGTCAGAAGCCTGTCTACAAGAAAAAGTAATAGATATATAAATAGAACCTGAGCAGATCAATTGTGATACCATTTCATGAACGAAGGAGTATGACTCATTGTAATCTCTGCACTTGCTCTACACAGCCAAAATAGGAAAGAAAAAACAGAGACAGAGACTTCACAAACATGCTCTACAATCTTATGCCTCCCAACCTTATCACATGCTGTTCCCTCTGCTGGAAATATACAAATTCTCACACAAGCCTGAGACACGACAGGCAGTAAGACCTCACATTTTGGCTATAAAGGTGAAGTGTGAGTCCATCAGAGAAGGCATATCTTTGATAAGAGGAGGACTGAGCCCCATCTGGGTTAATTTCCTTGTCTTCACCACAGCCGCAGCAATAGAAGGAAGAGATATGTGTAATACTCCTCTGCACTGTGTCCAGAAATATACTAGGCACTGAAGGCACAGAAGTAAAATACAAATCTCTGCCCCAGAGAAGTTCCCAACTCTTTATCACAGCTCTTTTCTACATTATTGAGAACCTAATAGGGAAGAATTTTAGTAATATGCTCAATGAGATGTTCTTTGTTTTCTTCTTCCTTCCTGTACCTTCTGCCAACTTTATAGTTCTTCATTTAGAGCTGACGAGGCAGAAAGTTGTAAGCAAGAGAATTGTGAAAGTTTTGTGCTTCTCATCATCTGAAACTAACCCCACAGGCTGTTATACTCTGCCCAGTATATTAATATATTCTCAGAGCTTTTAAGACTGTGTTGAAAATGGGAAAGAAAACCTTTTACTGTGTTTATTATATCAACCTGATCCAATCAGACCTGGGTCCTTTTTGTTAGGGTAAATGGAGAGATTACTCCCTAATGATTTTCAGACAGTGGTAGTTAAACTGTGTATTTGTATCTAAATAAAAGGTTAACATTACTGGCATGCAGAGATTACAGAAATGTACATTTTATCTTGATAAACAATCCTAATTGTATAGCTTTAAAAATACAGAATTCTAGTTGCAATTATTTTCAGAGACTTAAAAATTAAGTTTCCTTCCCTATAGTATTTTAGCTGTCAGAATGGCTACTTCCATTATCTGCCCATCCACAATTATTCAGTTGATTTAATACCTGCAAAATTAGTGAATATTTACCATGGGATTTGGCAGGGGATTTTTCCAGCTATGCTGATATCAACATTTAAGGTGATTAGGAATAGACTGTTTCCATTCCACTAGTTCCTTAGGAAATAATGGTTTTCACAATTTATCTTCAGTGGAAAAGAGATCAGGACTGGGTATGCTATCAGGATTCAACTCTGTGCCATTTATTGGAAAAAATAACCACAAAAATTGCTGCTGAGCTCCCTCCATCAGTGTATTCTCTTCCCAAAATCCTGCTATACTCCTGCCAGAGCTGTTCACAGGTCAGAGAAAAGTAGGGTGTTAGGTTATTGACATAAGAAAGCTTGGATAGCCTAGGGAATATTTGTAGATATAGTCAGGGGTCTTTGTAATAATATAGCTTCTCTGTGCATCTCTGTTCAGAGTGTTAGGAGACAAGGAGAGAGAATGAACAGTATAGTTTTGTTATCCCACATTTTTTTCAATAACATGAGGTAGTGGGAATTGGCTCAATTAAGTTATAGAAGTTAAATTTTAAGCCCTATTCACAAGGGACAGAGTGCACAATAGATTTTTACCTAACCTTTATAAAGCTGGACCATTT
This sequence comes from Nomascus leucogenys, assembly GCF_006542625.1. Lineage (NCBI taxonomy): Eukaryota > Metazoa > Chordata > Mammalia > Primates > Hylobatidae > Nomascus > Nomascus leucogenys. The sequence goes on from NC_044382.1 coordinate 124,293,364, forward strand.
ATTATACTCAGGTACTAACCCCTTTCATCTTGCATTTCTTGCTTTATGTTGAACAGGATCCAGCAAGCAGAAATTTTGTTGGCTGTAAAAAACTTAGATATAATCCTGAATGGCTTATTTCTAAGAATAGAATATATTTTAGCCTTAGTAAATTTTATGCTGCTGTAACAGAATACCTAAGACTGGGTAATTTATAATGACCAAAAATTTATTGGCTTATAGTTCTAGAGGCTGGGAACTCCAAGATCAAGGCACCTGCATTTGGTGAGGGCCTTCTTGCTGCATCATTACATGGCAAGAGGTAGAAGGGAAAGGGCTCAAAAGAGCAAACCCACTCCTGTGAGCCCATTTTATGATTTCATTAGTTTATTCACGAAGGCAAAGACCTTATGATCTAAACACCTCCCACTGTGCCCCACCTTCCAACACTTTTTTTAGGGGATTAAACTTCAACATGAGTTTTGGAGGGAACAAAAACATTCAAACCACATTAAAATGCTTAATACATAAATATTTTCAAATATATTTCTTAAAAATAACTGCAGGTAATTTAAGTTTGGGATTTGAAAACTTGAGGGCAAAAACATCATGCAACATTTCTGCATCTCTTTCCATCTCCATTAAACATAGATATAGTGACTTATCCTTCCGCTTACATAGGATTAACTGCTATAGAAGTGTTCATGGAGTCCCTTGCAACTTTGGTTGATTATCAATCTGTGCATACTCTGTTAAAGGAATTAAAGGAAAAGATAAACATAATGAGGAGAGCAATGGAAGATACACCACCAAGTTCGGCAATAACAACTTCTAAAGTAAAATAATTATAAGGAAACCATAAAGTAAACAATTCCCAGAGCTCACACAGGACTGGGATTGTTTGACTAATGTTGCCCAGTCACAGTGAAGAGACATTAATTAATTCAAGGACATTCAATAGAGACTTGAGAAGGGTCAAGCCTTAGAAATGGGGCAAAATCACCCTAAAACAAGGGCTTCTCTATGTGATCTTTTTTTTATTGTTATATTTTAAGTTTTAGGGTACATGTGCACAACGTGCAGGTTTGTTACATATGTATCCATGTGCCATGTTGGTGTGCTGCACCCATTAACTCATCATTTAGCATTAGGTATATCTCCTAATGCTGTCCCTCCCACCTCTCCCCACTGCACAACAGTCCCCGGAGTGTGATGTTCCCGTTCCTTTGTCCATGTGTTCTCATTGTTCAATTCCCACCTATGAGTGAGAACATGTGGTGTTTGGTTTTTTGTCCTTGCGATAGTTTGCTGAGAATGATGATTTCCAGTTTCATCCATGTCCCTACACAGGACATGAACTCATCATATTTTATGGCTGCATAGTATTCCATGGTGTATATGTGCCACATTTTCTTAATCCAGTCTATCGTTGTTGGACATTTGGGTTGGTTCCAAGTCTTTGCTATTGTGAATAGTGCCGCAATAAACATACGTGTGCATGTGTCTTTATAGCAGCATGATTTATAGTCCTTTGGGTATATACTCAGTAATGGGATGGATGGGTCAAATGGTATTTCTAGTTCTAGATCCCTGAGGAATCACCACACTGACTTCCACAATGGTTGAACTAGTTTACAGTCCCACCAACAGTGTAAAAGTGTTGCTATTTCTCCACATCCTCTCCATCACCTGTTGTTTCCTGACTTTTTAATGATGGCCATTCTAACTGGTGTGAGATGGTATCTCACTGTGGTTTTGATTTGCATTTCTCTGATGGCCAGTGATGATGAGCATTTTTTCATGTGTTTTTTGGCTGCATAAATGTCTTCTTTTGAGAAGTGTCTGTTCATGTCCTTCGCTTAAGTAGAGCTTTTAAAAAAACACCTCAAGTGGCTGGGTACAGTGGCTCACACCTGTGATCAGCACTTTGGGAGGCTGAGGTGGGCAGATTACTTGAGCCTAGGAGTTTGAAACCAGCCTAGGCAACATGGTAAAACCCTGTCTCTACCAAAAATACAAAAATTAGCCAGTCTCATAACCCAGTCTCAGAATAAATAAATAGATAGATTAAAAATTTAAAAAAAGCAGGAAATCAACATGGCACATGGATACATATGTAACAAACCTGCACATTGTGCACATGTACCCTAAAACCTAAAGTGTAATAAAAAAAAAAAAATCCTCAAAATGGATAAATTTATGTGAAAGTAACATAACTACCTCCTAGAAAGTGCTTACCACTAAAGGGATACAACAAAATTGAGCACTCTACAATGTGAAATTCACCATGTCTGAGTATGAATAAAAATTATTATACAGAATAGTTTATATTTTATACAGAAAATAAAATTTATACAGAAATTTTATTTACTTATATAAAATTTTCTTTTATACAAAAAAATTATACAGAATAAAAATCTGAAAAATGCAATCCATACCTGGGAGAAAAATCCATTAGTACAAATAAATCTGGAAATGACAGAGATGATGTAATTATCAGAAAAGTGTATTTAAAAAGCTATTATAAATATGCTACATTTGTTCAAATGATTTTTCAAATATGGACACAATGAGGGGAGAAATTGAAGAAATAAAGAATGAATTTTTCAAGCAATGAAAAATACAGTAGCTGAAATGAAAAATATACTGAATTCAAGAGCAGATGAAACACTGAAAAAAGAAAGATCAGTGAACTTGAAGTTATACAAATGTAAATGACCCCAAATGAAACAGAAAAAAAAACAGACTTGAAAACGTAACAGTATCAGTGAGTTATGGGACAATATTAAACAGTCAAACATATGTGCAATTGCAACTAGAAGGAGAGGAAGTGAGGGGCATCAGAAAAGATATTTGAAGAAGTAATAGCCAAAACATTTTATTCCTTGACAAAATCTTTAAACCCACAGATCCAAGAAATTCAGCAAACCCCAAGCAAAAGAAACATAACAAGGCTGGGTTACAATGGCTCATGCCTGTAATTCTAGCACTTTGAGAGGCCAACATAGGAGTAGGATCTCTTGAGCCCCGGAGTTCATGACCGTCTTGGGCAAAATAAGGAGACTCTGTCTCTATAATTTTTTTTTTCCCCCGGACACCAAGTCTAACTCTATTGCCCAGCACCCAGGCTGGAGTGTGCAGCACAATCTCAGCTCACTGCAACACCTGCCTCCCGGATTCAAGCAATTCTTGTGCCTCAGCCTCCTGAGTAGCTTGGATTACAGGTATTCACTACCACACCCAGCTAATTTTTTTTCTTTTTGGATTTTTAGTAGAGATGGGGTTTCACCATGTTTCCCAGGTGGGTCTCAAGCTCCTGAGCTCAGGCAATTCTGTGGTGGCTTCCCAAAGTGGTAGAATTACAGGTGTGAGCCACCTCACCTGGCCCTCATTTTTTTTTTTAATTAGCTGTGCATGGTAGTTCGTTCCTGTAGTCTTAGCTACTTAGGAGGCTGAGGTGAAAGGATTGCTTGAGCCTAGGAAGCCAAGGCTGCAATGAGCTATGGTCCCATCACATCACGAGGGAAACTCTGTCTAAAGAAAAAAAAAAGAAACATAACAAAAAAACAAACCAGGTTTGTTCATCATAATCAAATTGCTGACAACTAGTGATAAAGAGAAACATCTTTAAAAGCCTTCAGACTTCTAGTTTCTGGTTCAGCATGTAAACAGCTTGAAAGTCATCACTCCATCTTAACAAGTACAAAGCTGAACAAGAGGAATGACATCCTGGGAAAACCACTGCCTCCAAAGCTGGAGAGACAGAGGACAAATGCGGAGAATCACAACTCACCATAGCAGAATCCTGCAAGCAGAACCCTCTGCTGGAACCAGTACCAGGGTAGGAAAACCTAAGCTATAATTAACAAATTGGTGGAAGCTCGGTGTGCACAAGTCTGAGATGGGTAACAGTTTAGTCAGAGCCTAAGTAAACTGGGGGAAGGGAAACCGACTTCAGCATATTGTAGATGTTCTATCCCACCTGAGCTTGGAGATAAAACTGAGACGCTCCTGTCAAGTTCACAGCCCAAAGGCTCACTAAGAGACTGAGACCTAATCCTAGAACTGTAGAATGCTTCCCCTTTTCTCATGCCTTATTGTCACATAATAAAAGGCCTATTTATGAGAATTTCTTCTACCCAGTATGGCATGTTTGGCATTCAACAAAAAATTTTGAGACATACTAAAAGGCAAAAACAGTTCAAGGAGACAGAACAAGCATCATAACCAGACTTAAGTATGGCAAGGATGTCGGAATTATTGGAATTTAAAACAATTATAATATGCTGAGGACTCTAATGTAAAAAGTAGAAATGCTAAAAATAAAAAACACTAATAGAAATGAAGCATGTCTTTGGTGTGCTCATTAGTAGACTGGATACAGCTGAGGGAAGAATCTCTGAGCTTGAGGTTATATCAGTAGAAACTTCCAAAACTGAAAAAGACTAACAAATTTGAAACAGAGTATCAAAGAACTTTGGGACAATTACAAAAGCTGTAGCATATGTATAATGGAAATACCAGAAGGAGGAAAGAGAAAGAACAGAAGAAATATTTGAAGCAATAATGGCTGAAACTTTCCACAAATTAATGTCAGATACCAAACCACAGATCTAGAAAGCTCAGAGAACGCCAAAGATAAATGCAAAAATCAAACAAGCAAAGGAATGACACCTAGGCATATCATATTTAAAGTACTGAAAATAAAAAAGAATTCTTGGAAGAAGCAAGAGGATAAAAACATCTTATCTATAGATGGGCAAAGATAAGAATTACATCTTTTGCCTCAGAAGCCTTGCAACCAAGAAGAGAAGAGAGTGCAATATGTAAACTGCTATGAGAAGAAAACCCACCAACCTGGAGTTTTGTATTTTCTGATTTTATCATTCAAAGGTGCCTTAGTCAGTTTGGGCTGCTAAAACAAATTATTATAGACTAGTTGGTTTATAAACAACAGAAATTTATTTTTCACAGTTCTGGAGACTGGAAGTCCAACATCAGGTTGCCAGAATAGTCATGTTTTGGTGAGGGGCCCTTTTCCAGGTTGTAGATGGTTATCTTCTTTTATCTACACAGGGAAGTAAGAGAGTTAACTAGCTCTCTGGCCTTTCTTATAAGGGCACTAATCCTGTCCATGAATGCTCCACCCTCATGACCTAATTAACTCCCAAAAGCACCATCTCTGTAAACTATTACATTGAGGCTAGAATTTCAACATAAGAATTTCGGGAGGACCCAAACATTCAGTCCACAACAAAAAGTGAAGAGGAAATAAAGGCTTTATCAGACAAATAAAAATTGAGGGAATTTGTTATCAGTAGACCTGTTTTGCAAGAAATGTTAGAAGTTTTACAGCAAGAAGGAAAGTGATACCTGTCAGAAACTTGGATGTATATAAGGAAAGAAAGAGCATTAGAAAAGAAATCAGTAAAAATAAAAGCATCCAGAGTAAAAATACACATTATATACGGAGAAATACATATAAATATGACAGTAGACTTTTTGAGAACACGTTTAAAAATGACATCTTTACAGAGTGTATGGAGGGGGGTGATTGAAAGATCTGTCAACCTAGAGTTCTAAACCTAATGAAAACATCATCACAAGATGAAGGCAATAAAGACTTTCAGACAAACAAATACAGAGAATCACCACTCACCAGAGCAGAAACCTGCAAGCAGAACTCTCTGCTGGAACCAGTACCAGGGTAGGAAAACCTAAGCTATAATTGACAAATTGCCGGAAGCTCTATGTGTACAAGTGTGAGATGGGGAACAGTTTAGTTAGAGCCTAAGTAACCTGGGGGAAGGGAAACTCGAAGAAAATTCATCGGTACCAGGTCTATGCTAGGAAGCAGTGTTAAAGGGAGCTCTTTTGGCTGAAGTGAAATGGTTTCTGATGGAAATTTGAAACCACACACTACACACACACACACACACACACACACACACACACTCTCTCTCTCTCTCTCTCTCTCTCTCCCTCCCTCCACCAAAATAATGAAAAGAACTGGAAATAGCAAAATGTGTGGGTAAATATTTTTAAAATACTCTAATTTTTACTGTCGTGGAAATATAACTACTTTAAACAAAATAATAGTGTTTTGTGGAGCTTACAGTATAGGTTATAGTAAATGTGTGGAAATAATAGCACAAACAATGGGAGGAGGGAAATGGAAGTATACTACTTTTATAAATCTTTACAATATAATATGACAGTAGGCTGTGATAAGTTGTAGCTATATATGTTAAACCTTGGCATAACCATTAAAAATAAATATAAGAAGAGATATTGCTAATAAACTAATAATAGAGATAAAATGGAATACTAAAAACATTCAATTAATACCAAAAAAGGCAGGAAAGTAGATGAAGAAGCAAAGAGTAAACATGACAAGTAGAAAACAAAGATGTGGTATATATAAACCCATTCATAATAATTAAATATAAGTTGTCTGAGCATGCCAATTAACAGAGATTGTAAGCTGGGCATGGTAGGGCATGCCTATAGTCCTAGCTATTGGGAGGCTAAGGTGGGAGGATAACTTGAGTCCAAGAATTTGAGGCTGCAGTGAGCCATAATCTCACCACTGTACCCCATCCTGGGTGACAGAGTGAGACTGTCTCTATTTTCTTTTCTTTAAAAAGGAGTTTATAAAATAAAAATAATAACCAACTCTGTAACAGTTTACAAAAACCCCTTTTCCAGTATAAAGGCAGAGATAGGTTAAAAACAAGGGAAGAGAAAATATTTACCATATAAACACTAACCAAGAGAAATTTAGCGTGGTGTATTAGTCTGTTCTCATGCTACTAATAAAGACGTACCCAAGACTGGGTAATTTATAAAGGAAAGACGCTTACTTGACTCACAGTTCCACATGGCTGGGGAGGCCTCACAGTCATGGTGGAAGGTAAGGGAGGAGTAAAGACATGTTTCACATGGCAGCAGGCAGGAGAGCATGTGCAGGGTAACTGCCCTTTATAAAACCATCACATCTTGTGAGACTTGGTCACTGTCATGAGAACGTCAAGGGAAAGACCCGCCCCCATGATTCAATTACCTCCCACCAGTTTCCCCTTCATGACACATGGGAATTATGGGAACTACAATTCAAGATGAGATTTGGGTGAGGACACAGCCATACCATATTCTGCCCCATCCCCTCCCAAATCTCATGTCCTCACATTTCAAATCCAATCATGTCTTTCCAGCAGTCCCCTAAAGTCTGAACTTATTCAAAGTCTCATCTGAGACAAGGCAAGTCCTTTCCGCCTGTGAGCATGTAAGATCAAAAGCAAATTAGTTACTTCCCAGATACAGTGGGGGTACAGGCATTGGGTAAATACACCCATTCCAAATGGGAGAAATTGACCAAAACAAAGGGGCTATAGTCCCCATGCAAGTCTGAAATCCAATAGAGCCATCATTAAACCTTAAATTTTCAAAATGATCTCCTTTGACTCCATGTCTCACATCCAGGTCATGCTGATGAAAGAGGTGGGCACCCATGGCCTTGGGCAGTCCTACCTCTGTGACTTTGCAGGGTAAAGCCCCCCTCCTGGCTGCTTTCATGGGCTGGCATTGAGTGTCTGTGGCTTTTCCAGGTGCATGATGCAGGCTTTCAGTGGATCTACCATTCTGGAGTCTGGAGGACAGTAGCCCTCTTCTCACAGCTCCACTAGGCATTGCCTGAGTGGGGACTTTGTGTGGGAACGCCAACCCCACATTTCCCTTCCACACTGTCCTAGCAGCGTTTCTCCATGAGGACCCCACCCCTGCAGTAAACTTCTGCTTGGACATACAGGCATTTCCATACATCCCCTGAAATCTAGGTAGAGGTTCCCAAACCTTATTTATTGACTTCTATGTACCCATAGGTCTAACACCATGTGTAAGCTGCCAAGGCATGGGGCTTGCACCCTCTGAAACAACAGCCTGAGCTGTATGTTGGCCCCTTCTAGCCGTGGCTACAGCTGAAACAGCTGGGATGCAGGGTAATGTTTGAAGGCTGCATAGGGAAGGGGGATCCTGGGCCCAGACCACAAAACCATTTTTTCCTCGTAGACCTCCAGGCCTGTGATGGGAGGGGCTGCTATGAAGGTCTCTAACATGCCCTGGAGACATTTTCCCCGTTGTCTTGGTGATTAACAGTGGGCTCCTTGTTACTTATACAAATTTCTGTAACAGCTTGAATTTATCCCCAGAAAATGGGGTTTCCTTTTCTATAGCATCATCAGGCTGCAAATTTTCCAAACTTTTATGCTCTGCTTCCTCTTGAATACTTTGCTGATTAGAAATTTCTTCTGGCGGATACGTCAAATCGTCTCTCTCAAGTTCAGAGTTCCACATATCTCTAGGGCAAGGGCAAAAAGCTGCCAGTCTCCTTGCTAAAGCACAGCAAGAGTCACCTTTGCTTCAGTTGCCAACAAGTTCCTCATCTCCGTCTGAGAACACGTCAGCCTGGACTTTATTGTCCATGTCACTATCAGCATTTTGGTCAAAGCCGTTCAACAAGTCTCTAGGAAGTTCCAAACTTTCCCACATCTTCCTCTCTTCTGAGTCCTCCAAGTCTCTAGGAAGTTTCAAACTTTCCCACATCTTCCTGTCTTTTTCTGAGCCCTCCAAACTGTTCCAACCTCTGCCTGTTACCCAGTTCTAAAGTAGCTTCCACATTTTCAGTTATCTTTATAGCAGCACCCCACTCTACTGGTACCAATTTACTATATTAGTCTGTTTTCACACTGCTAATAAAGACATACCTGAGACTGGGTAATTTATAAAGGAAAGCAGTTTAATTGGCTCACAGTTCCACATGGCTGGGGAGGCCTCATAATCATGGCAGAAAGTGAAGGAGAAGCAAAATCATGTCTTACATGGTGGCAGCACAGGCAAAAAAACGTGTGCAGGGGAACTCCCCCTTATGAAACAATCAGATCTTGTGAGACTTAGTCACTATCCCTAGAATAGCATGGGAAAGACCTGCTCTCATGATTCAATTACCTCCCACTGGGTTCCTCCCACAACACATGGTAATTATGGGAGCTAAAATTCAAGATGAGATTTGGGTGGGGACACAGCCAAACCATATCAGGTGGCTATATTAACGTAATACAAAATAAGTTTCAGATCAAGAAATGTTTACAGGAATAAAGAAGGCAGCTACATAATCATAAAGAAGTCAAAATATTAACAAAGAATAACATTGTTACATATGTATGCACCTAATACAGACTTTCAAAACACATGAAGCAAAAACTGATAGAATGGAAAAGAAAAAAGACAAATCTGCAGATAGAGTTGAAGATTTCACTTAGTAGAACCAGTATACCAAAAAAAATTGTCAGTATATAGGAGATTCAAGCAACATTGTCAACCAACTTGATATATTTGCCTTAAAGAATGTGCCACCAAAAATTAGAAACATGGAGAAAAAAGTTTCCAATATTTTATGTGTAAAAAATAAAATTATAAAGTTACAAGAAGAAATCATGTGAAAATAATTATATTTTTAAAATTTTAGACTAGAGAAAATCTAACTGTACTGCATAACTTAAGGAACATAATAAAATAATGTAAATATAACCATATGAAGTTAAAAATTCCTTCAGAGCAAAAATCATAAAGTCAAAAGATAAGTTAAAAAGGGAAGTGTTTGCTACTGCAATCATATATGAAACAGATAATCTTATTACATAAAGTGATTCAACAAATAAATAAATGGCCTTCTAGCTCAAAAGAGAAATAAACCAGGGGTATAAAGAAATAGCTCCTGGAAAAATTTTCTCCCATTCTGTAGGTTGCCTGTTGACTCTGATTGTGGTTTCTTTTGCTGTGCAGAAGCTCTTTAGTTTAATTAGATCCCATTTGTCAATTTTGGCTTTTGTCGCCATTGCTTTTGGTGATTTAGACATGAAATCCTTGCCCATGCCTATGTCCTGAATGGTATTGCCTAGGTTTTCTTCTAGGGTTTTTATGGTTTTAGGTCTCACATTTAAGTCTTTAATCCATCTTGAATTAATTTTTGTATAAGGTGTAAGGAAGGGATCCAGTTACAGCTTTCTACATATGGCTAGCCAGTTTTCCCAGCACCATTTATTAAATAGAGAATCCTTTCCCCATTGCTTGTTTTTGTCAGGTTTGTCAAAGATCAGATAGTTGTAGATATGTGGCATTATTTCTGAGGGCTCTGTTCTGTTCCATTGGTCTATATCTCTGTTTTGGTACCAGTACCATGCTGTTTTGGTTACTGTAGCCTTGTAGTATAGTTTGAAGTCAGGTAGCATGAGGCCTCCAGCTTTGTTCTTGGCTCAGGATTGACTTGGCAATGTGGGCTCTTTTTTGGTTCCATATGAACTTTAAAGTAGTTTTTTCCACTTCTGTGAAGAAAGTCATTGGTAGTTTGATGGGGATGGCATTGAATCTATAAATTACCTTGGGCAGTATGGCCATTTTCACGATATTGACTCTTCCTACCCATGAGCATGGAAAGTTCTTCCATTTGTTTGTATCCTGTTTTATTTCATTGAGCAGTGGTTTGTAGTTCTCCGTGAAGAGGTCCTTCACATCAGCCAAAAAACACATGAAAAAATGCCCATCATCACTGGCCATCAGAGAAATGCAAATCAAAACCACAATGAGATACCATCTCACACCAGTTAGAATGGCCATCATTAAAAAGTCAGGAAACAACAGGTGCTGGAGAGGATGTGGAGAAATAGGAACACTTTTACACTGTTGGTGGGACTGTAAACTAGTTTAGCCATTGTGGAAGTCAGTGTGGCGATTCCTCAGGGATCTAGAAGTAGAAATACCATTTGACCCAGCCATCCCATTACTGGGTGTATACCCAAAGGATTATAAATCATGCTGCTATAAAGACACAGGCACACATATGTTTATTGTGGCACTATTCACAATAGCAAAGACCTGGAACCCACCCAAATGTCCAACAATGATAGACTGGATTAAGAAAATGTGGCACATATACACCATGGGATACTATGCAGCCATAAAAAATGATGAGTCCATGTCCTTTGTAGGGACATAGATGAAGCTGGAAACCATCATTCTCAGCAAACTATTGCAAGGACAAAAAACCAAACGGTGCATGTTCTCACTCGTAGGTGGGAATTGAACAACGAGAAAACATGGACACAGGAAGGGGAACATCACACTCCGGGGACTGTTGTGGGGTTGGGGGAAGGGGGAGGGATAGCATTAGGAGATATACCTAATGCTAAATGACGAGTTAATGGGTGCAGCACACCAACATGGCACATGTATACATATATAACAAACCTGCACGTTGTGCACATGTACCCCAAAACTTAAAGTATAAGAACAATAATAATAACAAAAGAAATAGCTCCTAGAAAAGAAATGTTTTTAAATATATGAAAGAATACTCAGTCTCATACACAAGATCATTTTTGCCAATCAGATTGCTGACAATTAAAATGTTTGCTAATATTCTGCACAGATAAGGATATTGTAAAACCTGATTGTGGATGTCTCTTACCAACTCCCCATACAATGGCTTCATGTTGATATCTTAAAATCAGCCATGGTGGCCAGATGCAGTGGCTCACGCCTGTAATCCCAGCACTTTAGGAGGCCGAGGCGGGTGGATCACGAGGTCAGGAGTTGGAGACCAGCCTGGTCAACATGGTAAAACCCCGTCTCTGCTAAAAATACAGAAATTAACCAGGCGTAGTGATGCTCACCTGTAGTCCCAGCTACTTGGGAGGCTGAGGCAGGAGAATTGCTTGAACCTGGGAGGTGGAGGTTGCAGTGAGCCGAGATCATGCCACTGCACTCCAGCCTGGGCAACAGAGTGAGACTCTTGTCTCAAAAAAAAAAAAATCAGCCATTGTAAATGTATTTATATCATGGAAATTGACAAATGCTACAAATCAAGTCCCCCTTTCTCTCTCCCAGAAAGCCAGTTGTCAATTATTTACCAATACATCAGCGGATGAAAGTGTGGAAATATAGGCACTCTCATTCTGTTGTTATTTTTAATATAAAGCAGCATAATCTCCGCACAGCATTTTGTTAATACCTAACAAAGTTACTGACTACACACATCTTTTGTAGTAACAAATCTACTTCTAGGAATGTGGCCTTAATATTTTTGCATATATGTATAATAATACATTTGTTTTGCAATAGCACAAATGTTTGTCAATAGAAGATTGGTTTGAAAAATTGTAGAACATTTTACACAAGGAATGCCAATCAGCTGTTAAAGTATATGAGAACAAAGGGACATCGTCAAGATGGCAACTAGACTTACCTGGTGCTCGGTTTGTGCCCCACCTCCAGGAAAACAAGATGACCTACACAGTGTGAAAGCCTCATGCAACTGTCAAGCACATGTGTACCCACCGTCATCATCATAGGCAGCCAGAAGGCAGCTTTGCCCCACTGGAGAGGATCCTGTGCAGCCGTTGGCCCACTCCCCACCCAACAACCAAGCCAGAGTTGACCCTGCCCTCCTAGAGTGATCCCTGTGCAGCTGCCCAGTCCACATGCACCTGTCCCCAGCCATACAGCTGTCCCAGAGACAGCTTCACCCCACCAGAGAGAGTCCTGTGCATGTAGCTGCCTGGTCCACATGCACCCATGCTTAGCCTGACAGCCAGCTCATTGGTAGCCCTGGCCTCCCAGACAGCCTGCCACACAGCCTGCTGGCACCCAACATGCACCCAGCATGACAGCAAACCCATCACCCCTGTACCATCAAAACTGCACTACCACTGTCACAAACTCCCACAGCCTAGGCCACTGAGATAATTGCAGGTATTGCAGATGACAAATTACAGATAATGAATCTGCAAAGACCACAATACTGAGTCCAGCCAGAACCAGAGCCAATGCATGATTCTCAACAGACACTCTAAGAACCATCTACCAAAAAAAAAAAAAAAAAAAAAGCCACTTGTTTCAAAAGCTACTTTGTAAAATTGGAAAAGGTGACCATTCCAGTAGAGGTTCAGATGTCAATGTAGAAACCCAAGAAATATGAAAAAGCAAGGAAACATGACATCTCCAAAGAACTAAATAAGACTCCCATAACAGACCCTCAAAAAAGGATATTTATAAAATGACTGAAAAAGAATTCAACATAATGATCTTAAAGAAACTCAGTGCAATACACAAGAACACAATTCAGTGAAATTAATAAAATAACCCATGATCTTAATTAGAAATTCAACAAAGAGATAGATGTCACAAAGAACCAAACAGAAATCTTGAAGCTGAAGAACGAAATGAATAAAATTTAAAAATCAATTGAGAACTTCAACAACAGACTGAATAAAGAAGAAAAAATTTCCTGAAAGTGAAGATAGGTTTTTTAAGATAACCCAGTCGGAGATAAAGAGAAAATAAGAATAAAAAGAATGAAGAAAGGTTACATGACTTACAGGACACCATTAGTGAAAAAAATATTTGCATTATAGAAGTGTCAGAGGGAAAAGAATAGAGAAAGGCACAGAAAACCTATTTAATGAAATAATAGCCGAAAACGTCCGAAGTCTGAAGAAAGCTGTGGACATTCAGATCCAGAAAGCTCAAAGATTCTTAGTGTGATTCAATACCCCCCAAATTGTCTCTGAGGCACATTATAATAGGACTGTCAAAAGTCACTGACAAATGGAGAATTCTAAAAGCTACAAGAGAAAAACATTGAGTCACATTTGAGGGAATCTCCATTAGACTGTCAATAAATTTCTCAGCAAAAACCTTGCAGACCAGGAGAGAGTGCAAAAATACATTCAAATCATTGAAATAAAAAAACTGTCAGCCAATAATACTATATTCGTTTAAGCTACCCTTCAGAAATGACGGAGAAATACAGACCTTTACGGACAAGCAAAAACTGAGTAAATTCCTCAAGGCTAAACTGACTTTACAAGAAATGCTTCAGGGGTTGCTCACTGGGAATAAAAAGATGATAATTACTACCATGGAAGCATGTGGAAGTATAAAATATACTCATCTAGGTAAATCCATAATTAGAATATCCCAGTGCAGTAATGGTGCTATGTAAGTCTTTCAGTCCTCCTATATCAGTGTCTAAAGTCAAAAAGGTGAAAAACCTCAGCTGCTACAATGAGTGGCTAAAAATACCCTAGACTTTTTTCTCTCCCCATCCCACAGTTTGTATTTTGGTTGCCTTAATTTATATCTTTAGAAAATTAAGACAACCAAAATACAAACTGTGGGATGAGGAAACGAAAAAGTCTGGAGTATTTTTATGCAGCCAAAGTTAAGTTATCAGCCTAAAATATTCTACCTACAAGACTATTTTAGCCCCAGGGTAGCGACAAAGAAAAAGAGCAGGTACACAAGTGATAACATGGCCAGATGTGTAAGTATGTACCTGTAGTCCAAATACTCATGAGGCTGTGGTGGGAGGATCACTGGAGGCCAGGAGTACAAGGGTGTTTTAGGGTACTATGATGAGACCTTCAGATAACTACTACATTCCAGCCTGGGCAACACAGTGAGGCCTTGTCTCTAAAAAAACTAAACAATTATGAAACCCAGCTATATGTTGCCCAGAAGAGAACCACCTTACTATTAAAGACAAATATAGATTGAAAATGAAAAAATGGAGAAATATATCGCATGCAAATGGAAACCAAAAGCAAGCAGGAGTTGCCATACTTATATCAGATAAATTGGACTTTAAGTCAACAATTCTTAAAAAAAAAAAAGACAAAGAAGGTCATTTTATAATGATAAATCAATTCAACTAGAGGATATAACAATTCTAAAAATATATACACCCAACACCAGAGTACACAAAAATATAAAGCATATATTATTAGAACTAAAAGGAGAGACATCCTGCAATAAGAGTAGAGGACTTTAACACCCCACTTTCAACAATGAACAGATCAACTAGATAGAAAACCAACAAAGAAATATTGGACTTCCAATGACATACACCAAATGAACCTAGCAGAAATATACAGAAGATTCCACCCAACAGCTATGGAATACACATTCTCCTCAACTGCACATGAAACATTTTTCAGGATAAATTGTATTTCAGGCCACAAAATAAGTCCTAACAAATTGAAGAAGACAGAGATAATTTAAGTATTTTTTTTAGGCCAAAATGGTATAGAACTGGAAATCAATCATAACAAAAACAAAAACTTCAGTAACCTTACTAATACATGGGAAATTAAACAAGATGCTCCCAAATAACCAAGAGGCCAAAGAAGAAATTAAAAGGAAAATTAAACCTTTCTTTGAGACAAATGTACATGGAAATACATCATATCAAACCCTATAAGACAAAGAAAAGCTGTTCAGAGAGGGCAGTTTATAACAGTAAATGCCTACATGGAAAAGAAAAAGAATTTCTAATGAACAACCTAACCACGCACCTCAAGAAACTAAAAGACAAGAACAAAGTAAAACCAAAATTGGTAGAAGGAAAACAATAGTAAAGCTCAAAGCAGAAATGATCAAACAGAAGCTAAAGAAACAATTCAAAAGATCAACAAAAGGAAGAGTTGCTTTTTTGAAAAGATAAGCAAAATAAGAAAACTTTACCTAGACTAAGAAGAAAAAAGATCCAAATCAGTAAAATCAGAGATGAAAAAGGAGATATTACAAATGATGTCACAGTAATACAAAAGATTGTAAAAGACCATTATCAACAACTGTACACCAATACACTTGAGAATATAGGAGAAATGAATAAATTCCTGGATACATACAACCTACCAAGATTAAATTATGAAGAAATAGAAAATGTATCAATTCTGAAAAGACCAATAAGCAGTGAGGATATTGAATCGGTAGTAAGGAGTCATCTTCCATTAAAAAACAAACAAACAAAAAACCAGCCCAGGACCTGATGGTTTCACTGCTGAATTCACCTAAATATTTAAACACTAGTACCAATTCTCCTTAAACTATTCCAGAAAATTAAGGAGGGAATACTTACAAACTCATTTTATAAAGCCAGCATTACTTTGATTTCAAAACCAGACAAGGACACAACAACAACAACAAAGAAAACTACAGGCCAATATTCCTGATGAACATAGATGCAGAAATTCTCAGCAAGATACTAGCAAACTGAATTCAACAGTAGATTAAAAAGATAATTCACTATAATCAAGTAGGATTCATCCCAGAGATGCAAGGATGACTCAACATATGCAAATCAATAAATGTGAAACACCGAAAGAGAAAAACCATGTGATCATTTCAATAGATGAAGAAAAACATTTGACAAAATTCAACATCTTTTCGTGATTAAAAAAAAAAAACCTCTTAACAATTTAGGTATAGAAGACTCTCAACAAATTGGGTACTTCATCTTATTAATAAAGGCCATATATAACAAACCCACCACTAACGTCATACTGAACAAGGGAAAAAGACTAGAATGCTCACTTTCACCAGTCCTATTCAACATAGTACTGAAAGTCCTAGCCAGTACAATTAGCCAAAAGAAAGAAATAAATGCCATCTAATTTGGAAAGGAGGAAGTCAAATTGTTCGTGCTTGCAGATAACATAATCTTACATTTTAACTCCACCAAAAAAAAAAAAAAAATTCTAGAAGTAATAAATTCAGTAAAGTCACAGGATAAAAAAATCAACATGTAAAAATTAGCATTTCTACATGCTAATAGCAAACTATCAGAAAAAGAAATCAAGAAAACAATTTTACTTACTATAGCTACCAAACAAATAAGATACCTAAGAATAAACTTAACAAGGTGAAAGATGTTGACATTGAAACTATAAAACATTAATGAAATAAATTGAAGAAGACACAAATAAATGGAAAGCTAATCCATGCTCACAGATTGGAAGAACTCGTATTTTTAAAATGGCCATACTACCCAAAGTGATCTATAGATTTAATGTAATCTCTATAAAAATATCAGTGACATTCTTCACATAAATAGAAAAACAACCCTCAAATTATGAAAGCAGAAAAGGCCCTGAATAGCCAAAATATTCATAAGCAAAAGAACAAAACTGGAGGCGTCACACTATCTGATTTCACAATATATTGCAAAGCTATTGTAACAAAAACAGCATGGTACTGGCATAAAGGCAGACTTGTAGAATAGTGAAATAGAATAGAGAACCCAGAAATGAATTGACACACATATAGCCAACTGATTTTCAACAGTGCCAAGAACACACCTTGGAGAAAAGGCAGTCTTTTCAATAAATGGTGCTGGGAAAATTGGATATCCACATGCAGAAGGATAAGACTAGACCCCCACTTCTCACCATATACAAAAATCAATTCAAAATGGATTAAAGACTTCAGTGTAAAACCTGAAACTATGAAACTACTAGAAGAAAACATACGGGAAATGCTTTATAACACTGGGCTATGCAAGGATTTTTAAAATAAGACTTGAAAACCCAGGCAACAAAAGCAAAAATAGACAAATGTGATTACATCAAACTAAAAAGCTTTTGCACAGCCAACAAGTAACAGAGTGAGGAGACAACCTACAGAATAGGAGAAAATATCTGCATACTATGATCTAACAAGGAGTTAATATCCAGAATATATAAGAAACTTAACAGCAAACAACAAAAAATAACCCAATTTAAAAATGGGCAAAAAAAAAAAGACCTTAATTAACATTTCTCAGTGAAGACATACAAATGGCCAGGAGGTACATGAAAAAAGAAAATGCTCCACATCACAAATCACCAGAGAAACACAAATTAAAAACACAGTGAGATAACACTTCACTCCAATTAGAGTGGCTATTATCAAAAACACAACAGAAAACAAGTGCCAGTGAGAATCTAAAGAAAAGTGAGCACTCATACACTGTTGGTGGAATTAAGTCAAAAATTGTTAAAAAAAAAAAACACACACACACACAAAGAAGGTCATAATTGTAAATTAGTACTGCCACTATAGAAAACAGTGTGGCAATTCCTGAAAAAACTAAAAATAGAACTACCACGTGATCCAGCAATGTCATTCCTGGTATATTTCCAAAGGAAATGAAATCAGAATGTTGAAGAGATATCTGCACTCTATGTTTATTGTAACACTATTTACAATAGCTAAACTATAGAATCAACCTACATGTCCAACAACGAATGAATGGATAAAGAAAATGTGGTATATGTACAATGGAATACTATTTATCCATAAAAAAGAATAAAATTTTGTCATCTGAAACATTGAGGGACCTGGAGGACATCATGTTAAGTGCAATAAACCAGGTACAGAAAGATCAATACCACATGATCTCAGTTACATGTGGAAGTGAAAAAAACAAAGTTGTTATTATAGAAGCAGAAAGTAGAACAGGGTTTACCAAAGACTGGAAAGGAGGGGGAAGAGGAGGACAGAGAAAGATTGCTCAACAGGCACAAAGTTACAATTAGAAGGAATAAGTTCTGGTGCTCTGTTGCACTGTACAGTGACTATGGTTAATAGTAAGATATTTTGTATTACAAAATAGCTTTGAGTGTTATCCCCACAAAGAAATGATAAATATATGAAATGATAGATATGCTAAATGCCTTGATTTTATAATTATACAACATATATATGTATCAAACATCAAATTTTACCCCATAAATATGTACAATTACAATGTGTCAATAAAAATGAACAAAGGTACATACAGTATTTTAAAACAAAACAAAAATATATAGAAACAATGTTATGTTCTAATGCTGCACGAGATCCATTCAATATTATTAATTTAAATAAGCAAGATTGTAAGGGGAGAAGAGAATATATTTACATATATTTGCTAATATATGCACAAAATGTCTTTGAAAGTATTCACGAGAAGTATCAGTTGCCTCTGCGGAGAGTGATGCCTGAAGGACCAAAGTGGAAGGGAAAGTTTCACTGCTTTTGAATTTTTAAAACAATTTGCACTATATACAGTATTATTTATGCAACAGGTAAATGCAATTTAAATTTAAATGTCCTAACACCAATATGTTGTGAGGTAGGCTGTTTGATACACCACTGGTGATATTCTGAGTTGGAATAATCTTTTTTGAAAGCAATTTAATAACACGAAAGAAGAATCTTTAAGTACTTTCACTTTTTAACATAGGAAATATACTTTCTGGTATCTATCCTCAGAAAATATGCAGAGATAAAATGTTTATCATGGTGTTATAAGTATGAAAAATTAGAAATGACCTAAATGTCCAATGAAATTGGAACAAATAAATTTGATGTAGTCATAAAACAGAATAATATACAGCTATTTAAAACCATTTTGAATGAATATTTAACAACATGCTCAAAATATTGTGAATAGAAAAGTAAGGTGCAAGGTTTCACACATGGCATGACCCTAATTTTCCCCAAAAGTTATGTATATACATACTCACATGTTTATGATGTGGGTCAGGATATGCTACCCCAAAATATAACACCTTGGCTTAGAGGAAACAGCAGGAACAAGACATTCACTCTTACCTCTTTCACCTATTTTCACCTGAGGCAGGACATACAAGGATTCTGTCTTTCCTATGAATTAGTCATAAAACCTTCATTCCAGAGATGTCCTCCATATATCCGGAGGAAAGGAACATCCTTATCCTCCAAGACACAGAGACACAAAGAACAATCTGAATGGTTTCCCAAGTTTAATACCATTAGATCATATCCTCTTTTGTCCAATCAGACCTTTGCACAACTGACAACTCTTCATCAAACCTAAGCATAACAATACAGTTTTTACTGTTTCTCTGGGTCTTCATTTCTGAAGTCCGCTGTGTCCTGTAAAACTTAAAGAGATTTGTGTGTTTTTCTCTTGTAAATGTGTCTTTTGTTACAAGGATCTCACCATGAATCCATCAATGAAAGAACAAAAAAAATCAGTTTTCTCCTATACTTCTTCTCTTATATACACATACAAACATAGGAAAGAAACCCCACAACATATTAAGATAATTATCTCCAGATGCTAATTCAATATCACTGAATTTCAGTATCTCCTAGATATGATTTTCAGTATCATCTTGAAAATTACTGATATTTTATAAGTTTTCTATGATGAAAATGTATTATTTTTGTTAGCTTAAAGGATATTTAGAAAAGGTTGAAATATTTAATGCTTTACAACATTTTAAACATAAAGAAATACCTTGGGTCATATTGTACATTCTCCTCCCAATAATTCTGTACATTGTTAACAAATAAAACATCTTGAGTTACAAAACATATCACTTATAAAAGTAAAGACAAAAATAAAATTATATTTACTCTTAGCAAATCATGTTATGAAAAGTAGGGGTTCCAGAAAGAGAAGAGTTCTGTGGTCAAATAAGTTAAAGAAACATTAAGCTACATTTCATAGCCTCCTCCTCTTAGAGATAATGAATTAATATTATCATATTAATGCTTTTGACAGATCCTGCATTAAGGAAAATTGTTTAACCATTTAACCTAAAGTTTCTCTCTCTTTCTCTCTCCCCTTCTCTGAATATCTAAATATACCTAATATTCCAAAGAACATAGTTAAGAAGATGATGAGCTTGGGAACTTTTAAGACCCCTCTGTTTAATCTCTGTTTCTGGTTCTATGGCACTGGCTCCCTGCAACCTCAGTGACAACCATAGTGTGAGGGTTATCCTAACTCTCTCCTGATTTCCCCAAGACAAGATATCACACCTGATCCCTTTATTGTCCATGTCCACTCTCCCTTCCCCAGTAGGGTTTACCTGCACAATATCACTTCTACCTATCAGCATATCAGAAAAACTTGAACATATACTAAAACACTGTGCAACTGTGTTTCTGATGGGACCAAAATTATTAGTGTAAGAGAATCTCCACCATTTCCACTTTCTTTAGAAGACAGGTCAGGTTTTTAATTTCCTGTGCTCAGTTTTTTCTCTCCCTTGCCCTCCAAGGAAGTCTCTTCCATTTATTCTTTGAGCTTTAACAATGCAGATTTGGGAGAATGGGAAAAAGTAGAGGTAGGCAAGCTGCAAGGAAAAATACCGGAAGAGAACTAGAAGGGGAAACAGTTGAGAGCAGTAGAAGAAAGTGGAGTTTTAAGAATTGTTGCTGTGGATCACGTATTGTCCTTGTAGTGTTTAAAAAATAATACAGAAAGAAATGTGGAAGGAAGTGTTGCAGGACTTTTCCTTAGTTCAGCTAAAGACGGGGTCCTTGTCTGTCCCATGGCCACAAAAATTTAGGCTCGTGGATGGTTTGAAGGTGAGTGAACAGGGTTTTATTGGGTGAAAAGGAAGAAAGTGGGGAAACAGGGACTCTCGCTAGGCCAGAGTCCCTGCTAGAGTACTTCTACCCAGCAGTTCTTCAAATCCCAGGTTACACACAGGAAGGGGAGGATCCAGGCTTCTTCCTGCTGCAAACGTCGTGAACTTCACTAAGCTCCACCTCACTGGGCAGGCTGGTTGGAGTTTCTCCAGGGATGCCCTCCCACCTGGCTGTCTCATTCTCTCCTCCAAAGAAATACATCTAGCTGCCCTTAGATTCAGGCTAACGACAAACACCAATCTTAACTGCTTCCTGCTGAAAGGGGGCACTGCTGTTTTGGGGAAATGGCAGAGCTCCCTCAGAGGCCTATTTAAGGGTCCCCAGAAGAAGGGCCCATCGTCAGAGGTTCTGGTTGCATGACCGTTTGGAGTTTGATGGCCTGAAGGCAAGAACAGACAAACCAGGTTATTAGAAAACATGTATCAAAATGAAACAAGGTTGGGGGAAGGACAGCTGAAAAATTCCAAGGTTTTTTACCAGTTTGCACAAGGAGAGGGAAGCCAAAATCCCGACTGGCAAAAAAACCTTATCCTTTTGCCAGCGTGTTGGGCTTCTGGGTTCCCTTCCACTGGGCCCTGTCCTAACCCAAGCAGTTTAAGGTTTGGGAAATTAACTCTTTCCAGTTTGGAGGATGTATCTGAGGGGAGTGTCCCATAGTAAGGAGACACAATTACCTATTAGTGAAGAGAAAATCAAGAAGAAGAAAGGAAAAAGAAGGCATTTTTAAAAGGTGTCCCAAGGATTCAGGATGCATTCGAAAGGGGTACAGACTGAAGATGAATGGCTACCCATTTAGAAAGACGGAAGCAGGCGTCCCTGGTTCCCTTCTCTTCCTAGCAGATACCCAGCGGTAAGTGAGGGAGAGAGAGAGAAGAGTGTCTAATTTCCCTCTTCCATCCTTGCATCCCCAAGTTCTGGTGACCTTGGCAGGTGCCGCCATGGGTGTCAAAGCAACTTGCATCCATGAAACGGGGCCCTAGAGAATAGGAATTATCCATTCTCACCTGTGTCTGTTTCCTGCCTACTGTCACTAGCCTTTGAATTCCCTAGACCTCATTTATGCCATGCATATTAACGTGGCCTTTATCCATGAAACAGGAAGCTTAGTGTTGGCTTATTTGGCAGGAATCAGCCACGCTCACCTGTCCTATGCATTTTAACCTCTGTTGTTGTTTGCCTCTGGATCCCTCAGATCCAATTTTCCTTCCTAGGGCCTTGACCCGAAGCTTGGAATTGCATCTGGGACAAAAATGTATCTCAGGGGTTGGAGGGAGGGGGGTTGCATGGACTCCTTATCATAAGCCAAATGCTAAGGTGAAACTGTGGACTGAGTCCTCCTCCACGGGAGAGGAAAGGATGTCTTGTGACATACCTTTCGTAACTGGTAGCTATAGTTATGCTTGCTAGGATTCGGGTGCATGGTACTTAGCTTTGGTTAGCTCCTTTGGTTTTACTTTCCCAAAAGGAAACCTCTGAGTGACCGGCATCCTGTTTATTCCAGTCACCTGGCAGTATTTGCAGGATAATTGCTCAGAACTAGAATATTGATCTGGATTTCTACATTACCCATCCCTTTTGTTCTTTCCGAACTGCAGCCAGCGATTGCTGGTTGATTCACAGGAGCAAGCAGGGTTAGTCTAAAATGTAGGCAAAAACTTAAAAACTAATAATGAGTTTATAATTTAATGACAAATGTATGATAAGTTTTGAACCATGATTTATCTCTGTCTAGTCCTCATGTTTGTTAAAAAACAAATCATTGTAGTACTGAATGGTTTGCAAAATAGACTTAAGTTTTATAATTGGCCTGATTATTTGCATAAATTGCAGCAAGAATAATTATTTCTACATAGGCCTTTTGGATTGGCCTTGATGGAATTCTATTCCATAAGGAATCTCAGATAAAATATTTTAAAGCTGAGCCCAACCATGGATTTGTATCCTCAGATACCTGTGACCTGGGTGATCCTCTCCTCTTAAGGTCGCAAAATAAACTTGGAGCTCCTGGACCTGTTAGAAAGTGACACTCTTTACTAACCACAGGTCATGTACATGGACTGTGTAGATGAGGGTATGAGGCCAGTTTCTCCAGTGGGCTTTTACTGGCTCTGCAGGTCGAGATTGACTCCTTAAAGGGAAGCATATCCTTCCAGTCAAAGCCTTGGTAAAATAACCGTTTTCTCCAGTTGTGTTCTGTTGCAAGAGAAAAATGGATTCTCATTGCACTGATGCAACTATTTATATTGCCATAAGAAAAATCACAGATAGTTTCCAAATTCTAGGGGAGCCAGGCAAAGAGAAACAAACGTGCTCTAAATTTTGATCACAGGAGTGTACACCTTACTTAATTATTAAAGGCCATAAATAGTTCAAAATAAGTTTCCTTGACTCTGAAAAACAAAACATGGATCAGCAATATTCCAAGTAAAAGTCAAAAATGTTGCTTCAGCTTTTTGAGTTCAGTTCATTCGTGAACTCTTGTTTTGCTTGATATTCATGAGCAATTTCAGCTCTTCGTGAGACCTGTACATTTTCCTTTGTTCCAATGTCACAGTCTCCAAAGTTATCAGAAGCCTGTATTTGAAAGCACCTGTTAAAGTTCTATAGCTTATTATAAACCATCTTTTGAAAAGGATTAAAACAAAACAATTGTCTGTGAATAGCAAAATGTCCTGGGTAGTCACATTTAAAAACACAATTGACAAATACGTTTGGTTATCTCTGTAGTTTACAATAACATAACATAACAACCTTAATTATGATTGTTTGCATATAGTCAGACATTAAAATTCTAGAAATCCCATACAATTTTGGAACATATATTAGCATTATTCACCAGTATATAACCTAAAGAAGATTGAACATCATTTTGGCAATTTCATATACCTAATATGTCAAATAATCCTGTTTACCTCTCTTTTCTGAACATTCCAGGGGTTCTCTGGACTATCTGAAAAGCCAGGTGTCAGGGAAGATAATTTTCAAACTGAAGTTTGATTGGGGGAAGGCTTTAAAATATGTTTAAAGCACTTAATGTTGTGAAATAGTATTCCAGATCACCATAAGTTATTTATTTTGCTAAAATGATGACTCAGAAATTTTAAAGAAGCAAAAACTTTTTATAACCCTTTTGAATTTAGTCAGTATGTTCGCATAGAGAACCTCTTCTGCAAGATTAATTTCCACAATTTAGCCACCACTTTTTGAACTTTCAGCTGTTTCCTAATTTAACTCAAAACAATCCTTTAACCCTAGGCAAAAGTTTACATTTCCATGCCTTCTTATAACCTTTTACTTAAAAACACTTTTTGCTGTTCTTACACACCTTGCACATAAATCTATTTTCAGTAGTCTCAATTACATGTTATAATGATAACTCCTATCAACTTTTAACTTTAAGATAAAATTCGGTAAGTTGCTTTAATTGTGTGCTAAGTGCATCCAAGGTTTGCCTTCTTAGTTAAGGGCATGTTTAGTTCCATTTGTCCCCAGGCCCAAACAGTTGTAAAGCAGGCAAGACAGACAGTTCTCAAAACCCAAAAAGCAGTTTGTAACCTTAAAACATTCAGCAAACCTTGCATCTGACCTACATAGTTTAGTTTACCTGTTTACATTTTAATGACAGCTACATTTTACCAATAATCTTTAAGGGTGCTTTTATTTCTCAAAGATTAAAGCCACATGAACTGAAAGATTCCACAGCTCTTAACTTCCCTTTAAAAAACGTTAGATCCAAGCACTTGTCTTTCTTTAGGCCAAATTAATTAGAGCTGTTTTTGCAGGCATCACACACAGTACATACACAGACAGGCAGAAGAAAACCCAGTCACTGGGTGGGGTCCTCTAGTAGACAGAGCTAGGAAAACATGCAGATATGAACCACAGGGGACTCATCCTCTAAGGCAGTATTGCTAAACAAAGCCTTGCCAAGGGGTTACTGGCCATGCGCCAAGGATGTAAAGCAAGATGGAGGCTTGCAGTACAAGCCATGCAGACATGCAAAGCACACCAGAGTGGCCACAGTCCAAGACTAGCTCCACAAATCCTTTTTCATAATTAAAACTTTATGGAAAATATGAACAGTGATAGTTGGGGGACCTGGTCTAGTAAAGGGGGAAAAAAAACTTTAAAAGTTAACTGCTGCCAGGGTGGAGAAGAGGAAAGAAAAAAAAATTTTAATTCCTGGGGAAGAACCTCTTATTCTTATGCAACTGGTTCCTCCACCAAGGAGAAAAGATGAAGCTAAATTACTGTCCAACAGAGTTGAAACACCTTGGCTGGTAAAGGGGAAGGCTGTCTCCGCCTGGCTGGGAACCAGCCTGCAGGCTGTGCAGAACCCTTGGGCCATTTGTCCCAGCCCCAGCAGGGAGTGGGGAGTGGTAGGGAGCTGCTGCTGCTTACAGGTCCCTCCTGAAAAAGGAAGGAAAAGGTCATGAAAAATCCTGGGAGTGACAGGGTGGGTGGGGACATGGTTTCCCCCACCCTCAGAAGTCTGAGTATGAAAAGGCTTAGAAGCAACAGTGAGAAGTTTTGAGTCCCCATTTGACTCACCACTTTTTGAGCCCCACATTGGGTGCCAAAAATGTTTCAAGGCTTTTCCTTAGTTCAGCTAAAGATGGGGTCCTTTTGCATCCCACGGCCATGAACATTTAGGATCACAGACGGTTTGAAGGGTGTGCGAAGTAGGGTTTTACTGGGTGAAAAAGAAGAAAAGGGGAAAACAGGGACTAGGCCAGAGTCCCTGCTAGGGTGCTTCCCGCCCATATCCCAGGTTCCACACAGGCTCCTTCCTGCTGCAAATGTCATGAACTTCCCGAGGCTCCACCTCAGTGGGCAACCTGGTTGGGGTTTCTCCAGGGACCCCCCTGCCACCTGGCTGTCTCAAAATGAAAGAAGAAGAGAATAGAAGAAGGGAAGGAAATAAGGAAGGTAGGAGAAGGTAGGAAAGAAAAAAGAAAGGAAGACAGTATTATCTTAAAAATTGTGTTGTGGTTTCTAGACTGAAGTTCTTTGACCATCCCACAGCTTTTAAATGGACCATGCAAGTCACTTTTAATAGTGTAACAAGCTTAGAAGCTCACACATTCTAAGTAGAAGATTATGTAGGCTTGGGAAAAATGGTAGGTTACTGCCAGTCATGCAGTGTCTTTATTAGAAAATTCATTGATTAGAAAGGAGAGAAGAAGTAAGCAGATATTGGAGTGTAAAAAGGGGAAAGAATAACAGCTCTGAAATTAGTATCTTAGTCACTCAGGTAAGCACATCCTAATCAGAACATGTGGTTTAGGAGAGATTCTGAGTGATCCTGTATCCTGAAGAATGCTTTCTGTTCTGAAAGGAAGTGTAACTGAAAAACTTGTCTCCTTGGGACAAACTGATGAAAAGGAAAAAGCAGGGTCAAAGCCAAGGCTTAACAGAGGAAATGCAGCAATTGGGAATCAGACAGCTTATTAGACACTAACAGCTCAATAAGCACCATTTGAAAACAAATGCAAAAAAAATGAGAATCCTATTTTTCAATGCTCAAGTATTAGAAAAGGAAAATGTTGACAAAACTCAGTGCTAAAAAGGATGTCAATAGGCACTTTTATAAAATAATGGAGGGGTTGTGAATTGGTAAACTTTTTTGGAGGACAGATTAGCAATTGTACCAAAATCTATAATTTTAAATGCATATACATGGCAGTTCTCTTTGTAAGAATTTTCTCAGAGGAAGTAAATAAACAAGTACATAAAGATGTGTATCAAGAATTTTTAAAAGTTATTTTATATATAATAAAACTGACTATCAGTAGAGGGCTTAGTTTAATAAATTAAATATATCTAGATAGTGGCATACTGTCTGACATAGCTCTTATAAGCATAGATTTTGGAGTCAGTCTGTCTGAGTTTAAATCTAGTCCTACCTCTTACTACTTGTATGATTTTGGTCACGTTATTTATCTTTGCTTAAATTTCCTAGTCTATAAAACACTTTATAAAATCTATAAAGTAACTTCATAATCTATAAAATCTACTTCACAGAGTTATTACAAAGATTAGATGAGGTAATACATTGAAAATTCATGTACATGGTAAGTACTCAATATGTGTTAGATATGAATACAGTTGAACAACATGGGGGTTGGGGAGCTGACCCCAGTGCAGTCAAAAATCCTTGTATAAATTTAGACTCTCCCAAAACTTAACTTCCAATAGCCTACTGTTGACTAGAAGCCTTAACAATAACATAAACATTCGATTAACGCATACTTTGTAAGCTATTGGTGTTATATACTGTATTCTTAGAATAAAGTGTGCTAGAGAAAAGAAAATGTTATTAGGAAAATCATAAGAAAGAGAAAATATATTTACTATTCATTGAGTGGAAGTGGATTGTCATAAAAGTCTTCATATTCTTCATCTTCACATCAAGTAGGCTAAGGAGGAGGAAGAGGAGGAGGGATTGGTCTTGCAGTCTCAGGAGTGGCAGATGTGGAAGGTGGAAGGGGAGGCAAGGGAGGCAGGCACACTTGGCATAACTGTACGAAAACACATCTGACTTTTTTTCCTATTTTTTCTCTAAAAAATGTTTCTATATAGTACCAATCCTTCTACCACTGTTTGCTTTAGTTTCATATCATAAAAGATTCCATGTCATTAATGTCAAACGCAGTATTGAATAATCAGAACCATTCTGCATGATTGTCTAACATCAGTTTGTTATCTGGCATTGCATCCTCTATGTCTTCTTCCTCACGATTTGTCATTGATTTGGAAACACTCCTGTCCATCAAGTTGTCTTCTGTTAATTCCTCTGGTATGGTATCTGTTGGCTCTTAAATTTCTCCAAGATTCTTATCTTGAAATCCTTCACCTCCCACATTTTTTTGTTGCCATATCCATAGTCTCTTTTATAATTTCCTTGACTGGCTCTGTTGTAAATTATGTGAAGTCATGTACAATATCTAGACACAGTTTTCTCCAGCAGGAATTTTTTATTTCGCTCAATGGTATTCATGGCTTTTTCTATAATGACGGCATCATCAATTGAATTATGCCATTGAAGATAATTCCTTTAAATTTTCATGATGTTATTTCTATCCGGGTTCTCTTCCATAGTGTTGATAATCTTTTTCATAGAGTACTGTGTTTAGTGAGCCTTAAAAGTCCTTATGACCTTCTGATCTTGAGACTGCATTAGAGATGTCGTGTTTGGAGGTAGGTAGACCACTTTGATGCCTTAAGTGTTGACCTCATGGTATTCTGGGTGGGCAGGGGCATGTCTAATAAAAGGCAGTCTTTTACTGGCAAGGTACTTCCTGACTTCAGAGACAAAGCACTGATGGAACCAGTTCAGAAAAAAATAGTTCTTATTGTTCAGGCCTTCTTATTGTACAACCTTAAAACTGGAAGCTTGTGTTTATCTTTTCCATCAAGGCAAGGAATTAGCAGATTTGTAGGTGAGGACAATCCTGATCATAAACCTGGCTACGTTTTCACACGGTAATAGAGTTAGCCTATCCCTTCCTGCCTTAAATCCTAGTGCTCACTTCTCTTCCTTACTATAATAATACATTTTCTTTGTGGCATTTTTTTCCAGGATAGGGCACTTTCGTCTACTAAAATAATCTATTAAAAACCTTTTTGGGCAGTATCTTTTCTCCTCAATGATTTTCTTAATGATGTGTGGGAACTCATGTGCTGCTTCTTGATCAGCAAAAACTGCTTCTCCTGTTATCCTGACATTTTTAAATCCAAACCTTTTTCTAAAATTATTAAACCATCCTTTGCTGACATTGAGTTCTCCAGCTTTAGATTCTTCACCTTTTGTGTAAAGTTTTAATATGATGACTTTGCTTTTTCTCGAATCATATTACAGCCTATAGGCATGTCTTTGTGTTTTCTTTCTCTTTTTTTAGGGACCCAGGCTGGAGTGCAGTGGCGTGATCATGGCTCACTGCAGCCTCAACCTGAATTCAAGCAATGCTTCCACCTCAGTCTCCCAAGCAGCTGGGACTACAGGGCATGCCTTTCTTAGAGCAATCCTGGTGCCACTAAAAGCTGCATTTTCAATATGAGATAAAAATGTATTTTACAAAAAGTGCAAGGTCTTCATGCCTGCTGGCATAGCTGCAACAGTGGCTTGTTTGAGAGATCACTTTTTACGGCAATACCCAATTTATTGGAGAGACAAAGTGCTCAGGCAAGGATGATTAGCACTGTATGGCATTTTAAAAGGATACTTGCAATGCTTGACCTTACCACAATAGCAACAGGAGGTAGCTACAAAATTATTACAATAGTAGAGTATGGTACCACAGTTAATTTTATGTTGTTATAATTTAATACCGCATCTTTATGTTTGTTCACATTTTCCTGGACTGTGAATGGCACTATGCATGGTCTGTGTTTGTAGATTTTGATTAATGTTAACTTTTTGTAATAGATTTGTATATATCTTATGGTAGTAAATAAATGATAGAGTATTATATACATATATTTTATGAATTCATGACATACCTTTTTCTTAATTTTTTCAGTATCTATAGGCTACACAGTTCATCTGTGAGTTTTCAGATTGTTGCAGATCTTCCACAAATTTTCTAATACAGCTTTTGAAAAAAATCCATCTGTAAGTGGACCCCTGCAGTTCAAACTCATGTTGATCGAGGATCAACTGCATTATTATGCAAACGTTATAAGTTACAATATCTAAGTTAACATGGAAAATAAACATGTTGAGCAAAAGTTACAGGCGAGCTAATAATACAGGTTTCCATTTATATAGAAAAATTTATGTGTGATTGCTTGTGTAGAAAGTGTTCTGAAAATAGTTTTACTAAAATGTTAATACTGGATATCTCTGATGATGATGGGATTTTGGAAGATTTTTCTTTTTTTCTTATTTTCTAGTATAATATTTTTTACTGACATATAATAACTGCTAAAATGGCAAGCTAGGACATTTAGAACAAGTTTTCTGCTGAGGAAAACTAAAATTCTAATGCAATATAAAAATAACAATCTTAAAGCACTAAAGAGGCAACTAGATAGTGTGTGTGCCCCACCATCCTAAAGCAGGTGGTCTGACGGAATGGTGAAATGGCCTTTTGAAGACTACAGCACCAGCTAGGTGGCAGTGCCTTGCAGGGTTGAGGCAAGGTTTTCTAGAAAGCTGTATGTGTTCTGAATCCGGCAATACAAGGTGTTGTTTCTCCCACAGTCAGGATTGCTGAATCAAAGGGTGAAAATGAGAGTGGCACCACTTACTCTTATGCCCAGTAAGATCTACTTGCAAAAATTGTTCTTTCTGTTCCCATGACTTTATGCTCTCCAGGCTTAGAGGTCTTAGTTCCAAAGGAGGAAATACTTCCACAAGGAAATACAGCAATAATTCCACTGAACTGGAAGTGAAGACTGCCACTCAGACACTTTAGACTCCTCGTGCCTCTGAATGAACAGAAAAGGTGTCAATTACTGTGCTGCCTGAGGTGATTAATCCTGACTACAAAGGGGAAATTGGACTGCTATTCTACCATGCAGATAAGGAAAAATATATGTGGAATATGGCCGATCCCTTAGGGCATCTTAATATTACCATGCCCTGTGATTAAAGTCAGTGGAAAACTACAACCCAATCTAAGCAGGACCACTAATAGCCCAGACCTTTCAAGAATAAAAGTTTGGGTCACCCCACTGGATAAAGAACCACAGCCAGCCAAGGCACTTGCTGAAAGCAAAGGGAATACAGAGTGGGTGGCAGAAAGTAATTATAAATATCAGCTATAATTACACGACCAGTTACAGAAATGAAGACTATAATTGTCAAACATATTTTCTCATTTTGTTAGAATATGTGTGTGTATCTCTTTGTTTTCTTTCTTCTGTCATTCCCTTATCATGTAACATAAGATATATTGACTTTATATCATAGTATTTAGTATTGCTAATTTTATATGAGAGTATTTAAGTTATGAGTATCAAGGAGAAAAGTAAGTATCACTCAAGAACTTTACCTTTTCTTCTATGGCAGAGGCTAGTGCATTTTTGATTGTATGCAGGATAGTTGTATCACATTAGGTGGAATTTTGACCTTATTATTGTCTTTATTTGAAGATTAAGTATGGCTTCAGGAGACATGTATAAGTGCCAAGTTGACAATGGATGGACTTGTGATGGTTAATTTTATGTGTCAACTTGATGGCCATAAGATGCCAAGTAGCTGGCTAAACATCATTTCTGAGTGTGTCTGTGAGGGTGTTTCTGGAAGAAATTAGCATTTGAATTGGCAGACTGAGTAAACCAGATGACCTTTCCAATGTGGGTGGCCATCAAACAATCCAAAAGGGCCTAAATAAAACAGAAAGGTAGAAGAAGGTTGAATTAATTCTGCCTGATTGACTGAGCTGGGAAATGGATCTTTTCCTGTCCTTGGTGCTCCTGGTTCTCAGGCCTTCAGACCTAGATGGGAATCTATACTATTGATTCTGAGGCTTTTTAACAACACTGCTGGCTTCCCTGGGTCTCCAGCTTGCATATATGTATATACACACACACATATATGTTCAGACACAATGACCAGCATGCAACAGATAACCAGATAGACAAGGAAATAAGACACCTTGAGCAATAACCAGCTCAAAGACATGATAATATAAATAAATTTAAAATATTGGAATTGTCAAACACAGACTATAAAACTTCTAAGCCATAAAATCAACCCGATCTGCAGAAAACAGGAGGTAATAAAAAAGTGATATAGCAGATATTTAAAAGAAACAGAATGTCTACAACTAAAAATGATATAACTTAAATTAAGAATTAAATAATGGGTTAACTAGTACAGTAGACCCAGCTGAGGAGAGGATTAGTATATTGGAAAATAGATCCAAAGAAATTATCTAAAACAGCACAGAAAAATGAAAAAATATAAAAAAGAAAAAAAAGAGAGGATAAGAGACACATGTGGTAGAATAAGAAAACCTAAAATAGATTTAAGATGAATCTCAGAAGGAGAGGCAAGTAAAAATGGGGCAGATGCAAATTTAAAGAAATAATTGCTAACAATTTTCTGTAATGAAACCTGCAGATTTAAGGAGTGTATCACATGTCAAATGGTATATTTTTTAAAAATCCACCCCATCAAAATGAAGCTACAAAAAAAAAAAATCAAAGAGCAAATATTTTAAAACATGTAGAGAGGAAGATGCAAATTATCATGAAAGGCACTACAATTACACAGGCAGTTGACTTTTCAACAGCCACATGGATGATTAGTGAGCAGTAGAAGAACATGGAGTCAAAGTGTTAAAAAAAAATCTACTGACCTAGAATTCTATACCAAACTAAGATATTCTTCAAGAATACAGAAGAAATGAGAACAAACATGAAATTTAAAACCAAAGCAAAAAAGTGGAGAGATGTTTATCACTGGCAGACTTACACGAAAAAAAATTCTAAAGGATATAATTTAGACAGAAAGATAGTAATCCCAGATGGGAAGTCTAACATGTAAGAAGGAATAAAGAACAAACACAGTGAAAAATATGTAGGTAAACCTAAATGAGCTATGATTGTATAAAAAATAAGAGTATCTTATAAAGTGTTTACAATACAAATTGTGTGTATATACACATACACACATATATAATGAATAACTGGAGATTTAACAGCATTCTTCTCTTGAGTCTTAGGTGAATTTGGTAAGAATGCCACCTATCAGTGTAAGAAGAATAAGCACAGGAAAGTTGTCTGAAAGACTCCTTGAGCCACAGCAGTCTTAAGCAGTTACATATTTGGAGAGAAATACCGTATTGTGGTCAAGGAAAGGATAGTGGACATCAAGGGGTGTTTTGTTTTGTTTTTCCTGTAATCACCTTCCTTTAATCTTGGAATAACACCTTCCTTGTCCTTGGGGAAACTTGTTCCCCATTCCTGTGTTTTTATTGATACTGTCAATCATAAATCCCAGTAGTCATGGGGGCGGGCATATAGTCTAAGCCAAGTCAATCAGCATTTTTCCCTAGGATTTTTTTTTTCAATTGGTGCTATAAAATGACATAAATCCCCCCCTGATGAAAGCATGTGAGTCAGGGGAGTGGCTGATAGTCAATTTCCAACCAAGTGAAGGAAGTTGATCTTAGAAATTGAACTGGACAACAGAGAGGAGTAAAGAGGGAATCGTAAGAAGAGAAACTTGGTAGCATTCAACTCCTTTGTTCCATTAGCTCTGGGGGATAGTTCCTTCTCTTACGAAATATTTACCTTTTTACCGAAGCCAGTTCAAGTCATAATTGTTCTGTGAAACGCAAAGCGAGGTGAGCATTGCTGATGACCATGCTTGAGGATAAGTTTAAGGTATTAAAACTAAACCACAGAAACAGATCAGAGACCAGGAGAATGGAGGCAGATGACTCACTTAATTGGGATGGATCAAAGCAATTAAACAACTGCTTAGAATTGGCTAGAGGCCCATTTCTGAGTTTTTTGTGTCTTTTTTTGCTATCTGCATTTTATGGGGACAGAAGAAACACACTGAAGAAGCCTTTGGATGTTGCACAGAACTCTTTTAAAAACTTTTATTTTAGGTTCAGTGGATATTTGCAGATTTGTTATATAGGTAAATTCATGTCACAGGGGTTTGGTGCACAGATTAGAACTCTTGATACTAAAGTCACAGGTTATCTGTGGACAGTTATGGAGAACCAAGAGACCTGGATTTAAAAATAGAAGGGTTTTGAGATGATACATGGATAAACATAAACAAGTTAAAAACAGTTTACATTAGTCAGAAACATTTATTTGTACCTATTAATTATTAGTTTTTAAATTTTGCTAGATAGCCATGTTAACTCACTGCTTAGGGATTAAAATTAGTACTAATTTATGCTATAGTGGTTACAAAGAGTTAGGTATGTTTTGAAAATTTTGCACTACTTGGGAGCAATATCAATCCCAGGCATCAATACCCAGGAATGGAGCCAAAGGAAGGAGAGACAGGGATTAGCTATGTTCTCCTTTATTCTCGTACCTCACATCTACTCTATCTGCCTGGGTCAAAAGCTCCCACCAGGGCCAGTGGTTCCAGATAGATCCAACTTCCTCACAGCAGCATATTATGAGAATGATGAGCAAATTCAGAAGCAGGTGTATTTTCCTGGCTTGATGCGTTAGACTTACTTCCTGGGGAAATGAACCATTAACCATGTCACTAGATCAAACCTGCAAACCTCCAACCTCCATATACCTCTTTGGAAGCCCAGACTTAATCCGGGTCCTCCATGGCTTAATCTCTGTGTCCTCTCTCACACAACTCATCACAGTTCTTTTTTTCAAGTAAAGGTTCCATAAGTGTTTGGGGTCAGTATAATTTATTGAGAATTTAGTTTGCATGTGTTCCTTTGTGCTTATCTTTTCCTTGTCCTTGTTAGCAGGGATCTAGAGTCTTGTTATTTCTGTGCCATAGAAGTTTTTGCAAGGCAGAAAGCAAAAGCTATGGAAGATAAAAGGCTGTCCTTTGAAAAAGCCTAAGGTAATTAAAGAAAGAATACTAAGGGCCTGTGTTCATTTCCAAGGGCTGCTCTAAGAAATTGCCCATAAACTTGGTGGCTTAAAACAACATAAATTTATTCTTTCATAGCTCTGGAGTGCAGAAGTCCAAAATTAAGTATCAGCAGGATTGATTTCTTCTGGAGCCTCTGGGAAAGCATCTGTTTCATGCCTCTCTCCCAGCTCCTGGTGGCTGTTGGCAACTTTAGGCATTCCTTGGCTCTGTCTTCACATGGCCTTCCACACTGTGTCTCTGTGTTTTCTTTGATAAGGACACTTGTCATTGGATTTGGGATCCACCCTGATCCCAGACGATCTCATATTGAGATCCATACTTTAGTTCCATCTGAAAAAAAATGTTATTCCAAATAAAGTCACATTTTGAGGGTCCAAGTGGACACAACTTTTAGGGGAATACCATTGAACCACTATAGAGCCTAAGTGGTCGATGAGTGAGAAGGAGAGATTTTTCTCTTGACTAAATGATTTTGGAGCTATGGGGAGGGAGAGAGTGAAACCACATTACCATTTTGTAGCCATATCCCAAGGAGGAGATGAAATTTGGAGGGAAAGGCAGCATGGTACACCTACACATAAGCAGGCTGAGCCCAGGGCCCTGCCTCCTCAACCCCCAGCCTGACAGCGAATCTGTCACTCAGCGAAGAGCCATCAGACTTCAGGGGATTGCTGTGGGTTTGGCCATAAGAGATGAGAGGCAACCTTGACATCCAGGCAATTGGAGACTCTTGCTCACTATCTTCTGAGCAAGATAAGCCTCTCCAGATTCCTGTGCAGCCTAGGAAGGGAGGGGCCCCAACAGCAACTGGACTGAATCTCTCACCAGACACTTGAACTGACAGCTTAGAGTTGGACTTTTAAGTTTGAAGAAAATAAAGCTAAATTTTCCAGACTGAGATTCACTGTTGCTCTGTTAAACGAAATCCCCGAATACAAGCCATGGACTGATTGTAGTTGGCCTGGTTTTCCCAGGTTTCAGCCATGTGGCTCCTCCTCCTGCTCTCCTTGTGAGTGCTGAGGTCCCCTGCTTTGCTCTGGGGAAGAGAACACAGCAGATGCTGGGCCACACTGGTGGGTTGTGGTGATATCAGATCTATGGACAGAGGTGGTGGCCAAGACCAGCTCTAGGGACTGAGCCTCCAAAAGAACACTGGGATACCTTCCTTTCTAGTTGGAATCCACCCACCACTTTTCATCTGGAATCATTTCTGTAACAAAAAGAGGGTAGGTAGGAAAGAGCAAAGATGGGCCTTGTTGGTGAAATGCAAGGGGAGCCAAGCTCAGGTATCATGCAAGGCTATGCAAGAGGAAAAGAGCAGAGATGGATGATCATTGCCACTATGTGGATGCAGTATAGTTGATGTGTACTTTGTGCTGGTTTGGTTTTTTAAATAGAACATTTCCCCTGCTAATAAGCTAGAGAGCTCAGTTCCTCTTTTTATAAGTGGGTGTGGATGACGTAGTTCTATTGACACTTTGCTATGTTTTTTTCCAACTGTAGCTCTTTTATCTTCTCACACCTTTCAGCTACAGATTTATCCCTCATATTCACTCTTCTCTGTCCTACCTCCCTATTTCTATAGGTGTTTATGTCCTTTCAAAGAGCTCAGCACAAAGCTGCTGCAATTTGTTGAGTGCTGACTGTGTGCCAGATATGTGTTCAACACCATACATATGCCTATTTCTCTTAATCTTCCTTGCAACTTTAAGTGTACTATGTGTATTATCTCCAGTTTACAAATGAGGAAATAAGCCCAGAGAGGTTCACTAACTTGCTCAAGTTTGCACAGCTCATAAGAGGTGGAACTGGAATTTGAGGTTATATCTGTCTGATATAAGGCCAAGCTTGCAGCCCTGCGTCCTGGCACTGTGCTGTTCTGTGAGGTAAGAGGCAATTCTTGCAATTCTCACTTTAGTCTGTAATGTTGGTGGAGGGTGAATGAGTATTGCCTCTCAGCTGCTGCTCACAGGTAGTGGCAGGACCAAACCACCCAGGGCTCTGGGTGTTTGCTGTTGGCAGAAGCTCCTCCTGGGCTGCCTGATGCTCCAAGTAGGCAGGCCATTAGGGAGCCCCCCAAGGTGATGGCTGTTATTTTCAGCTGAGGGATCCAAGCAGAACCCCCAAAGAAAGAGTTATTTCAAACTGGGCCTTTGTTCCTTCCTCTTCCAGTGATTGCAATTCTGGGCCCCAGCTGGAGGTCTAGATTGCAAGATCAGGAAGGAGCTGGGCCAATTTTCTGGTTGCTTCTTGGCAATAAGCTCTTGTGTTTTCACAGCAGCCACAGGCCCTACATCCTTCCTGGAGACCCCAGGGTGGAACACAAGCAAATTCATCTCTTTTCACTTCCCCACCCCCTGGCATGGCGACTCTTGATTTGCTATGCTCAGAGCCTGTCATTGCTGGGTAGGGGCTTTCATGTGGCCCCCATTTGAAATGGATGGTTTTTGAGGGGCTCCTGGAAATGTGTTGCAGGTGAGCTCCTGGACACTTGGCTTGCCTACTGCTTCAGCTCTGTTTGCTTTGACTAATTGTGTTTTCTCTGCCAATTTGTCTGAGTAAAGTTTTTCTATCCCACTTTGTCCGATGTCTACATGGTACATCTGGTACCCATTTGGCTGAGGTGGGGGCAGGAGCAGGGTGGTTAATTGAATGCTTGGCACAGGGCTGCAAGAAGAAAACTGAGAAGAAAGGCAAGAACTGGGAGAGCTTAGAGAATGCTCTGATGCTTGGAGCCTTTGCAAAGTCCTGAAACTCTACAATCTCTGTTCCTCCACTTGGTTTCTGTTTAGAAACAGAACCTCAAAAAGGGCAAGAGAAGGACTTTGATCAGATTCTGAAACTAGATTGCAACTCCTGTTTCAGTATAAACCCCGCAGTGCCCCATCTTTCTCCCACAGGGCCCATGGCTTCTCAGTAGGTGGCTAGGGTATCACTAAGCCCTGTTTGTGGAAGGGGAGAAAGAAAGAGGTGGGAAAGATCACCTGTCTGTGTCTATTTCTGTACCCATCTAATTTGGAGCCTCTCATTCTGCAGTGGGAATTTTGGCTCCAGATCTTGGTCTGGTTCCCAGGATACTGAGTAGAAGTAAAAGTGAAGCAGCACCACTTGGAATCCCTGCTTCTGGCAAGGGTCCAGGGCCAGCCCAGGCACTGCATGGGCTCTCTCTGCCTGTCTACCTATCGGTCTGTCTCCTTCTCTGCTCTGATTTTGAAAGACCAAAAAGAGCATGGACCCTTGAGTCACAAAGTGTACGTTTCAGATCTCAGCTCCTGCTAGATGTGTCATCCGGCAAGTGCGTATTCACTTTGGAGCCTCAGTTTCCCCCTATAAAATGTGACAATTCGCACATTGTTCCAAGGAGTAAATGACATGATTCAAAACACAAGTCAGCTCTGCACCTCTCTAAGGACTCTCTACTCAACCCTAAAAGGAAAGTAGTGTCATCACCGTCAGCATCTCTGTTTTATGGAGGAGGAAACTGAGGCACAAAGATGTTAAGTGACTTGTCCGTGGTCTCACAACCAGTAAGTGGCAGAAGTGGCCAGAGTCCAGGCAGGGAGTCTGGCCCAGAGCCCACTCAGGAAAGCCTGCTCTGCTGCCTTTGTAAAGCTTGGGTGCTCCCAGCGCTGGGCCTGGACAGAGGAGGCACCCACTCAACAGCAGCCCTGACTTACCACCCCAGGGATGCCGAAGCTGCAGCCTATTCCAGCCGCCGTCTGGAAGAACAATGGCCCTGGGGGCCAGCAAGCCCTAGAGAACAAGAGTGACTCAAGGAGAGGAGGCCGCAGCAGGCGCTGAGGCTCTCACAAAAGTAAGGGCAGCGGGGGCAGCCCAAGGAGGTGGAGAAGGGCACGCGGGAAATGAGGTCGGCGCCCAGGCCTGCCTAGGCCGCCCTCCCTCCCTCCGCAGGTCCTGGGGCCCCTCCGGGTGGCGCTCCTGAAATCCATCGTCAGCTTCCAAGTGGCCCTTGCGCGACTGCAGCCAGCCCGGGCGGCGCCTTGCCTGCCTGCGTGCCCTTGCGGCGGCTGCTGTCTTCCCTAAACAGCTCCAGATTTAGGGCTCCTCCGTCTGACTGCTCTTCCCCAGCCGCCTGGTGCTTTCAAGTGGGCCCGACACGCACCCGGGACTTGGCCACGGTCCCTGCATCTCCTGATGAGAGCCCGCGCTTCTAATTCGGGTCCTCCCCGCACCCTGCCCGCGCTGTCATTACGGCGCTGCCGCTGCTCCCACAGAAAGCAGGCGGCTGCAGCTCTCGCTGGCCCGGGGCAGACCCAGGCCCGCTACGCCGCCGCCACCTCGCGGACTGGATCTACCCCTTGCAGACAGGCACCCTGCTTGGGTGTTGTTCCTGAAGATGCACAGGGAGACTTTAAAAAGGAGAAAGGTGCGTTTACAGGATGGATTTGAAAGAATCACACTTTACTGGTCTGCTCAAGACACCTCAGACCCAAAAGAAGCAAAGAGGTGTTCTGGAGGAAGGACAGAGGGAGAGGCTGCAGGTGCCCTGTGGCTGGCCATGTCATGATCTGACTCCTTGGCAGTGTCTTGGTACACGATTCCTTATGTATTTTGCATGCAAATCTAGTCAGGTTGGGCCTTGAAAGGAGCCCTGCCTGGTAGGCTTCACCCCCTTGGGCAGTCTGGGTGTGAACTCTGGCTCAACAAGTTAGTTCTCTGCTCTGACCTTGTTTTCCTCTTATGAAAATGAGGATAACAGTGGCGCTCTCGTGTGGAAATGACAAGTCAGCCAAACTACCTGGCACATAGTAGGTCCTCAAGAAATGATAGGCCCTTCTTTGTTAAGGTCTCTGGCCCCCATACTACTCCTATGCATAACTTTTGCTCCATCTGTCTCTCTTACCTTCTCCCCAAGGCCAGCACCGAAATGGTCCTCACACTGTGCTAGACTCCATTGGCTTGAGGGGTTGGATTGCTGCTAGCTAGCCAGTGAGGGCAGGGGGTCTTTGTCTGAACCTCAGGATATCTACAGGAGTGACTTTCAGTGTTCTCTTGCCCCATAACTATGGCAGACCCACAATTCAACAACCATGGCATGGGAAGGGTATGTAAGGGATCCGACCTGTTGGGGATAAGGGTCTCTGTCACTACACAAAACAAGCAACTTACACTAACTAAATGCTGACCAAGGATGAGGGAAGTGGAGAACGCGTGGTAGAAATAAGTGGTGTATACCAAGTATGGTCTTGACATCAGCTGAGGCAGGGGAATCAGAGCTTGTGTCACTCATACTCTTGCACTAAGTCCTGGTAAAGGCTGCAGCCTTGAAAAAGACTCAGATTAGGTTTAGAGGGTCCATGACAGATATGCGAAGTATAAGGGATATCTCTTGTGCCCTATTTCAAATCCTCCCAGTGTCACTCCGTACTCTTCTGACCATTACAGTGGCCATTTCTGCACAGGTGTCAACACAGCTTTGCTCTGCAGCAGTGTGGCAATGTCTGCCCCAGGACCCCTCTGAAGCTGCTGTGTAGAATGTCTGTAGAATCCAGCGGGCACTCAGCCATGGACAGCCTGGAGATGTGAGGAAGTTAGTGTCGAGAGCCACCTTTGACCAATGGAAGGCAGGATCCTATGGATAAATGCTGAACCATTTTACTCCCCAAGCAGATAAATACAAGCTGCATCCTATCAGGGTCTTCAGAAGGTCCCATGGAATTGACCATCTGTTGTCCTAGGAGGAGCCCCGCTCACTTACGCATCTTTGCCTTTCCCCTGTTTCACTCCTCGGATCCTGTCTCTGGACCCCTAGGATCACTTTTTATAAAAACTACCTTCAGGTAAGTCTTTGTTTCAGGCATGGCTTTTAGGGGAACCCAGGCTGAGCTAGCCATTTATAAAGTTTAAGGACCAAAGGGAAGAAGCGAAGAAAATATTTTCACAAAGTAGGCACGTTAAAGAAGTGTCATAAAACTGCCAGGTGTGCTGAGTGCCTATTTGGGGTGTGCAGTAATGTGATGAAGAGAAACTTGTTAGCATCTTTGTGTTTTCTGCCAGAACTTTGAGCACCTCAGGTGTAGTCACAAGATATGTGGATATGGACTTAATCTTGAATGCACATTTACCAGATGAGTTTGACAGAAAGGGAAAGGTTAGAAAAACAGCAGAATGCACAAAGCAGTAATTATAATGGTGAACCAAGGAATTAAGCAGAACAAGAAGGTAAGTGAGGATTAAAAGAAGAATATATATAATGTATTTTTTGTATATTTATAGAGACATAAAAATGGTAGGGTCAATGAATTGATTTCAGAGCATGGGGAGTACTGAAATACAGATTTTGGAAGTGGTGCCTTAACTGGTGGTGACAGGGTTAGGGACACAATCATAAGAGTGTGGCTGAGGTGAAATAGAAATTAATGATTGCTGGAGGTGAGGAGTTCAGGGAACTCAGAGGGCGAGATATTCCATGAGTCACTATTCTACAAGGTTGTTAAAGTCACCAAGAATGGTGATAGAAATAGGGGATAGGAACAGGTGTTAAAGTTATCAATGAATGAAGGGAGTGAGTTGGTAGATGACAGTTTAGCAGGTATGGACGGCAGATGGTCGTTTGGTGACGTGAATTTCAGAGGATCTAGGGGCTTTGAAGGAGGGGAGAAGATAACTGAATTTAAAGTACAATGTGACATTTATTCCACTTTCAGTCTGATATAAGGAGAATAAGGTGGGACAGGAATTGTCTTCATTTGAGAGGCTGCAGATGAAGAGGATAGCCAAATTTCCATTAAGGCAAGACATAAAGAGACTTTATGAAAAGGAACAAAAGATGTAGGGGAACTTGGTGATGGCAGATCCTGAGTCTCAGAATGCATAGTATGTGAAGGTTGGCAACATTGACAAGGAGTGAGAAATGGAGATAATACTTGCCTTATAGAACTATTGCAAATACGGGAGGTAATTTTATGTCATGTGGCCAGTAGAATGTCTGCTGAAGATGATGATGATTGCCAGAAGAACAAGAGTTAAAGGGGAAGCATTGGTAATGTCAGAAGAAGCACTCATTTGGGAATCAAAATGTTCTCAAGTCTCTTCCTGGCTCTACTATTAACTAGCTGTGTAGCCTTAGGCAAATCAATGACCTTTCTTCTGTGGGCCATGTATAAAAGGAAAGAGTTCGATAACATCAGTGATTGTCCAGTAGGAGGTGGCAGGGTGGTCATGTGTCAAATATATATGATAATTTCCTAAAGCACTTTTTCAAAACA
This sequence comes from Nomascus leucogenys, assembly GCF_006542625.1. Taxonomy (NCBI): domain Eukaryota; kingdom Metazoa; phylum Chordata; class Mammalia; order Primates; family Hylobatidae; genus Nomascus; species Nomascus leucogenys. The sequence continues at coordinate 124,335,400 of NC_044382.1, forward strand.
TGTGTATTTGGGGTCCCCCGATAGGTCAAATTTCATTTTCTGGGAGTAAGGACCCAGAAAGTACATTTCAAAAAACTTTTTCAGGTAATTTAATAAATGCTCCCTCCACCCTCAGCCCACTTTTTTTTTCCTTCAGGAAACTGCTTGCCAAGAAGCTAGTCTTTTCACTCCCAATGTCGTCACTCAGAAAATGATAGTGAGAAGGACATAGTTTGTCCATCACAGCTGGGTCAGAGCATTTATCAGAAGAGACCAGATGGCCTGAGGTCTTGCCTCAGTGGGTGGATGGCCAAAGGACAAGTAGCAATATGTTTACAGCTTCATTCTTTGGGCATTTCCCCCATGCAAATGCATAAGAATGAGAATTAAGTCAGCACAGTGCAGGGATTTTTTTGTTTGTTTATTTTAAGATCACATCATTTGCTGCTGCACAGCCAACCATTGGCTTGCTTTGAGGAAGGTGGCTCCTTGGGGAGAAAGGGATCTGAGAGAAGCACAGCAAGACTGGGGCAGAAGTGGGGAGTGAACCCAGCACACAGAGCGCAGACAAGTGTCTTACTCATCCCTGTATCCCCAGCACCTAGGAAGGTGTGCAACTTATAGTGGGAGCTCAACAAATATTTGTTAAACTGAAATCTAAGGAAAAGCAGCATCAGAACAAAAATGACAGCAATTTAGGGGAATTCACTGGTTTTCAACTGCTGAAAAGAAAACAGTTTCAAGAAAACTATTGTATGCTGAGGCAAACTAGCGTTAAAGTTGAAGGGCAAAATAAAATCACTGACATGCAAGGACTGGAAAGATTACCAACCACAGACCCTTTCTAAGCAGATAGACTCGAGAATTTCTAACAAAAGAAAAAATGAAGCTAAGAAAGTGGTAGATAAGTAACAAGAAAGTGTTAAACAAACTTGTAAAATTGTAAGTTAAATTTAAAAAGTTGTTGATAGCACAATGTAAAAAATAATTAATAGAACTAAACTAAAACTAAAATCTCAAATGATCTTAACATAGTGGCTTTGGAATAGGGGGATAGGATATGGGGAAAGTGAAAGCAGACTAATTTGGAATTGTGTCAAATCAATAGGTAACTATCCAGGGAGAGTATAGAGATGTTGACTAATACCAGATATTCATAGAAAAATATATGCTTAAATGTGTGTTAAAATTTAGGGATAATCACCAAGAAAAAATAAAAATAAGATGTATAATGTCCAACGTTCTTGAGAAAAAATTCAAAGTATTTAAATGTAAACAAATGGTAAAAAGGGAAGACTAACAACTTTTCTTAAGACTAGGATAGATGGGCCGGGCACGGTGGCTCACGCCTGTAATACCAGCACTTTGGGAGGCTGAGGCAGGCAGATCACCTGAGGTTGGGAGTTCGAGACCAGCCTGACCAACATGGAGAAACCCCGTCTCTACTAAAAATACAAAATTAGCAGGGCGGGTGGCACATCCCTGTAATCCCAGCTACTCAGAAGGCTGAGGCAGGAGAATGGCTTGAATCCATGAGGTGGAGGTTGTGGTGAGCTGAGATTGCACCACTGCACTCCAGCCTAAGCAGCAAGAGCGAAACTCTGTCTCAAAAAAAAAAAATTAGGATAGATGGAAAACATAAAATAAGATTGTGGAAATACATCCAATTATATTAGTAATTACAATATATGTAAATGGGTTAAATTTGTATGATTATTTGACAAAAACATTAGGCTTTACCACTAGAAGGTAAGCTCTATGCGGTCTGAGATCATGTTTTATATTCTCTTTTTCTGTCATTGTCATATCATATACATCATATATCATACAATGATGAGAGAGAATATAAGACATATCTTATTTGGTTTTAATTTGCATTTCCTGATGACTAGGAAATATTAATATTTATGTTGTATATATTTATATTAATAGTTGGCCAAAGCATTTATAAAAAGTTGAATATCAGTATTGAAACATTAATATTAAAATAATATTAAATATTCAACTCCTTTTTATAATTTTTTTTTGAGACAAAGTCTCTGCCATTCAGGCTGGAGTGCAGTGGTGTGACCTCAGGTCACTACAACCTCCGCCTCCTAAGTCCCAGCGATTCTCCTGCCTCAGCCTCCAGATTAGCTGGGATTACAGGCGCCCGCCACCATGCCCAGCTAATTTTTGTGTTTTTAGTAGAGATGAGGTTGGGCCATGTTGGCCAGGCTGGTCTCGAGCTCCTGACCTCAAGTGATCCACCTACCTCAGCCTCCCAAACTACTGGGATTGCAGGCGTGAGCCACCGTGCCCAGCTCCCTTTTTGTAAATTTATTGTCCAATCAAATATCTACTTTTGTGAAGTACTTGTTTAAATTTAGATTTATTTTATAGCAGGTTGTTTGTCTTCTCATTAATAATTTGTGGAAATATTATATATATTCTAGATACATCTACCAGGAAATTTTAACACAGATTTCTAAATACCTTCTGGGTTAAAAAGGAAATCTTACTGAGATTAAAAACAATTTGGGACTAAATGAAAATGTGAGCACAGCACTTAAAAAAAAACTACACTCAGAGGTTGTATATAAAATTATACTCAGAGGACATTTCATAGCTTTAAACGTCCTAATTTGACAATGAGAAAGGTTTGTAAAAATGCATTAAACTTATGCATTAAGAAGCTAGTGACAAATAATAAGGTAATCCCTCACCAAAAAAATAGAAAGAATATATAAACATATGAAATGCAGGAATTAATGGAGTACAAGCAAAAAAGAAAAATTGATCAAGCCTGCAATTATGAAAAAGGAGGACATTCACAAAACAACGTTAGAAATAAGAAAGGAGACTAAGATCCTGTTAGGAGATTTAATACGTTAAAAGATATCATGTTCAACTTCATTACAATCAATTTGAAAATCTACATTAAAAAATGGATGCTTTTCTAGATAAATATAAATTCTAACACTGATTGAAAAGAGGTAATTACAGAAACATTACAAAGTTAATCAAAGCTAGCCAGAAGGCTCAGATCACCAATGACAGATAATTTGGGGGCTGTATCACTTCTTTCAGAACATAGAATAAAATGAGACACTTCTCTACTCATCTATGAGGATTGCATAACCATATACCAAGACTAAACAAAGGATAATGTGGGAAAAGAAAACTGTAGATCAATCACATTCCTGAACAAAGGTACACAAATCCTAAATAAAACATTAGCAAGTTAAATTCTTTTGTATATTAAAAGAATAATACATCTTAATTAAGTAGGGCTTACCCTTGGAATGCCAGCATTTTTCAACATTAGGAAATCTATCAATGTAATTCATTTGATCAAGAATTAAGAGGATAAAATCATCACATCATTTTGATAGATTTAGAATAAAATTTTAATGAATTAAAGACACATTAATGATTAGAAAACTTAAAATAGAACTCAAAATGAAAACAGCTTTATTTTAATAAAGGAAAGAAACCCTATGCAAATATCATACTCAATAGTGAGTCACCAGTTCGAAATCAGAAACAAAGACAATAAGGACACACTAGTATTGCTCAAAATCCTCACTAATGGTATAAAATAATAAAAAGAAATAAAACATAAATGTTGAACAGACAAAACTGTTTTTACTTGCAGATGCGATAATTTTCTATTTAGAAAAATCCATGCAAATCAACTGAAAAATGATTTCAATTAATAAGAGAATTCAGTAAGTTGGCCAGACACTATACCCAATTAATAAGCAATTGTGAAAATGTCTTGAGGAAAAAAAGATGACATTTACAAAACTGTAAGCTATCCAGGAATAAACTTAATAAAAAAATATGTAAGACCTACATGGAAATAAATCAGAAATGATTTTCTAAAGATTTAAGGACACCTAAAGAAGAATTACTTAGGTATCAGTGTACTTAGGAATTCTATCTGGGTGAAATTGGTCCACATTGTAATATACAAGTATTGACTTCCTATGAAGACCACAAGTTTACTTTTCCTCTTATAAATTTGCCAAAATCTAAAGTAACAATTCCATCTACCTGTCAAAATTAGATATGTTTTACTTTAGCCCCTTATCCTGATGATCCAAGCTGTTGTATTTTTATTTGTTTTGATTTGATTTGCTAGGTTTTGCAGAATTGAAAGGTGTGCCTCAAAATGTCCTCTAACCAAGTAGTCACTGGTCAGTTACAGCATGTCATACAATTGTTCTAGTTTCTAGAAAGAAAGAAAGTATGCTGGAAGGGGGAAGACAGCTCTTGACTGGCCTTTAGGCAGCAGGGAAATACAGATTGGCTACAATATGACTTGGTAATGCCAATGATCCTGGGAACCATGGATTTAAGGCTATCAAAGAATACAGGGGATTTAAAGGAACCCCTGTTCTCTGGTTATGCTGAGATAATTGTCTCAGCATCTCTTGTGGACTGTGTGTGCATTTTTTCTGTTACAAAGGCAGGCTGGCACTGAGAAATGCAGCTATCAAGCTCTCATGGTTTATACGTACGTGCCATATATTTGAACCTAGCCTTGCAGACTAAACAGGGCCTAATTATCACGTCAGAGCTGGGAACTCCAAGATATCAGGACAGGAGATTTTGGGAGTCCATTTTCACAAGGGGCTTTGAAATTTTGAGAAAGAAGCAGTCAAAGAGACTTTGATGTTTATGGCACTTGAAACACTGAGAATCATGCAACTGAATATAGAGAGAAGATGAATGCCGATCCCAGACTTTGAAGTTTAAGTGTTAGAATAGAGAAGTTTCCCGGTAAGTTAGTAGCTTATCTTGAGTTAGGAGACATGCACCTTTTTAAGGCTGGGATGACCTGAAAAAATCGTGGCAAAATAAAGCACTCTAACACCATAACTCCGGATTCCAGGAGGAAACTACCAAGCACGTGGTGGTAGGATTGCTGCTTTATGCTTGCTTCTTCATTTGGTTTGTCCAGGGAATGGTGATGGCATGTCTACCCGGTTCCAGTCCTTAAAGCACAGTTCAGGCTGGTAAGTCTAGAAATAATGTCCTGCCAGGAATGGTTACAGCTGCTTTGGTGATTTGTCCATGTCTGCTAACCACATTTCTCTACACAGATAATGGAGACTGTGTAGCTAAGGTGATCTTCAGTTGGGGATGGGAGGCCAGGACCACATTCTTCTTCATTGCCCTTCTCCCAGTTGCACTCCTATCCTGAGACTGAAGCAGGAAAACACCTGCCTACCTCAGGCTCATTTTGAATGTGGCAGACGACAGGCAGCAGCAGTAACAGTAGTAGGTAGATTTCTGGTTTTAGAACAAAAAACAACAAAATATCCTGTTTGACTAAGCAGGAAGGAAGCTGGCGAGCTCTGGAACAGGTGGGCTGTTAATTTTCCTTCTTTATACTCAATGAACTGGGCTTTTGTGTTCTACTCCACGAATCCCACATCTCCTACCTGGTTTGGTGTAGTGAACAGCCCTGTCTGACACCCAGGCAAGGGTTCTTTTGGAACACCAGCAAGCCAGGCACTGTTTCTGCTCCATTTCAGGTTTTGCATCTGATCTCAAGTTCACTGTTTAGCTTTTCCTTCGGTCAAGTTAGGATAATGACATGTATTGTCTTTGCTTGAAGATACTTTGCATCCTGTGGGGAAGGAGGCTGAATAAGTTAGTTTCAAAATATGATGAACAGGTCCATGCAACAAATGGAGGAGCCCATTATTTAGCTGTCCAGATTACTTTTAGGTAAAAGAGAAACCACAGCCACAATCTCAAGTGGAGACTTTAAAGCAATAACATCCAAGCACTTAGACAGATATTTTAAAACCACAATTTAAAATTATAATCATATTAAAAAAACAACAGGTTTGGCAGTAATGAGGTTTTTTTTTTTTTTTTTTTTTTTTTTTTTTTTTTTTTTTTTTTTTTCAGAATTCTTATTTTGCATACGACCCTTAATGCACCTGCCTCACCTTCTCTTTGGAATATAAATTGTCAGATTATTCATGGGTTTTTGACATAAAGTTCATTTGGCTCTGGCCACCTTGGAAAAGAGAGACTTGTTTAATTTTTTTTTCTTTTAAGTTCTACATGCTCTCTGGGGCATTTGGAAAGGGTGGTTGAGTAGAATTCGGTATATTTGTAAGACTTTAAAAAATTAAACATCATAGGATGAAAAGGAAGGCCACAAAAAGGAAATACTGTTTGCATAAAACCTACATTCCTGACTTTGCCAAATTTTGTTCCAGAGGTTAATAACCTTCTGTTTCAAAACAGGAAAGAAGCTGAATCACAGGGAGTCACCTCCACATGGGCTTTGCTAGATAATTATTCAGCTGACAGTTTAGGGAGCTTTATAAACCCTGCTTCATGGTATCTGAAGACTGAATTCATTATGTCTTAAACAAAAAAAAAAAAAAAAATCCCATTGGGATTTTCAGATCTTCATACTTTGTTTAAATATGTGGTTTACCTGTTTAAACACTTGGCAAAGAGGATTAAAAAATGCCTTTCTTAACAGTTACATGTCAGACTTTAATTATTCCTATTTTTGATCTTCTAGCTGTAGATCTAGAATTAAACAGTCTTCCTTTAATGTGGGTAGCTGCTTTAAAAAAAAGAAAGCGTTTTTCAACTTATAGACTTAAATTTTTTTGTCTGTATGAACAGCTTGGGTGGAGAGAGAAAAGAAAGTGCCAATTTATGGCCTTTCGTTTTACTGGGAAGCTGATGGGTAACTTTTTGGAAATGTCCGGAGCATCAGACTGGGAAAGGCATGAGGAGTGCTCAGAGTTGCCCACGTCTCTCACCAGAGCTTTACATGAAGATGGACTTTGCCCCCAAGAGGCTGTGTGGGCCAGAAGGACTGGGGTCTGATAGGGAGAGGGTATTGTGTGGTGCTTATAAGTTTTACCTAAGTGGCAAAAAAGACAATTTTACCTTAGAGAACTCTTTTAACTCAACTCCCTTGTTGTTGTAGCTTTAAAAAGATAGCTGTTGAGGGGAAATATTTTAAAGCCCAAAGCAGTCTCCTAGGCACCAGCCGTATTTAGGGAGAATTAAGAACATAGCAGAGCTGCCCTTTTCCTTGGGTGATATTGGTGGGGTTGGCATATATGAGTATTTGAGTTTCTTACAGTTAAGTTTATATCTGTTTGTAAACTGTGAATATGTATTTCTCTCTGTGTGGGGAAGGGTGGATATACAGAAATGTGGGTAAACAGTTCCAGAAAAAGAGGAACTGTCCCAAGAACAGGAAGGATGGAGCCACTCTAGGATCACAATAAACAGGCAGGAAGAGAGTCCAACTGTGTGTTGCAAGATGATGGATTAACTCAATGTCCTGAGCAAAGAGCTGACTGGCCAGTCTCTATCCCCTCTCTTTTGAAAGATGAAACCCCTGAAGAACCCTGCCAATTATGAGATGTCACTCAGGCAAAAGGAAGCAATAATAAAAGAGTCAACACATATGCTGCTAACTGTAATCCAGACACTGTTATGAGTGCTTTACCTGCATAAATTCATTGAATCCTCACAACATCCCTATTAAGGAAGAGTGATTTTTACCCTCATTTTACAGATGTGGACACTGAGACAAGTGGTAGAGCAGCATTTTAGCTCAGATAGTCTAAGACCAGAGTCCATGCTATTAATGACTACAAGTTTAATAGTGAGAAAAAATTAAGTAGACAGCAAGTCAAGGTGGGAAATGCTGTGACAAGACTCGAAGGACATCAGATGGAGCAGGGGAAGTCCCACAGAAGGAACTGGAGATATTCAAAAGACAAGGAGACTTTCTCTGTGTGCTACCAGAACCAGAATCCCTACTGAGTCAGTCCCTGCCAGATTCCAGCTAGACGTGGCCTCTCTCTAGCGGCAAGAGGCAGCCAGTGGGAATCATGGGAAAGCAGTTCCTTCTCTTTTGGCTCCAACTCACTCCCAGCCTGACTACATGTGTGCAACGTGGACATGTACCCCCTGCCAGTGTTGGATTTGGAATCTCTCAGGTACTACCCATGGTGCAAGTTGAAGATAGGTCCTAGGAGAGGATGAGCTGCCTGCTTGTGGTTGCCATTGATGAGGAGATACCAAATGGTTAACAGACTTGCCTACCTAAGCCATCAGGTCTGTGGAGAGAAGCGCAGTGAACCCAGTAGCAACAAATACTTACCTACAGAACACTGTCCCCATCATGACCCTAGGAAGGCTTTTACCTTCTTCCCTTTATAAAGAAGGACATGTAGGCTTGGAGAGGTTCAACAGCTTACCCACAGTTCTGCAGCTGCCAATGAACAGAGCCAGAATGAGTGAATCATGACTGCTCCCTTGATCCGCCTAGTTCTCCCGCAGGTGCCACACTAAGACCCAGGCTATTCTTCTTTGCATGACATTATACAACTCCTTCTTTTCTTATTAAGCTTGGGTGCATTTGACTGCCCAAACCATAACTAAAAGTTATTTTATGTTTCACATGGAACACTAATGAACATAGGTGTGTTTAAAATTATCAGAGCTTTGAGGAAGGTGGCAAAAATGACTCATTTCTCATCTCTATCTACAAATGGCAGGGGTGATACTTTGGGGCTTTGGAGTGAAGTGAAATCACAGGTGCAAAATTCAGAGGTGTTGGCTTACAACCAGGGAACTGGTTCACGTCCACTCCAAACCAGAAAGTTCCACAGCCCCTACTCCTTCTCACAGATGAGACATGTAGGTCAAATCAAAACATAGCTCTGGTGTTACCTTGTTCTCATGGGAGAATTTCAGGGGGCAGATAAAGCATGGGCTTTAGGATCCTTGGGATACAACATAAGCAAGAATTACACGTTACTAAATACTTTTTACGTGCCTTTTCCTTGGCATGAATTATCTCACTGAATTTGTACACCACACTTGTGAAGTGAAGACTTTTCGTAGGCCCATTTTATAGATGAGGAGACTAAAGTTAAAGTAGATGAAGTAACTTATTCAAATTATGTGACCCCAGAGCTTAAGAGGGTAACTGTTAGAAATATTCTCTCTTCCACTTTGACTACGTTTGTGATGGCTGATACTGAGTGTCAACTTGATTGGATTGAACGATGCAAAGTATTGATCCTGGGTGTGTCTGTGAGGGTGTTGCCAGAGGAGATTAACATTTGAGTCAGTGGGCTGGGAAAGGCAGACCCACCCTTAATCTAGGTGGGCACCATCTAATCCACCTGCCAGCATGGCCAGGATATAAGCAGGTAGAAAAACATGAAAAGGCTAGACTGGCCTAGGCTTCCAGCCTACATCTTTCTCCTGTGCTGGTTGCTTCCTGCCGTTGAACATCAGACTCCAAGTTCTTCAGCTTTGGGTCTTAGACTGGCTTCATTGCTCCTTAGCTTGCAGATGGCCTATTGTGGGACCTTGTGATCATGTGAGTTAATACTACTCAATGAACTCCCATATATATATATACACACATATATATGTATATATATGTGTGTATATATATGTATATATATATGTATGTATATATATGTGTATATATATACACACACACATACTCATGCAATCATATATATATTTATATATCATAAATCATATATGTTTAAATCATAAATATATATATTTGTGACTGTGAGTGTATATATATGGGATACATACTACTAGTTCCGTCCCTCTAGAGCACCCTGACTAATACGTTACATTGCACATACCTGTTACGGTGGATGGAGTACTTGTGGTCTGTGGTCTAAAGGGAAACCTGATTCTGCCCTGTTTCTCAGGCTCCTGAACCTTGGCCTCTGAGGCCGTGGGAGTCCTGAAGAGGGAGCTCACTCAGCCCCAAGAGGAAGGAAGAACCTCATCATTTCCCCAAATGGAGCCTCCCACTTCCTCACCTCCAAATGGATTTGGAAGAACTCCTGGGTTTATCTGGCTTGGAATTAAGGTTCTGAAAGAGAAAATGATTTTGGGGCTGTATAATTTCGAGTCTGGTCAGGGGGCCCCCACTGTGGGTAGAATATATTTTTAAAGGCCAACTCTGACTTACTGGGTGGAACCTTCAGTTCGTTCTGTGGCTAAAGGAAAAGCTTTGTGAGCTAGAACTAGCCACACAGGAATATGATGTCAGGTGCAGTTTCCCCCACAGGGCAAAACTGTAATGCAGAGCATGGGATTCAGTCCAATATATCCACTTCTACAACTTGCCTGGAATTCAGGGCTAAACATTAAGACAAGCAGCCTCTAAGTTTTCTCTCCAAATCGTGGTACAGCATTTTGGAAGCGAGCTAATCTTTAGAGACAGATCATTTGATAAATGCAATCTCTTTATTTTATCCATTTTACAACTGAGGATACTGAGATGTGGGGGCTTTTCCAGGGTCATTCCTTGAGTGACAGGTCTGAGACTTGAACCCATGTTTCTTAACTCCCTTGTCCAAATCCCAACAGTTGCTTATGTCCAGTGGCTCACTCATGCCTTTGAGTGCTTGATACTCACGCCTAGCTCAGGTACATTGGACAAATCCATCCTCATAGTCTCTCTTCTCAGAAGAGAATATGATGTGCGGGCTGTTGTGTAGGCTTAAAAAATGATTAGTGTCTCATAGGTGGGCATTGAAACACCCAGTTCCCTGCTTCCATGAAAATAAAACAGAAACTTCTCTTGTTGCAAATCTTTCCAAAACTGTGCAGCCACATCCATGACTTAGTAAGTAGAGTTTGATGAGCATAACATTTTCACATGATTCAAGGTGTACAATACCTCAAGGTCATCATCCTAGAGGTCTCTGTGTGCAGCTTATAAGTCATAACCTAGTTTGACATTTTTAATTGAGTCATTTGTCATTTGATTTTTTTTGTGTTTCTAAAAGTAGAAAGTGAAATATCTGGTTAATTGAGAGGTATGGGTTTGTTAAATCCTTCTGATTAGTTGAGGTCTTTTCACAATATATGGACTGCACAGTCTTTGTTCTACCAGCCTCCTCAAACAAGTTGTGAAGAATATTTAATGACATAGACTTTTTGATGTTTATAAAAATACTGTGCATTCTCCTTAGCCGAGGGCATGTCCATTGTAAATCAAACAGGAAAAAGATAAAACACCTGAGAGTGACACCTAGCCTAGAATATGAATCTACCTGACTCTCCAGCATGCTCTCATCTTCTGTCAGGTTCTGAGAGGCTGACGGAATCAGGCAGAAAAGGATTTTGACCTCTTCCCAGGCCGGGTCTGCTGTGGTGCCCAGTGTTGCTGGCCCTGCCCAGGAGACCTGAGAGCTGCCTGGCATTACTTCAGTTTCTCAAGTTTCCATATGGACAGCAGTTCCAGTGGGAGGGATTGGACACCTGTTTTTCTCCCTCACAGGCAATCAGGTTCCTCAGTCTGTGGAAAGGCACTGCCTCTAGCTCCCTGTATCCTCTCTGGGCCCGGTGATTGTCTCATAAACCAGAGCTTTTGTCTTCCTTCCTTTAATCAAATAGAACAGCAACAATTAAATGTATTCTTAATGTAATCACTCTTTTCTTGTTAGGCCCCGGGAAACAAGTCTCCTTAAGATGTCTGTTATTGTTTTTCCAGGCTTGTTTTCAGGGAAGGGACAGAGGCCTTTTCAAGCTAGGTTAAGTAAAGGGGAATTCATGTCGAGATGGATGTGGAGCAATGAAAAAGGCCAGAGACTCCTGGGAATCCTAGAACAGAAAGCAAGGTATAGCTGGGTCACCTGCAACTAGAAGAGAAGGATTCAAGGGAGCAGGGGGCAGGGGCTCTAGCAGCCATGGCCAGAGATTCTAAAGGGTCTTCACTCACGTGCTCACTGTTAAGATGGAACACCTACCCTCTGCATGACGTCCCCTCTCTCACTCCCATCCACCATTGACTCCTTGTGCTTCCCACTGCTCCAGCTCACCCTTAATTTTAGCCTCTTTAGTTCTAGGTTTACTTTTGCCAATAGGAGATTCTTTTCTGATTAATGGTTCACATGACAGAGAATTTAATTTGTTCAGTTCTTTATCCTCCTTTTTTTTTGTTTGCTTGTTTTTAAATGTGTGTGTCACGGGTCATTGAAAGTTTTCAATTGGTTCATTGTGAGTTAGGTCTACAATCCCTGATCCAATCAGCTGTGTGGAAGGGGTGTGGATGGAAAGGAATGGGTCAAAATTAGACCGCCCAAACAGCAAGGGCTTTACATGGGCCAGATTTCCTTTGCCTAAAGTGTGATCCAAGCAGGCACCACACACCCGTCAATATAGCCAGCATATATGGGCATTAGAGAGTATTTTTAGAACCATAAGCTACCCATAAGCCACCATTTCCACAAAAGACCTGGTTCCCTAGGAAAACCTAGGAGAAGGAGAAAAATAACAGTCCAACATATATAAATAACTCCGATAATCCAGCATACATTTTCAATTCCAGGACGAGGCCATGGACAATCTAGCAATTTCAGAATTCAATGAAAGAGAAATACCCTGTCAAGCCCTGCTCTGGAATCAAAACAGTATGTCTTCATCATGTATGTCCATGCACACACACACAGACACACAGAATGGGAGACTGGGTGCTGGGACGATGTGAAACTTCCTTGCAGCCTTGATGAAAAGTGTCCTGATGCCCCTTTCTTGTTGGCCTGAACCTGAGAATCAGGCATGCAGCTCCTGCCCTTTCAGACAGAAATGCCTACAGAGCTGCTATTGTTTCCCTCAGGTAACAAATGCCACAAGCCTAGGCCAGCCAAGTTGTACTGAAACCCAGCTGCTTCTGCGCCATCAAATGAGAAGGGTGCTTTGTTTTAATTGTCACATTTGTTGTTTGGAAGGATGCTGTTTGACCACGGAGTTTTCTGGGTGACCTTTCATAAGAATTGCATGCAAATGTCCTGGGGGAAAGGTTGCGGGGATTGGTCTGGAAAGGTTATCTCCATTCGTCTAGACCGCTGTCTTCACAAAAAGAGCAAGTGCAGGCAAGGAGCCCAGGACTGGAGAACAGTGGAGGATAAAGGGCATCTAGTCTACCACCCTTCGTCCTTTGGGCCCCACCTGCAAGTGTGCACTTCCATGAGCTTCTGGCCTAGAATAACCCCGCTGGCTGAGGCACCATCCTGGGGCTTCCTGCAGATCGCCTGGTCCCTCAGAACAGGCTCTCTTTCAGCGGACGTAATAACATCCCCCAATTGCCCTGAGATAGGCAATGTGGAGGAATCACCCCTCTGAACAACTGAGGCTCTGTTAATAGGTTCTTAAAGGGTTTTTTGAGGGGAAAACGTATTAATGGTTTGTCCTCCAAACAGCCCTTTTTAAATAACTGCCCTTTCTGAACCAGAAAAAAAAAGAATCTTTCTGGAAACTAGGTTGAGATTAATGGGTTCCTTATTGCCACAGAGCAGTCTGATAACCCCTTGTCCGCAGTCTCAGGCAGGCAGTGGGTGAGAGATGGATTTTAAATGAGACATACTCAGGCTGCTAAAGAAAAAGGCCTATCCTGTGATTTATGCATGTATGGGTTGGACTTCTTGCCCCTCTCTCCCCTATCCACTGACTCCTGGCAAAATCAGACTGTTTATTTTCCTTCTGGGTGGAGGCCTTGAGGCAGCATAATTAACCTCAGAGGTGGTGTCAGGCTAGGGTGGGTGAGGGGAAACAGGGAGCAGGAAGCCTGTGGACCGGGCTGAGCGTGAGGTGTGAGGAGATGGCAGCGGAGGAGTGTGAAGTTCTAATGAATCATGTCAGCTGTTGACTTGGGATTCACAACAAACAGCTGTGTGTGCAGGCCACGGCCTGGTCCTTGGGGAAGCAGGTGGTGGTGACATGGGGGAATGGCCTGCCCCAACCTGCCTCCATTAGCTGTAATTATGCTTATGACTTCTGCTCGGGGGCAGCAAGCAGGGAGTGATCAAGGCCTGCCGTAACTACCAGGGACCCTTTTTAGATGGTGGTCAGTCAGCTGTAAAATGGGCCACAGTTGGCAACGACAGAAGGAGACTGAAGCCTGAAGCAATTTATCTTTGAAATCAGCTTCTAAATTGCAGGGAGCCCAAATAAATTGATACATTTACTAGCTTGAGCTCCTTTCCCATTCTGACTTCATTGCCTCAGCCAGGCGTCTCCTCACTGAAGCAGTTCTCAGAAGTGGGGGTGGGCTCCCCAGCACGGGGCAGGAGGAGGCTCTGATCTGTCAGGAGGGCAGTCATGGGCTGGACACTGAGGTGATGGTTTCAGTATGCATGCCCATTTCATTACCCGCATTGATGAGTGCATTTCAACCTTATAAATGGAATACATTTCTCACAAAAAAACTTGCAATCTACAAGGGAAATCTCTAAAAAGCAAAAAGGGACCAAGTACTTATTCCAAATAAATACTACAGGCTCTCTCCCCAATCCACCCTCCTGCATAGAGAAAGCACCTTTTTAGGCAGCAAAATTCTCTTATCATTTAGCTGGTTTAAATTCTAGGATATTTTCTTTGCTACTCAAAACTGAAATTAAATGACGGAGAGCCTCGTGGGTCTAACATTTGATTGGTTGCTTAGCATTTGCAGCGACATCTCCCTCAATAGGATTTTGCACTGCAGGCCTGACTGGGCAGACCTCAAGCAGTTAGGGAGGAACAGGTCATTGACAGTAGACTCATCTCTTTGCAGTAGAGAGCTGAGGGATGGAGCTGCAGGCGCAGGCATGAATTCCGGCTGTTACGAATTCAAATCCCAGTTTGGCCACTTATGAGCTGGGTGACCTTAGGCCAGGCATTTCATCTTTCTAAGCCTCAGATGCCTCATCCATGAATGGGGATAATAATAACTCTCTAGTGGCGAGTTTGGGATTCCATGTTGGATGTAATAGTACTGGCATGTTGTAAATGATTAAGTGAGTGTCAGCTATTTTGAATCACTATTGAAAATCAACAGGAGCTCATTTTCCATTCACAATGCTGGGAGAGCTTAGGCAGTCTTTGTATCATCCTTTCTGTGAACTCCAACTTTATCCTGTCATCCTCTGTGCAAAGCCTCAAAAACAGATGAGTTAGGGCCTTCCTGTTTCCCCCAGTGTGCCTTTTGAACTCTGACTTCTGCTCCTTTGCCAGTGTCTTCCTCTTTATCTCTCTTCTTTCCGTCTATGTTCTGGCATTGGCTGAACTCTCATCTCCTCTGGGAAGCCTTCCCTGAAGCCACCTGTAAGGATCTCTCCTTCTTTGGAATTCCTATAGTATTTATTAGCACTCCCTGCCACTTACCAAAATGTAACACTGTGGTGTTTATTAGCTTTAGATGAATTTAGATGTCACCTCTTAAGCCAGTTGACTATGATTTCAGAGCATGAATGACTTTTACTTCCTCTTTGCATTCTTCTCAGTATCCAGCCCAGTGTTTGGCTCAAAGTAGATGCTTAGTTAATGCTTGCTAATTCAGATACTTATGTAAAAACGGACAGAATGGGCTGAAGACTCGAGCACAGGTCAGAGTTTTTTCTGATTATCTCTAGCATTGACTTATTCAACCAAAATTTACTCAGAATCTTCTAGGCATGGGGATACAGCAGTGAGCAAAATACACACAATTCCTTGCTTCTGGGGTCCTTACAGTCTCATAGTGGGTGTTGATGAATGTATCATATTTAGGTCAGTATTTCTTCAGCAAACAAGGATGAGGAACATAGAGCTGGAAGGTCACAGTCAACAAGAATTATGGTGGTTTGTACTGTATGAACCTAGCTAAACTAAAGCTACAGTCCCCTGAATTCCCTGCTTTGCATGGTTCCTGATGAGCCCCGGCTACATGAGACATTTTGAATAAAATTTTGGAAGGTGGTGGTGAAGTAAGAACCATAGTTCTTAAGCTCTGAATGTGGGTGCAGGGCACCAAGCATATGTGGGTGCTTCTCTGCAGGTGTTATAGGCCAGCACCTGCTTCTACAGGTCTGCCAGTGCCCACCAGGTCTTCTTTTTTCAGCTTCTCTGAGTCCTGTGCCAGGTGATTATGCCATTATGTGGCAATGGGCCCCAGCTTCTCCTGTAGGTCACTCATAGCATTGAGGTGGTAAGAGGCAGAAATAGGTTTCAACTTGTCCCCCTGGGTTCCCGCTGTCATGGGAATCCTAGCTCATCCTTGCAAATTCCAGTTTGTCCTTGTTCTCACCCATATCCCACTCCCTTCTCAACTGACTGGCTGGCTGACCCATAGTGACTGCAGACTCTCAGATACCAGCTGCAAAAGCAACAGCCTTCATAGACTGCATCATCAGCATGGTCTGCCACTACCATTGCAGAAGGTCTGACTCCTGCAAGTGCTAAGTCTTTATTCTTTTTTTTTTTTTTCCTGAAATGCAGTCTTGCTCTGTCACCCAGAGCTGGAGTGCAATGGCATGATCTCGGCTCACTGCAACCTCCGTCTCCCAGGTTCAAGCAATTCTCCTGCCTCAACCTCTCGAGTAGCTGGGATTACAGGCATGTGCTACCATGCCCAGCTAATTTTTGTGTTTTTAGTAGAGGTGGGGTTTCACCATGTTGGCCAGGCTGGTCTTGATCTCCTGGCCTTGTGATCCACCCACTTGGCCTCCCAAAATGCTGAGATTACAGGCGTGAGCCACTGCGCCTGGCCAAGAGTGTTTATTCTTAATCATCCACAGTGCTTATGCTTCTCTGGTGAAACCTTGCCTGATCCAATTAGTATAGCAGGTAGCATTGGTAGAATCCTTGTTATGTGCAGACTCCAATGTCATGCCTTGCCTAAGAGAGCTTACATGCAAATGAGTGCAGTGGGAATCCTTAAATCCCCCGCTTCAGGGGTTAGATCCAATCAGTATAGCAGTTAACACTGGTGGAGTCCTCGTTATATGCAGACTCCAATGTCATGCCTTGTCTAAGAGAGCTTACGTGTGAATGAGTGCAGTGGGAACCCTTAAATCCCCCATTTCAGGGGTTGGGGACTGAGGCACCAACCTCTCCCTGTTATTCCTGCACTGTTCAGGTTGGGATTGAGGTTGATGGCAACGTGGCAGGATTTCTGTACATGACTACAACTGGAGAAACAACGTATTCAACACAAAATTGGGATGGTGAAGATGCAAAAGCGGCTTCAGATTGCCATGACTGGAGGTGAGAGATGTACATAGCAGTTTCTTTTCAGTTCAGCAGATATTTATTGCCTGTCTCCTGTGAACTGGTGATAGGAAGAAATACCAGGGAATCTCATTTCCCAGATTTGGCGACGCATTTGCCTTTTTAAGGGACAGCAGCCCCCCTGGTCTTTGAATGATGTGGCCCAGGAGACAGCGAGGAGTGGCAAACATTTCCTTAGGAGTGGCCCTTTGAGAGGCAGTGCTGGAGGATGTTTCCACGCCGTGCAGGAGTAAAGGCTCCCAGCCATCACAGAGCAGCAAGGCTGCGTGGATCTAAAGCGAGATGAGATGAGGTAAAAACATCCAAAATTGAAGTAAAATATTCAACAATGTACATATTCATGTGAGGAAAACATGGGGACGTGGAGAAAGAAGAGGAATAGAAACAGCAGACCTCCCAAAGCACACTTTTATGGAGCAATAAAATGAAACCTCAATGTCTGCCACCATTCAAAGTGCCATAATTTTATCATCCTTCCCACGCAATGCTGTGCTATTTTGAGTTCTGTTATTTTTTTCCTCTCTCACCTCAGTATGCCCAAGATGTCTGACAAACGAACGTGTAAGAAAATGCTTTATTTTTCTCAGCAAGGTTGGAGAATTTATTATGAGAAGCACATCTCAGCACATGCTGCCTCCTTCATGTCATCATGCCCTGCCTGGCGATAGATTGCGGCTGAGAGCCGAAGGCCAATTCATTTGCCTGACGTGGTCTTGTGCCCAGAAACTGAAACCCTGTTGCTCTTTGCTAGTGATTCCTTTCCTTAGTCCCGGATCCAAGCAGAACAGAAGAATGCCAGCTACCCTTCTGCAAAGACAATATACCTCCCTTCTCCCTTACACACAGTGTGCCAAAGAGTTCTATGCTTTGCTTTGTCTAGTTTCCTTTGTTAAAAAACAAGAGCAAAACAAAACAAAAAACCCTTGGAACTCTCTTGAAGACAAGGATGGAGAGCCAGAGGAAGTGGAAGCATTTGATATTATCTTATTACCATCTGTTCACCTAAGTTTGATATTTACTCAAATGAACAACTGAGAACCCATGTAAACCAGGAGACTGATGATCATCCTCATTTATCCCACTCCTTCCCCCACTGCACTTTCTGACCAGGCCTCCTCTGTTTCAGGACCACTGGAACTGTAACACATGTGTGTATCTTCCCACTGTTGGCCAGGCCAAAGCTGCAGGCTAGGCTCAGGCAGGTCCTGGAGTTGCATCGCTGCTCGATCTACGTTGTCCGGGCTTGTGAGGTGCCAGCACAAGTGAGGTCACCCTGTCTGCAATGCTGGGGCTGAAACGGCCCTGAATTGAGCATCAGAGGGCATGTTGTTATAAGAATTGTGTTTTTAGCAGAGGAACAAGCCATTAAACTTAAGGAGATAAAGCTCCTAGCCATCTCCAGCAGGGAATGCGTTCACTGCAACTCACAGCTGGAGACATGGCCATAGACTTGTCAGCTTGAACAGCCAGCGATCTGCTAAGACCAAGTCATTTGTCTTTGCAACTTCATGACACGTCACCTTAAAAAGGGAACTGAGCCAGTTTGAGGCATGGGCTTGGGTCTATTCTAACTATGATAATAAAAAGTTATGTCTCCCTGGAAGGTTTTGAAGCCACAGCAAAAAGGTGAGTACCTGGGTTTAATTCTCCATTGCTAGTTGCCCCCAATCCCCCTCATTTGTTCTAGCACCCCAAGCAGATGTTCTTACAACCTGCCATGCATGTGCTTCTCTGTGGGGGAATCAGACTTAAATGAGTCCTATCATGCTTGGGAGATTTATTTTACAACATAAATACATTATCCCCTCTCTCCAAACATGTTCAATCCTTGCTCACAATTCCCCTAAAACTTTTTGCTGGACATTTGACTGTTTCTGTAAGTGGTGTGCTTCTTTGTTACTTCTAAGACCACATCATCTCTACCTGGAAAGCTCATTTGAGAGTTCCAGTTTCCCAAACCCACTCATTCTTAAGGATGAGCACAAATACCCTGTTCTCCCTGAAGCCTTGCCTGACACATCCTTGCCTCCATCCCCAACCCCAGAGTATCACCTTCTCCTGTAGACTCCTATAGCAATTTATTTTAGCCTGTTTTAGGTATCTCATTCATGTCTGCATCAATTAATGGTTGTCTAGTGATATGATTAAGTGTGTTCCCACCCAAATCTCATCTTGAATTGTAGCTCCCACAATTCCCTCATGTACTGGAATGAGGGACCCAGTGGGAGATAATTGAGTCATGGGGACAGATCCCTCATACTGTTCTCATGGTAGTGAATAAGTCTCACAAGATCTGATGGTTTTATGAGGAGTTTCCCCTTTTGCTTGGCTCTCATTGTCTCTTGCCTGGTGACACGTAAGATGCGCCTTTCACCTTCTGACATGATTGTGAGGCCTCCCCAGCCATGTGGAATAGTGAGTCCATTAAACTTTTTATTTTTAATAAATTACCCAGTCTCGGATTATGTCTTTATCAGCAGTGTGAAAACTGACTAATACATCTAGCTTCAGAGTATAGTGGTCAAGTATATGGATCCTGGAGGCAACTTTCTGGGTACACACCCTGGCCTAGGCATTTATTGTGCATCACTTTCTTTATCTGCAAGATGAGGATAATAACAGTAACTACCACATAGGACTGTTGTGCAAATCAAATGAGTAAAACCAAGGTGAGTATGCAGAACAGAGACTGGCAGTGCTCAGCAATATTAGTTGTGGTTATTACTATATTAAGTATTATTCTTACTGTTATATCTTCTTTAAATTTCTAGATGGTAGGGGCTCATCTTGTCTATCTTTGTGCTCTACCACAGAGCACCTTGCATATTGATATATGTTTATAAAATAAATAAGCAGATAGCCAAATGATAAATAAGACTTCTATATTTTACAAGTCGATCCAATTTTCCTCTGTTAGTTTTGAGGTACAGGGAACTTGCTAAAACCAGTTTAAATTTCAGATGACACTATGACCACATTGTCTTAAATATAGTACACCAGATGATCATCCTGTGAAGCAGGTTCACTGTGCACTGCTTAGCAACTTGTATGTATTCAGTAGGTCAAAACACCCCGCCCCCATCAAGTTACATGAAGTGAGTTTATTACTTACAGATAGGCAGCAAGACACAACAGGGGCCTAAGATTTACTGCCAGTCAGTCCCCCAAGGCTCAGAAATGCTCCAGGTATCTTGCCTGGGAGGAATGGAGTCTCCACTTGCATTGCAGCTGAGGGACTTGGGATGGCAGCCTGCAGTGGGTTTTGTACCCTGGGTGAAAATGCTGAAGGTCATCCTGTTTTTAGGGGGTGCTGGAACAGAGCCCAGGCTGTTCAGGCCAGTTCCCCCTTATTTCAGGATGTTGCACTCCCAGCACCATCTGTAGTTCTTCTTCTTTTTCTTTTTTTTTCTTTCTTTTCTTTTTTTTTTTTTTTTTTTTTTTTTTTTTTTGAGACAGAGTTTTGCTCTTGTTGCCCAGGCTGGAGTGCAATGGTGTGATCTTGGCTCACTGCAACCTCCGCCTTCTGAGTTTAATCAATTCTCCTGCCTCAGCCTCCCGAGTAGCTGGGATTACAGGGGCCCACCAGCATGCCCAGTTAATTTTTTGTATTTTTAGTAGAGATGGGGTTTCTCCATGTTGGTCAGGCTGGTCTCAAACTCCCGACCTCAGATGATCTGCTTGCCTTGGCCTCCCAAAATGCTGGATTACAGGCGTGAACCACCGTGCCCTGCCTGTAGTTATTCTTGAAATCTACAAGCAAGAAAGAGGGAGAACTGGATTGGTCTAAGGCCACCAGGAAAGCTGTCCTGCACTTTCCATCTCAGAATGTCATCTCATGCTATCACTGCACAAAGGCAATACTGATACCCTCTCAATGGCATTATGTGGAGATGTCATAAAGCCAGTCCTGGCCCACTAAGTCCATTGCCCAAACCAAACCTTCTAGCTATAGCCCAGTAATAAATAAATCACTGCTGGGCTTAGCCTATCTAGTAGTGTTGGCATCTGGCAATATTGCCTGGCTCACTGTGTAGAGATTGGCCAGTTAGGCCAGAGGTGGAGTCTGGAAGTAGAAGTTCAAGATATGGGAGCACCTTAGATCTACAAAGGGCCTTGGAGAAGCCATGGAATTTTCGTCATAGAGATAGTGTGATGCCTCACATTTTGAGGCTGTCCCTACGCAAGTACTGAGGATCATTTTGTAAAAAGACCTAGTTGTTTCTCTTAAGCCTGGTCAGGTTTCTGTCCTACCTCTCTGGAATTCTAGGGCAGGTGGGAGAAAATATGTTGATAGAAAAAGAAGGGAAAGGGGTAGGATGCAGAGGGAGAGAGAGAAAGGGAGAATGCTGTTGTTGGAGTGTTGGAGAGGAATAATCACAGAAAATTACCAGGAAGAAAAAGAAGAGATTTCAATTTTGATATATTTTTCTACTGTTGCTGCCATGAACACAAGAATAATGGAACCTGTCTGAAATACCGATCAATTGAAGGAGGGTAAAGAAGGCATGCACCCAGAGAAGACAAGCTATGTAAGTGCTGGCCCAGACAGGCCAGTCTGTGGGGCAGAGTGTGGCTCTGGGTGGATGTGGGTGATGGAGGTGTCATGGAGCTGAGTTATACAAGGGCACTCATAGTTCTTTTCTTTCTTGATGAAAAATTTGCAATTTTTACACTGTGGCAGAGCAAATGGAACAGTGACTTATGATTCACAATTTATGTAGTTTGACACCTCTATCATGTTTCTTGAGGGCACAGAGCTTTATTGCACTCCAAGAAGCTGTGGAGGTGAGAGAAGGAACCGTGCCCACTTCATCTCTGAAGTCATGTTTATGGCAGGTGTTTGTTTATTTATTTAAATTCATTCATTCAACCAAAAAGCATTCTTTGAGCAGAGTTTGAGTCTGGGGTTGCTTACAGAACTATGCAGGAAAGAGCGTGGACTCAGGAAGTTGACTGGAAAACAAGGAAGGAAGGGAAGTCTTGAATAAATTATGAGTCCGAATCCCGCCCAGCAATAGCCGAGACATGATTGTAATGCAGCATAAAATTTCTCTAGTTTATGATTTATTTGACTTCAGTTAATAAGCACCAGGGAAAGGCAAATGTGTGCCCTTCGTGCTGAGATGACTGTCTCTACGAGGGAATCCAAACAGAGCCCAAAGCAGCAGCGAGCCAGCCCAGAGGCTTTAGTCTGCTTTCAAACTTCCAAATACAGCAGATTTGTGTTGAAAACAAATATGATTACATTGTTTTAAATAACTTCAGGACCAAATAATATCTTGGCAGACTCAGTTGAGGTGTTAAGCACAAATGTCTCTCCAGCTAGCAATTAATTGCCACCCAGATCACAGGGGAAGTGGGGCTGCACGGAGGGGGCTCCTTCTTCAGCGGTATTGCCTGTGTGTACAATCCAAGAAGGCAGTGTCCCTCGAGGTTTCAGGGCAAGGTGTGGCTGATGCCAACCTGACTTCTCTTCCTGCTCAGCTGTGGCAGACAGAGAACAGTGGGAAGGGAATTGTGTCAGCAACTGAGCTATGTGGCAGCCTGAATATTCCATGTGGTAATTACCTCCCTGGCCAGGCCCTTTGCTCCCTGGCATTGGAAATCAAGGTTGCATTGTGCTGGGAGCTCACAAGTTGGAGGCTCCATATTATGGGGGAGGGATGCCAAGTCCCATATCGTGGCCTGAAGTCATCCCAAGTAATACTCTCTGTGATGGCCTAAAGTTCCTCATCCATGATCCAGGGTCCCCTTCCTTGCCTGAGATACTGTCACAAAGGGCCCCCTCTCTGCCTAGCCAAGGCCCACCTGCATTTCTTTAGGGCTGCAGAAATCATGCTCACAGCACACCCCATAGAAGATCCCAGAACCCCCATGACCACCTTACCCCTAGCCCATCAACTAACATGACCCTCAGGAGGAACCAGACAATGCCATGTAAAAGGTAGCTAAACTGTTTCTTATTTATTGGATGATAGACAAAGTTGGGAGTGCAAAATAGAGGGGATTCTGGCAATGTCTGTCTGCATTTTAGAGGATTTTACCCTGGACCTTGCAACCCCATTTCTGGGGATCTATTTACAGATATACCTGTGCATGTATTCAGTATGTAAAAGGCTATTCACTGTGATATTATAATAGTCAAAGATTAGAATCAAACTGAGTACCCATTAATAAGGAACTGTTTAAGTAATGGTACATCTACATAGTGGAATACTATGCTGCTGTAAAAAATAATGAGGTAACTCTGGATGAATTGATTTGGAAATACCTCCAGGATATGTTGTAAAGTGAAAAAAGCAAAGTGCAGGACAGCATATATTGTGTGCTGCTTTTTATAACAGTGTTTCTCAACCTTTTAAAAAATCATTATGACTTCCCTAAGAAGCCGCTTTAAGACATTTTTCCTAATCCCCACCCTCCCATGAAATTTTAATACCATGCATATTTGTTTATGTAGTGTATGTGTAATGTGTATCTGTGATTTATACATAAAAAGAGTAAGAATTTTTCACTTCCAGAAACCAATTATCACCATCTTGGGGGTGATATTACCTCCATTGAGAATGGCTATTCAATAAGAAAAGGAGAAAATAAGTATATTATATAACAAAATGGAAGGATACATAAGAAATTAACAAAAAGGAGGGGAGAGAATGAGGAGCTGAAGGCATACGTGTGAGCAAGATTTCTCTATGTATTCATTTTTATATGATTTTGGTTTTTCAACTATGCAAGTGCGTTGCCTATTCAAAAAATTAAATTAAATCTAAAGACATAAAAATTCACTTTTTCTAAAATGAAATGAACAAATAAAACAGACATCTGAGGAACTCCCAAACAGAACAAACAAGCAAAACCCCCAGCTCTATTAATGCTTTCCTTCAAACCATGCAGACCCCCTTCCCAGCTTGGAATCCACCTTCTGTTCACAGCTGTGCATCCCAACCACACCCCAGGAGGGGACCTCTGCTCTCTAACAGAGTCTTTTGTCCCCACATGTTGATTTTTCAGCACCAAGGGAAGCTGAGAACACATCCTGCACTGTTAGAAGGGCTCTCCTGGTGTGGGCTAGTTTGGAAGACCGTAGCCTGCGTTTTAAAATCATCAGGGTGTTTCAAAGCAGGAGGAAGAGGCTGCAAAGGAGCTGTGAGGAAGCGAGTGCCAGCCCTTCCGAGAGAACAGGAAATGAGGGAGGAACATGCTCGTGTCCTCTCTTCCTCCCAAGGGCACACACGGGCTCTCATTAGGGAGGGACTGGGATTCTGGTAGTGAGAGGTACAAGGACAGAGATCCTGGGCCTGCTCAGATTCCATGTCATTCAAAGTCAGCTGGCCAAGTTGGCTTCCTCCAACAGAGAGTATTTCCTTTTTCCTGAGAGCGTACTCCACAGGCGGAAAGGCCAGGCTGAAGGTTGATTAGTAGACCAGAAACTCCATTGTGGGATTAACAAAACAAAACAAAACAAAGCAAAACAAAACACTGGGGCTCACACTTCAATGTATCACCAACTTTAATTTGATTGTGTAATGAGGCACGATAAATAAGATTTGCATGATTGCACCCTTTCCTTTGCTTAAATATCAAACATTGCAATGAATATTTGGAATAAATGGCTCTGTTTGAAGTGAGTTTTGTTTTTAAAATGCTTCAATAAGTTACCTAAAGAGAAGAGAGTCAGCACATTTAAGTCAAGTCCCCCAAACTTCAATTTCCTCATCTGTAGAATGGGTATAATAATGGTTCACTGTAACTACAGTTGGTCTCCTTCCACCCAGTATCTGTGGGTTCCAATTGTGCGCTGAAAATATTTATTAAAAATGGATGGTCACATCTGTAGTGAACATATAAGACTTTTTTTCCTTGTCATTATTCCCTGAACAATACAGTATAATAATTGTTTACATTGCGTTTACGTTGTATTAAGTATTAGAGGTAATCTAGAGATGATTTAAAGTACATGGGAGGATGTGCGTGGTTTATATGCAAATACTATACCATTTTATACAAGGGACTTGAGCATGCATGAATTTTTGTATCCTCAGGCAGTTTTGAAATCAATTCCCCATGGATACTGAGGGATGACTGTACATGAGAATGCTGCTGTAAAGAGTGAATGATAAAAGAAATGTTTCATAAGAGTAAGATACTGTCATTGTTGACATTGCTATTGCTAGGAGGGTGTGGGAACTTTGCTTTTTAGAACTCCGTAGATGACAATCAACAAACATGTTGAGCTGAATTGTTGAAATAAATTGAAATCTTTCTGCTCCATTGAGGGAGATTCTAGAACAAATGTATCTCTTCAGTAACGTGAATTTGTTTCTCAACTTTAAAAAAATATGGAGAGATATCCACAAGGATATCCACATTTACGCTGTATATCCATGTGGAGGATTTAGATATCCAGGGGTTGCATGGAAAATGGCAGCTTTTATTAATGCTTTTGGTGCTGGATTTTATGCCCTGTTGCCACTATCTTTCTGTTGGGCCTCAGGGTTGTCACTTAAAAGTTCTGTTTTCTCTCCTGTTTCCCTCCCTAGCTGTTGCTCTTTGGACCACACACTGGGAAATGCAATTTGTCTTAGGAAGCAGATTATCTTTTTCCTGCTAGGCCACACCAACCCTGGGTTCTAGACTGTAAACACTGGGGTGCTTCTTTCAGAATTGCTTTGTCCTCTAGCATCATCATTTGATATCTGAATTACCATCAAACCTGCCTACCCTACTACCTCGAGTTCCTGGCAGAAGATTCAGAGTTTTTCTGTGTTAAATTAAGTTTTAAAAATGCTTATGATAGAAGTTTTCAAATAAGCATGTAAAATAAGTGTGAAAGAAATAGAAATTACTCATAATCCTACTACTTAGATATATAGAATGTTAATATCAGGTGTGTAGACATCTGTGTACAGTCATGTGCTACATAATTATGTTTTGATCAGTGACAGATGGCATAAACAGGGTGATCCCGTAAGATTATAATACTGTATTTTTACCATACATTTTCTATGTTTAGATATGTTTAAATACACGAATACATACCATTGTGTTACAACTGCCTACGGTATTCAGTGTGGTAACATGCTGTGTAGGTTTGTTGCCTGGGAGCAATGGGCTATACCATATAGCCTAGGGATGTAGTAGGCTGTACTTCTAGGTTTGTTTCAGTATAGATGACCTTTGCACAACTTGGGTTTGAACTGCTCATGTCCACTTACAAACATGGATTTTTTTTCAATAAATCTCTCCTACCTCCCTTTCCACTTCCTCCATCTCTTCCATCTCTGCCATCCCTGAGACAGCAAGACCAATCCCCACTTCCTCCCCCTCCTCAGCCTAATTCATGTGAAGACTATGAGGATGGAGACCTATATGATAATCCACTTCCACTTAATGAATTGTGAATGCATTTTTTCTTTCTTATGATTATCTTAATAAGGTTTTGTTTTCTCTAGTTTACTTTGCTGTAAGAATACAGTGTATAATACATGTAGCCTACCACATATGTGTTAATTGTTATTGGCAAGGCTTCTGGTCAACAGTAGGCTATTAGTAGCTAAGGTTTTGGGGAAGTCAAAACTTAGATGTGTATTTTCATGGGGATTGGAGCCCCTAGCCCCTTCAATGTTCAAGGGTTAACTGTACACTCTGTGATGAACACAACAATGAAATCACCTAACAATGCATTTCTCAGAACATTTCTCCCTTGTTAAGCGACACTTGACTGTGTTCAGTTATATATATACATCAGTAGATATACATATATATGTGTGTATACATATTTATATGTATGTGGAGAGAGAAATGTATGTTTATGTATGTGTATATATATTTATGTGTGTATTTACTCATTTTGCTTTTATATGCAAATAGGATGACACAACACATACTGTTTTGTGATATGCTGTATGCCCTAACTTGATAATATGGCAAACAACTTTCCATATCAGTAAATTTTGTAATTTATTGATATATTTATATCAATTTATTGATATATTTATAATCAATAAATCAATAATATTTCTTATCCATTGCTCTCAGCCTCCAAATTTAAAATTTTATTTTAATTTTTGACCAAGATAAGCTGATATAATGAATATCCTTGCACAAATTCTTTGTACAGACTCTTAATTCTTTCTTTAGGATAAGTTCTGAAAGGTAGACTTACCTGCTGGGTTGAAAGTCTGCACATGATAGCAAATACAGAGCATACACCAATTTGTACTCTTACCAGCAGTGTATGATGGTGCCCCTTTGCCAATTAGCATTGGCTTTTATCTTTTTATTTAATCTTGCCAACTTGTATTTTTCAACTTTCTTTGTGTGTGTGTAGGAAGTTATACATTTTCTCATTTTTTTTCTGCAACATGCTTAATATTGTCCATTTCAGGGAGGGTATTCGTTATTTTCTCGTAGATTTGTAAGATCTCTTTATTCTTAGCACATGTCAGTTGCTGTCTTAGTCTGCTCAGTCTGCTATTACAGACCATAGACTGGTCTGTGGTTTAAATTATAAGCCATGCACTAGATGGCTTATAAACAGTAGAAATATATGTATTTATTTATTTATTTTAAATGTTAAGCATATAGATTTAAAAAAAATATGTATACACACACACACACACACACACACACACACACATTCTCACGTTCTGGAGGCTGGGAAGTCCAAGAAGAAGGTGCTGGCAGATTGCTGTTTAGTGAAGGCCCACTTCCTGATTCATGGGCAGCTGTCTTCTCCCTTGGTGGAAGAGATGAAGCAGCTCTCTGGGGTTTCTTTTATAAGGGCACCAATCCCATTCATGAGGACACCACCCTCATGACCTAATCACCTCCTAAACATCCAGCCTCCTAATACCATCACATTGGGGGTTAGGATTTCAACATGAAATTTGGGGGATATAACATTCAGTCTATAGTATTTGCCCAGTCTAGCACTCAGCGTTGGCTATCCCTTCTGGCCTGTGTGTTCTGCATCCAGTCCAAGTACTACTGCCAGACTAATTTTCGTAAAACTCTAACAAAAAGAGGCTGAATTTAAAAGCCTGTGATTTCCCCATAGTTTCACCCAAAGTTTTCTCTATGTTGTTTATTGGATTCCATTTGCTTTCCCATCTCAACTCAACCAGAAATTTCATTTTTCCCGGCAATTAAAGCAAGGTCATTCCTACTCCTAAGTTTCCAATTCAGTTGTTCCCATTTCTCAAGTTCTAGATCAAATATCACTTCTTCCAGGAAGTTTCTCTGATTTTTCCAGCTCTCATTGTTCTCCCTTTGCCCTTTGAGCTCCTGGAAAATTTGCTGTCTCTATCACATATTTTAGCACTTTGGCTAAATATTATTTTATATAATTTGTTCATTCATATGTCTTTTTTCATTGATTGAAGAAGGACCCAAGGTTTTTTTTTGCATTTTATTTATTTTTTAATTGACAAAATTGTACATATTTATGGTATGCAATATGGTGTTTTAAAATATGTATACATTGTAGAATAGCTAAATTGAGCTAAATAATATATGCATTATGTCACATATTTAACATTTCTTTTGTAGTGAGAACACCTCAAGTCTATCTTGGCTATTTTCAAGCATACAATACATCATGATTAACTATAGTCACTATGTTGTATGATCAATCTCAAATCTTGCAGTAATACTTCCAAGGACAGTATTTTTAATATTCCTAAATGTCCTTTAGAGATTGAGGCCAAGATGATCAGTTGTTAACCTGACTGGCTAATTCACTGGTTGAGAAAGAAAGGCCATGAACAATATTTCTGTGCTCAGAAGCAAAGCTGGAATACATAAGAATATAGAAGGTAACTATCAATGATGAATTTTTTTACCTTCTTTTTTTCTGGCAAAACATATGCAACACCCTAGTAAATCAGAGAGGAAGATATTTAAAGGGAGATTAAAAGGATCTTCCTAATGGTATCTGGTTCAGCTCCACATTGCATATGCTTCATAAAGAATCATATAAAAGTGGGTAATTCTTTGATTGTCTTTGTAATACTTAGAAGGAGATGTAGGTATGGTTGGTCCATTTCCATAAAGCAAGTTTGTCCATTCACCATTTATGAGTACTCATGGGGCCCCAAGAACTGTGGAGGGGCATGAGTATCCAGGTATCACACCAGGGAGGTGCTGAGTATGTTGCTGTAAGAGGATTTGGGCTCCGCTTATTCACAGTAAGTCATCTGCTAGCAAAACAGCCTTGTGGATATTGACTCCCTCTCAGGGGTAAAACTTTAAAAGGCTACTATGATAATGAAGGCTTTGAATATTTGCTCTAACTTCCTGTGAAGGGATGAATAGAAGAAGGAAAGAAGGAGAAGAGGAGAAAAGAAAGTCTCATTTTGCCACAGGACAGAAAAAGAATGTCTGCAGAGTCTGGGGGGATAGAGGAGGCAGCATGAAGTGATATTAACATGAGACCCCCAAGATCCAAATCCTAAGCCTGAAGGCAGGTGGGGGCTCTGAACAGTTTCAAACTTTTCCTTCCTCAGTTTCAATCCATACAATGAAATGAGGAAAACAGTGGATGTCTCTGGTACTTCACAGAGATATGGCCAGAGTATGATGCCATGAGAATACTGAGGTTTTGTAATAAGGCCAATACCTATTATTTCAGCATGCAGTGATGAAGCTGTCATGACTATTTATTTTGAGAGGAGCTCGGAATGCTTAAGGGCTATCATTCTTCCATCATGGCCACATGAGGCAAAAGTGGGTGTCATTTTACCACGTCTTGTTTCAGATTCTACAGCTGACAAGGTTATGGCAACTTGTTCTTGATGAGAAACTGTGATTATGGAGGGGCCAAAATTATTGCTCACATCTGTGGATCTGTGGCTCTGTGGATTCTACATATTGCAGAAAGAGCAAATCTCTTCTTCAGCCTCAAGGCTCTCCGGAGCTGGCTGCTCTACATGGTTGTGCCTGGTGAGGCTCCCGGGCATTGCTAGTATGGGCAAGGAGGTAGTGGAACTAGCTGGGGTGTGCTGGGGTGTGCAGAACCACATGAGGTGGTTCTGCAGGCGTCACTGTACCAGGGCCTGCAGGAGCACCTCCCTACAGAGCAGAGGGAGCACAACGGAGACCCCTGCCTACAAAACTACTGTAGTTTTTCCTACAAAACTACTCTTTTAAAACCTGAGCCAACCATTATAAATGGAACATTTCACTTACAAACACAGATTTCCTGCTTCTCTTGAAAGGTCAGCTGACCTGAAGACATTGGATGTGCATCCTCCCATGAAGTTGCTGTCCATTTGCTTCAGTTCCCACTTGCCTGCTCCAGTCCCTTCTGATACCTGCTGGAGCTCATAGTGGACTTCAGGGAAGAAAAAAGCAGCCTCCAGGGTGGGAGGTGCCCTCTGCTGCCCCACCCCTAACCCCTGTAGAAACAGAACTGGGAGCAGAGCACACCGTTAAAAAGAGATCGGGGACTGTTGGGCAGCGTGGTTTTCCACACTCTCCCCTCTCCCTCTGAAGAAGCAGATGACAGTAGCGAAGATGCACTGAGCTGCTGAGAAGAGTGGATCTGGACGCCACAGCGTTTCCTATTACACGCGAGCTCCACGAGAACAACATAGGCCTGAAGCGTTCCTGAATGGCGGAGCTTGTCCGGGTTTGCTTTCCCAAGTGGAGCAGCAGCACAGCTGGGACGCTACGGGGTCGGTCCTTAGGCTTTAATTGGAGCGAGGCATTCAGCCCTCCCTGCCTCTCCAGTGAGCACTGCCAGCTTTCAAGGACCCCTGGGACACCTCTTCAGGAGGGAGACGGGAGGAGAGGCACTTCTGTTGCCTGAATCCCCATGGCTTCTGACATTGGCTTTTTTTTGCACTGGAAATATTTTGCATCTGGACGCATCCTGTGCTGCTCTCAGCTAGCTCTTTGCAATTCTGCGGCTGTCATGTCTTTTCTGGCTAGGGTGGCTGCGGCTGCTCTGAGGCCTTCTGATAGTTCTTGTTTACCTCTAGGGGGTATTCCTTCTTTTAAGACAGGATTAGGTAGCACACTCAGCTCTGTGCAAGCTGTTACATTCTTTTCCTGAGGCTAGGCAGCGTCTCCTCCAATTCCCAAGCCTCAGAATGCAAAGAGCCTCCTGAGCCTCCCTCTAGGTTGCACTCTGTCCCCAGAAGGCCCCTACCCCAGGGGGTAACCGAGCATCTGTTTCCACTCTTTTAGAAGCTGGCTTTATGAGGAAGAAAGGCCAGGAAGGGTGAGGTCAAGTGTCCTTGCAAGAGTCAGGGAGAAAATGCTGCCAATTTCTGAAAAGCTAAACACCAATTTGGGAGTCATGCCACAGAACCTGCCTGCAGTTAATGTTCCAGGCAGGCAAAAGCAGCTCATGGCTGTCTGGGAGCATAGGGTTCTGCTTCTCAGAAAGGAAGAATGGAGGAGGTATATCTTCCTGGAGCACAAGTTAGTAACTATTTTTGGATCATGATTCTCTCAAGATATGAGAAAGCTATGGGCCCTATAAGGTCCCAGTAGAGACCACCAGGGGACTAATAAGATTCCCAAGAGGGATTCTCATTGGTACAGACACAATACACATGATGCAGACACATCCCAAATAATTTCAGGAAGTTCATGGACCCATTCACACCTGATCAAAGCCCGGTTGGGGGTCTGCAGCCCAGGAAAAATTTCTAGTTTTCATTGGTGGGTGGCACAAAGCCCCAAAGTGCAACTCTTCCCCTCATCAAGGCAAGCAGAGGAGGCCATTTTCGGGGTAATGTAGGTAGAACCTAATCTCCCTCCCCCAATATTTCTTTACACTTGGACTTCAAACCAAAAGTGTGTTGCTTGCTAGGTAAGTGGCACCTTCTCTGCTGGCCCTAGACTCCTGGGACCCACAGCCGTGGCTTCGTGCACAGCTCCTGCTGGAGAGGGCTCTGCAATGCTGTGAGGACATGCTCTAATCAACTGAGATTTATGAACTAGAAAATAAATCCTGCAGCACTGACTCTGTGTTTGGCCTATGATAATAAGGGTCCCTTATGGCCTTGAAGCTGGTGTCTTTGCACTGATTTATCATGCAGACTGTGGGGAGCCATAGGCCCCCTCTACTAGCAGAGAAAGGAAGCCTTCTTGGCTACATTTTGAATCATTTCTCTCCCAGTGACAGGGCAAGCTTCATGGACCCAGACCAAATCCCTTGGCAGTGTTGCTGGTGGTAGCCTTGGCTTGGGGCTGTCTTTCACCCCCAGCACCTGGCCAGAGGCCTGGGGCCAGGCCAGCGATGGGAGGACACTGAGTGGGCAACATGAGGTGGTTCTGCAGGCTTCACTGTACCTAGCGAGTTATGGCCCAAAGCCTCAGGGCCAACCAGAAGGGGGAAAGGGGGTTCCAGTCACACTAAGTTGGGACCCAGATTTGGCTATAGGCAAAGCTGCAGAGCCTGAGTTCATTCGTTCTTAACTCTTACGGCTTCTTTCTCAGCCACCTCTGTGACCACCTGCTTAAATGTATATTCCTCCCGAGGACTGCCCAGCTGCTTTTTGGAAGAGCCCCCACTTTGCCCAGCTCCAGCATCACCCCATACCTCCCTCAAAACTTAGACATTATAAAGTTCTTGCTTCAGAATTGAAAAGTTCTTCCACATTTGAGCTTCAAAATGGACCTGAGAAGTAGACCGAGTTAGTCCCTGCCTAGCTTTTCCCCCGGACTCACCCCTGATTTTACAGATAAGGGATTCAAGATGGTGAGAAGGCAGGGAGTTGGTGTTCATTAGGCAAAGGTGTGACTTCTGCACAGTGTTTCATTTGGGGTGAAAAGGGCCTGGATTCAAGCTGAGGCCTTGCCCCTGGCTTGCAAGTTTGCCTCTTTAAGGTTTTTGGACTATTATCAGCCTAAGTGTTTTCTTTTTTAATCTATAAAATAGGGATAATATAATACACTGGGACTCATATGAAGATTAAATTAGAAAGCATGGCAGGTGTTGAATCATGGGGGTCTTACTGGCTGTATCTTCCACAGCCCACACACCGTGTTGTTTTATTTTTTGTTGCTCATATGCCACTCATGTGCCATGTCTTTACAGGGCCATTTACCATTAATGATAACCCAATGTAAGCATTTCCCAGGGTCCACACTGAAAGGCCCCAGGCTCATTTATTTTGTTTCTATGCTACTTTAAGCAGCGTGAACACAAAGGCACTTTCCATTCTCATGTATTTGGCAAATCACTTTGTGCATATTGCCAGAATCTCCTTGATTATTCTCAGGTATGGGTTGGTAGAATATGTTAATATCAAGGCAGACAGAGCAGAGCTAAACAATTCATATTTTCACAATATACATTTTTTTCTTTTAACTCAGAACTCTCTATTAAAGCCTCGTGTGACCTCCTGTCCTTTGAGTTTGCAGTTGTCAATTCTACCTCCCATACTCCCACTGTCACAGGTTGGTCAGTCCTCTGATCACACACTTGGCACTCTGTATCACCTACAGAATCAAGTCTCAATCCTTAGTTTGTCTTCTCGACTGTACAAACATTGTGCTTAAGTGGCCAAACACAATCTATGATTCCCACTAAAGGATGCTCTTCCCTCCTGCTGTTGACTCCATCTACTATGCCTTCTTCACCAGCATCCCCACTGCCCTGCCTTCCCAGATAGAATTTCCTTTCCAAAGTCCTCTCTCATCCATAGCTGGAAGCAACCTCCCTCCCTCAGAAGCCCCTAGCACTTAATTGTGTCTTTCTTATACTATTTAATCACTTTCTACTTTGGAGAATATTCGTTTATTCTAATCTACCTGGTTGAGCCCCTCTCTCATAGAAATCTCCTTGAAGGCAGATTCCCTGCCTTATTTATCTTTGTGGCCTCATGATACCAAGCACAATACCATTCACATGTTTTCAGATGAATTAGTGAATTAAATAGATAGTTAAAAATGTGGAACTAGTTCGAATGATTGAAACGTGTGAATATACTTGAAGCAATGTAGTCGTATTACTTTTAAGTATATGTCTTCAACTAGGCTGATCTAGTCTTGCTTCAGCCGTATCTTTAGGGAAACTGTTTTAATGAATAATTAATTTATTATTAATATTATATACATAATTTATACATACTTTGTGCTTCTAAAATACTTCCCAGCTCTTTGGAATGTCTTTTCCCCCCAAAGTATTTTCATATTTCTATTGAAAATAGAAATCTGGTTTACACTATTAATTTTTTGTTCAATAGATTGTGCATAGATATTTCAGCCCAACTCCTGTCTGAATGACCAAAATACATTTGGCAAAACACCAGTCCTGAGGGAAGCACCATGAGAACAATGTATTTTGTGATCAAATACTTTTAGGAAATAGTGTATCCTATTCCTTCCTCTTGGAGATTGCCATGTATTAGTTTTCTATAGGAATGCTGCTTTATTGGGTTCCACAGTATGGAGGTTTTCGTTTTTACTGACCTCTTATCATTATGAGTAGGCTTCCTCTTCAATGCAGTCACCATTTGTTGGACTAGAGGGTGTGGATTCATTTCTGAAGCCCCCTTCCTGCTCACACTGCATCCCCCATAGAGGGGACAGACAGAGCTCTCCCTATTCCACTCAGCTCCACTCACTGCCACCCTTGCCATGCCCACCTCCCACCACAGGCAAATTGCAGAGGCTCCCACCTTCCCTTCCAAGCCTTTCTAGTAGGTAATTTTAGGTTAAACCGTATGCAATTGACAGTAGTCGATCATCTTGTTAACCTAAAAATGGCAATTTCACATAGTTCAACTCAATGCTTCTTCTCTGGCTTCAGTGACACTCCATTCAGGGTAATGGACAAGATGGAGTTTGCAGAGGCGAGGAAAAGACCTGTCCTGTATGGGTGCCTCTCACACCACCTCTCTGATCATCTTCTTCAGCTCCTTTTTTGGAAGCTCCTCCTCTTCTCATTACTCAGGTAGGAATGTTTTCCACAACTCCACTTCATTTGGTCCTTACTTCTTAATACTCAGAGCTCATCCCCTCACAGTTTCCACTGGCCACTTCGCAGACCCCACAGCTAACCTCACTTTCTCCTGAGATGCAGCCCTACATTTTACACTGCCAAGGAGGCACTGCCATAGTCTTGCAGAGAGGAAAAGAATGTGATGGTTGTGTCCCACCCTGTGATGGCCCCCACCCACCAAGGCCAGAGTGTGGATGGACTGGCACACCTTTCCCCTGCTAGAGACATGACTGATGCCCCTGCTCCCTCACCCCCAAAAGGTGCCATGGTTCAATGGCTCTGTGTCCTTCATACAACTCCCTTCAGGCAGTGACTGTCAGGCAGAGGGTAAATCTCATCCTACAGACAGGAAACTGAGGCACTGAGGAGTAAAACACCTATTGAGCACAGCAGACAAGGCAAGAGCCTTGCTCAAGGCCAGAGCTCAAGCAGTATTAGCTTGAATTAAAGAAAAAAAAAAAACCAGAATGAATTAAAAACCAGCTCTCTTGTTGGTGATGGTGTAATTATCATGTGATCATGTGATCACTGCCTACAATATGATTTGAGGGGCCCCAGGAGACCGTGGGGCCTTGCCCAATGGGGAATGGGTTCCATAACCAAGTGGACAAATCATGCTGGACACATCAGAACACATTTGTGGCTTCAGCTACCTGAGGAATGAAATATTCTCATATAAGTGGTGGTCATATTTTATGCAACGGATGCTGTTTTGAGGGTCTTGCATAACTCAAGACAAATTTTCCCATGGCAATAAATGTAAAGTTGGATGTGTTCCAGGAGAACATAAATCTCTAATTATTGTGTTGCCTTTTTGCTTTAAAGCTGCTTTTTATTTTCTTAGCATTATTTTTAATAATTTGCAGAGCCTTTTCCCATATTAACAGCACATCAGAGAGTCAGGATGGGCTTCGTTGTGGCGTTTTACCACATATAACTTCCTTCACAAAGATTTTTATTTGGGAGAGATTTTTATCAGCTTTAGCATGAACATCTGCATTCAGGAGTCTTTTAGATGATACCACTCTAATAGATTTTTAAAAGATCATAAATTATATCAGTAAAGATTATAATATTAGCAAAATAGTCACACAGATACTAACAAATTCTTTGCTATGTGTAAACGGTAACAAGATTCACAGACGACAGAGCCTGGAAAAGGATGGCTGGCATTTCTGTGGCCTAACGCATGGGAAAAGTATATACTGTTTCCAAGATGTTTGCCAGTCTTGGAATTCTGCAATTCTTGATGGAGTTTTTTTTTTTTTTTAAATTTTGGAGCATTGTCATTGATTCCAATTCTGTGTATAATATGAGACTTTACCAATATTATTCTATATGGCATGGCTTCAGAACTGCACAATTAAAATTTTTATGAAATGTAGTCATGCTGTGATAAGTAAAGAGGGCCCCATGTGCCCTGCCACTTGGTCTCCACTGACAACAAGACAATGAAAACCAATAAACTGCCTCTTCTGCCCACACTGCCAAACACCCAGGAGGGACATTGTAAGTGTGTGGATTCCCTGAATAGCTCTAGGGCAGGGGCTCTCAAAATGTGGTCCCTGATCAGCAACATTAGGCCCCACTGCGGGTCTAGTTGCAATGGAGATTCTGATTCAGTACTGCTGAGGTGGATACTGAGAGATTCTGCCTTCCTCATAAGCCGTCAGGGGATGCAGATGTGGCTGGTCCACGGACCACACTTTGAGTAGCAAGGCTGTGGAGTGCTTTGGGGGCCCTTCCTTGCCTCCCATAGCTCTTCATTTGCAAGTTCCTAAATCTACCTTTATTGTACAATTAAAAAAAAGGTTTAATGCAGCTGAAGTAACAGTATCAGTGATGAATCCTTCCTCAGGACAAAATAACTGATAACTTGCAAAGCACTCTCTCTTTTTGATGGTGGAGGGAAGATGAGGGTCCTGACTTTGACCTGGGTGAGAAGCCTGATAAAGGAGTCTAGGTAAGCCAGAATCACTTTTGAAGACTTGACTGATCATCCTGTGCAGGGCCAGCCGAACACGCACTAGGGACTACTGCAGCTTAGAATGTCTCAAGTTTCATGCTGCTTTTGTTATTTAATATGTCTGACTTCATATAAAGGAGCTTTGTTTAGGGATGTGAGCTAATTGAGCATCAAGGTATATGATATAGACATTGCCCTCAAGGAATGTAATGGAATTTTTAACTGTTTCCAGAACAAGACTTAAGCAAACGAACTCTGTTCAGAAACCACAGCGATTCGTTTTCTGTTTTTAAGTACTTTTTCATTCTAGACAGAGAAGTTGAAAATCATGAAGGAGCATGTTTTCTTCTCCAAAAGCCATGGGTCCATTCCATGTCAGAATATATTCAGCTTCTTGGGGAAATGAGATGACAACTAATTTTCACATAAAATTCGTTTTGTTATTCACACAGAGTCCAGCAAGCAATATGCAGTGACGAAGTAGCTGTGCGTGGGATTACTAAGATTGATTTTTCTTCTTTAAACATTCCTTTAACTGTGGATTTAATGATGTTTATACAGTAAAAACATTCATTTTAGAAGGCCAAATAGTCTCTGAACTGTTTCTATTGTGCATTGTATTGGTAGGGATAGAATAAGCTCATTATTCCCGTACGGTCAGGAGAGCGGAAAGTGATTAAACCTTTTGATAAGAAGATAAATGATAGGAAATCCATCTGAAAGCCCACACTGCCCCGAGTCAGAGTTTCCACACGGAGCTAGCACAAAGCCTTCCTTCTGTGCAGGGCGCCCTGGGCAGCCTCATCCTTCCAGCTGTTGTCCCATGTTGGCTGTGACAC
This sequence comes from Nomascus leucogenys, assembly GCF_006542625.1. Classification (NCBI taxonomy): domain Eukaryota; kingdom Metazoa; phylum Chordata; class Mammalia; order Primates; family Hylobatidae; genus Nomascus; species Nomascus leucogenys. Next base: position 124,373,204 of record NC_044382.1, read on the forward strand.
TTTCAGAGATTCACACCTGGGGCAGTAGTGTTTCCTGAAAGCAGGACCCCGGAGACTAGGCCAGGCTCCTTGCTATGCTCCACTTCAATACTCATCACTCTTGGGAGGGTTTGTTGAATGCGTGCTTCCCTGGTGCTATGTACTCCCAGATGTCAGAGATTGTGTCTCATCTGCACAGTCTGTCACATGAGGGTATTTGCTGGGTGGACGGATGGATGGATGGATGGATGGATGGATGGATGGATGGATGAATCAACGGATAGAAGGACAGACATATGGACAGACAGATGGAAGGAAGGATGGATGGAACCTTATCAAGCTCTAAAGAAGTCTTTATTGAATGCTTGGCCCTAGGCCAGACCTCTAGTTCTAGGGCTGGTAATTGGTAAACTTGGACGTAATCCTGCCTTCTCATTAGACTAATAAGCTGCATAAGTCCTTTGCCCCTCCAAGGCATAGGCTTCTCATTGGGGAAGTCAGGGGAAGCCCATCTTTCTCAGGAAGTTTTTGTGAACACAGTGATTTATGTGATGATGCATTGAAAATTATATCCATCCATCCCTATGCTCTCAATCAGCTTGAACCACCTTCAGCGTGTCCGTTTCTGGCCCCAGAACTTTCATTCAGGGCCTTGAAGGCACTCAGGGCATGTGGACCCTCCAGCTCCCAACTCCCTCTCACTTCATCTCAGGCCATGGCAGAGCGAGGTATGAACTCCCAATCCCAAGTTTAATCTCCATTAAGCAAGGAGTTGAGTTCAGAGATTACAGAAATCCCTCTCTGTTTGTATCAGGGCACACCTGCCCACCATTGCTGTGCTTTTGCTCTTCCGGTAAGGGATTGAGGGATTCAACTTGGGACTGGCCAACCACCAGAATGAACTGACGCTTCGCTGAAGCTTCAAAGTTTTGTGTAGCAGGGATACAGATTTTTAAAAATCTAGTTGTCATTTCTCTAAGGAAAACCCTTTTCTTTTCTTATGTACAAGAAAATAAACAAAACAAGAGAAAATCCCCAAACTTCACATTAGAATTTCTTTTGTTGTTTGTTTATATTTAATTCTATTTTATTTTAAGTTCCGGGATACATGTGCAGGACGTGCAGGTTTGCACATTAGACTTTCTACTTATGCTCTTGATCTCTTGTCTGACAAATTAACAACTTCGTCACTTCCACAAGCCTTATTAAGCTCTCTTTACTTTTGGAATTAATTGTGATAGGTTGACAGAACTCCAGAGAGCACTGAAGAATAGATTTGACTCTATTGCCAGCTTACTCTAAATTTGTCTCACTCATGTGAAAGCAATGGCACTTTGTAATCTGGAATCAGGAATTTATCAAATTAGAGCTTTCTCTAGTGTCAGAGTAAATTAGAGCACAAATGATTTTTTTGAATAATACTAATAAAATGAGGCTGATGGTTCCATTTGCTGTCTTGTATATGAAATGATCTGTTTACATGAGTTTATTTTTAGCAGACTGTTTACCTAAGAGTTCAGGATAAATTCACTGTTTGGACCTAAATTTACCCTATTTATACAGGCTAGTACATTTTAAAAAGAGATACATCAATGAAATTACTTTGTGCCTACGCAAATCTTTGGTTTAGGAATCAAAAGATGTAAGTTCTAATCCTGGTTTTGCCATTTACTTCCTGGCTCTACGTCCAGAGGAGACATCTGCTGTTTTTGCCTGTCTATGGCCCTCCTCCCTCTTTCCAAGTAACAATAGCTCTTTCTCACTCATGGTCCTTGTTTTCTTTGGAGCTGATTCCTCCGGCCTTAGGGACATTCAGGGTCATGGTGATTAGTTTAGCACTGGACAATGCAATTCAATCTAGGTTAATGAAATTCAATCTGTGACTTTCACTGGAACTACTGAGAAGAGTAGTTAATTTCACTGAGACTACCCAGTTATTTAGACTATAAGGCTAGAGCCTCTGGTGGCCATTTTTTGTCACCTCATGGAAAGGCAAATGCATTACTAAGAAATGGAGAAATATACATTTTGGACATTAATTGAGCACCTGACTGCGGCCATACCTGCAACGAGTAATGCTTGGACTTTCCAAATGTTAATAAATGATCCCTTTCCTCTCCAGTTTTCTTTTGTTCTGTCTCCTTTTCTCCCCTCCTTCCTTCCTTCTTTCTTTCCTTCCTTCCTTCCTGTTTCTGGCTTAATTTTGTCATTTGCAATCAAAAGAATAGTGACCTTAGTAAATGCCTTAACCTCTCTGGGCTTTAGTATGTAACTGATGAAATGAAATGAAATGATTTTTTTTTTGTCTAAGAGTATTTATGACTCAAATATACATTCTAGTGAAGCACTTTTGGAAGTGTGTTTATTCCAGGACACCAACTAAACAGTCAAGGACTGGAAAGAGGCAACACATCTCCAAATGTCTCTCAGCTCTGCCTCCAGGATCAGTGGCTTCATTGTCATCATGGGCCATCTCATATGTCTAGCTGGGTTGGTGAATTGACAAAATGCTGTCACCAAATCCCATCTGTACCAGAGGGTGGTACCTTAATCATTGCTAACACACTGTAGTCCCTGAAGAGGAAGTAACTGGTACATTGAATGACTTGGGCTCGGGAGAGTGCAGGCAGGTAATAATTTTATTCTTTCTCACTGTAGATAATTTTTCCCCACTCATGAGACAAATGATCAAGCAAGTCCCGTGGATTTTCCTGTCATTCTTAGGTAAGAAAAATTTTCTGGTCGTTTCAAGTTATAAGAATAGTTTAATTTCAATAATTAAACTATTCAGTCTGCCCTAATCATTAAAACTTCAAACTTAATGCAAATCTTAAACCTCTCTTTTCTCCCACCCTGGGCCTGAGCAGTAGGGGAGGGAGAATGGTTGGCTTCTTCTCCGTTTCCCCTCTGCCTTGTCCTTCTCCTCCTCCCTACATCACCAGGCTGCTTCAGGCTCCTGTGGGGCTTTGAGATGATGGAGAGGAGAGGTAAGGAATTGAAAACTTTGTCATATTTCAGTTCCATAGCTGTAACCCACATTGTTACCTTCTGGTTGGACAGATTCCCAATGGAGACCTTTCGGTTGGTCTCTGTATTCTCTCTTTGGAAAATTTAACTGCAGTGGAAATCACCTTTCCTCCTTCAGCCCTTGCTCATTCAGCGCCCCACTGGCCCTGTTGGGTCCCATCTCCCTTCCAGGTGGTCCATATGAGACTGGTCTAAGATTTTGCCAAGCCACCTCCCTTCCTAGGATCTCACATCTACTCCTTGAAAAACTGCCGTTGAGGAAGTATAATTGGCCCTCAATCTACTCTCTCTACCTTGCTACCCAGGCTGTTTCAGTAAGCTTCTTGCCTGTGGGCTTCTTCAGGTGTGAGTCTGACCCCACCTACTGAAGGGGACACAGGTCAAGCTCTCCAACTGGTTCTTTTAAAGCCTATCTCAGCTGGATTGAAAACAGGGAAGTCACCCTTCCATCTCAACCCCAATGCAGGGAGAGAGCATTTGTCCACAAGACTCAGAGCACACTCTCAACTCTCTTGGAAGGAAGGCAGCTTCCTTAACCCCAACCACGTTATAGCCTCCAGGCAGATTATGGCCAGGGGACAAAACTTCATAATGGCTGCCATAGGTAGTCTAGAACTTCACTTTGGATTGGGGCTTTCTTGGCTTCTAATGTTCACTGATACTTCTCAGCCTCTGGAGCCTCAGCCAAAACTGAAACACAGTGAGTCTCATTTTAACCTCCCAGTCCATGCCTCATGGTTCATGTCAGAATTTTCTGGCTCTGCTTCTAACTGTAAGTGGAATGTTCTGGGTGGAGGAATCATCCTATCCTTGGGATATTCCCCAAATCATCTCTGTCCAGGAACCAAGAGGATCTAGGCCACAGTGGTTCTAGGAATGAAAAGCATTTACCTTCCACAGGACTATTTCTTCAAATGCCTTTTCCTGTGTTTGGGAGAATTTCAGTCACATCTGATGGGACTTCTAGCCAGTCTTACTCTAATATAAATTATTGGTCTTAACACTTTTGTAAGTCAGATTCACAAAAGGAGGCCCAGAGAAGTTAAGTAGCTCTCCCAAGGTCACACAGCAGAACCATGGCAAGAAGCCAAACCACAACCACCAGTCCTTTACTCTGGCCTCTACACCTTGCAAACTCCTTCCTAAGCTCATTATCATCAGTTAAAATCCCATCTCTCATTTTGCACACAGCAGGCGAGATGTCTGTGGATTCATATTAAAAAGAATGCAAACATTTCCAGAATTCATTTCCATTTCCATTTCCAGCTCTGAGGAGGTGTTAACTTCAGAGTACTTCGCTGATCATTTTGTTCTCCAGCAGCAATAATTGTTTTGAAGAACTTGATACACACTTCACCAGGGCTTGGTGCTACTGAGGAGTCCGGGAGCAGTGAGGAACTGAATTCCAAGAGCCAAATTTGCATTGTGCTGCGCCTCTAGAGAAAGCCTAACACCCCAGTCCCATTAACAATAATGATAGGTGTGCCCTAAGCTCTTCTTTCATGCCAGAAATATATCTCATCCTTTGGGGACCTGTTCGGATCCTTGGCCCTTCTGTGCACCCAACCTCCACAGCATTTGCTCTATAATTTATAAAAGATGTGTGTTGCACCCGGGTGCCTCAGAAAATTTAAAATAATTTAAAAGCATTCAACACCAGCGTTAAATTAAAGCTCCCCAAATCCCTTGCCTGACGAGTGTAATTAAACTCAGACCCACACAGGTGAGTCTTTGAGTACATCCTAGGGATCAGGAGGCCTGGGCTGGGTATGAGGTAGGAGCAATTCCAGAGATTGGAGGTAGCAAATGATCATTCTGCAGGCAGCATCGCATACTAAGGGCAGACCAGGGAGTTTAAAGATAAAGCTAGAGAGAGCGCCATTATTCCAAGGTGCTCTTCAGTGTAACAGACCTAATCTTCTTCATCTTACTACACCTGTCAAGGAGGCCTAGCTTCTACTGCCAGCAAGGTTCGTATTGGCTTGCCCTCCAGCTTCTCAGCAGAGCAGGAACATGAAGGAGTCAGGGTTCCTCCTAGTGCTGGTCAGCTTGCTTAGCCAAGGGAGTCTTTGATGTGCAAAGTACTTGAGGCTGGGATCTGAAAAATCTGCTAAAACATTAACAAAAACAACACTTCCCACCCTACCTTAGATTTTATTTTCTAGGGCAGTTATTTCTAAGCCCAAGTCCCTGGAACCTTGGGGTGCCTTGAAAAGCACCAACTTTGGAAAGAAAGGGACAGTTTGAATCTTGGCCCTACCACCTACTCAGTGAGTGACCTCCAGCAAGTCACGTCACCTCCCTGCCTCAGTTTCTCAATCTATAGGGGGCAAGAGGATAACAATGCCCATCCTGCAACAGCTGTCTTAATAGTTAAACAAGATCACATATGTGACTCTGCCTGGCACAGGGCTGGAGAGTGTGAGTTTTCACAATTTCAGAGTTGTCCTATCTCCATGGCACAAGCCGGGTAAATTTATGTGATGCTGAATCACTTGGCACATTTTCCTAGAGTGGCAAATCATCAGTCTTCCTCCGATTTTCAAATCTAAAAGTGAAGGTTGCTCCCTAAGCTCCCAAGTAAGTACGTCCTTGTGCTCCAAGATAATTGAAGTTTGGATTCTAGAGAAACAAAATCACTCAATTTAGAAAGTAAAGAAAAAGGTGAGCTTAGGACCTGAGTGATCTAGATAATGGCTTTAACTATGTACTTGGTAGGACTGAGGCTCCCAATGGGTTAGTCCCTAAAGTCGTACAGTCCAGTATGGTAGCCATTAGGCTATTGAGCACTTGAGATTGGCTATCCAAAAACCTGTAAGGGATACACATCAGGTTTTGAAGGTTTTAAAATATTTTATTGAACATTTTTCTATTGATCACAGGTAATATTTTAGATATTGGAAGCCTCAGAACTTAATCCCCAGTGTGGGTGCAGCTTACAGTAACTGGATCTGGAAGGTGTTCCTGGATCCACAGTGACTTAAACACCTTGGGCAATAGGGTCAGAAAGTACCTACAATCCAGCCTGACGCAGCAACTCTTTCTCCTGTCTTCTTGTTCCTCCCACTACCAACATCTCTCCATATTTCCTGTTTCTATTCTAGAGGGAGAAGTGGAAGATATCAGACTGACCTAGTTAATGTCATCATTTGTAGTTAGAAGAACTTTTCCTATCAGGCCAAAAATCGACTGGTCACGTGAGTGTCTCTCAACCGATCAGCTGTGCTCTTGTGTGGGAAGATCAGCTATAGGATTCAGATTAACCATCTCTGATCAGAGAACAACCTGGGCCACTTCCCTCTGTGGTTATGAGAGGAACTGGCGCCATGATTGCCTAGTCCGATACAATCAGTGCTTTAAAACTATTAGCTAAACTCAAGAAAATGAGATCAGTTTCACAGTCTGATAGTGAAAAATGCCCTGGAGTGGAGATTAGGGAGGGAGGTAGTAGTGATTCCTCCATGACCATGTGGCTGAATCTGACCTCCCTCATCTCGATTTTCTCTTAGCACCTGTTTGTTGTTTGGATTTGGGACAAAGCACAGAGAGCAGCCCAGGTGAGAATGAGTGGAAATCACGCTGCCTCAGAGAGTGACCTTGTTATGGGCTGAATCATCTCCTTTCCAAAGTTCATATGTTGGCCGGGCACAGTGGCTCACGCCTGTAATCCCAGCACTTTGAGAGGCCGAGGTGGGTGGATCGCCTGAGTCAGGAGTTCGAGACCAGCCTGGCCAACATGGTGAAACTCCATCTCTAGTAAAAATACAAAAATTAGCCAGGTGTGGTGGTGCATGCCTGTAATCCCAGCTACTTGGGAGGCTGAGGCAGATGAATTGCTTGAACCCGGGAAGCGTAAGTTGCAGTGAGCTGAGATCATGCCACTGAACTCCAGACTGGGCAACAGAGCAAGACTCTGTCTCAAAAAAAAAAAAAAATATGTCGAAGTCCTGACTCCACCACATCCCCCAACCCCACCGCCAGTTACCTCAGAATATGACTGTATTTGGAGATGGGGCCTTTAAAGAGGTAACTGAGTTAAAATGAGGTCATCAGGGTAGGCCCTAATCTAATGTGATTGGTGTCCTTATAAGAAGAGGGGATTAGGACACAGATACACATGGGGGAAGGCTGTATGAAGGCATAGGGAGAAGATGGCCATTACAAGTTAAGGAGGAAGCCTTAGAAGAAACCAACCCTGCTGAAACCTTGATCTCAGACTTCTGGCCACCAGAATAGTGAGGGAAAAAAATTCTGCTGTGTAAGCCACTCAGTCTGTGGTACTTTGTTATGGCAGCCCCAGCAAATGAATATAGCACCCAAAGATGAACCTGCCTCATGTCGAGTTTTTTTCTGCCTGCTCAGCTGCCTGGGCTGCACACTTGTGACTGATGCAGGGAGCCCATGAGCTTCTAAGACAGGAAGACAGGTGAGCAGACCACCCAGGTGTTCAGCCCTCCCTACAACCATAGCTGGAGGCACTGGCTGCAGTGGGGAGTCTTCCCATTACCCTTGCTGTGGTGGGACGTCAGCCAGTAGCTCCTTTCTTCTCCATTAGCTCCTGGAGGACAGCTCCAGTCTCCACACCTGCTGTTTACTTCATCTTTCCCTTCTGAGTTGGCAAAAGGAATACAAGGACTTCACTGGCTTCTCAGCAACTGAGATGCAGCCATTTTTGCTTTGAAAGTCAGAAACCTGGGAGATGCAAGAACTATCACCTTTTTGATGGAATAGGCCCAAAAGAGCAGGTGGCAAGGAAGCCAAGTGCCAAGAGAAAGCTTAGTTGTCATCTGAGGCCTTGAAACTTTTAAAGTGATTCAGCAAAGCTGTGTACACAAAACTTTAGCAATTATGCATCATAAATAAGTCATTTAAATGCACAATGTACTAATTGAATTTCATTTTAATTCATAGTAATAGAGAGTAATTATAAACCCCACCTCCATTTCTTTTCAGAATGCAAAGATGAGTAGAGTAGACTGCCCTTGAGAGGCCTTGTAATTGGGGGGAAATGCCCAGCAAATATAGAAATGTGAGTCAGTGGAGAGGTGAGGAATGCTTGGGTTTTTGTCCATCTCTGTTCCTGCCTTTCTCTGCCTATCCTGTGATTGCAGAAATCTGGTGCAGCAAAGCTTCATTTCTCCTCTTTGTTGAGTTTTTTAGTTCAAGGCAGGGCCAGTGGGTTTGGCTCCTAACAGTTTGTGGCCCCTCTCACCAGCATTGGCCATGGAAGGGCACACTTGGGCGTGCAACTTGTGTGCCCAGCACCGCCCTCCACAGAGCCTCCACCTTCACCTCTGTAACCCAAGGCCATCTGGAACCCATAGCCTGGGACAGTGTTGGAATGGTCCTCGTATAAACCACTTGCCAGGTGTCTTGTTATAGTGAAAGAAAGCTGTTTAATAAGAAATAGATGGCAGAGAAATGCGGTTTTTAATGAGAACTGAGATGCTTACAGATATTCATTTATAGTGGTTATCTCTGGGAGGTGAAATTACTGGTAATTTTTCAGTTTCCTTTTCTTAGTATCAGCATATATTCATTTTCTAACAATAATAAAATAAACAAAGCACATAGATGTTTCCTTTCTTGAGTCAGATGCCCTGCACTGTGGCTGTAGTCCATCATCCAAACTGCATGGAGTCCCAGATGGTATCCAAGTCATGTGACCTGCCAAAGCCCATCACTTGTAGTCCTGTTGCCAAATGGGCCTGTGAGTTGGAGAGAGCATCCGTAGGAGGGAAAATTCAAAATGTAACCTCTGGCAAGGGAGAGGTCCCTGGGCAGAGCAGGCTGGGAAGTAAAGCCTTGGCCGCCTGTTGCAGCTCAACTTTCTCTGCCCTTGTCTGACCCTGTCTCCATCTGTGAGGTCTACTCCTTATGGCTGGTTTCCCCAGCAGCGTAGCAAAATGTTCTTGTCTGTAAGGCCTGGAGGGGCAGGGCTGAAAGGAGTATGGCTGCCTGTAAAAACCACAGCTAAGCCTCTGGCCTTCCCTCCATCTCCACCCCCAACCCCTTCATGGCTGCCGCCCACTCTCCTTCCTCCTCCTGCTGGCTTGTACATTGGAAGGAGGAAGAGAAGGGAACAAGGCAATGAACAGTCAGTATTTGTCAGCTGTGAGCCAAGTGCTCTACATAAAATAAACTGTCTGAATTGTCACAAGAATTCTGGCAGTTTGGTGTAGCAATCTACTTCTAAAAATGAGGAAACTAAGAAAGATGTAAGATCTAAGTCAATGTATGTCATGTAGCAAAGAAATGAGATAGTGAAGATTTGAATCCTGGTCTTCTGACTTTAATATTCAGGCTCATGTCTTGACTTCTGGTGCATCCTTTAGGGTTACAATTAGTTCTAAGACTCTAAGTCTGTGATTTTTCTGAAATTTAGTTTTGTGGTCTGAGAGTCCCTTTTGCCTGGTTTTGAGATAGACATCAATAAAGAGACATAGATATATAATCTACAGAGAATTATTGTGTAAGAGTAACTGGAAGGTACCCAAACCAGAGCTAGAGAATTGGAGATAAAGCAGGTTGTGCAGCTTTAACGGCTCTTTCCCTCCCTAGATGAGGCTACCAAGAGAGTGGAGAGAGTGTTGTCTTTCCTCCACTGGCCCCGTGCTCTGGCCCCCTCCCAACTATGGCACCTAGTAATGCTCCTTCCTTAGTAGAAGTTTAAATGGTGTTGAACCACACTCAAAGTTGTGAACAGATTAGCCTTTTATTTTATGCCGTACTGTGAGGTCTACCGATGAAGTGTGTATTAAATCACATAAAACTTCTATCACCACTGTGGCACACTTATAATATAGCTAATTGTTCTTTTAGCATAGTTTGGGAAGTTAGTGTGAGCCTAATTGCCTGGTCACCATTCTTACAAAGCCAACTATAACTTTCTGGGTCCAGCCAGTCAGGGGTGAGAGGTGAAAGCAAGGAAAGCAAAACTGGATACTCTGAGGAAATCTGGTCCAGAGAAGCAGACCTCATTGAAGACCTTAGAGTGATAACCAGGAGCAGAATTTACCAAATTTCCTTTCTTTCTTTACCATCTTTATGATTTTTGTTATTACAATAGGTCACTAAGCTGTTATTTATTTAATATTTTAATTTAGATGAACTCATTTTTTTTTTTCTTGAGACAGGGTCTCACTCTGTCACCCAGGCTGGAGTGCAGTGGCATGATCATGGCTCACTGCAACCTCGACTTCCCAGGACCAAGAGATACTCCCACCTCAGTCTCCCAAGTAGCTGGGCCCCACAGGTATGTGCTACTGTGCCAAGCTAATTTTTAAATGTCTGTAGAGGCAGAGTCTCCCTATGTTGCCCAGGCTGATCTCAAACTCTTGAGCTCAAGCAATGCTCCCACCTTAGCCTCCCAAAGTGTTGGGATTACAGGGGTGAGCCACAGCTCCTGGCCTGATAGACTCACTTTTAAAGTATTTTGGTTTCATCTTTAGCAATATGATTCATGAAATTACTTATTAGTTTTATGTTTTTCTAAAACACTCTGACATTGGGACATTGGGACATGACATTGGAATATTGACATTGGGTCATGACAATAAAAAATGTTTGTGTAGCACTAAAAAATCATCTGAAGTGCCACGCTTTGGTAATCAATGCCAAAGGGGACCAAGAACTCTTTCTTCAACAATAGGGAACCCTCTGTACTCAGGGCTCTGGGAACTGGAAGCCCTCAGCTGCTGCCCTGTCACCTTCTCACCGCCCTCCCTCTCGGCTGTGGGTGAGGACAGTGCAGGCACCTGCACTGAACTATACCTGGCCGGCTCCCACCCTCTATATAGGAACTGCTTTTCCTGAAAATAAAAGCTAGCTTGATTATAACTTTACCTACAGTAGCTATATTTTCAGAATCCCAAATCGAGATACACGTTTTGGTCACAGGAAAGAATATTTAAAAGTGAGACAGTCCCAGAAAACATGGGGGAGTGAAGCGGTTGTCCTCAAACGGCTTGTGAGTGGAAACTCTTCTCCTGCCCCTTCATGGGCTTTGTTCTTAGGGGAAAACTGGATCCACCTGGAGACAGTTTGTGCTGTCGATGCTTGCTGGGTTTTTATGGGCTGGCTATCAAGTGGCTGGGCATTTTCCAAAACTTGAATTCCTTGTTTCTTGTTACTTGTTGGCCTTGACACCTGAGGCTCTTTCACAAGCATGCACTACTGTGGTCAAAACTAACTGGAGAGAAAGAGAGAGAGATTGAGGGAGACAGAAAAAGGAGAGAGGAAGAGAAAGGAGCTGGGTTGATGCATTAGGCTCAGTAATGGGAGGGTTGATAACAGGGGTGGTCAGGAGTTGCCTACCAGTGCCATTTTCTATCTCCAAGGAGGCTGCGAGGTGGCTGGAAGAAAAAACGAAAGAGCGCCTACTGGAGTGGGAGTCTTTGTAATGTTTATGCAAAGAATGGAACTATTTACCATGTGCTTTTCCTGCTACAGTCACCTCAGGACATTTTCTTTGTCTATGTTTGTCAGTTAAGACTCTTGGCTGCAAGTGACAAAAAAAAAAAAAAAAGCCAGCTCAAATTGTCTTCAGCCAAAACAGAATTATATTGATTCATGTAGGCTGCAATGCACAAGGGGTAGGGTGGCTGGGGCCAAGACAATGTCCTCAAGACTCATTTTCTTTCCATTTATCAGTGAGTTGGCTTCCGTCCTGACTTTATGTATTTATTTAGAGATAGGGTCTTCCTCTGTGGCCCAGGCTGGTGCGCTGTGATGCAATAATAACTCACTGCAGCCTCCAGCTCCTGGGCTCAGGTGATCCTATCCTCCCACTTCAGTGTTCCCGAGTAGCTGGGACTACAGGTGCATACCACCATGCCTGGCTAATTTTTAAAGTTTTTGTAGAGACAGGATTTCGCCATGTTACCCAGGCTGGTTCAGAATTCTTGGCCTCAAGTGATCCTCCAGCCTTGACTTCTCAAAGTGTCGGGATTACAGGCATGAGCCACTGTGCCCGGCCTTCTGTCTTGACTTTATATGGTGGTGATAGCACCTACATTGTTTCTGGTCTCCAAGATTTATTCGGCTGCAATCCACCTTTCTTCAGCATTTTTTTGTCTTTAGAAGATCCAGTGTAGCAAGAAGGTCAAAGACCATTTCCACCAAGTTCAGGGACAGCTCTCCATAGCAAAAGAGGAAGGCTCCTGGAGGGCCATGACCAAGCACTGAACCTGGTTCAAAAAGATCCCTTTGGTGGTGTTTGCAACTTGATGTGCAAAACAATTTATGAATTGCCATCACCAAATGAAACTGGGCATACCAGGTTTCTGCTCAGATTATAAAATATACAATACAAATATGGTGAAAATATTTCTTAAAAGACAACAACACAACAGTGCTTTGCCATGATTGAGACTTTTGGAAACTCCCTCTGGGCCAGACATACCTTGGCTGACGATGTCCTGGCATATGCAGGTGCCGGTGAATTTGTCTCCCACTCCCCCAACTCCTGCCCCATTCTTCAGGCCATCTCTTTGTTTGGCTTCTCCTTTCTGGCCAGCTCTCCTAAACTGTTTTCATTTTAGACTTTCTACTTTTGTCCCTTAATTTATTTGACAACATAACCCAAACATATAGGCCAAGTAGGAAACCAGAGGGACTTGGTTTAGAATTTCCTGACAAAGAATATGGAATAATTCAAATTTACTGCTAGACACTAACATTTGTTTTCTCACAGAACCTTTAAAATAAAATCAATATTCTTCATGTATCTGTCTGGAGGAAGGGTCCCAGACAACCTCACAGGTCACCTTTAGTCCTGAGCCTTGACAAACTACAGCATTCTGTCCTGGGCTCCTTCTCCATCCTCCCCTCTCCTAACAGGCTCCTCTGGTCTCTGCAACCACCTCCTCTGCCCTGAACGCAGGCCAGCTGCTGACTTGGCTCAGAGAATCATAGCTTTGCTGCCTATTTACCTTGGAATAATATAAAATAAAGCTGATTTGACTTCTCTGGTTTACCAAGAGCTTTTACATGTTATGCCCTCTATCTCATTAGAGATAGCATCTATCCCATTAGATTGTCATAATATTTCCCTGAGGAAGGCTGAGAATAAGAGTGTTCCTGGTTATAATTGCATAACATCCCCGAAACACAGTGCCTGAAAACACTGACAATCATTTACTTACCTCATGGGTTTGCAGATTGGGAAGTGCTCCATGAGGAAGCTCTTCTCTGCTCCATGAAGGGCAAGCTGAGACAATCTGACTGAGGGCTGGAAGCTGAGCTTCCGAGATGGTTCCCTCCCCTGGCTGGCAAGGTGGTGCTGGCCATCCAGCTGGGCTTCTCTGGGGGCTACTTGGATATCCTTACAGCATAGTAATTGGGTCTCTCAAGTAGGCATTTCTAGAGATGTAATGTGAAAATTTGTGGTTTTAAAGACCTAGATCTGGACGCTGGCATAGCAGCATTTGTGCCATATTCTAATGGTCCTGCTGTCACAAAGCCCAGATGCAAGGGGAAGGCACGAAGACCTATACGTCTGAATGGGAAGTGTGCCAGAGAATCTGGGAGCCACGTTTTAAAATTGCCAAATTGACCAGAGGGAATTGAAGCTCCAAGAAGTTTAGTGACTTGCCTGTAATCACTTGACTGGACGCTTTCGAGATGCCCACCCACTTCATTGCCAACTTCTCTGAGATTTGCTGTTTACCCATAGATGGCCCTGAAGTCCTTTTTATTGTCTGGAACTGGGCATCACATAGGCATTTCCATGTTCTATGTAAATGGTGCCCCCCAATGTTTTACAATGTTGCCGGACTTACAGTCTGACTGTGACTGGCTCCCAGGAATTTGGAATTGGGATGAGAGAGGCTGGCACTGCAGTTGGCTACAGTTAACATTCCTTGAGCTCTGTTTCAAGGTCAGGGGATCTAGGGCCCAGAGCAGGGGCATCACTGATACCTGTTCAACATGAAGGACATTATTTCTTTTCTCTGGGCCTTAGCCTCCTGTATATGAGGAGGTAAGTGGTGCTAATAGTCTGTTCTCATGATTCAGTGCAGGTCAGGAATATACAAACTTGGCCTCCTAAAGCCTTGTCAACATCTTGTCTCCTGATATTTTGATTCCTGTCCTGGCATTGCCAGAGGACTGAGGAGGGGTAAGAGATAGTTCATTTTGTGATTGATTCAACAATGTGAGGCCATAGCCTCTCGATTTCAGAGTTGAAGGCTGAGGCTGAGCTCCTAGGTGCTGAGAGCCCCGGACAATGGACAGCTCCAGTGGGGCCTGCCTTACCTGGCAGGGCTGCTGTGTGGGCCCAAGGAGATCATGGCTCGAGAGGAACTTATCAACAGTGAGGCACTTCATGACATGGCTTTTGGTATCATTGCTATACCCCAGTGGTTCTCAACTGGGGTGAATTTTCCCCCATGGGACAATTGGCAATGTCTGGAGACATTTTTTGTTGTCACAAGGTGAGTGAGAGGGTGCTACTGGCATCTTGTTGGTAGAGGACAGGGATGTTGCTAAACATCCTACAATGCACGTACAGCCCCCCTAAATAAAGAATTATTTAACCCAAAATATCAACAATGCTGAGATTGGCAACCCCTGCTCTATCTGAATACCAAAAGGGAAATTTTGAACCTTACAATCTGTATTGAATCAAAGTTAGATTACAGTTGGAGTTTTCAATACTAGACTTTCTAGTTTTCAATACCATACATAACCTTTCTAGGTTATGGATTTTGTAATCCAGAGATGACAGCTGAAATCCTTGCATTTTGAGTTAATGTCATGAGATTAATTCGGATGTTCACGTTCATACCTCCTTGCCCAAGAGTTCACAAACTTCCAAGATTTTGCAAACTTCCATGTCTGAGTTTCTGGTCATGGTGTGGTGTCTCTGTTATATCCCACATCCGCTCAGATGTGAAACTTACCTTTTATCTCAATATCCATTCAACCGTGAGCATTTTCCTTCATGTGCCTGGGCTCACACATACCCCATCCACACTGGACAATGTGTGTGTGTACAGTACTGTGCATGTGTGTATATATCAGAAGGAATTGGGATGGAGATGGAGATTTATAATGCACCAGTATCTCCGTTCTTAAGTTTTTTTACCTGCTGCATTAACGAACCTGCATGGAACCAAAAGAGCGGCAACGGTGAATGTGTAGAGGGAGAGTGGATATAAGAATAGGTAGCTATGAAAAAAATGACATTTGGAAAATGGAATGTTCTGCAAATATAAACAAGTCAAAGAAAGTATTTTTCAAACTTTTTTTGAGCATAACTTTCAGGAAAAAAAAATCTGATATCTCAGCCCTGTATACACTTCAATACAAACAATTTAAACAAAAGTTTCATGGAATAAAACCCCCTTATTACATGTGATGCTCTTGGATATCTTCTTTCCTTTTCTATTTTATTTTGTAAGAATTCAGCAGCTGACTAAATTAACCAGTGGCTCTGACCTCCAGTTTGAAAATGTGGCCTAGGGTGATATATGTGCGTAAGAGCCTGGGCCCCAGGGTGGGTGAGTATGGTGAAGACTAAGGCTGCTGGCAGTGAGAAAATTGGGTACTGCAAGACTCCAGTACTCCATGACCATTCACTGTGGCATCAGGTTCCCGGTGTGTTCGTGGGACCTGTGGATCAGGGAATATTTGGAATCTATGAGCCTAAACCATCAGTGAACATAGGGGAGTCATCAGGAGGTCAATGGATGGCTAAAGGAGAAGGGAGAAAGAGCAGGTTGGAATAAGCCTCAGAGGTTGTGGTTTTCTTTGAATGGAGAAGTATTCATGGTTAGAAGAATCCTGATCATCCTTCCAGGCCCAAGCACTCATGGCACAAAGCACAGCACAGCTGCTCAGCACAGGTGGGAAATCCTTGTTGATGAATTTATTCTTCTGACAAATATTTATTCAGCACCAACTAACTTAATATCTGATCCTTACACTTCTGTGTCCTGTTTTATTTTTCCTAACAGAATCCTATTCAATCTAAAACTTGATGCTAAGGAACTCAAACTACACCTGGGCACTGTCTGACAACACTGTCTTCTTTGTCTCATACCTGCATTCTATATTAACACATAATAAGTCAAATGCAGGAAAGCAATTTAAAAATGGAAACACCCAAATTTGTTATATAGGTCTTGAAAATGGCTCCTGATCCTATCATAACACAGATTCTTAGGATAGAATAGTGTAAATCTTACAGTTCAAGACTGGTTTAAATGACCGAATAAGCGAGCAGTGGATTCCCAGTCGAATGATGAAGAACTCAGGTCACTGGACTCCAATTATTCCTTCAAGCATAAAGTCTGCATCAGGTCCATTTAAAAAAAGGCTGCATTTGACATGATCACAGTTTATTTACCTTTTTCCTGGCTTAATATTCATCTGTAGCTCTGAAAGAGACAGAAATGTCTCCAGGCTTTGCTCTCTTGGACTCTAATCTGGTGGCATAATCTGGAGTATGTTAGACCTGGCACTAATCCTGGCTCAGTCACTCACCAGCTTTCCCATGTCATGGGAAATCTACAATTCCCATTGACAATATTGAGCTTTCGTGAAATAAACATTTGAGCCTGACACACATAGTAGAGTATCTGGTACAAAGCAGGTATCTAAAAATACTATTTCTTTTGCCATCTTTCCCTTTCTCCTCTGTCCCTATGGTAGGTGGTATTGTTATTCTCAATTCTTCACCCCTCTCTGTGTACCATTTACCATGTAACTTTGCAGTTCTTTTAACCAGAGGCAGAATATATTTTTCTGCCTTACTGATATTGGGGTTGGCATCTTGATTTGTTTTGGGCTTGGCCATGTGACTTGCTTCAGTCATTGAGATATTGGCAGATATGACACAAGTGGAGGCTTGAAATATGTTTTTATGGGTGAGCTTATTCTCTTGCACTCCCACTTTTCACCATGAGAACCACACGCTTGAAGACACTTCTGGTTCACAGAGAAGGAGAGACATGTGTGGGAGACCTGGACCCAGCCCACAGCTTGAGTCAAGTGCAGCTGAACCTAGCCCAGATCAGCTGAACCCCAGACGATCTGCAGATGCATAAGAGAGAAATAGATGCTTCCTGTATGTCTCTGAGTTTATGTAGCATTATTATAGCAATAGCTAACAGATAACTACATTATAGCTTCCACACTCCTTAATAAATGCTGCATATCTTAAATAGCAGAGAAAGTGACTGCTCCAGGGAAGTGGTAGAACAAAGTGAATCACTGATGCATAGAAGGGGCTAGAGCTTTATTCTTTTGCTCTGCCCTAAAAACATTTTGTGGTGTCACGTACTGAAACTTCTCCTCCATCTTTATTTGTATGTAGGGAATATCTTATTAGAATGAAACTGTTTGGACATGGCACTATTTCCTTTGAGATAATAATTCCATAATTATTGTTTCTGTAAGAGTAAGGCCAAGCTGTTGTTAATAGATAAAACAAGCACACGTTGTGCAAAATCAGATTGTATTGACTTGGGAAGAAAACAAGCTCTTATTGGCTGTTTACTCTTAGGTAAGGTGGCCTGATCTATCAATAGCGGGGAAACTAAAGTGGATCCCTCTATGCATGGGACACAGCCTACCTCTCTCCACTTTGCAGCCAGCAAAGGAAAGCAGAGGACAAGGGGTATCACTGGGCATCCAGGAAACTTCATTCACTTTTGCCCTACAGGCTTGTCTCCCATGGGAAGGGTTGTATCTAAACAGATAGGGGCAAGAAACTGGAAGAAGCAGAGCATAGAGAGGGGCTACAAAAGAAGGGGGATGGAGCACAGTCCTTGAGATGACCTGGAGACAGAGTCAGGGCCCCCGTGTCAGACTGGGCAGTCAAAGCGCTGTGCGTCAGTGTGGAGCTGAAGGGGTGAGTAAGGACGAGAGTCCAGCTGGAGCTCCACTTACCAAGCCAGGTGTCAGGCTCGTAGAGCAGTGGAGCACCATCTAGAAGGGGAGATTTCTTTATTTTTCTGATTCTCACAGAGGCATACCATGAACTAACAGCTGCTCTGGGCAAGAACAAAGCACCGTATGTGTGAGACATCCTCAGAAGGTCCAAACTCTGGCTTTGTTCTCCTACCCCCAACCTGGCATGGGGCAAGGAACAACATTAGTTCAATAAAGCCTTGTCTTCGGGCTCTTCTACTGTGTCTGCCTTAGGATACCTTCAGTCCAACGTCCTGCTGAGTTCAGAGTGGGTGCATTCTGGGTGGTGGTTCTTCCAAAGAGGAAGCACCTGTTTCCTGATCACCTGGCAGCAGCATCCAGCCCTTCCCCTTTGGACTGCTAGAAGGAGTCCATTACAAACCAGAGACAATTCCCCAAGCTCGAGGGACCATAAAGTGCATTTCTTTGCTGGCTCTGGATCCCCCTTAGGTAATGAGGGACATCCCCCTGTCAGACCTAAAGGAGGAGGGTCCTGACACACCCAGGTTACAAGTCTATTCTATTTCAAAAGTAAAAATTTTTAGTTTTTGATTTTGTTTAGAGAACGCCCATGTCTGGGTTTCCTAGTTTTATTTCTTTCCTCTGTTTGTGTTACATTTGGGGAGAAATCCAAGTTTTGTGGGGCCCAACGCTTACACGATTTGAGTGCCTGCTTGATGAAAAACATAGAAAATAACAATACGACATTAGGTATAGAATTGAGTCTTTATAAACTATGAGACTGGAAAGGGGCCGGTGCAAGTAAGGGCCTTGAAGCTTGAGCCTTATCAGCCTCCTGGTATGTCTGTGTCTGACCACATTTGATTCCATTTCTCTCCCCTTTGTCTAGGAGGGTGATAGCCAGGAGCCAGAGCCTTGCTCTGAGGGGAGAGGGAAGAACCATTCTCCTGGGCTCTCTAGTTTGTTCTCTCTTGTGCAGTCGGGGCAGAATGTCCTGTGGATGTAGCAGGCAGCTCTGCTCTTCAGCGTCACCTTGGGGAGGGTGACTGGGGAAGGCTTGGCCAGGCTGCTTGGCAGAGTCATCCTCTTGACCATGAAATGAGTGAGATACTCACGCAGAGGCCTCGGCACATGTCAAATATTTCCCTCAGCTCTTTGATTGCCCCCTCAGTGGAGTGTACTGGTAAAACTACAGGGAGACTCTGTGTATTAGTCCATTCCTGCACTGCTGTAAGGAAGTGCGTGAGACTGGGTAATTTATAAAGAGGTTTAAATTGGCTCATGGTTCTGCAGGCTGTACAAGAAGCATGATGCTGGCATCTGCTTGGCTTCTGGGGAGGCCTCAGGAAACTTTCAATCATGGTGGAAGGTGAGGGGAAAGTAGGCACGTCTTAAATGGCTAGAGCAGAAGGAGGGAAGGGGGTGGTGGGGGAAGTGGCACACACTTTAAAACAACCAGATCTCATGAGAACTCCCTATTGCAATGACAGCACCAAGATGGGATTGTGTTAAACCATGAGAAACCTCCCCCACGATCCAGTCACGTCCCACCAGGCCCCACCTCCAGCACTAAGGATTACATTTCAACGTGAGATTTGGATGGGGACGCAGATCCAAACCATATCACGCTGAGATCTGCCAGAAGCATCTGCTGGTGTTTTCTCAGAGAGCACATGAAACCTCCCCAAAGCCCATTTTGTCTAAAATAGTCTCTCCTAAGGCTTCCTTTTCTTAAGATGGGCCACACTTTACCATCTTTTCAGGTTAAGAAATGGTAGTAGGTTTTTTTGTTGTTGTTGTTTTTTCTCTCTTTTTTTTTTTTTTTTGTTCTGTTTTGTGCTGCTAACAAATATAAGGGAAAATAAGAAGGGAAGGTACTTCATTGGATGGTTGTTCAGGCCTTCGAAAGGTCTAAAAGGGAAGCAGGCCAGGTGTGGAAAGCTACATGCCCAGAATTAGTGCACAGCTTTTTCCAGAAGCCTCATTTTATGTAAATTGGTTATCTTTTTGCCACTCTCCCAAGAGGGCCCTGATTGGCCTGGCTGCAGTCTAGTGTCCCAGGGTTTGTGACAGACCAGGGCAACCCAACCGATAGTCCCATCAAGGTGGCATAAGATGGTGGAGCCAGGGTTCTGCCAAGGGAATATGAGGGCTTACAAAGCATGAGGAAGGGGCACGGGGGGCACACACTACATGCATACTCTAGGAGCAGAAGCATCTTCTTGTGCAGTCCACCATCAGGAATGACTTTCTTGCAGCAGCACCACCTCATCATTAGCTTAATTAACAGATCACAGGAACTGAGGAGATGGGACTCAGGGCAGTTTGCTGGAAGGGTGGACATCGGGAAGAGTCTGAAACATGGGAAGTAGGTGGTAAGAGGCAAATCTGGGTGGAGGATCCAAGAGGAGGAGAAGAATCTTAACTCCAGAGAGGTATAGAGAGTATGAGAAGTTGGTACCAAGTGAGATGGGGAGGCTACAGGGAGGATAATTGGTCCCAGTCACAAAATGTGCTGAGTTCCTCAGTTTGTCTAGGGAGAGCTCTCGCTTTCAGCCTGCGATTTTCGCTATTAACAAAACATTATTGTTTTAAGGTAGTCGTTTTCTTAACTTCATCCAGCCATCCCAGTCCAAATGGGGTCAGAGAGTAAAGGAGCCAAGGCCCAAGGAGAAAGCAATTTTATCTTTATTAGCTGAGTTTAGAGCTCCGAGGACTATCTCTCCAAGGGATTCTGGGAGATCTGAGGTGTTGCATGGCCAGAGGCGAAGCTGGCCTGAGAGATATTTGTAGAGAAGTCATAAAAGCCATGAGACACTATGAAAGATTGGTTCTCAGGAAGAACAGAGGGAAAATCAATCATGTCTGTCTTTTAAAAATGCAAACAAATGTATGATATCACGCAGCCCTGTGGGAAGACTTACTATATCAAGCTGTGGGTCACAATTAATGCTCAGGATCTGCACACAAAGGTCTTGATAGTCATAAAATGAAAGTGTCATGGCTGGATTGCAGCCCGCTCCTACTTCAGCGTTCCTGGCATCATAAATCACTTGTATGTTCAAACTTTGGAAATATTTCTTTTCTTACTAGATCCTTTAGGCTTAGAACACATATAATGAGCAAACTTTCACAATGGCAGGTCCAGTGAAGGACCATAAGCTTGGTCTGGGAGGCTGCTGAGGCTGGTCCTCGAAGAGAGGGATATTTGGTTATTGTCCGAAACTGAGCAGGGGTCAGTGACACCATCTTTCTTCGTGCACAGAGCTGGAAGAGCAGAGCTGCAGCTTCTTGCCCCCTCCTTTCCTCCCTATACTCCTCCCTAGATTTAGAATAGGTATATTTCTTTTCCACACTGGAACCCACTGTCCTACAGCCACTGTCCTTGGTCCTCAGTCCGTCCTGGGCTCCTGTCCATCATTTGACTGTGCTGCCCTTGGCTTTTTATTCCACTAGAAAACCACTTTGATCATTTGCACTAATAGGAGCTGGCTACTTTATGTTCTTTTAACTACAGAGAAAAGCAGAAAGTACCTGTGTGTCCTTCACCATGGAATGTATTTTTAGATGACTCACAAATGTGTCTTTTCTTTTTTCCTTCCAAAACTCCTAGATTTATTCTTGGAAGCAGCCCCCTGCTGCTGACTTTACTTCTCTTCTTGGCTGTGTCTAAGGAGGAGTGCTGAGCCAAAGTCCCTCGTTATCTGTTTTATTATGAGAAAGGACATACAGTTCTGTTTTGCAAAAGAACACTGAGCTTGTATGAAATGCCCTTGTTTCAGCTCTGGGTTGCTCCAGGTGAGATGTGCTGACCAATTCTAGCCTCTTCATAAGCCTGATGGGTATAAATTTGAGGATCTTAAGCAAATGCACAAAACCCAGGATCTGAATTCAGCGCTCCCTGCTTAAAAACCTCTGATGGTTCCCACACCAAAGGCCAGATTCTTTAGCCTTACATAAAAGGTTCTTCACAATTTAATGGCAGCCAAGTTTTCATGTCTCCACTGATTTCACCATGACCATGCACTCTATGCTTCATGCACACCACCTCATTCCTTTTCCCTAAAACTGGCAGACCAGCCGCGGTGGCTCATGCCTGTAATCCCAGCAGCACTTTGGGAGGCCAAGGCAGGTGGATCACAAAGTCAGGAGATCGAGACCATCCTGGCCAACATGGTGAAACTCCATCTCTACTAAAAATACAAAAAATTAGCCAGGCATGGTGGTGGGTGCCTGTAATCCCAGCTGCTCATAAGGCTGAGGCAGGAAAATCGCTTGAACCTGGGAGACGGAGGTTGCAGTGAGCCAAGATTGCACCGCTGCACTCCAGCCTGGTGACAGAGCGAGACTCCGTCAGAAACAAAACAAAAAACAAACAAAAAAAGCCTGGCTACCCAGTTATGTGCTTTCTTTGCTTGTGGGAGGTGGGTGTCTTCAGCTGGGAGTGCCCATCTTCCTCCGCCCTGGTTCCCTATGTATTGGTATCCCTCCCAAGTAAAGTTCCTGCCTCCCTTCTGTACTCCAATGCCCAGTGTTCATCTCTGTGCTGGGATCTTACCAAGGTCCATTTCAATTATTTGTTCACATCTGTGTTCCTTACTTGACTTTTGAGTTCCCTGAAGGAGGGCATTAGGTTCTTATTCTCACTTTTAAATCTTTAGCACCAAGTCTGGCTGGAGCCAGTGCCCAGTAAATATTTGATGAGTAAAATAAACAGTTCTACAAGGGCAACTTTCCCTTGGACAACAGAAAATTAGCAATTTTGTAATGGGCACAGGTCCCTTCAGAGGCTGGATGTTCAGGGATATTCTCTTCTCCTTGCCCGGCTCTCTGCTGGCAAAAGGGGCCAGAGTTTTTCAGAGGCTGGTAATGCCTCTCTTAATGATCTGCTTCCTGTTGCTAGCTAAAGACAAGATGCCATTGTGTTTGCTTTCTTCCTTTCTTTTCTTCTTGCACAGAAAGTTCAGAGCTAAGTCAATGCTTTCTAGTATTATTATTCTACAGACTCCCTCCCCCTATTGCCTCTTCTTCTTGGCTGTTGCCTTCTGACAGTTTCTGAGCTTGTATGGTTCTTTCCTATCTGTACTTTGAATTGAAAGCTATGTCACATCCTTTTGGAAGCAGGTGGGGTATAAATAATAAATGAGAGATGAACATATGATACGGTGCACTTATGAAGCTTCACTGCCTGCCAAAGCAAGAAGTTCCCCACCCTGCATGTAAAGGTGTGCTCCTGGCCCCCTGAGATGCACACCCTGGGTTCTGGGTCACACTCAAGAGGCTTCTCCAGAGGGTCTCTCACAAATTTGGGGGATGCGCTTCTGTATATTCACTGATTCATCTCGAATGTGGATGGACCACCCTGATTTGCCTGCCAGCTCCTTTGAGACCATTAGGTAGGGGATTGTGAAAAGATAAGGTGGTCACAAAGATGTTAAGACTCACAGTGACCACCTTATATACCATCTCTGGACACACACAATTTTACAATTTCAGGAGGATCAGAGACTCCAGTTTAAAAACCTATTCTTTACAAGGTTGCTTAACCAGAATGTCACGCGGATGAATAAATATGCAATAAGTGTGAAGGACATGTTTTAACAGAAGAGTAGTGTGGCATCTTTGTTTTACCTGCTTTAAAACTTTTATAATTTAAAAAAGCATAGTACTGGCACAAACACACAAATAATCAGTGGAATAGAATAAGGAAACAGATCCTTATTTTTGTAGACTTGTAAGCAATATATGATATAGGTGACGATAATCTTTAGGGTTCAATCAGAGAAGCAGAACCACTGTCAATACTATAGAGCGGTAGTTCTCAATGGGAATAATTTTGCCCTCCAGCGGACGTTTGAAAATGTGTGGAGACATTTTTGTAGTAACAACTGGGTAGAAAAGTGCTAATAGCATTTAGTGGGTAGAGGCCAGAGATGCTGCTAGATATCCTACAATGCATAGGACAACCTCCACAACAAAGAATTATCCAACCCAAAATGTCAATAGTGATGAGGCTGAGAAGCCCTGATATAAAGGATTTATTAGCAGACTTTGACCTCATGCAATGGTGGGAGCCCATGGGGAAGCCTATGCAAGGCTGTTGCTGTGTTCTTAGAGCCTGAGCCACCGCAGATGAGTCTGACTAGCAGTTAGGAAGGAAAGTTGGACATGGAGGGGAGGAGAGAAAGGACAAACTGGCAAAGCAGTAAGGATAAACTGGAATCCATGATGACAATCTGGAACCAGCTTTTGTCTGTCGCCACCTCCAATCTTGATGCTGTAAGTGACTTCTAGGAGAAGCTGGTTCCCTGAGCTACGGAGCTATACGGACATACCTGGCCTAGGATTTAGAGAAGCTGAAGAAGGAGATCTGGTGAGCACTGAAGGAGCAGCAGGTCTGAATGCTGTACTAAGCTAACATATGCAAGAGCTGGCAACAGCACCTTGAGCCCTACAATGACCTTCAAAACACAATGGCTGCTGTGTCACTGCCACCTTCTGGGTTTTTCCTGTAGGCATACCTAACCTGGAGCCACACAGTGAAAGGAATTCTGGAAAACAGAGTTTTAGCTTAGCTGAGTTGACAGAATTCAAAGTCACCATACTGGTATTAGAAGACAGTGGGGAAGTATACCTTACTCAATAAACTGAGTAAGAACCCCTTGTATTTGTTTGGAAGACAAGAAGATGGAAGCCTTGCCTTATGCACATACAAAAATAAACTTAAGGAAATGGAGAAAGTTGATGAAGAAAAGAGAAAACATTCTCTTTTTGTTTTTCTAGGCAAATGCAAATTTGCTTAATTTTACTAATGTTCAGAAACGTGGAAAGTAAAACAACAATGAACCTTCTTACCCACAAGATTGGCCACACTTAGAAAGGTGGAGTCACCTTAGTCAGGGTATGAGGAGAATGGTAATATCGTTTGTTATTTGTATGATTGTGAATTATAGGAGCATTTTTTAGTGAATTCCAGAAATAATTATTAATATTGAAATACACATACCCTTTGTCATAGCAATCCAACTTCTGGCAATCTAGTAAATAATTTTAAAATGTGTACATTCAAAGTTGTTATGTATTACAGACTCATTGACATGGGAACGACTAAATACATGATGCTACATTCTTAAGATTGTTATAATATTATGAAGTATAATACTAACTTGGCTGTCTGGCTAATGCAAATTATAGGATTCACCATATATGATTAGTGGGAATATACATAGATACCATGAGAGCAAAAGACCAAGTAAGTGAGGGCCCATGTCAGTGTCAGTGGTTATACTGTGTGTGTGTTGGGGGGCTGAGGAGGGTGCTGTCCAGGGACAAACATGATATGTAGATATTGAAAGTATAATGTGTGCTGAATTCAGAGACCTTAATATCCAAAGAAATGTGTCCATTTTGGGTTTGAAGAATTTGGGTTCTTGCACATTCTTCCAGGACCATATATATTGGGACTTTATTTATACAGGCTCTTCCCGTCTCATGGAACAAACTCCTCTATGCCACTCCGCCCCAAAACTCAACCATCAACCCCATTCCTGTAGCCAATTCCTGCTCATCCTTTAAGACAGTGTGGGGTCCACCTTCAGTCTCACAGAGGGGAAGGGTCGGTCCCTCCTGTGGCTCCTCAGTGAATGTCCTGGAGCCTGATCAAAGCACATGGCTCACTGCGTCGCATTCATCTCTCCACCTGTGTACTTTTTCAGCCCCTAGAACAGCACAGAAAATATGATGTGCAAAGAATGTTTGCTGACTAAATGAATCAATTTCAGACTTTCTCACAGACATTTGGGGAAAATACATTTGTTGTTGTGTGTGTGTGTGGCCACAAGAATTATGCCACAATTCTTGTCAACCAAACACCAAAAACAACCAGAGTGAGGCTTACCCAAGGGGAGAGATGCTAATGATTAAAACTCCATTCCCTACCCACTGCACTCAAGACCCCACATCCCCTCAGCTCTGAATACATTTCGCGTATTGAGAATTTTTTCCTCCTCACCTGACAGCTAGTGCTCTGATATTCCGGGGAAAATATATATTTTTTTTATTTTACCATTAAAGAATAAAGATACATTGAGCACCTACTGAGTCACATTAGCCATGCAGAATGCCATGTTTGTTTAAACACATGCAGGTCCCAGAGGCTGCTTACAGCACTGTCACTCAGCCTAATGGTTTTACACGCACAGCCTGGATGTTAGAGCAAGCTCAGTAAATTTGTGTTTATAGCCAGCACAGCCCCTCAGAAAAGCTAGGAAAAATCCATTGCTACCTGCATGTGCTTCACAGGAAAGGGTCCTTGTCCTCTGATCCCTCCGGTACCCTCTATATTCCCAGGTTACACAAGGAAAATGCCTTATGGAGACCCAGTATGGGCTGGACACTTTTCTTAAATTGTCTAATTCAATTGTCTCCCATAAACACCCTTTTATTTTTTTACATGAGGAAATTGAGGCTCAGAATGTTTAAGCAATTTCTCTAAGCTGCTCAACCTATAAGTGGTAGTTACTGAACTCCAGAATCAGGCTGTGCTCACTCCTTCTGTCCTTAGATGGCATTTGAGAAATTTTTCAGAGGCCAGATATTGCCTCTGTCTGCATGGAGGCTCCAAGGAGCACAGGTAAGCTATGGCCTGCTCGGGCAGCATGGCCACCAGGTCTCCTTGCACAAAGGCCACCACAGTTACAGATCCCAGACTCTGGGCTCCAATCCCAAGTCATAAGGCTGAGACACAGAGAAGCTGGCCAATCACTGCCGGGTGCTTGAACTGGAGAGTGATGTGCTTTGGAAGCTCAGGCTGCCTTTCTAGAGCAGCCACCTTAGACCCATGTGCAGAGACTCAGAGAGTGGCAGTTTTGGGGGCTGAACTAAGACAGGACACTAGAGGCCAGGGTGCCACAGAAAGAGAGAGAAAGTGCCCTGCTTCTTGAATTTGTAATTCTAGGTTTCAGGCCCTCATGAGAACCAATGAATTCTTGCATCAGGTTCTTTGAGATATAGTCATTGCTCAGTATTTTCAGGGGATTCATTCCAGGGCCCCGACAGATATCAAAATCCTCAGATTCTGAAGTCTCTGATATCAGATGGTATAGTATTTGCATGTAACCTACGCACCTTCTCCTGTATAATCTAAATAATCTCTAGTT
Organism: Nomascus leucogenys; assembly: GCF_006542625.1. Lineage (NCBI taxonomy): Eukaryota > Metazoa > Chordata > Mammalia > Primates > Hylobatidae > Nomascus > Nomascus leucogenys. The sequence goes on from NC_044382.1 coordinate 124,400,245, forward strand.
TACTTATGATACCTAATACAGTATACATGCGATGTAAATAGTTGTTATACTGTATTATTTTAAATTTTATATTGTTTTTAATCTTTAAAATATTTTCAGTTAGCGATTGGTTGAATCCATGGATGCTGAACCTGTGGATATGGAGGGCCTTACTCAATAAACCAGGTAAGAGCCCCCTGTATGGGTTTGGAAGGCAAGAAGATGGAAGCCTTACCTTATGCACATATAAAATAAACTTAAGAGAATGGAGAAAGTTGATGAAGAAAAGCAAAAATATTTTTGCACCCTGTATCCTCATAACGAATTCCCGTTTTACCTAATTAAACTGGGCTGAATACCTTTCTATGATTTGTAATCAAATGAATCTTTCTATATGTCATGCTAGTTTGGCTCCTAAGTTGTACTCTGTCCAGAAGGCCCAGTGACCTGTCCTCATGACTCACCAATGTCTTCCAGAAGGTCTAGGCTGACCTGGCTGAATGATGATGCCTATAGCCCCACTCATTTGAGGCAGAAGGCTCATACAGTAGCTTCCACCTCCAGTCTCACCACCATGTGTGCCAATATGTGCTTCTCCCTCAAACTGCACTTAACTCCAGGCCTTACTGGATGTAAGTATTTCTACTACCTTTATTTCCAGAGCTCCTTCCAACTGACAGCCTGGGCCTGGGCCTTCAAGGGCACTTCCAGTGGGTGTGGATGTGTTCAGGCATGAGCACCAGTCATTGAGTACTTCCTTCTAAAGATTCTGGGGAAAAAGATGTTGATTGATCTGGCTTGGGTCACCTGCCCACCACTTTGTTGGGAGAGTACCAGCAAGTTTAACTAATGCTCCCATCAAGACTGTAACAAGGAGAACATTAACTCTCAAAGGAAAGATAGGATGCTGTTGTCAAAAAAAGAAGCCAGGAGACATGATGTCCAAAGGCCCACGGTGCCTAGGAAACCAGCTCAGTTTAGTTCTGCAACTGCCTGAGGATTTATGTATTTTTTCATGTTCACCTGCCCCTTATGATACCAAGGCAAACAGGAAGGGTTGCCTTTTTCCTTCTCCACATATCCCACAGGGTGCTTTTAAAACTGGATTTTCTGTCTTCAGATGAAGTCCTCATATTCATTTGAATCTAGTTCAACCTGAGTTAAAAAAATATGTCAGGTGGGGTTGCGAGGACCCCTGGGGCCTGCTGTGTCCTTTGACATGATCTTGGATCCCATAAGGAGGGTCCGCCTTAAGAAAGACCTGCCTTAAGGAGGACCCTTAAGGAGAACCACCATAAGCCTGGGTCCACCTTAAGGAGGACCGTGGTGTGTGCCAGTCTGCTTTTGCTAGTTTGGCATTTCCCAGTTCCCTAGGCTACTCCTTACACAGTGTCCCATCTAAAAAGGCAGTGATTCCATGTGTTTCGATGACCCTCAAGACTCCCACACAAATTCTCTTCCTCAAAGATTCCAAATGAGAAACAATGGTATTGTTTTCAGCTTGAAGAGGTTTCCTCTGAGAATATCATGTCTACCCACACTCAGTGGTTGTGAAGAAAGGTGTGGGGCAAGCTAGCAGGGAGCCCCCCATCCGCACTGTCGCCTTAACTCACTGCCTTATCCTCAGGTGAGGCAGGACAGAAGCACCTGCAGAGTGAGGAGTTTTGTTTGATGTCGCAGCTCCTTCCTACCCTCACCCACCCACAAAAAGGTTCCAAACTTCTTTAAACCAACACTTTGCTTTTCATCTTAAATTTTTGAATAAGTGAAACTGAAGCTTTGACGCCTTATTTATTTTAAAATCAAATTTAACTCGTTCCCACACAGCCCAGATGTTCCTTCACTTTTCCTATTTTGATTTTCGCTTGACACGAGTAGTGAATGGTGGAAATCAAGGCCCATAGAGTTGTCACTGCAGACAAGCTTGTGCCCCTTAACATGTTCCTGACCTGCAGGTTCTCCCAACACTTCATCCTAAGCTTCTCTGCCACCTTCAGCCCCTGATGGTCTTGCATCTGAACTTGGGAAATGTGTTAGTTTGCTAATTCGGGCATGATTCTGTCAGCCTGCATATGCTGGCACATCAGAGACGGGTGAAGAGCCAAAGTATAAATAAAGCTAAAATAAACGGTATTTGAAGACCTTGAAACAGATTAATTTAGACATGGTTTGAAAAAGAGTGGGCTGGCTTTCTTCCTCTTAATTTTTTTGTTGGGATTTGGGGATATTTTTCATGGTAGAGCAAAATGTTCAAATTCTATTTCTTTAATTTCTTATTTCAAATTGTACTAAAGACTAATGAAGGCGCAACTTGGCTCAAATTTTCCTTTGTGTAGGGTGGGCACTCAGTTAACAAGAGGACACTCAGGCTGCTGGGTACAAGAGAGTTTGTTCAACTTTCTAGGCTTCCACTGCAAGGAGAGGAAGAAGCAGATATTAAACACTGTTCAAAAAAATTAAATAAGTAAAGAGGAGCCCTGGTCCTTGAACTACCTCTAAGAGATATCGTATTACATTTTTTCAGTGTTTCCTAGGAAACCAGCTCAGGGTAAAAATGTATTCTTTGTCTTCTGCTCTTTGCAAAATTGTTTGAACCATCATATCTCATAAAAGGTTGCTTCACAGGCAATTTGAACAGCATTAAAAAAAAGCTTAATCTGCAGTTTGCTGCACGAATGAAGGCGATACACCTTTATCAGAGGCTGAATGCTTCAGATTATATTTGCTGAAAACGGATAAGATTGTGCCGTTATTTCTGAAGCATCTGTGAAATCAAATCTTGTTGTCTTTTTCTCCTCCAAATCGTGAGTCTTCTGCCCCCAACAAACCCAAGTTGCATTTAAAAAAAACTCCTAAAATAGTTTTAGAAGATTCTTATCAGCACTTACACAGCAGAGCATTAATGAAGAGAGAAATAAACACCTCTCCGTCTCTCGCGCTGTCTCTCTCTCTCTCAGGCTTGTACTCAGCCAAGATCTCTATGCATGTGCTTAGTCTCCAGAGCTGATGTGCTTGTGTGTCCCTAGTGCCATCATCCAGGTCAGAATCCCTTGATGCCCATTCTGCTTTCTTGGGCTACCTCTGGTTTATATTCCACTATCTTTGTGTGTTCAGTTGTTATTGTGGTTTTGCAAATGACTGAGGTACTTGACTGTGTGCTGGGGGGGGTTCTAGTAAGGGTCAAGGGTTTAGGGTATTAAAAGTTTAATGTTTTGTTTTAAACACTTCAAATGTCAGCTACTAACTATATCTTATATGTTAAAGCTCTTTGGAAAACACAACGAGCATCTCTGCAGTATTGACGTGGTTGTGCACATATGGAATATCTGTGGGATTGGCTGCACGTTGTTATTGTGTATTGCTGGAAAAGTGTTGCTAAGGGATTAGTCTGACTCTCTTGTGTTATTAATCACAGGCTCCTGCAGTGTTGCCTGTCTCTTGGTTTCTGATAGGCACTCTTTGTCACGTTAAAAGGATACCCTGTCCCACTTCACCTAATAAGACAAGATGATTAAAAGCACTGGCTATGGGGTCACCCAAATATATACCATGGGCCCACCAATTACTAACTCGGTGAGTATAGCAAAGTTCTTTAATTTCTCTGGCCTTCAGTTGCCTTATCTGCCAAAGGAAGTAACAAAAGGTACTTACCTAATAGTATTCTTGTGAGGATTAAATGACCTAATGTCCAGAGAACACGTAGCCCAGTTTCTGACACCTGGTGAGTGTGTAATTTATGTTACAACTATTAGGACGACTATGGTATTCACTAGTAGTAATTTTGTTTATGTGGTGCATGGATACTCAGCCTTCACTATGTTATGTCTATAATGATAACTCCATTTAGCAAATGATTTATTGTGCCCCTCAATTTACCAGGCTCAGTGTAGACTCTGGGCTTATGAAGGTAAAAAAGATGCAGTTCCTGCCCTTGATATGCTTATAGTCTAATGGGGAAGAAAAGCTTTCCAATGCATTGTGTATTAGAAACCTTTATGCACAGGGTGCTTTGGGAGAGGAGAGAAGAGCACAACACTGCCAGGGAGCTCAGGGAAGGCTTGGTGGAGGCAGGATACCCAAACCAGCTAACAGGCATGTGCAGTGGTTAATTACTATATATACATATATAGCACATATATATATACACATACACATATAGACATATATACACACACATATATATGCATATGTGTATATATACACACATATTTATATGCATATGTGTGTGTATATATATATACACTTTCCCTTTTAAAAAATTAAAACAATTTAAAAATTTTTAATTGACAAAGATTAAATATGTTCAAGGTGTACAATGTGAAGATTTAATATACATATATAGTGTAATAATTACATTAATCAAATTAATTAACACTTATCACCACCCATGCCATACCTCAGATCCCCAAAACTTATCCGTCTTATAACTGAACATTTGTAGCCTTTGACCAACATCTCCCTACTTCCCCTACCCTGTCAGCTCCTGGCTACCATCATTCTACTCTCTACTTCTATGAGTTCAACTATTTTAGAGTCTACATCTAAGTGAGATCATGCAGTATTTGACTTTCTGTGTCTGATTTATTTCACTTAGCATAATGTCCTGCGGGTTCACCCATGTTGTCGAAAGTGACAGGAGACCCTTCTTCTTTATGGCTGAATAACATTCAGTTGTATATATGTACCAGAATTTGTTTATCCATTTATCCATTAATGGACACTTAGTTTGTATCCAAATCTTGGCTAGTGTGAATGTTGCTGCAATGAACACGGGGGTGCAGGTAGTGCTTCATCATATTGATTTCATTTCCTTTGAATATATGCCCAGAAGTGAGATTGCTGGATCATATGGTAGTTCTATTTTTAATTTTTTTGAGGAAGCTCCATACAGTTTTCCATAATGGCTTTACTAATTTACAGTTCCACCAACAGTGTACAAGGGGTCCCTTTTTCACACCCTCACCAACACTTGTTATATCTTGTCTTTTTCATAATAGCCATCTTAACAGGTGGGAGGTGATCTATCATTGTGGTTTCAACTTGCATTTCTCTGATGATTAGTGATGTTTAGCAGTGTTTAATATAACTGTTGACCATTTGTATGTCTTCTTTGAAAAATATCTACTTGTGTCCTTTGTCCAATTTTTAATCAGATTTTTTCTTTTGCTTATGAGTTTTGTGAATTCCTTGTATATTTTGGATATTAATCCCTTTTCGATATATGGTTTGCAAATATTTTCTCCCATTCCTTAGACTGCCTTTTCATTCTGCTGAGTGTTTCCTTTGCTGTGCAGAAGGTTTTTAGTTGTTAGTTTTATGTAGTCACACTTGTCTATTTTTGCTTTTGTTGCCTGGGCTGTTTTCTTTTCTTCTCTTGCCTTCTCTTCTCTTCTCTTTTCTTTTCTTTTTCTTTTTCTTTTTTTTTTTTTTTGACAGGGTTTCACTTTGTCACCCAGGCTGGAGTGCAGAGGTGTGATCTCGGCTCACTGCAATCTCCGCCTCTCAGGTTAAAGTGATTCTCCTGCCTCAGCCACCTGAGTAGCTAGAATTGCAGCTGTGCACCACTACGTCATGCTAAGTTATTATATTTTCAGTAGAGATGGAGTTTCACTGTGTTGGCCAGGCTGGTCTTGAACTCCTGGCCTCATATGATCCATCTGCCTTGGGTGGATCCCAAAGTGCTGGGATTACAAGCGTAGCCCACCACACCTGACCCATGCTGTTACTTTCTTATCAGAAAAATCATTGACAAACCAATGTCAAGGAACGTTTTCCCTATGTTTTCTTCTAGGAGTTTTACAGTTTCAGATCTTACATTTAAGTCTTTAATCTCCCTTGTTTACAAAAATAATGCACACTCCTGAATTTCAGAAGAGCACAAGGCTCTGAGGTCTGCATTTTCCAGCCTCCATTGCTGCTCAGTGTGGCCCTGGGATTATGTTCCTGCCCATGGGGTGTGAGCTAACTGCTCCGGGCAACCACTGGGGTTACCCCTTAAAAATGACTCAGCATGCTCTTGCACCCACTCTCTCTTTGGCCTTCCTATTGACTAGGAAATTGGCACAATTAGAAGAGCTGCTTGAACCTGAAATGGAAGCTACTTGCTGAAGGCTAAAGAGCTGTCCCAAAGTCCTGGACCATGGGCTTCTGGGCTGCTACATGAGAGTGAAATCAATTTCTATCTTTTTTTTTCAGCCTCCGCATTCTGGGATTACAATTTAGAAGTCTGTACTTTAATAGAGTATGGTCTCTTGCAATGAATTAGAAATTGGGACATATGTCTTATACCCCTAGATCTGCCACAAATGAGCAGTGTGCATCTGAGCAACCTCTTATGTCTTGGTTTATTCTTCTTTAAGAGGTGGGTGTTGAACTAGATCTTTCAGCACCATGAGAAGTATGATAATGACCATCACATATTTGGTATAATGCTTTATAGTTGAAATAAGGTAGAGCTTTTTCATTGTAAAGAATGTTACAAACTCTTGGGACAAGAGACAGGGATAAGTTTAGGACTGAGTAACTGCTACTTCTATCCAGACCATCTGTAGCTCAGAATGGAAACACCTGGAGCCTGGACAGGTTCGTACCACAGATGTGCTTAGGGAAAATGGCCGTGAGTGTACCAGTTCAAAGAGCATGGCACCAAAGTAGACAGGCAAGCCAAGGCCACCAGGTGTCATGTACTCACGTCCATGAGTGTAAGCCTCATGGACCAAATGCAGGGAGTGTTTACAACTGTGCTTCCTGCAGTGCACTGTGGGCCTCATTCTCTAGGCCTCAATGTCCTGGCTGGAGGCGAGAGTTTGGGCTGAGCAGTCAGGAAGAGCACCAGGTGGTAAAGGGAGGCAAAAGTCAGTGAGAATGAGGTAGGAGGGGGAGCTCCACTCCAGAGGCGGGGGCTTGGCACGGGACCAGATTGATGACTAGCTAAAAGAGAGCCTAAGCAGAAGCAGCTTTCAATCAGACACACCCACCAGTGGCCACATTGATTTGTCATTGCCATGGCAACACCTAGAGTGACCACCCCTTTCCATGGCAATGAACCAATGACCCCAAAGTTACTACCTCTGCCCTAGAAATTTCTGCATAAACCACCCCTTAATCTGCATGCAATTACAAGTGGGTATAAATATGACTGGAAACCCCTGAGCTGCTACCCTCTGCCTAAGGGATAGCCCTGCACTGCAGGAGCAGTCATGGAGCTGTAACACTGCCTCTTCAATCAAGCTGTTTGCTTCTACCTCTGGCTTGCCCTTGAATTCTTTCCTGGGCAAAGCCAAGAACCCTCATGGGCTAAGCTCCACATTTGGCTCACCTGCCCTGTATCAAGAGCATAACCAGTTCTCCCTGGACTCTTCATCTGGGAATGGACAAGGAAGACAGCATTGCAGTGTGTGGAGCCCCCCAGGCCTTGATGTGGGCGTCACATGGCTGAGATGGCTTCATCTGTGAAAAGGAGCCAGAATTCTTTATCAGGCTAGGCAGGGCTTTTGTTTAACTGGTCCCTCTGGCTGCTTTTGTTGACAGATAAGGAGTATTTACGGAAGAGAAAAAAGACATTTTCATTATCAGCAGGATGGGAACTCAAAGTCATTTAATTTGAAGATTTAGAGGGCTGGGATCTCATTTTGTACACCACATTGGAGAAGAGGGGCATATCCCGTTGGAGAAGAGGTGGAACATTCACCTCATTTGACTTTTACACACTCCTGTGAGGTAGGCAGGGCAGCCATCATTAAGTCTATTGCACAGATGAGGAAAATGAGGTGCCAAGAATTTGAATGACTGCCTCAAATGATGACCCACAAATGGTGAGGCCAGCTCAGACTAGAACCCAGGCCCACGAGACTCATGACATGATGCATTTTCTTCTAAGCTACTTTGCCTTGTGGGAAGGGAAAACTCCAAGCTGCCAAATTAAGAATCACTGTCCCTAAGGGCTTTAGGGCCTGGCCTTTGTGGGGCTGGTCTTGGAGTACCTTGACCTCACAACACACCTTCCCCGAGCCGCACTCATCCCTGAGCCCAAATCTGTCTGCTGCTCTGCCTAGGTAATTAGAGAGGATTGTTTTAGGTCACCCTTTCCTGAAGACAAAACAATCCCTTTGGTTTCTCCATTAGAAAGCCCAACAGACTGAGTGACAAGGAAAAGTTTTTGATCTTGCTATTACAGTCACCTAATTAAAATGAGATGCAGATGCTCCAACACCTAGTAATTTTCACCTCACTTACTTTGGCTTCAATTACAGCCCTTCCCTACTGACTTACACTGTTTAAATTACAAAGTTAGAAGGAAATATGACTGTTTACCTGTTTCTATTCATACATATAAGTCTAACACATTATCTTTTCTCCCCAAGCATGAAATGTGATCACAGGCCTTCTCGGAAATATGACTATTTACATGTTTCTATTCATACATATAAGTCTAACACATTATCTTTTCTCCCCAAGCATGAAATGTGATCACAGGCCTTCTCTTCACCCTTGAAATGAGGGGAATAAATCTTTGGTTCTTAAATAAAATTAAAGACAAATAAGAATTCAAATCAGCCAACACCTACGTCAGTCTTCAAGAGACAACTTTGTTTCACACAACACACACACACACACACCACTTTGGAATATATAATTTCCTTTCCAAAGTTGACTGGCTATGGACTCTGACCCTTCTGATCGGGGAAAGTTAATTGTTTCCAGAGTAGTTACCTTTGTTGAGTACATAATTAAGTAATCATTGCAAGGCAGTTGGAATTACATATATATTTTATACCAGTACTGCCATAGTTGATTGCAACCAAGCCTCCCTATTCACTAAAAAGTACATTTGTGTTCTGAGAAAAGGCTTTGTTTACTACGAACAGGGCTTCAATTGTCTCACAAACAAACAGCAACAAGCAAACACAAAGAGAACAGCGGGGGTTCTAAGAAGAATGCCCATTTTCTCCTCCCTCTGAGTGGAATCTATCTGAGGTCATCTGTCAGAGGGGTGAGTGGAAGATGCTGGCTTATTCAGAGTGCTGTAGCATAGGTCTGTGTGATGACCAGTGAGGGACTGCTGCCCCGAGGGCAGGAGGAAGGCTGGGCACCTACATCCGAGAAGATGGTGCTGCCTCTCTTGCACCATGTGCACTTACAGCTCACTAACTCAAGGAAGGCTTGTCTGTGGCAGTAGCAATGTGGAATGAGGGGTAGCAACATGGAGGAGGACGACAGGTTCCTAAGTAGAGCTGAGCTCTGCCTTCTGTCTCCTACTGGAAGATTTTTCTAGGCACTCAGCCAAATCATTCAATCGTCGATATCAGGGGTAAAGTCAGATGGTTGCTTTGGTACCCATTGTGCCAAAGTGACCATGGAGGTGAAGTGAAATGACAGCAGTGGATATTTCTTACATGCCTCTTACTTTCAAACTAACTTTACCTCCATGTTCTGTGACGGGGAGGCTGGACAAGTTCTTCACCCTTCTGGGTACAGGGCATTTCTTCTTCTCTGCTTCTGATTAATCCTGGGTCCTTACAAGCTTCTTAAAAGTTTTTTTGTGATCTCTGTGGCCTGGGCAGGATGAAGCAGCTACAAAGGCTGAGGCTTTCATCCTTTTTCTTTCACCGAGGCAGTTGGTGTTGCAGCCCCTAACGTGGCAGGGTGCGCCCCCAGAAGGGAGGTCCTGACTTAGGCTCCAGCTCCCTCTTTTCCTGCTTTGTTGACAGTTCCTAATAACACTGCTGGCATCGGGGCTCTGCAGACGCAGGAAGGAAGAGATGTGTTCTTTAACGATGGAAAAACATTAGAGCACAATGCCCTCAAAATAGAATGTGTGTGCCTAGCCTTTATTTTGGGGACTTTATTGTTGTAAGGGTCTCTCCTGGGAAATGCTGTAGGAGACTTTTCCCCTTCAGTCAAGCGGAGTAATTGTGTAACCTAAGGTGTCCCCAAGAGAGCTGAGGGGGGTGATGTCAACACACAGGTTTTTGAAATATGACTACATTATTATGTTGATCAGTGCTCAATAGATCCCTTCTCTCTAAACTCCTGTTTCTTTGAAGTGGGGACAATCATATATATGCTGCCCACCCCACTAGGCTGTTATTAAGATTAAGCAATGTAATGGACAAGATTATATCTGCAAGCTGTAAAGTGCTACAAATGCAAAATGTCATTGTTGTTGACAATTGGAAGACCTGCCCCCCTCTAGGGGGTGGGGGGTACCCTTCCACTTTTCATTTTTTATTAAATAAACCTTAGCCATATTACTGAAATTCACACTTCTGCTTTGACATGGGACTAGATGTGCAAAATGTTCAGTATTCATGCCAGAGAACTGATATGAAGTTTTGCTAAGAGCAGCCTACTTTCTCAGCACCCCATAATGTGTGTGGTAAGGACAGTTGTCGTGATGCACAGGAAAGAAGAAAGTGGTTGGCTCATGAAATGGTTTTTCATCATCTTTCTCATTCTGGGAAACTCCTAGGAATCTGCATGAGTTTCTTTCATGTTAGTGTCCTGGCATTTGATATTTTATCCAATGTCACCCTCATCTGTTTTTTTTTTTTTTTTCCTCTTGAAATCCATCAGTGAAAAGTGCTTCTGATTTCATGGTTACCAACTTTCCCCCTTCATTAGCGTCCCCTTATTTGGACCATTATTGCAGCCCGTTAGCAGGATGGATGACTTGCTTTGGGAATGACGTTAATGATTCTCAAGAGAGTCTTTTATCTGAAGGTGATTAGGAAGAATGAAAAAGTTGTTAGCTGCCTCAGTCAGTGCCAGTGGGCTGGCAGGGACCTGTGTCTCATATCCTCTGCAAACATCCTGGGTCCCATTTCTTAAACCATAGTTTATAACACTCACCTTTGACCAGAAAGTGCTTAGGTGGAACCCATGTTTTACCAGAGAAAGGATAGAAAGCCCTCCCAAAAGGACCACTTGGTCAGTAGACCTGGGTTCCAACCTCTGTGATATTTTTGATACTAGACACCAAGAGGAAAAAGCCCCGTGACATTTGTGCATGCACATGTGTGCATGGATGTGTTCGCAGAGGGGAATGGGAAACCCCCCACCATTCAGCTGCCTCTCTTGATTTGCTCAAATTTCATTTCCATTTGCTAGAGGGACATCTGCACATTTCTCTGCAAGCCCCATTTAATGCACATCAGTTCAGCCCTAACCCTCTGCAGAGGTCAACCGTCCCCTAACTCCTGGCATCCCCGGGGGGGTTAGAGTGAGGGATACACAATACTCTAAATGGAATATTGAAGATCCCCATCTGTCTGGCAGTCCCAATCAATAAATGTGAGCCCTTCCTTCCCACTTCTGTACAAGAGACACGTCATCACCTGGTTTTAGGATAAGGGAAAGATGTGGGTTTCTAAGGGTTACTGAGTCCAAGCACCCAGCTGTCACAGGGCTGAGCCAGGAAAAGGATTATGCTCTTAATCATGTTATTTTGTTACTAAAGCGTTCTTTTAAATTCCCCTCACCACTTCCCCTCAAGCAAAATGCCAGTGTCTGAAATTAGAGGTGCTTTTCTGACACTTTTACTTGCTGAATGACTTTTTGTTGAAAGAGCTTTTGTTCAGGCAGTAAAACCTAGGCGCTGGGGTCCAGGAGCATCTTATTTGGCTTCTGCCAAATTACAAGGCCGAACAATGAGACCAGTTTGTGTTTATCTGACATGGCCCTTAAGGAAAACGTTCGGGTCCAAGATGTCATCTCTGATCCCATGAAACACCTAGCCTGGTAGCTGCATCAGGACAGCCACTGCTTTGGAGAAACAGTCTAAAAACACTGCAGAAACCTTCAACCTTGTAACAATCAAGCTAGCAAGCAAACACAATAAAAAATCAGGGTTGTCTGAGGCAGTTTTTGTGTCTAAGCAGGGACATCCCGGGCGCCCCAACTAAAATACCGGCTACACCTGTTCAGCCTCTTTGACCTCTTCAGCAGCCCAGAAGAAAGCTGACTGCAGCGAAAGCCACCAGATCAAGTATCAGGTTGCACTGCAGGGACTGTATGCTTCAAGCCCATGTGATCCAAGCTTTTTTCCAACATCATGCCTCGGCCCAAATGAGGGGATCTAGGAAGCCCAGCTGGTGAAGGGTGAGTGTGTATGAAGGGCTTCCTGTGAGAAAGGATGACTGAGAAAGATGGGGATGCTATCTAGATGGGTGAGCAGGATCAAGTCTTTCTAGCTGGTATTGCTTTACTGATCTGAATGAATTGGGCAAAGAGACCATGAATTTGTCTCCAGAATAGCTGCTCTACCACTAGTTTTGGAGCATGAGCAAATCCTTTCACTCAGTGGACCTCAGCTTCCCCCATTTTTTTTTTTTTTTTTTTAATTGAGATGGAGTCTTGCTCTGTCGCCAGGCTGGAGTGCAGTGGCACGATCTTGGCTCACTGCAACCTCCGCCTGCACGGTTCAAGCGACTCCCCTGCCTCAGTATCCTGAGTAGCTGGGACTACAGGCACACGCTACCACGCCTGGCTAATTTTTTGCATTTTAGTAGAGGCGGGGTTTCACCATGTTGGTCAGAATGGTCTCTATCTCCTGACCTTATGATCCGCCCACCTCAGCCTCACAAAGCTTACCCCATTTTTAAAATGAAAGGGTCACGCTAGATGTTGGCCATTCTGTCAGTTCTAGATAAGACATTTGGGTATAACCGGGCAGGGCTAACCTGTCAATTACATACAGTGGAAGTTCTTTCTGGCGAAAAGGACTCAGCTCTGTGATTGTTCCTTTTTGCATCTGAAATTGGATGTGTGGTTTTCACTTGTGTTGCTCTTACCCACTTGGCATGCCATCTGGCACACTGCCCAGCTGGCCTGCAGTCCCTCTCTAGGCCAATTCACTTCCCACATTATGGCCAGGTAGCTTTCACAAGCACAAACGTTGTCTGTTGTTTTGTTTACTCCTAAGCAAGGGAGCAATCCATTGCTTCAGCTAAAATCCTGGCATATGGGAAACAGGTCCCTCCTGGCCTGTCTCCAACCCCCCTTTCCCAGACTTGCCCTGCACAAGGCCTGCTGAACCTTTTGTTTCCCAAAGAGCACACTTGGTGCCTTTGCAAAGGATGTCCCCTCTGCCTGGGCTAGTTGTTCAGAGAACTCTTCCTTTAAGAACCAGCACAAATATTGTGACCCTAACCTCTAGGGAGCTTCATCAGTACTTTGTTCTTACCTTCAAATGGCCATGTCAGTCTCTCTTTGCAAATGAGGAGGTAGAAACTACACTCTAGTCAACTTTGTGCCTAACACAGCCAGGCGCTATGGATGTAATTCAAGAAACACAATTGGAGATGGCAATCTAAAGGTTACTGGGCCACTATAGGTATGAACTGAGGCCTCAACCTGCAGCTTCCCGCACTCAACTGACTTAAAGCATCAAAAAAAAAAAAAAAAAAAAAAAAAATTCAGAGGGTCAAAAGTAAACTACTGTAGCTGACGACTTATTTAAATAATTGTTTTAAAAACACCCCTAGAGGAAAACCTGATCTAGGCATTTCATAATGCTCTTTTGCAAAAGAAAAATCAAGGGCTGTGTCCCAATATATCTCCAACCATGTCTGCTGGGTTACAAAAGATAAATGGTAACAAGGAGTAAAATCCAGCCCCCTCCACCTTATTAATATATAAAAAGACTGAAGTAACATCTGTGCAAGGATCTATTTTTAGTGGACCCTACATACTAAAATCCTAGCCTTGATCTCTTAAACTATCAAGCCTAGCATAAATGTTTGATGATGAACAAGCCCATAAAAAGAAAATGCATAAAATGAATAGAAGGAGCCAATGCGTGCTCTGCCTTTTAATTACCGGTGGCTTCTGCTAAAATCCTCCTCCAGGCTGGGTTTGAGCAGAGAAACACGTCAATAATTTGGGTGGGGGTGGCTGGGTGTGGACACTGCAAACAAATACATCAAACTGTACAGTTATGTATGCTTTGGAAGCCAGATAGAAATGGAGGGAAGAGTAGAATCATACCCCCAAAGGGTGGTGAGGAGAGCAGCTTAAAAAGGAAAAATTAAGAGATAAATAAAAGCATTCAGGACACAAAAGATAATGTAGAACAGTCAGGTTTTATTACTTTTAAGTAATAAAGAGCCTTTTCCTTGCATTTTTTCTTTTGTCCCTTTTTTTCTTTTCTTTTTTTTTTTTACAACATACATTAAGTCGTGAATCAGATGTTAGGGGATGTGGAGATGGAAGGAAAATTGGTGACATCACAATATTTTTACAACTTTACAACAAATATAAATCTGAGTTTGTTGCATCTACCAGTGTCTAGCAAGGGTGGAAAGCAAAGGCACACTCGGGTTTATGGACCCTCCCCCCACACACAGTGGGGAAAAAAAAATGGGGAGAAATACTTAAATGCAGAAGACCAGCTCAATACATGTGGGTATTTTAGGGTTAACACCAGAAGTGATGGGTTGTGGGGGTCTAGGAAAGTGGATGTAAGTTTTGACACAGGTCTCCTTAACAGCTGAGGCAGTGATGCCTACGAACACGGGACAAGACAGCCGCTCACGTCAATGATGGGTGCCGCACTGCCAGTACTCTCAGGAGTCAAGCATGGGAAAGAAGGGGGCAGGGGGATACAGACCCATCGCCTTCCTAATTTCTGCATTTCTAGAGAAAATTCAAGGAAGAAAACAATATTTCAAGTTCTAGGAAATACTTCAGGGTTTCAGGAGACAGAGTTCACAGGATGTGAACATGGATTCCATTACAAAAGGCAAAAAAAAAAAAAAAGTAAAAACAACAACCACCACCTACCCCTAAACAACAGCAAAACTGTAATGGACTTTTGGAACAAAGGGCTCTCACCCACCCTCAGCTAAGTACTCAGGTCTGAAGGCAACCACACTGATTATGGAGGCTCCATTTTTTCACTATCCAACTCAAAACTGTCATTGTCAGTCTTTTTTTGAATTCTTTTTAAAGACAAAACTAAACCCAGAAGATCCAACTGGAAGTAAAAACAAAGAGACCACCAAATATACTGTTTTAAAAAACAACAACAACACTGCTCATGGTTTATAGTATGTGGACAGTTCCTTTGTTCATGATAGAGTAAACTAAAGTCCCTTTTGTGTGCTTGAGCAAATGAAAACCAAGAGGAGAAAAACACACACCACCTCCCATCCCCTAAAAACATAATAACAAAATAAAAAATAAAATAAAAAATCCTTTGCCCCAGTCAACGTTTTTGCAGCATCCTTTGTGGTCGGCCTTGTACTTGGAGTTACTCGTTAATCACAGCAGGGACCAGCCTGCCTGCATCTATTTCCATGTCATTTCTTTGTATGCACTGCACGTGTGTGTTGTGCACATGGCTTGAAGACTCCTCCCAGGTGTCTGCCCAACTGCGGACCGCCTGCTCTCTAGCCAGTGGACACAGCAGAAAAGAGGAATGGGACGTTAGTCCCTTTTCTGGTAGCAAATAAGGATATCACCGTATTGAAATAATCTAAGGGAAGCAGGGAGCTCTTGAGGATGAAAGGGGATTTGCCACACCCACAACACTGGGGTCCATGCTTCGCAGCACAGCCAAAGGGTGGTTCGAGTTGGCACAACTAGAAGGCAGTGTGAATTGGAGGGTGTGGTGCTGCCCAGCGTTCTCAGGCTGTCGCATGACAACTATCACCACTGCATTCTTCCATCTGCTTGACTCCAATCTTCCAGAGGGCTGGAAGGGGGGCGGAGGGTGGGGAAGGGAGGGTTAAATAAATATCTGCACTTATTTCAAAAGGAGGAACAGTTGATCATAAAGACAGTTTACAAGTGTACACAACTTAAGGTGTAAGGCACAAATTTACATGTGGAAAACAGGCTATTCACAGATGTAACCCCACAAAGAACCCGTGTGATCAAATCATTAATTTATGCAAGGTAGCAGCCAGCATATTAGTTCACACCATTTGTGGATTTTGTTTGCTGTCTCACATGCAAGGTGAAATGAGATGGCGTATTGCAAGCTGGTGCCTTCACAGAAAGTCAGAACCATGGACAAAACCATGTTGGCACCAATGGGATATGATGTGCCATTCTAAAAGCTTCTCTCCTGATTGCTTTAGAAATTAGGATCTGGAAGGACTTTAACATGAATTAGTTTTTTTGCATGTTTATAGGCCAGAGACCTGACCAGCAAATGAACTGATAGATTTAAATAAATATTCCCCGCTTAACTTTTTCCTTTAGCTACAGACCAGACAGTCCAAACACAAAGCTCAGAATTCCAGCTCCAACTTATTTACTCAGTGAATTTATTGTAAAAATAAAGAAACTCAATTATTCCAGTTAATGGATTTCACGTTAAATAGTTTAACTTTCAATGGGCTTTCTGAAGAGCTGTTCATAGGATGATATTTGGAAGAGTCCTTTCCTTAAGGAAAAAAAGGGTGAACAATAAATAAAGAGTTACTTGCGTTAACGGTCACGTTATTTCATTAAAAGAGAGGAGGAGCAGAAATCTATGACATAGTTGCCCAACATGGCATTTATCTGCTGTAACAGAAAGCTGTAACACTGGCGGGCATTTCACAGTATTTGCGCATAGTAAACTTCTGCCATTGTTAAAGTCTGAGTTAGAATTATCAATGAATTCTTTTTTTTTTTTTTGTCTTTTTAAATTTTCTTGATTTTAAAAAGTGTATTTGTGTTTTGCAGGTTGGAACGCAAACCCAGTGTGGCCACGTCCTGTGAAGTTATGGACAAAATATTTCAGTTTCTGTTCACCTCTGTGCGTGTGTGTGTATGTGTTGTGTGCATGTGTGTGTGGGGGGGGGGATGGGGTAGGTATGTGCTTTTGGCTCATGTTTGTGATGATAACTGAAGTCTTTCGTGGGTCCGACCTGTTGTAGGGTGTGGGGGAAAGTGAAGGAAGAGAATGAAGGTTGAGTCCCCGCTGTTGCAAACCTTCACCAAACCACGCGGCCCAATTTTCGTGAGTACCCCTGTGTCCCAGAGAGGAGGACCCAAGCGTCCTCGGCTCGTCCTCGGCTCTGCCGCAGGCCTTCTTGGTCTGGTGGGTACTCGAGGCAGTTGAGAACCTTGCTGAGCTGAGCGGGCACCTCGCCTTGCCTGCTGGTTCGACACCTGACCCCCTCCCCCTGGGATTATGTACACGCATCATTGGGCTTCATGGATGTGGAAAGGGGAGCAAAGGAAGGTTTGGGGGGTACGTCCGGCTTTAGCGATGGCGTACGCTTCAGCCCCGACCTTGTCAGTGAGTTGTATGCGTTGAGGCTGGGCTGCCTAGAAACAGTCACGGCCTGGCCAGATGGCTGGGAGCTGTGCACCTGGATGGAGTCCACCCTCTGCGGGGCGGGAGGCGGGTTGTCTCCCCTGCCAAAGCTCTGGTTTCTGGAGAGGTGAGAGGAATTGGAGGAGTTAGTATTGTTTCTTTTGAGAGTGGTGGTCTGGTGGCTTCTCGTGAGCGAGTTCGTGGGGTAGTTCCTCTTATAGTCAACCCCGTAGGAAGAGGAGTGGTGCATTTCCAGCCGCTTGCTTAGACCGGTCTGAGACAGGGAGGCTCCCGGGGGGCCCAGGGAGGCCTCCCGCTGTGGAACTTTGGGGGGCAGGCTGTCCAGGTTCTCCACAAGGTTCACCCCATGGTTGGGACTCTTGCTGCTGAGATGTTCCTTGATGGTCTTATACTCCAGTGTGGCGGCCTGGTCCTCCAGCGCCATCTGGGCCACCTCGCTCATTTTGGGCTGGTCCACGTACTCATGCTGGTAGCCCTGCTGCGTGATGGGCAGGACCACCACGCTGGGGATGTGGCTGGGGGAGGCCCGCAGGGGCAGGTCCGTGGGAATCACAGGGGAGCCCATGGGGGGCATGTCCTTTGTGCAGGCATTGATGAGGTTCTGGTTCCTCTCCCATTCGCGGCTGCCGCGGCTGGGCTTCCGCTTCTGCTGCAGCGTTGGGGTGGACTCTGGGGTGGGAAGGGCGGTCAGGTCCAGGTGGTGCTGGTCTGCTTTAATGAGCATCTTGGCCGTGTTGCCGGGAGTGGCGAGCTTGCCGTTGTGCATGAGTGGCGTGAGGATGGCCTCCGGCTTTGGGTCTTTGGATTGAGTGTCCCCAAAGAGGCCGCTGAGCTTGGTGACGCTGCTCATGGAGCCCCGGCGCGAGTGGGTGAGCTCCTTCTCCTTGCGCTGCACCACGGCCACGTCTTTGCGCCGGTGGTCACAGACGCAGTAGACGGTGATGCCCGAGAAGACGGCCCCCATGACGAAAGCCAGGATGACTGCAATGGCCAAGAGGGTGACGGGAACCAGCTGGTCGTGGCCTTTGAGGTAACTTTCCCGAATCACTCCTGCAATAGACATCGCATATGGCGTTAAGAAATGAAAGCACACCCCGAGGCTTGCTTTTGCTTGGCATTCACCTTGTTAATTAATAACAGTAATAAGTGACAATAGCACCTCTGCACAACTTGTCTTCCAAGCTCAGCTTGCCAAACATCAACTAATCCTCCCCAATCCCCTCGTGTGCAGTATGTAAATGGACTCCATTTGTAGCCTTCTTTGTTGTCTAAAAGAGTGCTGTTCAGGCCGGGCGCGGTGGCTCAGGCCTGTAATCCCAGCACTTTGGGAGGCTGAGGCGGGTGGATCACGAGCTCAGGAGTTCAAGACCAGCGTGGCCAAGATGGTGAAACCCCTGTCTCTACTAAAAATACAAAAAAAAAAAAAAAAAAAAAAAGCTTTAGTCGGGCGTGGTGGCAGGTGCTTGTAATCCTAGGTACTCCGGAGGCTGAGATAGAGAATTGTTTGAACCTGGGAGGTGGAGGTTGCAGTGAGGGGAGATCCGGGCCACTGCACTCCAGCCTGGGTGACAGAGTGAGACTCCATTTCAAAAAAAGAAAGAAAGAAAAGTGCTGTTCACTCTCTCCAGTACCTGCACTTTCTACTCTGCTTCACTCCGGGGAATATGGGAAGTTTTGGCTTTCAAAAGTTATCTTTCTTTCCCTCTTTATGGCTTTTTAATCTTCCCCTCCTAGAATTGGGATAACCAAGCTATCCTGAGTCTGGAGGAAGAGGCAACAATTTAATGCATGTTAAATAAACAAATCACACACTCTAGGCTTCCAGTTGGGATCTTTTCCGATGACCTCCTCGTGGCCACCGGAGCCTCTGTTGGGGGAAAAGCGTTTGCCTTTCAAGCAACTAGAGGAAAGAGAGTGTGTCGTTTTTATTTACACTGAGAGAATATAGCTAAAGTTCACAGACTACGAATGTTTGTGCTGATTTTGCATCACCTCTCAAAAACAAAAAAAAACAGCGCAAACTCAATTTCAGGTAAATATGCTGAATATTTGAATGAAGCTTTCTCACTGGAACTGAAAGGAGATTTAGAAATAAGACCATTTGGGGCCCTGTAGTGGGTTTGAGAAGTGTTAGGTCCCATTATTGCACC
The DNA here is from genome assembly GCF_006542625.1 of Nomascus leucogenys. Classification (NCBI taxonomy): domain Eukaryota; kingdom Metazoa; phylum Chordata; class Mammalia; order Primates; family Hylobatidae; genus Nomascus; species Nomascus leucogenys. The sequence goes on from NC_044382.1 coordinate 124,419,646, forward strand.
TAGAGTTTGCTGTCACAGTGAGATTTTTCAGCAGAGCTAATCTCTTCAATTTAATAAAAATTATGTGACTACACCCATCCATATTCTTACACTACATTAACCAGGATTCATTGTTTCTGAAGAAAGGTGCTTTCGCTATTCCTGCTTAATCAGCCACCCAGCTGAGCGACTCTAATCAAATGCAAACACAGAAGCTTTTATTTTTTAATGCCAAGTGAGAATACCCATCACAATTGTCAGATCTTAAGTGCTTGATGCAGTCGCTAAAAAATAAAATCTCAAATACCTCAATTCCTGCCTCTGGAGAGTGAAAGAACACGAATACATTAGAGGCACTGCATGGGCTGAGGAAATGTAAACATTGTTCCTATTATGGAAATGATAGCAAGACAGAAAATGTACCTTCTCTGGTCTCGGGAGACACATTTTTCATCTACTAAATCAACTCTTTCTGGAATATGTTTAATGTATTTTAATGGCAGGTATCAGTGGCACAGAATTAGAATGAAAGGAAATAAAAATCTCTACCCCTTCCCAAACCCACAACACCCAACCTTAAACTTCTACTGAAATGTTGTCTTTGTCATAGCTGAGACCTTGAAGCTTTGTCATGGGGGTTTTTCTGCTAAAATATTTTGATTTCTGAAGTGATGGTTTTAAAACCCAGAAACCTTAGCCTGAAAAGTACATTCTCTTTTTCTTTCCTTCCTAAGGGTCCTCCTCCCTTCAATTGTGACATCACAGTTGGTTGCTGTGGAAATGATTGTCCTGTGACAAACGATTGTGACTTAAGTAGAAGCAGCAAATATCTCTTAAGAGATAAAGATTCTGTGATCCAACAAATACCCTCGGTAATAAAAGGCAGTCAAGGCAATTCACCATAAGGAAAGAGTGTGCAAGACGGTAAGATATCAAATAATTTCCAAATGTGATGCTTTTCAAATATTTCCAGATTTATCTCCATCAGCTTTTAAGGGGTAGAAACTGAAGCAAAAAACAGCCGGAAATTTGGCTATAACTCACACCTTTTTTGTGTGAAGCTCCCCAAACAGTGGGGTGTCCTGCATTCAAATATATTTTAATACCTATTCCCCAAGGAAATGTGCTAATGAAAATTTTCTTCCTTAAATTTGCATTTCCTTATTATGCTAAAATAGCTACTGATTTTTCTTCAATTTTGATTATGTATGGGGTTCTACCGAACACCATTTTTAACCCCCTACATATAATTGCACAAAAATGTACACCTGTGGATAAAATGGGTTTTAATTTCTCTCATTGACTTGGTGATTTCAGTGGGGGTTTAACAAAGGCTAGACCCCAGTAATGGGGTGGAGGTGTGTTAGGTATTTTTTTCATGGCAATGAGTATTTCATGAAACCCTTCCAGGCTGCCAAATTTAGGGGGACTAGATATTCCCAATAAATGTGTATTATAATAGGAAGCTATTTACAATTGACTTTGGCATTCTACAATTTAAATTGCCCTCTCAGTTTAAAAGGAACGTGGAAAGAGTAAAGCTAGAGCAATTCATTGGTTTCACTGTGAAAATTGCAAATTTTTCACATGTATCCACTGCTTCTTAGCCTTACTTTTAGCTCCCAAATATCATTCTTCTTTCATGTCTGAAAGTCCTTGGCTATTTTGGACTCATGAAAGCTACTTATTCTTTCACTGGGAAGAGCTCTTTTTTAGTGGATGATATTTGAGTTCAGGTTTTTGGTTGTTAACAAGTTAACTAGGATCTGACCTTTCAGGAAAATGGTATCTCAGACAGATTTTTTCCCCCCGTCTCATTTTGTTATATAAAGAGTGGCCTTAAAAACATTTTTGCATCTCTTCATCTATCCATGGGGAGGCAGAGGGCTTTCCTCATCTGCTTGTGTAAATTCAGAAACATCCAAAGATGGAAGCAGATCAGAGAGTAAGTTGAAAGTGCAGTTGAAGATAAGGTAAACGTTATTTTTGGAAATGCCTTTAAAACTTAAAGCTTTCTGCTTATATCATGAAAAAGGCCAAAGAAGCATTCACAGAAATAATCAAGTCAACTTTGTGGCATAGCCATTGTGAAGGCTTGGAAACAGCAGACTTGTCAGTGGTGGTGACAAAAGCAGCTAGAGAAGATCTCAGTGGGCTTGGAATTGCAGGCTCCCACTTACTGGCTAGGTGACCTTTTGGCAAGTGACTTAACTTCTCTGGGCCTCAGTTTTTTTATCTGTAGCATGAGGTGAACACACCTAATCTTACTGCCTTACTGGGTTGTTACAAGAATCAAAGGAAATAAAAAATAGGAAAGAGCTTAAATGCTGTAGTTTGCTGGACAGATCTAAAGCTCAAAAGAAGCCACAAAGGAGAAGTGGTGGGTTAGTGGCTCACAGAGGGCTTCCAAGTGATAGTCGCAGCTGCTCCACTGGATTCCATTTGCTATTGGTCTCCCACAGGAGAGGAGTAGACATGTGCTTCTAGGTCCAAACTTCGTGCCTTCTAAATGTAGTCAAAAAGGTGATATGAGATTTCGAAGCAGTATAAGGGAACACATACTGTTTCAGGATTCCTATAGTTACTGAATTTTGAAATAAGTGGAAAATGTTGGCAATTATAGTTGGATTCTCAGTGGAGTACAAATCCTGGGCAAGTACCACATTTTTTCTGCATTTATAACCCTTGCCATTCACAGAGCTCTTAGTTGGGCAACTCAATAAATGATGTCTGAATAAATGGGTTTTGAATACATTGTAGAGCTATTTTTAAATGAACTTCTAAACTTGGGAGGTCATCTTTAGTGTGACTATCACCCTTGCTTTTGAAGTCATGGAAATAAATTCTATCTCCAATCATATAAAAGAATTTTAATCGTAGCATCTATCAGACAAATAAAAATAAATCTATAATGGTGCTCAGTATTTGCTCAAAACAATAAGAAGGGAAACTATTTCAAAAATGAAATTAGTTCTGGGAAAAATCCAAAAGAGTCGATGACGATAAATGGGTTATTTGCAACAACAGAGTACCCCAGTGGAACTGAATAATTAGAAAAATAATGCATCTCTGCAAAGGGCAAAGGGCAACAGGCTGGAGCTGAGTATCCCTTGCTTCAGATGCTGCCTGGAAGCCCTGGGCAAGTGAAGGGCCCTTGGAGGGTGGTATACTCCCCTCCCCAGGTATCTTCCCACTGCAGAGAGAACAATCAGGGGTGGCTTCTCTACCCTAGGGTCTTGAAATTCCTTCCTCTGCCAACCCCTGCATCCTCTTCTGCTCTCACCAACTGAAAATGGGGCATTAGTAATGAAAACAGTATTTGAAAAATCTTTTGCATTGATTCATTAACCACCAGCTATTTCTCACCAGTCATAAGGTGCTAAATGGTTATTCTTTCTACCTTCCTATTGCAGGAAGCAAGGCACACCCTGGCTTAGAGATTTCTCTGAAATCATGTCTTAAATTGGCAGAACTAAGAAAGAATAGAATCTCTACTGTTTTTGTTTTTTTTTTTTTTTCTGAGGTGAGAGTTTTCAGATGCTGGAGGGAGACCTCAGAGAGGCAATTTGAAGTTCTTTAGAGTCCAAAGCAATGAAAAGATTATGAAGGACCCTGCCCCCAGACCCTGCAACATGTGATTCAAAATAAGAACAATTGTAAACTGAAAACTAAGAGGAAGCCCAATACAATTCTGACTTTTCCTATGATGACCATGTTAATAAATTTTGAAATATCAAACACTACATTCCTTATTTTAAAAAATGTTTTCTAGTAGTCCTGCTCATGGATACTATTCTGTGCAAAGGGAACCTAGCACCAGGCTCTGAGACAATTTGCTTTAGAAATGATGTTTTCCCCTAACTTAGGGTTGGGTTGTGTCTTTATTATCACTCTCCTAGTATAACAAGGTTTTGGCTCCAAGCATCTTTGTGGCTGCCTTCAGTAAACATTTACCAAGCACTGCACTAGGTGTCGGGGAAGGACAATGATGAATGAGGCATAAATCAGCAGGGAAGAAGGCAAGTGCTTGCACACAACTCCGTCCAAAGTGTGGCTATGTCATGATACATCACTTCTGCTTCAACAGTGGGCAAAAGCTTTACATTGGAGATGGCATTTGAGCTAAGCCTTAAAGATGCACAGGATCTTAGCTGGAGTGGAGAGAGCAACAAGAACTGAGGCTTGGAGGGAAGGAAAGGGAAGGCCGTAGTAATAGTAAATGGTCTAATTCCCTTCTAGTCTGTTAGGCTGTAGGCATGAGCCACCCTTCCATACTCAAGCTTGCTTCATGGCTGTCATACAGGCTGTTCCCTCTGCCTGGAATATCCCTACTTATTTTCCTACTCATCAGACCCTATCTTTAGGGCTCAGCATAAATGAGGAAGCCTTCTCTGACTCCTTAGCCCAGGTAAGTTCTTCCTTCTACAAGTGTCCCCAGACTCTGCATTCCCTTTATTCTACAATCATCACTAGTATGATGCTTGTTTTTCTCACCTAGACTGCTAAAACTCACCACTGAATCTTCAGGCAGAAAGGTGCTCAGTAAATATCTTTTAAATAAATAGTAAAGGAATGCATACAGGAATGAGCACTTGTAGAGAAAATACAAGAGCAAGAGCTAGAAACACCATTTGGAAGGCTGTGGACAGCCCTGAATGATTAAAAAAGAGGTTTTGACGATCTGCCACTCATAGAAGGAAAGTTCTTGGTTAATTTATCTGCAATTTCTCTTGCCTGAGAAAGCTAACTTTCAGCTTGCTCTGTTCCACATTGAATTCATTATCGCAAAACTCTTGGCTTCAAAGAGTCAGTATCATTGCATCAAAAGCACAGCTAGTCTACCTGCATTTATTATTACTATATTTAAAATTAAAACTCTCAATCTTAAAGTATACTTATTCCTTGCACCTTACACAAATAGCTGGGAGATGTTATCTGTCCTATCAAAATGTGAAGCAAAACAGACAAGCAAAAATACGTAAAATCAATCACACCTATTAAATTAAATACAAAGGAAGAGCTCTACTCACCGCCACCCCAATTACCACCCTAAGTGTGTTAAGACCCAGGCAGCCAGTAACCTAACTCGAAATGGTTAAGTGTGCACTTTCCCCTCTCACCCCCTTTCACTGGACTGCCCATTTCTGAGCTGCTGTGATATGATGGATGTGTCTGTCTCCATAGTGAAGTGATTAATAGGCAACTGTGTAAAGTGGACCCGGTGACCACAAAGACAACAAAGCCTCTCTGTGTCCTTTAGAGAAATATGCAAAGGCAAAAAGGAGATGGACATTTCCTCCATCACTGAGCCAGAGAGGGTTTGTGTTGGGTCTGAGAGCTAAGAAAGATGGCATAACACCAAGAAAAGCCCCAGAGTAGGATCCCCTAAAAATAGATTCTTGATTCTGCTTTATAGTAAGACAAGCCTACAATTTCCTTGAAATCCTCATAACAACTTAAGTGAATGGAATCTAACAGCACAATTTTTCTTGTTTGCAAATCTTACTGCAACAAAATTCCAGGCTCACGGTCCTGCAAGACAGTATAAATGAATGAACTAATCACTAGCCAAGCATCGCCCCACTAACCACACAGGGTCCGCTGTAATCCCTGTTAAGAAGAGAAGAAAACAAACAAGGGAAAAACTCTAACTGGAGACAATTTATTCTCAAAGCCACACCCCAGCCAATCGAGATGACCACACTGAAAGTGAAATGGGAACTCTCTGTGGTTATCTGGGCAGGAAGCAGCCTTCTTCTTGTCTTACGGCATAATGTGAACCAGATGGCTTAGGAATAAACTGACATGCCAGCAGCCATGGAAATGGGCTTGGATTTTATAACTTAAAGTTTCCTTTTCCTTTAATTTAAGTGTGTGTGTGTGTGTGTGTGTGTGTGTGTGTGTGTGTGTGTGTTTTTCCTGGCAGGCTACAGATTAGGTGCCAGGAGGGGCCATGGTCTTCAAGATATATAAAGTTAATGACTGACCCTGCCAAAGTGGAGGTAGCTTCCTGGCCTGGCTGTTTAATATCCTGAATTCAGAAGCTATTTTAAAACTCACATATTGAAATAATGCTTGGAGTGGTTGACTGTAGATGAACCCACTTCCACTTCCATCACCTTTAAAAGTGATGCATTTTTGGTTGGGATGTCATCACAGGAATAGAAGGGAGAATGAGCCTGGAATCCATTCGATTTCATATTTTCAGAGAAGAAACAGCTTCATTTTTCCCCGTGTGCTGGGAACGCTCAGTTCACTCCACTGCTCTACTGCTTTAGAAATGGCATTGCCAGTGGGAGTGCTACAGCCAGAGCACGGACTGATGTCTAGACTGAGAGTCATGATAAGATAATTTTTAAAAGCCATGCCCTGGAATGTTGGTTTGTGGTTTCATGTGTTAGAACTGTTACTGTCCCTGTAAAGGTAATGATTCTTTTACATTGGCAAAGTTTTAGCAGTGTCTGCAAGGCGTATTTTCTTGCTTTTTGAAGTTTTCTTTCATCAGCTTTCTTAAATAAGACTAGAAATACAACATCTAAGTGATTTCTAAAACCAGACAAAGCATTTCTATTTTCCAACTTCCTGGTCCCATCTTCTTCCTTTACTCTCTCACAAGGCATCAAAGCCACAAAATGGAGAAGTGGACCTCCTTAAAAAAATTGTGAAATTTGGGCGAGTCTTTGCTTGGATTATTTGATTACTTGCTTTGATTTTTCTCTATAAAGCAAAGATAAAACAGATATGAAGAAACAGGTCTGTTTCAATACTGCTAAATCTTCCAACTTGAATTTTCTAGAAATGTAGTTCTTGAGATCTGGGTTAAAGATGAGACCGGGTGTTACTGGTTAAGAACATAAAGTTTGAGCTCATAAAGACCTGGGTTTGCATGTTGGCTCTACAAATAGCTAACTGTGTGACTTTGGGCATGTCACTCAGTCTCCAGGCCCCAGTAGTGTTGGCTATAAGATGAGCATTGTTGGAAGGATTAAATAGGTTGAATAAATGAACACAAAGCAGTTGGCATTGTGCAGAAAACGTGTTAATGCTCAATTAATAATGTAAGGACAGTGTTTCTAGAATGTTTGACTAGAAGTTGCCTGTCTTGTACAGGGTCCAAGATTAGACTATTTTAAGGCAACACTTTGGTAAGGTTCAACTGTGTTAGCCAAGAGTGGAAAAATAAGGATTTAAAACTACAACAAAACCTTGACTAGTGAACTTAAATAAGACAGCCCATCAGCACTGTGGAAAATGTCCTGAATCAGTGCCACTCAGCATTAACATCACCTGGAACTAGTTAGAGACAGAAATCCTCAAGTCCTGCCCAAAGTTTCAGCATCAGAATCTCTAGGTTAGGCCGAGAAACCAGGACTCCAGATGATTCTTAAGTTCCCTAAAGCTTGAGACATGCTGTCCTGAAATAACATAAATAATATTCCAGAAAACACATCTAAGTGTTTAGCTTTAAAGTCCAACCTCAGATACCATTAGGCAGTGTATAGGCAGACTTTCAAAATGATCTGTAAAATAAATAATAAATAAATGCACTAAGTATTCCTTGGTGTTCAAAGTATGTTCTACGTCTTTAATAGGTCTCATTGGATAATTTGTTTACTGTGGTTATCATGCTCTGATAAAGAATAGAAATCAACCTTGTTTTATTGGGAAGACAATCAAATTCCTAACACTTTCCCTTGGTATCTGTCAAAAGCATGGCATATAGCTCAAAATACTGTGCTGCTACTCCTGCAAAAGAATCAACCCAATTTGCTTGCACCAAAACTGCTGAAAAATGCTTGTGGTCTCTATTTGCTCTGGTATGAAGACTTGGAGGAGAATTTCTAAAAATCCTCATCTCTGTAACTGTGGCCATCAGATAGTGGTTGGTACCACAGAGCTCACCTATGTCCTAGATTGGGTCAGCCCAGGCATAACTGGTTCTCAAGTGCAGAAGCAGCAGAATGCTTGATGGAGCCCACCATTGGATATAGTGGCCTCCTTTAAAGGCCTGCATCTAATATCATCTCAAAACCCACTCCTTCAACTCCACTTACAGCTACTAAGCAATGTTTGAGAATGGTTTAGGGGATGCCAAAATCTTTACCTTCATTTCTGCATGACTAGACAAGAGAAAAGAAACTCATGAAAGTTCTTCTCCTTTATATTCCGGGGGTGAAAAGAGGGACTTGAGTTCATGTGTCATTTTCCAAAGTAAGGTCCTGCTTTATAATAATAAAAGATGCCTAGCACAACAGTTCACTCAACAGAGCTCCATGCTTACTGATCTGCTGAGTTGAACTAAATCTGCAAATCCATAGAATTACATAAGACATTTTAAGTTACATTAAATTTCTGCTGTGTGCTTTTAAATCATGGAGTGCAAGACCCATCAGCACTTAGGGTATATTTATTACCTTAAGAAATGTCAGATGATTGTGTCCAGTGCTATCTATTATTTATGAATAACAAGAGACTGTAGGACTGGAAATGACATGCTTTAATATGTCCAAAAGGTTAGGCATAATGCATTTCGCTGCCCTATAAATTTCTCGACACCATTTTCCTTTCTAATAAAGCATTGTCAGTGGTTGACTATACCGAACTTCCATTATTTCTATACTGTTCATAATGACTGCCTCTGATTTCAGTAAAAAAAAGTAATTGCAGACATCTGTTTGAAAAGGAATGCATCCTTTTAAAAAATATGAAATTTAAAAATAATTGGAGTGGAAAAAATTTTATTACCCCATTAAAAATGAATCTCTTTACAAAGATAGTTGTCAGGCTGTAGACTTACAAGAGCTTAAGAAATATTAATTAAGGGTGACAAACCTTCACATTGCCTGTAATTGGCTTTCTGACACCAATTAAGATCCCATCTACTGTGTATCCAGTATATTTTAGTATATCCACTACATTTCAGTAGTTTACTTCAGGGCGTTTCCACAATTTAAAGTGCTAAGAGATTTACATATGATGAGGTTCACGTGGCTCCTTTCAGTCCCTAGAGCAGCCCATACACTTTGCAAGAGTTTATCTATTACTTGCATAACCTATATCTCTCTGGAACCAACAAATGAACACAACTTTTTCATCCTCTGTCTTTCCAGAATAATGGCATGCGTGATGTAGTTAGTTTGAGCAAGCCCTACATAGTTTGAGGCCATTCTCATGTACAATGTCAAGAAAAGAGGAGCTATTCTCAGGAAATTACCTGATTTCCACTGCTTTGCCCTCTGTGGACTAGTTTGTCTACGGAGCAGTGAAGTTTGCAAAGTAAAACTTCTAACAAGCCTTTTAAAAAAAACTTGGTGAAACTAGGCTATCAGAAAGAAAGGTCCGAGACAAAGCCAATATTATTTTCCCACTTTTCCACATAATGCAAACTACAAATTGATTCTTCACAATTTTATTGTTAGGACAAAACAAAATCTAGATGAACACAGTGCCGCTGAACCAATTAAAGAGCAAATTTTTAACTACTCCAGATGTTCTGTTAATAAGATCACATTTAACCTAGTCCCCATAGTCCTTGAAAGTTCCATTAAGCTGTCAGAAAACTTTGTCATTGTGTGTGTTTTTGTAGAAAAGATGGGAGAGAATGGAAAAAGAGACCAAGGGAAAAGGGTGGGGGTAAAGTGTCATGTCAAGTAGATGCAGCTTGAAAAAGTGGCTAGAGATTAAAGGTGAGAAGCACCTCTAGAAGGTGAATTGATTTTTTTAATACCCTAAGGTTTAAGTTGGCGTTTTAAAAGCAAAAGTTCAAGCCTCCATAATCATGATTTAAGTCCTTCATCTTTTGAGAAAATGAATGTTAGGTTAAAAAATAAAAGGTTAGTGGTATCCCTAGAAAAGAAAATTCAAACACTGGTGTGCAAATTCAGGCAGGCAGAGAGATGAAACAGCTTTCTACATGGCTGACATTTAACTTTTTTTTTTTCCTTCTACCCTTTACACAATAATCTCATCAAGACCTTAGATAAATTCAGCAAGTTGTCAAAAGGATACAAAATTAATTATATCAAATCTACATCTATGCCCACACTACTGAAAGAACAATTACAGCCTCCCACTTGGGCTTCTCGGCTCTGGACCCTCTCCCCCTGCACACGTTCAAACATGGAAACCCACATCATCCATTTGAGAGCCCAGCACCTGACTTGCTCACAATATCATTTTCCTCAGTCCCTCAAAGAAAAGACGGAGACTATATATAGATTCCTTTTCTCATAGGTGACCAAGAAATATTAATATAGTAAAAATAAACAGTGGCATCCTAGATTATATTATTAATTAAGCCGTGCTCAGCTGAACCCCACTGTTTTAACTAAAGAGAGGAAGCAGCCCAACTTAGGAGTTCAGCTTGCCTGGGGTTTTACCTAGGATAGAGCTAGATAGGCAAGAAGCATCTACCAGGAAAATGCCAGCAATGTGTAGTAACAGACACTTTAGATCCAAAATTGATGCAAAATTCCATTTCCCAAACTTATTGTGTACATGTAATTAATAACCTAATATGATTAAATGAACAATTTATTATATATATATCACCTGTCAATCTTGCTATCTTTGTCTTTCCCCACTTCTACCCTCCTGTGGTACTTTTCTTCCCAACGTCTACCTTCCTATCCTCCACTGCCTGTTGCTAAAGCCAAAACTCCTTGGCTATACTCCAGGCTATGATTTCAATCTCATTTCCCATTCTAGTCCTCCATACACTTTAGTCACCACACACTCCTTGCCTCTTTATTATTATACTCTGTAATTTCACAGCGTGGTGTCTTGGTCATGGACTTTATTCAGCTTGGAATGCCCTTCTTCCTGTGAAATCTAACTTTTCCTTCAAGGCTTTGCAAGGTCTTTCCTGTGTCCCCCACTTGGAATTAGTTGTGCCACCCCTTAGACTCCCTTAGTACTCTCCCTCCCCCTCTTTCCTTGACTTCCCTTACTGTTAGACTTCACTCTGCCCCAGCATTTAGATCACCTTTGGGTATCCCTAACTAAACTGTAAGCTATCTGAATGCCAGGTTTATGTGAAATTCACATTAGTATCTTCTGTAACACTCAGCATAAGGTTTACATATAGCACATGTTTGTTCAATTTCTGTTGAATGCAGGAAAAAAGAAACAAAGGAAAGGTTGCTGCCTTGCCTTTCTTTGAGATGAGATTGTCACCATTATTAAACTATTATTTTTTAGTGCTTTCGGAATTCCAGTTCTTCCCCTCCAAAGCCATGAAAATGGTAAATGAAAAAAAAAAAAAAAAGGAGGGCAGCCATATACTTTAGGAAGGAAAAAGGAATACATATGGTTAACATAACAGTTGTTGAAATTTTGAGGTTAAGTAAAACATAAAAGAACCAATAGTTTTAACCATGCTCCTCTGTAAGAACAATTTGATTTCTGAGCCTTGAAAGTGGCATTTGAAAGCCTGTTTTCAATAATAATCTTTAAATTACTCTTTATCACATTTCAAACACATATATAATATTTCATAGACATTCTCTGAACTTAAGTATGCTAAGAATATTTTTCGTGGAATAAGATTTTTTTTAAACATATCAGGATATGGATTATTCTAGATTTCTAAGAGTTAAAGGCCAAATGTAATATATAATTTAGATCTTCTATATTCACTGAGTAAGTAATCAGTAACATCTTCTATAGAATTGTCAGGTAGCAAAAAGTTTAAGTACTCTCAGTTATTTCGGATAAACAAAAATGTTTTAGTTAAAAGTATGTCCTATGCAACATTTGGGGTGTATTTACACTAACAATTATTTAGTTTTGTTTCAATATTAAAAATATTATTCAGGTGTATCTGCAATTCAAATAAACTGAGCATCCTGTATTTTGCGTAGCAACCCTACTCTTCTTCTCCCAAACAGTGTGCTTTAAATGACTCCCACAAATATTCTTTAAACCCACCCAAACTTTCAGAGATTAAAATTGTTAATCTTTTTTTTTTTTTTTTTTTTTTTTTTTTTTTGAGACAAAGTCTCCCTCTGTCACCCAGGCTGGAATGCAGTGGCCGATCTCGGCTGACTGCAACCTCCACCTCCCTGGTTCAGTAATTCCCCTGCCTCAGCTTCCCAAGTAGCTGAGAGTACAGGCAGTGTAGAGTAATAAAAATGATGCTAAATCTTTACTCTCTAAAAATTAAACTGTTTAATCTCTAAAAGTTTAGAGTAATAAAAATGATGATAAATCTTCATGGGGCATGTATAGCACAATTTATAAATAAAAAAATACTGATGAACTAAATATTAAGAATTGTATTTTTCATAGTCAGCAACAGTACTAGCTTATGTACCAAATTTATTATGAACTTTGAAGGATACCTTTCCTGTAACCTTCAAAATCAGAAATAAGTGATCTCTAATTCAAAAGAGTTTTTGGAACCGTCACAATCAATTCACTATCTCTTCGCGTTCCTTGCCTCTGACCATGCACGTTCTGCCTGACTCAGTTAATTTTCCATTGTTGAGTGGAAGTGAAAACCCTTACCCTCCCATTATTAGTACTCCCCAAGACAGAAGCCCTTTTTCTGAAGTCTCCTTGAAACTGCCTTGCTCTACTCTCACATTTAAAAATGACTGCAATAGGATCCTTTTTACTAATAAAAGGAATGCAAATTAGTATGAGTTTTTTTTTTCTTGAAATAAAGCTTAGGCTTAAAAAAAAAAATAAAAGCCTGAGTTTGCCAACACTCCCACAAAAATTTAAATATGAGCCCTTTACCAAACATCCATCACTTTCGTCGTCTTCCTTGTCAAGTGATGTGTTATTGCTACAATATTGGTACTGAGGGAAAGAACTGAAGGAAAGGAGCTGAAAAACTCTTTCACAGTTCTGTGTCCTTGATGTGTTCAGCCAAATTGTCTTTACTTGTCTAATACTTTTTTTTAAAGTCTGTGGTGTGTGGTTTTGGCATTTCGCAAAGAGAATGTTGGTCATAAAGGCCTTTTGGTGTGCTTTTGTGTCTACCTGTGCTCCATCTGTCTGGTGTTTGATATTTCTTGGACAGGAACTATGTCTATCTCTAATATAGCCTCTTACTCCTTATTGGCATCCAAATTGCACCACAGAGCCAGTGATAAATTCTGCTTGAGACACCTCAGAAAATGTTTTTGTTACAGTAATATTACTGAAGAAATGGCAGAGAAAATTCAGCCCAAGTTTAAGAGTCAGGAAAAGAGGAGAGGCCTATTTTTCTTCCTTTATTACTGTCATCAGGAATAATTTTCTCTGTCCATAAAATCACTTACATATGACTTGATAGGAGCCAAAAAATTACCTTCTGTGTTGGGAGAACCAGGGTGCTTTAAAATCCCAAATCCATTAGATTTTAAGCATTGGAGAGTGTTAAAATGTAAGAGTAACCAGGGGGTAGGATCTATTATTAACTGTACTCACCTAAAATGAGATTTCTCAGTCCGTTAATAAAGACAGCTGACACTGAAGGCTTGGAACTTAGAATAGGTAAAGTTTGAATGGGAGAAAAGGCGAAGGGTCGAGGGTAGGCTATTGCCAGGCCGGGCAACACTGTGTAGCACAAGAGTCCTTATGGATATCAGCAAAATAGATGAAAAGTGGAAAGGCTAAACATCAACTTTCCCTAGGCCACAATTTGAGTAATAACTAGCGGCAGACCACACTAGGGTGCTTGCTGCTGGTGTGGAGAAAAAACTTGCCAGATGCTTAACAAGCCTAGAGTGGCTAATTTCTTGTTAGTCTAAATCCATGTTACTTTAAATTCCTATTTCACAAAACTTTCCACCCCCAAACCCAAAGCTCAGTAGGTAGCAAAGAAATCAGAAGGGCACTGGATTATATAATTACAACACTTGGAGTGACGCATGTATTCGCTTGGTTTTGCAAGCCCAGCCAGGAGAGGGTATAGTGGTCATCAAATCTCATTCTTCCAAATGTCAGAACTTTGTTTAATCTTCACTGGACTCCTTCAATTGCTACAGTACTTAGTCACCTAAACTTTGGTCATTCAACTACCAATACTACAATTTTAGTCATAACAATGAATCTCACCTACCATATTATTTACTTAGTATTTTTATATCCTTCATAACTCCTGCATTATTTACTTAATATTCTATTTAAATTACCTTTAAAATGTATTTCAAAGGGAAACTTGATATCATTATCACAAATTTAAAAAAAGTGTCACTTTTCAAAGATAAAATGTAACCAGAAAAATAAAAATTAACTTAAAGCAAAACAATGTTAATTCCAGCTAGGTCCAGCTGGAAGACAAAGCCCCAGTGTAAACCCTATTTTCTGTTTGTCAAAAAGAGATAGTAGCAAGTTGAGGGAGTTGTTAATGAGAAAACACCAAACTGAGACTTTTCCTTTCACGTAATCAAGAAGATAATGCAGAAGACTGAAAGAGCAATGAAAAGGGCATAAATTTCCACCACATGACTCAATACTCTTGAAGGCCACCACGTCCCTGCCACCTAAATCATCCCGTGTAAGGTGCTGCTCATCTCCCTCGGAGGCAATGCTGCTGTAGGCTACTGCACATTTAAAGAACAAATAATTAACTATAAAGAGAATTATTGATAACCTCTGTGATTTATAAAATTCCATTTAGGATTGTGACATGTGGACAATACTATTCATCTTTATAGATCTTATGAATCTTACCGGAATATTATTTCCCAAACTAAAAACTGCTTATACAAATAGCTTGTACATTGATTAAAATACATTCAACATTTGCTATCCATTTTAGCTTATTCACTTAATCTCTAATTTAAATTCTGTTTCTGTAATATATCTTATTCTTGTCTTTAATGTGCATGTTTTCTGGACTAAATGTAATAATGTGATAATATCTCACTTTAAAGATTTCCCAAAAGATAGAAGCATACTACAACTCTGGAATTTCTGATTAAATGGGAACTGCTCTATATTTATTATTTTGTCTGTTTTCTGAGAGCTCACAAGAATTCTTTATTATAAAATAAAGTATGAAATAGGGGATTTTTATTCTATTCAGGATATATTCTTGTGTCCTCATAGCAGTGGTCAGCATTTACATTTTATATGTATGCAACACAGCTCTCTTGGCTGCTCTGGATGTGGCTAATTTCCTTACATACCTCATAGACTTCTTGGAAATCAGCTTTAAAGTATTGTTACTTTTGGTAAGGAATAAGAGGCACAAGAGTGGTTATTTGTTCTCAGTATTGTTTAACCTAAAAAAGAAAGCTCTTATTTCTTTTGCTGTGGGAAGCGATGGTGGAGAATAAGCCAGATCTAAAAATAAACTGGATTTTCTTTCTTATTTATGTGTGATTAGAGCCCCTTTGTAACTACCCATTACGACCTCAATAGTTATAGGAGGAATAAATAATATGTATTTTTTAATGTGGCAAAACCAAGAAAGAAGTAGTCAGGGCTGCATCTCATTTATCAACTTGGTGATTAAAGGGCTCGCTCTAGAGGCTCCAGACATCTAGGGAACCAGAGATAAAACAGAGCAGTTGGCTGTGTTTTTACTAATGAATCCAGGGCTTGAAAGATATCAGGCAATTTTAAAGAAAAGCAGCAAGGACAAGAGACATTAGACAAGGCCAGTAGGGTAATGAAGGGCAAGGCCAGTTACTGAGAGAGAAAATTACTTCATTTTCTATGATAATGCTTCCACGTGCTGTGCAGGTCTCTTCTCACGCTTTGTTAGTATGACTGTATATACATACAGCATCAGAATGCTACAAACGGTGTAGAAGGAAAGAGCCTTGGAACATTCCACAGAGGGGCAGAGGGTTTGGGTCTGTTATTTTGAAAGGGGGAGGCTAAGAACAATGGTAGCAGAAGGGGGTTAGGCTGCAAGGTGAGGAAGGGTGTTTCGACAGAATGTGAGGGACGCACAGGATTAAATCAAGACGAAAGACATAGCAAGGAAAAGAAAGAAAAACGCAGCAAACATACTCTGGAAATGGAGAATTGTTTGGAGGATGAAGTGGACAAAGAATGGGACCAGCTCACTGGCAGTCAGCATATCTGCAGAGTAGAGCCATGGGCATGTCTTGCTCACTGGCCTTTTTACCAGTGGCCAAAATAAAATGGGCAATGGACACTTGACTCCTCAGCGAGCTGGTCAGCGGGCACATTGTCTGCTTAGTGAGGAAATGTGATGGATTTTAGAAACAATTCCAGAGTATATTTAGCCCCTAAAGCTGGGGCACACAAATGTCACATTCTCATGAGACAATCGACCCAGTAGACAGAGCACTCATCACAGGCCCTTAGAAAACCCATGAAACTCTTGCATCCCGGGAGATGCTGCATACACGGATGTGACATCATTAAGGCACCGACATCAGGGAATGAAAAGAAGCGAAGGCATCACAGATTGGTTCAAGTAAAGGGACTCCATGATGAGCCAGAAAAGGAACAAGACTTTTCCAATGGAGTAACGCCATCACTAAGTCATACCACACAGTGCTCGGCAAAACGAAACAGAAGTTGAAAATAAATCGTGAACATTAAACAAAAAACAATTTGGAGCAAAATGGAAATTAAAATCATAAAAACTATGATAAAAGGAACGTTAAGCTACATCTTTTCTTTAAAATTTCTGCACAACAACTCATTGGCATTGCCCCATCAAACATACAACCAATCATAAAAAACAAACTCAAATTTGACAGGGCAAGGCAAGGAGCTACTAGCACAAGAACAGTGATCATGTTAAACACCCATGCAATCACCTCTGCCACCATTGTTTGACAATATGTAGACTGCTTCCAGCTTTGTCAATATAATAAGACCCAAGAGAATGAACAATGCCGAATTTTAAAATGATCTGTCAAAGTGTTAATTGGACTCTTTGAGAACCTCCATTCCTTGGAGGGAGTTAACGATTAGAGAAAATTCACACTACCCCTCTCAGTGAAGTGAAAAGAAAATTACTGCAACCAACAGCTAGATATGTAGTTGGCATATTTAATGCTTTATTGGAAAGGCTGTTTGATTTATTTTGTTTCAGAAAAATCGCAGTGGGAAAAAACAAAGTGGTTTCTACTAAGCTTTTTCTTCTTGAGAATACAGTCAGGACTAGCACATCTGAGGTCAGGAGCCACACATAACAAATAATGGCACACGCTAAGGCTTGTAATCTGTCGGGACAGTTTCTCTTCTACCTGGAGCTTTCTCGGGATGGAAAGAGCAGGGAATCCCTGAAACTGAAAGAAGGTGATGAGACAAAACCAGCTTAAAAAAAAAAAAAAAAGATTTGGCCAGGAGCAGCAGCTCAAGCCTGTAATCCCACCACTTTGGGAAGCCGAGGCAGGGGAATCACCTGAGGTCAGGAGTTCAAGACCAGCCTGGCCAACATGGCAAAATCCTGTCACTACTAAAAAAAAAAATACAAAAATTAGCCAGGCGTGGTGGCAGGCACCTATAATCCCAGCTACTTGGGAAGCTGAGGCAGGGAGAATCTCTTTAACTTGGGAGGCGGAGGTTGCAGTGAGCTGACATCACACCACTGCACTCCAGCGTGGGCAACAGATTAAGACTACATCTCAAAAAAAAAAAAAAAAAAAAAAAGATTTGAGTCAGGGCTTATTACTAAGGGGAAGTCTATAGAAGAAAATAAAATCAGTTAAGAGGACACGCTCAAGAACAAGACAAAAGGGGCTCCATCTTTGTATTTTGACTTGGCAAATAGAGCAGCAGAGTGCCCAGCACTCTCAGGAGATGAGAAGCAAAAAAGCAGATGAAAATGTAGCCTGAGAGTCTGACCAGAAAGCATTGTCTAAAAGTGAAGATGGAGATATGTATGCAGAACACTCTGGGGGAGGGTGCGATAACGACTGTCTTCCAAGGGTCACGGTGGCTGCTCTGCCCTTGAAACTCAAACTCCCGCTTGGATGAAACTCTTGAAAACATATAGAAGTAAACAATTCTGAATGGGGGGAAACAGCTCAGCAACATAACTGGGCTTTTCAGTCTCTGATTTATAAGACTGTTTTTTGGACAAGTAAAGGCCTCTTTGGTTGCAGCTGCAACTAAAGTAGGATGTGTTACCAGAAGCAGCAAATGGCAAGAAAAGAGATGACATTTCCTGTCTGCAGCTAAGCAAAGAAAGCAAAGGAGAATTTAGGACAGTTCACAGTAGAGTCCCTTTCATTTAGTGTGCCTTCCTTTCTGTTTTAAATGCATAGCAATTCTGCTTGATTAAATAACATATTTTTGTCTTAGCTACTATCCTCTAAGGGCAATTACAGTACGTCTGAAGAACATGACTCTATTCAAATTCAGCACCATGCAACAGTGAGAGATGCTACCAGCCAGAAAAGACTTTGTCCTGCTATTTCTCAATTCACTGATTAACAGGGCCTTTACTTCAATTGCATTCACTTGCCAAAGCGCGAACTGCATTCCATCACATTATGGTGGGAAAAGAGGGTCCAAAAATCACAGAATGAGACTAAGAAGAGTGACAAGGGATGTCAGAAGCCAGCATCTGCTTCGGGCCAAGCCACACCTTTTTTGGGTAGAGGAAGTTCAGAGGATATATTATTTGTTTTGTGTGGTTTTTCCTTGGTCAGAGAATAATTTAGGATCAAGCCTCACATAGAGGATGGGGTTGCAGTCTCTTTCGAGAAACTTTCAATCATAGCACATTGGAGGTTCCTTAAATGTTGCCAAAATTCAGCTGGAAGCAGTTACACAGTCCTCCCCACTTTTCCCTCCCTCTCCCCCGAGAGGAAGAGGCATTTCCAAGGCCTTACCCTTCTTGTCTTGGTGATTATGGGAAGACACTGCCCCCAAAGGGTCTGTGCTGTCAGGTGAGTCAAGCAGATGCTTCCAGTCCAGCATTCCTCCCCTAGACTCATACCCCTCTTGAGCCGTCGAATCTGATGTGGTTGTGCTGGGCAAGAGGGAACTGGAGTGCCCTGTTTTCATCACAAATACAGTTAGGAAAACATCACTGGAGAGACCCACATTCCCTTTGCTCAGAGGCCTGGAGGTGGGACACCCAAGCTGGCTGTAAGACTGAGAGGAGACCGCCCTAGAAATGACGCGGCTTAGTGGTGGTAATGGTGGTGTGGGGTGTGTTCAGCAGAAAGCCCCTTGAACTTGTAGTTAGAAAAGGAAGGGCCAGATCCTGTCTCTGACACTTGCCGGGTGGGCCTCGGGGAATCACTTAACTTCTTCCTGTGCACCCAGTGGAGATAAAGATACCTCTCGGTGTTGGGAGGATAGTGACATAATGGTGAAAGCATCTTGCACAGTGTCTAACACATAGGTGCTCAAGAAAGGCCAGTGTCCTTTGATATTCCCGTGGCAGCACTAAACACAGAAAGTGCCCACTCTGGGAATCCCGTTTCTGAGCAGTGGGGCAGGTTTCTGGTAGTGAGTAAGTCTTGTCCCTATCACAAGTAACTCAGTTACTCTGAACCCTTACTATGGAGGTTCTACAGTGTGTCTAGTCTTCCGGTTCAACTCAACTTCACAGGCATTCCTCTTTCTGGGAGTAGTTATTGGTTTCCAAAGGGATCTATTCCCACCGTCTTTTCATTGGAATGGAGGCTTCAACGGCTACACGCTATTAAGGCTGTCCCTTTTGTGTCTTATTTCAATAGATGGTTTCCGCTTTTGAGGCTGCATTGACTAAAATGATTCAAATTAGAAAAGGATAGATTTCTGAGGTTCAGATAAGCTACCATAGGATAATATGAGAAGAATGGCTAGGTTGAGAGTTACAGCAGAAACTCTAGCCATTTCCTGTGAATTCATTCGTAAGCTCTCCCTCCATCGTTCCACAAGGTTAAATACAGATTGTATCAGGTGCTTTGATCCAAGCTGACACAATGATTTAAAGAAGCCCTACTACCTGTTCTCTCTGGTGGAAATAAAAGGTGACCTCCTTGTGATTTTCAACTGGAGTTTTTGGCTTACATAGAGCAACCTCTTGAACAATTTTTAAAAGATACAAGGGCAACTACTGTGCATGTATAATTGGTGCCTTTGGTGGAAAGTAGGGCAGACTCACAACAACTCCAAAAGCTCCAGCCTTGAAGTATGATCACCATGCACATGATAAATAAAATATTGGCCTCTAGAAAGACAGATTATAAGAATAAGTACAGTGCATTTTTTTTTTACAATTATTATTGGAAGTTGGATTTCCCCCCAGGAGACTGTAATATTGCAAATTACAGACAAAACATATATAGCAAAGATAGCTTTTTATCTTCTTAAAACTTTGCTTAGCAGGAATAAGCAAGCCAAGTGGCTCGTCCATGCCGTAATGACTTCTGTGGAGCCACCACACTTAAATGCTGCCACAAAGCTTTGGTAACATTGAAGAGGTCCCTTTCTGTATGGCACTTGTTTGGCTCTCACACAAGTGAGAAACATCCAATTCGTTGAAAATAGTCTGCTTTGTATCCAGCTGCCAAAAGCATGTTCATTTAAAATCCAAGGAATGCTTTATTCTAGACTTTTTGTTTTTACATTTCTGAGTTTCACATCTCATGTCATGACACAGATAAGAGAACAGGGGCAGGAAAATCAGCCTGAGAAATGGAAATATAGAAGTTCGTTTATTTCCTTTCAGCTTACATTGAGGTCTAAAACATAACTTTTTTTTTCCACTCCTGAATTCAAGGCTACTCTGATAAAATATATGGTCAGCCTAAGAGAAAATTCAGTGCCCAGCATAAGCAAACAATTAGAAATAGCTTTGTAGGGAGTTAGAAAGAGAAAGTGGGGAAGAAAAAAAAATACCTCCCCTCCAAGTAGCAAGATTTCTTTTACCTGAATTGATATGCATTTTGAGCACTTTCAATTTAACTGTGTTCAAGGGGCAATTTTATGGTAATGCCATAAGTATGGTTCAGGGAGAACATTTCTTAATACGGTAATCTAGGGGAAATATATGCCTAAGGGACACATTCTCTGTAGAAAGATTTCCTGGCCCATATGCTGCGAATACATGGAAAACTCATTGGTAATGGAAAGCTATGTCTATGAGAGGAAATTAATGTGGACCAGATGGTAGTTAGGTAGGAAAATGTTTTACACAAATGTGAGAAATCAGTCTCTTCTTCCTATCACTGAAGTGTTAGTCTAATACCCACCACATCTCGATTTTCTATATGTAAATCTAGAGAAACCATGCATCTGATTTACTCGAAAGAAAAAACTGAGCAGCATGAGGTTTGTAATCTTTTAAACTTATGCTTG
Source organism: Nomascus leucogenys (assembly GCF_006542625.1). Taxonomy (NCBI): domain Eukaryota; kingdom Metazoa; phylum Chordata; class Mammalia; order Primates; family Hylobatidae; genus Nomascus; species Nomascus leucogenys. The sequence goes on from NC_044382.1 coordinate 124,440,847, forward strand.
AGGATAGGAAACACGTGCCAATGGTGAATGAAACAGTCAGAGAAAGCAATACCTGACTCTCAAAAATTTTACAACCACCCTGTAAAAGCACCATTAAGCAGCAGTCCTCAGTTTGAATTCAAAGATGTGTTATTACCTCTCCAAGCTTAAAAAAAACATTACAAGGAAACCACTTATACTCCTTCTTCTAGTCTGATTTTTAAGGTTGTATTATTTTTGTGCATTCCCTAAGAGACTTTGCAACCAAAATAATGCCACAAAAATAGGCAAACATTTGTGGATGTGATATCATATGTCAATAGATTTGGAATCTGTATTTTGGTCTTGTCAGTCCAATAAGAAAGGTCACATTTTAATCAGTGGAGCTTATACTTTATCATTCTCATAAAATACAAATAGGTATATTTTGAAAGTTAACTTTAATGCATCATATTGTTTCTCTATATCTACAAGTCATTGTAATTCCAGAGGTTAGATGCCCTTCATACTACTATAACCTATTAACAATGTTTGTAGACAATTAGACACAAAACAGAGACACTAAATCAATACAAGAGAGGAAGAGAGAAGGAAAATAATCAGGGCCCAATTCACTAAAAGGGATTCTTGCATATGTAATTGGTGTGACACAGAGCCTTTGACAAGCAGAAACTCTGCATCATTGGTTAAATGATCCTTTTTCCTGGGTTGGGCAGTTCTGGTTTTGTAGTTGCCTCTATGAGACTACACTCAGCCACAGAGTGCAGGACCTGCAGAGCACACAGCTAGAAACAGTGTGCGTGCACTTTTTACTTTGGAGTTGGCTTCCTTGTCTATATCCATGCTCATACAAATAGCAATTTGTTTCTTCTTTCGATGCTACAAATACAGTGCCCAGCACAGTGCCTAGGACACAGTAGTCACTCAACAAGTATTTGCTGAATGAATTAGTGAAATCTATTCTGGGTTTATTAACTCCAAAATTAACATCCCTTGCAATGGTTTATTTTAAAAAGTTGCCAATATTTTCGTAAGTACTGTCTGAACCAGCCCTCATTTTGATGGTCAGTTAATCATCTAACTGCTTCACACTGAATAGATTTCGCCTGAAATGGATAGGATCATTAGCTGAAAGACAAATTCCAACTCTTCTTTAGTTTCAGGTCTTCTTTCAAGACCTGAAAATGAATGAGCGTCATCCCTTAAAGTGTTAACACGGAAGCATTAATAAGTACCTTTCCTTTTGTAAAGGAAATAAGAGAGAACATAGCTTAGGCAGTGATTTTTGTTCATAAGAGTATCTCATGGTTTAATTATTCTATCTAAGAAATTACCTGGGAGTTAAAATTGGTCTTGGTATGATTGATGAATGCTGGGGAGGTTGCTGGTTCAGTTCTTTTCAAGATCTTAATTTCTCAAAATCTGATGAAGACTATTCAATTATAGGAAATGATCGCGAAGTATCATATTGGAAAAAAGCAGATGCTAAGTGCGGTTTTTTCCTCAAGGCAGTCTCAACTAGGTGACATCTGCCTTCTGAGCAATTTTTCTTCTAGTCTTTGGTGTTCAATATTCTGGTTTCAATCATAGATGAGGGAACATTAAAGGTGGATGAATTCTGTGGGCTCATCTACTCCACACTGCCTTACTTCACAAGGGGGCCAGTCAGGAGAAACTAAGCACCGTTTTCCATACCTACACAGCTGCAATGTATAAGCCAGTCTTTAAGATATTCAAAAAGGCTTTTTATGTATGCTAATTTGACACAGGGAGTGAGAGTTTACAAAGAGCTATTAAACACATTTGGAGCCATCAGGAACTATTTCTTTGGATCATAAATCTGCATTGCTTTCTTTTCTTTCCCCTTTGTTTCTTTTCTTTTCCCTTTTTTAAAATTTATTTTTCTCCCTCCCTTATTTACCTACTTCTGTACTTAAGGACTGTCCTGGATCTGTTGCTTGATTATATATCTCAAACACACAAACTGTAAAATGACTGTGTATGCATGAAACTCACAGCTTCCATTATAATGCAGAGGCTTTAAATTTGCCATCACACAGATGTTTTTCGTATCATACTTTAAAAAAACACATGGATAGTTTACCCTAACAAATATTTGGGGGTACCTTGAGAAATGTAAATGGAACCGCTCCATTTCAACTTCTCATATAAAGAGTTCAGAATATTCTGTTTATGGGCTTAGTAGCTTTGTTTAATATAGTGATTGTGTATTTCAGACCAAGAACAATGAGATAAATCCTGTTTGCACATCATTTCCACTGTGTCACTCTTCCTTGTCTACATTCTGAAGAAGTCGCACTGAAAACATGTCTAAATATTCATACTCTTTTTGACCTTAAATTTCAGTGGCCAATTGCATACTATATTGGAAAGTTTTGTCTAATAAGAGCCTGACCTGTGTATCCTGTATAGATTTTCGCCAGCAGAGGGTATTGTCCTGAGTGCCAGCATTTTGGGGGATGGTGAACTGTATCAGCTGAGGAGCTATAGTCTATCAGTTATGAGCACTATTCCTTTGTCTTGGATATACTTATGTTCGAAAGCAATTTCTTCTCCCTCAAGAACTCATTAAATGTATTCACCAAATTCCCTAAGGTTGGCATATTTCATGTTATCTGGATTAAAAATTTAGGACTCAGTCTCCCACATCAATTGTCTCACATAGGCAGAGTGATTTTTGAAGGACGGTGAAATTAATAAATAATTTTAGTGAATTGGGGCCCTAAAGTAACAAAGAATCTGGTCCATGATGTTTAGGAATGAAAACTATAAACTACTGCTGGATGAATGACTTCACGAATTTAAAAAAAAAAAAAAAAGTCTGTAAACTGACCATACACTGTGTTGTAAGACATTTCATGATCTGGTAGAGGAGTTGAAATGTCTATAAAAAAATGATGAGGATAAAAAATTAATTAAAAATAAACTTAAGATTTGAACATACTCAAGAGGATTAATGAAATAGACATTCTCAGACAGGTTTCCACCAGTATGAAATTATGAGAGTAAAATCTTCCTTACCATTCAGTGCCACAAAGGAATCTGAAAGACAAAAGGGAGGAGAAGGTTACTTGATGTTTTACAGTCTGCTTAGTTCGACTTATGTAAGTGGGAATGAACTAACACAGAACTATGCCAGGGTATGGTCCCCGATACTAAGTAAGTGCTTTTTAATTTCTGCGTGTAATGTAACATGCTTTATACTCAGTCCGATTTCACATCTCCATATCTCTTCCACCAAGTGAATTTCCTCCAAGTCACTGCCTTTGCCAAGAGGCAGAGAAAATGCAAGAGTTGGCAGACGAAATGGTAACTGCAATTATAGGCGACTTTGAGAGTTTAAACCCTTCTTTATAGTGAGGGACATGCATATGCATAAGTGATACCTGGACCACACTTAAAAAGAAAACATTTTTTCTTTACATTCTCTTTTTACTTCATCCTCACAAGCATGCTGGGAGAAACTGTCCAGTGTTGCAGTGTTCTGAAATCATCAGGGGTTTTAGTTTGGAAGTTAAAACAAAAAACAAACCCTTACACATATTAGGTAACATATCTGGGTGTGTGCTGTGTGTTGGGGTCAGATCTCTTGGTTCACTCAGCCTCCAACACTGGCTCTTTGTGATTTCCTCATTTCCCTTTAAAATCCTGTTAATTTTGTACCAGTTATAATGATTGCACCAGTTAGAGAAATCCTCCCTGAATACCTAAGTGGGGATAGGTCTGTCTGATAGAGGTATTTCATGCTTCAGCAGGAACACGGGGAGAGGAGAAGCCATGAGCAAAGGCAGGCAGGCAGAGGGTCAGCTTTACCTCCTGCCCCGAGCAAGCACCCTTGGCAAGTGCCTCAGCAAGAGTGGGGTTAAAGGTCAAGGGCACACTACAAAGCACGAAGGCAGATCCAGGGGCTTGATCACTAAGATTACTCTGGAAATAAAGAGTAAATCACAGGGTTGGGACCTGAGAGCCTCCCCTATGCTACATACAGAGGCTTCCTTAGGTTCTTCTGCCTGAGAACACAGATAAGGGTGTGAGCCTACTGGTACAGTGGACATTTTATAGACACAGTAACAACCATCTTTACATGGTTCACGTATTTTCTGATTTGATCCAAATCTACACCCCTATTTTTCTACAGACACCACTATCGCAATAATATAAATATGATGAAAATGGCTCATTAATATCAGCTAACTAAGCTGTTAATAAAGCGTGCGCACCACACACACACACACACACACACATCTGAAAACCTGTTTCCTTGCAAATAAAGCTATAATGCACCAAGATGATTAAGGTCCACTGATCAAACATCAAACTATTTCCCTGATATGCATGAATGCACACACGTAACATACATCTTTTGGTGATGACACTCTCCTATGCTTATTTATTAACTCATCAATTTTGTGCGTAAGACATAATAAGAATTGTTGCCAATATATAATATTTGTAAATGAAAAATATGTATATGACAAAGATTTGGAGATAAGGCTGCCTTTAGCCCTCTTTATTTGATTATAACTAATCTCTAAAAAAGATAAGGTAGAAACTTGAATGACACTTTAGAGTCTGAAATTTCAGTACTCATGACTGAAAGATTTAGAGTTATATCCATGATTTTCATTATGGAATCAAATATCAGGATAATATAGCTTCATTTCCCTTAGAAGCGATTATTTGGTGCCATTTTGAATGCAAGCTTCTTGAAATTCAGCATATATAACATTCGAAACCGCACAAACTAAACATATTTTCCAAGAGTATGGTATTATTCTTTAAATTAGCATTAATAAAGCATTTTCAGAATATTGATATTAATCGGGTCACATGACAACTGGGCAGAAATTTGAGCCAGATCCTTTAGGTAAAGTTCTAACTAAAATGTTACCATTTAATAACAAACTCTGAGATTTACATAGTAGGCCAATTCCTATAAAAAGATTATTTTGAATTGCCTTGTACTTGTGGGTTATTTCTGAAATTTTTTTCCTATCACATATGGTAATAGACGCAAATCTAATTTAAAAACATAATTGCTTTTGTTAGTTGATATGTTCAAGAATAAAACAGGCCCACTCAGTCAAAAAGCTAGAGTACAATGATCAATCTTTTTATTATTTGCCTGAAAATGACAGTATAAAAGCACGTTTTTAAAAACAGCAAAACTGTCATTTTGTAATGGAAATGCTGATTTAACTTACTGCTTTGCTACAATTAATATCCTCTAGAGTGAATTTTTTCCCCTGCATTAGAATTAATGAAATAGGTGCCAGCATTTATAGTGACAACATTGACCACACTGGCTTTAGAACACACTGCTTTCTTTATTTGATATTTAGAAGATGATTTCTGTCATTTACGCATGCTTTAGTGTCAGCTGCACTCAGTTCCACATGTGAGCTGATGTTTCTAGGCCGTTCACTGAAAGCATCTTTGCTGAAAGATAAAAATGGATAAAAGACTGTACTTACTGTGACAGTCCCCCAGACCATCTGTATTGCCACGCTCTATGTCCTGCTCAAAAGTCAGTCTTTTAAAAAAGGAAGGGAAAGAGAGACAGAAACGAATACAATAACGTGAGTCTTCAGAAATGAGTCTTAAGTTTCACTAAAGACAGTAACACAGTTTGACAAATTGAGTGGCAGGCGCAAAAAAGAAATACATAACAGCTTTAAAATTTATCTCTGAAGTTTATCGAAACGAGTCTTAGGTGACTCTCCAAAGACAAGCCATGGTTTAAGCAGTGAATTCAGATACTGTTCAGGGAGATAATTAGCTTGCAGATTATTTATATCCTTCTTTACTCTAATTCTCTGAGCATTTCTTAAACATTTAAGAAGTTTAGATGTTAAAATACACTCCTCATAGAAACAATATAGAAGTCTATAATTAAAAAGAAAAATCTTTTTTGCTCTATTCTCTTTTTCACTCCTACCTTTGCCTTCCTAGGCAAAGTTTTTTGCCTAGACATTTATCTAGCCAAAAACTTGCACGATAAAGTGTTCAAAGGTCCAAGTGAGGGGACAGGAGCCGGTGGTGCACTTTGTGGAGACCACTTGGCTATTTGTTCACTCCCAGCCCTGCCCCAGTCCTTGGGAGTACTACTAGTATTCTCTTTGACATGCTCATGTTTCTTCCAAGTCACCATTGGGCTGTACAAGCAGCATGACGTTAACAAAACCAATTTTAATAAAAGCTATTTTGATTTTTAAAATAAGCACACCAGAGTCACCTTCCTTTGGGGGCACTTTGTACATATTCCCATAATATAATTGAAACTCTTATTTTGCAACTGCTTTCAGAGTTTATTTATGAGCCATATAGGAAAACTATTTTGAAAGTCACAGCTTGATCTAATAATCCACCATGTTTGGTTTCTAATCTTTTTTGCCACATTAAAAATCAAACCCCTCAAAAGATGAAGATTTCTAGTGGTAATGTCAGCCAATATTCATCATGCCCTGCAGCCCACTCTCCAATGGGAGCGTCCCATGTTTTCAGCAATGCCAGCATCATTGAAATACGAATGCAAACCTTAAGGAAACTATTTTGGAGTTCTTATATTGACTTAACAATAATTTTTAAAAATCAGTCTTATACTCTTCGGGCACATGTTGAACATAGGAAGGACATAGGTCATCTCATAGCTCCCCTCACCACGCTTTGTGATCCTTTCCCCTCTACCTTGAGGGTTCCCATGCAAAGGTACAAAGCTCTAAAATTATAGCATGTCAATGATGCTACTTGCAAAGCTGTTCTAATAATATGCAGAGACTCAACCTTTTGCATTAGTCAAATTTCCAGGTCAGATTTTATAGTTATCATCAGCTCTGTTTATGAGAATACTTGTCCTCAAATTATGCAGGTGGTAGTCATCAGATATGCCCTCGATCTGTTTGTTTAGCTATTCTGAAATAGGAAAGGAGGCTCCGAGTGATTTAAAGATGGTTCTGTTCCCCCTTTGGATCTGAGGAGGTTGAAGAAATGTCTGTGTTGAAGGAACATCTGTGCTATCTAACCTCCTAAACAGCTTGCCACAACCCATCAAAGATAAACATTGAATACTTTCGCAAATTTATTTTGGATTTCACATCCACTAAAGTAAAAGCATAAAAAGAAACCTCTTAGCCAATGCCATCTAAGCATTTAAAGCCAGGGTAACAATTTTAAACACCAAAATCATAGGCATGGTGGACTGGCCTCACTAGCTGATCTGTTGGAGAACTGCCAAGAATTGATTGTCGGCCTAACGAGTAATAGGGTCAACTGTTCTTCAGCGCAGGAAAAGGTTTATTGGATGTATACACCATGCCTGCAGTACAATTGCATTGCTTAACAAATGTTCTGCAATTTCTTCTCAGCCCTGCACAGTCAATTACAAGAGCCAGTTTTGCTGTGGCTGGACAAACCACTCGCTAATCTAATTGGTATCCTATTGCTCCTTTTCTCCCACCATGATGATCAAGGCAGGCACCTTCTTGTCTCTCTCTCCAGGGAATACATCGAAGCCCACTGTGTTTCCATTCTATGTTTTTAATCAGTCCGAGGATGATTAATCAATTGGAAATCTGCCACATGTGATGTGGTGAGGCTCTATGAAATGGGAAAGGGAAGGAGAAAGGCTGACAGTCCTGTTGCTGGAGTTTGCACAGAAAGCTGTGTGGTGGTGTGTGTGAGCAGAGCAAATCTTACATCTAGAATACACCTTGGCTGGAAGCCACTTTACCCTCTCCCACACCTCAGGCTCCTTACCTGCTGTTGGGTGATAAATGGGTACAGGCACCACCTTCCTTTATCCATCCACAATACGGGTCTCTGGAGGCAATACAGGTTCTGCAGAAAGAGGATGACCATGAACTACCTAGGAGTGTTTCCTAGCCACCATGGACTTTCTAATTGTCAATGAGGCAAGATACATACTTTTTACATTTCCCATGTCGCTCACACCGGCCAAGGGGAACCTTTATCACACAGGTAGAGAATGCAACATACAGAGAGCTGCTTGCTCTGTCCAGCTGCATGCCCATGATCCTTTTGTCTTCGACTCCATCATAGCTGCATCTAATTTCATCAGGCAAGACAAGATCATTAATAGACTCTTCTCTTTTTCTCGGCCCCACCCTCACATCCCACTTCCCAGCCCACAAGGCAATCTCTTAATCTGATCTAACTGGCGGTGAAACAAAGAAATCCTTATGCTCATGCACACACGTAAACACACACACACACTGGCAAGGAGAAAATAATGCTTTTTAGTGTTAAAAAATTTTTACAAACAGCACTAAAAAGTCATCTAAAAATGCATAAAAGGTACCTAAGTCATGATTTTCCCTGAATGAAAGGGGCCATAATAGCACAACAAATAATTACTAAGAAAGAACCAAATATTCTACTTACTTTTCAGGGTTGTAAACACTCATCTCCTCCAGGAAAAGGCTGTCATTTAGAAAACCACTATTTCCTATCCTGGCCAAAAACTTCAAGATGATTCCCTTCTCTGATCCCAGAAAAACCACAGTGTGATTCTGATATGGCCCAGCAGCCGTGTCCACTGCAATTTTGGTAAGGCGGTATCTAAAATGACAGGACCACATTTTTTATCCTTTGTTGGTCTATCATTAAAGTGTTCCCTGTTCCACTTCAAACAGCTGTGACATAGCTTTCTAGTAATAACCTCAAGAAAAATATATGCATATAAATAATGTTCTCAAGTGGTTCTGGCCCTTTATTTCCATTCGCAGAGCATTAGTGTGTCTCCAAAGGGGAGGAAGGAGGTGTGAGTGTGTGTGTGTGTGTGTGTGTGTGTGTGTGTGTGTGTTTGCAGGTCAAGTACCATAGTAGATAGCCAAAACCACCTGAAACCACTTAGCAATAATCCCTTCCATGAACAACAAGACTAATGTCTCCTATACCGAGGGTAAGAAGTAATAAGAAATTCATTTAACCTTTAATTTAACATTGAAAAGCAATGACTGCCATTTCTCCATACTCTTCCTCTGAGATACAAAGCCTTCATCAGCAAAATGTTTGATTGGAAACCTTTCCAATTGTATGTAGAGGGCTGGGAGAGTTCTGAAGGATGAGGAGGTAGGGTGCTAATGGCACTACTAAAAACTGTAAGGACCTGCAAGCCAAACAATATCCATTTAAAGCTAAAGGTGAAGGGCGTACCTAGGATAAGTCCTACCAGCAATTTGCTTTCTCTGAAATCCCTTGGACATTCGACATTCCATGGGGACCTAGTTGTCCTAAGCACCATAGCTGGAACCAGAAAATGTAGACCCTCATGCAAGTTATATACCATGGTTTCCATTTTATGTGCCAGAGCTATTACAGTGCTTTAATATGTTTTAATAAAGTCATAGTATAAAAATAGTGGTAAAGTTAATTAACATTTTGTTTGATGGCTACCACAGTGGGATGGTACTTGGGAAAGCCTGTTAAACTGTTTGGAAATAAGCTCTGAATAAATACAACGAAGAGTTTTTTAATACTATCACAGATCTCTAATTGGCTGTCCCTTCGCTGTTGGCCACCAGTTCAGAAAAAGAATATTAAACTGTGAATCCTTCACACTGGCAAATGTGGTGTCTGTGCTCTGTGTGACAGTGAGCAATCCATGAGCCATGCTCAGGTGGAATCTGCTGCAAGTTTTGTAATCATTTCCAACCAATCAGGTATCCACATCCATTCACTGGTTCTCCTTCACTGCTCCTCTATTTTTGCACGGATTGGATCAATGGGCTAATCCAGAAGGAAAGGTATTTCCTTCCTCTAATTGCTGGCATGTGTCCAACTAGCCTGAAAATATTGGAACTCTTCTCCCTGGGAATGTGTGTATGGGGGGTTAGTGGTATCCAACCAATCGGCCAGCATTTCACAGCTGAATGAATGCCCAGGATAGCAGAAGATGTTTGTGGCGTTTCAAAGCATGATCCACTGATTGGTTCTCCGACATGAGATGAAGTGAGGAAATCCATCAGGACACGGTTTGCTTGACACCCACCTGACCATTGTTCTCAGGAACCATGGCCTGTTGAAGATGGAGGGCACTGCCTCATCCATGAGTGGGTGCGTCTTGATGAAGTTCAGCGTATCATCAGGGAACTCATTGGACGTTGCATATCTTTCTAAGGAGGATGAGCCAGCACAGCAACCTGGCCTAAAATGAAACAAAGGGTGAGGAAGGAGGGAGCTTCTTTTGTGCCTTATGGCAAATTCTTTGAATGAACTGCTTCTCTAAGCATCTGGAATGGAGGAGAACGCACTGCAGCCTGAGAGGAGGAAGTTGAACAATGCAGAATGCCACCAAGCACAATATGCTGAGATTTCCTCTGAGCCGCCTCCTCATTTCAGAGGAGCCTCAGCCAGCACAGTTCAGCCTCAGCTGGGGGCAGGCTGGCTTCCTCCCAGAAGCACAAACAAACCTCAGTAAACAGTGATGGAGCTTGAAACAAGTGAGTGAGTGTGGTTTGCACATATCTCGGGGATGGTTTTACTTATCCAAAAAGGCTGCTAGAGATTCCTCATGCATTCACTCTACATGAGGGAGAGAATTAGGTTGATGTTTTCACAAGTGTAGAAAGCAAAGACTCTCCAAAACTCACCAGGGTATGTGCCAGTAAGACTCCATGTAATCATGTTTCATTACCTGGGGCTCGCTGAGAGAACATTTCGGTTTTGTTTCTTATTGTTGTTTTTATTTTTGTTTGATTTTGGCAGGTATGAAAACACAATTATATCAGATTCTTTCCTGAAAGGTCATTTTCTTGTCATTGAATGACGACCATAAAAATTTGCTTCTACAAGAAATTCTATGGTTTCAGGAGTCAAGGGTCATCCTAGCAAAATCAGATTAGGGAAACACTGAAGCCCATCTTGTCCAGACACCTGGTTTGCCTGGGTGGTGCAGGAGAGGAGACTGGACCCTCACGACACCAGCATGAACCACTCCTATGTCCACACTGTCTCAAGGCACTAACCCAGCCAGCCCCATGAGAGCATCCTGAGTGCTGCAAGAGGGACGAGGCAGGCATGTGGAAGGATGTTTAAACTCACTCCCATTAGTAGAAAATCACTTAAAGTATGTGTGCTGGTATTGGTTGAGTGACACCATCTTTACATACCAAGGAGACAGTATTACATAAGAACTTTCTGAAACCTGATCTCTCGGGCTTAACTCCCCTTCCTGCTTATCTAGAAGGTAGTTAACAATCCCAGGCAATGATTTAAGACTATCTGTCTGAGGTTGCCGGGGTGTGCTTTTCACACCTAGTCTGTTCTCCATAAGTAACAGAGTATCAACATGCCAGATAATTCAGGTAATGAAGATGGATGAGCCACTGAGTTTCTCCTCTGGGTATAAGTGGTTTATATTATCTAACTTAGTTCATGTAAGTGTACTTGGCTAGGTATGTTGTGGGGAGGACTGGAGGTTGCAGAAGAGAGTTGAAAAACAAAAAAATTAGTAAGACATTGGGCTTCCTTCCAGAGGCACACAACTCCTGGGGAAGACAGACACCATGAGTTGTTTCTATGGAACTTGAAGTGCAAATGCTGTGATGGAGGTGTGAGTGTATGCCACAGAAGAGAGGCAGGCAAAGGGCTTAGCGGGGACTTCCCTTCTGTCCCAGTTAGGATGAGTCAGCCTGTTTAGGAAGAGACTACATAGGACTGAGAGGTCTCTGGGTTGCCTCTGGACCATAGTATCCCATGAAAACAATTCTAAGGCATGATTTGGGGAGGAGGACACTGCACTGTATTTGGACCCAAAACAGACCAAAACCTGGCAGACCAGAGACATCTTAATGGTCCACTGTACCTGCTGGATTCTCCTCACCCTCGGTCTAGAGTCCTAGACTCAGCTCTGATCCAGCTTCGTCACAAAATCCGGAAAACACTATTTATATTTCATATTTTATTTGGGTTTAAAGACATGAGTCTCTGTAAAATTGAAAGGAAGCATAAAGAAGCAGCAGAAATCACCACCCCCCGCCCCCCACTATTGAACTTGTACAATACCCTTTACCTCTCTGGGCCTCAGTTTTCCCAACTATAAGCCAGTGAGGTCTCAGGTGGTTTCCACCATTGTAGTATTACATTGGATAAATAACATATGGAGGTTAAGCAGAAGACTAGAGGAACATTGGTTTGACTATATGAGAAGGTAACTTTGGGTTTTGGTTAATGAGATGAAGGCAATCCGCTTGGCTGGCATGGAAGGCACTGGTGTGCAGTTCATAGGATGTTCATTATCAGAGGTGCAAGCTTTGCCATTTCTAAAGTTTAAAACAGACATATGAATATTTGCACATACCTGGGCTTAGGAACTCGTTCATCAGGAACTGGTGTCCAGGTGGAATCAGGAGACTTCTGTTCCTTGAATCTCCCAGTAAAAACACTGGCAATGTCAAGCATGTCATAGGCACAGACTGCAGACCCAGGGATGCTACAACATGACATTTCACATCAAGTGTTACTCATGCAATGGTTATGCATGTGGTTTGGAACATACTCCAGAGAAACTTTCCTAGTACAGCAAATGAAATTTAAAGTTTGTGCCTTGGACACTATAAATATAAGGGATCTTATTACACAAAGAAAATATTTCTCTCAATCGAATTTGCATTAATTGCCTTAAAGAATGGGCTAGTTATAGCAAGCTCACAGAGAGGAAAAAAACCCTTCATGTCTACATTGGCTCTTGAACTGATTTTATTTATAAAGGAAGAATTGTTGAGCTAGTGATAGGAGTTTCATGAATTCCCTGATACTAATTATCAGTCAATGACCTCTCTGGAGAGCGTTCTGTATCACTAATATTGGTGAAAATTTGAAACAAAAATGCTCTCCCATTGTCCACATATTGCTTCTTTGGATTTGGTTTTACGAGCCAAGAACTTAGGGTGTGCGAATGTGTTTGTGGGGAAACCCACACACATTTTATGTTACTCTCTCTATATTTAAATTTTTACCTTCCTGATTACTTACATAAGACTAAACAATTTAAATCTCTAAAATGCCATCACTTTGCAAATAAAGTACTTTATAAAGTGATAAATAACAATAATGGCCATCCGCTCCACCTATAATTATATCCTTGCCTGGCACCCCTGGAAGGACTTAGGCTTCTTTTTTTAATCAATGATGGGAAGGAATGAATTATTCATTCATCTGGGTGCACTGTTTACATTTGGACCCACATTTATTTTTGACTAGAGTTGCTCCTTGATTTTGATCAAATAAATTACAGGCACCAGCTTGCCACGAGTTTTAATCAGGCTTCGAGATAGTGGGTCATGACATGGCCAGAGCGCCCAGGACGAGAGACATGGGTGCCCGGCAGTCTGGGAACATCATCCAGGGCAGGGAATATCATCCAGAGAGAATGATTTTGTCTTGAATTTTGCAAATGCTGAACAGATATAAAAATAACTTCATAAATGATTAGGAGAATTTATTCCATCTTTAATTTCATAAGAAAATTATTGAATAATAATTGCTTAATAATAATTGCTTAAATAAAGCAAGAAATAGGGAGAAGCTTAAAATGCTTATTTAAAATAAGGTGGCAAAATAAATTTTAAATGTATATAAACTTATACATGTACATATGTTGGTCACAAAATTAAGTGTATAAGACAGTGATAGGCTGGGCGCAGTGGCTCACGCCTATAATTCCAGCACTTTGGGAGGCTGAGGTGGGTGGATAACTTGAGATCACGAGTTCAAGACCAGAGTGGCCGATATGGTGAAACCCCATCTCTACTAAAAATACACAAATTAGCCAGGGGTGGTGGTGGGCACCTGTAATCCCACCTACTCAGGAGGTTGAAGCAGGAGAATTCCTTGAACCTGGGAAGCGGAGGTTGCAGTGAGCCGAGACTGAGACACTGCACTCCAGCCTGGGCAACCGAGTGAGACTCTGTCTCATGAAAAAAAAAAAAAAAAAGACAGTGATTCTCATTTGTTTTGGAATTTCAGAACCGCTGCATTACTTACTTCATTTCGTAAGACTCTCGTCACATATTCCTTTTCTGAAAGTAACACATTTACATATAGTATTTGCCTTATATATTAAGAAAAATAGGATAAATACTATTTGAAGTATTTTCTGATGCACCTCATAATAACTAAAGATATCCTAGGGTTTCATAGTCTTCCTGAGGTTAGAATCAGTTGTGAAATCCTTTCTTCTTCCTCCCTTACATTTCTCTCTCCTTCCTTCCTTTCTTTCCTTTCAATTTTCCTTCATTCCTTCCCATCTTCCGTTCATTCAACATATGTTTATGGAACCCCTACTTAAGGCAGTAAGTGCTCCACAAACAACATAGGGTCTTGCCCTCAGCTGGCACACAGTTCAGTGTGGAGGCAAGTATAAGAATAATGACAAAAATAAGGAGAATTGCTTGAACACGGGAGGCGGAGGTTGTAGCGAGCAGAGATGGCTCATTGCACTCCAGCCTGGGTGACAGAGCGAAATTCCATCTCAGGAAAAAAAAATAATAATAATAACAAAAATCACAACAACAACATCTTCAGGACAATCTGGTAAGAGCAGAGTATAAAAGAAGTATGCACAAGATCCCATAGGAGGTGACTAGCTGACATTTCAAGCATCCACAGGGTTTTAGTGGGCAGATGTTGGTGAGGTGGGCAGATCTCGCAGAAAGCAATGAATGAGCAAAGCATGGCACATTCAAGGAGCAGATCTTTGCTCCGATCAGCCCATGGCACAGGCTGCATGGCGGAGGCTGGGAGGGGATGAACTAGAGAAGGAAATGGGGCCAGACCATTTGGGGGCTTGTGTGTCATGCCAAACAGCAAGGGCTTTATCCTCAGGGCAAATAATGGATTTGAAACGATTTGACATGACCAAGTTTGCATGTGTAAGGCACGAAGTAGAGAGGATGAAACCAGAGAAAGTGAAAACAGAGGGACTATAATTTATAGATGACAATGGGTATGTATATTTTTAGGTGGGTATTAGATTACCAAACAAATATGATTTCTGAGACTGCATAAGCATGCATTAAGCATGGATATTTCTTAGGGGCCATTTAAGAAAATACTGTAAATAGAGTTATCTATAATATCTAAGAGCTTACTACTATATTGTAATCACAAAGTACCCCACATCCTTAAAAAACAAGGCAAAACAAACAAAACAAAACAGAAACGAAAATTAGAACAGGTCTTAGATTCCACTAGCCCCTGCATTTCCATGTGCCAAGACAGTACACTTTTTCAAAATCCTAGAGAGATAGGTTCTGATGTATGAGCAATAAAAGCCTGAATTTTTAAATATCGTTTTTATCCGCAAGTCTAAAAATCCCTACAGATGTTTAAAGCTTGCTTAAATCTAACTGAACACTTCTTGGTGCAATATGGGTTCATATTTTCGTATTATTTTCAGTGGGGAGCTTCACTCTCATCTGCTGTATAATTGAGGAACATGATTTCATCCTTCATGAAATTTGCTCTGTTCTTAAGCATTTCTTTCTAGATGTTATCCTTTAGTTTTATCATTTTTGTGCCTGTCATTTAGGCACTCGTCAAGTTTTTGAAAGTCTTTGTAAAAAGTTTAATTCAAAGCAAATCAGAGTATTACTAGAGGAAGATACTCAATACAGAACACCCAAAATTCTGCACAGAAATGAGAACACAGTGCATGAATTTAGATTTCACGACCATGCACACAGTTAGGATCATTTTCACACAACAGTACTAGGACTCTGAAATCTTGTTGGCTTAACAGAGAGCTGAGTACTAAGAAAAAACACTAATGCTTGTCTTCCTTCTGTTCTGTACACATTTTCACTGCTCTAGGAACGATTACTAGTGCCTCATTTAGTTGCTCAAAGTCTTAGTTTTAACTAAATACAAAAATAGGTGTGACTAGGCCGACACTCATAATTTGTAGGTACAATGTTTGATGATTTATAAATTCTCACGAGAGCCTTCCAGAGTCAGATTCTGGTGCTGTGGTTGGGGTCTGGGTTGTGGCCCAACTTGTTGAGTGAGCTTGCCCAAGGGTGACTTTGTTGGACAGGATAATAACCAAAGTCCTTTATCTTGAATCCTAGATTTTACCCTGTAGCATTTTAATACATTTCCAATGTTTTAACTTCAAAAGGTACTGATCCAGTCATGAGAATATTAAAAGTCAAACACTGCAAATTATTGGATGACCTAGAAGAGACAGGAGGAACATTCTTGAGTTCCAGACTGCCTCTTCCATCTACTGACTACTTGGACCAGGTAGTATAATATGTCGAGCTCAGTTTCCTTAAGTGGAAAAAGAGGACAATATTATCTAGTTTCTAGGATTACTAGAAGGATTTATAAATAACACATAAAAAGTGTTTATATACCAGGCTTATATAAATAGAAGATATTGTTATAATTTATCTAATTACTTCCCCTAAAACCTAACTTAATAGTGCTTCTAAACTACTATTAATTTGTCGATGAAAACTAAGTGTTAAGTGCTTCTTAGCTACACACAATGAATGCAATTTTCAGTCAGTTGCAAATATTATTTATTAGAAGAGAACCCCCTGGGAGAAGGAAGCCAGGAAGAATTGATGAGGTCAACACAGCTAGGGCATGAATACCTGTTATAAGGTGTAGAAAAGGTTGCCAGGACAACATCACGCCCGTTGATACGAATCACATCTGTAACTGCCTGGAGAATGTTGAAATAAAAATGAGAGTCTCCGGGAACTGAGCAGTTCAGGCGCGCCTTCAGGAACGATGTCCACTGTTTCTCCAGGACTCTTTGAGATCCTCCCATATCATTCTTACAAACCTGAGCCACTCTTGGGAAAACTACCTGCAGAGGAAAAACACATAGGGAAAATGAAATGCATTCATTTTGCAAGGAGATCTTAGTAGAATCTGCATTCCTTGAAAACAGAAACAAAATAACAAGGTGCTTAATTTAATACTGTTTCTAAAATCAGTAGCAAAAAAAAAAAAGAAAGAAAAGAAAAAAAGAGGAAAACTCAGCATTAGAGCAGCATGTTTTAAAAGATAAGGCTGTGGCATTTAATACAGAGCCATAAATCCTTCAGGGAATCAGCTCCCAGCCACATAAACTCATTTCCATACAGACCGCTTAGCTTTTTATTTCCTCAAACAAAAGCACACTTTGTATGCACCATCTCTGCCATCCTCACTAGCTGCCTCTGGGCCCTGAATCTGTGCAAGCCACCCTGGCATTCTATGTTACCCTCCAACGTAGGGACCTTGATCCACTCTCTGGTAAAAAGAACTAAAATGGACATCCCCTAATGGACATCCCCTAAGTGTTGTATGTTGCTTTTTGCAATAAAGAAAAACATCAAGACTCAATTTGATTAAAGATACTGGATAGTTACAGTCTCTGTGGAGCAACTCAATTAAGAAAAAAAAAAACAAAACTGTTGAGTATACCTGGAAACCACATCTAAGACACTTGAATCTCAGGCCAGGTGCGGAGGCTCATGCCTGTAATCCCAGCATTTTGGGAGGCTGAAGCAGGTGAATTACTTGAGGTCAGGAGTTCGAGACCACCCTGCCATCATGGTGAAACCCTGTATCTACTAAAAATAAAAAAATTAGCCAGGCATGGTGGCGCATGCCTGTAATCCCAGCTACTTGGGAGGCTGAGGCAGGAGAATCACTTGAACCCGGGAGGCAGAGGTTGCAGTGAGCTGAGATTGTACCACTGCACTCCAGCCTGGGCAACTGAGCAAGACTCCATCTCAAAAAGAAAAAAAAAGATACTTGAATCTCAGCATGAAACCAACCAAACATAAATTTTCAATAGAAATACTTAAGAAATTTCCTGTGGTTCATTACTGTTCTGAAAAAGCAGATAGGGCCTCCAGACTGCACTCTGTTATTAGATTTATGGTTCTCATTTATAACAACATTTGTCCAAAGGTGTGGGTTTCTGAAAATGTTACAAAGTGAGCCAGGGACAGCATCCCTTCTTACCTTTCCCATGGTGTTATACTCCACTGCTATTTCCCTGAAGAAGAAGTAGATATAATCTCCGTAATCCACGGCCTGAACAAAGTATGGTTCTGTAGACAAACAGGCACTTTAATTGGAAACATGTCACACAGAGTTAACAGGATTTCAATCAAGTGTAGCCAAAGACATGTTATTAATTAAAAGTGTAGGACCATTAGACATTTGGTTAACACTAACCATTTCTAATGACTTCACACATGCAAGTGCTGGTGATTTCACAAGGCATTCACACTTACACATTGTATCTTTCAGAAGCTTTGCAATCCACAATGAAGAATTATGGAATTTTGCATATCTCTGTAATTTTATTTTCCACAATGGAATGCCCCTTTTACAGAGAAGATTTTGTATACACTGCCTCATCACCCTGACTCATACAAGGCTGTGAATAGCTTTTCTCCTCTTCCCCACCACCTCCAAGCCCCTGTCCCCTTCCATGAATGCATTGTTCAGTTCTTTTCATGCAGAACTCAGAAATGAGAGCTTGAAGCAAGAAAAGATGAATGTAATGTATTCTATTGTTGTGGCATTGGTAGTTTTGTTAATACTCCAGAAACTCAGGGGAAGGAAAAAAGAGAGGTAAATAAATCAGTTGAAGCCAAAGATGCAATTTACATGTTTCTGTCTGTCAGAAGCCATTACTCAAATGAAGATACAGTCTGGTCCCTCCAGACTCTAAATCTCCCACAAGATATGTATTCCCCTCCCCTCCGACCCTCCTTCTTTTAATTGTTTGTTCACCTTTCAACCATTTTGAATCGTGCTTGACAGTCCGCAGGGTAGGGCTTTCTCCAAGACTCCGGTAAATGACTGCGTCAATGGCAAGGAAGTCAGTCACTGTGGCTGAGTATAGTTTTCCATCTTAGAAGAAAAAGAAAAAAGGTGAACAGGGTGGGAGGAAGTCAGTGGGGGTGGAGGAATAATAAAGACATCCCCTAGATTGCTTTCCAACATCAGGCAAATGAAATAGGACAACTGGGAAAAATCCAACAGTCGCTGGGAAAACTCTTGGCCCACATTCCTAAGCATTTTACATTGGGATCATGAGAGATGCAACATTTTTCATTTTAAAATTGCATGGCAATTTTTTTTAACCGGCAGCAGCAGCAGCAGCTCAGGGAACAGGGTAAATGAAAGAGGTTTGTTTCACTTGATTAGCTGGACCTTAACTGAAATGTCAAGGCCAAGGATCCTTGGACACTACTACTGCCACCACACCATGGTAAACTGGATTAGGTGAGAGCCCAGGGAAACATAGATGCTGATTGTGTCCCCAGAAATTTTAGGCACATGCATAAGTAAAGAAGTCCTCAGCCTGATCAGGTGAGAGGAGTTGAAGAGAGAGGGTTCATAAGCAAAAAAGGGCTGACTAAATTGCTACTGTCCTGAGAGTCACAGCTCCTCTTGACCTCAGGCTTGACAGTTCATTAAACCCTTGCAATCTGGTTTCAATAACAGGTATTTGCTTCGGTATCTCCAAAGTCACAAACTAAAAACATTCTGAAACACAACATGCTAAAGCAAAGAAGAAAGGGGAAGGGGTGACACTGAGTTCAAACAGGTCTTTCTTTAATAATTCATGCTTTGGGGGAGATATGATTGAGGGTAGATCCCAGGCATACGACAATAAAGCAGACTGAGTCTCTAGACCTTTTGGTTCCTTCCTGGCTTAGCAAACACTCTGCCAACAAATAATCAAAAGGGGTGTTCTAGAATAGCAAAATCTATGTTGATTACATGGAAACAAGAATTATATTCAAAATAAAAAAATTACTTCCGTGATTCACTTTTAGTGGATTACATATATTCCTCAGTTGTATGTCAAAGTGACTTGCATACAACATACTACCGTTCAAGCTCTTTTATATGTAGCGTAAACATAATGGTTTATTGTTTTGTTTGTTTGTTTTAAAAAAACTCATATCCAAATATACTTAAAGATCTTGATGTTGTCTTTGGTCTTAAAATAATTAAAATTTGTCCAGGTTCAATTTAGAGATGTCTTAATATCTGCAATATTAACAGCTATATATCAATAAGTTTTGACTATTTTGGTAGATTTAAACTACAGAGAGCAAACCTTTAAGTTGGCCCAAAAAATATCTATGAATCATAACTTTTCTTATGGATTTTGAGCCCCAGGTCATAAAGACATTATTTATGTATTTAAGACTATAGAATATGTGTTCTATATTCCTATAGCCCCAAGCCATACAGATATACCTGGGTAGTGGGGGAAGGAAGAGGAGGATGTAGGTAGTGGTGATGACTATTCCTCCTAACTACTTTCCAAAACTCTTTTTGTTTTACATTCTTTTAAAACTGGGTATCTCACCAGAACATTTACTTGTAGAACAGAATACTTTCCTGCCACTGTTTTTTTTTGAGATTGAGTTTCACTCTTGTTGCTCAGGGTGGAGTGTAATGGCAGGCACAATCTTGGCTCACCGCGACCTCTGCCTCCCGGGTTCAAGTGATTCTCCTGCCTCAGCCTCCTGAGTAGCTGGGATTACGGACATGCGCCACCACACCTGGCTAATTTTGTATTTTTAGTAGAGACAGGCTGGTCTTTTTAGTATTTTTACTTGGTCAGCCAGGTCTTGAACTCCAGACCTCAGGTGATCTGTGCGCCTTGGCCTCCCAAAATGCTGAGATTACAGGCGTGAGCCTCTGCGCCCAGCCTCTGCCACTCTTAGTAATATGATACCATTCATTTGCAATGAGGATCTCCTATTATTAAGGGCTGAGCTTTTATGAGATTTCCAACACTTAAATGAAAATCTATGTAGATATAACACTGGGGGTGGAGACAGTTATAGTATTAACTCATGAGGCTTGCTCTGTATAGCTCCTAAAAACTTGGTGGCCATTGTAAGTTCTCTGCCTATTCTACCTTTTCTACCTTAGGCTACAATAAGTCCTCTTTTTAGTTTACATTTAAATTATGTTTTTATTTTATTTTATTGAGACAGGATCTCCCTCTGTCACCCACGCTGGAGTGCAGTGGTGCAATCACAGCTCACTGCAACCTCAACCTCTTGGTCTCCATGCCCATCTAATTATTTTCTTTTTTGTAGAAATGGGGTCTCACTATGTTGCCAGCTGGTATTGAACTCCTGGGCTCAAGCAATCTTCCCGCCTTGGCCTCCTACAGTGTTGGGCTTACAGGCGTGAGCTACCACTCCTGGCCCTACAGTTAAATTTAAATTCTCCCCTGCAGCCCACATTCTCCAAGGTCCCAACTAATGCAGGTTCCAAGTGTCAGTGAGAACATCCAGCAGTAGTCATGCACTTGGGAATATGCTCAAGTACTGTCTCCACGAGCCTTGCTCATACCTTACAAATAGGTCTACAAGACTTTGTATTCTTGACAGAACTGCTTCTCAGTAATACTGTGCTCTCATTTAGGGGGAAGAACCCAAGGAACCTGCCCTTCTTAACCTGACAATCTATCACTGCAGATTCAGGTCCACAAATGGATAACACTGAGGGAGAGGTTCAGGAAGCCAGGAACTAATCTTGTTTCATAATCAGAGCCCTAGGGTCCCTCATCCAGCTAGTATGTGCCAGTTTTTAGCTGTTGTGATGGAAATTATAGCTAACTGCTTTATTACAAGCTATAACAATCACTATTATACCAACACTTCTCTTACACCCACCTCCACATACACAGCTGGTAATGAATTC
Source organism: Nomascus leucogenys (assembly GCF_006542625.1). Taxonomy (NCBI): domain Eukaryota; kingdom Metazoa; phylum Chordata; class Mammalia; order Primates; family Hylobatidae; genus Nomascus; species Nomascus leucogenys. Next base: position 124,462,558 of record NC_044382.1, read on the forward strand.
CTAAATAAATTTCTAATTAAAGCACACAGACTCATACACAAAAATCCCACTAAATCTGAAAATAATGGTCTGTTTGCTATTTATATCTTTTGCAGTGGAAAGAAGGGGTAGTGTTGGGGAGTAGAGGTCAGCCTAAGCAATTAGCACCCTCCCCTCAGCCACCATGGTCTTTCAGTAAGAGATGGGCATGTAACCTAATCAGATCAATGATATTTGAGAAGATGTTTCTTGGAAGCTTGTGGGTATGTGGCCTCATTGCTCTGAGAGAACTTCCAGAAGCTTCCTTTTGTTTCTTTCCCTTTCTTTTCTATATGTGGACAAGAAGACATGTAGCCCTAATTGGGGCTGGCAGCCATCCTCTGACTGTGAGAACCACCAGTCTCATCATGAGGTCGATGTAGAGCATGGGAATGAAAAGGAGCTGCCTCCCGGATGACACTGTTGAGTTGTTGAATCTAGCCAACCCAAAGTCCATCCTACCTTAAACAATAAATGCACATCAGTAGGGGATTTTAAATTTTTTTTTTTTTTTTACATTGGTGGTTTGAGGTGGGATTTTCTATTATTTGAGCCCGAACATTCCTTAACTGATTCATCACATGTTCAGCGCTATGCCATTATCCTTTCCTGAGGGCACAAACACATGGGTAAGTGTAGCAAAGACTTCGTTTGAGAAGCAAAAGTACAGTTTTCATACTAATTGCAAATGGAAAGGCATTCTTAATTACACTATTCACCAGAGAATCAAAGCATAACTGTGACTCCATGAATGCTCTAGAGCAGATTCTCAGTGACAGGATGAAACAAGCAAAAGCAAATGCAACGAGGAGCAAATGCAATCAGGTCGCTTACCTGCAAACAGTGCAACGTTGGCATGTTTGGCATCATATGGGCATCTGGCCATTCCGCTGAATTCATCCCCGAATGGTTCCAGCGTATCCATCTAAATGAAATAATCAGACTTAATTACAAACAACAACCTTTTCTTTTGCCCTAAACCGTCAGAGATAATTTCCAGGATATGACAGGACTTTTTTAATCTGTAATCACTTTGAGATGCACCCTGTTGAAGCCACTCTATTTTTTTTTAAACTGTAGTTGAGAATCACATAAAATAGCTGTGTTAAAAACATATTTTTAGGGGAAAGATGGTCAAATCAGACATTCTTTCAAGCAGTGTACTCTTCTACCCAGCACATCTTTTTATGAAAGTCTTTTTCAGATATTTTATACCAACCAAGAGCTTTCTGTTGAACTCTGACACACTTTGTGGTCTGTGGGTCTGGCATGTATTCAAAAATGATGCTTAGCACACAGTGATGCAACAGAAATGCCCTTATCCTAAGCTGTGCACACGCTAATCCTAGCAATGAGAAAACAACAGACAAGGGGTATATGGTTTTCTTTATAATGTAACTAATCCTAAAAAAAAAAAAAAAAAAAAAAAGTGGCTATAGCTATAGCTCGTCAAAGGCAAGAATTAGTGAAGTACAAACGCTTCGGTTTGTGAGGTTGGAAAGATCCAGAGACAAAAGCCATGGTGAATTCCTTTTTCCAAGAAGTAAAAACTAACCCTTGAAGCAGTCATCGAATCTTAGACTTCACAGCAGCTCCTGGGAAGTTAAACCACTATCGGTTACAGATAATTATACAAAGACCCAGCCTGATTTTTGCAGAAGTTCAAAGCGTTTAGAGAATAGGAGGAAAAAGGCAGGGAGTGCAGTTTTAGATTTATAGTTGGTAGCCTTCAAAGCTCTCCCCTACATAATCTTGATAATCTAATTTGGGGCTATAACATTTCTAACACATTCGGCTTACTTGTGTTATAAAAATTAATATAGATCAGGGCATGGCAGAGAGGCAGATACTGAAAATTTGTCACCCTCTTGCTTCATGTCACTCTAGTCAACTTGATGCTTGTGTGCTATGATAAGACTTGGGTTTTTCAGTGGAAGGCTGGTCATTGTTTTCACTTTGAACCTTTGTCCTGATCTGTTGATAAAAAGCACTTAAGACAGAAGCTGTCGTTCTCCCTGCAGCCAAATACATTATGTCCCATATCATCAGCAATGTCACACTGTGCCCTGAGTCTGAAAATACACTTTTCTGAGCAATGCCAAGGGTTCTTACTACCATTCACAGTGCTAGGCATATTGTCGGGAACTGAGCATGAGCAACATCCCATCTGTGGCTTCTGAGAGGCCTGGGCTCCTGGAGCATGTCTCAGCAGGTGTGGCAAAAAACAAGCAAGAGATGACGGCATTACTATAAGTGTAGAATAGTGGGAAATGGAACATGTACCGGAAGAATAAGCCAGACCATTCATGCCCTGTATATTACTGTGCCAAGAAAACCTGTACTTTGTCATAAAAGATAGCTTTCCATCTAGGGAATTCCTTGGGATTTGTTAGAAGCATTAATCTTAATGAGTCCTAAACAATGACAAACAGGGATGGAATATTAAGTGGTAAATTAAAGTTGAAACCTTATCTGTATGCTGTCACTAGCTAGAGTCAATGCTGGGCTAGACTGGCTACCTCTATTATAAACTGATGGATCTTGTCTTTATACTTAAAAACTTGATCTTTGGTTTATGACAGACCTTTATGTATTAATTTTGATTTTTTAAAAATATTGCATTAAAAATCTAACATCTTAATTACTGAATTTTTTGGTGCCCCCTTGTATTTTGTGCCTGAGGCACCCTAATCCTGGCCCTGTTAGTGCCCATTTCCAAGTGTAAGATGGAAGATGAGTATGAGGGTCAAACAGACCCTGCCTTCACTGTACATGCCAAAAAAATACAGGGGGTTTTTCTAGTGAGCTTGCTGGTGCGGATTCCAGCCTATCATTGCTTTTCTCATTCTTCCCACTCCTAGGGTTTCACTTTATGCTGATGGAACCCAAATCTATATTTCTCCCCACATGTCTCTCTAAACCAAAGCTTACCGCTCCATCTTCTTGCTAGATAGCTCTATTCGTGTCCCATAGGCAGTGCTGTTCACAGTGCTTGGCATTCTCATACTGTGCAAAATGGAGCCCTTACCTTCACACTCCCCCAACCCCCAACCCCAATCTCACAGCTCTCCCTTTATTTCCTGTCTGAATTGGTGGCAGGCCCATCCATCTACTCACCAAGAGATGGCCTAGCAGTCATTCTTGACTCACCTCTCTCTCTTTATCCTGTGTTTATCAATTATTAAATCCTACCGGTTTTATCTATTCTCTTCCCTTCATACCTAGGGCCATCTACATCTCAAGCTTTTTTCTGTTAACACTTGTCATTTCATAGTCACACAATTCAGAATCAAATGAGATTTCTCAAGCTCAATAGGCCATTTCTTACTCCATGACTTTGTTCTTTCTGTTCCCTGCTAACTGGAATGCTTTTCTTCCTTCATTTGGCTAACTTCTCCTTACCCTTTAAGACAAAGGTTAGGCATTGCCTCATTCAATGCTTCACAAAAATTAATTAAACGCCTGTTTGGGAGGCACTATGTTAGGTTCTGGAGAATCACAGATGTGATCCCTGCCCTTGTAGAGCCTGTGTTTCCTAAGGGCGGTGGTATTTGTGTTCCAGGTGTGAGAACAACAGGTAGGAAAGTTTGAAGACAGGGGCTCATCTTCTGAAGCTTTCCCAGACTCCTCACCTCATGCATGGCAGGAACTTTTGTGTTGTGCTTCCATAATCCATTGCATGATGTCACCGTGCCAGCAACCCCATGAAATTGTCGTTTTCTTCTCCCTGCCTGGCTTCCCTAAGGTTTGAGGCCTCCTGTCTGTCTTTACAACCTCAGCGATGGGCCACAGTAGAAACACAGTACATGTTTCCTGAGAGAAAGGCTGGCAGAAAGATGGACAAGGAAAGCTAACAGTGGTGCAGCCAAGACCTCAGATCACTGCCACCTCTGCTTCCAGGCCTGGCGAGGTCCCTCCTCCTTTATCAGCACCTCTGTTAGCTGCATCAAAACCAGCTAGATTTGCTAAGTCTTTAAGAGGGCTTTTTCTCCCCCTTGCATAAAGCCAAAGTAAGTGAGGCCGTGGTCAAGAAAGCTGTGGTCAATGGAATTAAATTCCTGTGTTCTTATAGGAAAGTCTACAGTTTCAAATGCCATGATTTTGAGATACCTTTTAGAATAGAAATCACTCACCATGTAAGTGTGCTTTTGTGCTCAGAGGTTAGATAGCAGCGTGGGAGGGAGAAAAAAAATAGAGAGAGGAAATCCACATGGTGTACGTGGTAAGTATGTCAGTCTTCTGAACAATAGAGAAAAGGGCCTTACAGAAACTAACTTTGCTAGGCAGGCTCTTTAAAGATGTGTCAATCAATCCTGAACAAACAGGACGCTTAGAAGCCTGCTTAGGATCACTCGTGTGGAGCAATACATTAAGTTGAACAAGTGAGAGGAACTCAGGTGGTGTTGAATTACCCCTCTTAGGTTGCTGCAGGTACAATCACAGTAAATTATGAAATGCCTCCTGGCAGTGTGGTTCCAACCGACAAATAGCACTTACCTTATAGTTTCTGCAGGAAGGGTTGAAGGCATTAGTTCCACAGACAAACAATGCATCGTCATTTTTCTTTAGAAGAACTTTAATAAAGTTGTGGCACTCATCCTGCAAAATAATTCAAACTGTTTTGTATCATGTCCATTCAATACAGAAACTGATTCTTCACTGTATGCCATGGTCGGCTGACAATAAGGTTAAAATAGAGGTGGCTGAGGACTTCTCCCATTAAAAGTTCAAGTTCCTCCTGATGTTAAACCACAAGATGATGCCAACATCAACGATTACTCTTTCAACGGTAAATGAAAACAAGGCATAGAATGGAAGAGTGTGTGTTTATTTTATGTCACAAAAGGAAGGCAAGCCTGGAAATACCAACCCCCATCATATTAATTTTAATGCCAGATGCTCCAGCATTCCCTGATGTACAAAGCTGCTGGTTGAAGTGTGTTTTTATGTTGTTATATGACCAAAGGCACAAAACCCCGCATGTCGGCGGCAGCCTTTTATGAGCTCTTCCACAGACTCCCTGGGGGCCTTGGACTGCGGAGGTGGGCATCGGAGTGCACTCAGAAGACTCTGGGCAGCCGGCTTTGTGTCCATAATCCTGTGTGCGCCTAAGTAGTTCATGATGCAGACCTAGCAGCTGTTGTAATGTTTCATCACATTAAAAGCAAACTATTTTTGCAAATTAAAGCCTTCAATAAGTTGATGAGAAAAGCAATTACTGAGGGAAAAGGGAAAAAGCACAATCCATTCTACATCACAGTCTATGGCTGGAGACAACAGTCAAAAACTTAACCCAAAGTGGCAGCTGCAGGAGAAATGAAAATTGCCTACCTTATGTTTTCCCTTCATTCTGCATGTGTCTACATCAGCCTGTCTAGATTTCCATGTCAGTTTCTGCAGGGATCAAGAAAGAAATCAATTAGAGCCCAGAGGTTGTTGCATTTGATTTTAGAAGTAAGAGTTCCCTTGGGGAGACTAAAGGCTGAACATATATTTATTGAAAGCTTTCTGCACCCTTTCTCCATGATTAATTCACCATAACAACAAAAGATTCCAGATGAAAATGTTCGCTTAATGTTGAACTCCTATCTATTCATCAAACCACAAAATGGTCTTCTGTTTGAGATAAAGATCAAGGAGAAAAGAAAGAAGAATAAACAACAGTGTGGAAATTTTACATAAACTATCCAAATTAATTTGCCAAATTATGCTCATTTTGATAAAATATATGTCCTTGCCCTTTCAGATGATAAATCAATTTTTATCAAGAAGCCTTTTTTCTTAAAATACAGAAGTCATTTTCTTAAACATAAAGAGGACATTCAGTCTAGGTGGACAAAAATTTAATTCAGGTTATACTCCTTCACATAGGTTAATGGACTGAAGGGATCTTCTACTCCTATGGCACAGGTTTTATTAACTAAAATATCCCCATGTGGAGTTATGAGGAAAGCTTAGGTTATACTTTATGTCTGTCTGAAATGGGTTAACGATCAAGTTCCTGCACCACAACAGTCAAATCAAACTTAATACTGCAAGACATGGAAATACAACTTTGAAACCTTTGTAGAATGCATTTGTGGAACAAAATTTTACTTATGAAAACTGATATTTTCCTGAATAAATGAGGCAATATTTTTATAAAAGAAATGTAGAAATTACCTAAAACTTCAAAATGTATATATACACATAGATTTGATGAATAAAATATGAAGTACGTAACTGTTTCTGAACATGTATTAAATCCTAACCTATTCCCTAATTAGGATTTCACAAAATGCATGTTGGCATCTCTAAATTATGATTAGCTACATCATCTTAATGCACTTAAAATATATATTCTGTTCAAGAACTATCCAAAGGTCCTTCATTTTACAAATATGGTTTTAAAACAACTTACTTTGCTACAATAAATTTCTTCCGTGTGTGATGTGTCTATATCAACAGTATAAATATGGTCCCTATAGGCAAAGAAAAATTAACACAAGGTCAAACACAGAGTCAAAACAGTTCATTTTCTGCTTAATGAGTTATGTCTTATCAGGGCAGATAAGCCCATATCCATGTTCATGATATCCACATGCAAGAAGAAAAGAGCGCAGCCTTCAAGAGATGTCTCCGGATCCCATTTAGCACCTTCTGATAAATCAAGGCATTGTGCTCCAAGGAACATCTTTTATGAAAACTTTCCTGTATTAGCTCTTCTCTCTAACACTAGAGCTATAGCATCTGCATATATGTAGCTCAGAAGGGAGGGCTCTGAAAGTTAAATTGGCCCAAAGACTAGAACACAGATGGATTCGTGTGCTCTTTCATTATCTTCAAATACACGTACCAAATACTTGGTATTCAACATGCCACGTCTGTTCATCAAGAGGGCTAACAAAAAAATGATCTCCATCTCCATCTCTCTTTTGAAAATATATTTCCATCTTAACTTTGATTATTTGATAGACAGGATAGATGACGACAAAGGTAAAATTATTTCCAGAAGCCACTCTTTTCCTCATAATGATGGTCAATTAAAGTCTAAAATGTACTTAAGCTAAAGTTTACATTTCTTGCTTCTGTTCACCTTCCTGTTTTGCTGAGAATTGGGTTGTCTTTACAATTTGCTGCCAATCTAGCCTTGGAAGGGGAGAAAGAGAATCAGCAGCTCAGGTGTGGGGCTATATTTAAACATCCCCTTCTGTGTTAGCTGAGTACAAGGGCGTTTTTGTCTGGGATTCGTAAGAAAGAAAAGAAAAGAACTACACTCAACAGAGGAGATGGGGGGCTAGTGAGGGAAAGCAAAACAGCTCATTTTCCCTTGAAATAACATTGACTTTTTCTAAAATGCAGGAAGTCCTGGGGCTGGAAAATTACCCACAGCTTTAAACCAGGACCTCAAGTCTCCCATGCAGACTTTTAAATCCCTTCGTTACTTAAAAGAAAGAGTGGGGAGGTGATAAGAAAGGAATTATTTGCAGGATTCACATATATATATAATTTTTTTCAGTTCTTGGGAAATCTGTTTGCTTTTTGTTTTAGGAAAAATACAACAGAGAAAGATAACAGGCCGACTCATGTGAAAATAAAACGAGAAAATTCCCTTGCCAGCTAACTGTGAGTGTGCATGGTGGGAGCGGGGGAAGGGTGTGGTAAGGGGTGGATGAGTAGGGGCCTGTTTTGTAAATTGCTGAATAGGGAAGTTTCTTCAAACTTCAGTAGGCTGCCAGAATCACCCTGCCCTTTAATTTCAAAGCAGTTTTATTGCATTTGTTTATTACTTGCTTGACTTTATTGGTGGTGCTGTGGTCAGACTCATTATTGGAATGGAATTGCCTATTACTTTGGTATCAGGTTTGAGATGACTCGGGGCTTTTCCTTGCCTGCCTCCCCTCAAAACTTAAGTCAGAGCTGAACATATGAATTGTAAATGAACAACTGATTAATATGCATTGGCAGCTCCTCAGAAAGCTCTCAGATTGCCCCCTTTTGGCATGGCCTGTTTATGTTAATTAGCAGTTTAGAGATTAAAAAAGAAGAGGAATTTACAAAGTGGATAATAATAAAGCAGAATTGAAAGGGGTTCTTGCCACCAACCCTCACTCAGTCCCCCGGGTTCTGGATGGGACTTTGCTTGCGATTGCTGACACCAATTGTCTAGAAGAACTGGGAAGCCTTTTAAACATAGAATTCTGTGAATGAAATCTTCTTTTGGACAATGACAATCTTTTTCAATATCCAAAAGCTCACATGGCCTTAGCAAACAAAAATGGTGCTTTCTGGTAAACCACAGACCAGGGTCAGGGGTCATTCCCAACCATCTTAGTGTGCATCCCAGGTCTCATACGCTGTTCTTCCTGAATTAAGTTACTTGAACATAAACTGACTTAATCCTAGGACTTCCTCTTCGCCCTCCAGCAAGCACCACTGAATTGTGTTGCCATGGCTTGAACCTGGGCGGGCAGTGATGGGTGTGGGGGTGCGGGGAGGGATTCAGCTTTAAATCGTGTTACTTGCTGCCTAGAAACCTGGATCACTCAGAGCAATGTTGAGAAGTGTAAAATTCAAGTGAATTAAAGTTGGAAGTGTAAAAATAAAGTCTAAAATTGAAAGGAGAGAAGAGGCCCTAAATATGGTGGGCATGGAACTCCTTTAAGAATTTTTCTAAGGGTGTGTGTTGAGAGGAAGTGGCTGCGTATGGTGCGAAAACAAACATGTCAATGCTACAGTGATACAAACTTGACCTTTAGTAAAGATGAGTTTATTTGATAGTTTCAAAAATATTAGTGTGTTTCTTCTTTTCATCCTTCTATTTCTTCTTTTCCTTTGCTTCCTTGCGGTGAGGAGTTAGAGTAAAACTGTCTTGGTTTTAGTGAGCTAGACTAATGGTCACTTTTAAGTCTGCATAGGACCTTGCTCGTAAAACTCATGTAGCCCTGGGACCTGTGGTCCACGCCCTGCTAAATCATCAAGTACAAGGGCAGTCTGTTATACCATTTTTTCCCCCAGAGACTCAACTGGAAAGTGAACAATTCACAAGAGATTCTTAAGTCAACCTATTTCTCACAGATTCAATGTTTTATCATTTGTTTTGATCAGCCCTTAGATAATTGAGTATTAATGTCATTTTCCAACCCTATTACGTTTAGGAAAATAAAAGTGACATTTAAGAAGGAACTGGTATTCTATCAGAGAGGTGACTACTGAGCATCTTATGGAAATGCTTTATAATGGCTACTCATAATGACCATGTTCTTGGGCAACAGCTATTACAAGGGTATTCTCCGGACAAATGGTACCAGCTCTATTCCTCAGTATGCAACAAAGTACAAGGAATGACAGCATGGACTCTAGAGCAAGACCATCCTGGTTCAAATCCTGCCTCTGTCATTTTGGCCCCATCATTTCACCTATCTGTCCCTTGGATTCCTCCTATAAGACATGGGAACAATAATAGCTCCTTCTTAGAGGGTTGTTTCCAGGATTGGATGAATTGACATTCATAAAGAATCTAGAGCTATGTTTGTTAATTGTATGTGCACAGCATACTAGTTGTATACACTATATAAGTATTTGTAAAGTAAAACTTTAGGAAAGTATTTGGACATTGCTTCCTGCAGCCAAGTTAGGGGCAGTTTCAGGATGTTTTAGTCCAGCCCTTTTTTTTTTTTAGCTTTATGTTGCACACCTTATCACCTCAGAACATCTCAGTGTTTTAGAAGAATCAACCACTGTTATTTACTTGTTCTTTCCTTATGCCAGATAGAAACGATCTCCATTTCTAGGCCGGGCATGGTGGCTCACATTTGTAATTTCAGCACTTTGAGAGGTCGAGGCGGGTGGACCACTTGAAGGTCAGGAATTCGAGACCAGCCTGGCCAACATGGTGGAACCCCATCTCTACTAAAAATACAAAAATTAGCTGGGCGTGGTGGCGGGCACCTGTAGTCCCAGCTACTCAGGAAGCTGAGGCAGGAGAGTTGCTTTAACCCTGGTGGGGAGGAGGAGGTTGCAGTGAGCTGAGATCATGCCACTGCACTCCAGCCTGGACGATGGGAGTGAAACCCCGCCTCAAAAAAAAGCATAATCTCCGTTTCTTCTCCCCAGTGTGAAATGATTAAACAGTGTAGAGCCAAGAAAGACCACAGGGAACACTACAAGATAGTGCTCCATGTTGCTGCTCATTGGGAATTATTTTGAATAGCTACACACTCCCAAAATGGAGGATCATATATTGTTGGACTCCTTAGGGACTTCATTAAGGTAATCAAATACAACATCTCATTTGGCGGAGGATACTTATGGCCAGAGACGTTGTGGTCCGGCTAAATTAAGGGCAGAATTATAACAAAAGCCTAAATTTATGTGATCCCTGTTTGAGCCGTATTCTTACCATGCCATTCAGCCTTAAGACGTCAGTCTGTCTGGCTAAATAACATTTCCCCAATGGATAAGTATTTTTTTTACTAAAACCAAATTAGAACCTTCTGAAATATATATTATGCTTTCTTTGGTTGTCATTGCTGTTCTTTCAAAGTGATAATATAGATTATCACGATATATATGTTAACTGCAAAAATACAAATAGGTTTAATGCACACACCTACATTCACACTATATAATACATGTTTACACATTCAACTTAATTTAACAAATAAGTATTAGGCCAGATGAGGTGGCTCATGCCTGTAATCCCAGCACTTTTGGGAGGCCAAGGTGGGTGAATCACCTGAGGTCAGGAGTTCAAGATCAGCTTGACCAACATAGTGAAACCCTGTCTCTACTAAAAATACCAAATTAGCCGGGTGTGGTGGTGCATGCCTGTTATTCCAGCTACTTGGGAGGCTGAGGCAAGAGAATTGCTTGAACCCAGGAGAGGGAGGCTTCAGTGAGCTGAGATTGCACCACTGCACTCCAGCCTGGGCAACAAGAACGAAAACTCCATCTCAAACAAACAAACAAAGTATTAAGGAGCAGAGCATTCTAATGGGTGCTTGAATAAATATTTGCATATATGTTCAAGATAAACAGAGGATTATTTGAGTGTAAGTGCCCAAATATGCTATTATTTCTATTTAAATCCACATAGGGTTAAACAGACAGACAATTTTGAAATAATGATTGCTTGATAAAGGAGCCTTTAAATTAAATAACATTCTATTTAGAAACCTCAAGATCTTAAAAATAATGCATAGCTGGTAAATTTAGGACCTTGGACTTTTGGACACTCTGAAGGCAGACATGGGGAAAACGCCCCTTACCTAGCAGCAATGTAGAGGGTTCCGTTCATGATCATAATCATCTGGATGTCCAGCCTGTGCCTCTGTGTGGTGTTCCGTCCTGGCTTGTGGCCCACAAACACCGGATACTGTTTTGTATCTGTGAAAAGAGGAGATGGGGCAAGAAAGGAAAAGCAAATCAAGCCAGGAATTGACAGGGTAGGGAGGAGAGGGGGACAGGTCACAAAAGAAAGCCATGTTTAAGTCAGACCATGCCACCATTTTCCATTTCCATGAGTCTGCTATTTTAGGAAATATGATAGAAGAGTGCTCTTTAAGGTTCATCAAGTTACAGTTTCATTTCTAGATGATAATATGCCTGGATTTATATTTCTAAGTGGCACAAGTTTTGATTTGTCTCTCTTTCTCAGGGCTCAACTTGGTAGTGAACCCTTTGCATGAAGGTGCTCTTTTCTTCCACAGTTTTCTTTTCATCTTCTGTAGAGCTAAGCCTGAGGGGGCAGTCTGCCAAAGATCTTGTCTCGGGACAAAACTATTTCAAAGCAGCCTTCCCATCAATCACCACAAATGCAATGTGGTCTGGAGGCGAGAGCCCTTGTCCAGGAGCCAGAAGAAAAATACAGTCTCCACAGGCGTCCAGTTGGAATAATCCACTATTGAAGGCAGCCCTGAGAGGTTGTTTGGCATTCTAGGAACTGTGGGAAGTTCACTCTTGAGTTAAGCAATTGGCTAACAATTTCACAGAAATGTGGGCTTTCACAGGACAGGGTCAAACTGAGTGTAGCCAGTCAGGTGATCTGAAATTTTCCCTGACTTGGTGAGTCAATGAGCATATTTCTCTTTTCCTACAGTTCTCTTTGGCTGAGAGTGGCCAATCTGTATTGAGATCTGGCCTTTAAAAATACCTACATCTCAACATCTCTGCCTTTACACCTACAATCTCCAGAGCACTGGCGAGCCTCCAGAGAAACTCAGGAGGAAAGAAAGATGAGCCACATTTAAAAGGCACTTGTTTTCTGGAGAGGGGTGGGGGTGTATCTAATGACTAGAAAACCATTCACAGATTTATGCTTCGACCCTCACTTTACACCCTTGCAGTATCTGACCATTACTCACAGTGGGTATCTTATCAGGAGCCTTACTATATTTTATTTACAAGGGAGCTTGGTATAAGACAATCTCGTGCTTTCCCTTCCACTGCTTTGAAATTTCATGTACCCATTCATCAAGGAGATTGCTAGAACAACTCAAATGTCTCTGTGGTCAGGGATTTGAGTGATCACTGAGGGGTGGCTTACAGTAGTCCATTTGGGCTGGAGTCCCTTCTTTTTTTGTGAGACAGAGTCTCACTCTGTCACCAGGCTGGAGTGCAGTGGTGTGATCTCGGCTTACTACAGTGTCCGCCTCCCCGATTCAAGCTATTCCACTGCCTCAGCCTCCTGTAGCTGGGACTACAGGCACGCACCACCATGCCCGGCTGATTTTTTTTTCTTTTGTATTTTAGTAGAGACAGGTTTCACCATGTTGACCAGGATGGTCTCCATCCTCTGACCTTGTGATCAGCCCACCTCAGCCTCCCAAAGTGCTGGGATTACAGGCATGAGCCACCACACCCTGCCCTGGAGTCCCTTCTATACTCGGGCATCCAAGACAGAAAACTTACCACTAATGGAAATAAATAAATGTTTATTAAGTTTGGAACCTTGAGTTAGGTGGACTCTGCTATTTCAGGAGTGATGAACTTGAACTACACATTTGGTCTTAATAATGCCCTTTGACTTTGGACTCTCTAATTGTTTTGTGTGTCAGCTTTGCTACCTCATTTTCTTCCAACCCAGAAAGAACAGCTGAACACTGGTCATATTTGGATCTCCTTAGTATGCCATATTAATGTTAGACACATTTGTATGGCTCTCTCAGTTTTTGTTTGGGGGTAATTACTATGAAAAGAGATATTTAGAAAAAAATGCTCTCTTACATTTTTACTGTAATAAAATAGTTAAGTTTTTTGAAGGGCATGAAAAAAAAGTGGCAAATTGAATGTTCCATCCAACACCTAGGCAGGACTCTCCTCTTTTGAGGAGACAGCTGAATTCTTAATCATGTCAGTATCTACTCCTGACAATGAAGCAGAGACCAAAGGAAGGTTATAAACAGTTAAAATCGGTCCTCTATAAATTAATTACTCTTTACCCAAGTCTATTAACTATGTAACTTCTAAGTCTAAAAAAAAAAAATTTCTCTGGAGTACTCCAAAATGGTCATTATTTTTTGTTCATATTTTGCAACAGTCCCTACATATGACTTATATATAAAGGTGAGTAATACTGCCAATACCCAGATCATAGTGATATTCTCCCACAGAGCTGATTTTAAGGCATGAACACTGTGACCTCCATGTAGTAGCTGAGACTTCATCAGGGTTACGAGGGGCGTTTCAAATCCTCACACTTGTCCCCACAACAACATCTGAGGGAGTTATAGAAAAATCATCCTATCAATTTGACTAGACTTGAATTATCCACCTTTGCCACGTACAGAGGACTAATAAGTCACCTTTTCTATTTCATTTTTCATTTTTATTTTTTGCTAGGCTGATTCAGGCTAAAATGTTCTCAAAGGGAGACAGTGAGTGAGACCATGGATACTTACAGTTGCCATGCGAAATACTGATTGGCTCAGAATCTTCTGGGAAACCAGCCCCAGCAAAGTGTAGCAGTGTGAAATATAGCAGCAAGGCTTCTGACCTCATAGTAGTTCAGCGGGGAGACTTTATTTCTCTACTTCACCCTGCCAAAAAGTAAAGAACAGATTTTTTTCCAAGTCAGCTTTGTTCAATGCCATAAAATGAAATACCCTGAAAGATAAATTCAAGAGCAAAAAAAGGCTTCTGCTTTACATCTTCTACATGGTAAATTCGTTGATTTTTGTGTTTGGAACTTGTACCCGTTATCTACTGCTACCTCCTTCCCCACGCATCTGAGCCCTTTTGCAAAGTTTCTCCAATATGGGACAAAGAGCTTCAGTTCCTTTATCCTGAGCCATCTTTAGGCTTTTATAGATGGCTATTTCACAGTCATGAACCTCTGCATTCAAAAATCACTCAGAAATTTGAGGTGACTGCCAATATTGAAAAATAGGAGATTTTTGATATTAATCTAGATTTTTCAGCTTCTTTGTAAAAATCAAAATACCTGCCATACTGACCTAAATGACAGTTTCCCTTAGGCACCACCTCCAACACACAGGTACACAGACACACGCACACACATACACATCTATAACTCGTCCTGTTTACTAATTTCCATTACCTGCTTGACTTCTTAATTGAGATATTCACCCCTGACTTATGTCATTCTACAGTGACTTAGACATAAATAAATAAAATCACACAATCTATAAAGAGAAGTAGGCAGATCTTTTCACATTCTGAAGATTACTACATGGAGAATCTGAAACTGCATTCTGAAATGGTATTGTTGATTTAAAAAGTCATATCTCTATATATTTTAGTCTCAATACTTCCTTGCAGTGAAATCGCAGTGAATAAAAATGTCAGATATACTGTTCTACCCATCTGTATTTTCTTGACGAAGCTCTTTATGTACAGAAAAATTCTCCTAAATCTTGGAAATAAAAACAATCCCATGTGGGACTGCTGGATACGGTGGAAAAAAAAATACTCATAATACCGTAAATATCACTTAATTCTCAGGCATATTGCAAATAAGCATTGCTCTATCATGAAAATTAATGTAAAATGAGGATATCTTTCATCTTCCCAGAGCAGTAAACTCTTTGAAGTAGCCTGCCAAAGATTATCTTTTTTGAACAAAGCTATTTTACAGTAATCCATCAATCATTTAAGATTTGTATGTAGAAATGTCAAACTTAGTAACCTAGACGTCTTTGAAAGTTAATTTGGCAAACAAACTGCTAACTTACGCTTTTTGGAACACCATTTTGATTATATACCTATGTCTCTTTTCTTCATGCCAAAAAAGTATTAATCAGTCCCAAGTGTTGCACTGTAACTTATAATTTCACAGACACAGCTGGGTCTTAATCATTTCTTCAATTGAAAAGTGCACATTAATTAATTTGCTTTATCTTGAAAACCAAAGAGGGAGACAGATTGAGAGAAAAGCCTAAACAATTCCATGTCTCCATCTCTGATGTGTACATTAAAATTAAACTTTAAATGATTACTTGTTCATAAGGGTGAACCATTATGAAGAGACATAAACATGTATTTATTTGACAGGTGAAAAGCAAGAGTCTACTCATTCATTTATTTGCCAGTTCTTCGTATCCTAGAAAATCTGAACTCAAAGGAAAGAAGCTCTGAAGTGCCCTGATTTGCTTCTCATGGCACCTGTTCAGTACAGCTTTAAAGGGGAGAAATAAATAACAAAAGTAAAACATAAACAAGACACCAGTCAGCTGTTAGATTTTAGGAGAGAAAGCATCTGGCTGGAGGGGGAGAGGGCAGGGAGAACTGGCAACTTTTGCCAGGAGCTCTAGAATAGTATTATAAAGAAGCATATTGCCTCAGAGAATTTGCAGCATATAATGAAAGAAAGGAAACTCAACAGGCTAATTCTCTTTCCTTTAGAAATGTTTAGAGATGTATGTATGCTTTTAAGGCTTAATTTTTCTTGACATGACAAATGAGTCTCCATCCTTCAAAAACTGCATTCATCTTTGTACAAATGTACTATAAGCTAACAAGACAATGTCCTGCTACTTTATTATATCCCCCAGTTTTAATTTTTTCCATCTTAAGATTGCATATGTCAAATGCGAAATTCTCAACCCCAGAAGCTGGCAGGAAGAGCAATGCATGCAGAAGAAATCTATTATGTAAGTCAGTGGCTATTCTGGCTATCCCTGCAGCCAGCATCATGGCTGAGAAATGTCATTTAAGTATCTCCAGGTTTACAGCAGGGCTCTCTGCCAGGAAAAATAGCTGTTTTATATGTCTTTCTATCATTATATTATCAGGTAGTTAAAATGTACATCATATGGGTGAAAGTGCTCTGGAAGTATTGTTCAATCTCAGTCCACATGAACACTTTAAAATTTTCTTCAGTTGAAGTTTTGATGTATTATTCCCTTTCTACTCAATTTTGGGCCCTAACCCTTGTAAATATGTAGACAATAAATTTTCTTGTTGAAATGATTACTTTGCGGAGGGATCCCAATTCCATTACATTGTCATTTCTCATCCAAAGAACACAGGCTTGGGTCTCAGGATTCCTAAGATGATGCAATACAGACTTGCACCAGCCCAGGAGAACAAAAACAAGAACTTAACACTGAGTTTATAAACCCTGAGCGAGCTGTGTTGCTGCAATTTAAGGGGCTGTTTAAGTCACTTTCAAAACTTTGAAAAGTGCTACCCACATGTAGCATATTTATAGGTATCTGCAAACATTTGTCGATTTCCGTGTCTGTGACTGTGCTTATATAGGCTAAATATAACTTAGACTGAAGCAGCTATTCAGAAAATTAGATAAAGGAAGACTGTCAATATAAGGATTCTAAATAAAAACATTTACTTCATAAGTAAGCCTATTATATCTGAATTTTCCATCTGCTTGTCTCAGCCTTTCACTCTTCTTAGCCTGAAGTGAAATGGCCTTTGTAAAACATACCATTACTACAAAGTTATAATCCTAATTTGCCCCAAACCCCCAAATTCACAGAAAACCTTAAGAACATCCTTCATTTTAATAGGCATCTGCTTGGTGAATCCGTCAGCTCTATTTAGGTTCATCTGAAATTAATTGGTATTGACTTTCTACACCCAAACAAAATTTTTTTTCACAATAATTTTTCACTACAGTTTTTAAGCCCAAATTGGATCACAGAACTGTGATGTACAAATGGTGTTGTGATTATTGGTTGCCATGAGCCAAATGAACCATGCAGAATGCTAATTGGGCAGGAAAGTAGCTTTCAGGTACTCCAGATTGAAGATGAAACAAAGGAGACCAAAAGAAGGACTCTCTGAGAACCCTGTGAATGCATTCATGCTGATAATTTTTTAAAAATAATAAATTCTTTTCAATTACTAGAGCTTCCATTTATGCACACCCCTACCTCTCACACCCTTGATGTACAGCGGATCATTGTGTCAGCCAAGCATGAAGCAAAAGGGATGGCAGTGGAGCTGGAAATGATTACAGAGTCAGAGAATGAGTCCATCAATTGCCACATCTTACTTCTGATGAGTCAGTTTAATAAGCCACGAGGACTGGGAAGCCATGACAAGTGGACCCAGCCAGAGTACCACTCAGGCTAACCCCTGACACTACTTCTAATCCTCTGCCCAACTATTCCTCCAAATCCTGCCCTGGAAAATTCTATGGGGGCTCACAAACTCATAGTATCTGGCAGAAGCTAACTCACAGAGAAGAAAAAAACTAGATTAGCAGCATGGAGGGAAAAATAGGAGATTTAATAAACAACTCCAGATTTCTGACTTCTTAAAAAAAATCAGAGGTTTGGCTTTGCTAGTCCAAGTCCCCACCTGACAAAACTCTGGAGTTGAGCATTGGCTGCCCCAAATAGGGCTCTCTCCAGTTGGAAACATTCCCACTCCTTCCCACTCTCTTAGGAGGCCTTCCTTACCCATTAACCTCACCTGCCTGCCCTTGAAGGCTCTGAGGGAACCTTTATGCTACCCAGGTACAGGACATCAACGTTGCTGCATGAGGTATTCTGTTCCTCTTGACCATCATCTGCAAGTGGCTGAGCAGCCTTAGCAAGTGGACCATGTGGAACCCACTGTCTAGACACAAATTAATGAACATTGCTTGTTTTAGAGACCCGGCTGGGCTGCCCCACAAACTGTCTACAGGTCCAGTTGCAGCAAACGGTGCATAAATGCTTGGTGCATCAAGTTGCATGGAGGACTTGACTGTACGAATACAATTTGTGTCTGATTTGGTAGACATGGCAGCATCTTCCAGAATGTTGGCACACAAGCAAGATTTAATAATAAGTGATAGTGATGTGAAAAATAATATATCTGGATTTGCAAATACAAAATGCTTTTAACAACTCCAAGTGTGGACTTGAAATAAAGAGGAAACGATAATAGTGGCACTATTTTTCCCTGAGGAAAGTCACTTACTACCATGTTTCAGTAATTCTTTTAAAAAGCTCATTTTCTAATATCATATGAAGTTTTAAAGATAACCAACAATTCACGCTGTCATTAACAGAAGGAAGGGCACATTAATGGTGTTGACTTTGGGCAAGTTAGTCAGCCTCACTAGCTCCTAGTTTCCTCACCTGTAAAATGAAAGGATATGAAATGTAATGGTCTATAAGATTCCTCTGGCTCTGTGATTGTACTGTTCTAAGGGATTCTGCCCCAGTGAAGAAGGGTGTGTGTGTGTGTGTGTGTGTGCGTGTGTGTGTGCGTGCGTGTGACAGAGAGAGAGAGAGAGAGAGACAGCGTGCGATTAGGAAGGATGGTACAGGGAGTGGCCTGCCTCTGGGTCATGTTGTAACACATTCCAAAGCCAGGAACGTCACCTGGAGAGATGAGGCAGGGGTGAGAGGGGGAATAAGGTGACCAGGGCTGAGGCGGGGTGAGGTGCTGGACCTCCACACACCTTTCTTCTTTGTCCTAAAGGCACTAGAAATGTAGTTGGGCTCTTGTTGTTGTGTCAGCCACTCTCTGAGATCACCACAGAGGGCAGGCAGAACAAGTTCTATGCAGCGGGGCAAGTGACCTTTCCAAAACAAACTGAGGAACAGGGCTTATTTTTCCCTCTACACTCTTTGCTGGTTGCTCCTAAGCAGCATGTGGTTTGGCAACTCTAGGGATAATCAGCGTGTCAATGTGTGGTACTGTTTGTGGCAAGCATGAGGGGTAGAACGAACTCTCTTCGATGTAGCTCTCACTGGACTGCAATAGGCACATCATGAAAATTGGTGAAAAGTTCATCAAGTGAGAGCAAAGAAATCCCAGCATGCTATACTGCCTAGTCTCAACTTCAGGACACAGTTCAAGTAGATAAGCAGTTCTAATCTCACCACAGAGAACACTGTTGTTACTATTTAATCTTATTTAGACTTCAGTTGAGTTTTACACTAAATCTAAAATTTTCATTTTTATTAACTCAAGTTTTTGGACCTCATCATCTTTGTCTGTACAGTGTGACTGCCTCCAAAAGTCTGAATTGAAATTGATTTAAAAGCTCCTACGTGAACTCAAACTATTGCAATAACATAGGAGAGCAGAAAAGAGCAGAGGGTGAAACCTGGGCTTTGAAACCCTCTGCCCCCTTACTAGCTGGGACCTCTAACAAGATGCTTAAGCTCTTTGAGCCTTAGTTTCCCCTTCTTCATATGGGTAAAATAGAGTCTTGGAGACTCTCCATAGTCCTCAATAAATGTTTGTTTATTCTTCAGCTAAGATACTAAAAATTACTTTTTAATAGCTTTTCTTGGACTTCCTTACAAAATTCTCGGGGAGGTCCTAGATTAGCTTCTAGTGTTCTACTGCTTCAGTGGGAGAAGTCTCCTTCTCTCCCTCCCTCCTTCTCTCTCCCCCACCCACTTTAAGTCACTAAGCTTCCTATCTCTGGAGGTGGTCACTTGGAGAGGCTGGAAAGTTTGTCTTGGGAGTCACATAAACTTTGTGTGGTTTTTAAAAAATGTAAATCTTGGCACTCACACTAATGCAAAGAAATATAATGATGTGGAAAATAAAGAAAGGACTGGGTGGAAGTGGAGGTCTACTGAGTATCTTCTGTGTGCAGGGTACATATGCCTATGCCTATTACTTTATTGAAACATCACAGCAACCCAGAGAGACAGGCCTTATTATCTCCGTTGTAAACACAAGAGTAAACTGCAATTCAGGGAGGTTAAGTAACATGTCTAGCCAGCACATAGTAAATACAGTCGTCCTTCAGTATCTGTGAGGGATTGGTCCCAGGACCTCCCAAAGATTCCAAAATCTGGGGATGCTCAAGTCCCTTGAATAAAATGATATAGTTTTTGCATGTAACCTATGCACATCCTCCCGTATATTTAAATCATCTCTAGATTATTTATAATACATAATACAATGTAAATGCTATGTAAATCATTGTTTCACTGTATTGCTTAGGGAAAAGTGACAAGAAAAAGAAGTCTGTAGATGTCCAGTACAGATGCTATTTTTTAAAAAAAATTTTCTATCAGCGGTTGGTTGAATCCACTGCTGTGGAACCCATGGATAGAGAGGGCCAAATGTATTTACAGCACAGTAGTCAAAGGGCAAAGACAAAACTCAAAGCCAGGTCTGTATAATGCCAAAGTTTATGTCCTTTCCAAGGCATTAAAGAAAAAGGAACAGAAGAAAGGTTGGAAGCGAAAGCTGCTGGCATAAATGGAAACTGCACTTAAGATCATATATAGGCTGATGCATATATGCTTATGTGGACGAAGTGGCTGAAAGTCCCTAATGGCTTCAGTAATAAAAATCTATAAAGGGAGTACACAGTTGCTCCCAAACATGTAGGCATGCAAAGCCTCATTCCACTTTATGGCCCTATGATTGCAGCCTTAAGGTGATAGAAAGATGCAAATGCTTCTCAACCAGTTTTAGGAGAAATTGATTCTCTCATGAACACCACTGTGTTAAGTGGAACCACTTGCCTACTTGCAGCCTCCCTCAACCATGATGTTTTAACATCAACACATCATAGAGAACAGTGTCAGTTGCAAAGGGTAAGAACGAAGTTGCTTGCTTCAGTAGCTGATAGGATAAACAGATGTGGACATATCTCAAGTCAGTAAGGAACCTCTGTCCAGAGAGAGATGGGAAAGCAGGTGTTTTTGCTGAATATCCAGCTGGCGACCTGCTTCACAGAGACTGAAACTGCTGATCATTCTTGCACCAGAGGAAAATTTAAAGAAGTAATGAGTGTTTAAATAGTAGGCATCCTTCACTGACCTGGACAGCTCTGTTTCAAGGACTGCAGCATTAAGAGGGTGCTGCTGTCCACAGGATGCAGAGCTGGGTCAAAGAACACATCCCATTGTAATTAGAAACAACCAGGGCCCATTGATCCTGTTTGAAACCTTTACTGTAGCCAGTTTGCAGGAACCACGAGGGCCATCTGTTCAGTGATATTTGCATTAAGATATAAGGTTCGGGCAAATGAGAAAAATAGCTCCAGCCTCTTAATAAAGCATCCGGTCTTTCTTTCCTCCTCCTCTCAGCCATTAACAGAGACATAAAAGCACCCATTTTGGAGGAAAGGGAAATGCCACAGACCTAACTTCAACACATTTTGGAGAGTGATGATGGCATTCAATGGAGGATAATAATAAATATCGACTGGGTGTAATAGATGTTCCATTTTAGATCTGAAACCACTATCACAAAAGCGTAGAAAAACTGAATTCGTAAGTACTTCTAGAAAAAAAATCTTTTCGAAAAAGGTTGGTTGTATACGTATTATCTTTTGAGGGAGAAGGCAAGTCTTTTCTTTCAGATGATTCTTTGATATGTTCGTTTTCTTTCTCTCTACCCATCACCCCCACCCCAAACACACAGCCCTGAGCCAATGCAATTTACTTGGATGTTTATTGCACATTTATTGCACTTTACTTGGATGTTTCAGACACAGTCTCATGGCCCACTGGGACTCTGCTGCTATAGTCACGACCTTAGTAGGCCTGAAAGTATCGTGGCAAACTATCTTGATCTCAAAAGTCTGCAACAGCCTCAACCAGGCTTACCTATGGCATGCTCTAGTTTTTTGCCATCTCCAACTTTGTAAATGTTTTTTGTTTGTTTGTTGTTGGCTTAAAGGTGGCTACTTTGTTTTGAATTTTATTTTTAATTTTTGTGGGTACAAGGTAGATGTATATATTTATGGGGTACAAGAGATGTTTTGATACAGACGTGCAGTGCATAATAATCACATCAGGGTAATTGGGGCTATCCATTATAAAGGCAGCTATTTTTTTTCCCCCGAGATGGAGTTTCACTCTTGTCATCCAGGCTGGAATGCAATGGTGCGATCTCGGCTCACCACAACCTCCGCTTCCCGGGTTCAAGTGATTCTCCTGCTCCAGCTGCTGGGATTATAGGCATGCACCACCATGCTCAGCTAATTTTGTATTTTTAGTAGAGACAGCGTTTCTCCATGTTGGTCAGGCTGGTCTCAAACTCCCAACCTCAGGTGATCTGCCCGCCTCAGCCTCCCAAAGTGCTAGGATTACAGGTGTGAGCCACCGTACCTGGCAAGGCAGCTAATTTTTACCTCTTAATCTAAACCTTTAGTTTTAGAATTCTAGACCTGATTTTGTATAATTCCTCTGGAAAACTCTACTTACATGTATGGCTTACTTGTAAAACTCACACAATATGTCCCCAGACTGTAATCGTTACCTTCATTCCCAAACCTTCCTCTTCATTTTCTTTTTTTTTTTTAATTTCCAACTTTTAAGTTCAGGGGTACATGTGCAGGACGCTCAGGTTTGTTACATAGGTAAGCGTGTGTCATGGTGGTTTGCTGCACAGGTCATCCCATCACCCAAGTATTAAGCCCAGCATCCACGAGCTATTCTTCCTGATGCTCTCCCTCCTTCCATGCCCTGCCCTCTGACAGGCCTGAGTGTGTGCTGTTCTTCCCCACGTGTCCATGTGTTCTCATCATTTAGCTCCCACTTATAAGTAAGAACATGTGGTATTTGATTTGCTGTCGTGTTAGTTTGCTAAGGATAATGGCCTCCAGCTCCATCCATGTCCCTGAAAAGGACATGATCTTGTTTCTTTTAATTGCTGCATAGTATTCCATCGTGTATATGTACCAGTTTCTTTATCTAGTCTATAATTGATGGGCATTTAGGTTGATTCCATGTCTTTGCTATTGTGAACAGTGCTGCAATGAACATATACTTGCATATGTCTTTATATCAGAACAATTTATATTCCTTTGGATATATGCCCAGTAATGAGATTGCTGGTTATTTCTGCCTCTGTCTTTGAGGAATCACTACACTGTCTTCCACAATGGTTGAACTAACTTACACTCCCACCAACAGTGTAAAAGCGTTCCTTTTTCTCCACAATGTTGCTAGTATCTGTTGTTTTTTTACTTTTTAAGAATAGCCATTCTAACTGGTGTGAGATGTTATCTGATTGTGGTTTTTATTTGCATTTCTCTAATGATCAGTGATTTTGAGCTTTTTTCCATGTTGCTGGCCACATGTATGTCTTCTTTTGAGAAGTGTCTGTTCATGTCCTTTACCCACTTTTTAATGGGGTTGTTTGTTTTTTTCTTGCAAACTTGTGTAAACTGTTTACAGTATTGCTGAACTCGAACATCTGCTTCAGATGCAGAAACAAATGCCTCCTATAATTTGCTGTTAAGAAAACTGAGGTCCAAAAAGATCACTTGCCAAATGTAGGACAGCTCAAAAGTGGCAAAGATGAGCAGCAGCTGAGAACTCCTGACTCCTCTTAGTGAGCTCTTTACGCTACTTTCAGAAGGAAGCCAAAATTCATTCACTTCTCCTTGGCTTGCTGCCTGATGTTCACTACTACCATTGCCTGATTTCCATCTTACCAACTCCCTGTTTTCCACTGGGAGGCTCTGTGCTAAGATGCTGATGCAGATAGAGATGGAAACAGCCCCTCCCCTTGCATCACCCCCAGGACCTCACTATTCAGTGGATGGGCCCCAAGCTTTTGCTCATTGTTCCAAAATAGAACACATAAACAAATTAACA
Source organism: Nomascus leucogenys (assembly GCF_006542625.1). Classification (NCBI taxonomy): domain Eukaryota; kingdom Metazoa; phylum Chordata; class Mammalia; order Primates; family Hylobatidae; genus Nomascus; species Nomascus leucogenys. Next base: position 124,486,554 of record NC_044382.1, read on the forward strand.
ATAATCTTCCAAAACGAAATCATTACTCTGTTGCCAAGAATACCACCTGGAAGGTGAAGTTGTTGCAGAGGCATGTAAGGTGGGATGACTGGCAAAGGCTTCTGGTTGGAGAAAGCCTTAGAGGGTTGCATGACTGTTCACCGTGGAGGGGGCAGGTGGGAGCTAAGACATTTCAGGTAGAAGGGTCAGGTCAAGACAGCAGGGTGTTAAAACAGACAACTCCATGCTTATTGGATTTGTAGACACTCAAATTAGACTATTGCATTCTTTGCTTAAGGAATTTCAAACATTTGTCTGAAGTAATGGATGGATGTTTTCCTTTAACTGAAAGTTTGGTTTAAAATATTACAGCTGAGAATAAAGATTGTGTCTGATTACTATTTTTTCTAAGAATATGACAGAGAAGAAGGGGCGGGGGAAGCTCTGAAGTGTAAGCTCAGAATATTGGTATTTATTTGCTTGAGGTGTTGAGTATATGGGTTATTTTTGCATTACTCTCCTTAACTTTTTCTTTATAATTTTACTAAAAATGAAGCAAAGTGCAAAAAATAGTATGCCTGAATCCAAGCATTTTTCCTAGCTAGTAAAAAGATATTTGGAGAGTGACTTTAAAGGAGCAAACCGAGATATTTTAGCACCTAGAGTTTTCCACATACCTTTGTCAAAGTCCTGAGAGGATTTAAACTAAAATAAAGCAATTGCTAAACTTTGACAGGACGACTCTCCCTAATAATTTCTCCTCTGTTTACTCTCAGTATAGTTAATAGAAATAGAATCTCCCAGTCAACTCACACCTTCCTGATCTCCACTCTCCCTGGGATTGCTCAGGCTTAAACAGCTGCAGGGATGTGTTCTTTCCCCAGTTTTGGAGTAGAAGTCAACTTCAAACGTGGCTCCTACAGAATTAATAACAACCTGCAGGTCTCTCCGTTGAGCTCTGAATAACAGCCCCAAATAACAATGTCATCAGTCACGAATGATTTAAACTTTGACCTAACCCTGTAAATCCTTACTGTTTTCTTGTTGTTTGGCAACATTTTTGGTAAAACAGTCTCAAGATCAGGAAGAAAGTGAAAACATTTCCTTGAACTAAAATGTTGGCATCAGGTCCTTTGGTGTTTGCTGCCTGTGTCAGCCCTCATTGTATTTCCTGCCTCTTTCAATGAGCTCTGATGCTTTCCCAGAACCCTGAAAGCCAAAAATAGAGTTTCTATTTGATTACAAGCTTCTGATTATAGAAAAAGAGGCATAGTATCATTTCAGGATCTGCTCCATAACCAAGCATGATATTTATGCTGACTGGTGCTTATCATCGGTAAAGTATCTATATACACAGTAAATTCTGTTCATCTATGTATGTCCAGACACATCGAGAACAAACATGATATGGAAGAATTATATCCATAATCTTCCCACATTTTTGGGGAAATTCGTTTATCCGAAAAAAGCCTGCTTTTTGTCTCAGTGAGCTAGGTGAAAATTGCAAACCCACACATTTAAACCTATTATTAAATTTGATAGATATTTCAGTTTTTTTCTGAAATTACTAATATCTTTATTGGCTTTGCTCATTTACTTTACATGTAAAAAGTGACTCATTAGCCTGGCTTGATTTACTTAGCAAAATAACGTAGGTGTTTTCCAAAGGCAGTTTATCAGTTTGAATTGTGGTGGAGAGAAGACGATTCACTAGGTGCCTCTTCCCAAACCAGAGTCAAATCTAGGATACCACTGCCTAAAATGTTCATTTGCTTTTAATGTGAAATCCTATCTTCGGAATTAATAATTATTCCCAAACATCCTGAAAATATGCTTCCTTAGAGCGAATGAAAGTAAATTCTCCGAAATTATGGGTTTGTTCGAATGTCTCTCCCACTTGATGACTTGACTCCTTGCACAGGTGACTTCAGGGTCACCGCACAAACAGAACAGTCCTGTTCTTTGGGCAGTGGTTGAGCATACTGAGGCAGCATCTGGAGGAATCATTTTGGTGTTCATTGTTTTTGAAGTCTGCCCTGAGGCTCCTTAAGTTTAAAGAAAAATACGATTTGCTATCCCCTGTTTCTCTAGATCTGGATGAGGCCAAGTTCATTTCAGGAGTACAGGTGCACAATTTCTTATCTGCAATTACAGACAAAACAAAAACAAAAACAAACCCTGAAAACCAAAATGTTTTTTCTCCTCATTGTGTGACAAGCTTGAGTTGGCATGAGACCATTTGTAGTCCTTATTTATCCCTCTTAGGATGAATATTTATACATTTTGCTGCAAATTATGAACAGGTATAATTATTAAAAATTGCTCCAGACTCCACTGGTGTATGTGTCCCATGTTACTTTTCTAAAATTTAAAAAAATTTAAAATTCTGAAACATATCTGACCCAAGGGTTTCAAAAAAAAAAAAAAAAAAAAAAAGATTGGGAAACTACATGCCTTTGTTCCTGAAGAGATTAAAAACAGGATATAAAGTGATGGAGAAAGGAAATCCTTGAGAGTAAATTTCCAACACTGGTTTTGCTAAAACGAGAACGTCTCTTAATTATTCCACAGTGTGTTGTGAAATTCTCACAGAATTTAAAAAAAAGTAATCTGATTTCACATATTTTTAAAAGTGTATGTCATATTATACTTGCAAGAATAACTCAGAGATGAGGAATTGCTGACTGAGTTACTTATTTTTCATTTCCTATGTTCTGGGCTTATAATGACAGTTTTCCAGGCCCATCTCCAGACGAGGGACCGACAAGAACAGACTTCCACAAAATAAGTGATGTTCCCAGAGCAGATGTAATCTTGGTAGCAAGGTCTCAAAGCCTCTCATGAGTAAGTGATAGCATCCAGAAGCAGCAGAAGTGACTGCCTCCCCAGGCTCAGCAACCGCTCCACCCGAGTGAGCTGCATTTCTTCCCATCTGATGGCCAACTACAAGGGAGTCAGCACTCCTTCCTCTCTCTGTAGTAAATGGACAGACTTCACAGGCTTTTTGTGCAGTTGGTGGTGGTTTCTCCAAAGGAGATTCCATGATGTCAGAGCCTATAATCATTTTCTCCCCAATGGAATATGCCTGGTCATGGCATTTTCCAATCCCTGGCATCAGAAGCAATTGTCAGCTGGCATTATCTGCCCTCTGCTTTGTTACATGTACCTGCCTTTAATTTTCAAATATCTGTTAACTTTCCTTTGATAAATAACCCCAGAAGTTTGGGAACTAGTTAACGAAATTAAGAATTTGGATTTCTAGAATATTTGGGGAGGACAACTCTTATCTTGGACAACAGGTAGGGGTGGTAGGGAAGGAAGACAGACTCTCTCCCATTCCTGTCTGAGGTACCCTCCACTCGCTGTCCCTCACCTTTCTTTCTCCCAAAGTGGACATTGGGCGTGAGACAACAATGTAATCAATTTTAAATAAAATGGAGGATTTTAAATAAAATGGAAATAAAGTGGAGGCAAATGGTTAATATCAGATAACTTGGATACAAGGTTAATTACTGCAATCCAATTATCAGGAGGGAAGACAGCACATGAATATCACCAATTAACCCCTAAATCAAATTTAAAATCACCATTCCCATAATTAATAGCACAGCAATCACTATAATTACCATCTCTGCCAGACCAGAATAAGGAGAAAAAGTAAAATTATCCAATAAGCTTGAGTGTGACAAGAAGAAACCAAACTAAAGTGCTGAGGGTCAGACAAAAGGTGATACATCAGAGAAAAAGTGAGTGTGAGACACACACCCAGCCCTGCAGGTGTGCCCAGGTGTGTCACTCTAGCACAGCACAAGGATCCCTGCACGTGTGTGCTTGCCTTTCTTTGGGAGGAAATGGAGGCACAGAAAATGGATAAACATCTCTAGAAGCTACTTAGCCCTGGTTACTGGAAAGCACAGAGGTCCACCTGCATCATCCATGCTTTCACTGGTAAGGATTTCAAGGTCTGAGCAGTGAGAAGGAAAATACACAGCTATGGAACACATGGAGAGGAATAACACATGAACGTCTTTCGAAGAGGACGTTCCCCAGGTTCACTTTGAATAACTAAAAGACTAAGGCAGAATAATTTTTTTCTCAAACACGGTATTTTCCTACTTGGTTAACATAGTCTTTATCTCTCCAAAGAGTTAAAAAAAAAAAAAAAGTTATTCTAAAGTGTTATGAAAGAATAGGCAGATGTGTTCTTCACATATCTATTTAATCAGCTCTTTCTAGCAGCAGGAAGACATGAAAGAAAGGTTGAGTGTCCTCCAGAATCCTCAATGAGAAGAGAGCAAAGTGTGTTGAGCTCCAGTCTTGCAAGATTCCCCAAGCTGGGACACTGCTCCACTATTTGAAAGTAAGGGAGCTGAGGACACCTCCTCCATTCTCACACAAAAGGTACATTTGAGGAGTCGTTATCAATAATTTTTCCAATTTTTTGAAAGTAATTCTATTCCAAAGGAACATTGCTTTTGTACACCACAGGGTACTTTTTTAGTGTTTTGGGAGGCACAAGCAAGAACATGAGATGTGAGAAAATATCGTACAAGTGTGTAGGCATTGAAAGGATGTTCCTTTGACTGTTCAATTAAACCCAGAAACTGCTTTTGTTAGTAATTTTCCTCTACTCATTCATTTACTCATCGAATTCAGTCACTTTAGAAATGGCTGAGTTTCTAATACCTGCAAGCAAGGCACTGTGCAGGAACAGTGCGGATACTGGGGTCATGGGCTCAACCACGGGTTCTGCCCTTGGGGAGTCTCCAGACCACTGCAGACTATACATAAGTGGCTATAACGATGCTGTGTGTGTACATACACACACACAAACACACACACATTATACATATAATACATACTTACATAAAACACTGTGAGTTAAGAGGACCGAGAGACATAATATCCAAGTATGGATTATATTTCCAAAGCACGTGACAAATCTGCCCACTTCCCCCACGTTCTACCTACAATCCTCTTAATCTAACCTAACCTCAGCTCCTGCCTCATTATGACAATAGCTATCTATTTAGTCTTTCTACTTCCACTTGGCACTCCTTCAATTTAATCTCCACACAGCAACCAATGGTCCTTTAGAAACATAGATCATGTTATGTCCTCCCTTCCATAAAGCCTTCCAGTGGCTTCTTAATGTATTAACAACAAAATTTAAACCCTCTATTCTGGACACAAAAGGCACCACCCAACTGGTTGACACCATCATGTTCCATTCCACAATTTCCCACTCTGTTCCAGCTCCTGTGCCTCGCTTTCCTCAAATGCACAAGCTCTCATTCCTGCCTCCTGGACTTTCTGCTCTCTCACCTTGGAATGATCTTTCTTCCAAGATCATAAAATGTCACTTCCCCAGACAGGCCTTCCCTGAGCCCCCAAAGCAGCCCAATGCTTTTTTTTTTTGTCATCACTTTATTCTACATTTCTGCAATGGATTTTTTCCTAAATGAGATTTTCACACTTATAGTATTACTTGCTTTTGTCTGTTCCTCCCCTCCACTAGAATGTAAGCTCTATGTGGGTAAATTTACCTTATTAATCACTGTATCCCTCTCATTCAAGGACAAAGTCTAATGTACAGTAAACTCTTAACAAATATTTATTAAATAGTGAATGAAGCTCTAAAAAAAGAGCATCAGGACAATTTCTGAAAAATCAGTACTAAAACAAGGAAAAGGGGAGATGCAAGGGGCAGAGACTGGCATTTTCAGATATCTGAAGAGAAACCTAGAGGACAGTTGTGAGGGTAGACCTAAGATCAGTGGGTAGAAACTATAAAGATGATTTCTGCTCAAAATAGGGAGGAACTTTCTAGCAGCCCCTGTAACACACACATGGACTAGCCTACCTAAGGGGATGGGGAGGCCAGATGAGTGCTAGAACAGAAGGAATATTCTCCAGGAATTTAGACACAGGATGCGGGGCTAGACCAGACAATGTTTAGGGTCCCCATGGAGAACCTGACTGCCTATGGTTCTTGGATCCTCTGACAAGTCTTTCCTCCCACGTGGTGAGGAAGTACTGTTCAGAGCAGGAAGCCACAGATGGTCCAGAAGGATCCTGCTGTGGACTCAAACTCTTGCTGGCAGCTGCTCCTAGGGCTCTGTTGTAATAATGTCCCTGGAATCAGAAGACCAAAAGAAAGTCCTCAGGCTTTGGCCAATCCTCATTCGTTGTCTCCTAGTTTGGCCAGATTGTATAGGATATAGATCTACAGCCAAAAAGCATTTGCAAGGAGACAGATGGCAAGAACCTAACGAACATCAAGGCCAAGACAGAAAGTCTCTAGGGGTGGAGACATCCAGCATCTATACAGCTCTACCTCTTTTTCACTCTGCAAAGCCCAGAGGTCCTGAGTGTGGAACACAAAGTGAAGCTCTGGTTGTGTGGCCTTCCTGGGAATGTCAAGCACTGGCTTGTTACTGAGGCTCGATTGCCAATGACACACAGACCCCAGGACATGGTTTAACTCTACTCTTGTCTCTAAGCCCTTCCCAGTGACTCATAACTTTCTTTGACACCAGAACAGCTGGGCCAGCCAGCTGGAGAGAAGACATACAGATGTAGCTGGCTGGAGTTTGAGGGGTAACGGGGCTCTCAGCTGTGCAGTCAGCCTAATATCCTGCAGTGGGCTACAGACTGTGGAAGTCTCCCCCTCTGCAGACAAGTCGTGGGTGGGGACATTGGCTCTGTCATGACTGTCTCTCATCCTTCAACACATGTGTGTTTAGAATAGAAAGCACTGCAGCTCTTCTTCAATGGCAACTTGGGGGATGTTTTATTTCTTTGGGGAATATTAGATCCTTGAGCCAATGCGTCTGGAGAAGGTATGAGACAGAGTACTCTGGCCAGAACATACTACCTACCCAGATGTCTCAGCTTAAAACAGCTCAAATGAGAGAATGTGTGAAAGGCTGAGAAATTAGAGGGATGAGGGAGAGAAAGAGATCATTTTTGTTTCTGAGAAAAACATTTAACACAAAGACTGACTACCCTTTCACTAACATAATTTTAGATTAGTTGTTATTCACCAGAAAAAAAGTATGAAACATATATGTGTAAAATCCTCATTAGAAATGGCTTGTTTAGGCAACATCGTGCACATTGAAGGTACTTATTAAATATTTGTTGATTTTGATCCAAACAGCTTTGGGTATTTTTAAATATCAATGCATTGAGTACTCCAGTGATTGTAAAGGGGGCTATTTTTGTTAATGAAACTTGAAATACAAGCCAAGATTGACTGATTTTTTAAAGTGTTGTGAATATTGCAGTTCTCATGTATAAGCAACTAGTAACAGTGTCTCTGAGGGAGGAGGAGTAGGAGGTCAGATTTGGGTAAGAAACTCACTTTTTATGTTGTACTCTTTTATGTTTTATTGATAATATTTTTCTTGTGCATGTGTTTCTTTTTTAGAACAAAATAAAACTAGTTACTATTTTTTAAACTCTTTGTCTCTAGAGACAAACCTGGAGCTTAGACCTGCTGATAACCTGCCAGTTCCCACTAAACTAGAAAGAAAAAAGGATTTTTCCCAGGATCCCGTCTCTTCCCAGTATGGTCAGCCAATAGTAATATTCTGGAATACAGGATGTGGGTGAGGGAATTTATAGGCATTGTGGTGTCAGTAGTGATAATTCTAGTCGATCCATGATACAGATGGATGTATATGGCGGCTGGTGGTTTACACAGCACTATAAACCCGCCTGCATGCCATATGAATGGCTAATTTATTAGCTTTCAAATAAAAATGTAGCAAACTCAGAAAGGCAGGGCACAGTGCAGTCTAACGCAAAGAATCAGATGAGCTCAAAGCAAATAACCTTCATATTTTTTATTTTATGCTCCATAAGTGGGATTCCAGTACTGCAGATGGGAACTTTTTTTTCCCCCTTCTCTATCTGCACATTGATTTCTGCGCAGGCACCTACCCCCTTGTTCTCTGTCTTCACTGGCCTTTCTTCCTGTTCATTTCCCATGGCAAAGGAAGCCCAAATGCTGCTTTTGAAGCATCCCCAAAGGACAACTGACATTTTAAAAGCTGAATGAGTGCCCTCCCCTGGGACGGTCGTCTTTGACCATCTCAGAATGACTGCTCCCAGAGAAGACAGGAGATTGACTCAACTAGAGAGAAAAGAAAGAATTCATCAGGAGAGCAAGGAGGACAGTGTGGAGAGGTGCCCACTGTGCAGGGATGTGATCAATGAAAGTTTCCTCCATCCCATCCCAGTATCCTTTCTGGGAGTTGAGCTGCACATGACCACCTCCTCTTTTCTCTTTTTATTCATTTATTCAACAAACATTGAGCTAAGCACTAAGAAAGAGCAAAGGCATGTTTCCTCCTTTTTTGGTTCTCCTTCTCCTCAGAGCCGAGTCTATTTCGACCACTTTGAGGTTGCTTTTCTCATCGAGTGGGTCACATTATGCTTTTTCTCTTGGGGTTTAAGGTCTTACTGAGGTGGGAGACAGCAGTTTCTTTTCTTTTTGAGACAGGGTCTTGCTCTGTTGCCCAGGCTGAAGGGCAGTGATGCAATCTCTCCTCACTGCAACCTCCACCTCCCGGGTTCAAGCGATTCTCCTGCCTCAGCCTCCCGAGTAGCTGAGACTACAGGCACGCGCCACCATGCCCAGCTAATTTTTGTATTTTTTGTAGAGATGGGATTTCATCATGTTGTCCAGGCTGGTCTCGAACTCCTGGGCTCAAGTGATCCACCCGCCTCAGTCTCCCAAAGTGTTGGGATTACATGCATGAGCCACTGCACCTGGCCTAGACAGCAGTTTCTGATTCCAAATTGGACTCCAGCTTGAACCTTGGAGGCAGGTGGCACCCATAGGAGTGTGCATGTTCTCTTGCCTCACTCCACCAGTACGTGCTGCTCTATCCATAACCAAATGCAAAAATATGCATAAAACTATGAGTATAGACCAGTGCTTTCCAAACTTGCCTGCACATTGGAATCACCCAGAGAGCTTCAAAAATTAAAGATGTCTGTGTTCCATACCCAGAGATTGTGACTTAAGTGGCTTGGGTGTGACCTGTGCTGTGAAAATTTTAGTAGACCCCCAGGTGATTCTAGTGAGTAGACAAGTATGGGAGCCGCTGATACAAATACAAATGGCATCCATATTACAATCCTAATCCCTTCCATTTCAATGCCTTCACCCACAGCCAGGGATAATTAACCATGATTCGAAAACCTTTACTTGTGCCAGCTGCATGGAATGGCTTTAAAAATATCTAAGTTTCTTTCATGTCCAATAACAATTGGACATTGAAACCTACCCTCATGCCAACCCCCTTACAAAATATAATTTAATCCATTAAAAATTACAGGGAGCCATACAGAAACTTCTTTTCCAGCATGGGGCGTGCAAAGTATTTCTAATGAAAACACAGACAATAGGTATGTTTTCTTTTATGACAGCGTTGAAAGAAAGCAGACCTAATTATCCCACCCAGATGCTATGGAGAAGAAGCCATGTGAATACTGCACGAGGAAGCCTATCTCCCAGCCTTATCAAACACACTTTTCTCTTCAACTGTGCCCTGGTAACCTGGGAAATATAAATTTTGATTACAGATTGCTGCATTGTTAGTAACTGACTATTTATCATCAGTAGCTGGTCACCAGTGTCAGTCCAGACTTAATTATCTCAGCTGAAGGGAAAGTAACCCCATGAAAGAATTGTTTTCCAATTAAAGCAGCATGGAATATGTGATTTGTCTCTCTGACGATATCCAATTCATACTCCTTTTCAAGTTATTTGTATTGTCTTCTTTTCCTCATTACAAGCTCAGGTTGTGAATCTTAGGTTCCCTAGCAAGAAACACATAAATATCAAGAGGGCAGCTGACAGACCTTTAAAAAAAAAATTATGAACAGTCACCACAAAAACATTACAGTAATTACAGTTTCCACTAGCAAACGCTACACTTAGGGTTAAAGACATCTTTCAACATAACCATTTATTTTCATAGGTTCCTAACCTCCTATACAATGTGTGTATAATTACATGGGTATGTATACACACACACACACAGACACACACACACACAATTTTTAGAGCTTATTCTTTAGGGGTTAGGATCAGATGCTCTATGCTGTGTTATAGCTATTGGGTCAATGACAAGGAAACAAGGAAACCATTTTTCTACTAGCACAAGTATTTTAGGTAAAGATCTAGGCAATGGCATCTCTGAACTCTTCATTTTTCTTATCTTGTTTTTATCATTAGTTTGATATTTATTTTGCATGTCTTCCCATTTGCCTATCTAGACAATTCTTTATTCCTGGAGCAAGGACAAAAGTTTATCTTCCCTGTGACTAACTCAACCCTGATCACTTTGTAAACATGGCCTTTGAAGTCTGGGTTGTTTAAGAAAATATTTATTGAGCACCTACTGTGTGCCAGGCATGTTCCCGACACTGAGTATTCCCCATGAACAGAAGAGGTCTCTGCTTTCATGGAGCTTATATCCTAGTGGGCTTCCACCCTAGTCCTTCCATTAGTGGCCAAGTGGCCTTGGGTTATTTAATCTGTGTAAGGCTCAGGTTTCTCTGCTCTAAAGTGGGATAATGATGTTTTCCCTTCGTACAGCTGTTATTAAGATAAAAGCTCCTGGCCCATGAAGAGTTATTTAATTAATGTAAGCTTCCATTTTCTTCTCAGTCCCCTGTATCCTTTGAGTTTCACGGGGAAACTCAAAGTATCCTCACCTTTCAGCATTTTGAATTTTGTATACTTGTTTCCTATACCTATATACCATCACTTGTTTCCTAAAAACATTTTCTTACTGTAGTTCCAATTTCCCGCTGTTCTCAAAACTTCCCACCCACAGCCTTCTGTGTCTTGCACTGGAGCTGCCTATATTTCTTAGAAGATGGTAATGGCAGTTTGGTGTTTAACCAAAATTTTGTGGAAACTTAAATTATTCCTTTGGGAAAAGGAGGGTACATTTTTCAGTACCATGCCAATGTAAAAAGGAGGAATAGCCTATAGTCATTGGTGTTCAGTCATTATCTACTTGGCTTATAGTTCTCTTCCCAACTGCATTACAAACACCTCAAAGGGAGGGGCCATTTTACTTCTATTTACTTTCAGCAATTTAAATTAAGCGTTTATTGTCTGTATGAGCAAGGAACCGTTTCAGGTGCTGTGGCCAGTACAAAGATGAAGGCTGGCTGGAGGAAGCAGCACTTAAAAATCTCTCTGGAATCTTTTCACCTAGCAGCCAGCTGCCCTAGGTTAAGAATATATACCAGAATTTCAATAAACTGACCCTAACAGAAAGTTTTAAGAATTTTTCATTCTTCGATTGAATTGGGTGGGTGGGTGAGGGCTTTGGAGGCATGGCTCTTATTGGATTTTCCTTTGCCTTTTTTTCTCCCCTCTTTTTTATCCTTTGTGTCTTGCACTACTCTTCCCGTGACTACAGTTTTTCTTTTCAATCATTTTCCTATTAACAACCCCTCCTCACTCCACTTTTCTATCCTTTCCCTTTTCTGCCTTGTGAATTTCTACCCTTTTCTAAGACACTCTTCAAACATCACCTTCTCTGTGACGTCTCCCCTGATTCCCACTGACAACTAACCACTAATGTCTTTCTTTTTTCTTTCAAAATACTTCAGTGAGCTCTATCATAGCAATCAAATTGACATTATTTGTTTACTCATCTATCCACACCATTAGTGAACCTGGCAAGGGCAAATGAATGTTTGATTGGTAAACAAACGGATCAATGAATGATCTAAAATACAATCCCTGTCCTCAGAGGATTTACAAATTATGGGGTTGACAGGTATACCAATAAAAAGCTGCAAAATAAAGTATAAACACATACATCATATAAGAAAGAAAAATGCTATAGATTTTAAGTTTTAATTTTTCCAGGGGGCTTATTTTACTTACTTAGCTCACTTTATAATGAACTGATGCCCTCGAAGAAGTTACTATAGATTGCACTAGGCTTTCTTTTTTAAAGGTCTTAGTGCTAGCTCAAAAATCCTATTATATATACACACCCAGGTAACCCACATCAGACTGACACACAGCATTTGCCTTTCTACTTGCAAATACAGGTCTTGAAATATACATGAAATGTAAGATGCTGGTGTTCTCACAGTAACACAACAGCTTCACATTCTATGAAATCCCTGACCTAGTTACACTGCTGAGGGCATAGCTTAAGTGCATATAATGCCCAGCATGAGGAAAAAACTGTTATCTTGAGACAAGTAAATTTTGCATTCCCCAAGTTCTGTATTATTAAATCTGTGACCTTAATATTACATTACAGTAGATATGTTATTCAATTATATGGACAATGAAATAAGAACTGAGAAAGATATAGCTGGCCCCGAATCTCCTGGGTGTGAAAAGATGATGATATTTATTTTGTCTACTCCTGACAATAAAGTTTAAACTGTTACTTAAAGCTCCAGCAAAATATCAATTCGAACAGAAGTTAATTCTTCACAGTCATACTTAACATTATACATTTTTTTCTGAACTAAAAAAAAAGAAGCAATTGAATATTTCTGCCCTAAAAAATGGATAGAGTTGGATCTTTCAAAATGTTGGAAAAAGAAAATTAAACATGGCCAAAAGACGAATATTGCCAAATTAAACAAATGGATTTGGGGCTTGCTAAATAAAATAAACGATTCTTAATGCTTCAATACAAGGAAATACATGGGCTGTTTTCTACTTGCATGGAAGTATTTCTCACATAAGCACTTTCAAAACAATGATCTTTTATACCCAATAAGCCACGAAAAGTTGAAAGTATAAGGGAGGTTGAGGAAGAAATTCTTATCCACCTTTTTCCTAAGAGCTGATGTCCTGTGTGCTGGGAGAAAGAAGTTGGTAACGTGTACATTTAACCTCAAATTTATCAAATGTTTTTCTAACATATTCTTTGTGGTTCAACAATTCTTTTATTTTTTCTTGTCAAACCAGTTGGTTCTAATGAGTCTAATGATTAGTCTTCGTAGTCAGAGTTAACAGTATAACATGACAGTTAGTAACGACTCAGTTAAAAGTCAACCCTGCGATGCACGAAACTTTGGATAAGATTAAATTTTAACAGCTTCCAACTAATCTAAAGGCAGAAGTCCAACTCAGGTGTTACTATTTTAATAACACTCAAATCTAAAAAGTATAAAGCAAATGCATATTAAAAGAAGAACAAAGATGCGAATTACAGAACCAAACAAAGGAAGGAAAACAATACAGGTTTTTCCTTAATTAACAACTTTTGCAAGACATAAGTTGCAGACACAATTTCCTTTAGGTCATATCATTTAAGTGAATCTAGTTGTAAAGCAATTTAGAACTCTCCAGGAACAGTAGAGTTTAAATAACTAACCAACAAATGTGTAGTCTTTTCTTTTGCTTCCTTTTCCTTTCTTCACTTCCTTAACAATTGGAAAAATACTCTTAAATTATTAATATAGTACCCGATTTGCTTCTCATTTCCCAGTTTCATTCATTGAAACTAAAAGTAAATAGCAAGCCTGAGTAAACTTCCAGTCAGGTTTCTTGCTTACAAATACAATGTGGATTTCTGGAAGTCCCCAGTTAAAGGCAAGTACAATCAATCCCATAGACCCCAGTACCTTGCTGACCAATGTCTCCTGCCCAGCCCCATCCTCATTTGCCTTTACAATATCAAGCTGATACTGCAGAAGCAGTTGATTGTCAGGAGAGCCAGCTCAGGTAAATTAACTTAATGAAACAGATGACTTTGTATGTACTGAAACTGACTAGGCTCAAATATCCACTCAGCTAATGAGCTTGCGATAGGACCCTGGCAGAGGTGTCATCATTCTGCCACTAAAAGCCTTTCTGCAGCCCTGCATCCTATCTTCCTGTCTGAAAACCAGGCAGAAGCTTAACAGCCACCAAGCTTCCAAAATGCAAACAGCAGCAGTTGCCTATCTAAGTTGTGATTGATGGTACCCAAAAATACATGGCTACTTCATAGATATTCTAGCCTGCAACAAATTAGGGATCTAAACCTTTGTGCTAGGCAGATAGCCAGTGTATTGTGGGGGACTGCTGTGGCTCTATAATTATATCCAGCCTGATAATCATCCGTTCTACCGCTGTGAATGGCTGTACCCTGGGACTTTAATTTCGCCGTCCCCTTCCAGCAGATAATGCCTGACCCTGTGTCACTTCGACTGTGAAACACATGAAAAAGACAAATGAGTTTTTCTCTGACCATGTTAAATTAACTAATGGATTCAAGTTGTGAAACTGGCATAATAATAAGCCAAGGCTCTGCTGGTACTGGGTGTACATTCAGACAGTCTCTAAGGGTGTTATTAACCTCATGCACGAAAACAAAACACAAACACCAAAAAAGAATCTGGCCAGTGTGAATAAAGAGTCTGTTTAGTGTGAATAGGGATTAACCAAATATTTTATATTCCAACCAGTTATTTTAGTATTTTGAGACACAGCTATAAGACAGTGTTGAATTACTAGAGGTGAGGAAGAATGGGAAGAAGGAGGGCTTGCTAGAGGTTGGTTAACAGACACGAAAGTACAGCTAGATAGGAGGAATTAATCCTAGTGTTCTATAGCACTGTAGGGTGACTATAATGAACAACAACAACCTATTGTATATTTTCAAACAGCTAGAAGAGCAGATTTTGAATGTTCCTAACACAAAAACACAATAAATGTTTGAGGGGATGGATATGCTAATTGCCCTGATTTGATCCTTACACGTTGTATACATGTATCAAAATTTCACACAGTATCCCATAAATATGTACAATTTTTATGTGCCAATTTAAAATAATAATAAAGGAGGGAAAAAAGAAGACCACACAGCTGGAGAACATCAGAAGCAGGATTAAAACTCAGTTTTCAATGGCTCCAAAACCATGAAGAATTTCCACAAGTCCACACTGTTTCAAAAAAGAAAGACAGAGAGAGAAAGAAAGAGCTGTTTTATGGTTTAAAACTAGGCATTAGCTGCAGGCAAACTAACACAGAAACAGAAAACCAAATACTGCATGTTCTCACTTATAAGCAGGAGCTAGACACTGAGTACACATGGACACAAAGATGGAAACAATAAACACGGGGGGCTGCTTGAGGGCGGGTTCGGGGAAGGAGCATAGGTTGGAAGGCTACCTATTGGGTACTATGCTCACTACCTGGGTGACGGGATCATTCATATACCAAGCCTCAATGACACACAATTTACCCATGTAACAAGCCTGCACATGTACCCTCGGAACCTAAAATAAAAGTAGAAGAAAAAATAAAAATAACGACAACAACAACAATAAAAACTAGGCATTAATTGAACGATTTTATAATCAACATTTCCCTCTTTTCTTTCAGAGTTGTACTTTGTTTTCCCAGTCAGAAAGTGGCTATAATTCAATATCCTTGAAGATATGCTCATTTGAACTAAATGTTGTAAATGTTAAATATCTTAGAAGAGAAAATGACCGGTGTTTACATTACTTTCATTCCAACATAAAAAGGCACTATTGCTTCCAGTAATTAGTAAAAGACATTATAATCTGTACCAAGAGTAATTGTGCAAATTCCAGTCTTGTAGCTATGTAGGCACTCCCTGTTATGCATGGTCTTAATTTTTAATATGTATTTTCTTTTAGCTCACTAAAATATCACAGATTTCATATTAATGCAGCTGAAAAGATAAATGTCCTTTCCCATGTCCCCATCAGAGGTCTGTGTGTTCTGGGAGGTTAAAAAATTATAACTCAGCTGTTCCATACCGTATTAAGATTGAAATTTGGCATCCCAGATGTGAATTTGTTTCCAAAATGAAACAAAATCTGGTAAGCTTTTTTTAAGAGAAAAAAATATTTTAGAAGCTGTTTTTTAAAGTAGACTCATATTGGGTTCATGGGTGCTTTTAAGACACCCATGTTTTTATTTAAAACTGTTTGGACTTCTGATGGATAGAACCCCACATTTATCTAAAATTTTTATCTTTAAAAACAGGCTAATGAAAATGCAGAAGTTGTATTACCTTTC
The DNA here is from genome assembly GCF_006542625.1 of Nomascus leucogenys. NCBI lineage: Eukaryota > Metazoa > Chordata > Mammalia > Primates > Hylobatidae > Nomascus > Nomascus leucogenys. The sequence continues at coordinate 124,502,578 of NC_044382.1, forward strand.
TTAATCAGTGACCAAAAATACATGCTTGCCTTTTCTTTAGGTGGTATATTTTCAAAAAAGCTCTCTCTGCCCAAGAGGAGTTTATTTTTGCAAAGTAATATTTTATTGTGTGTTTACCATATGTCAGACACAGGCCTAGCTCTTGATATGTAATGACTCATTTAATCCTCACAATAGCTTGAGATACATGCCATTATTATCCCCATTTTACAGATGAGGAGACTTCGCAAGGTCACATGCTAACTAGTAAGTTGGGGAACAGGGATTTGAACCTGGGACAAACTGGCTCTGAAGCTCACATTCTTAACTACTGTGTGTATTGCCCCTCTGATCATAGTCATTTCCCTAATCTTACATTCACTAAACATTTAATAAGTGCCAATTAATCTGTGTGCAGGGCATTATACTAGAGTTGAGTGTGGGGATGGGGGAGGCGGTGGGGATTGGGGGGGATCCAGAGTAGAGAAAAGGGGTCAATAAAGTTTTTTTAAAAAATGCAATCCCTACACAGTTCTGCAGGTCAGATGGACATGACTCAATAACTACAACACAAAGTAAATGCTGCACTTTGCAGATTGGTCTCTCCAGCTTTTGGGAATTGTAGGACCTGTAGTGCAGTGTCTCTAAGGCACGTGGGGCCCTCTGGATGTTTTGCCCAGGCCCAATCTACCTTGTGTAAAGGCCCTCCTGTTCAACTGAAGACATTTCCCAGGACCTTCCTAAAAACATTCAAAATCTGGTGGTGAAAGTCCTTGTGTAAAATTCTGAAGCTAGGCATCCTCCATCCCTTGCTCCTGTTAGATATAGTGATTCCCAAGTTTCTCTTCAAAGAATACTTGGGGAAAGGGGGTTCTTGTTGAATGATTTCAGTATGTTCAGCCCTCTTATTCTTTGATTCTCCATTTTGAAGTTTAACTTCCTGGTTCTCTTTGCCCCCTTGCTTCTAGTTTCAGTAAACCTTTTCCACCAGTTTTAATCAGTAGTTGACATCTGTTCCCCTGGTTACCTGCTCTGTCCTGACTCATCCCGGTTACCTGCTTTGACCTGAGTCACCTCTGGTCACCTGCTGTAACCTAAGTCACCTTTAGTTACTTGTTCCTAACTGTCCTTCCCGCCAAGCCACTCACCCCACCACTGTGGCTCATACCCCTGCTCTCTTTAAAATAGCCAATTGGAATTAGCTTAGACTGTGCAGTCCAACCCTAGCCAATAGGGGAACAACACAGAGGTAGGGACCGCCTGTGTCGGGAATAAGAACCCCTTTCCCTCCCTTGTTCAAGTGTGCTCTCGCCATTACTCCATTCACAAGTCACACTCTTCTATAGAAGTAAAAATTGCCTTGCTGAGAAAATTAAATTTATGTTCGAGTGCTATTTCTTTGTGGCACTGAGGAACAAGCATTTCTAACATTCCCAGCCTCCTGAGTCAACACCATTTCTTGATGTGATTTATGCCAAACACTTAAGACGCTGCTGTATTTTGGATGGATCAAGCCTACTTAATCTTTAATCCTAAAGTAGAAAGAAGCCAATTGGGGGCCTTCAGTATAGAAAGTGGGGTCAGGCTGCCAACAAAGGGAATATGAATGTATATCCAAGTCACTGAGATACTTTTATGCAGGTGCAAGACATTTATATCCAAGTGGCCACAAGTCTGTTTAATAGGAGACAGACAAATGTAACTCCATGTTTACTGCTGGAAACCAAAGTTTTGTGTGAAATCTTGAATTTATAGGGAGGGAGAGAGGGTAGCCTGTAACCTACCTGTTCTTTTTCTGATTCCTTCCCCGCAGTCCTGAACTGCAGGAGACTGAGCCCCCGTGGGCTTTGGTGACCCCATCACTGGGGTGTGTTTATTTGACGGCTGATTTTGCTGTACTGGACACTCCCTTTCCCATTTTCTAACCATCTTGTAACACATGCTGACTCTTTTCCCTTCCCTTCTCCTTTCCCTAGGAAAATCGGTGAATCAGTAAAGACTTATCGGTACTGGAAAAGAAAAACAAAGTCCTCTGTATGTCACGGTGCTTTGTTATTCTTCTCTCAAACTCCAGTGGACATTAATAACAATCCCTCTAGATGTGGTTGCTCTGAAAGAGCCACCTCTTAGCATTTTGTAACACTTAGCCAATTGTTAAAGTATCATTAACAGGGACCCAGACAGAGATGACAGGTGTAAACAGTTTATAATTTACAAAGTACAGGATCAGGTTTCTCCACCCCCTCTGCCAAGAGCTCACAAACACATCTTAACTTGGCCCTGTGTAGGCATGGCAGAAATTCTTACAGGATTGTTTGAAAATAAATCCTATCATGCATCTATTTGGTAAAGTTTTGGCCTTTTGATCTTTTACTGTTAATTCAAACTATGCAAAGCTTTGAGTTAATTGCTAAGTTAACATTTCAAAATGCTCTGTACAACTAAATACACACATGTGCCCTGGAACCCTCTGAATGGGCTTTCTACTTTATGTCATAGATTTCCTTCTTTGTTTTTCCTTTTCTTTTTCCACTAGTCGTGCATTGGAGATGGCAGGTTTGAAATGCCTAGCAGTTGAAAAGACTCGACACTGCTGCTCTGTGAACAGATGTGGGATTTCTTAGTCAGACCTACTTAGCTGCCTTCTGCATTTTTCAATGCTGACATGTTTCGGTAAAACTTTGACTAACTGGAATACTTGAGGGAAGGGGGTTCTGGTTGAATGATTTCCTGGGTAAACTAAAAGTTATTTAGAAAGCCCTTTTTATTGAAAATCTTTCCAAAGTATATCAGCATACTTTTCTCTGGAGTGAGGCGGCACTGTCAGAGAAAAATTGTACAGTATGTAGCTATTTCGAAGGACTGTGAAACAAATTTAGCAAAGCTGCTAACTGCTCCTCAGTCCTTTCTCTAGCTGGAAAGCAGCCCGTTTCAGTATCCTGAGGCAGCTTAGGATGCCAAACCCTACTACTCTCTTCAAAATTTATTTTGCCCTTTAAGCAGAAGCCTGGATCTTTACCAGGGGACAAACAAAGGTCCTGAGGCCAGCAGCCCTCACCTTTCATCCCTCACACCCCCAGGCTTCACTCCCTCCAGTCTCCGGTCCACGGCTGCCCCTCCTTCACCTATGCTGGGAATTCATTCTCTCCAGCCTCCACAAGGCAGCCATCTCTATGCCATTTCTCTGGTAGTTTCATTCTTTCCAGCCTCCACGAGGCAGCCATCTCTATGCCCTTTCTCTGGTAGTTTCATTCTTTCCAGCCTTCACGAGGCAGCCATCTCTATGCCCTTTCTCTGGTGGTTTCATTCTCTCCCAATTCAGTGATACTCCCTAAATATGCCTATCTTCCCTATTCCTTTCTCTCCACCTTTTCTTCCCTTAAGGGCAAAGTCCTTTCCTTCATCGCCAAACACCTTCCAAGGGTGAGCATAACCTACATTTACTTCCTAACCTCTTATTCATTCTAAAACTATCTTTTTCTTCCTTCTGTAACTTCACCAAAACTATTCTCAAAAAGGCCATCAGACTATCTACTGGATCCTATGGCTTTATCTCAGCAAGCCTTATTGATTCTTGTCCTGAATTTAGCTAGAATTCCTTCCCTTCCCTGTCTTTGCTGCCACCATTTTGTTTTGCTGAAATTCACATGTGTGCAGCATAAATCAGACCATGTCACTCACCTTCAGTGCTTCCCACTGCACTTATAACAACACACAGACTCCACATCTACATGGCTCACAACTCTGATGCTCAGCTCCGGAGAGCTCATGCCTCCTTCACCACATTCCAGCCTGCCTTTTGAGTCCTCAAATATCCTGGAGCGCAGTTCGCTCCCTCTGCCCAGTGAAGTCTTCCCCTCACTGCTCCTGGCTGGCTTCTCCACCTTCAGGTCTTAGCTTAAATGTTACTGCCTAGGACAGAGCTTCTTTGACCAAACCATCATCTATGTGGGTTCCTGATAGCCCCTCCTCACCACACCGCTCTTTTTAATGTGCCCCGTTCTCTCCTTTCATGCTAGTGACCATAAGCTGTAGTAGGAAATGAGCTTGTATATTTACTGGATGGTTGATCTTTTGTCCCCGCTAGGCTATGAGTTCCATGAGTCCTTGGATCATGTCCCTTTTTTCACTGGACACCCACTGCTTAGCCCAGGAACGGGCACGTTATTACTGAATGAATGAATGAACACATGAAGACTTTATACTTTTCTGCAGGACTGTCTAGAAGGACTACAGAAATCTGACCAGACAAGTAACTCAAAAAAGAGTACCTGAAGAAATTCAAATTTTAGGTTTTGTAGCATTTGAAATGTCAGAAAAGATGCTCACTCATCCTTGCATATACATAAATCAGGCCTCTCAGCCTGGGGGAGAAAAGCATTTAGCATAATACAAATCTATATCCTTTTGCAGGAAATGCACAAACATTGTGTTGGGAGTAGTGACTAGGATGGCCTGAAGGAAGGAAGGAGGGCAGCCTGGCAATGGACTGCTGCTAGCTCAGTGAGAGGAGCACGCAGCACAAAAGCCTGGAGGGAGAAGGAAGTGGAGTGATGGTGGGGAGAGTTTTACCCAGACGGGGAGGCCAAAGTTAGACCAACTAATAAGGTCGCTGACCTGCGGGAGAAACAGGGAAGCTGGGTAGAAAGTGGGATACAGAACTGCAAGTCCTGCACAACACAAAGTTGTGTTTGCAGCTGGTTAGGGGAAGAGGACAGAAAGGATTTAGGTGGAGATAAATAGAAACTGCAGTGATAAGCAAAATGCATGGTGGCATGAGGAGGGTGCAGTAAGCATGTATGAGTAAGCAGCAGGACTTTCTAATAAGTATGTGATCTTTGGAGTTTGAATGATTAGAAACTGTGATCAAGGTAATACCACAGTTATGCTAACTATCCTATCCTATCAGCTAAGGTTCAAGGGGACCCACAAAGAATCACCATTTTTAATTGATGTCCTACTAATTCCACGGGGTCCTGACACACCTTGAAAAACAGGGCTAAGACTGAGCTGAGGGGGATGTTGAAAGAGGCAGCACCTTTCAACAAATGTCCAGCTATTATATAGGTCATGTTGTAACTGCAGGTGTGGAGCTTCTGCTCCAGAGACTGCTCCTGTAAATGATTTTGTAAAACAGATTACACCTACTCTCTTGATTTTTCAACAATTCAGATTTTCATATACTGAGACTGCTTAAAGCAGAAGTCTTCTATGCCATTCTAAAGCAAGAAGATATGCTGGTCATTTTGCTTAGCCTTTTAGTTTTTAGGCATTTTTAAAATGCTTAAAAAATTAAATACCAATCCCCAAATAACTCAATCAACTCAATCCTATTGACTCAAAAGGAAATGGTTTCAGATAAAGATGCCCACATGGCTTTTAGTTCACGCAGTTCTTTCTACCTACAAGTAACATAATAATTTCCTTTGCATAGGAAAGTTCTTAGAATCATCAGTCATGGAAACCGATGTTGGGCACAGAGGTGAAGCAGCAGCCAGCATCAGTAAATTTGCCATTACTAACCGCTCACCGCCACCCCCAACCCCATTCCCACCCCCTGTTGGAATTGGATTAGCCTTCTGGTATTATTTTAAGAGTGATTGGAATTTAATTTTAGTTAGGAAGAACTGAGTCCATTGTTGACTTACAAACAACAACAAAAAAGAATCCTCTCTCCAGCACTAGGATTCCTGCTTGGCTGGTTTTAAATAGATGAAACTAACCAGATATTTACCATCAGCTTGGTGAAGAAAGAGACATTGTCCTGGGGAGCCAGAGTCATGGGAACTCAGTCCCCACAGTAATGCATTGCAAACTGTGAGTGGACTATGACCAATCAAAGTCTCACTGTACATTTCACGGAGGTGGGACCAAAAGAGGAAAGAAAAAAATCCCTTAAGTGCCAGTATGTTGGGAATGCATCATTGCAATAAAATTGTGAAACTAATGCTGGCAGGCAAACAACAAAAAACAACAACTGCCACAAACTGCAATATGCTTATCAGGGTCTGACCAAGAAAAAAGGCCCCGGATCTTTCACAGAGGACACTGGCAACAATCCCAGGTCCTGCGACTCCTGAATAGCTCCATGTGCCGTGTTCTCTTCAGGTACTGCATTGTCCGCAGGAGATGTTCTCAGCAGTCAAGGAACAGCTGCACAATGCAAGCAGCCTCTGAATTGTCGAAAAGCTTTTTATTCAGTCCTCGTGTGATTTCTTAAGAAAAAAAAAAAAGCAAAACTGGTGTTCTTTTGTGCTGTACAAAGGCAGCACTTTGCTGACTCCAAGTTCAAGACTCATGGGCTATTAGGAGAGGAAAGATGGACATTGTATTAGCATGTGTGAAAAAAAGAATACGCGTTCCTTTAAACCAAGTCCATAGTAAGAGCAGCCTGGTATTTGGAACACCTACTTAGCTGGAAGCAGCTCCAACAGCAGTTAGAAGGTAAATGTTTGCAACAGTTACACACACATGCACACATGCATGCACGCATATAGACCCACCAACAGGGAAACTGCAGCATATGTTCATAATAAATACATTTCTTGAGAATAGGGCAGTAAAAGAAAATATAATCACAGAAAAGTTAGAACTGGGAGGGATGTGTGAACTAAGAGGCATGTGACCTTAGTTTGTAGAGAAGCTGTTCTTCCAGAGAAGTTAAATGACTTACTCAAGACACATGGATACTTCATCAAATCAAGTTCTTAACACCACTTAGGAAGGATGTCCTGGTGCTTCCTGCTCTGCATGTGAAGCAGTGTTGAGGGGTCTCTGGAGACCAGGTCAGGGGTCCTAGCATCAGTCTAATCTTAACTTGAACTCCTAGGATATATCAGTGCTAGGGGTTCAAGTCCAGGGTTTCCAGTTGCATGACCTAGAGAAAAATGCCTTTATTCTTCAGAATTTCAACAGATTTAACCCCCAAATGGGGATAAAGTAACTTGCGCCTTTAGAGTTGCCACAAAGATTAACTGAACAGAGAGCCAACATTAAATAAATGTTGGTGACTATGCTTATTGCCATTAGGAGTAGCCATAAAGGTGGTATTTTCATCTTCTCAGAAATTTCAATACATTTAGAAAAAAAGAGAGAAAAGAAACAGGAAATACACAGAGAATAACCATATAGGTATACAAGTAAGCATATGGGGAAAATACAGAGAATTAATGTAGACAGGTGGCACAAACAAAAAGTTTAATAGCTTCATCTGCTCCTAAAAACTTGGAACAGGCCAGGTGCAGTGGCTCATGCCTACAATCCCAGCACTTTGGGAGGCCGAGGTGGGCGGATCACGAGGTCAGGAGATCGAGACCATCTTGGCCAACATGGTGAAACGTCGTCTCTACTAAAATACAAAAAATTAGCTGGGTGTGGTGGCACATGCCTGTAATCTCAGCTACTTGGGAGGCTGAGGCAGAGGAATTGCTTGAACCCGGGAGGCGGAGGTTGCAGTAAGCTGAAATCACGCCACTGCACTCCAGCCTGGCTACAGAGCAAGACTCCATCTCAAAAACAACAACAACAACAACAAAACAAAAAAATAAACTTGGATCAAATACTTTACACATGAATATTATGCCTCTTATCCATCTGTGTGGGCTCATTGGTTTGAGTTTTTTTTGCAATGATAGGTATTTGTTGATCCTTTAGAAGCATTTTGTCTTCCTCAAAACAATTTATTGCTGAATATTTAATTTCTTTTTTTTTATGAGCAGTGGGTGTCCTCAACTTGGACTGCCAAGACACAACACCACTTTCTGTCCTGAGATGTCAAACTCACACGTGGAGCCACCTCAGTGTGTTAGGATAATGAATTATTTTCAGGTCCATGTTTTCCAAGGTACTTCTAGCCCTATTATTTTACATATGTCCTGAAGATAGTTCTGTTGAGAGGAACAGAATTTCAATTAGATGTGTTTTTGCCTTCAACAAAAGTTTGTAATTTTTTTATCTGTTCTTAAACTCATTATACATTTGTTAGAATGTACTTCTTAGTAGCTACTCTTCGTGTACTTATATTAAATATACAAATAATACATGACAACCTTCTCATGGTAAAACAAATAAATAAAATAAACATTTTAGACAAAACTAAAGTCCTGCTTGACCATCACCTTGTCACCATCACCATCATCATCTTGGACCTTTCACCCTACAATACCCCTGACCTATTCCACAACAGAGGCACCCTATTACCATGCTGTTTCCTATGTATTTTCTAGAGTTTTCTTTTCCTTCTTTGCCTTTGCTTGTTTGTTAAACAAATATCCTTTTTTTGTAAATAAATTATTGCAGTTGGCATATTTTTCATTGGAAATAATTCATAGCAACTAAGAAAATATTTTCAGTTGTGTGTTTGCAATCAAGCAAATTTTTCTCCATTATATAGAAAATAATTTTAGACATCTACACCCTATTCTTATCTACTACAACCCATTGTCCCCAAAATGGCAGTGCTAGAGTTCAAGCCTAGACAGTATTTATTTCTTTGGCCCTAGACAACTTTTCTCAACAGGCTTTTAGCTGTGACGATCTGGGCAAGCTTTATACGGTGGTCCTGCTTCCTAAAGTTGGAGGCAATCCTGGGTTGATTCTGTAATTTTTGTTTTTGTAGCTTTCCTTCTGAAGTATATGTCACATATTCCTAATTCTAAGGTTGCTAAAGATCTATAGACAATTGAGTAGGCACATAATCTGACGTGCTATGAAAGCGTTTTCCCTGTTTTGCAATCTGAGAACAAAACAAATCATTGATAGTCATGACTTGTAAGAATCCCCTTGCCCCTGCAGCTGTACTGGGCAGTGTGCAGAGCTTCCATCCTGCTTCTTAGGTTGTACTCCTGAGAAATGGCTCCCTAGATTCTAGTATGGTTAACTTGTCCTTCAGTGCAATACATTTTAATAATTCTGTGCGTGTGTGTGTGTGTGGACTTTAATTTTACTCCTGTAATCCCCTTCAAATCACACTAAAATATATATAATAACTGATGGATTTCCTTCAACAACTTGATCTTCACCACTAGAATGGTTAAAACTATTTCCATCAGTGGTGGAAATTATTTTTCAGGATTTTTGCAGTTCAGATACTTTACATTTAATTATTATTTTACTTCTGGCCTGAACTTTTTGTTAACCTCTTGGTTTTTATATAAAATTTTAATTATTTAAGTCATGAGTCATGCCAATTTTTCTTCCCAGTGTATCTTAAACTCACAGGAGATATAGAATGCATTTTGCTTTTGTCTGGTTAAAGTAAAGTTTTAGTTTATTGAGTAAATGTTTTTGGGAATTTTCTCATCTCACTATTTTCTGTTAGTTTTCCTTTTACTGCAAGTTCTTTTTTTCTTATTTTCTTGCGCTAAACTGCATACTTTTTACAAAACCCCTTTTCTTCCACTGGTTGGTTATGTAAAAGATTGATCTTTATATGCTCAGTCTGATATTTTTTCCAAAAAATGTGATAGGATTCAAATACTATTATTTTCAAGGCATGTAGTTATATATATAAAACAGTATATTTTAAATTGGGAAAAGTATGCATTATCATGCCTTTGATTCACAATCATTTCAAATACCACTTTAAAAGTAAATGAGTAAAAATTACGGTAAATGCAAACCAAACTAGCTCTGTCATCAGTACAAACTTATGCTTGCACAGCATGAAGGCTGTTTTCTGTCCCCTGCTTGTATGTTGCTTCCACCATTTGGAGGTCTCTATCCCTGGATAAACTCCTGCTTTAGGTGTTCACAAAAGATCCCTTGATTTCTGGCTATAGCTTCAGTTTCTGGCCATTCCTCCTGGGAAGGCCTGGTCCCTTTCATACTGTGAAGTCTAGAAGACATGAATCCCCCCATCATTCCCACATGTCACTTTAATCTCTACTAGAAACATATATGGCAAGATAGGGGCTGGGGGCAGAGTTTGACCCCACATGTCCCTGTTTGCTTGTAATCAAGCATCCCTCATATTTCCTATAGACTGATGTTGTGTATATGCATGTTAGATACCTATTTCAAGAGTGAGAGAGAGAGAGAGGGAAAAAAACTTGGCCCAAACTATCTTTTTTCACTCCAGTATCTTCCTTGGCAGTTTATTCTCATCTGACTGGCACCAATACCTGCCAACAACTTCTACTTCGGATCAGCATCTTTTGGCGCTTAAGATGATAGTATATTTCTACATGGCTGAATGCAGAATGGGAAAAAGTCTTGTGTAAATAATATTTTCCATTAGCAACACTGAACTGATGTCAAAGTTCTCAGTCCATCTCAAGACAACAGAATTCACAATCATGATAATATTAAGATGACAATATAAGTGACTTACGGGGGATATTGTTCTGCCCCACTTGATACTGTTTGGAAGAAACTACAGGAGTCAAATCTACATCATGTCCTTTTCAGGCTGCAAATGCTTGATAACATTCATGTAGATCAGCGATGATGGGTGTTGGGGTGGAAAGTGAACACAACAGTTGAATCACATGCTAGCCTGGCTACACAGAATGCTCATTGGTGATGATCAACGTGTCCAGTGCATTCTAAATTCAAAGTATGGCAGATTCAATTTAACACCACACATCTTTATCTAAACCTACTGTGTCAGTTTTCAGAAACCCTAGAGGTAAGAGGGGTAAGAGTCACCAAAATTCTTATTTTTTTTTCATGTTTACTAACATTCAATAACAATTGAAAGCAATGTTCTGAAAGGAAGCAACCACATACTAACATGACATAATAAAGTGTTAAACACTGTGCATGTTCCTATACTAAGAGGTCACCCACACAAGTTCATTCTGTCAGTACTAAGTTCACATTACTGTCATTACAAGTTCAAACACTAATTAATAGTTAGAGCAGGCCGGGTGCAGTGGCTCACACCTGTAATCCCAGCACTTTGGGAGGCTGATCACCTGAGGTCAGGAGATAGAGACCAGCCTGGCCAACATGGCGAAAGATACAAAAATTAGCTGGGCGTGGTGGCGTGCACCTGTAATCCCAGCTACTCAGGAGGCTGAGGCAGGAGAATCATTTGAACCCGGGAGATGGAGGTTGTAGTGAGCTGAGATCACGCCACTGCACTCCAGCCTGGGCGACAGAGTGGAACTCCATCTCAAAACAAACAAATAGCATGAACTCAGTAACATTTTACACATGAATGGGTATCTAGGGCAGAAAAAGAACGTAAGTTCTTTAAGATGCATTATTTATCCAGTTACAAAGTCTCATGTGCAGAAGCACATGTCATATCTTAGCAAATACATTGGTAGTGCCCATTCATTTTCTTCTCCATGTTATCTGAGGACTCTGTCCCCGCTGCTGGTACAGTAGCCTGGGGAACCATCAGGCATTGAGTCTCTTTGTATGCCTTCTTTATTTGAGATACAGAAATTGGTGTAGAATCTTTTTTTAAGACTTTCCATAGGGAATCTCAGATAATGATTTCTTACATCCTTTACAGCTGTTACCTGCTAACCAAATCATGTGTCAGTCTGAGAATTGTGCACCAAAATCTGCTACCATAACTGATCAATATTCTGGTGTTTATATAAGTCAGAATTCTGGACACTTCTTTGAAAAATGAAGTATCTTTTAAAGGACATTCAGCGTTACCTTTTTTCTTCTTCATTACTCTATTGCACTTTATTTCTTCCCATGAGACCCCCTCCCTGACCTTTTACAGGCGTGTATCATTTTTAATAGCCTTTTTTAAAGGACCCTCACTGTCCCTTTATCTTTCATTAATAGAGTCCAGATAATATTTGTTTTCTTCCCTCTCATTTACTTCAGACTGCAGAGAATTTAAAAGCACCATGGGCCATACATCTACTGCATCAAAGAAATGAAAACAAAATTTAGAAACCCAAAAAAGTCAAATTTCACACTCTGCTAGGATTCTAAGAGAATCTGGATTTCTTTGACAGTGAAGTTTGACCATTTGCAGAAAGTGGAGCAGTGCAAAACCTGTGAGGGTTACCATCATCTTAAACCCTGAGTCAAGCTGGTTTCTGCATCACACTTAGAGAAACAGTAAGTGCCTGGGCTGAATGGCACAGCGCATAAGGAAGTGGGGGCAGCAGCTCTCTTCTGTTCATGACTATTTGTTTGCTTCACTTCCCCAGCCTGGCAATCACTTCCTTTAATTCCAGAGGCTGCTACTTCAGCAGCACTTGAACCCTTTCTCTGATTTTTTTTTGGGGGGTCATTTTAAAGATAGCATCATTATTTTCCATTTGCAACACTGAGATTCTGTAAATGTAGGCATATTTGAATACTCACAGAGCCCAAATAGCATATCATAAAGTTGAAGAATTTTTCTTTCTTCTAAGCTCATAAAATAGTAGCTTTTCTCTTTCAAGACGACGTCAATTTTATCTTTCAACTACTGTGGGAGGGATGATTGGTTTTTCTGTGTTATGACTATAACTGGATTCCTTGAAGACATAGAAGTGCTACCTTTCTACTTCACAACTAACTAAATTTTACTTAATGTTTTTGGAAAATTCTTACAAGGCACTTGGGTCCAGTAAAACCTCCCCCCCGCTCCCTCCTACCTGGCCTGTGAGCAAAGCAACCCAGTCCAGAAAAGGTTCTCTCCCACTTCAAACTTCACTATACTCACGTTTTCATGTTTTCCTATGTGCATGTTCACTGCAGATGTGTATTAAACTTCCATTTTTCTCTTGTCTAGTTTATATTGAAAATACTTTTCTTAGAATAATTCTCACTACTCTGGAAACATTACTGGCTACATAGAAATACTGACTAATATAAAAACAATGCTTATCTCTAACATCTAGACCTGTTATCTTTTAAAATAAGGCCAAGAATTTCATCTTTTAATTCACAACGTGATCAAGACTGATTAATACATGATGACTGTTTAATCTTCTCCAAAGGTTTACAATCCGACTAGTTGCATGACCCTTCAGGGCTGTTTTAACACAGATTAGGTAGCAGAAGTACCACTTCCACATGCTGACACAAGTTTGTGCTGGCAGAAGAAAAAGAAAAGTAAATGGGACAATATGATAAGGCAAGCAGATGTGTTTAGATAATGTGGTCAAGCCTCAATCCTCCTGACCAAGTCTCCAATGTGGTTAAATTGATGCCAAAACTAGCACGTTTTACTTTTACAGTAGACTTTGCAGGCTCTCTCTTCTCTACTTCTCTTTTAAGTTCTTCAGTCTTCTGAACTGCTGTTAAAATACATTTGCAAGGTCTTTGCTTATATGACAGTAAATGTTCTCTGTGGCATTACTAATGCAGATTAAATGCACCCTAGTAGAAATAGGAAAAAAGAATTCTCCTTGGCCCCTAATGAAATAACCAGGGTACTTGAATATGAAGGCTCTCCTTCCAACCACTTCCACTGTGGGTGGTCTTTCCTTGTCAAAGTTAGTTTCTAGGATCACTGAGAAGTTTCCTTTCTGATCCTCTTTCCTAAGGCTGGTGGATGCAGCGCTGCTTGGATGTGGGGTCTACAGCATGGATGCAGTTTACAGAGGTCTCCTGAGGTCTCCCGTCTGCCACACAGGATTGAGGTTTTTTGTTTGTTTTGTTTTTTGTTTTTATTTTTTTGGAGACATGGTCTCACTCTGTCACCTAGACTAGAGTGTAGTAGCACGATCATGGTTCACTGCAGCCTCGACATCCTGGGCTCAAGCAATCCTCCCACCTCAGCCTCCTGAGTAGCTGAGATGACAGGCATATGCCACCACGCCCAGCGAAATTTTTGAATATTTTTCTTTTTTTTTAGAGTTGGGGGTCTCATTATGTTGCCCAGGCTGGTCTCAAGCTCCTAGGCTCAAGTGATCCTCCCGCCTCAACCTACCAAAGTGCTGGGATTACAGGCATGAGCCATTGCGCCTGGCCAACTGAGATCATTATGTCAAAAAGTTGCAAGGACAAGAACAGATTTGTGATTACTGTGATATAACCATTTCTAGTCAATGTTTCTCTAACTTGGTATTTATTGCCTTTAGACTTTGGCATAAAAGGTGAAGTGGCAGAGGATTTATCTGCAGCCTCACCCTCCACTGATAGAGGCAACTATGCCAGGGGGAAAGCATACCACTGTTCAAAATAGTGAACCCCAAGTTTCTCTTCAAAGAATCAGTATGTCAGTATGTTCAGCTCTCTTATTCTTTGATTCTCCATTTTAAAGTTTAACTTCCTCATTCTCTTCACCTTCTTGCTTCTGGTTTCAATAAACAACTTTCCTGCCAGTCCTAATCAGTAGCTCACATCTGTTCCCCTGTTCACCTGCTCCATCCTGACTCATCCTAGTCACCTGCTGTGACCTAAGTCACCTTTAGTTACCTGTTCCTAACTGTCTCCCCTGCCAAACTACTCACCCCACCACTCTGGCTCATACACCTGCTCTCTTTAAAATAGCCAGTTGGGTTTAGCTTAGATTGTGTGGTCTGGCTCCAGCCAATGGAGACAGGACACAGTAGCAGGGACAAGCTGCGTAAGGGATAAAAATTGCTTCCCTCGGCCGGGCACAGTGGCTCATGCCTGTAATCCCAGCACTTTGGGAGGCTGAGGTGGGTGGATCACCTGAGGTCAGGAGTTCGAGACAAGCCTGGCCAACATGGTCAAATCCCGTCTCTACTAAAAATACAAAAATTAGCCAGGCATGGTGGCAGGCACCTGTAATCCCAGCTACATGGGAGGCTGAGTCAGGAGAATTGCTTGAACCTGGGAGATGGAGGTTGTAGTGAGCCAAGATTGCGCCATTGCACTCCAGCCTGGGGGACAAGAGCGAAACTTCATCTTAAAAAAAAAAATTGCTTCCCTCCTTTGTTCAAGTGTGCTCTGACCATGTTCCATCTGCGAGGAGCACCCTTTCTGCAGAAAGTAAAAATTGCCTTATTGAGAAAATTAATGTTCAAGTGCTATTTCTTTGTGGCACCAGGGAACAAGCATTTGACACTTCTAACACCACCTAGCCAGCTTGGCTGCTATGGAAAAATGGCAGCTCCAAATGGGAAAGTGGAGACAAGAACCGATCTAGTCTTTGGATGAAGACTTGGAGATGCCATTCAAAAGAGGTGCTCTGAAGACAGGCATCTTTTTATCCTGCCATCTTCATGGCCCTATCTAGTTCTGCCATTCATCATAACTCTGCAGCGTTGATGGCATAAGTCCTCATTTGCCTTTTAAAGTCAAGAGACACAGTAGAGCTATCTCAGGAGGCTAAGATGGTTCTTAAAGGGCTATTAAGCATTTTGGAAACAAGATGCTTCAATAACATAATAAATCATTTCAATAATAAGTATGCATTGGAAACCAAGGGCAGAATCTTTGTTTACCAGAGTCAAAGCTCTAAAACCTGGTGATAACCGTAATCCCAAAGGCCGCTGAGATTAGGATCACTCTTCATATTATCAGGCTTTCTTATCTCAGCTCCATTTGCCCACATGGCCTTGGGGCTCTTACGCAAGTATTGGCTTCCTATGACACAGAGTCACAAGCTCAGAGTCACAAGCTTATAAAGGTCCATGTAATGACTTCCCTGAGACCCTCTGATTGCTTTACAACTTGAAAGATAAACTACTAACAAACATCTGTACATGCCTATAATGAGTTAGCTCACTAGCTAAAAAGTCTGCTCCTTCTTTTCCTGGGACAACCCTACTACTGCACCCCACACTCTATGTGTTCTCACATCTTGTGTTCATGTGTTCCTTCAGTCAATGTCTCTCAAATATGAATGTGTATGCCAATCACCTGAAGATCTTGTTAAAATGCAGATTCATATCCAGGCACTCTAGTATCAGGCCTGAGCATCTATATTTCTAATAAGCTTTTGGGTGATGCTCATGCTGCTGGTTCAGGAGCAAGGCTTTAGATTACTTGTCAAGTTGACTGTAGAGATGTAACTAGGTAATTACTGGGAGCTCTTTTGTGCAGCCAGCAGACCACTGCCTGGAAAGCCCCCATACTCATTACACATCCTGATCTTAACTCCACTTCAATGAACATAACAGCACAAGGGAGAATTACTGGGCTTCCAAAACTCAGAGCCTGCAAACTATACTGAACCCACCCATTTTCCCTGATTCCGTCTCCTCTCACTTTAACCATTCCCACCTCTTTTTATTGCTCATTATTGCTAGTCTGAGCAAACACAAGCTTCAGCCTGATAAGCAATCAACTGACTTTTCCATAAATATAGATTCTCATGAAAAACAAAAAGGAAAGGGAACAAAATGGAATGGTGTTATATATTGAATTTATTTTAGGTTCCAACCCTACTTTTTTTCCTTAGGCTTATTGTCTGATTTCCATTAAGTCATTCTGTTTGCTGTTTGCCTTTGAGTCAGTTTTTCCTGGTACTCTAAAAGGACTTTAAAACAATTTTTTAAAAATCTATTAGCCTCAAAAGAATTTATCTTTTTCATTCTAGTGGCATTAAATAAATGCTAGGTAGTACTGTGGGCATGTGTACAAGTGTCCTGAAGAGGTATAGCATTGATGTTGCTGAAAAATTTCATATTCAATTTTGTGGAAATCTTTGCTTTGATCCTTCCAAGTCATCTTTATTGAATTGCTAGCCAAAGCATGCACTAAACCCTCTGAATATATTCATCCTACATTTGTATGTTTATTTTTCAAGATTCGAACATAGAAAATTAACCCCTAAGAATCTGAAATGCCAGCAAATTTGAGACATGTGTTGTAGAAAATAAGTGGTTCTGACACATTAAGGTGAAAAGGCCAATATTTTAAAAGCATTCATCATTTTTCCCTCATTTTTTAACTATTTCATTAATATTCTCTAAGTAATGTACTGATTAAGCAGAGGCCTTTGTTTTATCTATTAAGGAAGCTTCTGCAACAGAAGCTTTTATTTCATAACAGTATTAGTAACAAGCAAGCATTAAGACTGGCCAATAATGTCTTTGGATCTAAACCAGGGGATAAAATCCAATGATGTAAACTGCTATGTATCTGATACTTTAAAAAAAAAAAAAAGCCAAGTGATCCCCTGAGTCAACACCCGTGAATGTAAAGTGTTCTGCAAATAAGGAAGGAACATGATCAGCACTATTAATTAAGGTATATTATACTCAGATCCTTGCAATATGCAAGCTACACTTTGAGAGGAGCTAAAGTGCTTTTAGGGGCTACAAATTAATGCCATCTCCAAAAGTGCTGAACTTATCCCCAGCCTCACATTTGCGCTGGGGACTCTGACCTCCTGGCTACCATGGTTATTTTGAAGACCACCTGTCCTATCACTTACATTTACATCTGCAAACAGGGATGTCTGGCAGCCCTGAAACTTAATTTCCCAGTTTGGGGTTGACCAGTCTTGAATTGGCTCCAAAGTTCTGTGGTATCAGTACAGCTGGACACTACAGGCCAGTTATAATGCCTTCGCCTTCCTGGACGGTTTTCTTCTCTTGACTTGAGATTTGATTTATGGACCTTAGTTCTTGCTTCCAGGGAAGGCTATTACACTCTTGATACTGTACATTTAGATGCCATGCCCAAGGTGGCTGAACAGTAGTTCTCCAGACTCATGGTGCATTTCAGTGAATATCACATTTCTCATAACACTGGAGCAGAAAACTTGCTTTGGAGTGGTATATGGAGTGAAGTTCCAAGGTCCTGCTTGGGTTCTGGAGGGTGACTACAGGCTGCGAATACATCTCAGGGTTTCTGGAGTCAGGAATTATAAAACAGGCTTCTTGGTATTTGTGTTGCTTTCAAGGCTTTTCTCAACTTATAGTGTATAAATAGAATGCTGCATACCACGGAAAAGTTATTGTTGTGTTTAAACAATACATTTTTCATTGATATAGCTTCTTCAGCTCAAGAGTTTTAAGATATGTTTCCAAAAATCCCCTTTCCAATGGGAAAATTGAGGCCAAGGAAAAACTGCCCACAGATTAGACCAAGTCAACAGAAGAGATAAGAAAACAACCTTATTCTCTCTGCCTGGATGGCTTCGATTCACCTTAAAACAGTATTGCTTTGCACATTTCTGTTCTGCAAAAGGATTTTATCCAAAGGCATTACAATATCATTTTAAATGCTATGCTTAAATGAATGCTGCCTTGGAAATTAAAAGAATAATAGGACAGACCTGGCCTTCTCTATCTGCAATTTCTACTCCTAGAAAGAAGTATACAATAAGTAAAGCATGATCTTGTAGATAGAGTACTCTAAACCACTGATTTAAAGGTTCTCAGTGCTAGCTGATGGAAAGACCAAATAAGCACTTTTCAGGCTGTCTGATGAATCAATGAAAAATACAAATAAAAATCACTGTAAGCAAACAACAAAATGCACCTGATAAATTATCTCTTAAAAACTAGATGGAAAAAACGTCACATGCTAAATTCCCTTAATATCGCCAGGGACCTACTAAAAGCGTACTTTACAAGTCTTTTTAAGTCTCTACCATTTGAGGGCCTGAATCTAGAAATAAAAATTTCTCTTGGAGTCAGAGAGGTGAGCATTCATAATGGAATAAGTTCCCCCGTTCCATACCCTCCCATAGCGTATGGAGAGCTCGACACTAGAACAGAAGCACTGAAGCCTGGAGAGGAGAGATTAGAAGCAGGAGGATCTTGATCATGCTTATCTCCTGGAGAAGACCAGACTACCATAAAGCCCTCATGGATTTGGAAGGGGAAACAAGAATGGGGAGCTGGTATGGAGGTAGCTCAAGCTGAAACCCCAGGGATCCACGGTTGTCTATCCTCTGACTGCAGGTTAGAGAGGCTAATTTTCTTTTCATCTCCACCAACATTGCCCAGACAAAACAAAATATAAACAGAGGTGGAAACAGGAGACACGAAATAAGAATAATTTTATTTATAATAAGTGGGAAATTACCCTCTTCTCTTCTAACAAAGCATACATATCCAATTACTGTTAACAGAATGTGCCATATCAGTACTTTTCTGGTGACAACAGGAATGCAGTACACTCTTTATACAAAATTCACAAGGGAGTTTCCCCCCACCAAATCATTCATACTATGTACAAATTATAACACTTTTCAGAGCGTTTAGTAGTATACAAACAATAATCAGAATGCACAAACAATACTTATGCACTTTCACAAACACCTCTTTGCCAAAGTGCTACCTGTACGATTGGTCACAGCACACATTCCATTCAATTAGCTGTGACCCAGAAATGCCGGTTGCATTGCCCTTGGGCCTTCTAAATGGTCATCTAAACGATCATGTTTGAGTCAGTCATGGATCCTAACCTTGTACAAGCAGAAAATATGAAACTGCATTGCTTTAGGGTTTGAGTGGAAAGGGACTGATGGTTAAAGAGTTAATTTTTTTAGAGGCACTTTAAATCACAGTCATTGTCTTTTTAAAATATAAATATTATACATATCTATTATTTTAGATCATTCATTTTCAAAATATTTTCCCTTATGACTACGTCTAAGCATCCTTGGTTTTTATTTTAAAAGCAAAATCAACATATCTACTGAAGGTTAGTCACAAATTTCACATTGTCAGCAATATCTAGATTATTTTAAGAAAGGAGAGATTACCAAGAAAATGATGCTTTCTAAGGTTATCTGACACCATTTCTCCACCTTTTGGTTCTGGACATTGAAACCATGTCTGTGAAATAATACTCCAAAAGTGCTAACGTTAACAATATCTAATGATACAGAAATCCCATGGCAGGCTCTGAGGGCTGGAAACTTTGCCTTTAACTGGGTTTACTGAACCAATGAGAAGGCAAAAGAGATGATTTTCCCAGAAATGTTCATCTAATCTTCTTTAAGTACCATTTTTTGAAGGATCTGTCAGCATGTGCCCAGTGGACATCTCTGCACCCTGTAGCCTGGGGACCTTCCACAAGCACCCAAGTGCTCTGCAGTAATAACAGTAATAACAGTGCCTTAGGTTTACCTGGGCTTCAGGCTTTGTAAAAACAGGACATCATTTGATCTGCACTGAAACTCTGAGAGAAAACTTGGCTTTCTAATAATCTTACATATAAGGAACATTATTCTCAGGATGATTAATTAAATCAGAGGCTCCCAATATTGACTGATCACCACAATAACCTGATGGGCATTGATTCATACATGCCCAAACTTCAACCCTGGAGATCAGGTTTGTCTTGGACAACCCAGTCCCTCAAGCAGCCTCATGCCTAAAATTCTCACTCTGAAGGATAGGAATCTAACATTGTCAAAAGAGGTCATGGATCAGCACCATTTTCAAACGTTGGCATCCGTTAGCACATTTAACAACTAACACTGCACAAAAGGATCATTAGGGAATAGTCTCTGTTCTTGGGGGCCTCAAAGATGAGTGGCTTTATGGAATTCATAAAGCATCACTTAGATGAGGTACACGTACAGGTCATGACCAAACAGAACATGGGTGAAATAATCTGAAGGGGAAAAGTAGAGGAAGCAAGTGATATGCAGGGGCTTTGAGAGTAGGAGAGGTGTCAAAATGGATAAGGTAGGCAACAACAGCCAAATATGCCCGTGTTACAATTCAAGTGCAGAATCAATCCCACATGATACATAGTCTTAGCATACACACACACACACACACACACACACACACACACACACTGTCTTTGCAGTTCATCCTCTATCAGCAGAAGATTTACCTTTACAAAGCAGAAGATTTGGGGGGAAATGTAAAAATAGGAAACACTTATCTAGTGCTTATGATGTAATGGGCACTCAAGGGAATGTATACATATGGACTAATTTAATCCTCACAGCAACCTATGAGGCAGATGCTATTACTACTCCATTTTACAAAGGAGGAAACTGAGGCCCAAGGAGGTTAAGGAGCTTGCCTGACGTCACACAGCTAGAGAGTGGTGGATTTGAACCCAGGCACTGGCTTCTCTGCAGGTCATCAGTGACATGCAGTCTCTTCTCCCATACACATAGTTTCATTTTCGGACATCTTTTCGTTCCCACCCACCACTAAGTTTTGACCTGATAACTATCAGGTCAAAATTGTTAAGTTCAGATATAATAGGTATCTCAGAGGTTGTAATCACAACAAGCTTTCTCTTTCAGCTTCCTTTCTGCAGTTAAATGCACATGTGCTACAACAACATCAATAATCCCACTAAAGAATTAGTGTGTCTGGACTGACAATGTAACGTATCAGGAGCCATCAAGTTTCTGACAGCTATTGTAGGACTTTAAAACATATCTGCCAGATGTTTGTCACAAGGATTCTCCTGAGAGCCAGTCACAGGATCTTGTCTGTAGATTCTGACTGCAGTTTTCTACATGAACCTGAAGAAATGGTGCCAAAGGAAAATACAGGCATGCCAGTCACTACCCACCAAATGTCACTGACACCAGTCAAAGAATCACTGATTAACCTGGAGAGCACTGCAAGGTGAGCTATAGGCTTGTTCTTGCTCTTTAAAATGTCCTAGGAGTGTATAAAATAACAGTATTTATGGCCTACGGCTTCCTCTGATGTACACATTTCTTTTAAAAAAGGATTTTGTAATCATTTTTTTCAGTATGTTTTAGTGTGTTAAGTTGAAAATTACAAAGAACAATATTTGGGTAAAGTGATAAAACACAGAACTTTACACAGACTATCTTTTTAGTCAAGAGAAGTTCTATTTTTGCAAGCCAGGGTAAAAAGGCAGGTGCCATAGAGGACTATGGGAATGAAATGAGATGGTGCATATAAAAAAGCTCTGCAAAACTTTACACTAATTACTTGGCCACTCTCTGGGTCAACTAATGATTTGGTAATAAATGAAATACTCCGGGTTCATTAAAGGGATGCTCTTCTCCATCCTTCAGCATAACTACACTAGGCCATGGAGCAATTTAGTTAAGCGGCCTGGGCAGTGTGAAGGTGAGACAGCCACTGTCTTGGAGGGAGCATCAGGCCACATCCTCTGTACCGGCAGGAAGGTTCAAAACCGATCTATTTTGGTGAGGGGACAGCTATGGGAAAGCTTATTTACACTTACAGGAAGTGTTACTAATGGGGCACTTTTACAAATCCAATAGAAAATAATTTCATAAGAGGTACCAAAATGTTGCCAGATGTGACAAAAACGAATACATTTTCATTCCACCATTGCCAAAATATGCTGGAAAATTTTAAAGGGTAAAATCTTTTATGGATTGGGTGTAGGGATAAGTTACTAATGATGGCGATCCTGTCTCCAGGAGAAAAGCATCTCCTGGCACAGACAAGGGCCCAGGAGGAGTTGGCCCTGCTCTAGGGAGCATTTGCTCATTCCCCAGAATCCTTGTGAGTCGCCAAAGGACACTTCACTTAGAAAAAAGCAAACCGCTTAGAAAACTATAGAGGGAAAATGAGTACATACAGCATATATGCACATACAATATATTATTATTAGACAACTACATTATATTACTTTGAATAATACGTTACATAGTTTTGTATCAGATCTATTTTTTGTGACTATGTTTGGAAAGTTTTATTAATATATTCACTTTAAACACAAATACCTTTCAGTACTTGAAAATCCATTAAGTATAATCTTAGCCAAATTTCTTATAAACCACCTCTGAACTCCGGGTTCAGTCCCTCAAAAGGATTAAATCTTAAACACACCATCACAACCACAGCTCTGGTGGCTCACACTTGGTGTCATTAGCGTCTATTTAATATGGCAGCTGATGCCTTGTGGTCCCTTGCAAAAGGGGGAGAGCAGAGCCTTGGAGAAAAGTGAATTATAATTGCCTGCCGCAGGACTGTGTGGCGCTGCCTGTGACAGCAGCAAATGGGGAAAATAGGAAGGCATTAGAGTAGGTCTGTTGTACTGATGAAGTGGAATTCCTAGAACACACTGTGCTATAAAATGAGATTTGGCTCCACAGTGCTAGGAGCAAACAATGGACTCAATAGTACCCGGCCTTGGTTGCTGGGCATATTCTAGCTCCTTTAGTCAGAGCAGCCTTTCATTCAAAGGAGCAGGAGCCACACTAGAGAATGGGAAAGAGGGGGTGGATTCCTGGTCCAGAGAAATCCTGAGAGTGAGATGTTAGGGGGAAAAAAACCAACATCCTTTCAACCAGGATGAATAGTACCATGATAAGATAGCTTCTCACACTCCACACGATATAGCAACCACGTATGTCATTTTTTTAAATAAATAATTATAGAAATGACTGATAAAATGTGTCCAGCCTGGGTTAATACAGATTGTGTTTTGGAAATATCTGTAGTGGAGCATGGATCGTTCTTAAGTCTGTATTCCTGGAGAGGAGTGGGAAAAAGAAGACTTCAACGGGTAATGATGGGAGGAGGGCCACAGACAGCCCTATAGTAGGAAAGGGATTTCTACTGTAATAAACGGTAATAAACAGTTACATCAGTAAAAGTGTTTTAAACCAGGCATTGTAAAACTACATCCTGCCTTAGAAAGAATTATTATTTGCCGGTACATAGATGGGTAACAGATTCCAATAGTATTAATAATAAGCCAGGAGTTAAGTATTGTTCCCAGCTTGCAAAATTCAGAGGAAAAAAAAGAGGAGAGAATGCTTACTGAAAAAGTGTCTCCGGCACTAAAAAGACAGTTGAACTGTTGAAATCAAACTTAATTGTATCCTGTACAAGTAGGAACAAGCCCTATCTAATGATTTATGGGGTATAGTCAAACCAGTTTGCCCCTGAAATATCCACTTTAAAACAGCTTTAGGTTTTTAAAATCCATTTAGCAAAACTATTTGCACAAAACTACATCACAGATAAAATAAAATACACACATTTATTTGGAGGGGTTCATATGAAGATAATATGTAACAATTTGTATAAAGTATTTGTTCGAAAACTCCTGCATAGAAACCAACTTTGTGGAGAAAATTCTGCATTTTAAGACTTGCCTTGGTGAGAGGTGGGTGGTGAAGTCCAAATGATCCTTCCTTGGCCTACCTTCTTAAAAGGTTTCAATTAATTATATACATACAAGCATATATACATATAAAACAAATATTCAATACCTTTTGGGAGCTTCATGTCAAGAAGCCCTGGAACCAAAAATCTCTGGCTATGGAGAAAGCTCAGTTCCCCAACAGGGCCTCTTGCCTAAGCCAGGAAAGGCAGGCTTGGGTGTTGAGATGGCCAACAGCAGATACAGCCCATTCCTGCCTTATTTGTTGAGATTGTCAGGAGGGTGCCAATTAGTGCCTATTTTGATGAAGCCTTTTGTGTTGTGAACATCTGTCCACTAGCATCTGATCAGGGCCCAAGTCCATTTCACAAGAAACAACAAACAGCTGTCAGATGGTTCTGACTTTGGGTGAATACCAAATGAACACAATCCTCTCTGCCACTGGGACGGAGGGGCCCCAGTTCCCATTATCCAGCTCCAGAGACACCCAGTCTCCAAGCTTTTGTTAGCACATTCCCTAACCCCTGACCAACAAGTTCCCTATTTTTGTGAATCAGGCTGTGCCCACCTGAGTAAACTGGAATGGATAAAGCCAAAATTAACTCTTGTTTGCTTGAGAGCTAATGATCGGCCCTTGTTTCTCTTCTTGACTCACCCAACTTCTTTTCTATCTCCTCATTATACCTCAGTGAAGTAGGGGTGAAGGCAGGCTCAGATAGGGGTTTACTTTCCAATCTATCCACTTTGCTGTTTAGCGGTTCAGGTATTTGGTTTTGTGAAAGACAAGTGTTTAAACCCCATGACTCAATTTGAAAATTCAGTTTATTGGTACAAGTAGTTAACACCACATATAACAAAGTTTTATTATATAAAATAAACTTGTTTGTATCTATACACTGGTTTTGAGTCAGACATTAAGTTAACAGAGCCAGGTGAGTGGCTCATGCCTGTAATCCCAGCTACTTGGGAGGCTGAGGCAGGAGGACCACTTGAAGCCAGGAGTTCTGGACTAGCCTGAGCAACATGGCAAGGCCCCCCTCAAAAAAAAAAAAAATTGTAAAAATTATCCAGGCTCGGTGTGCACCTGTAATCCCAGCTACTAAGGAGGATCACTTGAGGCCAGGAGCTCGAGGCTGCAGTAAGCTATGATCATGCCATGCCACTACACTTCAGCTTGGGCAACAGAAGGACACCAGTCCCTAAAAGATAAATACATATTTTTTAAAAATCTAATTAATTAACAGAGATCTTTGGGCCCTCTTTGTTAGTGAAAATCCCTGAGTATGTTTCCAAATACACAATCTACATTACCTACAATCTAAACACTGCATTCAGAAAACTCATCCAGTGAAGAAACACTTGATATTATGACCTCAGAGTTTCTTCCTCTGAGAACGGAAGACAGGAAGGCTATAGCTCAAGGCACCATGGGCCTGATAAACATAGGCTCCTAACTGGGCACTGGACCCAACAAAGGCAAATAAAAACTGTAGCATAACGTAGTCACCTAACTCCTAATGCCTTATTTAATATTTTAGAAATATCCAATAGGATCTAATTTAGTGCTCTGCACATAGTAGGCATGTACTATATTTCCTAAATAAAATGAAATAATGATTATTTACTCAGTTATTTTAAATCATGCTCTGACACACAAAAGAACATAAAGAGCCAGAAACTGGCAGAAAGATTCATCTGGACACTATCATCTCCTCATCATCTTGTCTTTTTAGTTTTACTTGTCAAGAACCCATATCCTGCTGGTGACAAAAACATTGAATTTAGCTAATTATATTAGGAGGGTGTGGTGTCAAATATTAATAGCTAATTTTTATTGAGTGATTATGTACCAGACATCATTCTGGTGCATATTGTTTCATTTAATCATCAGACTCCCTTTATGAGGTAGGTACCATTAGTATTTCCCCTTTACAGATGATGAATACGAGGCACAGAGATGTTAAGTAATGTTCCCAAGATCTCACAGCCAATAGAATAGCAACCTCCAGAGCCCATACTTTCAACTACTCTATCATAACACCCGTCTAGAAGAAAAGCTGACTTCCAAGTGTCATTTTGGTGTTCAGCTTCATTTTGTGTGTGTGTAGTGCTAATATGATTTTAGTTGTTCTTCCTGATCTGAGTTTCAGAACTTTGGAAAACCACTGTTGCCAGTAACCATTTTTACAGAATACACGTCAGTCACTCTGCTGCTGTGAGCTGGATGTACTTGGAGTGTTGCAACGTTACCTTCATAATCCACTGAGAATGCCATCATTATACATGCAAAAAATAGCTACTGTGTCTGAAATTTACGCTCCCCACTTTCTGCAGGCTCTGGAGTATGCTTACTCTTCATCCCAGAAAAAGCAGAGTTGGCACTACTGTCAGAAAAGTACTTAACACCACCATTTAGGTTGCAGGGTGTGCTTCTCTTCTTAATATCTTTAGAGAATAATCTTTAAAGTGCTTGGATCTACTCTTTGAAGGTTTGGAATAGAAAAATGTGTTGAAGTTTGAGAACTCTTCTCTGAGGACTAATTATATCATAAATTTTGAGGCTGTCTGGTCAAACACATCCCACCCAATGGTGGTTGAAATACTTTTCTTTTTGTTTTTTGAGACAGAGTCTCATTCTGTCTCCCAGGCTGCAGTGCAGTGGCACAATCTCCACCTCCTGGGCTCAAGCGATTCTCGTGCCTCAGTCTACCAAGTAGCTGGGATTACAGGCATGAGACACCACTCCTGGTTAATTTTTGTATTTTTAGTAAAGACGGGGTTTTGCCATGTTGCCCAGGCTTGTCTCAAACTCCTGGCCTCAAGCCATTGGCCTGCTTTGGCCTCCCAAAGTGCTTTTCTTAATACTTATAATTTTTATTTAAACTAAAGAAGTTCTTATAGCCTTATTTAGAGAGAGCTTATTTTATCACATGTAGCTTTTTTGCACATATAAAATAGAAAATAAAAGTGAAGTTAATTGGTTAAGGTAGTCCTAAAACCTGTGTTAGACTTCGAATTCCGGATATGGCTTCAATTCACAGTCATTGGTGTGTGTTTTTTCCAGTGTTGTCTTCTATGCCATCAAGAGCACTGGTGATGTGCACATTTTAATTTATTCAAAATCTTTCAAACTATGTATCATAAACTTAACACTCTAGCTGCTGACTAGACGGTAGCATTCTGTGTGTTTTGTCACCTTTCATAGGTTCTAAACAAAAGTGGTTGTGCTGAGATTCAGTAACACTAGAGGGCAGCCTCCAAGAAAAGTTAGAAACAAGCCATAGCACAACTATGCAATAATGTGGCATGTAATAGATAAATAATCTATAATTCGGTTTCTCGGCATTATGATACCAACTCAAATATGGTGTCCCAACATTTTTTAAAAATCAAATCATTCCTTAATGTTTACTTCTAATATGCCTTTAAAATAAGACATCCAAACAAACAGTTTCATAAAGGTTCTCTAGAACCTTTCTAGATATTCGGTTTGTTAAAGTCCCCTGAAAATAGTTGATTTTCCAATCCTATTTTGTTTTCCTTTTGTTACTCAGCTTCTTTTTAAAATACAGAATGAGAATAAAACATTCATGTTATTTAGAAACCTCACAAAGAAAAATGCAACATGAAAGATAAATATAGAATATCCATCTTTTTTAATTTTTACTTTTACTTTAAGTCCTGGGATACATGTGCTGAACGTGCAGGTCTGTTATATAGGTATATATGTGCCATGGTGGTTTGCTGCACCTATCAATCCATCATCTAGGTTTTAAGCCCCGCATGCTTTAGAGAATACCCATCATTTAAGGTTTTTTTTAAAGAGTATAATTATTAGTTATTTTAAACTAGTAGAGTCATCGAAAGATTCTTCTGGACAACTGTATCAACATTTATCTAAAGGTTGAAACCATAAAATGAAATTTGTGATTCCCCAATCATCTATGCAATGAAGACTTACTTATTCCTAAGTAAAATATCACTAAACACACTTCCCTGTCCACTATATAAGCGGTGTTCAATTTTAGCACAATGCAGCAAAAAAGAAAAAAGGCCTAGCTGTCTGATTACCACTGTCTTATTAAATAAACAACACAATTTAAGCGTTATTTGTTTTGTGAATTACATCATCTGCAACATCTCAGTTGCACATGGCAATTTAAGAGATACACACTCATATAAATATGCCCAACACTGAGCTGGGGGGAGAGGGAGAACACATATATACCTAATTTCAGAATTTAAAAACTTTCATAAAGTAAAATTGTTTGGAATGAAATAAACAGGAACTAGGTGGCCCCATATATGCCCCGATTTTTACATGAACAGATCATTTAGCCCTTGGTCCTCCTGCCCATTTGTAACAGTGGTTTTTATAGATGCAATGAATGTGCTTCCGTCTTCCTCATATTAGCCACCTCATATTATGGTATGAACCTCCCTAACGTTGAAGACAGTGGCAGTGGTCCCAACTGCCAGACCAAATGCTACGGTTTAAACATACTCAAAAACTTCAGCACTCTTTGTGAAGAGCTGAGAGTGAGCACAATAGGACTAGTGAAAGATTCTCCCCCGGCCTGAAAGCTTGGGGGGATGAATAACTCCTCCCTCCTCAGGCCCAGTCGGCAAGGCTTGGTGCGTCACCCAGATAGCAGAAGCAGGAAGACAGCTGGCCGGAAGACAGGTACCCCCTGGAGATCGAGAGAGGCCGTCAGGGTACCACGTAGCAGTTACAGTCAGACTGGGACACTTCCTGTTTAGAGGAGACTATAAAACCCCTGCCCAGTCCTCACTTGGGGCTGACGCCATTTTAGGCCTCAGCCCGTCTGCACCCAGGCGCTCATTAAAACAGCGCGTTGCTCCACACCGCCTGGTGTTGGTTGTTGGCGCGCTCTTGGGGTTCGCACCAATACAAGAGCCTTGCAACTAGGTGTTGGAGTTTGGTGTTGTGCTTATTATGTGTCACTTAAATACGGTTTATGACAGCAGTTAATTAAATGTTTTGTCTGTAAATCTGGGTTCCTGTCCTGGCCAGTGCCACAACCATCCACTCAGCTCCCCAGAGGTGATACCTTGGAACCATTTTTTACTCCTTCCCCTCCCCCTTACCCCACACATCCAACTGGCCCCAAATCCTGTTGGCTGTACCATGCCAACATACCCAGAATCTGTTTCCTTTTTCAACTCACAGTCCTAGCAGATTTATACTTCTAAAACACGGATCTGGTGACATCATCCTCTTGCTGAAAAGCTTCAGCCACCTGCAGCACCCTGGGCACAGCCCTCCACAAGCTGCCTCAATGCCTCCTCTGTCTTCAGGGCTTCCCCACATCACCTTGTCCCTGTGCCTCAGTCACCAGGAGGGCCCCTTGCTGTTCGGGGGCCAAGTCCTACATTCCTCACCTCTGGGCCTTGCTCCTGCCTTTCCCTTCACCCCACTGCTCCTCCTCCCCCTTGCCTCCCAAATAGGGAGATCTCACTCCGCAACTGAAATGCTTCCTCCTTCAATGGAGCCCAGCCTGAACTCCTAGCTGGACAGAGCCACTTTTGGCCTTCTTAGCATCTTCTGCATTCTGCATTTGGGACAGAGAATAGTCAGGCCTTACACTAGAAAGACTTTTCACATCTCTACCTTCTTCACTGAAATGTGGGCCGACAGTAGGTACACAACCAGTAAATTCTGAACTAGTTCATCGCTGCCTCTCTGCAGTGTGTAGAACTTTTCCTTGCTAAGAGTAGGTGCTAAATAAATTATCTATTGAATTAAATTGAGCTATTGCTTTCACTAGATCCAGTAGCCTGAACCAGAGTACAATGACCTTTGTCAGAGGGAAGATCCACTTAGGTTGTGCCATGCAGTCTATTTCATTCCTTGCTAAAAACGTGTTTCTGTTTTATAGGTATGAGTTGCAAGCCCCAGGAGGATATTCCTGACAGAGTATCTAATTCAACCTCTGTCCCTCCAGTTCTACCCTGCGCCAGGGTCAAAACTGCCACCCTTATGTAACTATTTATTTTTATCCCGACCATAAAATAGGACTAGAATCCCAAATAAAATCACCTACCATTTGCCATTCGGTATTTCTTAGGGTGATTTTGACTCAAGACCCTAAGAACCTCCAGAGACAGTGAGTGTCCCCTCCTAGCAATGGTATTTCACTGAGAAGTAGGAATTTAGGTCCCGGTTGCACTAAAGCCTCAGATGAAATCCTCAAAAAGCTACTTCTAAACTTGTTCTGTGTCAGGATTCACTTCTGTATAATAGGAATAATGTTAGAACTATGATTGGACAATTTTAATCTTTTTTAATTTTAAATATTGAGTACACAACACAGCGATAAGGAGGAGCACAAAACTCAGATTCATATGGTTTGGGACCTTGTCCAGGCCCTTCCCTTACCAGAGGTGAGCTCTTAGGTAAATTACTTGACCTCTTTAAACCTGTTATCTTTAAATTGGGCCTAATAATACCTATCCTGCCTAACCTAGAGGGTTGTGATAAGATGAAATAAGGCAATGTTTATAAACACATTTTGAAAAATACAAGCACTATATAAATAGTCTTTATTATTAATAATAACACCATTAAATACAGTCAGTAAGCTGACTTCTAATTCTAATGTAGAACTCAGCAAGACTCATTTGGGGAAATGTATCTCCTCACTGGGCAAAACAGCCCTATCTAAACACCTCAAAGCTGGGAGCCAATCTATTCTCTCCCCAACAAGGTGCCACCCAGGAAGGTGTGTTGAGCACTTTAAACATGGCCAAGGAAAAACAATAAAAGATGCAAATACGTTATGATTACTTTTCACAGAACAAGCAAGTTAAGACTAGGTATGCTTGATGACATGCATTGTCCTATTCGTACATTTAAAATTCTTTCATGTTCTACGTCGAATTTGCATTTCAGTAACAATGTGATAATGTCAAGTTATTCACAACATTTCAAAGGCTTGTCTTGCACACCTGGCATGTTGGAAGATCTGCTAGAGAACTAGATGTAGCTGTTTTCTAACAGCAAAGGCAATTACATTGTCCTTTTAATACTTGGGAACGGATGTGTTTGGGCAATATTAACAGGTTTTGTGTTTTGGACACAACAAAATATGAAAACGAAAGCGTCACCCTCGGAGCTATCCCTGGAGAATTAATTAACCAGCATATTCAACATGTTGAACTTCCCCTCATCACAAATGAGAGGAAACACCTTGTAGATAAAAGTTGACTTTTTAATAGAAACCTTTCCTTGTACTCTGAACATCCCTTTATAATTTAAAAAAAAAAAAGTATCCAAAAGATGTGTTACCTTTTCTGTTGGCTACGTATGAAACTACTCTGCTCTTTCTAACTTTTGACATCTCCTCCTTGGACAAAGGTGGGATCATGCAACAGGGAGGACATTTTTTCTATTAAAAATAAAGCTGGCCGGGCGCGGTGGCTCACGCTTGTAATCCCAGCACTTTGGGAGGCCGAGGCGGGCGGATCACGAGGTCAGCAGATCGAGACCACGGTGAAACCCTGTCTCTAATAAAAATACAAAAAAAAAAAATTAGCCGGGCGTGGTGGCGGGCGCCTGTAGTCCCAGCTACTCGGAGAGGCTGAGGCAGGAGAATGGCGGGAACCTGAGAGGCGGAGCTTGCAGTGAGCCGAGATTGTGCCACTGCACTCCAGCCTGGGAGACAGAGCGAGACTCCGTCTCAAAAAAAATAAAATAAAATAAAGCCATACTGCATGCAGTCAGACACATACTCTAAAAATTATTTTAGATAACCGCTACCCTGGAACACAGTACAGCAAATATTACCTATCAATTTAATTTCAGTAATTTCTCATTAAGGTGCCTACAGATCGGTAAGTCTAATTGTAAAAGCTAAGCATTTATAATTTATAAGCATAATTACACTAAACTAGATGGGTTATATGCTATTAGGGTTTTGTATAAGCTACAAAATAATTGTTCACAGAGAAATTTAATTCATAAATTGGCATTAATATATTATATCTAACCTTTATTAGACCCTCTAGTTAAAAGTTGAATGTAAATAGCACATTAACATCCTAATTCAGGTTTTTGATATTTGTTCTAAAACTCATGACACAGGAAAAAGTACTTTTAATCAAAAATAAGGCCCACTCTTTCTGGTGTGGAGTCTGGAGACAACATGCAGAAATGGCACCTCGAAAGGGGAAGGAAAACGAAGAACAGGTCATCAGCCTCTGACCTAAGGTGGCTGAAGGAGAAAACGTATTTGGTGTCTGCCATATCGTTGCATCCTTCAGTGACACTTTTGTCCATGTCACTGATCTTTCTGGCAAAGAAACCCTCTGCCGTGTGACTGGTGGGATGAAGGTGAAGGCAGACCAAGACGAATCTTTGCCATATGCTGCTATGTTGGCTGCCTAGGATGTGGCTCAGAGGTGCAAGGAACTGGGTATTACTGCCTTACACATCAAAACACCAGGCCACAGGAGGAAATAGGACCAAGACCCCTGGACCTGGGGCCCAGTCGGCCCTCAGAGCCCTTGATCCCCTCAGGTACGAAGATGGGGCAGATTGAGGACGTCACCCCCATCCTCTTTGACAGCACCCACAGGAAGGGGGGTCGCCGTGGTCGCCATCTGTGAACAAGACTCCTCAAAATATTTTCTGTTAATATTCCCTTCATGAAAAACAAAGGCCCAGTTCTCTACAGTGTCTACAATATTCCCTAGTTGTTATGTTTAGTACTTTATAAAGGATACACTTGGGCAAAGGAAATGCTGCTAGGTCCAGCACTTCTGTAGTATGCTTTTATTTGAAAGAACTGGGGCACCACTCAAAATCCCATTCAATCTTTGGAAGGAATGGCCTCAAATCCAGCCAGAAGCCAGTAAATATCAGCAATTTTGATAGGTAAATTCCTTTAAAATTAGAAATGGTTCCTCTGACGATTCAAGTACTCCACACCACTTACAAATTTCAGTTGTTCCCCAAGTGATATTTCATTCTTTGTATGACCATTCTGAAATGATGCAGAATCACATTTTTCACTGTAATGAGAATCTAGTGTGGTTTGCATGGCAAGACAAAGGAAGCAAGTTCATGTCACTACTGGCTGAAAATACTCTACCTAAATGCAGCCTCCAAAGCACACAAAAGAAAATCTGTAATCAGAAATCATTAATTAAGGTTAATTAAAGTCCACATTGTATTTGACTGACATCTACACAAAAAGTACTCTTTACTTTTCTTAAGGCTACATGTGCAATGTTGTGTCTAACCCGACACCCAAAAGTAATCACAATCTTGTTATCATTTGAGAGAACAAACTCAATTCAACAAAATTCTGTTTAATGAAAAAAGCTTTGATCTTACTCCCACTGTTCTCCTCCATTCCATGTCTTTTGTTGTTGTTTAAACATCTAGCCTATGCGAATACTGTAAAATGAACAGAACCTATTTTCTTACCCTGCCAAATAATCAGGGGTCCATAATACTGAATTTACAAATGCACATTTTCTTTCCTTCTCAGAGATATCTGAGGGGAGGTGGAGAAGGGCTGGGAGATAATTGAAGCCTCTGGGTGAGCCAGACCACATGATCAAAAACTGCTGTGACACTTAAAGTGTTTCTCCACAAGAAATTCCGGTGCCTAGAAGCCTGGTGAAGCCAGTAGCAATTAAGGCCATGTTATCCTTTTAATTTACTTCACATTATTGGCCTCTAAAATCAATCCTTTAATGTGGTTGGGTAAGGGATGGGTCAACAAAATAGGCACGTGCATTAAAAATGCTTGTTGATCTTACACAAAAATTTTGGCAGGCTGGATCTGGAGAAATTTAAAACGCTGCTTTGAAGCTCACTCTGAAATAAAAACTAGTCATTTTCTAGTAAAAGGAAAAAAAATGACTAATTTTCTAGATTAGTCCCATTTGTAAGGAATTCAAAGTTTCTTCTTCTAAATCAGCCTAGATTTTCACTTATGCTTTGCATGTCTTGAATTCAGCACTGTTTGCTTCCAGTGTGAGATTATTTTATGTTTTAATCTACAAAGGAATTAAATTGCTTGGCTTAGACTGGTAGGAGTCCTTGAAAGTCCACTTGAGAAATGGAAACTGAAACATGAAGTGTATCTCTATCTGTTACACAAGGCCACATTTGCCTAACAGAAGCAAGCGGTGTTCTACATCACACGTGAAGCACATAAATCACCAGAATGTGTGTATGTGTATCACCCTGTTACAGCAATTTACTCCCCAAATCCTTTCTTGACCAAGTCACACAATATATACACCACTGGAGAGCATTTTCTAATCAACTCTAAAGTCACAAACCTAAAAAAAAAATAGCAAAATATTGAAATTATTAAATAAATGAAAAATGTTCATATACTGTTCACGAGTTGACAAAGCAGCAGACCTACAGTCCAAAATGTATGAGCCTTTTGTTGCAAAATACAGTAAAATGGTCTCTAGCTCCTTAGCAATGAGTGTCAAGTGTAAAAAAGGAAAGGTTAAACCTGAAGTAAAGCTCTACATGTTTCCATTGCCAAAATAACACACAACACACAGCAATCATGATATCATTTTATTTATGTAGTAATCTGCAAGGCCAAAACCAAATTATGGAGCAGAAATTTTAAGCAAAGTCATGAATGGCCTCATTTACCCCCACATTTGTGAATAGCCTTAATGAAGAGTTTGCACCCCTTTGCTTTCTTGTTGAAATATGAAAGTGACATCAGCCTCTGTACTGTATTTTTATTTATTTATTTATTTTGCCGGCAAGACTGAGCAAGAGGCAAATACTGGAGTAAATACCAGCTGGATGTGCACATAACAAGGTCCAGGGAGACACTCTCAGAAGTTGCCTCTTTTAATCCAACACTGAATTATACGAGAAGCGGTTTTCAGTTTTTCAGAGCACAACTGCCAAAATAACTGCAAGGCTTGCAAGCCCTAGTATATCTCAAACCTTTCCCAAGACACCCCAACACTATCTGAGGCACTGAAACTATGGCAACCGAATAAGAAAGCAGCCTCCATGATTAATAGATGAAGATCCCAGCGACAGTGTCTAGCTAGGGCCATCATTCATGCTACAAGAAGAATTAGCACAGAATCCATCTCGAAAACCATTAACAAGTATTCTTATAAAAATCAACTCCACTGCCATTCTGCCACATATACTTGAGTTTAGAATGCTACAAACAATTTGGTTTCTATTTATCGCTCACTATGCAGGAATGAGAATGTTCTTAGAAACTCAGATGCTCATGTTTTTAAAATAGTGAAAGGCTTAATAGAATGGTTTTCCACCTAGGTATTTGAGGCCTAAGAACAAATACATTGAAAAACCAAAATATGTGAATGAAGTCAAGTGGCTCTCTGGGTAGAAAGGAGGAGGGACAGTTGTTGAATTGTTTTGAGTGTTTTCTGTGGAATGCAATTTTTCGTAAAGCATTCCATTTTCAGGAAAGGAACGTTTCCACTCAACAGCTCAAGCAGCATTCTCTCAGTTTCCTCATTCAAGGACAGCAGGAGTCTGGGGGAGGGGCGGGGAAGTGCTGAAGTCGCCGCAATATTAATGAAAAGATTGAATACTCTTCTTTAAAAAACGAATCAGGAATAGGAACAGGGAAAGAAGAATGGATCACAGAGAGCTTGTCTGTAAAACTCTAGTAGAACATTAAAACATTATTAATACAATCTTTATTTCTTTCTAGTCTCTAACAATATTTATTTTCCACTGGCATGCTTTCATTGTATTTAATGCCAGATCCTGTTCTGTTCTATAAATGCTTCAAATCAAATCATGGCCAAAGGCTGGTCTTTGAAGCGTAGAGGGGCAGAAGGGTTAAGAAAGGGGTAAACAGCACTAACTTCAGAGCTTCTTCTGCTAAATTTTTTTAATTGGCATGGGTTCTTTGAATTTAATGTTCTACACATGACAATTATAGGTTAGTTGGAAATTCCTAGAAAGCACCTAGGAATATTAAAAGAAAGCTTCAAGTCTAAAGGCTGCGTGAGGAAATATCTATTACTAACAATACTATCAGAGCAAAAGTCACCATACTGGCTGCTAAGAAGGATCTGAAACTTCAGTCCTTGCAGCATGTTAATTACTGATTTATCTCACACTCTTTCCAATCCGTTTCCACTTACAGAGTTTGAGAACATTTTATTTCCTAGTTGAAAATAACTGTAACTCTAAGCCATGGAGGCATTCCTAGAAAACATAATGGTAGCAGGGAATTGTGGTGATAACATCAATTTATTTCCCCTTCTGCTGTGCCTTTTAGAAGTCAGATTTTTCTCATTGATAAGAACTTGTATGACTATCATTTTAATCAAATTTCAGGTTTTGTAGTAGTGTGTCTGTCAGTAGAATAACTGCTATGTCTACTGGGGTCAGCCAATTATTTCCTACCTTTGGTGTGGAAGGCAATAGTTTGCTTCTGCTGGGAGATTCACACTCTCCCAAATTGATTTCAAGCTTGGCCAGGGAAGAATGACCTGGCAGATGCATGCCCAACCCGAAGACCCTCTTGCAGAAGTCCTAGCCACAACCTCCTCAAGGGTTCCAATCAGCAGCTGAGTTTCTCTCCTAAGACAGGTGTGGTCCTTGGGAATTCAACTCATCCCTAAAATTGTCATTATGAGTTGGTTTCAGATTCTAAATGTAGGTGCAGAGTGTACATTTTATTATTAAAATGTTAATAAGTGACAGCTATCATTTTTTAAAAACTATCCCTTGGGCTCCTATTTGATATAAGGCTCTGCTTGTTATTATTATTACTTTTTATATATAGTGTTTTTGTGCTTCCGTATTTTGGGTGTGATATTTCAAATTCCAAAGTTTCCCTGTTTCCTGTTTCCCTGCAAGTGTGTTCACATGCTTCTCAACTTAAAACCCATGACATTATGGCCTGTTTATGGTATGAATGTTTATTTCTAGTCCGAAGGTTGTTTTCTTTTGCATCATCTCTTTATATTACAGATTTGTAGCCATTTCCTTTTGTACTATTTCCCCTGCCCCCCACAATAAAAGTACTATCTGCTTTTTCAAATTCCATTCATAGGACACTTTTCATAACTCCTGTTACTCAAGTAAAAATAATACCTTATTTTGAATGACTGCTTGTGTGCCTGGCATTGTGACATGCATTTTACAGATGTTACTGTGCTATGCATTTTACAGATGTTATTACATTTATTCTTCTCAAAACCATAACATTATCATCATACTAGCACTTTGCAAATGAAAACTGAAGGAGAAAAGAAACTGGCTTAAAGTCACACTGTTAGTAAATGGCAAAACAAATCCATGTGTATTGTCTGTCAAAAAAGCATGACCTCCTCAATGCCTCTAGAGTTGTCCACTACATTCCCTCCAACAGTCCCTTCACATTTATTAATCTCACACCACAAAATCTAATTAATTTGGCCTTGTTATGACAAAGATGGAAACTTCTACTGGTCCTGGTTCAACCTGACATATCTGTGCTACATTAATTGTTATACTGACTTGAACTATTTCAGAATTTAACTGAGCAAAAACAATTATCTTACTTTTAAAATAATTCCTGGCAGAGTGGTACTCCCATGACCTTGCCTGATTTAATGATCATGTTGAAAGCAGTGTTTCCTTGATATGGTAGGTGTTCTAATTAACAAAGTTGCTATCCACGCTCTAAGTGAACTGTACAATTTCAATGAATTTGAACATATTATTTAGTTGCATAATGTAATTTACACTAAAACTACATGAACAGTGTATATTCTTCTAAAAATAATTTAGAAGATGACGTATGATCTCTGTTATATCCAGGGTCCGGATTGGGAAAGAGGGGGTTAACATCAAACTTCCCAAATGTCTAGAATGCATGTAATATTTCACTAAATACATTCACATTCATGATTTCATATTATTTTCCCAGCAATCCTGTAAGTTAGGAAGAAAAGGTTTCCTATTTACAATTTTCAATTAAAATAATGCAGCCTCAGAGAAGTTAAGTGACTTGTCCAAGGTAGTAAGAGTCTGGAACTCAAGTCTTCTTGACTCCAAGTGCAGGATCCTCAACAGCAGATATACTGTACAGGTACAGGGCAGAAACATGGGTTAATAAAGTATGCTATATTCTCCTGGTAGAAAGTTGAATCTTAAAACTACTATTAGCAAACTCAAAAAAAACATGAACGTTCTATGGCCAATGGTTAGAATGCAGAGCAAATGAGGCCGGGGTCAAAAGCTCAATCCCCATAAATGCTGGCTGTCTTCTTAGCTCTGTTTCTTGGCAAGTTGATTTTACCCAACTCAGACTCCCTGCAGTTACAACCAGGTGTCTCACAGATGTGTGCTCTTGGACACAGGAGGGGACTGGGTGAGAGTGTGGGAATGAACAGGCTCCAATCCATCACTACCACTGGAAAAACAACGCAGTGAATGTTCCACTAGTGATGCATAAGCCACATACCACCTATGTGCTTGGAAGATTGTACACACACACACACACACACACACACACACACACACACATACATTCATGCATGAAGTATCTCATTTGATAAAAACATGATATAGAAAAACAAAGGCAGACAAAATAGATAAAATAAAGACTAGTTGTTTGCAAAAAAGATTCACTGTTTATTCATTCAACAAACACTTGTTATGGATGGCCCATGATGTGCCAGGCACAGCTTTAGGTGCCAGAGTGAATAAAGCCTAAAAATGTCTATCCTTATGGCATTATGTTCTAGTGGAAGACAGAAAATCAACAAGGACAGCACATAGTTTGTCAGACTGTGAAAAACGCAAAGAAAAAAGTAAGGACTGCCAAGAGGTGGGGAGTGCTGTGGGAAAGAGTAAATAAGGGGATCAAAAGGCTTCACTGAGAAAGTGACATTTGAACAGAGACCTGAAGAATATGAGAAGCAAATCATGTAGCTATCTGGGGAAAGAACCATCCCAAGGCATGAAAGAGTAAGTCCTTGCAAAGTACCCCAAGTATATGCCATGCTTGACAGATTCAAGGAAGCCCAAGGGGTGGAGGTCAAAGAGGTAGGAGCCTGAGTGCAGATCATGTGGGGCTGCAAAGGCCATAGGAAGGACTGGCTTTTATTGGAATAAGATAG
This sequence comes from Nomascus leucogenys, assembly GCF_006542625.1. Classification (NCBI taxonomy): domain Eukaryota; kingdom Metazoa; phylum Chordata; class Mammalia; order Primates; family Hylobatidae; genus Nomascus; species Nomascus leucogenys. Next base: position 124,541,545 of record NC_044382.1, read on the forward strand.
GAAAACATCTGAGCAGAGTAGTGATCTGATCTGGCTTAGTTTAAAAAAAAATCACTGCTGTGTTTCGGCTGCTGTGTTGAGAAATGAGCAGAGGCAGGAATGCTAGTTGGGAAGCTGGCAGGAAAACCTAGCAGGAGAGGACCATGGCTTGGCCAATCTGAGGGCCACAGAGGAGGAACACCAGAAGGAAGCCTGCAGGCATTCCGAAGGTGGAGCCAACAGCATTGCAGCCACAATGGATGTAGGCGTGAGAGAGAAGCTTCAAGGAGAACTAGATTTGGGGGCCCGACAACTCAAAGAATGGAGTTGCCATTTACTATGATGGAGAAGACTATGAGAAAGGCAGATATGGGGGAGAAAGATACAGAATTAGGTTTTTTAAACCTAAGTTTGAGATCTCTATTAGGTTCAGGAGGAGCTACCTACCCACTAAGCATTGGTTATTTGTGAGGTCCAGGAGAGAGGTCTAAGCTGAAGAGGTTATTTGGGAATCATCAGTGTATTATGGTTTTATATGATACCCTCTATTGGTGTAAATGGAATTATTGTAATAAAGTTTTGCAAAAGCTTATCTGTTTCACAAAGCAAGATACCCTTGTGTATAGACTATATGCAATAGTCCCAAGGTGAGAAGTTGTCCTGAACTCCTCCCCTTGAGGTTTGTGTGGTATGACATCTCATTTGCCCATTTCAAAGGGATTAAATGTCTCCCTCCTTTCTCTATCTTACCATATCCCCAAGAGGCAACCATGTGGTCGCCAGCAGAGAATAGCTCAGTTACTCTTGCAGCGCATTTTAAAGCAGATGAGAAAAGCCTTCATGCTGAAATAGAAATATCTCAGAGAGAACTTGGCTCCAAGGCAACCCAAGAGAGTCGGGGGGTCCTGATATGGGAGGGCCCAGCAGAATGCTTCAAGGCATCACCTTCCTCAACATGCACAAATGTGGCTGCCATAACACAAAGCTCCTATATAAATATGTCAAGGAGCGCTCCTCTACTCTAGAAGGGCAGAAAATTGTCTAAACTTTAAGAAGGGTGTGGAGAGGGGCAGTGCAGAGATAGGCTTTCCTAGGCATTGCCTTACACAAATGGCAGATGCTTAATTAAAGCATTTGCAATTAGCTTAGCTTGTTCTGTGATTCCTTCCTGCGAACAAATAAGATGGAGAGACTATATTAGCTCTTGGCAATCTAGTTCTAAAAAAACTTTCATCCCATCATCACTCTTTTGTCCTGTTCTGAAAAGCACTGAACCACAATGTACACAGAATAAACTATCTGACTTAACTCCTGGTTCAAAATAGTATTTTTCCTTCCGTTTCATATAGGAATGCAACTACCCATTTACTTTTAAAGCATAACTACTTATTTTGAATTTAATACAAGTTCTTAATTTGGATGCCTCATTTTTATTTGGTGAAGATAACAGTCTTCCTAATCCTCGCTACGCTTCTGATTCAACACATTAGACTTCACTAGTGCAATGCTACCCGCCTACTCAAAATACAACTGCTATATGTGTTTAATGTTGGAAAAAGCATTTACTAGATTTTGGAAGAACTCGAGGGGTGTGTGTTTGTGTGTAAATAAAAAGGTGCACTATTGCCGCCTTATCATAAGCACTCACTTGAAGGCATATATATTTTTTTCACTGTAGGGAAAATAAAGAAGTCCACTTTAAGTGGAGAAACATGAACCATGTGTGACTATTTATTTCATTCATTCAACATTTACTTGAGTGTTCTATACTGGTTCTTATAAAATTTTTACCTATTTAAGCTTAGTTGTTATGTCTAGTAAGTATATTCAGCTGATGGCTCCTCAGAAATGATTTTCGGTATCTGCTTAAGATTTACATATGTGGATTATATGCATTATTGGGAATGTAGCACATCTCTAAAAGGTGATAGCTGCAAGACCTAACATATGGGGAAGGTTGTCACCCACGAACACTGTAAATAAGAAACATAAAGTAGAATGCTTCTTTACATCAAGTTGAAAAATGACTCATAACACAAAAGTAAGATTTTAAATTTGATGTTCGTTCTTTTCTGCTTTAGACTGGTTTGCAAAGTGCCTCATTCAAGAACGTCCCAAAACCAAAATAATAACAGGGAGTAAGGGTTACTCAAGATTCAAATAAAAGTTACCATACAAACAAGCATGGGTAAACCAAATTCAAATAGCTAGTGCAATTATTTTTTAATAGATAGTTTAGGTTAATAGGTGGAGACATAGTTCTGCCACTGTATTTAAGGTTAGGTTAATAATTAACTTTGGTGCCTGGAGTAGTTTAATCAAAGCTTACTGTAAATCATAAAACTGCTCCATGCAGACTAAACACAGCATTAAAAAGTCATACAAATTTCTTGCAATCTTGACCGCTGGTAGCCATTTGGGTACGGTGTAAAAAAGGGTAGAGTATTTTCATTCAGAATTAAACATAGGCATCTTTACTTTGGGGGAGAAAACATAATTAAATAATTAATTAAACCACCAGTCTTCCCCGCCATCACTGTAGCATACACAGACTTGATGCCCAAGATGTGTCCACCAGGGGAAGGACGACGAACAATTTCAGGACTAAAGAAAGACATGGCAAAGGCACTCGAACTTCCCATCCTGGAAAGACTGAAAAACCAGCGCTGGGGGGCATTAAATAGCTTTTCTGAGACCTGCTGGCACAACACTGCAAATGGGTTAAACGGCTTTTCAGATCTGAGGTAAAGAAAGTTGTGCGTACAAGCGCAAGTGTGTGCGTGTGAGTGTGTGTGTGTCCATCGCGCCTGTGTTTTAAACCTTTCACAGATCGCAGTAAGTAGCGTAAAAAAGCTGAGCGTAAAAAAAGGAGCGATCCCACTGTGGCTGTGCCTGGCCATCGCAGTTCCAAAGCAGCCACCTTTCTCCCAAAGACCGACGCGGAAAAGCCTGCAGGGCTCCCCAGTGCGATACAGGCCGGAGGCTCCCTGGAAGTGCTTGCCCTGGCTGTGAAGACAGCGCCTCCAGTCTCCCATTCCTCTCTCGCTCCACGCACACCTGGCTCTGCTTCTTCCCTCCCCGGATAGCCACGCTGGGAAACCGTGCGCAGGGAGCAGATGGCTCGAGATTCTGCACTTGGAGCTGGCTACTTGCAAGCCAGTGAGCCCCGGCCTGTGTCCACACGCACCCTCGCCACAGCCTCTGTCCACAGTGGCCGCACCTGCCTCCAGGGTCCTGCTTCCCCATTCATCCCTTCCCCGACTTGTCGAGCAAGTACCGCGGGCCAGGAGGTTCCACTCTCCAAAGGGCCGGGATCTAGCTCCTAGCTGCATCCTGAGCTGTCCGCATGATTCCCTCCAGGTCCGGCTTCCCTCAGACTGCACATGCTGAGCCCCAGTCCGGTCGTGCCTGCCGCCCCTGGCTTTCAGGGAAACTTTCCAGAAGCGCCTGGTCCAGTGACCCCGCCGCGGTAAAGTGGGAGGAGGCGCTGGGCGGAGGGGCGGCGAGGGAGCGGGAAAAACAGCGGAATCCTGTTTCCTTTCCCGACGTCCACAAGTCCGGGACCGCTCCCTGGCTCCCCCCGTGCCGCTCGGGTCGTGCGAGGAGGGAGGAGACCTCAGGATCCTGTTTTGCACCATCTCCCACAGCAAGGAGCTGAGCAAAACGCGGAGAATCGGGACAAGAGACACTTCCCGCCCCAGCAGGATCAGGCAGGGTGGGTGGGCACTGCCCGGCTTACTCTCCAGCGCCCCATTGCCCCCATGGTAGCGCCCTAGGACACAGTGAGGAGTCGGGACAGAGCCCTAGTCTGGGTTTCAAACCCAGGGCCATCTTCTGCCAGGTCTCTTACCCTTCCCCCTCCTGGGTCATCTTTCCAGAGCGAGACCGCGCTGATCTGGGAGGAGGGCGTACCGTGCGCCAGCCGGGTGCAAAGGGCTCGGTGCTTCAGGGGGGACGCAGCCACGACAGGCTATATTCTTGCCGCTCGGGTTGGGAGCTTGCGGCGAGGGACAGGACCCAGCGCGGGGGCGCCGCGTCACCCGAACGGCTGCTCCTGGACACTTATTCGAGCAAACAAAGCCCGGAACCTATGGTGGCAGCGGCCACAGGAGCCAGGATCTCACCAAGAGACAGGGCGCGCGGGTGCCTAGGGCCATTGCAAGTTTCTCGCACTCCACGGAGCCCAGCCCAGACCCCACACTGACAACAAAAGATTCTCTCCGCTTCCACACCGTCTCCGCGGAACCCCTTCTCCCACCTGGCACTGGACGAAAACAGCGCTGTTCTACCCAACCCCCTCCAGCCCTCGAGGGCAGAACCCCTTCCCCCGCCTTCGACACCGGACCAGGGAGCTTCTGAGAATCCCACCCTCTAGGGTCCGCTCTGCTCCCTGCTGGGCACGCGTGAGGATGAGCCTTGGGTCTCGCGCACACACCCCCAGGAGGAACAGCCATACGCGCCGTCCCGGCCCGGGGCGGCGCCGGGCGTGTGCGCAACGCGGGTGAGAAAGCTCTCGACGTGGAGCCGGGCGTACTCTGGGGCGCAGGGCGGAGAGGAAAGGCAGGCAGGGCTCACGGCTGCTCCCCCAGGACCGGGCAACGCTCGGGAAACAGAGACACAAGACAAAATAAAACGCAGGCGCCACAAAGCCGACAGCACGCGCTAGCCACGGCCCCGGGACCCTCAGGCTGGAGTCCAGCTGCCCGGGAGGTGGGGCGCGCCGGGACGTCCGGGCCGTACCTTTTCGGTGCATCGACGGACAGGCGGCCGTGGCTCGGAGCGTACTGGTACAGCGTGTATCCCATTTAGTAATCCATTATCGAGGGGATCTCTCCGGGCCGCGGGCTGCGGTCTCTCCTTCGCAAGCCTTTGTCATTCCTACATGTGTGCTTGTCTCTTTGGGGAAAATAGTCGCGGCGACTACTTTCTGGGATGCAAACGCGATGTGTTCATCTCCAATGACGAGCGGAGAAGGGGAGAGGAAAAAATAAAGAAGCCAAAAAAAAAGAAAAAGAAAACCACCAAGAAGAGGGTAAATGTTCAAGAAACTCTTCTCCAAATCCAAATTCCACTTGGATTCCACTCCGGTGAGTCCCCTTGGTGGTGTCTGCGCCGATTAACAAGTCATTTCAGGGCGGGGGGCGGGGTGGGGGCTGGGGCAGGGGTGCAAGGCTCTGGCCCGGCTCTGCGGCCGGGAGAGCGGTGCCGCGGGTGTGGTGATGCTGGCCGCTGCTACACGCTGCTAAGCGGGCATCGCGGGCGACCGGCACCGCGGAGGAGCGCCACTGCTGGGTCCCGAGCGCCTGGGCAGCCGAGTGCGCGGGGAGCGGAGTTGGCTGCAGCCTCACCCCGTGCCGCTCACTACTCCTCTGTCACCGGAGAGGCCGCCGCTCCCGGGCGGAGCCAAGTCCCGGACTGGATTGCGCAGATCGGACTCTCCTCCCGCAACTCCGCCTACTTTGGCTGGCGTCTCCTCCGACCCAAAGGAGAGCTGTGGTGTATGTGAGTGCGAGTGAGTGAGGCAGAGGGAGAGAAACTACGCGGCGTGGCTGCAGGTGGAGCCTTGGACCAACTGGCCAGCACGACTTCCTTCCACCAGGATTCCTGGCCCCACCGCGCGCTAGGCGGAGGCTCAGCGGGGGCGACTCCGGCTGGAGCCCAGCCCTCACCTCCCCCACCCCCACATCTGCTCTAGCTTGGAAAAAAAAAAAATCCGGGACAGCATTGCTGAGTCCTGCCAAATCAGAAAAATAAATAAAAATAGACGTAGTGCAGGAGCGAGTTACAAGAAAGGTTTTGTTCATCGATTTTCTTAAATGGAAAAGTTTAAAAGGATGAGGGTAAGTGAACGGCCAGCCTTTCTGATTCTGATTACTGTTATCAAGAGGTAGATTCCAGAAGCGATGGACGCTCTACGTAGTTAGGTGAATTGGATAGAAGCCGGTGCGGTTAAAAATACACTTGGAAGATGAGAACACAGCAATTAATTAGGCACATACACACGTTAATAAAGCATGTGAAGTAAGCAAATAAACTACAGTGCAGAGAATGGCGTTTTTAACGGCGGCGATCTATTTTAAAACTTCATGAAGTTCACATTGTGTGGACTGGTCTTAGAAATAAGTAAACTTCAGAAATAACACGCAATATAATTGGGTTCCAGTGAGAACCCAAAAGCTTTATGGAAGAAGAAAATCGCAACCACTTCCAAGGCGCTGTTGTTATGATCACATGAAGGATGGCAGGCACAGCCTTCTTTCACCGCTTGAACTTACAATAGCTACAAAGTCTTGCAGTTACAAGCTTGTGCCAACTCGTCGGGTCACACCACGTTCCCCTCCCCCTGCCGCTGCGCCCCAAAAGCAACTGCGCGCCGAGGCTCTTGCTCCCCAAGGGGGCTTCGCAGATGGTGCGGACCCTAGTCGCAGCCTTTAAACAAAGTAACACCGGGCGGCCCAGCAGTTCTCGGAGAGATATTTACTAGTCATGGAGTTGGCTGAGAAAAGCAAGTGTGGAGATCGGGGTCTCAGTCCCGCTTAGGCCGAGTTTCTTTATATTGGAAACTGTACCTGTTCCCTAATTGGGACTAGGACCACTAATAAGTCCACGTTCCCTCTTTTGTCGCTTCTGCAAGTACAGACATCTCCTCAAGAGGCTTCATGAAGAATAAACGCACACGGGTCAACACCCATTCCCCCCCAGCACTACCACCACCTGGAAAAGGTAGGGAGAATGGTAGGAAAAAAAGAAAAAATCAGTACCTCTGCTGTTCTCCAGAGCTGTCAGCAGGGGCCGCTATCCCCACCTTGCCAGGGCGAAGGCCGCTATAGACCGGGAGTAGTGGGGGGCGCGGCCCTAGGTGCGCGCGCAGCCCCCGCGGCTCCAAGAGCCAACCTCGGAAGGGGGTTGGGAAGTGTGGGGAGGCGGGTAGGATTGCGCTTTCCCGCTGGTTGGGTGGGGGCCGGCTGCGGGACGTCTCCTTAGAATCCCGCGGGGTTCGGAGAAGGATCTGGCGGCCAAGCCGGCTCGATACCCGGCTGCGCTATTTAACACCGAGAATTTGGCTGATGACTGCAGGGTCAGTGCGAGCTGGTCCCCTAGCTCGTCCGTGCGCCCCAGGCGCGGTACCGCAGCCCCTTCGAAGCTGCGGCCCCTTCGGCCTCCGGGGTTTTCTGTCCTGCGCTCCACCCAACCCGGGTCGCCGAGGCTCCTTCTTCGCTTCCTGCTGCCGATTTACATGCTAATTGTGTCTGGGAAAAGTTCTTTAATATGCAGAATTAGGCAGAGCAAACGAATTCTTTCACAGGCCGAACCAAATTAATTTCGGTTTTAGCTCCTAACCTTAGAGAAACAAATAGTTGTTTTGTTTGCTTTATGGATATATTGGAAATGCCCCACAACGAGTTTCAGGATATTGTTTAAAGGGACATTATATTCAATATTAATACTTGCGTGTTTAATTTGTAGTAACGCTGAGCCAAGAAGCGAGCGATTAAATTTACCTAATTTAAAATTATAGAATACGAGAGTTAAAGAATTGGAGTCTACTTTTCACAGTGAAGAGATACCACCCAGAATCTTCCTGGCAATTACTAGAGCCTAGTCTCACCATCCAAGTAGGAGCCCGTCCTTCTGACCACGTGATACTACATTTCCACCTGCCAGAAGAGATGCCCTCGGAGCTGGAAGAAAAGCCAGCTATTGTCAGTCTCCCGAAACCCTCAGGGGAGACCTGTGGGGAAGCCAGGCTATGAAACCTCATGATGTGATTTCCCCATATGTGCGCCTCAGACTCACTTCCAGAAGCCTGCCGCAAGTTTTCAGTAAAACCACTGCCCCTTCAAAGCCTTTGAAGTCTGCAATTTATACCCTGCCCCTTCAGGAAAAGAAAGCCAAAGAGTTAAAGAATCACAGAGTGATTAGAAGGTGACTTCACTGGTTTTTTTTAAAGTGACATAAAATGGAGTGTTTGAGGCCCTGGTCTCTGGAGGCCATCTGCGGTTAATGTAACTTAGCTGGTGATCTTGGGCAAGTCACGTATCTCTCTAAGTCCCAGTGGATTCACCTGTAAATGGGGATTCTTATTCTACTCACTTCCCGAGGAGCCTGTGGATTACATTAGATGGTCTTTGTAAATTCGAAGTCTAAGGCAGACACTGCTTTATAAAGATTAAGTGCCACATTGTCATCCTTGCCATCCTCCACATCAATCCTACCATCACATTTTACAGGAGTCACATGGAGGCACAGCGGAAAGAAGTGGCTTGACCTGTGTCAGTGATTGGGTCAGGGCTGGGAGCTACCTGTAACAACTCCCCTTCCCCTTCTTTTTTTTTTTTTTTTTTTTTCCAGTTTTTGAGACGGAGTCTTGCTCTGTTGCCCAGGCTGGCGTGCAGTGGCGCGATCTCGGCTCACTGCAAGCTCCGCCTCCCGGGTTCACGCCATTCTCTCTCCTCAGGCTCCCGAGCAGCTGGGACCACAGGCGCCCGCCACCACGCCCGGCTAATTTTTTTTGTATTTATAGTAGAGACGGGGGTTTCACCGTGTTAGCCAGGATGGTCTCGATCTCCTGACCTCCTGATCCGCCTGCCTTGGCCTCCCAAAGTGCTGGGATTACAGGCGCGAGCCACCGCGCCCGGCCACCCCCTCCCCTTCTTAACTACATGACAGTTCCCTCTTTCCTCAGATCACCTGGAAAAGTGTGGAGGAAGCTTAAAATAAAGCAGAAAGATAAACTCAGGTTCTCTGCAAAGACCACATCTAGCTGTTTGATTAGAATCTCTGCTTTGAGACAAAAAGGAGTAATGAACTTGGGAGAAGAAGGGGCTGCTGCTACTCACAGTTCCATGAGGGTTCATGCAGGCACACTTGGGGAGCACAGTTTGTACATTCAGGCCACTATCATTTATAATCAAGAAACCTATCTGTACCCTCAGCCCCTTCTCCAAAGTTCCCTCTACCTCTTTGCCTTAAGTCAGTGGTTTTAAAATCCGCTTGCACATTAGATGACTAGGGGAGCTCTTCAGTGATGCAAATCCCCAAGCTCAAGATTCTCATTCATCAGTAAGGACTGGGACCTCGGCATGGGTAGGTTTTAAAACTCCGTAGATGATTCTCATTTGCAGCCAGGGATGAGAACCCCTGTCACAATAAATCCTGGCTGTGTTCTAGACTAATTACTCTTCCCTAGCCTTTTTCTTGTGGGGGCTGTTTCTTCTTCTTGTCCCTTTATTCCTCTTCACAAAGAAAGGTCCGTGTCCTTGCTCCTCATGCTGCTTTCAGGTCATTTCTCCTCCTCTAAAAACCTCTGGCTGACCTTGGTAGCTAAACTCTACAAATACATTTGTGGTCTCATTTTATCCGATTCTTCAAAGACTTATTGTCCTCCTATCTGTCCCTCCACCTGTCATGACTCATGGTAGTGTTAACATCCATATAACCACTGACCCTCTGGCTTTTCCACTTCTTGCCTTCCTCATCTATGCTGTCTTTCTACTCCCCTCCTCCACCTACTCCAGGCTTCATTCTGGGCCTTATTATCAAAAATACCCCATCTTCCAGATCACTAACTCTGACATCCTGCTTTCCAATCACTTCTTCTCCTTCAATCTTCCTTGCTCATGCACCCCCCTGCGTTCACTGATTTCTTGAGGACCTCCAGATTTTGAGTTTTGCTTCTCTCTCGATCACCTATTCCCGCCTACTTTCATTCCTCTCTGTGTCTAGCATAGCTTCATAGTATCAGTCCCTCTCTCCTCAAATACTTTCAATTCTTTTGCTCCTCTATCTTTTGGTCAACATCTATCTGACTAAAAGCTAGTTCTGAAGTGTGTAAACATCAGCCGTCTCTGCTCCTGAACTGGGCGGCTGAAGCCTGCTGGAAAAAAATGTAGATAGATTGTTATCAACCTCAATCTCATCCAAAGCACCGCCTTATCTCAGTTCGTTTCTAACTTTCTCCCCTTAATCAGATATCTCACCCTTCATGCCTCATACTTCCCTGAAAAAAACACAGTCCATCAGAAGGGAACATTTTTGCCTCTGTACTCATTATTTTCTTTCTTTCTTTCTTTTCTTTCTTTCTTTCTTTTTCTTCTTTCCTCTTTACTTTTTTCCCTCCCCTCCCCTCCCCTCCCCTCCCCTCCCCTCCCCTTCCCTTTTCTTTTCTTTCTAGATGGAGTTTCACTCTTGTTGCCCAGGCTGAAGTGCAATGGCACAATTTTGGCTCACTGCAACCTCTGCCTCCTAGGTTCAAGCAATTCTCCTGCCTCAGCCTCCCAAGTAGCTGGGATTGCAGGCACCTGCCACCATGCCTGGCTAATTTTTGTATTTTTAGTAGAGATGGGGTTTCACCACGTTGGCCAGGCTGGTCTCGAACTCATGACCTCAGGTGATCTACCCGCCTTGACCTCCCAAAGTGCTGGGATTACAAGCGTAAGCCATTGTGCCCGGCCTATACTCATTATTTTCTAAGTGTCTCTTCTTATGAAGGAGGCAGTGTCCCTCCTCCAGTAGGAGGCCAGTCCCTCCTTATGTTCCCAATAATTCACACGTTCTCAGAAATTCTGTCCTATTGTCTCCAGACCCTCTCCTGCATCTGCCCATCAGCATGGAAGCAAGCTTCGGTCTTTCCCATCTTAGAAACAGTCTGCCTTGGTCGCCGGGTGTGGTGGCTTATGCCTGTAAACCCAGGACTTTGGGAGGCCGAGGCAGATGGATCACGAGGTCAGGAGATCAAGATCATCCTGGCTAACACAGTAAAATCCTGTCTCCATTAAAAATACAAAAAATTAGCCGGGCATGGTGGCAGGTGCCTACAGTCCCAGCTACTCGGGAGGCTGAGGCAGGAGAATGGCGTGAACTTAAGAGATGGAGGTTGCGGTGAACCGAGATTGCACCACTGCACTCCAGCCTGGGAAACAGAGTGAGACTGTGTCTCAAAAAGAAAAAGAAAAAGATAAAGAAACAGCCTACCTTGGATCCCATTTCTTTCAACCTACTCTCTTCTCCCCTCTCTTCCAAAGCCTGACAGCCCCAGAGATTGTTGATAACCAGTGCTGCCACTTCGTCCTCTTTCATCTACTCAATCCCCTTTTGCTAGTCTTCAGTGACATTCATGATAGTAAATACAGTGGGTATTTTAACATTTTCATTTTATTTGAATTATCAGCAACAATTAACTTGTTTCTTGTGAAATACCCTCTGCTCTTGGCTTTGATGACACACCACTGTCTGTTGGTACTCCTCTCACTTTGTTTTTTAACTTAGTTTTTCTTTTGAGGAAATTGAAACATTGTCAAAGAGTAATATAACCAACATCCCAATTTTCATTACTCAGAATTAACGACTGTTAATATTTTGTCATTTTTGTTTACTGTCTGTATTTCAAGAAATAAAACATGGTGGATAAAACTTAACTTCCTTTTCATCAACATCTCTTTCTTACTCTCATTTTCTTTTTTTATAAGTAATGATATTATGAGTTTTCTGTGCATCCTTACATTTTGTTTCTGTACCTTTACATATGCTGTATGTATCTGTAACTAATATATAGCAATATTTTTGGTCGCTTTTTCTCCCAAATTAACATTAAATTCTATTCTCTCTTGTCCTCTTATTCATTCTACAGATTGTAGTGTAAGTGATCTTTGAAAGATGCACATCTGATCACATCAAGCCTCTCTTAAAACACCTCAGAGGCATTCATAGACACCCCGAAACCCTAATACAGCCTTACCACTGTGCATGATTAGTTTTTTGCCTACCTCTCTGGTCTCATCTCTGCCGTGCTCTCATCACTGTCTCCCTTTCTTGCAGCATCACTGGTGTTTCAGTTCCTGGAAAGCTCCATGTTTCTTCTTTATAACTACAGGCCTGCCCTTTTGCTCCTGCCTGGAATACTGGAACTTCCCCTTCTCCCTGTTTACCGGACTAACCTCTACTCATCCTTCAATGTCCCTGCCTCAAACAAGACTTCCCTGATAGTCTAAAATAGATCATATCCTCCATTATGTATTCTCTAAGTAGCCTCTGAATTTACTTCATAGTACATATCAGACATTACAGCTAGTATTAATATTTGGTGCAATTATTTGTTAAATGCTTCTCTTTCCTGTTAGATCACAAGTTTCTCAAGTCTTCGGACTATATCTCTGTCATTTCTCTTGTATCTCCAGCACTTAACTGAGAGCAAAGTTACATAAAGGAGGGCATGAGTTAGTGAGAGCAAAGGTACATAAAGGAGGGCATGAGTTAGTGAAAGCAATGAGTTCCTTTTCAAGGATTTATTAGGATAATGAATAGATCCTTGGATAGAATAGGACTGTTTAAAAAGGAAAAGGAAAAAAAGAAATGCTAGAAATATATTATTCTCTTCAGATTTTGAGATTCCAGTTCTAAGGATGACCAAAATCTAGGCTTTCTCCCAACACAGAATTTCGACTGTAACATGTATAATTTGTTTTTGAATGGGGAGAAAAAGATTTATAGGTGAAAGTGATGAGTAAATATAACCATTTCAAAAACAAGATGCTTGAAAATAAGATGCAATAAGAATATAAATTGAACTCTAGAAGACTTGTGGAAGGAGATAAACTGCAATTTGAATTCACTGGGAACAATGTCAGAGCATCTCCAAGGACCAGCTCTACCAGCAAGCTAGAGTTTGCTAACAGTGATTTACTGTCTGCCCCTCCATGAATAGCTTCATGGTGGGACCCCCACCCTGTGTATAACAATCATTCCACTGTACCACAGTGGAGCTTTGGCTCCATTCACTTCTGATATCAAATTATTGTTTGGGAAATTAAGAGAATGGTAGATTAGAAATAAGGTAATGAATGAACAATACATGTTAAGTAAACCAGAACTCCATTTTTTTCCTCCACAAAAGCTCTTTACATTTAGTTGAAATTTCTAGTTATGTAACACAGAGCGAAGACTATCTTTGGCCCTGTTTTCTTCTTTCTGTTCCAAAATAACTTCCTTTAATTGCCCTACCTACTAATATTTAGACTTAAAGATGTCTACTGGGATGTGAGTTTGTTTAAAAATGCAGTTACCTAAATGTAATTTATACTTTTCATAACCAGATAAACTGGTTGATTAAGTACCACTTTGGAATTTGCTATTTGGCCAAAAGAATGATGAAAATTAAAATATATTTGTTTTTGAGAACTGCCTTTCAAGGCCTTCGCTTCCAGGTATTGAAAGCCCTACTAGAAGAGAAGATTGTTCTGGCACATGCTTAAACATAAAATTATGCTTCAATTTGTTCCAATTCTAGTTTTTAGATTATGTGAGAAAACTCTGTACTGATATCAACTGAAAGATTTTTCCAGGCTATTTATTATAATTAATGTGTATTTAAGAGTAATTTTATAACCAGAGAAATGAAGACAACTAAGGGTGTTTTGTTTGCTTTAACACTGAAACTTTAAAACAGAAGACAGCTGTTTTAAACATCTAAACTTAGGCTGGATAATTGTGAACAATGAATGTCCTTAAAAAAGTGTTATGCTTGGATCTAAAGTACGTTCTTAATGAAGTATAAAAAGCTACATTGTTGAATATAAATTTATCATCTGAAAACTCCCCTGTATATATAATTATAAAATATAAGGATGGTTTCCCAATATCTTAACTTGATCTTGAATTTTGGATTTTGTGCCTGGGACAAGTCTCTAGTTAATTGTCCTATAAAATACTGACTAAACACCTAGATTTAAGAGTGTTTTCAGATACAACTTTTTGGCTGGAATGAGCTTAAATGATACATTTCAAAATAAATAATATATAATACAGTACTTTCCAAAAGTTTCAGATTATTCAATCACTAGTTACCAGTGCCTGATTTGTGCTTCACTAAATATAAGACAAGTGGAACAACCGATGTCAGTTTCTTTGTGAAACTTCTTAAATATATCTTTATTCATGACCAAGTACTTATTAACATAAACTAGAATGTTACATGTTAATATTTGAACTGAAAATCTACACACCTGTTTTCTTAAAAACTACTGTATTGTGTCATTTAATTGTATTATTAAGACTCTTATAAAAATGTACATGTTGATTTCCTCGTAATTCCTCTCCCTTTCTTTGCATGCCTCAAAGCAATTGAGTCATTTCCTTTCTCCCAGTCACCTTTTAAAGCCTTTCCTTCTGTTGAAGCAAACTTTTGAAAGTCCCTAAACCTTTACTCCTCCTCACTATTACTGTTCCCTTCTATTCTCTACTTTCTGAACAAGATTGCAGACTTGGATTTTTAAGTTATTACAGTCCAATGTTTTGACTTTTTTTTTTTTTTTTTGGCTAGATTCCCTTGCTTTAGGGAATTTCCTCTTTTTGTTTAATTCCTTAGTCAATGCATTACTTTTTTAGTTTTTTTTTTTTTTTTTTTTGTAATCTGGTTAGCTGTTTTTCTTACAAAACACAGCAAATAAACTTTAATAAGAATGGTGTATGACAGTGTTAATTCACTAACTATGGATCAAGAATTAGCCTTAGACTCTCAGGTTCCTTTCAGTGCATTGTTGATGAAGGTGACTCAAGATGCAGTGATACTTATCAACATTGCTTCTCCTGATCATGTAACAACATCCTCCTTCCAGCTGCTCAGACCTCAGAATCTTGAGCTGTCCTTGACTCCTCGTTTTTTCCCATTTGTCACATCCAATTCATCAGCAAATCCTGTTAGTCTACCTTCAAAATATATCCAGAGTCTGATCACTTCTCTGTTTCACCATTATCTCACTGTTCCACACCACCATCATTTTCATCTGGGGTTTTGCAATAGCTTTAAAACTGGTCTCCCTGCTTCTGAACTTACGTCCCTAGAATCTAATCCCAAATAGCAGCCAGAATAATCCTTTAACTCATTCATTAAAATCATGTCCATCCTCTGGTCACAATCAGTGTGAAAGCCAAAACCCATACCACCTGGCCACTTTTGCAGCTCTCTGGCTTCGTCTTCTCCACTTCTCCCTCTCGCTCACTCCACTGTGGCCACCCTGCCTCTTGCCCGTTCCCACCTCAGACTCTTATTTCTCCCTCTTCCTGCAAAACCATTTCCTCAGATATCCGTAGGGCTCACTCCAGCATCTCCTGCAGATCCTTGCTCCAACGTCAGTGTCTCAGCCAGGCCTTCTCTGACCATATAAATAGCAACTCTCCATACTTCTTCCTACTCCCCTTACCCTATTCTACTTTTCTTCATCGCACTTATTGCCATCTGACCTTGTATGTATTTACCTGTTTGTTTAATGCCTGTCTCCTACCACTTAGTGGTAAGCTTCATCAGGGCAGAAATGGACTCTTTCATTAGCCACCATAACTCCAGCAATTAGAACAGCACCTGGCACATCCTATGCCTGCAGTCAATATTCGGTGAGTGAATGAGTGAATAACCACATCTTACCACATTTAATGTCAATCACATTAGGACCACTGAGACATGTACTATAAACTAGGTAATATTTAAAGCAAATGAACAGCTGTCAAGAAATGCTCCCAAATGTAGAGGTTCTTTAAAATGTACTTTATTTGTCTAATGCTGCAGTAGATAGCCTGTGGTACTTTTTTTTTAATCCACTTTGCTGGATGATGCTACTTGCTAGTTACTTCAGATGGTCACTTCCACAGACCACGAGGAAAAGGAGAGCTAGCTTTTTGTCATCACCTCCGTCTAGGAATCTATGATCTATGTTAGTCAGCTGGAGCTGCTAAAACAAAATACCACAGGGTTCACTAAGCGGCTTAAACAACAGAAATTGATTTCCTCAAAATCCTGGAGACTAGAAGCCTAAGATCCAGGTTGTGGGCAATTTGTGTTCTGGCGAGGTCTCTCTTTCTCTTACTGACATACAGTTCAACACCTTCTCACCGTGTCCTCACATGGCTTCTCTTTGATGCATGAGAGCAGAGAGAGAGAGATGTTGAGAGAGAGAGAGAGAGTTAGTTCTCTGGTGTTTCTTCTTAGAAGGGTACTAATCCCATAGAATCAAGGCCCCACCCTATGACCTCATTTAAGCTTCCTTACTCCTAATACAGTCACACTGGAGAGTAAGGTGTCAACATATGAAATTTGAGAGAACGCAAACATTGAGACCTTAACAGCCTCCCTTTCAGGCGTAGCTGAGTCCTGTGGTATCCCAGGCCTGCTCTTGCCTGGGCTGGCTTACATAAAGGAGGGGCCAGGAGGGCTGATGGCTTGAATCTCACCTTCAGAAAAGTTCTCTAATGATCTATTTTGACCTTTTCTTCAAATATTGTTCACGCATACCATATACATTAAAATGTTATATATAATGTATTTATATGCATATGAAATATATTTTAAAAATGTATAACATACATACCCCAAAGCATTGCATTTTTATTTTACAAATTAAATATTAATATTTGCACAGGTGAAGCTTGTTTTAGCACTTCTTATTTTTTCATGGAATGGAAAGATGAAAGGTCTGGCCCTATCTC
The DNA here is from genome assembly GCF_006542625.1 of Nomascus leucogenys. Taxonomy (NCBI): domain Eukaryota; kingdom Metazoa; phylum Chordata; class Mammalia; order Primates; family Hylobatidae; genus Nomascus; species Nomascus leucogenys. The sequence goes on from NC_044382.1 coordinate 124,558,000, forward strand.
AATGTCAGAGAGTCCTTTCCTTCTAGATTTGGGCACAATGTCCACCAAGCTGACCATCCTTATTAATCTTACCATCCCAACATTGGCCCTTCCTGGCAGAAATTCTTTCCTATGTTTTAATGTCTATACAGCTGTGTGCTTCTTGTCTCCTAATTGTGATTCTCACCCATCTCTTGCCTTCCAAACCTCCTTTTTATAGTCTTTTCTTTTCTGGGACTTCTCCAAAATGAACAAGGTCTCCCATATCCTCAGTGTCTTCACTGACTCATCTTTCTGTCTCCTACTTCACCCCAACTATGGCAGGCAAAAGGATCCCAAGCACTTTGTGGCCATTTTTGGGTGACAAGGACTTTATCAATTGTCAGCGTAGAGGCAAAAACATGAAACCTCCTCCGCCACGATGGGGTTCACAGGGAAGCCCCTACAGGGGCACAGAGACCTGGTTCTATAAAATGAGGGGCTCTGCTGAGATGTTGTTTGGCTCTTGAGGAGGCAGCATATGTGTGAAAAAGCAAAGGCTTGAGACCTAGAAAATCCAGGTGAGCCCAGGCAACCCTGAGCTTTTTTTTTCTTTTGAGATTATGTATCTGAAATCTCCAAGCAATAAGTGTTTGGAGTATAAAAAGGACCCTAGTGAATAAACATGGCAAGCATGCTCTTGAAGCTTTATGGGGGAATGTATGATTTCCCCATCATTTGTCCCAGTGTCTTCTGCATTGGCGTAATTCAGGCCTAGGGTCAACTTCCCAGGGTGACTGTGAGAGAGCCCATAATTGAGGTTCACATTTCCTTGGAATCAAACTGGGGTGTGGGGATCAAGGTGCTTGTCACAAAGACACGTTGCAACTTTCCTTGATAATGAATTTGGGACAAAGAGTCTATTTTAAAAAACACACACGAAAAAAGTAGTGGTAATGGAAAAGAGAAGATAAACTGAAAACATGCAAAGTTTTAAAAAAGACAAAAGTAGGACATTATCAAAGCAGCACCTTTCTGGGCTGAAATCTTCCCCAAACACTCAAACAATGGCCATATGGATACTATTCTAAGAGCTTTGGAGTATTGTCCCATTCAGTCTTTATAATGATTCTAATATGTAAGTCTTTTTATGATTTTCATTCAACAGACGGGGCAAATGAGGCAATCAAATATTAAGAAGACTTGGCCAAAATTTTATAGGTGTGAAGTAGCCCAGGCAGAGTCAGCAACCACGCACCTACTGCTCTGCGTGGTCAGGCAAAGAGGGTACGCATCTTCTACGCAGTTGGTTCCTTGTTTCAGCCCTTTGGGAAAATACACATAAGTCCAAAATGTCTTCGAGGCATGCGGTGTCTAAGGTTACCACTAATTTAACAAAATATAGGTTGGTGCAAAATGTGTGTAATGTTATGGCGAATCTTTCTCTAACAGAATTTCAGCAAATTGTTTACATTTAAATGTGTACTCATTCAAACAAAAACCAAATTTTAGGGAAATCTTAATTACAAAGGAGATAAAGCAGAGGTTGCTAATTTGATTTATGAAAAAGATTATTTGCTTTTGAGAAGGATCAATGTTGAAGAAAGCTCTTGATTCAGGCTTAACGTGTAACCTGACTAAAATTATACTTACAACCTATGTCTGTTGCGTGAAGAATGAATACACCGTAGGTTCTGTGCTTCCAAGTGCGTGGTCAATTTCTTCTGGACAGTGTTGGGCATGGTCGTGTACACCAGTTGATTTTCCTCTTGAGCTGGTTCCAGAAACAGTGAAATACAAAAATGTTTTCTTAGGGTATGAGCTTCTAACAACAACAAAAATCAACCTCCTGCACTGGGATAACTGACTATCCACTTGGAAAATAGTAAACTTAATTCCTATCTTATGCCACTTTCGGAAATAAATTTCAGATGGATTAAATATCTAAAAGTAAAAGAAAAACAAAAACAAAATATGAGAGTTAAAAATATGAGGGTTAAATGAGTATATGAGATAACGCAATTATGATCTTGGGGGAGAGAAAGCCTTTTTAAGACACTAAAAGCAAAACCTGTAAAGGAAAAAATTAGAAAGTGTGACTATTTCCAAAATAAAAATTTTCCAAGGCAAAATATACCATGAATAAAGCAAAAAGACAGAAGGCAGATTAAGAGAAAGTATTGGCAACCTAATTTACAGACAAAGGATCAGCATATAGAATATATAAGGGAGTTATACAAATTTAATAAGACAATGATAAACAATTTGATAGGAAAAATTGGGAAAAACACATAAAGGGGCAATACTTAGGAAGAAATGAAATTGGTCAATATACATCCCAGATGTTCAACTTCAACATCAATCAGGAGAATATAAATTTAAGCAGTAATATAATATTTTCTTGTACTCATCAGTTTGGCAAAGATATTAAAGATTGATAATACCAAATGTTGACAAATATATGTTGATAATACCAAATGTTCAAGCAGCCTCATAAATTACTAGTGAGAATGTAAATTTGTGTAGCCACCTTAGAGGACAATTGGACAATATCTATTAAAATTGATAATGTGCATATTCTGTGACCCAGCAAGTCAACTTTGAGAAACATTCACCTTTGCACACAAGAAGGCATGTATAAAGATTCTCATTGTAGAATTGTTGGTGATTGAAAAAAAAAGAAATGACTTCAATAATTATCAATATGGTGATAGCTACTGAAAATAGTTAATAGACTGGGCAGAGATTAGTCAATGGTTACAAAGTTGCTGTTAGATAGGAATAAGTTCTGTGTTCTATTGTATAGTAGAGACTAGAGTTAATAATAATGGATTGTGTGTTTCAAAGTACTTACAAGATAGGCTTTTAAATGCCCTCATCACAAAGAAATGATAAATGTGTAAGGTGATAGATATGCTAATTACCCTGATTTGATTTTTACACAATGTATACATGTAAGAAAACAGCACATTGTACCCCATAAATGTGTAAAAATTATATGTCAATCATAAAAAATAAAATAGTTAATAGAATCTGGTAATTATATATTAGAATATTATGCAGCAGTTAAAAAATAACAAGCACCCATATACTACTACGAAAATTCACCAAGATATATTTTACAAAAAACAAGTTAAATAAGCCTATGCACAGGAGGATCTTTTAAAGTGCACAGAATAAAAATAACTTCATGAATCTAGGGGTACATTTTATTTTCTGTTGTAGAGAAAAATCTGAATACATGCTTATACTTAGAAATTGATTTTGGAGGTCAGACAAAAATAAGAAATGGGGAAAGGATTCCATGTTTAATAAATGGTGCTGGGAAAACTGGCTAGCCATATGTAGAAAGCTGAAACTGCATCCCTTCCTTACACCTTATACAAAAATTAATTCAACATGGATTAAAGACTTAAATGTTAGACCTAAAACCATAAAAACCTTAGAAGAAAACCTAGGTAATACCATTCAGGACATAGGCATGGGCAAAGACTTCATGACTAAAACACCAAAAGCAATGGCAACAAAAGCCAAAATTGACAAATGGGATCTAATTAAACTAAAGAGGTTCTACACAGCAAAAGAAACTACTATCAGAGTGAACAGGCAACCTACAGAATGGGAGAAAATTTTTACAATCTACCCATCTGACAAAGGGCTAATATCCAGAATCTACAAAGGACTTAAAGAAATTTACAAGAAAAAATCAAATAACCCCATCAAAAAGCGGGTGAAGGATATGAACAGACACTTCTCTAAAAAAGACATTTATGCAGCCAACAGACACATGAAAAAATGCTCATCATCACTGGCTATCAGAGCAATGCAAATCAAAACCACAGTGAGATACCATCTCACACCAGTTAGAATGGCGATCATTAAAAAGTCGGGAAACAACAGCTGCTGGAGAAGATGTGGAGAAACAGGAACACTTTTACACTGTTGGTAGGACTATAAACTAGTTCAACCATTGTGGAAGTCAGTGTGGCAATTCCTCAAGGATCTAGAACTAGAAATACCATTTGATCCAGCCATCCTATTACTGGGTATATACCCAAAGGATTATAAATCATGCTGCTATAAAGACACATGCACACGTATATTTGTTGCGGCACTATTCACAATAGCAAAGACTTGGAACCAACCCAAATGTCCATCAATGATAGACTGGATTAAGAAAATGTGGCACATATACACCATGGAATACTACGCAGCCATAAAAAGGATGAATTCATGTCCTTTATAGGGACATGGATGAAGCTGGAAACCATCATTCTGAGCAAACTGTTGCAAGGACAAAAAACCTGTTCTCACTCATAGGTGGGAATTCAACAATGAGAACACTTGGACACAGGGTGAGGAACATCACACACTGGGGCATGTCATGGGGTGGGGGGACAGGGGAGGGATAGCATTAGGAGATATACCTAATGTAAATGTTGAGTTAACTGGTGCAGCACACCAACATGGCACATGTATACATATGTAACAAACCTGTGTGTTGCGCACATGTATCCTAGAACTTAAAGTATAATAAAAAAAAAAGATATTGATTATAGAGGTCAGAAATGGGGAACAAGCTTCTAGGTACAGGGGTATTGTTATGGACAGAACATGTGTGTACCCCCAAAATTCATATGTTGAATTCCTAACTCCCAGTATGGCTGCATTTGGAATAAGGAAGTAATTAGGGTTAGATGAGGTCAGAAGGGGCAGGATGGGGTCCTGAATCTATGGGATTATTGTCCTTATAAGAAGAGACACAGCTAGGCACAGTGGCTGATGCCTGTAATCCTAGCATTTTGGGAGGCCAACACAGGCAGATCACCATAGGTCAGGAGTTTGATACCCGCCTGGCCAACATGGCAAAACCCTGTCTCTACTAAAAATACAAAAATTAGCCAGATGTGGTTGTGGGCACCTGTAGTCCCAGTTACTCTGGAAGCTGAGGCAGGAGAATTGCTTGAACCCAGGAGATGGAAGTTGCAGTGAACCAAGGTCGTGCCATTGCACTCCAGCCTAGGCGACAGAGCGAGACTCCATCTCAAAAAAAAAAAAAAGAAGAGACACTAGAGAACTCTCTCTTCTCTCCCTCAATCCCTTTCTTTTTCTCTCCGTCTTCTTGCATGGCAGGGAGGAAAGTCCATGTGAAGACACAGTGAGAAGGCAAAAAGGCATCCATCTGCAAGCCAGGAAAAGAGCCCTCACCAGAAACCAAATGTTGTAAGAATTTGATCTTGGACTTTCCAGCCTCTAGAACTGTGAGAAAATTAATTTCTGTTGTCTAAGCCACACAGTCTGTAGTATACTGTTATGGCAGCCTGAGCAGATTATGACAGATGTCAAAGAGAACTTCAGCCTTAGCTGATATGTTAGCTGTAATCTTTTAATGTTTTAGAATGAGAATGTATGTATGTATTATTCATGTGATTAAAACATTAACTTTTTAAAGTCAACTTTCTCTTCCCTCTTCCCCCATAACCATGCTTTTCCCCTTTATCTTCCTTTGAACAATATTAATTAAGGCCTGTTGCAGACATATAAATTCTGAGCCTTCCAACAAAATTTTTCAAAAAGACCTCTCTTCAGGTCAGAGTCCCTGAAAATAAATCTTCTCACCACAGAACTCAGGGGTGTGTTTATTTATTTTTGTTTAATGAAATATTTATTGAACTTTTATGAAAGTTCAATTAACTTTATTTATTATAAAACAATATTAAACTGATATTGTCAGAAATTTAAAGACAAGCCGGTTTCCTCATTACCCCTCCACTGGAAACACAGACCTGATTTCTATTTTTAGGCCTTACTTTCTGGGCTATCTATATGCTTACCTTTTTTTTGGTAGTCATCAAATGGTTTATATAATTTTGTAAATAACTTTTTTCACATAGCATAAAACTTTTATAATTGCCATTTTAATGGCTACTCAACATTTTATTCCGTTTTAATTGACTTATCTATTCCCCGGTGGTCGACATCTAGGCCATTTGCAGCTTGTTATTGTAGATAATGTTGAATAAACATTTTCACATACATGAATTTTAAAATTTGAGTTATTTCCCTAAAATAAGTTCTCAGGGGTATTACTAAACCACACGATACAAGCAGATTTTATGACTATTGATCAAAATTACTCAATAGAGTTCCAAAGCCTCATGCCAATCGATGATGCCACCAGCAATGTGCAAATATACTCCATTTTCAGCATGGGTAATACAATGTCAAAGTTTTTGCCAATGTAAAAACTTCAGAGGGGGATTCCTCAGATCATCTAAGACTACTCAGTAAGCTGATTGAAAACCATAGTGATACATAAAAGGACATGGATTATCTTTTCCAGCTGGGCATCTGTCTCCTTTCTCTAGGAACAGCACATTGAGGTCTTCTGCTCTCTCAATCTCTCTGGTTTGACAGGACCCTAGCCCCACCCTCAGATTTAAGAATTAGCATATGACCCAGCTTGGTCACCGGTCTGTCTTTCTCCTTCTCTCTTCCTTAGTTTCTCTCTATCTCACACACACACACACACACACACACACACGCACACACACACACACACACACGGGGTGAGGGGTGGATCCAGCAACAACCAACGCAGAGCCAGGAGGAAAGAGTAAGTCCTGGTGACAGTGTTCGAGTCCCTCCATCCAGCTGGCAATGATGCCAGACTACCCCGGGATTCAGGGCCACTATACAGAGTTGAGCCAACTGTGAACTGCAAAGCATTCCCAGCCAAAGGGGTAAACAGGTGCTGAAATCTGCTGTGTGCATCTGGGAGTAAGGGTGTGTCTATTCAGAGAAAGAGACTTGTTTATTGTTTTTTGTTTCTTTTTTTTTTTTTTTACTGAAGGTCTCCATTGCTTGCCAAGCCAAATGCTCACTCAGGAGCCCCTTTTTTCCATTCTCAGAAGGTGCTATGCAGGCTGCCAATAGCTTTGCAGTTATGTGAACCAATAAATCTCCCCTCTTAACTGAAGTCAGTTTGAAGTCTCTTTCTGTCACTTAGAGCTGCATGAATCCTGATTAATACATCAGAGTAAGGGATTTTAAAACTGGGAGAGATCTTAAAAATTCCTGAGTACCTAGTGGATACTCTACAGATGAAGAGACTGAGGAGTTTACCAACTTGCCCGAAATTATCACACCTCGATGTGAGCAGCAGGATAGCACTAAGGGACGGGTTCCCAAGTTAGCTTCTTTGTAACAAAATATACTGTCCTTCTATTTACTACCTCTGATATCATTTTATAACTTGGGGTTTGAGAATTGAATGCTGCAAAGATGGTTTACCTCTTCTCAGCTACTCTGGCTACAACGTTGCCGTTCCCAAGCCAATATTGGCCCCTTGGGTATAACTTTGTGACTCAACTACCAGTATTTCTTAATGACGTAAAGATTTGAAAAATAAAACATAATATGTGATTTGGTAAAATTATTCCTGTGTGTAAGAAGTCAACTCAGAAACTGCCAAAACACTAGTATTAATTTGTGAGAACACTATGATTAAGGAAATTAAACACTTGTACCCTTTCGCCTAAGATTTAAAGAAATAATTTTTAGACATATTTACACCTATCCTTTAGCTGTTATTAAATACTGTTTAATTTGTGTGTGGTTATTTCCCAGGCCTAACCAGAAAATTCATCATAGGACTCAGCAGACTCACAGCTAAGGTTCCAGAGGGGTAGCCCCGGGCCAGGCACCAATGAAATACTAAAAGGCCTTAGTGTGTCTTCCGACCACGCCCCATTTGGTTAATCACTCCCGCTTGCTTCTGATGTTCCTGAATTTTATTTATCCTGGAGAATCTGTCTTCTGCTCCATATGCCTGCTTAAGCTGAAAAAGCAGGGCGCTTTCAGCTTTTTGATAAATATAATGAAAGCCTGCCCAGTTTCTCTGGGATTCTGTCAAAGCCTGTTGTAGTCTCTTCCCAGACAAAAGAGAGTAATTTTCTTCCACCAGACAGCCTTCTCTGAACCCAAATTTGCCCTGTGACAATATTGAATCTGATTATCTGCTAAATTCTGTAGATGTCTTCTTGTTTTGAGGCCTAGTGTTTTTAACAGTGAACTTTGAACAAATTACTTTTCAAGGAGTAGGTCCTTTGCCTTCTGCTCATTGTGAAACCCATCTCAACAGAGCTCTCAAACTAGCTCCTCCTCTTATCTCATTTTGCCAGTGAAATGGTATTCAGAGAAAGGCATGGAGTGGGTGTTATCAACCCGGAGCTGGCCCTCCTCTCACTAGGAGCTGGACCCAGCCTCTGAGCTTGGATTTTATCTCCTTCTGTGTCTCAGGAAACTTCCACTATCTATGCACCTTTGTATCATGTTTTAATCATGCTGGAGTCTCACCTACCTAAAAAAAAATACTTAATCTAAAATTTCCCTTTAGATATGGCCCTACCTCATTTTCTCCCCTTCTGCCCATATCCACTAAAGATTCGTCGGCATGCACCATCTCTACTTCCCGATTTACACCATTCCATATAGAACCCTTTTAAAAAACCTTTCCATAAAAACAGGTTTGGCTAAGGGCATTAGCCAAAGACACCTAAATGACCCAAATACAGTAGATCCTCCCTGAGCACTTGTTTATAACTTCCCTGCTGACTCCTTTTCTTCCATCTGGTCTCCAAACATTTGGGATCTGTAATGGGCCCCCTTTGCCTTTCTCTACATTCTTATTCATTCCCATGATTTTAAAGACTATCCATATGTGCTGACTCCTGAATATGCATCCTCAGTCCATAGCTCTTTTCTGAGAATCAGCTCCATATGCTCAATTGCCTGTTTGACACCTCCATTTAGATACCACTTAGACATCATCACCCAAAGAGGACTTTGCTTTTCTCCCCAAAAACCTGATCCATGCTTAGACTTCTCCATCTCTGTTTCTAGACTAGAAACTCAGGGACATGACTTGATTCCTCTTTACCCTTCATAATTAATCTATCATCAAATCCTGTCTGTACCATTTTCAAAATATGTCACATCACTCTCTTCTTTTCTGTTCCAGTGCCATCAGCCCTGTTGAAGCCACTGTAGTTTCTCAATTGTTTTGCTGCAACTAACTTGATTCTTGAGTCTAGTCTTGCTTCTGTCTAACCCATTATTCATACTTCATCCAGAATAAAGATACAAATTTCTTTATCGTGCACTATTGCACAAAACCATTTAGTTATTTGCCACTGAACTTAAATACTTGGCTTGGATAATCCTCTAGAATGTAAGCTTTCTGAGGACAGTTATCACTACTGCCTTGTTCCCTATTTTATCCGTAATGCTTAACATCATATTTAACACATGGAAAGCATTTGATAGATATTTTTGAAAAAATGAATAATAAGTACTCGCCATACTGTATGTGGGGTTTTTTAAATGTTTTTTCTAAACTAGTATGTGAGCTCTGTGGAAAGGGAAACCATGAATTTTCTTCTTCAACCCTTTATACCTAATAGTTAGCAAAAGGGTTTGTAATCATTATAAAGTAATTGAAAATGATGGACGAGCTGTATATGGCCATACGGTTGTATCCAAAAATGTAGTGCAGACTGTAAGAGGTATGAAAGAAATTAGATATCTAACACAAAAATATCTAACACAAAAAATATAATATCTAACACACAAAAATAAAAAATACATGCATGCAGACAGCAATATACATTTTGCAAAAGCACAAACACAAAGATATACATTACACACATCAGATTGGCTGCTTATAAAAGAATGTGGATGGGCTTGGGAAATAAAATAAAATAGAAAAATAACTGAAGTAAGTGAGGGAAAATATTTGTTAAATGAATGATCAATGGATTGTACAGGTGGAATGAAACTCCAAGGTGAGTAAGCATGAATCTTTAAGGGACAGCAAAACGGAGAACTGACTTCATGTATAAAAATCCTTTTGTTAGTCGGGAATTTCCTCCACGGTTTTGAGAATAAAGATGGAAACGAGGTTGCAATGGCCTGGTCAAGTTGTAATATTCCCAGAAAAGTGATTTCCAGATCTGACTTTGCTGATCTCTAGGAAAGCTCCAGGCATGCCAGCACATTCTTAGAGTTTATTTTTAACTCAATTTAATTAGGACAAGTAAATATATGTCACGTAGCACTCATAAAAGAAAAATGGATTATCACATTATATTAATGAGGCTAGGCATTCAAAGTGTGGGACAATTGTCTTACAATCAAAACCTCAGGCTCTGTACAATATAATTTAAGATTTTTCCAAGGTCATCATATGATATATTTGTGGCTCAACCTGAGTATACTGAGTATACAGTCTACACTTTTCTGTTTGAGAACAACGGGCTCCAGCACTTAAAGCACCAGAGGAGCCAAAGCAAAATTTAAAAATCTAAACAGACATTAAAGAACAAAGAAAAAGTAAGAAGGCGAAATTGCAATAAATCTCATTATAAATAAATACTAGTATTTTATCAAGGAAGGCCAACCTCGCTATCACACTGTCATGGGCACATACGTGACATACACACACACACACACACACACACACACACTCTGTTGTATAGCTTAAATTAGACAAATGTAATTCTAAAAACATTGTGCAACTGCAACTTTTCTTTTGAGGTTTACTACTTGGTAACTGCAGCTGTGTTGCATAATTGATCATGAAATATTTATAAATTTGGGGGATTTGATTTCCAAACCTCATCAATGAATCTCACATATCAATTTAATTGCAATCATAAACTTGACTTCAGCATCTGGATTACCACATCCTATGTTTCTTGATCATCTTAACAGTTCTACTATCTTCATTTCCAAACAGAGAAGGTATTAACTGGGGATCAGACTCCATTTATAAAATATAACCAACACATTCTGTAGTGAGGAATATAACCTGGAGTGTTTTTACTTAGTTGCGGTATCAAATTTGTCACAGGTGATTTATCTAAATAATAGTAACTAGCATTTCTTGAACACTATTATGTGCTGGATTTGGTTAATCAGAATGGTTGATACAAGTGGTTCTCAAACTTGAGTGTACCCCAGAATTCTCAGGAGGGCTTTGTTAAAACACAGACTGCAGGTCCCATCTTCAGACTTTGAGTTAGCAGGTGCTGTGGTTTGGACATGATTTGTTGGCTCCACGAAGTTTCATGTTGAAATTTGGTCCCCACTGTTGGAGGTGGGGCCTGGCGGGGAGGTTTATGGGTCATGGGTGTGAATCCTTTATGAATAGCTTGGTGTCATTCTTGAGGGAGTGAGTTCTCACTCTGTTCCCATGAGAACTGGTTTTTGTAAAGAGCCAGGCACCTGCTCCTCTCTCTCTTCATTCCTGCTCTTGCCGTATGGTCGGCTCCTCCTGCCTTTCACCTTGAGTGGATCCCTTGGCTCCCCATCCATTAACTAAAACTCGTCCCAGGAGCCTCTGGAGATCCCACGAATATTCTCTCTGCCACTGGGTGCTTTACATTTACAGTCCTTTCTTTTCACCACAAAGCTGAAAGGGAGGTGTGCGTATACTGGATTCAGAGATAGAAAATGTGAGCCTCAGGGTAATTAACTACCTTCATAGATCACACAGCTACCAGGTAAGGGGTGGCAGAACCAGGATTTAAATCCGTGGCTGTCTAACCACAGAGATGGTGTGATGTCCTCTTCAGACCACTACTCCAAACATGCTGAAGTGGCTAATTGAGCTCAAGGTTGGCATGGAGTACACTGCCTAAGAAATGCATCTGACGTCAATAGAAAAGATCCGCAGTTGAGGGCTTGCAGCAGGCTCCTGCCTCAACTTTCTTTTTTTTTCCCTCCAAGACAGAGTCTTTCTCTGTCACCCAGGCTGCCAGGCTGGAGTGGCTCAACCTCGGTTCCCTGCAGCCTCTGCCTCCTGGGTTCAAGTGATTATCCTGCCTCAGCATCCCAAGTAGCTGGAGTTACAGACGCGTGCCAACATGCCTGGCTAATATTTTTGTGTTTTTAGTAGAGACGGGGTTTCACCATGTTGACCAGGCTGGTCTTGAACTCCTGACCTCTGGTGATCCGCCTACCTGGGTGTCCCAAAGTGCTGGGATTACAGGTGTGAGCCATGGTGCCTGGCCTTTCTTTCTATATAGAGTCTGCAACCTGAGAGTCTTTCGAAGTAGAATGAAATAATCTGTGTATTTTCACAGTGTCTTATACTCATGTGGTAGCTAGATATTTTGAGGAAAGAAATCCTGAAGAGAGATAAAAAAGATATTTAGAGAATAAAACACTAGATGATGGCAGAAGAAAGGTCATCACAAGTCATTATAGATGGAGTTCTTATTTGGAAACGTTGAGAAGTTGAGACTGCCCGGCTCTTAGTCTAATTGGTGATTTTGAGAAGCTTCCAGCCATGCACCTCTTTTCCCTCTTCCTCTGTCTACAGCTTGATCTCGTCACAAATACTATCTATTTTGAGTTTTAAATACAAATTTTAATTGAGTGACTTGGAACACAGTGATACCTGCATAACATGTGTGGAAGAGTTTGAACACAATGTTGACTTTGTGTTAGAAAAAAAAATCAAAAAAGTAAATTGAAGGGTGCTGTTGGGTGTCTCCCACAATGCTAGGGTTTCCCATGCTTCCCAACCTTTCCCAAATATCTCCCCACTGCACCCCCCCATCCTCTCACCCCTAACCATCTTGCTTGGACAGCTCCTACTTCCTGCTTCTTCCAAAAAAACTTGATCATTCACTGTGCTTCCCACCACTCCTAAGCCAGGCACACTGTCCAGTTGATCTGTATCACATCATATTACTATAGTGGCTGTTTCGTTTGTGAGATTCTTAAAAGCGAGGCCTGTACCTTTTACTCTGGAATCCTTATTTCTAAGCATATTGCCTACAGCATGGAATAATGAGTGAATGAAGCAGATTGTTTAATTGGATTCACTAGGATTCGTTTGAGGTGGCCAGACAGTCACATGGTTCACAGCTGAAGAAAGTTACAGACGGTTCATCTTTTTATTTCTTTGAAGGTCATTAATAGTTTAAAGAAAATGATGATTTTCCAAGTGCACAGAACCTCTGAATGTAGTTAAATAAATATACCGTTACACTGGAAACAGAAATGTCAACTCAGATCCACTTTCCTAATTGGGCCTATAACTCATTTAAGGTCGATTTCTGGTACCAATTAAATTCAATTTTTAAATTTCCTTTTCTCTATTCCTTTTTCATGCGGGAACCACCTTTTGGTTTACATATCAAGAGTTTAAATATTGACCTTAATTTTTCTGAGAGTTGATTTTTTTTTTTACAGCTTTGATCACAACTAGATTGACTTCCTCAGACACATAATTTGGGGAAATTTGTCAAGGTATGCAATCCATGTATGGACACTGAACTACTGATAATTACCCTGTGGGTAGGACCTTTCACTTGAGGATGTTGTCTGAATAGTAACATTGCTCAGAACAATTCTGAACTTATATACAGAGGATGTTTTCATATGGATCTAATAAAAAGCCTTCTTGAAATATTGTATTTTCGTTATTATCAACCTAGCCCATTGCTCCATCACAGAAATAGGTCAAATTCCACAATCCCACCACTGCTGCCACTGCTACTACTACTATTGCCACCACTACAACTACGCACTACCTCTCTTACTCCACTATGACTGTTATACCTATACACACACTCACACATACATGAACACACTCAATTCCACAAGCACCCAAATTATGTTGCAGTGGGGGCTGGTTTTAATAAGTATTAATTTATGTATGTTTTCAGTTATTCATTCAACAAAGATCCACTGAGTGTCCACTCTCTCCGGGTAACTTTTACCTATGAGAGATGAACAAAGCAAACTCTCCATCCTCATGAAGTGTAAATCCTATTGCAAACAATAGACAAGCAGAAAAACAGATGAGAAAGCAATGCAATTTCCAGTAGTGGGGAATGCTATGAAGAAGAATAAAGCAGAGTGCTGGAGTCAGAAGTAACCTGGTGGAGACTGGGAAGGCAGGTTATTTTTAAGTTTCCTCTTGCTGCCATAAGAAATGACCATATACTTGATGGCTTAGAATAATGCAAATTTATTATCCTACTGTTCTGGAGGTCAAAAGTTCAAAATGGGTCTCACTGGACTAAAATAAAAATGTCAGCAAGACTACACTCTTTCTGGGGGCTCTAGGGGAAAAACTGTTTCCCTGCTTTTTTCACCTTCTAGAAGTCACCTGCATTCTTTGGCTCAGTGCACTTTCTCTGTCTTCAGAGTCAGCAGCCTAGCATCTTCAAATCTGTCACTTACTTTCACCCTCTTATGAGGACCCTTATGATTATGTTAGGCCCATCCCAATTATACAGGATAATCTTCCCATCTCAATATCCTTAATCATACCTGCAAGGCCTCTTTTGCCATGTAAGGTAACATATTCACAAGTTTCAGGGATTAGGATGTGGACATCTATCAGGGATGCTAGTCTCCTTCCTAAGGGGTGATCAGGGAAGGTGTCTTTGAGGGTTTCATCTTACAGCAGAGACCTACATGACCTGAGTGAGCCACTGCCGGACCTGGTGGGAGGCTCTTCCATGAAAGAGCAAGTGTAGAAGTCCTTTGGCACGTATGAAGTGCCAAGCAGAGAAAAGGCCCATGTGGCTGGTACAGAGTGGGGAAAGGGGATGGGAAAGGGGAGGGTCTGAGGTCCCAGAGGAAAGCTAGGGCTGCAGATGTGGGCTTTGCAGGTCCTCCTAAAATGGAATTGGGGATTTCTTTCTGAGTGGGATAGGAAGCTTACTGGAAGATTCTTAGAGCGGACAGCATGATCTTATATATTTGTAGAACTCAGTGAACTTGTAGAAATTCCTTTCTTAGCAAAGGTTTTAGGAGCATATTGAACTGCTTCCCAGGCTCTTTGGTGAGTCACTCAGTGAAGAGGGCGATGTGTCCTAAACCAGAAAGGAAGAGTGAGATGTCGTGAGAGTCCTCTGCCCTCCCTCCTCTCCCTCCTCTGAGGGGCTGAAATCCTGTGTTGACGGGTCTGGCTGGGTGTTAAGAATGTCAGGTGGGAAGCAGAGTGGAAAGTGATAACTTCTTAACACATACTTTAGTAGAGGAGCTGAGATGATCTTGGCTCTTTTTCTTTATCTTTTCCAACATGAGCAAAGAACAAAAAGATATCTAAATGTTGGGAATATAAGCTTTCTGGCAGAGACCTGAGAAAGCATGTAGTCTATAAAATAGCTTGTTATATATAATTAATCTAATTAAAAATCACTGTCATCCCTTTCTATCCCCCAAGATATTAAGATAAGTTAGCTATCCAGAAATATCTTCATAATATTTTTGTAATGGCATACTTGGTAATGTAATTTTACCTGCAAATTAAATTGGTCTGGCATGATTTTCCAGTCATACAAACATATTGGTTGTTATTTTATCATCACTACTTACATTCTTCAAGGATTTTTGTATTAAGTATTTCCATGAACTTGGCTGGCATTAAAATTAAACTGATGAATTTAATGTTATAAGTATAACTTTTTTCTCTTTAATTATAAAGGATATTAGGAGAATGGTGTGTTTGTAGTGATCTTAACTAAATGGGAAACTAATGTTTGTATGAACATAACATATCTCCCTACCTCTGGAGATCATACAATAATTATTTTAAAATCAAGATACTTTCTATTTTCTTTTTGAAGCTCTTTTTTTTTAAGTATGAAGTCAGCAGCTTAGGACCAAAGACGATAAAATTCACAGTTTTGCACTGCTCTTCTTGTTTATAGGATCTGGGGCTATAGCTAAACCTACAGTTTTGTTTGGAGAAGAAAGAGCGCTCCCTGGGAATGTGCAAAAGACATCCTGACAAGGGCATCACAGATTAAATGCTGTGTTCACAGCAAGACTTCATAAAGGCAGAGCATCAATCAAGAATTTAGGGGAGCAGGGAGAGATGATTGCATTTATCTTGGCAAGGTCCATGTTATTACAGCACAAGACTGTAGCCCAGTGTGGACCATAAACATGCCTCCTGAAATAGCCCAAGTCAAGGAAAAGCATAACTGCCATAATTGTAAATAAGTGGCCCAGAGAAGTTTGCATTATATCACAGGGATTTTACATACAATTATAACATCAAACCGATTGTTAAAAATCAATTGAAATTAATAAAAAAAAAATGACTAGATAAATAAAGCTGTTTCTCTGTGACCTTTCCCTTGAATTGTACACAAAGCAGGCTCCCAGCAATTAAGAAGCCATTTATGCCTTATAAAGCCTTGAACATTGGGTTTTAATTCAGAATTTCAATTATTGTAAAGCAAATCATTTTTCTTCCTTGGACAAAAGGGATTGAAAAGAAGACACTCTTAAGAAGTTTTGACAGTAAAGATTGTGCTAGAGGAACTAGAGATAGTTAAGAAGAAAAAAGTAGGAAAGAAAAGAGGTGAGAAATAGAGGATAAAATAGAAGAAAACCATCAATGTAGTGAATAGGAAGAAACAGAAGCAGCAAGCTTATCTTGGAAAGGCAAAAGGGAGAGTGTTTTCTCACATGTTAATATTTGGGACATGGCTAATATTTGGCTGTTCTTATTAGCTGAAATAAGCTGAATGCCAAATCTAGATGAAAAGTGAAAAATGTAATCCATTATCCAGATGTTTCCAAATCTCTGGATTTTTGGCATCAAATAATTAAAACATCGCAATGATCAACTGAACTTGTTGTTTTGTGTTTATACATGTTGACATTATTAGAAAGCCAAACTTTGCCTGCTGCCTGTCCATTCAAAATATGTGTCCAACTCTGAACCTGTTTAACGTATAGTTACACTTTACGGCAGCCTCTTCAAGCATGCTTTTGCTTGGGCTCTGGTGCAGTGCTATGCCACCACTATCTCCATATGTTAGAAGGAGACTTAATGTTAGGCACATTGTCATCACCCTGAAAAGAGGTGACAGTGTTTTGAAAGATATTGCAAAATACTTGGAAAGGATAAAAATGCCTCTCTTTCAACAGCTTGATCTTCACTGGTGTTCAAGTATTTTAAAAATCATTTTAATTTGGAAAAGATTGAAGAACATATTCTGAAACTAATGAAAAAACAAAAAAACAACGCACTAAAACGGGGGTCTTCAAGTGCTTTCTATAAAAAGCCAGATAGAAAATGTTTTGGGCTGCCGGCGCGGTGGCTCACGCTTGTAATCCCAGCACTTTGGGAGGCCAAGGCGGGCGAATCACGAGGTCAGGAGATGGAGACCACGGGGAAACCCCGTCTCTACCAAAAAATACAAAAAAATTAGCCGGGCGTGGTGGCGGGCGCCTGTAGTCCCAGCTACTCGGAGAGGCTGAGGCAGGAGAATGGCGTGAACCCGGGAGGCGGAGCTTGCAGTGAGCCGAGATCGCGCCACTGCACTCCGGCCTGGGTGACAGAGCGAGACTCCGTCTCAAAAAAAAAAAAAAAAAAAGACTCTTAGCTCTTGCACTATTCAAAAACAGGCAGTAGGCAGCATTTGGCCTGTGAGCTACAGTTTGCCAGCCTCTACCCTAAAACATGAGAGATTTAGATTAATAATAATGATGAAATAATAATAGTAAAGATTTGTAGCATGTTTAAAATGTGCCAGGACTATACTAAACACTGTACATGTTCTATAGCAATTATGTCCTCAAAATAGCCCCATCAGACAGATACTACTATTTTCTTCAATATACAAAGAAGAAATGAAAATGCAGATTTCAAGTAACAGAGCCACTGTATCCAGTTATGTGGATTGCATACTGTGCATAGGCGCCCATTCAAGGGAGTGAGTCATAAATGACCCCTCCAGTCTCCTAGGACTTCATCTGCCCAAAGGGGTACCTGTCTCTAATTTGCACCAAGGTCCTAGGGCTAGTCTTTTAAGTAACTTGTCCAAGGCCACATTTACTAAGTGTCAGGGTTGGGATTTGAAGTGAGGACTTTCAATCCAAAGACTCTGCTAAGCTGCTGAGGCAATTTCCTGCATACGATTTGAATGTATTTTATGTTCTAGAGGTAGTTTTTGCACAAATCTTGTTTCTTCATAAATCCTCTCTTAGTTACCTAGGACTAATAGATTCAGTTACTCTAAGGTGACTTTGTTCCTGAAATTAGACATGTTCGTCCTCATAGTTGCTTCATGGAACAATGTGTCAAAGTATCAGAAGACATTAAAAAGCACTGGCACCAAACATTATAAAAATGAATATATTATGAGATTGCAAACACTTGTTTCCTGTTTACTTCTGTAATTCTTTCTCAACCTAGTCAAGACAACACATTTTCAAAGGGGCTAAGGTGAACAGCAGCTTAAAATAGCAAATTGAAATATATTGTACCATTTTTGCCTGTAATATTACTTAAATAAACCGTCATCCCCAGTGTGATCAGTTGTTTGTGAGCTCAGCTAAATAGCATGCTAAAGTCATAATTCCAACTTGCCAAAGTGAATTCCATTCTTCAAAACATTTTCTTCCACTATTTCTTGTACACATTTCCCTCTCCATCTATCCCTAATGCAGGCCTTCACCTCCCTTTTCTCCTAGATACTAAAATGGCCTCCCCTATACTCAGCTTAGTTCTAATTTCACAAGCTATCAATAATCTATCATAGTGACTTTATGTTAATCTTAGAATGCTGTTTTAAAAATCATTTCACAGTCCAGTTTGAGGCTCTCTGCTGGGGTCCTGTTTATGGTGTCCATACAAATGTCTGAGCCAGGCCCTCAAGACCTTCTAAGGGTGGTCCAGGTTTATTTATCTAGTTGTTCACTAGTCCCTCAGTTCAGTCCATCAAATGCATTTCCTTCTTATCCTCACTCTTGAATACATATGCATATGCCCATCTCTGAGTCCTTGCTCACACTGTCCATGTTTGGAGAGCCCTGCTTCTTCCCCTGTGCGTCTGTACTTTCACACCCTCTGCTGAGGTGCCATGCCACGTTCTACCTTCTCCAGAGAGTTTCACTGGGTTCCCAGCTCAGGATCTTATCTCTTTCTACCACAGGTTCTATTATTCAGCTACTTTCTTTTTGGGATATTCTCAGATTTGCTTTGCCTCTGTTATCTGTAGGCCAGAAGATTCTAAACTCTTACGGCAGGATTGCTGCATTCTCCTGCAGCAGCCATGAGATCCACATGCCAAACTCTGATCTGCAAACAATGCTTCATCTTTTGCTTTCTATATCTCAACCTAAGATCTGATTATGATTTTCCCATTCTGTTGGGCCTGTGAAAAAACAAGCCAACAAGCAAAACACCACTAAATTTTAGCTCGTCTTGGGATCATCTAACTTCTCCCCTGGGGCTGTTCTGGCATCTTCCACAGAGCCGAGTGGTGAGGAGGTTGGAGACACTGGGTCCTCTGTTACTGCACACAGGGTAGGCCTGAGAGCTTGTCATCTCTGTCCTCAGTTTTAATGATCTTCTGCTGTTCCCATGTCATGCTGTGAGCCCAGGAATCTTTGTGAAGGCTGCTTATATTTCTGTCAATGTGCACAATGTAGCCATCCCTCTCCAGGCTGGCAGGCTTCCTAGTGGGCTGCTTAATGCGGGACACAATTCCTCTCTGCTCTTGAAACTGCTCCCAGACCTCCGCCTCTTCCACCCTTCCCCAAGCCCAGGGAACTGGAGTTTGGAGGAACTTCTCCATTCCTGTTTCTTTAGAATGTGAATAGAGAATCTCTTTCCCCAAGGGTTTAGGCTTTTATAAAACAAAGACACAAAAGCTTGTGGTTTGCCCTGTTTCCCACTCTTTTCTGTGTCTCTTCCAATTGAGTAGAGATCTGATCTTGTGCTAGAATGGGGGTGAGGTGGGAGAGATTTACTGGAAAAGGAGGAAAGAATGAGAAATACAGAGAAGTAAAAGAAATGAATATTTAAAAATAGTAACCATCTGTATGCGTTTTTTTTTATTTCCTACTTTATCTTATACACAACATTGTTGGCAATGCAGAAGGAGCTTAATAAAGACTTTCTCCATTAACTTATAGAGCTCAGTCTGCATTTTCAATGAAAATGATGAGAACTTCCATTTCTACCACCAGAATTTTTAAGGCATTCTTTTATGTTTTGTTTTCTTTAGTTTTACAGCTGCATTAGGTTTAACCAGCAATGTTACAATTTTAGCAAAATGGCATCCTTTTTTTAAATAGATGCTTTTTTCATCCTAATGTAACATCCTTTTCTGTAGAAAGGCATGAGGAAGAAATGTAGAATCTGTTTACAAAAAGGAACTTTGGCTCTCAATAAAATCACCAGGTAAGTAGGTGGAGGTGAAGTCTGAGCAAGCAACTGGCAGGAGAACCCCCTCTGCTTACCTAATTCCTTGGCATAATTAATTCATTCACAAACAATGCCTATGTGGGTTCTGCCAGGTATACCCCTGTCTAAACACCTTGTTTCATCCAGATGAATCCTAGGTACTTCTGCTGGATTTTAAAGGATGCTACAAACAAAGCATACTCAGGGAACATTCAGTATCAATAGCTGGATACTTCTACATCAGCCTTAAAGGACCCAAATGGCAAAAGCAGCAGAGGGTAGTAGTGCCAGCACTGTAGCCAGACCTTGTGGCTTGAATTGCGGGTCTTATTAGCTGTGGGTCCTATGGCATGGGCACCTCTGGTCCCTCTATTTTCTTCTTTGTAAAAAGTGGGGATAAATATACTCATATTGCAAGACTATTAGGAAGAGCAAATGAGAAAATACGTCCTCTGCCTTGAACACTGCTGGACACATGGCAGATGTAATGTAGCATTAGCTATTATTATCATCAGATCTTTCTTCTCTCCTTTTTGTCTGCCATTCCCTTCCTGATTACACCTCTTTACCCAAGAAAACCTCTAAAAAAAACACATCTAAAATTTTACCATTTACCATCCTGTTCAACATAATTGGAACTGCAAATGACTTCATATAACCTGTCATTTTAGGACATTTGGATTCATGTCCTGCTTAAAGCCATTGCTTTGAAACGGGCAACTGCATTCTGATTTTTGCATTCCATTCAGGTCTTTATGCAACTGTGTTTCCAGTCAGTCTTTAGTTATGTTAGTTTAAGCATGTTAGATATAAGGAATCAGAAGCCCAACAAAAAGTAGCTTCAATATACAATAAAAGCACATACAGTGGTCTATATATCTAGAAGTCTACAAGTAAGAAAAAACTCTGGATTGTAAAATTCAGTGACTCAACAATGTCACTGAGGTTTCTTTCCATTTTTCCTCTGCATACCACAATGGCAGATTCCCTCTGAGGCTAGCCTTACCTAGGTGGTATTATGACTGAGCCTTACCTCGCGGTGGTAATTTGACTGCTGACATTTTCTCAAGACACTTGCTCTCACATGTGTCCTTGGAGAGCGCCAAAGAGATGCCCATTTCCAGAAGCTTTCAGAAAAGAGAAAGGATACTTCTCAGAGGTTACAGAAAATTTCTTCTCCAGTCTTATTGGCCCACATATTGTGTCATCCATGCTTGAAGCAATCACTGTAGCCAGAGGAGGGGAGCACGCTGAGTAGGTTATGCCTGAAGTACATACCCCACCCTCAGTGGGAACAGGACAGTCAGCCTCCTTCAATGGGCAAGGACTCATGGGAGGTGTGGCTACCTGAAAATAAAACCAGGACAAGTACCCAAAGGGGGAATGGACCCTATGGTGGTGTATTAGTTCATTCTTCATTACTATAAAAAAAAACTTGAAACTGGGTAATTTATACAGAAAAGAGGTTTAACTGGCTCATGGTTCTACAGGCTGTACAGGAAGCATGATGCTGTCATCTGCTCAGCTTCCGGGGAAGCCTCAGGAAACTTACAATCATGGGAAAAGCAAAGGGGGAGCATGCATATCACATGGCCAGAGTAGGAGCAAGAGAGCAAGGAGGAAAGTGCTACATGCTAAATAGCCAGATCTCGTGAGAACTCATTCACTGTCATGAGAACAGTAACAAGAGGATGGTGCTAAACCATTCATAAGAAAACCACCCCTTTGCTGGGTGCAGTGGCTCATGCCTGTAATTCTAGCACTTTGGCTGAGGTAGATGGATCACTTGAGGTCAGGAGGTTGAGACCAACCAGGCCAACATGATGAAACCCTGTCTCTACTAAAAAAAATACAGAAATTACCTGGGCATGATGGCAGGCACCTGTAATCCCAGATACTTGGGAGGATGAGGCAGGAGAATTGTTTGAACCCAGGAGGCGGAAGTTGCTGTGAGCCAAGATTGCGCCACTGCACCCCAGCCTGGGTGACAGAGTGAGACCCCATTTCAAAAAAAAAAAAAAAAAAAAAGAAAGAAAGAAAATCACTCCCATGATCCAATCACTTCCAACCAGGCCCCACCTCCAACACTAGGGATTACAATTCCACATGAGATTTGGGCAGGGACACAGATCCAAACCATATCAGGAGGCCATTTCAATATCAATTCTAATAACCATGCCACCTGACTAAAATCATTCTTCTGCTCCCTGCTAAAAATCTGATTTCACCTCTGCTAAAAATCTGGTTTCACCTCATCATACTCAACACAGGACTGTTTCTATTTTTGTTTGCTTATTTGTTTTGTTTTGTATTAATAGCAAATATCATGACCCATACATGTCTTGACCACACGGAATTGTAACTGGCCACAGCATTGAGTCAAAAGGCACTACCCTTGGCAAGTTCATACTGGAAATGACTATAAAGAGTAAAGTACATACAAAGGCCTATTCATATATTTTAAAAGTAATTCTATATGGTGCCCTGCTTTTAAGAGTGGATTTTAGTGGAATTAGAGTTGAACAGCTTGAACATATGTTTAGATACTTTCAATTTTAGTTTCTAGCTAATTTGATGAACTAGCAGTGAATAGTATATGTCAAGGTGAACAGGTGCTTCAGCCTCTGGCCTACCAGCCCCAGTGTGACAATCTGCTGTTCTGCTGTTCTCGATCTGTTCCCACCAGGTCTCACATGAAGGAAGACATTCACCCTGAGGACAAGGCCCCCGCATGCATTCTCAGTACGTTCATGTTTTCTTTACCCATTCCCTTCCATTCAAATGCAAGTGAATAAGAGACCAATTTTTTTATAGGTATGAATTTGAATCAGCCCTAATTTATAAAAAGAGAAAGGTTGTTTTCAAACTTTAGTTTTTGCATTAGATAGGTTTGGCTAGTTATGCTGCAACAAGAAACAACTCTTCGGGGCTTGCCACAGCAACATTTTGTTTTTCACTCAATGTGAACTTATAGCGGAGGCGATGCTCTGCTAATCAAGACCACCCAGGCACCCAGCTGACGGAGACACCATCTCAAAGCAGCTCACAGGGTTACAGAGCTGAGCAAAGGTGACATCACCAATCACAAATTCATTCTTTTTGTTTTTGCCCTGGAATGACATATCATTTTTGTTCTCATTTCATGACCAAGATAAGTCACATAGGCCATGCCATGTAGGGACAAGGAAAAGCAATCTTAACATATGCTTTGAGAAGGAAAAATGGAGTATTTGTGAGTGTTCTAATTACCATTACAGATTTAAAAAGAGAAAAATCATTAGTAACAATGAGTTAGGATATACATCACTGTTCTGCTTGTTAATTGCACCTCCTGCTAGCCAGCAAAATCCTAGTTGTGCCAGCTCTTAAGCTGAGGAGGTTCTTCCTGGACCATATATTCTCCATGTTTACTACATGGAAAGGGGGCTTTTTGGATATTTTGCTGATGTTTACATATTGTTAAATTCTGGTTTAGCAAAATTTAACGCTGTGCATATATACCTATATATTGTAGCATATTGTATAGGTAAACAGACGGCCACTCTATAATAGGTTCAAAACCAAAAGATAAAAATATTTCTCCCATAACACAGTGAATAACCAGACCGAAAATTGCACTTAAATGGTTACCTAATATTAGTCTGTATAGCACCATCTTCTTTCTAGAAATACCTACATATGTATATTTATAATGCTTAGGAAAAACCTGGAAGTAAATTCATTAAAATGCTAATTATATCTGGTTATAATAGTAAGTAGTATATTAATTTTTATTTTACTTTTCTTTTATCTGCATTTTCTAAATTTTCAATGATGAATGTCCTAAATAATGAAATTATTATCTCATTGCATTTGTGGTCAGGTGAAATAACTGAAAGCAACTGGGATAGGCAGGATTCTGAGATAGCCCCAAGATCCCAAGATTCCTCCCCGCAGTACCTACCTTGTATATAAGGAACACACCTTGTATAATCCTCTCCTATTGAGTGTGGGCGGCACTGTGAATACCGTGGGATATCGCTCCTGTCACTATGTTATGTTATATGACAAAAGGGATTTTGTGGATGTAATTCAGGTCCAAAATAAGTTGAATTTGAGTTAATCAAAAGAGATATTGCCTTGGGTGGGCCTGAGCTAATACAGTGAGCCCTTAAAAGAGACAAGCAGCAGCAGAGGCCTTCCTCTAATGGCCGTGGGAAGTAAGCTGCCCAGTTGGTAGAGGAGGGGACCACGGTTCAGCATGAGAAGGTGGCATCTGGGAGGCCTGACTGACAGCCAGCAAGAAAATTGGAACCTCAGAATAAAGCTGCAAGGAAATGAATTCTACCAACAACCGGCGAGCTTGGAAGAGGGCTCTTCCTCTCAGATGAGCTAGCAGCCCTAACCTACTACTTGATTTTAGCCTGGCAAAGTCTTGAGCAAAGTCCCCAGCTAACCTATGCCTGGACTGCTAACCTGACAAGATCAATAGATAATGAATTTGTGCTGTGTTAAGTCACTAAGTTTGTGGCCAATTTGTTACACAGTAAAGAAAAAAACAAAACAAAACAAAATACAAAGCAATGTCAACATCTGTCAAAAGATTGTTCTGCATAAAGTCAAGAAAAAGTGAGGATAAACACATTTAAAAAAAAATTTTTTTTTCAAATGGAAATCAAAATTGCAGTTAGCTTTGTGGGAAGTTTGTGACTGGGAAGGGGCAGGCGGGAGCCTGCTGGAAATGTTCTACATCTTGATCTGGCTAGTGATTAGCACAGATATTAAAATTCATCGAGATGTATACTTGACCTGTGTGTCTGTATTTACAGCCCAATAAAAAACAACGAAGCCAGTGAGCTTGACATCAATCATTACGAAAATTCTCTTAGGCAAGTCTATGTGTCCTGAGCATGATAGGCACTCAAGAAATACTTTTCTTTATTGTAGTAAAATACACATAACATACAATTTGCTATTTTAATCATTTTAAGTGTACAATTCAGTGACATTAAGTACACTGGCATTGTTGTGCAACCAGCACCACTATTTATCTCCAGAGCTTTTTCACCATTCCAAACCGAAAGAAATATATTTTATTGTTGAGACACCTGGCTTTGTTTTTTTTTTTTTTTTTCTATGCAAACAAGTCAAGGAACAATACCAGATGATTATCCAGGCACTTCTCATATTATGCTTGTTTTTGTGTGAAGTTAACATGAGCACTGCTATGCTTCTAGGTTTTTGTTAAGTAAAAATTCTTGGAAGATGGCCATTTATTTTACCCAATTTTATCAGCTTAGTTTTTTATAATCCCTTGCCAGCCCCCTCATTCATCACTTCTTTGCTCAAACCACATTCTCCATTTTAACAAATTACTTGTGATTCTCAGAACACACTAAGGCCATTTGGCCCTTGCCTGTGTACTGCACCCACTCACCCCCCGAAATGCTGTCACACTCTTCCTTGCATGGCAAACTTAATTCAGGAAATAGCATTGAGCAGTTGCTCTGTGCTGGGTGCTGGGTACCCAATGGTGAACCTGCCTCAGTCTTGTAGGGAGGTGGGCACTTGTCCTTCAAGTCGTTATGCAGATATCAGCTCCTTGTGACACCTTCTCTGACTGCCTTCCTTCTATGCCCCACTCTCCCATTGCCATCTCCTGAGGCTCTCTTAGAAATGTGTGCATACAGGCCGGGCGCGGTGGCTCACGCTTGTAATCCCGGCACTTTGGGAGGCCGAGGCGGGCGAATCACGAGGTCAGGAGATCGAGACCATCCTGGCTAACACGGTGAAACCCCGTCTCTACTAAAAATACAAAAAATTAGCCGGGCGTGGTGGCGGGCGCCTGTAGTCCCAGCTACTCGGAGAGGCTGAGGCAGGAGAATGGCGTGAACCCGGGAGGCGGAGCTTCCAGTGAGCCGAGATTGTGCCACTGCACTCCAGCCTGGGCAACACAGCAAGACTCTGTCTCAAAAAAAAAAAAAAAAAAAAAAAAAATGTGTGCATACAGCCCCCTACTTCAGAAATCTCTCTATTTCTTGACTTTTTTTTTATATCCTGTCTCCTCTACTTAACTTAAATTTACTTGAAAATCAGGTTGTACCTAGTTCACTTTTGCGTCCTCTGCACCTATCATACTGCCGGGCCAATGGTTGACCCTCTTTTGATATTCACTGAATGACTGAGTTGAGTGTTGGGTAAGGCATTAAGGTCATAATTACATTGGAGGTGCTACCTAAAGATCAGGGCACCTTAACATCTGAAGGTCACTGAAAGGTTTAGTTAATAGTTGTGACAGGTAGAGAAAATGAGGAGGGCACTGTTAAAGTCTTTTCCGTGTGACGGGCTTATTAATTAAACAGCAGAATGTGGGAACCTGTGAACATTGACTCCCTCCCCTAGAAATGGGCTCCCTTTCTTATTAATTAAGTTGAATGCAGTACAGTGTAAATCTCCCAATGCTTATTCCACTTAGTTCATACATACTAATGAGGACGCATGTATGAGTGTGGTGGCGGAGGAGGAAATCATTTATTCAGCAGTAGGAAAAAATATAACATCAGGACGTGGACCCCCTGCTGACTTTACACACAGTTTTCTTAAAGATTTATATTGGCAGACTAATTAAGTAACTGAGCGCATTAGATAAAGAGCATGTCATTGCAAAGGTTACAAGAGACTCTTCGTGTTTCTCCACTTAACATCCTATAGATGAGGGTGGAAAGTGTGGACACAGTCTCTCCGGCTCTTTCCTCCACACAGTAGCTACCATGTTTAAGTTTTCTACTTCTATCAAAAATTTACAACAGAATGTTCAGAGAATTGTCACCATTCCCCGTAACTATAGAAGACAAATTTTGGTACGAGATGACACAATTGTGTTTGTCTGCTTTATACTGCGTGTATTTAACATTTTAAAATGTAGGCAATAGTCTCATTAGCTAAGAGAGAATGTATTCTGAAAACATAATCTCAGATTTTATGACTGGGCTTATGTTATTTACTAACTTCCAGAAAGAGGGAAAAGGGTAAGATAAGTCCTCAAGTTATTGTTTCATCTGCAGGAAATGACTTGAGCTCCTCCTGGAAGTGAAATATGCATTATTTTCTACAAGCCTACATGCTTAGTCAGCTCTATTTGTATCCTGCCTGATGACAGTTTAATGATGGCAAAACTGAAACAGTGCATGTGAATTTCATAGTAAATCCACCTACTATATTGTGTTTTGAATGTCAGTCCAAACAAAATTTTTAAAAACCTGCAGAGAAAGTATTTGTATGTGTGTGTGTGTGAATATATAAAGATGGCTTTTAAAGTATTTCATAAAGATATTGAAATGAAACAATCTTCTCATAAGAAATCGGGTGACTTGGTATTACAGTTTTCTTCCTGCCCTTTTTCTTTTATGTATGTTATGGGCATAAAGGTGTAGGAACAATTTACAATAGGCAAGTGCCACTGGGTTGATTAATTGGTTGAATGGGTTTCTTTTGATTGTGGCCAGAACAAAACCTGGAACTGAGGGCCAGAAATGGGCAGTGTCTTGGCCAGTGTCACATAGCCTGTTAGAAGCACAGCAGAGGCCAGCCCCTCAGCTCTCCTGATACCCAGTGGGTTATTATTTCACTAGAGAAAGAGATGTAGTTGCTAAAATTTTCCCTCTTTCTTTACTTTTCTTATTTATTTTTTCCCATATGGTGTCTTCCATCTGCATCTTGATACTGTTTCTATTAGCAACAACAAAAGAACTCACTTTTGTTTTGATTTTTAATTTCTCTTGATGCATCCAAATCTTTTTCCCACTGGGTTCCCAGCTAACTCTGTCCACTCTTCTTGTCAATAGTCTGTTCCTGGGAGGTCTGGGTCTGTTTACTATGGTTTCCTGGCTGAATCAAGATAGCAGGAAGAGTTGGAGTGCTGACTTTGTTCTGTTCTCTATTTTACCACAAAAGTAGAGGGAGGTGGGGTGGTGGGAAGAGAAATTTTAACTACGGGTGAGAAACTGTTTGCTTCCTTTTATAAGAGAGGGGGTTTTCCCATCACACCAGCTGCTGTGTAGTACTAACTCATGAATCAGATCATATTCTTTCACCACCTTGCCCAGTGACACCTTCCTCAAAGCTGGACCTCTGATGAAGAGAAGCAGGAGGAAGCTCTGCAAGGTGAGCAGAAAATATTCAGCAAGTCTTGGAAGAAATATAATATACGGCCAGGCGCGATGGCTCACCCCTGTAATCCCAGCACTTTGGGAGGTCGAGGCAGGCAGATCACCTGAGGTCAGGAGTTCAAGATCAGCCTGGCAACATGGCGAAACCCTGTCTCTACTAAAAATAGAAAAATTAGCCGGGCGTGGTGGAGCATGCCTGTAATCCCAGCTACTTGGGAGGCTGAGGCAGGACAATTGCTTGAACCTGGGAGGCTGAGGTTGCAGTGAGCCTAGGTTTGTGCCATTGCACTCCAGCCTGGGCAACAGAGGGAGACTCTGTCTCAAAAAAAGAAAAAAGGAAAAGAGATACAATATACAACATGCGAGCAAACTGTCAAGCTTTGATTGTTGGCTCTTCCCCTCTTCCCAGTGTAGGCCCTTGGGTAAGTCGTGACCACTTTGGACCTCATTTCCTTGTCTACAAAAATTACCTCCCTCACAGGCAGGATGTGAGGATTAGCTAAAGCATTTGGCATACAGCCTGATCTGGAGTTAATTATTCATTTTATCAAGTAGCACGAACAGGACATAATTTCTTGGGAACATTCACAGATATTCTCTGAATCATGAAGTCAAGAAAGGCCGGGCACGGTGGCTCACGCTTGTAATCCCAGCACTTTGGGAGGCCGAGGCGGGCGGATCACGGGGTCAGGAGATCGAGACCACGGTGAAACCCCGTCTCTACTAAAAATACAAAAAAATAAATTAGCCAGGCGTGGTGGCGGGCGCCTGTAGTCCCAGCTACTCGGAGAGGCTGAGGCGGGAGAATGGCGTGAATCCGGGAGGCGGAGCTTGCAGTGAGCCGAGATTGCGCCACTGCACTCCAGCCTGGGCGACAGAGCGAGACTCGGCCTCAAAAAAAAAAAAAAAAAAAAAGTCAAGAGACAGAGCTCTGGCACCGAATATCCTTCCCTCTTTATCCCCGCCACCATATACAAGTTTTCTTTCTGGGAACAATGGTAGGAGAAAGAGTTTAGGCTCCTGGGAGGATGTCTAGATAAGACATCAGGGCCTCAGCCAAGAGGTCTGAGTCCCAGGTGTGTTCAGGTCCTCAAAGAGCGCTTCAGTGCCAGGGTGGGCACTGAGGCAAAGCCCAGAGAGCCACCACAGCAAGGGTCCTTCCACCATCTCCACGGCTTACTGGCTAAGGACTCCTGCTGAGTTGAAGACAGCAGAGCTGAGCCTGTGGAGCAACGGCGTCACCTAATCCTTCCTGGGTGGCTGTGGCTCCCAGGTTCCCTCACCACCTGCTTGGGGGTAGGTTGTGCCTTCCTGCCATCTCCATGTACCTCGTGATATAGGCCTACTCCCTTCATATGCGAACATTGCCCTCTTCTTGGGTGCTTCATGCTGCTGGTGCTCTGCTCCATCACCTGTATCCCCATATGCCCCAGGCTCCTGCCTCCAAGCACGCAGATGGCTTCCCTGCTCCATGAAACAGTGTCTTCCTTCATCCTTAGACTGAAACACTGGCATTTCTAAAGTCACTTCTGTATGTGCAATTTGAAAGTGTCAACGCTGGCTTTGCAGACAAAAACCCCATCTGGAGGTGGAGATGGACAACTCAGACAGCAAAAAGTAGCTGCAGGCTTTCACGTGCGTCTGTGTGAAGAGACCACCAAACAAGCTTTGTGTGAGCAACAAGGCTATTTATTTCACCTGGGTGCAGGCGGGCTGAGTCCGAAAAGGGAGTCAGTGAAGGGAGATAGGGGTGGGACTGTTTTATAAGATTTGAGTAGGTAGGAGTGGGGGGGGGTCACAAGGTGCTCAGTGGGGGTGCTTTTTGAGGCAGGATGAGCCAGGAGAAGGAATTTCACAAGGTAATGTCATCAGTTAAGGCAAGGACCGGCCATTTTCACTTCTTTTGTGGCGGAATGTCATCAGTTAAGGCAGGAACGGGCCATTTAAATATCACTTCTTTTGTGATTCTTCAGTTACCTCAGGCCATCTGGATGTATACGTGCAGGTCACAGGGGATATGATGGCTTAGCTTGGGCTCAGAGGCCTGACACAGGCCTCCATGGATTCCCAGCTGCCCTGGAATCTCCTGTTTCAGGAGGAGTTCACAGGAAGCCATGTTAGGGCATTTCCATGTCGGTTTGGGCCCAGACTTCCAGCCCCGAGCAAGGACTTCAAGTCTTGGTCAACCACCATGACAGGGCCTCAGCATGGCAGCTCTCACTGCAAAAGCTACGCAGGCATTCAGAAGAAGCTGAAGGCTCCTCCGCCATTTCCAGTGTAATTCTGTGAAGACCAGGCCCATCCAATTTAACTGAGTAGCTCCCCTTCTCATACTCCTCCCACTGTGATGAGAGGCAGAATGAGGCTCGCTGTAACACGTGAAACAGGTAAGAGGAGGCAGAACCTAGGGTACAAATTCATTTTTCTTGTTGCCATATTTCCTTGCTCGTTACAGTTTCTTTGCACCCTAGAGCTCTTGTCAGCGACCCATTTTGTGAATGGAGACATTTCTGCTTTGAAGTCATAATTTATCCTGCAAGAGCTGCTAAAAGAAGCACATTTAAACTCAGATCTGAACGAAGGCTGGGAATTGTAAGTCACCTCTAAGCACTTGGGTAAATTGCAAAGAGTGGAGTCTTTACCTCAGGGAGTTAATTTTAACTTATTGCTTTTTCCTCTGAAGATGGTTTTCTCAAACATTTTCTCCCTCTTGCTTTCATTGCAAATTCTGGCTTAGGTTGTACAAATTAGTGGTCTGTGATTTATTTCTGATATTTAGTTTGCTGTAAGTTAACTTGGACTATCGCATCATTAACTATCTAGCTAAACAATAGTTTTAAAAATTAGCCCATGGAAAGCCTAGGGAAACATATATTTTTTGACCTACTCAAAGACAATTACAGTTACTACCAGCCATCCCTCTTCATAAGTCTTAGAGAGGGAATATGGAAGAGAAGTCAAGAGGCTTCACTCACTTGCATAAGCCTGGATTCAAATCGTGTCTTTCCCTATGATCATTTCTGTGACCTTGGGCAAGTTACTTAACCTCTCTGGGCCTCAGTTTCCTCAACCGTGAATGGAAATAAAGCTTCTGCCTTCCTCCTAGGGTTGTTGCAAGTAGAAAATGAGTTACAGATGTACAAAGACATTAGGAGGCTGCCTGCAACATAGAAGCAAAATGTAAGTACATTTTATTATCAAACTGTCTTCTAAATGTGTTCAGAATATGTAAATAGATGGAGAAGAGAGACATACAGGTGGACCAGGAAAGTATTTATTTGTAAAAACAGGTATCTTTTGCTTTTATGGTTTGATTAATAATTAAATGGCTATTCAAAGTAGATCAGATTTAATGCAAAGGGATTCATAGTTTTACTCACTGAAGGTGTTTTGTTTTTTGTTAAATACAATCAGGTGCATTATCTATTTAAATCTTCTGGGTTTTACGACGATGCTGTTTTGAATCCCATGTTTTAAAGGTTGACAGAAAATGTCTTCAATTTGTGAGTTTGCATAATAGAAGGCATCTGACTGAATAGGGCTATATTAAGTGGCCAGCGTCTCTGGAATCTCCTCCTCCCCACTCTTCCATACCTTCCCACACACTCTCAAGAGACACATGTGGCACACTTTCTGTAAGCGACAGAAAAGAAAAGTAATAAAAACACATCTCTGTCTCCATATGTTATTGCATTTTCTACACACTACGTTTTCAGAGTAACTATCTTGTTAAATTTGCTTGTAGCTGACAAAGCTATTCAGGAATAAACAATACCCTCTGTCAGTTGATAGGTGGCCAATTTCCCAAAGAGGATTCTTTTGGAACCCCTTAAAGTATTCCTTTGTTGGCCGGGAGTGGTGGCTCATGTCTGTAATCCCAGTACTTTGGGAGGCCGAGGCGGACGGATCACGAGGTCAGGAGATCAAGACCATCCTGGCTAACACGGTGAAACCCCGTCTCTACTAAAAATACAAAAAATTAGCCC
Source organism: Nomascus leucogenys (assembly GCF_006542625.1). Taxonomy (NCBI): domain Eukaryota; kingdom Metazoa; phylum Chordata; class Mammalia; order Primates; family Hylobatidae; genus Nomascus; species Nomascus leucogenys. The sequence goes on from NC_044382.1 coordinate 124,590,324, forward strand.
GGCACGGTGGCGGGCGCCTGTAGTCCCAGCTACTCGAGAGGCTGAGGCAGGAGAATGGTGTGAACCCGGGAGGCAGAGCTTGCAGTGAGCCGCGATCAGGCCACTGCACTCCAGCCTGGGCGACAGAGAGAGACTCCATCTCAAAAAAAAAAAAAAAAAAAAAAATTCGTTTGTTGCAACCCACAGAAAGTCACAAGACAGAAATTGAAATGTGTGACTGAGTTTTATTAAGAACCCACTGCAACAGGGATAACTGTTTTCTTGCTTACACACACACACACACACACACACACACACTCCTTTCCCTTCATTCCTTTATTTTTTGGGGGGGTGGTGGGGCTTTCTTAACAAAGAAATAATTTGGAGCTAAAGCTCTGCTGATTGGGGGCCATTTCGTCTTCACAGTGTTGATTTAGCAAGGCTCTATTATCATACCCATTTTATTGCCAGAAAGTCCGAGGGATTTGGCCAATTTTGGTATAAATTAGATTAATCACCTGGCAGTCACAATTCAGCCACATGGATTTAAGCAGCTCTTTAATAGTTTGGGGACCCCTAAAGGAAAGGTCATGCAACTCTAATTTTTAGAGAATGGGAGATGGGAGTAGCCAGAGGGAAGGAGGTTTGCAGAGTCTTAACCTGGAGGCTCCAAGTTCTGTTTCCAGCACAGTTCTCTTCCTTCAAACCCCAGGGAAACAGGTCCTCCTGTTGCTTGCTTTCAGAGCCTGCATGATATCTTTCATGCGCGTCCATGTGAAGAGACCACCAAACAGGCTTTGTGTGAGCAACAAGGCTGTTTATTTCACTTGGGTGCAGGCGGGCTGAGTCCGAAAACAGAGTCAGCAAAGTGAGATAGGGGTGGGACCGTTTTTTAAGATTTCGGTAGGTAAAGGAAAATTACAGTCAAAGGGGGGTTGTTCTCTGGCGGGCAGATGTGGGGGTCACAAGGTGCTCAGTAAGGGAGCTTTTGAGCCAGGATGAGCCAGGAGAAGGAATTTCACAAGATAATGTCATCAGTTGAGGCAGTAACAGGCCATTTTCATTTCTTTTGTGGTGGAATGTCATCAGTTAAGGCAGGAACCGGCCATCTGGATGTGTACGTACAGGTCACGGGGGATATGATGGCTTAGCTTGGGCTCAGAGGACTGACAATATCCTTTTTTTCTTTTTATTGAGATGAAGTCTCACTGCACTATCACCCAGGCTGGAGTGCAGTGGCGCGATCTCGTCTCACTGCAACTTCCGCCTTCCATGTTCAAGCAATTCTCCTGCCTCAGCCTTCTGAGTAGCTGGGATTACAGGCGCCCACCACCATGCCCAGCTAATTTTTTGTATTTTTAGTAGAGACAGCATTTCACCATGTTGGCCAGGCTGGTCTTGAACTCCTGACCTTATGATTTGCCTGCCTCAGCCTCCCAAAGTGCTGGGATTACAGGTGTGAGTCACCACGCCCGGCCTGATATCCTTTTTTTCTAATGTGTATCATGTTGCAAACTTATGTTAATTTTTATGATCACCTGAATACTCTCTATCTCTACCAGGAGGGCAGGAATCCCATGAGAGCTGCAAGGGTGTTTTACTTACCACTCTATTCTCAACATCTAACCAAGTGCCTGGCATATAGTTGAGGCTTAACAAATAATGACCAGTGGAGTGCTGTCCTCTGTGCACATTTTTTGTGCCAATTTTCAGTGTCTTCTGTAATACCACTGACTTTCAACTGTTGCCATTGACTGAGGTCATACACCATAGGGGTGGCCGAAATTACCACATAATCTTCTGGTCAGGCAGGGAGGCATTCCATCAATCAATAATTTAAAAAGGAAGTATTAGATTCACACCCTTTACTTACTTTGTGCTCAGTGCTAGAAACTGAGGGAAATATTAAAAAGTCTGTCTCTTTGGCCAGAGAACTTCAGTAGCTAGCTGGCAAAATGAAACTTACACAAATGTCATAATTAAATGCTAACTTTTTTAAAAAAAGTTTATTCTAGGGGAAGTAAAGTTTCAGAGAATGGAGTGATGAAGGTGTTCTGAAATGAATGGAAAAGATTTACACGGGATTAAACAGGAAAGACGGTAGGATTAGAATATGTCAGGGTCAGAGGCAAGACTTTCTATGTATATGGGAGGGGACAGGGTGAGCAAAGACACAAAGCCTGGCATGAGCATGGCTTAAGTGAGCAGAACACATCCACTGACCAGACTGGAGTGCATGAGAGAGAAAAGGAGGAGACCAAAGTCAGATTATGGAGTGCCCCAAAATGTGCTGTGTGATCTGGATAGCAGCCCTGAATCCAACCTGGTCAGTCTGGGATTGTGATACCCAGCTTGGGAGGGACGGTAGTATGGGCAGTGGTAGCGCTTGGAGAGCAACGAAGGAGCTTATCCTAGCACTCCAATCCACGTTCTTGGTTTCCATTTCATTCCAATCAATTTTTTTACTTTGAAGTACTCAATTTTTTTACTTAAAAATAATGCAGGGATGAATCATTCTAATCTCCCCATGAGGCAGTGGTTCTCGAAGGTGGATGTACATCAGAATCCTCAGGGATCTTATTTTACATGGTGATTCCTGGAACTGCCTCCCACCCGACAGCCAAGTTATGATTTATCAGAGTAAGATTAGGGTCTAGGGGTCTGCATTTTTGCAAAAGCCTAAGGTGGTCTATGGACCACATTTTGTGGATATGGCCCTAAGGGGTAAATGACCTAAGGAAAGAACAGGAAAAATCCCAGAAGTTGGGTAGCCAGAGAAAGGCATGATAGAAGCAAACTGCACGGTGACCTGGATGAGATTGGAGACTATTATTCTAAATGATGTAACTCAGGAATGGAAAACCAAACATCGTGTGTTCTCACTGGTATGTGGGAGCTAAGCTATGAGGATGCAAAGGCCTAAGAATGATACAATGGACTTTGGGGACTTTGGGGGAAGAGTGGGAGGGGGACAAGGGATAAAAGACTACAAATATGGTGCAGTGTATACATGGGTGAAGGGTGCACCAAAATCTCAGAAATCACCACTAAAGAACACACTCATGTAACCAAAAAAAAAAAAAAAAAAGCATGCACAGATGCACAGTTAGTCACAATGTCACTGAATTTTGCTAAAATTTAAATGCCACCCAGAGCAATTCTTATCTTTTCCATCATCTAGGGGCTTACCTTAATTTGATGAGTAGGGGTGATACGTATGATAGGTATAGAAATCATCCAATTTCCGGAAGCCCAGGTAGTGAGCATACTAAAGCTCACCTTAATCCAAGGACATCCTGAGAGCAGCCGCTTGAATTTATGCTTTGCTATCAGCTGGGCCCAGAGTAGCTCATTTTAAACTACAATTAGTAGCAGATTACAATCTGACTGACTTTCAAACTTGCTGGTTACATTCTGCTAGGAAACAATTTAAAGGATCAGATTGGTGCTGCCACTAAATCAAACAAGCTCATCTAGCTCCAGAGACTTGGGCCTCTCAATCCTGCGAAGTCTGCGAGTCGGCTTCTCTTTTAGCAAAAAGCTTAGCTCTAGGCTTTGGTATTCTAATCAGTGCTCACTGCAACAATGGCCTGATCTGCTTGAGGAGGGTGCAGTAAATTGATGGGCAAAGATGCAGAAATGGTGAAAACGTGTATTTCTTCTCCACCTCCGGATGGTAAACCTTTGCAGGACTTTTGTAGTACCTGACCCAGTTTCTCTGTAGGTTCTCTGCAAACTCACTGGGGAGTGAAGAGACCTCGGAGGAGACACAAACTCTCCTCTGTCAACTGTTCTTTCATTCAATACATAGCGAAGAAAGCCGGACAGTGCAGAGCAAATTTGTGCCGCTTAGCCCCCCACAAAGTCAGACGGTTTGACTGTGGGAACTGGAACACCGACAGCTGATACGGTCTGGGACCGAGCTGGAATGTGGGGTCACAGTGAGGGGTGCAGTTTTGAATGGGTTGAATGGGTTGAGTGAACTTACTCAGAGTTATAATTCGAGAAAATTGTAAAAAGTTTTTCAGTTTTTACCACACAGCTACAAGGGGGAAAGGCCTCTGTAATACTTATTTCACCAGAAATCTTTATTTTCTTTGTGTTTCTCTCTCTCTCACAGTTTTATAATGACAGCATGGCCATTTCCCCTGAGTTGAAAGCAAAGAAAAGAACCCTACTAGTAAAGGAAACACATTTGAGGCCTAATCCCACTCCTTTTATTTTTATTTTTAATCTGCAAGCAAATAATGTTTGGTTTTATTTTCTGTGATCCTGGCCGGATAGAGAGCCCAGTGTCCATGAGGGTATGTGCAGAGCCATCTGTCTGCAGCAGAAATGAGCACAGTCCAGCTGCATTGGCTCTTCCATGCGCAGGCACAGACACCTCTCATGCCTGGAGCTGAGGAAACGAAATCCCCCATGTCTTTGATTTACCAACTAAAGGCACCAAAGGCAACCCTCATTTTCCTCAAGGACAGGCAACCCTCAGCACGAGATGGGGGAAAGAATGCTGTTGAACTAAACTGAATTTAAATACAAGGCAACACCCTTTCCAGAAATGCAAGAAATTTTGCTTGTTTAGAATATCTACTGGGCACTGAATGGGCGGGTCTCTGGCAGTTGTCCGGGACCACCTAGTTTCTGACTCCCACCCAGGCATCTCCCAGTGTCGAGTACAAGATAACGCCTATCCTGAAAGACATCTTGCCCATTCTGGCCAGTGCCCGGTATTTTCTTCACTCCCTCATATGCCTCATAATAAAATATCTGGCCCAGCTCTTTCCTCATTTCACCAGTGTCAGCTAGAAAAGAAGGGTAAATTCTGAATGACTGATTCAAGGAGTCTGGGCTCTGGAGCAAGCCTGGAGGAAAGCGTCTATATGATGGGGATCTGCTTCAACCTCCGCTCCATGCCCCTCTCCTGCCTGCCTCTGCCCCTGTAGTTTGGCTCAACAGCCATTGTGACAGAAACTAAAGGGGAAGAAGCATTTCCAGCCTTGATGAAATTTTGTTTGTGTGTACATCGCTGAACTTGTTACCTATCTGTTACTGGAAGTGGTCTCGATCCAGACCCCAAGAGAGGGTTTTTGGATCTAGCACAAGAAAGAACGGGAGGCAAATTCATACAGTAAAGTGAAAGCAAGTTTATTAAGAAAGTAAAGGAATAAAGAATGGCTACTCCATAGACAGAGCAGCCCTGAGGTCTGCTGGTTGCCCAATTTCATGGTTATTTCTTGATCATATGCTAAGCAAGGGAGGATTATTTATGCCTCCTCTTTTTAGATCATATAGGGTAACTTCCTGACATGGCCATGACATTTGTAAACTGTCATGGTGCTGGTGGGAAGGTAGCAGTGAGGACGACCAGAGGTCACTCTCATCGCCACCTTTTTTTTGGTGGGATTTAGCCGACTTCTTTACTGCAAACTGTTTTATCAGCAGAGTCTTTATGACCTGTATCTTGCGCCAAGATGACTTAGAATGCCTAACCATCTCAGAATGTAGCCCAGCAGGTCTCAGCCTCCTTTTATCCAGCCCCTACTCAAGATGGAGTTGCTCTGGCTCAAACGCCTCTGGCATATGTACCGTTTGTCGAGTGACATTTGTGCTGGCTAGATCCTATGTCTTCCTGCATCCTCTGGGATTGGGGCCTCTGAGGAAGTTGGAAGGAATCCTTGTCACCCTCTGCAGGAAAGCCTTCTTATTCTTATAGGTGTTCTGGAGACTGTGATCCCACCTCCCACAGTCATTCCTGTGTCCGTTTACTTCTTTTCTCTTTCTCACAGATCAATTCAGTTTTTCATCATATCTCAAAATCATGCAACCCAACCTCCTTATTTTATAGATGAGGTCACTACAGTCTAGGAAGCTTGAATGACTTTAGGTACCACTAGATATGTTCCTCTCATTTACTCCTCTGTCCCTTTTGTCTTGACTTGCCTTAAGTGTGTGTGTGTGTGTGTGTGTGTGTGTGTAAGACAGAAAGAGAGAGAAAGGGACGGAAAGAAAGGCTGATTTATTCATTCAGATTCATTGACTATTTTATGCAAGAGAGAAAGCACTGGTATTTTTTGAGCTCTTACTGTGTGCCAAACTAGAAGCTTTTTGTATATTATCTTTTCTGAGCCTCATACTAGCTCCGTGAATTAGGTGTTATTATCCACACGTACCACATGAGGAAATGAAGGCTCACAGAGGTTAAGTAATTTGCAGAAGATTGTACTTCTGGGGAGACCTGGGCTTGGGATCCATGTCTGACTTAGCCTAGGACTGTTCCATAATACCACGTCTCTAGATCTCTGTGTAGGACACTACCTTGGACTCTAGAGACAAGAGGCTGCACGGTGGGGCATGAGGGGCAGACTGGGGCTTGATCAAGGGGAGAGGCCGTAGGCAGAGCAGTCCCTGAAGGATCCCAACACATATGAGAGGGGATATTCTGCTGTTCAGTGGGGCACTGCGCTGAAGCCATCTACCCTACTTCTCTCCTTTCCACTTTGAGGCTATATATATACATATTTTTTTTTTGTATGAAGTGACAATGGGAGGAAAAAAGGGATCTTGCAGAGGTGTTCAGAATGACAATACTAGGTGTGATGGTGCTGCCTATGCTATCTGATTACATAGATGCTACCAGGGATATGGATGGGGATGTGGGGCTGGAAAGGAACTGTGCAAACATCTTCACTCTGTAGTGGAATGAACCTCTCAGATCACCCTGCTGGATGGGCAAAGAAGAAACCAGAGGACATCATTTTCTTGTGCCCTTGGTGGGGAGGGTATTCATGGAGCAGCCCTTTCACTCACATTTTTCTGGGCATCTTTTTAGGAACTGGTTTTCTCTCTAAGTGGCCCTCTGAATGGAGGTGGGGAAAGAGATATCGAGATGGAAATCTATAATTATTGACAAGGACAGCAGGTCAGGCACAAGGCCCACTGGTTTACCGGCATTTTTCAGAACAAGGAATGAAGTACGTGCTTCCTCTCTGCCCAGATAAGCAGATTTGGAGCCTCTACACTGGACTGCTAAGACTGGAGTTCCATGAGATAAATGTTTTCTAATGCGGACTTCTCTTGGAGAAAGACCTCTGGAGAGAAAAACACCCTACTATAGTTAGAACATGACTTTTTCTTTTCTTTTTGCTTGCTCTGTGCCCTAATTAATTCTATTTGTCTTTGAAGGCATTGGGACTACCACTCTTCCCACTTTCTCTTTTTCTCTAGGGATTTAACTTTAGCTCATTTCAAGATGGCAAGTTTCCTAAAATTTTTTCCCCATCTTTCCAGAAAGGTTTGCAAACTGGTAGAGCTATTTAAATGCAGGTAATCTGAAGATACGCTGGTGTGTTCTGTTCATACACTCTTTTATTTTTTTAAGAATAGTACAAAGTGATTTTTAGGAGTTGAGAGGGAACTAATGAAAGTTATTTTATTATTTTTCATGAAAAACAAACTCCTGGAAAGAGCAGAAAGTCTCATAAGAGTACATCAGACTGGGATAGAAGTTTCTGTAGGTTCTCAGTGCTTTTGATTACCATAAATACACACTGCCCTTTTCCACAAAACATCGTTAGGAACACTGGCTTACTACTGCTGTCTTGACAAAGGTGGAAGAGTTAGTTCACTGACATGAGGTTGACTTGCAGGATTACCGCCAAAAGAAAACCTGTGAAAGTGTGTCTTATCGTGGACGGGACAGGCTTTTACGGATATCTTTATAATTCCTTCACTATGTTCTGTTTTGGCACAGCTGGGCCTGACCTACTTTGTGCCTTCATAACAGGATTTTGCATAGGTAATAACAAGTAAAAAGATGAGGAGGCTCTGATGTTAAAACTCATCCCTGAAACTCAGCAAGGCTTCTCAGCTCCCAATCCCCAGGCCAGGTTCATACATTTTATTTGTGTATATGATGTCTGGTGCTGAGACAAGGATAAAAAATTAAAACACAAATTCATCAGAGGGACTCTTAGTGGAGCTTGGTTAAAATTGGAACCTCTGAACTTCCCGATACCTCCTGCCGCAGAAATAACAAGATCATTACAGATCTCCAAAAACAAAGGAAGCGCTCTCCTCCCCGCAACAACAGGCCAAAAGGCAGACTTGAGAATACTCGCACAGCTCACATCATTTATGACATCCCAAACCAAAACAAAAGCAACTCGCCAAGCAGCCAAACAAACGGAGGAGAAGTCGGCCTGCAGCGAGCCCTGGTGAATTGCCAAATTTGGCTCTGGCTGTTTGCCCATGAGGAATTACGTAATTCTAAAACAAGGGCTCTCAACTGAGAGTTTCAGCCTCTCATCTTTTACTCCCAGGATCTGGCAGCAAAAATAGGTGAGAATCTCACTACCACTGATGTAATGAGCCAGCTGATTTTGATTAAGTAATTCTGTTGTTAGGATAAACTGCGGATGATGTAGAAGGTAATCTATGTTTATGAGATTATAGAATGAACTCCACTTGTCCCTCCCCAAAAAGTAAAGTACCTACCCTCTATTTCATATTCTAAGTGATCCATGTCTCCAGTTCTCTGAGGTCAATAAATATGAATATCCAAAGCAGGAAGCCCTGTTGACTTTCTTCTTCTACAGTGGGATAGCAAGCTCAGACTAAAGAACTGGCTGATATTTTAGGGATTCACTAAGGAAAAGCAGAAGTAGAAGAACGTAGAGGTTAGAAAGTTGAGGCTGGGATCTGGTATGAGGGGGTGTTAATAAAATGACCCCTATAGACCAGATATCTTACAGGTGTTCTCTCTTTAATATCCACAACTGCCCTATACAGTATTATTCTCATTTCACAGATAAGAAAACTGAATCTCAGAGAGTAAAGTGCTTGCTTGAAATCACACAGCTGGTGAGCAGTGACGTGCGGCCTGTATGACTCAAAAGCCTGTTTCACTGGATTTAGGTGAAAGTGCCTGTGCCCTCATTAGCTACATGGGAAGGTGTGATTGGGGTCTAAGGGTGTTTACCTGTAAAGTCAGTGCCTGCACATTCCCTAGTCTCTGTGCTGTCCCATACAGTAGCTATTAGCCACATATGGCTATTTACGTTTAAATAAATTAAAATTAAATCTAAAACAACTAATTTCCTCTTTCGCAGTAGCCACATATAGAGTGCCCAGTAACCACATGTGGTCAGTGACTCTCCTGGACAGCACAGACTTTTAGAATGTTTTCATCTCCACAGAAAGTTTTGTTGGACAGCACTGGAGCTGGACAGCACTAGAACATTCTAGCTGTTAATGGGACCTCCCCTATGAGGCTGCATTTAGTTCTTCTGGGCCTGGAGAACCGGATTCATCATGCTTACTGGAGCAGGAATGCTTCTTTCCTTCTGGGTTTCCATTAAGAGGAATTTTCCCTAAGGATACTTCTGACTTCTCTGCCCCTTTACTCATTCTATTCCTGGGAAGTGGACATCATTTACTGATTGATTAATCTGGGAAGAATTATTGGGAATGAGCTACCCACTTGAAACACAAGTTCTGCTCTTCTTCCAGGGCTCTGCCCCTGTAGTGGGCAGGATTTAGGGGTGACCTGAGTATCTTCTGTCTGCCTTTAATCCACTGTCTACACTTCTCCACCCATCTCCAGGCTCCAGGAGGCTGACCTGAATGACATACATCAGTGAACTTCTTTGGCCTCTGTCAGACCCACCAAATCATAAAATCTTACACTCCCACAAGAAATTAATGGCAAGGTGAAAGAGCCACATCTGGGGCTGGGCACCTGCAGGCACAGACCCATTCACCTGCCACTCTTGCACTAGTGTCTCTCCCTCAGCTCACACCCATGTCTCCATGGGGGCAGGAGCCCCTACTATTGGCTGATGAAGGAGGTAAAAGGCCAAAGTTGGTTCACAGAGGGGTTGGCTCTTTATATGGGTATAAGCAGTAAATGGCCTGCTTACTACAGCTCTGTTCGGGGGTCGTCTGAAAGAAAGACTGAAGAGAAATTCTTCTAACAAGCAGAGATCTGGGAAGTGTACATGTTTACCCAGTTCGTGTGCAAAGAGAAGTGGTCTACAGTAAGAACACATGTGGGCTCATTGTCAGTAAAAAATGGCTTGTCCAGTTACTCAGAGCCAGGAAGGAGAAAGTTTGGAGGATTAGGGTTGAAGAGACCTGGGGAAGAAGTGCGTGAAAGCCTCTTTGAGAGAGAACGTAATGTGTGACAAGCTTTGTATCAAATATTAATGCTCAACAGAGAGCATCTTCCAGGGAAAAGGCATACAACCCAGTAAACAAAAGGACCCAGCCAGTTGACGTCAGTCATTGGTCACTCTGATGCTCACAAATGGACTTCACACCATGGCAGCAGAGATGGAAGCTATGCATAGATCCAACAGCATGGGTGTCCTCTTACTAAGACTGATCTGCCACTCTGTATGTCCAGCCTTGTAGGAACACAGACCAGTACTGAGGCACTGATTCAGCACATCCTCTGTGGAGACCAACCAGCCAGTTGGTGGCAAGAGATTACATTGGAACCCTCTCATCTCAGAAGGAGCAGTGTTTCGTGTTGACTGAATCAACATGTGCACCAGATACAAGTTCCCTTTTCTGTCTGGAATAATCTGCCAGTATGACTCTCAAAAGCCTTGACTCATGGACGTAGGATCCCATGTAGCACTGCATTGGATTGAGAGATAGAGAACTCAGTTAAAAACAAGGAGGTGTGGCAGTGGGCCCTTGACTATGGTATCCCCTGGCCTTATCACATCCTGTCACTCAGAAGTTGAGATCTGATAGAGTGAAAAAACAGCTGCTTACTAGCCACTGAGGACCCAGCTTGGAGATGATAAGCAGTGAAGATGAGCACTGTCCTCCAGACATAATATATATGTCCTAAATCAACAACCATTCCCTGGGACTGTGTCCCCAGTAGATAGCAAGCATGAGTCTGGAAATCAAAGAGTAGAAATAGGCATAGCCCGGTTTATATTACCTCAAGTGACCAATGTAGGGAATTTATGCTTCTTACTACACTCCCAGGCTTTTGTGGTTTAGAAGTCCTAGTTTCTAAAGGGAGAACATTTCCACCAGGAAACTCAGCAGGAGACCTATTAAGCTTTAAGCTATGCTTACTGAATGTCGCTTGTGCCAAAGCCTATCAGAAAAGGGAAACAGTGTTTGTCCCAGCAGGAGTGATGGGCCCTGATGATCAGGAGGAGGTAGGGCTGCTGTTACTCCCTGGGGTTCTCTTGGAACCCCCTTGCCTAATTTCAACAAAAAATGGACAAATGCAGTGGTCATGGCCTGAGAAAGGCTCAGATCTTATGAAAGTGGGAGTGTCCCCAACAGGTAAGCCTCTTAGACCATCAGAGGTGTTAGCCAAGGGTGAGAAGAATCTAGAATGAGTAGGAGAGGAGAGAAATGATGTGTGTAGTTACCTTGAAACCAGCTGCAGCATGGGAGTTGGGGGGGTGCTGCGGATATAATTCCTGTCACTGGCCTTCCTCTTGTTAAGTTGACCTAGGAAAATGGGCCAGCAAGAATCTTGGAGGGGCTGTTCCCAAGTCTTACTATAAAATGAAAATGAATCTAAGTGGCCTGGGGCTGAATCTGAGTTCATGCTGTGGGCACTGCCCAGATGCCTTGTCAGAGCTAAGATCATTCTCCTAGCTACTAAGAGTGTGGGTAACCTGTGATGCTTAGCTGGGTCCCTCTCCAGGACTTGCCTTTAGCAAAAAATGAGCCACCTCTCTTCACCCAGACCACACGCCCCTCCCCAGGGAATGTACGGCCCAATTCAGTGTGTGGTCAATGCAGAAGTGGAAAGGCTCAATTTCCCTGCATCTAGGGAGACATCTAGGAGGGTTCATCCTGCTCCGTGAACTCCCCATGGGGTTGACTGAGGCCTTCGTTACAACTTCATTGCAGTTCATACCTCCCTTTGCCCAATCCCACTTCTTTCATTCGGCATGGGCATCGATCTTGATCAAGGCCACTCCCCAGAACACTCCCTGCCTGCACATCTGTCTCAGGTATCTGCTGCCTGGGGATTGGATTTAAGACACATGCTGGTCTTCGCCTAGGAGTACTTTCCCTGTCCATACTTTTGATCAAATTTCCTTGAATTATCTTAATTTGAGTGTCCCCTCTGAATTTTGATGAGATCTGGACTGACGGGGCAGGGTATTGGGCTGGGGACATGACTGGCAGGTAAGTCTGCCTAATTCTGAGGCTCAGTATTAGTAGGACTGTTTACTGACACACGGAATTTGTGTTCTCAAACCTACCAAAATCAGCTTACTAAAGATATTTTGGTCTCCACCTTAATTCTTTGTTTGTTAAAAGTAATGGCAAAAACCACAATTACTTTTGCACCAACCTAATAAACTATTCAGAACCTAAATGGAAGCCACTCCTCGGTGGTTCCCTTAGAAACCCCAGCCCCATCCAGAGCCCTTGTATCAGATTTGGATGGAAAGGGCATGTGTTTAGCCTGTTCAAGGGTGACTTTTATTTTTTTTTATTTATTATTTTTTTATTTTTTTTGAGACGGAGTCTTGCTCTTTCTCCCAGGCTGGAGTGCAGTGGCGCAATCTCGGCTCACTGCAAGCTCCGCCTCCTGGGTTCACGCCATTCTCCTGCCTCACCCTCTCCGAGTAGCTGGAACTACAGGCGCCCGCCACCACGCCCGGCTAATTTTTTGTATTTTTTAGTAGAGACGGGGTTTCACCGTGGTCTCGATCTCCTGACCTTGTGATCCGCCTGCCTCGGCCTCCCAAAGTGCTGGAATTACAAGCGTGAGCCACCGCGCCCGGCCAAGGGTGACTTTTAGACAGTCCTGTCTCTCTCTCTCTCTCTCTGTGTGTGTGTGTGTGTGTGTGTGTGTGTGTGTGTGTGTGTGTAGGTTCAGCCTTTTCTCACTAGGACAGTTATTTTCACCCATAGGCAGGCACCCTGATGGGAGAGGCAGGCTGAATGGATCTCTTTGATACTCAAAGTTTTTTAAGCCATTGATGTGTTATGTGTCTAAAATAATATTCTTTTAAAAAAAATTATTGTTTCATGATATGATTAATAAATTATTTTCTTTGTTAAATAAAAATTATATTAATAATTATGTTAATCATTAAAAATTATAGATAAGGATAAAATTCCTTTTGACTGTTACAGCAGTCCACTCCCAAGAGAATATAAACTATTACCTTCCAGACCTTTTCAAAATTGACAGGATCTATTTAAAGTCTGTTTTATTTGACCAGAAAATTCTATTTTTCAGATGTTACATTTAAGAAAACCTCTTGAATGTACATGAGAAAGAATGAACAAGCATATTTATTGCAACATTGTTTATAATAGCAATAAAGGTAAACAACTTAATAGAGGACTAAATAAATTGTGGTATATTTTTACAATGACAGAGTATACAGTAGTAAAAACAGTGAGGTGAAGCCATAAGTGCTAACTTGGAAAATTCTTCAGGAAATATCACTGAGTGAAAAAGGAGATTGCAGAATGATAAATGTAATATGATGCATTTTATCAGGGCTATTTAGGAAAATTATGGCCTAATAAAAATGACCTGGCCTGAGTGAGAGGAGCAGAAATGGGGAGAGTGATTATTGCCCCTCGCTTACTTTGCCTCCTTTAGCCATTTCTTCCCGTTCTCTCAATCATTCTTTCCCCTCTTTCACTCCACATTCTTCCGTTTCTTCATCACTTCTTTTCATGGTTAAAATTGAAGCCAAGTCTACCCTCTAGGAATTATATGTGTTTATGCTCATTAACAATCAGTTGAACTCTGTTGATTAGCAATATGGCCAATCCAAACTGGTTGTTAAAGTGTCAAAATAAATGGATCCAATGCCTGCACCCTGGCTCACATGATCTCGTTGCCGAATAATTAATATAGCCTCAATATGATGCGTTTTATGGAAACCTGCCTGCTTTGGCTACTGTGAAAGCTTAAAAATAAACCAACCACTTGACAAAGTTACAAAAAAAAATATAAAAAAGAAATTTGCAGTATGGGTTGAATAATAAATATATAGTGTTTGCATTAAAGAAAGTACCAGTGGCGTTGTACTTTGTGTTATTATTAGAGTGTGTAGATTATTTGAAGAATTCTAGTTTAATGACTTCCTTTTGTACTGAAGGAAATAGTGGCCCAGGGAAGTGAGGTAGTAAAGCAGGGCTGTTCAGTGGTTTTCCGGTAACACATTTTGTAGGTAATAGAGATGGTCATTCTCCTTTCCTTTCAGAATAGTTCCATCTCTCTCTGGTATGGGAGGAACCAAATGTGTGGATCCTCTTTTACTCATAGGTCTGTATCTGGGGCACAAGCTTTATGGCATGGATAGAAATGGCTGACACAGTGCTGAATGGGCTTAGGAAAAGGAAGACCGACGCTGGGTTTCTCTGGAGCTCTGTGTCGTAGTTTGAAGATGACTCCAATGCCAGAGCCTCTGGGAACAAAATAATATGAGAAACGGTCACAGAAATGGTCATTTTAAGCTAGAAGAAACTCAGAAGAAGGGTTACCAGATACTTACAAACTACCTAATTAAATATGAATTTTAGATAAACAATGAATACTTTAAAAGTGTAATTATACCCCAGATATTGCATGGAACAAACTTACACTAAAAATTATTCATTTCTTATCTAAATTCAAATTAATTGGGTCTCAAGTGTTTTTATTTGTTAAGTCTGTCTAGCCCAACAAGATCTATGTTGAAATATGTAACTCAAAATGTCTTATAACCTGAAGAACACACTATTCTCTATGTTTCTTTGTCTCTCTGACCCCAACGTTTTAAATTATGACCAATACTCTAAACTCCAAAGATATTGGATATTAGATCAATTCAAGGACAAATTTTGTAAAAACTAGAATGTTCTGCAGCAGAACAGATTGCCTCAAAAATAATGAATTCCTCTGCCAAGAATACACCTGTATCAACATTTGCAATGGCAAAAAACTGGGAGAAACATAAAAGGTCATGAATAAGGGACTGTTTATTTTTATTTTATGTATGTATGTATGTATGTATTTATTTATTTATTTATTTATTTTTGAGACAGAGTCTCTCTCTGTCGCCCAGGCTGGAGTGCAGTGGCACTATCTCGGCTCACTGCAACCTCCGCCTCCCGGAGAATGTTCACACCATTCTCCTGCCTCAGCCTCCTGAGTAGCTGGGACTACAGGCGCCCGCCGCCACACCCGGCTAATTTTTTTGTATTTTTAGTAGAGATGGGGTTTCACCATGTTAGCCACGATGGTCTCGATCTCCTGACCTTGTGATCTGCCTGCCTCGGCCTCCCAAAGTGCTGGGATTACAGGCATGAGCCACCGCGCCCGGCCGAATAAGGGACTGTTTAAAAAAAAATTAGGGACGTGTCTAGGCAATGGAATTCTCCACAGATTTTTTTTTCTAGCCTCAGCTGCTGTTATAATAGGACTGTCACCACTGTCATAACCTGACCAACCAACTAGTTTCCCAACAGACAAGCTGGTCTTTCTGAAACCTTAGAAGCATTCATCATGTACTTCAGAATGGTTTTCTGTCTGTACATAATGGGGATTTCCAAGTAGATCTTTAAGTAAAAAAAGCATAAAAAGCAGCATGCATGTTGACATAGCTTGGGTGTTTGTTGAAATGTGATCCTTAACATTGCAGGTGGGGCCTGGTGGAAGGTGGTAGGGACGTGCAGGTGAATCCTTCATGAATGGCTTGGTGCTGTCCTTGTTCCCCTGTCTCTTGCTCCTGCTCTGGCCATGTGACACACCTGTTCCCCCTTCCCTTCCACTGTGACTAAAAGCTTCTTGAGGCTCTCACCAGAAGCAGACGCTGATGCCATGCTTCTTATACAGCCTGAGGCACCATCAGCCAAAGAAACCTTTTCTCTTTTTCTTTTTTCTTTTTTTTTTTTTTGAGACAGAGTCTCACTCTGCCACCCAGGCTGGAGTGTAGTGATGCAATCTCGGCTCACTGCAACCTCTGCCTCGCGGGTTCAAGTAATTCTCTTGCCTCAGCCACCCGAGTAACTGGGACTACAGGCATGTGCCACCACGTGGACCTGGCTAATTTTTTTTGTATTTGTAATAGTGACGGGATTTCACCATGTTGGTCATGCTGGTCTCAAATTCCTGACCTCAAATGATCCGCCCGCCTTGACCTTGCAAAGTGCTAGGATTATGGGTGTGAGCCACCACACCCAACCCCTTTTTTTCTTTATAAATAAACTAACTGTATGAGCCTCTTTAATATATTTATCTCCTAATTCATGATCTCTCTTCTATAGTTTCATTCCCAGGCTTCTTATCTATCCCTTGTTCTTTTGAAATTTATTTTCCTCTTTCTTAGTCTCAGATATTTATAGCAACACAAAATGGAGTAACATGTATGTTAAATTCCCATTTGTGTAAATTCTAAAAAGCATAAACATAAATACAAGTGAAAACATAATAATTTTTCTGGTTAACTACCTGGAAAACTCTTAAGCATCTTTATTTTAGGGAAAGAGATCAGTTATTGAGGATAGGTGAGGAAGACTTACTATTTATTTCATACTTTTATGGATGGATTTAAAAAAAACTAATTTTGCACATTGAAAAAGGGCTAGGCCGGGCGCGGTGGCTCACACCTGTAATCCCAGCACTTTGGGAGGTCGAGGCAGGTGGATCACGAGGTCAGGAGATCGAGACCATCCTGGCTAACACAGTGAAATCCCGTCTCTACTAAAAATACAAAAAATTAGCTGGGCTTGATGGCGGGCGCCTGTAGTCCCAGCTACTCAGGAGGCTGAGGCAGGAGAATGGCTTGAACCCGGGAGGTGCAGCTTGCAGTGAACCGAGATCGCACCACTGCACTCCAGACCGGGAGACAGAGCAAGATTCAGTCTCACAAAAAAAAAAAAAAAAAAGGAAAAGGGCTGGATATTTCCTTTGGGAACACTGTAGAGGCACTCCCTGGGATAGGGGGCAGGAGGGAGAGAATGTGTGCTAGAGGAAGGTCACCTCATATTTCTTTCATTTTAAAGATTATATAAATTTAAACTGTAAGGCTTTAAGAGAAAGCCCCATTAGTTAGTTTGGGTAACATCATTGATGCTTCAGGCCATCCTGGGTCGCCCTTGCCCACTTGAAAGTTCAGGCTAGAGGGAAATGTCTCCTAATACGCTCATGGCTAATCATACATATGTTCACCAATGAGTGTCTGTGGACAGATAAGGCCAGTGTCCACAAATCCACATGCAATTCTTGACCTTCGGTTCAAGGCAAGCCCTGGTAGTTCACAACCAGGAAAAGCAAACTTTTTGATGCCCCGCTTACTAACAGCTTGAAACACGTGAAATTGCTATAAAGAAAGGCTGAATAGCAATAATTTGATATGGTTCAACAAATACTATTTCTGGGCATCCTTTTCTACTTTCTCTCTTGATCAATTAGAGAAACAAATCAAAGTAACTAAAGTATGTATTTGTCCAGGCTTCCAAAACTACCTTTCCTTTGATATTACATGATGTATTATCTTAGATAGGGCAGCTATAACAAATACCATAGACTGGGTGGATTGCAAACAACAGAAATGTATTCCTCACAGTTTTGGAGGCTGGAAGTCTGGTTTCAGGGTGCCAGCAGGGCCAGGTTTTGGTGAGGACCTCTTCTGGGTTGTGAACAGCTGCTGACTTCTGGTTGTATCCTCACAAGGTGAACAGCAGAGGGAGAGTGAGCTAGTAGCTCTCTGGTCATTTTCTTTTTCTTTTCTTTTCTTTTTTTTTTTTTTTGAGACAGAGTTTTTGCTGTTGTTGCCAAGGCAGGAGTGCAATGGCACGATCTTGGCTCACCGCAACCTCCACCTCCCAGGTTCAAGCAATTCTCCTGCCTCAGCCTCCCGAGTAGCTGGGATTACAGGTATGCATCACCATGCCCAGCTAATTTTGTATTTTTAGTAGAGACAGGGTTTCTCCATGTTGGTCAGGCTGGTCTTGAACTCCTGACCTCAGGTGATCCACCTGCCTCAGTCTCCCAAAGTGCTGGGATTACAGGCATGAACCACCACGCCCGGCTGGTCATTTTCTTATAAGGACACTAATTCTGTTCATGAGGGCTCTAACATGAGGACCTAATTACTTTCCAAAGTCCCCACTCCCTATACTATCACCTAGGGTAGGGGTCCCCAGTCTGTGGCCTGTTAGCAATTGGGCCGCACAATAGGAGGTGAGTGGCAGGTGAGAGAGCAAAGCTTCATCTGTATTTACAGCCACTTTCTATTGCTTGAATTACTGCCTGAGCTCCACCTTCTGTCAGATCAGCAGGGGCATTAGATTCTTGTAGGAGTGTGAACCCTATTGTGAACTACTCATGTGAGGGATCTAGGTTGTGCAATCCTTATGAGAATCTAATGCCTGATGATCTGTCACTGTCTCCCATCACCCCCAGATGGGACTAGTTGCAGGAAAACAAGCTCAGGGCTCCTACTGATCCTACGTTATGGTGAGTTGTATAATTATTTCATTATATAGTACAATGTAATTGTATTAGTTCGTTTTCATGCTGCTGATAAAGACATACCGAAGACTGGGCAATTTACAAAAGGAGGAAGTTTAATTGGACTCACAGTTCCACGTGGCTGGGGAGGGCTCACAATCATGGCAGAAGGCAAGGAGGATCAAGTCACATCTTCTGTGGATGGCAGCCGGCAAAGAGAGAACTTGTGCATGCAAACTGCTATTTTTTTAAAGCCATCAGATCTCATGAGACTTATTCACTATCACAAGAACAGTGTGGGAAAGACCCGCCCCCATAATTCAATCCCCTCTCACAGGGTTCCTCCATGACATGTGGGAATTGTGGGAGTTAAAATTCAAGATGAGATTTGGGTGGGGACACAGCCAAACCATATCATTTCACCTCTGGCCCCTCCCAAATCTCATGTCCTTACATTTCAAAACCAATCATGCCTTCCCAACAGTCCCCCAAAGTCTTAACTCATTTCAGCATTAACTCAAAAGTCCACAGTCCAATGTCTCATCTGAGACAAGGCAAGTCCCTTCCGCCTATGAGCCTGTAAAATCAAAAGCAAGTTAGTTACTTCCTAGATACAATGGGGGTACAGGCACTGGGTAAATACGGCCATTCCAAATGGGAGAAATTGGCCAAAACAAAGAGGCTACAGGCCCCACTCAACTCCAAAATCCAACAAGGCGGTCAAAGCTTAAAGCTCCAAAATGATCTCCTTTGACTCCATGTCTCGCATCCAGATCATGCTGATGCAAGAGGTGGGTTCTCATGGTCTTGGGCAGCTCCATGCACGTTGATTTCATAACATCTATTATTTACAATATTTATGTTAATAGCTTAAACTTACATAACATTTGTATATGCCAGGTGTTTTAAATTCTTTAAATCAATGTACTCATTTAAATTTTATGATAACCTTATACGATGGTTATTTTTATCCCATTTTGCAAATTAAGGAGGCTGAGACATGCAGAGTTTAAGCACTTTGCCTGGTTTGGTGCAGCAGTAGATTTTGGAGCTGGGATTTGACCTCAGGTAGCCTTCTGCTGGTAACCACTACATTACACTGCCACTCACTCCTCTTTTATCACCTGACCAGCCAACTCTGCCCACGAGACAAGTTGGTCTTTCTGACTCCATGAGGCATATCTAATGTACTCAAGAATTGTCTCCTGAGGCAGTATAGAAGTTTCTCCAACTGCAGCCAGGCCACTGTGGCCCCATATCCAACTTTTTGAAATGTAGGCCCTCAGGCAGACAGCAAGATTTTCATCGGCTCCCTTGCCAATCTCATGACAAGGAAACCGTGCCTGATAAGAATCATCTTTTTTCTTGGTTGCTGGTGCTCTTCAGGGCTCGTTGCCATGGACTTCAGCTTTCCCCAATCTCTCTGGAGACATCCAAGAACATGTTCTCTTCCCCTGCCCAACAATGAACTCACCTTTGTGCCTCTGTTTATTTCCTGTTTCCTGAAACAGTAGCTAGTGCTGAGGCAGCAGCAAGGCAAAGTGGCTAGCAGGTGCTATATAGATAGGAGAGGATCCACCACTCAGAAACTGAATGTTAATTCATTTTTCTGCAATTTAGTTTTTCACTTGTAGAATGAAAATAATAATACTAATATTATGGAATGGTGGTGTGACTCCACTAGCTCTTGTATTCAGAGCCCAACATTAACTTGGGACATGTGGTCAAAGATAGGAGAAAGCCCCGTGAGACTGGTGTCTGTGTGTGAGGCTGGGCCTGCCATGTGGACTAACAAACAGATTTCCCTGGCTTACGAAATGTCCTTTTATTTAGCAAAACCATCTCCTTAAAGGCACCTGTGAATTTATTGATTAAATCTTGGTATCTGTAAGTGGGGATAAAGAAGCTTAGATGCCACTCCTTAATATTTTCAGCAATGACGATGGAACTCCACTAGGTTTGACATCTTGCTGCTCACAGGAGGGTATGAAATTAGCTATTTGGTGAGTTTCTCCTTCCTCTTGGGGTTTGTCACCTACGATGGTCTCTTCTGCTCCACCAGAGGCAGTCTTCCATAACTCACTGGTTCGGAATCTGGGCAGGGAGGACAGATTCTATATTGCAATTTATGTTGATGTGTTATAGTATCGGCTTTTTCTGAGCAATATCTTTCTGAGCAAGATCTATCAGAATTCAATTTTCCCTTTGCTCCCAGACCGTGCTTTGGCATGGCCAAAATTTCAAATGCTAATTAAAGACATGAGTTGCGTATATTTAGTATTGTAGTAGGCAATAGCTACCAAATTAATGTGAACATTAGAGATTTGATATTTAATATGTTTGAATAATTTGATACTAGAATATTATAGGCATTTATGCTGATTTTAAAAAATGTGATGGTGTAATAGATTTTTCATTTATTTTTGTGACTATTTTTTTCTTTAGGCTACATACTCAATTTTGTAATGGAACTAGGACAATATTCATTTTAGTGTGATTAAACTTCTGGCTTACTGATGAAATGAAAGAGTCCATTCCTGCAAAAGCATCTCACAGTTTATTTTTAAATGAAGTAAGACAAACATACGGGAAAGGCATTATAAGTGTAACCAGCACCCAGATAAAGCGGTGTAACATCACCAGCACCCTGCTTGTTCCCAGTCACTATTCCCCGCCAAGTAAACGACTACATTGACCTCTCACAGCATGCATTAGTTTTTGCCAGCTTTTGAACTTCATAAAAATGCAGTCATACCATTTGCACTTTTTGGTGTCTGTCCTCCCTTAGTGAGCACAAATATAGTTTCTTGAGTCTGCAAATAATGTGATGGTTTCTGAACCAACTCGTGAAAAGGAAAGGAGGGAAGCAGGAAAGGAAGAAGGAGGGTGAGTAAGAAAATGGAAGGGAGACTGTGTTTGTGGGTACTGGTTATCTGTAGCTACTCTGAAAGTGATGCAGCTCCTGAACAATTTTGGGAGAATATCAATAAGTTGTATTAGCCAGTCAGTGACTACCTTAGTTCTTATTTACAAAGAAAGTAAATTAGATTTGAAGGAATATCTTGTTGAACTGACTTCCTTTGGCTATGCAGTAGGGGTGTGGGTGCATGGTTTCATTGCCTGTGAACCTTAAGAAGACCCCAGGGGGATTAGCTTGTACAGATTTTACAGCTCTGCCCGTAGGTCTCCTTTGCCTCAAAGCTATGGTCTTGGACTGCAGTCATCTGCCCAGAGTCTAAAACCAATATCTTTTGGGACATAGACTTTCCTACTGAGTTTTCATCATGGTCTCAGGGCAAACGAATGAGAAGATAACAGCATCTTCACTCCTTCATTACACATCGTCTTTGGAACACTAGGACTTTTTCAAAATGAGAGAGTCTGTGTTTGTCATAGCCATATTCATATCACAGAGACAGGGTTAATGATGGAGGTGGCATGTTTGTCTTTTAGTGCCTCCCCCAATTCTTCAACTTCTGTTTCCAAGGACACATCCTTACATTCTCTTTTGGGGTCTGGGGGCTTTCATCATGCCCTCCATTCACAGTGGAAGGAGAAGTCAGGCAATTGTCTCAAGCTACTAAATGAGAAAGAATTTGAATCTAGCTGTCTCATTTCCAGTCTGATGACTGGACACTGTAATTCCCTACATGGATGAAATGTAGTGCTCATCATACACCCCTTTAACTTTTCGGATGAGAATGGGAAGATCATGAAACTCTTCCAAGGCCCACTGTCCTGTTTGCCTCATCGCTCTGTCTCTTCCCTCCCTTACCTCTTTGCCAACCCCAAACCAACTCTTCTCTGAGCTCCTACCAACATCTCAGAGTAAGCCATAGCTGTTTTAACTATTTGACTCCCACTTTTCTGGGACTAATCATTTACTGATTCCCAAAGGTGGGACTTTTAGGCCAGAGAAGAGGAGACAATGGTGGCATGGCATTGCAGTGGGACAGAAGAAGCCCTGTGATGTCCCTCAAATCATATAATGTAAGTTCACCTCTATTCCATTTCTGTATGGCTCTTGTCTTCATAATATTTATTAATTCAAAATTATTCATTCAATGCCTATTGTTTTTCCTTTTTCTGAAGATAAGCTTCAGACAAGACAGTACCTATCATGCATCAGGCAGTATTCTAGAGGCTTAGGACACATCCATGAATAAAATAGACAAAAAGTTTTGACCTTGTGAGGCTTACACTCTAGCAGGAGTGATAGAGGACTAAAAATGTAGATATTTTAAATATTAAATGAGTATACTAGGGTTACTCAGGGAAACAGAACCAAGAGGATAAATGATACAGAGACAGAGCAAGGTCAGAGGGATTAGTAATGCTGGGGGTCAGAGGTCACTGCAGGTTTAATAGAGTGCTCAGGAGGGTAGCATCTGAATAAAGACTTGCAGATGACAAGCCATTCAGATATTTAAAGGAAGAGCTGTCCACAAAAGGGATGAGTCAAGGCAAAGGCCTTAATGTAGAAGCATGCCTAGAATATTCAAAGTAAAGCATAAGGCCAGTGAAGGGGGTAGCCTTCAATCAAAGGTGAAATCAGAGAAGTAACCAGGAGTCAAATCACGAAGTGACATGTGGCTCTTGTTAGGACTCTGGCCTTGCCTCTGATTGAGGTGGGGCAAGGGGAGGGTATCGCAGAGCTTTAAGTGACAGAAGACATGAAATAACAGACATTCTAACTAGTCATTTTGGTTGCATTGTTGAGAACAAGCAGTAGGGGAGTAGGGAGAGAGAAAGAGAGGTCAGGTCAATTAGAAGGCAATTTCAATAACCAAGACAGAAGATGGTGGTGACCTGAAACAGTGAAGAGAAATGGTCATAGTCTGGATACAGGACTTCTTGATGTTTAGGCAAAAGAGAAGTCAAGCATGACTTTCAGGCTGTTGTTCTAAGCAACTTGAAGAATGGAGTTACCATCCACTGAGATGGAAAAAAATGCAGGAGCAATAAAATGGGAGGTGGACCGAGAGTTCAATGTTAGGTGTGTTAAGAATGAAGTCTCTACTAGACATTTAAAGTGGATATGTGGAGTCTGGAGTTTGGAAAACTATTCTAGTTGGAGATATAGTATAGGGGTTGTCTGTACATAGATGGCATTTAAAACTAGGAGAATGGAAAACTACAAAAATAGTGGAGATAGAGAGAGAAGAGGGTCAAGATCTGTGCATGGAGTTGTCTGGATATAGATGGCATTTAAAATTAAAAGAATGGGCCGGGCGCGGTGGCTCAAGCCTGTAATCCCAGCATTTTGGGAGGCTGAGGCGGGCGGATCACGAGGTCAGGAGATCGAGACCATCCTGGCTAACACGGTGAAACCCCGTCTCTATTAAAAATACAAAAAATTAGCCGGGCGTGTTGGCCGGTGCCTGTAGTCCCAGCTACTCGGGAGGCTGAGGCAGGAGAATGGCGTGAACCTGGGAGGCGGAGCTTGCAGTGAGCCGAGATCGCGGCACTGCACTCCAGCCTGGGCGACAGAGCAAGACTCCGCTCAAAAAAAAAAAAAAAAAAAAAAAAAAAGGTGGGATGTCCCAATAAATGTCAAAACGTTAAAATAATAATAAAATAAAATAAAATAAAATTAAAAGAATGGAAACTTGACAAAAATAGTGGGTGTAGATAGAGAAGAGGTTCAAGAACTGTGCGTGGAGTACCCCAACATAAAGACAAAAAAGAGAAGAGGAGGAGGAACCAGGAAAGGAGAGAGAAGGTGTGTCAGGGAGATAGTGGGAGGGGTGTGGAAATGTGTGGTGTTTTGGGAATGAAATGAAGAAAGTGTATGAAGAAGTGTGTTCTTACCAACTGCCTCAAATTCTGCTGATGGGTCGAGCAACATGAGGATGAAAATTGGAAACTGGATTTAATACTGAGATGTCCCACAGTGACCTTGAGAAGAACAGTTTTGGTGGAGTGGTAATGGCGAAAACCTTGTTGGGATGAATTTAAGAGAGAATATGAAGAGACACAGAGGAGACAGTACATGTAAACAACTCTTTCAAGTGATTTTTTTAATGAAGAAAAGAAAAATGGACTAATGGGAGATGTTAAGAGAAGTAGTTTTTAACATGGCAGAAATAACTGCATATTACTGTGCTGATGGACTTGTTGGTGTAGAGGACCCCAGGATGGACTGCTGGGGCACTGTGGGGAAAGGAAATGAGACTTGGTGTCAGAGCAGAGGGACTGGGGTTAGAATGGACAGGCTGCCCCAGTTCTGCTCCAGGTGGGAGGCAGAAAGCCTACGTGCAGAGAGGGTGGTAGATGAGAGGGCAGAGGGTGTTTGGGAAGTCTCTTTCAACTGCTTTATTTTGTCAGAGAAGTAAGAAAGTCATCAACTGAAAATTAGGGTATCGGAGAAGATGTTGGAGGCTGAAATAGACATCTTGAAAGGGAGCATCGTGAATGGACCAGGGAAGTATAGCACAATTGTCAGGCAACATTTAAGGCCTATTTGAGCTTCTTGGTCTTGGAACCCTGTTGAAATGAAACTTGTCAGCATGATTATGTGTTCCGGGGATTTCCAGCTGCACGGCTGATGTACATAAAAGGTGGAAAATTGGATCTCTTCTCCTTTGGAAATTTTTTAATGCAGCAATTTAAATGTTTTGAGAATCAAAGAGTCACTTCAAACAATTACGCCTACCTGTTTTTTTTTTTTTTTTTTTTTTGAGACGGAGTCTTGCTCTGTCACCCAGGTTGGAGTGCAATGGCGCGATCTCGGCTCACTGCAAGCTCCGCCTCCCGGGTTCACGCCATTCTCCTGCCTCAGCCTCTCCGAGTAGCTGGGACTACAGGTGCCCGCCACCATGCCCGGCTAATTTTTTTTTTTTTGTATTTTTAGTAGAGACGGGGTTTCACTGTGGTCTTGATCTCCTGACCTCGTGAACCGCCCGCCTCGGCCTCCCAAAGTGCTGGGATTACAAGCGTGAGCCACTGCACCCGGCCAATTATGCCTACCTGTTGAGCTTCCATCTTTCCCTCATTTCTTTCTTCCATCCATTTTTCCCTTTCTTGCTTGCTTTTTTCCTTCTTTTTCTTTCTCTCTTCTTTCTTTTCCTCCAAAAGAACTTGTGGATGTCTCCTAGGTGTATAATAATTGCACCCAAAACTGGTCTAAAACAGTCCACATTTCTTCAATAAACTTTATTGCGTGTTTATTAAGTGCCAAGAGCTCTGTTAGGTACTGTGGAGGACACAAAAAACAAAAAACTCAAGAGGTTCACAGCAGAGTGGCAAAGGTGAAATATGTCTGTAATAACTACATGTAAGATAGAAATTGGTAAGCACAAATTTGAAAATATAGCATTGTGAGACTTTAGAGAAGAAAAAGCTTATTTCTAGTTGGAGATGGGGAATCTGGGAAGATTTGAGATTGTAGTTTTCAAGGATGGAATATCTCCTATCGCACATACTTTTCTATGATGAGACGTTGGTACTCCTCCCATTGAGAGTTGGAATTGATGTCTTCTCTTGAACCTGGGTGGGCTTGTGATTCATATGTAACCAATACAGTACACAGTAGAAATAATGTTTTTAACTTCTGGGGCTAAGTCAGAAAAAGAAGTTCAGGTCTCCCCCGTTTACTGGGACATCAGGTAAAAAGTCCATTAAGTGGGAAATTCAATTCTCCTGGGTCCACCATGCTTTGGGGAAGCTCAGGCCACATAGGGAGGTGATCTGTGGGTGCTTTGGTTGACATTCCCAGCTGAGGTCCTAGCTAATGGCCAGCATTGACAGCGGACACGTGAAGAAGGCATCACCACATGACTCTAGCCCCCAGCTCTTGAGCCACCCCAGCAATTAAGTATTCCCAGCTCATTCCCCAGACATCATGGAAAAGACTGAAGCTGTCTCTGCTACACACTCTGGATTCTTTACCCTCTGAATCCATGAGCATAATACAACAGTCGTTTTATGCCATTGAGTTGTGAAGTGATTTGCCATGTAACAATAGTAACCAGAACAGAAGATTTCTTGAAAGAGAGAACATTCAAGCCAAGTTAACTTTAGATGTAAAAAAAGTGTAATATTAAATGAGACTGGGTAATTGTATTCTCAATTGCATAGGAAACCTTTTGAATTTCCCTTTTACATTTGATGTTCTGGCTATTGAACATTCTTTTGTAGAAATATCTCTAGATGTCTATCTGATTCCAGAGCATTTACAAAGATTTTGGAATGCATCTCATTCTTGTGATTTGATTCTGAGATGACACAGCACCATCAAATAAAACTTAGCAGAACCTAGCTTTTGAAGAGAGTAACTAACTTTCATACAAAAAGTTGACAACTTCATTAGCAGAGTTACCAGTACACATTTTATATAAAACTAACAATACTATTTACATAGTCACATAAAAAGCTTTGTAGGATATCTATCTATCTCTATCTATCTATCTATCTATCTATCTATCTATTATCTATCTATCTATCTATCTATCTATCTGTCTATCTATCATCTATCCATCCATCTAAACAACAGGAACATATTAATGCATTGTTAGGCAATTTTATCATTTTGAGAAGTGGTCCCCCACATTTTTGGCACTGGGGATTGGTTTTGTGGAAGACAGTTTTTCCATGGACTGGGGCAGGGGAGGGGGATGGTTTTTGGATGATTCAAGCACATTACATTTATTGTGCACTTTATTTATATTGTTATTATATTGTAATATAATGAAATAATTATACAGCTCACCACAATGTAGAATCAGTGGAAGCCCTAAGCTTGTTTCCCTGCAACTAGACAGTTCCCATCTGGGGGTGATGGGAGACATTGACACCTGAAGTGTGTTGCTTATGTCCAGTCTACTCCATAATCTCGTTTTGGTTGCTGTCACTGCAGAAAACCCTGCTTCACAAAGATAGGATGTTGGAAATGGAAGCAGACTTTTCAGTGCTTCTGTGGTAATCTCAGGATATTCCATCTTGACTTTAATTCAGAACGTGTGAAGATTTGAAGTTGCCTCAAACATACTTTTAAGGGCACAACCATTTGCAGTCTCAATCACTTGATCCTCTTCTAGCACAGACAAAGTCAATTTCCCTGGCTTATTCACAAGTGGGTGATGGATCCATTCCTTCCCAGTTCAGGGTCTTTTATGGTTGGGAAGTGTATTAATCAGGGTTCTCCAGGGGACAGAATTAATAGGATATATCTATATATGAAAGAGAGTTTATTAGGGAGAATTGGCTCACACAATCACAAGGTGAAGTCCCATGATAGGCCATCTGCAAGCTGGGGAAGAAAGAAGTGACTAGTGGCTCAGTTCAAGTCTAAAAGCCTCCAAGCCAGGGAATCTGACAGTGTAGCCTTCAGTCTGTGGCTGAAGGCCTGAGAGCCTCCAGCAAACCACGGGTGCGCGTCCCAAAGTCTAAAGGCTGAAGAATCTGGAGTCTGATGTCCAACAGCAGGAAGAACAGGAGGAAGCATCTAGCACAGGAAAAAGAAGGCAACAAGGAGACTCAGCAAGCAAGGTGATTCCACCTTCTTCCCCTGCTTTTTTCTAGTCATGCTGGCAGACAATTGGATGGTGCCCACCCACATTGAGGGTGGGTCGTCCTCTCGCCATCCACTGACTCAAATGCCTATCTCCTCTGGCAATACCCTCACAGACACACCCAGAAACAATACCCATCATCCAGGCATCCTTCATTCCAATCAAGTTGACACCTAATATTAATCATCACAGAAAGTAATGTTCAAACTCTTGAAAGCTGAGATAGGTGATCATGCACCAGCTGGGAGAAAGAAGGCCTTGGCTCAGACTCTTTCTTTCCAAATTTCTGCTAATGTTTGAAACATGTGAGAAATCCCAAAGTTCACTCATCACCCCATTGTTCCAGTTTGGTTTTCAAAGCAGCCACTTTATCTGCTGACTTGAAAACAATTGTTGTTATCCCCTGAAGTGACAGATTGAGTTCGTTGAGCAGGTTGAATGTGTCACACAAGTAAGCAAGTTTTGCAACCCATTCTGTGTCACTGAAATATGCTGCCAGTGGTGCCTGTTTTTCTAAAAGAAATCTTTGGAGTGGCTCTCATAATTAAAACACTCTGGCCAGTGATCTACCTTGAGAAAGCCATCTCACTTCTGTGTATAAGAGAAGACATGTGTGCTCTGTATCCATCTCCTCTCAGAGCTGCGCAAACAGATGTGAATTATGGGTATGCACTTTATTGTGGTTGATAATTTTAATCATATCCTACAAAATATTGTTAAGTGCAGGTGACATTTTTCGGCTAGCCAGGATTTTTCTAAGATGACACAGTGCATAGACTAATATTCAGAGGCAACCTCTTTGACCCAAATAGTGAAACCTGAAAGCTGTCTGGTCATGGCAGCCGCTCTGTCCATGCATACAATGACACAAAATGACCAATTCCATTTTCCTAATGTGTAATCATTCAAAGACTTGAATAGTGCTGCATCTGTGGTGTTAGTTGGCAACAAAAACACACATAATATACCCTCATGCACATCCTCCTGAAAAATATATTGCACAAAAACAAGCACGGTTGCCTTGTTGTCAACATTGCTAGACTTGTCAACCTGGAATGTGTAGCACAGTGATTTATTAATCCTCTCTAACAATTATGCCTCAATATCCTCTGCTTTTTCATCGATTCATCTAGTTATAGTGCTAGCTGAATGAGGAACACAAGGCACATTTTGAACCGCAGCCTCTCCTAAAAGTTCACAACAAATGTCCTTAGCAGTGGGCAGGATCAACTCTTCACCAATAGTAAAGGGCTTCTTAGCTTTAGCAATGTGGTTAGCCACTAAGAATGATGCTTTCAATGGAGACACATTTGATGAAATGGTGGCCTTCAATAATTGCTTCTGTTCTTTGTGTTCACAATTTTTTTTCTTTTGAAAAATTCCACAGGCTTGTCTTCTAATGCAGGGTGCTTGGTCTCTATGTGGTGAAGCAGTTTTGAAGGTTTCATGGCTTCATTGAATAGCTGGTCGCCACATACTGTAGAAAGCAGGTTTGGAGAATGTGAATCCCCTGTTGCAATGAACCCATAATTTAAGGAGGACTCTTGGTATTTTCAAGTGCAGCTTTCTTTTTGTTGGCAGTCTTAGAGTCTTCTGCTGTCTCATCATTGGGTGTTTCCCCTTTTTGGAAGAAGCTCTCCAGTGATGTTTGCTTTTTACTCATTTTGGCTAGGGTTATCTTGTGGACTTACCAAAACTGTGACTGAGACAAGTGCACAGTGCAGAAAGAGGCATGAACAGAAATGGCAAATAAAATAATGGGTGGGCCATGCATGGACTAAAATAAGTGTCAGATTCTGACTTAAACTCTGCCACTAGATGCAGCTGTACAATTGAAGTACATCAACTCACTTGAACTGTAAAGGTTGCCACCAGATGCAGTTTAATTGTCACTTGCCACTCACTGATAGGGTTTTGATATGAGTCTGCAAACAATTGATGTACTATGGTGTCTGCACAGTCAAACCTCTCTACTAATGTTAGTCGGTGTTTGTGGCCACTCCCCAGCACTAGCATCACCACCTCAGCTCCATCTCAGATCATCAGGCATTAGATTCTCATAAGGAGTATGCATCCTAGACCCCTCACATGCACAGTTCACAACAGGGTTTGCGTTCCTACGAGAATCTATTGCTGCAACTGATATGATAGGAGGTGAAGCTCAGGTGGTAATGCGAGTGATAGGGAGTGGCTGTAAATACAGATGAAGCTTTGTTTACTCACCCGCCACTCACCTCCTGCTGTGCAACCCTGTTCCTAACAGGCCATTGACCAGTGCCAGTCTGTAGCTCAGAAGTTGAGGACCCTGTCATAGAGTGTGCTTACATACCTAGATGGTATAGTCTATTACACACCCAGGCTATATGGTATACACCTATCGCTCCTAGGATATAAACTCGTACAGCCTATTACTGTACTGAATACTTTAGAGAATTGTAATACAATGGTAAGTATTTGTGTATCTAAACATATCGAGACATAGAAGAGGTACAGTAAAAATATGGTATTATGTAATCTCGTGAGAGCAGCCTCATATATGGAGTCTGTTGCACATGACTATATATGATTTTTATAAGTTACTTTTGAAACTAATTTTTGTTGTCACAACACTCATGCTTTTATTTTTTCCTTTAATTGTTTAAACTTTTGTTGACTTACCAAACCAAAGGGGAGAAATTTTTTTTTTTTTTTTTTTTGAGAAGGAGTCTTGCTCTGTCGCCCAGGCTGGAGTGCAGTGGTGCAATCTCAGTTCAGTGTAAGCTCCGCCTCCCAGGTTCATGCCATTCTTCTGCGCCAGCCTCTCCGAGTAGCTGGGACTACAGGCGCCCGCCACCATGCCCGGCTAATTTTTTGTATTTTTGGTAGAGACGGGGTTTCACCGCATTAGCGAGGATGGTCTCGATCTCCTGACCTCGTGATCTGCCCGCCTCGGCCTCCCAAAGTGCTGGGATTACAGGCATGAGCCACTGCACCCAGCCGCAAAGGGGAGAAATTTTAAGTATGGTGGCTGTATACTTATTATTGGCTCTTTTATCCTGGGCTATTCTGGCTTTTCTTGTACAGTTGATTAACAGGCAATCAAACGGTTTGATTTCCCTGATTTCCTCTGTCTACCTCCCTGTGACTGCACAGATCTGTTCGTGTTGCCGGGCTGATTTTATAGTCAGGGTGCTCTGTTTGCATGTCTCTGGGACCAACAGTAGCCAACTCAAGGAAAAACCAGGAACAATAAGAGGCTGCTTTTATGGGATTTACTGCAAAGTAGTGGGAGAGTTTCTGGAGTCAAAGAAAATGATGAAGGACCAGACCTGGGCAAGAAGAGAACCAGAGCAGCTCCAGGAATATAGGAGACAGAAAAAGTCTCTTCCAAGTCCTAGCCTGGAGGCAAATGAGCTCCAGCTGTTCTAGGGCTGCATATATTCTGCTCACAGTTCACATTCCAATGACCTGTGACTAGGGCCCCGGGAGGGTGGGTCCCTTGATGAAGCTCCCTGCAGGTTTGCATCCAGTGGAGGAAATTTCCCAAAATAAAAACTGTACCTTTTTTTTTTTTTTTTTTTTGAGACGGAGTTTTGCTCTTGTTGCCCAGGCTGGAGTGCAGTGGTGCAATCTCGGCTCACTGCAACCTCCGCCTCCTAGGTTCAAGCGATTCTCCCGCCTTAGCCTCCCAAAAGTAGCTGGGATTACAGGCATGCACCACCATGCCTGGCTAATTTTGTATTTTTAGTAGAGACGGGGTTTCTCCATGTTGGTCAGACTGGTTTTGAACTCCCGACCTCAGGTGATCCGCCCACCTTGGCCTCCCAAAGTGCTGGGATTACAGGCTTGAGCCACTGCGCCCAGCCAAAACTGTACCTTTTAACATCAGAAGGGAAATGGAAGTTAGGCAGCCCAAACAGCAGATGTATACTCTACCATTAGTTCCTGCAGTCATCTAAATGGCCAGTAGCAGATTGGATCTTAAAGGCATTTAGGACATTCATTC
Source organism: Nomascus leucogenys (assembly GCF_006542625.1). NCBI lineage: Eukaryota > Metazoa > Chordata > Mammalia > Primates > Hylobatidae > Nomascus > Nomascus leucogenys. The sequence continues at coordinate 124,622,251 of NC_044382.1, forward strand.
AATACAAGTACATCTTTTAACTAGCAATATACCTTATTTAAAAAAATCATCTTCACACCTACATTTGGAAAAGAGTTATTATTTTTAAAAACAGCTTCATATTCATTAGCTGCTACTAAAAAACTTGTTGGGGTAGATAGAAACAGAATTAACATGCCCTCTTCTGAGGTGAAAACTGGAGGTGCTGGATATTCAAGGCACTTGTCCCAGGTCACACTGATGCCTTAAAATTATAATCAGGGCTCCAGCTGAGTTTCCTTATGTGTAGTTTCTGCACCTCCTGCCCCATCTAAAAAAGTCTCGGCATATATTAGGAAGCTGCATGACAGAAAGAAAAGTGCTTTGGAAAGGTGAGATTCAAGTTTGGCTTCCACATCTGTGAGCTGGATGGTCTGCTTACCTGAGGCCTCCTGGCTGGCTCTCTCCCATGGATGACAAAAGAATAACATGGCATAATAGATAAGACAAGGCTTTATAAAGTGTCATGCAATTGTGAAATGTTATGATTTTCCTCATTCACACTCTAAATTCTCCTTATATGTGTAGGCATTTAGTGACATTATCATTGACTACTACACCATCTGCTAGTTGAGCATGTGAGCAGTATCAATGCAAGGTGTATTCTCTATGCTTATCAATGTGGTTGAAATCAATGAACTCAGTGCTTCAAACCTGAATCACATTTTCTTCAATTTGTGTTGTTGCTACCTGCTAAGAATGCAGTAGTAAAGGTGTTCAATTTCCAAAGAATAATTAAGCAAGGACACTGTGTCCCATCTTTAATGAAATGCAGATTTCACATTAAAACCAGATCCTTCATTTTTAAAGGTTGAATAGAATAACACCTAAAAAAAGAATTCCAACTGGTTAAATTTAAGCTGCTGAAAAAAAAAAGTTTAATGTAAGATTATTCTTGGTACAGAAACATTTTCACTTGGCTGTGAATTGGATACATTTGAAAATCATTTTAAGCTCTTGCTTTTGGAATTGTGTGTGATCAGGGAGATCATCAAACAAATGTCAATAGGCATGTTAGACTCAGTAACACTGCTTCCCTCATTCTAATGAGCTATTTTATGAGAATAGGTTAAGGTGGTTTCTGCTTAGGAAAAGGGGGTTTTCTGATTGCAGATAGGTTTGCAGTGATTGGTCACAAAAGGCTGATGGTATTATTGTAGGTGTTGGCCTCCTTATTTGAGCTTGGCTCACTCCAGTGCCTGGAACAGACACTTGTCTTGCTTATTTAAAACTTATTTACCTATCCTTATGAATCTGAAGTACCATATGGCAGATGTAGCCTTTTCAAAAGACATGCCAACTGATGTCTCTGTTGCATATCTTATGCATATAATTATAATAATAGATTAGATTTAATGAACTTATACTATGTACCAGATACCAGGCTGATCACTATACATGTTTATTTTTACCTCATGCCATGAACATAGAAATCATTGAAGAAGATAAAGTGACTTACCTGGCCATTTTATGGCCATTTAGCACCTATAAACTTGGCCATTGCTGGCTTAGAGGAGGAAAAAAATATTTAAAAAAAACATTTTTTCTTCAAACGTAGAGATTTTTGTTTTCTTGCTGCTTTGCCAAAGAAAGAGCTCTAAACAAAGAAGGAGGATAGTTCTTTCCCATCCTATCCTGTTGCGTTATCATCTCCCAGATTGGATGAAGAGGGTAAAGACTCATGCCAGCCCCTCTAATGCCTCAAACCCTGTGTGCTGTAATAGACTCAAAACAGGAAAGAAAGGAGAACAGTTCTCATCCCTGTCCTATGCCACTCCTGCCAGACAGAGCTGTTGGCATATGCCCAACCGGGCAGGCGGCCCTTTTTGTGACTCTTTCCTTTGGCTACCCGTGAAACCTGGTCATGGAGTCAGCCTTGGAGGACCTTTCCGGGAGAGCCATGAAGCCACTAGGCTGCCTTGCCTGCTGTGGGCCTTGGGGCTTCAGTCACAGCTCTGTTGACAGGAGAGTAGCTGAATTATAATAATAGTCTTTCCTTCCACCTCAGGGGGGTGTCGTTAGCATGAGATGACATAATAGATGTAAAAGTTTTTTTGAACAGTATAAAAATATAAGTCAAGCCAGGCGTGGTGGTTCACGCCTGTAATCCCAGCACTTTGGGAGTCTTAGGCGGGTGGATCATGAGGTCAGGAGATCGAGACCATCCTCGCTAATGTGGTGAAACCGTGTCTCTACTAAAAATACAAAAAATTAGCCAGGCGTGGTGGCGGGCGCCTGTAGTCCCAGCTACTTGGGAGGCTGAGGCAGGAGAATGGCGTGAACCTGGGAGGTGGGGCTTGCAGTGAGCCGAGATTGCGCCGGTGCACTCCAGCCTGGGCGACAGAGCGAGACTCTGTCTCAAAAAAAAAAAAAAAAAAAAAAAAAAAAAAAATATATATATATATATATATATATATATATATATATATATATATAAAAGTCGAAATAATAAAAGAACAAAGAGCATTATGATTACAATGATGTCAGAGCACTCCACCCCAGGATCTTTGGAGCTGTCAATGACAGAACAAATTCTCTCTGCAGGCCCCAGGGTTTTCACTCAAGGTTTTAGCAGATTTATCTAAAACTAGCCACTCTCTTAGAGAAACAGAAGAATGGAAAAAGTTCAGTGAGCTGCTATTTGGGGCCAGATACTACACCAAAGTTTCTCTCACACACATATATACACATTTGCATATCCACAGATACATAAGACATACACATAGGAGAGGTGTAAATGTTGACAGAGGGGAAAAGTATAATCCAGATGTAGTGGCAACTTCTCAGCTCTTATAGATCTGGGTCAGATTATCTTAAGCCCCAACTCTGCAGCAGGCATAGCACCCCTAAGTCTTTCCAAAATTTCTGCAGTTTCCCCAGGTGTCTAGTGGTTATGCCAGCTTTTATGGTTTCTGTTCTTGGGTTTCCATTTCTTGCAGGCCGCAGACTCTGCTGCATAACATGGACAACACAGAGAAGCTCAGGCTTTGATTTCAACAATCAACATAATCCGTCCCAAATATACTAGTAGATTTTGCTGGAATGAATAGAGTTAAGTGGATGTGCAGGTGGGATTTAATTTATAAAGCAACAGTGAGGTTTACATGGCAACACTGATCAGTTCAGGAGGTATAATCCATGCTGAAATGTCTGTTGATCACCCCTTTCAAGGGGGTATTGAGAGCCTTTCTCCAAACGCCTGCTCTTCTCCCTGTTCCTCCTCACTTCTGTCTACCTCCCCACACCCCACATTCCTAATCCCACATCCCATATCCCTGTTTTAGAAGCCAATAACTGGTTTCCTTTCCCTGTCTCAAGCAGAACAACCCTCCCAATCCCTGAGTGGTGGGTGGGGCTACTTCTGTTCCACAGGTGCTCTTTCAAAAACTGAAGGAGGCTTCCCAAGTGAATCCAGACAATAAATTGTCTTTGCCTCCTTCCACAAGTGTGAAATAATTACATATTACCCAAATCCTGCAGCCCATCAGGGCTGAACACAGATTACAAAATCATATTCAATCCTGTTTAACAATAACTTTAAATGGATCACTCACTGAAATCTTGAGGTTAAACACAATCGTTCTGAAAATCTAGCTGAGCTCTAACATTCTATGTTGCTTTGTTATTCTATTGAGAGAAGGAGGGGAGGGGCGTTTATTCCTGTCAGTTAAAAAAAAAAAAAAAAGATGAACTGTGCAAAAATAATGTAAAGGGAACACCCACTATTCCTGTCCCTTCTCAAATGTCACGTCGCATTGATCCTGGTGAGCCAGGAAGTCACTTAATGCATTCTTTAAAAAGTCAGACTGTCCAGGGAAAGAAGGACACCTTCTTTCACTTCCAATCAGCCAACCCATCACTCCTTTCCTCCATTTGTAAGTCTGTGGAGTAACTTAAAAGGCATGAGTCATGTTCTGAAAATCAAACATGCGCATGCAGAGCATGCAAAATGAACCGCGGAGAAAGTCGGCATTAGAGACACAATGCGGCCTTTATGAAACATGACAACATCCCTGGGGACCGAGGTTTCTGAGTGTTGCTGAACTGAGGAGAGTAATAACAGGGTCCAGGGTTTGCCAGAGAGTGTGTCATAACATGGAGATTTTAGGAAAAGTGTGGAGTCCCTTTAATCAGCTCTGAGAGGAGCTTGCTAACAGTGCCTTTTTGTCAGTTGTTTATGTGGTGGGTGGGTCAACGTCAGAACTTTACCCTTTTATTGTTATGAAAATGTGTAGAGTGTTTATCTATTTTCTTTCCCTTTTTCAAGGAAACATTTGCAAAATGTTAATTACAGAGATTCTACCTTTACCTTTCCTGAAAGATGAATTCTGAAACATTACTTTCACTTGGTATCACCTCTCTTAAATGGGGGACTTTAGTTTCAGTGACTTTGCCTGTCACTCTGAGCAGGGTTTGTGCTCCAAAGGAATCTCTTGGGATCTACCATTTGTCTGGGGGACAGGGATATTATTTTGGGCTGTGAAGTCTGTCTGCTAAAAAAAACGCTGAGAGGATACCAACCACACACAAACGTAGGAATTTCTGCTTGTTAAGCCTTTCCTTCTGCATGGGAGTTGTTGCATTATTTCTTATAGCTGTTGTTCAATGAGAGAGTAGTACGTTTGAGTCTCTGATCTCATCTCCCAAAGTTTATTGTGAAACTTTCATATGAGCACTTGTGTTCCTGGATTACAAAATGACACCATTAAGGCAATTCTTATTGTCGTGGATAATTGCCATAGAAAGGGGAATAGGGGCCGGGCGCGGTGGCTCACGCTTGTAATCCCAGCACTTTGGGAGGCGGAGGTGGGCGGATCACGAAGTCAGGAGATCGAGACCATCCTGGCTAACATGGTGAAACCCCATCTGTACTAAAAATACAAAAAAATTAGCCGGGCCTGGTGGCGGGCGCCTGTAGTCCCAGCTACTCGGAGAGGCTGAGGCAGGAGAATGGCGTGAACCCGGGAGGCGGAGCTTGCAGTGAGCGGAGATTGCGCCACTGAACTCCAGCCTGGGCGACAGAGCGAGACTCTGACTCAAAAAAAAAAAAACAAAAAAACAGAAAGGGGAATAGGATAGACGACTAGAAAAAAGAATGAAAGTAAACACTTATGGGGAATATTGTGCTTTAGAAAAAGGCATTGCAACGTAATAGCATGATGATTTTAATCCCAGATTCATAGTGATTTAATGAAATAAGCAGCATCCACAGGCTCAACACATATGTTTATAGAGGTAGATGGAATAGCAGATATTTCTGTTGTAAAGTAGTGATTTTTTTGTGTCCAAAATGTATCTTCAAAAGGCATATAGTCCTTTGAGGTCTGAAAATACCTATAGTTTTCTTTTTATGCTCCTTGTGTTTAGCACTCATTGTTTTATCTTGGAAGACACCTTCTATTTCTATGTACAGCCATTGTAGTAGGATTTACATTTCAGCCGGCAGCAATCCCTAAGACTAACAGAAAAGCTGGAAGGAACAAGAAGACTTCTTATTTTAGCTGTCATAAATGATGATTGGGTTTATAAAGGACTTAAGATATAATGATAGGGAAAATTCATAACCTAATGCTTTCAAGTCAATTTCATGTTCCACTTTTAATTAGAATCAGCCTTCTCTCTTTTTCATTTGCTATGTAACATACCTTTCCTTAATTTCTGGGAGGAAAACCCCCTCGAAACGGGTGAAAAACTGTTGATTTAGAATCATGTCATAAAATAGAACTAAAGGAAAGGGGTGAACTGACTGCCTCAGACTGAAACAGAGCTCTTCAGGGTTGGTCCCACTGATTGTACTGTTGATGGCAGAGAGAGAGCAACGCAAACACAAAATTGTTAATGTGGCAACTAACACAATCCTAACCATAAATACTTGCCAAAGCTGGAATGCAGGATTTCAATGAACCCACCTAGTCTTTTATCCCACTGACATAATTTAAATCATGGGGCTGGTTTCCACACATGACTAGAAACCCCACCTCAGTGTGGTTTTCAATATAATGTTCACTTCATCATACATTGATTTCCAAATCTTTGGTCCCTAACTTTCCTTTACAAGGCCTTGGTTTTCTCCAGTTACAGGACTTCGTTTAAGTTATACATGTAATTCTCAACGTTTCTTTGAGTACAGACCTGAGAAATTGTTACTGAATAAAAATATTCAGCAATTGTAGTTTAACATTGTCCTGTCCTGAGCTCTTGAATTCCGCTTCTTTCAGTCTTCATTTACCCCTACACTAGGATACGGTGGCCACTTTTTCCCCATGAACTTCTTCATGTTTTTTGACTTAAAGAAAAACTCTCATTTTTTGGTATTTTTTCAAATTTGAAGCAGGAGATTAGAAGATTCTGATGTTATTCTAAATGAACGTTAAAAAAAAAAAAAAGCCCAACTCTCAGAAATGAAGGTAATATAGAACTGAATAAAAACCAAAACACAGTTTGAATAAATAAAATTAACCAGATTTTTTTTCTTGGATATCAGCCTTTTTATGGTGTTGGGTGCCTAGTCACTGAAAATCTTTGCTCACTTTTTTTTTTAAACATAGTAACATATATAGATATTCCAGTAGCTAATTGCAATTATTCACCCTAGACAAAGACAAAAAAATGAGTTTTTCTTTTTCTAATTTCTTAGCTTGTGTGCAAAGTTGCCATTCCAGATGGGGCGCATTATGTGATGTTGTATTTCAAAGGGAAACATTTCTTAAAGTTGCTGAAAAAATGTCTATTAAGGAAATAAGAGCTGCTGAAGCAAAGACACGTGTTATCTACTTCTTCAATTAGTGGCAAAATTCTGGTAGTATTCCTAAAGAGCTGCAGGGGTTCTAATTGAAATATTCTAATCCTTCCTCTTCCCAACCCACCCAATGCCATTGTCAATAGGGGGAAAGAATCATACAATTAAATTCTAGGTAAAACCATTTCTGATTTTGTAGCAATGAGAAAGGGTTGCACTATTTTTGGTTCTTGCATCATTTATTAGAAGTTTTTCTCAGTAGGACAGCAAGCAATTATCTGAAGCAGCTGGGTTACGTGAAGGACTGATCACATGTTATAACACACAGAGGAATTATGGATTATGGAAAGATGAACAATGTAATTATGCTCATGGAGTGTCACTTATTAATTTTAAGGTGAGATTTGTAATAATTTCATAATAGCTATAACAATCGGAGCAAATGCCTGGATTTGCAAGGGTCTCCCAGGTTTAAAATTGGTTCATAAATTTAATTTTGTTAAAATGTGGTTCCAGTTGCTGGAAAGTTTTTGTTTCAAGGAGAATGAAATCCTGCAAGCGATGAAGACAAAATCTAAAACTTAAAGTTCTTGTTTTAACAACTTTTATTCATTGCAACTCCATTTTCTTCCTGGGTTAGTGTAGAGATGGATTCATAAAGGATAGCTCACAACTATCTTGTATTTCCTATGAGTAATTGTGCAAAGGTGAAAAGACATAATCACAGCAATTAACTTCTTTTCTGGCTCCGCTATGGTAATTATTAAGAAACATCACCTGTGGGAATCCCAGCAATCACCCCAAAATCAGGGCTACCTCTGCTTTTCCGAAGTACCTTCCCTAATCTGTTTAGCATAGTTTCTCTCTGTTACACTTTTCATTGCCTCTTTCACTCTCTTTATTCCAGTTTTCTTATTAACATTATTGCTAATTAGGAATCTAAAGTAGGCCGCCTTTTCAAAACAGAATGAGGACCATTTCTTTTCCAGGTAAGTGGGTGGTATTTGCGGCAAGCAATTAAAATGCACTTTACCCAATTAAAAAAAAAAAAGACTAATGATAACAATAGTTAAAAAACAACAACACAAAATGAGAGTGAAAAACTTAAGTGACCTCGAAATTAAGCTATGTTAGTCAGCTGTGATATGACCAGAAAATAATGCATTATAGCGAACACAGTTTTCTAAGCAGTGGCTCTTTGGCCATCTGACATAAAGTAAAAAATAAAAGAAAATAAAATCATAATTCTCCCAAGTCTATTGTATTTTTAAATTTTTTACAGCTACTAGATAGCTATAGGATTTTAATTTTCACTTTTGAGTATTTTTTTTTCCAAATGGAAATAGCTTTATTTTTTTTAGCCTATCAATGTAATGGGTACACACTATTAATAATTCAAATAAAGTAAAAATTACCCCAAATCCCCAGTGAAAAACTGCTAAAATTTAGTGTCTATATTTACAGTACTTTTTATATGACATATGAGTGTAGAAAACAGGTACAAATATATGCAAATATATTTTAGTAAAAATTCATTTATTCAACAATATTTATGGAGCACCTACTATGAACATGCAATAGAAAACCATAGTGAGCAAAACAGACATGGTCCTTTTACTCGTGGTGCCTACCAGCCTACCAGAGGATAGAGATATGAATTAAAGAATCTTAAAACTGAATATATTATCACAAATGTGGCAAGTACTACGAAGGAGGGGCACACAGTATAAGACCTTATATTAGGGGAAAGAGACTTCATCGGGGATGTCAAGGAAGATTTTTCTGAGAAAATTATAATACTGAGTATGGATTCAAGGAAGAGTCAGAGGACAGATAGTACCTAGAAAAAGATGAGGGTGAGGGGAAAGAAGGGATCTAGAGCAGCTGAGCTTTCCAGGCAGACGAAGCTTCTTGATTAAAGGTTTTCTGAGAGGAGAGAGCTTGTGCATTTGAGAAAGAAAGGCTAACATCCAGAGAATATGTTTGTCACATTAGAGGACAAGCCCAGAGTGGTGGATAGAAAGCAACACCTCAAAGAGCCTTGTGATTCTGCTGGGAACATGGTTCTCAACCTTAAGAGTAAGGGAAAGCAATGACTGAGGGATGGAGGTAATATGTGTTTCATTAAGCTTCAGTGTGGAGGATTGATGGAGAGGGGCAAAATGGATGCAAGGGAATCCAGTTGAAGGCTATCATGGGAGAAGGGGAAGAGAGATGATGGCAGCATGAACTAGGGTCAGGTGGTGGAGTTGGAGATTCAAGAACATGGCAATGAATTTTATGTGAGGAATAAGAGAGGTGTATTTAAAACCTTTTGTTTTAGGCCGGGCGCGGTGGCTCACGCTTGTAATCCCAGCACTTTGGGTGGCCGAGGCGGGCGGATCACGAGGTCAGGAGATCGAGACCACGGTGAAACCCCGTCTCTACTAAAAATACAAAAAAAAAATTAGCCAGGCGTGGTGGCGGGCGCCTGTAGTCCCAGCTACTCGGAGAGGCTGAGGCAGGAGAATGGCGTGAACCTGGGAGGCGGAGCTTGCAGTGAGCCGAGATCGCGCCACTGCACTCCAGCCTGGGCGACAGAGTGAGACTCCATCTCAAAAAAAATAAATAAATAAATAAAACCTTTTGTTTTTTTGACTATAATGCTATTGTTTTTCTTATTGATTCATAGGATCTATTTGTCTATATATTGTGGCTGGCTATTATTCCTTTTTTTTGTTATATGTCCCACATATTTTGTTTTGGTTTATCTTTGTCTTTGAATTCTGTTTATGTTTTTTTCAATTGAGAGTTTGTTTTGCACAGTTTTATTTGTCAATTTATTCCTCTTTGAGATTTTTGTGTCTCCTAATGCTTTTATGATAATATTTATTCGGGTTTTAAAAATCTATTTGAAATCCGTTTTGGGGTTTAAACTCATATTTTCTAAATGGGTAAACAGTTGTATGTATACATTTATCATTCATTACTCACTAATTTGAAATAAACTTAAACACACACATACAGACACACTCACACATATGCATACATATAGCAGGTATTTGGTAAGTTATTCTAGTCCATTGTTCTGGCTGACTTTTCCTGTCTTAATTATGCACTGTTTTAATCAGGATAGCTTTATAGTATATATGCTTTACTCTTCTTGTGTGTTTTCTACAGAAGTCTGGAAACCCAGCTTGTCAGCTCCATAAAAGGAACTGTTGAGATTTTACCTGATATTGCACTAGATTTATAGATTAATTTGGAAGGAATCGACAGTTTTTACAAAACTGGGTCTTCCTAGCTAGCAATGTGATACCTCTCTTCATTCATCAAAGTCTTCTTTTATGTCCTTCGGTAAAGTTTTGCGATTTTATTCATATAGGTCTGAAGGCAAAAGTATTTTGTTTGCTTTAAATTATCTTGTAGTTTCCTACTTCTTGATTTCAGTCAAGTGTGCATAAATAAACCCATCTTTTTTTTTTGAGACGAGTCTCGCTCTGTCGTCCAGGCTGGAGTGCAGAGGCGCGATCTGGGCTCACTGCAAGCTCCGCCTCCCGGGTTCACGCCATTCTCCTGCCTCAGCCTCTCCGAGTAGCTGGGACTACAGGCGCCCGCCACCACGCCCGGCTAATTTTCTTTTTTGTATTTTTAGTAGAGATGGGGTTTCACCGTGGTCTCGATCTCCTGACCTCGTGATCCGCCCGCCTCGGCCTCCCAAAGTGCTGGGATTATAAGCGTGAGCCACCGCGCCCAGCCAATAAACCCATCTTTTCTGTTGAAAATATTTAGGCTGATAATTTTGAGGTTTTTATACAGCAGATAATTAAGATATCTCCCCTCTCCAAAAGGTTTGTCATTTGTTCCAGGCAGGAGCATGTGAGGAAGGTAATTTTTTTTTCTCTTGGAATTAATGCCTTTATGGAGAATTTCAAACCAACCTCTCTTTGCAAGTAAAGGCTTGCCTTCTCTAGCACAAAGTTTAATGTGGGCAGGAAATAAGTATCTATGGCTGTATATCTACATCTTTAGAGACACACTCTATGATGATTTGGACATATTCCTGTATAATTCCTCTGCTGATACATGTTCAAGGTCCCACTGAAAAATTACTCATCTTCACCCTTGTATGTTTATCTGCTTGCTGGTCTTTCTCTTGCCTACTACCTCTTAGGTTCGTTGAAGGGTCAAGACAGTCCTGCCATAAGCCCTTAAGCAGTGACCCTGAAGTTTATCTTGTATGTTTTTGAAAGACATTCTCTTCTTTGCCGCCTCCTGCCGAGATAAAGAAGGAAGTTATTATCAGATGTTATAGTTGATAATGCTGATAGAAGTATGCACAAAAAAATCAAAGACTTCAAACGTATTTATCTGTTTAATGGATTCAGCATTCCTTGTTCAAACAGCTTTGCTTAAAATTGTTCTTTCAGCCTCCAAGTTAAGCTTGTGTCTGGTAGCCACAACTTGATTTAAGTTAGAGGCACGGTGAATTCCCTGAGAGAGCTGGCAGGGACAAAACTGGGTTTTCTCAACCTTTTCATCTCCTCCCTATTTGTCCTCAGACTCTACAATTTTGCTTGCATGTGAAGCTCCGTCAATGATGCTCGTGTCTTCATTTTATAGCTGTAGCCTGGGCTCTGCAATGGTGATGGCTTGCAGTTTACTATGTATTTCATTTGGGATTAATACTTTCCTGTTATACTTACTGTTCAGCCCCACTCTCCTGCCTGGTACTGTAATACACTGCTTTCAGTATTCTAATGGGATTGCACGAGTCTGCCATCACTAGCTTGATTTTTAGCAGGAAACTAGGACAATAAGAGCCTTGAGAAAGTGAATGTGAGAAATGTATGCTTCTGTCTAGGGACATTAGTGCAAACTGAAAACAACACTATCTTCTGTTGCTTGCTTCTACCACCCCATTTTCACCAGTAAATAACTAGAGCCCTTCCCTGCACTATTGGCATGAACAAAGAAAAATGGCTTCATCTATCAGGGGCTACACTTTGAGATGTAAAATATCACTTTCTTTGTAAACATATAATTGTCACCTGCTGGCTGCTTTCTTTCCTTCCACTCAAAACTCAACTCTAAGCAAATTCTTCGTTCAAAGAGCAAACCTTGAACCAAGAATAAATAAACCTATTATTATTAACAAATGACATTTAAAAAGAAAAACTCAGGAAACCTAGTGGCAGATAAATATTAACAACTCCTTCATGCATTAATTGAACTTAAGTGGATAACCAGTAATGCTTTGTGGGAACCAGGTCCATGTAGAGCTGGTCTTTGGGGAAGGGACTTCTGGTTTTTTCCAGACCTGGTTAGTGATGCTCCAGGTAATAGTGACAAATTAATGGAACTATAAACAGGATTTGGGGGCTCCTAGGGAAGAAGAACATTTAAGAGAGAACCACAAATTTTCACTACTCTAAAGAAAGAAAATACAGAAAGCCAGACATGATTTCTACTTTACCAGTGAGATAAGGTCAGGTATCTGGTTTCTAGCTTTCTTTGCTGAGTCTCTCTTATGTTTCTCCACTGCAGTTAGCCAGATGGTCTTGCTGACACCCCTTTCTTTCCCCTGGGTCTTTGCTAATATAGTTCCCTGCCCTCAGATGCCTTCTCCTCCCATAATGTATTGACAAGGATAGACATTTAGTTGTTTCCAAAATTCTATTCTCTTCTTTCATAATAATACACTCTGGGGTTGGCACATGGTTGCTGACCAAGAAACTACATTTCCCAAACTCCTTTGAAGCTAAGATTTTGGATATAAATTAGATTCCACCAATAGAAGTTCTCTGAAGAGATTTGGAAGAAGAAAGACAGGGGCTTCTTTTGTATTCTGGCTGTCTTCACTGGCCAACAAGATTGTGGGTTTTATGTGTCAGCTGCCAGTCTTCCTGGTTGTCAAGGGGCAGTCCAGAAGCAGTGGTGGTGGTAGTCGCATGTTGATCTGGTCTCTAATTCCTGAAAAAAGCATCTCATGTCCATTCTATGACCTCCAGCTGCAGCAGGGACCTCAGACTAGACTGCTGTGGCTCTAGTTGTGGCTCTGAGTTGGCAGCTCGTCTACTAGGCTGGTTCTGGGTTGTTCTGAGAGTCATTCCATGACTCTCACCATTTCAGTGACTTTGTAAGCCTCTTAATCTTTGTATTAAATCCATTTTGTTTAAAACACTTCGAGTGAATTTTGTTTCCTGAACTGGCCCTATAGCAAATAACATTAGTTATATGCACCTTCATAGAATTTGAGGGCAGGAGCATATTCACTGTTCTGAATAAAGCTGGCATGTAATAGGCCCTCACAGGGAATGAACAGATTCCATATGACAGGCGTTGTTTAGGGCACTTCACCTACGTCCTTTCCTTGAATCACGCCAACCACCCTAGTAGGTAGGCATCACTGATGGCAGTGGTAGCTGGTCTGGAGAGGCCGCTGGCATGACACTGGCTGCAGTGGGGAGGCATGGCTGGGGCAGTGTGCTCCATGGGGCCAGCAGGAGCCTGAGACAGGAAAAAGCCCCTCTTTCTTCCAAGTTGGAGGGGTGGGAGCCCCACCCTTCCAGGTGCAGCTGGAGCCACTCAGCCGGGGCTGCAGACCTGGGCATTTCTGCACTCTTGGGGGCCTGAGAAGTGTCCCTGTCCTCACAGGCTCAGAAATGCCTTCTCTCGCTGCCTGGCCTGTCCCGCTGCCTGTCCTGTCCCTGGTCCTGTTGCCCGCTCCAATTTCAGAGCAAAGTTGTGATTGAGCTCGGGTGCTGTCACTATCCAGCCAGGTGTGTACACACTTGGGACAGCCCTGACATACCAGCCCCCTGTTGCCTCAGCACCCTCCAGACTTTGGACACCAACAAACACTGGAGGGAGGCTTGGGAGAGGGGCTAAGGGCAGCTTGGCACGGGTCCGTAGGCACCTCTTGGTGCAAATAGCCTGGTTACTGTGGACAACAGGTTAATGGCAGCAGAAGGCAGACAGGCTCCTGGGCAGAAAGCAGTGGGTTCCAAGTGAAACCCCTGCTTCAGGCCAGGCATGGCCTGAGGCCTGGGGGCTGGGCTGCCAGTTCCACAGACTAGAGTGAGAACTTACAGTGCTTTTTCCAGACCTGCCTATGGCCACCCACAAGCCAATCAATATTCACTTTGTCTCCTCTGAAGACCATAAAAACCCCAGACTCAGCCAGACTCAGGTAAACAATGGGACGGCCTGCCTGCAGAGAGGAGCTACCCACTGTGGTGACCTCTGAGCTGTTCCGTTGCTCAATAAAGCACCTCTTCACCTTGCTCACCCTCCACTTGTCTGCATACCTCATTCTTCTGGACATGGGACAGGAACTTGGAACCTGCTGAATGGCAGGGCTGAAAGAGCTGTAACGCAAACAGGGATAAAACATGCCCCTTGATTGCCATGTTGCGGGCAACAAGAAGGAGAAAAGGATAGAGGAGCTGCAGCCCTTCTGGGAGTCCAGACCCAGGAGCTCCCTGAGCCAGGACTGTGGCACACTCTTAGGGGACCTGCGGTTCCTTGTGCCTCCAAGCTTCTAGGCACCACTGTGCTCCCTGGTGCCAGCCATGGAAGTTGTTTGTGGTGTGCCTGTTCCAGCCACAGCCTCACAGGGAGCTGGTACCCACACTGGAGCCCACACTTGCTTGCTCACACACCCACTGCTGCTCTGTACCTGGCTTGCCTTTGGCAAGTGTGGGAACCAAGTTGGTAGCATGAGCTGAGTGCAGCCTGCCAGGCCAAGTGGGTAGAACAAGCCCCATGGGTCCAAGCAAAACTCAGGCAAAGGTGCCACCAGCCACAGAGGATTTTGGCCAGGACAGCGACACCCAAAGGATCCTGTGACATCGCCACTATTTTACTGAGGTCCAATCTCTGAAGTGAGGGTCGGGGTGTTCAATAACTTGCCTAAGGCCACAGAGCTAAGAAGTGAAGTCCCATTCTTCCTGTAAACCTTCTCTATCATTCCAGCTATGAGCAGAAAATGATTAAAAGTCAAAACTAAATGTTGCTGACTAGATTTTAACATAATTTATTTCATTTTCAAATGGGGAAAGTGAGGCTGAAAGAGGAAAATCTTATTTCTTTGACTCTTCATTGTAAACTCTCCGTTTTTCAATGCTGAATTAGACTACGACATCTGAATTCACTGTGGAATTTTATGCCTCTCACCCCACCACCCTCATTCTACTCTAAGGAGGAGTAGATGCTGTGAATCAGTCCCTTCTAAGGACTAACAGTGGCTGAAGATTACACTATACTCTTTTAAAAATAAGTGAATAAAAGTACCTGTGCATGTATTGTGAAAATTTCAAAGGATCCCGCAGGCAGGAGGGGAGATGAGAGTAGCCTGATTGCCTCTCTGGCTCTTTCCTGCATCCTTCTCTTCCACTCCTAGGGCTAAAAGTGCCAGGCTTGCACCCTCAGGAGAAGCCCAGGCCTCTTCTTGCAGGCTCTCCCATCCCTCTCACCTGCCAGCCCTGTCCTGCCTAAGGGATTGCAGCCTGTCTCTTTCCAATTGGTTCCTTTTTCTCCTGCACTATATTCTGGATTTGCTTTCCCTCAAATCGGAGTGGTGAGACATACAATTTGGCTTTAGGTGAAATAGAGGAAGCCTTCTATGCTGTTAGGATTCTAGGACATGTCAACCATCTAACTTAGGTAAAGGCCTTCTCCTTGGGCCCAGCCTAGCTTCTCAGAGTTTACATAGGGTTTGGGGTGGAGGGGCAGGAAGTTAAAAAGAAAATATTGTTGACTTTTTTTTTTTTTTTTTTTCTGTGTGTGTGTGTGTGTGTATACCCTTTAGGGACCTTTGAGGGAAAGGACTGGAGAGACCAAGGCAGAATTTAGGTACCACTGTAGTGTCATTTCATTATCACCCCTTATTAACTCCCTGTATAGCCATTCCCTGCAAAGCCCTCCCTCTCATCTATGACCCTCCCCTGGCCTGAGTGAAGCCTGTGCAATGTGGAGGCTCAGCCCAGTTGTTTCCACCTCTGTAAGCATCTTTGAATCTGCCAGGCAGAAATAATCCCTTTGTCTTTGGCAGCCCACAAGGTCTGTTGACACAATAGAAACAGTGCTATAGCACTCACCACAGTGTACTGTAATGAGTTGTTTACTTATTTGTGTTTTTCACTACATATTGACCTCCTTAAGGAGTTTGACTTGATCTTATTTATCTCTAAGCCTCCACAGCTAAATAAATATTTGCTAAGTCAAATTGAATTCCCACCCCCAATTCATTGCAATATATCAGGTAGAGGGATGCCATAGAGTTCTTTGATTTTAAGGAAACCTTGATTGTAAAATGTACCTTAGATTTACTGTTTGGGAGGTCGATATATTATTCAATGTACTTGTGCACATGTGTACTAATGACGCACAAGAATTCCAGCTGAGAATTGAACTCTGGTTTGAACACTGGCTCTACCACTGACAAGCTCTGAGGCCCTGGGCAAGTGCCTTAATTTCTGTGTGCCTCAGTTTCCTCAACTGTAAAATGGAGCAGATGGATCTACCTCATATGGCTGGTTGTGAGGATTAAATGAGTTAACATATGTTGAGTATTTTGAGTGTATCCTAGCACACAGTAAATGCTATTTAACTGTTTGTACTGATATAATGAGAAACAGTAAAATGTAAATATATATACCTTAAACTCACATAAAATTTAATATTCTAAAAGCAGACTTTAACAAGTCTTAGTTCAGAACAAGTTCCACACCAGTAGGTGCCTTCATTATTGACTCTTCTTTATCTGGGCACTTGAAGGGTTACTCTTTGTTCCATCCACCAGGACCTTGCATTCTTTTCTTGTATTATCATCCTTTTTCCTTTTCATCAGTCTTGTTTTCACCTGAAGGGCTGGCCCAGTATCTTATATACTTTAACATCAGCTGGCAGGGAGTCTAACAAACAGTAAGTACATAATAAAACAGTAAATGAACAAATGAATCACCAGCGGAACCCACACATAACACCTGGAATCAATGAATAGATAGTATATATTCGGATAACTGGAGTTACAGTCAACAAATTAACAAACCCTCACCTTCTTGTTCCACCTCTGACAGGCACATACTCATATTTTGGGGACAGACTTAAAAAGGTACCAGATTATACATGCATTTTGTGCCCATTTTCCCCATTGCTGGCCTTATCTCTTCTCTTATCTGAGCTGGAATATGGAAAATTTTCTCCACGCTCATCTTCATTATTGATCCAATCACACTTTTTTTCTCTGTCTGTCATCATAAATTGCATTTCCTTACATGAGCCTTTGCCCTCCACATGACAACTGCACATGACAAACTTTTACTTATTCAGAAGTTTCAATTGACTGTTTGTATTTTGATACTGTATTCTTACTCATGTGTCCTGCTCTGTTAAGGTATGAAGTTTCCTACATTATTATTATGGTGGCATTATTATCATGGCAGGAGTCCTTCATGTGCTACAACTGGAAACTATTTAATAAATGTTTTTGGATAAAATATTGACATTGGCTTGCATGACTTGTTATCTGAGAGATAAAGAATATGGAAAAGATAGCCAGTACAATCATTCAGTCTTTTATTTATTAAAAACCGATAAAACCTGTGTGACAGGTATGATGCCAGGTGCTGACAGTCTAACTAGGGAGATAAGATGAAAAGGTATTAAAATATATCATTACTTGCAATATTGTTGAACCCAACATTGTAGGCCTTCAGCAAAGGGTCCATCCATTGAGAAAGGCCAGAGTGTTCACAGTCAATTTTCATGAAGAGAATGGAACTTGAGGGACCTTGAAGAACTAAAAGATTGAAGCTAGAGATGGGGAGGAAGTCAAATATTCAAGCAGAGGAGTATGGCAGAGAGGCAGGAATGAGCATGCCGTATGAGGAAGTGAGACCAGTTTGACTGGAATGGAGACTAGGAATCTTCAAATGCTAGGCCCAGGCATTTGATGTAGACTAAAACAGGTTTCTCAGAGGAGAATGATGTAGTGGAATCAGTTAGGAGAAGATAATCTAACAAAATTTTGCAAATAGGATTGAAGAATAGAGAGCATTGCCTTGGGAAGGCCAGCTGGGAATCACATTGTGAATGAGTTGAGATGGCAGGATGGGAATGGAGAGAAGACAAGGACATGAAGATGTTTGGAAAGACATGCAAAGCCTGACAGATCATCCTTCTTGTGATTTGCTTGGAGTTCAGCATATGTTCTTGCCTGTGGGACTCCTGTGGTGGTTTTACTTCACATTTCCCTATTTACCCCCGCCCCCATCTCACCCCATCCATCCTTTTGAATTATTCTTATAGAGTACAGCCACACCACAGCATGACAGGCGGGGACCAAACATTCAGTCATGTAAAACACACATTACTGTCATTGGGTTGAGTGGCAATGCTGGTGCTGGGTGTTAATAAAATGATAGGAAAGACTCTGCAAAGCTGGCCAGTGGCCTAGGACTTAGGTGAATTTGTCCTTGTTATAGCTATGCTTTGGCATAATGAATGCCAGCTGTCTGACACCCTTATTCTCTTAGCCAAATCCCTCCCCATTTTGAGCAAGAAAATCGGAGCTGGAGGATGGGAGCTAACCAACCATCAATCCTCCCACCCCCAAATTCCCAAATGCACATTTACTATCTATCTTTGTGACATGAATTCTCCAGAAGACGAGTGAAGCTGCTGTGGTAAGGAACCTCAGCCTTCTCAGCCACACTTAGAAACTTGACAAACATCATCACTGACATTTCTTCCCTGTTCTCCTGCCCTAATGGTTAGCCCTCATAGAAGCTCATAGTATTCCATGTGGTTGTTTCATGGTAATCAATTTTCTCTCCCCAACTCAGTTCAGCTTCCTTTGAGGGCCTTCCATGTCTTATACTTTTTTTCCTGCCTGGCAGTGGTGCTCACTAAGCAGTGGTTGGAAGAACGAATGAATAAATGATCACTAGTAGCAGTGAAGAGCTCATAACAACACAGTCTTTTTGATTGATTGCAATTTTTGAAAAACTAAAAGTAAGCATATTCACAAGTATGCAGATAAGGTTATTTGTAACACAGGATGAATATCCCTTATCCAAAATGTTTGGGACCAGAAGTATTTCAGATTTCTGATTTTTTTAGATGTTGGAATATTTGCATATACATAATGAGATATCTTGTGGAGGGGAACCAAGTCTAAAGATGATATTTATGTTTCATATACACCCTATACACACAACCTGAAGGTAATTTTATAAAATATTTAAAATAATTTTGTGCATGACACAAAATTTGTATTAAGCACTTGTGTGTGGAATTTTCCAATTGTGGTGTCATGTCAGCACTCAAAAAGTTTTGGATGCTCAGCCTGTATGAGGTTAAGTGTAGCATAAGCATCAAATATAGTTATATGGACCTCAAGTTACAATAAATGGAAGAATAGCCAAGTCTCAGTCAAGAACTGTATGCTTTAAGGATCATCTACTGAGAACTTCTCACTTTTAAAATAAGGTCTAAAGGAAAGAGGTGACTTGTCCAAGATCCCATTTCTGGTGGAAGAGCCTGAAATAAAACTGAGAAAAGGCTATTTTTAAGTCTGCCCTCAGACTACTGCATCTGGAGACTTATCCTTCAGGGACCCCTCCAGGAGATCCGTGGGTGCTGCCAGAGCCGTCCATGCCAAAACCTCTTGCTCCAAACTCTTTCGGCCAACAACTCTTCCAAAGTCTTGCCAGTTGATGAGTCAGAGAAAAAGGAGTGGCAGCAACAGAAGAAGAACTAAGAGGAAGGAGCTGGCCAGCAAATATGGGACGAGGGTTGTGGGGAGACACTGGTGACCGTGGTGTGATGGGTCTGAGACTCAGGGCAGTGGAGACTCAGGCATCTGCTCTCAGAGTTTGGAGAGCTCCTTTCTGCTGCAGGAGCAGAAAAGAGATGCAAGTTTCCAGTGAACCAGATATTTCCAAAGAATATCTGCAAACCTACTCTGAGATTTTCGTTTAAAATACATTTGAACTGAGACATGATATAAACAGGGCATTTTGTGCCCTGAGTGTGGAGAGTCAGAGAAAATTATCCTCAGAGAGAGAAGAAAGAAGCAACCTCACAGAGCAGAGTAACAGTGAGAAATGAATCATCCGAGCTGGGCCATAGAATATTAGCTCCTGACAGCTTTTCTGTCCCAGGCCTCAGTCCCTGTGTTCCTCCTTTTTTATTTAAACAAATTTAAATGAGTTTTTGTTCCTTGCAACCAAATAGTTCCTGACTAATATCTGGAGTCATAAATTGCAATTCTTCACCTTCTGTCTCCTACCAACTTGAACACCTAATCCAAGAAAATAAAGAAAAACAGAATAGCCAACAATTATGTAATAATAATTGAACACTTTCGTGCAATCCTGGTTTTGTTACTCATTTGTAAACTAGTCTGTGTGTCTAATCACCATTTGCAATATTATTTCTATACCAAAATGCATTTTGAGCTCCCAACATCCAAGTTAGTAATTTAAAAAACTAGCTTAAAAGTTAATTTCTGCGCACGCATGCATGTGTGTGTGTGTGTTTGAAATAACTTTGTCCATTTATAGATTAATGTTACAGTGCAAAAAACAAAATGGATTTTGGACTCTGTTGGCTGAATCACTAGTGACTGTGGGACTCTGGACAAGTCAATTCAATTATTTGAACATCAGTTTCTTTCATTATTTCTAAAATGGGTTGGGGGCCATAATACTCTCACCTTTGGATTGTTTTGATGATTAATTGACTTAGTTGCCATTAATTGCTGGTGTTTGACACATAGCAGGCCTTCCATAGATGGTAATTCTTTCCTTTTTCTTTCTTGTCTTCTTTTTTTTTTTTTTTTCACCATGGTCAGATGAGTCCTACCCACTGATATACTCCCTCTTGTATAAGAACCTCAAACACACTAATAATTTGGTTTATTTTTGCTAAGCTGGAAACAGGTGAAAGTTGACTTTTGCATTACTGACAAGCCTCTTTCAAAGTATGTTGTCTCCTATTATTTCACCAAAGCCCTGGATTATTTCCTGATCTTGGGAAAAGAAGAGAGGGGTTTTGTTCTGTGTGTGTGTTTTTTTTAAGGCTATTGACTGAATGCAAATCCAAATTCAAAGAGTTACCAGTATAATTTATTTATTTTATCGAATGATAACTCTAGCATGTAGAAGTAAGATCTTCAGGAAAGCAGCAGTGATGGCATCCTCTTAGATCCTCTTTATAGTCAGCTAGAGGGATCCTGATGTGATTTAGGTGTGATTTAGTTTGTCAGTGGATTAAACTTTGAACTCCATTGTAAACCAGTCTCCCTGCAGGAATTTTGCTTATATGAGCAAGACTTCATTTCAGAGCCCCCCTTTTTTTTTTAAAGAGTTACATAGCCTACAGCTTTCCTGGGTCACACCTATTGGTGTCTTCATATTTTAATTTGAATAAGGACATGAGTAAATTACAGAATCCCAGTGGACTATGGTTTTGTTCTTTGGAGTGGAGATGAATTTCTCAAAGTTCTTCTCATCATTTATGCTGTCAATTATATCACTGAAGAAGTTGAGAATTACTATGCACAGTATAAGAGTATGAATTTAAGAAGAGATTGGAATATGTTTTAAGAGCTGATGCAAAATAATCGGTATGTAGAATATACAGGGAGAAACTTGGTGACTCAGTGGGACAAGAGAGTCCACATGACTGATTCTTCAAGTCTAAAGCTCATACCCTCTCTCTTCTGTACATATCATACCCAAATGTACATACTGTACATGTGTGTTGGTTTGATAAACGTGTTTTTTAATAATGTTGCCTTTTAATTCACTGACAATAGATTTTTTCATGTGACTGTGCCGCTAGGTGTTCATTTTAGGAAGTCAGACCTCATCGTTTTACAAAAGAAATAATATTATCAACAGAAATAAGACTGAAAAACAATGACTAGACTAAGGAGAACTAAAACTTACTAAGCTGTCACTTTATGTGGGGCACTGTGCCAAGTTTGTTAAATACCCATTACCTCTTTTAATTCCTGGAGCCACTTTGTAAGTTCTATTGTTATTTCCTTTATATCATTGCTGAAACTAGATTAAGTTACTCGCCCAGGGATATACACAGTGCAGTGAGATTCAGACAGAAGGCATTTGTCCTGCTGGGTAATATGTACTTTGTGTCCAATCCCATAGAAGAGTATTATTTTAACAAAGTCAGATTGAACTTATTAGTGATGTGGGAACTATTTAACAGATAGGAATTTCAGAGCAATTGGAAATATGTCAGTTAGTGACAGATGTTGTTGATCACAAAAGTTCTTCTAGATTGCTTGCTTCATTGGTCAAACTCAATTTTAGAAAGGTGCCGATTCACCGCCACAGTAGTTTTGTATTATGGCCAGATGTTTATTCAATACTTGAGAATGTTTTCTCTCAATTCAGTCTAATGGGAAATTAACCAGTGGCTTTTGGGGAAAGCAAAAAAATGAAAGGGCTGGGATAGGATACAGATAATAATCTTGTTCATAAAGGAGCTGCCAATCCCCCACCCTCTGCTGAGGGCATCCCAGGGATTGCCATTTGCTTTGTCTTGCTTGACACAAAACTCTGTTGTTTGTCCAACTGTTGCCAAGTGATACTTTGACATTTGCATAGCCAGGAAGTACTAGAAAATAGAGCTCCAACATTTCCCTGTATTATTTTTATAGTAATTAGGAGTAAAAATTATTTTTAGATTTCTGGCAGTAACTATTTTTTGCAGTTCCTTTTTTAACTTTGTAAATAAAATTCTATTTCCTGGTTGCCTGGAATGAGAGGTTTATGACAAATACTAGCTCCTGGAAGACTGAGCGACTTTCTGTATATTTTTGTGAGACAAATTCCAGGATTCTTGGGTAGGAATTAATTCTTCATGGAAGAACATTTTCAGTGGGAACATAATATGGGAAGAATTACTCATACTCATTATTACCCATCATTACATATAAAAGTATAGTTCTTTTCTTGTTTTAATTGTTTAAAATGTGCAAAGATTGGTAATTTATATGGAATCAGAAAAACCCCTGTGTTGTTCCTACAGGTGAGTAGAGTGAAAGAATCTACATGTTGCTTGGATCTAAACATTGTTGGGCTACACAATAGCTCTTGTTCTACTTTAGTATACTGAGTATACTTCATCTTTAAATCAAGCAACATTTCATTAGGAGGATATTACAATGTGCCTATGTATGTATTACTTATCTTGCATTCTTAAGCATTAGGCACATTTTATTTCACTGTCTATTGGTCTCTTTTATAAAATTGCATTAGATTTTTGCCTGGGAAAAAGGGATTGCTTAAAATTCAACCATCTTGTGTGCCTGGTATACACTTATATTGTAATAAGCACTGTGAGGGGGATTCAGAAATGAAAGACATAGTCTCTTCTCTCCCAAAAAATGGTAGTAGAAAAGTTACAAATGAGTGTCTTGCATGGAAAAATAAAGGGGGAAAAAAGAACATCCTAAAATATGCATAGTCACTTGGAAATCTACTCTGCTTGTCTCCAAATTTGTAGGTTTAAAAGATTGACTTCTTGTCTGTAGAATCAGCACCCCAAAATATCAGTGAATTAGCAACTATTGACCTCTATCTTGGGAACTTTCTTTTTTTTTTTTTTTTTTTTTGAGATGGAGTCTTGCTATCGCCCAGGCTGGAGTGCAGTGGCGCGATCTTGGCTCACTGCAGACTCTGCCCCCTGGGGTTCACGCCATTCTCCTGCCTCAGCTTCCGGAGTAGCTGGGACTACAGGCGTCCGCCACCTCGCCCGGCTAATTTTTTGTATTTTTAGTAGAGACAGGGTTTCACCGTGTTAGCCAGGGTGGTCTCGATCTCCTGACCTCGTGATCCGCCCGCCTCGGCCTCCCAAAGTGCTGGGATTACAGGTTTGAGCCACCGCGCCCGGCCTACCTTGGGAACTTTCAGAATTGAATGTTTCATATTCTATTCCCTCGGCAGGTTAAAAAGTGCTTTTCTTACTTGATATATTGCATAAGTTAACAGTTTCTGAAAAACGCACGAATCAACTTATCAGAAATACTCTAAATGCACAGCAAATGCAAAGTCATATTCAAATAATTCTACTGCAAGAAATTTAGTACAATGTGATTTAAACATGCCCCTAAAATGTGAGGCTTGAGCTTGGACTTTTCTCTGGGATTAGGAAGACATGATGAGCTTGAAGCTGAAAAAGAAAAAAACCACTGATAGTTCTGTTTGCACTCTACCCCATTCTCATGGCTTCTAAGTGCACTTGTTTGTGTTTTGGTTGAACAAGGGAGGTGATTATTTCTTCAGCATGTGACTCTTTCGGTTTCGAGCATACACACAGGCTTTTCTCATCTCTGTGAGGTCACAGAGATATGCCTTTTACATGATAGATTACTGAGGTTGGGGCTTGGTGATATGGGGGTGTACCAGTCAAACCTCCTTTGTCTGCTCTGTTGGTTTCAGTTCCTTGTCGGCTGTTGGCTGGAGGCTTCAGTTTCCCTACCACGCAGACCTCTCCATAGGGTAGCTCACAACATGGCGGCTTACTTCCCCCTAGGGAGAGAGCAGTGAGGGATGGGGAAAGAGAGAGAGAGATAGTTTGTGCAAGCAAGCAAGAGAGTGCAAAGGCCAGTGGCAGTCTTTTGTAACCTAAACTCAAAAGTGACATCACTTCTGCCATATTCTTTTGTCACATAGACCAAACCTACTGTGATGTGGGAGGATACTATCCAGAGGTGTGGATGCCAGGAAGGATCAGTGGTACCATCAAGACTGGCTACCATAAAATGCTTTTGTTGGTTTGGGAAACTTTCTGGGAAAGCTTTCCTGTTTATGTTGTGTTGGTAAAGTCTTGTTAAGCTTTCAGTCTGATGGCTTTGAATACAGGATTAAATTTGACTAAACTAATAGTTGACAAAGCATCTCAGAGAATTGGAGTTTATAACTGGTTGCTGACACATACATAACATCAGTGGTGTGAAGTATGGATATAATGCATGTACACTTAAAAATAACTTTGTACAGTGAGCCGAGATTGCGCCACTGCAGTCCAGCCTGGGCAAAAGCGAGACTCCATCTCAAAAAAAAAAAAAAAAGCTTTGTATACCCAGATACTTTCTGTCAGTTTTAGTGTATGAGCTTTAGACTTACGTAGTCTTTACTCTTTCAAAGTTGTTAGATTTTTTTTTCTCTTGAATTGTCTTCAGTTGGCTGTAATTTTATGCATGTATTAATATGTAAACAGCCTACCTATACTGAAAGTACCTTACTTTAACTCATTTGATGGACTTTAACTGTTTGGGACTCCAGTGTTCAATAGTGCTTTGTACGGCAGAAGGAAGTATGTGTGGTAATAGGTCCTGACATCATACCACATTCCATTAGCTAATTATTCTTTTATTAATTAACATCCTTTGGCATATGGTATATTGATGGGCTGTGAAAGAAGCAGAGAGGTTGAGAAATAATATTTAACTAACTTGCACACTAAGAAAAACCTTGTTTTTGTGCAAAAGAATGCTCCATGCCTTAATGGAAGAAGATGGAATGTGTTTCAGCAATTAAATAAATCATGTTGAGCTTGATTTTTGTTTCCTTGTTTTATCCTTCAAGGTACTAGGAGATTGGCATCTTGGAGGAACACAAATAGAGATTTCAGGTGATAGGGAGGGGCTTCTGGATTTGATACCTCATATATAAGGTGAAGTGATAATATGAGGGTTTTGGTTTTTTTTTGAGACAGGGTCTCACTATATCACCCAGTGATATAGTGGAGTGTAGTGGCGTGATCTCAGCTCACTGCAGCCTCGACTTCCAGGCTCAGGCAATTCTCCCACCTCAACCTCCTGAGTAGCTGGGACCACAGGCACGTGCCACTACACCCAGCTATTTTTTTCTGTACTTTTTAGTAGAGATAGGGTTTCACCATGTTGCCTAAGCTGGTCTTGAACTCCTGAGCTCAAGCGGTCTGCCAGGCTTGGTCTCCCAAAGTGCTGGAACTACAGGCGTGAGCCACAGTGCCTGGCCTGATAATATGAATTTAACCAAGTGTGTATGAGAGATTATCACAGTTTCTTTAAGGGGGTACTCTGTCCAGCCCTTGGAGTCATTGGCAAGGATGACTCCAGGTTTTTGGACCTCTTTAGGAAAAATAATACACAATTATGTATATAAATAAGATATGAAAATAAATATTTATTTCTAATGAGAAAAAAAGCAACAAATAATTTATTTAAAATCTGTCAATTACCACACACATCATGAATCCAGAAAAAAAGTCACGATAGCTTTTACCTCCACACATTTATGAAAGCTTTTCTCTTTTATCACCCACAAACTTTTGGTACTGGGCACTGTGGGACAAGTTTCTATCACAACATGACTTCAGGCCTTGTATCTTCATGTCTCAACACTGGGTGAATTGGCACTGTGGGTGCTAGGACTATTCCTGAAGTTGTTAATTGGGGATGACTAGTGATAACTGCACACAGAAGTCACTGCAAACCACATAAACATATCACACTCAACCCCAGCCAGGGGATCCCCAACTCAAAATCCCCTATCAGATATTGAAAGTGCACATGTCCACTCTGGCTCCTCCCAGCATGAGGGGAAGTGTGATGGAGGCCAAGTCAGAGTGAAAGGGGACAATAGTCTCTGTCCATGCTAATAGAAAGATCTTGCTTTTAGAAGTTTTACAATAAAGTGACAACAAAAACACATAGGTAGAGCCCTTTTCAGGGTCTGTGTGAAGTGAAGAGCCATGAAATTTAAATGCCATTAGCTTTACTGGAAATCCATTTCTCATCCTTGGACTCGAAATAACTATTCTGAGACATGCTGACTGGCCCAGACAAGCTGATCACATTTTGCCTTTAACTTAAGTGTTAACCCTTACGACCAGAATTGGTGACCCTAGAGCTGTGAAATGTTCAGCTGTCTTTGTATCCCTGCTCAGCTGACCTGGATTCAGTATACTTTTCTTTGTTAAATTCATCATTTAGGTCCTGTGTTTTGGAAAATTAAATTTCGGTATTGATAGAATATGGCCTGGGTTGCCTATGATATCACTTTCTTTCTGCCTCTTCCCCAGTGGGCAATGAACCTTGAAAGACAGTGAGGAATGCTAATTCAGGCCTTGTTTATTGTCATTGTACATCCATAGAGTACTAAATTGCAGATCTCAATGTATGGCTAAGCTTTTATGCTATGTGTTAGATTAGTGAGGATGATAATTAGTTGAAATTAGGAAAACAGAACATAAGACAGGAAAGTGATACCCTGGAAAATCAGAGTCCTCAGAGTTCTACTTGTTCTGTTGTTACTGGCCAATTCTTGCACAGTTCTACCCAGGGTGGGTGCAATACAAAAGTCCTTATGCTTAAGAGTACTTTTGTTTTTCCTCTGGAGGCAGAATTGAAACAACTGAATTCTTCTCAACGTAGACAAGAACTACGCATGGGCAGAAAGTGACATCATTAGCTTTCTATAGATCTTGGGTAACATAAGCTTTAACCTTATGAATTTTAAAAGGAGGTTTGACTCATCTCTGCCTCCCACCATAAACATTTTCTACTAAGTCCACATGTATTAAACATGCATCTTGCAATGTAATGGGTATCCAAGGTTAGATTTTAGTTTAATCCATCAAACACGTCCATAAGCATAAGGAATTCTGTGTTGCACTCACCCTGGGGAAAACTGTGCAAGAATCAGCCAGTCTCAACAGGACAAGTAAAACTGTGAGGACTCTAGTTTTTCAGGCTATCACATTCCTGTCTTACTTTCCACTTTTCTAATTTTAACTAATTTCATTCTCTAACACATAGCATGAAAGCTTAGCCATTCATTTAGACATGCAGTTCAGATTCCCTCCTGGTTTTTATTTCAGTCTCCTCCTCCTTCCTTTTATTAATCAATTCCTAGGTGAACAAAAATCTAGTCATTCTAGTCCAAATTTGAATTTTCACTCTATGTTGGCAAGATTTTCTTATCTATCCTGGTGAGAGATTTGGGCAAAAGTCAGACCTCCTGCTGCCTGAAACACCTGACTGAACTTGGAAGGTAAAATAGGTAACATGTGACCAATTTAATCAGTAGGCAGAGTGATGTTTTTGTTTTCCTTTCCTCTTCTCTTCTTTCAAGCTCTTATGTGCTATATAACCCCAAATAAAATCATGCACAACTTATGTATATGTTTAATTCAAAAGCATTCTGTGTAAAGATAAAACTGAAATTTCATCTTAAATAGATCTATTCATTCAGTGCTTTGGCGGCCAGCCAGGAATGAACTCCAAATGTGAGACTCTGCAACAGCAACCAAAAGCACATGCTCCATGTGACTTAAACCTATATTTTCAAATGGCCGATAGAACAAGTTTCAAATGCTTTCAAGCTGCGACTAGGCTCATATGGAGAGATAAACAGAGGCCCCAAACTGTGGGCTGAATATATAAGTCATCAAAGCAATTTTAAAATCAATTCAGCATTTGACAAGGAGCCAATATGGTTCCCTTGTGATTAGAGTGACATGCTCAGGCTACTACTGTGGGTAAGATTCTGACAGCAGTGTTTTGTACATGTTGGCACCTATGAAAGATCCCCCTCCTGCCTCCCCCCTCCAAGGAAAACGATAATGAAGCATTACAATGGTGTATCTGTGAGATCACTAACACATGGGCGCCATTTGACTCTGAGGGCATTGATGAAATTCTAGTGACTGGGCAAAAGAGCCCAAGACCCGAGTTTATGGTATGGCCTCAACCGCATTTATAAAAACAAAAAGAACAATCATCTCTGAATCTAGAGATAATTGAAAACATGCTTCTTCTAAGGATAGGGAGTGTTTTTTTTGTGTTGATGGAGAGAGAATCAGGACAGAGAGAGAATGGCAGTGATTGAAACACTATAACGGGTCCTCATGTTTGCTCATTTTCACAAGAGAAAATAAAAAAGAGCTTGCTAATCAGAGGCCCATTTGCCACTGATAGTTTTCTTCTTTATATAAGTTCCAGTTTTAAGTCTCTTTTTCTTATCCTAAGAAGTTCTCTTGGCTCCTCAATGTGTAGAGAAGACCTGATGGAAAGTGGGGTTCACTGTACTTTCATTTTATAGTATAACTTCAATCATTATTTATTTTTTCTCATTGTTTATTTTACTTTTTTCTTCACTTTGGAAATGATTACCTCGATTTCTTTTTTTTTTTTCTTTTTTTTTTTTTTTGAGACAGAGTTTCACTCTTGTTGCCCAAGCTGGAGTGAAATGGAGCAATCCCAGCTCACTACAACCTCCGCCTCCCAGGTTCAAGCAATTCTCCTGCCTCAGCCTCCTGAGTAGCTGGGATTACAGGCATGTGCCACCTCGCCTGGCTAATTTTGTATTTTTAGTAGAGATGGGGTTCCTCCATGTTGGTCAGGCTGGTCTTGAACTTCCAGCGACAGGTGATCCACCCACCTCAGCCTCCCAAAGTGCTGGAATTACAGGCATGAGCCACTGTGCCTGGCCTACCTTGATTTCTTGTTGGTAAATCAGAAGAGATAAACGTCCCACAGCTGCGATTTTGATGCTAAGCTGCTATCTCATTGTAACAGGCTCAAGGCCAAATTTTCTCCTTGGCCTTCATGTCCCCATTCTTTCAACCTCAGACTCATCACCTGCTTGTGCACTTTTGCCACCATCTGGCACTGCCAGTGTGCCAGCCTCCTTCTCTTTTTCTCCATAAAGTACTCCAGTCACAGAAGGCTTAGTTGCTTCTGAACTGCCCCAGCCCACGTCCCTGGTCCTCAGGCTCCAGGGAGAGCAGGTAACAGGGGTAAGGGATCCGTACATATCAGGCACACAATAGGGACATTGTTCATTGTTCAGCTCAGCTTCTCCTGTTGATTCAGTGCACTGAACAATCCTGTACCTGGATCAATAATAAATAATATTGCTAAAGATGCTGGAGCAAAGCCCAGGCGAAACTGTACTGAATGAAGCTCACAAACATGGTTTAGCGGGTTCCCTGGGAAACATTCTTGGGAGAGGCAAAGTTATGGAAAACTACTCTTGTTTTCTCCAAGAATACAAGGTACAGGCTTGTGACAACCTTTAAGGGGGAAAATATATCTCCACAGTCAGATCAGGTAAATCTCCTTTTAAACATCCAAACTCGTTTTCATGACCCTGAAGGAGCTGCCCAGCTTTCTGAGCTCATCGGCAGGTACTTTCTTTACCTTCTCTTTAAGTTCTAGACATACAAATATCCACACTTTCCTGTTCCCTCTGCCTAGAACACTTTTCCCATGTATTTCATCTTCTTCTTATCACCCAATTTTTAGATTAATTATTACCTCCTTGGTTGTTTCACTGCTTACTCCATTTTTGCTCTTTAGCAATTACACATAGTATGTGAATTCGTATTTTATTTTAGTCATTTACTTATGTTTGTCTTCCTAGTAGAATAAGCACTGGTGAGGCGGGAAGCTTATTTACAACTGTATCCTCAACATCTAAAACAATGCCTGGCATGTGGGAGACACTCAGGAAATAGTTGTGGGATGAAAAATGGATAGGTGCTCATGGAATGACACAACTGTAGACCTTTCTCAAGGTGGTCTTCGTACAGAAGTATTTCTTTTTTTTCTTTTTTTCTTTGAAACAGAATCTTGCTCTGTCACCCAGGCTGCAGTGCAATGGCGCTATCTTGGCTCACTGCAACCGCTGCCTCCTGGGTTCAAACGATTCTCTTGTCTCATTCTCCTGAGTAGCTGGGATTACAGGCACCCACCATGATGCTAATTTTTTCATTTCATGTTGGCCAGGCTGGTCTTGAACTCATGACCTCAGGTCATCCCCCCGCCCGCCTTGGCTTCCCAAAATGCTGGGATTACAGGCATGAGCCACCGTGCCCAGCCCAGAAGTATTTCTTTGAAAAAAATAAGTGCCCTATCTGATCATAAATTCAGCTTCTGATGCTGTACCATGGAGTTGTATGAAATTTAGCAAATGCTTACTAAGACCCGACTTGGACAAACTATAACTGAAGGCAACATGGAGGATCTATAGCTAATTGAGAAATTATGCCTATTATCAGGGACTTGAGAGTTTTCTGAGAGTAGTGCTACCTCTTTGTTGGGGGAGTTTGACAAAACAAGACAAAATGAAGTAACAGCTAAATAAATAGTAACAGAAATCCAGCATTTATCCTTCTTGCCTTCTGTTCATACTCAGGTTCACCAAATTTGAGGTTTCTACTTCCTTAGTATTTTTTGAGTCTCTTCACCAATCTTTGCACCCACTGCCGTATCTGTGGTTTTGTTTCAGCCTCATAATATGTTCCCCTGCCTCCACCCAAAACTGGCTCTCATCTTTTCTCCACACTGTTACTGTAAGGGAATTTCTTTCTTTTTTTTTTTTTTTAAATACTTGAGGAGATGGATACCCCCTTTTATTATTATTATTATTATACTGTAAGTTCTGGTATACATGTGCAGAACGTGTAGGTTTGTTATATGGATATACATGTGCCATGGTGGTTTGCTGCACCCATCAGCCTGTCATCTACATTAGGTATTTCTCCTAATGCTATCCTTCCCCTTGCCCCCCACCCCCCAACAGGCCCTGGTGTGTGATGTTTCCCTCCCTGTGTCCATATGTTCTCATTGTTCAATTCCCACTTATGAGTGAGAACATACGGTGTTTGGTTTTCTGTTCCAGTGTTAGTTTGCTGAGAATGATGGTTTCCAGCTCCATCCCTGTCCCTTGCAAAGGACATGAATTCATTCATTTTTTTTTTTCTTTCTTTCTGAGACAGAGTCTCCCTCTGTTGCCCAGGCTGGAGTGCAGTGGTGTGATCTCAGCTCACTGCAACCTCCACCTCACAGGCTTAAGCAATTCTCCTGCCTCAGCCTCCTGAGTAGCTAGGATTACAGGCGTGCACCACCACGCCCAGCTAATTTTTGTATTTTTAGTACAGATGGGGTTTCACCATGTTGGCCAGGCTGATCTCGAACTCCTGACCTTGTGATCTGCCCACCGCGGCCTCCCAAAGTGCTGGCATTACAGGTGTGAGCCACCATGCCCAGCCGAATTTATTCTTTTTTTATGGCTGCATAGTATTCCATGGTGTATATATAACACATTTTCTTTATCCAGTCTATCATTGATGGGCATTTGGGTTGGTCCCAAGTCTTTGCTATTGTGAATAGTGCTGCAATAAACATACGTGTCCATGTGTCTTCATAGTAGAATGATTTATAATCCTTTGGGTATATACCCAGTAATGATTGCTGGGTCAAATGGTATTTCTGGTTCTAGATCTTTGAGGAATCGCTGCACTGTCTTCCACAATGGTTGAACTAATTTATACTCTCATCATCTGTGTAAAAGTGTTCTTATTTCTCTACATCCTCTCCAGCATCTGTTGTTTCCTGACTTTCTAATGATCGCCATGCTAACAGGCATGAGATGGTATCTCATTGTGGTTTTGATTTGCGTTTCTGTAATGACCAGTGATGATGAGCTTTTTTTCATGTTTGTTGGCTGCTTCAATGTCTTCTTTTAATAATGTCTGTTCATACCCTTCATCCACTTTTTGATTGGGTTGTTCGTTTTCCTCTTGTAAATTTGTTTAAGTTCCTTATAGATTCTGGATATTAGTCCTTTGTCAGATGGATAGATTGCAAAATTTTGCCCCATTCTGTAGGTTGCCTGTTCACTCTGATGATAGTTTCTTTTGCTGTGCAGAGGTCTTTAATTAGATCCCATTTGTCAATTTTGGCTTTTGTTGCCATTGCTTTTCGTGTTTTAATCATGAAGTCTTTGCCCATGCCTATGTCCTGCATTGCCTAGATTTTCTTCTAGGGTTTTTATGGTTTTAGGTCTTACATTTAAATCTTCTAGGGTTTTTATGGCTTTAGGTCTTACATTTAAATCTTTTTTTTTTTTTTTTTTTTTTTTTTCGAGACGGAGTCTCGCTCTGTCGCCCAGGCTGGAGTGCAGTGGCGTGATCTCGGCTCACTGCAAGCTCTGCCTCCCGGGTTCACGCCATTCTGCTGCCTCAGCCTCTCCGAGTAGCTGGGACTACAGGCGCCCGCCACCACGCCCAGCTAATTTTTTGTATTTTTAGTAGAGACGGGGTTTCATCGTGGTCTGGATCTCCTGACCATGTGATCCGCCCGCCTTGGCCTCCCAAAGTGCTGGGATTACAAACGTGAGCCACCGTGCCTGCCCACATTTAAATCTTTAACTCATCTTGAGTTAATTTTTCTATAAGGTGTAAGGAAGGGGTCCAGTTTCAGTTTTCTGCATATGGCTAGCCAGTTTTCCCAACTGTAATGGAATTTCTAAGCTCAAATTTTCAGCATGTCATTCCCCTGCTTAAACCCTTCATAGATTCCCCACTGACCTCAAGATAAGGGCCACGTTCTGTAACATAGCCTGCAAGGTCTTCCCTAACCTGGCCTTGGCCAGCCTGTCCAGGTTGATACCATGCCCCACCTTTCATGCTACAAAGCAGCCACAAAGTTAAATATTCCTTTCTCTAAGTGGCCCATGATCTCACTGGCCATATGGCTGTTCAACAGGTAAGTCCCTCAGCATGGAGCTCTCACTCATGTCAGGACTTAGCTTTCATGTCTTGTTCTCTGGGTCATGCTCCCATTCCCACACCCCAGGCTCCCACAGCCATCCACTTTTAGAGCATTCACCACTCTGATTACTCTTTGCATGTGTGTTTTCTCTCATTACACCAAAACTTCCTTGATTACAGGGACAGCATCTAGTTGAAAAGAGAAGAAAAAAAGAGCAAAAAAAAATTATAAATGAATGACCCAATAAGGAAATACAACTAATACACTGTTGGTTTTCCAAGGAGGAGATCATTTAAGGCATCCTGAAAAAATGGTGTTTTATCTGAGCTTTGAAGTATGACAAAAGGCTTTCACAACCAGGGAGTAAATGTGAAGTATTTGAGGCTGAGGAGAATGGCAAGAGGTTAGGCATGGCTGGAAGGCTGTCAAGGACAATAAGATCAAGAAAATAGGGGAAAGCTCAATCACTGAGGGCTTCTGATGCTGTACTATGGAGTCGAGACTTATTCTTAAGGCCACAGGGAGTTGGGATTGCTTCTGTATAAGAGTGTGACAAGAACTGACTTATGGACTAGAAAGAACAATCTAGCAACAAGGTGAAAGAGGTATTGCAGAAGTGAGAGACTGGAGGTAGTAAAGCCAGTTGGAGACCACGCCAACAATTCAGGTGAGCGATGAGGAGGCTCTGGGCTGAGGCAGAGGTGGGGTGGGGCTTGGGTGGGTGGGGGAAGACATTGTGGAAGAAGAACAGGCAGCATTTACCATGATAATCTAGAAGGATGGTGAGGCAGACGTGCAATGGGGCTGACAAGCTGTGTGTCCCAAACAATAGTCCATTCTTTTGGGTATTGCTCAGCGTGCATTGGGAGGAGAGTGTTCCACACTGCATTATCATTTAAAAGGACATTCCAAAAATGTAGCCCATTCCATGAAGGGCAAGAAAGCAGCCTGGATACCTCAGTCAGTGAGACATGGATTGAAGAATGCAATGTTGTTTAGTTTGGCAAAAACATGCAGAAGCGAGGGGAGATGTCATAGCGGCCTTCACATATTTGAAACTGTCCCATAAAAGAGATATTAGGCATGTCCAGAGGGCAAAACTCAGGCCAAGAGTGAGCTGGAATGGAAAGAAAAACATATTTTGGCTTCATACAAGGGAGATCTTCCCAACATGTAGAGCTGTAAGCTACTTTGTCAACTAAACAGCTCACCTGCACTAATGGCCACACAGAGGGCAAGGGACCCTGTTGGGACACATAGAAAGGGGTTTCTGGGGTTAGATGGCACGTGAGACTGAGGTCCTGTAACCCCGGAGACTTTAGTTTCCTTCCATTGCTATCCTAATTCACTCCATGTTTTTAATCACAAACATAGTATTAAGAAGAAATACTGTGACTAGGAAATCTTGACAGGGAAGAGGAATTGTATCACGATGACAGTTCTGCTGCCAGGGGAGAAAAAGTTTATTCAGCACCCTCTGGGACACTTGCTGACCTCTGCTCTCCTGTTCACCTCCCACCTCTTCTCCGGAAACAGTGGAATTTTCCTCTGCGTTAATATGACCCAAAGGGGCTGGCTGTTCTGGTCCTAGCCACATGACAGTTGGGAAATGTCCCCACTTATTAAACACTGACTTCTTCATTTCTTTGGTGTTTTCAGACATGGGGCAAGGCAAATTCAGTGTCTGGGACTCTGCCTGTAAGAATTCTGTTTCCCTTGCTATGCTGTTTCTCATCTCCACTTTCTCTTTCTCTACTCAACTAACTAATCAGCTAAGTTTCTCTTTCTCTTTGATCATAGGGCTTTGTCAGTCAGTGATAAACTAGAAATATTCCTTTTCAGGGATTTAGAGACCAAAGACTATGCCAAGTTCTTAATAACTATATCAATGATCAATATTTCATAATTTATGTAATTAGAGAGCATATTTTTCTATTGATTTTTATGGCCAGGCCTCAAAACAACCTATGAGGTGAAGAACCTGAAACTTAGAGAGATTCAGCCAGTTTCTCAAAATCTCCTAGCTGTAAGAGACAGAGTTGAGGATCTGTGGTCTGACTT
Organism: Nomascus leucogenys; assembly: GCF_006542625.1. NCBI lineage: Eukaryota > Metazoa > Chordata > Mammalia > Primates > Hylobatidae > Nomascus > Nomascus leucogenys. The sequence continues at coordinate 124,657,632 of NC_044382.1, forward strand.
CAGAGCCTGCACCTTCAATCAGTAATCGATGCTACCTCTTTGTCTGGAATAGGCCTTCAGACCAGAGTAACTCACAGACAGATGGTCCTCAAACTTCCACCCTCTCTTCAGACTGCAAACTCCCTGGGCACAGGGACAAGTCTCACCATGAGGCTAAGAGCCCCAATAATTGCATTGTCCAATACATAGAATGAAACAAATGAATAATTTTAATACTGTTTGTATGTTGAAATGATATTTTAGATATGTTGGATTGAAAGGTATTAGATTTGATTTTACCCAGTTCTTCTTACTTTTAAATACGTGGCTATTAGAAGTCTGGAAAATACGTATGTGGTCCTCATTGGCTTCTGCTGGACAGCACTGCTTTAGAAGGTGGAGGCCATGCCTTTTCTCTGAGACCAGCTCAAGCGTTCTGTTAAGGAGGTGGCAAAGGGAGGATGCCAGAGAACAAGCTGGAAAGTAAATCCTGCAGAATCCCTAAATGAGATGAGATCTCACAAGACTAAATCTGGCACTTTGCCATGACACCTCGTTCTTGGTTCCTTTCCTCTCTAGACTCTCAGAGGTTTTTGATGGTTGTTGTTTTCTTGCTTGTTTATTTTTGAGAAAATGACCACATGATCACAGGCAGGTCCTCTGGCCTCTGGCCTGCACTGGAAAGCCTTCTGTGAGGCTGAGAGCACAGCCACCCTCCTGTCCCCTGCTCTTTGTTAACATATTTTTCCCCATTCTGCACTGCCCAGGGCTGAGAGCTGTCTGGGAGGCTGATACACAAAAGGCACAAAAGCATCCCTGGAAATATAGTGAGAAGGGGACATTTATATTGACCAGAATTCTTTTCGGACTGAGAATTGTTTTGTTTGAAACGTAGGAATAATTTGATACTGTGCTTTGTGTGGTGGGGTGTAAAGACTCCTAGGTCCTAGTGGTTATGAAATTGCTTTCTAAAAGTGGCGATTTGGTTCATTGTAGGGCTTTCTTTCTGCTGAGTTGAGTGTGCAAGTTTGAAGTAAGAGATGAACTGCTTGGGGTAAACAGAGAGTTAGAAAACTGCCACAGGGATTCTATTCTCCTCTTAATTTACTCAGCATGCGTTCTTTTGTCAATATTTTAATGAATATTGATTGGACAAGAAAGCAAATAATTAGACTCTGGGACACTCACATATCTTAGCCTGGCGCTGGCATGCTCTGATGAAAAGCATTTTCCCTATAGCTGCATTTACAGTCTTACCTGGTTTAGTGAAGATTGTGTCTGTGTCCAGTGATGTTCAAAGTAATGGCAGGGCGGCACATGTGCAGGATGCCTGCTTTAACACATCCTCTCTGGGAAAGCAAGGCAGGGGGCACTTTTTTAAACCAGACTATTGATTTCTAAGGTGTAATAAATAGACCTATTGTACTAATGAGGAATGCTAACAAACGCATCTTCAAATGAAGATGTGAGGCTACCATAAAAATGGAAGAGATGGGGGAAGCCCAAGGAGATATTTGCTTAAACTATAATCATCCAGTCAATGTGAAAAAACAACAACAAAACCCTTCATCAATCTTCTCTCTCTATTCCACTCAATCCAAGGAACCATAAATAAGTCCTATTCCTTTTCATAACCCAAAAGCAGCACCATCTTTAATTCTTTTCTGATAATCCCTCCTCACCCTCCCCTAACACTTAAGACAGTATTCTGTATCCAGTGGATACTGGTTAAATAAATATAAGGTACTGAAAGGAGACTTCTTAGCAGGGCCTGGCCATAAAGTGCCTTCATGACCAATCCTCATCAGTCTGGACTCCCGTGATTGAATAAGAGAGGCTTTCTGTCCAGAAACTGAGCATGACTTGAGCAAGCCTGTGGGCATTTGCCATTTTCTGAGCCTCAAACTGCAGCACCTGATCCTGCACACGGTCCAGGCAGAAACAGATTGCCCAAACAGTGGGACCTGGCTCTTTCAGTTGTGGCTGGAGATTGTGTGAGACATGGCAGCTCGAAACTTATGGGCTGCTTGGTACCCAAAGAAATTGGGGATTGATGAGTTTGCTGAGCTGTGAGAAGTTGTTTTGAACTTTTGTAAGGGAGCAAAAAGACATAGAGTCACATTTCTCCTCAGGGTACCTGGGCACCAGCCCAATAGTCTTACGGTGACCTGTTCCACACACTTTGGGTGGTTTGTTCTCTGGAGATGCCCATTCCTATATGTGGAAGTCAGGAAAAAGTCAAGAAAGATGCATTTCTTCCGAAAATTGTCATTGATTAATTCTATTCTCCTGAGGATAATAGCAGCAATTGCTGGTAATATATAATAGTCATATTAGCAAACACTTAATTGAAGCTTACTGTGTGCTAGGTACTATTCCAGGCACATTGCACACACTAAGTATTTAATACTCACAACAATTCTCAGAAGTAGGTGCCATTATTGTCCCCACCTTATAGATGTGAAAACAGAGGCACAGAGAGGTTAAATAATTTGTCTAAGATCACACATTTGATACATTCAGATTTAATCAGAGTTTGGATTCCTAATTTTACACTAGATTGCCTTTCAGTGTGTATTCACTCACTGTTACATATGTTTGTTTGCTCATATCACAGTGCGGGGAGTATATCAGGTAGAATTTACTGGTCAAATTCATCTTAGACACCAAAAAGAAATTGAGCCCTAGGCATAGGCTTTCACATCCCTGCAAAGCGCTCGGCCACCTAGTAACGCTTTGTAGACATTTTCGCTGGAAGTCTGACTGATGTGCAGCAGGTACACATGTGGTGTTGGTGGCATGCGTGTGGTGGTAAATTGAGTGGACCACATTTTTATCGTGTGGTCTATTTGGCTCTGAATGTGTTGTTGTGGCCTCTGACACAAGGTTTATATTACTTGATCTAAATGCAAGTTCTGAAGTTTCGATTTTGAGAAAAGAAAGGAGCCTTAAAACATACTGGACTCAAAATGCCATGATAGTCCTATGCGGACTGTGAAGGCTCCACAAGGCAGGCTGAGGGAGGGAGAGGGCAGAGAAGGAAGGAGGCAATCAGGGACACACAGGAAACAGGGGCCACCAAGAAACAAGCAGCAATTTGTTATCAAGCAGTCTAGAGTTTCTCAGAGACAGAGAAAAATGAATTCAGGCAACTATTTCTTGGGTAGGAAGATCATTCAGAAAGTCTGTCAAATCCTAGGAAGTCATGGAAATGGTTGTGGTTTACTGTTTGTGATAGTGAACAACATAGATCTAATTACTTTATTTAGAGTTAGCATTAAGGTTTAGAGGTCCTGTGTGTGTCTGTGTCTAACTAAAAAAAAAAAAGTTCGTAAGGTTGGGGATTACGCCAAACTGAACAGACTCACAGTCTCTCTGTCTCTGTCCTCAACTCCTCTCTCCCCTTAAGTCTTAGAAATAAGAGAAAAAAGTATAAAAATATACATGTAAAAGTATTTTTTTTTTTTTGGTGAGACAGAGATTTACTCTTGTTACCCAGGCTGGAGTGCAATGGCATGATCTCGGCTCACCACATCCTCCGCCTCCCAGGTTCAAGCGATTCTCCTGCCTCAGCCTCCTGAGTAGCTGGGATTACAGGCATGTGCCACCACACCTGGCTAATTTTGTATTTTTAGTAGAGACGGGGTTTCACCGTGTTGCCCAGGCTGATCTTGAACTCCTGACCTCAGGTGATCCGCCTGCCACTGCCTCCCAAAGTGCTGGGATTACAGGCATGAGCCACTGCGCCTGGCTGTTAAATTAAAATGGAGACTAGGCCTGAAGAATTCCTGAGCAGACAAAACCAGTGAGGCCTCATAAGTGACCTCAACTTTGCTTGCTTTGCAAACGTAAGTGAAACTTAATGAGCTATTTCTTGTAAATGCCTATTAAAGAAAAATAAAACTTAAGCTGAACCAATCAGACATAGCCAACAAACTTATAATTACATTAACTACAGACTTTCCAATAAGAAAGACCAAATAAGACAACTGTGTAACTGTAACCAATCAAACGTCTGCTTTGCTTTACTTCTACATTTGTCCTATAAAAGTCTCCCCTTACACTCTCTCGGTGGAGCCCCTCAATCATTCTTTGGTTGGAGCTGCCCAATTCATGAATCATTATTTGCTCAAATAAACTCTTTAAAATTTTATTGTGCCTCTATTTACTTGTTAATATATGTCAAGAGAAAGTATAGCCGTAGTGGAGCAGAAATTATGAGGAATCTCTGAAAGCTAGAGGTAGATGAGATCACATTGAAGAAAGAATCTACCGCCTGAAACAGATTTAGGAGGAGGGGATGGAGGAGGTGATGACAGCCCAGGAACAGTACAGAGCTGAAGGGGGAGGAGAAGGGGAACAGCAGGGGCCTGGTTGGGAGTCGCTTGCTGTTAAGATCTCCTGGAGGTGAGCCTCTTCCCTCTTCTGGGTAGTTGCTGCAAATCTGGGAGCCTGGGCAGTGCCCGGAGTGGTTGGGGAGGCCCGTGTGGAAGGATGAGCCCTGTGCCCAGGACTCCAGGGTGGTAACTGGAGGTGGACTGTGATCAGAGACAGGCTAAAAGGAAATGGCCAATAAAATGATAACCTCACAACCCCAAATCACCGTACCTTAGCGGATAACATCCATCATGGAAGATAGATAACACCCCAAAAAAAAGAGTATCTGAAGAGACATTAATATAGCAACCAAGAGGAAACTTTAGAATGTGTATACCTAGCATTTGCAGAGCACTGTGAGAGAATTGTGTTCCATACCACATCCATCTACCTGTTATTCAAATAGAAAGGTAAATTAAGACATTTTATAACAACAAAAACACTTAAAAACGTACCATTTGTGAACCACGAAATAATTAATACAGAACATAATTCAGCAATATTAAAAATGAACTTCGAAGATATGGAAAACCAACAGCAGTATTGAGCAAAAAAAGCATAATTTATAACTGAGTATTAATTATTTAAAACATAATAAAATTTGGAACTAAAATCTCATATAATTTCCACATTGTGGGAGCTCAGAGGTCACAGGAAGAGATAGGAAGTTACAAGTACTCATTAAAGCTAGGCTTCAATAATTTAAACATAAGTTTTTCATAAATTTGACACACGTTGAAATATGTCTTAAAATTTTTAGTATAACTACTAGAAAAGCAGAAACAAGAGGAATAACCACCAACCAATTAAGGAAAAATGTGGAATAAATATAATATGTAAAAGAAATATAATCAATCCAAAAAATCTGTCAAAGGGTAAAATGAGTCAATAACAAAGCATGGTAAATAAAATACATACAAAAATGATGACTGGGACAAGTACAAAGTATGAGAAATAAATGTAAATGGTTTAAATGACTCCACATGAAACAAAGAAACACAGCTTTGAAAAACGAATGCCAGTTATATGTTTTTTATGAGTGACATATAAAATGAAATGACTCAAGAAAGGTGAAAATATATGGATGGGTAAAGACATTCTAAGCAAATACTAATAACAATGATAACAAAGGCTATTATAACATATTAATATTAGGGAAAATAGAATTCAATATTAAGATTATTTAAAGGGAAAAAACAATATATTTCATGTTGATAAAAGGTTCAATTCAACAAGAAATGTATTCATTACAAGGTGTTATGTACACCATAGTTTCAAATTTCCTAAGGCAAAAATCACTAACAATGTGAGAAAATGTACATTAACATTGTAATCGGTGAATTTATGTGCTTGTTTTAAAAACTGATGCATTAAGTAAGCAAAATTTAAAATAAAACTATAGAAAATTTGAATAAAAATTATCAAACTTGATTTGCTTGAGAGCTATTATGATCAGAAGTTGGTTATATGGGGCTATTTACGGGATGAAAACCACATTTTGTTTAATAACCTTTCTTATATCATCACTTCCTTCTGTCCTTCCTTCATTTCCCTTCCCCTCTCTCTCTCTTCCTTCCTTCCTTCCTTCCTTCCTTCCCTTCCTTCCTTCCTCCCTCCCTCCCTCCCTCCCTCCCTCCTTCCTCCTTCCTTCCTTCCTTCCTTCCTTCCTTCCAATCAGTCATCTATGTATCTATGTACCTATCTCTTTCTCTCTACCTATCTATCTTCTATCAATCCCTATTTTATTAATGGTAAATGATTCAAACAGTACAAAGGAGAGTGAAGAAAATTTTCTGCCTCATTTCTCCCGTCTCCCTCAGTTCCCCAGTTCTCCACTCCAAATGCAGCCACCATTTTCAGTTTTCATATCATTTAAGTAATGTGTGCCAACATAAGTTTGTACCAGTATGTATGTATGTATGTTTGTATGTGTGTCTATCTAGGAATAGATATTTGCTTTTTAAAATATTTTCGGCTGGGCGCGGTGGCTCACGCCTGTAATCCCAGCACTCTGGGAGGCCGAGATGGGCGGATCACAAGGTCAGGAGATCAAGACCATCCTAGCTAACACGGTGAAACCCCGTCTCTACTAAAAATATCAAAAATTAGCCGGGCATGGTGGCGGGTGCCTGTAGTCCCAGCTACTTGGGAGGCCGAGGCAGGAGAATGGCGTGAACTCGGGAGGCGGAACTTGCAGTGAGCCGACATCGCGCCACTGCACTCCAGCCTGGGTGACACACAGAGACCCTGTCTCAAAGAAAAAATAAATTAAAAAATATAAAAAATAGAATATTGTACTTGAACATATGTATTTTCCTATGCTAATAAATATATTTGCACAGCATTATTTTAAAGTTTTAAGCAGGGTTCTATTGTAAGAAAGAATCTTTTTTTGTTTTTGTTTTTGTTTTTTTTGAGATGGAGTCTCATTCTGTTGCCCAGGCTGGAGTGTAGTGGCATGATCTCGGCTCACTGCAACCTCCGCCTCCCGGGTTCAAGCGATTCTCCTGCCTCAGCTTCCCCAGTAGCTGGGGTTACAGGTGCCCACCACCACGGCTGGGTGATTTTTGTGGTTTTGGTAGAGACAGGGTTTCACTATGTTTGTAAGGCTGGTCTCAAACTCCTGATCTCAGGTGATCTGCCTGCCTTGGCCTCCCAAAGTACTGGGATTATAGGCGTGAGCCACCACACCCTGCCAAGAATGTATCATTTTTATAGGTACTTATGAGTAATGTGTCTATGACAATTCTTACACATATTTTGGTGATCAATTTGTAAAAGTAGAATCAAATGTGGATCAACATAAAGGAACATTTGTAAGACTTTTGAATAGATGTCACCAAGTTGTTTTCTGGAATGTGTTTCTTAAATTTTCATTGTGAATTCAACATAGAGTACTCAGATACTAGTCTAAGTCTATATTTAATAAGTGAGTAAAGTTTTAGCCAAGAAATTTGATAGTGATGATCTGATTCTTGAGGAATACTAAACCAGTTTCAAGTTGAAGAGCCAGGCCTTTTTTGTGTGTGTATTCAAATCTATCAGCCCAAAATTGCTATAGCCAAAACAAAGCTTTATTCATGTATGCTTCTTGTCAGAAGATGGCTAAACTTGAGGGTGGAAGGTGATAGATCAACAAAGAATTCAGTATTTCTTGGCTTCTTTGGAAGTTCAGCTTTAAATATATTCTGTACTTCCTAATAGGATGAATAGAAATATTCCTGAGAGGGAATGACAATATGTCGAAATTTTGTTTTGGGAAGGTATATAACTTTTAAAAATGTATAAAGTAAGAAGGCAACCACACCCTGTTTCATAACATAGAACACCAAATTTAGGATTGACCATGGAACTATGATAATTGTTCCAAAAAAAAAAACAAAAAAAACAGTACCTTAACATATTGACAATGAAAGGGCTTCATATAAAAATAAATATAGAATTTGGAAGCACTACTTATTATATCAGCATCTTGAAAATTAATAGTTAACATATTAATGGCTCTGAGAAATCCAATAAAACCCTTCCTTAAATTCATTTTACTCAGCATTTTTGAAATCTATTTAACCAATAACCAATTCCCCTTTTAAAAACATGTGACACCTGGCCAGCCATGGTGGCTCACGCCTGTAATCCCAGCGCTTTGGGAGGCCGAGGTGGGTGGATCACGAGGTCAGGGGTTCAAGACCAGCCAGGCCAAGATGGTGAAACCCTGTCTCTACTAAAAATACAAAAAAAATAGCTGGGTGTGGTGGCGGGTGCCTATAATCCCAGCTACTCGGGAGGCTGAGGCAGAGAATTGCTTGAACCTGGGAGGCAGATGTTGCAGTGAGCCAAGATTGTGCCACTGCACTCCAGCCTGGGCAACAGAGCAAGACTCTGTCTCAAAAACAAAAACAAAAAATATGTGACACCTATTAGATACCCTCAGAATTAGTTTTCTAGAGAATATATTTTTAATAATGCTGGCCCACAATATGGTGGATTCATCAAGATAATACCAAAATAATTTGTTGGTACAATTGCCTACTAGCTATATTAAAATTACTGAATATCAAGACTGTTATTTTGGGACCTGTCATTTAGCTAAGTCATGGAAATGAATCATGCTGAATTAGATGCCATCAACTTCTCATGTCTATGCCGACAACATCTTAATACTTTATTATGATCAGCTAGTCCCTCTAATTACAAAAGATGTTAAAGAAGTTCTGTAATTTTCTTCAGACATCTGTAGACAGATAAAGAATGCATGACTTAGCAACACTGTTGTGTAGATTTCCCATTTCCACATGCACTCTGATCAAAGTCTGTCAATATCCATTTATTCTCAAAAAAACAAGTTGAAGCAGATAGGAAGATTGCTAAGAGAAGGAAGAGGAAGCCACTGTCGAATAAAGCAAAATACAATTCGCTGCCCCACCTCCTAGAGATCATCTATTAGTGTGACATCAGGTTGTATTACCTGATGAATAATGGCTGACAGATCCCTTAATTCTGCCCACCAGTAATTAATAGGAACTACCTTAATTATACATCATTCTTTTAAAAATTATAAATAGCATAGATCAATCTTCTTTTTACTTCACCTACTACTTGTGTCTTACTTCAAGTTTTTTATTATGGTATAAGTTATTTCTGTTAAAAAGACTAAAAGTGAAGCTTATACTTTGTTTTATTAATTTCATATTATTATTTTTGCTTTTGATTGCAAATTGATGCATACTGCTTATAAAGAATTCAAACAATCAGAAACATCTAAAGTAAAAAGTAAATGCTCATCCCTCCCCTAACCCTGCTATCCAAGGCGTAATCTATGTTAGTAGCTTGATATGAATACTTCTAGATGTGTACAAGTATTTATATTTTTTATACATTAATGATTATATATTTTTTATTTTTACAAAAATCTTAAACTACCAATTATATGTTCCTACAACTTACTTTTTCCCTCCTTAACAATATTTTAAACACCATTTTATTTTAGTATATATACATCTCCATTGTTCATTTTATGGCTGCTTAATAATTCAATATATGTATATATTAACATTTGTTTTACTGGTCTTTAATATATGGATAATTATATGTGTTCTTTTCCTTTCTCTTTTCTCAAGGAACAATGCACAGTATACATCATTTAACAGTGCAGTTGAATCTTAGTCAATTCTAAAATCAACATACAAGGCAACAATCCCTAGAAGTGAAATTAAGTCATGAATTAATTAAAAACAGTATTTAGTTTAACATGTATAGTACAAACTGGCACAGTCATATGTATGTAAACATGTATAATATATAGAGGAATGTATATTACATAATAAATTCATATAAATACATAATTTAAAGTGTTTTAATTATATAAAAGAGAAAATGTGCAATCGAGTTCTTTCAGGTGGATATTTTTGCTTGTTTGTTTGTTTGAGATGGAGTCTCGCTCTGTCACCCAGGCTGGAGTGCAGTGGCGCAATCTCGGCTCACTGCAACCTCCACCTCCCAGGTTCAAGCAATTCTCCTGCCTCAGCCTCCTGAGTAGCTGGGATTACAGGCATATGTCACCACGCCTGGCTAATTTTTGTATTTTTAGTAGAGATGGGATTTCACCATGTTGGTCAGGCTGGGCTCGAACTCCTGACCTTATGATCTGTCCACCTCTGCCTCCCAAAGTGCTGGGATTACAGGCATGAGCCACTGCGCTCGGCTAAATTGAAGATTTTATTGTACATAGGTCTTTGTACACTTGTGCGAGAACTCAATATTTTCTACATGATTTTTCAGCCAGGATTATTTTTATTAATATGTAAATTAGATCATGTCACTTCCCTGCATAAAACTATTGATTGGCTTTCAACAGAACTCAGATAATACCTCGAATCCCTAAAAAGATCCACATGCCTCTGCCCAATCACCCTTGCCTATCTCTTGAGCTTCATCTTGAAATATCCTCCCCATTTCTCAGTGGTCTTGGGCCACCCTAGTCTTCAATGTGCCTTTGCATATGCTCTTCTCTTTGCCTGGAAGATTCCTCTTTCCACAGATTCTTGGATAATCCTTCATGACTCCCAAATTCATAATATACATTTGGTACCTCTTTTATTAATTCTCATTTCAGGTACTGTTTTTTATTAGAATACTTATCATAATTTAAGAATATGTATATATGTTGATTTATTCAACAACCTCTTCCATGAGACTGTAAGCACCCTAAAGTGTTCACCACCATCTCCTCAGCCCCTAGCACATCATAGGTACTCAGTAAATAGTGATAATGAAGCACACACACCTTTTCAAAGCACTTCACAAAACTCCTCTCAGTGCTACATTTGTGAACATATTTAATCCTCATTGCCAAAACTGTAAGGTGGCATTACTATTTTTTTTTTTTTTTTTGAGACGGAGTCTCGCTCTGTCACCCAGGCTGGAGTGCAGTGGCGCAATCTCGGCTCACTGCAAGCTCCGCCTCCCAGGTTCACGCCATTCTCCTGCCTCAGCCTCTCTGAGTAGCTGGGACTACAGGCGCCCGTAAGTTGGCATTACTATTATCCCCATTTTGCAGAGAAGGCAACAGAAACATGGAGATGGTAAAGTCATTTGGCCAAGGTCATATGGGTAGTAAGTGGCAGCACTGGGATTTGAATATAAGTAGTGAGTCTGGCTCCAGCATCTCTGCTCTTAACCACTGCAGCAAGGTCTCAATATTTTTAATATGACAACTCTAATATACACCAGTAAAGAATACCCCAGAAGCCGGGTGCCATGGCTCATGCTTGTAATCCCAGAACTTTAGGAGGCTGACACAGGTGGATCACTTGAGGTCAGGAGTTTGATGCCAGCCTGGCCAACAAGGTGAAACCCTATCTCTACTAAAAATACAAAAATTAGCTGGGCGTGATAGTGCATGCCTGTAATCCCAGCTACTCAGGAGGCTGAGGCAAAAGAATCGCTTGAACCTGGGAGGTGGAGGTTGCAGTGAGCAGAGATCGTGCCACTGCACTCCAGCCTGGGCCACAAAGTGAGACTCTGTCTCAAGGGAAAAAAAAAAAAAAAGAATACCCCAGAACAAAAGTGCACCAACTGCCCACAATTGTTATCTTGTTCAAAGTGTTATTTCTGAGTCTAAGATGTATTTGTTCTAAGTTTATTTTGGAGATGTTTTATCACTAATTGCTAACTTTAACATGTTCAATAAATGAAAAATAGTGAAGATATTAAGAAATACTGTGGGTCTGTTTATTATAAAAAATGATTGAGTTTAAAAAAATTAAAAGATCTGAGAAAAAAATGATTGTAGTATCACTTTGGACTGCCAGATTTCCATCCAGAAAGACTGTATTGATTTTCTATTCTCCACAGTTCATGAAAGTGCCCTTTCCCCACACTCTCCCCAACACTGAATATGATTTGTCTTTTTCATTTTTGTCATTTTGATGAATGTTTCAAATGAAGATGGCAGTCTTTGGTTAAATAAATATTGAACACTTGGGAAGTGCTTGGTATCAAAGCACTTGGTGAGTGCCTTCCTGGTAAGAGCTTCCTGTGTAACAACCTTTGCGTAAATCATCTTACGGAGGTTCCACAACATTGTGCGTGGAGGGAGGAGGGTAGTTATTGGCATTACATTTTAAAGATAAGGAGCCAGAGGATAGGGGCTTGAGTGGCTTTCCCAGAGTTACGCAGAGGTCTCTAACTCTCTAGTCCTTTCTACCTGTGTACAGCATGTAGTGCACATTGAGCAGTTTTAGGGTTTGACTCGCCAAGTACTTACTATATTCTTAGTTTTGTGTTAGGTGCAATGTTTGATAATAAAGAAGTATAATACTTAGTTTCTACCCTGAAGAAACATGTATTGTAATTATATATGCTAGCGTAACACTTAGGACTTAGAGGCAAGTAGTGTAGAACAAAGAATGATTACATACTTAGCTGTGCAGTAGAGACCACAAATAACATATTATCTACAAGATGTTTTGAGTGCCATTATATGCAGGATCCTGAAGTAAGCCTCGGAGGGAACCAAGAGATAAGAGGTAAGATGTATGTAATCAAGAAAGCTATAGGCAGATAGAGGTCAGTGATGGCTGCAGAGGCAAAATCTGATGATATCATGAAGAATGAGTGGAATTTAAATAGACGAAGGTGTGGTTCTTTCCTAAGAGGTCCACAAGATGAATGAATGTATAAGGTTAGGAATAAGTGTAACCTATTTCAGAGACTGACATTTTCTTTCATTATGAAAAATGATCCCACAAATAAAATCATCTTGCTCTATCAGAAAATTTAATAGATAGCTGGAAGTAATTAATGAAACATCATGTAATCGCTATGTGGTAGAGCAATCAGAAATCGTATAGCAGTATTCACTAATAAGGTAATTTAAACTCATTTTCAAGGATGAGAAGAACGAACTCTGAAGGACTGCTTGATATGATTCCACTTGGCCTCAACAACATACTGAGTGTTCTGCTACCCCCAGGCATATGGTGCATATTTATAGGGTTCCCTATGAAAGCATACATAAATTAAGCCTGCACGTTTGACCTTAAATAAGCAATTTGCTCTGAAACCTAAAAGTCTTCTAAACCCAAACTCTGTGCATCTAATTATCTACCACAAACACAGAATTATGAAAGATGAATTCTGTAAACAGGAAAAGAGCTAACCAATCTCCTTTAACAAGTTGATTTTCTATTTTTTAATTTTTTTATTTTTTATTTTTTATTTTTTTTGAGACGGAGTCTCGCTGTGTTGCCCAGGCTGGAGTGTGCAGTGGTGCAATCTTGGCTCACTGCAAGCTCCACCTCCCAGGTTCACGTCATTCTCCTGACTCAGCCTCTCTGAGTAGCTGGGACTACAGGCGCCCGCCACCACACCCGGCTAATTTTTTTGTATTTTTTAGTAGAGACGGGGTTTCACCGTGGTCTCGATCTCCTGACCTCGTGATCCACCCCAAAGTGCTGGGATTACAAGCTTGAGCCACCACGCCCGGCCAATTTTTTAGAGACTTGTGTAAAAACATGTAAGAGTCTACAGTTCAGAGCCAGCAATCTTCAGTCTCACAGACTCATTGCAATATAGCAAAAGAAATTTCTAGATAGTCCCTTTTGACCACCTTGGGAGAGGAAGTGGTCTGCCTTTTTAAGCTTGCTATCTAAATTGTGGACAATTTTCTTAACCTTGTATATACAATGAGGATAATAATACCATCTATTCCATAGAGTTGTTGCACAAATTAGAGAATATTTAAAGTATAGAGATTTCCACAATGACTACATACAGTAGACACCAACTGAAAAATACTTACAGTTGTTGTTATTATTTCTGTTTTTAAGATCATTAATTAAATTTGAGAAAACAGGCTGGGTGCAGTGGCTCATGCCTGTAATCCTAGCACTTTGGGAGGCTGAGGCAGGTGGATCACCTGAGGTCAGGAATTTGAGACCAGCCTGGCCACCATGGTGAAACCCTGTCTCTACTAAAAATACAAAAATTAGCCAGGCATGATGGTGCGTGCCTGTAATCCCAGCTACTCAGGAGGCTGAGGCAGGAGAATCGCTTGAATTTGGGAGGCAGAGGTTGCAGTGAGCTGAGATTGCACCATTTGTACTCCAGCCTGGCCGATGAAGCAGGAAACTCCGCCTTAAAAAAAAAAAGAGAGAAAGAAAAAAAAAATTGAGAAAACAAGGAACCCCTTGGGGAAAAGGGAAAGTACCTAACATTTACCTGGTGCCTGTTATGTGGTCAGTGGCTCATATGCTTTATAAATATCATCTCAATTTTTTAGCTGCAAAGCAGTGTTTTACCCATATGCAAGGGCTGAGCCTATGTGTATTACTTATATAAAATAAGAGTTTTTAGCAAAAAAAGGAGACATCTTGTTAACATTAAAACATGCAATCCATTTCTGCTATTATTTTAACCCTAATTTGAAATAATAGACTTTGACCTAATGTTACAGATTTCAGAGAATAATGGAAAACTCCAGTCTTTCTAAATTTCCTAGGCTGGCCATAAACTGTAAGATCAAGTTGTTTTTATGACCGTAGCTTGTATAAATATAGCCAAGTCATTTTGGAAGTCTCTAAAATGTTATTATTTGAGCAAATCTTTAGGATGTTGCCCTTGAGAGAAAGATTTGCTTTTTGCTTGTATTAGAAATTGTAGTTCTCTGATGGCTTTCTGTGATTAGCACTTGTTGGACACTTAAAGTATTTCTTATCAGGAAGATATAATTGGATCTCCTACGATTTGGTGTCTTCAAATGTATCTCTGAATGGCCACCTGAGAAAGCATTTAGCAGAAACACTTGTTAATGGATTTTTTTCTTATCCCGGGTTTACTTCTAATGCAATAATAATCACATATATTTCCAAAGTGCTTTTTATTCTCAAATACAGCAGAGCTCCTTACAAACTAAATGTAATTCTGAAATCTTGTGTTCCATCTCACCATCAGCTCTCTCTGGAGTAGGACATAGGCACAGCAACAAGGAAAGAGGGGAATTCAGAGATGGTTCCAGGTTGAGACAAGACTGGGAGGAATGAGCCCACTCGAAATTGTTTTGTGTTGGAAATGCTAACCTCTTGGCCTTCAAGCTGAATGCAAATTCGTCCTCCAGGAATTAGTCATTCTGTTCTGGGCCATAGTTGATGCTTTTCTCCCACTCTCTTTTGTGTCACACTCATGAAGCTCCCTTGCAACTGAAGCCAGGAGACAGTTTTTAGTTAAAAATAGTAGTGAAAATTGTGCTGAAAAAAAAAAAAAAAAAAAAAAAAAAAAAAAAAAACGCAGTGGAATTAGCTTTGATACAGAAATATAAATATTGCTTTGTTGATTTCAGTTTTTTGAGGAGGGACACATATGCCCTTTTCCTTTTCCTCTCCTGATTTCCAAAACCATAAATTATTAACTTTGCCTGTTTTAAAAAGTTTGCTTAAAATTATGTTTGTGATTCATCCAAGTTTTGGATATAGTAACATCTGTGCATTTACATTGTTAGTAGTATTATATTGTATAAATATACCACAATTTATTTTACACACACACACACACACACACCCTTTTTTCACCTAAAGGTGTACATAACTATAATGACACTTAACCTAAATACATAAAACAATTTTCATATCAATTAAAATGGTAAGGTCAACCTTGGGTCAGTTTTTTAAATGGCAGAATATTCTGATATTGCAGAATATCTACAAATATGGGTACCTCACCATCAGATTGGGCAATAGATTCTATCAAAAAGGGTTTTTCGCCAGGCGTGGTGGCTCCCGACTGTAATCCCAGCACTTTGGGAGGTTGGGGCGGGTAGATCACCTGAGGTCAGGAGTTCAAGACCAGCCTGACCAAAATGGTGAGACCCATCTCTACTAAAAATGAAAAAATTAGCCGGGTGTGGTGGTGTGTGCCTGTAATCCCAGCTACTCGGGAGGCTGAGGCAGGAGAATTGCTTGAACCCAAGAGGTGGAGGTTGCAGGGAGCGGAGATGGAGCCATTGTACTCCAGCCTGGACAACAAGAGCAAAACTCCGTCTCGGGGGAAAGAAAAATGTGGGGGGTGGTTCTTTTTATGTTTAACTCGAATGTAGAAAAAAAGATATAGAGGAGAACAGCCTAACTCACTGCAGCACACAGTGCAGTGCCTGGCCAAGTGAGTAACTGGGGCTCTCATTTACCGATGTGGGAAAGTGGGGGAACGAGAAGTTCTAGTGCGGGAGGGTACACTAAAGAGGTTTCCTTTGAAAATGTGAGGTTTGGGATGCCTATTAGATGTCAAAATGGAAATCTTGAGTGGGTAGTTATCCATCAGTGTCTGCAGTGTAGGAGAGGCGAGGGCTAAGGTATAAATGTGGGAGTCATTTACGCTTTACATCAAGTCATGAACTGGATAAAAAGACTTATGGCTGAGTAAACATAGAAAAGAGGAGAAGGCCGGGCCCGGTGGCTCACGCCTGCAATCCCAGCGCTTCGGGAGGCCGAGGTGGGCGGATCACGTGGTCAGGAGATCGAGGCCATCCTGGCTAACAGGGTGAAAACCCGTCTCTACTAAAAAGTACAAAAAATTAGCCGGCCGTGGTGGCGGGCGCCTGTAGTCCCAGCTACTCAGGAGGCTGAGGCAGGAGAATGGCATGAAACAGGGAGGTGGAGCTTGCACTGAGCCAAGGTCGCGCCACTGCACTCCAGCCTGGGTGACGGAGCAAGACTCCGTCTCAAAAAAAAAAAAAAAAAAAGAGAAGAGCCTAAAGACTGAAACTTGGGACACTTCAATATTTAGATATTTGGAAGTGGAGGAAATGCCAGAAAAGGGGACTAAAATATAGTGGCTCTTCAAATTGGAAGAAAACAAAGAGTGTTATCCCAGTAGTCAAGTAAAGAAGGTATTTGGGCCGGGCACACTGGCTCACGCCTGTAATCCCAGCACTTTGGGAGGCCGAGGCAGGTGAATCATGAGATCAGGAGATCGAGACCACCCTGGCTAACACTGTGAAACCCTGTCTCTACTAAAGTTATGAAAAATCAGCTGGGCGTGGTGGCGGGTGCCTGTAGTCCCAGCTACTTGGGAGGCTGAGGCAGGAGAATGGCATGAACCCGGGAGGTGGAGCTTGCAGTGGGCCGAGATCACGCCAGTGCACTCCAGCCTGGGTGGCAGAGCAAGACTCCGTCTCAAAAAAAGAAAAAGAAAAGAAAATATTTGGATGTATAAGGGAGGAAGCAACTGTGTCATATGTTGAGGAAAGGGTGAGTAAAATGAGCCTGAAAATTGAGCATGGTTTTGAAAAGGTAGAGATCGTTGGTGGTATCTATGAGTGCTTTCTGTGGAACAGTGAGGACCAGATCTTTATAAGAGTTAGTGGAGGAGAGAATATGAGTTGAGGAAATGGAGACTCTAAGTATAGACAATTCTTTAATGAAGTTTTGATATAAAGGAAGGCAGAGAAATAAGGCAATAGCTGGAAGAGTTCATGGATTCTGCACTTTTTTTAATGGGAGAAATAAGAAAATGTTTGTATGCTGATGGAACTGATACAGTAGAAAAGGAGATGATGATAATTTCAGAAAAGATAATGAAAAGAAACAAAATACACATTTTTAAGATAAACAGAATTAGGAAAGTTTGATGAACTACAATGGACGCTAGCCAAAAGAAAATGATATATAAAGCCTTTACTATTTGAAATTAAGAAAATAACATTTTATCCCTCTCAGAAACATTATTTTCTAAAGCATAAACCATGGTTCTTGTGTTTTCTCAATGGCCATGTTTGTGCATGTATAAAAGTACAAAACATTTAGCAATTCATGGCCAAGAGATTCTATACCCTGGTATAAACATTTACTCACTTTGTCCATGGTTTATTTTCATAATAGTAACCAATAAAACTAAAGATTTTCTAAGTAGCAGGATCACTATAACAAATATTCCAACAAAACAACCAGGGAAAGAAAGCACTTTCAACTAGCATTTTAGTATTATCCTAACTCTTTTACAGAGCAATTGTGTCATTGGCTAACCGTCTCATCAGTTTGAACAACTGTGAAAGTTTACGAAAATTCTTTCCTAGTTGCTTTTTCAGAGAGATACTAGAAGGAATTTACATGTTTGTGCACACTAGTGTGTGTTCCTCTTTTTCTTTCTTTTTTTTTTTTTGGTATAGACTTTTTCTTTCTGTTTACTTTGCAATCCTTTATGTTTGTGCTTAGAATAATAGATGTGTTTTCTGAGATTCTTAAATCCTTCCATCAGCATATTTCATAGATTTTCTTGGTTCTGTTGATGAGATAGGAAAAAAACAGTGTAAGCAGCAGATGCTGTTTTTGTTCCATAAATAAAGACAATTAATAAGTTTAATTTTGCATAAAAATTAAAAGAACCAGGCACGGTGGCTCACACCTGCAATCCCAGGACTTTGGGAGGCCGAGGCAGGCGGATCACGAGGTCAGGAGGTCTAGACCAGCCTGACCAATATGGTGAAACCCCGTGTCTACTAAAAATACAAAAATTGGGCGTGGTGGCGTATGCCTGTAATTCCAGGTACGCCAGAGGCTGAGGCAGGAGAATCGCTTGAACCCAGGAGGCAAAGTTTGCAGTGAGCTGAGATCGCGCCACTGCACTCCAGCCTGGGTGACAGAGCAAGACTCCATCTCAAAAAAAAAAAAAAAAAAAAAAGTAAAAAGTATATAAAATGCAAAATGGCTTTTCTCAGCAGTAAATACAGCATATATGATTAGATGTTCTTTTTAAAAACTACACAATGGGCGGGGAGCAGTGGCTCACGCCTGTAATCCCAGTACTTTGGGAGGCCGAGGCGGGCAGATCACGAGGTCAGGAGATCAAGACCATCCTGGCTAAGACAGTGAAACCCCGTCTCTACTAAAAACACAAAAAATTAGCTGGGCGCGGTGGCGGGCACCTTTTGTCCCAGCTACTTGGGAGGCTGAGTCAGGAGAATGGTGTGAACCCGGGAGGCAGAGCTTACAGTCAGCCAAGATCGCGCCACTGCACTCCAGCCTGGGCGACAGAGTGGGACTCTGTCTAAAAAAAAAAAAAAAACCAAACTACGCAGTGAACATCGACTATCTAGACATAGTTTTTGGATTTCTAGTTTTGCTAGATGTTTATATTTCTTGCAATTTTCCCTTTATGACTAAGCTTGTTCCTTATGTGCTTCGTGTAACAAACATAGTTCTTGTACTTCACATTTTTGAACAGTAATGTGTATTGTGGAGAACCTTCTAGGTTTTAAAGCCTTTTTAATGCTTTGTCTTATTTGAACTTTTTTTGTGGCATGAGCATGGCAACTGCTACTTTAAAAACTAGGCTGAGGCTTATAAAGAGTAAGTGGCTTTCCTAGCAGCTCAGCTAAGTCTGAAACCTATGCATTCTGACTGCCAACCTCATGAGCCTTTCATTTGCCAAACTGCCTCTCCAGCCTTGTTTGTTTCCATTTTAAGCCCATCACAATTTCTGAAAATCAGACCTAATGTTCCCCTTTGCATTTGCTCGGCTGGCTTTTGGTATACTACAATTTTATACCTTTGGAAACTTTGAAGATTTTTAAAAACATACTTCCTTTAATTTTGCTATCAATATCTTTTCCATAATGTGTTTAAAAATATTTATTATAATGAATATGAGCCAGGCATTGTTCCAGCTTGTGGAAACAACATGGAAAAAAAGATACAGGACCTTGGTTCTCAGGGAATCTGCAATCTAATTACAGAGCTTATTCATGTTAGGTTGGGCTACCAAATGTCATCCTTCTTGGGTCAATTGGAGGGAGATTTCTGGAGAGTAGCCTTTTTGGGGATTTGTGCTATATACCTGAAATCATTGAGTTGACTTGATCAATGGTTCAGATGAAGCCCTTTCAATTTTCTAAGATGATATACAATTGCAATAATTAGAAAATGAGTTTAGGTTGCCAATAGTGAAAGACATGGATGGGATTGTTTCTGAAAAGTTCAAGAAACAGAATGTCGAAGAGTCTTAAACAAACCATGTGAAAGGCATTTCTACTCACAGATTCTGCTAAACCAAGATATGATACAGGCCAGGCATGGTGGCTCATGCCTGTAATCCCAGCACTTTGGGAGGCCGAGTTCAGTGGATCACCTGAGGTCAGGAGTTCGAGACCAGCCTGGCCAACATGGTGAAACCCTATCTTTATTAGGAATACAAAAATTAGCCAGGCATGGTGGCACACGCCTGAAGTCCCAGCTATTCAGGAGGCTGAGGAAGGAGAATCGCTTGAACCCAGTGGGTGGAGGTTGCAGTGAGCCAAGATTGTACCACTGCACTTCAGCTTGGGAAACAGAATGAGACTCAGCCTCAAAAACAAAACAAAACCAAAAGATGTCATACAATACATTCTTTTTTCTTCTTTTTTTTTGGGACGGAGTCTCGCTCTGTCACCTAGGCTGGAGTGCAGTGGCGCGATCTCGGCTCATTGCAAGCTCCGCCTCCCAGGTTCACACCATTCTCCTGCCTCAGCCTCCCGAGTAACTGGGACTATAGGCGCCTGCCACCATGCTCGGCTAATTTTCTGTATTTTTAGTAGAGATAGGGTTTCACCGTGTTAGCCAGGATGGTCTCAATCTCCTGACCTCATGATCTGCCCAGCCCGGCCTCCCAAACTTCTGGGTTTATAGGCGTGAGCCACTGTGCCTGGTCCCGATACAATACATTCTTTAACAGAGGGTAATATTTATTGAGTGTCAGGTTTGTGGAGAATGTTTTGTTAAGAATCATTTCCTATAATTCTTAGAGGTAGGCATTATCATCATCTTTCCCATTTTAAAATTGAGAAATGGAGATTTAGAGAGAAATTTTACGTAATTTGTCTAGGAAGTGTCAGAGCTATAATGTAAACCTAGAATGTCTAGTTCCTTAGCTTTTGCTTTAATCACTATGCAATACACCTACTCCTGAAAAATACTTGAAACCTATTATTGTCAACTAGTTGAAGGTTAGAAATGCATAGTAGCTCTGATTTTCCCAAGAAACTTGGAAAAGAGAGAATAAGCAACATCAATGTATGGTCGAGAGTCCTAGCCTCCTTGTGTTTTTACAATTGTGATATCTCTCCGTGGCCCAGCCTTTCAGGAACTATCCATTGAAAATCTCTGAAAACCGAGAACGAGTTCATCCGCAAGTTTTCATAATTATACCTGGCTGTGAGCTAATTCTTCCTTTTGCTTTGTTTGACTAGTATGTATTAGTCACATCTAACCTCTAGTTTCTGCTCCCCTACCTAGCTCGCAATTTGTTAGGGAAGGGTAAAATTCTGATTTTTGCCTGCCCAGACTTTGAGTTTGAAAGCTAACTTAAAATCTTACAAAATCTCTCTTAGCTTTCTCTATATCCCTCAAGCAATCCATGGATGAAAACAATGAGCACTGTGCTTTTCTTTTTCCATTTTTTTTTTTTTTGAGGTGAAGTTTCACTTTTTTTGCTCAGCCTGGAGTGCAATGACACAATCTCAGCTCACTGCACTGTCTGCCTCCTGGGTTCAAGTAATTATCTTGCCTCAGCCTTCCGAGAAGCTGGGATTACAGGCACGCACCATCATGCCCGACTAATTTTTGTATTTTTAGTAGAGATGGGTTTCACCATGTTGGCCAGGCTGGTCTCAAACTCCTGACCTCAGGTGATCCGCCCGCTTCGGCCTCCCAAAGTGCTGGGATGACAGGCATGAGCCACCGCACCGGGCGTGCACTGTGTGTTTCATATGGAACAGTGGGCAAGTGTGGCTTTGGTGAGTTGTATGAGACATTTTACCTACATAATCTCATTCATGTTTTTGGCATTTTACTATCCTTTGAACAGGGTCTACTTGGCCTTCGGTGATACATTATGTAAACATCCCTGTAAAAGGACACTTTTTCATAGAAATTCAGACATATTTAAAAATGCTTCATAAATCATGGAGCACAAAACTTACTGTATTTGCAGCTCTTGAACACAAGTGTAGTGTGATTTCTATTTGTCAGCATCTTGTTCAAGGTGAATTGGGCCAATAATAAGTATGAGCTTGAAGGATTTAAATAACGGAATTAACTGACTTTGTTGTATTTCTCTATTTGACCTCAGTAAACACAAAATATATATTTTCCCCTCATGCTTATAAAGCATATACAAGATTTAATTACATACTTGGCCTACAAAAAGCTTTAATATTATTTCCCCAAATTAGAACACTTGTACAACATACTCTCCAACCAAAAAACCAAAATATTGGATTTCTACAGTAAACAAAATAATAAAAATCTACTTCAAATAAAAAGCCCTCTTCTAAATGACTCTTGAATTGAGAGGAAACAAACGAACAGAAACAACGGAGATTACAAATGCTTTAGCAATTAATGTAAATGAGCCCTCTTCATTGAGAAATCTCCATAATGTGAATACAGCCCCAGTCAGAGTAAGCTTCATGACTTTAACCTTTCTATTTTAATAAAATGAATCAAAGACTTAGTTCAGGGAACAACCTAGGCAACTTAGAAAAAAGAACAAAATAAATTGCAGGTGAAAGCGAGAAATAAAAGATGGAAATTACTATATAGATATATTTAAAAACCTATCAAAGAGACTTTA
Organism: Nomascus leucogenys; assembly: GCF_006542625.1. Taxonomy (NCBI): domain Eukaryota; kingdom Metazoa; phylum Chordata; class Mammalia; order Primates; family Hylobatidae; genus Nomascus; species Nomascus leucogenys. Next base: position 124,680,084 of record NC_044382.1, read on the forward strand.
AAAAACCTGGACTTATCAATAAAGCCAAAACTGGTTTTTTTTTTTTTAAACAAAAATACTTAATGGGTAGGCTTGCCAGATAAAATACTATACGCCTAGTAAAATTTAAATTTTAGGCTGGGTGCAGTGGCTCATGCCTGTAATCCCAGCACTTTGGGAGGCCGAGGCAGGCACATCACCTGAGGTCAGGTATTTGAGACCAGTCTGACCAAACTGGTAAAACTGTCTCTACTAAAAATACAAAAAATTAGCCAGGTGTGGTGGTGCATGCCTGTAATCCCAGCTACTCGGGAGGCTGAGGCAGTGAGAGAAGAGAGACAGAACTTCTCGTATTGTTTTATATTATTTTATACTCAGAAAAGGAAAGAGAAGCAAAACTAAAGGCAGGTAGCCCAGCACCTAGGTAGGAACCAGACCCGAAACCAGGCCTGGGCCTGCCTGACCTAAGCCTGGTAGTTAAAATTTGACCCCTGACCTAGCAACTGATGTTATTTATAGATTATAGAAAGACATTGTAAAACTTCCCGGTCTGTTCTCTTTCACTCTGACCACCAGTGCATTGCAGCCTGTGTCACATATCCCCTGCTTGCTCAATTGATCATGACCTTCTCATGCGGACCCCCTTAGAGTTGTGCGTCCTTAAAAGGGACAGGAATTGCTCACTCGGGGAGCTCGGCTCTTGAGACAGGAGTCCTGCTGATGCTCCCGGCTAAATAAACCTCTTCCTTCTTTAACTCGGTATCTGAGGAGTTTTGTCTGCAGCTTGTCCTTCTACAGCAGGAGAATCGCTTGAAACCAGGAGATGGAAGGTTGCAGTGAACCAAGATCATGTCGCTGCACTCCAGCCTGGGCGACAGTAGAGTTTCTGTCTCAAAAAAAAAAAAAAAAAAAAATTCAGATAAACGATAAATTTTTTTTTAGTGTAAGTATACAAAATTGTTACTTTGTGTATAATTATTATACAAATTATTATTCATTTTTATCTGAAATTCAAGTTTAACTAAATTTCCCATATCGTTATTTCCTAAATCTGGCAATGCTGTTAATGGAAGAGAGCATTATTTGAAAGTTTAAAACTTGAGATGATGGTATCTAGATGAACTTTGTAAGAAAGTCAAAATTACATGAGTTGCATCAAGAGATGACAAAAAACAAAAGCTAAACAGAATTTAGTACTGCAGAAATAAAAAAGAATGTTAAGTATCTGTTATAAAAAGAGTACTAGGAATTCTGTTTTCATCTTTGGAAGAGTAACAAGAACCATACTTAACTTTCTGCAGTAAAACTGGACAAAATATATGGAACAACTATTTTTAGATATTTGGCAAGAGGCAGTGTACACCATGATCCCTGAGAGAAGGGAATGAATGAGGTAAGCCCTAAGATCTTCTTGGCTGAATGCTTGAAGTGATTTTCAGACATAGGCAAAGGTAGAGGAAACTTAGACAAAGACTTAATGAGTTGTGAAGATGTAGATTGGAGGTGGGGAGGTAGCCATGGCCAGAAATTGCAAAGCATAGTTCTAGAAATGAAAGACCTGCAAAGAAACAAAAGCTGCAAAACCTGTATAGGGTTTACTTGAGACTTTGCTGAGGATGCATAGAGTGAAACTCCAAAAAATAGGGATGGGGGAGGGAGGAATACTGAGAAGTTGTATGCTGACCGATTCCCTCAGTACATGTAGAATGACTATAGGTGCAGATATCTTGAATGGTATGCACATTAAAATTATATAAAGAAATACTTCCTCCTTAAGTGGAATTTATTCTATGTGTGCAAGAATGCTTTAAATTATTTTAACAAATAGAGCATGATCAAATGGTATATATTCAAGGAATGAAAGCATAGTACATTAGCACATCTATCAATTTAGCCGATATTAATGGAAGCTCAAAAACAAATAGGAAAAAATAAAAAATTCCTAAATATAAAAAATAGTACTATTAGACATAAACAACAACTATCATATTAAATTCAGAGAAGAAGGATCAGATGCTCTTTTCATCTTTTTCTTTTTTTTTTGTTCTTTTTTTTTTTTTTTTTTGAGGTCGAGTCTCATTCCGTTGCCCAGGCTAGAGTGCAGCGGGATAATCTTGGCTCACTGCAACTTCCATACCCCAGGTTCAAGTGATTCTTGTGTCTCAGCCTCCCTAGTAGCTGGGATTACAGGTACCCACCACGATGCCTGGTTAATTTTTGTATTTTTAGTAGAGATAGGGTTTTGCTATTATGGCCAGGCTGGTTTCGAACTCCAGACCTCAAGTGATCTATCCCTCTCAGCCTCCCAAAGTGCTGGAATTACAGGCATGAGTCACTGCACCCGGCCGCTCTTGTCATCTTTTTCACACTGTTCTGAAGATTCTTTCTAGTTAATGCAATCAGACAATATATAAATGGCATCTGCATTAGAAAAGATAAAATTATTATTATATATGCAGCAAAAATGACCACATGCCTACAAATTAAATAGATCTAAATAAAATAGTATTCAAAGTAATACTAGAACTCACAAAAGTATTTGGAAGCAAAATGAATACATAGAAGTAGTTTATGTCAGCAGTAGATAGTTAACATTAGTTTAAAAAATCTCAATGACATCAACAACTGTGAAAAGTGTCACAATAAATTTAATGACAAACGTATAATTTTTCATGAGGTTCAGCAGTCACGGTTGCCTGAAAAGATATAATGCTGAATAAATGTAGTATATTTCATATTTCATATTTCGTGAATAAATGTAGTAGTCAGGATATTATCTTTCTCAAACTCATATATTAGTCCTCTGAAACTCCCATCATAACCCTGACATTATTTCGGTGAGAAGTCAGCAGAAGGAAACTTGCCAGGATTTTTTAAAATTATCTGAAACATCATATGTAAAGGTTATTATTCAAAGTTGTTTTGAAAGGGATTTTATCGTGTACAGACTTAACTTACTAAATATTAAGAAATTCTATAATATAATTAAAACATTACAGCATTAGTACATAATGAACAAATAAATAAAAAAACAGTAAAGAGGGTCCATTAAGATATGAAAAGAAAGACTGCACTGGATGTCTGTGGAGCAGGAATGTATTTTATAATGAATGACATTAGGACAATTGAATTTCTCTTTGAAACTACAAAGTTAAATATCTCTTTGTATCAAATATAAAAATGAATTCCATTGAACTAAAGATTTAAACACAAGAACAATTAAAATACTAAAAACAATACTTTCTTTTTCATTTCTTTTTTTTTCTTTTTTTTGAGACAAGAGTCTCGCTCTGTCACCCAGACTGGAGTGCTGTGGAACAATCTTGTCTCACTGCAACCTTCGTCTCCTGGGTTCAAGTGATTCTCCTGCCTCAACCTCCCAAGTAGCTGGGACTACAGGCATGCACCACCATGCCCAGCTAATTTTTGTGTTTTTAGTAGAGGTGGGGTTTCACTGTGTTGGCCAGACTGGTCTTGAACTCCTGACCTCATGTGATCCACCTGCCTCTGCCTCCCAAAGTGCTGGGATTACAGGCATGAGCCACTGTGCCCAGCCTTAAAAGCAATGCTTTATTATATTTAGGTAACGAAGGTCTTTTAGATATGACACAGAGATCAGAAATCATAAAGAAAACGATTAACATATTTTATAATATAAAATTCTGAAACTTCAGTATGGTGAAAAACACTGTAAATAATTTAAAGAATAAATAACAAATCAAGGAAAGAACCCTGTGATTATCTATCGATTATCTATCTATTGTCTATCTATCTATCTGTCTATCTATCTATCTATCTATCACAATTTCAGTGATATGTAAACAGTTTTTCAAAATCAGTGAAGTAAAGACAATAACTCAGTGGGAATCTGCACAAAACATATAAGCAGGTGATTTAGGAGAAAAAATTCAGATAATTGATGATCAATGAACATATAAGAATACTCTAAACCTTGTTAATAATGTTAAAATTTGAATTAAAATGAGATATGATGTTCATATTTAATGTGTTTGCAACCATTTAATAACCAATAATACCCAGAATTGGTGGAATTATGGGAAAATAAGGATTTTTATGCATTTTAATGCTTATAAACTATTACAACATTTTGAAAAGAAATTTAACAGTAATCGTCATATTTTAAAATGCTTTTACCTTTTGATAGAAAAATTTTACCTCTAGGATTTATCATACTGAAGCATATAATAAATGAGCTATATGTGTTTGATGAGCTAGATTAGTACAAAGGCCCGTGGATGTGTTGGTCACCTGCTTCCTCTAGGCCTTAGATTCTACACACCCCAGAATCAACTTACTAACTCCCTCCCCTTCCGGTAGTTGGCTTCTATGGGTCCATCACTAGCCCACATCTTTTTAGATGAACCCAGCCCCATACTCCATGGTTCCTATAATATTTTATACTATTTTTCTCTACTATTACCTCCTTGTATATGATTTCTCAGAACAAAGCCCTCTGCCTTCTACCTCTAAAAATGCTTTTTCTAACTTGGAATCAAGCCCCTGGACTGTGGCATCTTCATTACTATGTGGTAGATCTTCTATTCATATAAAATCCAGCTCCAAAGAGATCACTGGGAGATGAGGTTGATATGATCCTTAGCGCCTCCAGTTAATATTTAAACCCCAGTGTAATATATGTAACCACTATATTTCATATATTCTAAAATGCAATTATTTTCCCTCCTCCTAGCATCCCTGAAATCATGACATGTCTTTCAAGTCAATGGCATATTGCAGTTTAGGTGGCAGTATTATTTCTTTCTTAGTAGGAGTTATGACAACAATGTATCTTATGATCGATGGTATTTTAGTTCAATAAAATTCAATTGTTATACCTAGTTTAATACAAATTTTATTTTATAATACATGCTATTTTATATTGCTTATGAGATATGTCACATGGAACTCCATCAATGCACTGACCATTATGGTTAATACATTCTTTAAAACATTTGTTTGTTTTTGCCTCTTCTTAATGTGTTATCTCATCCATGTTTTAGGAAATGTTTTTAGTTTGCAGGATGTTATTTACCAAAAATAGGTATTTGCGAACTGATAATATGCTTTGGTGTTATTCTTGACCCTGACAATGCACCAAGTTCTGGTTTCTGGGTATCATTTTATTTAGCATTTTGATTTGATTGTTGCTTTCTTTTTTCTCTTTTCCCTACCCCTCCCAACCATTGTTTCCTTACTTTAGAAATATTGCGTGGACTAAGATTCAGATAAAGTGTTTCTGAGAGAGGCTTAATCTAGGTTATGCCACTTAGTAGCTATAGAGACTGGGGCAGGTTATTGCAGTTCTCTCAGCCTCCGTGTCCTCATTTGTAAAAGCTTTGTTCAGTGTTTTGGGGAAGAGCAGTTAAGGTAATGTACATGGATGTATTTTCTAAACTCAAAAGCTATGACATTTCTGGAGATTATTAATGGCCTCAGAGAGCACCTTCAGTAATAGCTAGTTTTAACTAATTTCCTGAGCATTGATGCAAGGTGCCCCTACATACTGAGTTAGTCTAGGATGAGTTCCTTTATTTGTACTATAGCTCATTATTGTGTTTTCTCATCCTTGATAGCACCTTCTCTAGTCTTCAGATAGCCTTTAAAAAATGGAGTTGCATCAAGGTCATATCACAAGCCTATAACAAAACAAAGGGAAAATGTACGTATCTTATAAGCCAAGTTGCTCTGTCTTCACCAGGTATCTTCCCATGCACATAGAGTCCATTCCATGCATAATTCTAAAGTAGATATTCTGCTTCTGTAATTTTGTAATCAATCTGCAACCACAGAATCAAGTAGAAATTGCTAACCAATGCAGAATTCTATTCGCTACAGTGGTCTAGGAACAATGGAACTGTAAATCTGGACAAGACTTGTAGTCAATCCCCTTGCTGTAATGGGTAATCACTTCTAAAGCATCTAAGACAAATTAATTTGTTCTATTTTTAAAGACCTCCTGAGGTGATTTTTCAACCTCAGGAACACTTTCCAATATTTAGCAAATCTTATTGTCAGAAAATACTTCTTTGTACCTCAAAGTTTCTCACGCCACAGAGTAACTAATGGTTTTTTTCGTTTCCACCTTGGTGAAATGAGGTAACATTGACAACATATCATGTATTTGCTTTGTTTATAATCCTTTAATAAAAAGCTCTCTATTGCCTAAAAGGTAACATTCAAACTCCTTGGCGAACCATGGAAGGCACATTAGAATCTGCAACTGGATGTATTTATAGTACTTACTCCTTACATCTCCTACATGATTTGGGGTTTAGCTCTGCTGAAGTACTTTCTGAACTCTAAGAATACTATGTTCTTTAATACGTCTTTTTTTTGGTACATATTATTCCCTCCACTTGGAATGTCTTCTTTCCTCATCTTTCTAGTTGAGTTTTACCTTGTAAGGAAGACTTGCCTTTGTTTCCTAAGCAGTTGGTCACATTGCACTTTTTCCAAGCTTCTATCACAGGATTTGGTTATTTAGTATGATATTGCTTTATAACTGTTTGCATGTGATTTCTTACCTTTCACTAGGCTGTGAGGATTGAAGCCTGAGATGAGTTTTATTCATATGCTTTCTGTGTACGGTCACTGACTAACACATAATAGGGGATCAATGAATAAGTTGAGAAAAGGAATGAGTGAATGAAGTCACAATACTCTCCCACTATTCAGAGAAGCAAAAGGCTTCCTTTGCCATAAATTAGGAGGAATATAAATATAAAAAACACAAAAGACCAGCCAAAAGCATCAACATGCTAAGTATCTGTAAAGTTATCCTAATTTAAGTTACCATTATCAGAAATTGTTGAAGGACAATTGTAAGTATGTATATCTCTTTGAGAGACATCACCACAGGTTTGTATTACCATTCCTAATGTGAAAAAAAAAAACAAAAAAAAAAACTACTAAGTCAGAAAGTCAAGGATTGATGTTTTATTTTCAAAGGTGATTTTTCCATTAACTTTTCAGTACCCATCAGCAGGACATTCTGCAAAAGCATATGGATGTTGGCAACCAGTGATGTATCACATGCATGCCATTAAAAACACTCAGGCAGTCTATCAATGCCATTAGAGGCTCTGACGGCCAGAGATGAAAGACTGAAGAGCCACTTATACAAAACGCATGACACTGGCATAGAATTGTGACGCAAATAACCTATCATGAGGTTTTTCTGATTTGATTAACAAATAAAAATATAACTTCCCAATAAACGTGTCCTAGGGAAGGTAAAGTGATTCTAAACTGGAAGGGAACCTGGGATGGAATAGCCATTCTTGTTCCCATTGTGAGGGAAATTCTTAAGATTGCCATTTACGCCTCTTTTACCAAGGACCTGCCAACATGGGCTGCATTCGCACCAAAACCGTGAAGAAGGCGGCCTGGGGCATCATAGAAAAGTACTACACGCGCCTGGGCAACGACTTCCACACGAACAAGCGGGTGTGTGAGAAGATCGCCATTATCCCCAGCAAGAAGCTCCGCAACAAGATAGCAGGCTATGTCACGCATCTGATGAAGCGGATTCAGAGAGGCCCCGGAAGAGGTTTCTCCATCAAGCTCCAGGAGGAGGAGAGAGAAAGGACAGAAAATTAGGATCCTGAGGTCTCAGCCTTAGATCAAGAGATAATTGAAGTAGATCCTGGCACTAAGGAAATGCTGAAGCTTTTGGACTTCGGCAGTCTGTCCAACCTGCAGGTCACTCAGCCTACAGTTGGGATGAATTTTAGAATGCCTCGGGGACCTGTTTGAATTTTTTCTGCAATGCTGTATTATTTTCAATAAATCTGGGACAACAACAACAACAGCAAAAAATTGCATTTACAAGGACTCAAAATTTTGTTTTCTCAACATAATCTTTTTCTCATATTATACTGATTCCTACTATTTCTAGATGGTTTGTTAATCTCTTTTTATCCTACCTACTTCCAAAAAGGATATTTGTTTTTCTTGGTTCTGACTATCCTCTGATGAAGAGGTAAATGAGTATTAAATTAATCAGGGCATATTTTTAGTGTAATTAGTTGGAGTTGGTGGGACGGAAAGGAAAAACAAAGGTCTTCTATAATTTACAAACTGAAAAATCTACTCCCTCTCTCCATTGCTGTGGCTACTGATGAGGTATTAGACAGCTGTAGGATGCCCCTCTCTGAGCCCAAACATCAGCATTTAGGACATGGCAGGAATTAAAACATTGGGGAAAAATAGAGAGCATTAAGGATCACTTAATTACTACCCTAAAGAAATATTATGTTGGCTCTTTGGAATAGCTATTTTCTGTTTTTAATGAGGAAAGTCAATGATGATTTCCATGTATCTATTGGGACTTAAATTAGCTATTAAAGAAAGAGGTGAGATACAGTCATCTTGTAATTGAGAATACAGGTTGTCTTGTATGTAAACCTTTTAAATAAATGAGCACCAGCCCTCACTTCCCTCCCTTCCTCCCTCCTTCCCTAACTCCCTTCCTTCCTTCCTTCCTTCCTTCCTTCCTTCCTTCCTTCCTTCCTTCTTAGAATTTGCTTTTCAGGGTTGAATAAATATTTCTTCCAGCTCTCTATAATACAGCTTTTATTTTTAGGAATACTGTTTCCATTGCATATTTTACCCTTGTGAGCAGTGTTATTCTGATTATCTAATGATGTTATTAGCAAAGTTCAATTATTGACTTTGTACATTAAACATGACACTGGCTGATCATATCTGTATTTGGGAACAGGTTAAAGGTTAAGGGTCACCGGGTGTGGTGGCTCACGCTTGTAATCCCAGCACTTTGGGAGGCCGAGGCGGGCGAATCACGAGGCCAGGAGATCGAGACCATGGTGAAACCCCGTCTCTACTAAAAATACAAAAAAAATTAGCCGGGCGTGGTGGCGGGCACCTGTAGTCCCAGCTACTCAGAGAGGCTGAGGCAGGAGAATGGCGTGAACCCGGGAGGTGGAGCTTGCAGTGAGCCGAGATTGCGCCACTGCACTCCATCCTGGGCGACAGAGCGAGATTCCGTCTCAAAAAAAAAAAAAAAAAAAAAAAGTTAAGGGTCTTCAGTTTAGAGTCATAGATTTTACTTGTCATATTACTTTGAGAAGGGTGCTCAAATTTTTAAACCATATATTCCTAATTTATAAACACAAACATAAAAATTATAACTACTCCATATCCCAGTAGTACCTAATCCATAGGGTTACTGTGCAGATTTAGTGAGATAATGACACAAATAAAGAGCACAGTTATAGTTTTTGGAAAAAATTAAACACTTGACCTTTAGCATTGTTTTCAATCCTGGGACTAGAAGGCAGATTTTAAATCAGAAGGTGTAAGATAGAACCTAGAAAACTATATGTGTATGTATCATCTCTCCAGGTGATTCTGATACATAGATTATGTTTGAGTACCATCAGTTTAGAACATTTTCTTCCCTTAAAACAGAGCCAGTTTTAACGAGTAAGGATTCCCATCCTTTGTTTACCATTTCACAGAGAAGTTTCTCAGAGAACTTTCACAGGAATCGATTCCAATTGTCACAAAATATTTTTTTAAATTGTCTTTCTAAATTATCCGAGCTACAGGAGAGCATAAGATCCTTCATTGCAGCCTATGTGAAGATGAGGCCACTTAACGTGGAATTCTGTCATATGTGGATATTTACATATGCTCTTGCACCTCTTCCTTAACTGTGAATTTCAATGAGAGAAGCAGAGAATGCCTTAGTATGCATATTGATCTGTATAAAAGTAAAATGAATGGACAAACACCTTATTGAAATTTCCAGAGAAGTAAAGCCAGAAAAACTTTTTAGTGGGAAATTATAAGTGAAAATTTATGGCAGTTTACTCATTATTGCTAAATTGGTTTCCATAAAAACATCACAGATAGTCTCAGGCTTAGTGTGTTGTCTTGACTGATGTGGGAACATCATTATAAAGCCTTTCCTATATTCACTCATGAACAAAGTTTCCCTCGCCCAAACGTCCATTGTGTTAGTCAGAACTATGTCATTTGTAACTGACTGAAACTCAATTCAAACTAGCAGAAAAAGGGTGTGTGTGTGAGTGTGTATGTGTGATTTTTTTTTTTTTTTTTGGTTCTTATAACAATCTAGGGACTAATCTATTGTTCTGTTGTTTTGTATGGTTAAAATAAGGAACTGATTGAAGTGTAATTTCACAAATCACATATTTTATTTCCATACAAACAGATTCTTTTGTTTTTTCAAACTGCTGATGGAGGGAGAAAATAACAAAAACAAATCTTACTGGGTACACACTCAATAGCGAGGTTGCATTAATCACATAGTCAGTGGGTTCTTATTTCATTTGGAATCCAGTTATTGAAGTCTAGCTGCCCAACTAGGAAGGAAACAATCCTTTGTGGATGTAAAGTCAATCAAAGTTTAACCCATAGCTTTGCATGAGAAGTTCGGGGACGAGACAGTTTGACCAACACAGCAGAGATCCGAGATGACAAGCAAGGTCCCTTGATGCTAGTGCAGTGCTAGTGTTGGTGGGCTTTGGAGAGTATCTCAAAGGCTGAGAGAGTAGCTCTGCCACAGCCCAGGTTTTCAATCTGTCTGTCAAAATTATGGGTTTATATGTATTTTGGAGTCTAGTAGTTGAGGAAAATAACTCACTTATGTGGTCTGATAAGTAGTGCTTAACATTCTCGTGGGGAGGAGGGATTCTATTCCAAACTCTTATCACAGCAAAACATATGTCACTCAGTAGCAAATTATGTGTTTGGAATCATTTCAAAGCTACATAACACATGTCTTCTGGCATAGCTAGATGTAGGAGTTCACATCATGTCTTTAGGACTCAATAGCTTCTATATGTCACTCAACCTTACTTTTCTTTCACTTGGCTTCGTTCTCAAGCAGGTCCTTAACTCCATTTATCTCAGCTTAGCTATCCCAGCAGAACGAGCACCTCTTTTTCCAATAAGTCCAGTAATAGTCCCAGAAGTGGCTCTCATTTAATGTAATTTGGATCACATACTTGTTTCTAACCTACCAACACAGTTAAGACATGGAATATGGTGATTTATAAGCCCTAAGTAATATGCCAATCCCTCTAGGGATGGGGACAACCATATCCTACAAACACAAGAAATTGTCAAGACAGGTGATTCCCTTAAGGAATATTGAGGCACTGATCTCACAAAAGGAAACATGCTGAGCAGACAAAAGACAACAAATGTCCACAATATATCATAAGGCACTTAGTCCCTTAACCATGAAACTTCCTTCCACCATGAATATTTCACCACTGAGTCTTAGGAAGGGAAGACTAAAGTAGGAACTATTTTTGGGAGAAAACTTAGTAGTTTTAGAAAGGTTTAATATGATTTTTACCTAGCCTTTTCTTTTACCAATTTATATAATTTTTGTCTACTTGTTTGCCAATGTAATGGGAAAGAGGATTGAATTTATTAGAAGGCTTTTGAATATGGTGAATGCTATATTTAATTATACTTTAATTATCTTTTTTTTAAGGCCAGAGTGAATTAAACTTACGTATAAGCCCATGGAGAGCAGGCCACAGGAGATAGATTTGTTTTCTGGGAGCCTCTTTGGGCCAGCAGGTCCATACTTAATAATATTCCATACGTTATATGCCAAGTCTCCTGCTATGGAAAAGTAGACATCCTATTTAGGTGTTAAACATACTTCCAATCAGGTAGTAGTCTCTTTCTTTGCTTTCTCTATTTTTCCCAGCAATTTAATCTTCAGGAATTAATTCAGTTTCTTGGGCTTTTTAATTTACAGCATTTTAGGTTTTTTGGAGTAGCCCCAATTTCATGCATTCATATTGCCTCAATAAAGGAGTTTTGTGATATTCAATTAAAATATTTTTACTATCATGCTTGCAAATATTTATATACAAATAACTGAACAAATAAAAAATAATTAGACCACAATTTCTAAATTGTGCTTCATAGAATGTGGTCTCAGATGCTCATTGACCCACCTTCCCAGCACTGTTTGCTGTGGTATGTAGAGATGTGACATGGCCATTCCTCCTTAGTTGGGAATTATTCTAAGTAAAACAACAACAACAACAACAAAACCAAACAAAAAAACCACACCTCTGTTGATTGTCCTTCATGTGCACACAGCCTTGTGCTCCCTGTGCTTGGCAACATGACTTAAGACACATTAAATCGAAGGCATTGCCTTTGCTAGCAAGGATGGCAAGATATAGGAAGAATGAGCAATTCATAAAAGATAAGCAGCAGACACCTCGAAGAGTAAATATACACTGTCCTTGGAAGTATAGGTTTGTATAATCTCTTTGCTGGACAGGTTATCAAGATCTATAAAAATTAAAATGCAAAATCCATAGGAATTTAAAACAATACCAGAAAAAGGCATAAAAAATTAAAACAACAATCTCCAAGTGGGGAAGGCATTTCTAAGTATGACATAAATCTCTTAACAGCAGAAACATATTATACTAAATAAAAATCAACATTTCTACATGATAAAACAAATAATAAAGTCAAGACACAAATGGAAAATTGTAATTTATAATCCACCCAAAGAGCTACTTTTCTTAATATATTAAAATTTCCTACAAATCAATAAGAATGAGAATAAAAAACCATTAGAAAAAATAGACAATATGGATAGTCAGATCACAGAAAAGAAAGTATAAACATTTTTTAAACATTTAAAAATATGCTTATTCATACAAAGAGATACTCAGATGTTTACCATTTAATCTCTCAGTTCAGCAAAAATCAAAAAGTTTCTTAATACCTTATGTGTGATTTCTTAGGTAAGAATATGGGGAAACAGTCACTCTTGTAAATTTCTCTTGGAAATCTACATTGGTGCAACCTCTGTGGAGGGCAATTTAGCAATAGTTACCTATTTTAAAATGCAGCTATCTCCTGACTCAATAATTTTATTTCTAGAAATGTATTCTCCTTTGGATATATATATATATTTTGCCAAATAATGTGTATAGAAGATTGTTTATTACAGCGTTGTTCGAACTAGCAAAAAACCTGAAAATAACCTAAATATCCATCAAAGAAGGACTGGGTAAAGTACGACACATCGCTCTGTAGAATGCTATTCAGCTGTATAAAAGAAGGAAAGCCTATTTACATGCCGATATATAGCCATAGAGTGAAGGTACGTGATTAAATGAGAAAATGGAAGGTGCAGAACATTGCATTTCTTGGCATATATAAAAGAAGTTGGTAACAGAAGTTATTCTAGGAATAGAAACTAAATGGCTTTCAAACAGTGGTATTTAGAAAGCTTACTTTTTCCTAAATACTCTTGTAACTTTTGTTATTGGACCATGTGAATATACTCAATCTTCAGAAATTAATATAATTAAAAAATACATCTAAGAATTGATCTAGTAATTCTACTGCTGGAAATTCATCTAACAGCATAGTTCATAATAGCAAAGCACAGTCCATAAGTAGCAGCAGTAAAAGAGAATTCCATGTGTGGTGGTATGAAATGTTCCCAAGACAAATCTGTACATTAAAAAAAAGCAAAAACAAGTTGCAAAAAAATATATATTATGCAACTATGAAAGTTGAAGAAAAATATATATGTACCCATTATATATATTTCATGTTTTCATTTATACTAAAAATTTCATGTGCATATAGTGTTTGTATAGGCATGGCACACTCATGTATGTGGAAAGACACACAGATATTTAGGGCAGAAGGCCTGGGGGTCATGGATAGAACTAAGATTTACGTTGTAATGTGTCTCTATATAACCTACGCATTTTAAATTCCCATGTCCAGATAATCATTAATCAAGCAAAAAGGAAAACATAAAGACAAGGACAAACACGTAGTTTTATTGTTCTGTGAACAGCTGAATTGACCTTCTGGATGAGGAGAACCATGCCGAGTTAAAATTGGCATTAAAGGGAGAGCCAAGCTCATTATGTGCAGAGCTGAAGTCCTAGAGATACATTTGGGTCCTCTTTAATTCCAAAATGACCAGCTAGACAGAAAAGACAACCACAGAGGATAGATGACTTTATATTTTGAACAATAATAGGTTATTTTCCGAAGATATTCAGCTTATAACAATTTCCTTTTCATTGAAAATGTTGGACTTTTTATACCCTTCCATGAAACTTGGCAGACCAAAAAAGAGAAATTTGACTTTTCCATGTTGCCCATGATGCAAAATCCTGAAATACTCAGAACACAAGAGACACATACAACAAGCACGATGACCTTGAAAATTCTCAAGCAGATGTATCAGCGTCCGTTTCACATCGCTGATGTCCTTGGCCAGGGAGTGAGCGTACAGCTGGCTAAATGCCACCTCCACAGCAGCCGGTCTAGGGATGTGCATTAGCTTTTTGATTTAAAGAGAAGACAGGGCGTATGGTGGTGGAGAGTGAGGCATGTTATTCAGGGTTAGATGGCAGAGAAGGTCCTGAAATGCAAGTGTGACGATGCTTGCTGAAGGAGCACTTTCTTGGGGAAAAATACTCAGAGATGATCCTGCCTCTGGATGTGAAAGCAAAATTCAGGTAACCCTTAGCTGCACATCAGAAGTCATTTTATCATTTTGGCAAAATTTCTTTCAGTCAGTAGCTGCTTTTGCTCCCTTTTCTGTATGGGAACTGTCCAACTCTGGAGTTCCAAAGCTGCATGAAGTAAACACACATTTGCTCTTGACCATTTCCCCTTGTTACCTGCTATTTTCAATCAGGAGTCTCTCTAGTTGTGCCTCCTCTGCTTGCTTCTTGTTCCAAGATGGGTCTAACTATAAATTCCTTGACTTCTGAAGTGGATGTTCGTGACCATCCTGCCCAGCCTCTGTTCTCTCTTCTTCTCAGCCCCCTGGGAAGCCACTCATTTATTGCTCAGTCCAGGCACCTCTCACGATGTGGATAGCAGTGCCTCTGGATCCAGGACTGGAAGCTGTAATCAGCACCAGTGAGAACTCCAGATCTCCTCTGCCACAGTGATTGGTTCCTGGGTACACATGTGACCCAACGGATCAAAGCAGAACAAATCCTGGGATTGGAGTGAGAGGTTCTGGGACACGGGCTTTCCCACTGGACTTGAATTGGAGAGGACAGGGGCCTGAAGCAATCAAGAAGTACCACACAGAGCCCGAGAGTGAAGGGCACACACACTCAGCCCACAGCAGAACCCAGAGATGCAGAGAAACTGAGTCCAAGGACACTGTGAGATCCTTGAACCTGCCAAGGCTAAAGCTGCATCAACCCTGGACATTTTGGCTATAAGAGTCTCCCAAACCCCAAACTCTTTTTTCCCCCATCTCCTTAGGCTAGCCTGGGTTTTCAATTATCTGCAAGAGACAGAACCCTGACCAACGTATCTCTGATGATGATTATAGCAATATACCTGTATTTTTTTTGTTGTTCTTTCCAAACGTTTTCATCTACGTTAGCTGATTTCTTATCTCAATGACCCCGCACAGAGGTCAGGAGGACAACTTATACCAATCTGCACTTACATTTGGGAGAACTGAGGCTCACAGAAGTTAAATGACTTGCTTGGAGTAATCATAGCTAGTAAGAAGTGGAGCCTGTTCTGAAACTCAGGACTCTGGATTTTGTGTGCTTTGCAGTGCCGCCTAGGAGGTAGGACGTGACTTTCAGTCCTTTGGCTTCCTTTCTCTCATGCACTGCTGGGCTGTGAGCTCGGAGGACCTTTCACTCCTCGGAAGCTGGCACTGCGGGCCCTGCAGGCCCAGCCAGGTGAATGTCTGGGGCCCGGGGAGAGGCAGAAAAGGGAACCTTTCACTTGAGTTAATGAAAAATAACCAGATTCTTTGTCCTAAAGGAGTGGTAGGGTAGAGCTTGTTTAGCAATCAGAAATAAGCCACTCCTGGGCAAGGAGGGCACCAAGAGGCAAAGCCACACAAAGGAGGCTGAGGAGCAGTGACCTTCAGTGGGCTCTGCAGTGGATTTAGAGGAGGAAAACGAAGGAGAAAGCATGGGCGGAGGCGCTTCCCCTTCGTGCTGCCCCATTTGCTGTGAGCGTCTTAATAGAATGAAGCCTGGGGACCTCCGGGTCACTGCTTAGCCTCCTGACCTGGTCTTTTGAAGTCCTGGTTGTCCTCTCCCCCGTTCCACTTACATCATCTTTTCCCACTGCCACTTACAATCAGAAATAATAGAAATATTAACCTGCTCATTGGTGAAAAGGAATAAGATATCAAATATGTTTCAATTTTTATTTTTAAAAATCAGAGGATGGGAGCCATTTTGTGTATTATAAAAAAAAATTAATTTCTGCATGAGGTTTGAAATATTCCCTCTACATGTATCATCGTCTTTGAGGCATGAGGATTTGAGGCCTCAGGTACCAACCTAATAAAAACAGCTGGGTTAGAAAGTGAAGGTGAAACAACGTCAGTTAACATATTCTGTAATTAAGTAATATTTTTTCTCTTAAAGGATCCCTCTTCCTCATCTGCCTGCAAAAGGGACTGTGGTGGGATGTCAGTGGTTCCTGGGGAGGGGCAAGGTCCTTGGTGAGTTCAGGCTCTCCCCTCCTGTCCTGTGCCTAACCTCCGCGGACCCCTCCACCAGCTCATGGTTTTTTCTGCCTCAGGTCTTGGCAGGTAGTTTGTCAAGCTGATCTTAATCAGATCACTATGTAATTACAGAGGGACTGTCAGGATATTTTTGGTTGTCATCTTCTAACAAAATGCAGATTGCGTGGCATGTATACATAGAATTACTCTGTAATTCAAAGTAAATTGACATTTAATTTCAATTTAATTACACAGGAATTACAGGCATGACAAGATACAGTCTAATTAGGAAGCAAAGTATAAGAATCTGTTTATGGAATGAAAATCCATCTTATGTCACATTTTAACAGAATCAAAATAATTTCTTTGAATTTTTGTAAAGCATATATAATGACAACAGTAATAATTGAAACTGCTTCTGGGCCATTCACCAGGTGCATATGTACTATCTTATTTAATTCTAGCGGTAACTCAGCAAAGCTGGTGTGATCATTCCCGTGGTACAGAAGGGAAAACTGACATTTGGAGAAGTTAGTAATGTGCCCCGTGTTACACAGCTCAGGAGTGGTCAAGGGGAAATTTAAGTCCCATGATTAGGAGGCCCATGCTTAGGAACACCGTGCTGCTGCCTCACTTGCACTTCTAGGGAGAGGAGGAGGCACAGGATACAGTTCTGGAGGTTGGCCTCAGCAGCCAGCTCTCTCTGGGGCTGTGGCCCAGGGCATTGAGCTTGTTTTCCCCCTTTCCCTTTCCCTATGCTCTCTCCCTTCATCTCTACCTTTCTTCTTTTCACTCACTTAACAAATGTTTACCCAAATGGCATCCACTCTGCCAGACATTGTACTGGGTGCTGGGTGTTAGGTGCCAAGGGTGGCTGACAGTGCTATGACGTCGTGGGATTTCCTCTGCCCACCCTTCCATACAGGACATCTCAAGCACCCTGTTCAACAGCTAGGGGCAATAATGAACCCCGGCTAGTCAGCTGCACATGCAAGTCAGGAGCTATCAGGATCCAACCACAAGGAGACAGATACAAGCAAGTGGGAAGGGGACCCCCAGAGTCCATTTGGTGGAAGCTTTACCCTCAGGATAGTTTTCCCCACACTCAGGCTTTATGGCGCTTTCACCTCTCTTCTAGTGGAGCTTTCAATCAAAGCAGAATTTTGGAGTGTGTGCGTGTGTGTCTGACCTCTACCCTTGTACAAAACAAATCACAACCTGGGCCACTTCCTACCTTTCCAAGAACCAGACCTATCTAGCTTCAGTGACTGCTAGTGAATTTTATTTCATTTTTTGAGACAGAGTTTTGCTCTGTTGCCCAGGCTGGAGTGCAGTGGCATGATCTCGGCTCACTGCAACCTCCACCCCCGTGTTCAAGCGATTTTCCTGCCTCAACCTCCTGAGTAGCTGGAATTACAGGCCTGCGCCACCATGCCCACCTAATTTTTTGTATTTGTAGTAGAGATGGGTTTCACCATGTTGGCCAGGCTGGTGTCGAACTCCTGGCCTCAAGTGAGCTGCCTGCTTTGGCCTCCCAAAGTGTTAGGATTACAGGCATGAGCCACCGCACCCAGTCGCAGGATTATCTTTCTCACTACTTGTACCAATTTCCTTCAACCTAAATGACTTCTTTAGCTTCCGCTCTCTTATCCCTCCTCTATCCCTCAGTTAGTTATAATCTCTTCCATGGGTGTCATACTTTATACTTGGTAAAAGGCTTTCCCTTAAAATAGCTCGTTTGATTCTTAAGCACAAATCTGTGAAGAAGTCAAGTTAATATTTTAATCGTATCCAGCTTATAGATGGGGAAGCCAATAACCAGAGATGTTCAAGACATTCATCACCTTCCACAGCTTGTCAGTGTAATACTGGTTTCAGACTCAGTTCTTCTGGGGTTAATGCCAGCTTCTGTCTGGGACATCAGCTGCTGGTCTTTCACGGAAGCCCTCTTTCCTCTTTCTTCTTGTTACCCGAAATTTCAGCATTCGCATATCGCCTATGTAATTGTTTTTTTAATTTTTTTTTTTTTTTTTTTTTGGAGACGGAGTCTCACTCTGTCGCCCGGGCTGGAGTGCAGTGGCACGATCTCGGCTCACTGCAAGCTCTGCCTCCTGGGTTCATGCCATTCTCCTACCTCAGCCTCTCCGAGTAGCTGGGACTACAGGCGCCCGCCACCACGCCCGGCTAATTTTTTGTATTTTTAGTAGAGACGGGGTTTCACCGTGGTCTCGATCTCCTGACCTCGTGATCCGCCCGCCTCGGCCTCCCAAAGTGCTGGGATTACAAGCGTGAGCCACCGCGCCCGGCCTATTTAATTTTTTCTTTAAACTGATTTAAAAATATTTGAATATATTTATTTTAGAAGATAATTTCATATGACTCTTTCCAATGGACAACTAGCACCACTTAATAGAAAGAGAAGGTAAATATAAATCCAAATATGAAATGAAATGAAAGATTATCATTAGATCACAGCTAGTCACTGTTGCTTGCTGAAGGTTCTTATCCTGATGCCAGCTCTTTGTTGACAATTGAACTTTGCAAGAGTGAGAGGGCTGTTAAATGTCTACTAACACCAAGCAGAGAGTTGCTCCTTAATGTGACAGGCAGCACTGAAAGAGAATCAAAAGAAAAAGACAATTTTTTTCACTATGCAGTCAATGTTTTTGGATGCTCTCTCTGTATCCTACTCAAAGCATCTCAAATCATGTACTGTGGTAAATACTGTTCTGGCCTAACCACTCTACGTTACACAAACTTAACCCCATTTATCCCTACCAAGAATGCCTAGCAGGTCACATCTTGACTTCTAGGTTCAGTAGAAAGATATTAACCTGGTGCAGAGTAACTCAGTACGTGGGCCTGAGTCTTTCCAGGCCTTTCATCAGCCCGTTGGGGTAGGTGACCTTGATTAATTATAGAAATTTTGTAGATTCATGTGTCTTACAGAGAAATATACCTTATAGAAAAAATGGGCTTCTCCTGGGTTTGGGAAACCTTGGTGAGATTACCTAACCTCTCCAGGCTTAGATTTTAGCTTCCCATCAATCAGACTTTCAAGGTTTGCATTTTGTTGGCTTATGGAAAATAAAAGTTCTCCATGGTGAAAAATGGAGGATTTTGAGAAGGACATCAAGCTTCTCCTTGAAAACACGTCTTGATGAAATGTAAATGATGATGTAAATGAATCAAACCCAATGGATTAATCAAATCATTAACATATCAATCATTAATAAGTGGATTTTATTTTTTAAAAAATCCAATGAAACTGCTCCTACAGATAGATCAGACATTCATATATTATGCTGCCTTAAATCTTTTCTGGAACAAAGAAGGATATAAATAAATAAACATAAATTAATAATACAATAATAGCAATCTTGTCCCTCATTGTAATTTTAGATTTTAAAGTGAAGAAAAGACTTAGGAATAGAAAAAGATATTTCTGTTTGGTTGATGTACTCAATCTGAATACAGCCAGGGAGTTCCATATATCTAATACATGGCCACAATTGTAGCTCCTAAAATCCTCACTCCCTGTTCAATTGCTTTCTTAGCCTCATGAAAATGAAATCTAGGAGGAAGCAACTCGCTTCTAAGGATACACTTAGAATTCATCTTTAACGTGCAGGAGATGAAAATCAGAGAATGCATTGCTCTACCTTTGCCATTTCATCAGTTTTAAAAGATTGTATATAAACAATAAAGCTAAACATACAAAGGGGTTAGTTAATCCAAAAAAGACCAAAAGCAATGAGACTCTCTCCACATGGAACAGGGTGGCATAGGGACAGGAGCTCTACAGAGAAACGATTTGTCATGAATGGGTAAGGACGGAGAAAGCAAGCAAAGGAGAGAGCAATTCTAAAGAGTAGAAAGCTATTCACCAGGTCACACATCCCCTGCCCTTGGAATTAGGAAAGAAACCCACCATTCTGCCCTGTGTCAGAATGAGGGAAAAAGCGTCTGCTGCCAGCTCTGCCTGCCTTGTGCAGGGCATGGGAATAGGAGTGGAGAAAGGGTGATGTCCTCCTCTTTCTGATAATTCTGAAGCCTCAGTCAGTCTGCAAAGTGGCAGTTGTGGGAACTCAAGAAGCTCAATGTGCTATTCAATTAGAAGCAAATGTCAAGTTTATTTTGATCATATCTCAGTAACCCCTCTCACTTGGCAGCCTCCCCTCTTTAATTTCACCCTCTTGCCTGGTTACCTCAATAAGAAGATGCCCCATTCTCTCTGGATCTCAGACTCTTGCCTCCCTCTGTCTCAACTCTCACCAGAAAATAGCCATGCCATGTCCTAGACCTATGAGATCACAAAGGTATGCTCTCTGATACCTGCACAGACAGGCTAGTAAGTGGTGCTTGTCTTGCGGTGAGAGCAGTGGGGCTTAGAGTGTACAGGGCGGCTCATGCTCTGTGGAGAGCAGGCAAGTTGAAGAAATTGCTAACCTCAGAGTTTGTCCAATAAAACACTTATATGGGGAGGTTTCCATCAGCTGGAACAGCTCCCAGTTCAAAACCTTTGCCTAGTCTGTTAAAGAACCTGATAAAGAGGCCGGGCGCGGTGGCTCACGCTTGTAATCCCAGCACTTTGGGAGGCCGAGGCGGGTGGATCACGAGGTCAGTCGATCGAGACCACGGTGAAACCCCGTCTCTACTAAAAATACAAAAAATTAGCCGGGCGTGGTGGCGGGCGCCTGTAGTCCCAGCTACTAGGAGAGGCTGAGGCAGGAGAATGGCGTGAACCCGGGAGGCGGAGCTTGCAGTGAGCCGAGATCGCGCCACTGCACTCCAGCCTGGGCGACAGAGCGAGACTCCGTCTCAAAAAAAAAAAAAAAAAAAAAACCTGATAAAGGCAGTGGAGTTCAGGTCTTAATGAGTATGATTTACACGGTGTGCTACCTCTCCCCTTGAACCTAACCCTCAAAAGCAAAATAAAAAGGATTTGCATTCTGAAGGGGGTCCTAATTACCTGAGATAAAAAGGATGTTCAGAAAAAGTATTTAGGACAGGAAAGCAGGTATGTAAGAAAATGCACACCCTCAGGTCACATACTAGCCATCTACAGCAAAGCCATAGAATTGACACTCAAGTCACACTTCCATTTCCTGTCCTTGTACCCTGGCCAATACTCATGGCACCTTTGCTCATGGCTCCCAGAATAATCCACTGAACACTCCTCTTCAGCCTGGAACTCCTGGCAGTCCCTGCCCATCATTTGGAATTGGCATGGGAGATAGAAGCTAGAGGCAATTCTTTTATACTCAGAGCAGATGCCGTTTGAGGCTGGGTAAGGCAGGAGTGCACTCCAGAAGTCTTCAGAAGGCTTTGTTGACTCTCCACCACCACCATGGAAGTCCCTTGTTAAGCAATCTCTTTACTTACACAGGAGGCCATGTTGCTATTGATCACCAGACCCCAAGCGAAAATTGATTCCGATGGTAAGTATGGTCAAAATTGACTGATCTGAGAGTCTGCAGGTCTGGATTCTAGTCTTAGTTCCTCCATTTCTTTGTTATGGAACCTTGGCCAAGTTATTTAATTTCTCTAGACCTTAGTTTTCTTACTGCTAAATAATCTTTCCAACTCTATCTTTGTGGTGGGGTCAGAAAAGATAGTAATTAGGCCCATATATCAGAGTTGTGTGAGGTTCAAAATGAGATGCAATATGTATGTCTTAGGCAAACTTAACATCACTTCACACATGTATAATCATTCTTCTCTGGGTTTTTCCAGAGTTAATGTCCAATGCTATGGAAAATTGAGGAAGCCTGTTTTTGTGAATTTCTAGTACCCTCCTGAATCCAATGGAAAAAATCAGTCCACTTGTAAATCTGTACATTTCACATAATGAAGGGTTATTTTTGTGCCAAAATAAAAGTTTTCTTATTTCAGAGCTTGATGGAAATTAAATGAAGGCTGCAAGAGCATTAAACGTTTAACCTATGATTTCCTTGCTTTGGGAAAGATTTAAAAAAACAGTGCATTGTGTTCTGTTGTCCTTTGTCGATGCATAATTAAAGATTTTTTTTTACCATCCAAGATAATTTCAAGTCCAGTAGGAATAAATATTACCACTCTGTTACAAATGTGCTAAATTCATGTTTTAATAAACTGAATTTACTCTGCCTGGTTCTTGCAAAATTAGAAATTATAAACATATGCTTTCCAAGAAAAGTAGTCATTTGCCTTGCTTTCATCTGGACTAAAATGTGATCGTTTCCCCAGCAAAGAGGAAAAAAAGCTGGGCTATATTTAGCACTGCTTGATGATCCTGGGGCCAGCTGGCAGCAAAGAACGTAAAAGAGATTTGGATGCTGGGTGTGGAGGTAGCCTCAAGACTGGACTCTTAGGGAAGGCCTCCAGGGCTCCCCACCTTTGGAGATCCGCAGACCACATCTATTTTTCATCCTTGACTTTGCCTTTAGGATTTCTGAATGTCTTTTGAAGTAACTTGTCTTTTTCTTTTATTAAGCAGTTAATTCCACTAAACACATTGTAACTTTCGATTTCAAATCAAGAGTTTCTCTCCTTATGTATTTTGTTTATTCAGAACTATTAAGTTTTAATCTCTGTGAGTCCAATAGTGATTGTCCTCCAGAACTTTATGTGAAAACAGTGATCCTGAGAAGCCCAGCAGATAGTTAAATCTTATCAGTGAAGTCGTGTTTTGAATGTGTTAAAAGACTTCTTTCAAAGCATGGTGAATCCTTTATAAAGGAGATTGTCACTTCCAAGTAATAATTATTCTTCATTTTCATAATTATATATCTAGATTAAAGCTAGTAACATATCTGAAAAAGTTGCCAATGGATAGAAAAATGTTGCTCAACAAGTAAGAATTCTATTTACAATGTGCAGTCACATCACTGTCATTAATGGAAAGTGACTACAGTCTTTGTTTTAATAAAAAGCACCAGGTAAGTCCCTGGGACTGGCTTCCAGCAAAGAGGGGCATATCTGATGGAAGAGGGCAAAGACAGTTTCCTAGAACAGAAAACTGTCTACCTGAACCATCTTCATTCCAAGAATTTTTCCACCCAGTCAATGAGCCCTAGGGAGTGAGCAAGTTTGTATGTTCATATTTGTATATGTGGGCCTATGTGAATGCATGGGTGAGCATGCCCAGAGGTGTGCATGTGTGTGTGTTGATTTGTGTACAAATGTGTATAATTTGTGGGCTTGCCTGTGTGGTTCTGTGCATGTGTATAAGAGTGTGTGTGTATGTGTGTACGCACGTGTAGATGCCTACATCTGACTGAAGGTGGTGAGTGGACAGAGGGAAGGAAGGAAGCTCTCTTTTATCCTTTCTTTCAGTACAGATCAGCTGCTACAGCTGCAAAGTTAATGAGTCTGGCATGGCGCTTTTTCTAAAGTATAACTCAGTTCCCAAACTCACAGAATTAGAGGGAAAGCAAAGGAAGAAAAAAGAAGATTAGTAGGTTTAGTAGAAGGTAAGTTGCTATTACTATATTCCATAAACATAAAATTGTACCATTAAAATGATTCTGAATTAGCGTGATATAGTCCTAAGGTCAAAGGTTTATGAAGAACCTCCTGAGAGATGACGGGAAAACCTCAAGGAACAGCTAGCATTGATTAGAAAGCCATGGCCTGGAGGGATGAGGGCAACACTGGCCTTGGAAACACAGTTTATGCTGAGTAATAAGATAGTGAACAGTTCCATGTAAGCCAGCCGGCTGGTGCTGGGCTTCACAACATAGCATTTGAAGAGGTTGTATGTCTCATACTTTAGACACTGAGTTTTATTTTAGCATCCGAGGATTTGAATTCCTAGCTCTATTATTTACTTGCAGAGAGACTTTGAGCAGTTACTAAATTTTTTCTGAACCTCAGCTTCTTCATCTATAGAATGGAGATAGTGATACCTTCCTCTCAGGCATGTTGTGATAAATTAAATGAGATAAATCAAGGCTCATGAAATGTCTTCCCTCTTCCCTTATGAATTCTATCCTTTGGTGAGTAGTTTTATAAGAAATAGCTGTCAAGAAAGAGGTTCCCTTGTATTACCTAGTTATCACTCCCTGCAGGAACCGTCAGGAAATTCAGAAGCAACAGTGTCATTTGACTTATGGCCGTCTTTAATCTAATCAGGATCAATAAAGAATCATTTAGCCCCTGGTGCTGTCTGTGTTGTGTCCCCAGGGGTCGCATCCCCAGTAAACACACATTTAGTCAGTGGTATGTAGATAAGGGGATGTCAGGCAAGAAAGGGCACTGTGGTTCCAGGGTCAGGAGACACCATTGGCCCTTCCACTCCTGATTATTAATCTCTCTAGATTTCTGTCAGCAGAACAGTGCCTTTTACAGAAGACACCAGCTTTCATGTCATGTAGGGGATAAGAGCATGGCTTTTTGCCTTAGCCTGCCTTGATTCAAATCTTGGCTTTGAAGATTACCAGCTAAATGATCTTACCAAATTATTTAGTCTCTCTGGCTTCAGTTTCCTCATCTGTAAAATTATAATAATAAAGCTTAAATTATAAGATTGGATTAAATACATTTATATGTGTAAACTGGCTGGCTCACAGTAATTAACAAACATTTGCTTTGACTATTAGATGATGACGGTTATTGTAAAAAAAAAAAAAATCCCTGATGCTGGTCTGTGGGCATATCTTTGGTCTGCTGAATGCATTTGAGGAGATAATGAAACTATGAAGCCTGAAACATTTTTGGATAATGTATCCCACAATCCTAGAGCCAAAAGTGCTTACAGCTACCCAAGCCAACAACCTTAAACATAATGCCTAGACCAAACTGAAAAGGAAAAAATTACAGGAGATTGTTTCTTTATGGCAGCCTGGCAATATTGGTTTATATTCTCCCATACACTCAGTGAGGGAAAATAAGGAATGTTTTTCTATTACTTTTTTACTTCCCACCAGTCTTCGTCCTCAAACTCACAATCAATCAACACATCCATCAAGAATCTTACTGCCAATGAAATGAAGAACATATTTTCCTTTTATAATCAAGCTGTATGGTCTAGTGGTTAAAACTACATGCTTTGGAGTTAACTACATCTGAGTTTGATTTGAGACAAATTACATGAACTCTCTGAAAGTCCATTTCCTCATCTTTAAAATGGGGTAATGATGGTGCCTGCTTTGCAATACTGTTGTGAGGATTACCTGATAAAATGCACATAAAGCTCTCAGAACAGGGTCTGGAACTTCCTAATCATTCAGTAACTTCATTTCTACAATGTTTTGAAAATAGTGCCAAGTGGGGCTTGAGCTTGGGAGCTGGAGGTCCACAAATATGAAAGGCATCAAGTGAAGTTGTGAAGAACCTGGCCAGCCTCCAGACAGGGAAACTTACCACCCTCATCTCAGAAAACAAAGCCCATGCAGAGGTTGTCCTTCCCAGCATGTCTTCCTCTAGGGCAGGATCTGTAAAACGGGGAGCAGGACTGGCTACATAATTTGCAGGGCTCAGTGCAAAATGAAAATGCGGGACTTCTTCTTCAGAAAGTACTAAGGATTTCAAGAAGGCAGCAACAAAGCATTAAACAGAGTGTGGGGCCCTGCTGAGCCCAGGATCCTATGCAACTTCTCAGTTTGCATGCCCCTGGAGCCGGCCCCTGGGAGTGAGGGAGAGTTGGGGGGAAGGAGGATGGGAGAGAAAATCAGTTCTACCTTAGGAAAAAAAGTTGAGTTAGTTTTAGAGCACAAGAGCCACTTTCAAGTACACCCACACTGGAGCCCACCTGGGGACACACATTTCATAAACCTGCTTCTTGCAAGGTGTGTCCCTCACTGTGTGGAGGACAGGCAAGCCAGGGTCTGCTCATTTGTTTAGCTTTGCAGCTGCCAAAAGCAAGGCCAGCATTTTAGGGCCACAGTGCAAGATAAAATTTATAGGCTCTTTCCAGCAGCCTGTTCCTTACTCAGGGTTAATCTGGTTTATTAGAGGAGTAGCAAGGACGTGTGAAAGACGCCTTGGAAGGGCTCCATGTCGCAGCCTTGACTCCTCATAAAACGGGCTGTCCCCACCAGTCCCTGGCACAACTTCTACAATACATCAGCCCAAGGAGGCAGAGGCAGGCTCCCTGCCAGTCTCCCAGCACTCACTTCATTTGCTGTGGTTGAAGCACCAGTACTAACTCCCCTTAGGACTTTCAGGTTTTCCAGCAAATTCCCAGCCTGGGATCGAAGAGAGCAAGGGCTTTGTGGGAAAATGGACTGGGAGCAGGGGGAGGGAAGGCCTCTGGGGTTGAGGAGCTGCAGGGTAGGCGCTGGAGGGAAGAGACGTTGAGAGAATGAGACTGGGCAGAGCAAGTTCTTAATCAACACACTGCTAAGTCTCCTTGCCAAGAATACTCACTCGCTCCTAAGCTGCCAAAAGACCTGATGGAGGAGTTGCTATCTGAACTCCAAGCAAGTATTCACTTATGTGGTTAGTTAGAGCAATTAAAAACAATATGCAGGTTATGGTAGAGAATAATGCATCCCATGGTCCAAAGTCCTTTCAAATACCAATGATTGATGATGCATCAGTTCATTTGTGTAATATGAGGAATGGTATTTCAG
Source organism: Nomascus leucogenys (assembly GCF_006542625.1). Classification (NCBI taxonomy): domain Eukaryota; kingdom Metazoa; phylum Chordata; class Mammalia; order Primates; family Hylobatidae; genus Nomascus; species Nomascus leucogenys. Next base: position 124,707,144 of record NC_044382.1, read on the forward strand.
TTCTTCAAAACACCGAACGGAGTTCCCTCCCCCATGTTATCTCAAGAGCTGCACCAGTAAAGAAATATCCCTGTGCCTTTTTATGTCATCTTGACACTTGGAATGAATTGACAAGGCCCAGCACAATTCATCTCTTCTTCAAACCTTTGTTGCAGTATCCATGGGATTCAACTGTGCAGCTGAGCCAGTGAATGGTGTATGTTCATCCAGGTTTACTGAGATCTGAAATCCAGGTGTTTGCTTCTGAGCTTATATGTGTTGGAAATTTTTCTGCAGAGTTCGTTGCAGTCTGTGTAAGGCAGAACTGGAAAAACTTGGCTATAAATGACACCTGCTATGATAGATACGCAGGCTTCTTTGTGGAAAGGGCAGCCCATTTTTAAACAGGCACTGGATAGAGGATTGCTGGAACTGTGCTTACCTCTTCTTTTGGCCATTGTAATTTTGTTTCTGAAGAATATTTAGGACCTTTTTAAGAATATTTTACCCTTGCCAAGAAGAAGCAGGTTTCTGAGTCTTTAGGGTTTGCAAATTATGGTTTCTCTGTTAATTTTTCAGAAATTAGGATCTCGAAAAAATATTTTTTTTTTTTTGAGACGGAGTCTTGCTCTGTTACCCAGGCTGGAGTGCAGTGGCATGATCTCAGCTTACTGCAAGCTCCGCCTCCCAGGTTCACGCCATTCTCCTGCCTCAGCCTCCTGAGTAGCTGGGACTACAGGTGCCCGCCACCACGCCCGGCTAATTTTTTGTATTTTTAGTAGAGACGGGGTTTCACCGTGTTAGCCAGGATGGTCCCGACCTCCTGACCTCGTTATCCACCCCCCGTCAGTCTCCCAAAGTGCTGGGATTACAGACGTGAGCCACCGCGCCTGGCCTTGAAAAAATATTTTAAGAAGGTTTTACTTCAAAGATTCTTGCTCCCGTAGCACAGTAATTTATGGCTGACACAGATTTTAGAAGACCCTTAAAACTCCTCTGAATAAAGATACTAGAGACCATAACAAATAGAATGAACCTATGCAAGATGTGCTTTTATGCATCTATGAATCATTCTGTGAATCAAAGCTATTTAATGAACTCTGTACCAAAAGATTATTGAGAAAAACTTCACAGTGGTTGGAACATCCCAAAATTAAATATAATTTATAGTTACATTACAAACAATTGTTCAAGTGAGAGGCTAATATAAGTCAGAATAATGAACTGCATAACCTGTTAGACTATAAAAGGTGATAAAGTATGTTTTTACATCAACTGTTTATCATAAGAAGCACAATGAATTGCAAAGATTATTAAATCCAGGCTGCTGCCCAGAGTGATGGTAAAGTTGAGGAAACCTGGGAAAGAAGTTGGGTCCACAGGGAAATGCTAGGCCAGGCTTCACCTGGTTTACAGCTTTGACAACCAGCTCTCCTCTCCTCAGGGTCGTGTTGGCCCTGGAACTGGTCCTTTCCAGGGTGAGCAGGGGAGAGGTAGGCTGAAGAATATTTGATTGATGGATTTACCATAAATGTACTCAATCTGGTAATGATGAACATTTTGATGTTTGTTAATCATTCTAACATTTTGAACATCCTGGTCTTTTGTTACTATAAACAATGCAAAAAGAACAACCCCATATGTATGCTTTGTACACTTTTTGGGCTTATGTGTCCTTAGAAGAGCCAAATTCTTGTTGCGTCTATGTGTATGTGCATTTCCTACTGCCAATTTGCCTTCCAAAGAGGTTGTACCAAATTATACACCTGCCAGAATTTTATGAGAATATCTATTACTTCACACACATGCCAACACAGCATGCTATTCAACTTTTGGATCTTCATTCATCTGTTAGGTGAAAATGGCATCTCAGGATAGTATTCATTTGCATTTATTTTCTTATGAGTAAGCCAAATATCTTTTTATAGGTGAGAAGGTCATTTTGTAATTTGTTTTTCTGTAAACTCCTTTCATGTTATTCATTTCACTTTTTGGTTGCTGGTCTTATGAATTTTCAAAAGCTCTTTATATATTAATAAAGTTATCCCTTTGTCTATCATATATGTTTCAACTACTTTCCTGAATTTTTCACTTGATACCTTTGTTAAGGTATTAGTGCTTTATTTTGCAATGCAGACATTTTATGCAGTAACATTTTCAATCATGTTAAATGTGCTAATTTTTTAGAATGCAGTAAGGAAACTGTGGAATAATAGTGAGAAATGCCACCCATTCAGTATGTGGGGTGCTTTTCCTCAACACGGTGACTTCCAGAAACATCTGGACAGGTGTCACCACGTCTGCCATTTCACACACCATCCATGGCTGTCATAGGTTGCCTCTCCCAAAAAGCAGACTCTGAGACAGCAGTGTATGTGTAAGAAGTTTATTGTGAATTGCTTCTGGGAACAGCATTAGTCTGAGGAAAGCAGGGAAGGGGGCCCTCAAATGATCATATAGGGATCCCTGGAGCTGGGATGGCCCTTCAGAGGTGTCTCAACTAAAGCCAAGGTGGAAGGGGCTTGTACTCCACAGAAATCTGTTCTTAAATGAGGGATGCCCCCAGGGAGAGAAGGCACCATTGGGTGTGGCAGCTCCCTTCAGCTGAGGATAATTCCCCAAGAGGGACTAGGCTGTGAGACATCAGCTGCAATGCTTCCAGCAACTGGAAACAATCCTTGGTCCTGAAGGGGAGGGCCTGGGTGGCATGCCCAATACTCACTCTACTGCCTATTCTGGCTGCCCCCTCTCAATTTAGACTGAGTTCTAGAATCTTTAGGCTTCAGAGCTTTGCCAACTTATGCTCTCTTCAGGTTTACACCGTTTAAATACCTTTTTAGTGCATAGAGAAAGGGCCAGTCACACGGCCATTGGCCTGACTGAGAGTTTTTTCCTCTCTTCTCTCCCAGGGTCTTTATGGTTCTTTGACACCTTGCACAGAGATGTGAAAATGCTATAAGAAGCTCCCATGCTTGCAAATAAAGTGAACCAGACACAGTAATTAAAGAGATGAAGATGGCTGCAAATATAGGGCTTTTAGGAGATTTTGGCTGATTTGTTTCAGCAGTGATGGAAGGAGAAACAGGATTGCACTTAATTAGCCCCAAGTCCCAGGTGGCCTTTGCTTTTCCATGCCTGTTACCCACTGAGCGCCATCATACCGCTGAGCTGGAAGCTCCTTTCTGGATGGTTTGATAGGCATTGCAAATCCTCTCAGAGGGCCTCTTTCAGAACCCACAATAGCGCGCCTAGCAAAACATCACCACATGTGCATAGTACTACTTCCTTTTTAGGGCTGCTGGCTCTTACTGGAATCAGGTTTTCCTGGTGCTTTCTTTGGCTCCTGGCCACCAGCTGCTGCTGTGCCTGGAACAGGGCAGACAATGAAGAGTGGAGACTGTAGCTGATGCCGCTGGTGCCCTGCCCACATCCCCTAGGCAGGCCCTGCTCTGCAGGCTCCCACGGCTTTGCTCGGTTCTCAGAGTTAATGACCCTGCAGGCAGCCTCATTCAGTAACTTGGATAAATACCCCAGCTTCCTTGCCTCTAGTGTGGGGCCAGTCTGAGGCTTGCTGTATGGAGTTCCCTGGGCGCTCCGGCAGGATTGCATCCCGCTTGCTCACAGAAAAACCTACTTATTAGCACACTGTGTTTTGGCCTCCTTCCTTTCCCCCACTTCTTTCCCCTACTCCCCTACTGCTATTTCCTGGGATCACTTCCCAACTCAACTACCGGCTCTCAAATCCTTATCTGCCGGAGCCAGACAAGTGTCAAGGTGTAAACGTTGCCAGGCAAAGGGTTCCATCTGGGAAATCATGTTGAAAAGTGTATGTCCTGCCTTCTCCCCCATCTTGTCCATCCAAAGCAAAAACATCCAACCAATCCAAAACAAGCAGACAAGAACAACAGCAATAAAAAAATCAGCAACATCTGTTACGTTGTCCACAGAGGACATGTCCTAATTGTCTGAACTGGTCTGTGCAAATGTGTTAGTTCTTACATTGCTGGCTTCAAAACTACTTTCCAGGCAGAATTCCAGCCACCCTTTCTACTGATTCTTAACTTGCGGTTTGCATAATCTTCCTGATTCTTGACATCACACCCAGCGTGTTGTCAGCTTATACCCACCAGGATAGAAGGGAAAGGGGGTATTTGGTGATGAGTCCAGTATTACTTCCAGCCACTCAGAGCCTGGTTTTGATGAACTGCATCTATGAATGTGCACTTATTTTCTCTATGACCATATCAATACTCTGAGCTGATAGAGATTAAAAGGGGAAAACAGAGCTCAAGAGTTTTACAACTCCTGCTGGAGTTGCAATGTGTGTTCCTATCTGTCTGTTTGATTGGAAATTCAAATCATCTCACATTTTAGGCAATTGGTAGCCTCATAAGATAATAAATCTGACAGTTTATGGCTCAATCTGTGTCTTGCTGTCTTTAAAGGAAAGGTAGTAAAAATTGAAATTATGGAAAACAGATAAATGCCGAAGTCCTGGGACAGTGCATTTTATAATGATCACATCTGTTGCAAAGTGCCTGAAAAATGGCTCTGGAAAGCTGCCGGTGCCGCAGAGCAGCTCACACAGTGAAGCAGAGCTGGACAGGAGAGGACATGAGATGTGAGCATTTCCCACCGCATATTCACCTTGTGTTGATGAGTGTGACTGCTCCTTTCTCCCTTTTGTTTTTTGTTGCAGCTGTTCAGCATCTTTCAAAGCATGTGAGATTCCCGTTTATCTCCGCCCAGCTTGGGAAGGAAAAAGGAAATGGACAGGCGCAACAACAGTCAGCGGGGCTGGTGTGTGTGCGGGCGGGAGAGAGAGGTGGAGAGAAGATGTGCAAATAGCAGCATCTGCTCCGATTTTTGTGGTTATCATTTGCTGTGATATTGGATCCTTGTGGCAACTTTGTCTGCCTGGTAGGTCAGGGGGGCAAATTAGAAATTCAAGCCTAATTATGTGATTTGGAAAGATAACGATAATCATGAGAAAGAATTAATAATAATCATTAAATTAAGTATGAACCAGGGACTGTGCTTAGTCCACTATGGAGAATATTTTACTTAATTCTAACAACCCTCAGGGGGAGGTATTAATACAGTAGTATTCCCATTTTCAAGATGAGGAAATCAAGGTTCAGAGAGAGCACAGGACATGATCAAACGAAATCGAGGTGATTGGACTTCATGTGCAGTGGTCTGATTTGAGTTAGAGCTGTGTTCAATCTAGAGCAACTTTTTCCCAACCAAGAGAGGGAATGGACTGTCTCCTTCCTCGGTGTGCTTTTTTCCACCACCCAGACTCCTGGTCTCTTCTTTTTCACTCCTACCTGCCCAGGTGGCTGTCAAGTCCCTTCTGCTCATTAAACTGTGAATAGCTCACAATGCTTGACAGGAGGCTTCTTTCAGGGGTTTTGCATTTTCACCTGGAACCCCACGCTCAAACCAATGAGCTCCAAGGACCGCTTCATGGTGTGAAGGGATGGTTGGACAGCTGAGCCTTGTATTAATTTGGGTTCCTCCACAAGCTAAGTCTGTGTCAAGAATGTATTGGGAGGTGAGGGAGACCCTGGCAAGGGACTGAAGGAGTGGAACAGGAAAGGGAACGCAGCCATGGAAACTTGCTGTAACCTTTGTGGGCTAATGGAATTTAATCCCCACTGAGAAACCCTGGTAGACATCTGTTCTTATGAGGAAGCATACACCTCAGAATTATACTGTTCAAGGGGCCAGGAAACTTGCATATTTATACGTATTCCCCTGGTTGTGGTTGAGGGCTTCTGTGTTGGGGAGTGTTAATTCCCTGCAGCTTCTGGCCTGGCATACAGGTGGCAACATAAGCTTCCATGGCTGGAGAAAGCCTCAGGCAGAGAGAAGCAGGTGCTGGCACTGGGAAATCAGGTCAGAAGTTACTAGCACAGAACGGGCCAGCGGATATGGGCAGGCACTGGGCTACTGCTTGACCTGCTGCAAACTTCCTTGGAGTTCTTAAAACCACAGGCCTTGAAGTTAGGAGTTTCGATCTGAATGGGCATCTCCCTTAGCTTCTATGGGACACCAACATGTTTTTGCCTTCTAGGCAAAAAGATAGTTAAAAGAACAAAGGGTGATTATTGGACACAGCTGGACATGGTGTTCAGTGTGTGTGTGTGATAGTGATGGTTATATAATTGTCTTCTAAATTTGAAGGAAATAAAAATGGTACCAGTTGAGGCTGAGCGCAGTGGCTCCAGCCTGTAATCCCAGCACTTTGGGAAGCCGAGGCAGGCGGATCACAAGGCCAGGCGATTGAGACCATCCCGGCTAACACGGTGAAACCCCGTCTCTACTAAAAACACACACACACACACAAAATTAGCTGGGCATGGTGGCACATGCCTATAGTTCCTGCTATGCGGGAGGCTGAGGCAGGGGAATGGCTTCAACCCAGGAGGTGGAGGTTGCAGTGAGCTGTGATCATGCCACTGCACTCCAACCTAGGCAACAGAGCGAGACTCCATCCCCGCCCCCTACAAAAAAAAATGGTATCAGTTTTGTGTAGTTCGAGTATTTTCTACACCTTCCCTTTTCTTCTTAAGAAGCTTTGATTTAAAGGCCAGCAGATCCTATTATTGCCTCTAAGTCTTTTATAACAGAGTTGAAATTGTCTACTGCTCTGCATGACAGTAACCAATTCTAGGTACTCTACTTTTTAAAGCATGTGTTTATTTAAGTGACAGTAGTACAGGGTCTCTCTGTTTGATTCTATATGACTACTTTAAATGATAGTTACAGCATTTTTTTATCTAGTCATTTTAATGATTCTTTTGTGAAATAAATGGGTAGCAAGCATTCTCTACACAGAAAACTTTGCAGCCTCTATCTGAATCAAAATGATTTTTTAAAGAAGCAAAATAACTAATTCATTCACTAAACAGCTGTTTTTGGAAAGAGTAGTTATTTGGCTGAACTTAAGTGCTACCCTCTTCTGCAAATTACTTGTGTGTGTATATGTGTGTGTATTTGTATAGTCCAGATAGATATTAGCTATGGTTATCCATTAACAAAAAATAGGCCATTAAGAAAATTTCTAAATAGTGTATCTGTACTGGATATCTGTGAGGATTTGGGGGAGGGTGATCTCTCCAACATTCATTTCTGTTTTATTTTGTTAGAATGTCCCCAATGTCTGTAGATATTTGTAGCTTGGTCTTTCATCTCCAGCTTCTAGGAGGCACACCAAATGCATTACCTAGGCTGGGGCAATTGAAAGTTCCAGGTAAGATCTCACAGCTTGAGCCAGCAGTACAAAGAGAAAGCTTTGGTGCACATCCCCTATAGGAGCCTCAAGTAAGAGGTGATGGTGGATATATAGTGGTGACGATCACAGAAGTAGTGTTTAGCCATAATGATGTTCTGGTGATTTTGTTTCCTGTTTCTTGTCCCTCTGGAGTTGCCTCTATATATTCACTGAAATAACAATTGAGAGATTGCTCTGAACCAGTTACTATTTAATATTTCAGATACATGGGATACAGAAGCAGACAAAACTGATCTACTCCCTGGAATCATTCCTAAAAATAATCATAAATCCCTCTCTTTGCACCTAGGACTTTGCAAAGTGACGTTACAGGGTCTCCCAACAAGAGGCAGAATCTAATTTTCTTTTAACCCTTTTGGAGTTGAATTTGGGTTGGCTAATGAAACTGTCACAAATGTGACACACTCAGAGGTACGAAGGGTAATTGCTTACTGCAACCCTGTTGTGCCAGAAACACTGAGCACCATGTGAACAAGCCTAAGCAGGCTGGCTAGAGGATAAGGGATCACATAGAAAAAAATTCAACAGCCCAGCCAAGGGTCAGTGTGCTCTCTGCTGACCCAATTGATAAATTCAGATGAATGAGCTTCAGTCAAGGTCAACCAACCCTGCCCCAGACCAGAGGGACCACCCAGCTATGGGCAGCTCTAATTGCCAAACTATAGAATTATGAACTATAAGGGCCGGGCATGGTGGCTCACGTCTGTAATTCCAGCACTTTGGGAGCCCGAGGCAGGTGGATCACCTGAGGTCAGGAGTTCAAGACTAAGCTGACCAACATGGAGAAACCCTGTCTCTACTAAAAATACAAAAAATTAGCCGGGTGTGGTGGCGCATGCCTGTGATCTCAGCTACTCGGGAGGCTGAGGCAGGAGAATCACTTGAACCTGGGAGGCGGAGGTTGTGGTGAGCCAAGATCGCACCATTGCACTCCAGCCTGGGCAACAAGAGCGAAAGTCCATCTCAAAAAAAAAAAAAAGATTTATGAACTGTATAAATTGTTGCTGTTTTTAGACACTAGGTTTTGAAATGATTTATTACTCAGCAAAGGTCTAGTGGGTGGGTAGTCTAATATATATATATATATATATATCTGTCTTACATATATATAAATCTAAGCTGATGAAAACTGCTGTAAACATTTAAGAAGAGAAAGGAAAAAGAGCAATCAGGAAAGCTTTTCTTAAAAACATACTTGAGCCTGTGGATGCCTGCAGGACAGCTGTTTCAGAGAGGGGAGGCAGTAAGTACAAATATTTTGAGGCAGGAGCATGCTTGGTATATTCAGGGGAAGATGAGCAGGCCAGATGTGAACTAAGAGAAAGCCAGAGAGTGGGGAGGGAAATGCAGTGAGAGAGTGATACGGTTTGGCTCAGCGTCCCCGCTATAATCTCATCTTGAATCGTAATCTCCATGTGTCAATGGAGGGACCTGTGATCTCCATGTGTTGAAGGAGGGAGGTGATTGGATCATGGGGCCGTTTCCTCCATGCTGTTCTCATGATAGTGAGTGAGTTCTCAGGAGATCTGATGGTTTTATAAAGGCCTCTTTCCTCTTCACTTTCTCCTGACCTCGTGATCCGCCCGCCTCAGCCTCCCAAAGTGCTGGGGTTACAAGCGTGAGCCACTGCGCCTGGCCTTCCTCTTCACTTTCTCTTCTCTCTCCTGCTGCCTTGTGAAGAAGGTGCCTGTTTCTCCTTCTACCACGATCATAAGTTTCCTGAGGCCTCCCCAGCCATGTGGAACTGTGAGTCAATTAAACTTCTTTCCTTTATAAATTACCCAGTCTTGGGCAGTTCTTTAAAGCAGTGTGAAAGTGGACTAATACAGAGAAGTAGACAGGGACCAGTAATTACTGCAGAAGATGGAACATCGAATGCATGTTTTCAGAATAAAAGTGTGTGCTGAGACACATCAAGTGCCTGAGCACCACCTGTGCTTGGCCAGACCAATGGGAGAAAATGATCCAGGAAGTCAAAATGAGCATTTTCAGCCATCTGGAAGGGTGTGAAAGTGGTATGGGAGTGAGGAGGGGAGGCAATGAAGCAACTGAAAAAAGAACAATTAAAAAATATGATGAACAAATAAATTTATTTATATTCTACTAGCTCTTTGCTTCCCATGTACAAATCAACAACTTTGCAGATATTTTTCTTCCAGGAAACCTTAAAATCACATATTAGATGTCCCTTGCTGACATGCTTTTACATGCCTTTCCTCACCTCTTATGTAGTGATTTGTGTGTAACTAGGGACATTATTTTTAATTTTAGGCCAGGCATAAAGTAATTAGGAAGATAAATCTGTTACATGAAAGAATCAATCCTTTTACTCATTCCAAAGTCAAATTGAATTTTTTTTATCCAAGTCATTGCACTCTATGAGAGATTATACTGAGTTTTCTGCATTATTTTCAAGTTACAAATTATAAACAGGAAAAATTAGTACAGTATACACACTAGTGAGTTTACATATGGCAGAAATTCAGTTCTGCATGTTTAGCCTCATTCATCAAAGAACACTTCAAGCATGAATCTAGACACCATATAGTTTTGTGACAGTAATTTACTAAGGAATATCCTGGTATTCTAAGAGGGTTGAACCACCTTGACCGAATATTCCCCAGGAGTATAAGACGTTCAGCACCATGTGGCAAGTGAGGGCCAGGGACTGTGTACAAAATGATTTCAAGAGTCAGATCTGGTAATGTGTTTCCAAGTACAGTGGCAAGGCAGAAAAGACCCAGAGTAGTTACCTGAAATTAAATGTTAGAGCCACAGGATTGAGGCTCCCTGAAGAAACCAAAATGGGCAACCAAACAGTGGGTTGTAGGGTAGTCTGAGGAAAATGGAGGTCAGTAAATAGGTCCCTGTGTGTTTTTCAATTGATGCCTAGGGAAATAATACCTAAAGAAGGAGTTAGAGGGGCCGATAGGTGACCAGGGATGCTTTTTTAGGGAAGAAAATGTAAATGTGGATACAGATGAGCTGGGGTCTTTCCTATTGCCTGAGGATGATTCAATAAGAAGACCTAGTATAGAGAGTGAGTGGAGAACATCCAGCCTCGTTGTCCTCAGTGGAGAGCAGGATTGAGACAGCTTCTGGCAGACGGGATAGCTGTGGACACATTGTAATTGTGCCCCAGATGCTGTAGGTCTGCGGTCGTGCACTTGGTTTCAGCTTGCATGGGCTCTAGAGACAGAGCTGTCCAACAGAGCTTTCAAAGATGATGGAAATGTTCCATATCTGCATTGTCCATTAGAGTAGCCACATGTGACTGCTGAGTATTTGAAATGTGGTGTATGTGAATGAAGAGTTGAATTTTGAATTTTATTTTAATTAATTTGAATTTATTTGAATTTATTTTAATTAATTAAAATAACAATTCAAATTTGAATAGCCACATGTAGTTAATGGCTAACAGCCCTATTGGCCAGCACCACTCTAGAACATTTGCTTTTTAGGGCCTCTGCCCCTGATCTGGTGATGGGGATTTTATGGGAGTTCAGGGCCTCCATGAAAGCTGACTGTCTGCTTTGGTCTTTTTAAGACCTAGAATAAAGCCTGGTGCGGTGCAGTGTAGATGCTCAGTAAACATTTGTTGAATACATTAATTAATTAATTGAGAGAAGGGCAATCAATCACATGTAACACTCCGAGATCAATATTTATTTCCAAAGTTTTACCAAATTGCCATCATCTTGGTTTCCCTTAGGGAATGGCTCCTTGGTCAGGGTGATCTGTACCAAAGCTTCCCTTTGAAAACTTCTTGCTAAGGACAGGACCATGACAGTGAATCTCCATCCTGACTGGCTTCAAATGATTCTCCCAACTCAGGCTTAGTTGTTACATATTTTGAAAGCTGCATATTGTTTGCAACATTTGTGGAAAATTATATTGAAAGACTAAGTTAACACATTGTAAATCCTCTCACCCTACAGAGTACCAGGATCTAGTTTTTTACCATGTGAAAATGCCATAATAATTGCCATTGATTATGTGCCAAGCACAAAACTAGACACTTTGTAAGTAGCACTTCTAGTCATTATGACAATCCTGTAAATAAAAATTTCCATCTCCCTATTACTGATGAGCAAAATAAGGCTCAGAGATATTTAGTTTACTTGTCCAAGGTTACACACCTTCCAAGTAGTTGAGCTCTGTGTGCCTTCAAAATCCATGCACCTTTCAGTGTACCCCCTTGACTCAAAACACTGTTATTGCATCCTTCAAGGGACCCAAGAGCCTAGGAATGTAGAAAAGAAATAATGTTCACTGCAAATTGCTTGTTTTAGGAATATGTAACTAAAGAAACAAACAACCTACTATCTTAACAGGCTCCTTTTTGCCTGGGCCCAAATATAATTATGTATGCTATAGAAATGATAGCCACCTAAAGCACAGTACTGCCCAGTGGAAAAAGGTGGTCTTTATCCTAGCTGACGAATTACCCCCTTAGATAATAAATCTGAGAGAGCTTTGTGAAGGATGACTTAGAAGAAAGACAAGAGTTTCCATTGGGAAGCTAGAGAGCAGGGTAGAAAATTATTGTGGTAAGTTTATTTATGTTACCATTTTGGGCTTTTATGAGAAATCCTAAAAGCCACATCTCTGGAGCTGGAAACTTGGCAGAAAGACAAAATAAAATGTCCCATTTCTATCCAAGGAGTTACTAACATGATGGCCACGGGAGTCATTCTCTTTCCAGAAATGATTGAGCCTAATGTATTGTGATTACAAGGGAGAAACAAACCTAGAATCCAGTCAAGATGACTCTCTGGTCTCTTATTTGCTGCCAACTTGCAGCACCTGCTGGGAAGCCCAATGCTTTGCCTCATTTTCATCAGGACTTCGCTAATAGACCAGCAAGCTATGCAAAGTCAAGCTCTGAATGGCCTTGTTTGAGAAGAATTGAAGACAGGAAAGAAGAAATGTTCAGGTCACGGATTCTGTTCTTCCATTTATATGAACTAGGAAGCAACTCCAGAGGGGGTAGAATGACTTGTTAAAGGACCTCACATCAATCTCCAGCATCCAAGTCCAATCCTTGAACAACGCCACCCTTCACAGTGAATGTGACCGTGACTCTTGCTCCCCATTGCCTTAGTCCTCTCAACCTGGCCATAATTTTTGTTCTATTCTTTACTTTTCCCAATACTTTTCTACAGGCATAATTGTTCATGAATTCCAGTGCTGAGAAAGTGCTTGCCTGCTATTTGGCATCATCACTGTCATCTTCCTAATCACTACCAACCACTAGCACCTAGCAGATCGCAGTTATTTAGAGACTACAACTGTGTGATGAGCCTGCTGAGATATATTGATAAAAAAATCTTTTGAAGTAAGCATATGCCATAGATCTCTAAGAAGCTTCTAGTAGAGAGGGGTAGGAGCTATACAATTACAGATGCCCTAACATAGTTATAATGGTTGTTGTAGCTAGTATTTATTGAGCATTTACTAGGTACTATATCTAATGTTAAACATTCTGCATGTACGGTCTCCCTTAATTCTCAAATTCTACCTATGAGGTGGCAACTGGTATTATCTGCTTTTGCTGAATAAGGAAACTGAAATGGAGAGAGCTTAATAATTTGTCCAAAGTCATGCTCTGCTGACTCTTAAAGCTGAAGATTTTCCATTACCGCATTCAGGGAGTTGCGTGCCAAGCACGGGAATTCTTTTGCACTTGAAGCTCCCCAGTAATATAAGACTCCCTGCCCTTTCCCCCACATCTCTCCACAGATGGAATCTTGTGCTAGCGTAAGAAGTCCAGAGTCTATATTCCTGCCTGGGCCTGCTGGAGTCACTCAGTGGGCCTCCCCTCTCTCCCAAGGCCTCTCCTGACTCATTGTCCCCCAACCCCAAAGAAGCATGTTAATGCATGAATACAGGTCCAGATTGATGCATGGGTGGATAGCCATCACCTACCTGGAGTGCCAGGGGCTTCAGGGTGGTTATCATGGTCAAAACTATTAGCTCATCATGTCCATAACTGTGCCTTAAATTCTCTCATTAGCTTTACGTTACAAGTTAAGATCTGCTATTTGTAAATATCCTCTTAAAAATGCCAGGATAAGTTCTTAACTCAGCAACCAGCAGGGTCTTAAAAGATCACTTATTGTTTGGCATTTGAAGTGTACTTTTCCACAGAAGCCATGTTAAAAAACACTGGTTAGATTTCTACACTGGCCCACAAATCCTTCGCTTTTTAGCCCTAATGTACCTGTCATTTGGTACTAGTAGTACCGTGGTACTATTTCAACTGTATCTATTTCTGAAAATTGTTTCAATGGGAAAATGCAACAAGTTTCAACTCAAGATACTACACACATAACCTTTCCTTTTACTAGTGGGACTGGGAACTGATTGCCTGGTCTTCCCTAAGAGTGACAATAGGCATCCCTTGCCCTGGCCCAGGTCATTGGCCCTGGAGTTTCCTGTCTTGGCACAGGTACCAAGCAGAACATGCTGGAGGCTGCTGTGTGTGGAATTATGGGAATAATCAGAGAGGTGATGTTTTGGGGAAAACTGAACCTAAAGCCAGTCACATTACATAATTGGCAAACCTCATATTATATAATCTGGCAAAACTTAATAAAACTAAATAACAAATTTACCTCCCACTTGACCCAGTAGTGCCTGCAGAAATCTAGCCTCAGAAACAAAATAATCTGTATCTAAGGAGATATGCACACATGTGCACACACACACATACACTGTGGTTCTATTTTTTAGTAGCAAAATCTGGAAAACAACATAAGTGTCTATCAACAGGCAAATAAATTATGGTACATATTTAACATGGAATATTATGTATCTATTTAAAATTCTAGTTAGAACTACATCTATTAGCTTGGAGGATGTCCATGAGGTATTGTCAAAAAGGAAAATAAATCTGTAAGATAATATGCATATTATAAGTCAGATTTTGTAAAATGGGATCAAGAGCAGCTGAAAGCAAATAAACAAAAAAAATCTGCCCTCTCTATATGTCTGTGATGTATGGTTGGTGTGACAGTGGAGAACCATTTGGAATAACTTATACCAGGGGGTCAACAGTGGCAGCCTCAAGAAGGTAGGGGCAGGGGGTTTATATACTATACTCTGTGCCATTTTAGTTTGTTCAATTTATTTTGGAAGCACTGTTGCTTTTGTAAGGCTTAACTTTTTTTCTTTTTTCCTTTTTTTTTTTTTTTTTTTTCTAGATGGAGTCTCGCTCTGTCACCCAGGCTGGAGTGCAGTGGCACATCTTGGCTCACTGCAAGCTCCGCTTCCCAGGTTCACGCCATTCTCCTGCCTCAGCCTCCCGAGTAGCTGGTAGCTGGGACTACAGGCGCCCGCCACCATGCCCGGCTAATTTTTTCTATTTTTTTTTTTTAGTACAGACAGGGTTTTGCTGTGTTAGCCAGGGTGGTCTCGATCTCCTGACTTCGTGATCCGCCCGCCTCGGCCTCCCAAAGTGCTGGGATTACAGGTGTGAGCCACTGCGCCCGGCCATAACTTTTTCTCTTAAAAAGTTGAAATTAATGCCGGGCATGGTGGCTCATGCCTATAATCCCAGCACTTTGAGAGGCTGAGGCGGGCAGATCACCTGAGGTCAGGAGTTCGAGACCAGCCTGGACAACATGGTAAAACCCCGTTTCTACAAAAAATACAAAAATTAGCTGGGCGTGGTAATGGGCGCCTGTAATCCCAGTTACTTGGGAGGCTGAGGCAGGATAATCACTTGAACCTGGGAGGTGGAGGTTGCAGTGAGCCGAGATCATGCCATTGCACTCCAGCCTGGGCAACAAGAGAGCAGAACTCAAAAAAAAAAAAACAAACAAACAAAAAAAAAAAAAGTTGAAATTAAAAAAAAAAAGTTGAAATTTAAAAACACAAAATGAAAGGTGAAAGAAAGTACTGAAAACATTCCAAGCAAGGCTGTTTCAATGTTTCATAGGCTGTGCCTTGGGCATGATTAGGAGGAAACAGTTGGGGTTCCATACCTGGCCTAGGTAGTAGCAGTGGTGGTCCTGGGGCAGATGTGGTGGAGATGATAGTAATTCTTAGAGAAGCAGGAGCTCCAAACATTCTTCTAAACGCAGAAGAGGTGGTAATGAAATGGGGGAAAGTAAGACATTCCTGAAGAACAATACTTCTCCACCATATATATTCCTATAGGCAGAAAAATAATCTTATTTTGTGTCTATAGCTCCTGGCATCATACCTAAATCAGATATTGTCAGGATGCTCTGATCTGGGACAAAAAAAAACAACTTCACCCTCCCCCCACCCCAAAACACAAACACAAACACATACACACACACACACACACACACACACACACACACACAATGGTGAGATAAGCAGGTGTCTGGGAGCGCTAGAAGATTTTATTTTTATATGTAAAGCATTGATAAGATAGAGGATCTTAGGTAGGGATGACTCCTTGGAAGAGAGAGTTCAGTAAGTCATTTATACCTTAAATAAGAATGAGCTCATCAGGATATTCTTCTATATTCCTTGCCCAGGATTTGGCAGAGTGACAAAGAAACATGCCAAATAGAGACTGAATAATAGCTCTGCTAGATGACTTATGTCTTGCTGAACAAACATTTCCCAGATCTGTTAGAGTATCAAAGCATCATCTTCCCTTTTCAATATTTTGACAACATAAAAATCATCATCATCATCATCATCAGTATCATCATCATCATTGTCATCATGACCACTAAGGTGAACTGAGTGCTTGTGTTCCAGGCACTCTGCTAAAAGCTTTATATCCACTATCTCATTTTATGTGTATAACATCCCTATGAGGTAAGACTCTATTATTATCTGTATTTTACACATAGGGAAATTGAGCCAGGATTCAAACGCACTTTATTTGATTCAGTACCCATACTCTTAATAAACTTGGGAGGAAGTTGCTACCACATACTTGTTAGGGCTCAAACCAGCTCCCTGAAATCAAACTTCCATGAGTGTAAAGTGACATATGTGGGTTCCCCAGAAATCAATTTCATTAGTCTATGATGACATATCCCCAGATTGGAAACAGCCCTTATGAAAAGCTGCTGAGGATTTAGCCGATCATGAGCCTGACCTGAGCCAAGAGTGTGATGTAGCTATTAAAACAACAGTCTGACACTGATTCAGTAGAAGTACAGGGTTGTAATGTTATTAAGTAACAGGTCTGTCATACTCTATTGTTCCAAAACAAAAAATCAGGAATATTTTTTCTTGTGGACAATACATTTTAAAAATAAGCATGTACGAACGACAGTGTTTTGGGAGAAGCATGACAAAGAATTTTCAAGGTACTCAGTGGTACTTACTCTAGGCCAGGCACTCCGCTGAGTGTTTTACATGCATTGTCTAATTTAATTTTCACAATGCCTCTAGAAGGTGTGTACTCTGTTTTTCACAAAAGAGAAAATGAGGATTAGGGTACTTAAGAAATGTGTCCTAGGTTAAACAATTGATAAATTGTTTATCAATTGCAGAGCTGGGATTTCATACCAGGCTTGCCTGAAACCAGAGCCTAGGGCACTCTCTGTAGCCGGGACCCAAAAAATTGTGACCTGCATGCAACTATGGAGCAAGTTTAGGATGAGCCCAGAGAAAATAAGACTTTGGGGAAAAACCCACTGGTTGTCTTTGGTATCTGGGTCAATGTATAACATAGATATGTTTTATTTAGTCCACATTGTTGTTACTGTTTTTTCTTTTTAAAGAGAACTTTACACAATGATTCTTATTCCTACTTTGCTTAAAAAATTTTGTAGGCAATACCAGACCCTCATTTTTAGCCTTGAGAGCTGCAGGGCATCTTCCCCAATCAAAGGGCATAGATTTGCCAGTTGATTATAGCGCGCACAATGCCTTACAAAATCTTTCATCTAATTCTTTTAAGCCACCCATCTGGCTCCAGGGGGAAAGAGGGAAAACTGTGTTCTGTTGAGCTCCAGCGAGTAGAAGGGAGGCCAGTTCCTTCAGCAGAGAAGCCCTTTCTATAAAGTAGTTCAAGTTAACGGTTTAGACCAAAAACTTCATGAGATTGTGAGGTTTCCATCTGTGGAAATAATCACATGGGGTTTCGACATGTCAGAGATTCTGTGTCAGGCTAAGATACTGGAATAGATGAACTCTATGATCTCACCATTCTGGTTCTCATATAATAGGTCCTTAATATCTGTTTTTAGGTTTCAAAGTCCCCGCTGAAACATTTTCTTGCAGGGATATTTTCTTTCAAGAAAATAATACCTGCAGAATGGGAAAGAAAATTGATGCTGTTTGCATGTTCTCTACCATGCAGGTATTATTGTCTTAATAAGAAAAGATAAGCTAGAAAGAGCAGATGATTATAGTGAGGTATTTCACTCAGTCAGGATTTTTTCTGCCTATGAGTAGTTGAATGTTATTTTCTGCCAGTTAATTTTCCTATAAGCTATTGCAAGATTCTTGCTAGTGGACAAATAACATTTGAATTCCTAGGGAAAAAGGGCTTCTTTAACAGGTCTAACACTGGCAATTTTGAAGGATGAGGAGAGATACTTACTAAGTGAGCTCATCAAATAAAAAAGACTATTGTTGGGACAATAGATAACTTTTTTGCTTATGAAATTTCAATAAATATATGTGATAATGGTTTGAAATAGTGACATGTAATATATTTTTAGTTATGTAACTAAGTGTAAACTTTAAATTTGTAGTTTTAGTTACTTGTGTGGACAGAAAAAATGGAACATGTGTATGATAAAAATAACACTTTACATTTTTACTGTACTTTCCAAAGCCCTATCCCACCATTGAATTTAATTTACACAACAATTTTGTGTGATGTTTTCTCAGTTAACACACATGATATTTCAGTGTAATGGTGTCATAGCCCTTAAGTTTTAGTAGGAGCGACAAACCCAAATGCCTGTAGGGGTAAGGCAGGTAATGTAATGAGCAAAACAGAGGCACATGTAAGAAACAACAGTGCAAAGACATTGATAAAAGACACATTTGGCCTCAGTTGAGGAGAACAGTGTGATGGATCAGTCCATGCTTAACACGGTCGCTCAGCATATATTTCCATATTCTTCTACGTACATTTCTGGACTACAGCTAGTGTCCTACCGGTGAATTAGGCTCTGGGAATTAGATGCCTTTGTGTGTGATTTGGAAGGCTAGATTGGGGGCTTCTTTCTCCCACTGTTTTACTTGGCACATAAGGTTGCAGGTTGTAGAGAGGCAGCTGTAGCCAGAGTATTGGCCTTCTGATCTTAGAATCGCTGATACAATCAGCATTCAGAATCGCTGTGTTCTTGAAGAGCTAGAAATCAAGATGTGAAATAAATTGTGAATAAATGTGAAATAAATTGATTTTTAAAATATACTTAATACTTGATTTTTAAAATATGCTTACCGTGAACTACATTGGTTTCTTAAAATATACTTTTCAGGAATACTTTTAGATTTACTTGAAGGTTATGAAGATAGTACAGAGAGTTCGCATCTTTTCCACGCCAATTTCCTCTATTTTTAGTACCTTATATTCTTATGGTACAAGTTGAGTATCCTTTGCGGAGTCAGAAGTGTTTTGGATTTTGAATTGTTTTGGATTTTTGCATTATACTTACTGGTTGAGCGTCACTAATTGAAAAATCCAGAATACCAAATGCTTCTCTGAACATTTTCTTTGAGAATCACATCAGTGCTCAAAACATTTCAAATTTTGGAGCACTTCAGATTTTGGGTTTTCTAATTGGGTATGATCAACCTGCATATTTGTTAAAATTATTGAACTAATATTGATACACCATTATTAATGAATATCTATACTTTGTATGGATGTCTTTGGTTTTTACTTTTCATCCTTTTTTGACCCAAGATCCCACTGAAGATATGACATTAGATTTAGTTGCCATGTCTCTTTAGGTTCCTCTTGGCTGTGAAAGTTTCTGAGACTCCATATTTTTGTTGACCTTGATAGTTTTACAAAATACTGAGAAGGTATTTTGTAGAAGTCCCCTCAATTGGGGTTTGTCTGATGTTTTTCTCATAATTGACTGGGATTATAGGTTTCGGGAAGGAAGACTTGTCATGCCAGACCCCTATTGATGCCAGTAGGGACGGCACTGTGTCTGCAGGTCTAAGAAGAGACCCAGACCCAGCAAAGGAGACATAGGGTTTATGGAGGACTTATATACAGTGACTGTGGGCTGGACAGGAGAAGCACTATCATTTGTAAAAAGCACGCAGTTTAAATAGCACTTTTACTTAGCACTGTCCATCTAGAAACCTCCATTTAACTCAAAACAGGGTTCTCAATTCCCTGAATACCTGCATAACAAGGAATGGGCCAGGTGTTCTGATGTCCTTCTTAAATAAGGAGTAAACCTCTGGGTTGGCCATACCTGGATTCCTTAGTTTGGAATTCTGAGCCAACATTCTTCTTAGACCATGGTGTCATGCTTGGGGTATGCTGAAGTTGCTGCTGACAGGTGAGGATACATCTGTCTTATAAGAGCACAGAGGCAAAGTGCCATTCTCATCACATCATATCAAGGGTACATATTATAAATATGACTGATTATACTAATGTTGATGACCTGGCTGAGGTAGTGTCTGTCTGCTGTCTCCACTGTAAAATTGCTCTTTCACCCTCTCTCCATACTGTACTCTTTAGAATAAAGTCACTATGCACAGCCTTCTTGGGAGTTGATATGGCTTGGCTATGTCCCCACCCAAAATCTCATCTTGAATTGTAATCCCCATAATCCCTATAATCCCTACGTGCCAAGGGCGGGACCAGGTGGAGGTAATTGAATCATGGGGGTGGTTTCCCCCATACTGTTCTCATGATAGTGAGTGAGTCTCATGAGATCTGATGGTTTTATGAGTGTCTGGCATTTCCCCTGCTTGCACTCATTCTCCCTCCTGCGGCCCTGTGAGGAGATGCCATTCACCTTGGTTGTAAGCTTCCTGAGGCCTTCCCAGCCATGAGGAACAATGAGTCAATTAGACCTTTTCTTTATAAATTACCCAGTCTTGGGTATTTCCTTATAACAATGTGAGAACGAACTAATACAGTAAATTGGTACCAAGGTAGTGGGGTATTGCTTTCAGATACCTGAGAATGTGCAAGCAACTTTGGAACAAGGTAATGGGCAGAGGGTGCAACAGTTCGAAGGGCTTAGAAGAAGACAAGAAAATGTGGGAAAGTTTGGAATTTCCTAGGGACTTGTTGAATGGCTTGGACCAAAATGTTGATTGTGATATAGATAATAAAGTTCAGGCTGAGGTGGTCTCAGATGGAGATGAGGAACTTTTTGGGAACTGGAGTAAAGGTGACTCTTGCTATGCTTTAGCAAAGATACTGGAAGCATTTTGCCCCTGCCCTAGAGATCTGTGGAACTTTGAACATGAGAGAGATAGTTTGGGGTATCTGGCAGAAGAAGTTTCTAAGCCTCAAAGTATTCAAGAGGAAGCTTGTTTGGAAGCTTCAAATGTTTGGAAAATTTGCTGCCTGACAATGGAATAAAAAAGAAAAACCCATTTTCTGGGGAGAAATTCAAGTTGCTGCAGAAATTTGCATAAGTAACAAGGAGCCAAATGTTAGTCACCAAGACAATGGGGAAAACGTCTCCAGGGCATGTGAGAAGTCTTCACAGCAGCCCGTTTCATCATGGGCCTGGAAGCCTATGAGGGAAAAATGGTTTGTGGACCGGGCCAGGGACTACCTCTCCGCCCGCCCCCCACCCCCCCCCCCCCCGTCCCCCAGCCTACTTCTCTGTGCAGTCTTGGGACATGGTGCCTTGCATCCCAGCTGCTTCAGCTTCAGCCATAGCTAAAAAAAAAAAGTCAAGGAGGGGCTGGGCGCGGTGGTTCACGCCTGTAATCCCAGCACTTTGGGAAGCCAAGGCGGGCGGATCATGAGGTCAAGAGATCGAGACCATCTTGGCCAGCATGGTGAAACCCCATCTCTACTAAAAATATAAAAATTAGCTGGGCGTGGTGGTGCACACCTGTAGTCCTAGCTACTTGGGAGACTGAGGCAGGAGAATCGCTTGAACCTGGGAGGCAGAGGTTGCAATGGGCTGAGATAGCACCACTGCACTCCAGCCTGGGTGACAGAGGGAGACTCCGTCTCAAAAAAAAAATACATAAAATAAAAAATAAAAAGGGCCAAGGTTCAGCTTAGGCCATTACTTCAGAGGGTGCAAGCCCCAAGCCTTGGTGGCTTCCACATGGTGTTGAGCCTGTAAATGCACAGAAATCAAGAATCGGGGTTTGGAAACCTCTGACTAGATTTCAGATGATGTATGGAAATACCTGGATGTCCAGGCAGAAGTTTGCTGCAGGGGCAAAGTCCTCATGGACAACCTCTGCTGGGAAAGTGCAGAAGGGAAATGTGGAGTCAGACAC
Organism: Nomascus leucogenys; assembly: GCF_006542625.1. Classification (NCBI taxonomy): domain Eukaryota; kingdom Metazoa; phylum Chordata; class Mammalia; order Primates; family Hylobatidae; genus Nomascus; species Nomascus leucogenys. Next base: position 124,728,823 of record NC_044382.1, read on the forward strand.
AGTGGGGACACGGAGTCCCCACTGGGGCACCACTTAGTGGAGCTATGAGAAGAGGGCCACCACCCTCCAGACCCCAGAATGGTAGATCTACTGACAGCTTGCAGTGTGAGTCTGGAAAAGCCACAGACACTCAATGAAGAGCAGCCAGGAGGGGAGCTTTACCCATCAAAGCCACAAAGGCAGTGCTGCCCAAGGCTATGGGAGCTCACCTCTTGCATCAGTGTGACCTGAATGTGAGCCATTGAGTCAAAGGAGATTATTTTGGAGCTTTAAGGTTTAATCACTGTCCTATTGGATTTGAGACTTGCATGGGGCCTGTAGCCCCTTTGTTTTGGACAATTTTTCCTATTTTGAACGGACCTATTTACCCAATGCCTGTACCCTCATTGTATCTAGGAAGTAACTAATTTGCTTGTGATTTTATAGGCTTTTAAGCAGAAGGGACTTGCCTTGTCTCAGATGAGGCTTTGAACTTGGACTTTTGGGTTAATGCTGGAATGCTTCAAGATTTTGGGACTGGTGGCATGATTGTGTTTTGAAATGTGAGGACATGAGATTTGCAGGGGAACCAGGGGTGGAATGATACCCTTTGGCTGTGTCCCCACCCAAAATCTCATCTTGAATTATAATCCCCATAATCCCCACGTGTCAAGGGTGGGACTAGGTGGAGATAATAGAATCACAGAGGTGGTTTTCTCCATGCTTTTCTTGTGATAGTGAGTGAGTCTCACAAGATCTGATGATGGTTTTATAACCATCTGGCATTTCCCTTGCTTGCAGTCATTCTCTCTCCTGTTACCCTGTGAAGAGATGCCTTCTGCTATGATTATAAATTTCCTGAGGCCTCCCAGCCATGCAGAACAGTGAGTCAATTAAACCTCTTTCCTTTATAAATTACCCAGTCTCTGGTATTTTCTTTTTTCTTTTACTTTTAGATGGAGTCTTGCTTTGTCACCCAGTCTGGAGTGCAGTGGTGTGATCTTGGCTCATGCAACCTCTGCTTCCCAGATTTAATCAATTCTCCTGCCTCAACTTCCCAAGTAGCTGGTATTACAGGCATGCACCACCACGCCTGGCTAATTTTTGTATTTTTAGTAGAGATGGGGTTTCACCATGTTGGCCAAGTTGGTCTCGAACTCCTGACCTCAAGTAATCCACCCGCCTCAGCCTTACAGACATGAGCCACTGTGCCTGACCTGTCTCAGGTATTTTCTTATAGCAATGTGAGAATGAATTGATACAGGAGTGAAGTAGCTACATAATTTATGTGGAATTCTTCTTTTTGAGATACTTTTCTCTTCTCCCGTTTATTACTTTATTCAATAATTTCTTTACATAAGTATGAATGCATGGATATTTTATATTTTGAGTCACAATTCAATATTATGTTATTTCCTTTGTTGCTCAAATTGTTGATAATATTGGCCATTGGGAGCTCTTTCAGTTGGCTCCCATGTCCCTCTGTCATCCCCCCATCATTCTGTGAGTTTTTTTGGCTTTGGGGTTTTTTTTGGAGTACTTCCTTACTTTCTAGTACTATAAGATGCTTTGGACTCATCTTGTATATTCCCTGCCTCAAGTCTAGAATCTGCTATTTATCAGTTGATTTTTAAATCTTGCCTTGAAAGAAAAATTTTTCTTTCTTTTTTTTTTTTTTTGAAACAAAGGGCAGAACAAACAAAGCACGTCTGTGAGCTCGATCAAGGCTGTGAACCACCAGTTGGTGACTATGCTAGTGGATTCCATTCCAAACTCTGTAGTATCACTCTTTTGTTCTATTGTTAGCTTGTGAGTGCTCTCACCTCACAGCTCATATCAAATCTGCTCTCATTCTCTTCATTCACACGGGTAGAGGTGACTGTTCATGGTTCTTTTATTCTAAAAGTGGTCAAGTATTAAGATAAATCAATCACTTAGAAGGCATGGTAGTGAATTCAGGTGAAATATAGTGATCCTGTACACTCTCTTTCTCAAAAAACGACAGTCTATTTGAAACAGAAAGGATGGATAAAATAAGACTCTACTCACAAAAAAGCCAAAATGTAGTAAGTGCCGCAAGTTGGCAATGTACACATATGAAATCAGGACAGCATAGGATAAGAGAAAGCAGTGGGAGACTCTGAGGACCTGAGAGGGACCATGAATTGATAGATCATGATTGATTGCTCTCTCATGATCGGTGACTTCCATGGAGAGCAAGAGAGCGCCAGCATTATGTAGGTGGGCTGACCACCACTCAGCTCTAGATGATTGTTATCACACAGAAAAGAGGGCCTTGTGTTGGCAGGTCTTCTGATTTTGAACAGAAAACTGAAGGTTTTCTAAAATCACTCCATTTTTAATTACTGACAGCATATTCCTTCCCTCTCACTCTCAAAAAGCACTAAAACAATTTGAAATTTAAACCTCTTTGGGGCCACCAGTTTGAGACCACTGCAGGGAGGATATTGCTGATGAGCTTTCATAGAATTTCAGGCATCAGGCAGGTTCTGGAGGTCTTTTTTAGACTCAGGGTCCTCCTTTATTATACCCTAGGTCTAAAAAAGTTGCTCCTGTGTGAGCAACTGCTCCTTACCTCAATGGAATGCTGACTCCAGCCCCTTCTCCTAGTACTTTGTCAGTAGCACTACTGGGAAAAGCTGAAACAACAGGACTTAAACAAGAACTTGGCCACAAGATGTGCTGCTTTCTTCTGTTTCTTGCATTTAGAAAAATTTGCTGAAAACATTCTCAACCATCACAGGGTAGCTGAGGTGCTATGAGACTCAAGGTTGCAGTGACATAATCATCATTACTAACACAGCAAAGTGAGCACTTAGAAAATCGTTGAGTTTGGCTGGGCACAGTGGCTCATGTCTATAATCCCAGCACTTTGGGATGCCGAGGCAGGTGGATCACCTGAGGTCAGGGGTTTAAGACCGGCCTGGCCAACATGGTGGAAACTGTCTCTACTAAAAATACAAAAATCAGCCAGGTGGGGTGGTGGGTGCCTGGAATCCCAGCTACTTGGGAGGCTGAGGCAGGAGAATTGCTTGAATCCGGGAGGTGGAGCTTGCAGTGAGCTGAGATCGTGCCGCTGCACTCCAGCCTGGGTGACAGAATGAGACTCCGTTTCAAAAAAAAAAAGAAAGAAAAAGAAAAAAGAAAAGAAAATGGTCGACTTTATATGCTTAGTGAAGAGAGGCTCAGGGCATAGAATCAAATTCTCCTTTGCTGATGGATCCAGTGCCTGGGGAGCCGGTCCCCCACGAGGCTTGCATTCCAGGGTCCTCAGCTATGCGTCCCTCCAGAGGCTGAGTCAGGACTGGGAAGTCTCTTATTGGCACAAAGGAAGCTACGCTGAGAGGCTCCCCTGGCTGGTAATTGTGCTTCCCTCCGCCTCACTCAGCCATGCTCCAAGAGCCTAATGAGCAGCCTGGCTGGAGGAGCCCCTAGAAGCCACCTGCCCTGCTGTCTCAAGATTAATGGAATCAAGTGATGCAGCAAAAATGCCATGACAGAACCTTATGCTGCCAATCCTCTCGGTGTCATTTAACTAAAGAAACCGTAAACAAAAACGAAGAAGAAGAAAACAGCTGGTGGTATAATCCTGCTCTATTCTTCATGAGAAAGAGAAAGGGGAAGAGAGTTCTGATTTTCATATCTGAGAGGTCTCTGTTGGCTGAAACTTCTAGGGAAGCTTCTACGTATGCATAGTTGTAACTCCAACTTTATTGTGAAGTGTTAGAGCTGGGATTCAGCTGTAGCCCCTCCCTCTCGAAGATGGCCCTTTCTGACCTCCAGAGCTCTACTTCAAACAACTCAATTTCAGGGATTTCATAGCTCTTTATAAACTGAGCAGTGAGTAGTAGCACATTCTATTTCTCTTGATTCAAGAGAAGAGAAACCAAGGCACTGAATAAACAGGCCGTTTGGTGTGGTCAGGGCCTAAGAGTACAGAAGCAGAGTCTGACATTTGAGTTATATTCTTTGGCAAACAATACTCACTATTTCTTGACAAATTTCAAGTTTTGCTCTTGAGAGAGGAACTGTAGTTACGACTTTGTTGAAAGACATGGAATCAGGCACTCAAAAGTGCACTGGATAATGCTGCAGTTTGCAAGAGAGGACACAAAATGGAAAAGTCAAGAATGTTAATGGCTAAGGCAGACGAACAGGTTATTCACTTTCTTTTTGAACTCTGTGCCTACCCACCTTCGGGGGATTATATTCTCCATCCTGAGAAAGCAAATTGGCCATGCTTTATAGCCCAAATACTGGCTGGCAGTCTCATTTGAGGAATTTGTTTGTCTTGCTGTCAAGCTTGCGTTCTGAGCTAAATGGGCCAGAGAGAGTGAAGAATACTGTGGAAACACGGGCTAAACCCAGGGTGAAATTATTACAATGTAAAATATCCCTTTTAAGAAAGCTGCAAATTCTAAAAATTCTGTTCTGGATTTCTGGAATTACAGATCAATGATAAAGGGTGACTGATTCATGATGTGACAAGTTAGCACCCAGCTTCTCCCAATAAATGTCATCCAGGCCTTCTTTTTGTGAAAGAAAAAAAAAAAAAAAGGCTTTTCCCCCCCCATACATAATACTTACAATAAAATTATTTAGACATCCAAATACCACAACTTTTGTGGCTTAATACTGACTGCTTTTTTTTAGTTAATAAAAACTATCATTTATAGAATATTTACTATGTGCCAGGAATTACACTGAATTAGGACTTTACATAAATGATCAAATTGAATCTTCATAATCCTATGAAAAAGTACTATCCCTGTTTTACAGATGAAAAAACCGAAGCATGAAGAGGATTAGTAATGTGGCTAAAATGGTGCAGCCGAAGTGTGGCAGAGCTGGGACCCAAACCCAGGGATCTGAGCCAAAGGCTCATGTTTTGACCTCTTAGTGCCTTAAGGCTCACTGATTGAAGTGTGAACTCTGCAGTGAGTTTCTGTTATTCCATACCTCACTCTCTCTCTGGGCTCCAACTCTACTTCTTTTATTCAGCATTTTAGGTTCTTTATTTAGGAGCCTGTAGAGTTCAGGCAACTTGAATATGAGCATGTCTTCTTGCAATGAGAATTCCCAAGTTCCCACATACGAGGAGCACAAACCTGACTTTGTACTTCCTGTGCCTTCTACACGTTTTTGTTTCTGTTCAGGCCAGCACCAGTTAACCAGATTAATTAAGCTTAATACAAACTAGACAAGCTGAAGCTCAAAGTAAATTAATGAAGAGCCTATTCTATCAATCTAGGCGAATATTGGAAAAGTACTTATGGGCCTTGTTCTCTCAAATGAGGACTGAGGGCTTGCTGCTAAACAAAGCTCAGGTCCCATAAAATCCCTAGGTGTAACTTTTTCCATTAGTATTCTCACTGATTTAGAATGATTGTTATTCCAGCCTCACCCCCACCTCTTCTCTCCAGCCCTTAGCAATTTATTTTCCTTTTAAAGATTTTCTTTTTAACAATCTCCACACTGGCTTTTACCACCAAATGAAGGGAAACTCTTTCCTTGGAACTTTCTTTGTTGCTTTTTCAAAATACAGCCCTGAAAATCTGATACTCGAAACTTATGTTTATAGTATATTAATTAGATCCTTCCTATGCCATAATTGTGGCCAGGTGCCTGGATTGGGAAGAGGACTGAGAAAGGCACTTACCTATAAGGTAAGATTACAGGCCCATCAACAGGGTACTGGCTAAACAAACTATAGTTTTATATGATAAATATAATAGCATAGTTAAAAATAATGAGATATAAAGTAAGTTGTAACATGGTGCAGCAAAAATACACAGTGTATTTTTTTATTTCATTTATGTAAGTGGCAATCACCAAGGAATACCATATATATCTTTTCCCTGTGGGTACACATACATGGGTGTACGTGAATATAACAATATTTGAAAGATGCATTCAAAATCATACCGATACCCCCAGGAAGAAGAGAACATGAAGCTACTAAGAAAGTGTAAGAATAGGCCGGGCGCGGTGGCTCACGCCTGTAATCCCAGCACTTTGGGAGGCTGAGGCGGGCGGATCACGAGGTCAAAAGATCGAGACCATCCTGGCTAACACGGTGAAACCCCGTCTCTACTAAAAATACAAAAAATTAGCCGGGCGTGGTGGTGAGCGCCTGTAGTCCCAGCTACTCGGAGAGGCTGAGGCAGGAGAATGGTGTGAACCCGGGAGGCGGAGCTTGCAGTGAGCCGAAATTGTGCCACTGCCCTCCAGCCTGGGCGACAGAGTGAGACTCTGTCTCAAAAAAAAAAAAAAAAAAAAAAAAAGAAAGTGCAAGAATAAGCAAAACAGAATTTTAGCCTTATACATGTTGTTTTAATGTGAAAAGGAAAATGTATTCATGTATTTCTTATATAATTAAAAAAAGATTTTTAAAAAGGTAAAATAACTTCAGCTTTAGAGAAGGTCACTGCAGCCCCCAAATAGGATACTTCTACTTATTTCTTGGTACATCATAAAATCCCTTACAGTCTTTATATAATTAAAATCAGAATCCAAATGTAAGTTTCTCTAGACTATGTGACAAGGAGAGCTCACCTCCTGGTAGAATGTAAATGAGCGACACTGTTTCCTTGAGATCAGGTTTTGTTTGGGAGATGTTAGGGCTGCAGGATCAGAGCTGAGGAAGTCTCAGTTTTGCTAGGGATGTGATACTCTTAGCTAGTTTTGTAAGTTCACGTGGGGATTGCCCTAGTTAAGGGCTCAATCTCTGAGGGGAATTTTTTTTAGTTTTAATTTTTTTTTTTTTTTGAGACAGAGTCTCGCTCTGTTGCCCAGGCTGGAGTGCAATGGCGTGATCTCGGCTCACCGCAATCTCCGCCTCCCGGGTTCAAGCGATTCTCCTGCCTCAGCTTCCCGAGTAGCTGGGATTACAGGTGCCTGCCACCAGGCCCGGCTAATTTTTGTATTTTTATTAGAGACAGGGTTTCACCATGCTGGCCAGGCTGGTCTCGAACTCCCGACCTCAGGCGATCCACCCGCCTCGGCCTCCCAAAGTGCTGGGATTACAGGCGTGAGCCACCGCGCCCGGCCTAGTTTTAAATTTTTTTTTGGCTGGCATCTACATCCAGCACCCTGTCCACACAGCTTACCTCTTTGGTAAGTTTTTAGAGTACAGACAGTTCAGACACTTCTTGGGAAGCCAAAGCAAAACAAAACATCAAGCCAAGAAACAACCCCACTGCAGCGGTGAGAGTATGTCTCATTATTAATGACTTTAACAATTTGTGAATTCTTAGGACCAAGAACATAAGTCATTGCAGTTGAAAGTCGAAACCTGCTGTGGCTTGCATTTAGCACCCAGGCTGCCAAAGTACCAGGTCTGTGGGGATTCCCTGTGAAACTGATGTGGCCTGAAGCACGTAGCTCCGCGCGCTCCCTGCTCCGTGTGCTTAAGTGCCTCTGGGGTGGGCTGGCCTGCAGTGGCCATACCACCTCTAGGGGATTTTCTTACGAAATCTAAGCTGTGGGAAATGGGACATTGCGTAAAAATCTGGGTTGGGTGGTCTAAAAAAAAGCAGGGGCTGGGGATAGGCAGTAATATAAGGCAAGATGGCTAAGGAAGAAGGTGGGCAGCGGAGCCGGTGAAGCAAGCCCCAGGCGCGGGTGGAGGCGAAGAGATCAGGAGCAGTAAAGGAACACTCTCTTCCCCAGTCAGCTGGGATATGGATTTTGTAAGGCCTAGGGACTTTGTCTTTGGAGGCCCTGTCTCCATAAGGTAACATTAAAAATGAAAGTTTACGATTGTGCTGCTATAAAGACAAACCTATGATGTTCTATATTAAAATACATCTAAGAATTCTTTTTTATTTTCTGCTAATCTTTTTTTTTTTTTTTTTTTTTTTGAGACAGAGTCTCTCTCTGTCACCCAGGCTGGAGTGCAGTGGCGCGATCTCGGCTCACTGCAAGCTCCGCCTCCCGGGTTCACGCCATTCTCCTGCCTCAGCCTCTCCGAGTAGCTGGGACTACAGGCGCCCGCCACCACGCCCGGCTAATTTTTTGTATTTTTAGTAGAGACGGGGTTTCACCGTGGTCTCGATCTCCTGACCTCGTGATCCGCCCGCCTCGGCCTCCCAAAGTGCTGGGATTACAAGCGTGAGCCACCGCGCCCGGGCTGTTTCCTGCTATTCTAAAAGAAATTAGAACATTTCTGTGGAGCTCCCCTTTTCTGCAAAGGATCGTGGGTCCTAGGCCCTATGGTACTGCATCTAATGGAGAAGTCACCCTTGTCCCCAAAAGAATGGCATCTTGTTTGTTTCCTCCTATAAATAAATTTAGCCCTGATTTCCAAGAACTCATAACCTAGATCATCTCTGATTTCACATTTCCTGCTGCTCTTATAGCCGCCCCCTGCTCAGGAAAATAAATAAATAAATAAGACATAGGACAATTTCTAAATCAGAGTTTAATGGTCTTTGAATCTTAAAGGGTTTATCAAGATAAGATGGGAAATCAGCTACCTTTTATGAGTAATTGCTATGTGCTGGTGTCATTTAATTTATGTAAGTTCCTATGAGTTAGAAATTGACGAGTTAATGGGTGCAGCAAAACAACATGGCACATGGATACATATGTAACAAACCTGCACATTGTGCACATGTACCCTAAAACCTAAAGTATAATAAAAACAAAACAAAACAAAAAAAGAAATTGTCTCTCTTTTAAAGGGCCTTTCGCAATGGACCTAGGTATGTTGGTATCGTGCTTGAAGTCACTCAATCAGAGAGAGCTGAGTGTGGAGCTCAGCCTGTCTGTCCCTTCTGCTACACTTGCTGCTCCCTTTGCTTAGAACATTCTCCCATGTGCCCCCACCCCCACCCCGCACCCCTACTTGCTTGTTATGACTGTGGCTGACATAAATAAATAAGACACAGGTCCATTTTAAAATCAGAGTTTAATGGCGTTTGAATTTCAAAGTGTTTATCAAGACAAGATAGAAAATCAGGGCTTTCCTTCAGGGCTGTTTGTGGCGAGCCCCCTCAGACGGCAACAACTAGGTCATTCTCCATCATATCACACCACAGTGGTGCCCAGCATTGCCTTTACGGCGATCTGGCATTCCTTCTTTATTTCTCTCTCATCTATGTGTTTATACTGTGTTTCCGTCTGTCTGTTTCTCCCCATTTCTAATCCCAGACACAAGTGTATGGACCCCATGACAGCAAGGGTCTTTCCTCCCTGCTTTACTGCATGCCTGGCACACAGCCCCTGGTAAATAAACATTTATTGAATGAATGACTCAGAATCCAAAGGCTGTATGCACTGTGAGGGAAGAAAAATATATTTTTCTCGTCCATCACTAGGTTCATGGATGAGGCCCCTATAACAAAAGATAAATTAATGAGTAGAAAACATACACACACTTATTTATTGTAAGTTTACCATGACACAGGAGTCTTTAAAGGAAATGAAGTCCTGAAGAAATGAGGAAGCCGGTGTATTTTTATGCTAGATTTGATGAAGAAGTGGATAGTTATGAAGAAGTATGATTGGGTAAAAAAAAGTATGATTTAATGGTAATAAACTGTGTGTGGGAGGGTACTTAGCATGGACTGTTTGTTCAGATTCTTCTCTGTGACACTTTTTCTTCAGAAATAAGGATGTTCTTTCCTACCAGTATTGGGAGGGCACAGTTCACATGAGGGTCTTGTGATCTCCTTCAGAGGGGGGGTCAGAAAATTCTTCCTAGATTTTCAGACCTGCTTTAGGGGAGAAGAGCAGGAGAAGGCGAGGGTGACCTTCCTGCTTCTGCTGTTTTCTCAAATGCCAAGGTGCCGTACTTTGGGGCAGCTTGTCCTGAACTCCATCAGCACATTAGGCCGTTATTACCACTGTGCACTGCTTCTCTAGATGGCTTGCTTGCTTGCTTCTTTTTTTTTTTAATTTAAATTTTCTTTACTTAAAACGCAGCTAATTTTAAATTGAGATAATGTGACTCAATGAACAGGAAGCACAGGCTCAAAGTTTACAAGCTACATGAATTTTAAGAAATTGCTTAACCTCCTTATGGTTCAATTTCTTGAAACAAGGGTGAGAGAACAATGCCTCCCACTCTAAATATAAGAGATAATAGAAAAATAAAATGTACCTTTATGGTGTACAAATAATGACATTAATCCAGGTTAAGACAGCACAGTAAGTGTTGCTGTCATGGAATACTACAGGAGATTGCTCACCACCAGCATTATTACATAAAAAGTATTACAGTAAGCAGTGAGCTCAGAGATTGTCTATTACGAGATACTTTTTGGAGAGAGCGTTGAAAAGGCAGATAGAAACAATGACTCAGCCAGTATTACTCATCTCTGAAGCAAAGAGCTGTGGGCTCCCGGTGTTGGGTTTGCATCCAGTGTTGACATCACTAAATGCTGCAAGAGGACTCCTGTGGACTGAGTCCTGTTCATTTAGGAGATAAGACTCTCCAAAGAATTGGGTAATTTGCTGCAAGGACAAAAAAATCAAACACCGCATGTTCTCACTCATAGGTGGGAATTGAACAATGAGAACACTTGGACAGAGGAAGGGGAACATCACACACCGGGGCCTGTTGTGGGGTTGGGGGAGTGGGGAGGGATAGCATTAGGAGATATACCTAATGTAAATGATGAGTTAATGGGTGCAGCACACCAACATGGCACATGTATACATATGTAACAAACCCGCACATTGTGCACATGTACCCTAGAACTTAAAGTATATATTAAAAAAAAAGAATTGGGTAATATGGGGGCCTTCTCTAGTTCTGCTGTATAACTTAACCAAGTCTGATAGCCAGATACCAGAATTTGTACTACAAATTTTTTTTCAGTGCCAAAAGGATGATATGAGAGCAAGAGTCTAGGCTGACACTTCCGTCCACAGGCTTTTGCTTTAAAGTTGGAACTCTTTTGGCCAGGTGCAGTGGCTCATGCCTGTAATCCCAGCAGTTTGGGAGACTGAGGCGGGTGGATCACAAGGTCAGGAGTTTGAGACCAGCCTGGCCAGTATGGTGAAACCCTGTCTCTACTAAAAATACAAAAAAAAAAATAAATTAATTAATTAATAAATTAGCTGGGCGTGGCCGGGGGCAGTGGATCACCCCTGTAATCCCAGCACTTTGGGAGGCCGAGATGGGCAGATCACCTGAGGTCAGGAGTTCGAAACCAGCCTGACCAACATGGAAAAACCCTGTCTCTACTAAAAATACAAAATTAACCAGGCGTGGTAGCACATGCCTGTAATCCCAGCTACTTGGGAGGCTGAGACAGGAGAATCGCTTGAACCCAGGAGGCGGAGGTTGTGGTGAGCTGAGATCGTGCCATGGCACTCCAGCCTGGGCAACAAGAGCAAAACTCTGTCTCAAAAAAAAAAAAAAAAATTTAGCTGGGCATGGTCGTGGGCGCCTGTAGTCCTAGCTACTCAGAAGGCTGAGGCAGGAGAATTGCCTGAACCTGGGAGGTGGAGGGTGCAGTGAGCTAAGATCATGCCACTGCACTCTAGCCTGGGCCACAGAGCAAGACTCCATCTCAAAAAAAAAAAAAAACAAATTGAAAAACTTTTCTGCATGGCTGAGGAGTACCGTGGTGTCCTGGCAATGATCCTCTCACAATAGAAACCAGGGTCCAAGGCTGAGCATGTTGACTGAGTGTCTAATGGATGCTAAATTCTTACTTGCATAATCAGTTCTGTCCCAAGGTCCAAATCATTACTTTGCAGAGCACTTTGGAACAAATAGGGGCTAATTCTGCTCCAGGGTAACAGTGGCTGATAAATATTTCAGCCTGTCCTTTCATCTTGCTTCATAGGGACTTACATGTGTAACTCCTTTGCAATCTTACCAGAGTATACACAGAGCAGGTATTTTCCAATGAAAAAAACATATGCATCTATGTATATCTGGCTCTTCAAAAATAACAGTTGGTAATTGCTGTCTTCAAAGAAGTCATTCAACATAGCCAGACAGTAATGCTCATCTTTGATAGACTACAGAACATGCTGGGGAGGATGAGTGGCTCCTCTTCAATGTTAGACTGGACAGCCCTCCTGACAATGGTCTGGCCCTCCTGTGCTTACCTTGGTCATGGCATAGCCCACACTTCTTATTTTATAAGAGAAGGCTTGTGAAATTGCATGCATCCGTGGGAATCCCAGTGTTCATGGCTGTATTATCCTTAAGCCTCAGCTTTTTTATTCAGAGTAGTCAGGACGTCAACACACTTGGGAATCCCTGGCATATATTTTGCATAAGAAGCCTTGTATTTTATTAATTAATTCATCATAAGAAAATGTGCTTTGGTGACTGATTTTTTGGGAGGAAATTCAATGTCTCATTAGAGATCATCACTGTAGCTTAATGCAATTATGTATATCAAACCTAATGACATTTGACATTGTGGCATGAGAGATTCTCTAAATGGGATGTGCCTTAAGAAGATGACAAACCTAGGATTGTTTGTTTCATTTTTTTCCCCCCCAACAGAAATTCAGGTTGATTAGACTTTGGGGCTTGCTGTATCTCCTTAGTAGATGACCTAAAATCACAGTTCACTAAGTTCTTTTGTTTAAGGTTATGACTTAGTGGTCATAACCACTAAAAATAAATCTTGGTCCTAAATAGTGTCTTTCTCTGTTTAGTTGCCTAATAGATGTAGAAAAGTAATATCTTAAGCAAAATCATATAGCACATTAAGTTTGACCTAAAAATCAGTCCAGTTTCAGGGAACAAGCAGACCTTTATAAACATTTCAAGAAATAGCAAATGACTCGGTTGCACTAAAGGTATACCATTACTTAAAAGTTCCCCTTCACTCAAAAGAGACCTTATGAATTATTTCATAATTTCACTGAATTTTTTCTAGTCTATCCTTTACATCAATGCCTTTACTTACCTCTTAGCAGATATTTAGGCTTCACCTATTTCACTTTTCCTGTGGTTATCACATAGGTTGAAAGGTTTGCTATGGCTAAAGGCTAACCAAGGACCAGAGTAAAGAAGAATGATGTCAAAATTTAAGAAGTGTTTGACAGGTGATATGGCAGAGTGACTTTGATTTAAAGCCAGACTGTAATTCATTTGCTTCATGATCTTGGGAAAAATCATTTACTCAGAATCTTCAGTATTATCTTATGTCAAGCAACTGTGAATCACACTTTCTCTCTCTGTAGAGTACATGGTGCCCAGTACAAAGCCCTGCATAGAGCAGGGGTCCAAGTCCATATGACTATGATACTAATTCTATTTTTTTTTTTTTTTTGAGGCAGAGTCTCACTCTCTCATCCAGGCTGAAGTGCTGTGGCGCAATCTTGGCTCACCGCAACCTCCGCCTCCCAGGTTTAAGTGATTCTCCTGTCTCAGCCTCCTGAGTAGCTGGGACAGCAGGCGCGTGCGACCACGCCTGGCTAATTTTTTGTATTTTTAGTAGAGACGGGGTTTCAACGTGTCAGCCAGGATGGTCTCCATCTCCTGACCTCGTGGTCCGCCCACCTCGGCCTCCCAAAGTGCTGGGATTACAGGTGGGAGGCACCGCCCCTGGCCATTTGATACTAATTCTTAAAATTAAGCATTATTCTGTGCTTCAGGCAATCATTTAGCTTTATTTCTCAGCATTAATGAGAGTAGGCCAGGAGCCGTGTCTCACACCTGTAATCCTAGCACTTTGGAAAGGCAAGGCAGGAGGGTTACTTGGGCCCAAGAGTTCAAGACCAGCCTGGGCAACAGAGTGAGACCCCATCTCTACAAAAAATTAGCTAGGCATGGTGGCATGTGCCTGTAGTCCCAGCTACATGTGGCTGAAATGGGAGGATCACTTGAGCCCAGGAGATCAAGGCTGTAGTAAGCCATAATTGCACCACTGCACTCCAGCCCGAGTGACAGAGTGAGACCTTGTCTCAAAAAAGCAAAAATACAGAGTAAACATGTTTTCTGAAGTAGATATATCTAACGTAGGACACGAGGTTGGGAAAAATTTGGGCACTTTTGGTTAACCAAGTGAATTTTAAATATAATAGGACCACACCTTCAGGACTTTTAGAAATGTTGTCGTAAAGCAGTAAAGATTCCTTTGCAAATGAATTAACACTATTTTTCATGTCCACATGTATTTTCATTAATGCTTGCTTAAAATAGCGTACATGCATGTAAACCAACATCTTATATTCACCCATTTAAAATTCACCTAGAAGGCCAGGCGCAGTGGCTCACGCTTGTAATCCCAGCACTTTAGGAGGCCGAGGCAGGTGGATCACGAGGTCAGGAGTTTGAGACCAGCCTGGCTAACACGGTGAAACCCTGTCTCTACTAAAAAATACAAAAATTAGCTGGGTGTGGTGGTGCACACATCTAGTCTCAGCTACTCGGGAGGCTAAAGCAGGAGAATCGCTTGAACCCGGGAGGCGGAGGTTGCAGTGAGCCGAGATCGTGCCACTGCACTCCAGCCTGGGCAACAGAGCAAGACTCCATCTCAAAAAAAAAAAAAAAAAATTCACCTAGATATGTCTGCCGAATGTGGAGAAACAAAACAAAACAAAACAGGATATGTCTGACTCAGAAGTTTACTTCCCTGAGATGCCAAGAAAGAAACCCACCTACTTGCCACCCTTTCTAATTTGCATCTCCTTTGTTTCATAGTAGATCAGATTTACCTTAGAAAAAGCCCTTGGTGGTAAAGGAGCAGAGGCCTTAATGTTCCTGACAAATTTGCTGTAGCATCAGGTACTCAGTGGCTGTGAATGTTTTTGTGAAACCTGCTGTGCACCGTTTTTAACTCTCCAGGAAGCAGTAGCTCCTATGGTGACTGTCTACTCTAGCTTAAAGCCAGATTCCCTCTTCAGGTACAGAGGGGCTGCAGAACATGGCTTTGCTGAAGACACACCTTGGACCTGGAGGTTTATCTCTGAAGGGCTGGATTCTCTTATTGCATTCTTCAAAAAAGCAGGAAAGCTCTTTTGCTTATAAGATACTATTATTTTAACAAAAACATTAGGGTTTGCCTAGACTGAAGACCTCTGTGAAAACCTAGCTTTTAAGAAAATACCATAAAACATTTTTTAATGCCACTTTTGCGTGAGAGGGTCCTCTTCAATGTGTGTGGCCAAACTGAGCCCGAAGTACTTTTCCTCCTAGCTCTAAAATGGGGCATATGGAAGTGATTGTCAGGAGAAGGCAGCTGCCGCAGACACAGGGTGAAGATTTCACAGCAACACCCAAAGCCGGTTCTGGAAGCCGTGGAACAATGTAAGTTCTGTTGTCCAGGAATGCATTCTCAACACAGTGGTTTCCTGAATGCCCCAAGAGAGTGGGGCAGTGAGAGGCTGAAGGCCAGACAGCAGGGATACCTTTCCTGTTCTGTGCAGACAAGATTCATTACTCCCTAGTGATGTTTTAAGTGAATGTATAGCATTCATTCATAGACAATGTCTAGTTAGGTAACGTTAGCATGAAGGGTAAATTCTAAGTTTGAAGGAATATACACATGACTTTGACTAACCAACGTACTATCCCTGGAAAATATGTTGGAACTGCAAAAACAAAACCAAACAGAAAAATAGAGTGAAGTGATTCAGAGGTTGTGAAACCCTAAATTTTTAATTAAAATTGCACAATGCAATTCTGTCGTGAGAACAAACTGGATTGAATGCCTCCTACATCAAAATCATTCTCAAATGTTTGAAGTCTGAAGAACTAGTCACAAGATATAAAGATGGACAACTAGACTCTTTGGATTAAATGACAAAGTTACCAACTCACCCTACTGTTCTTTTTATTTTTTTTTACTTTTAGAATGTTTTGGGTACTGGGCAGACATGTCTGAACTCAGATCATCTATTTGGCTATGCTAATGTTTATTTTTCTCTTCCAAATTATCCCTCCAGCTAAAACTGTACTGGGTCCTAGGCAGGGGAAAATGGCTGCTCCCGAGACCTCTCTGGAGGGCTGAATTTGCAGATGGAATCTATTAGTTGCATTTCTAAGCTTGAAAGATCATCTTCCTTTTACCTTGAAGGTAAAACTTTCCTCTCTAATAACCTAGAGTGATTTTCTTATCTGCAATTTAGATTACTGAGGCCATCTGGGGACATTTGCAAAGACTGCTGTGTTATTTTGGAAATAGGTGTCTGGCTGTACATCTGAATACTTCTCCTTCCCCAACTTTAGGGACCATATTTTCCAAGTCCAATTTTAAAACATGGAGTGGGTTAACCCCAGCATAAAGCAGAGACAGTCAATCGCTAAAAAGATGCTTTCATTTAGCCACTGATTTTTGTGTGGAATTTAAAATGGAAGGTCTTTAGAAGTATTTTAGGTTGAAGAATAAAAACAGACACACCAGAGGGGGATTTGCCAACCATGTACATACATAGGCGTTAAGCTCCCTATACATAAACCAAATATAAATGGAAAGACAATGAGTAAACTGCACATATAAACAGAGAAAGCCCCAGTGGATAAGTCATAAAGATCTGACAGCAAGGACCACACGTCTTTAAAACTCTCAGCTTTTCTACTCAAGTAATATGTTATTTGTCCCAGGTTTGCAGTTCACTCATTCCACTCAACATCCTCCTTGGCACTGTTCAGTTGTCTGCTGTCTACACGTTTGGCCTCTTGGCAAATGTAGATGCTCTCAACAAGAACAGCTTTTGAGTGTTATTTAGACCCCTGATGGGCCTCAGATTGTATAAAACAAGGATTTGTAGCTCTTCAGGGATGTAACTCTGTTTGAAGCAAAATATCTTCTCACTTCTTTCCAGTACTTACATGTGGGGAGCTAATCCCAGAGCAGGAAGAGAAGGTAAGCAGTTTTTTTTTTTCTTATAGCACCAGCATACAAGTTTTTCCCAGAGGTTTGGGAAGTAGGTGAGCAAACATTAGAAAGCTGATGGATGGCCTCTGATCATCTACTTGAACAAATCCTGAGCTGTGTTTTTCCAATATAAAATAGTGTCAAATAAATACAAGTTAGGACTGTTACAAACCATTTTTTTAGTATCAAATAAAATGACATACGTGAAACTACTGTAAAACCATAAATCATTGTGCAAAATTATTATAGCTAAGGCGGAGGGAGGAACTATCCAGATTGACTTGAGAAGCCACTATTTCAGGGTGATTGAAAGTTAGAAACCACTTAGGTTCTTAGAAGGTGTGTTTCCATAACACTGAGCAAATCTTTAGTCTTCACTTAACAATCTGGTCACATAATGCCTGGATTTATTCAATTTTGGTAAATATATGTTAAAATATCATTCCACCACTGTAATCTGTGGAATTGTTACCCTTCCCACCTGGTCTTGGAAGGCAGTACTGTTTTGAATAGTGCTTATACCTTGAGCTCCTACTCCAGTTTCTCAGACTTTTTTCCTATGCAAGGGTTACACTGTGACAAGTGTATTATTGGTTTGCATGCAAGGGTCTGTGAACAGTAAGGCCAGTGAATGTTAGGGCAACTCCCAGTACAGCTTGCCATTCGGTGGCCTTGCTGTGAGTGATCCCTGGACAAGCCTTCTAAAGTGGTAACTATTTACAAGAAGAAGGTGAAATATTCTGCTGTAGCAAGGACAAGCAACAGCACAATACTTTACAAAAAGGTCGGAAGGCAGGGCACTTTACCTTGCATGGAATTATTCAGGAGGCTCAATAGTTTTGCATAGCAACGGAAGGCTTATTGACAGGAGTTAAAGGCTTCCGGAAGAGGGGACTCATTCTCTGGGACAGCCACACACACAAAGTCATTAACCCCCTGCGGGAAAGTGTGAAATTATCCTGTATTGGAGGCTGGGTTAACTTGTGTGGCCCTATTGTGGCCATTTCCCCTCCTTGTACAGTAGAGAATCTATCTCCTCCTTCTTTCCATATAATTAGTGAGTTTGGTGCCCCACATCACCAAAGCAGTTGAGGTCCCAGCATTTTCTTCATTACCATGTGGGCCTCTTACCCCCTCCCTGCATAGTTGCATAGTTAGTGGCTGTGAGAACCAGTCTCCATTCTCTGCTAGTGTGGAAGGAAATGTGGGCTCTTTTTAATCCCCTCCACTCTTCCTCACCCAGGGTGGAGGAGAAGAAGGCACATTTCTCCATTGTTCCAAAAGAGAAACTCTCCTATTTAATTGGGTCAATGTTAATTTAATACAGAAAAATGACAGGAGTGTTTCCCGAATAACTTGTTTGTAACTGCTTAGGCCATTCTAACAGTATAACTTTGGACAATTTCCTATGAACACAATAGGGGAAAAAAAAAAGAATTCCTAGCTGAGAGGTGTTGATGGAATGACCAAAAAACTCTACTGTCTGATTAGCAGATCAAGTGCTTTGGGATGTCTGGGTAAATATTTAGAATAAAGGAAAAAATCAAAGACTTAAGACATACAGATGTGAATTTAGTTGGTAGCCCTGGTGCCTTCTTAGCAGAGAAATATGAAGCAATTAATTTGCTTATTCTTATTCAGCTCTGGTTTCTCTACTTGTAAAATGAGATGAATAATGCTAGCCTAATAGAAAAAACTAGAAACAGCTTTCATACTACGAATAGGGGAGTGGTTAAATAAATTAGAGTACATCTGTAGTATGGTGTATTACATAAACTTTTTTTTTTTTTTTTTTTTTTGAGACGGAGTCTCGCTCTGTCGCCCAGGCTGGAGTGCAGTGGCGCAGTCTCGGCTCACTGCAAGCTCCGCCTCCTGGGTTCACGCCATTCTCCTGCCTCAGCCTCTCCGAGTAGCTGGGACTACAGGCGCCCGCCACCACGCCTGGCTAATTTTTTTTTTTTGTATTTTTAGTAGAGACAGGGTTTCACCATGGTCTCAATCTCCTGACCTCGTGATCCACCCACCTTGGCCTCCCAAAGTGCTGGGATTACAAGCGTGAGCCACCGCGCCCGGCCATATTACACAAACTTTTAAGATAGGTAGAGGCATATGTGCTGATGTGGAAAAATATATAAAAATATTAAGTGGATAAAAGCAAGATGTAGAACAATGTGTATATCAGATTTCCTTTGGTGTAATAAGTAAAAGAATTTTACATCAGGAGATACGCATCCCCATATGTGCTTAATAACGAGGGGGATAGGAATTATAAGAAACAGAAGTTAACTTGAGGGAGAAGAATGGAAAGTTGGGCGGAGGAGGGAAGTTAACATTTTTAATTTTTATTTTTCTCTGTTATTTAGGTTTCCTAGCCAGATCTTTATGTTACTTTTATTTTTAAAATGTCCACATAGTTTATTTGCCTAGTAAGATTATGAACCTTTTCTCTTTTTTATATTTTTATAGATGAAAAAATAAAAACCTTTGAAATTAGTATGGGAATTAAATTAAGGAATATGTGTGAAGTGCCTAGAATAGAATGGGCATAGTCAACGTTAGTGCAAATAAAATGAAGAAAAATACCTAAATAGTTTTTAACCTCCAACTTCTTTTTTTGAAACTATATTTTATTCATGAATGATTATCTTTATTATCCCATTTATTATTTTTATTGCTAATTTTTAGAAACTGTTTACTACCTATCTCTTTCTCTGTCATTTTTGGCTTGTGGTTGTGACTGTCCTGGATGTGGTGAAAGATCACCAGATTGGTAGTAGAACCGGATTTGCCAATAATTATTGTAATTTGTGGCAAGCAGGTCATTTGATCTTTCTGAGCTTTGGTTCCCTCAACTATTTAGCAAGTCATCTAGATGATCCCTAAGGTCTCTCTAAACTCTAAATTTACATATCCATTTGCCACTGAATTTGGTGTAGTTGAAAGCAAGAGTTTGAATTAGTAGGCCTTCAGAGAGTTTGTAGCAGGACAAGCAGGACAAGCCGCAGACAAAACTCCTCAGGCACCGAGTTAAAGAAGGAAGGGGTTTATTTGGCCAGGGGCATCGGCAAGACTCATGTCTCAAGAGCCGAGCCCCCACCCCGAGTGAGCAATTCCTGTCCCTTTTAAGGGCTTACAACTCTAAGGGGGTGCGTGTGAGAGGGTCGTGATCGATTGAGCAAGCAGGGGGTACGTGACTAGGGGCTGCATGTACTGGTAATTAGATCGGAACAAAAAAGGATAGGGATTTTCACAATGCTTTTCTATACAATGTCTGTAATCTATAGATAACATAACTGATTAGGTCAGGGGTGGATCTTTAACTACCAGGCCCAGGGTGTGGCGCCGGGCTGTCTGCTTGTGGATTTCATTTCTGCCTTTTAGTTTTTACTCTTTCTTTCTTTGGAGGCAGAAATTGGGCATAAGACAATGTAAGGGGTGGTCTCCTCCCTTAAGTTCAAAGATAAAACAGAAAAGGAATGTCATAAAGAAAATTTTGAAGTTAGGAAATAGTTATCTAAAACCAACCCAATCTGTTACAATAGACACAGACACTAAATTACTCTCTGCACTTCTCAATCAGTAATTTAAAGCTATTTCTGCTCATGGATACTCTACCATTACATAAAAGACTGCTAAGATAAGCTTTACATTTTTCCTCCAAGTTGGGTTTTGTTGATAAATTATTTTCTTTTTCATGATTTGTTTTCAATCTAAAAGCAAGGTAAATGCTTTGGGGTCCACAATTATTTACTTACACAGGGGTGGAAAGGTGTTACTGTGTCTTCACCCATCTTAAGGATCATAGTCTACACTCCCATAACAAAACAAAAGACAGGTCAACAAGAGAAAAGCTTAACCAATCTATTTAATCAAAGTTGTATGTGATAGGGGTGACTTCAGAAATAAAGAGCCAAAGACCCAGGGGAAACTGCTGATTTTTATGCTCAGGTTGATTGAGAAATGAACAGCTCTGTAGAAATGTGATTGGACAAATGGGTATGATCTATTTAATGGTAATAGACTGAGAGGGGAAACCCAAAAATAGCTTATTTGGATTCTTCTTGGCATCTCTGTGTGGCATTCGTTTCCTCCTGGACATAAGACAGGACACCTGTCACATGAGGCTCTTCAAAGGAGAAGGGAGAAAGTCAAAGAATGTCCTTTCTAGGCTTTATGGCTTGCTTTGGGAAAAAGGAGTTCTACTTTCTGTGACCTGCCTTGGTGAAGAGGAATTCTCGTTTCTATAAATTATTTCAAGGGGAGATAGAGGGGTGAAAGACAGGAGGATGAGAGAAGGTCAGAAAGACTTTGCTTCTGAGGCCCTTCCATTCTCCTCTAGTTCAAAATATTCAGCACACAAGGGTACTATACTTTGAAGTATTGTGTTCTGGAGCCTAACACTTTATTTCCTGTTTGTTGGAGTTGTAGGGAAAAGATTTCTTTTCTCACCTATTTTTAGGTTCATAGGTGAGGTGCCTAAAACTAAAGGTAGATTAACAAGAGAAAAGCATAACAAATGTATTTAATGTAAGTTTTATGTGAGGCCAGGCGCGATGGCTCACGCTTGTAATCTGAGCACTTTGGGAAGCCGAGGCAGGTGGATCACTTGAGGTCGGGAGTTTGAAACCAGCCTGGCCAACATGGTGAAACCCCATCTCTACTGAAAATCCAAAAAGTTAGCCAGGCATGGTGGAGGCGGCTGTAATCTCAGCTACTCGGGAGGCTGAGGCAGGAGAATTGCTTGAACCTGGGAGGGGGATGTTGTGACAGAGTGACAGAGTGAGAATCCATCTGAAAAAAAAAAAAAAAAAAAAAAAGGAAGTCACATTCCATCAGTCTCATGATCAGGGGGCTTCAGACAAAACTTCTCCTTAGCCTTCCAAACTCTTCCCCCAAAGTTATTCTAGGGGCTTTATTTGAGAGAATATAATGATGATTTATTTTAAATCAAGAGTTCTGAGAAGTACGCAGAAACCAGAAAATGCACCCAGAAAGTAGAGATTATCAAATTATCCTGAATGTAGGGAATTCCAATGACACTGATTCTCATTCTTCATTCCATTTTGAATGGTTCAAGATGAAGGGGAGCTACTGACTACTGAATAGAGACGAGGAAATATCCATTTCCATGCTTGCTTCCGGGCTCTGTGACTCGCTGTTGCAGCTGACTGGCTGTAACAGTGTGAGGTCTCAGGCGCCAAGGGGGAGACATGCATCTGGGTAGAAGATGTGCCGTAAGGACAGAACTCCCACAGCCAGCCGGGGCACTCCTTCCTACCCTCTGGGAGCGTTCCCACCAACTCTTGTGATCTCAGAGGCACTGCCTGCCAGAGTAAGGACCCTCCTCAGAGACCCACAGGCATTGCCGTGCAGTCTGTGAGGCACTTGTTAGCTATGCACAGTGGGCTGTCTGTCACTGCTTGGAGCCTACCTGCTGCTGAGAGAGAGGGCTCTCTAAGCACAAAGTAGCCTGCGTGAAACCTTGGGCATGGTTGATAGAATCTATTGCCAATGGTGGGTCCATACGTCACAAGGGTTGAAGAAAGCCTTAGAATCCTAGGCACAGAGCAAAGAAAACCCCTTTGAGACCAACCCCACCTAATAAAACTGGGCACCCCATGTGGCTGGTAAACATGCTATCATCAGATAGCAAAGAGAAGCAAAAATTCTTGAAAACGTTGACAAAATGTTCAAGTTCAACGGCCCTGGGTCACATCCAAGTAGAGCAAATGGTAATAGTAACAGATTCTAATTAAGAATTCCCATTTTTTTTTGAGTCAGCTTTGTGAAAAGTGGGAGAGGTTTCTTGACATTTCTTGATTTGATTGTTTTCAGCTTATAAAACAAATTCTATTTTCCCCTACAATTGTGTTAAATTACCGTCTCCAAAGAAACATTTTGCATACGGATGCCCTCTGATCTCCCTTCCCCTGATGTGTCTTTTATGCAGCCTGGGAGGGTCATTTGCAGCACAGCAAGGGTTGTTTGGCCCAGGCACACAGACAACTGGAGGGTTTAAAGAGTATAATCTGACTGTATCCTGTAAGTAGCTACTTTGATCTCTTATACCAATAATTTTGCTTGTCAGAAAATAGAGGGTGGGGGGAGGAATCACTGCAAGCCAAAACTTTTGCTGAAAGATAAGATGTTATGATTTTCTGCTAATTATCTTACTGCAATTAAGAAGTTGAGACTGATGGCTCAAAGCTTCCAATACATAAAAATCAGCAGCCATTTTAGTTGTAATGCAACATCCTGCAACCTGTTTTTAATTGGCTTCCCTCCTTGTCACTCTTCAAAGTGTGGCTTTGCCAAAGCCACCAGATTCTGACTTTGAAGCTTTCTTGGAAAAGAGTAAAAACAGAGGCCAGAAGTCAAGGGCTTTCTTTTTTTTTTTTTGAGACAGAGTCTTGCTCTATCTCCCAGGCCTGAGTGCAGTGGTGCAATCTCGGCTCACTGCAAGCTCCGCCTCCCGGGTTCACACCATTCTCTTGCCTCAGCCTCTCTGAGTAGGTGGGACTACAGGCACCCGCCACCACGCCCGGCTAATTTTTTGTATTTTTAGTAGAGACGGGGTTTCACCGTGATCTCGATCTCCTGACCTCGTGATCCGCCTGCCTCGGCCTCCCAAAGTGCTCGGATTACAAGCGTGAGCCAGGGCGCCCGGCAAGGGCTTTCAACTACATATGTTTTAGGCCAAATTTACAAAGGTCTTTTTTTTTTTTTTTTTTTTAGTTTCTCAAAAGGTTACTTTTAGTGAGCTTTTTGATCTGGAAAAACAAAAACAGAAACCAAGACACCGCATATTGTTCATGTTTAAAAAGAAAATCTTATTTAACAATTGGTCTAGTCACAAATGTCTGCTTTCCTAATTTTTTTCTGAAGATTGAAGTTTCACATTTCTGATAGGTACAAAATTGCAGATCAAGTTTTTCCCTTTGAAATGTGTCATATAATGTAACTGTCACATAAGGGCCAATGCCTGGTTTAGGCTGCAGAAGACATCATGGAACAAAAACTTGGTAAATCCTATGGACAAGATCTGTGGCTCAGTTACAGGTCCATGGTCTGTGCTCGTGGAACGCATCCTTATTTAAAACCATCTTAAATTATAACGTTTGCATTATGAAAATAGAATTTCAATAATTTGGTATTTAAATGAATTATTTGCCAAGTTCAGACACACATCAAGAATGTTTGCAAATTTATGAAGGAAAACAAAGTATCCCAGCCAATTTCACAAAGAATAGTTTTATAACAGATTCAGATAAATGCTCAAATCTTAAAGAAAAAGTGCTCCTTGAAAGTGCCAACAAGACATGCAAAGTGTTAGTTTTTATAGGGGTGGAATACAATACAGCCTATTTAGTGTGGTGCCCTTTCATGACTCTTCAAGTCAAAGCTGATGTCTGTTTCTATCTTGGCATGACCTTCTCATTCTGACAATGTAGAGTGTCTAAGGATCTGTATAGAATAACGGCTCACATTTGGATTGTAAAGGAGGAAAAATTTTCTTTTTCTTTCTTTCTTTTTTTTTTTTTTTGAGATGGAATCTTGCTCTGACTCCCAGGCTGGAGTGCAGTGGCACCATCTCGGCTCACTGCAACCTCTGCATCCCAGGTTCAAGAAATTCTCCTGCCTCAGGCTCCTGAGTAGCTAGGATTACAAGCGTGCACCACCATACCCAGCCAAATTTTTTTGTATTTTTAGTAGAGATGGGGTTTCACCATGTTGGCCAGGCTGGTCTCAAACTCCTGACCTCAAGGGATCCACCCACCTCAGCCTCACAAAATGTTGGGATTACAGGCATGAGCCAGCACACCCAGCTTCTCTTTTTTTTTTTAATTTGAGATAGAGTCTCACTCTGTTGCCCTGGCTGGAGGGCAGTGGTATGATGTTGGCTCACTGCAACCTCCGCCTCCTGGATTCAAGCCATTCTCGTGCTTCAGCCACCTGAGTAGCTGAGATGACAAGCGTGTGCCATCATGCCCGGCTAATTTTTGTATTTTTAGTGGAGACAGGGTTTGACCATGTTGCCCGGGCTGGTCTCAAACTCATGGCCTCAAGTGATCTGTCCACCTCAACCTCCCAAAGTGCTGGGATTATGAGCGTGAGCCACTGTGCCTGTCATATATATATATATATATATATATATATATATATATATTACCCATCATAGGCTGGGATTCTGTAAACTGGACTGACAAAAGAAAATTAACAGGAGAAACTGTCTGGGCATGGTGGCTCACTCTTATAGTCCCAGCACTTTGGAAGGCAGAGGCAGGCGGATCATGAGGTCAGGAGTTCTATACCAGCCTGACGAACATGGTGAAACCATGTCTCTACTAAAAATACAAAAATTAGCCGGGCATGGTGGCGCACGCCTGTAATCCCAGCTGCTCGGGAGGCTGAGGCAGGAGAATTGCTTGAACCTGGGAGGCAGAGGTTACAGTGAGCTGAGACTGCACCACTGCACTCCAGCCTAGACAACAGAGCAAGACTCCATCTCAAAAAAAAAAAAAAAAAAATTGTGGAAAGGCAAATATGTGGGAAAACTAATAGTAGATAAGAGCTTTTTAGTAAGGTTTGTCATGTAGATTTCATTGGTTCCATCTGTTTGTTTATTTTTATTTTGTAATTTTTTTTGAGATGAAGTCTCGCTCTGTTGCCCAGGATGGAGTGCAGTGGCACAGCCTTGGGTCACTGCAAGCTCCATCTCCTGGGTTCATGCCATTCTCCTGCCTCAGCCTCCCGAGTAGCTGGGACTACAGGCGCCCACCACCATGCCCGGCTAATTTTTTGTATTTTTAGGGGAGATGGGGTTTCACCATATTAGCCAGGATGGTCTTGATCTCCTGACCTCATGATCTGCTGGCCTTGGCCTCCCTGAGAGCTGGGATTACAGGCATAAGCCACCGCGCCTGGCTGGTTCCATCTGTTTAGAGTTGTCACCAGTGATTAACTTCTATCCCTCTTAGTGGAGAGGGGAGGAAGGACACCTTTACAAATTTATATCCTACTTTTAGGCACACCAGGGTACACAGAGAGCTTTTCTTGTATCTCCTTCTTCTCAATTGCCTATGATTCAAAATAATCCTTAGACAAAAGTGGCATATTTTGAAGTAGCATATTCTGCTGTATTCGTCTGTTCTCCTGCTGCTAATAAAGACCTACCCAAGACTGGGTCATTTATGAAGGAAAGAGGTTTAATTGGCTCACAGTTCCACATGGTTGGGGAGGCCTCACAATCGTGGTGGAAGGTGAATGAGGAACGAAGTTACATCTTACATGGTGGCAGTGAAGAGAAAGCTTGTGCAGGGGAACTCCCTTTTATAAAACCATCAGATCCCATGAGACTTATTCACTATCATGAGAACAGCATGGGAAAGACCTGCCCCCATGATTCAATTACTTCCCACCGGGTCCCTCCCATGACACGTGGGAATCATGGAAGCTACAATTCAAGATGAGATTTGGGTGGGGACAAATCTATATATAGCCAAACCATATAGAGCTTCTAGGGTGGCAAATTGTGGGAAGGCAGCTGGGTGCAGTGGCTCATGCCTGTAATACCAGCACTTTGGGAGGCCGAGATGGGAGGATCACCTGAGGTCATATATTTATGGTTATATATTTAACCAAATATATAGTCAAACCATGTAATCTGCTATCCTTGATGCCCTTGCATTAAGAAACCTCCTTACCCCAGTTTTTCTTTTGGAGGCAGAGTTTTGCTCTTGTCGTCCAGGCTGGAGTGCACTGGCATGATTTCAGCTCACTGCAACCTCCGCCTCCTGGGTTCAAGTGATTCTCCTGCCTCATCCTCCCAAGTAGCTGGGATTACAGGCTCCTGCCACCATGCCCAGCTAATTTTTGTGTTTTTAGTAGATACAGGGTTTCACCATGTTGGCCAGGCTTGTCTCGAACTCCTGACCTCAGGCAACCCACCCACCTTGGCCTCCAAAAGTGCTGGGATTACAATCATGAGCCACCGTGCCTGGCCCTCCTCACTCCGCTTTTAAGCTATTCTATTCCTGTGAGGTAAGCACTATTGCTTTCTTTTTTTCATATATATATATATGTATGAAAATTGTTGGCGTGCTGCACCCATTAACTCATCATTTACATTAGGTATATCTCCTAATGCTATCCCTCTCCCCTCCCCTGTCCCCACAACAGGCCCCGGTGTGTGATGTTCCCCTTCCTGTGGCCAAGTGTTCTCATTGTTCAATTCCCACCTGTGAGTGAGAACATGCGGTGTTTGGTTTTTTGTCCTTGTGATAGTTTGCTGAGAATGATGGTTTCCAGCTTCATCCATGTCCCTACGAAGGATACAAACTCATCATTTTTTGTGGCTGCGTAGTATTCCATGGTGTGTATGTGCCACATTTTCTTAATCCAGTCTATCACTGTTGGACATTTGGATTGGTTCCAAGTCTTTGCCATTGTGAATAGTGCCTCAATAAACATACGTGTGCATGTGTCTTTACAGAAGCATGATTCATAGTCCTTTGGGTATATGCCCAGTAATCGGATGGGGTAAGCACTATTGCTTTCTCTATTTTATGCATGTGGATGCTGAGGTTCACAGAGATTTTGTTATGTTTAGTTAGTAGGTGAGCCAAGATGAGACTTGCACTCTTTATTCCAGGAATAACTATCATTTCTGATAGTTATAAGGGTTCTATAGAAAGTGGAGCGAGGGATTTCGTGGGGAGTGGTGGTGTGGTAGTTGGAAGGAGGATGGCTAGAAGGTGGAGATTTAGGTGGTGTGGGACGTAGTATTTTTATTAGAGGGCAACTGTTAACCTGTATAAAAACATTCAAATTCATGTGTTTTCTTTCTTTCTTTCCTTCTTTCCCTTTTCCTTTCTTTCTTTCTTTCTTTCTTTCTTTCTTTCTTTCTTTCTTTCTTTCTTTCTTTCTTTCTTTCTTTCTTTCTTTCTTTCTTTCTTTCTTCTTTCTTTTTCTTTCTTTCCTTCTTTCTTTCTTTTCTTTTTTTTTTTTTGAAGTTGGAGTCTCGCTCTGTTGCCCAGGCTAGAGTGCAACGGCGCGATCTCTGCTCACTGCAAACTCCACCTCCCGGGTTCATGCCATTCTCCTGCCTCAGCCTCCAGAGTAGCTGGGACTACAGGCACACGCCACCACGCCCAGCTAATTTTTTTGCATTTTTAGTAGAGATGGGGTTTCACCGCGTTAGCGAGGATGGTCTCGATCTCCTGACGTCGTGTTCTGGCTGCCTCGGCCTCCCAAAGTGCTGGGATTACAGGCTAGAGCCACTGCACCCAGCCTCATGTGTTATATTTCTGCTCTGGTCATCATATAGATTTAGCCTGTGCATTTCATGGGATCTTTTGTTGGAAATATTTTTTATTTTACAGATGGAAAACAAACAAACAAACCCTAAAACAAAGAGAGGTCACAGGACATGGTCAGTGTCACACAGCTCAGCTGATTTGTGCAAAGTTGGGGCCAGGATCTAGGTTTCCTGACTTCCAGAAGTCGGGAGCTCCTTCTACCACACTGCACAGCGTCTCTCCCCATGAGCCAGGCATCCTTGATGTGGCAGCACGCCAGACCTTCCTGTCTTATGCCGAAGGCCAGGGAACTCAAGCAGGGAGACAGACATCATGTTCTTGAGAGCGCTGAGCCATATTCCCTGCCAGCACTCTTACCCTAACCGCGCAAATAAGGATGAAGCTTATCACAAACTTACAGATTATTTAGGAGGAATCAAGCAGATTTTAGCCTTTGCTGTAAAAAGAGCACACGTGTGTGTGTGTGTGTGTGTGTGTGTGTGTGTATGCATGTGTGGCAATTGGGCATGGATTTTCCAGGCCTCTAAGGACCTGTGTGTTGTGGTGATTCTTTGTGGAGAATGATATACGAAAGGTTTGGCAAGGCCAGTGGTTCTCAGGCCACATGTGCCATGCAATTCCAGACAGGTCACCTTAGACCAAAACACTTCTTTGGTCCAGTTCCCAAAAGTTCATCTCTTGGTCTCTGTAAACACAAACTGGCTTCAAACAAAGGCACTCTACCATGTGTGCTAAACCCAGGCCATTCTCATAGGCTGTTGTTGCAGCTCATTTCATCATCTTTGGCTCAATCCTTGGAAAAGTACTTTCATATAATTGAAAAAGCAAAACATTGTATTTTTTCACTTTATAAAGAATCATGTTCATTGCAGAAAGTTTATAAATTACTGATGTACACAAAGGAGAAATTTGAATTGCTCTAATCTGACAATAATTATTGGTAAGTTGTAAGTGTAGCCCAGTCTATTTTTTATGCCTGAAGATACCTTTTTAAAATAAAAAAAATTGGATCATACTATAAATTGCTTTGTGACTGGCTAATTTTTATCTTTTTCCTACTAATACAATAATAATATCGGAATTTTTGTTGAGTGCTTCTACATCTCAGCTACAAAAGTTTTGTGAAAAAGCTACTACAATTGCTAGTTTACAGCTGAAGAAATAGAGGCTCTGGGATTAGTTATTCTTCCTCTTCATTCTCTCATTAGATAATCTCATTCTGGGCCATGTCTCACAGTTTATTTATAAATTCTAGCTCAAAAGTTTACTGCCAGGCCTGACTTCCCTTCTCAGCTTTGGACTTATATATCCAACTGCCTGCCTACTTGATATCTTAATTTGGATCTCAAAAGTGCGTAGGACTCAACTCATCCAAAATTGTGCGTGAGTATTTTGCACTGGGCAACACAGGAACCTGCCCTAAGCTCTGATCTTAGTCTCTTGCAATCCACGCTTGACTTTCTTGAATTTATTTATTTATTTATTTATTTTGAGGTGGAATTTTGCTCTTGTTGCCCAGGCTGTAGTGCAATGGTATGATCTCGGCTCACTGCAACCTCCGCCTCCTGGATTCAAGTGATTCTCCTGCCTCAGCCTCCCGAGTAGCTGGGATTAAATGTGCTCACCACCACACCAGGCTAATTTTTGTATTTTTAGTAGAGACAGGGTTTCACCACGTTGACCAGGCCAGTCTTGAACTCCTGACCTGGTGATCTGCTCGCCTCGACCTCCCAAAGTGCTGAGATTATAGGGGTGAGCCACTGCGCCCGGCCTGGAATTTCTTCTTTACACAGCAGCCAGGGCATCTGGTCAAAATAGGAATTTGGTTACGCTACCATCAATTTATAACACTTGAGTGACTTTCTTCTGCTTTTCAGGGAAAGACCAGAATCTTCAACATGGTTCACAAAGCCAGGTGTAATTGGTCTGCCTCTCTCACCTCAGT
The DNA here is from genome assembly GCF_006542625.1 of Nomascus leucogenys. Lineage (NCBI taxonomy): Eukaryota > Metazoa > Chordata > Mammalia > Primates > Hylobatidae > Nomascus > Nomascus leucogenys. The sequence continues at coordinate 124,758,885 of NC_044382.1, forward strand.
TCACATGGTCTTCTCACGCTCTTCACCCCAACATCCCTGACATGCTTAGTTTATTTAACTAAACTGCAATAAAATTTTGTACTTGCTGTTCCTTCTGACTGGAATGCCCTTCCTGCCACCCTGTTTATTCTTTGCCTGGATGACTCCTACTTTCTTTTCAGGTGTCAGTTCAGCCACCACATCTGTAGATAAGGTTTCTCTGTGCCTCTTGACCAGGAGAGTTCCCCTGTATTAGTCACTGTTTTAGCACGGTGGGGGCCAAGGCCCTTGGACACCTAAAGTTTTGCTAAAAAAATCACTTACATGAGGCAGATTGATTAATGATTCTATTACATGGAATACATTTTAGATTTTTGGCTGGCTTTGGGAAAAGAGGTTCTGGTTTGTATGACCCACCTTGGGGAAGAGGGATTCTAGTTTCTGTGGCCAGCCTTGGGGAAGAATGGGACAGAGAGACAGGAGAACAGGGGAAAGTAAGATGAAAACTTTTGCTTCTGAGGCTGCTGCTGAGGCCTTCATTTAGTGGTATTGTTTTCTGAGCCCCAACAGCACCCTGCTATTCTTTTTTTGTAGCACTTATCACAGATGTAAACTTATACCTACTTGTGTGATTCTTTAACTGAAGATTATAATTCAATTTAGCCTGCAAGCTCCACAAGGGCGCGAACCACAGCTGTTTGTGTCTACCATTATGTCTTCACTGACTAGAGCATTGGTCAGCACATATTTTTTAATAAATAATATGTGTTAGATGAACTAGTCGAATGACTTTCCCCAGATAAATTGCTGAGCCAAAACGGAAGCTAATGTTCTTTCTATTATATATTATATATGATAAAATCAGGAAGGTGTAAAGCAATAAATACATTTATATGAGGTATTTACATAAGAGTTGACCAGGCGCAGTGGCTCAAGCCTGTAATCACAGCACTTTCAAAGCCTGAGACAGAGCTCAGGGGTTCGAGACCAGATCTTGTCTCTAAAAAAATAATAATAATAATAAAATTAAAAATATACTCTAGCATTCCTATTTCCCAGATTTTCCCAGATCTCTGTCTGAAGCCACCTCTGTGAACTCCAACCCTTTCTACACACATAAAAGCAAGGATTTTCATTGCCTGCTGGGGAGAATTTGCTAATGTATCATGGTTTTGATTCATACTTCTTGCAGTAAATATATCCTTTGACTAACACCTAAGCCTTGGGTCAGACACAAGAGAAAAAATGAAAAAGAAAGCATGGTTCTAGATCACAACATGGAGAGGTGTGAGATCACAAGTAAAGTGACAATGAGAGCAAGGGTAAGTTTCACAGGGTTGGAGGTGGTGTGGACAAACAGTGGATAGAAATCAGAGAATATTTAAACTGTAAGGGACTCTAGAAATTATCTAATTTAAAATTCTCATTTTACAGAGAAATAAAATTGTCATTTTATAAAATTCTCATTTATATCACAGCCAAAGTCACACATTTAGTTATTGAAAGCTCCAGGACTAAACCTTATACACCTCCCTTGCAGAGGGTGAAATTCCCAAATACTTAAGTTAGCCCATTGACAAGTTCTAATTGAAATGTGTACTGTATAGTCCACAAATATTTAGCATGGAAAGTGTAGGAAAAGTAATTGGAAAGCTAGTAAATTTGTAACAACAACAATAATAACAGCAGCAGTAGTAGCAGCAGCATTTTGTGTTTATACAATGTTTTCTTGTTTGAAAAATATTTTTCAGTATTTCCTGTCATGCAATCTTTACAAAACCATTGAGGTGGACAGAGCAGGATTCTTCCTCATATGCTGCAAGTATAGGAGGAAATATACACCCAAGAAGATAACATAACTTGTCCAAAGCCAGTGGCTACTGAATGGCAGATCTCAGCCTCAGATTCAGATTCCTGGACTCCAAGTTCATTACTGTCATCATTGCCTCTTGCTGCCTGAAGAGGCTTTGTTAAATGTAATACCTTACGCTGCAATTCTCCAAAATCTCCGTGAACTTTCCCACATAGGTGGAGGCTCACCTTCCAAGTTTAAGAGTATATTATGTGGAACCCATCTGTAGTGACCCTGACCTTTCCTAGGCTCAGCGCTTCCCTTTCTCAGTATCAGGCAGGAAGCCAAATCTCATGGAGCCGTGATTTTGTGCCAAATTCAGCAGGGAGCATTGGATTAAGATTCTCATGTTGACAGCAACTTTGTCTTGTGAAGATGCACAAAGCCTGCCTTATGCATTCCTTTCACACCTGGGAAGACTGGAGTATATTTCTATTTGTAAACATATATGCCTCAATACATGTAACATACAAAGAGAAATGTAGTTTCTTTGAAAATAATCTACTGTTACCCTTCCATTTCAATCATATGGTGAGTTTTGAATATATTTTTCTTTCCAGAGCCCATGAAAAGGTGTTTATTCTCCCCTTCTCTTTTAACCAGCCGGGTGCCAACATTTTCTTTCCTTCTCTTGATCTGACGTAAGTTCAGTTTTGGCTTCTGTCTGCTATTCCAGCTGGTAACCTGCAGGTAGTTGGATGAAAGAAGCTTTTTCTCAACTCAGGCAATGCACCAAGTCCCCGACACATACACACATATATACACACACACACACACACAAACACTGTGGAGTACAATAGTTTGACGTACAGGATGCTCTGCAGAAAGAGGTCAGTTCGCTTCTACCCACAGTCCTCTGTTGGCTGGCTCAAGGCATTAAAACTGGCTGCTATCAGTGCAAATCAGCATCCTGGAAAAGGAAGGTCTAGGTCAAGAGGAAGGAATATCCCATCCTGAGGAAGATAGATTAGATTTGTTTGGTATGATTGCTTGGGGACAGCTTCAAAATTTACAATGCTCTGCAACTCTTAATTTAGCCTGCTATCAGTTTAAGATTACTAACCTGTATTTAGAAGAAAGACACATTCATTATTGTTATTAAGCAATCTAATTTTAGAATTATTACTAGAATAAAACTCAGGAATATAATAATTTTGAGCTAGAAATGTGACTAATAAAGCTGCCCATGTTTCTACATTTGCATATTAAAATCTGTAATTAAAAGTAAATAGTGAAACAGGAAAACTTCTTTTGGGTGATATGGTAAAGGATTAATTGCTTTTAGCAAATATTGTTTTGATGAATGAGCTACTCAAATGGCAGATTGCCTTTTCAGATGTAATTATATTTCATTTAGATTACAGCCTGACTATACAGCATGTTCTTTTTATTTAGGCTGGCTAGAGACCAGGGATCACCCCTAGTTATCACAAAGCATGTGCATGGCTGCTTTAGTACAGGTCAACTAGGGACTACCTCAGACTCTGCAAATGTAGAGTCAGAGACAAATGAGATGTTGAAATTAGGTAGCCTCAGGTGACTTCAGTCTACTCAAATCTGGTATATAATCATACAGTTTCTTAACATGACAAATTTTATATCTCCCTGCTTCTTATATGCATACCTCTTTTTATTATTATTATTTTTTTTATTCGCTGTTGTTTTGTTTTCTTACCTACTTGCTTTGGCTAATACTTCCAAAACAGTGTTAATTAAGGATCATGATTGTAGTAATTTGTGTCTTATTCTTGACTTTGATGAGGAAACTCCTGATTTTCTTTTACTCATTCTGCTGGCCGAATGTTTTAAGTTTGTATACACTATTTACGAAAGTTGCAGCACTTATTGGTAGTCCCTGAAGTGACTTTTTCAGCATTTTATGCCGTATATGGCTTAAGACCTCTGTGGTTCTCAGTCATTGTGGTTTTACCTTCACCAGCCTAATTAGCTTCGTCTAAGACTCCAGGGCTAGTTTCTAACTTACGTCTGGAGGGACATTTGGGAGTCTGATGTGTGGATTTGTGCCTTATTTCCAAGCCTTACGTTGTACCAAGTTCTGGTAAGTTGATCTCTGTGCTTTAGTTTTTATCTCTATAAATTGCCTATGATAAGTCCCGGTTGGTATGGTGACTGTGGACAAGAGGACTTAGGTTCAAATCCTGTTTATTCTACTCGCCAGCTATTTGACCTTGGCAAGTTATTTAATTTCTATGTGCTTCCACAAATTAGGATCATAGCAGTACTTGTCTCATAAGGTTATTATGAGCTTTAAATTAAATTATGCATGTAAAAGCCTTAGAAGAAAGCTTACGTGCTATCAGTTTAAGATTAGTAAGATACTCGCTAAAGGTTTGTGGTTATTATTACTATTGGAAAATATAGTAGTAATATTTTTATCATTGTCACTAGGGATCTGCCACCAGTTATTGGGCTCATTTTAGTGGGACACTCCATTACAACATGTTGACTTTTGGGATGAAGAGTATTCATTTTTTTTTTTTTTTTTTTTGAGACGGAGTTTGGCTCTGTCACCCAGGCTGGAGTGAAGTGGTGCAACCTCGGCTCACTGCAAGCTCCACCTCCCGGGTTCACGCCATTCTCCTGCCTCAGCTTCCCGAGTAGCTGGGACTACAGGCGCTCGCCACCACACCTAGCTAATTTTTTTTGTATTTTTAGTAGAGACGGGGCTTCGCTGTGTTAGCCAGTATGGTCTCGATCTCCTGACCTTGTGATCCACCCCCCTTGGCCTCCCAAAGTGCTGGGATTACAGGCGTGAGTGCCCGGCGAAGAGTGTTCTTAAATTATCTATTGCCTGACCTCAGGTATCAGTATTCTATCTGCTGGCTGAAACTTTATTTAAAGACTCAGTTCAGGGTTCAGTTCTACTGACCAACTTCTACTTCACTTCTTGTGAGCCTATTCCTATCTAAAACATTTAACTAGAATATTCATAGCTTTTTTTTTTGTACTTCTTTTTTTCTTTTACAGCACTGATGCACTTATATTAGTGCTTTTCCAAAAGTGTCACTGATTAGTGATAAGGGATATTGTCCCAGCTCTGCAAAATCACTGAAACAGAGTTCAAAAACATAAAATTATGGTAATCAATTTGTTCACTTAGCAAATATTCATTTAACTTAGATTCTAGGATTAACACTGTGCCAAGGCATAAAATAAATACATAATAATGTAAGATTTGGTCACTACCCTTGAAGAACTTATATTTTAGTTGAATAAGACAAGGACCATGGTTGTCCAAGGCAAAGCTGTGGAAGTGAAGGTATGGATGAACAGCTTAGTAGGTAAGTGAGATTTGAGTTGAATTATGCAACTTTTAAAGAGAGTACAATGAATTTTGAATGAATTTTTCGAGTCCATGAAAAAGCATTAGCTCCTTTCAATTAGTGAATGTCAACATTTTCTTCATCTTTCTCTTGAACTGAAGAAAGAGACAGGCATTCCTGTTGGGGTACCAAGACTGGCAGTAGATTCCAATTTGGTGATATTGATTATAATTAATGCAATTAACTCAATTGATTTATTCATTCAGCTACCCTTGCACTACTTTCATGATTTTCCCATTTCTGCGTATTACCTGCATTATTACTTACTTAGTAATTTTCTTTAAATTCCTGTTTTGTGTTTAAGTGAACTTATTAATATTTTGTTATTATTATCTTAAGTGGAAACACAGTATATCTTGCTAGTAAAAAGAGATAACAACAAAGTATGTACATGACTATTTAATTTAAATTCTAAAAAGTTTATCTATAAACCATTTAGAATTGTCTCACATACCACTGGTGGGGAACCCTGACCTTGCCATTCAAATGTCCTTATGGGAAGGGGCACTGAATGGTTGATGGAAGTTTATTTTTTATTTTTATTTTTTCGAGACGGAGTCTCTCTCTGTCGCCCAGGCTGGAGTGCAGTGGCGCGATCTCGGCTCACTGTAAGCTCCGCCTCCTGGGTTAACGCCATTCTCCTGCCTCAGCCTCCCCAGCAGCTGGGACTATAGGTGCCCACTACCACGCCTGTCTAATTTTTTTTTTGTATTTTTAGTAGAGACAGGGTTTCCCCATGTTAGCCAGGATGGTCTCGATCTCCTGACCTCATGATCTGCCCACCTCAGCCTCCCAAAGTGTTGGGATTACAGGCATGAGCCACCGCGCCTGGCCAGAAGTTTATTTTTTAATACTGCTTGACATTTCCACACTCCTCCAATTCTACTTACCTACCATCACTCTATCTTTTACTTTGTCTTATTTTCTTCATAGCATGTTTCGTTTCCTAAAATCATAGTATTTATTTATTTCCTTTGCTTATCTGTTTTTTATGACTAGAATATAGATTCCATGTGGGCAAGGACTTTGTCTTGATTACCTCTATTCCCCAGGGCCTGACATATATTAGGCACTCAATTTCAGGAGTTTGATGAGAAACTGCTGTGATGCAAAAATCTGGGTTTGACCAAATAACTCTGTTTGCTAACTTAATACTTCATTACCAGATTTTTTTTCTTTCCTGTATTTTACTGTTTACTATGACTTTGGGCTTTGTTTATCCAACCGGGTCCATGGACCTTTTTACTTCTCTGAGTCTATAGATTTTCAGAACTTTGGGCTCTACTTTCTTGCATTCATTTGCTTCTCTATTTATTTATTTATTTATTTTTTAAGATGGAGTCTTGCTCTGCTGCCAGGCTGGAATGCAGTAGCGCAATCTCGGCTCACTGCAACCCCCGCCTCCCGGGTTCAAGCGATTCTCCTGCCTCAGCCTCCCAAGAAGCTGGGACTACAGGTGTGCACCACCACGCCCAGCTAATTTTTGTATTTTTAGTAAAGAGGGGGTTTCACCATGTTGGCCAGGATGGTCTCAATCTCTTGACCTCATGATCCACCCACCTTGGCCTCACAAAGTGCTGGGATTACAGGTGTGAGCCACCACGCATGGCCTACTTCTCCTTTTAGAAGCCAACTACTCTCCCCAAATTTTTTCTATTTAGACTTACTTCATAAGGTACTCACTGGATTCTTCTGTTCAGTAGCCATAGCATTTGTCCAAGAAGGGTGGCTATAACAATTAAATCATCCTGGATGGTGTGCTCTAATATTTAAAAGATAAACAATGGGACAATGGCACATACATTTGTCCGTCTGTACCAAGAGTAGCCTGAAGTAAAAGCTAAGATATAACTCTCACTATTAGTTCTTAAATACTGTTTGTAGTTTTCATTCTTAAGGCAATGGGTGTATAATCATTAGGAATGTCCTCTCAATTTTTGCACTTTTCTTAGGCAAATAGATTAAGAATTTGAATAAATTTATTTTTATCATTGGTTTTCAAATGTTTTATATGATACTCATATATTATAGAATATATCAGTCGGAATCTTTTTTTTTTCTTTTTTTGGGACAGAATCTCACTCTGTCACCTAGGCTGGAGTGCAGTGGCATGATCTTGGCTCACTGTCACCTCTGCCTCCCAGGTTCAAGTGATTCTCCTGCGTCAGCCTTCTGAGTAGCTGGGATTACAGGTGCCCACGACCATGCCCAGCTAATTTTTGTATTTTTAGTAGAGACGGGGTTTCTCTATGTTGGCCAGGCTGGTCTCGAACTCCTGACCTCAGGCAATCTGCCCACCTTAGCCTCACAGAATGCTGGGATTACAAGTGTGAGCCACCGCATCCATCCTCAATCAGAATCATTTAAAGAGACAACATGATCTAAATCTTTTTTTTTTTTTTTTCTTTTGAGACGAGTCTTGCTCTGTCACCCAGGCTGGAGTGCAGTGGCAGGATCTCAGCTCACTGCAAGCTCCGCCTCCTGGGTTCACGCCATTCTCCTGCCTCAGCCTCCCGCGTAGCTGGGACTACAGGCGCCCGCCACCATGCCCAGCTAATTTTTTGTATTTTTAGTAGCGACGGGGTTTCACCATGTTAGCCAGGATGGTCTCGATCTCCTGACCTTGTGATCCACCTGCCTTGGCATCCCAAAGTGCTGGGATTACAGGCTTGAGGCACCACGACCGGCAGATCTAAATCTTATATAAAGAAATGTTGGCCGGGCGTGGTGGCTGACACCTGTAATCCCAGCACTTTGGGAGGCCAAGGCAGGCAGACCACGAGGTCAGGAGATCGAGACCATCCTGGCTAATGCAGTGAAACTACGTCTCTACTAAAAATACAAAAAATTAGCCGGGTGTGTTGGCGGGCGCCTGTAGTCCCAGCTACTTGGGAGGCTGAGGTAGCAGAATGGTGTGAACCTGGGAGGCGGAGCTTGCAGTGAGCCGAGATGGTGCCACTGCATTCCAGCCTGGGCGACAGAGCAAGACTCTGTCTCAAAAAAAAAAAAAAAAAAAGTTATTTGGAATATTTCTATCTAGCTTTTTACTTTTTGAAGAATTTGTCTTTTTCCTACCTCATTAGATAATGGTAATTCAAAGGGATGAAAGTCCGTACCTACTTCCTGTGATGAATCCAATGCTTATTCAGGGTGGTTGATCACATAAGCCATACTTCTTGGTGATAAATGACTCAGAGTCCACGAGAAGGCTTACACATTTCCAATGAAATCTTTCATGTCATGGAAGAGGAAATAAGATGGCAAGTTTGAAAGTAGATGGTAATGATTAGTTTGGGATGCTATTTATAATCAGTGACATAGGAAGTTAATTAGTTGTTTTCGATGGAGTGACTAAGCTGATCCCAATAGAAAACTACTGCATACGATTTTCTAAATAAAAAATATTTTTTAAAGGGCTGAGAATTTTCATGATTATGGTAAGGTTGGGAGAAAGGATGCTTAGTGGTTAAAAATGGCACAGATGTAGTTACAGACCAGTCAGTCCTCTCATTTTTATTTAGAGCAAACTTTGTATTTATCAGAATGTTTTAATTAATTTGATTTGTGTTGGTTAGTTATGTGTCTCAAAAGATTCAGCCACATTAATACAAAAAATCTTTTCCGTAAAGTTTGTTTGGCTCAGAAGTTCTCTCTAAACCACCATTATAAATATGTAGTTCCAAAGCGATAGGACACGGTCATTAAATGTACATATTATGGTCTATTGCTAGATTTAAAACCGTGTTTTATTAGCCAGGCATGATGGTGCCTGTAACCTCAGGTATGTATGAGGGTGAGGCAGGAGGACCCCTTGAGCCAGGAGTTGGAGGCTGGAGTGAGCTATGATCGCACCACTGCGCTCCAGCCTATCCTGGGAGACCCTGTCTGAAAAAAACAAAAAAAGCTAAAAACGTAAACGAATCTTGTTTTATAGATTTCTTGTTTCTATCTTCCTTAAAGTGTCCTCCTTTCTGAACCTTATGGGCCTTCCTGCCCTTTGTTCCCCTCCTACTTCAATGAATGTATTCTTTCTATTTCACTAGGGGCAGGAAATCAGTCACATGGATTGTGCAATTAATGGCAATTGTGTGCTTAAGCCTAGGTGTTTCTGAAATCAGGTTTTACTTTTTATTTGAATTTTTCTTTCAAAAATAACAAGTTGTTGATAACTGACAAATTTGATTACAGATAAGGATGATTATTCTGAATTTAATTTATTTTTTATTTTTATTTATTTTTATTTTTTGAGACGGAGTCTTGCTCTGTCACCCGAGCTGGAGTGCAGTACTGTGATCTCAGCTCACTGCAACCTCTGCCTCCCAGGTTCAAGTGATTCCCCTGCCTCAGCCTCCTAAGTAGCTGGGATTACAGGCACGTGCCACCACGCCCGGCTAATTTTGTATTTTAGTAGAGATGGGGTTTCACGATGTTGGCCAAGATGGTATCAATCTTTTGACCTCGTGATCTGCCCACCTCGGCCTCCCAAAGTGCTGGTATTACAGGTGTGAACAACTGCACCTGGCCCTGAATTTAAGTTATTTTAATAAAATAAGTAACATACTGTAATGGAAGAAAGCTGGGCATGCATTTGTAGAAAAGGGAACTTTTCTAACTCTGTACTGATATCAATGGTATAAAATAATGCTGTATTTTCCAAATATTCAAATTATTTACTCTGTAGGAATAAGTATGAAATGTGATGGTAACTGACCCAAGCTACAAAGACACTCTTTAGTGCACTGTGGGAATATTTTATTAGTGAATACCAGTGCGGTCTTGAAGAGTTGATTGATGTAGTTTGCAAAAGGACCTAACTTGTTCCCAGCGAGCCATTTACAAACTGGCAGGACTTGGCTGATTATGGAAAGGAATAGTCCTCTTGAGAAAACTGCAAATTGTAAGTGCTGCTGATAAAGAGGCCCAAGGTCAAGAGAATCATCTGATTCTAACAGACAGTAATCAGAAGCATCACCTAGACGGTGGCCTGGAGTCAAGATAAACCAATTTACATAGTACTTTGTGTACTTATTTTCTTTTATTCTTACCTATTAACAGGTTTAAAATGTTTAAGTGATTTGACCAGATAACTAATAATAGTATTTAAATATCGACATCCTATAATGTGCCAGACCCTATGCTGCCTGCTTTACATGCATTATCCGACTTGATTCTTACAGAAGCCCTTGAAAAGTGCTTTTATTATTGCCATTTTTAAAAGGAGGAAACTAAATCTGGGAGAGAGGTTCCAAAACATGTCCATGGTAGCACAGCAGGGATGTGATAGAGTCAAGACTAAAGCTTGGGTGTGCCCACTTCAGAGGCTAAGATATTGGTCCCCTGATACTGCTAAGGCACGTCTTCAAGTTTAGTTCAAGTCCACAGTTCTTTCTCTCCACTTGCCCTCCACTCCTGCATTTCCTCCAATAGACAAGTAGGTCTTCAGCATTTTGGGGTTCTGCTTTTTTTTGAGACCAAGTCTCGCTCTGTTGCCCAGGCTGGAGTGCTGTGGCACGATCTCAGCTCAAGGCAACCCCCACCTCCCGGGTTCAAGCAATTCTCCTGCCTCAGCTTCCCAAGTATTACAGGTGTGTGCTACTATGCCCGGTTCATTTTGTATTTTTAATAGAGATGGCGTTTCCCCATGTTGGCCAGGCTGGTCTCAAACTCCTGACCTCAAGTGATCCACCCACCTCGGCCTCCTGAAGTGCAGGGATTACAGGAGTGAGCCACCACACCTGGCCTGGGGTTCTGCCATTATTAAAAATTGTGTTTTTGTGTGTGTTCTGTAACAGACTTCATTATTTAGCACAGTTTTATTTGTACAGAAAATTGAGCAGAAAGTGCAATTTTCATATACATTTCCCCCTTCTCCCCACCCTCAGTTTCCCCTATTATTAACATCTTGCATTAGTGTGGTACACCTGTTACAATGGATGAACCAATACTACACATTATTATTAGCTGAAGTCCATAGTTTACATTAGGGCTTACTAATGTTCTAAACACACAGGAGTTTTGTCAAGTATTTAATGTCACAGATCCACTATTACAAAATTATACAAAATAGTTTCACTGTCCTAAAAATCCCTTGTACTCCACGTATTATCTCTCCCTCTCTCCTCCCAAGGCCCTGGCAACCACTGGTCCTTTTACCATCTCTATAGTTTTGCCTTCTCCAGAATGTTATATTATTAGAATCATACAGGATGTACCCTTTTCAGACTGGCTTCTTTCACTTAGCAACATGCATCACTTTACGTCTTTTTTGGCTTGATAGCTCATTAAAAAAAAAAATAGATGAATGATATTCCTTTCTATGGATGTAGTACAGCTTTTTTAAAAAGTCTCTTCATCTACTGAAGGACACTTTGGTTGCCTTAAAAATTGGCAATTATGGGCTGGGCGCGGTGGCTCACACTTGTAATCCCAGCACTTTGGGAGGCCGAGGCGGGTGGATCACGAGGTCAGGAGATCGAGACCACGGTGAAACCCCGTCTCTACTAAAAATACAAAAAATTAGCCAGGCGTGGTGGCGGGCGCCTGTAGTCCCAGCTACTCCGAGAGGCTGAGGCAGGAGAATGGCGTGAATCCGGGAGGCGGAGCTTGCAGTGAGCCGAGATCGCGCCACTGCACTGCAGCCTGGGCGACAGAGCGAGACTCCATGTGAAAAAAAAAAAATTTGGCAATTATGAATAAAACTAGTATAAACCTTTGTATGCGGGTTTTTATATGGACATAAGGTTTCAACTACTTTGATTAAATACCCAGGAGCATAATATCTGTGTCGTATAGTAAGAATATGTTTAGGTTTGTGAGAAGTTGTACCATTTGCATTCCCACCAGCAATGAATGAGAGTTCATGTTACTCCACATCCTCACCAGATCTTGGTGTCGGTGCATAGTGGTATCTCATTGTTGTTTTAATTTGCAGTTTCTTAATGATACATGAAGTTGAGCATCTTTTCATATGTGTGTCATTTGTATATCACCAAATGTGAGGTGTCTATTTAGATCTTTTGCCCGTTTGTGTTGTTCATTTTCTTATTGTTTAGTTTTTTTTTTTTTTTTTTTTTTGAGACGGAGTCTCGCTCTGTCACCCAGGCTGGAGTGCAGTGGCGTGATCTCGGCTCACTGCAAGCTCCGCCTCCCAGGTTCACGCCATTCTCCTGCCTCAGCCTCTCCGAGTAGCTGGGACCACAGGCGCCCACCACCACGCCTGGCTAATTTTTTGTATTTTTAGTAGAGACGGGGTTTCACCATGGTCTCGATCTCCTGACCTCGTGATCCACCTGCCTCGGCCTCCCAAAGTGCTGGGATTACAAGCGTGAGCCACCGCGCCCGGCCTTCTTTTTTTTTTTTTTGAGAAGGAGTCTTGCTCTTGTCACCCAGGCTGGAGTGCAATGCCACGATCTGGGCTCACTGCAACCTTTGCCTCCCGGGTTCAAGTGATTCTGCTGCCTCAGCCTCCCGAGTAGCTGGGATTACAGGCACCCGCCACCACGCCCAGCAAATTTTTGTATTTTTAGTAGAGACGAGGTTTCACCATGTTGGTCAGGTTGGTCTCAAACTCCTGACCTCGTGATCCGCCTGCCTCTGCCTCCCAAAGTGCTGGGATTACAGGCGTGAGCCACCACAACTGGCCTCCTATTGTATAGTTTTAAGGGTTTTTTGCATTTTTTGAGTAACAGTGCTTACATGTCTTTTGCAAATATTTTCTCCTAGATTTCTGTGTTTTTTAATAGTTGGTGATTCAACTTACCTGTGTTCTAAATTCTGAGAAAGTAAAAGGACTAATTCAGGAGGTCATAACAAATGGAAGCGTCAGTTATTAATTCATAATTTTAAGAGAAATGAACAGCCAAAATAGCAAAATAATGTTATTTCTAGCATGATGTCTTTCAGAGTAAATTTCACAAAACATTAGTTCTGTGAAGATTTGAAAGATACCTGGTGTAAAATAAGTTTGTGAAGAGTCAGATTAAAAATAACTCATCTGGCTTCTTTGCTGTGGGTCTTCTCAGAGCCTTCATGCTGGTGTTCATTGTGATGGGGGAGTGTGAGAGTACACCTCTTTTTCCAAAGTTGTTTAACTACAGAACTCTTATTTAAGATGTGTCCGGCCGGGCGTGGTGGCTTACGCCTGTAATCCCAGCACTTTAGGAGGCCGAGGCGGGCGGATCACGAGGTCAGGAGATCGAGACCATCCTGGCTAACATGGTGAAACCCCATCCCTACTAAAAATACAAAAATTAGCTGGGCATGATGGCGCATGGCTGTAATCCCAGCTACTCGGGAGGCAAAGGCAAGAGAATCGCTTGAACCAGGGAGTCGGAGGTTGCAGTGAGCTGAGATTGAGCCACTGCATTCCAGTCTGGTGACAGAGAGAGACTCTGTCTCAAAAAAAACAAAACAAAACAAAACAAAAAGACGTGTTAAAGAGCAATGAACATCTGTTTGGTTGGACAAGTCACCTTAAGTCTTGTGAGTCTTATCAATAGGCTCCTGAAAAGTAAGATGGCAAAGGTAAAGTGAGTTTATAGGGTCTTGCTCTGAGCCCCTCTTTTCCTCCACCCTTCTTGCCCTATACTATTTTTATACAGCAAGTTTTTTTTGAAAGTTTATTATGCAGAAGGCTTGGCATTAAGTCCTTTAAGTGATATAACAATGAAAAATGCTCATTTTTGCTGTTTCTAGAGATAACCAGATCGAAACTTTTCTTATACTAGGATTTTACCAATTACAATAACATATAAGCAGAATTTCACAAATAAGATTAATCATTCATTTAGTCACCAGTTATTTATTGATTAGCTCCCACATGCCAGGCTCTGCATGGGTACTGGAGATAGAACGGTGACCAAGATGTCCATTTTAACCTCATAGAGTTCACAGTCTAAGGAAGGCTAAGAGACAATAAACAAGAAAACAAATAAATAAGCAAGATGATCTCATACAGTGTTAGCAGTGAAGAAGGAGGAAGAGGAGGAGACAGATAAACAGGGTGACAGAGATGGCAGTGCTTGGCAGTGTTTTTCTATTAAAGCCAAATAGTAAATATTTTAGGCTTTGCAAGCCATAGAGTCTCTGTCACAACTATTTAATCCATAGTTGCAACATGAATGCAGCCACAGACAGTGTGGAAACAAAAGGGTATGGCTGTACTCCAATAAAGCTTTATTTACACAAATAGTCCAGGGACAGATTTCACTTGCTGGCTCTAGTTTGCTGACTATGGGGATAGATAATGATTTGATAGGAGTTGGGACTACTTTAGATTGAGTTACAAGAAAAACTCTTTAAGAGCAGGTATTGGCTGGGCGCAGTGGCTCATGCCTGTAATCCCAGCACTTTGGGAGGCCAAGGCTGGCAGATCACCTGAGATCGGGAGTTCGAGACCAGCCTGACCAACATAGAGAAACCCCGTCTCTACTGAAAATACAAAATTAGCTGGGTGTGGTGGCACATGCCTGTAATCCCAGCTACTAGGGAAGCTGAGGCAGGAGAATCGCTTGAATCTGGGAGGCAGAGGTTGTGGTGAGCAGAGATCACGCCATTGCACTCTAGCCTAGGCAACAAAAGCGAAACTGCGTCTCAAAAACAAAAACAAAAACAAAAAAAACAGCAGGTACCATTTGAGCTGAGACCATAATTATAAAAGGAAGCAGCCATAGAAATGTTCTGGAGGATGAATTCTATTAGAGGAACTATTAGGTTGGTGCAAACATAATTATAGTTTTTGAGTGTCTTTTCATATGCTTGTCATTTGTATATCACCTTTGGTGAGGTGTCTGTTCAGATCTTTTGCCCATTTGTGTTGTTCATTTACTTATTGTTAATTTTAAGGGTGTTTTTTTGCATATTTTGAGAAACTTTACAGAGCTTTACAGATGTCTTTTGCAAATATTTTCTCCTAGAGTTCTGTGTTTTTTAATAGTCAGTGATTCAACTTACCTGTGTTCTAAATTTTGTGAAAATGAAAGGACTAATTCAGAAGGTCATAACAAATGGAAGCACCAGTTATTGAGTTATCATTTCAAGAGCAATGAATGCCAATATAGATAGCAAAATATTATTTCTTTTTTTTTTTGAGATGGAGTCTTGCTCTGTTGCCCAGGCTGGAGTGCAGTGGCGCGATCTTGACTCACTGCAAGCTCCACCTCCCAGGTTCACGCCATTCTCCTTCCTCAGCCTCCCAAGCAGCTGGGACTACAGGTCCCATGCCCAGCTAATTTTTTGGATTTTTAGTGGAGACGGGGTTTCACCGTGTTAGCCAGAATGGTCTCGATCTCCCAACCTCGTGATCCACCTACCTTGGCCTCCCAAAGTGCTGGGATTACAGGCGTGAGCCACCACGC
This sequence comes from Nomascus leucogenys, assembly GCF_006542625.1. Classification (NCBI taxonomy): domain Eukaryota; kingdom Metazoa; phylum Chordata; class Mammalia; order Primates; family Hylobatidae; genus Nomascus; species Nomascus leucogenys. The sequence goes on from NC_044382.1 coordinate 124,774,415, forward strand.
CCGGCCCCAGTAATGTTATTTCTACATTACTTTAAAATCAATGGCATTACTTTTAAATGACAAACAGCCCAGTTACGTTTGCCCCAACCTGATAGCAACTGCAAAAATCTTGTGAGAAGAACAAGCTTGACCTGGTGAAATATCAGCAAGAAAGCCTTGAACCTAGATCACAGTGAGCAAGGTGGCATCTGCAAAATGAGAGTGTGGAGAAATAGGCAGGGCCCAACACACGCTCATTTGGATTTTAGTCTAACTTCAGTATGAAGCCATTGCAGGTTTTTATGAAAGGGGTTAAGAAACCTGAATGCCGTTTTAAAAAGATGAATCTGCCTGTTAGGTAAAGAAGGGAAGGAAGAATGGAAGCAGTTAGGACACTATCATAATGAACCAGAATACAGGAACTGAGCATGGGCTAGGGTTGTTGTTGTGAACGTGGAAAGTTGTGAATAGATTCAGAATAGGAAGCGGAAGTAAAACCAGTGGGAGAATGAAAATTAGATGTGAAAAGTGAAGGAAACGTTGAATCAAAGATGACCCTGAGGGTCTTGAACAAGTGGGTAGATGGAGATGTTATTTAGAGAGATGGCAAATCTTAGGGTGGAGCTTATCTTGGGAGTGAAAAATCCAGAGTTCTATTTTGGAGGGATGTTGAGTTTGAGAGATCTTTTAAACATCTGAGTGGAGATACCATGCAATCAGTCATTCGGTTATATAAGTTTGGAGTTCATTAGAAGGTAAAGTTCAAGAATCAGCTGTAAGGGCCAGGCGCGGTGGCTCACGTCTGTAATCCTAGCACTTTGGGAGGCCGAGGTGGGCAGATCACCCGAGGCCAGGAGTTCAAGGCCAGCCTGGTCAACATGGTGAAACCCGTCTCTATTAAAAATATAAAAATTAGCCAGGCGTGGTGATGCATGCCTCTAATCCCAGCTACTCGGGAGGCTGAGGCAGGAGAATCTCTTGAACCCGGGAGGCGGATGTTGCAGTGAGCCAAAATCGTGCCATTGCACTCCAGCCTGGGTAATAAGAGCGAAACTGCTTCTCACAAAAACAAAAGAAAGAAAGAAAGGAAAGAAAGGAAAAGAATCATCTGTTAGGAAAGACGCAAGACTGAAATAGACCAGCTGAGGAGGGAATTTCTTTATTATAACACTTACGATATTCTGGTATAGTTATCTCTTTCTTTACTGATTTATGTTGTAGCTTGTGAGTACCTGAGGGGCAGAATAAGGATCTTACTCAGTTTGTTCTTCCTGTACCTAGTATAGTGTCTACCAGTTAGGAAGTTTTAAATAAATATTCGTTGAATTTTTTAAGACAATTGACTCCATATTCTTAGCTCTCTTTTACTCCTGTGGCCTCATTATTTATTTCCATTTGACAAATAAAATGGATAAAAACTACATGAGAAAAAGGACACCTAGTTAAAGGCACTTGAACATTTTACCTTTTAGCCTTGGCTGAACACAGAGGCTGGAATGGAACATGCACAGTCAGCCAGAGTGTCATAGTCACCTTAATGATCCACACAGCTAGTGGTATAATTTATTAGCCTGCTGGGAACATTATTGATCATGGAGATGACCAAAATAATTGGAGCAGCCAAATTGTGGTTCTGTGCCCATTTGAAAACTGATCTTGTAATTTGGTGATTTGTCTTTATTTGTTTCAAAATTTCAGTGTTGGAAAAGTTCTTAGAGATTATCTGGCACAATATTATTATTTTATAGTTCAGAGAAGTTAAATGCCTTGATCCAGGACACATGGCTAGTGGTGGAAACCCTGATCCCAAGGCTTCTAATCCCTTATCGTTTCAACAACACTCTAGTGTGGGAGAGTAATGTGAGCAGGAAATAGCTTCTGTTTTTATATATCATTATATGTCACTGAATTTTTTTTTTTTCTGTAGCAGCAAAGTAACCTAGCTCAGGCTGCTTGATCCTGTGTATGAATAGCTTTATAAATAAAGTTCTGTACATATGTAGATCCCTTTGTAGGAAAGAGGTGACAGTAGCACTCAAAATTCTTTCCATATGATCAGTTGTTGGCTGTCCACTGTTTCAGAGATTCCTAGGGTAAGAGTGTGTGAGTGTGTGTGTATATGTATGTATTATTGTGGTCATTGTGTTTTCTTTCTTTCTTTCTTTCTTTCTTTCTTTCTTTCTTTCTTTCTTTCTTTCTTTCTTTCTTTGGAGATGGAGTTTCGCTCTCCTTGCCCAGGCTGGAGTGCAATGGTGCAATCTCGGCTCACCGCAAACTCCGTCTCCCGGGTTCAAGAGATTCCCCTGCCTCAGCCTCCTGAGTAGCTGGCATTACAGGCATGCGCCACCATGCCTGGCTAATTTTGTATTTTAGTAGAGACAGGGTTTCTCTGTGTTGGTCAGGCTGTTCTCGAACTCCCGACCTCAGGTGATCCACCCGCCTCGGCCTCCCAAAGCGCTAGGATTACAGGAGTGAGCCACCATGCCCAGCCATTGTGTTATATTTAAATTTTATGAATATTGTATATCTTTCCTGAGAGTTAGGGCTCTTGTCTGGGGAATTTGTGGTCTGAAAATCTATTTTCTTGGAGAGTAGTTGATATAATCAAGGAAAATAGAGCTAGAAATCTCAATCAGGAATTCTTTTTTTGGGTGATGGAGTCTTACCCAGGCTGGAGTGCAATGACATGATCTTGGCTCACCTCTGCCTCCCGGGTTCAAGCGATTCTCGTGCTTCATTCTCCTAGTAGCTGGGACTACAGGCATGCACCACCACACCCAGCTAATTTTTGTATATCTAGTAGGACAGGGTTTTACCATGTTGGCCAGGCTGGTTTCGAACTCCTGGCCTCAAGTGATACACCCGCCTCGGCCTCCCAAAATGCTGGGATTACAGGCATTAGCCACCATGCCTGGCTTCAGCTACCAATTCTGAATTATGAACCATAGGTTGGGTTAGCAAAAACAGAGTAGATGGAATTATTCAACAACCTTTCATTTCTCCACCTTTTTTTTTTTTAAGAGATGGGGTTTCACTATATTGGCCAGACTGGAGTGCAGTCGCTATTCACCAACGTGATTATATGCACAGCCTTAAAATTCTGGGATCAAGAGATCTTTTTGTTTCAGCCTTCCCAGTAACTGGGACTACTGGTGTGCCCACTGTACTTAGATCTCATTTTCCTTTTTGATGATCAAATGTAATATATATGAATCTCAACCCACTGAAAAAATTTAATTAAAAAACTTAAAGGTGGCTTTGGCAAAACAGAAGGAAAACTGGTAGTATTTGAATGGTATGGACTTTCAGCTAGTAAGCTGATCCGTCTTATCTACATCCCTTACCTCAAATCTCTTAGGTATAGACCTAAGTGTGAGAAGGGCGGCCAGATAGCTGGCTTATACCATCGAAGTGGTTGAACCTGGATCCAACCAGGGAAGGGCCTGTTCTAATTCAGATCCTCTTCTCAAGATGCAATAGAAATGGTGTCTGATGACAGTGGTTGGACCAACATCCAGTGTCCAGCTGGACATCTTTTCTACCAAATCAGGTCTGCAGGAAACAGACACTTGGACAAGAGGTAGGATTTTATTCTTGTATGTTCTTAGGCTTCCCAGAAACAATGGCATTTTCTGAAAAGCTTAGTAACACTTTCAGAAGTTCCAGTAATTATTTCGGACTCTGTAGACTCTGCTAACAATATCGCAGACTTTGGAAATGTCCCAGAAACTATATGCTAAACAGAAACCCTCTGTGCGCCTTATGATTCATGTTGCCTATTCCACTTTCCAAATTCCACAGGCACTTCTCTATCCCCTTCTTCTACTCATCCTCCTCCCATAGGCTGCATGTCCATTATTTTCTTCTCTGTTTCATCCTACAAATTTGAATTTCAAAATTCTCCTACTTTCATGATTAATTCCCCTGAAAAAAGTTAAACCCATATTTACCTTATAACGCAGCAATTCCAGTTTTCGGTATTTACTCAATAGAAATGAACACAAATATTTGCAAAAAGACTTGTACAAGAATGTTCACAGTAGCTTTGTTTATAATAGCAAGTGTGAAAACTGCAAATAACCGAGATGTGCATCAACATAATCTGGATAAACGCGCTACGGTATATTCATACAATGGAATACTACTCAACAATAAAAGGGAACCAACAACTGGTTTTCAGAAGACATGGATATATTGTGCTGCATGAAAGATGTCAGAAGTGAGAGTGCCTATAGAATATTTGTATTTATATAAAATTGAAGGACATAGGAAATGCTGATCTATGGTGACAAATATCAGTAATACAGTGATGGCCTTTGGCCAGGAGGGGCCATGGAGATTGACTGGAAAGGGCTGGAGGAAGCTCTATGGGATGATGGAAATGTTTTGTGACTTGACAGCAGTGTGTGCTATATGAGTGTTTGCATTCGGGAAAACATCAAACTGTAACATTTAAGATCTGTGCATTTCACTGCATGTAAATTAAAACTCAATTTAAAATAAAAACATGAAAGGAAGCACATTCTTTTTCTAGCCCTCAGTTTTGCTCATTTCCTATCACTTAGGCATTATGCTTTTATAATGCAATCACTTCCCTTCAAACTTACTGTCAGAAAGACAATGTAGTATCTGTCCATTAAACATCTTTGTGTTTGTTTAGATCAATGGTTTACATCTCCCAGTTTTCAAGTCTAGCAGTAGGCTTAAAGTACTGTGTTTGTTTTCAGTTTAAAGTATTCTAGACATTAGACAGAAAACAAGAAGGCTATTTCAAGGCATTGCCGAGCTCCTTCTAGTGCTTTTAATATCATGGCCAGTGCTTTAGTCTCCTATGAAAGTTATTCCTGATACGTATATATTTACTTATTTATTTATTTGAGAGAGGATCTTGCTCTGTTGCCCAGGCTGGAGTGCAATGGTGTGATCATAGCTCACTACAGCCTCAAATGCCTGGGCTCAAGAGATCCTCCTACCTTGACCTCCTGAGTAGCTGGGACTACAGGCGTGCACCACCATGTTTGGCTAATTTTTAAATTTTTAGTAGAGACGAGGTCTCACTATGTTGCTGAGGCTAGTCTCAAGCTCTTAGGCTCAAGCCATCCTCCTGCCTCAGCCTTCCAAAGTGCTGGGATTACAGGTACGAGTCATCGCGCCCAGCTTGTAGTTATTTTTCTGAGACGGCTTTCTGCCTTTCTTTTCCATCTTCTCTCACTCACTTCTACATGCAGGACTGTGTGGGTGTGTATGTAAACACACATAATCTTTTTAAAAAATTCATTCTCAGAAATATCTGAGTCTGTTTCTCTCATGGAATTTTCTTTTTCTTTTTTTTTTTTTTTTTTGAGATGGAGTCTCGCTCTGTCACCCAGGCTGGAGTGCAGTGTGGTGATCTCGGCTCACTGCAAGCTCCGCCCCCCAGGTTCACATTCTTCTGCCTCAGCCTCCCGAGTAGCTGGGACTACAGGCGCCCACCACCACGCCCAGCTAATTTTTTTGTTTGTTTTTAGTAGAGACGGGGTTTTGCCAGGCTCAGTGTCTCATGCATGTAATCCCAGCATTTTGGGAGACTGAGGAGGGAGGATTCCTTGAGTCCAGAGTTCGAGGCTGCAATGAGCTATGATTGTGCCACTGCAATCCAGCCTGGGTGACAGAGTAGAGACGGGGTTTCACCGTTTTATGCAGGATGGTCTCGAACTCCTGACCTTGTGATCTCCCCGCCTTGGCCTCCCAAAGTGCTGGGATTACAGGCGTGAGCCACCAAGCCCAGCGGAATTTTCTAACTAATTTAATATTTCCCTTGACATGTCTCTCTCCCCAACTAAACTTGGGGCTCTCTTACAGGTGGGAAGTATCTAATTCATTTTGCTTTCCTAGTGCCCAGCACAGAATGTGCACAAATACAGACATGCAATAATGATCATTGAATAAATTAACAAATGACTCTATTTTTTTCTTATGTGTTTGATGAAGTGAGAAAGAACTACATTGAGAGGCAAGAACTTTTGACTGAGTGGTGTTTGCAGTTATAACTGTCCCCTCAACTCCACCACTCTTCTCTGTACTCCTATCTTTACTTCCTTCTATCACTATTTTATAGCAACACCAGGGTAGTATAAGTGTTCCTACAACTTCATACTATAGAAGTCTTTGGAAAAAAAAATGACATAATGACATTACAAAATGAAAGCAATTTGTGCCAAAAAAAGGGATTACAGAGTTTTGCACCTTGAACTTTCACTTTATTGAAGTCAATGTTTTTTTCAACAGGCTTCCCAAAACAAAGTATGCTCAGATTGGGCTGGCCTTAAAATGTAGTATTTAAAACAGCAACATGTCTGACAGATCCCGGGAATGAAATATGTCCATTTCTTTTGGCAAGGAGCAGAATGCAACATAAAGCAGCTGCAAGAATTAATTTATGGAGATAGTTGACATTTTCGAGCTGACTGCCTCTTAGAGAAAATGATGTCATTTTCCAGCAGCCTAATGACAGTCATCAGCCTGAGAGGACACATGCTAATAAGGTTCATTGCTCACCTAGTTTTCTTCCCTTTTGTCTAGCCTTAGTGTCCTTGGATGCCCATAATTTGGCATTGTGCTCCTAGAATCATTTTTAAGAGAGACTAGAATATGAAACTGGAAATAGTGCTTTTTTTTCTAATCAGAAAATTAAATTAATGTTTCTAACTTCTTCCAGTAACTCAAAGTCATGTTCCCAGTTTATTCATAAGTATCCAAAATCTTGTTTTTTTTTTTTTTTTTTTTTGAGACAGAGTTTCAGTCTTTTTGCCCAGGCTGGCGTGCAGTGGTGTGATATCGGCTCACCGCAACCTCTGTCTCCCGGGTTCAAACGATTCTCCTGCCTCAGCTTCCCGAGTAGCTGGGATTACAGGCATGCACCATCACCCTGGCTAATTTTGTATTTTTAGTAGAGACGGGGTTTCTCTATGTCGGTCAGGCTGGTCTTGAACTCCTGATCTCAGGTGATCCACCCGCCTCCGCCTCCCAAAGTGCTGGGATTACAGGCATGAGCCACTGCGCCTGGCATAGGTATCCAAATTCTAATTGAACTTTCTAAGGTGTTGGATCCATTGTTTAAATTGTGAAAGACCATTGCTTCAAGATGCTAAGGCAGCTACGATGACGAAAAAGTATGATGCAGTAAAAATCTAAAATTTCATTCTCAACCACAAAGAACATTGAGTCTGAAATGTCTAGAATACTCAGTATAGGTATCCTGGAGTTGACTTTACTCCTGGACAAAATTATGACTTTCAAAGGAGTTTTAAGATAAATTTTCATCTTTATCCAAATATGCGAAAGGGAACAAGCAATATCAGCTTAAAAGAAAGAAAGAGCAATATCAGCTCACCCACACCTTTTGACCATGACTTTTGATTCTACTCTCAGAACTCATCTCAAGAAGCAAAACACCTGTTATATTTCCCAAGCCTTTCTGTTTTTGTCTTTCCCCTAATAGATCATCACCAGCAAAGAATTTTCTGAGCAAATGTGTACTGGAGACCTCCTGAGGACTCCGCTAGAGCCTGCTCATCTCCTTTTCCTAGCATGGCCAACTGGAAAACTTTCAGCTGAGAACTATCATGAACAGGTAAAATGTGTGGGCTAGCAAACAAATAAAGGAGGTGAGCCATGGATTTAGGAAGAAATTGGTATGTTGCAAGCATAGAAGGCCTGTAATTCAGAATGGTATTTATGGCTAAGGAGTTTCACCTTGTCCTAGCTTTGGCCACCTACTCTTGATGGAAATGAACTTCTGGAAAAAGAAACTCATACTACACCTGAATGAATGCTTGCTTATTAGATGGTTAGACCCAACTGATAGTGGAAAAATAATTTTCTTTCTTTCTTTTTTTTCTTTTCTTTTTTTTTTTTTTTGAGACGGAATCTAGCTCTGTTGCCCAGGCTGGAGTGCAGTGGCATGATCTTGGCTGGCTGCAACCTCTGCCTCTCGGGTTCAAGCTGTTCTCCTGTCTCAGCCTCCCAAGTAGCTAGGATTACAGGCACCCAACACCATGCCAATGTTTTCATTTTTAGTAAAGATAGGGTTTCACTGTGTTGGCCAGGCTGCTCTTGAACTTCTAACCTGGTGATCTGCCTGCCTTGGCCTCCCAAAGTGCTGGGATTACAAGTGTGAGCCACCACACTCAGCAGAAAAACTATTTTCTTAGCAGCTCAAGTGCTCTAATTGGTCCAAGGGTTTTCTACACCAGAGGGCAGGGCAGTCAGGTTACTAAATCAAGAATCGATGGTGTTTTGTTGATATTACAATGAAAAAGTAGATTCAAGTTGAATCTGCAGAAGGACTGATTTTAAAAGATTAATAAATTAGATCATCTATAACCTTGGGATAAAATGTCTGATGTCCTGACGTATGCGGAATTAATTCAGTTAATGCTTATTTAGCACTGACTCTGTAAAAGTCCTCTTCAAGGCTCTGGGCAAGGGACAAAATAAGAGTTACTGCTCTTACCTTCAAAGTCGAGGCAGATTGGTTTTAGAGACATGGGTTATGGTCTTGGCTTTTCCTGTTACTGCCTTTGGGTCTTTAGATGAACATTTTGCTTTTCTCTAGACTCCTTCTTTATATATAAAACAACTACATCTTTGGACCTATAGTAACTGTTGGTGGTCTCCAATGAGACAAGGATATGAGGGTGCTTTGTGAATGGCTACCCAAATGTAAAATATTATTATTATTATTATCATTCAGTATTATAAAATATCGATAAAAATATTATCTAGATTTTTCAGACATCTTAGAAGGTTTCTTTTTCTTCAGGGAAAAAGAGAACCCTAAATATCATTTATAATCGGAATTTCACAGCCAATAAAAATACCTGTGTGTTAATGAAATTAATCCTTAAAAATTAATCCTTAATTTTTAAAAGACTCACTCAAGGAACTCTGATGAACCAGATGACAATGACTATTTGATATCTGACCTTAATTTTTTAAGCCAGGCATCAAAACACTTAGAAGTGGGTAGGCAGGGTGAGTACAGAAGAGGAGTGGTGGAATTCCCTTTACTGTAGGTTAGTTGGAAAGAGAGAATCAAGATTTATATGACTGTCAGGCAAAAAGAGTGGGAAGAGATAGACTGAAATCTCCATGTTCGACATTTCTTGGCCCAAATGATAGAGCAATGTTCAGCTTTTCTAGTCAAGTCGCCCATACTGTGGAATTCCAAGGAAACAGTCTTCACTCCTGTTAAGTGATATTCCTGGCCATTGTCAATGTGCAAGTCCCACAACAAGGCGGAAACATTCATGCTCTTCATTAACTTTCCCCTAAGGTCTCAGTTTGCATCTCTCTATCCATCTCCTAGCTCTGAAAGGAAGTTTCCTGGGAAAACCTTTTCTATGAATGGAATGGATGAGGTTTGTCCCACGAGGGAAGAATTAAAAAAAAAAACAAAACAAAAAAACAAACAGACACACACAACAACAATACAGTACAACAAAAAACTTCTTTCCCACTGCAGCCAGGAACAGATTATGCCTATCTTTTTTCAAGGACAGATGGAAATTCTGACCATGTGGTATTCAGTCATACTAGGAATGTTGCTCTCTCAATTTAACAGGAGAGCTTCCTTTCTTACTGATTAAAAAAGTCAAAAGGGGCTTAAAATTGCTTAGGTAAAAAGAACTATGGTTGAGTCTTCTCAGCCACAGATAAGCATCGGCTCTTTCTGATCTGCCCTATTGTCAGCTATGTAATGACTCTGTTTGTGGATTGTTCTCCTTGTTCAGAACAGAAGGGAGAGTAAACCTTATCCACAGGATCCTGTTACAAGTAGACATTCCCCTTCCATCAGAGGGGGGCTTTGTGCCACACAGTCAGGACATTCACAAATTAAAAGATGAAGAACAGCCAACATTTCCACCAGCTATTGATATTCCCTATCCCAGTAAACCTTGGGTTTTCATCTGAGTATTTTTTTCCAACTTAAAGAGAGAGAGAGAAAGAGAGAATATATAGGCTAACCAGCTCTATTGCTAACAAAAGAAATTCTTAAGAGAGGAAAACAACCAGGGATGAAAATCAGGCTTTTATTTGAATCTTCTTACTTCCTTTCAGCAGCAGCTTCCTGGCTAACTTAGGCATCCTATTCCTGAGCTGGTTGAAATATGTCTTTTTAAAAACACAGCTTTATTGAGATATAATTTACATACCATAAAATTCATCTGTTTGAAGTATGGGAGTCAATGGACCCAGTGGTTTTTAGTATATTTATAGATTTGTTCAACCATTACCATAATCAATTTTAGAACATTTTCATCACTCCAAAAGGAAGCCCAGTACCCATTTGCTGACACTCCCCATTCTCCCCACTCCACCACCAGCCCTAAGCAGCCACAAATCTACCTTCTGTCTCTATAGATTTCTCTGTTGGATCTTTCATAGAGAAGCATGCAATAACGTGATTTTTTGTTTGTTTTTCTCATGTTTTTATTTATTTATTTATTTTATTATACTTTAAGTTTTAGGGTACATGTGCACACATGCAGGTTAGTTACACATGTATACATGTGCCATGTTGGTGTACTGCACCCATTAACTCATCATTTACATTAGGTATATCTCCTAATGCTATCCCTCCCCACTCCCCCCCACCCCACAACAGGCCCCGGTGTGTGATGACCCCTTCCTGTGTCCATGTGTTCTCATTGTTCAATTCCCACCTATGAGTGAGAACATGTGGTATTTGTTTTTTTGTCCTTGTGATAGTTTGCTGAGAACGATGGTTTCCAGCCTCAATGTGATCTTTTATGACTGGTTTCTTTCACATAGAATAATGTTTTCAAGGTTCATCCATGTTGTAGCACCACTTCATTTCTTTGTATTGCCAAATACTATTACATTGTGTGAATATAACACATTTTATGTAACCTTTCATCTTTTGATTGACATTTGGGTTGTTCCCGCTTTTTGACTCTTATGAATAATGATGTTGTGAATATTCGCATATAAACTTTTGTGTGGACATATATTTTCATTTCCCTCTGGTATTGACCTAATAGTGGGATTGCGGGATTGTATGTTTAACACTATGTTAAATATTTTTAGGAAGCCCCAAGCTGTTTTCCAAAGTGGTTATACCATTTTACATTCTCACCAGCAATGTACCAGGGTAAGACCTATTTACAATTTTCTCCTGCTTATAGAATTCTAAAGCTATGTAAAAGGTTAGAAATGTAACAGGCGGGTCATTTTGATTCTTATTTAGAAAGCCTACTTTTTCTTTCCAAACTACAAACGTTTCTGTTGTCTAATGAACAGATGCTACCAGCTAATGAAGCAGGAATAGTAATTTCTTATTTGATTCATAATAATATTCAATAATTAAAGAGGAATTTTTACTTATCTACCTTTCTGTTTGTATGTGTTCTACAGTACTGATTTTTCTTTCTTTTAAAAATTCAGCTTCCTTACTGCTTTGTTGTTTAATGATTTGTTCTCTGATTATAGACCATTAATGCCTGTTTAAAAAACAAGTCCACATGTGCATTTCAACACATCTTTTATTTTATACTGATGCAAAGCAATTCAATTCTTCATTCGTAAAAACTTTTAGGCCGAGGCATAAAATAGCCAGTTTAAATGAAGTAACATTTGAAATTGCAGTATATGTATTCTTCATTTATGCCTGCCTGAAAATGTCAGGTATGAAATGAATTTTAGTGACTCAATTGTTATTCTATAGGCAAATCCTTATCTTATAAACATACTAGATAACTTTATAAGATAAATCTGTTTCTAAGACAAAATTTGTCCATAGTTCTGAATTTCTTTCTTTGTTTACTTAATGCAAAGGATGTTTCATGAACCTTCTAATTCTTTCCTACTGTGGACTTTAGTTGGCATTTTGTATTGAATTTCAACATTTGAGAATAAGTCATAGGTCCAGCTAATCTGCATAGACCAATTTGGAGCAGCATCCTTAATGAGTGGTGAACTTTCTCTGTTCTCCAGGCAATATCACCTCTGCCACTTGAAACCAAGGCTTCTTTTTTTTTTTTTTTTTTTTGAGACGGAGTCTTGCTCTGTCACCCAGGCTGGAGTGCAGTGGCGCGATCTCGGCTCACTGCAAGCTCCGCCTCCCGCGCTCACGCCATTCTCCTGCCTCAGCCTCTCCTAGTAGCTGGGACTACAGGCGCCCGCCACCACGCCCGGCTAATTTTTTTGTATTTTTAGTAGAGACGGGGTTTCACCGTGGTCTCGATCTCCTGACCTCGTGATCCACCCGCCTCGGCCTCCCAAAGTGCTGGGATTACAAGCGTGAGCCACCGCGCCCGGCCCGAAACCAAGGCTTCTAATGACATGCACTGAAGGACAAGTCTTGATTTCAGATTTTCCTTTGGCCTGTTTCATCTCCAATTGCCGACCCTGGATTATGCAGATAGTATACTGCTTTTAGTAATCTAGGCCCTTCTGCCAGACCTTGACTGTCATACTGCATTATAACTGATGGTTCAAATGCTTCTTTTACATAAGGAGTATTTTCTTCCCAGAGACACCTCTAAGATATTCATGGCTAACTAAAAATACTGCTGAATCCTGTTCTCAAGTAGAGTTTCAAGGTCAACATGAAAATTGTTATCACTCTCTTATGTGGCGTAAAAAAACCTGTTTTATCTTTGTAACAATGCTTTCATTAAAAAAAAAAAAAAGCATTGCAATTCCTCTGCTATACTAGTGTTTTCTCAGATACCAAACAGGCTATGCCTTGATGGCAAGCAGAACAAGTTATAATTATTTATATGCCAGTATGCACTTGTTTCCATCTAAGAGTTATAAACAATTAGTTTATGATAATCAATTGTGACAACAAAAAGGATTTCTACTCCACTAGCTTATATTTCTAATAACAGAGAAACAGAAGTAATTTTGTTAATGTCTTATGTGTCCAGTGAAGTAATTTCCCTGTTACTGGCTTTTAGCAAGAATTTATAATTAAATCAGAGAGAAAAAAACACTGGCAGCCAACATTGTGTCACATTTATTTCAAGTGTAATGTCAAAAATTTCATGGATGGTCACTTGGACATTGAAAGAGCAAAAAGATTAGAGAGCAGAATGGGATCATGAGAGGTTCTGTTCATTTTCCTGCCTTCCCAAAGTAAGAAGGGCAAATCAAATATAAATAAAACTATTGCCTTAATGAGGCTCTTGAGTTTCCGCCTAAAACAATGGGAATAATGGAAATCCGCCCCAAAAGTAATTCTTTTATATCTGTTATTTAAAAGAAGTGGTCTACACACACACACACACACACACACACACACACACACACACACACACACACACACAGACATATTCACTCATTAAGAATTTGAAGGCCGGGCGCGGTGGCTCACGCTTGTAATCCCAGCACTTTGGGAGGCGGAGGCAGGCGGATCACGAGGTCAGGAGATCGAGACCACGGTGAAACCCCGTCTCTACTAAAAATACAAAAAAGTTAGCCGGGCGTAGTGGCGGGCGCCTGTAGTCCCAGCTACTCGGAGAGGCTGAGGCAGGAGAATGGCGTGAACTCAGGAGGCGGAGCTTGCAGTGAGCCGAGATCGCGCCACTGCACTCCAGCCTGGGCGACAGAGCGAGGCTCCATCTCACTGCCCAAGGTAATTTATAGATTCAATGCCATCCCCATCAAGCTACCAATGACTTTCTTCACAGAATTGGAAAAAACTACTTTAAAGTTCATATGGAACCAAAAAAGAGCCCGCATCGCCAAGTCAATCCTAAGCCAAAAGAACAAAGCTGGAGGCATCACGCTACCTGACTTTAAACTATACTACAAGGCTACAGTAACCAAAACAGCATGGTACTGGTACCACAACAGAGACATAGATCAATGGAACAGAACAGAGCCCTCAGAAATGATGCCGCATAGCTACAACTATCTGATCTTTGACAAACCTGACAAAAACAAGAAATGGGGAAAGGATTCCCTATTTAATAAATGGTGCTGGGAAAACTGGCTAGCCATATGTAGAAAGCTGCAACTGGATCCCTTCCTTACACCTTACACAAAAATTAATTCAAGATGGATTAAAGACTTATATGTTAGACCTAAAACCATTAAAATCCTACAAGAAAACCTAGGCAATACCATTCAGGACATAGGCGTGGGCAAGGACTTCATGTCTAAAACACCAAAAGCAATGGCAACAAAAGCCAAAATCGACAAATGGGATCTCATTAAACTAAAGAGCTTCTGCACAGCAAAAGAAACTATCATCAGAATGAACAGGCAACCTACAGAATGGGAGAAAATTTTTGCAACCTACTCATCTGACAAAGGGCTAATATCCAGAATCTATAATGAACTCAAACAAATTTACAAGAAAAAAACAAACAACCCCATCAAAAAGTGGGCAGAGGACATGAGCAGACACTTCTCAAAAGAAGACATTTATGCAGCCAGAAAACACATGAAGAAATGCTCATCATCACTGGCCATCAGAGAAATGCAAATCAAAACCACAGTGAGATACCATCTCACACCAGTTAGAATGGCCATCATTAAAAAATCAGGAAACAACAGGTGCTGGAGAGGATGTGGAGAAATAGGAACACTTTTACACTGTTGGTGGGACTGTAAACTAGTTCAACCATTGTGGAAGTCAGTGTGGCGATTCCTCAGGGATCTCGAACTAGAAATACCATTTGACCCAGCCATCCCATTACTGGGTATATACCCAAAGGACTATAAATCATGCTGCTATAAAGACACATGCACACGTATGTTTATTGCGGCACTATTCACAATAGCAAAGAGTTGGAACCAACCCAAATGTCCAACAACGATAGACTGGATTAAGAAAATGTGGCACATATACACCATGGAATACTATGCAGCCATAAAAAATGATGAGTTCATGTCCTTTGTAGGGACATGGATGAAACTGGAAAACATCATTCTCAGTAAACTATCGCAAGGACAAAAAACCAAACACCGCATGTTCTCACTCATAGGTGGGAATTGAACAATGAGAACTCATGGACACAGGAAGGGGAACATCACACTCCGGGGACTGTTGTGGGGTGGGGGGAGGGGGGAGGGACAGCATTAGGAGATACACCTAATGCTAAATGACGAGTTAATGGGTCAAAAAAAAAAAAAAAAAGAATTTGAAAAAAATATTTACCTCCTTCTTTCCTATGTCTGCATATGCATTTTTCTTTTGAGAAAGGCTGTAGATGAAAAAGAAAAACATTAACAACGTAACAAGATTAAAACTATGTTTTATGGCAAATGGTTTAAAACTTTAGGAAACCACCTTTAAAGGCCGCAAACGAATGCTTGCTTTTTACTTAGACCTGTGGTGATCGCCCCATCGCCTGGAAATATGGAGCTGTACTGTAGAGTGTGTATACTAGTGTGCACTCCTGTGCTCATTATAATGTGGCCTGGGGCTTGGAGCTAAACATTTCTCTAGAACATAATGAGCTGTGTACTGTAATGAAGGTGTTTGAAATTGATTTGACTGTTATTTAGTATAAAAACTCCCAGATCAAAGACTCTGGCAAGGCTACAGACACTCAGGCACTCCCAGACAAAGGACATTGTATGATGGCGGGAGGCAAGTGGTGAGGTGTGGTGGCTTATGCAGAGCCAAGGAATCTATCAAGCCGTTATCTGATTGTTTTTATTTCAAGTCACTATACATCACTCACAAACTGCCATCTGGCAGTAGATGATTTTGAGGATTATTTTGAAGAATATTACAAAATCCGATTTAATTTCCCCCTCGATTCCTAGTATTTTTGTATTGCTCCTTCATCACAGTCATGGACACCCTCCCAAGCTAATTTGTAAAATGAATTTTACTGAATGCCATTTAATCTTATTGCCATAGTTACAAACCAAGAAATCGAAAATTGCTAAGCTGAGCTGAAAATAGCTGACTTGGTACAAGGAAGAGGACTAATTCTTATGCAAAGCTCTACGCTCACATACAATCTCTGATTCAAAGAACAATAGAAAGTTTGATCCTTGAAAACCTGACCTTCTGATGCCTTTTCACTCTCCAACCCAGAACCACCATAGGTTTGAATGAAATGTGTAAAAACTAAAGATAAGGTCTGCTTTGCAACCTGCTGTTTTAGCTTCTGTGTTATTGTTGCAATGAGGTCACAGCCTTGATATTTTCACAGGCAATACTGGGGATTTTATAACTGTGTGAAAATTATAAAAGCAAGAACCCATGTAATGGCTGAAATTTAAGAAAGATTTAAATAATTCCTGAGCATTATTATTTATAATTGACAAATCTATCTATCTAATCATTCTATAATTCTATTATCATAAAGCATACCATCATCTGGGTGAACATATGTATTCCATGAGAGAGGCGTGGGATAGGTTACATGATAGCTTATAGGTTACATGAAAAGAAATTAAGGTGCTGAACATCCAAAGGCCTATCTTTATAGATATATGTGTACCTAGATTTTACATACCTATGTATGTATGTATCTCTCTTAGAGAGATAAAGAGAATGCAGAGATAAGATGTAATTAGAATAAATACATTTTCAGGAGAGTCATTTAACCCATATAAGCAATCATTTTGAGATTTTTGCCAAAGTCAATGCCCTTTTTATCTAATATTTAATGTATCGAAAACTCTTTCTATGTGCTAATAATTTGTCAACATCAAGTTTGCATTATTCTTGGTCCTTAAAAACAATCAAATCAATTTCTTTGGACAGTTATTTCATTTCTTTGGTCCTTCATTTTCTTACCTGTACAAAGAGACGTTTAGAATTTTGAGGTCTTTAACTGGCAGAAAAGTATGATTTAATTATTCTTTAATTTTCACTTATTCAACTTGCAATTTATCTGATTTCATTTAGACTATTATGGCTTTGGCATATTTGAATATAATTTTAACATATTTGATTGACAATTCAAAAACAAACAGTCACTTAAATATTCAGAGTAAGTAAAATATATGCCATATATGTAACAACTCAGCACAAAGAGCCCCTCTGTACTCACAGGGCAGGAAGTCAATCTGCTGAGGCTGTATGGCTGCTGCTGTATATTGCCTGCTAGCTGTTGCTCAGCTTCTAGACATTTGCTTTTATGTGCAAAAATCTCAGGAGGACTTTGGGAGTTCTAGGGAACTGCTTGTTGAATGTGGGAGGAAAAGAGCATACCCTGGTATTCTCATTCTAAAACCACCCCACAGAGGGGCTGTGTGTACAGACTGGCCTCAAAGGAGTAGGACAGGAGATTCTAAGTGTTGTGCAAAGTATGTTTTAAAGGTTTGTCTTTTATTTTTTAAAATAAATGAGAAATGCCAGGTTAACTAAGGAAAATAAGCTTCCTTACTGCAGGACTTCTCTAGGCCTTTAAAATGCCAGCCTTGCAGGACATGGTGGCTCATGCCTGTAATCCCAGCACTTTGGGAGGCCGAGGTGGGTGGATCACCTGAGGTCGGGAGTTCAAGACCAGCCTGACCAACATGGAGAAACCCTGTCTCTACTAAAAATACAAAATTAGCCGGACATGGTGGTGCATGCCTGTAATCCCAGCTACTCGGGAGGCTGAGGCAAGAGAATCGCTTGAACCTGGGAGGCAGAGGTTGCGTTGAGCCGAGATCATGCCATTGCACTCCAGCCTGGGCAACAAGAGCAAAACTCCATCTCAAAATAAATAAATAAAACGCCAGCCTCCAAAAATGTAAGTCCCCAAAAGTGGGATGGAAGACACAACATTGTTCACTTTTCTTTTTTTCTGTTTTTTTTTTTTTTTTTTTTTCTTTTTTTAGACAGGGTCTTGCTCTGGGCTGGAGGGAAGTGCTGCAATAATAGCTCACTGCAGCCTCGAACTCCTGGGAGCAATGAGTCCTGCCGTCTCAGCTTCCTGAGTAGCTGGGACTACAGGTGTGCGTCACCACACCTGGCCAGCTTTTGTATATTTTGTAGACTGGGTTTTGTCATGTTGCCCAGGCTGGTCTTGAATTCCTGAGCTCAAGCCATCTGCCCACCTTGGCCTACTAAATTGTTGGGATTATAGGCATGAGCCACAGCACCTGGCCTGTTTACATCTCTTGATAACACGACCTTTCCTCTTCTGATCCTCCAGTCTTTTGTGGAATAATTACGTCATTAAATGCAATTAGGCAGGGTGGCAAATAGGTTTCATTTTGAGTGCCACATTTGGTCAGTTCGTAGAGACTACCTGCAGGCATTTTATAAAGGACTTTGAGTGGTGGTTCTGACTAGAAGGAAAAAGAAGGTCTAATGATGATTGATATACCATGGCTTTGCCAACCCCGCCCTTGTTTTCCACCCGTCCTGAGTTTTTCAAGCATTACTCGATTCTCTTCTATGTACTGCCTTATCAGGAAATCTCAGAGATAAAATTACAATTTGCCTGAATCTCAGTTTACTTTTGATTTCACATAAGTTGGAAGTTCAAACACTTGCAACCAAACATGTAAGAACTGGGAATACACCACAATGCACATTTTCTAGGTCTAACATTTTACTCACAGAAGTTCAGTTCAATAAACCATACACACACAAAAGAGCATGTTCATCCTTTTATTATGAGATAGGAATTATGTTTTGGGTTATCTTTTTCTAAAACACCTGTTAGATAAAACGTTATTAGCTATTTACTTGCAGCAAATAACATGTATTATGTACTATGTAAACTATAAAACATTTATTAAACTTCACTGAAAATGCAGCTACCACTACTTGCATTCTTATGAGTATACGGTATTACATTGTATTCAGACCAATTGAGCTGCAGGCAAATATAACCACGTGTGATCCAACAGAGTTCTGATTATGCTCTACGGCCATACCACCCTGAACGCGCCCAATCTCGCCTGATTATGTTAAGATCAGACACACTGAGTTATTGTTTAAGCCATTTTCTACAATTCAGCATCAAAAATGTAGTAGTCAGGATCTGTTAGAGGCAATGTAGACACATTTCAAATGTAAATGACCTGCAGTCAGTGACAAGTGATAAAAACTGAAGGTTACATTAATCCCAAAATATCTATGAAAAGAACAGAATAGGCCGGGCGCGGTGGCTCACGCTTGTAATCCCAGCACTTTGAGAGGCCAAGGCGGGCGGATCACGAGGTCAGGAGATCGAGACCACGGTGAAACCCCGTCTCTACTAAAAACACAAAAAAATTAGCCGGGCCTGGTGGCGGGAGCCTGTAGTCCCAGCTACTAGGAGAGGCTGAGGCGGGAGAATGGCGTGAACCCGGGAGGCAGAGCTTGCAGTGAGCTGAGATTGCGCCACTGCACTGTTGTTGTTGTTTTTGTTTGTTTGTTTTTTTAAAACCCAGAACTTTTATGGTTTATGGAAATCAGTTACCAAAATATTGCTAATTCAGTTTCTTTGATTAACATATTATTATTGGAAGAGTTACGGAATATGGAAACTTTAATACTTTCAGAAGACCAATTTGTTTAGAACTAATGGGAGTCTGTTACTTATGTTGGAATTCATGTGTTTCAATTTCATACATTAGACTGGAGCTTCTCATAAATAAAAACATGTTATATTTTTCTATCTTTGTCTCTAATTATCAACTATCTAGCTATTTATCTATTTTCTACTATAGCGGAGCTGATCTACTTCTTCTGCAAAGGAAAAATTGCTTAAGATAAAAGCAAACACTATGCATGCAACACTCAAAATATAAATCAATATTTGAAGGAGAAAAATACATTATACTTAACAAGGTTACCAACATTTAAGAATATGGAATATAAGAAGTCAGTCAAAATTATGATTGTGGGCCGGGTGCAGTGGCTCATACCTGTAATCCCAGATCTTTGGAAGGCCGAGGCAGGAGGATCTCTTGAGGCCAGGAGTTTGAGACTAGCCTGGGCAACACAGTGAGACCCCCGTCTCTACAAAAAATAAAATAAACTATTTGTACGTAGTGGCACTTGCCTGTAGTCTCAGGTACTAGGGCTGGAATGGGAGGATTGCTTGAACCCAGGAGTTCAGGGTTATAATGAGCTGTATGGTTCTGTCACTGCACTCCCGTGTTGGTGACAGAGTGAGATCCTATCTCAAAAAAAACCAAACCAAACAGCAACAACAACAACATAGCTGTGAAAGAATGTGTGAATAAATGTGGGTAAATCAGGCCTTCTCTTTTCAGCCTGCTTTTTTTTGTTTTTGTTTTCTTTTTTTTTTTTGAGATGGAGTCTCGCTGTGTCGCCCAGGCTGGAGTGCAGTGACGCAGTCTCGGCTCACTGCAAGCTCCACCTCCCTGGTGCACGCCATTCTCCTGCCTCAGCCTCTCCGAGTAGCTGGGACTAGAGGCGCCCGCCACCACGCCTGGCTAAATTTTGTGTTTTTAGTAGAGACGGGGTTTCACCGTGGTCTCGATCTCCTGACCTGGTGATCCGCCCGCCTCGGCCTCCCACAGTGCTGGGATTACAAGCGTGAGCCACCGCGCCCGGGCTGTTTTTGTTTTCTTGATAGAAATTAAGGCAGAGATAGGGCTCAGATATATGATTTTGAGAATCACCATCCAAATGTTTTTGGAAGATGTACTTACATCCCTTAGGCCTGGCTCATAGTAATTACTGATGAAATAGTTTTCGAGCAGTGAATGATTAGAAGAAGGTAGATGGAAGGGAGATACATATTAAGGATCTTTGCAGGCTTTTTTGAACCATTAACTTCAGGGCCTTAAGCTCAGCTCTGAACATTTATTAGGTATATAACAGATCTCACCATATTTTGGAAAAAGGCAAACTTCGTAATGAGATAAAAAGCTGATTTTAGTGAATTCAGTTATTTAATCTTTATCAAAGCCTTTACTACCGCATTTTTCTTCCTTTTAGAGCAAACCTTGAAATGGTGCAATTTTACAAACAACTTATATGATGCTATGGCATGGAATTTCCTAAAATATTCCCCATTAAGAAATGTTGAAAGAGTTATTTCTCATAAAAAATCAATATAACTATATGGAACTTTTTTAAAAGATGACTAATGAGCAAAACCAAATCTTTACCTGTTACTAAGTAATAAAAATGTTAAAAATATATGATGTGTTACCAAATGCGAGATCCAGACATGCCCCATATTGATATTTTGGCATGTTTTGACATAAAATGGCTAAAAAATTTTAAAACATCTCTAAATGGCTCAATCTAATGAACAAGTGATTTAAAGTGAGGCCAGGAAAAATAATGCCCCAAGAGGAAGGTGGTAGTGGAAGAAAATAATGTTTGAATTTTGTCCCTTAACATGAGGCCACCTGAGAATGGCAAAACCCCTGGAGTCGGTCATTCGGGAAAAGCAATGACCATTCCTATTGGCCTTCACTAAGGCTTCTCCTGAGCACACTACCATCCCACCACCCTACCTACCCTTCCCCAGAAGCCAAGCAGTTTCCAGCATCATGTTTTCTGTATTGTTTGCAGAGCCATGAGCTAATTAAACCTCTTTTTTTAAAAAGTAAATTACTCAGTCTCTGGTATTTCTTTTCTTTTTTTTCTTTTCTTTTCTTTCTTTCTTTCTTTCTTTTTTTTTTTCTTTTTTTTTTGAGATGGAGTCTCACTCTGTTGCCCAGGCTGAAGTGCAATGGCTCTTTCTCAGCTCACCACAACCTCCACCTCCTGGGTTCAAGTGATTCTCATGCCTCAGCCTCCCAAGTAGCTGGTGTCAGGCCTCTGAGCCCAAGCTAAGCCATCATATCCCCTGTGACCTGCAGGTATACATCCAGATGGCCTGTTCCTGCCTTAACTGATGACATTACACCACAAAAGAAGTGAAAATGGCCTGTTCCTGCCTTAACTGATGACATTACCTTGTGAAATTCCTTTTCCTGGCTCATCCTGGATCAAAAAGCTCCCCCACTGAGCACCTTGTGACCCCAGGCCTGCCCACCGGAGAACAACCCCCTTTGACTGTAATTTTCCTTTACCTACCCAAATCCTATAAAACAGCCCCACCCCTATCTCCCTTCACTGACTCCCTTTTCGGACTCAGCCCGCCTGCACCCAGATGAAATAAACAGCCTTGTTGCTCACACAAAGCCTGTTTGATGGTCTCTTCACAGGGACGGGAGTGAAAGCTGGGATTACAGGCGCCTGCCACTGCGCCTGGCTAATCTGCTATTTTTAGTAGACATGGAGGTTTTGCCCTGTTAGCCAGGCTCTACTCGAACTCCTGACCTTAGATGATTCACCTGCCTCAGCCTCCCAAAGAGTTGGGATTACAGGCGTGAGGCACTGCACCTGACCTGGTATTTCTTTATGGCAATGCTAGAACAGACTACCATAAAAATCTTTGACTTAGTGGCTGCAACTCTTTGATATTTCCAACTATACTAAATTTTGCTAGGCTAACCTTGGTTTCAGAATACCTGTTCTGGCAATGGTCTTCATGGTATGTTTGAATTATTTTCTCAATTGACCATTTTAGGCCATAATAATGACTAGTTACAAAGGCAATCAGTGGAATGTGCATAGTGCGTTTGTTTTAGTAGGATTAGAGTAACTCCATGATATGACAGGGTATTTGTGACATTTCAAACACTCAATTGAATTAAACATGTGGCAATTCCATCTGTTGGAAGTAGGATATGTGATATATAGGTGTTATGACCAAAATACCTAAATTGACCGGCTAAAAATAGATTTGCTTATACAGGTCAGACATAGTCACTGATAAGCAGATCATGTTAGTAGAAAAAGTTTCACCTCAATAAGATTAAAATATAAGGTATTTTGGAGATAGAATATATTTGTTGAAGAGTGAAAGAAAGAAAAATGCAACATTTCTTTGGAATTTTGGTAATTTAGAACCTTAAACGTGAAGCATTTCATCAATCATTAATCTTAAAATAGAGTTTTTTTTTTTTTTTGGTAGATATTACGGCAACTTTAAAAAGTAATAATGGAGTCTTCAATAAACAAGAAATTAGAAATTCAAATACCGAAAATATTCACACTTAGGAAAATAGGATGAAATACAGCTTTTATATCATACCAGTGGCAGGAAAAATAATCATTCATTACAATACTTGGTTGTTTTATTATGTAAAAATAGTGATAACATCTTTCAAATAATTTGGCTTCCCACTGGTCCTCTGAAGGAATCTCTGTCAGTAGGACAAAGATCAACCCTTGGTCACAAGTTAAAACAAATGTCTGCGAACATCTTTATAGCTGTCACCTTGTGAATTAAAATTGGACCATATCATTATTGTTGGTGGCTTCAGTTAAATCATTGTACCTTGGAACAATATAATATGGATCTGCCGGAAGCCAGAGAATTAACATTTTCTATTTGGTTTTGGTGGCACATCCTTATGTTGTAGACATAAATAATTACTTCCACTTTTTACACAGATTCCTTATTGTTGCCAGTTGTAAAGGTTTTTGGTCCTATATTTTGATTGCATGTATAATTAGGAGCATGTCCATCTGGGAATAAGCTTCATTAAGACAGCATTCTGCAAGATGTGGGCTGTTGAACCTAGGTTTGCCAGACTGGGAGTCAACATTATTAATAATTTTTAGGGAAGGTCCATTGTGTCCAGATATCTATAGTTAGCAACTCCAACGTGGGATCTTTTATTTGAAGGTATATAAAAATGTAAAAATAATTGGTTGAAAAATTATCAAACTTCTCTTTTGAAATAATAATTGATAACATTCATTGAGTGCTTAATGCATGGTAAGCTTTATAAACAGTACTTCATCAAAACTTTAGTTTACCTGAGATAAGTAGTGTTTTTAATCTTGTTAAAAATAATTTTCAAAAAGATTAAATCATGACTATTTTACAGATATAAAAATAAACACATGCTTAAGACTTTATTTATTAATCAAAGAGAGAACCAGACAGATGTTAGAGCTGATTCAAAAACAGTCCAAAGGACAAACCCACTTGTAGATCAGAAATATTAAAATGAATGTACAAATGAAAGCAAAATATTTCTTTGAATAACGTGGTAAAGGAAGTCAATCAAACTTCTACTTAACTGGAAAAAAATGCGTATGTCAACCGACAAGAAATATTTTGTATTGCTTTCAATTATTTACAACTTACAGAGTTGTAAGATGGTTCCCATGGAACCAAAATTAGATAATCTGGAGTAATATCCTCTAGAAAATGCATAGTTATTCACTTGAGCATAATTTCCGTACTTTCCCCCATACCCTCACTTTATAATGATGAAATCAGGGTTCAGAGAGGACAGATTTTTTGAATGGGGATATTAGCTAGTAGAAAAGTCCACTGCCTTATGGAAAGGAATGAATACCAGAGTTAGATAACAGGAGTAGGATATGTGAAATGAGTGAATGAAGTCACCAAAGGTATAGGTATCTCCAAGTCTTTGTGAAGAAACTGACAAAACAAAGGATGGAGAGGATTCCAACATGTTCACGTGTTTAAAACTCTACTCTGACAATGGGAACCCCTCTACAATGCATGCCATTCTAATGAGAAAAAATATGCACAATCTGTACAAATGGTATTAGAGCCACATTGTATTTCCCTTAGCGTCACCTCATAGGAAAGCCTGGGGAAGAATTTGAAAGGGGTTTGTGATGCAAAGAATGAACTATCAAAGGATTACCTTGAGCCTGTAGGCTAGAGAGATTCTTGGTATGCTGCAGGTTTCTACTTGCTCATCTGACTTTAACTTAAGTCCAGTTAGATAACAAACTATATGGTAACACCTTGTTATGTCATCACTGCCTGGAAGGAAGCTGGATAGGAGTATGACAGAGGCTCATTTTTCTGGTGTCCTGGTAGCTTGTGTCAAGCCTGAGCAGTTGTTTAGATGGCTTTCTCTCATCCCTGCCACTTCCCAGAATCTAGGGAAGTTGAGCCTACTCAGAGTGGGTAGTGAGAATAAAATAGAAAATCAGAATAAATAACATGCTGGTGGATATGTAGCTAAAAAGTGACAGAGCCCATATTCAAAATCAAATTCACCCGATTCCAGATCCAGATGCCTAACTTCTTCACTACATGGTTTACCATGTTTTGTTTGAAAAGCTGGATGCAAGAGGTACATGGGGACTTCCTCACTGTCTCCAGTGTCTCTTCCTTGAGTCATTTGGTGGGATTGGCATTGACTCTGATTGGTGGCAGTGTCTGCTGTGTGCTATTACTCTAGGAGAGGAAGCTTCCACACACCTTTAGCAGCACAGTGACTTGTAGAGTGTAAACTGAAAGCAGATTCCACTGTATGAGGCCTGGAAACATGCAGGATGGTATCATCAGATGCTGTCAGCCGTTTCTTGTTTCCTACTACTTACTCACTTCATCTTTAGCATCCTATGGGAAATGCACAGGATCAAATATAAGCAAGTGCTATGAGTCAAAAGTCTTGGATATTGTCCCAGACCTTGAACATCATTAGCTTTTCTATGTGTCCATTTTTCTCATTAATAAAACAAGGATAACAGCATTTGATCTATATAGCATCTGTGCAATTATTTCCATGACAGAATGTAAAATGGAAAAAATATTTTATGTATAAAAATTGATGCAGATCAGGCCAGGCGCAGTGGCTCACGCCTGCAATCCCAGCACTTTGGGAGGCCGAGGCGGGTGGGTCACTTGAGGTCAGGAGTTCGAGGCCAGCCTGGCCAACATGGAAAACCCCATCTCTACTAAAAATACAAAAATTAGCTGGGCATGGTCATGGGTGCCTGTAATCCCAGCTACTCAGGAGGCTGAGGCAGGAGAATCACTTGAACCTGGAAGGCAGAGGTTACAGTGAGCTGAGATTGTGCCACTGCACTCCGGCCTGGGAGACAGAGCAAGACTCCATCTCAAAAAAAAAAAAAAAAATTAAAAAAAGTAATGCAGCTCAACCTCATTTCTGCTCAATCCCAGAAATGCAGGTTTAGACAATGTCTCTAACAAGCAGAGAAGTAGAATAATTTGGATATGAGATTATTTAGAATCACTATTCAAAGAGCTCCTATGTCTACATGTGTTAACTGTACAATTGTTTCTGATTCTTTCTATTGCAAGTGACAAAAAACCAATTCAAATGGATTCAAGCAAAAAGGACCTTTGTTTTGTGTGTTGGCGGGGGTGGATATCTGAAAAATCTAACTGTAGATGTGGCTTCAGGTGTGACTGAATCTGGTGATTTAAATGTCACTATCAGGACCTGGTTCTCTCCTTCCCTGCCCACTTTCTTTCTCTCTTCATTTCCACACTTTGCTTTCCTTTTCATTTGTTTCATTCTCAAGCGGGTTTCTCAGACCACATAGCAAAATGGCTGCTACTCACTTTGGACTTACGTTGGAGAGATAGTGCCTTTCTACTACTACTCTGAAAGTTCTGTGATTCATATAATTGGCTCTACTTGGCTACTCAGGCCAGTTTTTGTTTCCTGACCCAACCTTGGGGCCATGGTTGAAGTCAGACTCATGAATGCTATGTGAATTGAGACAGTGGAGGACTAGACCTACAAAGTACAGGGTACTTTTACCAAAAGAACAAGAAATGTTGATAATGCAGAAGTGAAAACCTTTTGGAGGTATTTGTGATGGAAAAATGATTAAATTATTCTTATTGACTAGCTGCGAGATCAAAACTGTAAAATATGAAAAGTGCATCAGTTAAAATGCCATTCCGGGCATGGTGGCTCATACCTGTAATACCAGTGCTTTGGGAGGCTGAGGCAGGAGGATTGCTTGAGGCCAGGAGTTTGAGACCAGCATGAGCACTTTAGTGAGATCCTATCTCTACAAAATGATAAAAATCTTAGCCCAGCATGGTGGCACGTGCTTGTAGTTCCAGATAGGAGTCTGAGGTGGGAGCATCACTTGAGCCTAGGAGTTGGAGTTTGAAGTAAGCCAAGATTGCACCACTGATCTCCAGCCTGGGAAACACAGCAAGACCCTGTCTCTAAGAAAAACATATAAAATGTCATTCTTATTTTGCTATGGAGACATTAGGGAGTTTGGGGTCTTAGAGAACAAATTACTTGAAATTAGAATAACAGTTCTATCAGAAATACTTCTTGAGTGGTTATTAAATAAATATTTATTTGTTGAATTCTTTTTTTTTTTTTTTTGAGACTAAGTCTCGCTCTGTTTCCCAGGCTGAAGTGCGGTTGCACTATCTTGGCTCACTTCAACCTCCACCCAGTTGGTTCAAGCGATTATCCTTCCTCAGCCTCCTGAATAGCTGGGACTACAGGGGGGTGCCACCATGCCCACCTAATTTTTGTGTCTTTAGTAGAGACAGGGTTTCACCATGTTGACCAGGCTGGTCTCAAACTCCTGACCTTAAGTGATCCACCCGCCTTGGCCTCCCAAAGTGCTGGAATTACAGGCGTGAGCCACCGTGCCCGGCCAATATTTATTTAGTTGAATTTTTAAAGTTTATTTTTCTAATAGAATAAGGGAGAGCACTAGAAGTAGTTTTCATAAGACACAATAAATATAAATCTGTCATTTACCTGTCTAGCCCTGATATTCTGAAATCTAGAACTTGGGTTTAGAATAAAATGGTTTCAATTAATCTTTTTTTTTTTAGAGAGAGAGATTTGTATGATGCTGGCTGGTTTATTCATTAATTCAATAATTATTTATGGATATTAATGTACAAGGCACCCTAATCTTTAAAAAAATTCAGTCCTGGTTTTGCTGTATTAGTGTGTGTTTTTCTGATCTTAAAAATTATATGAATGATATAAATGGTCAATTCACAAAAGATAAAATTCAGCAGAAATATGAAAAGCTGCTTAACCTCAATAGTAATAGGGAGATATAAATTAAAATAAGATTCCTTTTTTGAGTCAACAGATTGCCAAAAATAAAAAAAAACTTTGATAATATCGGTGGGAGGCAATGGTGAATATGAATTGTACAGTCATCATAGAGGGAAATTTTACAATCTGTTAAAATTTAAAATATACATAAGAACTTACATAAAAGAATGCTTATTATGGTATTGTTTATAATAGAGGAAAAATTATAAATAACCTAAGATTATAGCAAGGGAAGAATGGTCAAATTTGCTACCAAAAAGTGCATACTCAGGAATGTCACACAGTTACGAAAAATAATGTGTGCGTGTGTTTGTGAATACAAGCATATTAGGAACAATAAAATATCCTCTAACCCAACATGGATACATAGATTATATTACATTTTTATACAAATCTATTTCTAAATACATAAAAAAAACTTAACCTATAATAATGTTTTTCTTTCTTTAGGATGTGGGGAAGGAGACTGGCTAATGGGATGTTTATCTGCATTGTTTGAAAGGGTTTACAAGAAGGTTCTGACTACTTGTTTAATTAAAAATTCAATTACTTTTTAAATTTGAAAGATGCATATGAGTGTAATACATATTGAATTCCTACAGCAACCAATTTTTACTCTATCTATTTAAAGAGCCTTACATTTTGATATAATGTTATCTTTTTCATAAATGTATTTAATTAAATATAATTTTTATATTATTGGAATACTGCTTGAAAAACAAAGACCTCTGTCAAATAGGTTTGAAAAAATTCATGCTCTCCAATGCAGTAACTATATGTAACTATTTAATTTAATTTTAGATTAATTAAAATTATATAAAATTAAACATTCTTTGGTTGCAGTAGCCACATTTCAAGTGCTTAATAGCCACATGTGACTAGGGTCTTCCACATTGGACAACAGAGATATAGAACATTTTTTATCATCACAAAAAGTGATCACTGTTAGACAGAGCTGATCTAAATCATTTTATCTTTCAGGTTCTCTTGCTTATCTTTTGAAAATATAAAATGTATTAATTACAACCAGTGAAAGACAAAAAAAATCAAACATTTGTATCTGTTATCATGTAGCATTTCTACAGTTAACTGGTGCCAAATAAATTTTTTCCTGAGCCCTTGAATAATTTACTGTTTGGAAACGTTCAGATTTCCCATGTTTGAGTAAAACTTTTCCTTGAAGTTTTCCCAGAGTTTTACATGGGAGAACTCTGAAGTGTGGGATGTGAGGGATGAGGCATAGTATTAGAGTCCACTTTGCACTAGGGTAGAGTTAGCCAATATTCTTAAAAATTTATAAATCAGGAAAACAATCAGACCCCTGTGGAAGAGATTTGCCACCTTTGCTCTTATGGCTAAAACCAGGGAGCCTGCGAATTTTCAATGAGTTGATTCACTGCATGCTTTCCCACAGGAGCTGTGGGGTTTGTGGATTTTTATTAACCATTTTCTAGGAGATTCTGTCTTTTCTGGGTTGTAATTCTCATGGGCTCAGAGTGCAAATGCCTAGGTTAATACCTCCAGCTCCAAGAGGGTCTGCAGGATAATGGTGTAACTGTGACAAATATAGTCATGCCAAAAAACAGAAGCCACTTCACATTCAGGGAGGAAGAGAATTAACACCCAGAAGAGGCTTACCCAACCATTGCAAGGATACGAGAGGGAAAGGGGTATAGATTAGAAAGATTGCTTTTAGGAAATCTCAGGAAAGCTACCATCAGAAGTCCTTGGTATCTTCAGACCCTGAAAGTTGCTGACAAACCCCTATGTCACCCATCTGCCCATGTCACATACCTGCCAGAATCTGCTGCTGCTGGAGAAATATGGTTTCTTCTTTTCTTTCTTATCCCTCCAAATTGTGCATGACTGCTTGACACTGCCGAAATCTAGCTAGAGCCCTGCTGTCATGGAAGCCTGGGAAATGTAGTTTCCAATTTTTCTGCTCTTGAGGGACAGGCAAGAGCTATGGATGCAAGAAAGACACAGAGTGGCACAAACCTTAACCCTGTCCAGCAGGCACTGTCCTACCCTCTTTCCTAGAGCACTGCTGCCACATGTCCACATATGTGAAAGTGGGAGTGAGGCAGTTTCTTCCAACCTTTGCATTGGAACATGTGCATTTCTAAGATCTGTTCAGTAACTTGGAAGAATTAAGATGAGCATTTAGATAACTGACCCTCAAACTTGTTGCCTATAAGTGTCACTGAGAAGTGATCTAAAAACAGATTCTTGAGCCCCCTTCAGAACTACTGCACCAGAACAGTGGTTGGAGGTTGGGCTGGGGAGCGGTACTCCTGGGAATCACCGGCTGCCTGCAGTGCTGATGAGGCACCACCTCACATACCAGTGTTAGGAAGAAGAATGGATTTTCCCCCCGGGTTTCTGGAAGGTTGAGCCAATTTTGTCCTAAATTTACACATTTAGGTTTTAGAATGAAAAAGCAATAGTCAGATGCTGGTAAATGGTCATATTTGTGGGGATTGCAATGACTGCAATTCATGATGTCAAATAATTAACCTGATCATAGTCCTTGAGACTATGGAGAAACTCCAGAAGTGAAATGTGGATAAAACCCCAAGTTTTGGCAGAGTTTCATTTTTTAAGGAGAAGAGAAATAAAATATGTTGAAACTGTATGTATATTAATGAATATATTTTTTCTCTATTTTTAAAAGGCCCACTGTAGATATATATTTACTGTATTTACTGCTGCCTGTGCAAATAAGAGACACACAAAGCACATACTGAGCTGATTACACTATTTTTTATTATGAAAATATAATTTAAGCTAAGGCCAATTCTAAGACGCAACTGACATCTGTGAAGGGTATTCAGGGAACTTAGGAGCAAGCTATTTGCAATGCTATGACGAGCACATTAAAAATGCTTTTGTTTGTGTGATTAATTGGATATTCTCTGGAAGCATGAAATATGAACTGATTTCTAGTTTTTGTAAGGACTCTGGTTAATTTGTAAGGTGCTTAGAATATATGATTTTCAGTATATCATTTTTTTCCCTTATAACTAAAGGGGGAGGAGGAGTGACTTGGTAAAGAAAACAAGAGACTTGCTTTGTATGTATTATACATACTGTTTCGTAGCCTAAATAAGTTTGCAAAGTATATGTATGCTGGGTGGGATATTTTGTAATCTCACCTTTGCCAAAGGTTATTAAGAAATGAATTTTTGCCAGAAGAATAAAATCATGTAAAAGTTACTCAGTCAGGTAAATTCTGAAAGCAGACTTGCTGGAGCAATAAACTTGATGAATGATGCTGTTTACAGTTGAAGAAATTTCCTTTTATGAATCTGTATTAAAAATTGAAAATCTGTGAATTTTAAAATACATAGAAACTTGCTGATTTTTAGCATAGGCTTTGAGCTATTGGACTTTGAGGGTTTAAAAATATTCATTTCCGTCTGGGCGCAGTGCTGTAATCCCAGCGCTTTGGGAGGCTGAGCTGCATGCATCACCTGAGGTAAGGAGTTCGAGACCAGCCTGAGCAACATGGTGAAACGCTGTCTCTACTAAAAATACAAAAATTAGCCAGGCATAGTGGCAGGTACCTGTAATCCCAGCTACTTGGGAGGCTGAGGCATGAGAATTGCTTGAACCCGGGAGGCAGAAGTTGCAGTGAACCAAGATGGCACCACTGTACTCCAGCGTGGTTGACAAAGCAAGACTCTGTGTCAAAAAATAATAATAATAAATAAAAAATTAAAATATTCATTTCCTCTGGTGTCATATATAAGAAAATTCTTTTTTGTTGTTGTTGTTGTTTTTGTTTGTTTGTTTTTGTTTTTTGAGACAGGTCTTGCTCTTTCACCCAGGCTGGAGTGCAGTGGCGTAATCTTGGCTCACTGCAACCTCTGCCTCCCAGATTCAAGTGATTCTTCTGCCTCAGCCTCCTGAGTAGCTGAGACTACAGGCGCACGCCACCACGCCTGGCTAATTTTTTGTATTTTTAGTAGAGGCTGGGTTTCACCACATTGGCCAGACTGGTCTCGATCTCCTGACCTCGTGATCCGCCTGCCTCGGCCTCCCAAAGTGCTGGAATTACAGGTGTGAGCCACCGCGCCCAGCCTATTTATTTCTTTTCTATTTAAACGTATCTCCAAATCTCTGAGAGTGTAATTTTCTGTTTCTGTTTTCTTATGCTTTCTTTTCTTTTTCTTTTTTTTTTTTTTTTTTTTTTTTTTGAGATGGAGCCTCGCTCTGTCTCCCAGGCTGGAGTGCAGTGGCACGATCTCGGCTCACTGCAACCTCTGCCTCCCAGGTTCACGCCATTCTCCTGCCTCAGCCTCCCAGGTAGCTGGAACTACAGACGTTCACCACCACGCCCGGCTAATTTTTTGTATTTTTAGTGGAGATGGGGTTTCACCGTGTTAGCCAGGGTGATCTCGATCTCCTGACCTCGTGATCCGCCTGCCTCGGCCTCCCAAAGTGCTGGGATTACAGGCGTGAGCCACTGCACCCAGCCTCTTATGCTTTGTTTTCTGTTTCTAGTAATATAATCCTTCTTCCATTGTGTTATTTTCTCTTTCTCCCCTCCCTCTTCTTCCTTTTCTCTGATTTTACCTTAACAGACATGTTCTATTGATTTAATATAAATTGCACTTTTTAAATACATGCCAGTTCACTGAACTTTTTAAAATTTAAAACACAAATGGGTGAAGAATTTCAC
Source organism: Nomascus leucogenys (assembly GCF_006542625.1). NCBI lineage: Eukaryota > Metazoa > Chordata > Mammalia > Primates > Hylobatidae > Nomascus > Nomascus leucogenys. Next base: position 124,806,861 of record NC_044382.1, read on the forward strand.
ATTTCTTTTTCTTTAAAAGTGATAAAAGTTAGGTTACTTTTTCACTGATGCATTCATTTATTTTTTGTTTTTCTTTTTTTTTTTTTTTTTTTTTTTTTTGAGACGGAGTCTCGCTCTACCGCCCAGGCGGGAGTGCAGTGGCGCAATCTCGACTCACTGCAAGCTCCGCCTCCCGGGTTCACGCCATTCTCCTGCCTCAGCCTCTCCGAGTAGCTGGGACTACAGGCGCCCGCCACCACGCCCGGCTAATTTTTTTGTATTTTTAATAGAGACAGGGTTTCCACCGTGGTCTCGATCTCCTGACCTCGTGATCCGCCTGCCTCGGCCTCCCAAAGTGCTGGGATTACAAGCGTGAGCCACTGCGCCCGGCCTATTTTTTGTTTTTCTATTCTCTTATTTATATATCCCTAGTTCAGGGATTACTGAAAAAAGAAAACAGATAAAGAAGAGTTCAGGATGCCTGTAGATCAGGACGAAGACAAGGTTATAGACTTTTATAATTTGCTCCAGAGGAAGCTGTGAACATCTGCTGACAACTGACAGACTTCGCTCCTTTTTCTTTTTTTTTTTTTTTTTTTTTGAGACGGAGTCTCTCTCTGTCACCCAGGCTGGAGTGCAGTGGCAGGATCTCGGCTCACTGCAAGCTCCGCCTCCCGGGTTCACGCCATTCTCCTGCCTCAGCCTCTCCGAATAGCTGGGACTACAGGCGCCCGCCACTACGCCCGGCTAATTTTTTTGTATTTTTAGTAGAGACGGGGTTTCACCGTGGTCTCGATCTCCTGACCTCGTGATCCGCCCGCCTCGGCCTCCCAAAGTGCTCGGATTACAGGCGTGAGCCACTGCGCCCGGCCCGCTCCTTTTTCTTACCAGAGAAAAATAAAAGCAAAGTAGATTTGTTTCTTTAGGAAGATTTGTAATTTTTATTCTGGGAAATCAGAATGCAGTCTTGCAAAATAATAATAATAATAATAATAATAATAATAATAATAATAATCAGTTGACTCTGCCTGCAAAAAAATTAAAATATAATTTACCTGGCTCTGTATTTGGCATATAACAGACTTCCAATAAATACTGGATGAAAAACTTCTGGTAAATTATTATTTCTGGTGTTTTTAAATGTATGGCAAACGTTAGCCATGCCTGGCTAATTTTTATATGTTTTGTAGAGACAGGTTTAACCATGTTGCCCAGGCAGGTCTCGAACTCCTGGGTGTAAGTGATCTTCCCACCTTGGCCTCCCAAAGTGCTGGGAGAACAGGCATGAGCCACCACGCCCAACATAGTTCTTTTTTGTTAAACTAGTTAAACACAATAACGTCATTAAAGCAAGCGCTCGTTAAAGGCTAGTTTTCCTTTCATTTATTGTAAAAGTTTATAAGATCATAATCAGGTTTAAAAGGAATTAGTAACACTACGGCTTCCTCATTATACAGGTATGGAAACTGAGGCACAAACATGGTTTGAATGGCATGTCCAGTGTCATTCTTCTAGAAGAGGAGTCAAGCTCAAGCCCAAGCACTCCACCTGCTATGTTTCATGACACAAGTAGCTAAGGTCTATGTGTGTCATATGTGTGTGTGGTGGTGATGGTTGTGGGAGAAGACAGTGACTTGCATTTTTAAAACTATTTGGAATTTTGTTTACATGCCTGCCCACATGCATTTCAAGCTTTTGAACACAGATGGAATACTTCGTTTGGGATTAATTGCATCTCTATTTTTCTTGGTGAGATTAGCTAGTGGTTTGAGCCTATTATCTTGCCGGGAAATACTCCATGGAAATATGTTTAGTATTTTCTGAATATAAATGGAATCAGTTATGAGCTTTAGAATTTCTGATGACTTAATAAAAATAGGCACCATACATTGAGTAATTTCAGTAATCACAATCGGGATAAGAATAATCAAGAAGTTTCTTTTGTCACTATTTCAAGGTTTCCAAACATTGGAGGCAAATTCTATAAGAGAGAACTCTGTTTACCATGAAACCAAAGAACAGAAACAAGTTGAGAAGCATACATTCTTTTTTTTTTTTTTTTTTTTTGAGACAGAGTCTTGCTGTGTCACCCAGGCTGGAGTGCAGTGGAGCGATCTCGGCTCACTGCTAGCTCCGCCTCTCTGGTTCACGCCGTTCTCCTGCCTTAGCCTCTCCGAGTAGCTGGGATTACAGGCGCCCGTCCCCACGCCCGGCTAATTTTTTTGTATTTTTAGTAGAGACGGGGTTTCACCATGGTCTCTATCTCCTGACCTCGTGATCCGCCCGCCTCGGCCTCCCAAAGTGCTGAGATTACAAGCCTGAGCCACCACGCCCGGCCGAAGCATACATTCTTTTTTTTTTTTGTGAGAAGGAGTCTCACTCTTTGACCCAGGCTGGAGTGCAGTTGCGCCATCTCGGCTAACTGCAGGCTGCAGGCTCCGCCCCCCGGGGTTCACGCCATTTTCCTGCCTCAGCCTCCCGCGTAGCTGGGACTACAGGCGCCCATCACCTCGCCCGGCTAATTTTTTGTATTTTTAATAGAGACGGGGTTTCACCGTGTTAGCCAGGATGGTCTTGATCTCCTGACCTCGTGATCCGCCCGCCTCGGCCTCCCAAAGTGCTGGGATTACAGGCGTGAGCCACCGCGCCCGGCGAAGCATACATTCTTTAGGATTAAAGATACTCAGCTTTCTTGCATTTTGAAAGTGCTAGGCCTTAAAATATTTCTGGCTATATAGAACTTCAACATTTGTTTTATTACTTTATTCTCTAGAGTAAAATTGAGGAACAATAGTGACACCCTAATGATAGGACAACATGGTTCTGCTTTAGTAAGCCTGAGAGCTTCAGCTGTGAAAAGGGTCCTGACTCCATTCAGGTAATGTCCAATTTATTTCAGAAATGCTTTCCTCAGTGACCTCTTCAACTTGCCTTGACCTTTAAAATTTTATTCTTTTGTTGAATTAAATTGAATTCCAAAAATATTTATTGAACATGTATTAAAGGGACAGCATCATTAATGATTGGGGATTGGCTAATGTTTTATAGCAATGAATAATATGCATTCTCCACCTTCGAAATATTAACAACCCAAAAGTTCCTTTAATTATGTCAATTATAGTTGCTGATTCAAATTTTTTTATGAAAGTGGTCCTCAACCTTGGGTGCATGTTAGAACCACCTGGGGAGCTTTAAAAACTCTTGATGTCCCAGGCGCTGCCTCAGACAAATTAAATCAGGGGGTGATATCCAAGCATCTTTTTTTTTTCTTTTTTTTTTTTTTTTTTAGATGGAGTCTCATTCTGTTGCCAGTCTGGAGTGCAGTGGCGTGATCTGCAACCTCTGCCTCCCAGGTTCAAGTGATTCTCCTGCCTCAGCCTCCTGAGTAGCTGGGATTACAGGCACCCGCCATCATGCCTGGCTAATTTTTGTATTTTTAGTAGAGATGGGATTTCCCCATGTTGGCTGGGATGGTCTTGATCTCTTGACCTCGTGATCTGCCCACCTCGGCCTCCTAAAGTGCTGAGATTACAGATGTGAGCCACTGCGCCCAACCGCAAGCATCTATTTGTAATGCTGTCCCTGTGATTTCAATGGGAAGCCAATTAGTAAGCTTTGAATGGGTTACAGCTGTGTCCAGTCAAGTCTTGTTAACTCCTTGAGCACCTGGGCAAGACCAAAGCAGGTAAAGCCTGCAGCCTTCACCTCTTGCCACAAGTGGACTCCACCAATGTGCTGTGGAAAGAACATTTTCTAGGTATCATGCCATGAAGAAAGTTGGGGAGCACTGAAGTGCCGGATTTCAGTCTTATAATAATACTGTAAGGTAAATATTTGTTTTTCATGTTTTATACATGAAATATTGAAGCTTTGAGAATTGATAATTGGCTTTACTCAAATCACACATAATTCAAAGAGCTGATATTTGAACCGTGCTTTTCTTACATTGCAATTTTCGTACTATAAAGCATAATGTGAAAAGTACTATAGAATGGAACAAATAAAATATGGGAACTCGGAGATACAGACATTTATCTTGGTCTAGTGTGATTAGGGAAGGCTTCCTGGAGAATTTGTCACTTGAGCTGAACCTTTAAGAATATGTGAATTTCAAGAGGTAAAAATGTCATGTTATTCTAGGTTTATATATTAAATAGTGATCTTTTTTGGCTGTAAGATGAAATATTAGACCCTATCTTATGAAAATTCAGGATTCTTCCAGTGTTACGTACCTGAATGGAAGGTCACAGCTCTTCTGCTAGGAAGTTTATTTATTCTGGTTGCACAGTAGAGTCATCTGGGAAGCACACTGATGCCAGAGTGCTACCCTAAATCATTAAATCAGGGTATTGGAATAGAGCCCACGGGGGTAGTGTGGAAGGAAGCAGCAGGAAATAAACTGGTTTGGGTTAGATTGCAGCGAACATAGAATGTAAAGCTCACTAGATGTTATTATTCAGGTAATGGTGAGCTAGGGAAGGGTTTTAAGTAGGCAGTGGTAAAGATCAAGTATTCCCAATGGGAATGGTTTGAAATCCAGGAGCACATCAGGATTCTCTGGGAAGGCTTTTCTTTTATGTCCTCTTTCTCTGGTTCTGGGACTATGCCAGAATCTTGGGGTAGCCTAGATAGTTTCAGAAACTGTATTTAAAGCCAGCGCCTTCTCTGCCCTATCCCAATTTTAATATATCTAATCAGGGGACATAGGATATAAAGTTAGGGAATCATCTACAACATATTGTCTTAGTCTGTTTGGTCTTCTATGACAAACTACCATAAACTGAGTAGCTTACAAATAATAAAAATTGTTTTCTCACGGTTCTAAAAGCCTGGAAGGCCAAGATCAAATTTTCATTGCCTGGTGAGGGTCCTCTTCCAGGTTTGTAGACAGTTCTCGCTGTAAACTCACATGGTAGAAGTGGCAAGTGAGCTTTCCCATTCATGAGGGCTCCACTCTCTTGACCTAATCACCTACAGTGATTCTACGTCCTAAAGCATTACAGTGGAGGTTAGGATTTAAACATATGAATTTTTAGAAACAAATATTCAGTGTATAGAAACCACCCTCACTTCGAAGATCAATTTCAAATTTGGGGATCCCCACGACCACCTTTGGTTTTCCTAGAAAGACTCACAGAACTGTTGTACTTATAGTTATGGTTTGTTTATTACAGTTAAAGGATATAGATCATCATCAGCCAAAGGGGGAGATATATGAGACTGAGTCCAGGAGAGTTTCAAACGCAGAGCTTTCAGTTGCTCTTTCCCAGTGGAACTCTTTGGATTCATTAGGGTGGGGCTAATAACTGTTAATTTTTTTTCTCTGTTTATCTTCTTGCTGCTTGGCCCTGGATATGGCACAGTCTCAAGAAATACAGAGCAGAGTAAACAAAGCCCCAGTTTTATTATGCAAAGATCCAAAAGGGCAGTGAAACAGACTATTGGAGAAATCTCAGAGAGGGATGAGCTTGGAAAAGTAACCCCATAGTATTGTTTGTGAACTCCTGGAATCATGGCCAAGCCACACATGCATATATCTCACCCTAAACAGGAAACTACAGATTTTGATAACTGGATTAAAAGGTAGACCTCTGGCCAGACCCCAGACTGGCCACTGGCTAACAGATATGTGAGACAGATCCAAACAAAACAAGTGCTTTTTACATTTCCCATATAATTTAAGTAAGACTTAGCTACTCATAATACAATATTTAAAATGTACTGGATACAATTCAAAGTTACTTGGCATAGAGACAACTAGGAAAATTTTAATTCACATGGAAAAAGACAATCAACGGATGCCAATGCCAAGATAACACAGATGTTGGAATTATCTAACACAGACTTTGAAGCAGCTATTATAAAAGTGTTCCAACAAGTAAGGGCAAATAGCCTCAAAAAGAATGAAAATGTAGAAAGCCTAAGCAATTAAATAGAAGACAGAAATAAGAACCAAATAAAGATTTTAGAACTAAAAATACATTAACCAAAATTGAAAACTTACCTGATGGCACAATAGCAGAATAGAGATGACAGAGAAAGTGAACTTGAAGATAAAATTATTCAATCTGAACAGATAAAAATACTATTAAACACAGAAAAAGAGCAAAGTCTCAGAGAACTGTAGTTGAAAGAATCATACTACCCAATTTTAACACTTATTCTAGAGTTTCAGCATAAAGACAATGTAGTAGTTTTGAAGGAATAGGCCAATTAAACAGAACAGAGAATTTAGAAATAGACACACACACATGAACATTGCTTATTTGTCCTTGACAAAGATGTGAAGGAAAATCACTGGAAAAAGCGTGGTCTCTTGGTATGGGACATCCATATGAAAGAAAGACCTTAGATCTAAAACTCATATATAATTCAGAAATTAACTCAAAATAGATGATACATCTAATAAGTGTAAAACATAAATCAATATAACTTTTGAAAGAGGTTATGAGAAATGTCTATGTCTTGGGCTTAGGCAAAGTGCTCTTATACGTGATACCAAACTCAGATCCATTTAAAAAACTGACAAATGCCGGGCGCAGTGGCTCACGCTTGTAATCCCAGCACTTTGGCAGGCCGAGGCGGGCGGATCATGAGGTCAGGAGATTGAGACCATGGTGAAACCCCGTCTCTACTAAAAATACAAAAAATTAGCCGGGCGAGGTGGCGGGCGCCTGTAGTCCCAGCTACTTGGAGAGGCTGAGGCAGGAGAATGGCGTGAACCCGGGAGGCGGAGCTTGCAGTGAGCCGAGATCATCGCACCACTGCACTCCAGCCTGGGTGACAGAGCGAGACTCCATCTCAAAAAAAAAAAAAACAAACAAACAAAAAACAAACTGACAAATTTGGATTCATAAAAATTAAAAACGTTTGCTCTGAGAAAGAGTGTTAAAAGAATAAAAAGACAAGCTACAGACTGAGAGAAAATATTTGCAAATTACATATCCAATAAATGGCTTTTGTCAAGAATATATAAAGAACTCTCAAAACTCAACAGTAAGAAAATAAGGCCAGGTGCAGTGTCTCATGCCTGTAATCCCAGCACTTAGGAGGCTGAGGTGGGTGGATGGCTTGAGCATAGGAGTTCGAGACCAGCCTGAGCAATGTGGTGAAACCCTGTCTGTACAAAAAATAGCAGGGCGTGGTGGTGTGTACCTCTAGTCCTAGCTACTCAGGAGGCTGAGGTGGGAGGATCACATGAGCCCAGGAGGTCAAGGCTGCACTGAGCCCTGATTGCACCATTGCACGCCTGCCTGGGTGACAGAGTAAGACCCTGTCTTAAAACAAAACAAAACAAACAAACAAACAAACAAAATTAAAAGTGGGCCCAAGAAGTGAACAGACATTTTGTGAAAGAAAAAAATGTGGATGCTAAGTAAGCATATGAAAAGATATTTAACATCATTGGCCATCAGGGAGGGAAATGCATATTAAATCATGGCATATCTGTTACAAAGACTAAAATAAACTGAATAAAAACTGACAATATCAAGTGCACCGAGGTTGTAGAGAAACTGGAATACAAAATGGTACAGGTACTCTGGAAAACTGTTTAGTAGTTCCTTATTAAGTTAAACTTACAATATGACCCAGCAATCCCACTCTTAGGTAATTGCCCAAGTTAACCGAAAACTTATGTTTACTCAAATATATGTACATGAATATTTATGGAGGTATTGTTTGTAATCAGCAATAACTGGAAACAACCCAAATGTTCTTCGATGAGTGAATGGATAAATAAATCGTGATACATTTATATATATCTCTAAAATAAAAAGGAAAAGAAAATGAATGCACACAACAACTTGGGTCAATTTCAGAGGCATTGTGCTTAGTGAAAAAAAGCCAATCTTAAAAGGCTCCATACGAGTAATTTCATTTATGTGACATTCTCTTTTTTTTTTTTTTTGGAGACGGAGTCTCGCTCTGTCGCCCAGGCTGGGGTGCAGTGGCGCAATCTTGGCTCCCTGCAAGCTCCGCCTCCCGGGTTCACACCATTCTCCTGCCTCAGCCTCTCCGAGTAGCTGGGACTACAGGCGCCCGCCACCACGCCTGGCTAATTTTTTTTTTTATATTTTTAGTAGAGACGGGGTTTCACGGTGGTCTCGATCTCCTGAGCTCGTGATCCGCCCACCTCGGCCTCCCAAAGTGCTGGGATTACAAGCGTGAGCCACCGCGCCCGGCCCTATGTGACATTCTCAAAAAGAAAACACGGGCGGGCACAGTGGCTCACATCTGTAATCCCAGCACTTTGAGAGGCCAAGACGGGCAGTTCACGAGATCAGGAGTTTGAGAACAACCTGGCCAACATGGTAAAAACCCATGTCTACTAAAAATACAAAAATTAGCTGGGCGTGGTGGCAGGCACCTGTAATCCCAGCCATGTGGGAGGCTGAGGCACGAGAATCATTTGAATCTGGGAGGTGGAGATTGCAGTGAGCCGAGATCACGCCATTGCATTCCAGCCTGGGCAACAAGAGCACAAAGTGAAACTCCATCTCAAAAAACAAAACAAAACACACACACAAAAAAAAAAAAAAGAAAGAAAGGAAACACTACAGTGAGACAGAACATACCAGTGGTTGCTAGGGATTAGAAGCTGCCTCAGCCTCCTGAGTAGCTGGGATTACAGGCACCTGCCACCAAGCCCATTACAGTGAGACAGAATGTATCAGTGTTAGGGGTGGGAGGATGTAACTATGAAAGGAAAATATGGAGAGGTTTTTGGGGTTTTGGGGTTTTTCTGTATCCTGTAGTCTTTACTTACTTTCAGCAGTCAGGTTAAGTCAGCTTCTGTGATAATTCCATAATCAGAGCTTATTATGATAGTGGTAAAACAGAGATTTTATTTTATTTATTTATTTATTTATTTATTTTTTGTGAGCAATAAAGCTGTTTATTTCACCTGGGTGCAGGTGGGCTGAGTCCGAAAAGAGAGTCAGTCGATTTTATTTTCTTATCTTCTAAAAATTAAATAAAACAGAGAGACTCAGGGGCCCCAAGAAAAATAACCTTTATTGAGTGAATACTGTCAATGACAGCTTAGAACAGTGCCAGCAAACTATAGTCCTCAAGCCAAATCTTGCATACTACCTGTTTTTGTATGGCCAATGAGCTAAAAATGGCTTTTATGCATTCAAAAAGTAGACAGAAATTAAAACAAAAACGTTCTATAACACACGGTAAGTATATGACATTCAAATTTCAGTGTCCATAGCTTAAGTTTTACTGCAATATAGCTGTGTTCATTTAGTTTTGTATTATCTATGGCTACTTTTAAGCTATTATGGCAGAGTTGAATAGTTGTGACAGAGACTATATGGCCCACAAAGCCTATACTATCTACTGTCTGGTCCTTTATGAAAAAGTTCACCGGCCGGGCGCGGTAGCTCACGCCTGTAATCCCAGCACTTTGGGAGGCTGAGACGGGCGGATCACCTGAGGTCGAGAGTTTGAGACCAGCCTGACCAGTATGGAGAAACCCTGTCTCTACTAAAAATACAAAATTAGCTGGGCATGGTGGTGCATGCCTGTAATCCCAGCTCCTCGGAAGGCTGAGGCAGGAAGAAGCGCTTGAACCTGGGAGGCGGAGGTTGCGGTGAGCCGAGATAGTGCCATTGCACTCCAGCCTGGGCAACAAGAGTGAACTCCGTCTCAAAAAAAAAGAAAAAGAAAAAGAAAAAGAAAAAGTTCGCCATCCCCTGTTTTAATATTCCATAGATAACTTGCTTATTTTAATTTATTTAATAATAGCAGAACACCAAGTAGATTAAGATTTACCAGTGCTGTGGCCGGGTGCAGTGGTGCACACCTATAATCCCAGCACTTTGCGTGAATCATCTGTCAGGAGTTTGAGACCGGTCTGACCAACATGGTGAAACTCCGTCTCTACTAAATACAAACAATTACCCGGGGATGGTGGTGCACGCTGTAATCTCAGCTACTTGGAGGGCTGAGGCAGGACAGTCGTTTGACCCCAGGAAGTGGAGGTTTCAGTGAGCCGAGATCATGCCATTGCACTACAGCCTGGGCAACAGGAGAGGAGTGAAACTCCCTCTCAAAAAAAAAAAAAAAAATTTACCTGTGCTTTGACTCCATTAATAACTTCTGACAGATTTTTTTGAAAAATATTTTTTCGTGTATAAACGACTTTTACTTTAACATCGATAGTATTTCAGAAAGTGTCTTTCCCTCAACACTGTTTAAGATACTGAATCGGGCCGGGCACGGTGGCTCACGCCTGTAATCCCAGCACTTTGGGAGGCCGAGGCAGGCGGATCACGAGGTCAGGAGATCGAGACCATCCTGGCTAACACGGTGAAACCCCGTCTCTACTAAGAATACAAAAAATTAGCCGGGCGAGGCGGCAGGCGCCTGTAGAGCCAGCTACTCTGGAGGCTGAGGCAGGAGAATGGCGTGAACCCCGGGGGGCGGAGCCTGCAGTGAGCCCAGATGGCGCCACTGCACTCCAGCCTGGGCGACGGAGTGAGACTTCGTCTAAAAAAAAAAAAAAAAAAAAAATACTGAATCTGATATTCACTCGAGGAAAGGAAGTTAAAAAGTGTCCTCGCAGTGACATCAAAAAAATGGACAATCTATGACCATTTTCATGATCTGTGGACTGCTTGGGAATCTGTGTATTGAGGGTTAATTACAGCAGTTCATTCCTGGGTGATGGGTTGTGAAACCAAAAGTTATCAGAGATAAACACTGAAGATTCTGATTTACTTGTTCATGAGCGTACCATAAAATCCTCAGTTAAATAACATTTTATGACTATGGCCTGCAAGTTTTTAAATATAGCCTTTTGATTACTTCATAGTTGTAAAGGCTGACTTTCTTTTTTGCTGTGTGGCAGTGAGTAATTTATAACGTCTGTTAAGTGAACAGTGTTTACCAAGTGCTATCAAACAAGATAAAGACATATTTCACTGTGTCTTTATAGCAATGTAGATAGCTAGAGAAAATATATTCTCTACTTATGATTTCAGTATGTGACATTAGATTCCATGAAGTGCAAATCTGGAACAATTTTATTAGTGTCCTACCTCTATTTATTTCTGGCTTAGTGTGTATTCTAAGACCATTTTGGACCTCCTCTTTGAAAGAAAAAAAAAGTGATGCCTCAAAACGTGGTTTCCTTTTTTTTTTTTTTTTTTTGAGACGGAGTTTCGTTCTTGCTGCGCAGGCTGGAGTGCAATGGCACAATCTTGGCTCATTGCAGCCTCCGCCTCCTGGGTTCAAGTGATTCTCCTGCCTCAGGCTCCCGAGTAGCTGAGTTTACAGGCATGTGCCACCACGCCCAGCTAATTTTGTATTTTTAGTAGAGACGGGGTTTCTCCATGTGGGTCAGGCTGGTCTCGAACTCCCGACCTCAGGTGATCCGCCCGCCTCAACCTCCCAAAGTTCTGGGATTACAGGCGTGAACCACCGTGCCCGGCCTACGTAGTTTCCTTTAAGTGCAGCTTAAATGACTGTACTTCATGCATTGTGAAACGTATTTGCCAATCATATGTGATATATTGAATCATGCCATGGCTAATGTTTACAATGTAAAGGATTATATAAAATAATAACTCGAATAATAACATATATTCATTGGCTTATAATGAAAAGTAATAGTAGATAGGGAATGTATTGCAAAATATAAAAATATCAATTATCATTTATAGTTTCCTAAACATGCTTGTACACATCTCACTTGATTACAACAGCACAATATGAAATATACAAGGCAAGTATAATCATCTTAATCTTGGCTGGGCACAGGGGCTTACGCCTGTAATCCCAGCACTTTGGGAGGCCGAGGCGGGTGGATCATGAGGTCAGGAATTCAAGACCAGCCTGGACAACATGGGAAACTCTGTCCCTATTAAAATACAAAAAAAAAATTAGCCGGGCATGATGGCGGCTGCCTGTAATCCCAGCTACTTGTGAGGCTGAGGCAGGAGAATGGCTTGATCCCAGGAGGTGGAGTTTGCAGTGAGCTGAGATAGGGCCACTGTACTCCAGACTGAGCAACACAGTGAGACTCCATCTAAAAAAAAAAAAAAAATCTTAATCTTACAAAGGAGGGAATGAGGTTCCAACAGACTCAGAGGCTTCTCCAATGACAGTTTATAACTAGTGGGTTGAGCATTAGGACGTGTCCTCTAATTCCCCATTCAGAGATAGTTCTGCTACATTATGTGTGCTACCTTATTCCTTATTAACAAAAAGATTCTTCTGTGCTATAAATGGTAATGTTCTTTCTAATCCAACTTCTGACCTCTATATATTAAAATTCAGAAGTGTAATTATTTTACATAAGTGTTGCTATTATCTTCATCTCTGTTCTATTGGATCTCTAGATCTCAACTATGTAATGGAGTTGACGTATATATAATTTCATGTCTCAATTTGATAGAGGAGGTGTTAAATGAAAAGTGTTCTATGGAGAGTGAATACACGCATCCATCATTGTGGTATTAGAACAAATTGCCTTGGGAGGTTTTGTTCATGCTGTGTGGTTAGAACTGTTTCTATGTTGGTCTTTTTTTCAGCAGCACTACGCCTCATACAGCCTAAACACAACTAAAATTTTGTTTAACACCAGAGGCAGATAGGTTTTCACAACTGACTCATCTAATTAACCTCATACAATATTGAAGTGGCGAAATCTAATTTCTCACCCCAAATCTGCAAATATAAGATAAATTGGTGGCGTTTATAACCTCAGATATATATTACTTTAACATCTGTTTTAAAACATACCAGTTGCACTGTTGGTGCATAAAACCAACTATTATCTCCCTTTACTATTTCCATGAGGCCAAATTTCTTTTTTTTTTTTTGAGACAAAATCTTTCTCTGTCACCCAGGCTGGAGTGCAGTGGTGTGATCTTGGCTCACTGCAAGCTTCACCTCCCGGGTTCAAGCGATTCTCCTGCCTTGACCTCCCGAGTAGCTGGGATTACAGGCACGTGCCACCGTGCCCTGCTAATTTGTGTATTTTTAGTAGGAGTGGGGTTTCACCACGTCGGTCAGGCTGGTCTTGAACTCCTGACCTTGTGATCCACCCACCTTGGCCTCCCAAAGTGCTAGGATTACAGGCATAAGCCACCACGCCTAGCCCCATGAGGCCAAATTTCTGATCCTGGGTGTGTTCATCAGTGCCTATGGCTATCAGTGCTCATGGATGAGGTATGTGTGAGAATCTTTATACTCAGAATTCTCTAAAACTATGCTTTGCAAATTCTCTCTCTGATGGCTTTTGTATTTGTGTTTTTTTGTCATTCTTCTTTCATCTATCTTTCTTTGCTCTGTGGCAGCAGTCCCTAACCTTTTTGGTACGAGGGACCAGTTTAGTGGAAGACAAGTTTTCCACAGACAGAGGGGTTGTGGGGGATAATTTTGGGATGAAACTGTCCTACCTCAGATCATCAGGCATTAGTTAGATTCTCATAGGGAGCACACAACCTAGATCTCTTGCATGCACAATTCTCAATACGGTTCCTGCTTCTATGAGAATGTAATGCCACCACTGATCTGACGGGAGGCAGAGCTCAGGTAGTAATGCTCACCCACCTGCCACTCACGTCCTGCTGTGCAGCCCACTTCCTTTCTCCCAGGGGTTGGGGACCCCTGATTTATGGGATCCTGACTACTTCAGTGGACACTCCTCTTTTAATCCAGCTTATTATATGCTTGTTAGATGAAGCTCCTACCAAGCATTTAGCGAAGCGGAGAACTTTGTTTTTGGAATTTCCCTCTCTTTGTCTCACCATGCTACATATATCTAGTTCCCACTTTGGCCTTCTCCCTATTATTCTTTCATTTAAACATATCTATTGAGCCTTTAACATGTGCCAGATAATGTTTTGGGTTCTAGGGATGCATCAAAGAACAAAACAGAGAAAAACAAATCCATCCTTTAGTGGAACTTGTATTCTAGTCAGGGGTGGGTTTGGCAAAGGATTTGGGAAAGAAGGAGACAATAAATATCAAACAACATCAGCAAATAAATTATGTAGCATGTTAAATGAATTGAAGGGGCAGCCAAGAGCGGGGATGAGCATTCCAGACACTGAAAACATGTCCAAGGTCAAAGCACGCCTGGCATGAGAGCAAAAAGGAAATTCTGATGGATCAGAGGTCAAACCTGAGAAAAAGAGAGATGCCCTTTGCCCTGAGCAGTTGGAAGAATGGAGTTCCCATCAGCTGGGCTGGGAAAAGCTGTGAGCAGAATAAGATTGGTGGAGGGATATAAAAATTCAGTTTTAGAAATGCAAGGTTTGAATGATCTGTTAGATATTCAAGTGGAGATGTTGAGAGAGCAGTGGCATACATGAGTTTTCAGTCCAAGAGAAAGGCCAAGCCTGAAAATGTCAGCTTATATGTTGCATTTAAAGCCATGAGAGTGGTTCATATCTCTTAGGGGGTACAAATGAAAAAGAGGACCCAAAGCTGAGACTTCAGGCACTTCAGTGCTAGGAGATTTGGAGGAGGGGAAAAATCAGCAAAGAAGACTGAGAAGGGAAGCCGGTGCTGTGGCTCACACCTGTAATCCCAGCATTTGGGAGGCAGAGGGGGGCGGATCATCTGAGGTTGGGAAATCGATATCAGCCTGATCAACATGGAAAAACCCTGTCTCTACTAAAAATTCAAAATTAGCTGGGTGTGGTGGCACATGCCTGTAATCCCAGCTACTTGGGAGGCTGAGGCAGGAGAATTGCTTGAACCTGGAAGGCAGAGGTTGCAGTGAGCCTAGATTGCTCCACTGCACTCCACCTTGGGCAACAGAGCAAGACTCCATCTCAAAAAAAAAATTAATTAATTAAAAAAGAAGACTGAGAAGGAAATGATGTAGGAAGAGTTTGTAGTTCTTAATGCCAAGAGAAGAAAGTGATCAAATGTATGAAATTCTGCTAATTAACCATTCATAGATCTTTCCTTCTTTAATTTCCTATATGCTAAATGATGAGTTTTTGATTTAAATTTGACTATATATGAATATGAAATAGCTATACAAAATAGACATTCATGTTTTTAAAATCCATGAGCTATTTAATATTTGAAGACTTCTCAATCATATCTCTAAGTTTATTTTTCCTGTTAGTAAAAACAGAGAAAAAAGTAACTTGTTAAGACTGTGTCCACCCTCATGGGAAAACATAAACATGATTGCTATTTATTTATTTACTTATTTTGAGATGGAGTCTTGCTCTGTTGCCCAGGCTGGAGTGCAGTGGAGCAATCTTGGCTCACTGCAACCTCCGCCTCCCGGGTTCAAGCAATTCTCCTGCCTCAGCCTCTTGAGTAGCTGGGATTGCAGTTGCCCACCACCACACCTGGCTAATTTTTGTATTTTTAGTAGAGATGGAGTTTCACCATGTTGGCCAGGCTGGTTTTGAAACCTCAGGTGACCCACCCGCCCTGGCCTCCCAAAGTGCTAGGATTACAGGCGTGAGCCACCGCGCCTGGCCATGATTGCTATTTATAATAAAATAATATTCTGAGAGATCAAGTTTTCCCCTTTAAATTCCAAGTACCTTTGATTCTGAGCTGCCTTCTCCCTTGAGTTCCTCTTCCCCAATTTAGTCATGGGTGCTCACTGCCTAAGGGAAAATATAATACAGTTTTTAAGCTGCAAGAACATGTTTTGGAAACTTTGAAACATTCAGTATATAAAGTTTATGCCATAAAAAATAGATTTCAGATTAGCTGAAAATTTTTGTGACTGTCATAGGGATGGGAAAGTGAGGGAAGTAAATCGGAAAGCAAAGAAGGGAAGTACAACTATGGTGGGTCTCAGAAAGGAGCCTAAGCTCTGCCCCGTTGTTAGAGTCCAAAAAAGGGGAGATGAAAGGTTTGAGTACTGTTGGGGATGTTTGGATATCCAAAGGCAAAGCCTACCCAGGCTATCCTTTGAAAGGTGCAGTATATGAGGCTGTTTGTGGGCATCTAGAAAAAAGGGCCTTAGAGAGCCCCAGCAGCTTTTCTCCAACTCCTCAATTTATCATGTGGATGAGAGAGGGGCAAGCCAAAAGCTGAAAGGAAAAGCTAGACCAGAGAAGCCCCTGTGCACAGGTTGAGAAGGCCCCTCATCCCCTTGCCCATCTAAGTTTATGCAATGAAATTGCGCATCTTCCTAAAAATTAACCCCATTTTTCAAGTTGCGTTGGACAAAAACTATCCAATGCAATGAAAGGGAGAGAGATTTCATTATTGCTCCCTTTCTCTCACATCCCACATCCAGTTCTATGAAATCTAGTACTGCTCCACCTTTGAAAGGTTTTTAGAATTCAGCTACCTCTTACCAGCTCCACATTGCTGCCTCAGAACAAGTTTCTATCCTCCTCCTCTTCCATGCCTTATTGCCATGACCTTCGTATTGCTTCCTCTTTTGTTGCCCTGCACATAGCAGCCAGAGTGATCCTTCTGAATAGCGCTCCTGTACTCTGAACCCTTCCATCACGTAACAGCCCACAAGGTGCCATGCATCCATGCATTAGGGCCTGCACCATCTTTCTCATCTTCTCTCCTTCCAGCCTCTCCTTCAGCCTGTCTCCTCCAGTCAGTCCCGCTGGTTTTCTTCCTGCTTCCAGAACACGCCATATTTGTGGAGACTTTTCACTTAGAGTCCCTCTTCTTGGAATGCTTTTCACCTGTATTTATTCATGACAAGTTTAATCACTTTACTCACTTTTCTGCTCAAATATGACCTTATAAAAGAGGACCTTTTGGCCGGGCGCGGTGGCTCACGCTTGTAATCCCAGCACTTTGAGAGGCCGAGGTGGGCGGATCACGAGGTCAGGAGATCGAGACCACGGTAAAACCCGTCTCTACTAAAAGTACAAAAAAATTAGTCGGGCATGGTGGCGGGCGCCTGTAGTCCCAGCTACTCAGAGAGGCTGAGGCAGGAGAATGATGTGAACCCGGGAGGCGGAGCTTGCAGCAAGCCGAGATCGCGCCACTGCACTCCAGCCTGGGTGAGAGAGCGAGACTCCATCTCAAAAAAAAAATAAATAAATAAAAAATAAAATAAAAGAGGACCTTATGACCCACTTTTTTTTTTTTTTTCTTTTTAAGACAAGAGTTTCACTCTTATTGCCCAGGCTGGAGTGCAGTGGCACTATCTCGGCTCACCACAACCTCCGCCTCCCAGGTTCAAGCAATTCTCCTGCTTCAGCCTCCCAAGTAGCTGGGATTACAGGCATGTGCCACCAGGCCTGGCTAATTTTGTATTTTTAGTAGATACGGGGTTTCTCCATGTTGGTCAGGCTGGTTTCGAACTCCTGACCTCAGGCAATCCACCCGCCTCGGCCTCCCAAAGTGCTGGGATTACAGGCGTAAGCCACTGTGCCCAGCCTTGGCCACAGTCTCTCATCTCTCTCTCTTTCTTTTATTTTGCTTTATTTTTCTTCTTAGCATTCCCTATTTGGTATAAGATATATGTATTTATTTATTGTCTGTCTTCTCTTACTAGAATGTAAGTTTGACAAAAGCAGTCTGTTTACTACTATGCCAGTGACATAGTAGCCCCTCAATAAATATTTGTTGAATGACTAAATGAATGAATGAATGAACGAACGAATGAATGAATGAATGAATTTGCATACTTGTCAGGGGCTTTGATACTCTGGCCCCTAGTATTACCTATTCTTAAATAAATTGTGAAATAGTCTTAGTCTGCGTCCTCTTCAAAGCAGAGCCTCAGATAAAGCCTATGTGTGGATAACTTACTTAGAATGTGATATTAGGAGTGGGAGTGAGGGTTGAGGGAATTAAGCAGTGAAAGCCAATCTAAAGGCAATTTAACCATTGCTACAGCAGCATATGGTGCAGTCACACAGGATCGTCTAAGTAGGATCCTCTTCTTGGCTAGCCAAGGGTGGTCCTCTGGGGCATTAACTCCTCTGCACTCTGGGTTGATTACATATGAGTGTCAAGGGAGTAACCACTAGAGTGTCACATGATGACATCAGAGAAGTGCTAAGGTCAGAAGCCAAAAGTGCATGTGTAGGCCAAGGTGAGATGCTGTCAAAATAGAGCACAAAGTTGCTCAAAGCCTGTGCAGAACTAGTTGCTATACTAATGGCTGGAATAAGGCCAAGAGGATTTAAAGTGATGCACAAGAGGCATGCAATGCAGTCCATTCTCTCAGATTTACTCAGACTGTACATTATGTCCTCTTCAATTGGTGGTTGGCCACAATATCTGCAGAAATTTAACATAAGTGCAACAACTACAATCTCTGCTCCTTCACTCCCATTCTAGATTTTCTTCATTTTTAACCGGTTCTCTGACTGATCTAAGTTGTTTGTTGGTTGGATTAACGCAGAGCCTTACCCCTGAGGTTTTGAGGACTTAGCTGCCTTGGTCTGGTCAGGCTGTGATTACTAAAGTTGCCCAGGCACTATTGTCACCAGACAGGTGTTCTATAACAGCATCTTTGCTGCCTTCTACTACATCTTAAAACCAATGCCATACAGCTCAGGTTTTGTTTCATCAACACCCTACTTGTAGGTACCATTTATTATATCACCCAAATTTTGTAACATTTACAAACAACTGCAAATTTTCAGTGGCATGCAGCAACTAGCATTTATTTCTCTGTTTATTTTTATTTTTATTTTTTTTGAGACAGAGTTTCACTCCGTCACACAGGCTAGAGTGCACTGGCACAATCTCGGCTTGCTGCAACTTCCGCCTCCTGGGTTCAAGCGATTCTCCTGCCTCAGCCTCCCAAGTAGCTGGGATTACAGGCACCCACCACCACGGCCAGCTAATTTTTGTATTTTTAGTAGAGATGGGGTTTCACCATGTTGGTCAGGCTGGTCTTGAACTCCTGACCTCATGATCCGCCCCCCTCAGCCTCCCAAAATGCTGGGATTACAGGCCTGAGCCACTTCACCGGGCCAACTAGCATTTATATCTCACTTTCACTTCTTTGTATCCATTGGGGGCAATTCTGCTCCATTTGTCTTATTCTGGGTCCTGGGTTGAAAGGACAGCAGTTAAGTGGGGTATGTTTTTTTCTTATGAGAATGGCTGAAGCACAAGAAAACACCTTTCAAATTTCTGTTTGTGTCATGTGTGCTAATATCCCACTGACCAAATGCAATCATGGTGTCCTAGTTGAAAATCAAAGCGTGGGAAAGTATAGCCTTCCTGCTCTGAGGCACGGGATTGGTGTGGATATACAATTTTATAGAAAGAAAGTGGAGAACTGAGACCAATCCACCACAGGAAGTAAAACAGTAAAGGAGAGAAAGCCAGCATAGAACACAGAAAACCATGTGTTCCTAAATTGGCTACTGTTGAAGCAGCGTCATTTGTCTGAGGTAATACACGAGGTTTGTTTTCCCACACCAAGGAACTCAAGGATGCAGACACACCAGGAATGAGGTTAAGAGTAGCGGTTTCATAGGTGAAAGAAAGAGAGAAGCTCTCTGCTGCAGAAAAAGGAGTCCTGAGCGGGTCTTCTGGTCCATGGCGAAGAGCAGGAGGTTTTATAAATGAGCTTGAGGAGGCGGTGTCTGATTTCCACAGGGCATGAAAGATTGTCACACCAGGTGTACCATTTGTGTAGTGCGTGAAGAACTGGTTAGGACTAGGTGTGCCCTTTAGTGTGTGAAGAAGCTGGCCACCCCACTTTAATCTTTTATTATGCATGTGTGTTTTCTACCTGGCTGGTGCCATGTTGTCTGTTCCTTTACTGTACACATGGTGACAAAGAAAAGGGAAGATGGGGCTGGGCACAGTGATTCACATCTGTAATCCCAGCACTTTGGGAAGCCAAGGCAGGTGGGTCACCTGAGGTCAGGAGTTCGAGACCAGCCTGGCCAACATGGCAAAACCCCATCTCTACGAAAAAAAAAAAAAATACAAAAAATAGCCGGGCATGGTGTTGGTTACCTGTAATCCCAGCTACTTGAGAGGCTGAGGAAGGAGACTCACTTGAACCTGGGAGGCAGAGATTGCAGTGAACCAAGATAGTGCCATTGCACTCCCGCCTGGGCATCAACAGCAAAGCTCCATCTCAAAAAAATAAATTAATAAATAAAGGGAAGATGCAGCATCCATGTTGAACATGCCTGGGCCTCAGGTAATCCTTTTCTATCGCCACAGCTGCCAGCGTTCACCCATGGGAGCTTCTAGCTTGCTTATCTATGTCTGCAGCTAAATCTTTTTCAGGCTGCTGTTTGATAGAAAAGAAATGATTTTAGGGGCTGCTTTTCATTAAGCTGGAAGCTCTGCCGAGGACTCTCTTACCCTCACTATCTACCTAAATAATTTCTTTTTGTCTCCTGTATCAGTGCTACATGTAACCGATATGAAATTCTGAGGGACTTCCTGAGAAGTTTTAGGAAAGTTGCCTTAGAAGTGTTTGTCTAGGGGAAAGAGGAAACATCCTTCCACAGTTACTTCTATGCAGCAGTACATATGTGAGTGCTGAGTAGGTTCCTGGGGTGCTCCATGCTGAGATGTCACAGAAGCCATGGGGCAGGCAGAAAGTCAGAGGCTGGCAGCACACTCCTGAAACAATGCACTGTCAGTTTTTACCGGTGCAATGTGGAAGACAGGGTGGAACTACTCAAGCCAAGAGGATTTGAAATGCACAGGGTACAGCTACTATCTCATCTCTGACTTCGGTATTTACTTTAATACTTGCATTCATTCTTCCTGAACCTGCAGTACCACACACCAGTGGATATTTAATTCTGGCTCTCATTTTAGTAAAATCTCACTCTTAATGATGGCTTAATTTAATATATTTAATATTGTTTGATTGAGGCTTTGAATGTTATCACACAGACATTTGTTTTTCAAGAAGGGGAACATTGCGATTTGCACTTCTGACCAAGATAGAATAACAGGAATTGGGATTTATCCTCCTGCATGAAACAACTAAAAAACCAGCCAACAGGAGGCTGAGGCAGGAGAATGGCGTGAACCTGGGAGGCAGAGCTTGCACTCCAGCCTGGGCAACAGAGCAAGACTCTGTCTCAAAAAAACAAACAAACAAAAAAAAAAAACAAAAACGAACAAGAACGAACAAAAAACAAAACAAAAAAAACCCAGCCAAATATATCGGACCACAGTTTGCAGGACATTGGACATCGAATAACAGAGAAAAGTGATTTGCTAGAGACAGGAAACAAATGAGAGAAGCCTTATAATTGCCCCAGCTCACGGCCTGGAGAGTATACAGGACATAGCATAGGACAGAGGAACGCAGATAGAGCCTGGTAGTCTCAGGGATTTGAAGAGACAGAGCTGGGAGCACAGGGAGGTCAAAGCAGGTAGGAGTTTGCAGGTCAGAGTACTTGGGAAAAGAGCACTGCACAGAAAAAGACAGCTCTGGAGATCTGCCTAAGGTCAGTCTTGAGTCTTCAGCTGAGTACCAATCTGTGCACACCAGGGAAAGGACCATCTTGAAAAGATTAGAGAGAACAACCTCTGGTGCTCACACAGGGCAGGGCATATAATTCTTGTTGCCACCAGCCAGAGCAGAAAATCTCATAATTGATGGGGCTCCATGGATGAGTATTTAGAACAGTTTTGTCTTAGTGGTGGGGCAAACATTGACCTGATTTATCTGGTTCTGCCCAACACATCTTAAAAGTAAAACCTGAAAGGATTAAATTGTTTCCAAGTATCTTAACTGAATCCCAGAACAAAGCTCAAAAATATTTATGGGAATATAAATGTCTTCTAACACCTAAAAGAGTAAAATTTGCAATTTATGGTATCCAATAAAAAAAATCACCAGCCAAGCCGGGCACGGTGGCTCATGCCTTTAATCCTAGCACTTTGGGAGGCTGAGGCAGGCAGATCACCTGAGGTCAGGAGTTCGAGACCAGCCCGGCCAACATGGTGAAACCCCGTCTCTACTAAAAATACAAAAATTAGCCAGGCATGGTGGCGTGTGTCTGCAATCCCAGCTATTTGGGAGGCTGAGGCAGGAGAATCACTTGAACCTGGGAGGCGGAGGTTGCAGTCAGCCGAGAACACGCCACTGCAGTCCAGCCTGGGCGACAAGAGTGAAACTCTGTCTCAAAAAAAAAAAAAAAAAAAAAAAAAAAAAAAATCACCAGCCAAGCAAAGAGACAGAAAACTAGAACCAATAATGAAGAAAAAAAAATCAATAAATCCAAACTGACTCAGACATGACACAGATGATAGACTTAATAGATAAGGGCATTAAAACAGTTATTATAGCCAGGCGCGGTGGCTCATGCCTGTAATCCCAACACTTTGTGTGGCCGAGGAGGGCAGATCACGAGGTCAGGAGTTCGAGACCAACCTGGCCAATATGGTGAAACCGCATCTCTACTAAAAATAGAAAAATTAGCCAGGTGTGGTGGCGCACCTGTAAAACCAGCTACTTGGGAGGGTGAGGCAGGAGAATCGCTTGAACCTGGAGGGCAGAGGTTGCAATGAGCTGAGATCATGCCATTGTACTCCAGCCTGGGCAATAGAGTGACTCTGCCTCAAAAATAAATAAATAAATATATATATGTGAAAAACAGTTATTATAGCTATGTTCCCTATGTTCAAAAGTTGTCATAAAAAATTCTAAATTGAAATTCTAGAGATGAAAACTAGAATGTATGAGATCAAAAGTATACTGAATCAGATTAATGGAAGACAAATATTGCAGAGGGAAAGATTGGTGTATTTGAACAAACAACGATAAAGATCATTGAAAATGAAACAGAGAAAAAATAATTTTTTAAAAAGAGCCAAACATCGGTGAGTTGTGAAACAGTTTCAGGCATCTGCAGGGTGCATAGCTTCCCCAGTGCCCACCTTCTGCAGTGTAGATGGCGCCTCCTGCAGTGACCTCCTGAAGTGTGGCCAGCTTCTCTAATGGTGTATCTGGCTTCTGCAGTGCGTAGCTGTCAACAGCACTCAGGTGCCAGCAGCTTCTCCCAACTCCCCCTCAGTAGTTTTATAGGGGACTACCTCTACCAAGACAGCTCCCCATCAATAGCTTTCCCTATCAACCTGGAAAGGAGATTTTTAGCAAGTTTTGGATGGTAGATTTCTTTTCTTTCTTTTTTCTTTTTTTTGAAACAGAGTCTCTCTTTGTCATCCAGGCTGGAGTGCAGTGGCACAATCTAGGCTCACTGCAGCCTCACCCTCCTTAGCTCAAGCTGTCCTTCCGTCTCAGCCTCTTAAATAGCTGGCATTACAGGTGTGCACCACCAGGCGTACACCGGCTAATTTTTTTATTTTTTGTAGAGATGAGGTCTCACTGTGTTGCCCAGGCTGGTCTGGAACTCACAGGTTTAAGCCATCATAACCTCTCAGCCTCTCAAACTGCTGGGATTACAGACCTGAACCACTGTGCCTGGCCTTGGATGGTAGATTTCTATCAACTTTCGTTGGCATGGTACCACAGTGGCTTTTCTGCCGTTGGTAAACCACGACCATGCCCTGTCTAACAAGGTCTGGATCTTAGCTCCACAGTAGTTGTGAATCCTTATAGGAAACAGGTCTGCATTTCCTGTTTTTTTTTTTTTTTTTAGACTTACTGGCCTTGGTCTGTCACCCAGGCTGGAGTGCAGTGCCATGATTTCAGCTCACTGAAACCTCTGCCTCCGAGGCCCAAGCGATCCTCCCACCTCAGCCTCCTGAATAGCAGGAGTACACCACCATGCCCGGTTGGTTTTTGTATTTTTAGTAGAGATGGGGTTTTACTATATCAGCCAGGATGGTTTTGAACTCCTGGCTTCATGTTATCTGCCTGCCTCGGTGGCCTCCCATTGTGCTGGGATTACTGGCATGAGTCAGCCCACTGGGCCATTAATTATTCTTTGTGTTAAACTTTCCTGTTCAAATTTATTTGTCTCTCATTAAACTCTGACTAATATACTTCGTAACTCATTTTGTGAGACTGTTATTACCCTGATATTAAATAAAATGAAGGCATCATAAGAAAAGTACAAAATTATGTCCTTCATAATTATAGATACAAAAATTAAAAATAAAATTTTAAGAAATCAAATACAATCTGTCAAAAGGGTAATATATTATGTACAGTAGGGCTTATCCCAGGAATGCAAAATTGGTTCAATATTTAAAAATAAATGTAATTGAACATTATATCAAAGAAAATGAAAAATCATCTGATAATCTTAATAAAGTCAGAAAAGACAATTTACTAAATCTACTATCTATTCCTGAAAAATGCTCTCAGCAAACTAAAAGAAGCAAAATTCCTAAACCTAATAAAGGTCATCTATAAAATAAATAAATAATAAATAAGTAAATATAAAAGTTATTATAGCTATCTTCCCTATGTTCAAAAGTTGTCATAAAAAATTCTAAATTGAAATTCTAGAGATGAAAACTAGAATGTATGAGCTAATCTGCAGCTAATATCATGCTTAATGATGAAAGATAATTTACCTATGAAATCACTAACAAAACAAGGATGGCCACTCCAGCCTCTGGTCCAATGTGGATAGAACCTGTGAGAATGGACCTGTGTGTACTAGTGCACTCAGACTAGAAGTAAAAGGTATCTAGATGGGAAAGAAACAAATAAAACTGTTTTGTTTCTCAGACAACATGATAATCTGATGGAATGCATTAAAAAATGACTAAAGCTAGTAAGTGAGTTCAAAGGCTGGGTGTGGTGGCTCACTTCTGTGGTACCAGCTCCAGCTTGAGCCAAGAGGATTGCGTGAACCCAGGTGTTCGAGGTTGCAGTGTGCTCTGATCATACCACTGCACTCCAGCCTGCATAACAGAACAAGACCCTGTTTCAGAAATGAACTACAACAGAAAAATGAGTCCAGCAAGATTGCAGGATACAAGATCGATATACAAAATCAATCATATTTCTACACACTAGTAGTGAATATCCAGAAATTGAAATAAAGAATACCATTTTCACTAGCATCAAAGCATGAAATACTCAGGGATAAATCTGACAAAATATGTACAAGACCCAAACCCAGGACACCACAAAGCATTTCTAAGAGAAATTAAGGAAGATCCACATAATGGAGAGCTCTATCATGTTCATGAGATGCAAGAATCAACACTGTTAAAATGTTGATCTCCCCAGATTAATCTATTGATTCAATGCAATGCCAATCAAAATCCCAACCGTCTTCTTTGTAGGAATTGACAAACTGATTTAAAATTCATATAAAAATGCAAAGGATCTAGAACAGCCAGAACAGCACTCACAATGTCATTATAGAGATGTAAATTACTTTCGGGGGTGGGGGGGACTTTCAAAAGGGCAGGAGGAAACTTTTTAGATTGATGGATATGTTCATTCTCTTAATTGTAGTAATAGTTTCACAGATGTATACCTATGTCAAAACTTACCAAATTGTACACATAAATAGGTATAGTTTTAAAAATGTGTCAATTATACCTCAATAAATCTGTTTTAAAAAGGAAGGAGCACATTAAGAAGTCTTTCACTGAGAAAGGTTTAAGAGACAGAGGAATTTCTAATGATAGAACTTAGACACTAGGGTATACATGTGGGGATATGTGGAGGATGGAGACAGTTATCTCCATGTCTTTGAATTACATATGCCTTTTTATGGTTAACATCGATGCAGCTGGCCCTTTCCTACTATTATCGCTCTTCTCCAACCTTTTTCTTCCCGTCTCTTCATTTGCATCCATGAAAGGAAAACATTTCTGAGCAGGCTTGTGATGGGTGAAAGATGTGAAGAATTGTTTTCTTGACAGGGACAACTATACTACTTCTTTCCTGTTCTTGAAAACCCACTGTGTATACACAAGTTATTTCAAACACAAGCCACTTTGAAGATTGACCCCATAAGTAGAAAGGATGAATGGATCATAACTAGGTTTCACGGGGGCCTCAAACTAACTTATTTTCTTTTCTTCCATCATCCCTCCATTTCTCTATTTATTCCATCCTTTTTTTCTTTTCTTTTTTCTTTTAATATGGCTTTGAAGGAAACAAAAATATTTTACCCCGAAATAAACTTCTCTGACATATTTTGAGATGGCTGTTCAGAGAGCCTGCAAAGCTGTCTTTTGTGGGGGAGATTGGCGTCTGTAGAGAATCTGCAGTGATGCTTCCAGGCTTTCTGCAAGGGCCTCCCTTGTCTGGATCTAGGAAAGATTAACTGAGAGTCTGACCCTTAAAGGTCTGAAAGAAACATTTGCCATCTATTCTCTCTAAAGGCTGTTACCTGTGAGGTTTCATCTGTATAACAAGACCACTTTTGCTAGCCAGGCCTCCTCTTCTCCATCTCCCGTATCAGTCTTGCCACTATAATCTGATTTACCATGATAACCTGTTTTGGGCCATGCTCTGAGTTCCCATTCTTTATGTAACCTCAAGATGGTATATAAGCTTCTGTATCCCTTTGGGGGCTTGGAGTAACCACTCTGCGGTTTTTCTCATGCACATTAATAAATTTGTGTGCCATTTCTCCTATTAATCTGCTTTTTGTGTGTTGATTTTTCAGTGAACAATCTATGGCTTCATCATCTTTTCCTATCTAATCAATGAGAAATTGTTGATAGATTGGGGAATGAGGTGGTACAAAGTTGAATATGTGTCCCTGTTTTCTAAATTACTTTTATATTTAAATATATACTTCGTTCATAGATAAAATCTTCTCAGCCAGAGGAAATTTAGAAATGCAGATATTCTTGAGTTGATAATGTTGGGGCTCAGAAATATACCCCAGAATATGGCACTTTGATGTGCTGCACTTGTTCTTAGATCTCGTACAAGAATTCAAGGAAAGTCCATAGAGTAAAGTGAAAGCAAGTTTATCAGGAAAGTAAAGAAATAAAAGAATGGCTACTCCATAGACAGAGCAGCTCTGAGGGCTGCTGGTTGCCCATTTTAGTGCTTTTCTTGTCCTGTCTTCTCTTTTCTTTTCTCTCCCCTTCCCCTTCCCTTTCCCCTTCCCCTTCCCCTTCCCCTTCCCTTCCCTTTCCTTTTCTGACAGTTTTTTTTTTTTTTTTTTTTGCTGTTATCGTCCAGGCTGGTGTGTGATGGCATGATCTCGGCTCACTGCAACCTCCGCCTTCTAGGTTCAAGTGATTCTCCTGCCTCCACCTCCTGAGTAGCTGGGACTACAGGCCTGCACCACTACGCCTGGCTAATTTTTTCTATTTTTAGTAGAGATGGGGTTTCACCATGTTCGCCAGGCTAGTGTCGAACTCCTCTGACCTCAGGTGATCCACCCGTCTTGGCCTCCCAATGTGTTGGGATTACAGGCATGAGCCACTGCACCTGGCACTTATTTCATGATTATATGCTAAATAAGGGGTGGATATTTATGCCTTTCCTTTTTAGACCATATTGGGTAAATTCCTGACATTGCCATGGCATTGGTGGGAGTGTAGCAGTGAGGATTACCAGAGGTCAGTCTTGTGGCTGTCTTGGTTTTGGTGGGTTTTAGCTGGCTTCTTTACCGCAATCTGTTTTATTAGCAACGTCTTTATGATCTGTATCTCGTGCTGACCTCTCATCTCATCCTGTGACTTAGAATGCCCCAACCATCTAGGAATGTAGCCCATTAGGTCTCAGCCTGATTTTATCCAGCTCCGTTTAAGATGGAGTTGCTCTGGATCACATGCCTCTGACAAACTGAAGAAGCCACAAGGTCTCTGTGACGTTTTCTCCCAACTTTCCTGTCTCTCAATCTTCTGTCTGTCCCAAAGAATAGGATGAAGTTGTTCTCTGAAGTTCCTTATCTGCCTAAAGTCTGTACCTGCCAAAGAAGAAGACAATTACCTCTACCCTCTTCCCTATGTTTTCATTAACTGACCTCATATCACAGGAAGGATGGCCGAAGTCTGTCAACAAACCTGGAAAGACATTTGTCACAAATCATTGCCCTCTCTGTGGCCCCAACAGACTTTGTCACAGGCCGTTGTATGTTCTTCAAGCCTACTGTTCTTATATCATTTCTCTCTATTATCCACTTCCGTATTTCTTTCCTCAATGGTATATAACCTTTGACCATTTTTATATAATCACTCTGTGATTCTTTCCTGTACATGCTAATAGATTTGTGTGCCTTTTCTCTTATTAATCTACCTTTTGTGTGTTGATTTTTCCATGAACCTTTTGAGGGCTCTTTACTCCTACAATAAACTACAATAAGTACTCAAATAATGTGGAAGGAAGATACCATCTTTGCCTAAAATGACAAAGAATAATTAAAGCAGGTATTTTGGGGTTTCAAGGTCTAGATTTTTGCTTTTCCCATTTGCTTTAAAAGAAATACTCACTGCAACTAAAATCTTTTCTAACTCTTTTCTTTTGCCTAGATAAAAAAAAGTAAGTTTAGTTAAAAAAAATCAGAAAATGAATACTGACTTTAGTCTGAACATATTCCAGGGGATTTCAACTTGAAATTAACTTAAAATTCTATTACAGCATTAATATTTAGTATCTGCATAGCACTATATTGCCCAGAGCTTCATAAGCATCTGAGTTATGCCCTTTTATCACTTTTCAAATTCCATTTATTCATTATCAAGTTCCAAGAATCTTGTTTAGTGACTAATATTTCATTCTACCGGATGGTACTCTGGTACTGAGAAGAGAAAAAGTTTAGATCCTTGAGTTATTTCTCTAGAGGAATATGGACTCTACTTCTGTAGTTTACTGTGAGGAAGCTATATTTTTATGTTCATGTCGCAGCTGTGCTAAGGCTTAAAAGAAGAATTTGGCAACATGCTGACTCACCAAAGAGATTTTACAGTAGACACTGGCTCGTAAGGACTATGTGCTCTGGTAAAATTAAATAGTAAACGGATGCTTAGCATTCCCAGTGCTTCTGCCATGGGCCTTGTACTTCATTCTGTGTTAAGGGCAGAGAGGATTGGGAATTATTTTAGGCCCTGAGCAGTTCTGTGAAGATGAAAGACATCATCACTAACATTATTCATGAAAAAAATATGAAAGGTCATCTATCTCCCTTAAGGTTCATTTGTGTACTTTTAATGAGTGATGGATGAACTGCAAAGGGTTTGTTGCAGAGGGGCTGTGCCCTGTAAAAGTTTGGATGACTACTGCTTCTCTGAAACTTACCCACACATTTTTCCCAGTCTCTCCCTATCATGGATTTTCCAGCTGATGGCCTTCAGACTTTCTCATTTTCTTTTTTTTCTTTTTTTTTTTTTTTTGGCATTTTGGAAATCTTACGTCCTTCAATGTTTTCTCTACTAAGACATTTGTTTCCATACTTTTTTTTTGATTGCCTGAGGTAAATGGAGCTTTCCTAGGGTTAAATCGATCCAAGTGACTTATTGCTTAGGCCAAGGTTAACTTATCTTGATCTAGCCTTTTAACCAGTTTAGCTGATTACTCTCCCCCATGCTCCATTCCTGCTTTCCTTCCTTCCTTCTTCTATCTATGACCTCTACTCTGTTCTACCTAATGTTTCCTGCCTCAGCTCCACCTTCTTAATTCCTCTACATTTCTAAACAATCTGGATTTACCTTCCTTTTCCAGTTTATTATCTGTTTACTTTTGGAGGAAAAGAGATAGGCAGGGTAGAGTCTTACCTGGGACAGCCAAAAATCTGCAAGGTCAAGTCACTGTAAAAAGAGGAGAATCTAAAAGCATAGAGAAACTCTCTTGGAGATGGGCAGGGTTTTGGCTTAAGGACCAAAAGCATGAGCCGGAACAACACAAGTGGGTGAGAATGGGAAAGGGCCAATCAGAGGAAAGTGTCACAGGCTACCAAACTGTTGAGATTGAAAGAAAGGAATTGGGAATGGGATGCTCATTCAAAATAAATGGCATTTAGGAAAGAACGTGGTTCATCTCAAGCCATGAAAAAGGTTAGGCTTGAGAGCCAAGGCAGTCTCATGGATAAAATCCAGACTTGGGGATCTGGCTCTCAATCATCTGGGTCCCCAGGAGAGTCACTTAATTCAGGCATGCAGCTAATTGGGCTCTATTAAATGACTCACCTGCTCATGGTGGGCAGGTTCTATAAGTTCATATTGGGTCTGGCAATGCCCAAGTGTCTGTAGGCAAGTGGGGCCAAGGCCACAGAGTCTCTGGTTTCCCAGCTTTTGCTTAAATTCTTACACTTGTGGTAGGGTGCCAATACAGTGAGACCAAAGTAAACAAAGCTCTACATGTTGGCATTTGGCAATCTTTACCATCTAGAAATCAAATACAGAGTCTATGAAACCAACTGAAGGAGGTCAAACTTACCAGGAGAAAGTAGTCATGAAAATATATATTGAGATTAGATATTTCTAGAAGTGATTTACAACTCAGCTCTTTTTTTTTTTTTGGAGTATATGCATTATTTTGTTCTTTGTAAGAAAAAGTGTCAACCAATTGCACACATAGCTACCCTTGCTTAATGCATCACTGTAAATATACACACGTGTGTGTGCATTCTTGTGAGTATACTCATTTTTGTGTGGGCAGGCTCAGGCGCCATATGTGCAGTGGTGTGCGTATTATAGCAACAGAACAGCTGCTTTTCAGAGCTCCCTTTCTTTTTTTTTTTTTTTGAGACGGAGTCTTGCTCTGTCGCTCAGGCAGGATTGCAGTGGCGCAATCTCGGCTCACTGCAAGCTCCGTCTCCCGGATTCACGCCATTCTCCTGCCTCAGCCTCTCCGAGTAGCTGGGACTACAGGCGCCCGCCACCACGCCTGGCTAATTTTTTGTATTTTTTAGTAGAGACGGGGTTTCATGGTGGTCTCGATCTCCTGACCTCGTGATCTGCCCACCTCGGCCTCCCAAAGTGCTGGGATTACAAGCGTGAGCCACCACGCCCGGCCTAGAGCTCCCTTTCTTGATCAGTCACACTGGTGACAGATTTCTGTGATCCTTCTTAGGGAAACATTTGAGTTTGCCTGCCTACCCTGCCAGGCTCCCTAAGCTGCTATAGTTATTCTTGTTGCCAGTCCAGGTTTACCTCCTAGCACCTCACAGTCTAGGTCCTTATTTTCTAGTGCTGATTCAAAGTCAAAGCGAGTACCTAGAAGAGCGAGCACATCTACTGCAAGACTGTCCTCAACAAAACTGTAACAGGGAATCTATCTGTGTTCAGTGTTGCTCCCCTGAACACCATGCTCTTCACTCAGCCTTCACACCCCTCACATGGTATTCTATTTAAAAAAATAATAATAATGTGAATTTAGAGACAGGGTTTAGCTATGTTGCCCAGGCTAGAGTGCTGAGGTTATTCACAGGTACAATCATCCTGCACTACAGCCTCCAGCTCCTAGACTCAAGCAATCCTTCTGCTACTTAGTCTCCTAAGTAGCAGGGATTACAGGCACCTGCTACAGTATTCTTTTTTTTTTTTTTTTTTTTGAGACAGAGTCTCACTCTGTTGCCCAAGCTGGAGTGCAGTGGCATGATCTCGGCTCACTGCAACCTCTGCCTCCTGGATTCAAGTGATTGTCCTACCTCAGCCTCCTGAGTAGCTGGGACTCCAGGCACGCACCACTACGCCCAGCTAATTTTTGTATTTTTAGTAGAGACTGGGTTTCACAATGTTGGCCAGGATGGTCTCCATCTCTTGACCTCATGTTCGGCCTACCTTGGCCTCCCAAAGTGCTGGGATTACAGATGTGAGCCATGACGCCCAGCCCAGTCATAGTATTCTTGTTGTTTCTCTTTCTTTCCTTCTTTCTCCCTTCCTCCTTTCCTTCCTACCTTTTTTCCTTCCTTTCTTCTTTCTCCCTTCTCTGTTTCCTTTCTCTCTCTCTCTTTCTGTTTTATCTCTCTCTGACACACACACACACACACACACACACACACCCTTCCCAGTTCAGGGCTCTCAGGGGTTTGATTTCTGCCAGGTAGTCTTAGGAAACTCTTTAGTGTAGGTATTCACTGACCTTGCAAAGGGCATATGGATACCAACAGGTTGATAGATACTAACAGATTAAACATTTCCCTTCCTGGGTAATATATTTGCATAACCATAGATGCCTATCTTAACCAAAGACTGGCTCAAAGATGGAACTTAAACAAACAAAAAAACCTGCTGCTTAAGTATGTAAGGGGTGGGGAGAGCAAATGTTTGAGGAAGACAAACCTTTGAGGTCCTCCAGTATCCCACCACAAAGGCCCAGTTGTCCGTGATTGAAGTCAGCAATGCAGAGACTCGCCTGATCAAGAAGATGAGGCTGCTTTAGAACTATAAAGGACCCATGGCCCTCATCTGGTAAATCAGCATTGATCTGTCATGGTATCTCCTTGCAGTATAAATCGATAAGGGAGGATCATGCATTAAACCATCTGCTTCAAAGAGTTTAACTTTCTTTCATAAGGGACCAGTTCTAGGTTATGATCATAATGGAGTATTAACTTATTTTATGGTATATACCAGGATATTTTTCATTCTCCTTGCCAGAATAGGCAGCTGTCTTTACCAATAAATCTTGTGAAGTTTTCCTCTTTTGGGAAATCATCTGATTCAAAGCAGAACTGTTCTTATAACTTCAGGAAAAATATTAAAAATCTGCTCTATTTTAAATATCCTTAGAGCAAGACATGTTGAAAAATCTTATTTGGTATTCCATGCCTAGCATTATTTGCCGTAAGAAAGTTCCTCCTCAGAGCTAACTCAAATCATTTTGCAACAATTTAAGCCATTTTCTGGGCATGGCTGAACTGAGAGTTAAAAACTTTCATAAATCCCTTTTGCGGCTTGAGGGAAGCCAATATGTCTACAGAGAATTTAGGAGGATACAAAATGTCCTTAGAACCTTTCTGGTCCTGACATCTATTCATTTGGAACACTTTTCTTGTGATCTTTTGGGATTCTGGGTCTCCTTATAAATGACTTCTGAAGAAGGGACAGACAGCAATAGGGTAACAGAGAGCAAAGAGGATCCGTACTATTTTTTGACTTTTCTGACCACTGTGAAATTGAGGATACATTGTTTTGGAAAAGAAATTCCTTGGGTGACTTCAGCTGTGTTAGTGGGGCAGGACTCCACTGAGTTCTCCGCTGTAAAATAAGAGGGCTATGCTGGGTGGCTGATAAGATCTGGCCACTAGCTGCCGGTCCCCGAGCCATTTCCTGGCCTCTGCATTAACCTCAGCAATGCTTTTTCTGCAAATGCTTCCTCTACCAGGTTCCCCAGTCGGCAATGAGCTCAGGCAGCTCAATTCAGGGGTTGTGTGAGGAGGCAGGCTTGCCTATGGGAGCCCAGCAGCAACCATAGAAGAACTGATTAGCTTTTAATAGCAGACCTCCACCAGACAGGCAGGAGTCTAAAGAGTAAACAGAGGTGCTGGCCCTGGAATTTTTTTAAAGGCCCCAGAGGGATTTGTTCACCAGCGTTTGAATTTCTATAGAAAGGCTCTGTGAAGGTCTAAATTAAACCAAGCTGACCCCTTTCACAACCCGAGTTATTTACAGTTCACAGGTCTTTGGAGAGTTCTAGTTTGCATGCAGTTGAAAATAGGTCCCTGGTTGGCAAAGGTAGCCTACTGTGGGGCTATTTGCATTACACTACCTTGCTTTCCTTTGGTGTGGGAGAAAGCTCTGGAATGGAAGCCAAAAGATGTGGTCTAGTTGTAAACATGCCTTTGTTTTTCAGCAAAGGAATGGCGCCGGTAGAAATAACCAAAAAAGAGCCAGCTACTAGAAGGCAAATAACTGAGTTCTCTCTGTAATTAAATGCATTCCTCAGAATAATAACTAAGTAGTAGGAAGGAAACCAAGCAACACCCCCTCCCCACCACTGCAACTGATTTCCTTTGCAGCTTTAACAATCAGATCAGTCAAGAAGACTGGCACTGATTATAGCACTCAGTTTCCCCATTTTGCTCCATACTGGGAGAGTAATTAAGTTAAATTGCTTTCAGTGCCTGAGATCTGGTTTGTGTCAAAGTCAAATAAAGTGCTGGTTCAGGTTTGTTCATCAGCACCTTGAACTTACCCCCTGGCCCTCACTTGCATAAAACCATGGCAAGGTTTTGTACCATGGCAAGTGTTGGATAGAGAAATCTTGAAACCCCACAAAAACCTCATTTCCTCTGAGAAATGTGGCATGTGTCTTTCCTTTTCAAGACTGGTAAACTTGGTTTGGCAGATACTTAGGAGAAACTTTTTGTGATCTATCAAATAAAAGAAGACAGCTTGCCAAGACACAAGCCCAAGTTTAGTCACAATTACTGAAAACTGGATTTCATGGGAAGAAAAGTACAACGAAAAAGTTGTAATCTGGAATCAGGAGAAATGTGAAGGTAAAAAGATTGATACTTTATGTTTAGGAGAAAATGAGGTGATCTCATACTTCCCTCCCTTTCTTCTTTATCTCCAGCTGAGTCTAAAACACAGCATTCTCCGTCTTCTGGGTAGGAAAGCATACTAGGCATGGATATTGGTAGTGAAGGAAATAAAAATATTTTACTCCAAAATATACCGGTCTGACTTATTTTGAGATGGTTGTTCAGAAGGCCTGCAAAGTTGTCTTTTGTGGGAGAGATTTGCATCTGTAGAGAAAATCTGCATTAATGCAGCCAAGTTTTCTCTGAGACCTTCCCTTTTCCAGATCTAAGAAGGATTTAGGAGAGAAAGTGTGACACCTTTAAAGATGTGAAAGAAACATTCACTCTCTATCCTCTCTGAGGGCTGCTCCTGGTGAGATTTCATCTGTATAACAAGACCCCCTTTGCTAGCCAGCTCTTCTCCCCAGCCCATAACCTGTGTGGCCACTGGAACCTGATTTGCCACTATACTCTGTTTTTGGCCATGTTCTGTGCTGCCATTCTTTCTGTTGCCTCAGGATGGTACATAAGTTTCTGTACCCCACTGGGGGGTTGTCGTGATCACTCTGTTGATGTGCACATTAATAACTATGTATGTCTTTTCTCTAGTTAATCTGACTTTTGTCAGTTTATTTTTCAACAAACCTGTAGAGGGCAAAGGGGAGGCTTCCCCTTGGCCCCTGTAATAGTGATGGTGGTGTGTGTGCGTGTGCGGAGAATGATTGGAGTGTGAAGGAGGGCTGGCAGGTAAAAGGACTGCAACAGAGAGAGAAAGAAGCCATAATTTGGGTCTTTAAGTGATTTGTACTTTATCTGGAAATTATGACAAACACATAGGAAAATGGCATTAAAACAAATTCCTGCAGAAGGATGTATCATGAGTGCCTGACACATGGTAGACACTTAACATGCATGGAATGAATGAATGGGTAGAATAGGATGGATGGACGGCGAGAAAGCCAACTTGAGGAGAAGAGAGTGCAGTCACTAAAGCATTTTGCTGGAAATAAAATTAATTGTCCATCTCCCACTGGGAAGAAAACCTTGGGCCATATTCCTTAGCAGTATGGTTAAATTTGGACGAACATAAGTGTTGTGTAAATAGATTATGTAGTGTAGATAAGCAAGCCCTTTTTTTCCCTATGAGTTAAAATTATACTCATTTCAGTTCAAGGCAAAAATAATTTTATGCATATGATACAGAAGTTAAATGATAAAATGTAGAAATTGTAGTGTGCTAGTTTTCCAGAGTTTTCTATAGAAAGTGTTAAGTTGGGGCATACATGCAGAAAATAAGATAGGTAGGCAGTGGAGAAAGTAGTGACCAAATGGATAGAAACTGAGCCCTAACTGTGGGGGGAAAACAAGTCTATATTGTTTAACTGCTATGCTAGAGGTATCGACATGGCTATACACACTTTTTCTGAACTCGTGTAGGACTCTCTACTCAATCCTTAGCCATCCAGGTCAGATGTTCTCTCTGACTATATAGTCATTCCTTTTACTCTGATGCCCCAGGGCTTCTGGTATTGCATTGTGATTATTTGCCTTCTTTTGCAAGAGCAAGAATACAGTACATGGTAGCAGTCAGTAAGAGTTTGTTTATTATAGGCCAGGAATTGTGCTAGTTTCCTTTAAATAAACCATCTTTTTTTTTAATTTTATTTTTTTTGAGTCGCCAGGCTGGAGTGCAGTGGCATGATCTCGGCTCACTGCAACCTCCAACTCCCTGGATCAAGCAATTCTCCTGCCTCAGCCTCCCGAGTAGCTGGGATTACAGGCACGTGCCACCACACCCAGCTAATTTTTGTATTTTTACTAGAAATGTGGTTTCACCATGTTGGCCAGGATGTTTTTGGTCTCCTGACCTTGTGATCCACCCGCCTCACCCTCCCAAAATACTGGGATTACAGGCCTGAGCCACCAATCCCTGCCTCAAATAAACTGTCTTATATAATCCTTGCAATGACTTATTTATTCTCATTTTGTATATGAGTGGACCTAGTTTCATGCACTTCCATGTGAAGACACCACTGTTAGGCCTCTGAGCCCAAGCCAAGCCATCACATCCCCAGTGACTTGCACGTACACGCCCAGATGGCCTGAAGTAACTGAGGAATCACAAAAGAAGTGAAAATGCCCTGCCCCGCCTTAACTGATGACATTCCACCACAAAAGAAGTGTAAATGGCCAGTCCTTGCCTTAAGTGATGACATTACCTTGTGAAAGTCCTTTTCCTGGCTCATCTTGGCTCAAAAAGCTCCCCCACTGAGCACCTTGCGACCCCCACTCTGCCCACCAGAGAACAACTCCCCTCTGACTGTAATTGTCCTTTATCTACCCAAATCCTATAAGACAGCCCCACCCTTATCTCCCTTTGCTGACTCTCTTTTCGGACTCAGCCCACCTGCACCCAGGTGATTAAAAGCTTCTATTGCTCACACAAAGCCTGTTTGGTGGTCTCTTCACAGGGACGCGCATGAAAGGAACTGCATAGGGTCATTACAGGAGTTAATATGAATATGTTAGTATGAAAATACGTGCATGAGAGCCACCAAACAGGCTTTGTGTGAGCAATAAAGCTTTTAATCACCTGAGTGCAGGTCGGCTGAGGCCGAAAAGAGAGTCAGCGAAGGGAGATAGGGGTGGGGCCGTTTTATAAGATTTGGGTAGGTAAAGGAAAATTACAGTCATAGGGGGTTTGTTCTCTGGCGGGCAGGAGTGGGAGTCACAAGGTGCTCAATAGGGGAGCTTTTGAGCCAGGATGAGCCAGGAAAAGGACTTTCACAAGGTAATGTCATCACTTAAGGCAAGGACCGGCCATTTTCACTTCTTTTGTGGTGGAATATCATCAGTTAAGGCAGGAACAAGCCATTTTCATTTCTTTTGTGGTGGAATGTCATCAGTTAAGGTGGGGCAGGGCATTTTCACTTGTTTTGTGATTCTTCAGTTACTTCAGGCCATCTGGGCGTGTAGGTGCAAGTCACCAGGGATGCGATGGCTTGGCTTGGCCTCAGAGGCCTGACACCTAGGGCTAGGAGAGTGTGTGATATGTGTGGTAAATGGGAAAGGCAAGCTTCGAACTGGGGGGTTCCTGATAGCAGGTTCACTGCTGTTTGCACCATAGCAACTCCATTCGCTAAAGCAGTGCTGAACAATAAAATAATAATGCAAGTTATATGTTTAATTTTAAAATTTAGCCACATTATAAAATGTACCATATTTAAAAAAATAAAAAGAATCAGGTAAAATTAATTTTTAAAATTAAATTAAATTTGAATTTTAGTAAACATATAATAAATATACATATAATGGAGTACCTAGTGATATTTTGATGCATATAATGAATAGTGATCAGATGAAGAAAATTAGCATATCTTTCAACTCAAATGTTGACCATTTTTTGTGTTGGAAACATTTGTTATCCTCCTCCTAGCTATGTGGAACTATATAATATATTATTGTTAACTTTTGTAGAAACATTTAAAGTAGTTTAAGATGTACAGAAAAGTTGCAAAAATGATGCAGAGAGTTCCCATTTACTCCACATCCTATTTCCCCTAGTGTTGGCATCTTACATTTATTTAGTGTGTTTGTTACAATTAATAAAGCAATACTGATATTTTTATTTTTATTTTTTTTGAGACAGGATCTTGCTATGTTGCCCAGGCTGGAGTGTAGTGGTGCAATCACTGTTTGCTGCAACCTTGACTTCCTGGGCTCAAGCCATCCTCCCACCTCAGCCTCCTTAGTAGTGAGGACTACAGGTGCATGCCATTATGGCCAGCTAATTTTTTTTTTTTCTGTAGAGACAGGGTTTTCCCATGTTGCCCAGGTTGTTCTCGAACTCCCGAGCTCAAGCAATCTGCTGGCCTCAGCCCCGCAAAGTGCTGGGATTACAGGCATGAGCCGCTGTGCCCATCCCTGATACATTATTAATAACTAGCATCCTTATTTTATTCATATTACTTTTGTTTTTACCTAATGTCCTTTTTCTGTTCCAGGATCCCATCTGAGATAACCATCATGTCTCCTTAGCTTCTTTAGACTTTGACAGCTTCTCAGTCTGTTCTTGTTTTGATGACCTTGACAGTTTAAGGGTACTGGTCAAGTATTTTGTAGAATATCCTGGCTATGGTCTGAATGTTTGTGCCATTACTCACTCCTACCTGCCCCCACCCCATGATATATTTATGTATTAAAATCCTATACCCCAAGGTGATGGTATTAGCAGGTATATTAGTCCATGTTCATGCTGCTGTTAAAGACATACCGAAGACTGGGAAGAAAAAGAGGTTTAATTGAACTTACAGTTCCACATGGCTGAGGAAGACTCAGAATCATGGCTGGAGGTGAAAGGCACTTCTTTTTTTTTTTTTTTTTTTTTTTTTTTTTGAGACGGAGTCTTGCTTTGTCACCCAGGCTGGAGTGCAGTGGCGTGATCTCGGCTCACTGCAAGCTCCGCCTCCCGGGTTCACGCCGTTCTCCTGCCTCAGCCTCTCCAAGTAGCTGGGACTACAGGCGCCTGCCACCACGCCCGGCTAATTTTTTGCATTTTTGGTAGAGACGGGGTTTCACCGTGGTCTCGATCTCCTGACCTCGTGATCCACCCGCCTTGGCCTCCCAAAGTGCTGGGATTACAAGCGTGAGCCACCGCGCCCGGCGGTGAAAGGCACTTCTTATGTGGTGGTGGCAAGAGAAAATGAGGAAGATGTTAAAGGAGAAACCCTTGACAAAACCATCAAATCTTGTGAGACTTATTCACTACCACAAGAAAAGTATGGGGGAAACTGCCCCCACGATTCAAATTATGTCCCACTGGGTCCCTCCCACAACACGTGGGAATTATGGTAGTGCAATTCAAGATGAGATTTGGGTGGGGA
This sequence comes from Nomascus leucogenys, assembly GCF_006542625.1. Classification (NCBI taxonomy): domain Eukaryota; kingdom Metazoa; phylum Chordata; class Mammalia; order Primates; family Hylobatidae; genus Nomascus; species Nomascus leucogenys. The sequence goes on from NC_044382.1 coordinate 124,845,943, forward strand.
CACAGAGCCAAGCCATATCAGCAGGTAAGGCCTTTGGGAAGTAATTTAATCATGAGGCAGAACCGTTACAAATGAGATTAGTGCCCTTAACCAGGAAGCTACAGAGACTAGCTAGTCCCTTCCACCATGTGAGAAGACAGTGAAAATGTACCATCATTAATAAGGAAATAGGCCCTCACCAGACACGGAATTTGTTGATACCTTGATCTGGGACTTATCAGTCTCCGGGACTATGAGCAATACATTTCTGTTGTCAATAAGCTACCCAGTTTATGAAATTTTGTTATAACAGCCCAAATGAACTAAAATAGAAATTGGTACCAGAAATGGAATGGTGCTGTAACAAATACCTGAAACGTGGAAATGGCTGTGGAACTGGTTAATAGAGGCTGGGAGAGTTTTGAGGTGCATATCTAAGATATCACAAAATCATAAACAGAATGTTGATAGGAATATGGACAGTAAAGTCCATTTTGATGACATCTCAGGTGGAAATGGGGAATATTTGATTAGACACCGGAGAAAGGCCATCCTTGCTGAAAAAGGGGCAAAGAACTTGTCTGAACTGTGTTCATGCCCTAGTATTTGTGGAAAAGATGGAACTTGTGAATGGTAACATAGGAAATGAAGCTGGGGACCTTTCTAAGCAAAGTGTTGATGTTGAGGGTGCAGCTTCAGCGTGGCTTCTCTTGTTCTCTTGGAGGCAGATAGTAAAATGTAAGAAGAGTGAACTGATTTAAAGATGGGAGTTTTAATCAAAAGAGAAGCAGAATGCAAAGATTTGGAAAATTATTACTCTGTCCATATTGAAAGGAATTAGAAAGTATATCTGAGAGAGACCACCAAAGTTATGGCCAAGCTGCTGTTTGATAAAGAGGAGATTAGTATGGAGTTGTCAAGTGGTAGTCATTCAGACAATGGAAGCATAAAAACAAAGGAAGTTTGGAGACCGTCACTGATGCCCCTCTCTTTGGAGGCCCAGAGTGCAAAATCCTAGGGGGCAGAATGATTTTAAATGAGGGATCATGGGCTTCTGCAGGACCTTGGTACTGGCTGCCTGGCACCCCTTCAAGGCTCTGCCCCTTGCATTCTAGGTCAGTGCCCCTTAGCCACCCCAGATTTTAGATCCAGTGCGCCCAGGTGCAGTGCAGGTAAAATAACCACTCCTTAAGAGGGCACAAGTGGTAAACCCTGACTGTGTCTGGGTGGTGTCATCTCCACTGCCATAGAGAGTCCATGAGCTGTGGAGTGTGGTTACCTCCACTTAGATTTAGAAGGATAGAGCCTCCTGGACCCTTGGGCACATGACCCAGACAGAGGGCCACTGTGGGGCTAGGCCACAACAAAGAGCCCCCAGCAGAGCAATGAATAGTGAGCCATGGGGGCAAGACTGCCCCTGAAACCTCAGATTAGTAGAGTCACCAGGTGTGATTCCAGCCTGGGAGAGCTTAAGGCACTTGGCTATAACCAGTAAGAGCTGTAGTGTGGGCTGTGCCCAGCAAAGCCATAGCACAGGGCTACCTGGAGCTCTGGGGGCCCAACCCTTACTCCAATGTGTCTAGAGGGTAGAACATTGAGTCAAAGGTTATTGGTTATTTTTGAGACTTAAGATTTAATGTTGTTTGCCCTGTTGGGTTTCAGACTTACTTGGAACCTGTTATCCCTTTCTTCTTTTCTATTTCTCCCTTTTAGAATGGGAATGTCTAGCCTATATCTGTCCTACCCTTGTATTTTGGAGGCAAATAATGTATTTGACACTACACGTTCACAGCTAGAGGGCAATTTGCCCTAGGATGAACTGTACCCTAAGTCTCACATACATTTGATTTAGATGATATTTAAATGATGACCTTGATAATCTGGCTGAGCTAAGTGTTTGACAGGTTTCTCTACCATAGAGTTATACTACCATTTCTTTCTATACTGTACTCTTTGGAAAGAAAAGTTAAGGGTGAGAGTTAAGCTCTACTTCCTTGAGGGGGAAGAATCTCCATAGGTCATTTGAAATTCCTCATGGGAAATTTATTTATTCTTCCTCATATATTTATTGAAAAGTATTATTTATTGCCAGGCGCGGTGGCTCACGCCTGTAATCCCAGCACTTTGGGATGCCAAGGTGGGCAAATCACAAGGTCAGGAGATCAAGACCATCTTGGCCAACATGGTGAAACCTCATCTCTACTAAAAATACAAAAATTAGTTGGGCGTGGTGGTGGGTGCCTGTAATCCCAGCTACTTGGGAGGCTGAGGCAGAAGAATCGCTTGAACCTGGGAGGCAGAGGTTGCAGTGAGCCAAGATTGCACCACTGCACTCCAGCCTGGGTGACAGAGCGAAACTCCATCTCAAAAAAAAAAAAAAGAAAACTATTATTTATTTATATCAGTATAGATTCATGACTATTTAGTGAAACTAATGCAAACACGTATTTAATTTAACCCACTATATCCAAAATATTACCCTTTCCGTTCATAATCAACATAAAATGTTTGAAGGCTTTACATAAAAACAAAATGAAGAATATGTTATAAATAAGTCTTCAGAATCTGGCATATGGTTTACACTTATATATTAATTTGGATGCTAAACTTTCATTGGAAAGACATGTTCCATATTTAGATTTCATAAAATTTATAGTTCAAAGTGTAGATTCACATACCCAAAAAACTACAGCTATACCTAAAAGTTTTCCAAAAAATGAAATAAGTACTAAAAAGTCATGTTCTTTTAATAGTTGCATCTATTTTACAAAATTAGTTCATCTTTTTTAGAGTTTATTTGACCTACTTGGGACCTATTATCCCCATAATTTCACAATATATTCAAATTAAGTAAATTCACTAACTCTGTGTCAAATTGGTATTATTGCCCTTAAATTCAAAGTGGTATTGCATAAATTGAAAAGCATCTTTAGGCTGGGCACAGTGGCTAACAGCTGTAATCCCAGCACTTGAAGGCCAAGGTGGGAAGATTGCTTAAATCCAGGAGCTTGGGACCAGCCTGGGCAACATAGAAAGACCCTGTTTTTCCCCCCAGGCACCAAAAATAAAATAAAATAAAATAAAATAAAATAAAATAAAATAAAATAAAATAAAATAAAATAAAGTAAAATAAAATAAAATAAAATAAAATAAAATAAAATAACTGGCTGTGTGTCGTCACAGCTACTCCAGAGGCTGAGGCGGGAGGATTACTTGAGGCCAGACACTCAAGGCTGCAGTGAGCTGTGATTGTGCCACAGCATTCCAGCCTGGGTGACAGAGTAAGACCCTGTCTCTTAAAAAATAAAAGTATCTTTAGATTTACCACCATCTACAAAGACTTATTTAACTTTTCCTTTTAGTTTTTGAAGCAGTTTACATAATGCTGTTGATTACAATTAAAATTTTTGATATATTGTTTTACATTTTAAAATTACAAAATCATTATGATTCAATTGTATTATGAAAAATTTCTATTTCATCATTAATTTCCATACTATATTACTAGGTCATAAATAAGGTTTTACTTTCCTTGGAATTTCAGATATAACTCATTTATATGCAGTGTTATATCAGTGAGAAAACATAAATCACACTGTCATTTTTTGCTGTATGAGTCGTACTGACATTTTTTTGTTTGATGATTACATATTTGGCAAGCATTCCTTTTGTTTCAAGAAAATCTTGAATTAGAGTTAACCATGTAGTAAATTGTGCTAAGACTCTTTTATAACTCAACCAACAAGCATTTGCAAAGAATACAAGATCACAAAATTGTCTTCTATTTCTTTTAAACAGTTTTACAAATGAATGAATTTTCATAGCATTTTGTCTGTAATGAATGATTTTAAAAACTCTACCTATGAGACTTTTCATAGAATCTGGCTCAGAAAACTAACCACAGATATTTTCAATATGTAACATATAGGTATAAAGCAATAAGGGAACATCAGTCTCTTTGTTTTAAAATTCCAATAAATCCAGATTTTTCAACCTAATATAGGTAGAGTACTCTTTGTCATAATTGGAATGAATTTTTTTTATATCTAGCCAAATTCTTTAACAGTTTTAAAAGATTCAAAAATATCTATGCTGTGAGTGTAATTTTTTAGGCTGGAAATTGACAACTTTTTTTTTTTTTTTTTTTTTTTTTGTGATAGAGTCTCACTCTGTCGCCCAGGCTGGAGCGCAGTGGCACGATCTCGGCTCACTGCAAGCTCCACCCCTCCAGGTTTAAGCAATTCTCTGCCTCAGCCTCCGGAGTAGCTGGGATTACAGGTGCGTGCCACCATACCCAGCTAATTTTTTGTATTTTCAGTAGAGACGGGGTTTCACCATCTTGGCCAGGCTGGTCTTGAACTCCTGACCTTGTGATCCACACACCTTGGCCTCCCAAAGTGCTGGGATTACAGGCATGAGCCACCGTGCCCGGCCGACAACTGTTTTTGGTAATTTTGGAAGTTCTTTGAGAGAAAAGATAAAGTGTTAATCAGATAGTGACATATCATACAACTCATCTAAACCTAAAGAAAAATCATTATAATTTAAAAAATTTTGAGTCAATTAGTCTTTTATATTTAGAGAAATATTGGATTTATGTGTAATCATTTGGTGGCTTAACTGAAGATCTTTCACTTTCTGTAAAAAATCTTTTAAAATCTGTTCTTTGTAACCTTCGAATAGAATCTTAGTAACTGAAGTAGCTTATTTTACCATGTCTCCATCTAAAACTTTTTTTCTTTTTTTGTATAAGGATATCTAGCTGGCCAGAGTTATAAACTGAGAGCCCCTAAAAGAGACTTTTAAGATGTATTAATAATTTAATTTTGATTTCAAGAAACTAATTTCACCAAATATTTTTTGTCTGTTCAGAGGAAACCTCTTATCACAATGTATTTGCTGAAATGTCTTAATTTTGCCCACTTAATTTCTCATATATATATATATTTTTTGCACAACAAAGAGGCAGCTTTTTCACTTCCCTCTGCTTCAGCAAATTGTAATTGTCATCCTTTGTGAAGAAAATTCTGACATATTCTGGTCTCTTATTTTGTATTACTATTTTGGTCATAATGCTAGCTTCTAAGATTTCCATTGAATTCTGCGTAAGTAATATGCCTTTATTTTTAATCTAAAAATGTGTCCATACTTATTTTTTGTACTGAAAATATGATTTAATGGTATTATAATTAAAATAACTAGTATTTCGATTTATTAAGTATGATTTCCACAGATATTACTATAACTCCTGCTGTCTCTCTAAAATAGTGAAATAAAAATACTATAGTGTTACAACTATGAACAGAAAAAAGGATTCAGGCCGGGCGCAGTGGCTCACGCCTCTAATCCCAGCACTTTGGGAGGCCGAGGCGGGCGGATCACGAGGTCAGGAGATCGAGACCATCCTCGCTAACACAGTGAAACCCCGTCTCTACTAAAAATACAAAAAATTAGCCGGGCCTGGTGGTGGGCGCCTGTAGTCCCAGCTACTCAGGAGGCTGAGGCAGGAGAATGGCGTGAATCCGGGAGGCGGAGCTTGCAGTGAGCCAAGATCGCGCCACTGCACTCCAGCCTGGGTGACAGCGAGACTCCGTCTCAATAAAAAATAAAGAAAAAAGGATTCAGCTTGAATCACTACATTGTCATCTGTTAGACTGGTCATACCTTTCCATGTAAAAATGATGCACGTACCACATATTTTGCACTCTATAATATAACAATTACTTCGGGGGGAGGGGGGAGGGACAGCATTAGGAGATATACCTAATGCTAAATGACGAGTTAATGGGTGCAGCACACCAACATGGCACATGGATACATATGTAACAAACCTGCACATTGTGCACATGTACCCTAAAACTTAAAGTATAATAATAATAAAAAATAAAATAAAATAAAAACAAAAAACAATTACTTCTTATACAGTACAATGGTTAAAGTAATTTGTACTTCTGCCAAAACAATAAAGTTGAGTTTAGTGGAAACATAGTTTAATTTAAATTTCAATTAATTAAAGTTAAGTAACATTTAAACTTTAGTTCTTTCATCATAGTGACCATATTGTACATGCTCAGTAGCCTTGTGTGGCTATCATACTAAACAGAACAGCTAAAAATGCCAGTCTAGGTGGTGTGACTTTTTTTTTTCTTTTAAAGGACAATCTTCCTTTTCTTATTAACCTCACTTTATTTATTTATTTATTTATTTTTATTTATTTATATTTATTTATTTTTGAGACAGTCTCGCTGTCTCCCAGGGTGGAGTGCAGTGGCGCAATCTCGGCTCATTGCAAACTCCGCCTCCTGGGTTCACGCCATTCTCCTGCGTCAGTCTCCCGAGTAGCTGGGACTACAGGCGCCCGCCACCACGCCCGGCTAATTTTTTGTAGTTTTAGTAGAGTCGGGGTTTCACCGTGTTAGCCAGGCTGGCCCCTATCTCCTGACCTCGTGATCCGCCTGCCTTGGCCTCCCAAAGTGCTGGGATTACAGGCATGAGCCACCGCACCCAGCCTATTTATTTATTTTTTTGAGACAGAGTTTCGCTCTTGTCACCCAGGTTGGAGTGCAGTGGTGCTATCTTGGCTCACTGCAACCTCTGCCTCCCGGGTTCAAGTGATTCTCCTGTGTCAGCCTCCTGAGTAGCTGGGGTTACAGGTGCCTGCCACCATGCCCAGCTAATTTTTGTATTTTTAGTAGAGACAGTGTTTCACCATGTTGGCCAGGCTGGTCTCGAACTCCTGACCTGAGGTGATCCACCTGCCTCAGGCTCCCAAAGTGCTGGGATTACAGGCGTGAGCCAGTGTGCCCAGCTGGTGGTCTGATTTTTATTCCAAGGTCAAAGTCTACAAAAGAAAGTCCTAATCTTTTAATTAGGGTCTAAAAAAATGAACAGAGACAATTTATAGGTGTATTCTGCCTCAATATGCTTTGTGTAGTTTTGTTACCTGGGAAAAGTAACAGAAAAACTTAAAAAAAAAGTTTCAAAAAAAAATGTATCAACATAAAATGATGGTAGTTAGTAGCTAATTCAGCTCATGGGAAGTAAATTTTCCTGGCTTTTATGCCAGAAGTCATCCTAAGGAAGGGTGAGCAGGACAGAAGACATGAATTTCTGGGTTGTAAAAGAGAGATTGCACTTGCCTTACAAATGAGTTACTATGAAGGGGATATATATATATTTTTTTTTGTAAGAGATGAGGTCTTGCTCTGTTACCCAGGCTGAAGTGCAGTGACATGATCATAGTTCACCGCAGCCTCGAACTCCTTGGCTCAAACAATTCTCCTGCCTCAGCCTCCTGAGTAGCTAGGACTACAAGCATGTGCTACCACTCCTGGCCTAATGGGAGAAAGATTTTGACCCATCATTCAGAGGACCTTGTTCAGATCAGAGCCAAAGATGAGATGCACTGCCTTGGTTAACTCAGGGTCTCTGTCTCTGGGCAACCAGAGATTGAGTACAGAATCTAGGACATTCCAGCATCAGATGGGAGAATAAGTCTGAATGACCCAGAAAGTCCATTCCAACCTCTAGATTTTGTGAGTCAAAATTGGAAAGGCAGAATTGGCTTTCCTTTCTATCAGCTGCTACAACTTATCCTGATTCTTTTTTCAGCCTATGAAGTGGGTGGTGTTTTTGTATTTTGTCCCAAATCCTAACCAGCAGAACTGTTCTGGCCATACAGATAAGCGCACTCCTTTGACAATTTCTCTATTGACTAATTCATGACTCACTTTGACTCTATTTATGGATTTATGCCCTTCTTAGTCCCAGAGAAGATTTGAAACAGTTTACAGTCAAAACAATATACCTAGGCACTTTACAAAGCAGGGCCAAACAAAGGATTGTATTGCAGGTAGACTAGTCCTAATTTCCAAAGAGATTAGGGTCCAACTCCCCCATGTCTTTTTTATAAGATTGACGACTTGAGCCCAAGATGTTTAAATTTAAATCAATAGCCTATTAATGACACAGATGGGATTATCCTACTTTTAAGACATAGTTGCAAATCAAATTATTTGAACACTGTAAGAACTCTCCCATCCTTGAAGCAGTGTTTCTAAATGTAAATGAATAGCCAAAGTCAAAACATAGGAAAGCAACATGACAAATTTCAAATTAATGTTTCCCAAATGCACAGCATTTTCGCGTATTTAATTGATTTAATGTGTAGTTGCTCTAAGCAAGAATCTGCTTTATTAGAAAACCACATCAAATCTGACCTAATGTAATTAAATTTTTTTTTTTTTTTTTTTTTTTTTTGAGATGGAGTCTCGCTCTGTCGCCCAGGCTGGAATGCAGTGGTGCGATCTCTGCTCACTGCAAGCTCCGCCTCCCGGGTTCACGCCATTCTCCTGCCTCAGCCTCTCCGAGTAGCTGGGACTACAGGCGCTCGCCACCACGCCCGGCTAATTTTTTGTATTTTTAGTAGAGACGGGGTTTCACCGTGGTCTCCATCTCCTGACCTTGTGTTCCGCCCGCCTTGGCCTCCCAAAGTGCTGGGATTACAAGCGTGAGCCACCGCGCCCGGCCAATTAAAATTATTTACTGCTACCATGTGAATAATGTAAGATGTGTTTAATTCATTGATTCACTCTAAGGGTCTCAAGCTATTATTTTTAAAACAACATTTCAAAGTAGTGTTTTACATTTAGAATTTACTCTCCTTTTATCCTTCCATAATCAATAAGGGTGTTGGGCTAGCTAATCTCTGATGCAGTGCTCTTCCTAATCTACAATCCAATATTTCTTCTCTCTTTGCCTCCTTCACACACAAAGTCACCTTGTTGTCTACCCTGTCGAATCCTTGCTGGGTTCCCCATCTTAGTATCAGGCAGATTCATGACTAAGAATACAGGAGGGACTGCTGTCCTTCAGCCTTCACTGGTAATCCATCATGCTCTTATTGACTAGTGTTTGTAGTGATGACCACACACATGCAGTTTATGCAGAAAATCAAGTATGAGCTCTATAAAGGCTCTAACACAGCATTCAGATGGAAGGAGAAAGAAAGAAAGTGGTAGGCCGGGCACAGTGGCTCATGCCTGTAATTCCAGCACTTTGGGAGGCCGAGGCAGGCGGATCACCTGAGGTCGGGAGTTCGAGACCAGCATGACCAACATGGAGAAACCCCATCTCTACTAAAAATACAAAATTAGTAAGGCGTGGTGGCACATGCCTGTAATCCCAGCTACTAGGGAGGTTGAGGCAGGAGAATCGCTTGAACCTGGGAGGCGGAGGTTGCGGTGAGCCGAGATCGTGCCGTTGCACTCCAGCCTGGGCAACAACAGCAAAACTCCGTCTCAAAAAAAAAAAAAAATAAAAAAAAAGAAAAGAAAGAAAGTGGTAGACAGAGAAAGAGAGAGAGAGATCTCGACAGAATGAGGCAGAGACAGTGACAGATTGCAGACAAAGAGAGAGAAACGACAAGGCATAGCCACGGAGTGAACGAGTTCCTAGAGGGAAATGCAAAGCAGAATCAATGAGTGGTTGAAACTGACAAAATAATCATAACCTGATTTCTTGTCCACGTTTTCCTTTTATACTCCAGTGAACAACTGCCACCAAGATCACCCACGTCTGCCCAGGAATTCTCTTCCCATAAGAACTTGCACCCCATAGGCCTTTTCTCAATATCCAGTGGGGAAACGTTGAACTTCCATCGCAGCCCTTCTTTGCCCTTTACCCCTCTGTCATGCCCTAACTCCTCAACCAAGGATTCTTTCCTGCCTAGAGCTCCTGCCTTTGCCCTGCATTCCTAATGGCAATTAATGCTCTTTCCTGTTCTAATATTCTAATTCAAATTTTATTTCCCCCCACTCCACCACCAGCTCCCTGTTTTTATTCTTAAACCAAATAGGCAGGTGACCTCCTAATCTCACTCACCTATTCAGATTTCTCACTGTCTCCTCCTCTTTTTATATTTTTTTTTTGTTGTGATTTGCTTCCATGACACATGACCCTTTGTTAATTCTAACTCTATAGTGATTTCTTCTCTTCTTCTCTTGTGGACTCCAGGCAACTTTATTGGTTTTCCAGGCCACCAGGAAAGTTGATAAGTTTGAGAACCAGACCCCTACATTTTCTTAATTTAGGCTGAACGGTTGAAAAATGATCATATTAGAATTATGGATCTAATAAGTAAACTGGATCTAATTAATTTTAAAGGAAAACAATTTTTTTTTTTTTTAAATAGAGTCTTGTTCTATTGCCCAGGCTTCAGTGAAGTGTGGTGGAACAATCACAGCTCACTGCAGCCTTGACCTTCCAGGCTCAAGCGATCCTCTTACCTCAGCCTCCCAAGTAGCTGGGACTAAAGGTGTGTGCCACCATGCCTGACTAGTTAAAAAAACAAAAACAAACAAAAAAACCCACTTTTTTTAGAGATGGGGTCCTACTGTGTTGTCCAGGCTGGTCTTGAACTCCTGAGCTCAAGCAATCCTCCTGCCTTGGGATCCTAAAGTATTGGGATTATAGGCATGAGGCACCGCTCCTGGCCTCTTATTTTTTATATATCGATAGGGTTTACATGTCTGTGGGGTGTTAGAAACTCGGTGTATGCAGAAAAGAAGAGGTTTAGGTGAACTCTTCAAAAATACACTCATTTTGTTTTTGTTCAACAAGTACTTGCTGAATTTTTATCTGTGCCAGGACTGTGCTGGACGATACCTACAGTGCATATGATGGACACAGCCCTGCCCTATCAAGCTTACTTTTCGGTAAGAAAGGTGCACGTTGTATAGGCAGGCGACAAATTAAGTAAGTAGTAGCAGTCACTCAACACATCAAAAGTTATTCTGACCACTTGAAAGGCAGCATTCATCTCAAAGCATCTTACCTCCCTCCAAAAAAACATAAAGAGCTATCTGTTGATTTCAATATTAATGCTAAGATGCCATAATAAAAATGCTCAGTGAATATATAGCATGCATACATATGTAGGTCCATTTTCAAATCATTTTGTTAAGGATTTTGTTTTCTGGGAGATACAGTTGTATTTTGGGAAAAAAATGGAATCAGATGGTCTTGGTATAGATTTTAATGCTAACCAGCTGTGTTGTCTTGAGCATGATATTTAAACGTTCTGAATCCACTCATTAACTTGAGAGTAAAACAACCTACCTCAAAATATTGTTGTAAATACTTAGTTAAGTAATTTATAAAAAAAAAACAAACTCCTGTAGAATATCTGACATTTGTGTAGTGAGTTAAAATTTGAAAAAATAATCATAATGCTTAGACATATAACCAAATTTTTCTTCAGCAGATACATTTAACAGTATCCCTCTCTAAAATTTTGAACCAGAGAGAAAAATTTTGTCCTATGGGTTTTTATCTAAAAAAATAGTTGTGCTGATATTTGTATCTAACAGTTTTTAATAAAGCCAACTCAACAGAATTTTAAGTGGCTGTTATTGATGTGTCAAAGATAAATAGTAAGAATTTTTTAGATCAAAGAAGTTTAAAATCTTTGGGTATATAAAACAAATATGCCAAAAATAATAATTTTTGATTTTTTTTTTTTGTTTGGCCAGCAGTGTCTTTCTCCTCCGGCTTATTTCCTTGATAACCTCAGAGAATGGGGCAGAGACATAGTGTATCAGTTAGCTATTGCTGCATAACAAATGACCCAATAACTCAGTAATTGAGCCTGACAATTACTTCTTCCCAATCATGTGTTTGCGAATCAAGCGGGAATCTGCTGTACTTGGCTGAGGAGTTCTGATTCAAGCCTAGGGTCCAGTTGCATTTGACTTTTTGATATGGGTTGTGCTCAGTTGTGCTTCATCTATATTCATTCTACAGCACAGAATAAAGGGGCATCAGCTATCCAATTGCAATTGCAGAGGCATGAGAGTACAAGTGAAAATATAATACATGAGGCTCTTGAAAACCTAGGTTGAGCACAGTCAACTATCACTTCTTCCCACAGGCCATTGCCCAAAACAAATCAAATGGCCAGATCCCAAGTTAAGAGGCAAGGAAGTACACTTCACTGCTAGAGTGTGAAAGACTGCATTGTTACCTGGCAAAGCACAGAGACTCAAAAAAGGATGAAGAAATGGGGCCAGGAACTCATGCTACCACATTAAAGTAGGTTGAGAGTTATGTACAGGACAGAAAAGTACACTAGATTTAATTTTTAAGAATTTTTCACCATATGGGTCAATAGAAAAGAAAGAAGAAAATGGTAAGGAAATATCAAATTGTGAATTTCTTCAGGAGGCATATATTCTAATTCACCTTTCATAATTTTGCAAGAATCTCTTGCTCAGTTGTAAGCACCACTGGATGGTATTTTGAACAGTTCAAAACAAACTGTTTCACTGAAGCTGAAATGTACTAATTTTGAATACTTAGCCATCTGGAGCATTAGATGCTTAATTACAGCTGAAAACTCATGAATGAACAGTGTGAGGCAGTTTTTCTTTCCAGTGGATCCCAATTGTGTTGTCTTCATTCTCAGGAGAGGAAAAAAGGGGAAATATGCCAGTGGTTATATTATGCCATTTCTTGGGCTTTTTCTTTTCTTCTCTTTTTATGTATGCCCATCTTAAAAATATCATCAAGCCATGCCAAGATCCTTGTACCTTTTCGTAATACATCAACTACAAATGCAAATCTGTCTGTTATGTAAAGTAATAATGGTCATAGAAGATTGTTTTATTATGTCAACCAATAAACTCAGTTTCTCATTTAAACTCAATTTCCTCAAAGCTTGCATGTTTTATATATTTTTGGAGCACATTTCTCCCTATTTGATGTATTCAAAACTCTTTTTTTTGAGACGGAGTCTGGCTCTGTAGCCCAGGCTGGAGTGCAGTGGTGCGATCTCGGCTCACTGCAAGCTCTGCCTCCCAGGTTCACGCCATTCTCCTGCCTCAGCCTCTCCAAGTAGCTGGGAGTACAGGCGCCCGCCACCATGCCCGGCTAATTTTTTGTATTTTTTTTTTAGTAGAGACAGGGTTTCACTGTGATCTCGATCTCCTGACCTCGTGATCCACCCGCCTCGGCCTCCCAAAGTGCTGGGATTACAAGCGTGAGCCACCGCGCCCAGCCTCAAAGCTCTTAACTAACTACAATTATAAAAAGAAAAGAATCGATGGTTGTATTTTCATTGTGAGAAACACAATTTGCTTAGAATAATTGAGCTAAGAAATTAAGAACTTAAGTATGGGCTTTACTAATCTCCGTTTTCCATTTCCTCCTGAACATATTAAAGGTCAGTAAAAGCCAACTCTGCAAACACCATGTAAGGTACTTAAGTACCTTCAGCCTTGGCCAGGTTGTTCAGAACTTGCAGATGTAGTTTAAGGTTCTTCTTTGCTACCAAAGTGCTTGTAGTTTGTTTGAGAGGAAAAGCAGAGTGGTATGAAATAGTCAACTGCAAATCTAGCACTATATTATATGCTATATTTCTTGGTATTAGAGGTAACCTCTCTTTCTCCACCCTCCGTTAATTAGCTCTGTCCTCACCTTCTTCATCTCTCAGTACACCCTGCTTATATCCTTCAGAGCACTTATCACAGTTTCTGGTTCTGGATTTGCACATGTGTTTATTGCCTGTAGGCCCCATTAGGTTGTAAGCTCTAATGGCAGGTGTCTTGTCCGATTTATCCACTGATAGATACCCTGTGCTTCACGTGGGGGTTAGCCTTTGTACATTCTGTTGAATGGATGACTGAATGGATGACTGAATGAATGAGTGGAAGGAAGGAAGGAAGGAAGGAAGGAAGGAAGGAAGGAAAAGGAAAGAAAGAAAGAGAGAAAAAGAAAGAAAGATCTCTGTTGAAGTAAAATAATTTAGAGGACTTTAATTTGGGATTTAGTTTGTTAGAATGAAGACCCATACTTGAGGATTTGTTGGTGTTGTTGTGGGGATATGGTGTATTAGATGGAAGAAGAAAGGGCAGTCAGGTAAGCAGATATGATAGAAGTGTGTGTGCCCATTCTGCTCCTCTGCCACCCAGCATGTTTGGGAGCTGGGCCAGCTCTAATGACACAATTGTCTACCTTAAGGAACAGAGGGAGAGAGAGAGAGACAGAGACTGACTGTGTCCACTCTGGTCTCAGAATTCTGGTTCTGAAAGGTAGCTCTTGGTCAGTCATGTATGGTAATAATAGGAGAACCTCATTCGTGAGCATCTAATTTTATCAGCAGGTACTGTTTACAAAGCACTGTCAATATGCCATGTCCTGTGTTTGAGTGCTTACACGGTGTAATCTCTGATTGTGAACAACAGCCCTTAGTGGTAGTTATTACTACTGAGCCCATTTTACATCAAGGTGACTAGGGATCAGGAGAAGGCAAGTGGCAGTGAAGTGTCTTGGCTGAGATTTGAACTCAGTTCTGTCTAACTGGAGTTCATGCTCAGAGCCCATGCTTCTCTCAAGGAAAAAAGAAGGAAAAGAAAACTATAATCTATTTTTTCTTCTGATAGACTTAATTTAAATACTTTTCCTTCTTGTGCATGAAAACAACCTCAAGACAGTTACTTAATCATGTAATCAATCCATAGTTACTGAACTTCTAGGTCTTTGGGATTCAAAGATTCACTCATTCACTTAGCCAACAAATGGTTTGTGAGCACCATTATGTCCTAAGTACCAATCTAGGAACTTACAGTTTATCCACAAATAACAGCCAAAGATCCTGCTCTTAGAAAGCTTACATTCTAGATAAGGAAACAAACCATAACCAATGAACAGACTAATAAGTGAATCATAGCGTGTTTTAAAAGATATTAGCTAAGACTGCCAGGCGTGAAGGCTCACGCCTGTAATCCCAGCACTTTGGTAGGATGAGGTGTGAGGATCACCTGAGGTCAGGAGTTAAAGACCAGCCTGGCCAACATAGTGAAACCCTGTTTTTACTAAGAATATTAAAAAAAATTAGTCGGGCGTGGTGGTGCTTTCCTGTAGTCCCAGCTACTTGGGAGGCTGAGGCAGGAGAATCGCTGAAACCCTGGAGACGGAAGTTGCAGTGAGCCAAGATTGTGCCACTGCACTCCAGCCTGGGTGACAGAGCGAGACTCCGCCTCAAAAAGAAAGAAAGAAAGGAAGGAAAGAAGGAAGGAAGGAAGGAAGGAAGGAAGAAAGAAAGAAAGAAAGAAAGAAAGAAAGAAAGAAAGAAAGAAAGAAAGAAAGAAAGAAAGAAAAAGAAAGAAAACAAAAAAACCCAAAAATAAAAGGTATTAGCTAAGATCGGAAATAGAAAATGTTACAAGGGCTGGCAAGAAGGTCAAGGAAGGTGGAAGTCTAGGTTGCAAATTGAAAGAGAGATTTCAGGGGAAGTCTCAGCAAGAAGCTGATGTTTGAGCAAAGTGAACCATGAGATCTCTGGGGGAGGAATGGGCCAGGCAGAGGAAACAGCTGCTGCAAAGCCTTTAATGTGGAGTAAGGACATCTTGAAGTAAGGTGAAGTCACTGCTTTCCAGGAGCTCACACTCAGGGTGAAAGAGCTAAACAAAGAAACAAAGTAATTATAAATATTTATAGTTGAGAGTAGTAAGTCTTACAGAGAAGGTGTGTGCCTAGTGTTATAAGAGCTCAGAAGTGGAGGGACTGACTGCCTGGGGGCATTTGGCAGGGCCTTGCTGAGGAGATGATAATGTCATTTTTTCCTAAAATAGAGGAAGTTTTTCAGATTGGCCGAGGCAGGGTTGACAGAGACGTAGAAGAAGCTCCATGGAGCACTGCGTGCGCAGGAAGCAAGAAGTTGCCTTGCCTGAAGCCAGAAGTTGAATGGACAAGAGATTGATAGGTTGGAAATGGAGATTAAGGTCAGATTGTACAGAGCCTCGCCTACTGCTAGAAGAAAATTTGATGTCTTGAAAATGATATGGAGGCTCTAAGAAATTAAACTGCAGTTGGGGGAGGCATTTATATAAATAAGAAAATTGGGGTTTAGAGAGATTAAGAAACTTCTTGGGCCACACAACTACTAAGTGCTGGAGCCAGGATTTAAGTCCAAGCTTGTTTGACCTCCGAACCCTGTGATAACAGAAGAATTCCCCCTACTGAATTCCCCGTTAGTTATTGCAGAACAGAGAACCTTGTGAAGCCAGGTTCTTTTCTTGTAAGGGGAGCCTGGTCAGAAGTTGCCTTGCTTTTGCGAAGTCCAGAATCCACTCTGCCTAGAACTCTGCTTTTTCAGAAAGTCAAGAATTCCTGTCATCAGTTATTTTACCAATGCTTACATCAAAGTCATCACAAAATTTTCTCCTTTTTAATAGCTGAGTACGTGGTAACACAGATATATTAAGTAACTTCATTGAATTCACCCAGCAAGTCACTCTCGGACCTGAATGAGGAGACTAAGCAAGCTGAAATGAAAATACAACATAAATGTATCCAGTCAGCAAGAATATGTTAGGCCTTATTTTTAGGAGTTAGAGCTACATATAAAGACAACTATGCTGAACAAACTTAAATTTGATGTTTAAACTCAAAGGGGCACTGAAATTAGATGAATAAGTATTACATCCATGGTACAGTATAATCACAGATGGTTTTCTTTCTCTTTTCTGGAAAGATAAATGTAGAAGCTACAGCTATAACACTGTGCTTTGCAGGCATATATTTATGTCATGACTATTATAAAAAGGTAATGTGTTACCCTAAACTTTGTGTCTTTTTGATTTGTTAATGTAAGTATGAATGTACGTAAGTCTAAAATAAGGCCTGCAATAATATCCCCATTGTTTTTCTTTTTCTTGTTATTTTCTTCATGCATGGGTGTGGGCGTATATGTGTATATATGTTTTAGGGAATTATTTAAAAAGTACCAGATGATCAGAATATACTTTTTTTAATTTGAGAAGATGATCACATTTTGGTATAGTTGTGGTAGATTCATGGGGTATCATGAATCTAAAAATCAACGTATTATTTAGGACAGGTAAAAATAGATTTCTTGTCCGGGCATGGTGGCTCACGCCTGTAATCCCAGCACTTTGGGAGGCTGAGGCGGGCGGATCACGAATTCAAGACCAGCCTGGCCAACACAATGAAACTCAATCTCTACTAAAAATACAAAAATTAGCCAGGCGTTGTGGCGGGCACCTGTAATCCCAGCTTCTCAGAAGGCTGAGGCAGGAGAATTGCTTGAACCTGGGAGGCAGAGGTTGCAGTGAGCAGAGATCGCACCACTGTACTCCAGCCTGGGCAACAGAAGGAGGCTGTGTCCCAAAATAAAATAGATTTCTCAAATTCAGTCACTTAAATAACAAAAATGTTTATGTCTTTCTCATACAAGGATCGGGTTGAGAATTCAGTTCTAGTGAAGCTCTTCACTACACAGCGATTCAGAAATCAAGGCTGTTGGCTGCTTGGACATCTTTAATGTGCAGCTTCCAGATAGGTCATTCTGAGCGTTGCCATCACAGTCAACCTAAATTGGGAAAGAGAATGGAGGAGTGCACGTGCAAATCATTTATGGTCCAGATATGGAGGTGGTACACATCACCTCTGCTAACATGTCAAAGGAGAGAGCTCAATCACATGCCACACCTAATTGCTATGTAGCTTTGGGCCAGAAGAAGGGGAATATGTATTTTGGTGGACAGCTAGCTGACTTAACTGCTAACACCCTTTTATGGCTTTGTTATTTGCTGATGGAGAATGATTCCAGAAGATAAAAGCATCCTACCTTTACTTACCACAGATTCTGTCCACTAAATAATCATACTCATGAAACCTCAAATCCTCAAATTCAGTAACATTCTCTTTACTTGTATTCTCACTTATTACCTTTCCCACTCTTTAAGTCAATTGAAAGGACATTTTTTATTGATACAGTTGATTCACATTCAAGCTGATACTAAGTAGCAATTATCAACCAGTGACTCTAACTTTAGCAAGGATCATAATTACCTGGTGTAATGTGCAAATTCTACACCTTAACCCCACAAAGTTTCAGTTTTAGTAGGTCTGGAATAGAGCCTCATATTTATTTGCTTTTTTTTTTTTTTTTTTTTTTTGAGAGAGTCTCTCTCTGTCACTCAGGCCGGAGTGCAGTGGCCTGAACACAGCTTACTGCACCCTACCTCACCCTCCTGATCTTAAGCAATCCTTCCACCTCATCCTTTTAAATAGCTGAGACCACAAGTGTGCACCACCACACCCAGCTAATTTTTTTTTTTTTTTTTTTTTTATTAGAGACGAGGTTTCTCCATGTTGCCCAAGTTGGTCTAGAACTCCTAGCATCCCAAAGTGCTGGGATTACAGGCATAAGCCACTGCGCCCCACCCTGATATTTCCATTTCTAACAAGTTTCACGTGATACTGATTCTGCTGATCTGGGACCACACTTTGAGAATAACTACCCTAGACTTTTGCAATGATGCCTAAATTTTTCTCTGCTTACACTTTTGCCTACCTCCTTACAGCAAAACCATCCTTCCTTGAACCCAAGAGGACTTAAAGATACCTGCTCACCTTCTGTAAGGTAAACTGAAACTTTTTTTTTGATTTTTTTTTTATTATTATTATACTTTAAGTTTTAGGGTACATGTGCACAATGTGCAGGTTTGTTACACATGTATCTATGTGCCATCTTGGTGTGCTGCACCCATTAACTTGTCATTTAGCATTAGGTGTATCTCCTAATGCTGTCCCTCCCCCCTCCCCCCACCTGTAAACTGAAACTTCTGTTTGAGTTGGTGTTTTTGCTAAAATTGTGCTCTCCGATCATATTTAATTGGACGAGTAACTGTGATTTGATTTATTGCAAATCTGAAGGACAACTCTTGCCCTCCCACTATCCAAGACTTCTTTTTAGCATAGGTTTTCTTGTCATACACTCCAAATTTGGATTTGCTCGTCTAAACCTCTGGCTCACATATGATGTTTAAAGAGTCTTACTGAAAGCCTTCAATGCTCCTTTCACTTCTCTAGCAAGTGGCATCACTCAGAAAGTTGTATTTTTGTATCAAATGTCTCACTTGTCTGGGAATTTTAAACAATGTTTAAAAACTAGCAGCCTTTGTTTGCTAGTTTTGTTGAATACCTACCATTCTTTATGTATCCCAAAGATACATACATCTTTGCTACAAAGATACATTACTTCTTTATGTATCTTTAGGATACACAAAGAATGGTAGGCATGCTATTTTTTTAATGGCTCCACATCTTGATCTTCGTTCATTATTCAAAATTACATGCTTATTATTGGTCACTACAGGCTGCCTCTGTAACCCAACATTTATTACATATTTAAAAATTTGGTTCTTTTTTTTTTTTTTTTGCTTCCATAATAGTTATTTCACACAAACAGGAGTCTATGAGAACTACAATCATATCTTTTGATCCAATTTGTCTGCTGACTTCTCTTGGTGATTCAGTGTAAAACACTACAGATGCTAATCTGCCTGGGGCAGGAAAGTACAAAATAGATTTGATACAACAGTTTCAAGGCTTACAGATAATTAACTCAGCATGATTTAGCTGGATTTGTACCAAGCATTTGTTTGCCCATGCTGAGAAAAATAATACTTTGTCTCTTTCATCAGTGGATCTCAAAATAGTTTGCAAACATTAATTAATGCTTATCACACATCTCATCATCCCCATTTCCAGATGAGGAAACTGAGCAGTAGAAGCTAGAAAGTGATTTGCCTACAGTCTTACGCCTGGGCCCAGCGGAGTGCAGAGTAGAACACTGATTTTGGTCTTTTGACCTTGGGGTCATACTTCTTGTTGATGGAAGAGCTGACACCATACTCTCAAATAGGGACAACCAAGTTTAGTCATTCCTTCAACCTAATCTATTCAAAACGCAACAAAGAGAAAATTTAGGAAAGATATGTGGCTATGTTTTATATGGACAAGCTCTGGTGGGAGTGTGTGTGTGTGTGTGTGTAATCACATATGTGTATGCTTCTGAATGTGCATTTAACATTTAGTTAGAATTATTCCTTAGTTAGACAGCATTTTAAAAGCATTTATTTGCCCTGTGGAGAGATTGACTGACCAATGAACGGAAGGAATGAAAGTGAAGGGTTGCCCCTTTCCATGGATCAAGTCATGAGATAGCTGCAAGTAGGGGCTCACCCAACTGTCAGGGAATGGCTGCACTTCAAATTGGCATTCCACGGGACTGGTGGCTTTGCTTCTCTGCAGTTGGAAGAGCTACAACTAAACTCAACCTTACACCAAATGTTCACCAGATGCTTGCAGCTGGTGTTTCCAGATAGCTCCCTGCACAGCAAGTGACAGGCCCAGACTGCTCATCCCCTGCCTGTAAGCCTGTTCTCACACTTGCCTTATAGAAAGGGAGAGCCGCAGGAGGGTGGTGATGTCTCTCCTGGGGCACACTTCTAATGTGGGCCCAACTGTACTAGGCAAGGAACCCCTTCCTGCAGGGAGACCTGGGCAGGCAACTGCTGACCCTGTTCTCTTGCAGTTCCAGCCTGCACCATGGTGCCCAGGCTGGACAGCAGTGGTGCAATCTCGGCTCACCGCAACCTCCACTTCCCAGATTCAAGCAATTCTCCTGCCTCAGCCTCCCGAGTAGCTGGGATTACAGGCATGCACCACCAAGCTCGGCTAATTTTGTGTTTTTAGTAGAGACGGCGTTTCTCCATGTTGGTCAGGCTGGTCTCAGCCTCCTGACCTCGGGTGATCTGCCTGCCTCGGCCTCCCAAAGTGCTGGGATTACAGGCATGAGCCACCGCACCTGGCCCTATCTGTACATGCTTTTGGGGAAGAGGGGTATTCATCAACTTCCAGATCCTCCTTGCGAAAGGCCTTTGGAAATCTCTAGCTAATGTGGCAAGGGACATGGTTTCTGCTTTCCTATATCATGGTCCTCTTTCCTTTTTTGTCTTGGGTTTCTGTTCTGTGGCTTATGTCATTCTTGCCCCATGCCAATCCATGATAAGATAATGTAGAATCTTCACTACTGCCTTTTCATTATTACTCCTCAGTTTGATGTTGTCAAATGGTAGTGTTCATTAGAAGTATCTGGAGATCTTGTTTAAAAGAAAATGCAGCTTCCTGGCCTCACTCTCAGAGATGCAAATTTAACAGGTCTAGAACGGGCCCCAACTGTCTGTGTTTTTAAGAAATATGCCTAGGTCATTCCAATGTATGTGGCCCATGGATTGCACTTTGAGAAACATTGCTTTAAAGTTTGCGTTTGAAAACATTCCAAGTTTGTTTCAAATACAGCCTTTGCCAAAGCTTTACTTTACAAAATGCTGGTTGCGCACTTTGTTAGGTAAACTCCAGGAACAGCTTTTGCTGCTTACCTTGTCTTGCAGCTTTCTGTATCTCAATATCCTGTTTGGCCTCTGATCTCCTTATCCTCATGTGTTCTCTCCTGTACACTAGGGTAAAAGAAAATTTTTATTCTGCCAAAAGTGTAACTTTTAGATAAAGGTTCTAATTAAAAAGAAATCTCCCTATTATACACACATACACAGTCATATATAATACCATTAAGCACGCCTCAGGTGGCAATTATTAGATTTTTATTGTTTAAACAACTGGAAAGATATGCTTGTGGGTGGTCCAATTTTTAGAAAACGCGATAATTATCTATTAATCAAAAAGATGTCTTCTGTTTTCATTACACTGTTTACATATATACATATACTTATTTATATATTAGAAAAAGAAAAGACAGTGTATGTTCAGCAAATTTGATTCCTGCTTTAACTTCTTCTAAATTATCCAATTCTCATTCCCTTTTATTGCCACTGGCATGTATTAAATAATGGGCACATGGCAATCAAGGCCTGTACTTTGTTAACACCTGCCAGCCCTTTAATTCCAAGGATCTATCAAGCAGGCAACTACCATTTTGTGTGGTTAAAAAAGAGTAAGCAAGAAGATTGGTTTTTCCGACACTGAGAAGCAGAAGGGTTTCACAACATGGCAGCTAATGTTATACCCTATGTTAGGATAGCAAAAGTGTGACCCCCAGGCCACATCAGGCCCATCACCTATTTTTGTAAATAATGTTTTGTCATAGTACAGCCGTGATCATTTGTTTACCTGCCTATGATTGCTTTTATTTTACAACATCAGAGTTGAGTAGTTTCAGCAGAGACTGCTTGGCCCACATAGCCTATTGGATTTGCTATCTGGCCCTGTGCTACAGGATGGGCCTTTCTGTGGTCCCTGGCCACATGGAATAAGTAGCAAGAGCATGTATAAGATTTGACCCCACAGGAAACTACATTTCCTGCAGCCTTTCTGGAGGATTGGGATCACTCACTGGCTGAATGTTTTGCTGTATTCCCTTTGGAATTAGTAGAGGGCAGCTACATTTAAACAACATTTACAATACTTTTTATAAATTGTCTTCTTTTCTCTCTGGTTTTAAAAATGTAAATATTTCCCAACTCATTTTCTAGTTAGAAGAACTTACCATTATAAGTACCTTGAAAGGGATCTTATACCAGGATTTTCCAAACAGTATTCTGAAGCACACTAGTATTCTTTTAGATCTGAGTACATTTTTTTTTTTTCTTGAGACATGGTGTCACTCTGTTACCCAGGTTGGAATGCAGAGGCACAACCTTACCTCAGTGCTGCAGCCTCAACCTCCTGGGTTCTAGTGATCTTTCTGCCTTAGCCTCTTGAGTAGTTGGGACTACAGGTGGTGAGCCACCATACCTGGCTAATTTTTATTATTTTTGTCGAGACGGGGTCTTGCTTTGTTGTCCAGGTTGGGCTTGAATTCTTGAGACTCAAGCTATCCCCCTGCTTCGGCTTCTCAAAGTCTGGGATTACAGGTGTGAGCCACTGAGCCTGGCTTTAGATCTGAATAAATTTTTTAAATTAAAAAGTTTGGTAAGTAATGGGGTGAACAAACTTTTACTTTTTTATGCTGTAGAATTTCTCAGAGCTTTAATATGTTCCAACTCTAAAAATAAACTATAGCATGGAATATCTTCCAAACCCGTTTGTGTGGTGTTTTCATATTTAACCAGAGAATATTTTTTGAGGAATAGTAATTTTTGAGAGAACATGGATTAGAAAATGCTAGCCTCAGGGCCGGGCGCAGTGGCTCACGCTTGTAATCCCAGCACTTTGGGAGGCCGAGGCGGGCGGATCACGAGGTCAGGAGATCGAGACCACGGTGAAACCCCGTCTCTACTAAAAATACAAAAAAATTAGCCGGGCGTAGTGGCGGGCGCCTGTAGTCTCAGCTATTCGGAGAGGCTGAGGCAGGAGAATGGCGTGAACCCGGGAGGCGGAGCTTGCAGTGAGCCGAGATCGCGCCGCTGGACTCCAGCCTGGGTGACAGAGCCAGACTCCGTCTCAAAAAAAAAAAAAAAAAAAAAAAGAGAAAGTGCTAGCCTAAGTCAAGTCCTTGCCTTTTATAGCATGGTACTAAATAATTCTAAATAAGCATGATTTGCTTTTTTGCAAGTTTGTATCAGGAAATTCTACCCACTTAGTTGCAGCCCTGCTGACCTAGTTGAAACACTATTAATTTGTGGCTTCAAAGTCTATATTCACAGCATTCCAATGACTCGATCTGCTCATTCTAATTGTTTTAAACACTGTTGCTGTTAAAAACAGCCTCCAAAGACTGCCTCAAGAGCTTGCTCAATTATTTAAGATGCTAAGGTGGGAAAGCACTACATCCTGAGGAAGACACACCATTAATTAACATGTCTTCTGTCTTATCATTGTCCTTCTTCAGGTTTTATCCCTTTGTCAAGTTTGTTTAGTTTATTAATAACTAATGAAGAAGTTGGGCATGGTGGCTCACACCTGTAATCCCAGTATTTTGGGAGGCTGAGGTGGGTGGACCATCTGAGGTCAGGAGTTTGAGCCCAGCCTGGCCAACATGGTGAAAGCCCATCACTACTCAAAATACAAAAAAAAAAAAAAAAAAAAAAAGAAAAAAAAAATTAGCCAGGCGTAGTGGTGCACAGCTGTAGTCTTAGCTACTTCGGAGGTTGAGGCAAGAGAATCACTTGAACCTGGGAGGCGGAGGTTGTAGTGAGCCAAGATCATGCCACTGCACTCCAGCCTGGGTGACAGAGCGGTGAGACTGCCTCAAAAAAAAAAAAAAAAAAGTCGTGAGACTCCATCTCAAAAACAAACAAATAAAAACAAAACTAAAGAAGAGTTTGGCTGCATTTAGAACCTGCAATGTTTGTGGTCTTGTGAAAAAAAAGTGGTATTGGTCAGCTGGGTGCAGTGGCTCACACCTGTAATCTCAGCACTTTGGGAGGATGAGGCGGGTGGATCACAGAGTCAAGAGATCAAGACCATCCTGGCCAACATGGTGAAACCCCGTCTCCACTAAAAACACAAAAATTAGCTGGGTGTGGTGGCGTGTGCCTGTAGTCTCAGCTACTCAGGAGGCTGAGGCAGAAGAATTGCTTAAACCTGGGAGGCGGAGGTTACAGTGAGCCAAGATCACGCCATTGCACTCAAGCCTGGTGACAGAGTAAGACTTCGTCTCAAAAAAAAAAAAAAAAAAAAGGTGGTATGTTCATTATCTTACTATATGCAAGAAGCTTAGTCTTTGTTTCCACCTTCCCTTGTGTGTTGGGTTGGAGGTTTATTAGGAGCTTTATCTTGCAATCAACCAGTAGACTAAGTTCATGATACATATGCCTTGACAAAATTTTTTCACTGTTTGTTGTTGTTTTTGATGCCTACAGTACTTTTATTATTGATATCTTCTTTTTTCCCTAGTCACAAATTAATTATTACACATAGATTTGCTAATGTACTGCCCAGATGGATTGTACTGCCCAATCCATCCCAAACCACTAATACTGTCAATGGTTCTGGAATAAACTCATTATCCTTCTGCTCTGAGCCAATCAGCCCCTATTCTGGTTTGATGGATTCTGGAGACATTTATGAGATTTAAGCTTAATATTTTCTGTGATAATTTAAGACGTTTAGAGACTGTCACGTGGGCATTTAAACTACTTTCTCCAAATTACTTTAGATGGCAATATGGAAGCCCAGCCACCTAGAGCAGTAAACAAGCAGGTGTGGACTAGGCAGCCCAAATCCTCTGACTCAGGACAGGCAGTGTGAAATTAACATGGGAAACACAACAGAGAAATGTGATGGTGCCCTGGGACCTGAGCTGCCTCCACAAGTGCTCCTGCAGGTGAGTTTCTGCTTCTGGAAGCAAAACTCTAGTTTTTATTGGCTTTCTGTGATGTATCTCTGTATGTCAGCCAGCAGTTGCTAGGTGCATCAGGATAGCAGTGACCAAAGGCAGTGGCTGTTTTTTTCTTTTTTTTTTCTCCCATGGCCTCTTTGTGAGGAAAGTCTAACATCTTAATCAGAAATAGCATGTGCCTGTAGGAGTCTGATGTTTTTCTCATTATAATTCCCACCTGTGCAGATGGCAAAGCACCTTTGCCCTGGGACAGATGCTTGCCACACACTGCTCACCATTGGTTCTCTCTCATGTCCCAGATTGTGAATTTTCCGAGTGTTAGAGCTGTTTTTTACCAGCTCATGAGGGCCCGTATTTTACATATCTCTTCTCAACTCCATGTTCAGTGATGTCAAGGGGCTTGAAAGTGGCCAGATTGGGAGTATTTGTAAATTAAGGCTTCCTTCCCCCTACCAAGGAGACTGGTTGGTAAACATTCACTGGCAAACCACTGGTTCCTTCCTTCCCTATCTAGCCTCCCAGGACTTAACTTTGGCATGTAGAACTTCAGTACACAACCCAAACTAAATATTTCTAATTCTTTGTACCTGACATCTTTGGTTCATTTATTGATTTATTTATATTTGAGCATACGCCAGGCACTATGTTACAGTTCCAGGGATAAAAAACAATATGACTTATCCTTTAAAAAAAAAAAAAAAAAAACTTACTGAACTTCAGGTGCAGCAGCTCAAGCCTATAATCCCAGCACTTTGGGAGGCCAAGGCAGGAGGACTGCTTGAGCCCAGGGGTTTGAGACCAGCCTGGGCAACCAAGTGAGACCCTGTCTCTATGAAAAAAAAAAAAAAAATTAGCTGGGCATGGTGGCAAGTGCCTGTGGTGTCAGCTACATGGGTGACTGCGGCAGGAGGACTGTCCAGGAAGTCGAGGCTGCAACATTTATATCATCCCCAAAAGAAACTGCATATATCCCAGCTTTTGCTCTCTCCCTGCTCGACCCCTTTTTTAACCACTAATCTATTCTGTCTCTATAGAATTGCCTATTCTGTCCATGATTACTTAAATGGAATCATATAATACAGCCTTTTATTTACCTATTTATATGGCCTTTTATATCTGTCTTCTTTTACTTAGCACAGCGTTTTTTTCTTCTGAGATGGAGTTTCGCTCTTGTTGCCCAGGCTGGAGTGTAGTGGTGCGATCTTGGCTCACTGCAACCTCCACCTGCTGGGTTCAAGCAATTCTCCAGCCTCAGCTTCCTGAGTAGCTGGGATTACAGGCATCTGCCACCACACCTGGCTAATTTTTTGTATTTTTAGTAGAGATGGGGTTTTGCCATGTTGGCCAGGCTAGTCTCGAACTCCTGGCCTCAAGTGATCCACCCGTCTCAGCTTCCCAAAGTACTGGGATTACAGGCATGAGCCACTGCATCTGGCCAGAACAATGTTTGCAAGATTCATCCATGTTGAAGCATTTATCAGTACTTTATACCTTTTTTAAAATAGACAATTTTGTAGGTCAGTTTTATTTTTATTTTTATTATTTATTTATTTTTGTAGAGCAATTTTAGATTCACAGCAAAATTGAGAGGAAGGTACAGAAATTTCCAGTGTCCCCCCACCCACACATACATAGCTTCCCTATTATTTTTTTTTTTTTATTTTTATTTTTTGAGATGGAGTCTCTCTCTGTCGCCCAGGCTGGAGTGCAGTGGCGCAATCTCGGCTCACTGCAGGCTCCGCCCCCCGGGGTTCACGCCATTATCCTGCCTCAGCCTCCCAAGTAGCTGGGACTACAGGCACCCGCCACCACGTCCGGCTAATTTTTTGTATTTTTAGTAGATACTGGGTTTCACTGTGTTAGCCAGGATGGTCTCGATCTCCTGACCTCCTGATCCACCCGCCTAGGCCTCCCAAAGTGTGTTGTTGTTGTTTTTGTTAAGACAGGATCTTAACAAAAGCTAGAGTTCAGTGGTGGGATCATAGCTCTCTCTGCAGCCTTGACCTCCTGGGCTCAAGTGACCCTCCCACCTGGGCCTTCCATTTACTGAGATAGACAACACTGGAAATAAAAAGGCAGGTTTGGGGAGAATAATTAACATGTTGTTTTAGATTTGTTGATGTTTTAGATTTTTATTTGACATCTAGAAGAGATGTAGAGGACACACTGGATATAGAAGACTATAGTTTGGGGAGAGAGCAAAGCTGGAGATTCAAAATTTGGAAGTCAATAGCATATTTGTCCTTTTTTTTTTTTTTGAGACGAAGTCTCGCTCTGTCACCCAGGCTGGAGTGCAGCGTTGCGATCTCCGCTCGCTGCAAGCTCTGCCTCCCAGGCTCACGCCATTCTCCTGGCTCAGCCTCCGGAGTAGCTGGGACTACAGGCGCCTGCCACCACGCCTGGAGAATTTTTTGTATTTTTAGTAGAGACGGGGTTTCACCGTGTTAGCCAGGATGGTCTCGATCTCCTGACCTCGTGATCCACCCGCCTCGGCCTTCCAAAGTGCTGGGATTACAGGCGTGAGCCACCGTGCCCGGCCAGCATATTTGTCCTTTACGGTCTTGTGACTTGATGAGATTACATAGGAGCAGACTCTAATAGAGAGCTAATGAGGTCACAATACCGAACCCTTGTGACTTTCTGCATTTGGAGGTCGGTAAAAGAGGATTCAGTAAGTGGGAGAAAAACCAGAAGACAACTTGACTTTAGAGCTGGATAAGTAAAAATTAAAATAATATTAATAGTTATAGTAATAAGGATGAGTATAACACAAGGTGGGGAGCAGTCTTCGTTTGGGAAATTCCTTGATAGTTATATTGAAATCTGTCTCTTAGAGTACAGATTTGAATAAAATAAAAAAAAGATTGTTAATCTGTTATTCATAAAAGATAAGCAGGAATTTGGAGGACAGGGAGAATTTTAGTGAGGGTATTGGGAATAATGGCAGAGTGGATGACTAAACAACACAGTAGGGTGGCTGAAGAACTTCTAGATTTTAAGTTATTTTAATAGCTAGAAGTCAATTCATCTGTTTCCCCAAGCCTTCAGTAATGTGTGCTACAGAGAAAAAGCTTTTAGTGTCTGGTGTGTGTGTGTCTCTGTGTGCATGTGTGTATTCATGTGTGCAACAATGAAGACACTCATATAGATTGGGTTCAGAGCTTAGCAGAGCGGAGGGGCAGAAGAGGCCACCCATCTTGAGAGAAGAGTGGAATGTAGACTTATGTAGGAATAGAAATTTGAAGGCAGAATGGCCATAGGAAGGGAAGTCATCGGGAATGCAGAGACATCTGGGGGTCTGGGATTGAACTAGCTTCTAGGTTATACCTCTATGACCTACTAGCTGCCTGATTCCTCCACCATGTTAACTGCTTTGTACTAGTATCTCCTGTTACTTAACTCTTAGTATTTATGCTGATTTACTTAGTTGCTTGGACTCCCATTCCTGCCTGCTGCTGGACAGCACCATTGGATTATCACTTTGCTCTGACAGCACTCTTTCCTTTTAAAATAGGCCAAATGAAATTGATGTGTATTTCCTGCTTCTAATGAACTACAAATAAATTAAATGAGAATGTGGCCTCCTCTGATGCAAAGAAGAATTGTATCTTGATATGTTTTCAGCTGCCAAGATTTCAAAATATGCCCAGAATTTTTTCCCCACTGCTAGGTTTGTCTAGTTTTTGTCGATAGTGGTGATTAACTTTTTGTGTCATCACTTGTATAAATTAACTCTAAATTAAAAGAAAATCTGTTTTGTTCTTCCTAAACAAAAGTTTAATTTTTAAGATCTTTGCTACCTTTTAGATAATGGCCAGTTGATTGTATTTTTTTTATACTCTGAATCTTTATTTCAATATCTGAAGACTAGAGAGAGGATACAGAAAAAAAAGACTACGTTCAAGTAACAGAAAAAATATTAGACTTATCAATTAGTTTTCAAACTCCCCAATAGTTCTTCATAAATAGTTGGATTAAACAATACTATTTTTTTGGTTTCTACCTAACCTCGTTCCTTCTTTAACTAACTCCCTTTTTTTTTTTTTAGACGGAGTCTTGCTTTGTTGCCCGGGCTGCGGTGCAGTGGCACGATCTCTGCTCACTGCAAGCTCCACCTCCCGGGTTCACGCCATTCTCCTACCTCAGCCTCCCGAGTAGCTGGGACTACAGGCGCCCGCCACTACGCCCGGCTAATTTTTTTTTTTTTGTATTTTTAGTAGAGACGGGGTTTCACCGCATTAGCCAGGATGGTCTCGATCTCCTGACCTTGTGATCCGCCCGCCTCGGCCTCCCAAAGTGCTGGGATTACAGGCGTGAGCCACCGCGCCTGGCCTAACTGCCTTTTATCTCTCCCTTTCTCCCTTCCTTCTTTTATTCCCAAATGTGTCCCATAACCCCCAAAGCTAAAGAAATCAGACATACTGAACCACTGCTGAATAGAGGAAGAGCCCAGATCTGATCTATTAATAAGTTCATATCTCAGCTTTACCACTTCCCATTCTTGTGACCTTCATAAGGTGTTTAACCTTTGTGCTTTGGTTTCCTAACCTTTAAAATGTGGATAATAATAGTACCTTATCACATGGGACTGCTAGGGAAACTGAAATAGATTATACACACATGAAGTACTTAGAGCAATGCCAAGCCTAATAAACACTTGCTGTCATTGCTTTCCACATTGCCTCAGATTTAAACAAGATACTAATACTAGAGGGAAATAATTAAAGTATATTTTGCAGTGTTGTCTGTTTGTATAGAAGAAGTAACTGGCGCTGGGAGAAAGATTAAATGTATTTGAAGAATAGATGAAAAAAGAGCCAGGTGATGGTCTGACTTATTTAAGCTAATTTAGAAAATACTCTACCAGTTAGTTTGCTTTCTTGCTTTCCTTTTTATTTTATTTTATTTTATTTTTATTTTTATTTTTTAAATGATGGGGTCTAGCTGTGTTTCCCAGGCTGGAATGCAGTGGCATGATCATAGCCCACTGCAACTTTGAACTACTGGACCCAAGCAATCCTCCCACTTCAGCCTCCCAAGTAGCTGGGACCACAGGTGCCTGTTGCTGTGCCTGGCTTATTTAAAATTTTTTTTTTTTGAAGAGATGGGGTTCTTGCTTTGTTTGTTCCTCAGGCTGGTCTCAAACTCCTGGCCTCAAGTGATCCTCCTGCTTCAACCCCTGGTTTGTTTTCTTTTTTGCTCTTCATTTCTGTGACTGCTACTTAGATGTCATTGAAAAAGATCATTTACTTTGATGTCTGCAGGCCTCATATTGGTCTTGCCACTAAGAAAAAAAAAGTGACTTTAAACAATTTATTTAACTTTGGGAGTCCTGATTTCTTATATCTAAAATGGAAAGAGTAACTTAGAATCAAACGGACTTTGGAAATGCACTATGAAAATATTACCAAGACCCACCCTTGTCTGGAAGCTTTCTAAGATTCTATGATTGCTAAATGAAGGATGTAAAATATGATTTTACAAAGTTCATCTGGCTTTTGCAGAGTCACTTACCCACACAAGTTCTACTCTATGTTTCTAGGAAAATTACTTCAATTAATCCCTGAATTGTAGCCCTCTCCCTTGGCGCAGCAAACAACAGATGTTCAATACTCCAGAACAGGAGACAGCAGTCTTGGTATATCAAAGGGAGGATACATTTTTTGTTCAACTATAATCACAGGGGAGTTTTGGAGGTGGGTAGAAATTTTTCCAGAGGAGAATAATTTCCTCTCCTTTATTCAAAACAGAAAGCAAATACAGATTAACAGCTCCTACCCGTGCAATGACAAAAGAAACCCAATTCGGTCATGGTCCTTCTCTCTTGGCTGCTCATCCTTAGGGCCCAAGCACTTGAAAAATCTCTGAATCACCAACAGACTAGAGTATAATAGCCCTTTTGGAGCAGTTATGGTCTGTCTTGTCAGAGGTCTTTGGGGGACACTTTAATCCTTCTATTAATGATACAATAGCCTGAAAATGGCTTCTTGGAAATCATCTGAATGTACCATTACAAACCCTCCATGAGTTAGCAATCCAACTCAACTGACTAAAAACTCCTTTCCTGATTTAGACAAAAATTATGTCAGGGCACGAGCAATAGTATAACACCTTAGAACACTTTTCTTTTTTCTTGGAACTTGCAGACACTATAAGTTTATATTAGAGACCTATCACCTATAGGATTTCACTGGAAAAGTCTTAGCTATTATAAATATTCTCTTTTATTAGCTAAAACCATAAGCCATTTCTTTTGGCCTTTCTAGTAGTGCCTCTCAAAAATAGTCAAACTGATTTACATTAAATCAAAACCATTTGCCCTTGCACAGGTCCTTGATTTTCTTTGTGGTAGGTTTGTGTAATTTTTTTCATTAACTGGTTCAGGCATTTTGGCAATTTCGGTGCTAAAGGGAGATTAATGGAAGTTTAATTCAATAAACTGCATAGGATTAAACCCAGTTTCCAAAGTGAAGTGATGTGAGCTATTTTAATAAGGCTCTTAACTTTTCCTCTTTCCTACCAAGACCCATGTTGGCTCCTGCCTTGACAAAATTATTTGTATATCTCTCAGAGCTATTTTCCTGATTGTGCAGTGTGTAACCAAGGTGGCCTATTTGATCCATTTAGTTTTTGTGGAAGTTTGTGCTTGGCTGAATGATTTTCTATAAAGCATTAGAAAATGTTCTTTCCACCTAACCACAGGGAAATATAATGAGGAAAGTGCTTCCTTTTCCAGCTGAAGGAAGTGATGTTCTGTATTAAAAGAAAAAGTCAGAAAAGAATTAGTAGGATATTGGTGGAAATAAGTCTTGGGTGGGGGAGCTCACAAGACTCTAGGAGAGATGACTCCCAAAAGAGGGAGTTAGATGCTGATGAAAGAATTAATCATGCAGTTCATAGAAACTGAACAAGAACAACAAATTACACTTAGCAAAGCAGGAAGAAAAAATATAACTATAAACGCAAGAATTAATGAATTAGGAAAATAACAAAATTGGCCGGGCATGGTGGCTCACTTCTGTAATCCCAACACTTTGGGAGGCTGAGGCGGGCAGATCACCTGAGGTCAGGAGCTCGAGACCAGCCTGACCAACACGGAGAAACGGCATCTCTACTAAAAAATACAATACAAAAATTAGCCAAGTGTGGTGGTGCATGCCTGTAATCCCAGCTACTTGGGAGGCTGAGGAAGGAGAATCACTTGAATCTGGGAGGCAGAGGTTGTGGTGAGCCAAGATTCCACTATTGCACTCTAGCCTGGGCAACAAAAGCCAAACTCCATCTCAAAAAATAAAATAAAATTACAAAATTATTAAATACATCCCATAGTATTTCTTATAATAAGAAAACAATAACAAATAAAAATATTCAAATAAGTTACTAGCTCATCTATTTATGAAAAATAGAGAAAAAACAGAAATACATAATTAGGAATGAGAAAGGTGAAATACCCACAGATAGGATATCAAAAAAAAGTATCAAAGATCAGGCTAGTTTATATGAAGACCTTAATGAAAGAAATTGTTTCCTAGAAAAATATGAATTATCAAAATCAATTAGAGAAAAGTTTAAAAACCTGGCCAACTGAATATTCATGAAAAAGATGAGAATATTGAAAAATCTCCATAAAGGATTTGAGCCCACATAGTTTCACATAGAATTTTTTTAACTCTTTAAGCTTCAGGCGATGCCTGTTATTTCTGCTGTTCCGGAATTGTTTTGTCTGGTTTTAGTTTGTTCTTTTCTCTTTCTTCTTTTTCTTTTTCTTTTTTAAACAAAGCCAGCCAACCTTGACAAAATTAACACACACCCACTCACACATAAAATAGATTACTTTCGCACATGAACATTGATAAAGCAACTCTAAGTAGAAAAATTTCAACAGAACTTAAGAAAAAATGTTGGCCGGGCACGGTGGCTCACGCCTCTAATCCCAGCACTTTGGGAGGCCAAGGCGGGCGGATCACGAGGTCAGGAGATCGAGACCATCCTGGCTAACACGGTGAAACCCCGTCTCCACTAAAAATACAAAAAATTAGCCGGGCAAGGTGGTGGGCGCCTGTAGTCCTAGCTACGCGGGAGGCTGAGGCAGGAGAATGGCGTGAACCCAGGGGGCGGAGCCTGCAGTGAGCTGAGATCGCGCCACTGCACTCCAGCCTGGGTGAAAGAGCGAGACTCCGTCTCAAAAAAAAAAAAAAAAGGAAAACATGTTAACCCTGATCAAGTAGGGTGTGTTAACATTTTGTGATTGCCATGTGAAAACTCACCTGTGACTCTTTAAGAGTCCATATTGGTTTATGGACCCGATAGGACCAGGCATTAATGTGGCTTTAGACATAAAAGTATTCACAGGCTTAAATAATGTCATTCTCTTTTATTTTTCAGCTTTTCCTCTCTCAATATGTTGACTACACCTTCCTCTGTGGGGAAAGGGAGATGGCAGTCAGCAACTTGAGGTTCATACTCTTTTGTTTTTTGGAAACGGAGTCTCGCTCTGTTACCCAGGCTGGGATGTAGTGGTGCGGTCTCAGCTCACTGGAAGCTCCGCCTCCCTGGTTCATGCCATTCTCCTGCCTCAGCCTCCTGAGATGCTGGAACTACAGGCACCCGCCACCATGCCCAGCTAATTTTTTGTATTTTTAGTACAGACGGGGTTTCACCGTGTTAGCCAGGATGGTCTCGGTCTCCTAACCTCGTGATCCGCCCGCCTCAGCCTCCCAAAGTGCTGGGATTACAAGCATGAGCCACCATGCCTGGCCTGAAGTGCATATTCTTCAGGCTCAGAAATACCAGCCACAAGAGACTGTTTTTTCTTCCAGCACTATTATAGCCCCCTGAGGAAGGAACTCTGGCCGATATTATGTTGTACGCCGACCTCTGGGTCAACCCACTTTATTGTTTTCTGTGCATTGTCTTTGTGCCGTTCTGTATAGTCAGTGATTGAGTACTCCACCAAAAACATGGAATGGGTTGAGAGGTCGCTTCTCAAACATGAGGATGCTGGTCAGTCAATACAGTATGTCCGTGATCTGAGGTTCATGATCAAGTCTGGCTCAATGTTATATAGTATTTATTATTATTGTACTATATTTGTAGTTCAAATGAGAACAAACATCAGATTCATTTCTTACGTGCCAAAAATGCATTTAATAAAATTCGACATTCATTCTCAAAAAAATTTGTAATTAAAATGGTAATAGAAGAATATACCCCCAAAATAGACATCTCAAGCTAACAGGTAATATAGGGTTTAGTGGTGAAATACTTGAGGACTTTCCGATAGTAATTAGCTTCGTAAGAATAGCATCTGATCAGTATTATGACTTAAAATGTTTATGGGATGCCTGTTTATATGTTTAGACACTGTACAAATAAAAAGAGATACAAATTTGAAAGGAACAGTCAAATTATCATTGCTTGAAGATTATTTAACTAAAAATTCAAGGGATCACGTGGAGATCTGTTGGATTCTATAATATGGCATCTCGCACATTTCACTCTTGTGTTATTCATCCTAGAGCCTTCTCACAAACTAATGATTCTCAATGTGTGGTTTCCAGACACCTGGAGGTTCCCAGGACAATTGGATGGGGTCAAAACTGTTTTCACAGTAATGCTAAGAACTTATTTGCCTTTGGTACTGTGTTGACATTTGCAGTAATGGTAAAGCAATGGTTGGCAAAACTATTGTCACCTTAGCTGGAATCTGCTGCCATGTACTCACAGTATAAGAAATTGCTAGTTTCACTTAAGGATGCATTATTCCAGCAGCCTAAATGGCTAATTCTATTAAATCTAGACACTTGAATAATATCGTTTTAATATTCTGTATGAGAAAATGGGAAGTACACATAAACATAAACCCTTCACTTGCAAATGGCATACAATGGATGCCCTGGGGAAAAACGTGTCATTCTTTGAGTTGTGAGTTGAATTAGCCACTTTTTACAGTCATCGCCATTTTTATTTGAAAGCATGACTGGCAGACAAGTTATGGCTATTTAAATTTAGGTATTTTGCAGAAATTTTATTTAACGTGAATGGCACAAGCCCATCATTTCAAGGAAAACAGCTGACAATATTTGTTGTCAATGATAAAATTCAAGTTTTTGAGCAAAATTAGAGTTTTAAAAACCTTAAATCTGTCACTAGGAGCTTGATAATTTCCAAATATGTAGAGACTTTCCTATGAAATTGGTGGTGATATTAACACATGTAATTTTATTGATAGTATAATATAATATGTAAACATTTGTAGCACCTTCAATTAGACCTCTGAGTCAGGGATCTAATATTTTCTAATTGACCAATGTATGACTTTGACAATCTATCAAGCATGAATGAAAGATCCATTCAAAGCACAACATAGACTAATAGATTTTCATATACCAGGCAGGGCATGAAAAACTCGTTTCTATAGTTTCAAATTTCTAAATTGCATCTTATCTTTAAGAAACTGTACTTGCCGGCCAGGCACGGTGGCTCACGCCTGTAATCCCAGCACTTTGGGAGGCCGAGGTGGGCGGATCACGAGGTCAGGAGATGGAGACCATCCTGCCTAACACGGTGAAACTCCGTCTCTACTAAAAATACAAAAAAAAAAAAAAAAAAAAAAAAAAAAAAAAATTAGCTGGGCGTGGTGGCGGGTGCCTGTAGTCCCAGCTACTCGGGAGGCTGAGGCAGAAAAATGGCGTGAACCCGGGAGATGGAGCTTGCAGGGAGCCAAGATCGCGCCACTGCACTTCAGCCTGGGCCACAGAGTGAGACTCCGTCTCAAAGGAAAAAAAAAAAAAGAAACTATACTTGCCATATTTTAATGGAGCATCAAAAAATAGTATACACAATTATTTGGAAAGGCTATTAATATACTCCTTCTATTTCCAACTTTATTTTTATATAAGACTGTATTTTCTTCATATACTTCAAGGAAAGCCAACATATTGCTGCAGACTGAATGCAGAAGCCAGTATAAGAATGCAATAAGCCACAGCTATCTTCTATTCAGGCAGACTGAAGACATTTTCAAAGTGTAAATCAATAAAGAAATGCTGCAGTTTTCACTAAATCTTTTCATTTGGAAATATACAATTTTCACAAAAATATTTTTTTGATAATATGTAATAGGGCCAGGTGCAGTGGCTCACGCCTGTAATCTCCACACTTTGGGAGGCCAAGGCGAGCAGATCACTTGAGGTCAGGAGTTCAAGATCAGCCTCGCCAACATGGTAAAACCCCGTCTCTACCGAAAATACAAAAATTACCGTGGCGTGGTGGCAGGTACCTCTAATCCCAGCTACTAGGGAGGCTGAGGCAGGAGAGTCACTTGAACCCAGGAGGCGGAGGTTGCAGTGAGCTGAGATGGCACCATCGCACTCCAGCCTGGACAACAAGAGTGAGATTCCCTCTCAAAAAATAAAAATAAAAAATAAAAATATGTAATAGATTTATTGTTACTTGAAATATATGAATAAAATTTTTAAAAATTAGTTTTAATTTCAAATATTGAGAGATATAACTCATGTAAAAAGCCCGTTGGAGAGCTTCAGTGATTTTTAAACGAGGGGTTCTGAGTTCAAGGAGTTTGAGAAATGCTGGCATATCTTAATCCCTCAGTTTGAAAATCTCCCTCTCTACTACAGGCATGCCTCATTTTATTGTACGTTTCTTTACTGCACTTTACAGATATTGAGGGTTTTTTTTTTTACAATTTGAAGGTTTATGGCAACCCTACGTTAAGCAAATCTATTGGCACCATTTTTTCAACAGCATGTGCTCACTTTATATTTCTGTGTCACGTGTTGGCAATTCTCACAATATTTCAAACATTTTCATTATTATATTTGTTATGGTGATCAGTGATTAGTGATCTTTGATGTTACTATTGTAATTGTTTTGGCATCTCTTGAACCATGCCCGTATAAGATGGCAAAACCGAACTGATAAACATTGTATGTGTTCTGACTCTCCCACTGACCAGCCGTTTCCTCTCTCCCTCTCCTTGGGCATCCCTATTCTCTGAGATAAAATGATCTTGAAATTAGGCCCATTTACAACCCTTCAGTGGCCTCCACTTAGAGTGAAAGAAAGAGTTTCATGTCTCTCACTTTAAATTAAAAGCAAGAAATTACAAAGCTTAGTGAGGAAGGCATGTCAAAAGCTGAGACAGGCTGCAAGCTAGGCCTCTTGTGCCAGATAGACAAGTTGCTAATGCAGAGGAAAAGTACTTGAAGCAAATTAAAAGTGCTACTCCAGTGAACACACAAATGATATGAAAGCAGAACAACCTTATTGCTGATACAGAGAAAGTTTTATTGGTCTGGAATAAAGATCAAACCAGCCACAACATTCCCTTAAACCAAAACCTAATCCAGAGCAAGGCCCTAACTCTTTTCAATTCTGTGGAGGCTGAGAGAGGTGAGGAAGATGCAGAAGAAAAGTTTGAGGTTAGCAGAAGCTGATTCAGGAGGCTTAAGGAAAGAAGCTGTCTCCATAACTTACAAGTGCAAGGTGAAGAAGTGTGTGCTGATGTACAAGCTGTGGAGGTTATCCAAAAGATCTAGCTCAGATAATTGGTGAAGGTGGCTATAGTAAACAAAAGATTTTTAATTTAAACAAAACAACCTTATGTTAGAGGAAGGTGCCATCTAGGACTTTCATAGCTAGAGACGAGAAGTCAGTGCCTAGCTTCAAAGGACAGGCTGACTCCCTTGTTAGCAGTTAATGTAGCTGGTGACTTTAAGTTGAAGCCAATGCTCATTTACCATTCTGAACACCCTAGGTCCCCTAAGAATTATGCTGTATCAACTCAGTCTGGGCTCTATAAATGGAGCAAGAAGGTCTGAACATCTGTAAACATCTGTTTACAGCCTGCTTTACTGACCATCTTAAGCCAGCTGTTGTGGCCTACTACTCAGACAAAAGACTCCTTTCAAAATATGGTTTCTTATTGACAATGTGTATAGTCAAGCAAGAGCTCTGATAGAAATATACAAGGAAATTGGTGTTGTTATTAATGCCTGCTAATATAACATTTATTCTGCAGCCCATAGATCAAAGTGTCATTTTTACTTTCAAGTTGTATTATTTAAAAATACATTTCATAAGGCTATAGCTGCCATAGATAGTAATTCCTCTGATGGATCTGGGCAAAGTAAATTGAAAACCATTTGGAAAGGATTTACCATTCTAGATACCATTAAGAACATTGGTGATTCACAGGAGAAGGTCAAAATATCAACAGAAACAAGAGTTTGGAAGAAGTTGCTTTCAACCCTCATGAATGACTTTGAAGGGTCCAAGACTTTAGTGGAAGAAGTACTTGCAGATGTGGTGGAAATAGAAAAGAGAACTAAAATGAGAAGTGGAGCCTAATGATGGGACTGAATTGCTGTAATCTCATGGTAAAACTTGAGTGGATGAGGGTTGCCTCTTTTTTTAACTGCTAATTTATGTTCGGGGTACACGTGCAGGTTTGTTACATAGGTAAACTTGTGTTGTGAAGGTTTGTTGTGCAGATTATTTCATCACCCATGTATTAAGCCTAGTACCCATTAGTTATCCATCCTGATCCTCTCCCTCCTCTCAACCTTCATCCTCTAATAGGTCCCAGTGTGTGTTTTTCCCTCTATGCACCCATGTGTTCTTACCATTTAGCTCCCACTTATAAGTGAGAACATGCGGTATTTGGTTTTCTGTTCCTGTGTTAGTTTGCCAAGGATAATGGCCTCCAGCTCCACACATGTCCCTGCAAAGGACATGGTCTCGTATAAGTTGTTCTCTTAAAAGACATGTACACACGTATGTTCATTGCAGCACTATTCACAATAGCAAAGACATGGAATCAACCTAAATTTCCATCAATAATAGACTGGATAAAAAAAATGTGGTACATATACACCATGAAATAATGTAGCCATAAAAAAGAGAGTTGCTTCTTATGGATACACAGACAGTGGTTCTTGAGATGGATTCTACTCCTGGCAAAGATGCTATGAACATTGTTGAAATGACAACAAAGGATTTAGAACATTTGATAAAGTTAGTTGATAAAGCAGCAGCAAGTTTTGAGAGGTGTGACTTCTGTTTTGGAAGAAATTCTACTGTAGGTAAAATGCTATCAAACACTATCACATGCTACAGAGAAATCTTTTGTGAAAGGAAGAATTCATTGATGTGGCAAACTTTACTGTTGCCCTATTTTAGTGAATTGCCACAGCCACCCCAACTTTTAGCAACTACCACCGTGATCAGTCAGCAGTCATCACCACTGAGGTAAGGCCCTCCACCAGCAAAAAGACTACAAATCACTTCAGGCTCAAATGATTGTTAGCATCTTTTAGCAATGAAGCATTTTTAAGTTGAAGTATGTACACTGTGTTCTTGACATAATGCTATTGCATACTCACTAGATTGCAGGATGGTGCTAACATTATTTTTATATGCACTGGGAAACCAAAAAAATTGGTGTGACTTGCTTGATTGCTAAACTCACTTTATTGTGATGGTCTGAAACCAAATCTGCAATATCTTCAGGGTATGCCTGTATCTCTCTCCCAGCTCTCTCTCATTCTCTACCACTGAGCTTGAAGTAAAGTCCCCAACCTCCCAATTTCCTAGACAGGACGATACCACCCAGTGAGGAGTGCCTGTGCATCCCTGTGTTTCTCCTCCATGGCACAGTCACCAACCTCCAGGTTGCATTCCCTCTTTCTGCCTTCTTACCGACTAAGTCAAAGAAGTCCTTTCTTGTACTTCCAAAGTATTTAAAGGGACATTTGTATCTAGTTTCAACATCTAGGGCAGTGCTTTGCTTGCAATTAGTTAAATTAGGCTATTTTCAGAATACAGTAGTACCCCCACATTTGTGGGTTTCACATCTACAAATTCAAACAATTGCAGATCAAAACTATTGTAAAAAATAAAAATGGCAATAAAACAATAAAAGTAATAGAAATAAAAAATATAGTAT
The DNA here is from genome assembly GCF_006542625.1 of Nomascus leucogenys. Taxonomy (NCBI): domain Eukaryota; kingdom Metazoa; phylum Chordata; class Mammalia; order Primates; family Hylobatidae; genus Nomascus; species Nomascus leucogenys. Next base: position 124,885,998 of record NC_044382.1, read on the forward strand.
AACAACTATTTCCATAGTATTTGTAGCAATGTTAGGTATTATAAGTAATCTAAAGGTGATTTAACATGTACAAGAGGATGTGTGTAGGTTATATGCAGGTAGAATGTCATTTTATATAAGGGATTTGAGCATAGTGGATTTTGGTATCCATGGGAGTCCTGGAACATATCCTTTGCAGATATCAAGGGGCAATAGTATATTGGTTCCATTTTAAAATTTAATTTAAATACCAAATTGCAATGATTAAAATTGGTATGACCTTATTTTGATGCCTCTATTTCATTATTATCTTATTCTCTATCATTGGTCCTAAAGCCCTCTTTCCTCTGCTCCTCCCTCACCCTCAGAAGTAGTGAAACCGGTTAATGTAGGATATTTTAATGCCAAAAACTGAGGGACAGACTCATTGCCAATAATTCAGTCCAATCTGTGTAAACATCAGAGATTAAAGATTGTTGCTTCTTACCTTCCCCACTTCTAAAAATTTAGGTCACTTTGCAATCTGGAATGCAGAAAGGAGAAGAGTGGTTAGTTTAGTTCTGATTATTTGATTACTGTGGGTCAGTGAGGCTCCTGCGAGGATTCTAGACCATCGTTTTTTCTTAGTCAACTTCCTGCATTGTGGAGGGGAGGGCTCTCTCAATTTTTTTTTTTTTTTTTTTTGAGACGGAGTCTCGCTCTGTCACCCAGGCTGGAGTGCAGTGGCGCGATCTCGGCTCACTGCAAGCTCCGCCTCCCGGGTTCACGCCATTCTCCTGCCTCAGCCTCTCCGAGTAGCTGGGACTACAGGCGCCCGCCACCACGCCCGGCTAATTTTTTTGTATTTTTTTTTTTTAGTAGAGACAGGGTTTCACCGTAGTCTCGATCTCCTGACCTCGTGATCCGCCTGCCTCGGCCTTCCAAAGTGCTGGGATTACAAGCGTGAGCCGCCGCGCCCGGCTGCTCTCTCACTTTTAAGGTGCCTTGATAAATTAACTTGGGTAGACCTTTTCTGAGAGTGGGTAAGCACGTTTCTTCCAGGAATAAAAGTCTCACTGAAAAGAGTGAAATGAAAACTGACCAGGAACAAAGGCATCATTAATTTCAAGTGGAAGAAATAATTCACAAAGCTGAGATAAGTCACTTCTCATGGGTAAACTATTTCCTTTTGTATACTTTGGTCACCTTGGTATACACTACTATACAGAAACCTACTGGAATACTTTTATTTATGCTCTTAGATTTTCAACACCCTTAGTCCCATGAGCTCAAAATGCCAGAAACTTCAAATTGTACCCATAGCTTCATTATTATTCCTCCAAACTTCCCTTCTGCTGTAGCCCACAAACTTTTTACCCTCTGAGTAGGTGAGCAGTAGTTACAGATACCATATTTAAGTTCTCCTCCTCTTGGCCAGGTGCCACTTCTTGTGGTTAAAGGAAGAAGCATAAAAACTTATTAAAAAGTTCTGAAAATACATCAAACACTCAACACAGTGTGTGCTCATGATTTGTGTGGAAATGAATTACAAAATGTAGATTGAATTTCCCTCTAAATTCAAATGACTTGAACAAAATGAAAGAAAATAGTACATGGCACAGATGTAAGCACCATGTAATTTTTCTTTCAAATAGTTTTTATGAAAGCTCACCATTGTCTATTTTACTCAGCCCTTAAGTATTGATTTAGACTACTATAATTTTTAAAGTCAACATCCAAAATTATTGGACTTTTTTGCTCTCACAAAATCAAATCTGTTAGTGTTTTAAGAACATTTCACTTGAAAAAAAAATCAGAGAATCTTCTTCATCTTCTTCTGATTCTTAACATGCTTTTGAAAGGGGAAAGTTTAGTTCATTGCTGAAAGTTACTTATAAGTTGATGTTGAAGTCCATATAGAACCCTATGCATAGAATGAATATATATTTACACATGTGTGAATACATTTGTGTGTATATGTATGTGTGTATATATATTTTCTTTTTGTTCTGTGTTTATTTTAAAGGCTTGATAAGTCCTGCAATCCCTATTTCTAAGCATGAACTTCCACAAAATGAAATGTCATTGTATTATATTATTATATTATATGTCAGATATTATATAATTTTGAGATTTCTTACAGGCTTGTTCTAAACATTAAAAAATAAAGCATGTCTCCAACAGTGTGTTCAATTTCCTGCATGATCTTTGGAAATGCTGTAATTAAAAAGAATGTAACACGTGGGATCTGTACTCTTGCTTATTATGACTTTAAAGGCTTCAAGGCCTTCTGCCTGCATACAAGTCAAGATGCCCAGAATAAACAATGGCAAGTGATAGTTTTTGGTCTTGCTGTAACTTTCCACTAATCATCAGCAGGTTTTGAGACTGCACTGTAGAAATCCTGGATAACTCCTGTTTATTTTTTTCATGTATAAGCAGTACATGGGAGGAATACTGAATGTTTGGTATCCATACTTTTTGTCCTCAAGCTATGTACCATAAGGGAAATTGAGGCTCAGAGACTTTTTCTACGATAAAAATAGAGCTCACACATCTAGATCACCAACATCTCTCTGCTAGGATTCAGATGTCCTATCTTTATACACTTAAAAGCAGACCACAAATGCATGTGTTACTCAGTTACGTATATCCCTTGCATTTCCTTGATGCAGTTAAAATTGTGAATGTATTGTTTGATGTCTTAATTTCCTTAGGCTGTCGAGATGATGTCTGTTGACTCTAAATGTCAGAGCTCCCTCATTACTGAACATGCAGGAAGTTGAACACAGCTCTTAAGAAATTTATGTATTTAAAGGAACTCATGCAAGCTGAAATAAAAATAGAAGTGATATGAGAGTTTTTCTGTATCTACTGAGGATAGCAGGACTGGAAAGTGCAATAGGGAAAAATAAATCAGATCAGCCCAAGAAATAGGGAGTCATAAGAGCAGTGATTCTAGGTTACGTTACAACAAACAAGTTTTTCTGGGTAGGAAATACAATTAACAGTGTTGAAGAACTTGGCTTTTGGACAGTAACTATTGCTGGGTTTCATGGCCTGTTTTAGTAGAGATGGGCTAAGGGGAAGCTGAGAGTGACCTTCTAGCTTCTGCTACTTTCTCAAATGGCAAGATGCCATATTTTGGGGTAGCTTGTCCTGAACCCCAACCATCCTATATGTTTAAACTAGTTACTTTATCCTCTTTTGTCTAAAGGAATAAAAAATTACCTTAACCATACCAATAGAAATACAAGTTAGAAAATATCAATTTCACAGTAGCATTGAAACTGATTAAGATAGAAGACAAATGTGTGTCAGCAGTCACAACCCTCCATCGTCTCCCTTTGCGTGTGGGCTTTGTTTCCCATCATTGTCCAGTAGAAGTTTTTGTACGGCTTAGATGGAGCCATCCACCATAAAGTGGTAACAATGATCCACTATGGTGAACTCCACTTACAGGAGAAGAGTGTAGAGCAAGATCAGATCTGCCTAAAGCTGAGAACATCCTTGTGGGTGCTGGCTGTAGAAAAAAATTTCCAGTGAACCCGTCTTAGGTCATTCTGTTTTCTCAGATTTGTTGCCACCACCATGCTAAAGACTGGTAAAAACCAAAGAAGTCTGTATTTTCTTATGTCCGTTATTTTAAGTAAAGATGGCAGTATGGGCAAAGTAAGGTACAGAAACTTCAAACATTTGCCTGATTTTTTTTTCTTTTCCAGGATAGCAGTTCCCTTCTCATTTGGGATCGTTTTTGCCTGTGTAAGTATATTTTTCAGGGTCCAGTGAACTGAGAAGTGCTGTTCATTATGAGGTGATGCCTCAGATCAGCCTTGTTGGCATAGAATGGAATGTCCCAATGATGATGGCAGCTGTGCTTGTCTACTCGTTTGTTCTGAACAGTTTCTACACATTTACAGGGTGATTTATTGCAAGCCCAGCTACTTTGCTTATTTTTTCAGTAGTTGAAATTAAAAATAATTCATTTGTAATTGAATCTCGGAGAGAAATAATATTAAGCATACTTTCAGTCAGAGAAGGGGCAGAAAGTGGAAGTTTGTCTCACAAATTAAAGCCATCTGCACGAAGATGCGCGGTTGTTTAGGGTGGACCTGTGGATGGTGGTTGGAATGCATTTTTAACTTTAGGACATGCTTTCTTTTGGGGTTTGAGCTTAAAAATAACTGTGTTTTTATGATTAGCATGACTAGCACTAGTAATCCAGAAATAAAATAAGAGTTTAAAACACATGTGCACACATTCACACCTACACACATCTATTGCAAACACACACACACACACACACTAACAGTACTGCACAGATTCAGAATGAAAGTTCAAAAAGACCCAAGTGGAAACATTTCTAATAGAACTAAATGAAGGAACACTGGAGACTGAAGCAAAGAAGGGGTTTGGGGTTTAGTAAAGGTGAGAGAAAGCTACAGAAGTTCGTTAGCAATGGTTCTGACAACTGTTTTTGCAGTTACTGTGTCCTTCAGAATAGAGAATTGGGTTACACTGACAACTTCATTCAGGCCTTTTTTTTTTTTTTTTTTTTTTTTTTTTTTTTAGACAGAGTTTCACTCTTGTTGCCCAGGCTGGTGTGCAGTGGTGCTATCTTGGCTCACTGCAACCTCCGCCTCCCTGGTTCAAGCAATTCTCCTGCCTTGGCCCCCAAGTAGCTGGGATTACAGGCATGAGCCATCACGCCTGGCCACCATTTGCTTTTTAAGCAGCATTCACTTTCTCCATTAATTCGTATTCTTTCATTTGTTTACATATTTGTCTATTTATTCCGTCAGTCATTTTAAGAGGAGTTTATTGGGATCCTTGGGTATTCTTTCTTCTTTGTAGGGTCTGTGGTAACCCAAAGTCACAAGGATGAAGCCTCTGCCTCATGTGAGTGCCCTAAGGAGACAGGTTTGTAATACATTGTTTTTATAGTGAGCACGTGGAGATAGTTGTAGAGACAAAGTGCTGTGGGACGACAAAAGAGTGACAGCAGCTTTACTAAAGACAGCAGTTGGTGAGGTTCTTATAATTGGTCCCTGACCATTCAGCTTGTCTTGCCATCCAAGATCCCCTTGGCTAAATTCCAGGTGAGTCTGTTTTCTCTTTTTCTATCCCCACTTGTTTTCCTTCTTACCATCCTTTCTCTAGGCTTTACATCTCCTTTCTCATTCATTGAAGACTTGAGTTAACCATTTTTTTCCTTCTAATTTATGGGGAAAGATGTCATTTTCCTTGGCCTTCTGTGTTGTGTGTTGACCTAAACATCAGGGGAGTCCTTTCCATCAAAACATTAATGCATCAGTCTCACAGTATAACAAATACAACTCTCTACAATATGATCTTACCACACCTGGGAACCTAGGAGTCAGAGTTGTGAGGCATAAGGAAATCAGATGCTGTGTGTGATTTTGTTTGGTGGAAGAGAATGAACCAAGGAATCACAGGTTCCAGGTGAGTTCTGAGAAAAATGTGCTGCTTCTTTGAAAGGTAGGATACAGGATTCTAAAAAGGCCTCTGGGCTACTAAAGGGTTGAGAAAATACTTAGATATATTGGATTTCACCGTTGTAAACTTATTACAAAGAATATTTAAATGAAAGGTAGTTGCTATGTGACACAGATATGGAGAAGAGAGGATGTCATTAGAGACATCTTCATTTGAAGGGTATGGGCTTCACATGGATGGTAGAAGTAAAGTCACAGTTTCCTTCCACTCATGTCACTGCATGCAGCGGCATCTTATCATGTTACTTGAAAAGATTCTTGAAAGCCGTTGTCAAAAGACTGAAAGAAGAAGACAAGCAGATGAGCTATTCTCCGGAATACAAGTAAGGGAAGACACGGAGATCAGAGGCTACCTCAAGGCCCACAGGCAGCATCCCTGAGGCTACCTGCTTACCCTTTAGGAGCTGGCTGCCTCTGAAGAATGAGGAATGCATTTCTCGGGCCTCAATTTCCAAATATTTTAATTGAGAAGCTTGATTAGATTAAACTTCCTCAATTTCTTTTCTGCAGCACATTAGAAGTGTGATGAACCTTCCATGTGCAAATCTCAGAGCACTGATTGTGCCTAAACCCTTTTCTTTCCCATAAAAGAAATCTTAATGGAAATTAAGCAAACTACCATTATCCTAGGAATGGCCTTGAGTTCTCACCAATTTATAAAAGCAAATTTTTGTACTTTGATGATTATTAGTATTAAGTTAACTTATGAATTCCTACTTTGTTATAGACAACTGCCAAAAAGGACAACTCCAAGAAGCTGGAAGATCTAACATTCTAGATTTCATGTTTCCCAGTACCTGTGAAGAAAGGGGTTAATATAGCCAGGCCTGAGACTGCTATTCTTAGAAAGGCCTGTCAGTAAGATTGGTGTTTGACTGGCATCTGGGAGCCTGACTGGTAAACAGTCTCCAGTTTTGATATAAAACTTTCATTAAGTGGTAAAGCTGGCTTACCTGGTTTGTGCAAACATACGGTTCATGCTGAATACTTACTTTTTTTCTAAGGGTCTGGAATTTTAGTGCATGCTAGGCAGAGGATGCTTACATGACTAGTCCCCAGTCATGTGGTGCTTAGTCTCTATTGAGCTTCCCTGATAAACAGTTAGTTGCTAGAGCGGAATTAAGGGCATCTTATTTGACTCCACTGGGAGAGGACTCTTGGAAGCCTGTATCTAATTTCTCCATGTATCTTTTTCCTTTGATGATTTTCCTTTGTATCCTTTTGCTGATGTCTCTATGCTGAGTCCTGTGAGTCCTTCGAACAAATCTGGTGCTGGAGATCCCGATATAGGCCACACACTGATTTTTTAAAAATCTTTTATTAAATGTTGCCTACTAAGTAACTTTTGGGGGTGAGGAGACAGAGTAATGGGGCAAGAGCAAAGATGAGTAACACCCAGTTGTGCCCCAGTTTAGTGGGTTAACTTGACTTACACAAGGAAGCAAATGCAATAGAGAGTGATGGTAGGCGGGGCAGGAAGAGGATGTGGGTTGCTGAAGGTGAGATAAGTATGGTGGAAGTTAACGTTTGTAATGGGGTTAAGAGGGTTATAATACGTGGTGCTCTTAATGCCCATTGCAATGTATAGACGATTTAGGGAGCATGACCTGAGCGTGGAGGTAAGGAGAAGTCCCAAAAAATGGTAAAAAAAAAAGAATAAGGATATATTTGAGAAGGGGTGTTCTGAGACACAAGGGCCCAGAATCATATACTTAGCTTTCTTCTAACTAAAAAAGAAGGGAATGGTATTGAGTGAGGAACACTTCAAAAGAGCCATCAACTTCAGATTGGTGTTGCAGGAATTCCAAGTCAGTGAAATCGAATCTAAATCCTTGAGTAGCAATAAGCATGGTGTGATGATAATGAAAATAATAATGACTAAACGTATTGAGTGATTCCTGTGTGCCACATACTGTTGTTAAGCTATTATATGCATTGAATCTTTTAATTATCCTGGCAACCTGTGAGGTAAGTACTTTTCTCAACCTCCTGTTTTACAGATACAGAAGTAGAGGTCCTGAAAGTTACTTTTCTCAAGGTTATAGACCTAGTAGACCCTACTTAAAACTTCCATGCTCTACTGCTGTGGAAGTTAATAGAAGGTTGATCTGTTGAAGGCAGGACTTTTTTCCTATCAGCATATACCGTTTCTAGGAACACTCTAGAGCTCATCCAAGACAATGGAGTCCTGAGGAGAAAGGCAAAAGCAGTAACCTCTCCTCTTGCCTAATGTCATGGTCACAGGAGTATGGGGAGGCAGTGGTGTGCAGTGGCTTAGTGCCTGTCTTTTGAGTCAGTGGAAACTGGACTATACCTGCTCTGTTGCTTATTAGCTGACTGATTTGGGACAGGTTGCTTAGATTTCTCTGTGCCTCAAGTCCTTCATGCATAAGCTGCAGGAACCTACTATCTACCATAATGTGGCTCCTGCGAGGACTGAATGCTATAAGATGGTGATTCTAAATTGGTGGCACACTGCCTGGTCCATAGTAAGAACTCAACAAATGGTAGCTATTACTAATTAGTAGGAAATAGAGTATTCTCCCACCAATTTCCATTTTATGGCCACTTTTAATTTACCACTAATTACCTTTTGATGGCATTGGTATACAGCATTTAATTGACTGAGAAATTCCATTAATACTTCATAATGAAGTACACAAATTATATGGGGAAAACATTGTGGTGGTGTTCTAAGGGAAGGCCTACTTTTTCCTTCTTCAAATATCTAAAAGTTGTGAGGATGACTGTATATCAATAACTTGGTAACTGTCAACAGTTTAATGTGAGTGGGACCATTAGGCTCCTCATGAGTGAGCAATATAGTCATTTTGCAGTCTTACCTCTTTGTGTAATCCATCAAGGAAAGTGCCATACTCTTAGTCATGTCCCTCTCTCCACCACCACCATTACTATGTCCATCAAATCCTATCCCTGGGGTAATTTTTGTTTTGTTTTGTTTTAGATAGAGTTTCACTCTGTTGCCCAGGCTGAGGTGCAGTGGTGCGATCACAGCTCACTGTAGCCTTGAACTCCCAGGCTCAAGCGATCCTCCCACCTAGGCCTTCTGAGCAATTGAGACCATAGGTATGTACCACCATGCCTGGGTAATTTTTATTTTTATTTTTTGTAGAGATGGAGTCTTGCTATGTTGCCTAGGTTGCTCTCAAACTCCTGGGCTCAGGCAATCCTCCTGCCTCAGCTTCCCAAAGTGCTGGGGTTACAGGCATGAGCCACCGCACCTGGCCACTAAGGTAATTTTTGGATGTGTGTCTTTACTCAGCCATCAGCATTACTCTTAGGATGAGAGTGTTAGCACTCCTGGTAGGTACTCATGTCCCGTCCTTTGAACCTTAGTCACATTGCTGGTTCAGCACACTTGGTGAAATGGTGACAACTGTTGAGACATCTTTGTGGACACTTTCCAGCATCTTTAATCCTCTTCATCAACATGCTGCCTCTACCAGTGTCCTGAATGATGTCCTCAACTACATGTCACTAGCTGCCTTCTCCCTTCCGCTGGCCTGCCTTGAAAAACAGTAAAAAAAAATTGTGCTCACAGCCACTTACGGATTGTCAGTTCTTCTTTCTCAATGATCTTCAGTGACCCAAAGTCCCTGTGCCCAGGCCTTGAACCCATGCCATGGGCATTAACATTTCTTCTTGCAAGGCTGAAGGCAAGGGGTGTAAAATGAGCTTCCTGGCTATTCAAATAAAGGGGCTTTTTTCCACCCACTGTCTCTCTCACTCTTGCTGGTATTCAACTCCACCATGACTCCTAGCTTTTTTTCACCCGTACTTCCTCAGCCTTTATTTCTCCTCTATTTGCATTGAGGATGTTTTTCTTAGGTATTACTTTACATGTACCCTTACTAAAATGTATCAATTGTTATTGCCATTTGAAATATTTTCTGGCCAGACATGGTGGCTCATTCTTGTAACCCTAGGACTTTGGGAGGCTGAGGCAGGTGGATCGCTTGAGCCCAGGAGTTTGAGACCAGCCTACTGGTCATGGTGAGACATGGCAAAACCCCATCTTTACTAAATAAATAAATACAAAAATTAGCCAGGCATTGTGGCCCATGCCTGTAGTCCCAGGTACTTGGGAGGCTGGGATGGGAGGATCATTTGAGCCTAGCAGGTGGAGGTTGCAGTGGGCTGAGATAGTACTCCCGCACTGCAGCCTGGGTGACAGAGAGAGAACTTGTTTTTAAAAAAAAAAAGTTTCTGTTGTTCCGGAGTTCTATCTATACAGATTAATTATCTGCAAATTTGATGAGAAATTCTTGATCTCTCTTTTGAAGATAGAGACAACAATGTTTCCATATTTCAGTTATTCATATATAGCACCTTCAAAACTTTTTGCTATATGTACATACCCCTGTACTAAACTTTTTGCTATATGTACATACCCCTGTACTATTATTTACTTAATAAAGTCAAATGTCCCCTGGGGAGGCAAAATTGCTGTCAGTGGAGAACCATGATGTGTTTCATGCATATGTAGGAGAACAACGCAGGTCTCCTTGCCTTAATATTTACTCTTCGAGTACAAGCTTCAGGCCAATATGAGATGTAAAACCAGACTACACATATTGTTTATGGAGGCTGTCATGCTGTCATAGAAGGAGACCAAATAGGTTTGCTAAGATTTATCCTTCTTTTAGTCATATTGGTTTCCGTGCAGTCCCTAAATCAGGGGTCTGTCAATTTTTTTTAGAGGGTCTAAAGAGGAGCTACTTTGTCACTCGTCACTCGCTTGAATATTCATCAGCAGCAGAAGAGGAAGCTGATCTAGGGGGTGCTGGTGGTTGTCTGTAAGTCATACAAGGAGTAGATGGTTCACAGATCAGCAGATGCCACTGCCACCTTTATCTTGTCTGTGTGTTCTTCAGTCGTTCCTACGATAAGGCTTTTGCAAGGAGCATAGTGCTCTTTCCCTTTCTATGGAAGTATACTTGTATGTGGATAAGTATCCTTGTATGCTAACTACTGTAAGAGAAACACATACTCAATCCTACAAATAAAAAATAATATTTTGCCAGGCGCGGTGGCTCACGCTTGTAATCCCAGCACTTTGGGAGGCCGAGGCGGGCGGATCACGAGGTCAGGAGATCGAGACCACGGTGAAACCCCTTCTCTACTAAAAATACAAAAAATTAGCCGGGCATGGTGGCGGGTGCCTGTTGTCCCAGCTACTCGGAGAGGCTGAGGCAGGAGAATGGCGTGAACCCGGGAGGCGGAGCTTTCAGTGAGCCGAGATCGCACCACTGCACTCCAGCCTGGGCGACAGAGTGAGACTCTGTCTCAAAAAAAAAAAAAAAAAAATAATAATAATATTTTGCTCAACTCACAGTTGGGAATGGGTTGGATGGTCCTCTGAGGCAGCTGTCCTTTAAGTGTTTACTCAGGGATCTCAGCATTGCTGCCTTTGACTATGTGGCTACGTCACCTTGGGCCAAGCGTTCATGGAACGTTATTTGGGACGGCAGGTACATAGTTCTGGTCAAAACTCTAAAGAAGGCATGTGAGCGATTAAAATTTGTCAAATGCAGTGTTAAGTGGCAACCTGCATCTGGACTCCTAGATAGCCAGTGTTTGATGGAATCTCCCTAATGTTGGCTCTCTAGACCATTCGTTCTAGGGACCTGTCTGCCCAATTGGACTTCCTGCCATGTCTCGTGGTGCCTCCCTGATGTCTCCTCAACTGCAACTCCAAATCTCAGCCACTCTCCATCTGCATCCCTCAGCTACACAGTTCCCTTTCTGGTCCTCTGCATGATGAGGTAAGGCAACTAGACTGGTTCAACCTTCTCCACTGGGATTACAAACTGTGATCCCAGACAATGAACCATGGCCTCCTAAAGTTATAAGCCCAGGCATTCCAACGAGACAGGATGTTGGAAAATGCCTTCTCATGTCAAATGTGATTAGGCAAATGAGAGAACATACTTTAAAAATAATAAGGTCTGAGAGAAATGTGTTTTTTTTTTAATTACTATATTCCTATTAGAAATTGTGTCATGGTAAAAATAAGGAGGCTTTCTCCATCAGCAAAACCCACTCCAGTCTTACTGCAGTGTGGTCACCCTTGACAAAGATGAAAAGGTGAGAAGAGTTTTGATTGTTTTCATTCTGAGGTTTACGGACAGGTGTTTGAATATACTTAGTGGGTTTACATAAAAACACTAAAAAAACTTATAATATTTTGGTGAAGATAATGCAAAATAAAATGTTAAAACAAACTAAAAAGTCACATTTTCACTGTCTTCTGTTAAGAAGTGTTTTTTCTCCATGAGGAGGACGACACAATTTGTCTTCATTGCTTGTATTCATCATACCCGAGAAATATTGTTGGTTACGTTTTATATCTTGATGAGTTTAATCAAGTACATTTGATGCTAGGCCAAATTGGGAAAGAGGCAAGATGTATCATCCAGCCATCCCATTCCTGTACTTTCGGCTATTCTTGTTGGTTCATGTTTCCCTCAGACACAATTGTTCTTTGGGTGTGTTGTAGGCTGGGGGTACTATAGATCAAAGTTAATGGATTTGGTTCTTTTGTATTTCTCCGGTTGTTTGGACAGGGATGGTTTTTTTGTTTGTTTGTTTGTTTTGTTTGCTTGTTTTGTTTTTTTTTTTTTTTGAGACCGAGTCTTACTCTGTGGCCCGGGCTGGAGTAGTGGCATGATCTCAGCTCACTGCAACCTGTGCCTCCCAGGTTCAAGTGATTCTTGTGCCCCAGCCTCCTGAGTACACTGAGCTGGGACTACAGGCATGAGCCACCACACTCGGCTAATTTTTTTTTTTTTTTGTATTTTATAGTAGAGATGAGGCTTCACCCATGTTTGCAAGGCTGGTCTTGAACTCCTCACTTCAGGTGATCTGCCCGCTTTAGCCTCCCAAAGTGCTGGGATTATAGATGTGAGCCACTGCGCCCGGCCTGGACAAGGATTTTAAAGAGCAGGGTGCTAGCAATAGATGATGGTTGCATTGAAGCCTGCTTCTCTTGTGCCTATTGATTTTGTTTTTACTGCTATTCAGGGAAAGAAAAATTCATCCAATGAAACTAACATACACTGAGGTTTTAGGGGACTAATATGTTGCTTCCATTAGAAGAAAACTTTTTCATCTTTCCAAAAACAATAGTGATTTTGTGATGTTAAGCTATTTAGAAGAAAATGCAACTGAAAGCTTTAATTGCATCAATTGCACAATTGAAACTAGGGTGCCTCAGAACACACTTGCCTGTGGAAGTTAATAATGGAGCAACAATAATCATCATAAAACTGTGTTTCTTTGGAGGCACTTGGCCTGTCAATTTTGTCCTCACTGATTTTGGGGTTCATCAGGGAATCCTTCTTCTGCACATGTGTCCTTGTGACCAGCAGTCCTGCTGTTGCTCTGCCTGCTCATGCTGCGCCTGACGCCAGTGAAGCTCTCTGAGGCCTAATAGCCTTGTCGTCTTCTGATGTTTGGAGACTCCTAATGTTTCACATGCTCTAGGTACAAGCCCCAAGCAAAAAATGTCCTCTTCTCCCTCTCATGGGTGCATATATTCTAAGCTTTGGAATCTTGCTCTTTAGTGAAACAGATGCTGCAGTGCGTTGAGTGGTGGCTTGCCAAAATGTTTGTTCATATCCTGACTCCTGAAACCTGTGAATGGGACCTTGTTCTGGAAAAGAGTCTTTGTCAATGTATTAATAATTAATGTAACTAATAATGAAGTAATTATTACTCAGTGTAATTAAGGATCTCAAGATGAGATCATCCTGAATTATTTAAGTGGATACTAAGTTCAATGACAGGTAGGTGTCCTTGTAAGAGATAGAAGAGGAAGAGACACAGACAAAAGACAACAGAGGGGAAGGCCATGTGACAATAGAGACAGAAATTGGGGTTATGTGACCACAAGCCAAGAAAGGCCTGGAGCCATCAAAAGCTGGAAGTGTCCAGGAAGGATTCTTAGAGCCTTTGGAGGAAGTGTGACCCTGCCACCTCCTTGATTTCAGACTTTTAAATTCCAGAACTGAGAAAGAATATTTTTTGTTGTTTTAAGACACTGAGTTTGTGGTGATTTGTTACAGCAGCTAATTAGGCACATAATACAAGTATACTTTTCAGACTTTATTTCAACCACTTTTGTCTAAGACTCAATATCAATTCCTGGGGATTGGGTTTAGGACAATCTACATCACAGACAGTGATATACTCAAAATCAATCCTCAATCAGATGTTGACTCAACCTTCAACCACACTATGTGCCTCAGCTTTCTTTTCCCTTGGGTTGAAATTTTTTCATATATATATGTATTTTTTTTTTTTTCCTCCTGAAGGACTTTCCCAGAGCCTGTGATAGGCTGGATGTCACACATGAAGTGGGTTATCAGCAGCATGTTTCTTGGCTTCTGGTCACAGTATTAGGTTGGTGCAGAAGTTGTGGTTGCCATTACTTTCAACGGCAGGAAACACAATTTCTTTTGCACCAAACTAGTAAGTTCAGAGGTAGACACCTAACTCACACCTAGCCATCCAATGGGGATGGTGGTATTGAAACCTAGAGCAGTGGGTGGATGAAGCTAGCACATGTAAATTTGGAAATGGGTATGGCCATGTTTCATGTAGTATACTGGGGACGAGGAAGTGTGTCTATAGAGAGAAAAAAGAATATGGGCAAGAGAAAGCAGGTCCCCAGTGTGATCCCTTTCCTGGTTCTTTCTCAAGAGCATTTTGGCTCTTCGTTCCCCATCATGAATATAACACATTCAAACTTTTTTTTGTTTTTTTGCTTAAATAAAGTTGAGTTGGTTGGTATTTGTCATGAAAGGGTCCTTAGTGAAAGCAAATCCAACTTCTGGGCTCCCCAGTCCTTCCTAGAAGCACTGAGACTCACACCTGGTCCCTGCCATCTAGCACTTTGTAGGTACAAGGCACTCTGATCCACATTATCTCGTCCCAACCTTGTGTGGGAGGGTGACCTTTGAGACATGGGCAAAGGAGATTTGACCTATCCTTAACATTTAAAGGCACTAGGCTTAGAGAGGATGACAGGGGCTCTGGAATCCCAGTGCTTCCTGATCAGTTCTAATCGGTTTAAAACAAATTAACAACCCAAGCAAGACTAAACGGTCCCAGCAGGATCTGAATATGAAAGATTCTTCAGCCTAGAAGGTTCAGAGCAGAAGGAATAATGGAACAAGTGTATTCTGTGACTACATTCAGGGCAGACAGTGGGAAGGAGGGGGTTGGAGGAAAACAGAATTGCCCAGTCTGAGAACTATTAAGAGCTTCCAGCCCTGGGAAGGATGCATGACAAGGGAGCACCAAAGAGGTAATTGGGCCCCTGATGTGAGGAACAGTCATAAATAAGCCCACAAAGCCACACATAAGCCTAAAGCATCCAGCAAGGATTAAGCCCCATTAGCTAACCTGTTAGCATAGAGGTATTTGGCCATTAGAAGACAATTTTACTTTAACCCACCCATTGTCTCTACCACAAAACTGCAGGCTTTGTAGGTCTACATGTTTTAGATTTCAACATTTTCAGAAGAGTTTGGGAGCATAAATAGTGAACATCAGAGAGGACTCTTGTGATTCCTGTCATCCTCCTCATTTTCAAACCTCATTCGAATTTTTTTTTAATAATAATTATCACTCACTACTCTCTCTGCTGCAGCCTATTTTTCTCTCTAAGCTTTTGATTTTTATCTGCTTTTTCCCAGCAGAAACAGTTTTCAGGTGTGTGAGGCCAACTACAGTTGAAAATCCACCCAATGGTTCAGTTATCATTTAATTGATATTTTATTGAGCACCAACTAGGTGCCAAGCATTGTTCTAGATGCTCAGGACACATAGTAAACAAACATTTCTGCCTTTTTGGAGCTTACATCATAAAGCAGGTGAAAAGGAGAAAATGTTATGGGAGAAAATAGAACAAGAGAAGGGCTGAGGAGCGTGGGTTGCAAGTTTCAAAAGATTGGTAGTGGTGGTTATTATTTTTGGTCCATCTCCTAGCTGCTGAAGTTTTCTCTTTGGCTCATCCTCAATCCTAAATGCTTCAGGACAGGCACTATGTCCCTTATCTTAGGATTCCTGCTGCAGTTAGTTCATTAGAGTTGAGATAATCCTTGCTAAGAACCCAGGATCAGAAATTTAGCCCATTAATAGGCCGGGCGCGGTGGCTCGCGCTTGTAATCCCAGCACTTTGGGAGACCGAGGCGGGCAGATCATGAGGTCAGGAGATCGAGACC
Source organism: Nomascus leucogenys (assembly GCF_006542625.1). Lineage (NCBI taxonomy): Eukaryota > Metazoa > Chordata > Mammalia > Primates > Hylobatidae > Nomascus > Nomascus leucogenys. Next base: position 124,901,722 of record NC_044382.1, read on the forward strand.
ACGGTGAAACCCCATCTCTACTAAAAATACAAAAAAATTAGCCGGGCATGGTGGCGGGCTCTCATAGTCCCAGCTACTCGGGAGGCTGAGGCAGGAGAACGGCGTGAACCCGGGAGGCGGAGCTTGCAGTGAGCAGAGATTGTGGCACTGCACTCCAGCCTGGGTGACAGAGCAAGACTCCGTCTCAAAAAAAAAAAAAAAAAAAAAAGAAAAAGAAATTTAGCCCATTAAAAAATACTAAGCCATGAGGATAAAAAATATTATATGTGTGTTACCTATTTATATCTTTATACTTATTCCAATGCCTTGTTGAATAAAAGGACCACCTTCTTTCTTCTTTTCCATATGAGGATTGACATTAATCATGGCACCTACTTGTCCTCCATTCACTTTATTATGAAAATCATTGGGATGGAGGAGGAAAAGTCAGTCTTCCGTAATCAGCCTGGCTATTTCTGACATTTTTAGGAGAAACAAAAGGAATGCAATTATTATTATTATCTATTTTTTCAGAAATGCAAGAGAATTTTTTATTTATCCTCTACGACACCCTTCTTGTTTTCTCTGCCTTCTGAAGAGTTGACATCAGTGGGGAACTTCATTTGAAGTCAAGCAAATCAATCTTTTATTGAGATTTCAGGATCCAAACTTGCATAAACTGCTTCATTCAGACAGCTTTTCCGCCTTTGCTGAGTTCTAATCTTGCCCTGCAGGATCAGCTACATTATTTTTGGGGCCCAGTGCAAAATGAAATATGAGGCCCTTGTTCAAAATTAATAATTTTGAGATGGCAGCAGCAGAGCATTAAACCAAACATGGGGGCCTGCTGAATGCACCATGAAGCTGACGCTGCCTCCTATTCCTGTTTTTGAATCAGGTGTTTATTTGCTTTGAAATTCGCAGGAAAAATCCAATACAATGAAAATATATGGTGATACTTTTCAGCCTTAATTTTGTGAGAGAAACATTTTAGTTATATATAAACTGGGAAAGAAAACTAGCAAAGGATTTACTGGATGTATAAAATTGAGAAAACACAAGCTCTTTTTGTTTAATATAAATATGTAATTAAAAGAAAAATTATTAAAAATAATGCGTCTTAGAAATAATCTTGCCGGGCGCGGTGGCTCATGCTTGTAATCCCAGCACTTTGGGAGGCCGAGGCGGGCGGATCACGAGGTCAGGAGATTGAGACCACGGTGAAACCCCGTCTCTACTAAAAAATACAAAAAATTAGCCGGGCGTGGTGGCGGGCGCCTGTAGTCCCAGCTACTCGGAGATGCTGAGGCAGGAGAGTGGCCTGAACCCGGGAGGCGGAGATTGCAGTGAGCTGAGATTGCGCCACTGCACTCCAGCCTGGGCGACAGAGCAAGACTCTGTCTCAAAAAAAAAAAAAAAAAAAAAAAAAAAATCTCGAAAGTATAACTTGAACACTTTCTTATTAAATACAATAATAGCTAAATTATTATCTGCTTAACCAAGCTTGCCTGGTCTGCATATCATGTTCACATTCCAGGAAACATGAAATAGGGAAATAGAATAAACCAGATTTTCAGGGCTAGTATTTGGAGACAAGGGAGGTGAGGAAAATACTTTCCATTTTGGAAGACTGCCATGGGAATCATCTATTTAAGGTAAGTTTTCTGGCTCACAATTGCAGTGATCTTGCTCATCATCATTATTATATGATTTATGTTTAGGAATGTGTCATACATATTACGTGATATATTTAACTGTATACTATACGTCATGTAATAATGACAGGATGTCACTATCACCATTTATATTTAGGGATATATCACTATTACATGATGTGTAATATGTCCATTGAAGCAAATACTCACCTTTGGCACTATCTGAGCAAAACTGCCAAAGGGAAGTAAATTCGTATTGAGCAGTTCTGATCTGCGAGAAAGGTACAGGGACACATACTGCTACATGAACCTAGATGCACACACACTACTCATACTTACACACATCATATTTTAGAGCAGGGGTTGGCAAATATGACCATGAGGTCAAATCTAGCCTGCAGCCTGTTTTTATAAATAATGTTTTATTGGAACATCACCATACCCATTTGTTTACTTGTGTCTATGGTGTCTTTGCACTGCAAAGGCAGAGTTCAATAGTTGCTGTGAATTACACACAATCTTCTAGGATAATAAATATCTTAGAATATTTATAGAAGAAAGTTTCCTGATCCCTTGTTTACCATCATTTAACTGTTGAAATATTTTTCTAGTAAATGATTATGCCTATAAAATAAATAATAAAAGATACATTATCTACATATATTAATTCCTATTTATACATATATATCTCAAGGCAATGATTTTTACAGTTTAATTGGCATAAAACAATATTGAGACAAGTTATTTTTCTCTAACTGTAACAGACAGGACTATATTGCTCTGTATTCCTGGCATGATTGATTTGGTTCTCCGTTTGTCTTCTTTAATATGCAGGGCCACCAGGAGGTTAAACAGTTGTATATTTTCTATTAAAAATTTCCATAATCATTTTTTTTGTGTGTGTGTGGAAACCTAAAAATTGTGGTAACTTACCTGGAGACCTTGTGGAAACCATTTTGCTTTGATTTTTCCTATCACTGATAGTAAATCAGCTACTGAATATATTTCCCCGTTAGGAGTTGTTTTTTTTTTTTCACAGTTTCAAAATTATGTGATTCACTTACCAATAACAGAGAATTAAGTTAAAAGAGTAGTTTAAATAATGAACAAAAATGCCAAGAATGTAACATAGAATTTAATTTTTCTTTTTTTTTTTTTTTGAGACGGATTCTCGCTGTCGCCCAGGCTGGAGTGCAGTGGCGCGATTTCGGCTCACTGCAGGCTCCGCCCCCTGCGGTTCGCGCCATTCTCCTGCCCCAGCCTCCCGGGTAGCTGGGACTACAGGCGCCCGCCACCTCGCCCAGCTAATTTTTTGTATTTTTAGTAGAGACGGGGTTTCACCGTGTTAGCCAGGATGGTCGCGATCTCCTGACCTCGTGATCTGCCCGCCTCAGCCTCTGAAAGTGCTGGGATTACAGGCGTGAGCCACCGCGCCCGGCCTAGAATTTAATTTTTGAACAGGTATTATTTACTTACTAAGATAAAACCAGTCACTTTACTTTCATAGATCAAGTTTAAACCATACACACAGCAAGAGAGGTGAGCATATTTTCTCAACCAAAAAGTAAAGGCGGGTGATTATGGAGATAGTATGTGTAGACTCACAAGATCTCTGGGAGAGAATTATTTGAATTGGTGACTTTAAGGAAACCTTGGGTGTGGAATCGCCGCTTGGTATATATATTTTCCTCCGGGTAAATTTATATCACCCGTCCTTGCCTTTTAGAAAGATTATTTTTATAGAGCACAGAATAGTTATCAAAGAATATTTATTACCTAAATATAAAGTACAAAGCCTGATAATATTCACTATTTAATTTAGGGAAAAGAACATTGCCATTGGCTTTGACGTTTCCTATGTGCCCTTCCCCATCCTAGCCTGGTCTCCCCTCTCTCTCAGAAGCAACCAATATTCTAAATGTTACGTCTCAGCCTTTTCTGCCCTTTTAATTCATTTATTGTTTTATGGTTCTAGGAAATTTTATCACATCTATAGATTCATGCAACCGTAGCTATAATCGGAATCCAGTACTTTTCCATCATTGCAGATAAATTCCTTTATGGTACTCCTAAAGAGCTATACTCTGCCCCAACCCTAAACCCTGGCAACCATGGATTGGTTCCTCGTCACTATAATTCTGTCATTTTGAGAGTGGATTGGCTTTTTTACACTCAGCATAATGTGACTGGGGTTCACCAAAGCTGTTAGTATAGGAATAGTTTGCTTTATTTCTGAGTGGTATTCCATTGTGCTATAGTATTATAAAAAGTACTGTAGTTTATTTATCCATTCACCCTTGAAGGACGTTTGGGCTTTTTTTTCCCCTAGTTTTTGTCTATTATAAATAAAGCTGCTATCAAAATTCACATAAAACTTTTTTGTGTGGAAATATAAGTTTTCATTTATTTAGGATAAATATCTAAGAGAGCAATTTCTGGGTCATATGGTAAGTATATATTTAATTTCATAAGTAGATACTAAACTGCTTTCCAGAGATACTACATTTCACATTCCCATCAGCAATATGCTAGAGGTATGATTGCTCTATATCCTTGACAGCACTTGGTATTATCAGTATTTTTTATTTTAGCCATTCTAATAGGTATCTCTAATAGGTAATATAGGGGTATCTCACTGTAACTTTAGTTTGCCTATCCCTAGTGGCTAATGATGATGAATATCTTTTCCTGTGTTTACTTGCTGTCTGTTTACAGTTGTTCCCCTGTATCTACAGTTTCACTTTTTGCAGTTGACTGCAGTTTGAAAATAGTAAGATATTTTGAGAGAGAGAAAGAGACCAAATTCATGTAAGCTTTTATTGCTCTATTATTATAATTGTCCTATCTCATTATTAATTTTGTTAATTTCTTTCTATGTCCAATTTATAAATTAAACTTTATCATAGGTAGGTAAATATAGGAAAAAATCACAGAGTGCAATCAGCCCTCTGTATCCACAGGTTCTGTGTCTGTGGATTCAACCAACCATGGCTTGAAAATGTAGTTAGGTCTGGGCCAGGCGCGATGGCTCACGCTTGTAATCCCAGCACTTTGGGAGGCCGAGGCGGGCGGATCACGAGGTCGGGAGATCGAGACCACGGTGAAACACCGTCTCTACTAAAAAAGTACAAAAAATTAGCCAGGCGTGGTGGCGGGCGCCTGTAGTCCCAGCTACTCGGAGAGGCTGAGGCAGGAGAATGGCGTGAACCCGGGAGGCTGAGCTTGCAGTGAGCCGAGATGGCGCCACTGCACTCCAGCCTGGGTGACAGAGCGAGACTCCGTCTCAAAAAAAAAAAAAAAAAAAGAAAAAAAAAAAAGAAAATGGAGTTAGGTCTACAATGGTGGCCTCTGTAATAAATATATACAGACATTTTTCTTGTCATTTTTCCATAATCTATACCAAGTAACAACTATTACCATAGCATTTATAATACATTAGGTATTATAAGTAGCCTAGAGATAACTTAAAGTATATGGGAGAAAGTGCATAGGTTATATGCAAATACTGTGCTATTTTATATAAATGACTTGAGCATTTGCAGATTTTACTAGCCACAGGGTGCCTAGAACAAATCTCCCATAGATACTGAGGGACAGTTTGGGGACTCTTGGAAGTTATCCTTTGATGATAGTGAGGGACTACAGTATACTCATTGGCGAAGTATTCATTCAAATCTTTGGATTGTTTTCTAATGGGATTTTACTTGAAAAAAACGCTCAAAATCATTAGTCATCTAGGGAGATGCAAATTATAAAGAGTTAACACTACATGTCCACTAAGAAGACTCAAATTGAAATGACTTAAAATGCAGTGTTGATGAAGATGTGGAGCAACTAGAACTTTAACGTACTGCTGGTGGGAATGTGAAATGGCTCAAGCACTTTTGAAAACAGTATGACAATTTCTTATAAAGTTAGCCATATAACCAGAAATGAAAACATATGTTTGCACAAAAATGTCCATACTGCTTTTATTCAAAATTGTCAAAGCCTGGAAACAAGACAAATATCCATCAGCATATGCATGAAGAAACAAATTATAATATTTTTGTACAATGGGATACTACTTAGCAATAAAAAGGAACAAAGTATTGAAACATGCAAAAACTTGGATGAATATAAAATACATTATGCTGAATGAAAGAAACCCAAACTAAAAGAATATATATTTTTATCATTCCATTTATAGGAAAGCCTATAGTAGATAAAACTATAATGCCTAAAAGCAAATCAGGATGGGCTGGGAGAAGAAATGGGGGGTCTCAACAAAGAAGAATGAGGAAATTTTCGTGACTAATGGAAGTGTTCTGAATCTTGATTAAGATGGTCGTTATCCAGATGTGTACATTTGTCTGAACTCATTGAATTGTACATTTAAAATGGATACATTTTATTTATATAAATTATAACTCAATGGGGTGATTAAAACACGTAAGAATATTTTCATAGTTATTTTTGGGATGAAATGTTATATTAGATAATTCTGAGGCAGTCTAATTTTTCTTCATTTACAGATAAATTTTCATTTCTGCCTAGATTCTGAAAAGATCTTGTTTTCTTCATTTTTGTAGATTAGTACATATTTAAATCTGAATCTCTTTTCATGAATTTTGTTGGTGCTTTCATAATGTCTTCAATCTGAAAGATCTGGGAAGTTGTGATTTTTTTTTTTGCTCTCTATTTTCTTCTTCTCTTTCTCCTTCCTCTGTTGCTTATTTTGTTCCAGTAATTTTCAGCGCTCCTCTTGAAACATTATATATTGTTGTTTAACCCTCTTCTATTCCCATCTTTTCTAATTTTTTAAATCTCTCTGCCTTTCTGAGTACTTCTTTTCTTCACACTGACTCCATTTTCCTGAGACCAAAAATGCTTCTTACATTAGCACTGGAGTTTATTTTAATTGGGAATTATAGCTTCAGTTTATTTATATCCTTTCTTTTTTTTTTTTTAAGACAGAGTCTCGCTCTGTCACCCAGGCTGGAGTGCAGTGGCGCCATCTCGGCTCACTGAAAGCTCTGCCTCCCGGGTTCACGCCATTCTCCTGCCTCAGCCTCTCCTAGTAGCTGGGACTACAGTCGCCCGCCACCACTCCCGGCTAATTTTTTTTTTTTGTATTTTTAGTAGAGACAGGGTTTCACCGTGGTCTCGATCTCCTGACCTCCTGATCCGCCTGCCTCAACCACCCAAAGTGCTGGGATTACAAGCGTGAGCCACTGCGCCCGGCTTATATCCTTTCTTTGTCTTACACTACTACCTTTTATTTTCTCTTGTATTCTTTCATCATGGCTTTTACTGCATTTCTCCAAACACAACACTTCTTTCATTCATTTATTTCTATAATTTTATTCTGGTTGTCCATCAGAAATAATTTTTAGAGTGGTTCCTTGTGTCCATTGAGATTCTTTTGGTGCATACAACAGAAAATGATTCTAAATTAAGGAAGAAGAAACACGTTCAATGGCTTACAAAATCAGGGGGACTGGAAGGAGCCAAGGTAACAGGCTAATGGTAGGAATCACACACTATTGCAGTGATGAAAAGCTCCAACCCCTCTTCAAGACTAAATGCCAGGCAGGGGTACCTAGTTTATCTCAATTGAGTGAGATAACTGCCTCTTGGCTAGAAACCAGGGGGACTTCCCAAATACAGTCTCAAGGTATTGTCTCCAATAGAAAAATATTAATTCCTGAAATATAAAAAGGTCTGTTAGGAAAGGAAGTAAGTTTTTGGTCACCAAACCCAACAGATACCCATTATAATCTTTTTCTGAATTATTAGGATGGTATTTCTCTCTCATTGTCCTGATGTGTATCTTAAGTATCTTGCTTCTTGTTTTTGCTGTTTTCTTGTTTATTCATCCTGGAATGAGGGGAGATCTCTGCAGACCATGTATTTGCCAATGGACATAGTAAAGCTCTTTTCTCCTGTGTTAATCCCAATTGATTCATTGATAAACTTATTCAGCAGGGTGGATGAAAATTCACACTCCCAAGAATTTAGTGCTTTGAGGCTTTAAAAAGACTTCTACTCTTTTACATTTTTTTACTAATTTACAGGAATTAAACTTATCAAGATGGAAAGGGACACAGCTCCTTCCTCCCTTTACTCCTGTTTTATTATTATGGTGAAATTGAAACTGTCTAGTGAATATAATAGGATTTCTATTGGGATGCTTTTCTCTAGCCACCTCTTATAGCAGTGGGTATGTGGCTGATGCTTCTAAATGGTACAGGGCTGGGTTATTGAGTTGGAGGATAGGCAGAAGAGCAGCCCAAACAGGAGAGTCTGTCTAGTTCCCTTCAGGCTGCTGTGTCGGCTTGTTTTCTGCTGCTAAAGCCTGTGTCAGTTGCCCAAGATTAATCAAAGCTTACTTGTAGGTTTTGTATTAGTAGATCTTTCTTATAATTTTTAAGTATTTTTTTAGTGTCACTATGTGTTTTTTAAGTTTTAATGATTTTGTAGATGCTTTATCAGAATGTTAGAAGAGATATCAGTAACCACCATTTATCACAGATTCTGTTTATTAAAGTAGATAGTATAGTAGAGTTTGCATTTATCACATTTTCTATTTGTTAAAGTAGCAACTTGTTTAAGCATAAAGAGTCCCTTGTTTGTTTTCTGTGCCAATTAGAGGTACCTTCAGGATTGCAAAGGAAGATGGGAAATGAAAATGTTTCTGTATGGGAGCCTTTTGGAGTTTGCCTACTTTTTCTCACTTCCACCTTGGGTAGTACTTTCACTGATTCATTCAGCAAATCCTTATCCCCAGACAGGCCTGTGATCAGCTCTCCTGGAGGCTGATCGCCATCTATAACAAGTGATTGGACTCCAAGTTGGGAGAGACATTTATTTTTTCAAGAATAAGGATTTAAGAATTTATTTGAGATACGTTCACAAAATTCCTTCAGTCAAATGCGTGTTTGTGCCATTGTCTTCCTTATAATGGTATTAAAATATGTTCTATTAAATATTAGAAGTCTGATGTTTTTTTGAATAAATATAATTTCTATAGAGGTTTATCACAATAACTAGGGCTGTTTATGAAAGTGCTGCTACAAGGGCAAAAAAAACCAGGCTGGCACACTCATACCAATATGGATGAGAGAACAGCAAATGCACAAAGTGAAAAGGCCAGTTTTTCTGTTTTCCCTGATTATTCAAAAGTATCTAATTTGTTCCAGTGCCGAGGACAATCAGAATCTATATCTCTAAACTCTTTGACTGAAGTAAGCTCTAAGCAAAGGAAAGAAGACAAGGTATAACTCAGAGAAAAATTTAATCCATTCATCAAAATTAAGCCACATGAATAAGTAAAGCTAGGCATAAAGAAGAGAGAAAATGTATTTCATTTTTATCTTTTTCTCCAAGTTGAAGTCAAATGCATGGGAAAAAACTCAGTGCATTTCATTTCTGATGCTTTTGAAGTCTTTTCTTGAAACTGCAAATTATTGCTTTGCATCTTAACATCAAGCTCTGAAAGTGATTGTTGTTTATTCTGGAAGTTCGGTTTTTAAAAATTCCTTCTTGTCAAAGAGGAATAAATCCTGACAGGCAGATGACAAGAACCAGTGCTCCTTTTTATAGCGAAGGGTCTATAAAATAAAAATGCTCCTGAGTAAAAAAGTGACCTCCAAAGAGACTTTTATTAAAAACGTCTTATTATGGAATTCAGTATATCACTTTGGAGGGCTAGTTAGGTGGCAACCATATTGGAGACTTATTATTGTTTTCTGCACAATAGTAAATATCAAAATAATAAGCATTTGACATATTTCACTTGGAAGAAGTCAAACTCTCTGAAGGTTTTTCTGAGTTGACTGACATCTGACAGGGAATCCCTAATCCCTTCCCTCTAAATAACTGCCTGTGATCTCAGGGTTTTGACCCTGCATTTGTCTGCTTTTTGTGAGCTTCTCAATAGAAAGATGCTATCAAGTGTGTGTGTGATATGGGAATTGGCTCACAAGACAAGGTTGCACAGGGTTTATGTAGCCATGTGTTTCCATAAAGTCTACAACTGCTATATTCAGGCAGAGAGATAAGAACAATTTTTTTTTAAAGAAGAATATCTTATTATTTTGTCAAAACTCTTGAAAATCTATGAATACTAAGTCCAAATTAAATGAAACAAATACTTCTTATGTTGGTGTTATTTTTACTCTCTTATTTCAAGTGGCTTTTGAAAGCCCTCTGCTTCATTTGGAAGTATTCCTTTGGCCATGGCACATGAGCGGGGGAAGACCTATTACAAAAGGGAATAAAAATTACTTAATCTTAATTCATAAAATCTTAGATTAGAAGCAACCTTTGAGATCATCTGTCCAATCTCTTTCTGAAGATAATCATCTAGCCTCGCTTGAGCATTTCTAGTGATTAGAAATGCGTTATGTTTCACAGAGTTATTCCCTTTGGGGAAATTACTAGAAGCTCTTTTTTTTTTTTTTTTTTTTTTTTTTGATATGGAGTCTCACTCTGTCACCCAGGCTGGAGTGCTGGAGTGCAGGGGCGCAATCTCAGCTCACTGCAAGCTCCGCCTCCCGGGTTCACACCATTCTCCTGCCTCAGCCTCTCCGAGTAGCTGGGATTACAGGCGCCGCCACCACGCCCGGCTAATTTTTTATATTTTTAGTAGAGATGGGGTTTCACCGTGGTCTCGATCTCCTGACCTCATGAACCGCCCGCCTCGGCCTCCCAAAGTGCTGGGATTACAAGCGTGAGCCAATGCGCCCAGCCTATTACTAGAAGCTCTTTCTTATCTTGAGATTAAATCTGCATACCTGTAACTTCTACATCTCAGAGCAATACAAAGAAGATGATTAATCATTTCATTTAAACATAGTTGTCTTAGGCCTCTTCAAATGTTTGAAGAAAGTTTTCATGTCCCCACCTGAGTCTCCCCCTCAACCTCTTTCCCAAGGTTAAACATATTCACTTCCTCCAACCATTTCTCAGAGAAAAAAATTTTTCAGAGTTTTATCAGACCAGTCACCTCTGCATGAAATGACAGTATCTCTCTACAAATTCCAGCTTAGTTTTGGCCAAGTAAGATCACTTTAAGGAGTTCTCAACCCTGCCAATGCATTTGAGTCACCTAGAGAACCTTGACAAATTTTACTTCCTTTGTAGATATTTGATTTCAGTTGATATGGGATGAGACCTGGACCTTAGAATTTTCTGATGTAAAAGAAATAAAACCCCTTCTACTGAAATCACCTGAGTGCCAGGCAGGGCTTTAGAACTGAGAACAAAGCTAGTTAATAAATGTACGACCAGGCCCAGCTGAATTTTGAGCAGGCTGTCTAAACATTTCAGGAGAAGATGATATTTATCATTTACCAAGAGCTTACACAAAGCCTGGTATCAGGCTAAGTGTGAACTAATTTAAATACAAAATAATAAATAAGAGCCTGAGGCTCAGCGCAACTAAGAGACGTGACCAAGATGATATTGGCTACAACAAAGAGGCAAGGAGATTCCACACTAGGGTATGGAGACATTGAGCCAACCTCCATTTGGATAAACTGGTTTTGCTTCCTTTACTGGCTCTCCTAAAACAAGAGCCTGAAATGGAAATGGTGGCTGTTGGACCACAAGAGTCAGTTGTTCTTTGGCTGCTTCCAAGCCTAGTGTGAGAGAACACTGAGTGAGGCCCTTTGCTATCCAGATTACTGAGGCAGTCATGGGTAAGGTGGGCCTCTCCCACTAGTGCCCTTGCCCTGCATCCTTGCCTACCAAGCATCCTGAATACAGGAGGTAAAACTAGGGGTGGAGGACAGTGCTGTTCGGTGGCTGAGTGGCCTGGCTGCAAGGACATTTAGCAAAGAGGAAGCCAGTAGGGTTTGGTGACAGTCCCTACCATGGCCTTCATGTTCATTCTCCTTCAATACTTCAAACCAGAGCAGCGGGCCTTTCTCCAACAAATATGTGAGAAAAAAAATGGGATGGACACTTGGAACTGACTAAAGAAACAGATCCATTTGTCATACTGAGCATTCATTCCCAGGATCCTTATATAGCTGAAGAACTATCTAGTACATATATATCAACCATGTTAAATATTAATATTCACCATGGTCTGACCATCCCACACAAACCACTTCCTCAGGACACGTCCTTCATCCCCAGCATCCCAAACCCCATGCGAGTTCTTGTGGAGCTTTTTTAGTAAGTGCAGTCATGAGAAAGCTTAGAGTCTCTGGAGGACCATTTTCTTTTACTTACTTTTGTTATGTTATTTTAAAAAGAAAAAAAAAGATTTGTCTTTTTAGGTTCATTTGTGTTTGATTTTTAGGTGATTACTTTAGCCTATGCACCTGTAAGCATTCAGGGATTAAAATCCTGCCTGTTACTTACAAATATTGACACTGACAGGTGACAAGTAGTGATCTGTTTATGAAATTTGTTTTGTTTTTAAATCTGTCCAGGAACAGACTTGAGCCAGATTAGGCTTGTATCTCACTAAAACTTTAGCCATAAGAAATATGTATTGTTTTCTTAAGAGTTTGCTCATTGACTATTTTAGTTTTGGTTCCCCTGGAAGTAGACCTTGAGTCAACAATTTGAGTACAGAAGTTATTTGGAAGTCAAGGAACACTGGCTTCGGCAAGGGGAATTGATGTAGGGAAGGAAAGAGAAAGTAACAAGTGAATTATTAGGCCACCTCTCACAGTGGGGTAGCATAATTGCATGGAGAAATTCTAGAAAGGTAGTGTAAAACAGGTCTTAGAATTATCCTGCCAAGGAGTAAAGGAGAGGGAGTATTTATGCCCCCACATCCATTAGTCATTGGACAGGGAATTCTTGTAGTTCTCACGTCTACTCTTTAAAGATGCAGAGGCTGGCTGGTGGAAGCCTGGTTGGGCATGCATGAAAATAATACGTGGGTCAGAGGAAATTTGAAGGAAACACATTAGACATGTTAAATGTGGTAACTAAGAGGGATAAGGGAGTTTGTTGCATCTGGAAAGAGAGATATAAGCAAAAAAAGTTATAAAAATTTTGTTTGTAATTTAAAAATTAATGTTTTCTACAAGTCTTCAATCAATTTTTTTCTTAAGCCATTATTACCAGAACTGTACATAATTTTCTAGAAGTATAAATTAAAATGGGTTTTGGCTCATACTCATCTCTAGAGATTTTTGAGTCCTGAGTCTCTCTTCCAAAATATTTATTATTTCTCCCAAGCTAATGTTAATTTAATTCAATCTATGTGTATGTGCTTCATACGTAATTTCTACCCAGCACAGTGCTTGCTACTTACTAAAGAAGCTAAGAGTGAGAATCCAAGTGTTTCAGTGTCAACATATTGCAATTTAAAATTTTTAAACTAGGTATATCCAGGTGTCCAAAGGTGCATATATGACCATCGTGACAGGTAAAAGACAGCCACAAGTTCTTTGGCATTCCTCTATTGAGAGGTGGGTCTGTGTTCCTGGTCCTTTAGTTCTGGTTTGGCTCTGTGATTAATAGAACATGGCAGAAGCAATGCTGTCCCAGTTTGCAGGTCCTAACCATATGGTGCAGTGCCAGCAGCTTCTACTTCCCATATCTGGAAATGCTTATATTTGCAGTGTTTCCTCTGGGTAATCCACCTGCCAGGATGTGAAACCCCAAAGCCACCTGATGAAGCCTTGTGTAGGTGCCCCTATCAGTAGCCATAGCTGAACTCCCAACAGATAGCCAGAATCAACTGCCAGCCATAATAACAGTCCATTTTGGGTACTGACCCCTGTCAAGACTTTCCATGACTGCTTTGCCAGCTAATATCTAACTATAACCTCATGGGACACCCTGCATGAGCCTAGTTGACTGACAGAACCATGAGAAATAATAAAAGCAATTTAGTTTTAAGTTACTGAATTTTTCATTGAGGGGTGGGGTTAGTGGGGGGAATTGTTACAGTGTAATAAATAAGTGGAACGTCTATTTGGGTTTTAGGGATGGTTTCTTAGAGTTGTAAGAAGGTCACTTATATAAGACCTTCTTATTGTACACAAGAAGTTTGCTTATTTTGAGTTAGAGGATGAGTATGAGTTATCCATAAAACAAAGTTAAAGAAAATGATAAGAGCAAAAAGAGCCTAGTATGTTCGGGAAAATGCAAGCAATTTAGCTTTACTGAGACTAAAATGATAATAAGGAAAGCCAGAAAATTGGGTCCATTGTTCAAAGAGGTTTCTATGTACTATGCTGAGGATCTGGTGCTCAGTCTTCTAAGCGGTTCTAATTGTTCTCAGAAAGCTAACAGTCTGAAGTCTTCAACTAATTGGATAATAATGAACTGAGGGGTTCATCCAAGTTGTCTCCAAATATGTTAATCGGCTTTGATCAGGCTCATTCATTCATTTGTTCAAAGATTTATTGAGCTCTTACTGGGTGCTAGGTGTTAAAGGGATCAGAAAACCAATAAGTCATATTTCCGCTCCCTCAAATGCTTAGAGTTTCTTTGATATTTAGATGTATAGGAAAAAGTTAAAAAAGACACAGAGTCAAAGATGATACATGGAAAATTACACCTTCTGAATGCTCTAGGAGTTAAGAGAAGAAAACATGATTGTGGATCCCCACCCAAGAGGGTTCTTGAGCAAATAGGTTCACTTCCTAATGTGCACAAAAGCCAATCACAATGGCATTGGCTTTTGAGAAAAGAAAAGCTCTATTGCAAAACCAGTCAGTAGGAAGACAGTAGTCAAGATCAAATCTATCTCCCAGGTTAGGGTCTGGGGCAAGTTTTAAGGAATCAGAGGGCAAGGGAAAGGATTTAGAGATGTTGGCTTGGCAGGATCTGATTGGAGGGCTTCAAATTTGACCATTTATGGTAAGGCACGCTGAGGCAGATTTTAGTCCCAGATCTTGCAGGCCAATGGACACCTTGCTTCTGAAAGAGCTCTGGTGTTCAGGTTCCGGTCATGTCCCAGTCTTGGCTCTGAGGGGAGGAATCACTGGTCCTAGGTATTGTTAGAGACCAAGGCTTTTTGTACTGTCCAGGCTACATGACTTGTTTTTGACTCCGTTACACATACTAAGTAACTCAACATTTTGTTATCAACATAGTAGGGTAAGCTTGGGTGGGTCCCATGGTTACAAATGGACTGTGGTTATTTATATCTTGGGAAGGAACTAACACTATCTCAACCCAACCCCACAGGAATACTCACTGTCAAAACAGACTGATTAGGTATTTTATAAAATAATAATAGTGAAAGTAAACACTTAAATTGCATTGACTATGTGCTGGCACCAGTCTAAGTGCTTTACATATTTTAACTCATTGAAAGATAGAAACTTAATCTCAAACAATCCTATGTGGTAGTACTAGTGATATATATATATATATATATATATATGTTTTTTTTTTTTTTTTGGAGATGGAGTGTCACTCTGATCCCCAGGCCGGAGTGCAATGGCATGATCTCGGCTCACTGCAACCTCTGCCGCCCGGGTTCAAGTGATTCTCCTGCCTCAGCCTCCCAAGTAGTTGGGATTATAGGGGCCTGCCACCGTGCCTGGCTAATTTTTGTATTTTTTGTAGAGATGGGGTGTCACCATATTGGCCAGGCTGATCTTGAACTCCTGACCTCGTGATCCACCTGCCTCAGCCTCCCAAAATGCTGGTATTACAGGTGTGAGCCACCACGCTTGGCCTAGTACTGGTGATATTATACCCAATCTAGAGAGAAGCAATAGAGTCATTAACTTGTCTATGGTCATATAGCAGTAGGTGACAGCACTGGGATTTGAACCCAGTTGCTACTACTAGCCAGCACACTAGTGCCTCTCATTATTATACTATGGAATTTATCTGAATGTGTTTTATGAAACACAGCTTTTTAATGACAAGTTGATAACCTACTTTTGCTTTCTTTGTATATTAGCTATGGGCGCTCTTAAAAAATAACAGAAATATTATATAGTCAAACCATCCATCTACTGGTCTATTATTTGGCTATTTTACACCATTTTTACCTTAATGTATAACATAGTATACATCTTATATACTAGATATATACTTATAGTATACATCTATAAGTAATGTATAAGATAGAACTAAATTGATTTTTATCGCTATGGATACTTTTTCATAAGTAAAATAGAATTAGAATTTTATTTCATAGATGGGGGCAGTAACTCAAATATTTGAGTAAGCTCTGAAGGCTGAAATGCATGAATGCTGCTGGTTGAAAGCATGTCTGTACCATAGTTTTTACCTTTCTTTTGTTCTTGTTTGAACTTCATTCTATTTGGCCAATTTAGCCTGAGAGAAAGTGGCTTTCAGTGAAAAGAATGTAGGTGAAGAGAGAGCAGACAGCTGTGGCAAGAGAGAGCGAGGCTTTTGCTTGCACAGTAAGGCAGAGCAGAGGCTGTCCCCAGAGATCCCACACACATCACAGGGAGGGCATCTGCATGACTGGTTTAGTTGCTGTTTCTTTTGTTTTGATTTCCCCCAGTCCCCCACACTGCCCCATCTCCAACAAAGCCATATTTAGTTAGTACTCTTAAGAAAATCACAGCCTCATTAGTTTACAAAGACAATTAGGAACAAACAGACCAGTACTTGCTAACTTCTCATCTTTAAATAGACCAGACCCAGAGAGATGAATTGTTTGGAAATGCTGATAGAGGCAACAATAATAATAGCAGCTACCATTTATTGAGAATATATTATATGCCAGGCTCTGGTCTAAGCATTACTTTCTTTATTCTTCAAAGCAACCTCATGAGGTAGGAGCTATCACAACCCTGTTTTAAAACTGTAGCAACAGGCTCAGAGATTGTCAGTAACTCATGAGAGCCACAAAGTTGATAAAGATTCAAGTCAGGACTTGAATTGGCTACGTTCTGAGAGGAGTAACTTGTGACTCTCTTAGGACATTGTTTATCAAAGGTAGGTAAGAGTTCCTGACTTTGTTTGTTTGTTTTATTATTATTATTATTTGTCTGATGCTTGGAAAACTCCCTTCTTTCTGAATTTGGCAATGGCACACTCATAGTTCACCTTAGATGCATTTTTACCTCTCTATTTGGTGGCTCTTGTTGGGAATTGTGAACTCTCACTGAAGTCACTGTTGGTGATAGTTGAATAAATCTAGCAGAGGCTGGAAAAGCAGATTTGGCTGCTTAATGAGTGGTGATCAAAGCAAGTCAGAAGAACCCACATGCAGAACTGGCAACCCTGCCCCTCATTGTAGCAGTTGTGGAACCAGTGCTCCTAATAGACTGAAAGCATTTGGGTAATTTTGCAGGATGCTAATTTTTTTTTTTTTTTTTTTTTTTTTGAGATGGAGTCTCGCTCTGTCACCCAGGCTGGAGTGCAGTGGCGCAATCTCGGCTCACTGCAAGCTCCGCCTCCCAGGTTCACGCCATTCTCCTGCCTCAGCCTCTCCGAGTAGCTGGGACTACAGGCGCCCGCCACCAGGCCGGCTAATTTTTTGTATTTTTAGTAGAGACGGGGTTTCACCGTGGTCTCCATCTCCTGACCTCGTGATCTGCCCGCCTCGGCCTCCCAAAGTGCTGGGATTACAAGCGTGAGCCACTGCGCCCGGCCTGCAGGATGCTAATTTTAAAAAAATATTTTTTTGCTTATTTTGCATGATGCTCATCTTAAAAAGTCATATCTGTAAGATTTCCCAAAATCCTATTCTGAGATTTTCTTAGTCTCAATTAAGATATCACATGGCATTAATGGATTTCTTTTGTTTTTGAAGACCATGTTTGAAGGTGCTCGGGCTTTAGAATGTGCAATCTTTTCTGCTCTCCGTCCTTCTCTCATTTCCCCTCTTGACATTTTGGGATCCAGCAGGCACCCTCTTGACATCAGACCCAGAATATGTGTATTAGTGGCAGCTGCCAAGGGAATAAACAAGACACAACAGATGTGGCGACAGCCGGAGTGGACTTAGTTCATTTTGAATTGTTTTTCAAGCGAGGCTCAGCCAGGCAGCTCACAGACCTCATCATGTGTTTTTGTTTTTGTTGTTGTTAGTTAAAAGGCGAGTTAAAGGTACAATACATTTGTACCTGAATAAAGAAGTCTTAGAAAAATTTAAAAATATAATATTTTCATTGGAAGACCTATATTTAAAAGAGGGCTTCCTAGCATGCCTAGTCTCCAAAACATATGTAACTGTGTGTGTAGACTGCATCTCTAGTTACTGACCATGGCAAGCTTTCCTAGATAAATTTCCCTAGAAAGAAAGTCAACAAATCTTTTAAATCCTCAGCCTCCAGATCACTTTAGCTGGGACTTTGGGGACCAAGCCTGCACTTGGTTACCATTTGATCCATCTGGGGTTTAGCCTACCCATCTGGATTTCAAAAGGCTCCCCAGGTAGCTCTATTATATAACCAAGGTTGAGAACCGTCGATGTGGAAAGATTTCATCAAGGCAATGACGATGCCCTGGGAGTAGGGAAATTCACAATCCTTTCCCTTTTGACAGGTTTATCATGAGTTGGGACTAATTAAAAAGCCTATGGAGAAAGAGATTCAATCCAAAGCTGTCATCATCATTTCCTATCAGTGTGACTTTGTTTAACCTCTGTACTTTGGTGTCCTACTTTTAAAATTAAAATAATAGCACCTTTCTGTGGGGTTGCTGCTAAAACTAAATAAGATCATTCATGGAAAGTATCTAGCGTAGAACCTGGTGTTTAGTAAGTGCTTAATAAAGATTGGTTTCCTGATGCACCTGTCCTTGTCATTCTGTTGAGGCCAGCCACATTTGAGAACACCTCTGTGTACACACACACACACACACAAACACACACACGTATTTAATATTTATGTTGACTTCTTCCTAGGAAATGGGTTATGATCTAGATAAAATGGAAATGCTTAATAAGTACTTGTTGACTTGAAGTGGGTAATGATGTCGATGTCCATTCTCCATTGGGAGATGCTATGGCTGGAGAGACATTAACACAGAGAGAAGAGTAATATTATAGAATCTTTACCTCACAGTTTCCTTTACATGTTTTCATCCCTGGGTAACAAAAGAATTCTAAGATATCCCTTCAGAATGAAGAAAAACAGTACTTTCTGGCATCACACAATGCCCTCCAGTTTTGGCTTTCAGATACATCTTATGTGGAGTAGATGGGCACTTTACTTGTATTGGTTTGACACATTTGGGTTTCATATCAGATTTTAATTGACAAAAATCATTTTTCTGTTAGAGAATTTTGATGATCATTTCTAGTCTACCTTCCTCTACAGATGGGGGAACTGAAGCCCTACCAAGTGTAATGATCTGCCAAGTTATCCCTGAAAGTAAGTGACAGAACTGGGTGGTGTCCTAGGCTCTCCCAGTCTCCTCTCTGGCCTTCCAGTCTTTCCTGCATAGTCTATGGTGGTGTTTATCTGACTTGAATGCAGGTCAGCATCACCTGGGGATCTTGTTAAAATGCACATTCTGATTCAGCAGGTTTGGGGCAGGTCTGGGGCAGGTCTGAGTCTTCATTTCTTACATGCTCTCAGTTGTCAGAATAAAACAGCCTTCAAGTGTTAACAGTAACTTCCTAGTATTTTGCTTAGGTGCTATGAGACTTTAAGATTCACCTCTAACTGGCACGTTTTCAATCTCTTACCTTTTCTAACCTGGGTGCTCTCATTTGCAATGAGTCTTCTCTTCTTTCCACTGATCAGAACCCCATGATTCAGCCAAGACTTCCCTCACTATTTCATTCATCTTCTCTCAACTCTCACAAAATAACATTTAATTATTGTCTTGATGTTTCCACAGATTGTTTTGTATGTGTTAACTTCTTTATAACTAGATCATAAGCCCCTTTAGATGAGAGTTATAGCCTGACTTTTTACAATGCTGAATATGTGTAAATGGTTAATAAATATGTATGGGCTAAGAAAATCTGCCCACGTCAGTTTGAGTGATGCACGGTAATGAGGAATTGCTGACTTCCTTATTCATGGGTGTATCCTAAAATAAACACCACTGTCATTATTATTATTTTCATCAACACTGCTTTATTATTATTACCTCTTTTTCCCCAGGTAGTCTGCTGGGTCTTTGCACAATGATGATTTTCTGTAGAATTTCTAAAACACCATTTGCTTTACTCAGTTGGTTGTAGTCAGTTGTTGCTTAGCAATAATAATGACATGTTGAGAATCATCTGATGGGCTTTGAACACCCTGAGCAGAGGCTAGCCAAGGGCAGCTGGTTGGTTAATTGTGGCCTCCAGTCATTACCGGGAGAGTAGTGCCAATGAGGGAAGAAAAGTGCTGTAACTGCTGCAAAATGTATTTAAATCACATTTTTGGTAGAAATTCATAGTTTGAAAAATTAAGTAGCAATAAAATCCTTAATATGCAGACCATTTTCACGGGCTTGAAACAATAGACATAGAGGCCTGGCCTGAAAAATCTTATCCTCGCCAAAAGCCTGTGAGGTTATTTGATGGTGTATGTGGCTCATGCCCTCCAGAATTCTCTGTGGGTGATGGATGGGGATGGCCATGGCACTGCTGGCTGCTTGAGCACCGGAGAAATGGCCGCTTGAAAAAGATAATTTTAAAACAGCCATTTGTGAATGATTGGAGTTTATGTTGGTTGCCCCTTTTTTATATGACTCACAATATATTAATTATGTTCCTATGCCTGGGGCCTTTCATGTCGAGTTTAAGTCGACAGTGGATCACAAGTGCCAAGTTATAAAATCCTGAAAATAAGGGTTTCTCTTGGAAACCTTGGAACTGGATGCTAGCAATTAGAAAGACTGACTAATGCTCTGGATGACCTCATCATCTCTTTTCTCCTTTAAGTTCCACAGCTTTATGGTCATGTTGCAATTAGTGATGTAGTGATAGAATGTGAACAGAATGTTGTCACTGTGATGGCTGTTTCTATTGTCATTCTGACAATATTGCTGTTACTTCGTAGAACATGAAGGCCCTCAAGTTTCCTAGGTTTAGGACTGAACAACTCCAGGAATCTGAAAGATGATGAAAATAAAGAGGAAGATGGACATAATCCCAAAGGGAGAGAAAGGAGCTGGGAATGGGGGACCGTATTCTAACAGCTCATCATCATCACCACATGAAACTTACAATGCAGAGGTAAGTTCATGGCTCTGTAAGATTAAACAATTCTCAGAAGGCTCACGTATTAGGAAGGATGTTGGAAAGAGTATGGCCAGTGACATTTCATTTTTGTCAGTTTTAGTGCTTGATATTTTAAAGAATTATCTTAATTAGTTGTAGTTAATTTATACTTAAGTTGACTTTGTTACAAAAATTCTTTTCTATGGTTCTCTGGCTTTCATTATTATTAGAAAAAAGAATCAAATATTTAAAATAACTTCTGAGTACTTGTCCATTAGCAGGTAGGGTTCTTGAATTTTGAAAATGAGATGTGAAGAGTGACAGTCTATATCTCTAAAACATCCCCACATGAATTGTTACTGCTATGGTCATACTTGCTGCCATTTTTACTGTACTCCTTTCTGGAACATCAAGGCCCCAGAGTGCTGGCATGTTGGTGTATATGACAGAGCAGAGTCAGGAATCTGAGGACACCAAAGGAAAAATGGAAAAACTCCCACAAAGAAGAGAGAGATTATGCTTAAAATATGTATCTTTATGAAAACACACCAGACTCTCCCTATCCATTACAACCAGATCCATTGCTTTAAAATATTACCTTTATGTAGTCATGCCTTTATTCAAAAACTATGAAGGCTTTTCCATGCCTATAGCATAAAGACTGAACACTGCATTTGGGCCTTCAAGATTTGCCACAGCTGGCCTTCCTCTACAACTCAAAACGCACCTGCCCCATTTTCACTACATGTAAGGTTCTTTATCTCTACCATTACGGCTTTTCTTTCTGATGACGTGGTAAGCACTTTGTTGTTGGAGATCTGCTTTATTTACTTTTATATCAATTAAAGCATCAGTGTCTGCCTTTTTGCGCCTTTCTGGAGAAATCATCTATGCCTCCCTCCCTCCTTTGGGCCAAGGTTAACACAACCTCTTCCCTTCCTTAATCTTCACAAGGCAGCAGCTACAGCCCTAGTTGAGTCAGAGCTGCAAGTTAAACTGTTTGTCCTAGATCAGGCAGGTTGTATGCCAGAGATGAGTCCAAACCATGCTGTGCATTCAAGCCACAGACTTTTCCTTTTCCAGAGCATTGATCTGTGTTTTGCACGTAGGCTTCTGTCTTGGTTTCTTTCTTTATCACCCCAGTGAATCATCTGGTGGCCCAGAATCACCATGCTCTTCACCTGCATTAAACTACCACTTGCCTGATTACACTCACACAGCTGCCACACCCTCCCCACCACACATTTAACCTCATTAACTCTGCCCCAGCTGGAGACCATGCCTTGCATTGCTCAACTTCCTTTGTGGCTGCATTCTGATCCTAGATAAGTATCTTTGCAAGCTGCCTAACTATTCCTGGATTCTAGAGTTTTGTTTCCCAAGCATATTCACATACTTTCCACCTGCACAGCGTTTAGCAGAAGGCAAAACTGTTGTTTCCCTAAGAAAATTTTAAATTCCGATTTCCCTAGAGACATAATAGGTAGCATGCTCTGAAAATGTCCTGTGTGTCTATGACTTAGTGCACTGAATTCAAAAGAGTTCCTGAAGGGTGAAATCATTAGCATACTTTATAACATTCAAAGATCATTGACAATAAGGGAGTTGTATATAACCTGCTAACTGTGTTGTTAATAGTGTCAGAAATTTTAAGTTGAAAAACAGTTACTGATCACATTTAGGATGAGTCAACATAGAAACTCAAGTATTCTGAAATTCAGAAAATTCCAACTGAATTTTGTGTCTACTTAAATGATACACATGTCTCAAATAAGAATATTATTTCTGCTTCATGTTTTCGAGAGGAATAACTAATTGCATTATGTACCTGAGATGATTTTTATTTATTCACATCATTTGTTTTTATAATTACAGTATTTTTTTTGGTAGAGTTTCACTCTTTTGCCCAGGCTGGAGTGCAATGGCGTGATCTCGGCTCACTGCAACCTCTGCCTCCCGGGTTCAAGCGATTCTCCTGCCTCAGCCTCCCGAGTTGCTGGAATTACAGGCGTGCGCCACCACGGTGCCTGACTAACTTTTGTATTTTTAATAGAGACAGGGTCTCGCCATGTTGGCTAGGCTGGTCTTGAACTCCTGACCTCAGGTAATCCACCTGCCTTGGCCTCCTAAAGTGCTGGGATTACAGGCGTGAGCCACTGCGCCCGGCTATAATTACAATTAAAATGTGTCTTTTGGAGGATATAAGAAGAAAAACTATTTGTCAAAAAAGCAAAACATTTACTATAATCATATCCCCCAATCATAATGATTATCATTCTCCTCTCTTTCACTCTCCCTTTCACGTCACCATACATATCATTTCTTACCAAAATTAAATCCTTCTTTACATACATTTTGTACCTAGCTTTTATAATTGGCAAAAATCTATGAACATATTTTCATACTAACATATTCATATTATCTCCTGTAATGACCCTATGGAGTTCCTTTCATGCGCGTCCGTGTGAAGAGACCACCAAACAGGCTTTGTGTGAGCAGTAAAGCTTTTAATCACCTGGGTGCAGGCGGGCTGAGTCCGAAAAGAGAGTTCAGTGAAGAGAGATAAGGGTGGGGCCGTTTTATAGGATTTGGGTAGATAAAGGAAAATTACAGTCAAAGGGGATTTGTTCTCTGGCGGGCAGGAGTGGGGGTCTCAAGGTGCTCAGTGGGGGAGATTTTTGAGCCAGGATGAGCCAGGAAAAGGACTTTCACAAGGTAATGTCATCACTTAAGGCAAGGACCGGCCATTTTCACTTCTTTTGTGGTGGAATGTCATCAGTCAAGGCGGGGCAGGGCATTTTCACTTCTTTTGTGATTCTTCAGTTACTTCAGGCCATCTGGGTGTACACGTGCAAGTCACCGGGGATGCAATGGCTTGGCTTGGGCTCAGAGGCCCGACAGTTCCTTGTATTGATTCCCTGTAGTACCACTAGTCTCTTATGAATGGATATCACAGGGACTCATCTTTTTGCTATTTTTAAAATATTGCAAAAATATCCTTTGGTCTACATCTTTGAGATATAGTTTTTTTTTTTTTCTGTAAATATGCAGAAGTAGATGACTGGTGCAAAAAATAGGTAGTCTTCAGCTTTCAGATATTTATTGCCAAATTGCTCTCAGGAAAGTTTGCTTCATGTTATCTTCCCTCTGGCAGTGGATGGGACGGCTCTTTTCTGGAGACCCCATTGTAGTTCTATTGATTAACAGGTCTCTTTTAAATTTCTGTCAAGCTGACAGGCAAAAAATGTTGTGTATTGTTTTATTTTGTTTATCTAATTTATTCATTCATTTAACAGGTATTTATTGAGTACTTATTATGTACCAGGAACTCTTCAAGGCGTGAGGGGAAAGTATAAAACAAGACAGAAGATTTCCTTTCTTCCATGAGGATATAATTCTAGTGGGAGAACCAATAAGCAAACCAACGGAAGAATCTTAGGGAGACATGCTAAGCTGAGAACTGGGGCAGCTGGTGCCTGGGGAGCTACACTGGAACTGTGATTGTGAAACCGATTCAAAGAGGTAACATTTACAGTGAGACCTGAATGACAAGAAGGAGCCAGGTGTGCAGTGATTCTCCAGGAAGGGGTTCCAGGTATCAAGAACACCTGGCATAAATGTTTGAAGGTGAGTATTTATAGCAGCATTATTCACAATAGCCAGAAGGTGGAAACAACCCTAATGTCCATCAGCAGTTAAATGGATAAACAAAATGTGGTATATCCATGCTATGGAATATTATTCAGCCTTAAAAACAAATGAAGGACTGATACATGCTATGACATGGATGAACCTTGAAAACATTATGTTAAGTGAAAGAAGACAGTCACAAAAGAAGCCAGTCACATACATATTGTATGATTCCTTTTATATGAACTATCCAGAATAGATTAGTCCATAGAGACAGAAAGGCGATTAATCGTTGCCAGGGGCTGGGGTGGTGGTGGAGAATGACTGCGTAATTTGTATGGAGTTTTCTACAGGTGTGATGAAAATATTTGGAAACAGGTAAGAGTGATTGTTGAGGACATTGTGAATGTACTAAATGCCACTGAATTGTATACTTTAAAATGGTTAGTTGTTATGCGAATATTAGCTCAATTTTTAAAAATGTGCTAAGGTGAGTATAAACTTACTTGGTGAGAACACAAGGGCTGGAGTTAGGTACATGTGAGAATGAAAGGAAGGTAGATGAGAGTATTCTCTCCCAGGAGTAGAAATCTTTTGCATCTTCCCCTTTCCTAGTAACAGTGGCTCTTTCCCTAGATCCTGCGGGAAAGATGGCTTCCCACCCCCTCCCCGGCGATAGACTTGTGTTAACCTCCGTCCCGCCCGGTAAGCATTGAGTGGATGCCTGGACCCTGGGGCAGGAGAGTTTGCTGCCCTCTGCTGGCAGATACGGCATCTGCTTCATAGGAGAAAAGGGTCTCGGGAAATAGGAAGTGTTTTTCCTCTCCCCAGCAGCTGTTGGTCACTTCCTGCACGCTGCATCATCTGGCTAACTTTGTGGGGTAGAGGTGGGAGATTTCTCTTTTGTCTCCTTTGTTCTGCCTGCAGGCTTTCTTGTGGGAAAACAAGGTAGCCAGGGAACCCACACTTCCTATGAGTCTGGAGTTCCCGGCTATTCTATACTGACAGTCTAGTCCATGCTTGGTCTTAATGAATTTCTTAAAATTTTAGTTGATTTCTCCTTACTTGCTTGTATGCTGCCTATTCTTTTTCTCATGCTCTGTCAAAGATGAAATAGTTATATGCCCTGTCTGTGCTTGGAAGGGTTTACCTCTCCTTGGAATTTAGTTCACTTAGTGCCTAGATTGCTCAGCTCCAGAGAAGGTATGATTTTGTCGGTCATCTGTTTTTTTCTTATCTTTAAGTTTGGAGTGATATTAACTTATGGCTTTCTACAGTCTAAGTGGAAGTATGTGTGTGTGTGTGTATATATATATACACACATATATATAGTTTGTACACAGTGCCACTAAGTTATATATATACAAATATATAGTTAGTCTGTGCACAGTGCCACTAAGTTATATATATACATATATATAGTTAGTTTGTGCATAGTCAAATCAATCAATTTTTTTCCTTTTTGGTTTCCACATATTGTCACATTTTTAGGAAGGAAAAAGATGTCTTCACTATTATATAAATATTCATCTATATGTTTTTAAAGGTTCCATAGTTTTTCTTTTTTTTTTTTTTACATATTTATATCGTTAATCTATCTGTAATTTATTCTAGGGTAAAATTTATTGTTTATTTTTATTTATTTTTTTATTTTTTTGAGACGGAGTCTTTCTCTGTCCCCCAGGCTGGAGTGCAGTGGTGCGATCTCGGCTTACTGCAAGCTGCGCCTCCCAGGTTCACGCCATTCTCCTGCCTCAGCCTCCGGAGTAGCTGGGACTACAGGCGCCCGCCACCACGCCTGGCTTATTTTTTTGTATTTTTTAGTAGAGACGGGGTTTCACCGTGTTAGCTAGGATGGTCTCGATCTCCTAACCTCATGATCTGCCCTCCTCGGCCTCCCAAAGTGTTGGGATTACAGGCTTGAGCCACCGCACCTGGCCTCTAGGGTAAAATTTAAAGTAGATATCTTTACTCCGCCAAATGAATAGAGAGTTTTCAAATATAATGTGTTAAATAACCCATCCTTTTTTATTTGAATTGATACATTGATCATATGCTTACATTTGATCTATGTATAGATTTTCCACTCCAATCCATAGATCCAATCCACTGTTTTTCCAAAGTGCCACTAAGTTTTAATTACTGTAGTTTTGTAATATACTTTAACCAATAGGATAATTTCTCTCTTATTATTCATCTTTAATGAAAAAAGATCTGGGTTATTCTTGCCTTTTTTTTTTTTTTCTTCTAGGTGATCATTGGGATTATCTTTCAAGTTCTTCAGGAGATCTCATTGAAATTTTTACTCGGATTTTGTTAAATATTAGAGTAGTTCTTTGTCAGCATTTTCAAATTCTTGAAGGATTATTTAGAATTCTAATTCTTCGGCCGGGCACAGTCGCTCACGCTTGTAATCCCAGGACTTTGGGAGGCCGAGGCGGGCGAATCACGAGGTCAGGAGATCGAGACCATGGTGAAACCCTATCTCTACTAAAAATACAAAAAAAATTAGCCGGGCGTGGTGGCGGGCACCTGTAGTCCCAGCTACTGGGAGAGGCTGAGGCAGGAGAATGGTGTGAACCCAGGAGGTGGAGCTTGCAGTGAGCCGAGATTGCGCCACTGCACTCCAGCCTGGGCTACAGAGGGAGACTCTGTCTCAAAAAAAAAAAAAAAAAAGAATTCTAATTCTTCTTGGGTTAAATATGATAATTTATACTTTCTAAAATATACATTATCAAGGTTTTCACATATAGTAAAATATATTCACATTTTATAAAATATTTTCTATAGGATTTTAAAATCTATAGTTCTCTAGTTATATCTCTTTAAAATTATTTTTGATATTTAGTTTATTTGCACATATAGTAGATGTATATATTTATGGGGCCCATGAGATATTTTGGTACAGACAGGCACAGTGTAATAATAACATCTTGAAAAATGGGGTATCCATCCCCTAAGCCTTTATCCTTTGTATTTCAAACAATCCAATTATACTCTTTTAGTTATTTTGAAATGTACAGTTAAATTATTATTGACTATAATCCTGTTACGCAATCTGATTATATTTCATTTCTGATTTTTTATTCTACCTGATAAATCTTTCCTGAATTTATGTTTTTCAGTATGCATTTTGCAAACATCCAGCTCTGAGGTTTGTTCTACTGTTGCTTTCCTGAACCTCAGCTTTCTCAGCTGCTAAGTTGAAGATAACAGTATTGACTTCACAGGATTGTCTTAAGGTTTTGATGAGACAATAAAAATAAACATTTTGGGCTGGGCGCTGTGGCTCACGCCTGTAATCCCAGCACTTTGGGAGGCCAAGGCAGGCGGATCACGAGGTCAGGAGATCGAGACCATCCTAGCTAACACTGTGAAACCCCGTCTCTACTAAAAAATATAAAAAAAAAAAAAATTGGCCGGGCATGGTGGAGGGCACCTGTAATCCCAGCTACTCAGGAGGCTGAGGCAGGAGAATGGCGTGAACCTAGGAGG
Organism: Nomascus leucogenys; assembly: GCF_006542625.1. Classification (NCBI taxonomy): domain Eukaryota; kingdom Metazoa; phylum Chordata; class Mammalia; order Primates; family Hylobatidae; genus Nomascus; species Nomascus leucogenys. Next base: position 124,929,538 of record NC_044382.1, read on the forward strand.
CAGAGCTTGCAGTGAGCTGAGATCGTGCCACTGCACTCCAGCCTGGCTGACAGTGCGAGAGAGCGAGACTCTGTCTCAAAATAAATAAATAAATAAATAAATAAATAAATAAATAAAATAAATGTTTTGCATAGTGTTGGTTACATGGTTAGGATTCAAAAAATAATCCAAAGATCATCACTGGATTATGTTTTTAAACATATTGATTCTCCTCTTCCTCTTCTTTAGGTTAATTTTACAACTTTTATTCAAAAGTCTTGAGTTTCATACTAATTTAAAGGTATTTATTTATGTATTTATTTATTTTCTCAGGGTAGGTTTACCCATATCCCATAAATTTAGCTTTGAGGGATAACATTAAAGTTTCTAAGCTAGGCATGGTGGCCTAGAAACTGTAACCCCAACACGTTGGGAGGCCAAGGCGGCTGGATCACCCAAGGTCATTTCAAGACCACCCTGGCCAACATGGTGAAACCCCATCTTTACTAAAAATACAAAAATTAGCTGGGCATGGTGGCAGGCACCTGTAGTCTCCCCTACTCAGGAGGGTGAGGTGGGAGAATTGCTTGAACCTGGGAGGAAGAGGTTACAGTGAGCCAAGATGGCACTGTGGCACTCCAGCCTGGGCAACAAGAGTGGAACTCTTTCTTAAAAAATAAAAAAAATAAAAAAAATAAAGTTTCTGAATTGATTGTAATTAAAGCATTGATTTTCTTCTTGGATCAACAATCATTTAAAATAATGGTTTTGAGAGATTTCTGTTTTGTTTTGTCCTAATTTTCAAATTCATTTACTATTTTTATTAAGAAATATGATCTATTTTTACTACTGAGCATTTATTGAGGTATTATTTTGTAATACCTCAAGGTCAATGGAAAGAATCTTTATTCTCTGAATAGTACCAAGAATCATATATACTGACAGTAACAAATGAGAAATTATAAAATTTACCTTTCTTATGATCTAAAGCTAAGGAAAAGAGTTTTAAATTCTGATAGCTGAATGAGCAATTAAATTTGGCTGAGGTAAGGTATGGAAAACTATTTTAAAAATAAAGGCTTCACAGATGAGATTTGGGTATGAAGAAAGCTTAAACTTGTAAATGAAATAGGAAAAGATGGAAAAGGGCAAAAACAATATTAACATGTTTTTGTTTTTTTCTTTCCCAAAGGATATAATGAGATTTTCTCTACGTAAATGAATCTTTCTGTCAGCTTAGGAAAAATTTCTTCTATTATATATGTCAGTATTGTTTTTGTTCCACTTGTTCCATTATGTTCTTTGAGAACCCAAATTGTTTATGTTTAATTTTGTTTCTCTTTTCTGTCTATAAACTTTGTCATTGTTTTCTTCTGAATTTTGGGGAACCTCCTTGAGATTTTCCTCTCTATCTCTCATTAGATTTTTCACATAGTCTTTCCCTTTGTTGACTCCAAAATGAATTTTATTGTTTTTATTTTAAGCTATTAATTCCCTAGTAAGGTATTCTCTTTTCATTTATCTATTTTATCTCTTACAAGTTCCTCCTCAGCTTTATTATTATGATTATTTTTGCATTATCCTGAGCATGCAATTTCCTGGAACTTTCTTCTCCATACTAGAGATCATTTTTCAAAGGCATCTTTTTCCTCTGAATTTTCAGAATGTTATTTTTTCTCTCTTGGTCTCTACTATTTTTGAGTGGGCCTGGTAATTTATTTTGTACCTTTTTATCTACACTTGAATAAAATACAGATTTGAGTATCTGTCAACACACAGCATGTACAGATTACTCCAGTCCCGTTTATGACGTTCTCCTAAATCTATCCTATTGGACCTAAATCTGGTCCAATCTCTACACCCTCATGGGGAACCTGTATACCACTAAGGTATAACCTCTACAGCCTGCTACTACCCACCCCACAATTGAGTATATACAGTAGTAACTCTTTTCACTAGTCTCAACACAACTAATTTGTACCTTAATTTCTTTTCTAAAACATACACAGCATTGCTCATGCTACTCTGAATGTTCATGGATAAGAGGCCACTCCCTAGTATGCCTGTATAATTCTGATTATACTTACCAGTAATCACTTTGCTTGTTCCCAAACTTGTTAATTCCAGTTGGCTGTTTTAAGAATTATATGATTTAATTGAATATTATGTAAATGGATGAATACATTTGGAATTAAGAAAATATCATCTGTGAAATACATATTTGGAAAAGTAATTTGCTAATAAATGATGCTGTCAAAATAGATGTCAGCAAGAAAATGGTGAAAGATTGAAATATGTAAAAATCTATAAAGATTTTATACTTACATTGTTCCACAGAATATTGAGTTTTCAATTTTTTTTTTTTTTTTTGAGACAGAGTCTCGCTCTGTCACCCAGACTGGAGTGCAATGGCGCCATCTTGGCTCACTGCAAGCTCCGCCTCCCGGGTTCACGCCATTCTCCTGCCTCCGCCTCCCGAGTAGCTGGGACTACAAGCGCCCGCCACGAAGCCCGGCTAATTTTTGTATTTTTAGTAGAGATGGGGTTTCACCTTGTTAGCCAGGATAGTCTTGAACTCCTGACCTCGTGATCCACCCGCCTCGGCCTCCTAAAGTGCTGGGATTATAGGCGTGAGCCACCGTGCCCAGCCTTCAATTTGTTTAAAGAACTAAAATTTGGGATTATAGATGATGCATTACTCCAAGAAGACGATAGGAAGCTAATCAGTGGGCTCGTTGTCAAACAAAAGGCCTTAACGAAATATTTGTGAAGTACTTTGTTTTACATATTTAAGTTGAAATACTTAGAATATAAATTTCACTTTTCTGGTTTCCTGCTTTAACCAAGTAACAGACCAGAGTTTAGCAAATGCATGAGTTCTGCAAATAATAGTTGTTTGTTGCCTAGAATCTTTTGCTTCTTTTCTTTGTGTAGCACTTTACCTGTGGGGGTACACTTTTAAGATTGCAAATCACCGTCACCATATGCCACTCTATTCTCTAACCTTTGTTTTCTGGGAGCAACTAAATTTTAATAAATATCATTTGACATGTAAAAAAAGTTTAAATTCAAAATAATAAATGCATGTGCATGCACACTCACACGCACATTCACACACACACACACACGCATGAAGACTAATTGTAAATAGTATTTTACCCAGCTCTATTTTTGTAAGGAAAAATGAAAGATATGTCCCAGATTTCCTTGGGGAGAAAAGTTTTGGAATTAAACTACAAGGATATGCAAAATAAATGAACTCAAACTGCAATGCAGTGGGAGTTCTGCTTTCATGCTGTAAACTCATTTGTCAAAATAATAGATGCTATATCTACATGGATGACCTATATGGCCTCTCATTAACTTGGTTTGATTAGACAGCTAAACTATTTAGTAGAGTCTGAAGAAGATTCTTAATATAATTGGGAACCCAAAGTGGATAAACCAACACTAAACAGTAAGAATCTAAATTCATTATTCAAGTAATTTTTGATGCACAAAACTCAGAAGAAATCAGAATATCTCTGAGCATCTTTGTGCTGTTACAACAACCACTTATCTGTGTACACAGATATATTGCTAGAACATTGGATAGTGCAACGTGTTTAATAATAATGTGGAAGAAGTAGCTCGTAAGAGCTGATTATATCTGTTGATTTTCCTGGTTATTTGTGGAACCCACTTAATAAGTGTTTATTGTTAAAGAACAATAGGAATAAAATCAATCATATATGTACGCTTTCAAATACTTATCTGTTCTAATTATTGGAGCCAACTTGAATTGCATCTTCTCTTTGGCAAATGACAGTTGAATTCATTGTAGAGGATACTCACATCTTTGACTCGTTAAAAATGATGACAATGGGCTGTTTTCAGTTTGTCTCTGTTGGTTGCCATAGTTTCCTAGGATACAATGACTCCCAGTTTCCATGGGCACACCACTGGCTAGGGCTGAAATGTTCTCTGTCATGATGCAAGGGCAAATCTGGGAGCATCCTCTGTTTAAAACTGCATTTTTGAAAATTTCAAGATGGAGGCATTAATGAAAATAAAATAACAGCAAGGACTCCTTTTGTGCAAACAAGGTACAATAATAAAGAAATGGTGATGGTAGGCAAATAGTCATAACAATGAAATTCATCAAGGAGGCAGATGGAAAGGGAAAGGGATAAAGAAGTAAGGGGGACACAGAGAAGGAGAGTTTGGAGCTGAGAGAAGAAACCACAGATGCTGTTAAATTATTTGTATCACATGAGTTAAACAGAAATTTTCAAAAATGGCCTAGTTAGGGGCCATTTATTTAACAATAAAAGTATTTACTTTATTCTTTCATTTTATATTGACTCTAGCTTTTGGCACCTTTTTACCTCTTCGTTTGTGTGTGGCTCAATTAAAAGTAAACCGCCTCTTAGCTGAAGAATTCCTAACCCTGAAAGCTGTTTCCTTCAGTGTTAAATCAAGCCCTGGTCTTTTCTACAAATTCTCATGCTCACATTTTTTGTTTTATGTGTGGATTTCCTTTGCCTCTTCTTGCCTGCTGTTCTCCAATTTTTGTATGCCTTTCCTTTTTTTGTTTGTTTTCTGTGCTCAACAACCTACTTTCTCATAATCTTCATCTCAGCTGTTTTTTTTTTGTGTGTGTGCGTGTGTGTGAGCAATAAAGCTGTTTATTTCACCTGGGTGCAGGTGGGCTGAGTCCGAAAAGAGAGTCAGCGAAGGGAGATGGGGTGGGGCTATTTTATAAGATTTGGTAATTAAAGGAAAATTACAGTCAAAGGAGGTTTGTTCTCTGGCGAGCAGGAGTGGGGGTCGCAAGGTGCTCAGTGGAGGAGCTTTTTGAGCCAGGATGAGCCAGGAAAAGGACTTTCACAAGGTAATGTCATCACTTAAGGCAAGGACCGGCTTACCTTACACTTCTTTTGTGGTGGAATGCCATCAGTTAAGGTGGGGCAGGGCATATTCACTTCTTTTGTGATTCTTCAGTTACTTCAGGCCATCTGGGCATATACGTGCAAGTCACAGGGGATGCGATGGCTTGGCTTTGGCTCAGAGGCCTGACATTCATGCCTTCTTATATTAATAAGAAAAATAAAACAAAATAGTGTTGAAGTCTTGGGGTGGCGAAAATTTTTTGGGGGTGGTATGGAGAGAGAGCATGGGCGATGTTTCTCAGGGCTGCTTCGAGCGGGATTAGAGGTGGTGTGGGAACCTAGAGTGGGAGAGATTAAGCTGAAGGAAGATTTTGTGATAAGGGGTGATATTGTGGGGTTGTTAGAAGAAACACTTGTCGTGTAGAATTATTGGTGGTGGCCTGGATATGGTTTTGTATGAATTGAAAAACTAAATGGAGTAAGAGCAGGTGAAAAACAGGTATAAAAGGTCTAAGAATTGGGAGGACCCAGGACATCTGATTAGAGAGTGCCTAAGGAGATTCAGCATAGTCCTGCCAGCAAAGATTATTTATTTACTTCAAGAGTTTAGAGTGGCGGTTTGGGGGATAGCACCAGGAGATATCAGCTGTGATGGCTTGGAGAAACCGTGTAAACCGGCAGTGTAAACAAGAGCAGGGCATGTATGAGTAGTTAAGTACGGTGAACAGGAGTATGACTAGACAGAAGATAGTAGGGATGACAAGTTTTTTTGGGGCACAGTCTAAGTTGTTCTGGTGTCTGGAATGAGACTGGGCCTAATAAAAAGGAGCATCTATACAGGAGCTTAAATGGGCTGTACCTTGTAGCATTCCCAGGACAGGCCTGAATTCTGAGAAGTGAAAGTGGTAAAAGTATTGTCCAGTCCTTTTTAAGTTGGTGGCTGAGCTTGGTGAGGTGTGTTTTTAATAGACCATTAGTCTGTCACTGAATACTAAGAGCCTGAAAAAATGCTTGGCTGATTTGACTAATAAAGGTTGGTCCATTATCAGACTGTATAGAGATGGGAAGGGTAAACTGAGGAATTACGTCGACAGAAGGGAAGAAATGACTGCGGTGGCCTTCTCAGACCCTTTAGGAAAGGCCTCTACTTATCCAGTGAAAGTGTCTGCTTAGACTAAGAGGTATTTTAGTGATCTGACTCGGGGCATGTTGAGTAAAGCTAATTTGCCAGTCCTGGGTGGGGGCAAATCTTCAAGCTTGATGTGTAGGGAAGGGAGGGGGCCTGAATAATCCCTGAGGAGTAGTAGATAGCAGGTGGAACAGTGAGAAGTTATTTCCTTGAGGATAGATTTCCACGATGGAAAGGAAATGAGAGGTTCTAAGAGGCGGGCTAGTGGCTTGTACTATAGCATAGCCTGCCTTTGCTGGTGTGTGGCGATTAGGCCTGGTGGAACTGCCATCAATAAATCAAGCCTGATCAGGGTGAGGTACAGGAAAGGAGGAAATATGGGGAAATGGGGTGAATGTCAGGTGGATCAGAAAGATACAGTCATGGGGGTCAGATGTGGTATCAGGAATAATGTGGGAGGCTGGATTGAAGTCCGGGCCAGGAACAATGGTAATTGTGGGAGACTTAACAAAGAGTGAGTACAGCTGAATGATCCAGGGAGCTGGAAGTATATGCGTCAGGTATGAGGAAGAAAATAGATTTTGGAAGTTATGAGAAATGTAGAGAGTAAGTTGAGCATAGTTTGTGATTTTGAGGGCCTCTGAAACTATTAGGGAGGCAGCAGCCACTGCACGGAGTCATGAGGGCTAGGCTAAAACAGTAAGGTCAAGTTGTTTGCACAGAAAGGCCACAGGGTGCAGTCCTGGCCCTTGTGTAAGAATTCTGACCACACTAACCATGCCTAGGAAGGAAAGGAGTTGTTGTTTTGTAAGGGATTGAAGTTTGGAACATTAATGGACACGATCAGCAGGGAGAGAGCACGTGTGTTTTTATGAGAATTATGCCGAGATAGGTAACAGATGAGGAAGAAATTTGGGCTTGACTAAAGTAATGGGGGCTGTCTGTGAAGACTTGCGGCAGTACAGCCCAGGTAATTTGCTAAGCCTAATGGATGTCAGGGTCAGTCCAAGTGAAAGCGAAGAGAGGCTGGGATGGCGGGTGCAAAGGATTAGTAAAGAAAGCATGTTTGAGATCCAAAACAGAATAATGGATTGTGGAAGGAGGTATTGAGGATAGGAGAGTATATGGGTTTGGCACCATGGGGTGGATAGGCAAAACAATTTGGTTGATAAGGCATAGATCCTGAACTAACTTGTGAGGCTTGTCTGGTTTTAGGACAGGTAAAATGGGGGAATTGTAAGGAGAGTTTATAGGCTTTAAAAGGCCATGCTGTAGCAGGGGAGTGATAACAGGCTTTAACCCTTTCAAAGCATGCTGTGGGATGGGATATTGGCATTGATCGGGGTAAGGGTGATTAGGTTTTAATGAGATGGTAAGGAATGCATGATGGGTCGCCAAGGAGGGAGTAGAGGTATCTTATACTTGTGGGTTAAGGCGGGGGAATACAAGAGGAGGACGCAAAGGAGGCTTTGGATTGGGAAGAAGGGCAGCAATGAGATGTAGCTGTAATCCAGGAATAGTCAGGGAAGCAGATAATTTAGTGAAAGTGTCTCGGCCTAATAAAGGAACTGGCAGGTGGGGATAACTAAAAGGAGTGCTTAAAAGAGTATTGACTAAGTTGCCACTAGAGTTGGGGAGTTTTAAGAGGTTTAGAAGCCTGGCCGTCAATACCCACAACAGTTGTGGAAGCAAGGGAAACAGGCCCTTGAAAATAAGGTAATGTAGAGTGGGTAGCCTCCGTATTGATTAAGAAGGGGACGGACTTACTTTCCACTGTGAGCGTTACGTGAAGCTCGGCGTCTATGATGGTCTAGGGGGCTTCTGAGGCGATTGGGCAGCGTCAGTCTTCAGCCACTAAGCCAAGAAGATCTGGGAAGCAGTCAGAGAGCTGCTTCCCCATCTCTCTTTTAGTAGAGATGGGGTTTTACCATGTTGCCCAGGCTAGTGTTGAACTCCTGACCTCAGGTGAACCACCTGCCTCAGCCTCCCAAAGTGCTTGGGGTTACAGGTATGAGCCACCTTGCCCTTAACCAACATTCTTTTTTTTTTTTTTTTTTTGAGACGGAGTCTCACTCTGCCGCCCAGGCTTGAGTGCAATGGTACGATCTCGGCTCACTGCAACCTCCACTTCCCGGGTTCAAGCTGTTCTCCTGCCTCAGTCTCCCAAATAGCTGGGATTACAGGCATGTGCCACCACGCCCAGCTAATTTTGTATTTTTAGTAGAGATGGGGTTTCTCCATGTTGGTCAGGCTGGTGTCGAACTCCCGACCTCAGGTGATCCACCTGCCCCTCCCTCCCAAAGTACTGGGATTATAGGCATGAGCCACGGCACCCGGCCAATAAAGGAAATATTTCAAAGTCAAAGTTCTTCGGATAAACAGCTTTATGAACATTGATTTTTATAATATATATATGTATATAATTTATAGAGTAATTCCAAGATCATATGCATACTTCCACAAAATATCTATATGGGATATGTATTGATGTAGTATTTGTAATCACACAATCACAGAAATACCACAAATGTTTCTTTGTTGGAAACAGGTTAAAGCATGGTACAGCCATAAAATGGAAGTGTTACAGCATTTAAAGAGTGAAGCAAATATATGACTTATTTGAATAATATCTAGGCTACAGTGCTATTTGAAAAAACAGTGAAAAAGCAGTGTACAGCATACAATATTTGTTTAAAATAATATACCCTCTGTATGTACGGGCAGTGTGTGTGTGTGTGTGTGTGTATAGTCTTATTCTCTAGGAATACAGTAAGTAACTGATAGCAGGTGTTGCTCTGATGAGAGTGGGAATGAGGATAGAAGATAAATATATTATTCTTTGTTTAGCTTTTTATATTTGATTTCTTTTGCCATGTAAAATATTATTTAAAAAAGTGAACCAAATAACGAATCAAAGAAAAGCACGTATGTTCTGCCTTTATTACCTTAGACATATAAGCAAACAATATTAAGATAAATACACCTTAATTTTTGAAATCTTGTCTTTCATTAACTTTTTGTAAATGGTGGTGTCTATGTTTTTATGTGTGGAAGTCATATTACCTTCATCATGATGAAAATAACTTCTCCAGTCTACAAAGAATCTTATTCAGTCAAATTTCTTTTTCTTTAAACTCAATAATTTGAAAACAAATATTGTGGACAAATACAGGCTATTAAGTAGTGAAAATGGCTGTTCACAGACAATCAGGTAGGATACTTGTCCCCAAGGTTCCCACTTCCTGGCTCTTAGGCAAATCATGTCAACTGAGTTTCAGGCTTCCTCAAAAGTGGGCATGAAACACACACGCTGCCTTACAGGATTCATATGCGCTATCTGTCAAGTGTGATACAAACATGTACGAAGAGGCTTTACAAACTGTGATGTTCAATTCACAAGTAAAGAGTTAGTGCTGATACTCTTTTAATATCAGTAGAATGGATGCTCTAGAGATGTGTATAGAATATGGATATGTAGGATTAGGCATTAATGTTTTGCCTCAAGCGTATTCTAGTCCTGTACTCTTGTTAGTTATTTTAGAGAAAGGGAGATAGAACAGCTACTTAATAAAAAACGAGGAAGTACAGTGTCCTTGGAGAAGTTAGAAATCTGAGTTCTGAAAGCTCCTATGAAAGCCTCCCTGGCAGCAGGATGTTCATTCACAAATTGCCTCTACACCAAAGGAAAATCCAGGCATAGATCCAGAGAGGAATAAAACTCTATTAGAATTCCGTTACTGTTTATTTTGTTTAACTTTTTAACCCTCTGCTACTTAATTCCAGTTTTAATTACAGTGGAGGCAACACAAAAGCGAAATAAATTGGCTTTAAAAAATTCTTCATATATACATACCTGTCTATTACCAAAAAGTTAGCAAGAAAGATATAATGACTCTAATTACCTTTTTGCTGTACTTGTCACATCATGTTTAGTTTTCTCTTTTGCAATGACCTTTTGTTCAGTAGCTCTGGAAAACTAGGTGATCCAGTCCACTTTAACATCCCTGACATCTTATGAGCAAATGATAGGCAATATTTTGGGTGACTGCTTGGGGTAATTACAAATTTAGTGACAATATATGCAAATCTCATGTGACTGAAATTATAGGTCACTGTTGTTTGTATCATGCCATTTCTGTGGTGATAAAAGAAATTGCTGTTAATTACCAGATTATTACCATCCTTAATTTTGATAATTCTAGGCTATCAAGACAGTGTTTTGAATCACAAATTATATTATTTAGTTTTTCCAACAAGATGGCAGCACGGGGTTCCTCAGTCATAATTCCAGCAAATACTTGAGAGTGTGTGTGCACGCGCATTTGATAAATTCATAGCTATTACAGAGTACACAAGGATTATTCATGAGTCTTGGGAAGATGAGCAGTTTCCTTTTCACTGGCCAGCATACATATTTCATTCCCCAAAAGCTTCACTTCTGAATTATTCTGCATAAATATTGCTCTTCTTATAAGCTCTCCTGTCCCCTGGAGAGAAGTGAAATGGAAAGCCAATGACAGGAAGTTAAGGCATATTGGATAACAACAAATTCTCAAAAGTTAAAACCTTACGGTGCAGTCCACATGGTTGCTGGTGTTTCCCCAGTCATTTTCTCACTGAATGTTGGACAATAACATTGAAACTACCCTAGGAAGTGGATCAGACTGCATTCAGGCTCCAGCCAGCATTAAAACACCCGTGCTTGGAAGGCTTGATTGCTATTGAGGGCCCTGGAATGACATGAATCCTTGCTGTTGTGGCACCATTTGTTGGTAAAAAAGAAATTCTATTTTCACCATTTTAAGTGAGGAGGTAACATAAATTACAGTGGGCTCTCTGTATCCATGGGTTCTGCATCCTCAGAGTCAACCAATGTTGGGTGAATAAAAACAAAAACAGTAAATATAACAATAAAAGTAATATGATATTTAAAAACCAATACAACAACTATAACAACTATTTACAGAGCATTTACACTGCTTTACGTATTAGAAGTAATCTAGATATATATTTTTTCTTTTATTTCTTGTTTACAGACAGCCTCTTGTTCTGTCTCCCAGGCTGGAATGCAGTGGTATGCTCAAAACCCTTGGCTCTAGTGGGCTCGAGTGATCCTCCTGCCTTAGTCTTCCAAGTTGCTGGGACTACAGTTGCATGCCACCACGCCCGGCTATTTTTTTTTTTTTTTCATTTATTTCACTTTTTGTAGAGACAAGGTCTTGTTATGTTGCCCAGGCTGGTCTCAAACCCCTGACCCCAAGCAGTCCTCCCACTTCAGCCTCCCAGCGTGTTGGAATTACAGGCATGAGCCATAATGCCCAGCCTAAACACGACTTAAAGTATAATGTAGGATGTACATAGGTGGTTGTTTGCAAATACATATTGATGTGTAGGATTAGGCATTAAAATTTGCCTCAAGTATATGCTGGGTCTATACTCAGTTATTCTAGAGAAAGGGGAGATAGAACAGCTATATTTAATTTAAAAAAAAAAGAGTAGTATCATTGGAGAGGTTAGAAATCTGACTTTGGTATCCTCAGGAGTCCTCCACTGAATCCCCCAGGATACCCTGGGACAACTGTATATACCATTGACAGCTTTATTTGACTGGATATGTTTAGCAAGGTAATTACTTTATATTCGTGGCATTTAAGTCCATGTCTTTTCTTGTTTGAATATAATGATTGAAATAATTTTTAGTGTTTAGTGCTTGTGGGAGAAATTCTCACTTATTCAAGACACCGTAACTGAGATTCAATTGCTCTGTTCGTAAGTGACTGAGTTGAAAAGAAAAAAAAAGAAACTACAAAACTCTTGTAGAATAATACATGTGAAAAAAAAGGCCACCTCACATAAATGAAGCCAACTGTACTTGCAATGTCACTCATCAAAAAGGCATTTTAGTTCTTACAGAAGCTACATTTCAGTCTAATACTAATTTTTCAAACTTGAAAACTTTCTCCAATCCATAAAGACAACTCAGTGGGCTATAAACTCAACATGTTTTCAAAACTGATAGTTATTTACCCCTTACTACAAAGAGACTGAAGTTGTTCAGGGAAATACTTAACTTTGGTATTGTTTATAAACAATGTGACAAATGCCTGTCTGCCTTTCTTTGTATTCCAAGAGTAGGGAGAGAACCTTCACCATTTAAAGTGTCTTCTTCCTCGCTTACCTGTTTTCTCACCCATGCTTCCTTATTGTGCATGTTTTTGAATTTTATGTATTTGTTATTTTATAGGACACTGCCATACCCCTACAACACATTAGATAAGAACATTTTGAAAGAAATGTGAATCTATGGATTCAAACCTTTTTAGATAAAAGTTTCTATGGGTTCATTAATCGATTATTTATATCTTTAAAAATTTTCTTATCTAAATTGTAACTAGGGGTGTTGCCCTTCTCCAGCTGTGAGTGCTGGGGAAAAATTTTCAAGAGTCCCTCCTTTCTCCCCAAACAGAAATTGCAGTTGTTGATTCAGACTAAATTTTAAAAAATTTTGTTTCTTTGTGCCAATGCAATTTATATAAAAATGACTTAAAATCTTTCAAGTTGTATAGAGCTTGCAGTATTCTGTAACAGTCACACTGACTTTTCTCTAGTTTGCAATCCCATTGATTTAAAGATAAATTTAATTGGTAGGCTAAATTTTTGAGGCATTCACACATCTTGCTATAAGCTGTGTTTAAGGAACAACATCATGGTCACAAAGCTACTGTTTTTTTTTTTTTTTTTTCAAATCTAAGTCTTCAAAGGAAGTATGTCCTGACCCAAATGAATCTCCTTGGCCCTTTTGTGGAGTCTTGTGATACTTACACATGGTCAGATTGTTTGAGGAATCATGTAATTGGAGGGAACAAATTTGTACCTCACTTTTCAGCTTTAACTAGACAAGTAATTTAGTACAGCACATAAAGCAATGGCTAAGGAAAAGACAAGTTTCTCTCAATAATGTAAACAAATGTCTCATTAGAAAGCTGAATTTTTAGGCTAGATTTTCATTAAACTTCACTAAATAATCATACAGAGGATTATGGAAAATTTGAGTGTCAATAATATAATTTCATACATTTTTGATGTAGTTCTACGTATTTTAAGTATTCTTGAAATTTGTATTAGTAGGGAAATATCAGTCACGAGTCACGTCTCCCTAAAAGGCTAAAGCTATATCTACCTTCAAAGATTGACAGATGAGACTTGAGTGCAATCAGTAAAAAGGTAAAATCTAGAAGGCATTGTTTCTCTTGAACTCCTGGCCTCAAGTGATCCACCTGTCTCAGCCTCCCAAAGTGCTGGGATTACAGGTGTGAGCCACCACACCCAGCAAGGCATTGCTTCTGAAACACTGGTATATGTAGCCATCACTTCAGTGGCTTCTCTAAAATGTAGATTGCTGAGTTCTTGCCAGTGGATCTTACACAGTGAATCTCGACTAGGACTCAGGAACTTGGAATTTTTAATTAGTTTCCCAGGTGATCCTGATAAACATGATTTATAGACAACTCTTCAGAGACAATTCTCTAAGGTAAGAATAATTTGTAGTGGAACTTTCCAGAATAAATATGACAGAAGCACATATCAGGCTTTTACTAAATAGATATATTAACTTGTGTATATATACATATGAGTATATATATATACACACACACATATATACACACATGCATATACATATATATACATATATGTGTGTATGTGTTTGTATATATAATGCCTATTGAAAGAATAAATGATGGAAGAAATAAAAGAAGTTTCATCCCATTTATATTCTTAACAATGCGCCCACTGTCTAGTCCTGTTTATATTGTTAACAGCGTGCCCATTGCCTTCATCCTTACTGTAGGGCACATGAGGGAGGTGGAGTTACCTCCTTCCATCTCTAAGATGCTGATGCCTAGTTGTCTTCCAGAATAGATAAGCCCTGACAAACAGTGGATAGAATACATTTCCCCTCAAGCTTCATTTCTCACCAAGTCTACTTTGGTTCTTAGAATAATGGTTTTAATTCAAGTCTCCTGGTTTTAAAAACTATTCCTGTTTACAGACATCTGATAGTACCCTGAGCTCCCAACATTGGAAAGTTCTGCTTATTTGAACTGCAAAGGGAAGGCAGAATATATGCCATGATTATTACAGCCTTGGGTAATTCATGGTGGGCAATATCCTGACGCCTACTTTAGCTGACTGTGATCTAAACGTGGAAAGTCCTAAACATGCATATGTAAATTCCGGGGAGCTGCTAAACTGTTTCTAGCAGTCCTGGTAGGCATTCATCTGAGACATTCTGTAGAGTGTCTGTAAGGCAAAGCATTTCTTCACTGAGTAGGCATTTCCTATTTTGATGATCTCAGAGATGTTCTCATCAGAAAATTAACAGTGAATTACAGAGTAAAATATTGTAGGGATCCATTCTTCCTCTGCCTTTCTGCTTTCCTCTTGTAGAGAAGAGTGAACAGATGAAAAGATAGTCCAGGAATGTCTTGTGTGTCCTTCTACATCCCCAGAGAAAACAAGGCACTGAGTACCCCCACTTTGTGCCAGCAGGTTCATGAAGAAAGCTGAAGGAAGAGGGGAGAACAGGAACTGAAATGAGTTTTACAGAAGGGAAGGGTTTATCATGCATTGAATGATGGTTGTGGCTTGATTCTCCCCAAGGATGTATGTTGTGTTGTTTCTGCATCAGCCAAGGCCATGACTCTGACTTCTGTCCATCAGTTTGTTCTTCGTAAGTCTGGCCAAGAGAAGATAAAAGGAGACACTAAAGGACCTTGGTATCTGCAATTCTCATAAACCTGACATGAAAAGGAAATTTTAAAGAAATATATATATATATATATATTTTTTGAGACGGAGTCTTGCTCTGTCGCCCAAGCTGGAGTGCAGTGGCGCTATCTCGGCTCACTGCAAGCTCCGCCTCCCGGGTTCATGCCATTCTCCTGCCTCAGCCTCTCCGAGTAGCTGGGACTACAGGTGCCCGCCACCAAGCCTGGCTAATTTTTTGTATTTTTAGTAGAGACAGGGTTTCACCGTGGTCTTGATCTCCTGACCTCGTGATCCGCCCGCCTCGGCCTCCCAAAGTGCTGGGATTACAAGCATGGGCCACCGTGCCCGGCCTAAAGAAATATTATATCTGGTTGAAAGTTACCCATCAAGTCTGTATCAGATCTTGGAGTAAAAAAAACTAAAAACTTTTTTTCTCAGATCAAGACTGTAGCTATCAAAAATTCTCATGACCCTGTGAACTCAATGAGAGAA
This sequence comes from Nomascus leucogenys, assembly GCF_006542625.1. Lineage (NCBI taxonomy): Eukaryota > Metazoa > Chordata > Mammalia > Primates > Hylobatidae > Nomascus > Nomascus leucogenys. Next base: position 124,944,778 of record NC_044382.1, read on the forward strand.
TTCAATAGAAATTCTACTTCTCATTCAGAAGACCATTTAACAGATGTACAGACTGGAAATTTTAATAGTTGAAAACTGTTGTATCTTGGATTGAAAAATTGATTTACAGTAGATTTTAATGCTCCCAGCAAAAGATTTTTGGCATTTTATATCCTACTGTTTGTCACTTTTTTGGTACTGACACAACCATAAATCTTGATTATAGCTTCATTTCAAGTTAATATAGACTTTGTACATGTTATCTTCAACTCCTTTTTCTTCTGAAAATGGAGAACATATTAAAACTAACCTTAAAATTTCTGTAAAGCAAAAATATCAAAAGTAATCATAATGATATATCCTGTGTGATGAACTATGAAATGATATTAAAAGATAATAACCAGATTTGTGGAAGGCACACTATATATAAAGAAATATGTGGCTCCATGCAAGATTGACCATTATGTTTCTAGCTAACATGCCTTCAAATATTCTTTTTCTACTGTGTAAGAAAGTACTATTTTTTATTTAACTTTTTATTTTGAGATAATTGTAGTCACACGCAGTTCTAAGAAATAATACGGAAAGCTACTATGTATGTTTTACCCATTTCTCATAATGTAACATCTTGTAAAACTGTAGTACAGTATGATAACCAGGATATTGCCAATGATATAATCAAGATGCAAAACATTTTCATCACCACAAGGAAGGATTCCCCACATTGCCCTTTTTCAGCTGCACTCATCTTCCTCCTGCCTACTCTCACCCCTTAACCACAGGAAATCACTAGTCTCTTCTCCATTTCTATCATTTTGTCATTTCAAGAATGTTATATAAATGGAATTGTACAGTAAGTAGCCTTTTGAAACTGGCTTTTTTCACTGGAATAATTTTTGGGAAATTCATACAGATTGTTTAGTGTATCCATAGTTTATTCTATTTTATTACTGAATAGTATTCCATGATAAGGATGTCAATCAGAATGTTTAACTATTCACTCACTGAAGGGTGTTTGGACTGTGTCCAATTTTTGGCTCTTGTAAATAAAGCTGCTATTATCATTCATATACAGGTTTTGATTTCTCAGGGCTAAATTACCAGGACTGCAATTATTTGGTTGTATGGTAGTCACATGTTTAATTTTTGAAGAAACTGTCAAACTGTTTTCCACAGTGGATGAACCATACTGCATTCCTACCAGCAATGTGTGAGTATCTATTTTCTTTTTTACTTCTAGTGTGGTCAGGAGTTTACAGTCCCCACTAGGCTCCACTTGCTGGTAAGGATAGTAGTGACTTATTACTGCTCCCTACATGGTCTCTGCTGACTAGGGGGGACATGGGATGGAGTGGGGTGATCTGATTACCATTAGACAGTGATGAAAGTTCTTACTCTTTATCAGGCTTCCTCTGATACCACCCCAGTTGGGAGAGGGATAGACATCTCATTGCTGCCAGGCAGGGGTGGAAGTTCAGGATCTCCATTCAACCTTATCTGATACCTCCCTAGCAGGAAAATTGGGGTGCCTCACTATAGAACTTCAGCTCTGTACTTGGCCTCTTCTGATATAGATGCAGATTGGGACACAGTTTTCTGTGGTGTCTGGCTAGAGTAGGACAGTTATTGTCAAAGGTTTTATGTCTTGCTACGCTGTCCTTTTCCTGGTCCTTTGGCTTGAGCAAACAAGTTTTCACTGGGACTTTTTGTTTTTGGTCTGTGGCTGTTGACCTTACTGTTTGATATGGTTTGGCTGTGTCCCCACCCAAATCTCATCTTGAATTGTAGCTCACACAATTTCCATGTGTTGTAGGAGGGACCTGGTGGGAGGTAATTGAATCATAGGGGTGGGTCTTTCCCATGCTGTTCTTGTGATAGTGAATAATTCTCACAAGATCTTCATGGTTTTATGAGGGGGAGTTTCCCTGCACAAGCTTTCTCTTTGCCTGCTGCCATCCATGTAAGACATGACTTGCTCCTCCTTGCCTTCCACCATGATTGTGAGGCTTCCCCAACCATGTAGAACTGTGAGTCCGTTAAACCTGTTTCTTTTGTAAATTGCCCAGTCTCGGGTATGTCTTTATCAGCATGAAAACAGACTAATACACTGGGTTTCTGGCTTTTTCAACCCATCTCTGGGTATATACAGCAAAAAGAAACCCCAGAGAACTCACCACCGTAACTTTCCATGGGTTCTCAAGATCTCTAGGCAGAAAACAGTGGAGAGGATAGCCTCTTTCCAACTTTCAGAGTTTTCTTATGTTTGTTTTATATATAGGATATACAGCTATTAGTTGTACTTTGCAGGAGGCATAAGGAAAATTGCATCTACTCCATTTTCCTGTCAGTGGAAGTCCTCAAACATTTTTAACAAACATGTTAGTTCAACTTTCTATAAGATCATCAAGTAATTAGCTTGATTCCTTCATTCACCCAATCAAAAAGCATTTATTGAGTTTCAAGTCTGTACCAGGTACTAGACTAAGTAAGAGAATACAAAAATAAGTAAGATGTAGTCCAGGCCTCATGAAGTTCACAGTCTAATAGATCATCAAGAAATACCAAAACACCAAACCAAATCAAACCAAACCAACAAAAATCAATTACAACAATATAATAACAATAGTCATAGTGATATGCACAAGATGTCATTTTTGGTGAGATGTCCTCTCAAAACTCTAAACTCCCACCCTATGTCCCTTATATTCCAGCAGTCCTGGAATGATGTGATACATGGCAAAGGCAAGTTTAACGGATATTTTTTAGACCTTTTATCGGAATATTAAATGGAAAAAATTAACATAATAATTGCATTACAATTTTAAGTCATATTATGGCATATGGAAGGAAGCTAAAAATGCTCCTTGCTGGCAATGTTTCAATCTCTGGAACAACCTTTAAGTCATTAAAGGTAGTTGACAAGTATTTCTGTTCTGACTTTCCCCTAGTTTCTTTTTTGTGCTCCCCGATGCAATGTTTCTGGCTTTCTTGTCTCCTACCAGGTGGCAGATGTGGGCATCACTGTTTGCCCTTAGTGAAGCTCGAGCACATACTTGTGAATTTGGTTTTTAGAGTGTTTGGAAATTGATGACATATATTATCATAAGAGGTGGTGAAGCAAAAATACTGTAGTTGTTAAATATCTGAGTTTCTTTCTTTCTTTTTTTTTTTACTTTTCTCTGAAGATAACTTAACCCCGTATGATTTCCTCCAGGCCTACTGTGTTCCTTCAGCACTTTCCCATTCCTATTCAATATCCATCTTTCTCTTTCATGCTGTCTTTTGTAGTCGTGGACCAGGATCCTCTCCTGGTGCGAGTGGCCCTCACTCTTGCTTGATCTAGCATACTTACTAACACATATGCTTCCTGAATTTTCCTACTCCTGCGTATTCTACTTTCAGTATCTTTGCAAATCAGTACCTGATCTAGAAGAGTTTTTCAAAAAAATGCATGTTTCCTTTTAATTCCAGAGTCCCTAATTCTATTTCTTTTCTTACAATTCAGAAAATTTTATTTCTTTATAATTTAAAGCCATTATTCTGTAGTTCTGCTTCTCTGAGTTTGTTATAAAACCAGAGCCTAGAATTGTTTGGGTCTTATTGGCTCCCTGCCCAATATTCCCCAGTTAGTTATCTCCATATACAACAACCTTGATAAATGATATAGAATATTATAGAAGCAATGCTTTCTCTCTGCCTTTCTCATGTTTGGAAAGATCGTAGTTTTAATGTCTTTATTCTTTTCCTTGGAAAATATGTGAGGTCTGAGTATCTGTCTCTTTGCACTTAACATGTGCACCCAATTAAATGCTCAGCAAGCAGACACAAGGGGAAAAAAAAGGAAGAACTGATAGCTACTAGGACATACATGAGAAAGAAAAGGGCAAAAGGGAAATTCTGACTAGTAAATTGTCACAGCACATCACTTAACTAAAGTGGCACTACTTCAGAGTAAGCTTTGGCTGCTCAGAGAGGTCTTCCTCGAATTTTCTATTCTCATGAAGATCTCTTCAGATAAGTGTAGATTTCATCAGAATGAATAACTTTACCTCTGAATGGGTATTTGCTGAAATGAATTTGTTTTGCATATCTATACCTATTAGGCTAACATAAAGTAATACTTAGGTGTTTTGAAAATCAGCTTGGAAAGAAAATCTCTGTGCTTATGTTTACAAGAACAACATGCTATATTTTACAATGTTTTTTTAGTTGGTGCTAAAAATAGTTCAGCTCTGCAATGAGGCACTATAATCAGATTTGCTTCAGCATGACACATAAGCTAAAGAAACCAAGTCCTCAGCATTGTTGCTAACAGAATGATGAATCCATCGTTCTAAACTTTTAATTGGTTGATAATGCTTAAGTAGACAATAGAGATGTGATTTTATCATTTGTATTTTGTAATGGTTTTCATTTTGACCAAAGTTTTTAGGTCTGCTCCAATTATTGCCCTAACTCCCTCATGCCAACTATCATTATTCGTTAGGTCTGTAAAAAAAATATGTAGGTTAAACTGCTATAACAAATAAATCCCCACATGTATAACGGCTCACACACAATACACTTTAAATCCTTGCTCATATCACAGGCTGGAGTTGGTAGTTAGTAGGTGGCTTTTCTCCAAATTATGATTTAGGAATTTGGATTCCTTCCAACTTTTGCCACTGCCATCTGCTAGAAACTGGTTAAAACTGGCAACCGGCCAAGAGAGATACATCCACTCTTAAAACCCATGCCCGGAAGTGATGCACATTATTTACACTTGCATTCCATTAGTGATAACTAAGTCACTTAACCCTGCCTAACTGCAAGAGAGACTGGGAAATGTATTCCAGCCATGTGCCCCAGACATAATCTGACTATAATGGAAGGAAAAACACTGGTCTCTGCCACATGTCTACAAGTTTTTCCTTCAAAAAAATCAGCTATACTTCTGGAGATTAGTCTTTTAGGTGCATATGTCTAGTAGAAGTTCACTAGGATTTTCTATGTTCAAACTTTGGTGCAAATAAGAGATCTCCCTTGGGAAATGATATGATTCCTTTCCAAATTTTGATCAGATTTTACATCTAGATAAAAATGACCATGAAGATGTTAAATCAAAGATGTCTACTTTTGTTTTCATCACATTTTTTTGAGGCGTCTCTGAACATTTTGTCTGAAAAAGGCATGTGGGATCACACCCATGAATTTGAAGGATTTGAAAATTAGATGTGTAACATGAATTCGATTTTTGTTGTCCATGAAACTGATTCTGTCAACAATTAATTATTAATTATCATTTGTTTTTAAGAAACTATTAAATGACTAGCACTGTGCAAGGTGCTAATGGAAATGTAAAGGCTCATCCTATGCTCTGAAAATCCTCAATATTGGGTTCAGAATATGTGAGAATGGTGGAAGAGACAAAAACATACAGAAAGTGATTTCATGGACAGGCCTAGCATTAAAATTTGTTACAGATTTAGTAAAGTAACACATCCATTGATCTCATATTACATATGACATGGAGTGTTAAGACTCATAGGTATGTCACAGGAATTTGCCAGCTGTGATAGTTCTGGTATTTGTATGTCAATAAAGTGAAAAAGATTCAACTCCATTGGATTGACTTAAAGATTTTCAAGAGTCAAAGAGCAGTAAGAAAAAGTCAGCACATCAAGAGTGATTCTCAAATAAATCCTGACATTAAAAACAGCTTCCACCTTTAACAGTACGTATTTACGGATAAAGTTTTAGACATTTGTTTATATTGTATTAAAAACTTACATGTTATGTGTTTAAACTGGTCTGCAGATCTCTTAAGTGACAACATTCATTTTGGATAGATCTGTAATTCATAAAAGTCTTCTACTCTTGGAATGATATACTCTTTGTCACCAGAAAAGACTGCCCAGTGCGGTGACTCAGTTAGAAGTTTAACTCTCAGTTACCTAACAGAGGGCACAGTTCCATCATTATTATTATTTTAAAATTTACCTTTATTAATTTGATGTACTAGTAAAAAAAAGGAGAATCATTTTTTTGTGATAGGCTTTTTTTTTTTTTTTTTTTTTTGAGCTGGAATCTCGCTCTGTCGCCCAGGCTGGAGTGCAGTGGCGCAATCTCGGCTCACTGCAAGCTCCCCTCCCGGGTTCACGCCATTCTCCTGCCTCAGCCTCTCTGAGTAGCTGGGACTACAGGCGCCCGCCACCACACCCGGCTAATTTTTTTGTATTTTTACTAGAGACGGGGTTTCACCGTGCTCTCAATCTCCTGACTTCGTGATCCGCCCGCCTCGGCCTCCCAAAGTGCTGGGATTACAAGCGTGAGCCACCGCCCTCGGCAGGGCTTTTTTTAAATTGAGGTGAAATTCACATGACACACAATTAACCACTTTAAAGTGTACTATTCAGTGGCATTTAGTACATTAGCAATGTTGTACAACCACCACCTCTCTCTACTTTCAACCTGTATCCATAAGTTATCAATCTCCATATCCCCCTTACCTAGCCCTCTGCAAACCGTGAATCTCTCCTGTCTCTATAGATTTGCCTATTCTAGACATTTCATATAAAAAGAAGCATACAATATGCAATCTTTTGTGTTTGGCTTCTTTCACTTATTTTAATAGTTTTGAAATTCATGCAAGTTGTTACCTGTGTCAAAACTTCATGCATTTTTTATGGCCAAATAATATTCCATTGGATGTTTATACCACAATTTGTTTATCCATTAATTTATAACAGGGTTTCATTATTGAGGCTTTATTAATTACATACAGTATGGCTTAACTTAAACAATGACACATTTTGTGCAGCGTAATTCAGTTTTATTTTTAAAAGTACATACACACATATAGAAAGAAAGAAAAATAGAATAAAGGAGGCAAAAGAGAATAAAGATAGAGACAGAAAGGAAAAACACTTGGGAAGGATGTATTTCAAAATTATTTTCTGAATTTTCTGAATGTTTGCAGTCAGCATACATTAATTTTATATTCAAAATAACTATCAGTAAGCACATATACAATATCAACTCTATAAATTGCAGCATTTTATTGCATGCAGGCGGTTTCCAGGCTTTAGTGTGGGAAAGAACAAATCAAGCTGAGATTTGTGGTCTCATTGAGTTGAGGAGGCAGCAATCAGCGAGACTAACACAGCTAGAATTGGTGAGACAGAATGCCAAAATGATAGGAGCTACACAGAAAGAGATCTCCATAGATCTTCAGAGGGATCACCTAGAGTCTTTGGCTCAATGCTGATCTGCACAAATGTGACAAGGAATTGCTTGACAACAGGAGAACAACGGAACACTAGAAAGAAATAGATACAATAATTTCCAGAGCTCACACAGAGCTGATAATTGTTTGCATTCTCAGCAGCAGAGTGAAATAAGCTCATAATCCATGGGCATCAAATAGTACAATCTTCAAAAGGATATTGCCTTCAAAGTAATATTCTTAGTAGTATACTAGCCCTAGACTAAAGACTGCTCTAGTCTCTCCCTAAACAAAGAATAAAAGAAAGCCTAGAAAGATCCAAATGATTTCAAGTGACTTAACTGTATGCTCCACCCTTAAAAAAGAAAGTCCAACACAATTTAAAGTAATACAATACAGCAAACAAAAATGTAAAATTAATACTGTATTGCATCCAATTACACATGGAATCTTTGTGATTTTCTTTGGATTTATTTTGTTTTGAGTTGATTGGGCTCCTTGTATCTTGGGATTAATATATTTTATTTATTTATTTTATTTTATATTTTATTTTATTTTATTATTGTTATTTTTTTGAGACGGAGTCTCACTCTGCCACCCAGGCTGGAGTGCAGTGGTGCGATCTCAGCTCATTGCAAGCTCCGCCTCCTGGGTTCACGCCATTCTCCTGCCTCAGCCTCCCAAGTAGCTGGGACTACAGACGCCCCCCACCACGCCTGTCTACTTTTTTTGTATTTTTAGTAGAGACGGGGTTTCACTGTGTTAGCCAGGATGGTCTCGATCTCCTGACCTCATGATCTACCTGCCTTGGCCTCCCAAAGTGCTAGGATTACAGGCGTGAGCCACTGCACCCAGCCAGGATTAATATTTTAAAAAAATCATATTTCAGAATATTTGGACTATTATTTGTTTTCTGCCTATTTTTCCCTCTTCTCTTCTTGTCCTTGCAAGTATGTTGGACTACTTGACATTATTCTTATGTCACTGAGATTCTGTTCATTTTCTCTGAAGAATTTTTTTGTTGCTGCACTTAAATGAGGATTTTTTAAATTGGTCGGCCTTCAAGCTCACTGATTTTTTTTCTGGTATCTTTGATTTGTGTTTAATAAAATTTTGACTTCAGATATTTTATTTTTCAGTTTTATAATTTCTGTTTTTAAAATATAATTTCTAATTTTCTGTTGAGATCCCTCATCTGTTCACTCAACATGTTCATCTTTTCCTTTAAAGTCTTGAACATATTTATAATACTTTTTAGAATGAGTTTATCTGTTAATTTCAACAATAGTGTCATTTCTATAATTTTTTTCTATTGACTTATAATTTCCCATAGTTTTAGTCACATTTAGGTCTTTGTTTGCCTCATAATTTTAAAAGTTAATATTATTTACTACAGGCTGTGGAGGCTACATTACTGAGAATCTTGGTTGTGTTATCTTCATTTAATAGAGTTGGGTCTTCTTCTAGAAGGCAGTGAATTTATTGAAGGGTCTTGAACTCATTAAGTCTTGTTTCATGTTTTTTAAGGCAATTCTAGAGTAGTTCTTCTTCTAAGGTCAGAGGAGCTATATTTGTAAGGTGTATTCTTATTGTTATCTCAATTGAGTATTCAGCAGGTTCAGAAATATCCCTCTCTACAAAGGATGGTTGGAACTCCAACATCTAACAGCACTATGAAATCTCCAGAATGTGTTTTCAGCTCCTCAATCCCAGAAGCTGTTTTGTGCCAAGGCTTATGGAATATTACCTACATGGACATGCATAGCTTAGTATTTAGCTAGACTCAAGGGGGCCTTTATGCAGATTTCTGTGCAGTTTTTTTCCATCGCTTTGTGGTCTGACAAATTCCAGCCTTTTTAGCAGCCCTGAATTCTAAGTCCTCTACCTAGCTATACCTCTCTTGTCTGTTGGAACTGTCCTTTTCTGTATCACGATTTTGAGAGTACTCCTAGGCAGAAAGCCAGGGTGGATATGGTGCTCTACCCATGTTTTCTTGCTGTCAAGGATGATGGCCATGTACCATTAATTGTGCAGTGGCTGAAAACTGTTGCTTTACTTAGTTGTGTCAAGTTTTATAGTTGTTTACATTATGAGTTACAAGTATGATACCCGTTAGACCATGATAGCCAAAATTGGAAGTTGCTTATTTACTTTTGTTTTCCAGACAAGCTAACATTGCATTCAAATTTCTTCACTGAGTATTTATTATGTTCTAGACTGCTCGTGCCTCCGTCTTTCCTTGGTCTTGTCATCATGCAGATCTCCATTCAAATGTTTAGGTCAGTATGAGCTCCTCTAGTAACTATTTCTTTTTTTTTTTTTATTGATTTTTGTTTTTTGAGACGGAGTCTCGCTCTGTCGCCCAGGCTGGAGTGCAGTGGTGCGATCTCGGATCACTGCAAGCTCCGCCTCCCAGGTTCACGCCATTCTCCTGCCTCAGCCTCTCCCAGTAGCTGGGACTACAGGTGCCCGCCACCACGCCCGGCTAATTTTTTTTGTATATTTAGTAGCGACGGGATTTCACCGTGGTCTCGATCTCCTGACCTCGTGATCCGCCCGCCTCGGCCTTCCAAAGTGCTGGGATTACAAGCCTGAGCCACCGTGCCCAGCCTCTAGTAACTATTTCAAGACCCTTTTATTTTCCTCATAGCCTTCACTACCACCTGTAGTTACCTTGTTTCTTTATTTGTATGTCTTAATCACCTGGGTTTTTCACTAGCATGTTAACTCCTTAATAGCAGTGACCTTTTCAAACTTGTTTACCACTGCACTCCCAGAGCTAGTACAGTGACTAGCACTGGTAGATGTTTAAGAATGTTGGTTGGCCGGGCGCGGTGGCTCAGGCTTGTAATCCCAGCACTTTGGGAGGCTGAGGCGGGCGGATCATGAGGTCAGGAAATCGAGACCACGGTGAAATCCGTCTCTACTAAAAATACAAAAAAAATTAGCCGGGCGTGGTGGCGGGCGCCTGTAGTCCCAGCTACTCGGAGAGGCTGAGGCAGCAGAATGGCGTGAAGTTGGGAGGCGGAGCTTGCAGTGAGCCGAGATCGCGCCACTGCACTCCAGCCTGGGGACAGAGCGAGACTCCATCTCAAAAAAAAAAAAAAAATGAATGTTGGTTAAGGGCAAGGTGGCTCACACCTGTAACCCCAAGCACTTTGGGAGGCTGAGGCAGGTGGCTCACCTGAGGTCAGGAGTTCAACACTAGCCTGGCCAACATGGTGAAACCCCATCTCTACTAAAACAAAAATACAAAAATTAGGTGGGCATGGTGGCAGGTGCCTGTAATCCCAGTGACTCGGGAGGCTGAGGAAGGAAAATCACTTGAACCCAGGAGGTGGAGGTTGCAGTGAGCCGAGATTGTGCCATTACACTCCAGCCTGCGTGACGAGTGAAACTCCATCTCAAAAAAAAAAAAAAAGGAATGTTGGTTAAATAAAGGGAGAGGGCAGAAAGTTGCCAAAGTCCTTAAACCCTGGATTAACCAGGTGTTTAGTAAATACCCCTGGCTAATGTGCTATGGAGCAACTGATGTGAAGCACGTTTAGGTTTCAGATGTCTGAATAGGCTAGTTCATTCTGAATCTTCTTGAGGGTTCACCCTTTCATTTGGCTTTGGCAAAATGTGCTCACTTTATGTTGAAATTGAGCATAGCATGCTTTTTGTCAATTTATTTCACTGTATTTCATTTAGTAATTCATATTTTAATAATATTTTACAGAAACACAATATATCAGAAAACTGCATTCTGTAACTGGATGTATTAGCAAAAATTTTATGAACATGTCTTCATGATTCAATGATTATTTCTGCTTTCTGAATACATCTTGGCAATTAAATAATATTTGGCAAACGTAGTTTTGTTTGTGAAACTTCTATTTAAAGTTTGAAGGATAAGGAAAAAATCAGAAATATTTCTTAAACTAAAAATATAAGTAAAATCTAATGTAATTTCAGTGTTTTCTACTACTATGTATTTTTAGTTTTTTATCCAGAGCCTAAAAATCTATTTTGCTTTTTTGTTTTTTTCTGAATTTCTAGTTTATCCCTCCATAAAGTCATACATTTTGTTTCCTTATATATCTGATCATTTTAATGCTCTTTCCAAATGAAATTATTTTGCTGTTTTAAATAACTTATATGCTTATAAAGTCACTTATAAACATTTATTTCACATTTACATTTGTTTTAATCTTTTAAGAATACATACTTGCAATGAACAGAAATCAAATAAAGATATATAATTTTAGCACATCCCATATATTTTGTCTTAAATGTCAATACAGAAAATATTGGAAACAACTTTTGGTCACAAAATAAATCTCAAAAGGGTAGGAATATGCTACAATATTGGAATATAAAGAACATGATTCTAAGTTTCTAGATTATAATTTTCCTTGCAGTAGATTTTAAAATTGAGAAGTATTCCTTTCAGGGTAGTAAAATGGAGAAGCCTATAAACATCTACGTAAAATTGTGCTTTAAGAATGTACAACTACAGGCACGATTTTGGCTTTCTTCTATGTATTAAATGCCTTGGAGATCAATGAGGGCTTTTGTGGCATCTGTTGAAAAATAGTATGTTATGCTTGAGACAAGCTGAAGAAACTGGAGCAGTATTTTCAGCACTCTTCTATGACTTGATGAGAAACAATAAGAGCAACAATATAAGATGCATGTCAGGAAAAGGAGGGTTTTAAAAGGTTTGAAAATATTGACATGAATTGTCTTTGAATATGTTTAGGGAAGCAAGGTCTTCTTAAAGTTTTAATGTTAGAGCACTGAGATGGTGCATAGATTCTCCTCACAGCATGATGAGCCAGGACCAGATGTGCTTATGGAACAAGTTTCCTTAATGCACATCGCATGGAAAACAATTTTCAGAATGTAGGTCTTTGTTTCATAAAGCATCCATTTCAATTAATATAAAACCAGAGCCAGATTTGGCAATGATACAGCAAATTAGATTCAGCACAATCTGTTCTTGGTGGAGACATACCCCCAAAACCCTGAAACTGGGGTTTTATTAGGAATTTAACATTCTTTGTCTATTATGTCTTTAGTTTTAAAATCCAGCAGTTGTTCCTTTTTCTGAAATATTATCTACAAGGGTCCTAGTTTATCATGTTTTAATAAATACAAGGCTCATTAAAAAGGTTGAAAATGGATCCATGTGGCATGTAAAAGTCAAATGGGAAGTGTTGCATTTCGATCTCCTTCAGTCATACTCAGAAACACCTCCAAGCTCATTTATTTGTCATGAGATGACACCTATTTGAGAAAACTGGGTCATGCCTGTCAGTACATCGTAGACATAAACCTACCACCTAACAAATAACCTATAGTTCCTGATAACTGACAAAGCACATCTACCTGGCCTTCATGGTGGAAGGATGGAGAATCCTTTGTTCTATATCTGTTTTCACATGTACTTTCCTTCTCCATATTAGCTATGTAGAATTTTGTGCAGCAATGCCAAAGTTCTCTAGTTCAGGAGGCTAAACAGAGCTATTCAATGTTCTTTTGTTCTTTATTTTCTTACTTTTGTTGATTGGTTAATTTTAGATGAGGTGTTCAATGTTTCCATTGAGAAGTAGCTATTAGGTAAGGATCTTGGAGACTTGAGGGTACTGGTCACATGGGTATGGAGGATTCCATACTGTGTTCCAGGCTGAGGAAGTGGCAAGTGCAAAGACCCTGAATCTAGTAAATATCATTGGTCTTAGATTATGCATCATTTATTAATTCATGCATTTTCTTATACCTATATCCACTTATTTAACATCTCATGCATAGTTACTATTTATAAGGCTTTGTGTTAAGCATAGGAAAAAACTGAGGTAAACCATGCATACTAACTATATTAAATAATATAAACTTTTAGATTCAAATCTAAGTAAAACATGGATAGTGGGTCATTTTTTCTCTCCGCTCTAAACACAACAGGCTCTTTACTCTTCCCAGCACCAACAGTACACAGTTCTACTTCATGCTTTTGTACCTTTTCATTCTGCCTAAAATGTTATTTCCTCATTAACACATAGTTAATACGCTGACTGCCTTCAGAATGTTATTTTAAAAGTGGCTTTTCAGTAAAGACTTTCTTGGTCACCTCATCTAAAACGTTACCCCCTACAATATTATTTTCCATTGTTCTGTTTTATTACTATTATTTTATACTTAGCATGTTTCATCTAACAGGCTGTACATTATATTTTGTTGTCTAACTCCTTCACTAGACTGTAAACTCTGTGAGGGTGAATTTTTTTGGTCTCTTTTGTTTATTTTTGTTCATCCAATGCCTAGAACAGTTCATGACATATGATAGAATGCTCTGTAATATTTATGGTCAAATGGGTAAATTTGTTAAGTGAAAAATGCAAAGTGCAGGACAACATGTAGAGTTTTGTGTGAAAAGTGGTGAAAATAAGTGTGTGTGTGCTTGTATGTACACAAAACACCCCTGCAAGGGATGATGAGAAAGCAAATTATTGGTTAAATAAAGGCTGAGAACAGGGTATTTGGACAGGGAGATTGTTCATTGTATATTTTAAAATACATTTCAACTTTGAACTATGTGAATTAAATATTCAAAACATCAGTTAAAAGTAAAATAAAATAATCACAAAAAAATACAAGGTAGAGAGTAGCAAGCACAAAGAAAAAGCAGATACAGGGCTAGGTGATTTCCAATGAGGGAAACACACAACAGGGTTGGCCCTGAAGGGTGAGTGCTGGGTGGGCACTACATGACCCAGGAGGAAACATGCTGGGTGAGGAGAACAGCACGAGTTGTCCAGGTGCCGAAAAGACAGGGTACGGCTCTGGGAAGAGAGGTAGTTTTGTTCACCTGGAATCAAACATTTAAAAACTGGAAAAAAATGTATCAACAATTGAGAGAAAAATTGTGGAGGCCTCAATTGCCGGGTTACACAATTTGGATTTGGAATTGTCAAATAAGTTCACTGAATAGTAATAACATGACATACACCCTAAAATTCTATGGTATTGTTAAGGTGCAGATGAACAAGAGCAGATGTAAATTAACTTAAAAAGCTAGATAAGGCCATCTTGAGAATAGTAGAGGGACAAATCCAACATTTAATATTTTTTACAGATTTGCATTTTTCTTACAAAAATTATGATCCATATTAACTATAAAAATACTTAATATGACATAAATATGGCAAAATTATAGTCTTTATTGTCAATCAGTTTCTCAGAGGTAACTTTGTCCTTATAGGTACATGTTTACATTATTTTTCTGAATTTAAAAAATAAATATATGCTACTTTAATGAATGGGGTCCACATTGTGTATACTGTTTTGCAATTGAATTTATTATTTTGGCATCATTACATGCCCATTTGTACAGGGCTAAGGCACTCATTTTATAATATATGATGTTCTGTTAAGGGGAGGATATATAATTATTTTAAGCAGTTCATTATTAGTAGATATTAGGATTTTTTCTGTGTTTTTGTTAAAGACAATAAATATTTTCAGTTAAAAAAATCTTCAGATATTGCTATATTTTTATTGCTATTGCCTTTAAATTTTCATTGTGTTTTCATGAAGTTGATAGGTATTTGAAAGCTAGCTTCTATTACAAATTACTCAATCTAGAAATTCTAACAATGTTAGAGAAAAATTGAGAACAAATTTTGTGTTTTACTTATTTATTGTTATAACACCACCTCCAAATTCGTTTTTTCGTAACACCAATTTGTTATTTCTTTCTGCTTCTGTGTGTTGAGTGAGCACCTGTAGGCATTTCTCATTTGGAATCGTTTATGCTGTTGTAAATAGATGGCAGCTGGGGCTGGAATCATCTGAAGGCTCAAGTGGGCTGGTGTCTAAGATGACCTCTGCATTCATAGTCAGGTGCCTCACTCTCCATGCTTTCACACTTTTCACTTCCTCTCTATGTGATTTGGCTTTTTAAAGAATGTGGTCTAGTAGTGTACCTCATATATGGTAGGTAGCTTCGAAGAAGGAAGAAACAGAATTCACAAGGCCAGTTAAGGATTTTGCCCAGATTTGGCATAGCATTACACCTGTCACATTCTTTTGGTTAAAGCTGTCACAGAGCCCATATAAGTTCAGTAAGGTGGAGAGCCTAATTATTGATAGAGGAGTGGCAAAGTGACATTGCAGAAGAACGTATGCGATGGGAGATCTTGTAATGACATTTTGGAAAAATGCTATCTGCCATAGTATGTTACGTATGTTCTCTTAGGAGTAAAGATTCTACTTCACCTTTTCTTTTTCTGATAAAAAGCCATCTGTGTTACCCAATTGAATTATGGCTACAAGATGCACCTGGTACTAGTTGTTTACCCAGTCCTTGTATTGTTTGTGCTCAAGTTTCTCTACAGTTTCTCTCTGTATGTCATGCATAGAAGTTGTATAAATGTAATAATTCTTTCAGTAAATATTTATTAAGCACCCACTATGCACCAAGTCCTTGCAACTACAGAGATGAACATTATGCATTTCACATTTTCAGAATATCTACCTCACAAATGAAGTAGGAAAAACAGACATCTAACCAAATGTAACAAAGTGTTAAAGACGCAATGGAAGAAGATGACCTTTCAGAGTGGGTCGGTGTAAAAGTGGGAAAGTGGTCATCAAAAAGTTAATAGTGGAGATGTCAGAAGATGAGGCTTGCAGATAAATTAGAGTCACTAAAATCTGCTGATGAGATTTGAGACTCATCAGCAATGGTTAAAGAGTGGCAAGGCATTTGAGATAGGGAGAAAAGTCAGGAAGATATAAAACAGATGGACGGAGGGGACACGAATGGTTTTACATTTTAGAAAAAATATTGTAGCAGTGATATAGAGAATGAATAGGGGAAGTGTAAGGTTAGAGGCAATATATTATATTATAGTGTGTTCTTGGTCAGAGATAATGCCTAAATTAAAAATAAAAGGGAGGCAAAATAATGGAGTTATGATACAGATACAAAATGGTTTAGAAGGTAAATTTATAAGATTTGTTCATTGACTGCTTGGGTGTTAGGCTGAGAAAGAGAAGGGAATCTAGGCTGACTCCCAAGTGTCCCAGAGGGCACATTGTGGCTAGAAATGCTATTCACACACACAAAAAATGCAGGAGAAAGAGAAGAATTTTAAGAATCTGTGATTGAAATCCTTGGAGAATCCAGGTGAAAATGTCCTTCATTCCTTTCAAAGATCTTAATCAGGACATATAGATTTGAGACTCATGAGCAAGTAAGTAGCAACTGAATGCATAAGCTCAATTAGCTCCTGATATGGTTTGGCTCTGTGTCCCCATCCAAATCTCATCTTGAGTTGTAATCTACATATGTCCAGGGAAGGAGGTGATTGGATCATGGGGCAAGTTCCCCCATACTGTTCTGGTGATAGTGAGTGAGTTGTCATAAGATCTGATGGTTTTATAAGTGTTTGACAGTTCCTCCTTCATATGCTAACACTCTCTCCTGCTGCCTTGTGAAGAAGGTGTCTGCTTCCCCTTACACCATGATTGTTAAGTTTCCTGAGGCCTCCTGAGCCATGTGGAACTGTGAGTCAATTAAACTTACTTTGTTTATAAATCACCCAGTGTTGGGTAGTGTCTTTATATTATCTATACTGGCTACAAAAGCAACTGTGGTTTTTGCCATAGAAAGTAATGGCAAAAGCCACAATTACTTTTGTACCAACCTAATGGCAGCATGAGAACGGACTAATACAGCTCCTGTAATGGTAGAGCGTATTAAAGAGACTGAGCAAGGAAGACAACCAGGCAAGAGTGTAATAGGGAAATGGGTAGACAGAGTTGCAGGATGAGAGTAGTAAGCAGTGTACTAGTTCAAGAGAAGTCAGACAACATAGATCAGCAAAGAGTCCATTCCATTCAGGCATTAAGAGACACTGGTACCTTTGCCAGAGGCTGTTCAGTATAGTTTTGTCAGCTAAAGACAGTTTTCAGTCAAAAGAGTGGGGGAGAAGTGAGACAGGAGAAACTATTTTACAATTATAGCGTTGTTTTCAATACAGCCATGTGTTACATAACAATAGTTCAGTCAGTGTGGACCACGTATATAAAGTGGTCCCATAAGATTATAATAGAGCTAAAAATCCCTATCACCTAGTGTCACTGTAGCTATAGTAACGTCATAGTGCAATGCATTACTCAAGTGTTTTCGGTGATGCTGATGTAAACAAACCCACTGCACCACCAGTCATATAAAAGTATAGCACATGGAATCATGTACAGTACCTAATACCTGGCAATGATTATAAATATTTTCCTGGTTTATGCATTTATGATACCATGTTTTTTAATCATTATTTTAGAGTGTATTCCTTTTACTTACATAAACAAGTTAACTGTAAAACAGCCGCAGGCAGGTCCTTCAGGAGGTATTTCAGAAGGGAATGTTATCATAGGAGATGACAGCTCTGTGCGTGTAATTGCCCCTAAAGACCTTCTGGAGGGTAAGATGTGGAGGAGGAAGAGAGTAATATTGATGATCCTGACCCTGTGTAGGCCTGAGCTAATGTGTGCTTTTGTCTTAGTTTTTGTCTTTAGTTTTTATCTTAGTTTTCATTCCTGTCATTAAGTGATGCTAGATTGTATTTACCTCAATATTTTGATTTATTCCACTTTTAGTGGTATTTTTATGTCTAAATGTACAACATACTTTATTCTGTAACTCCATTACATACAGCTATAAGGCTGGTTTATTTCCTGATAATCAGTTTTCTCTAAATCTAAAAATAATATATATATATATGTGGGTTGATTTGTGAACTACATTTTGTCACATGCTATGTTAGCATCTAGATGAACTTAATTCCTTGTCTCAGCATACTTTCCTCAACATGCTTAAAATGTCTACTTTAGAAAATCATTCTTACAGGTTTAAGTATTTTCATTCTCATGTGACCCTCCTTAAAATATAAACTTTCTTGGATGATATAGTATCTTGTGAATGAAATTGCATTGAGAAGGGGTAGGATAGACTGTGGTGGGAAAGGATATAAACTTTCAGTGTGAGCATGGGAGGATGGGCTGCACTGAGGCATTTGGAAAGTAACTTGAATTCCCAGAAATAGTGTAATTTCTGCTATGTAAATTCTGATAACATTTCCAGTAAGGAATGAAATAGGGGAATAGTCTTTACTGAGTATCCACTGTGTTCTCACATGTATATTATCCCATTTTGTAGTCACAAATATCCTCCAGGGTAGATATTCTTATCCCTATTTACAGATGAGAATATTGAGGCCTCTAAAGGTTGAATTATTTGCTCAGGTTTACATTGCCCATTAAAGAGTGAGAATTTGAATGAAAAATTTTCTATACCCTTTGCACTTTTGAATAGTTAGGCTGACCCTATTCCTACCAACATTTGAGACTTACCTACATTCCTGGGTTTTTTGTTCCTGTGCTTCAGATTAGAACTGAAAGTCCTCCATCTTCTCCTTCTCATACATTTTATTGTATCAGTCAAGATTCTTTTGGTTGCTAATAACAGGAACTTCATTACAATTGGTTTAAGCAGACAAGGTGATTTATTGGCTCACATAATTTACAGTTCTGAAGGATACTGAAATTTAGGTATAGTTGAATTCAGGCATCACAGAAAAGGTTATCAGGAATTTTTTTTCTATATGTGGTCATTCTTTTCATTTGTATTGGCCTCTTTCTCAGACAGGGTGTCCCCATATGGTGGCAGAGGTCACCAGTAGATGCTCCAGGTTGACATTGTACTAGCTGAGTAGAACCAGATGAAAGAATATGTCTTTCCCAAAACTCTTCAAATACTTCCTGCTGTTGTTCCTATCTGACTGTCAGTTTCAGTCACATGCCCATCCTTGAACTAATCCCTGGGATGTTTTGGGGGTGCTGTTCTCAGCAGCAGGCTTGAGTGGACATCCTCTCGTGAGGCTTAGCTTCACCCAAAACACTGCAATTAGAAGTAGGGGAAGGTTGTTTCTCCACAGGAAAATGAGGATGCTAATAAGAAAAACAGGGAATAGAATCCTGGACGGTCAGAAATGACAGATGTCCACTACTCATTTTCACATTATTATCCCCCTTGGACCTTATGCTCTAGTCAGTGATAAAGACATGATTATGAAATAATTTTCTAATTTGCACTTTCCTACCTGTTGTTTCCCTTCCACTCCACCAGTTCTTTTCAAATACTTGATCTCAGATCAGTAAAGATCTCCATCTTTACTCTGCATTCTGAAAGCATTGAGAGATCTGCTCATTTTCTGAATTATATTTTGGTAAATGTTCTTAGGTTGTTTTATATATATGTGTGTATATATGTGTGTGTGTATATATATATATGTATATATATGTGTGTGTGTGTGTGTGCATATATATATATATATGACCTTTGCCATATATACTAGAGCAGGGGCTACCTCTTATTTTATTTATGTAAGTATTCAAAGCCCAGGAGACAGGAATCTACACAGTAAATGGATTATAATTTAACTGGAAGATGATCATCCTTACCCTTTCTCCAGGTTACTCAATGGAACTAAAAAGTTGAATTCAGGAAAAGTCATTTATTAGAATGCTTTGCAGTTATATTGTAAGAAAATAATTTGAACCCACCAAAAGGTATTTGAAAATAATTTGAACCTACCCTTCCATTAAGGTACTCATTCATTCATTCATTCATGCTATGTTTTGTTAAAGATTTTTTGGGCCGTTCGTTAGAAGGTTTCATATTTCTAACTGATGAATGAAGTGCAACTCCACAAAATTCGACCTTTATCTTTCAAATTCATTTCCTCTTCTTTTCTTCTTTGATGCTTCTCCCATGCGTTATCATTCTTCCTTCCTTTTTTCTTTTTGTCCCACTGCATTACTCGTTTCCCCTTCTGGCATTTCTTCTCCATTTCTTGAGTTAATTAGCACTATAATTAAATTTTATTTGACTACAGTTTTTTAACCAATCCTTAAGAGATAAGTAGCAATAAAAATTATTGAAATTTCTCTGTTCTTCCTTTGTCCAGGATAAATTATGTTCACACCGACTGAGTGGAAAATAGGTATCATTAAGGCCCTTTCGTTTTTTTTTTCTTTTTCTTTTTCTTTTTTTTTTTCGCGATGGATTCTCACTCTGTCACCCAGGCTGGAGTTCAGTAGCTCTGTCTCAGCTCACTGTAACCTCTGCCTCCTGGGTTCAAGCGATTCTTCTGCCTTAGTCTCCCGAGTAGCTGGGATTACAGGCACCCGCCGTCACACCCGGCTAAATTTTTTGTATTTTTGTAGAGACAGGGTTTCAGTATGTTGGCCAGGCTGGTCTTGAACTCCTGACTTCAGGTGATCCACCCGTCTTGGCCCCACAAAGTGCTGGTATTACAGGCGTGATCCACTGTGCCCGGCCAAGGCTCTTTCTAGAAACAGAATCCAAACAAAAAAAGCAAATTAGTATAGAAATTCTCATGAGCATCTACTTGGTAGTTCTGTATCTCACAGTGAATATGAGAAAAAAATTTCTTCCAACAAGATATTTACAGGATAGCTTTTATTTATTTTTATTTTTTTTAAATTGTACTTTAAGTTCTGGGGTACATGTGCAGAATGTGCAAGTTTACATAGGTAAACACATGCCATGCTGGTTTGCTGCACCATCAACCCATCATCTACATTAGGTATTTCTCCTAATGCTATCCCTCCCCTAGCCCCCTACCCCCCAACAGGCCCCAGTGTGTGATGTTACCCTCCCTGTGTCCATGTGTTCTCATTGTTCCCATTTATGAGTGAGAACATGCGGTGTTTGGTTTTCTGTTCCTGTGTTACTTTGCTGATGGTTTCCATGTCCCTGCAGAGGACATGAACCCTTTCTTGTTCATCCATGTCCCTGCAAAAGACATGAACTCATTCTCATCCTTTTTATGGCTGCATAGTATTCCATGGTGTATATGTGCCACATTTTCTCTATCCAGTCTACCACTGATGGGCATTTGGGTTGGTTTCAAGTCTCTGCTGTTGTGAACAGTGTTGCAATAAACATACGTGTGCATATGTGTTTATAATAGAATGATTTATAATCCTTTGGGTATGTACCCAGTAATGGGATTGCTGGGTCAAATGGTATTTCTGGTTCTAGATCCTGAAGGAATTGCCACACTGCCTTCCACAATGGTTGAACTAATTTACACTCCCACCAACAGTATAAGGCATTCCTATTTCTCCACATCCTCGCCAGCATCTGTTGTTTTAATGATCTTTTTAATGATCTGACTTTTTAATGATTTCTATTCTAACTGGCATGAGATGGTATCTCATTGTGGTTTTGATTTGCATTTCTCTGATGACTAGTGATGATGAGTTTTTTTCATATGTTTATTGGTTGCATAAATGTCTTCTTTTGAAAAATGTTTGTTTGTTTCCGTTGCCCACTTTTTTTTTTTTTTTTTTAGATGGAGTTTCAGTCTTGTTGCCCAAGCTGGAGTTCAGTGGCATGAGCTTGGCTCACTTCAACCTCCACCTTCCAGTTTCAAGCGATTCTTCTGCCTCAACCTCCCGATTAGCTGGGATTACCGGTGCCTGCCACCATGCCCAGCTAATTTTTGTATTTTTAGTAGATATGGGGTTTCACCATGTTGGCCAGGCTGGTCACGAACTCCTGACCTCGTGGTCCACCTGCCTTGGCCTCCAAAAGTGCTGGGATTACAGGTGTAAGCCATCACTTTCTGACGGGGTTGTCTGTTTGACAAAAGCAAGCAATGGGAAAAAGATTCCCTATTTAATAAATGATGTTGGGAAAACTGGCTAGCCTTATGTAGAAAGCTGAAATTGGACCCTTTCCTTACACTTTATACAAAAATTAACTCAAGAAGGATTAAAAACTTAAATGTAAGACCTAATACTATAAAAACCCTAGAAGAAAACCTAGGCAATACCATTCAGGACATAGGCATGGACAAAGACTTAATGACTAAAACACCAAAAGCAATGGCAACAAAAGCCAAAATTGACAAATGGGATCTAATTAAACTAAAGAGCTTCTGCACAGCAAAAGAAACTGTCATCAGAGTGAATAGGCAACCTATGGAATGGGAAAAATTTTTGCAATCTTTACATCTGCCAAAGGGCTAATACCCAGAATCAACAACTTAAACAAATTTACAAGAAAAAAGCTTTTTATTAATAGCATGAAAAAAAATCCCCTTCATAATATCTTCATTCCAAGCCAAATATTCCACCACATAATTTCATGAATTTTAGTGTAATTTGTTAAAAAATTATTAGTATAAATTATTTATTTGCTAATTCCAAAATAAAATTAGACTAAAAAATTCTTTTCTTATATTACAGCAAATCTAAATGAAATGGAATGGTTTGTGTTGTTTTATTCCTTTCAAATATTTATCAATCTGGGAAAAAAATACATCCTAATACTTTTTCTTGATAAACTCTGGTTCTAATATTTTTTCTTGTTTAAAGTCTGTACAACAACCAAATTGTTGTATAAAGAGAAATGAGGGCTGGGCGTGGTGGCTCATGTCTGTAATCCTTTTTTTTTTTTTTGGATTGCAAAAATTTATTAAAATTGGAGACATTGTTTTAATCTTCTTGTGCCATGAGACTCCATCAGGTGGTCTACAAAGACCATTGGGAGGCTGAGGATCACTTGGGCCCAGAAGTTTGAGGTTGTAGTAGGCTTCAAAGGCCACTGCACTCCAGCTTGGGTGAGGCAAGACCCTTTCAAGCAGTAAGCTGCATGCTTGCTTGTTGTGGTCAATTAAAAACCCTGCATTTCTTCAAGCATGAATTCTGAGTCCTGAAATTAAGGGACAATACACTGTAAGACAACTTGCATACAATTAGGAGTAATTCAAAATTTCCAAACATTATAGAATGGTATTCCCCTTTCCAGGGCATAAACTAGAATGTTACCGCCAGATACATCAGATAGGAGCGAAAGACTTAATATTGCTCATCAGCGTTAGTCATGTCTGTAATCCTAACACTTTGGGAAGTCAATGCAGGCAGATCACCTGAGGTCACAAGTTTGAGACCAGCCTGGCCAGCACTACTAAAAATCCTAAAATTAGCCAGGTGTTGTGGCGTACACGGGTAATCTCAGCCACTCAGGAGGCTGAGGCATGAGAATTGCTTGACCGGGGAGATGGAGGTTGTAGTGAGTCAAGATCACGCCACTGCACTCCAACCTGGGCAACAGAGTGAGGCTCTGTCTCAAAAAAAAAAAAAAAAAAAAAAAGAGAAATGAGAAACTGTTTAATCTTTAAATTTGCATCTTAGTTGCCCATAAAAATTCAGTTTTTATTGTTTTATTATTGTTTATTATGTAAATTACTACAATTATTTTATAATTGTTTATTTCTTTTCATTGTTTTATTGTTTTATTTTGGCTTTTAAAATTCTAATTTTATTGTGCTTTGCTGCAAAGTTATTGTAAATGTATGTCTGTTTTAAATAAAAGAAAAATAAAATGAACATATTATAAAGCAAGGCAAGCTTCAGAACAAATCTCAAGTGCAAATAATTTTCTTGTTCTTCTCCTTAAGGAAGAGAAAAGTAGGAATTGAACCAAATAACACTGCCGAGATGCTATGGTGATGTCCATGGCAATGATCCTGGTGGTGAATTGAGAGCAATTTATTTTTTATACAGGATATTTAACCTTTCATGACAGTATGAAATGCTTCATAAAGATACTTTCCTGTATTTAGTCTCTACTATCTCATGCACTAATATGCCAGAGAGGAAGTCTATGCAGGACCTAAAGGGAGAGATGAGAATGAATAGACATAATGCTTGCCCAACAAAGTTTACAGTCTTGTGGGAGTGGCTGTAAATTACCTTTATTTTTGAGTATTTTTTCTGCCTTGACTTGACAAAATCCCAGCTAGGTAACTGTAAAAGCAAAGCAAAATAAAACAACACTCTAGTCTGTTTTTGTTGCCTGGTTGAAAAAAAAGAGAATATTTTAAAACATATTTTCTTCGTTTTCCTTTAATGTTATTGTAGTATATATGTGTATATAATGATACGTTATAATATCATATGAAAATCCTATATAATACTAGAAATAATATGTGATATACCATATAGATCTATGATAATACTATATGACAATACTATATATACTAAATATAATATCTATGATAGATATATGATAACATGTCATATAATTATACTATATATGCTAATAATATGTATAATATCTATTATATGACAGACGTATTAAAATATATATGTGTGTATATATTCGTGTGTGTGTGTATATATGTGAAAACGTATGTAATTCACATATATATATTTAGAAACAGAGTTTCGCTCTGTCTCCCAGGCTGGAGTACAGCAGCATAATCATTGCTCACTGTAACCTCGAATGCCTGGGCTGAAGAAATTCTCCTGCCTCAGCCCAGCAGGTAGCTAGGGCTACAGATGTGCTTCACCACATCTGGCTAATTTTTGTTTTTTTGTAGAGTGGGGGTCTTGCTGTGTTGTCCAGGCTAGTCTCAAACTCCTGGCCTCAAACGATCTTCCCACCTCAGTTTCTCAAAGTGCTGGAATTACAAGTGATAGCCACCGTGCCTAGCCTGTCATAATATAATTAACACTCAGTTCTTTGCAAAGCTTTTGTCTCCCATAGTTGAGAATGGTGCTAAAAAGATATGTACAATTAACATAAGATGATAATCATATTATATCAAAACAAAAGGGACATGCACGTTTCCTATATGTTGAAAAGGTGGTCTTGCATGATCTGTGCTGAGATCAGGAGTAATTTGTATATGAAAGTTGCTCATAACACATGCATACATATGCACAAGTATTCAATAAAGCGATCACTGAAAATAATTTTTTTTTGTAGCGGGTATTTACAAATAATGGCTCAAAATTGTGTGACAATCTCAGGGGTCCTGTGGCCATATCTAAAGATGTCCAGAGCCATCCTAGATTTCTGCATGGCCGTCAAGAGATGGGAGACCAATAATCTTGGAGATACTGTTGAAAAGTGCCTGTAGAGGCTCAAAGTCAGTACGGTACAGAACTCTCACAAAGGATCAGAAAGCCTTAATGAAATACACAATTACAGGTTTCTGTTGAGAGGGAGTTTTTTAGCCATTTTTTATTATTACACAACTGTTTTTTAAACTAACCGAAGACTTCCCCTGCATTCCTTTGGTGCTTTTATGTACTTTAAAACTTTTATTAAAAAATTTTATATGTAAGTATATGAAATAAACATAAACATCAACTTCAATAAAATGAGTTCATTCAGTTGTTCATTTACCCAACTCCTCTTAATGTAAAAAATACATAATTCACATTCCACAGATTTATTTTACTGCCAGATTTGAGATAAATCCACACTGCTGATATGTCTGTTCTGCCTTCATGCCCAGAATTTTCCCCAGTGGCCTGAAAAAATGAGAGCAGACCTTCCTAGAGAGCCTGTCCTATGACCAGGGACTTAAACACAGGCAGACTCATTCTGAATCTCTAGTAATTAATTATCATCAGTTGTCTCATTGACAGCTGGGGGCCACATTTAGCCAACCAGCTGCCCTGCATTGTACAATGCTATATTTGTTCTAAGCCCCTTGGGTGATTCTTGCTGTATGTAAAATAGCAGCAGTTGTAGTACCATTTGCTTCTGCATAGATGCTTTATGACTTGTGTGTCAAGACTATGGCAACCCTTCAGGACCAATGAATGCCTGGTAAATACCGTGAGATGACTCCTTGGCCATGAGCAGGGAGAACAGGAAATTATTAAACCACAAGTGGAAGTAAAATAGAACATCCAATAAAATGGCATTAAAGTGTGAAGTTAGTTCAAGTCTTATTTAATTATTTTGCTTATTAGGGATTTTATGTAGAGATTTTAAGTGAAAGTTCAAACCCTCAACAAGGACCCCTGCGAATGTTTGTGCCCAGCTATGGAAAATAGTCTGGGGCAATACTTGTCTTATCAGGCTGTGACAAACATAATTAACAGAGCCCTAGCTGGTTACTATATCTTATTGATCTATGAGTTAACAGATGATATTCTGTCTGCAATATCCGGTGCCCCTATCTGTTTCTTTATATATCCGCACCATACTCTTTTGTAATATATCAGAATGAATCTGAGACTTGGAAGGAACACAGTGGAGTAAGAAAATCCGGAATTTGGTATGTTACTCAAACAAAAATTCTCAGACTTAAGATGCCAAAGGCTAATAAATTCATAATCTTAAAGAAAGTTCAGAAAACTGGATGGTGTTTTTGTCCTGAATTTCCTTTTGGTGTTTTTAACATGAACCTCTGAAATGATTTTGAATACTTTACATGTTTAGCAGAGACTGTTTTTCTACTCCTGGAATGCCCTTCAGATAAACTTCTTATTTATCTCTTTGTCTGGCTCCTATCTTCCTGGGAGTTTTCCCATACGAATTTAATATGAATTCAAATGAATGCAGGACTGGAGGTGGGAATTAGTCTCAATTCTGAATAGGGTCAGTTCTGAGTTCATACCAGCTTTATCATGTCCACATGTTTTTGTCTTGATCAGATTTATCAGAGGCCAGATTTAGTAGTGTTTGTTCTGGGGACTGACTAGTTACTGCTAGTCTCTTTTTTGAAATGATTGCTATCATGGACGTCAATTTATTAAAGCTTAATTCATGACAACTTTGTAGTTGACACCTAAACATTTTTTTTGAAATCCAATAACAATAGTGTGCATAAGGACCTGTAATTATGATATATTTTTGTGTATATGTATGTGTACATGTGTATATATTTACTAATAGTGTAACTATAAACTTGGTTTCAAACACCGCATGTTCTCACTCATAGGTGGGAATTGAACAATGAGAACTCATGGACACAGGAAGGGGAACATCACACTCCGGAGACTGTTGTGGGGTTGGGGGAGGGGGGCGGGACAGCATTAGGAGATATACCTAATGCTAAATGACGAGTTAATGGGTGCAGGAAATCAACATGGTACATGGATACATATGTAACAAACCTGCACATTGTGCACATGTACCCTAAAACCTAAAGTATAATCAAAAAAAAAAAAAGAAAAACAAACCTACAAAAAAAAATAAATAAATAAACTTGGTTTCAGGCTGTGTCTATAAACTTAGATTCACTTGTTGAACACTTGTTTGAACTATTAGTCTCTTAGGATTTTACTTGGAGAAAGATATCATCGTACTAAGGCAGTCCTAGTAGTCACTGCAATTTTGCTCACCTTTTAGAATTGCTTTTCCTAGTTTCAGTTTGACATTCCTCTGACATGAATTTGAAAAGTATATCTTAGCTTTGTAAAATTCACATCAACATCTGTTCACCACTATAAAAGTTTATAGTTACGTGGAAATTTAAAATGTAAATCAGATATTTTCTGTTACAGCTTTCAATTAAAAAGAAATGGCTAGATTTTAAGTGAATGTATGTTAGCAGAAGTATTCTCAAATAAATACCTTTTTACGGTAGAATCTAAGTTCATGATAGCCAATGTCATTTTTCTGTTTTGGTGTCATTTTGTGTTTTTGACATGCAATGGGAAACAAGAGCCTTCTCCAAAATAGTGCTAGTAGAAAAAAATTAAAACTTGGTAATACAGGGTAATCTACTATCTTAGTCTACATTTTCTTAGGGATGATAGTAGTGTTCCTGAGGAAAGTTGAAGGCTAGCTCTTCCACTTTCAAACTTGCTTCAAATTTCTCCATCAAAAAAGAGAGGTTTCTCTGACCTAGAATGAGGTAAACTTCAATAGTGGGGACCATGTTAGTGAAAAGGCCTTACACACTGTTAAGTGATTTACAAAACTACCTGGCAAATAATAGAAACTCAATAATGGCTTTGGAATGAGTGAAGGTACAGAAGGAAAACTGCACAATAAAAGCGGAGAAAAAAGTCAGACCCTTGCTATGAAAGAGAGGCTTTTTATCCAATGGCATTGTAAGTTATTTACTCTTTTATTCCTCTTAACAAATGAAATGTATTAGGAAAATTAGTGTTCAGACAATATGTTAAACTTAAGGAAATCAGAACTTTGTGAGTAATTCATCAGCATCTCAAATGCTTGAGTGTTTGGAATTTAAAAATAGGAGAGTGCTGAAATTTATGGCATCTAAAGTTGAATGTCTATAATAAGTAAAAAATAATGTCATGGAGTCTGTCATTTTCAGTTTTCACAGTTCAACTTATCTACAAATCTCTTCTGTTTTCATTGTAAATAGTAAACCTAGCTATCACTGTGAAGTCAGCTAATAGGTAAAAATGCTCATTTATCACATTTTGACTCTTTGACTCCAATCAGTAAGATAAATGAACAGACTTTGGTGTCACAGAGACCTAGCTTTGCAATTACTCAGCTCTGAAAGTGTTTCTTCATCTGAAAATGGTCATAATGATACTTAGCTTTTAGAGTTGGTAAGTATTAAGATAGGTGATACGTGAAAGGTGTTTCAGTCCGATGTCTAAACGCACAAGAAATGGTGGCTATTATCAAAACAACTTTCAGTGGTCCTGTCTGGTTAGGGTGACCATGTAATTTATCATCCAAGACAGGGAGCTTTTGAGAATAAAAGCAGAAGCTATTCGTAATTACACTAGAACACGAGGCGTAAACCAGGACTGTGGGCAAACTGAGGACCGTAGTCATCCTATTACTGACATATCCATCCTAAAGTAAGGTAGGCTTGCTAGACATGAAAGAGAAACAATACATAAACCTCTAGTTTAAATGTGACAAACATTGCAATTTGATATTTTTTCTCCCCTTTTAATTTATTTGTGTTATTGCATGAATTGTAAGATAATAATTAAGAAATGAGAACTGTTTTGGTGAGTTGGAATAGAGAGTCTCTGTTGTAGGACAGAACTGCCTTAGACACACACACAAACAAACAAAAACCTTAAAGGTGAACTGATCTCATTTTACATACAAAGAAACCAAGTTGAGAGAGGATAAATAACTCAATGAAATCCACAAAATTAGCAGGAGGGAAACTACAAGTACAGTCTTGAGTTTGCCCACTGTCTACTTTCAATCTCATTATAAAAATGGAGTGCCGCCTTTCCACGCTATCTGTAGGGGGTGTCCATACGGCGTTGTTCTGGATTCCTGTCGTAACTTAAAGGGAAACTTTCACAATGTCCGGAACCTTGATGTCCTGCAAATGAAGGAGGAGGATGTCCTTAATTTCCTTGCAGCAGGAACCCACTTAGGTGGCACCAATCTTGACTTCCAGATGGAATAGTACATCTATAAAAGGAAAAGTGATGGCATCTATATCATAAATCTGAAGAGGACCTGGGGGAAGCTTCTGCTGGCAGCTCGTGCTATTGTTGCCATTGAAAACCCTGCTGATGTCAGTGTTATATCCTCCAGGAATACTGGCCAGAGGGCTGTGCTGAAGTTTGCTGCTACCACTGGAGCCACTCCAATTGCTGGCCGCTTCACTCCTGGAACCTTCACTAACCAGATCCAGGCAGCCTTCCGGGAGCCATGGCTTCTTGTGGTTACTGACCCCAGGGCTGACCACCAGCCTCTCACGGAGGCATCTTATGTTAACCTACCTACCATCGCGCTGTGTAACACAGATTTTCCTCTGCGCTATGTGGACATTGCCATCCCATGCAACAACAAGGGAGCTCACTCAGTGGGTTTGATGTAGTGGATGCTGGCTTGGGAAGTTCTGCGCATGCGTGGCACCATTTCCCGTGAACACCCATGGGAGCCCATGCCTGATCTCTACTTCTACAGAGATCCTGAAGAGATTGAAAAAGAAGAGCAGGCTGCTGCTGAAAAGGCAGTGACCAAGGAGGAATTTCAGGGTGAATGGACTGCTCCAGCTCCTGAGTTCACTGGTACTCAGCCTGAGGTTGCAGACTGGTCTGAAGGTGTACAGGTGCCCTCTGTGCCTATTCAGCAGTTCCCTACTGAAGACTGGAGTGCTCAGCCTGCCACGGAAGACTGGTCTGCAGCTCCCACTGCTCAGGCCACTGAATGGGTAGGAGCAACCACTGACTGGTCTTAAGCTGTTCTTGCATAGGCTCTTAAGCAACATGGAAAAATGGTCGATGGAAAATAAACATCAGTTTAAAAAAAAAAAAATGGAGTGCCTGTCCCCTCCCATCTAAATATCCCTTATAATGGACCTTTGAATGAGCTCTGTCCATATTAACCAGAAACAATCTATACTTATCAGTACTGCGTTCCACCCCCAAACATTTAAAATAATTCAAAGCATGCCTAAATGTATGAGAGGCTGGTGATTTTTACTATAAAATATATTTATTTTTGGTCCTGATGAATTCATATTTACAATAAGACTGATATTTAATTGTTTTAAATGAAAGGTGTTAATTTAGATCAGAGACAAGAATGAAAAGAAGAAGGGTGTCACAAATTAAGATTTGGAGCACTTTGATGAGGATCTTAGATTATTTGAAGGTGTGAGGCTTGATAACCCAAAGAGATGAAAGTAAACAATGGAATTGGAAGAGCATAACATATTTCAGAGTAATAAGAGCTGACATTTATTGATTACTAGGTATATGGCAAGTAGCATAATGCTTCATATGCATTATTTAATTTTTGAGGTAGTCATATAATACAGATAATATCATTATTCCAACTTTAAAGATAAGCAAACATTAAAAAAATAACAAAATGTTAAATATCCTTAAATGTGATTATGTAAACCATTATTTTATGTAGTTTACTTTGTTCACATATACCTCAACCTGTACCAAACAACAACAGCACAACATTTAAGATGACTTGCA
Source organism: Nomascus leucogenys (assembly GCF_006542625.1). Classification (NCBI taxonomy): domain Eukaryota; kingdom Metazoa; phylum Chordata; class Mammalia; order Primates; family Hylobatidae; genus Nomascus; species Nomascus leucogenys. Next base: position 124,975,736 of record NC_044382.1, read on the forward strand.
AAGATAGATAAAATACAGCATAATAAAACACATTAAAAAAAGACAATGAGGCAAAATGACGATATGTTAGGAAAATGGGAGGAGCCAGAGACAGTAGGGTATACAAAACAAGCAATAAAATAAGCACATTTGCTAAAAATTGGCCACATTAAATCCAACATGAATGAAGAAACAGTAAATTACAAGATTCATGAGGTCCATAAAATAAAAGTAAAGCAACTTTTGGAAAAACTCTTTTGCTACTGCTATTGAGACCAGAGAACATTTTCTCTAAGGAGGCCTCATAAATCATAACAGTATTAATCACTAACAATTAATTCAGTACTTTGCCTCCCTTACCTCATTTAATCTTCATAGAAAACCGGTATTATTCTACTTTCAAAGATGAGAAAACTGAAGCACAGAGAGGTTAAAGAAATTGCTTAGAGTCGCACAGCTAGTAAGAAGCAGAACTGTGATCCCAACCCAGGTCTATCTGGGTCCCCAGCCATGGCTTTTATACTAAATCACATCAATTCTTGCAAGTTTCCATGCAGTGTACACTGGAATGCATTGGAAAGGGATTTTCCTGTTTCTCACCACTCCCCCCAATAGGCTGCAATGAAATAATTCCAGGCAGAATTAGGCAACGACAATTCCATTTGTTGTCAGTCTAATCAAGAGTCAAGAATGGATGAAGCTGGAAGTCATCATTCTCAGCAAACTAACACAGGAACAGAAAACTAAACACCGTGTGTTCTCACTCATAAGTGGGAGTTGAAGAATGAGAACACATGGACACAAGGAGGAAAACATCACACTTCAGGGCCTGCCGCGGGGCTGGGGGCAAGGGGAGGGAGTGCATTGGGACAAATAGCTAATGCATGCAGGGCTTAAAACCTAGATGATGGGTTGATAGGTGCAGGAAACGAACAATGCCCATGTATAGCTATGTAACAAACCAGCACGTTCTGCACATGTATCCCAGAACTTAAAAAAAAAAATAAATAAATAAATAAAAAAGAATCTATGTCTCTCACTTAATTCTTTTTAGGACACAGCCTTAGAACAGAATGTCACAGTTTGCTGGACAGTCTGTTATGTTGTGAATGGATAACAGGGATGGGGTGAGGATCACCTAAGTCCCCTGGATAACTAGTTGTGTCTTGGATAGCCATAGTCCCAGGCTGGTTGCTTCAGGGCTCATAAACTTGCTCAATGATCTAAATAGATGGCAGAAACCACGATCATCAGCTGTCCTTGCTCTTCCAAAACTACCTGAGCCTGGTCAAAGGGGTGCTACCACTTTGCCGTCCATTCTCGCCTCCAGTTGTAGAGCATAACCCTTGCCCATTTGTAAAGGGCTCCATGAAAATATTGGAGGTATTTGTGTTTCTGTACACAGCCCAAGTGTGGCCACACAAAAGTGGAGAAAGGAGAGTGAGGGACAGGATCGGGAAGGGGTATCTGGCAGGTGCAGTTCAAGTAAACACATAAATATCTCTCTTACATATCAAATACTTCTGTTTGTGACTGAATGTCCTTCTGAGTTGCAGCGTGATGACTAACATACTGCAAATGAGAACTTCATTAAAAAAAAACTTGGTATGAAACAGTGTGATAGGATTTGAGATTCATTTCTACATTACATTAGATAATAGAAGAAAAACAAGAGCTGAAGCTGCTTGAATAAAAAATGCCAACAGTTGTAAATCTTTAATTGGATGTGAAAAATAGCCCTGGACTTCTTTTCTTTTTTGTTACCAGCTTTGCTGAGGTTTAACTGATGTACAATAAACTGCACATATTTAAAGTGCATAATTTGACAAGTTTGACATACGTATATACCTGCAAAACCATCACCACAATAAAGAGTGACCCTATAGATTATTCTCAAAAGTTCCCCCTTGTCCCCTTCTACCCGCTTGTCACTCACCTCTTTCCTGGCCAACGCTAATCTGCTTTCTGTTACTATAGATTAAATTGCGTTTTCTACACAAGAGTTGGCAAACAACATGGCCTGTGGACCAACGGCCTGTTGTTGTAAATAAAGTTTTATTGAAACACAGCTGCACTCATTCATTTATGTGTTGTCTATGGCTGCTATTGTGCCATAATACCGGAGTCCAGCAGTTGCATCAGAAATTCTATGGTCTCCAATATTTACTGTCATGCCCTTTACAGAAAAAGTCTATTAACCCTCATTCTAGAGTTCATGTAGGTGGAATCATAGGGTATGTACTTTTTTTTTTTTCTGGATTCTTTAATTCACTATAGTTATTTTGAGAGTCATCCATGTTGTTGCATGTAACATAGCTTTTTTATTTTATTACTGTTATTTTTTATTACTGGGCAATAATCCATTGTATGACTATACCAAGATTTGTTTATTTATCTACCTGTTGATGTGCATTTGGATTTTTCCAGTTTGGGGCTATTATAAACAAAGCTTCAATGGACTTTCATATGCAAGACTTTGCTTAGCCATACTCTTTCTTTATTTTTAGACAAATACCCAGGAGAGAAATAATTGGCTTGTAGAGTAGATGTATGTCTAACTTGACAAGAAACTGCCAAAAAGTTTTCCATTTGATAGATCCATTTTTTTTATTCCCACCATCAGTGTATGACAGTTTCAGCTCCTCCACAACCTTACCAATACTTGGTATGGTCAGTCTTTTAAATTTTCATCATGTTACACAATACTTTGTGCAGTGGTATCTCATTATAGTTTTAATTTACATGTTATTCATTCCTAATAATGTTGAACATGTTTTAATGTGTGTATTTTCCATCTCTGTATATAAATGTGTATATATATATATGTAAAGTCTCTATTCAAATCTTTGCTTATTTTTGTTTGGCTGTTTGTTTTCTTACTGTTGGGTTTTGAGAGTTCTTTATATCTGAATACAAGTCCTTTGTCAGATATATGATTTGTAAATATTTTATTCTAGCCTGTAGTTTGTTTATTTTAACTGTTTTTTTTTTTTTTTTAATTTTGAGACCAGGAGTTTTAAATTTTGACGAAGTCCTATTTACTGTTATATTCCTTATGGATTATACTTTAGATGTTTTATTTAAGAAATCTTCACCTAGCCCAAGGTCACAGAGACTTTTCTCATGCTTTCTTCTAGCAGTTTTATGATTTTAGGTTTCATACTTAGATCTGTGATCCATTTTGAGTTACTATTTATATATGGTGTGAAGTATGGATAGTTTTTTTTTTGTTTTTCTTTTTTTGGCATGTGGATATTTAATAGTCTCCTCACCATTTGTTAAAAAGACTAGATGAGGTCGGGAGCAGTGGCTCACTCCTGTAATGCCAGCACTTTGGGAGGCTGAGGCGGGTGGATCACGAGGTCAGGAGTTCAAGACCACCCTGGCCAAGATGGTGAAACCCCAGTCTCTGCAAAAAACACAAATATTAGCCGGGCACGGTGGCAGGCACCTGTAATCCCAGCTACTTGGGAAGCTGAGGCAGGAAAATCACTTGAACCCAGGGGGCAGAGGTTTCAGTAAGCCGAGATCGCACCACTGTACTCCAGCCTGGGCGACACAGTGAGACTCCGTCAAAAAAAAAAAAAAAAAAAAAAGACTAGGTGATAGTGGACTAGATGCAGAAGATGGCTGACTAGATGCAGCTGCCACCGAGGGACCCGGACAACTGGCACACTCCTAACAGATCTCCGGAAGGCAGAGTGGACGGAGGGAAGACACAAGCTGAGCTCAAGGAAGAGGAAGCTGGGTACCCTGCAGAGCCCTACTGTGCACCTGGACTCCTTCCTGACATCCAACGACTACTTTCGGGAGAACGGATGAGTTGATCCGGAAATTAGCAACCCGCTCTCACTATGGGCTTCTGGAATTACAATAGCAGGAGACCCTTCCACACCATGGACACTTAAGTTGTCAGGGATAGCTGCTTCGAGAAGTGGTAGGGGCAGCACACCAGGTGATGCAGAACCTAGAGCGTTTGGTGCTGAGCGTCTGTAGCAGACGTGGCCAGGGATGGCCACCCTTCTAGGCTCTCTTTGCTCCCATACGAGACTTTAGCCCCAGGGGAACAGTGGGGCCTAACTCTGCAGGGCGGTCTTGACCATCAGATGGGGCTGGTCCAACCTGAGCACTCCTGGGTCGACTGACCCCTTCTGGGGCTTCAACTTGGCTGTGCCTGCTTGCAGGGCAGCCTCAGGTGCCCTGGTGACCCATATCATAGCTCCTGTGCTGGTGGAACATGCCTGGCTGACAGAGAGCTCCAGCGGGGTGGCCCCTCACAGCCATGCACCAGCCTGCTTGCTCCCTCCACTCACTGCAACTTCCCTGGGCCCACAGCAATCTTCCACATCGCTTTGCTGGCTCATGTGTGCGTGGGTAGGTTTTGCTTTCCCTGCCCTACCAGTATTAATATCAAGTTAAATAAAAAGAGGCTATGTTAGTATCAAGGTAGATATCATTGAAAAGAATATTATCAAGGGCAAAGAATGTAGTTTCATAATGATAAAGAGATCAACTCATCAAGGAGACATAAAAGCCCTAAATGTTGATGCATCTAATATTAGATATTCAAAATTAATTAAGCAAAAACTGGTTCAAATATAAGGAGAAATATGTAAATTTCAATAACTATAGTCAGAAATTTTAATATTTCACTCTCAATAATTAATAAGAACACTAGACAGAAAATCACTAAGAACAGCCCTGTCGACTAATTTTATGTAAATGATATTAGTGATGTCACAAAATACTCCACACAAGTGCAGAAGAGACGTTGTTGCTGAGTGTACACAAAACATTTACTAAGACAGACCATAATCTAGATCAAAAAACAAATCTCAATAAATTTAAAAGAATTTAAGTCACATAGAAATATGAGCCACAATGAAATTACAAAAAGAATGCATAGCAGAAAGTTCTCTAGAGAATGTTTAAGTATTAAGAAACTAAAAAACACACTACTAAAAAACTCATGGGTGAAAGAAAAGATGAAAATAAAATACAAAACATTTTGAACTTAATAAAATAAAAAGATAATATGTTGGGATTTGTTTGATGCCACTAAAACTGTTCTTGGGGTGGACGAGTTAGTAATTACTGCCTAAATGCTTACAATAGAAATGAAGAAAGAGCTCACAGTAATGACCCCAGCTTCCACTTTAAGAAACTAGAAAATGAAAAGTAAATTCAATCTAAAATAAGAAAGAAAAGTAAAGATCAAAACTGAAATCAATAAAATTGGAAATGGAAAAGCAATAGTGATAATTAATGGGACCAATTTTACTAAGAATATAAGTAAAATAAGTAGACCTCTAGCCACAGTGATCAGAAAGAGAAAGGATATAAATTACCAACATCAGGAATGAGAGAGGTGATTTCACTACACATTTACAAAAATAATCAAAGGATAATTAATGAATGTTATGAATAACTTTATACCAAGGAATTTGACTGCTTAAAGGAAATAGACAAATTTCTGGAAAGACGCAAATTACCAAAGCTCACTTGAGAAGAGATAACCTAGTTAGACTTGTATCTACTAAAGAAAGTGAATTTATAGTAAAAACATTTCTACAAAGGAAAACCTAGGCCAAGATCATTTCACTGGTGAATTCTACCAGTATTTAAGAAAGCAATTATACCAATTAAACAGAAACTTTTTCAGAAAATTGACAAGGAAGAAACATGCATAGCTCATTCTGTGAGGCCAGTATTAACCTGATACTAATATCAGGCAAAGACATTGCAACGGAAGGTAACCATAGACCAATATAATTCATGAACATAGATGCAAACATTTTAAAAAGATTTTTAGCAAATCATATCCAACAATATATAAAAAGCACAATACATTATGACAAAGTGAATTTTATACCAGCAATTCAGGTTTTGTTTAACATTAACAAATCAATCAATGTATTTCACCATATTAAAATGCTGGAAAAAAATTAAAAGATTATCTTGGTATACACAGAAAAAGCATTTGACAAAAATCTGTCACTTATTTCTGATTAAAAACAAAAAAACAAAAAACTCTGAGCAAACTAGGAATAGATCTTTCTCAACCAGATAAAAGACATCTACAAAAACAACATCAAAACTGGCTAACATTATACATAACTGTGAAAAGCTGAGTGATTTCCTCCCAAGATCAGAGAAAAAGGCAAAGATGTCTGCTATTGCTATTATTACTTCTAATCAACACTGTACTGTGGGTTCCAGCCAGTGCAATCAGGCAATAAAAATGAATTTTAAAACATCCAGATTGAAGATGTAGAAACAAAAGTGTCTTTGTTCACGGATGACATTGTCATATATCTAGAAAGTTAAATGGAATCTACACAAAACCCCTAGAACTAAAAAAAATGAGTTGAGCAAGATAACGAGATCCATATATAAAAACCAATTGTGTTTCTATATATTAGTCGCACAAAAAAATGGAAATTTAAAATAAAATATGGCATCGAAAATATGATGGGAACAAATTCGACAAAAATGTGAAAGACATGTCTACTAAAAACTACAGAAGAGTGCTGAGAGAAATGAAACTATTTAGTAGAATCATAGGTCAAAAGAGTCAATACTATTAAGTATTGACTTTTTGCCCAGGCTAGAGTGCAATGGCACAATCTCGGCTCACGGCAACCTCCCCCTCCCAGGTTCAAGCGATTCTCCTGCCTCAGCCTCCTGAGTAGCTGGGATTACAGGCATGCGCCACCATCCCGGCTAATTTTGTATTTTCAGTAGTGATGGGGTTTCTCCATGTTGGTCAGGCTGGTCTTGAACTCCCGACCTCAGGTGATCCGCCCCTTGGCCTCCCAAAGTGCTGGGATTACAGGCATGAGCCACTGCGTCCGGCCCAGCAGTGTATTTTCTAAAAATTGACAAGCTAATTTAAAAATTCATATGGAAATGCAAAGAACATAAAGTATCCCAAAAAACATTAACTAAAACAAAAATGGAGGGCTGGTTCTTCCTGATTTAAATACATACAAAGCTAGAATAAACAAGAGTGTAGCGTATTCTGTAAAAATAAACAAATAGATGAATGAAACAAAATAGAGGGTCTAGAAATGTTCCCATGCATATTCAGCCAGTTGATTTTTAACAGAAATGAGAAAGTCTTATCAGTGGATAGCCTTCTTTTTTAACCTTTATTTTAAGTTCAGGGGTACATGTGCAGATTTGTTATATAGATAAACTTGTGTCATGGGGGTTTGTTGTATAGATTATAAATCATCACCCAGGTATTAAGCCTAGTACCGATAACTTATTTTTCCTGACCTTCTTCCTCCTCCCACCCTCCATCCTCTGATAGGCCCCAGTGTGTATTGTTCCCCAATATGTGTCCATGTGTTCTCATCATTTAGCTCCCACTTATAAATAAGAATATGTGGTATTTGGTTTTCTCTTTCTGCATTGGTTGGCTAAGGATAATGGCCTCCAGCTCCATCCATGTCCCTGCAAAGGACATGATCTCATACCTTTTAATGGCTGCGTAGTATTCCATGGTTTATATGTGCCACATTTTATTTGTCCAGTCTATTATTGATGGGCATATAAGTTGATTCCATGTCTTTGCTATTGTGAATAGTGCTGCAATGAATATACACGTACCTGTGTCTTTATAATAGAGTGTTTTATATTCCTTTTGGTATATACCTAGTAATGGAATTGCTGGGTCGAATGATATTTCTGTCTCTAGGTCTTTGAGGAATCACCACACTGTCTTCCACAATGGTTGAACTAATTCACACTCCCACCAACAGTACCTAAGTGTTCCCTTTTCTCCACAACCACACCAGCATCTGTTATTTTTTTACTTGTTTTTTCCTTTATCATTTCAATAGGTTTGGGGGGGAACAGGTGGTGTTTTGTTGCATGAATAGGCTCTTTAGTAATGATTTCTGAGATTTTGGTGCAACCATTACTGAGCAGTGTAGAGTGTACCCGATGTATAGTCTTTTATCCTCCACCCCCTGCCCCACCCCTTCCCCCCCAGGTTTTCCACAGTCCATTGTATCATCCTTACGCACTTGTGCCTTCATAGCTTAGGTCCCACTTATGAGTGAGAACATATAATGTTTGGTTTTCCATTTCTGAGTTATTTCACTTAGAATAATGGTCTCCAATTCCATCCAGGTTGCTTTGAATGCCATTATTTTATACCTTTTTGTGGATGAGTGGTATTCCATGGTGTGTATGTGTGTGTGTATGTATATATATCTCACATTTTCTTTACCCATTCGTTGATTGATGGGCATTTGGGCTGGTTCCATATTTTTCCAACTGCAAATTGTGCTGTAGGTGATAAAAAGTCTTAAGACAGCCATTATTAAAAGCCAAAATTGACAAGGAAATTTGGTTACTTCTGTGTCATACAACCATTTTACATAAAAATTATAACTATTAATAACATACACTAAGTCATATCAGAATTATAGAAGTTTCTTATAATTTTGGAACACATACCAATAAAACATTTATACAAATGCAGCGCCCCAAAAAGGCAAACACTATTTCATATTTGACAATACTTCCTCTATGACTTTTATACTGAATAAGCCAAATTTCACCTTTTCATTAGTGCGTTATTGATGCCAAATCCAATTCTTAATAAAATGTTATAGACAAATGTATTCAGTCTTAATCAGTCTGACCATAAGGTAAGATTCTTATGATCATTTTATAACCCTTTACAAATTTTTATTAAAGAGCAGATCAGTGCTCCAAGAAAAATCCTGTTGTACTTTTATTCTAATGTTCAATTTACAAGTAAACTGAACAATATCCCCTTAATTTTAGCCAATATGTTCACTCATATAATTATTTATTTTTTTTGAGATGAAGTCTCACTTTGTCACCCAGGCTGGAGTGTAGTGGTACAATCTGGGCTCCTCTGCAGCCTCTGCCTCCCAGGTTCAAGCGATTCTCCTGCCTCAGCCTCACGAGTAGCTGGGGTTACAGATGCCCACCACCACGCGTGGCTAATTTTTGTATTTTTAATAGAGGTGGGGTTTCACTGTGTTGGCCAGGCTGCTCTTGAACTCCTGACCTCGTGATTTGCCCGCCTTGGCCTCCCAAAGTGCTGGAATTACAGATGTGAGCCACTGTACCTTGCCCATAGTCGTCGTCATCGTCTTCTTCTTCTTCCTCTTCCCCTTCCCCTTCCTCCTCCTCCTCCTCCTCCTCCTCCTCCTCCTCCTCCTCCTCCTCTTCTCCTTCTCTTCTTCTTCTTCTTCTTCTTCTTCTTCTTCTTCTTCTTCTTCTTCTTCTTCTTCTTCTTCTTCTTCTTCTTCTTCTTCTTCCTCCTCCTCCTCCTCCTCCCTCCTCTCCTTCTCCTTCTCCTTCTCCTTCTCCTTCTCCTTCTCCTTCTTCTTCTTCTTCTTCTTATCTCTTATCACCTGACTCTAGCCATGCCAAATAGCCAATATTTCTGTGCTCAGGGAAAGGAAAATTCAAGACCGTTTGTGGAGGGGAAGACAATAAAAAAATGAGAAAGGTTGACTAAATATCCAACCAGAAGAGTCATTCCCTACCCCAGTATTAAACCTGGGCTTCCTTTGTAAAATGGCGACGACTTAACTGCTGAGCTACAACATTAGGCAGTTTCCATTGCTTTTCTCAGAAGGAGTCCACAGCAGCCAATTTTGAGCTTGCAATGGCTTTTAACTACTCAAGATAATTTTGAGAGCTAACTATGACATGAACCCCAAAATTCCTGTTTCCTGGATGACAGAGACCAAGAGAAAGTACTGCCATGTGGTTACAAGGTCAAGCTCCCAAGGGCATTTTTCAACATGTGGTCTCTGGGCACAATGGAAGAATGGGCAGTCACTCTGAGTAACAGAAAAGATAGAAAAAATAAAAGAGAGAAAGAGAGAAAAGCATGGCCTACAGTGGAGTGAGGAAGGTGAGGAGCTCAGGGAGGTCATAGAAAGACCCACCCATTTCAGCAACAATAAATCTAAAGTTCAGGCAGCTGCTTGTTGGTTGTGAAGGGAACGTTTCCAGCAGTTCCATCAGCTCTCAAGTTTCCCCTTTTGGGGAGAAAAAGCTCCCCATGTCCTGTAATCCTGTACATGCCTAATCCTGTCACCCATAGCTGTCAGCAAAGAGGGCAGATTAATCCAAAGAGAATAGTGGTTAACCCATCCCGTAGTGCCAAACCCATTCTTAGCTGAGAGGGCCTTTACTGAGAGGGTGGCCTCTAATCCCCTCTAACATTACTAAGTTGGGCCTTGAACACAAGTTTGGTCAAGCGTCCTTGACTTTTATTAAAAACAGCCTTTAATCAACTCTGTTTTAGGAGAGACCCTAACTCCCTTTACTTGGGCCTAATCCCATCCTTTACCCAGGTACCCCACCACTTACCCAAAGTCAGCCAATCAGTGCTGCAGTCTATTTCCTTTGGGTCAGGGGTCTCCTCAGTATTGTCCCTTTGGGGTTTGCCAGAAATATGTTACTGGAAAAAAGGGGTCCCAAAACAGACCCCAGGGAAGCGTTCTTGGGTCTCTTTCAAGAAATAATTCAAGGTGAGTCCATAGAGTAAAGTGAAAGCAAGTTTATTAAGAAAGCAACAGAATGAAAGAACAGCTATTCCATAGGCAGAACAGTCTATTTTTTTATTTTTTAATAATAGCCTTTCTAAATGGTGTCAGATGATATCTCAATGTGGTTTTGGTCCGCATTTCTCTAATAATCAGTGGTGTTGAGCTTTTTTTATGTGCTCGTTGGCCACATTATGTCTTCTTTTGGAAAGTGTCTATTTATGTGATTTGCCAACGTTTTAATTTTTTTTTGTAAATTTGTTTAAGTTCCTTGTAAATGCTGGATATCAGACTTTGTCAGACATGTAGTTTGCAAAATTTTTCTGCCATTCTGTAGGTTTTGTGTTTACTTTGTTGATAGTTTCTTTTGCTGTGCAGAAGCTCTTCAGTTTAGTTGAATCCCATTTGTCAATTTTTGCTTTTGTTGCAATTGCTTTTGGTGTCTTCATCATGAAATCTTTACCTGTGTCTGTGTCCTGAATGGTATTCCCTAGGTTGCCTTCCAGAGTTTTTATAGTTCTGGGTTTTACATTTAAGTCTTTAATTCATCTTGGGTTAATTTTTGTATATCGTATAAGGAAGGGGCCCAGTTTTAATATTCTGCATACGGCTAGCCAGTTATCCCAGCACCATTTATTGGGTAGGGAATCCTTTCCCCATTGCTTGTTTTTGTCAGGTTTGTCAAAGATCAAATAGTTGTACATGTGCGGCCTTATTTCTGGGTTCTGTATTCTGTTCCATTGGTCTATGTGTCTGTTTTTCTACCAGTACTATGCTGTTTTGGTTATTATAGCCCTGTAGTGCAGTTTGAAGTCAAATAGCATAATGCCTCCTGCTTTGTTCTTTTTGTTTAGTATTGCCTTGGCTATTCAGCTTCTTTTGTGGTTCTATATGAATTTTAAAATAGTTTTTTCTAGTTCTGTGACAGATCTCAATGGTAGTTTAATAGGAATGGCATTGAATCTGTAAATTGCTTTGCCAGTGTATTGGTCCATTTTCACACAGCTATAAAGATACTACCTGAGATGGGGCAATTTATAAAGGAAAGATGTTTAATTGACTCACAGTTCTGCATGGTTGGTGAGACCTCAGAAAACTTACAATCATGGCAGAGGGCGAAGAGGAAGTAACACACATCTTACCTGACAGCAGAAGAAAGAGAGATCGAGGAAGTGCTGCACTTTTATAACCATCTGCTGTCCTGAGAACTCACTCACTGTCTGTAGAACAGCATGGGGGAAACCACCCCCATCATCCAATTACCTCCCTGTAGGTCCCTCCCTTAACATGTGGGGATTACAACTTTAGATGATATTTGGGTGGGGACACAGAGCCAAACCTCAGGAAACTTACACATGGTGGAAGGTGAAGGAGAAGCAAGCACCTTCTTTACAAAGTGGCAGGAGAGAGAGAGAGAGAAAGTGAAGGGGAAACTGCCAAACACTTTAAAAACCATCAGCTCTCATGAGAACTCACTATCATGAGAACAGCATGGGGAAGCCATCCCTGTGATCCAATCACCTCTGGCCAGGACCCGCCCTTGACCTGTGGGGATTACAATTTGAGATGAGATTTGGGTGGGGACACAGAGCCAAACAGTATCAGGGAGTATGGCCATTTTTTTTTTTTTTTTTTTTTTTTTTGAGATGGAGTCTTGCTCTGTCACCCAGGCTGGAGTGCGGTGGCGCGATCTCGGCTCACTGCAAGCTCCGCCTCCTGGGTTCACGCCATTCTCCTGCCTCAGCCTCTCCGAGTAGTTGGGAGTACAGGCGCCCGCCACCACGCCCGGCTAATTTTTTGTATTTTTGGTAGAGACGGGGTTTCACCGTGGTCTCGATCTCCTGACCTCGTGATCCGCCCGCCTCGGCCTCCCAAAGTGCTGGGATTACAAGCGTGAGCCACTGCGCCCAGCCTGGCCATTTTAATGATATTGATTTTTCCTATTCATGAGTATGAAAAGCTTTTCCATTTGTTTGTGTCATCTTTGATTTCTTTCAGCAGTGGTTTGTAGTTCTCCTTGCAGAAATTTTTTGCTTTCCTAATTAGCTATATTCCTAAGAATTTTATTTCTTTTGTGGCAATTGTGAATGGGAGTTTGTTCCTGATTTAGCTCTTGATTGACTATTGTTGGTATTAGGAATACTAGTAATTTTTGCACACTAATTTTGTATCTTGAGAATTTACTGAAGTTGTTTATCAGCTTAAGAAGTTTTTGGACTGAGACTGTGGGGTTTTCTAGTTATAGGATTATGTCATCTGCAAACAGGAATAGTTTGACTTCCTGTCTTCCTATGTGAATACCCTTTATTTCTTTCTCTTGCCTGATTTCTCTGGCTGGGACTTACGATACTATTTTAAATGGGAGTGGTGAAAAAGGACATCTTTGCCTTGTGCCAGTTTTCAAGGGAATGCTTCCAGCTTTTGCTCATTCAGTATGATGTTGGCTGTGGGTTTGTCATAGATGGCTCTTACTATTTGAGGGATGTTCCTTCAATACCTAGTTTATTAAATAATTTTTAACATCAAGGGATTATGAATTTTACAAAAGCCTTTTCTGCATTGATTGAAATAATCATGTGGTTTTTGTCTGTATCTCTTGTTTATGTGATGAATCACATTTATTAACTTGTGTATGTTGAACCAAACTTGTGTCCCAGGAATAATGTCTACTTGATTGTGGTGGATAAGCTTTTTGATGTGCTGCTGGATTCGATTTGCCATATTTTGTTGAGGATTTTTGCATCAATATTCATCAAGAATATTGGCATAAAGTTTTCTTTTTTTGTTCTATGTCTGCCAGATTTTGGTATCAGGATGATGCTGGCCTCATAGAACGAGTTAGGGAGGAGTTCCTCCTCCTGAATTTTTTCGAATGGTTTCAGTAGGAATGCTACGAGCTTTTCTTTGTCATATGGTAGAATTCATCTGTGAATCTGTCTTGTCCTGGGCTTTGTTTGGTTGATAGGCTATTCATTATTGATTTCATTTCAGAGCTCATTATTGGACAGTTTAAGGATGTAATTTCTTGTTGTTTTAGTGTTGGAAGGGTGTATGTGCCCAGAAACTTACCCATTGCTTCTAGATTTTCTAGTTTAGCTATATAGAGTCGTTTATAATATCCTCTGAGGGTTATCTGTATTTTTGTGTAGTCAGTGGTAATATCCCCCTTGATGTTTCTGGTTGTCTTATTTTGTATCTTCTCTCTTTTCTTCTTTATTAGGCTGGCTAGCAGTCTATCTGTTTTATTAATTAAGAAAAACAGCTCCTGGATTTGTTGATCTTTTATTATTTTGTGTGTCTCAATCTCTTTCAGTTTAGCTCTGATTCAGATTACTTCTTGTCTTCTGCTAGCTTTGGGATTTGTTAGCTTTTGTTTCTCTAATTCTTTTAGGTGTGATGTTAGGTTGTTAATTTGAGATCTTTCTAAGTTTTTTTTTTTTTTTTTTTTTTGAGAGAGAGTTTCGCTCTTGTTGCCCATGCTGGAGTGCAATGGTGCAGTGTCAGCTCGCTGCAACCTCCACCTCCTGGATTCAAGTGATTTTCCTGCCTCAGCCCCCCGAGTAGCTGGGATTACAGGCATGTGCCAATACGCCCAGCTAATTTTGTAGTTTTTAGTAGAGACACAGTTTCTCCATGTTGATCAGGCTGGTCTCGAACTCCTGATCACAGGTGTTCCACTTGCGTTGGCCTCCCAAAGTGCTGGGATTACAGGCATGAGCCACAGTGCCTGGCCTCTAACTTTTTGATGGGGCATTTAATGCTAGAAATTTCCCTCTTATCACTGTGTTGGCTGTATCCCAGAGATCCTGATATGTTATATTTTTGTTCTCATTAGTTTCAAAGAACTTCCTGATTTCTGCGTTAATTTCATTATGTACCCAAAAGTCATTCAGGAGCATGTCCTCATAATTGTATGATTTTGAGTATTTTCTTAGTCTTAATTTGATGTGAGAGAGTGGTTGTTATGATTTCAGGTCTTTTACACTTGCTCAGGAGTGTTTTATGTCTGATCGTTTGGCCATTATTAGAGGATATGCCATGTGGCAATATATATTCTGTTGTTTTTGGATAAAGAGTCCTATGGCTGTCTATCAGGTCCCTTTGATCCACTGATGAGTTAGGTCCTGAATATCTTTGTTAATTTTCTGCCTCAGTGGTCTAATGCTGTCATTGCGGTTGAAGGCTCCCACTATTACTGTGTTGGAGTCTAAGACTCTTTGAAGGTCTCTAAAAACTTGCTTTATGAGTCTGGGTGCTCTGGTGTTGAGTGCATATATATGTAGGAAACTTAGGTCTTCTTGAATTGAACCCTTTACTATTATGTAAAGTCTTTATTTGTCTCTTTCGATCAAGGTTAAAGTCTGTTTTGTCTAAAATTAGGATTGCAACCCATGCTTTTTTCTATTTTTGATTTGCTTGGTAGATTTTTCTCCATCTCTTTATTTTGATCCTTTAGGTGTCTGAATTTGAGATGTGTCTGTTGAAGACAACATGCCAATGGGTCTCAGTTCTTTATCCAGCTTGCCATTCTGTGCCTTTTAATAGGGTGTATATCCCATTTACATGCAAGGCTAATATTGATATGTGTCATTTGATTCTGTCATCATAATGTTGGCTGGTTATTACGCAGATTTGTTTGTGTGGTTGCTTTATAGTGTCAGTGATTTGTGTGTTTAAGTGTGTTTTTATAGTGGCCAGTAGTGGTCTCTTCTTTCTATATTTAGTGCTTCTTTCAGGAGCTTGTGTAAGACATGTCTGGTGGTAGCAAATTCTCTCAGCATTTGCTTGTCTGAAAAGGGTCATATTACCCCTTTGCTTATGAAGCTTAGTTTGGCCAGATATAAAATTCTGGGTTGGAATTTCTTTTCTTGTAAGAATGTTGACTATTGGCCGCCAATCTCCTCTGGTTTGTAGGATTTCAGCTTAAAGGTCTGCTGCCAGTCTGATAGGCTTCCCTTTGTAGGTGATGTCACCTTTCTTTCTAGCTGCCTTTAACATTTTTCTTTCATTTCAACTTTGGAGAATCTGATGATTATGTATCTTGGGGATGATCTAGTGAAGTGGATTGGTGCAAAGGTAATTTGGTTTTTGCATTGTTGAGATTTGTCATTTGATATTGGAATATATTTTTCAATAAATATGTTTATGTTATACATCATTTTAATGCACATTTCTCACTTTATTTTTTTGTTAATGACTTATTGCTTGCTGTTCATTTAATATTTATTTTAGACTATCAAAGTGATGTTAGACAAAAAGTAAATTTGAGTGATTTTCTCATTCAAGTTCAAAATAAGTCATAAAGCAGCAGTGTCAACTCACAACATCAACAATGCATTTGGCTCAGAAACTGTTAATGAACATACAGTGCAGTGGTGGTTTAAGAAGTTTTGCAGGCTGACTCTCTTTTGAGACTCAGCCCACCTGCACCTAGGTGAAATAAACAGCCATGTTGCTCACACAAAGCCTGTTTGGTGGTCTCTTCACACGGATGCGCATGAAATTTGGTGCCGTGACTCGGATCAGGAGACGTCCCTTGGGAGATCAATCCCCTGTCCTCTTGCTCTTTGTTCTGTGAGAAAGATCCACCTAGGTACGACCTCAGGTCCTCAGACTGACCAGCCCAAGAAACATATCACCAATTTCAAATCTGGTAAGCAGCCTCTTGTTACTCTCTTCTCCAGCTTCCCTCACTATCCCTCAACCTCTTTCTCCTTTCAATCTTGGCACCACACTTCAATCTCTCCCTTCTCTTAATTTCAATTCCTTTCATTTTCTGGTAGAGACAAAGAAGACATGTTTTATCCATGGACCCAAAACTCTGGCACCGGTCACGGACTGGGAAGGCAGCCTTCCCAATGGTGTTTAATCATTGCAGGGACGCCTGTCTGATTATTCACCCACGTTTGAAAGGTGTCAGACCACACAGGGACGTCTGCCTTGGTCCTTCACCCTTAGCGGCAAGTCCTGCTTTTCTGGGGGAGGGGCAAGTACCCCAATCCCTTCTCTCGATGTTTCTACCCCTTCTCTGCTCTTCTGGGGTGGGGCAAGTACCCCCCAACCCCTTCTCCTTCACCCTTAGTGGCAAGTCCCACTTTTCTGGGAGAGGGGCAAGTACCCCCCACCCGTTCTCCTTCACCCTTAGTGGCAAGTCACGCTTTTCTAGGGGAGGTGCAAGTGCCCCAACCTCATATCTTTGCACCCCGATCCCTTATTTCTGCTCCTCAACCTCTTATATCTCTGCACCCCGATCTCTTATTTCCGTGCCCCAACGTCTTATATCTCTGTGCCCTGATCCCTTATTTCCAAACCCCAAGCTCTTATATCTCTGCACCCCAACCCCTTCTGCTTTTCTGGAGGGCAAGAACCCCCCCACCCCTTCTCCGTGTCTCTACTCTTTTCTCTGGGCTTGGCTCCTTCACTATGGGGAATCTTCCACCTCCCATTCCTCCTTCTTCTCCCTTAGCCTGTGTTCTTAAGAATTTAAGACCTCTTCAACTCTCACCTGACCTAAAATCTAAGCATCTTATTTTCTTCTGCAGTGCCACTTGACCCCAATACAAACTCGACAGTAGTTCCAAATAGCCGGAAAATGGCACTTTCAATTTTTCCATCCTACAAGATCTAAATAATCCTTGTTGTAAAATGGGCAAATGGTCTGAGGTGCCTGACGTCCAGGCATTCTTTTACACATCAGTCCCTTCCTAGTCTCTGTGCCTAATGAAACTCATCCCGATTCTTCCTTCTTTCCCTCCTGCCTGTCCCCTCAGTCCCAACCCCAAGCGTCGCTGAGTCTTTCTAATCTTCCTTTTCTACAGACCCATCCGACCTCTCCCCTCCTTGCCAGGCTGAGCTAGGTCCCAATTCTTCCTCAGCCTCTGCTCCTCCACCCTATAATCCTTTTATCACCTCCCCTCCTCACACCCTGTCCAGCTTACAGTTTCATTCTGTGACCAGCCCTCCCCCACCTGCCCAGCAATTTACTCTTAAAAAGGTGGCTGGAGCTAAAAGCATAGTCAAGGTTAATGGTCCTTTTTATCACAAATCAGATAGCGTTTAGGCTCTTTTTCATCAAATATACAAATCCAGCCCAGTTCATGGCTCATTTGGCAGCAACCCTGAGACAGTTTACAGCCCTAGACCCTAAAAGGTCAAGAGGCCGTCTTATTCTCAATATACATTTTATTACCCAATCTGCTCCCGACATTAAATAAAACTCCAAAAATTAGAATCTGGCCCTCAGACCCCACAACAGGACTTAATTAACCTCACCTTCAAGGTGTACAATAATAGAAAAAAGTTGCAATTCCTTGCCTCCACTGTGAGACAAACCCCAGCCACATCTCCAGCACACGAGAACTTCCAAACGCCTGAACTGCAGCAGGGCGTTCCTGCAGAAGCTCCTCCCCCAGGAGCTTGCTACATGTGCCAGAAATCTGGCCACTGGGCCAAGGAATGCCTGCAGCCTGGGATTCCTCCTAAGCCACGTCCCATCTGTGTGGGACCCCACTGAAAATCGGACTGTTCAACTCACCTGACAGCCACTCCCAGAGACCCTGGAACTCTGGCCCAAGCCTCTCTGATTGATTCCTTCCCAGATCTTCTCAGCTTAGCAGCTGAAGACTGGCACTGCCCGATCGCCTCGGAAGCCCCCTAAACCATCATGGACACCAAACTTCGGGTAACTCTCACAGTGGAAGGCTGGAGTGTAGTGGTGTGATCTCGGCTCCACCTCCCAGCTGCCTGCCTTGGCCTCCCAAAGTGCTAAGATTACAGCCTCTGCCCGGCCGCCACCCCATCTAGGAAGTGAGGAGCATCTCTGCCTGGCTGCCGATCATCTGGGATGTGAGGACCACCTCTGCCCGGCTGCCCTGTCTGGGAAGTGAGGAGCACCTCTGCCCAGCCGCCACCGCATCTTGGAAGTGAGAAGCGTATCTGCCTGGCCACCCATCATCTGGGATGTGAGGAGCACCTCTGCCCAGCTGCCCCGTCTGGGAAGTGAGGAGCACCTCTGCCCGGCCGCCACCCCATCTTGGAAGTGAGAAGCATATCTGCCTGGCCGCCCATCATCTGGGATGTGAGGAGTGCCTCTGCCTGGCTGCCCCATCTGGGAAATGAGCAGCGCCTCTGCCCGGCTGCCTGTCATCTGGGATGTGAGGAGCGCCTCTGCCTGGCCACTCCATCTGGGATGTGAGGAGTGCCTCTGCCCGGCTGCCCCTTCTGGGAAATGAGGAGCGCCTCTGCCCGGCTGCCCTGTCTGGGAAGTGAGGAGCGCCTCTGTCTGGCCGCCACCCCTTCTGGAAACTGAGGAGCGTCTCTGCCTGGCCGCCCTGTCTGGGAAGTGAGGAGCACCTCTGTCTGGCTGCCACCCCTTCTGGGAATTGAGGAGCACCTCTGCCTGGCCGCCACCCCATCTGGGAAGTGAGGAGCGCCTCTGCCCGGCTGCCCCATCTGGGAAGTGAGGAGCGCCTCTGCCCAGCCGCCACACCGTCTGGGAAGTGATGAGTGCCTCTGCCCAGCCGCCCCATCTGGGATGTGAGGAGCGCCTCTGCCTGACCGCCCCATCTGGGAAGTGAGGAGCGTCTCTGCCCGGCGACCCCATCTGGGAAGTGATGAGTGCCTCTGTCCGGCTGCCCAGCATCTGGGATGTGAGAAGTGCCTCTGCCCAGCCGCCACCCTGTCTAGGAAGTGAGGAGTGCCTCTGCCTGGCCGCCCCATCTGGGAACTGAGGAGCGCCTCTGCCCAGCCACCCTGTATGGGAAGTGAGGAGCACCTCTGCCTGGCCGCCGCCCCGTCTGGGAAATGAGGAGCGTCTCTGCCTAGCCACCCCATCTAGGAAGTGAGGAGCGCCTCTGCCTGGCCGCCCCATCTGGGATATGAGGAGCACTTCTGCCCAGCCGCCCATTGTCTGGGGTGTGAGGAGCGCCTCTGCCTGGCCGCCCCATCTGGGAAGTGAAGAGTGCCTCTGCCCGGCCGCCCTGTCTGGGAAGTGAGGAGCGCCTCTGCCTGGCTGCTGTGCAAACTTCCAAGTGTGAAGTGACAGCCTTCATTGTAGAATGAATGAAGACACTGGCCCTGATTATATAACACCTTGGTAGCTATCTCAAGTTGTTAATGGTGGAGGTATTGGAATTATAGAAGAAAGCAAACACACAAATTTGACTAAAGGTGATTTTGTGACTTATTTCTATTGGCCCTGGCAAACCAAGGTTATTCTGGATGGAAATAGCCTTGAAAAGGTTATATATATGTGAACATATCTGTTTTTTTTCCCCGTATAATTCTTACCTTGTGCATCTGATATTCAGTTGTGTTTGTAATTATGGAAAAATAAAAGCATATATAAAAAAAAGTAACAAAGTTAAAAAAAAAAAAAAAGAAGTTTTGCAAAGGAGATGAGAGCCTTGAAGATGAAGAGCATGATGGCCAGCCATCAGAAGTTGACAATGACCAATTGAGAGCAATCGTTAAAGCTGATACTCTTACAGCTAAATGAGGAGTTGCCAAGGAACTGAATGTTGACCACTCTACGGTTGTTCAGCATGAGAAGAAAATTG
Organism: Nomascus leucogenys; assembly: GCF_006542625.1. Lineage (NCBI taxonomy): Eukaryota > Metazoa > Chordata > Mammalia > Primates > Hylobatidae > Nomascus > Nomascus leucogenys. The sequence goes on from NC_044382.1 coordinate 124,995,819, forward strand.
GAAAGGTGAAAAAGCTCAATCAGTGGGTGCTTCATGAGCTGAGCAAAAATAAAAAATTTGTCATTTTGAAGTGTTGTCTTCTCTTATTCTATGCAATGATAATAAACCATTTCTCTATTGGATTGTGACATGAGATGAAAAGTGGATTTTATACAACAACTGGTGACAACCAGCTCAGTGGTTGCACTGAGAAGAAGGTCCAAAGCACTTCAAAAAGCCAAACTTGCACCAAAAGAAGGTCTTAGTCACTGTTTGGTGATCTGTTGCCTGTCTGACCCACTACAGCTTTCTGAATCCTGGCACAACCACTACATCTGAGAAGTATGCTCAGCAAATTGATGAGATGCACTGAAAACTGCAATGCCTGCAGCCAGCATTGGTCAACAAAAAGGGCCCAATTCTTCTCCATGACATTGCCTGACTTCACGTTGTGCAACTAATGCTTCAAAATTGAACAAATTGGGCTACAAAGTTTTGCCTCATCTGCCATATTCACCTGACTTCTTGCCAAACGATTACCACTTCTTCAAGCATCATGACAACTTTTTGCAGAGAAAATGCTTCTACAACCAACAGGATGTAGAAAATTCTTTCCAAGAGTTCATCAAATCCCAAAGCATGGATATTTATGTTACAGGAATAAACTTATTTCTCGATGGCAAAAATGTGTTGATTATAATGGTTCCTATTTTGATTAATAAAGATGTGTTTGAGCCTAGTTATAATGACTTAAAAGTCATGATCCAAAACTACAATTACTTTTGTTCCAACCTATTATCTTTCTTTTTTTTTTTTTTTTTTTGAGATGGAGTCTCGCTCTGTCGCCCAGGCTGGAGTGCAGTGGTGCAGTCTCAGCTCACTGCAAGCTCCGCCTCCCGGGTTCACACCATTCTCCTGCCTCAGCCTCTCCAAGTAGCTGGGACTACAGGCGCCCGCCACCACGCCCGGCTAATTTTTTGTATTTTTTAGTAGAGACGGGGTTTCACCGTGGTCTCGATCTCCTGACCTCGTGATCCGCCCACCTCAGCCTCCCAAAGTGCTGGGATTACAAGCATGAGCCACCGCGCCCGGCCCCAACCTATTATCTTTCTAAGGTTCTCTGCATTTCCTGAATTTGAGTGTAGGCCTCTCTATCTAGGTTGCAGAAGTTCTCATGGATGAAATATGTTTTCCAGGTTCTTACACTCTCCCCATAGTTTTCAGGGATATCAATAAGTTGTAGATTTGGTCTCTTTACATAATCCCATGTTCTTCAGAGATTCTGTTTATTCCTTTTTATTCTTTTTTCTCTATTCTTGTCTTCGGGTCTTTATTTCAGAAAGCCAGTCTTCAAGCTCTGATATTCTTTCCTCAGCTTGGTCTATTCTTCTATTAATATTTGTAATTACATTATGATATTCTTGTAGTCTGTTTTTCAGCTCTACTGTGTTGATTTTCTTCTATACTGGCTATTTTGTCTGTCACCTTCTGTGTCATTTTATTGTGATTTTTAGCTTCCTTGGATTAAGTTTTGATGTTCTTTTGCATCTCAGTGATATTTATTCCTATTGATATTTTAGATTCTATTTCTGTCATTTTGGTTATCTCAGCCCAGTTCAGAACCCTTGCTGGAGAGGTAGTACAGTCTTTTGGAGCAAAGAAGGCACTCTGGATTTTTGAGTTGTTACTTTTTGCACTGGTTCTTTCTCACCTTTGTGGGCTAATGTTTCTTAAGTCTTTGAAATTGCTGACTTTTGAATGTGTTTTTATTATTTTATTTGACGACCTTGAGAGTTTGATTGTGGTATACAGTGGGTTCAGTTGATTGGCTTCATTTCTGGAAGATTTTAGGGGGACCAGTGCTCAGCTCCCAACTCTTGGACTGAATTCTCAACTCTGGGGATCTTGTATCAGGCTCTGACTTTGTTCTCTGCCTTCTCAAGTTTAGGGATCCACTGCATTGTGTGGGGCTGAGGTGCTTCCAGATTACTGGTCACTATGCTCTGATGGGTGGTGCCAGACAAAGCTTTTGTAGTGCTGTGTCAATGAGATCTATCCTTGTTCGCATGTGCCAGTAGCAGCAGCAGCAACAACTTAGCAGGGCGCATGCTCATCAGCTGCTGCAGGGTGCTAACAGTTGCCAGGCTACGTGCCTCCCTGTAGGCATTCATGGAGTGGCAGTGACAGCATGACTCGGGGGTGGGGATGCCTGCTGCATCTGTGCACGTGATCATGTTGGTGGTGGTGTCAGCATGGGTGAGGGACACTGAAAGATACAGGTCTGTGTGCACTCTCTGTGCCCCCTCAGGCAGGGGCGATTGCTCAGGGCAAGGGAGGGCCCATTCTTCTCTGTGCCTAGTTTCACTCATGTAGCTGTGTTTGCACTGGGGTAGAGTTCTGGCTGGCTCTGTGACCCCTGAGGCTCTGACTGCAATGGTGTTATGGTAGGTCAACAGGGATGGCATGCATTCCCACCACAGCACTGGCAAGGCAGGGCGCATGCAAGCAGATATATGTTTTGCAAATATTTTCTCCCAATTCATATGCTACCATTTTATTTTGTTGATTGTTTCTTGTGCCATACAGAAGCTTTTTAGTTTGATACAGTCCTACTTACCTGTTTTTCTTTTGTTCTCTGAACTTTGCATGTCATGTCCAAAAAGTCATTGCAAAGGCCAATGTCGAGAAGCATTTCCCTTATGTTTTTTTATGGGAGTTTCAGGTCTTACATTTATGTCTTTAACGGATTTTTAATGAATTTTTATATATGGTGTAACATAAGGGTCCAATTTCATTCTTTTGTATGAGATAACCAGTTTTACCAACACCATTTACTGAAAAGACTATCATTTCTTCATTTTGTTTTCTTGGTACCTTTATCAAAAAGTAGTCAGCTATATATTTGCTTAGATTTATTTCTAGGTTCTCCATTTTGTTCCGTTGTTCTATGTGTCTATTTTATGCCAGTATCATACTGTTTTGATTACTATAACATTGTAACATAATTTGAAATTAGGAAGTGTGATGCTCCTAACTTTATTTTTTTCTCAAGATTGCTTTGACTATTTGAGGTCTTTTGTGGTTCCATATTAATTATAGGAGTCTTTCTATTTTTATGAAAAATGCATTTAATCTGTTCATTATTTTAGGTGGTATGGATATTTTAACAATGTTAATTATTCTAATTAATTTATGAACACAAGATATCTTCCCATATATTTGTGTCTTCTTTAATTTCTTTTTGTTAGTGTTTTATATTTATCAGTGTATAGGCTTTTTAGCTCCTTGGCTAAATGTATTCCTAAGTATTTTTTATATTTATTGTAAATGGGATTGTTTTCTTGATTTCTTTTTAGATAGGTCATTATTGATGAAAAGAAATGCAACTGATTTTTGTGTGTTGGTTTTGTATCCTGCAACTTTATTGAATTTATCCGTTCTAGTAGTTTTTTTTGAGGGTGAGGGGAGGGTTATTTTTGACTGGATGCCAAACACTGTAAATTTTATTTTTTGGATGCTGGATATTTATATGTTCTTAAAAACATTTTTGTATTTTATTCTGGGAAATAGTTTGATTCTTTTGAGTAGTAATTTAAAAAATCTTTAGGTAGGTCCAGAACAGGGCTTAGTTTGAGGTAGATTATTCTGTACTGTGAGTCAAGACCTTCCTCATTAGTCTATTCAATGCCCTGTGAATTATTAGTTGACTTTGATTCTTTCAGATGGTTTCCTCCCTGGCTTTGGGTAGTTTTTTGTTTGTTTTTTTGTTTTGTTTTATTTTGTTTTTGCATGTATACATTGGTCAGTACTTTGCTGAATACTTGTAGGGGACCATTCACAGATCTCTGATGTTCTTTCTGTATGTAGTTGTCTTCTCTCTGGCATTCTATCAATGCCCTATAGCTGCCTTGATCTCCCTCGATTCTCACCTCCATTTCTTCAATTCTGGGAGTCCTCCGAGTTAGGCTTTGTTTTCTTTTTCTATTCTTCCCCCTGAAATTCTTTTAAGGCTGTAGGTTGGGGCACTGAAGGGCTCACCTGTTTTTTTTTTAATGTCTCTCAGATACCACTATCCTTTGTTATTTTATGTCCAGTGTCTTGGATATCATTCTTTCAACTATTTTGTATGGAATTATTGTTTGTTTCAAGTGGGAAGGAAAATTTGGTTCCTGTTACTTCATCTTGGTTGGATTTATATTTTTTGTTACCTATTTGTACAAATAAATTTTCTCGTTGATGGTGACTCTCAAGATTTTGAATACATCATTATTGAAAAATGTTGACCAAGGATTGTATCTAGCCATTTAAAGCATTACACTTAATATTGAAAAACTGTATTCATGAAAACAAGCTAATGATTCTCATTAAATATTTTAAAATATTTTATTTGGACATATTATTCACATTTAATAATTATTAGCTTCTCTAGTACTTTGCATTTTGTGCTTATAATTACATAAGAAAATGTAATGAATTTTAAAATCAATTCCAATTTAGGTTCCCTTAAATCCCTCTAGTTTTCCCCAGAGTGCTATACAAATATTATAATTTTTTATTTCTACCATTACATGAAAAATGTTTGGAAGTGTTGACTTTAAAAATCTGATTCAAGCAGCACGCTGTCTCTCTTGAAAAATGCCTGCAGAAATCCAATTTTATATATAATTTGGGGGCACCTTTAGGACTTCCTGAAAAATGATTCATGGGCTTCTTCATTCAAGCCTTTCTGTTCTAGTGAAAGGAGGGGCTGCAGGCCAGCCTTCACTAACATTGTCTTTCTCAGCTGAGCATTTGAAAAATATTTATTAGGACTGAATTCAACATTAAGAGTAAAATGCATCTTTAGCAAGGGCTGGGTTCTACTGTCAATACTTACAGCTAAAATCATGTACAGTTAAATTTACTTTTAAAAATCTCTTGATTCTCCTGTAAAGTGAAATATCGATGTTTGTGTTTACAGTCCTATTTTGTGATTCATAAAGATACTGAAATTTGAGAACCTCTGAGTTTTAAAGAAAAAAAGGAATTTCTATATATAGATGTTTGGATTACTAAAATATTACTGCCTAAGCTTTTCAGTCTGTAGGTTAAATAGGATAAATAAAGTTGGAAATGTCTAATGTGAACCTGAAGGTACAGGGTTTAGTTGAAATCATTTTAAGTGTAAACATTTATAACCTAAATACATGTAAACAGATTACTTTGTTATCATGAGGATTAAAGCATTGGAATCTTATTTTATGAATATTGGTGGAAGGTGAAAGTGGTTTGTATTCTAAAGTTAGGGTAGGGTTTTTTTTTTTTTTTTTTTCGTATAGAGAGAATTATCCTAAGTAAGCTTAGCAATTTGAGAGCTCCCAACGTCTATTGAAATATCACTGCAAATATCTATAATATTTGATTCACCCCTAAGCATGAAATAAAGCATGACCTCATAAATTTTGAAAGTCTTTAAAGTTCAATGTTTTTTATATTTTAGGACATAATAAAGTTCAAATGTCTTAAGAGTTAGGTATGTATATGTCTATGTAACTTAAAAGATAAAATGTAAAATCTAACGACATAATTAATATGAGTAAAAGCCACAAACTTTTCTGAGCAGAGGATTCCATAATATGCCCTAAGATACTACCTCCTTCTAAAGTTTTAAAATCCCCTTTTATACGGAATACAATAACGACTTCAGTTCAGTAGTCAGAGAAATAAGAAGACTCTCTTTAATTGTGAGAAAAGTAAGAATTGAATAGCCATAGTTTATTGGGGTCTTCTTTCATAAGAATGCATCTTATATCAGTGGGATAATTTAGAAATATGCACAAATGATCAAAAAAATGTACACGCCTCAAAAGAGTTCTTGTTTAGGGATACACATGTATATGCTAAAATGTTATGCACAAGAAAATAGGCAATGACAAGACAAACTAAAAAATATTTGAGTACTGATGGTGCTTGGTTATTTCTGGCCTGAAGTAGTGATAGGCTGAGGGTGGAACCCATAGGTAGATCAGTGTAGGTCTCACTATGTTCTACTTTTTGACTTGGGTGATGGGTTTACAGATACTCATTTCTATTACTATGCTTTACAAGTAATATATTCATTACATCCATTCTCTGAAATAGTAAATATTAGATTTAAAATAATAATTAAGGATATTATAAACTTGAGGAAAAAATTATACTATTAATATTTTTGTGTTAAAATATTATATTATTGATATTTTAAGTAGTTATAAACATGTAAGAGAATATGTCATAAGCTTGGCAGCCCCTTACCTCTAATGGAAAATGTGTAACTGAGTAATTGGTTCAGCATTCTGATGTTCAGAAAGTTTACCAAGTGAATAAACAGTGCTGAGATATTAATATTATTAGATTCATCATATTTATAAACTTAATTCATTATATTTGTGAGTTACTTAATTTGATATTTGTGTTTATAAGTCAGAGAAAAGAACTTTAAGAAGGAAGTAAAAGTCATAAATTCAAGAAACGTATTTAACATGTTTGAAGATGTGTAGCTAAGACTTAATACAACCAAATATTATTCAAAGTACTTAAATAACTGCTGAAATCTGTTAGATTTATATGTAGATGGTATGATTGGTAATCTAAATTTCTAAGCTTAAGGAAGAATCAGGATTTTTTTAACTTTTTTATTTTAATAAATTTAACAGTAATGTTTAAACTAAAACTAAACTTCCAATCAATATTTTCTGGGAATAAAATAACATATTCACAGCACATATTCAAAATACATTTAGACAGCTTTCCCAGATAAGTGCAGAATCTTGGTCTTTAATAACCATTAAAGCTGGGGTAGGGTTGAAATCATCTTATGAAAATGTAGTTACCTGAATAGAAGGACAGAGTAATTTCCTAATGAGAAAGCCACTTTCTGCTCAGTGAGTCAGTCAATTCTAGCATGCTTAGTCAAACCTTCCTTAAAATGAGTTTGGGTTCATTGTGATGCAAAGACATACTGTAATCATGGCCTCAAATTTTATAACACAAAGGAAGAATGCAACCTCTTTGTCCTGGGGAAACAATTCAAATTAGCTCTTACAAAATAGCCACCTCCACTTTTAACCATGAAAATAATGTAGACTATTAATGAAGACCAACTCAAAAGTCTACTATTCAATTCAATGAATTAATGAATAAGTTGCTATCATAAAACTATTAGCCATTACAGTTAAAGGTGAGGTCTTTTCAAAAGGATGACACTGGTTTTAATATACAGCCATGCACTGCATACTGTTTTGGCCAATGACAGACTGCAGAGATGATAGTGGTCCCATAAGATTATTATACCATATACCTTTTTAATATAATACTGTATGTATTATTTTATTGTTACATTAGAAATGAAAATAAACTGTGAGAAGCTGCAAAAATGTGCAACCTCATGAAGATTATGGAGCAATGGAGGTGCCCACTGTAGAAGGTTAAAATTGCCTTATCTTGTAGGAGGTACAAGGGACTATACACACAAAGGGCCTCAATGGTAAGATTATTGATAGCATCTGCCATCTGGAATTTATGCATCAATGGGAAGTTTAAAAGTAAGCTTAAGGGCTAGGAGCAGTGGCTAACACCTCTAATCCCAGCACTTTGGGAGGCCGAGGCAGGTGGATCATGAGGTCCGGAGTTCGAGACCAGCCTGGCCAACATGGCAAAACCCTGTCTCTACTAAAAATACAAAAATTAGCTGGGCATGGTGGCGGGCACCTGTAATCCCAGCTACTTGGGAGGCTGAAGCAGGAGAATCAGTTGAACCTGGGAGGCAGAGATGGCAGTGAGCTGAGATCGTGCCACTGTACTCCAGTCTGGGTGACAGAGCGAGACTCTGTCTTAAAAAAGAAAACAAAACAAAAAAGTAAGCTTAAGGAAATATTGGCCACTTCTGACCTCTTAGCCAAGGTGTACAGATGAGAAGACAATGGAAAATGCCTAACATTTGTACAAACGCACTGGTTTACAAAACCGAGACTCTCAAACTATATTGAAATTTGCCCTTGGGAGGAGAGTCCTATTTTAGAATGTTTAAATACACTCTTTCTCCTGCTGGATAATTTCCTTTGACAGAAGAGTATTTTTTTCTTTGTTATTAATTTTCTTCAGTTTTTCCCTGTCAAACTTCCCCACTTTTGACATGTCTGGCTTATCACTCATCTTGACTAAGGAAAGCCTGTTGCTCACTCTGGACTAGATAGCAACACCATATTCTTACTGTGTTTTTTTCTATGTTTAGGTAGACAAATAGCATTGTGTTCCAATTGCCTACTGTATTCAGTGCGGTAACATGCTGTACAGGTTGATGGCCTAGGAGCAATAACCTAGGTTTATAGTAGAATATGCCACCTAGGTTTGCATAAGTGCACTCTATGATTTTCACACAATGATGAAGTCATCTAACAACACATTTCTCAGAATGTGTCCACATCGTTAAGCAACACGAGACTGTAATTGTTTTGTTTCTGGCTGCTATAAATGACAACATCAGCAGTTGAACAAGGCTGGTCTTGATTGTAATCATAAAAGTAGCATTTGTAAATTTAAAAGAAAAAAGCTTATATTTTCTATAGAAGGAAGATTTACATCCAAAATTGTTATTAAGTAAGTTACAAGTTTAAAGAAAAGGGCATAATTTAGGTTTCAGACGGATCCCTTTTGACTCTCAACCCAGGAGTGGAGTTTACAGTAGAGAAAATCTTGGGCTAGCTGTTACTTTGTGTTGCAGTTTTCTTAGGGTTTTCTTGGGTCTTTTACTTAAAGACTTAAGACGTTACATAACAATGAGCTTGGAAATAGTGTTTTTGTCTTTAATATATAATTCTATTATGCACATACTTAGTTGGCAATTGTGGAGTCTGTAATTCAGCTCTGCAATGACATTGGTGGGAGTATTAAGTAATGAGTGCAGAGAATTGTACAAATGTAATACAACTGTTAACTTTCATCCTGAGACTTCAGATCTTTTATAAATTACATTGTCATCACGAGTCACCTACGAAGTTAAAGACCTGTTCTACAGTAAGAGACAAAGAATTGAAGAGACTTGCTGAAGGTCACGGAAGACTGAGGTTTTTATCACTTAAGAGGCCAGAATTTAAAAGATTTGAACATGGATGCCTACTTTGAACCCAAATGAAGAATGGTTTACTCTTTGGGAAGAGATCAATTCCTGAATATAGGGATGACTTCTATTTAGTCATGGGATGAAGATAGAATGTAAACATATGTTTAAACATGAAATGGATTGGGGTTACCTTAAGAGCAAGGTATTATGCTACATAGGAGACACAAAACAATAAGATGAGTCAGGCTATAGTGTGTATTTGGAAGATAGAGAGAGTGGTTGAGAGAGAGAGAGAGAGAATGAGAGATAGACGAAAAGAGACATAAAGAGAATGAGAAAATAATGTTCTCTATAATTATGCCAAATTATTGACACACTTTCTAAAAAAAATTCACAGATCACAGTTACAGAAAAATGCATTGCTGTATTTTTGTCCAACTGTTCTTTGTATAAGGATAGAAAACTGTGCATTTAATTATATGAATAGCACTTAACGTCTTGTAATCTTGTTTGAAGACTTATTTATTTGATCTCCTTTAGACAAAGTGACAATTCAATTTGCTTTAGCTTTGTTAGAAAACCCCTCATCTTCTAATTATATCTGTTGGTGCATGAGTAGACACAGAGTGATAGATAAGACACTGACAACTTGCAGACCTAAGGGTGATTATCTATTATCACAACTCCTAGAGTTTAGACCAAACATTAATGAAATTGATGTGTTTTTCTAGGGATGAAGTAGCAGAAAAGACTTTTTAGAAGAAAGGATTTGTCTTCTAAAATATAGGAAGCTGTTCAAAGTATTTAGACTAAAATTAATTAAAACAAATGCATAGTAAAGTAACTTGCCAGGCGCGGCGGCTCACGCTTGTAATCCCAGCACTTTGGGAGGCTGAGGCGGGCGGATCATGAGGTCAGGAAGTCAAGACCACGGTGAAACCCTGTCTCTACTAAAAATACAAAAAATTAGCCGGACGTGGTGGCGGGCGCCTGTAGTCCCAGCTACTGGGAGAGGCTGAGGCAGGAGAATGGCATGAACCCGGGAGGCGGAGCTTGCAGTGAGCCGAGATCGCGCCACTGCACTCCAGCCCGGGTGAGAGAGCGAGACTCCATCTCAAAAAAAAAAAAAAAACCAAAAGCAAAGGGGAAGAAATGCAATGTGTTTGAAAATCAGTGAGGGTTGTTTTTGTCTTTGACTTGCCTTAAATTCCTTGTTTGAATTATGGTAAGATCCTGTGAGTTCGATCTGGTCGTCTCAACTTCCTGTCCAACAGCGCTTTCTGCTTATCCCAAAGAAATATTCAAAAGGGAAGCAGGAGGTTTCTAAGGCAAAAACCAAAATGTCTTTCAGTTTCCTTGTGTAGTTTGAAGCAGTGAATTCCTGTAAATGTTTTCAGAAGATCTTTTTTGATAATTTAGAGACCATGCTTTGTAAATGATAAGCAATACTTTTTAAAACATATTTAAAAACAATTCAAACCAAATCTACATAAATAAAAGGCTATTAGTTACCTGGCAGAAAAGGCCCCTCACCATTTGCCATAAATTACTTTAATATTTGTGGAGCCCCTGATGCCCCAAGAGTCAGGATTCTGAAGTTTCGTAATGGCTGTACTAAGGCAGAATCACACTCAACTTAGGGAATTCTAAAAATTGAGAGCCTGGAGCCACTTAGAAGTTCCTAAATATAGAGTTTGAGAAGGACTAGAATTTAATAATGTCCATGAATTAGATGAGTTTGTTGCAAGATGGATAAGGAGGATGTCATACATGTGTACAGCATAGGTAGATACACTACCAAGCCATGGGGTAGTTTTGATATTATACCAATTGGTGAACTCCAGGGAACATTTTCAAAAAATCCTACTATATTAAAAGTGGATTTAAATTACTACATCGACTTCCTCACTCCACCTTATACAATGTATTACTTTTCATTTCTTCATCATATGGATTCATGGTGGAAACAAAATTTGATGCAGCACTGCCCTTAAGGCAGACAATCAAATTAAAATGAAAGTGGAGGATAGGTCTAAGCACCCACTAGCAAAAAGGTCTTAATAATTTGCTGTTACCACTCTGGAAAACAATTACTTTACCAGCTGACTAGTTGTTTTAAGTAGGAAAAGTCCAGTTTAATGTTATAAAAATTGAATAATGGCAATACATTTGCATTACATAATATTAATGATAGGTATATTCATCCTGCTTTCCCCTAGATGTAGCCATATTCAACGAAATTCCTCCTATATAACTGTAAATTTTAATTTCTTACCAAGCCAAGCATGAAAAATTATTTCAGGTAGTTATTAGAAATACTTAGGGGCTCTTAGAATTGCTCGACTAAAATACCAGTTGGCATTTATTACTGCTTTTGTTACAGAATTTTGTTATATTTTTGACATTTATCCCACCATTTATTTGTGAGTGGTGAGAAATTAATATATCTAAATGTTAGGTCTTGTGGTAAGATGTATTTATAATTTCATTATTTGAGTTGAAACAAAACACTAATTTGGAATTTGGAGAGCTTTGGAATATCAGAAAAACTTGCAAATCTATATTTTTCTTATCTCTAGAAAGTAATGAAAGGTCCTCATTGTGATATAACCTGTTTGAGAGTAATGAGGTGATGTATTTGAAAACAGTTTTTAAAAATGCAATGTGCTATATACTATTGTGAGATTTTATTTACATACTTGAGAACTAGCATGGTCTATCAGTTTGAATGCTTTCAGCTGGAAGTAATAGAACCTGCAATTTCAAATAGCTTAAACATAAGGATATTTATTATCTTAATTAACAAGTCCATGAGTAGGGTAGCTACAGGGTTTGCTAACTCGGCAGTTAAATGGCATGTTCATGGATCCACTGAAAATGTACTTTCCTTTTATAAAATCTTCCTATTCTTAGCTGGTCAGCCAACTTGCCTCGTGGTCAAATACAGCTGCATCTTTCTAGGAGTTTGATGCCTTATACAAGACTTTCCTTGAGTCTCTTTGAAGAATCTGTGAAGCCATTCCCTGAAATCTTAATCTCCTTGCCAACAGAATTCTCTTCATGAATGCCCCCTTCTTAAGTTAACCATTGTTAAGAAACACTGGATTGAAATGGTTGGTTTAGACTCACGAGTCCCTCCTTTCTTCCCCTCTGGCCCAGGACTGGGAATGGGGAGTCAGCCTTTACTGGCTATACACAGCAGTACTGAGACCCAGGCTGGGGCAAGAAAGAAGGAGAGGTACTGACCCTTGTGTAGAGACCAACAATTGTTGCTAAAAATGGCCTTAGATACAATCAGTTCTGTGTATGTTAGGGTGCTTTATATTTTTAGCAAAACAAAGCCCTACCTAAATTAGCTTGATTAACAAAGAAGTTTTATTAGCTTAATAACTGAAAAGTGCAGAATTCCAACTGATACCAGGCATAATTATATGCAGATGTTGAGGGGGTACTCTCATGGTTTCGGTCCCTTTTTCTATGATCCTCTGGATTATGTCCCATTCTGTAGATTGGCTTCATCGTTGTCTTCAGTCTGGCTTTTTGGCAGCAACATTGACTGCAGTGGTTTCAATTTTATACCCTTATACCACGTTATCTAGTGGAAAAGAGAACTTCTAGTCATTGTAGAAAAGAGAAATTTAGATCCCAGGAACTCTAGCAAATGCCTTCTCATGGCCCACTATTCTAACTGGGGTCTGTACTCATTCTTAAACCAATAGCTGTGACTAGGGGGTGAAATCTGCTCATTGGTCTAACTTGGCAAGGGCCCAAACCTGGAGTTTAGGCAGGGTCTGTAATATCTAGACCTCAACACAGATAATGGGGTTGGTTGGTTTGTTGGTTGGTTCCTCAATCACAAGGAGACAAGGGAAATGGATGACAGGGAGGCTGTCAGAATATGTCCAATGTGTAGTTAAATTACAGATAGCAAAGTTGACGCACATAGACATCAAAATGGCCTGTACCAGCACATGTTGATTATAGACAGTGCCAGACTGTAGGACTTCTAACTCTCAAGGAGGTGCTTCTTCCACTATGCCACAATTTTTTCCCTTTATCCTTGAATATTATCTCTCATCATAGTCTATTTATTTGTTTAGTTATTTATTACAGTCTTTATGAACATTTCTGATGAGACTATTTTCCATATTTGCACATTACATATATTTTCTTAGAGCTGAAAAAGTTTTGGCTCCCCATAAATTGAGTTTTCCAGATGTAAACATCGTTTCAAATCTGCTTTGTGCAGAATGTGCTTTGTGATATTCTTCTTAATTTGATGTACTTTAGGAAATATAAAAGAAAGTTATGGTTTAACTCTTTTCCTATTCAAATAAACCCCTTCAAGACTCCCAACTATAACAAGTCAGAGTATATATATTTTATTATTTTCACAAATGCCTTTATGAATGAAGCTACAGTTAATAATCTCAAATTAATGCTTGTAAAAATGATAAAAATGATTATCATAATTTACAATCTGTTTGACATTTATTTTACATTGTAGCTATAAGGTATATTCTGTTGCTTGACAGCTTGATTTGCAGAGGAAGACATTAATTACATGTGAAGAAAATCTCATTTGGCTTCTAACTTTGGTCTTAACTATTTGCTTAGGAAACCCGTGGGTAAATATCTAGCTATGATTCAGTTCAGGCCAGCAGTTCTGTCATTTAAAATAAAGTTCTACAGTGGGTTTGAGAGAAAATTCAGCACATTGAAGAGTGTTTCTTATCACAATAAGGACAGTGTGACTTTATTACTTAATAAGAGTGAATACAACAGCTGGATTTTGGACTTGGCATATTTGGAATAAACTAGGTATTATGACAAGCCTGTGAATCTTTGTCAGGGGAACCTGGATTTTGGTCTCAGCGAGCTACTAGTACACTTTGAGGCCACAGGCAAGTAGCTCATTTGTCACACAAAGAGATGGCAAGGGACTGCTGGTTGTTACATACTTTTCATAGCATAAACTTTTAAACAAAGAAAACTTTACGTGGAAGCCATTGCATAAACAAATGCAAAAATGTTCCAGTTGAATCAATGGAAGGCTCAAAACTCCGCCAGAACCCTGTTTCACTTTTCTGCCTTCCTCCTCTTCCTCCAGCTGCAACTGAAGTGCCTCAGCAGAACCCAGGCCTCCACAAACTGGATTTTTCAAATTGCAGAAACAGATTATTTATTTTAGAAACATTATTTGAGCATCTACCATGTGCCACTAAGTGGAGATGCAACAGTGAGAAAATAAACCAAAACAGAGTTGCAGCTCTCCTGGAGCTTGTATTCTGGCAGGAAATGACCAAAAAGGCAAATAAATAAACAAACAAGATAATTTTGAAAAGTGATGAATAGGGTGCCACGATGGCATTTTTGGTGGGTCTGGGGACTTCACTGTCCAATGAGGGCAGACAGGAAGGTATCACTGAGTAGGTGACTTTCAAGCTGGCTCCTGAAAGATCTAGAGGGAGGAACAAGCTGGCTTGTTCCAGGAATAGAAGAAAGGCCAATGTGGCTGGAGTGTGAGGAGGGGGATATGCACAGACCATGTCAACTCCAGGCTTTATATCATGTTGAAGTTTGAATTCCATAAAGAAAAAAATGAGAAACAATTTGATTATTCCAAAGAGGAAATGATAAGTTCTGATAGTCATTAAAATGCTTCCTCTGGTTGCTGATTGGAGGACAGAAAGAGAGAAACCAGTTAAGAGAGTTTCCCGGGGGTCCAGTAAGAGCTGATGCTGATTTGCACAAGGGTGATGACAGTGTAGATGCAAAGCAAAGAGGGAAAAATAAAGTATATTTTGTAAATTGATTCAACAGGACTTCCTGATGGAGTAAATATGTGGAATGAGGGATTAAAGAGGAAACCTAGTTTTATATTTGAGACACTGGGTAAATGGGGTGACTTTACTGAAATGATTGGGGTTTGGGGAGAAAGAGGCTACAGTCATGGAAATAAACAGTTTTGTTTAAGATTTATGAAGCTTGAGTTACCTTTTAGACATCTAAGTGGAGATGTCAAGTGGGCAATTTGATATATAAATCAGTGGAAAGTTCAGGGTGATATAAATTTTGGAGTCAATGACGTGCAGATGATATTTAGCGCAAATGGAGGGGATGAGATCACCTAGGGAGAAGGAGTGGAGATAGAGAAAAGCAGAGTGCTGAGGCCTGAGATGTAAGGCGCTTTAACATTTAGGCCTCTCTAAGAAAATCTCTCAGGTCTTTCTTAGTGCAAAAATATCTAATTATAATTGTAAGAAATGTTAAATCTCCTTTACTGTATTAAGCTCTTTCCACCTGCAACATTCTGTTATTGCCTCAAACTTCGTTTCTCTGTCTTTTGCTTCTCTCTTTCCTCTTAATTGAAAATATGTGAAAGTCACTGCTTAGCATGACATCACAGATCTATTTGTTACATATATTGTGATAGTAAGTTGGCATCTTCTTTTGTTGAAGTTATGGGCTGGTGGCTCTTAGTTGTGGGACTAAATGGCTTCCAGCTGCTGGCTGTCAAGCATTTACGTGACTGTTGATTTGTGGCCCATGGAGGACTCACCAGCAACCAGGACTCATCTTGGATACTGGAAACAACAGAGTAAGCCCCGTTTGGATAGTCACTTCTGAGGAGTGAACACTCAAAATCTTGCCTCCATTTTCTGTGCCAGTTGAGAGGTCCATTGGTGAGTATCTTATCCACTAATGGGGAAGTACGTAGGTAGCCTGCTGGGCAGAAATAAATTTTACCTCTGTGTGCCAAGGTGGGTGGGCTAATTCATAACCTACAGTAGGCTGGGCTATCCACTGTCAAAAAGACATGATATTCTATGAGGATTCTTACTTATGGCTTTCAGGCTTGTTCATTTGAAAACAGTATCCTAAGCACAAATGATTGTAAACAGAAATTATCTATGCTGAAACTCACCCAAATCCAAAGATTTCCCTCACAGCACTTTTTTTTTTTTTTTTTTTTTTTTTGAGACAGAGTCTCACTCTGTTGCCCAGGCTAGAGTGCAGTGGTGCAATCTTGGCTCACTGCAGCCTCTGCCTCCTGGGTTCAAGCGATTGTCCTGTCTCAGCCTCTCAAGTAGCTGGGATTACAGGTGTCCACTACCGCAACTGGCTGATTTTTGTATTTTTAGTAGAGACAGGGTTTCACCATGTTGAGCAGGCTGGTCTCGATCTGCTGAGCTCAAGTGATCTGCCTGCTTTGGCCTCCCAAAGTGCTGTGATTACAGGCGTGAGCCACTGCACCCGGCCAGCACTTTCAGTTAATTAGAAAATTCTGAGAATTCTACCTTTAAGCTGTTTCAACTCTGATGGTATCTTCTCTTTTCCATGGCCATTACTCCCATCTATCCACTGTAATGTTTCCTCAGTACTAGTCATCTGTTGTTTACTATATTGGTTAGCTGTTACCATAGTAATACTGTGCAACAAACTATCTCAAATATCAGTGTCTTACAACAAATATTTATTCTTAGGCAGGTGAGTGGTTAGAATCTGTCATTTCTGATGATTGATGGTTCCACCATCTATTTGTATCCTTTATTTGTGGTGGTCCTCTGATGCCCTGGGTTAATACACCATTCTACTTTTTTCAGACACACAGATCATTTGCTTTGACATTTCTCATCTCCTTGATTATGGGGATTAGTTCAGAGATGGCCATGCATGCTGTGTAATGAATCTTAGGCCTGGGTTGTGATTAGCAGAAGAGAATCCTCCCTTCCCTCAGACAATGTGGGGAGATGCAACATGTGCCCGGAAGAAGAGCGCATTGTGTTTTCAAATAAGGGGAAGCTTGGACCTGCTGGGTGACGCCTTGTGAAGTCTAAAGAAGTAACTGGCAGACAGGGAGGCAGACAAGAGAGACAGAAAGAGCAGCTTCCTGATGGCATCATTTGTTTAAACCTTTCCTGAAACAAACAGTAGTTCTGAAGTTTTTGGTTAGAGAAGCCATACATTTATTTATTATTTAAGCCAGTTTGCACTGGGTTTTCTCTCCCTTGAAATTGAAAATATCCTGACTGACAGAAGACCTTAGATCATAGCATCATCTGCATTTGAGGGAATGCCAGCCTTACCCTGCAGATAGAGACACTTAAGGGCAGAAGGGAAACAAATGTTCCTTAAGTCCTGGTGCTATGAGGAACTTTCCATACATCACCTCATTTAATCCTCTGGCAATCCTCTGAGGTAAGGATGGTGCTGCTTAGATTTAAAGCAGTGGAATTGAGGTTCAGAGGCTTTAGGGGATTTCCTAAGCTTGACTCTCACTCTGTTTCCAAGCTGCGTGAGGTGACAGAGAAAGCTGCATGTGGAAATGGTGCTGCAATTTATAATGCCTGCGTTTTAGTCTTTGACTAATCAGTGCCTCATGTCATCCTCATTTTTGTCTCCACCTTTCCTATTGATTTCTCACTTTAATACATCTAAACTTCAGTGTATATGCTGCCATATTATTACTGGTCCTTGTAGCCATCCTGACAAGAATGCAGACATACTGCTTGACCCTTAATGTTCCAGCATAAATGTATCCACATTCTTGTTGAAGATGGAGATGAAAGCATATATTTAACAGCTCTGATCAATAAGACATTCGCCAAAATGAGCAGATTGATTTTATTTACACCTGCAGCAACGGGTTCTCTGCACTTCTCCTTTGAGTGCATATGGTTCAGGGCTTTGACAGTGACAAGATGCCAAGGATCAATGCGAACAGAAGCCACATTTAGCAATGGTCGGCTGCCTCTGGAGATTTAGCTACTTGTAATTAAAAGAGTTGAAAGAGAAACAGTTGAATTTTTGCAGCCAACTCTTTATACTCGTTAAAGAGCATTTCTTACCAGGTGGAAGGTTTACGTGTTAACCATGATGTTCTGGAAAGAAACCATTAAATTGATTCTCTAAAGGAAAAGGAGGCTGAGACAAGCCGACTTCATCTGTGGAGGTGACATTGCTACAAGCCCATTTGTTCCATGGTCAGTGAGTTCTGGATCAGGAATTCTAGTCCCAGCTTCTGACCATCTGGGTGACTTTGACAAGTCATTTCTCCCCATGACAGCTAAGCATGCTTCTAGGACTTTGATAGTGAAATCAATCTGTAAGTTCTTTATGCTTTTTTTTTTTTTTTTGAATTGGTTTTTACTATACTCTGCAGTTCGCAAATAATAGCCCCAACTCCAACATTGGATTTTTCTCTTCTTACTTTGTTATTCTTTAAAAATCTATAATTGTTCTCCACAGTGACTGTTTTTCCTAGTAGCAGATATAGTTTGATCCTTGGTAAATGTAGCCCTCAAAAATTCTGGATTTCCATCTGAATGTGCTGGGGCTCTCTCCTGGTCCTATCATCCCTGAGTGGTACTTAGGCCAGAAATGCCAGACAGGCTCCATGTCAACTGTGAAAAAAAGGCCCTTGGGTTGGGATTTGCAAACCTAGTTATGCCTGGGCTCATTGAAAAGAATGATGTGATTGATTAGCAGTATCTGCCATGGCTGCCCCAGAGAAGGAGAAGTGGCACAATACCCTTTACAAGTCCCTGAAATGGGGTATTAGGACCTGATATGTTTCAGTGTTAGGCATGAACGCAGAAAGAGACAGGGGAATACTTTTCACCCGGACTTAGGCGGTTCTTTGCTTCTCAAGCTGTGGCCGCCACATTGGCGAGATGAATGGGGAGACATTCTGAAAGCAATGAAGCTGGGAGTAGTTTCTCAGATCCTGGATAGCACAGTATAAGCCTTAAGGTGAAGAGAGCTTGCAAAGGAATCCCAGGCAGGGTCCTGAGGCAGCGCTTCTCAGTGTGTGTACTTAGCCTCTGGAATCAACTTCATCTAGATATTTGGCTGCAGGTCCTCAGAGGGATAAACACATCTTGGATAATGCTAGACAAAGCCTTTTTTACGTAAATCTTACTATGTACAATAACTATGATCTCTGGATAAACTTTTCAAAATTGATTTTTGCCAGGATCATCAACTATTATTATTATGTTTTAACCACAATTATGCTTTTACTAGGGGTAGTTTTTTTGAGTGCCATCTCACCTTGAATAATTGAAGCACCAGTTTTCAGAAAAGCTCTTGTTCAGCTTCTAATTACAACCCTTAAGGTAATAGATCGTAGTCTTAGAATAATTGGGCTATGTCAAATCAGGGTCCCCAAATTGGTTGACTTATTGGCCATTCAACAAATCATACTCAGATCTCACATATTTCATGAAATATTCTGTTATGTCTTATCCACCCATGAATATGGATAAATTAAATTAATATGTATTTCAATTACATATACCAAATTATTTAGAATTACATCATGTTTACCTTCTTATTTTATATCATCTTCATTAAGAGAGTGATGGAGCTTGGTTTTATAAACTACCTTTTACCCTTACAAAAACTAGCCCAATGCAGGATACAGCCAAATGTGTTCAAACATGTAAAATATTAATGTCAATATCTTGTTATTGTTTTTATTAAATAAGTCTCTTCCTTTGCTAGTCTGGCAAGAAAAGATTAATAGATCTGGTAAAGGGAAACCCATTATCTGATTCTTTTATTTACCAATATTTAGAAAAACCTCTATAGACCCAGGGTATGAGTTTGTCAAATGCTACCTTGTTCCATGTATTTAAATCACTTCTACCCAAGATGTAAAGAATATCCAAAAAAATGAAATTTTTCTTTGGCAATATATAATACAACTCACTTCAGAAAAATCTATTTGAGCTACAAATGATATTGTCATGTCAGAATCACAAAAACTTTCTCATTTCTCCAGAGTGTTCTACTAATCAAATTTATGAAATCAACTTTTCATTTTAGAGGACACATTTTGTGCCACATATGCAATGTAGCCTTCTTCTGAGTAAACTCGGAGATGTATGTAATAACTTATTTTAGAAAAATAAGAAAGCAAAAGCTTATCTTAAAGGAAAATACTGCAGAATGTTTGCATGACATCTGAAGAACTGCTGAGTATATATCCTTCAAACTTTTAAAAGTAGGAATTGTTACTGTTACTCCACACCCAACCTCCCTTTTCTAAATCTGATGTCATATGGAAGAGAGATAATTTTCTTTATGGTTTGAATTAGGCAAACAATTTGTGATGCATTGCATCTGGCCCTCTCAATAAAAAAGGGCTAAAAAAATAGTTTGAATTCCATTGTGAATTAAACTAAAAATTCTGTTTTTCCAGATGTTTGTCTCTTGAGTAGGGATTATTTCCGGGGAAAGAATATTAATTTATAAAGTGCAAATCTTTAGGTTTTTGGTGGTGTTGTTTTATTTCCCTTACATTCAGAATGAAAATATAGAGTTTCATATGCAGTATATTATAAGTAAAGGCCAAAATTAACTGACTGAGGTATCTAACTCCTACCAGGGATTCATTACTTTGCTTCTAAAAGCCTTTTTATTCTCCCAGAGTCTTCCGTTAAGACACGAATACTCATGGACACTTAAAATTACCTTCACAAACTAACATAGGAGAGTGAAAGATAGATTACTTGACACCTCATTAAATTTAGGCTCCTAAGAGAATAGGCTCCAGAAAAGGGAAATATGTTCTGGAAAGGAGATGTAGCTATAGGAGAGAGAGGTAGGATATAGAAAGGAAACGTTGCCTATGGAATGGGGATTTGGCAAGGGAAAGAAGATGCAGGAAGCAGAGAGAGATTTGGATACAACAAGGAATAGCCAGCTCAGAGGAGGTGTTAGGACTGGGAAAATGCTGCCTCAAAGTACTTTGAACTGAAGGAGATTGAGAGGGCCTCAGAAACAAGAAGGTCATGCTGACCTTTCCCACCTGTCTGTTGAAAGCTAGCCCTAAAGAAGTTCTCTGACCTACCTTGCCTGAAAGTAGGTCAAAAAAACCCCCCTTTCCAGAGGGTTCCTGCCTTATAGCCAGGAGGAAGGAATGCTACACAGGGAGGCCAAGAAGAATATGAACTGATAGGCATTGCTGGGTTTCAGAGCTTACTCCATTACCATTAGATCAGACCCTTTTGTCCAGTCACGTTGTAGCAGGACGAGCCGCAGACAAAACTCCTCAAACACCGAGTTAAAGAAGGAAGGGGTTTATTCGGCTGGGGGCATCGGCAAGACTCCTATCTCAAGAGCTGAGCCCTCCAAGTAAGCAATTCCTGTCCCTTTTAAGGGCTCACAACTCTAAGGGGGTGCGCGTGAGAGGGTCGTGATCGATTGAGCAAGCATGGGGTACGTGACTTGGGGCTGCATGCACGGGTAATTAGATAGGAACAAAACAGGATAGGGATTTTCACAGTGCTTTTCTACACAATGTCTAATCTATAGATAACAACCGATTAGGTCAGGGGTTGATCTTTAACTACCAGGCCCAGGGTGTGGCGCCAGGCTGTCTGCTTGTGGATTTCATTTCTGCCTTTTAGTTTTTACTTTTTCTTTCTTTGGAGGCAGAAATTGGGCATAAGACAATGTGAGCGGTGGTCTCCTCCCTTAACATGTCTACATGACTGTCCATTGTTCATTGAACCTCAGCATAAAAATAGCCTGCTTTTCCAGGGTCTTTGGGTCTTCATTTCTAAAGGCTCCCATGTGACATAAAACTTGCTTAAGTAAATTTGTTGCGTCTTTCTCTTATTAGCCTATCTTTTTTATGGAGTGTAGGCCATGGCCCTGATGATGAGCAAGGAAAGGTGTCATACCTTTCTTCCCCTACAAGGGGTTTTAAAATTTGCCTGATTATTAGAACCACCTGAAGAGGCTTAAGTAGGATAATTCTGTTGTTTTCTTCTTATCATTCAGGGAAAAAGTAATAAAGTATTCTCTTTTTACAATTTTTTTTCAAACTTTGGAAAAATCACAGGGCAATCAAATTTATAAAGGAAACTTATGCAGAGATGCACATTACTATATGAAGAAAAGGAATGAATAGCCTTTCATTCTCGAATGTAAGTTGAAAGTATTTTTCATTCTATAGACTGAATTGTTATCCCAGATATTTCATAGATGGAATTAAGTAGTTATATCTCTTTGTGGGCCTTAAAGAGATGTAATTATGATTTTTCTTTTTTTAGATCATTGAATACATTTTAGAATATAGGCACTGATGACTAGAAAGTATGGCTACTGATGAGAGAAGATAACTATAGTACCTTAAGTAATTATTCCTCCCTAAAACTCATGTTTTTTTAGATAGAAAATAAGGTATTGGCTCAGATAATAATAATTATTATTATTATTTTTTGAGACGGAGTCTTGCTCTGTCGCCCAGGCTGGAGTGCAGTGGCGCGATCGCGGCTCACTGCAAGCTCTGTCTCCCGGGTTCACACCATTCTCTTGCCTCAGCCTCTCCGAGTAGCTGGGACTACAGGCGCCCGCCACCACGCCCTGCTAATTTTTTTTTGTATTTTTAGTAGAGATGGCGTTTCACCATGGTCTCGATCTCCTGACCTCGTGATTCGCCTGCCTCGGCCTCCCAAAGTGCTGGGATTACAAGCGTGAGCCACCACACCTGGCCCGGCTCAGATAATTAAATAAGCAATTATTTTCTTTTCTTTTTTGCCTCTAAAACCAACAAATATATAGTATGTGTGTTCATCATCTTGATATTTTTTAAAGCTAGTAGGTAATAATTTTTCTGGTAAATTATATATTGCAGTTGCTTGTCATACAATCATTTTTACATGGAAAAACTTAGAAAAGACCAAAGGCTTTTTTTCGTTAAAAATTGGAAAGTTTTTTTTCCCAATTCTGTGTTCTGTTCAGTACTATTCAGTGACTTGAATCTTAACTAGAAGGAATAATACAGAATTGAATCATATGCATTCTTTGTGCATAACAATTTAGAACAGACTAGAGTGGTAAGTGTCAGTCTTGATCTTCTTTGTAGGTGAGGAGCATTCTGGATCAGAACTGTGGCTACTGCCTCCACTGTGTAAAGTATAGGTCTCCTAAAACATCAGCCCATCTATGATCTTTCTTTATGCCCCACATGACTTAATGACCCCATGACTTGGCAGAGTCATCAGAGACAAGGCCCTGATTTGAAGCCTGTTTCTTAGCAGTGAAGCAAAGAAATGTAAAAGATGATAAGCAATCTTCAGTTCTCATTCTATGGTGATTTGAAAGTACAGGAAACGGCCGGGCGCGGTGGCTCATGCCTGTAATCCCAGCACTTTGGGAGGCCAAGGTGGGTGGGTCACAAGGTCAGGAGATCGAGACCATCCTGGCTAACATGGTGAAACCCCCGTCTCTACTAAAAATACAAAAAAATTAGCTGGGCATGGTGGCAGGTGCCTGTAGTCTCAGCTACTCAGGAGACTGAGGCAGGAGAATGGCGTGAACCCGGGAGGTGGAGCTTGTAGTGAGCCAAGATCGCACCACTGCACTCCATCCTGGGCGACAGAGCTAGACTCTGTCTCAAAAAATAGAAAAAAAAGGTACAGGAAACATATTTCAATAAATTCTAGCAAGCCAATTTTATAATAAAGTGATAGTTAATAATCTACGATCATGTGACTCTAGGTCTTTTTAAGCAGACAGAGATTCTGCAGGTAAAACTGCCAGTAGAATGAGGTATTAAGTGCTGTGTCAAATAATTGGCATTACATGTGCCTAGTGCGGAATCTGCCGATTTTGCATTTGGAGAAGGAAGAAGCTTCTATTTCCTGTATTTGTTATGTTAAAAGAATAACTTTGTTCAAATGAAATTTAATAGAGTTCAATTAAGTAAAGAATGATACATGAATTGGGCAGCCTCCTGAGCCAGAATAGATTCAGAGACTCTCCAGTGCAGCCACATGGTGGAAGATTTATGGACAGAAAAAGGAAAATGATGTACAGAAAACTGAAGTGAGGTGCAGAAACAGCTGGATTGGTTACAGCTTGACATCTGCCTTATTTGAACACAGTTTGAACATTTGATTCCCATTCATTGGCCAAAATTCGGTGACTGATCCAAGAGTAGGTTACAGCCTTTATACACCTCCATTTAGGTTACAGTTTGCTACATACAAAGAATCTTTTAGGCTGAATTTAAAATATATGAAGAGGCAGCTTTAGGCTAAACTTGATTTAACAGTTATGTACAAAACATTTCAACTCCAGGAAATCATATCATTCTTACAAGGACACTAAGATGCAGAAAGAACATGTATTACACCCTCTCTTTTACAGAGAGAAACGAAGAATCAGAAAAGGTTAAGTGACTTATCCAGGAACATATCATTAGAAAGTATTCGAAAGTAGAGAATAAA
This sequence comes from Nomascus leucogenys, assembly GCF_006542625.1. Classification (NCBI taxonomy): domain Eukaryota; kingdom Metazoa; phylum Chordata; class Mammalia; order Primates; family Hylobatidae; genus Nomascus; species Nomascus leucogenys. Next base: position 125,020,125 of record NC_044382.1, read on the forward strand.
ATATTGCCCTAAATTAGAACCCAGAAGTCTGGACTCTGAATCTTCTGATTCAAAGTCACATGCTGACCTCCAGCTAAAAGATCTACTGCATTGAAGTACAAGAAAAAGTTAGAGGAATCACTTTTACAGTCCAGAAGCTTATCACCCCAGGACAGAGAAAAGTGATTACCTAATCTCTGGAGCAAGACAATATGCTTGAAAACAAGGTGGGGTTAGGATGGGGATGGAGAAGGGCAAATGGAAGGAAGAAATAACTTGATACATTATTTTGAGCTCTCCTGTAACTTATTAAGGGCTTGCCTGAGAGACTTCTACACTGGAGAAAAGATTTCTTTCCTCAACCCTTGCTAGATTCATGGCTGAGCCTCCTATATCTTGTTAAAAGATAGATTAACAAGGGGAAAGCATACACATTTATGTTATTTTATTTTATTTGTTAGTTTTTGAGATGGAGTTTCTCTCTTGTTGCTGAGGCTGAAGTGCAATGGCGTGATTTTGGCTCACTGCAACCTCTGCTTCCCCGGGTTCAAGCAATTCTCCTGCCTCAGCCTCCCAAGTAGCTGGGATTACAGATGCCTGCCACCACGCCCAGCTAATTTTTTGTATTTTTAGTAGAGATGGGGTTTCACCATTTTGGTCAGGCTGGTCTTGAACTCCTGACCTCAGGTGATCTGACTGCCTCAGCCTCCCAAAGTGCTGGGATTACAGTCCTGAGCCACCGCACCCAGCCTACACATTTATTTAATTTAAGTTTTAGGTGACATGGGAGTCTGCAGAAATGAAGACTCAAAGAAACAGGAAAAACTGTATTTTTATGCTTAGGTTTGATAAAGAGTGGACAGTTGTACAGCAGCATGATAGGATAAAAGGGGGTATGATCTAATGGTAATAAACTGGGTTGGGGGCAAACTCAACAAGGACTATTTGTTTAGATTCTTCCTTGTGTCTCTGTGTCTTTGTTCCTTTCTTGTGGGTAGGGGAAGGACTACTCTGGAATGAGGGTCTTATCTACTTTTGAGGATGGTTAGAGAATTCCTTAATGGCCTGCTACAGGGAAGAATGGTGAGAGAAGGTCAGAAAGATCTCCTGCTTCTGCTGTTTTCTCAAATGCCAAGGTACCATATTTTGAGGTAGCATGTTCTGAACTGGGTCACTCTGCTTATAGAGATGTCCCATGGTGAAGAGAAAATGCTGCTATCAGTGTCATTAAGACAAGCATGGAGTTGAAGTCCAGGAGAAGCAGGATATGAGGCAGAGAATGTTTTCTTCTATCAGATGATTATGGGAAGGAGAGTCCAGAATACTTCATGATAGGTAAGTGAGGTGAATCTGCAGGTGAGGTAGTCTCATGGCCGTTTTTCAGTTCCTGTGTGGTATAGCAAGGACACATGAGTCCTTATTCCCCTGAACATGTCCAGGAATGTAGCTGAGTTGGAAGGAAGAAATTTGTCATAGAGACTGAATTGGTTGAAGCAATGTGATCCTATAGCCAAGGCAGTGAGTGGAACACTCATTTGGGAGAGTCAGTGGAGATTTTGTGAGTCTTTGTATATATGAGGGCCTAGGTTAGTCCCTGTGTGCCAGAAATTGCTGCCAGGCCCTCACCAAACAAGAGAAGGAAGCAGTACAACTAGCTAGTGTTCCCCAAAAGATGGGAGGAACTAAGGACCCTGACTGAGGAAGTCTTCTCTTCTCTTTATAATCATATTTTAGAAGCCACATCTTTCATTCATTCCCCATATCTCAGGGATGCCCAGTATTCCTGATGAGAGGGCCAAAGATAGAACATTTCAAAATGGACTGAGCAATATTATCTTAAAAGATTTTTAAGGCCGGGTGCGGTGGCTCACGCTTGTAATCCCCGTACTTTGGGAGGCTGAGGTGGGCTGATCATAAGGTCAGGAAATCGAGACCATCCTGGTTAACACGGTGAAACCCCGTCTCTACTAAAAAAATACAAAAAAATTAGCCGGGCGTGGTGGCGGGCGTCTGTAGTCCCAGCTACTCGGGAGGCTGAGTCAGGAGAATGGCGTGATCTCGGGGGGCATAGCTTGCAGTGAGCGGAGATCGCACCACTCTACTCCAGCCTGGGTGACAGAGCGAGACTCCATCTCAAAAAAAAAAAAAAAAAAAAAAAAGATTTTTAAATTATTGGGCCAAACTGTATTTCAAGTTGAATAGCTACTCAACTAAATTATCCCATTAACTACTCAGTAGGGGCTCTGTAAGAAAATCAGATTATTTATCGACAAATTAAGAGATCTATATAAATTGTGGTGTGAATGAATTTTGGACTCTACTACACTTATGTATTACAGAGAAATTGTGCATTGAAAGCTACTCATAATACACATATTTATTCATTCAAAATAACGGTTCCCAAATCATGAGTTTTAGACTTTTATTTGGATCAACAGCTCAAACCTGGAAATGTTTAAAATTACTATAGCTTTTTATTTTACCGGTGTTCATGAAGAACTGGATAAAAAAAAATTATAAAATAGCCCAGAAAAAGTGCTTCCCTTAAATGGAAAGTGTTACTATAAAGAAAAAAAAAGGGAAATGAAAACGTTAGCCTGAGGCACTAGAGTCATGAATAGCTAGAGACCTAAGGAATTCCATTTTCTCACTCATATGTGAATTGAAGGGAGAAGAGTGGAACATTTTCCCACCACCACTTTTGGACATGATATAAGCTGTCAACATTTCTAAATGTTCCATGGATATGAAAATGCAAATAACTCCATTCTGGTACTAGGGATGATGTTTGAGTTTATGCTGCATTTGATCCGGAGTCAAGTGCATCTGATCATTCAACACAACTATTTCTTGACTTCTCTGGGTCAGATGTTTGATTATGCCATTGTTTTAGTGGAAACCGTAAGTTCTGTGAGTTGCCTCTTTTTTCCCCATGTTTGGAAGGTTCTCATTGTTAATATGTTAAATTTTTAATTGCCCACAGCTGGAAGTTTCCTTCAGTAATTATGAGATTCTTTCTGCATTTGCATTGTTGATCATCCAGTGTGAAACTCTGTAATAGCCCTTATTTAACTCTTCTAGAGTGCTTGAAAAATCACCACTTTGAGGACAGGAACAAGATCTGATTAGATACTTTTTTCCCCCCTTTTGTCATTTGAATGGGTTCCTTTTGTTAAAAGCAGGCAGGATTAAAATATTTAAAAATCATTCTCAATTGCTTTGGGGATTTAAAGTTTATTCTAGATTCAAACCTGGAAGCCTTGATCTCAATCTAAAAATTACCTTTTCCCCCTACTTTTATGAAGGAAAAAAAGCTACTTCATCCATTTTTAATTTGTAGAAGCATAAAATGCTATGTATGTGCTGGAGAATTTTCAATCTTTTCCGATTTGAAAAGTGATAAGTTAGCTGGTTTTCTTCTAAGACAGATTTATGAAATTATTATTACTTCACCTATTGTTATTTCATCCATTTTGAAATAAATTCTTTAAAATCGTTTTCTGAATCTGCCTTTGGCTTAGTTTAATGTAAAGCTTTTAAAAAGCTTCAATGAGAGCCACTGAGTTGAAAATGACAGCCCTCTACAGAGATTTATTCACCATCACCACTTAGAATCGATATTCTTTCGGTTGAGAGGCATGATTGTAATTTACATTATCACAGTACTCAACAAACATATATTAATTTCCTCTTCTCAAAAGAGAGATGAGGTTTCCCTCTAGGGTATGAGACCTTAGCACAGGAGTTAATACATACATTTTACATTTTAACTTTTCCATTTTAAACTTTGCTGTAACTTCTTATGTGGGTGACTAAAAACAATTCCGTAAGTGCTCACCGTAACTGTTTCATATCCACAGAGAAACTCTGGGGGGTTTTCTACATTTTCTGTATTTCCCACTCTGTATGTGTTCTTCAAATTCTCTCCTTCTGTGCAAAGGACACTTCCCTCAAGACCCATGTGTTCCCGGCTGGTTCACTGGACCTGAGTGAGGTTTATTGTGTAGCTGTGTGAAATCAAGTGTTCATTAACCAGTCTTCACCCTGGAAACACTTGCTGAAGGAAACATAACTGTAGGGATTTAAATGAGATTGATGTACACCCTTGACACAGGCACAAAGTCTCTTCTTGGTTTCTCTGGGTGAGAGAGATTACTCATGTACATTATTTTGCAGTAATAATTTTTACTAATGTCAATAACTTCTCAATAAATAACTTCTCACAACATGTAAATGCTGTGCATGGATCATGCTACTTCATCCTTATCATGTCTTTATGAAGTTGATGCCATTATTTATAATTTTGGAACCTGAGGAACAGAAAACTGTAGTTAATACTTTTCCAAGTTCCAACAGCCAGCAAATGACAAAGGCAATGTGTGAATCCAGGCATTCTAATATTCTAGAACTTGGGTATTTAATTTCTCTCCTGCACTTTATCAAGTGAGACTCCCATATCTTCATAATGTCAGCTTGCTGGTTGATGCCAGTGTGGTTCAGGTCCTAAAATTAGTGCTGCCTGCAGTAACTACAGATGGAACTATAGTATATTTGATTCTACATTACAGATTTGTCTTTTGCACTTAATTCTTTATGATGTATCACTTTTTAGGCTTATTAAACATATGCATTCATATTACTTGTCATGTTATTTAGGCCATAAGCTCACTCAGAATAGGGTCCCTATTTCTCTCATCCATCCATCCATCCATCCATCCATCCATCCATCCATCATATATATATATATATATATAGAGAGAGAGAGAGAGCTAATACCAAATACCAGGCCTTGGTATATCCTTTATCTACTAAATACATCTGGTTTCCTAAAACAATTGGGCTTAAATAACTTGTCAAGAGAGGAGAAAATATCAGGGAAAGTGAATACTATGAGGAGAAAAAGGAGAAGAAGATAAGAAAGAGTATCACAGAACCATGGTAGATGGAGAGGTGGGAGCAGCAGGCTGACCACAGACAAAAGGACCTGGCCTGGAGGTTGACAAAGATTCTTTGCTTGGCCGAACTTTAGTCAGATCCTTGAGCCTTCTCTTAGGCTCATCTGTGTACTTCCTTGTAAAACCCAATTTTACCAAGACTCCTGCTAAGTCAGTTTAGAAAGAACCTCCCACCTTCAATAACAAGTCACCCTCAACATCTGATGGGGCCCTTATCTTCCACCATCACCCAGGTGATGTCTACTTACCCTGGCCTGTCTTTAGCATGAATCTCCCTTACCCTAATGTTTCCTCACAGTAACTTCCCATCCTCCAACACCTGCCCTTGCTCCTTGGCTATAAATTCCCACATGCCCATGCTGTATTTGGAGTTGAGCCCAATCTCTCTTCTCTACGGCAAAATCCCATTGCAGTGGTCTCTGTACCTATAGTGATGGTGCCAAATAAAGTCATTCTGACTGTGCTAGTATCACTGAATATTTTTTTTCTTCGGTGGGCATGTATATGTGGTGGGTTATCTATTTGTGTGATAAAGGACATTTCTGCTTTTGATTCAAGTGATTATTTTTTGCATCTCTCACTGCCTCTAGTTCAGAAACCTGCACATTATGGATACTTCATTAACAGTCACTTTAAGAATAAATGAATCATGTAAATGCATACTGGAAACGTTAAATAAGAATGTAAATTAATCAGACAATCTGAAAATAAATTTTAGTAAACACATAAGATGGAGTTCCTGGGTACACTGAAAGAATCTTCTCTGAGGCTTGGGGTCTCTGATATGAGTCTGATGAGCCATTGGCTTAGCTTAGCGTTCACTTCTCTTTGGGAACAATACTGTGAGGAAGAGCTGTTTAAACCTGAAAATCTGATTGCTTCATTCTCTTGTTCATCTCAATACTGGTTTAATATCTTCCTCATCCAAGATACCAGGGGTACTGGTTCTAAGTGACTGCATTTTACATTTTAAGAATTCCTTATAAATTGTTCTTGAGTCTGTTTTGATGTTTCCTTCCCTTGGTGGCGAAGTGGATCTGTGGAAGCGTAAAATATGCTTTACTCAATGGCCTAAAAAAATTACTATTTGAATGTATGTTTCACTTTAAAAGAGGCTTAAAGAAACAATTATGGAGTTGGGCACAGAGGGGGAACATTAATCTACTGTATTTTTTAAAGTACCTAATGGCTTTCAATTTATTCATGATATGTGACACGAACTCGTATATTTGGAAACCTCCAAGTATATGTAAATTGCATGTTTAAATTCCTTATGTCCTGAGCTGTTCAGGCCATAGAGTGATTCTGAAACATAGCTGGAGGAAAGTTTACCAGTTGGCTGTGAGCTTGACTTAAGGTGCAGGTGTGACACATGAACTGTTATAGTCTCTGCCCAACCACAGCTTCAAAAGGCGTTCTCCCTATTCATTCCTAAGTGCATTCAATGGGCATGGATAACTGCTATGTGGACACCCAAGAGCGGAGATAAGCCTTGTATTATGGTTTCGGAGTGGTTTGTGGGCAATATGAGAGGTGTACAGTCAGTATTTTAAAGCGCTGCAAAGAGTTCTTTCTGGGCATATCAAGGGCTAACCATCACGGGAGAGAAATGTGACAGATGCCCTTCAAGTTACCTTGCTGAGCGGATTTGTGGACTCGTGCTGCTGTTTGATGTGGCTTCCAGCAGACCTTTCATTAAATCCATGCCTTGGGCTGACCCACAGCACTCTGCCCCTGCTCCAGTGCCCTTCTCTGCGTCGGCAAACAGCCAGGACCACAGAAGGTTGTGCTGATGAGCCCGGAGCCTCTTGGGGGCAAGAACTGCCCTGCCCCTGTCTCCACAGGCCCTGGCAGATGGGGCAGTGCCCTGCCTGGAAGAGCCATTAGTGTGACCAGATGTGCCCTCGGAGAGCCTGGACCACAATGAACCACACAGAAATAGCAACTAGCAACAAGGGCTGATTACGTCTCCAAAATTTCAGTGATTTCAAATGGAAACAACTTAGAAAATGGTTGAACCATGGTAGCCTCTGCTATGATCTTTTGCCCATTTCTCATCGTCGGATTTGCTCAGCCTGCCTGAGAGCTGCACAGCAACATGGAATTTTATGATTCCATTTACTCAACTTTTGCTGTGCAAGGCACATGAGGGGCATGTGGTTCATTCAGAACCAAAATTTAAGTAATGGTTGATTAGCGAAAAGAGCCCTGACTGGTAAGGAATTCCTTCCATGTGAATGAATCCTTGTGTTTGTAACATGAGGGAATTTCTTGTTTTGCAATGCTGGAGGCATTTCACAAGGTTTTACTAATTCGCATAACACACCTTCAGGGTTTATAGGAAGCAAACATTTTACTGTTAAAGGCAGCAACAACTTGGTGTTATGTATTTTGGGGAAATGGCTTCTATAAAGACACCATTAGCATTTTTGTAAGATAACATTGTTACATAACTTCTCTTTGCCCACCTCACTCAGCATTCGTGTCCACGACTAACAGGGAAATTGATTGCTGTTGGGATGATTATTTCAGCCCTTTGGAATACTCAGAGCACCAGGCCCTATGTAGGTTAGAATACGATTTTGCCCTTTTGTGGCCTACATATGCAAAGGATGCAAAGGTAGACCAGATTAAGGGAGGCACTAAAAAAACTGGTGGGGGAAGCCAGTCGATTAGCATTTGCTTGCCCAATACCCCAGGTTTAGATTTTGAACATAATAGTGCATCACTGGGCTGCTTTCGCATATCTCACTTTGCTTGGGTTAAGGGTGCCAGTTCTAAGAGAATGGTATTCCTAATAAACATACATTCAGAATCTCTTAAGCCTTGGGCAGAAAACTTTAGATGGTGGTAGGAGGGCAATTGAGTGGCTATAGAAGTGCCACTTGATTCCACTCCCATGATCTTTCCTTCCTTCTGTATTTCTCTTATTCATTTCCTATTGCAAGTACCTTATCTGGTTCTCGGTGTTTAATTCTCCCTTTTTACAACTGTTTTTTTCAAAAACAACCACACCGCCTTCACTGTTTTCTTCCTTAGGGATAAAGTATGCTGAAGTTTTCTAAAGGAACTTTAATTTAATCCAAAAGTATGGAGCAACTACTGTGTGCAGGTGCCAGATATTTAATAATGAACAAAACATGGTTCCTACCTTGAGGCTAACATTACACTTTTTATGGATTTCCCACTTTATTTGAGAAATCTGTGCACTGAAACAATTTTCTTCAGGAATTATATCCTGTAAACACCCCCTGTACAAATATTTTATTAAAATATTTAATATAAAAACACAAATAACAGCATTAAAGTTTATTGGCATATTTTGCCAAATTCTCAACCTTTTGTCTGCTTTCCCTCCTTTAAATCTTCTTAACGTTCTTAAGGCTTTCTTTTCCTCCTTCAAGGTCATCTCTGGACCATGACTTCCTGACAGTCCTGTAACTTGCTGTCAACTGTGTTAAATAAGCTCTTTATTTCTTGGCTCTGGAGACTTGGACACATGATGGAGCTCTTCTCTAGGCGTGGTTGACTTCCTTGATGACAACCTAGTAGTCACATAAACTGCCCAGGAGTCTCAAAGAAAGGTCATGATGTACCCCTGAAGAATACCATCTTCTCTTATGTCTATTCATCTCTTTCTTTGGTATTCCACATTCCTCTACCTCCCTCCACAATTGTATCTCTGAAGCAGGCCTCTTACCGGTGGAGGGAGATGGGTAGTACATTTATAATTCACCTGTCCACATGGATGTGCACTTCCAGGAATTAGACTCCTTTTCCTCCCTTTTTGTGCATTTTCCTAAAGTTTTCTAAAAGGGGAAGCATCCACAGAGTACAACCAGCATACCAGTGATCAAATTTCTCAATATGTGTTTGGTTCTGAGAGTCATAGCAAAAGCTGCCAAACTTTTTACCTTGCTCCTGTTTTGGACTAGGCCACTAAGTGACTCTGAGGAAGTCACATAACTCCCAAGGGTTTCTGATTTATAACTTGTTAAGTGAGGGGGGTTATAGTTAGAGACTCCTAATGCTAATGTCCCATTCAGCTGTAAAATTCAGTGCCCTCAAAGGCTTTCTCTTCCTGTCTGCATCTCAAAGGCTTTCTGCATCTCAAAGGCTTTCTCTTCCTGTCTCTGCTTTTCTGGAATTCTTACTTTCTTAACTTTACTCCTTTATAGTCTAGAACAGCAGCATCACTCTAGATTGGCAAATCATTAGAAAATACATTTTTGGGCCCCCTCAGACCTATGGAATCAGAAATTCTGCTGCCAGAAATGTGTGCTAATTGTGATGCACAGTCTGAGGATGACTGTTCTAGGACTCTGATTATTTATATGGTATTTTGGGCAGGAGTGAGGTCCAATGTGCTTTGTATCTCCTTTGGTTCAGAAAATGTAATGAGTGCTAAAAATCTCCATTAATTTATTAAGTGTATGAGCATGATATTGAATACTACTTTATGTAAATTTATCTAAATTTCAACAGTGACTGCTACCAAAAGCTACATATCATGTGGTGAGAGAAAATAGTTCCTGTTTGGCTCACAAAGTGCCTTTTGTCTCATTCTTTCTCCCTTAGTTGACCTCTTTCTTCTGCAAAACCATTCTCTCATCTTGCATTTTGCTCTACATGACTTATTGTTTTAATAGCGAATGTCATATTTTATGGAACAAGGAGACAAGGAGATTGAAGATTTGTTTAAATATATCATGATGCAAAGCTCCCCTACCATGGCCAACTGGAGGAGCGTGTTTATTTTAGTATCTGAGGCCATGATTTAAAGCCTGTTTACATGGCTAATTATTAAAGCGTGATAAACACACTTTTTAAAAGACACGGGGAAAAGTGCATTTTTAAGTCTACCTTCTGTTTCTATTGGGCTACATTTCCAACAGATGGCAGGAGCATCTGGGAAGCAAGCCAGTTAGACTCACTGATGGGCCCTGTACTTACTTAGCAATTGCCCCTGGTCATTTCCTTGAGTCAAGAGTACGTATGAGAGAGGCATTAGCACTGAGCTTAAACATAAAACCTGAATGGTTTACCAGACTTAAATCAGAAATAAAAGGATCATAAATTTGATAGAACTGGGAAGAATGTTGACTTCCTTGTATTTTAGAAATGATATATGTTGGAAAGAATTAATATGTATGTGTGTGTGTTTAATTATCAAAGGTTATCTCTTTAGTTTAAAGGACCGTAGCCAGCAGTAATTAAGCATGCCATTCACTGCTGGCAACTACTTAGTTTACGTGCTGTTTTTTATTCCCATTTAGCTGTTTTCTGTTTAAAATACTCTAGAATTAATAAGGACATATATGTGACAGGGAAAACATCAACTTCTTACAATTAGTATCTCATAAAACTATGAATGGCAATATCTGAGAATGCAGTTACAAAGCGTGCAAAATTTATTCATGAATAGATCTGCAAGGAAACTTGGGTAAATACTGCAGAACAGTCACAAGACACTGAATAACTTTGCAATTCTGATGACATTTGTTGGAGACCATGTGTGACATAATGAAGGAATGTTAACATTTTGTAAAATGAGATGGAGGCAGCAGGATAAAAGGAGGAAAATATATTTTCTTTAAAAAGTAAAACAAATTTGACTTTAAAAAGGCAGTGATGAGATAACAATGCTGAAGTATAATAGAAAGAGTATTATTCTCAGCCTCAAATACCCCCACAAGAATTTCCTAATACACAATTGAAATTGTAAGTAAAATCGAGTAACAGAATTGTTGGGAATATCAAGACCGTTTCACTTAAAAGCAAGGTTCAGTAAAAAGAAGCTTTCAGGGGCTATTCTCCTCTCTGCTCTTTCACTGCTAGTCAGCATTCGTCTGCACCTGTTATGGGGCCCAGCCATTCTCCCCTCTAGTTCTGCCATTGGACTGAGGAGTGATTTCACTAGGCTTTGAACAACTGAAAAACACTTTATCTTTTCATTTTGTGTCTCCACTTCCTGGTGTATAAGGTCTTCATTAGTGTTGAATGCTCCACGACAGAAGGAATCCATAGGGAGTCCCTGGCTCAACAAACTGCTGGCTTGATATCAAGCCCTGTCCTCTCTTTATGTTCTACTTGTGCCCTCTGCCCATCTCAGGACCCTTGTTCAGATTCTGACCCCCCATTAGCTTGGTTGTCTGAAACATGGCTTTCTGATGCTTCTTAGCCCAAGAGGGAAGTAGAGGGGGGAAGGAAGAATCTCTTGTGGGGAGGTTCTATTAACAAGAAGGAAAATTGCATGGTAGTGGATTAATCACTTTATTTCCCTTCTTCTTCATTCTGTAAAGACCCCTTAGGGTGGAGTGAAAATGCACAATCCCCTAATATGAATGTTTTGCGGTCCTTTTGCAAAAACTATCAGCTCGGTCTTTGTCATTCTGAAAAGGCAATCCAGTGAGTTGTGATGCATGTGAAAACAGGATAGGAGAGTAAATCCTTGGTGTTATTTGTGAGGAATATGGCAACTGGCCCCCTTTTTATCTTCCAAATCAATCTTTCCACTACTAGCAGGCCTGTAATTTTGTATGGCTTTTTTTTTCCCCACTGAATAGAAAAAAACATGCAAATACAGTCATGCATTGATTAACAATGTTTTGGTCAAAGAGAGACTACATATGGGATAGTGGTCCCATAAGATTGTAATGGAGCTGAAAAATTCTTATTGCCTAATGTTGTAGCCATCACTACATTGAAGCACAATGCATTACTCCAGTGGTTGTGATGATGCTGGTGCAAATAAGTCTATTGCACTGTCAGTCCTATAAAAGTATAGGACAGGCAATTGGGTACAGTATATAATATTTGATACTGATAATAAATGACTATGTTGCTGATTTATGTATTTACTATGCTATACTTAATTGCTATCTTAGACTGTCTCCTTCTATTGATATATTTTTAAAAGTTAACAGCCTCAGGCAGCTCCTTCAGGAGGCATTCCAGAAGAAGGCACTGTTATCATAGGAGATGACAGCCTCATGTCATGTTACTGCCCCTGAAAATCTTTCAGTGGGACAAGTTCTGGAGGAAGAATGATATTCATGACCTTGACCCTGTGTAGACCTAGGCTAGTTTGTATGTTTGTGTCTTAGTTTTTAACAAAAAAGATTAAAAAGTACAAATAAAATAAATTAAAACACAGAAAAATATTTATAGACTATGGATATAAAGGAAGAAAATATTGATAGCTATACAATGTGTATTTTAAGCTAAGTGTTATTACAAAACAGTCAAATTTTAAAAAAATCAAAAAGTTTAGAAAGTAGTTACAATAAGCTAAGGCAACTTTATTATTGAAGAAATTTTTTTTTTTTTTTTTTTTTTTTTTTTTTTTTGAGACGGAGTCTCACTGTGTCGCCCAGGCTGGAGTGCAGTGGCGCGATCTCGGCTCACTGCAAGCTCCGCCTCCTGGGTTCACGCCATTCTCCTGCCTCAGCCTCTCTGAGTAGCTGGGACTACAGGCGCCCGCCACCACGCCCGGCTAATTTTTTTGTATTTTTAGTAGAGACGGGGTTTCACAGTGGTCTCGATCTCCTGACCTCGTGATCCGCCCGCCTCGGCCTCCCAAAGTGCTGGGATTACAAGCGTGAGCCACCGCGCCCGGCCCGACGAAAAATTTTTAAAAAATAAATTTAGTGTAGCATAAGTGTACAGTGTTTATAATAGGTATAGTAATAGTAGTACTATAATACTATAATAGTGTACAGTTATGTCCTAGGCCATCACATTCACTCACTACTCACTCATCAATTTACCCAGAGCAACTTCTAGTCCTGTAAGCTACATTCATCATAAGTGCCCTATATAGGTATACCATTTTTAATTCTTATAGTGTATTTTTACTGTACCTTTTCAATATTTAAATGCACAATGTTTACCTTTGTGTTACAATTGCCCACAGGATTCAGTGTAGTAACACGCAGTACAGATTTGTAGCTGAGGAGCAACAGGCTGTACCATATATCCTAGGTGTGTAGTAGCCCACACCATCTAGGTTCATGTGAGTGCAGTCTGTGATGTTCACAGGATGAAGAGCTCACCTAAGCACATGTTTCTCAGAACTTATTGGCACCATTAAGCATGAGTACGTTTCTGGGAGATGTAAGAATTTACCCTTTGTGCAATACATTAGTATTAGAGGGGTACAACGTTAGAATATCTAATCATAAGTTTATGCCACTATAGATGAATTTACCAGATCCTTAATCAAAAAAAGGATAAGAAAAGAAGGTCTCAGGTTAAGGGGAGACAAATTCCTACAGAGGAAAAAGGCAAGGTTGCTTAATAGTCGTTGCTATTTTTTTTTTTTTTTTTTTTTTTTGAGGCAGAGTCTCGCTGTCGCCCAGGCTGGAGTGCAGTGGCGCAATCTCGGCTCACTGCAGGCTCCGCCCCCCGGGGTTCAGGCCATTCTCCTGCCTCAGCCTCCCGAGTAGCTGGGACTACAGGCGCCCGCCATCTCGCCCGGCTAATTTTGTGTATTTTTAGTAGAGACGGGGTTTCACCGTGTTAGCCAGGATGGTCTCGATCTCCTGACCTCGTGATCCACCCGCCTCTGCCTCCCAAAGTGCTGGGATTACAGGCGTGAGCCACCGCGCCCGGCCGAGTCGTTGCTATTTATCCACGAGAATGCTTGCATTGCCTAATAATGTCCCTTGCCAGCTCCACCAAGGATCCCCCACGGCAAAAAGTGACTGTAGATGTGGATGTTGAGTGTGTAAAACCTCTTGAATACTCTGGGCTTGTCTCCAGTGTCTGGAAAGTTGTTTATGAAATGATAGAGACAAGAACATTATTATTTAATTATGGACATGTGAACCTAGTACATGCCTTACATTTCATGGGCATTCTGGAAAATCCCCACACTATTCAAAAAGGTGAAAACTATTTCAAATCAATTTATTTTAACAAATAACTTCATTTTCAGATTTGATGAGCCACCTCTGAAGTTAAAGAAATAAATACCTACATATTTGATACTTTTGAGGAATGAAGTTAATGCTTACCCTTTCTCAGTGGTTTAGTTTACAATATTTTATTTCTGAGTAAAATCCTAGAGTTACTTCCCATATACCTAGTCTCACCTACAAGGAATTACATCTGCCATTCATGACTGCTTGCCTTAATTGGGGTCTTTGTGCTTTTTCTATGCAATGGTTCAGTTCTAGGTTCCCTGCAGTTACCTCCACAGGAGAGGTGATTCATACTTTACTGAAATGCCTGGAACTGATGGCACTGGTAGGGCCTGTAGATCAGACTGTGAAATACTTATCTGCACTGAGAGCCCTGACTGTTTCCATTACTTTTCTGGTCTCCTATGCCTGGTTAAGTTAGAAATTTCAATATTGTTTCCTGTTGCCTTCTTTCATTTTCATTTATATTACTCTTATTAGCCAATCCACTTGGAAACTAGAATATGTTTTTTGAGGCTTCTCTTTCGAATGTGCCAGAATTCTTACACATGATATATTCCAACACATTGAAATCATGAAAACAAATGTTCCAGGATAGGAAAGCCATTTTCAAGCCCAAGACCAGCAACATAGGGAAATCAAAAAGCAGTAAACTCAACAAAATAGTGGTGAAGCAAAGGAACTTGGAAGGCCCTTTGTTGGCCTTTAGTAATAGAATTTAACTGTTAATGATATTCTTGAGAGGAGAAATTGTCATACCTCCTTTGTGGGGCAGTTGCTTTTAGAAAGCACATTATTTTGTTTATTAGAACCACAGAATTTTAAATGTGGAAAGTAATTTTGTTTTATTTAGTCCAACCTTCCTTTAGGAGAGTATTTTGGTTTCGGGTTCTCCTGGAAGCAGAGCCCGAGGCAAAGGCTTCTGTAAAACTCCTTCACTAGAGGGTGCAAACCTATAGACTGGAGTAAGGGACAAAGAATGAGGAAGGAAAGAGGTTGGAGGAGGTGTTGTCAAGCAGGCTGCTGCTAAATACAACAGTTTGCTATGATCTATAGCACTCTCTTCCAAGAATCCATATAAACTGTGGCTCCTGACAGTGAATTCCAGTGAGAAATGGTCAAGAACACGTTTATTTTCCAGAATAATTTCTTTTCTGTTTATTGCCTGATTTTTTCCTACCTGCAAACATTCTTGCTCGTCCACTTTTATTTCAAAATTGTCTCATATCTATTGTCTCGTGATGCTATCTTCATCATGGCCTCACCCGTGTTTGGAATTGCATTATCTCTTACCTAGATAATTATAATCATCTGCTAACTGACTTCTCCTATCCACTTTCATCCTAACTGAATCCATCTCAAACACCATGCCCAGATTAATCTAATACTTATCCTCTACTTATAAGTATCTGTACTTCTTCATTGTCTACTCTGATATAGGTAAGTTCAAATTCCCCAGCCTGACTGTATCAGTTAAGATGCTTTAAGATGCAAATAATTTAAAAACCCAAAATTCTAAATTAATTAAGCAACACTGGATCTTATTATGTCACAAATATTAAGAAATTTCATAGATAGGCCCCTACCTTTGCTTCTTAGCAGTTCTCTTGGATTCATGTTCTCTTTCTCTTGTTGGCTTCATCCTCAGGTTGATGACAAAACAGCTGTAAAAATTTCAAGTATCATATGCAGATCCAGCTTTGGAAGGAGTGGGAACATTTCTTTCTAATGTTTAATAGTAAGATGACATTTGCCAGAAGGCTCACAGCAGACAACTCTCTCATCTAATTGGCCATGTGCTTCTCCTAAACTAATCCCTAATAATGGGAGGATAATGCAGCCATGACTAACATGGGATGCTGAGAATTCAGCCTTGGGTCTGAGGGTGGGATTAAATATCACTGGGTTATGCAGGACAGGGCAGACAACCAACTCTACCTACTCCATGCATTCAAGATCTGCCAGTTCTAATAAAGTTTTGGCTTGATTTCCCATTATTTAATTTTACCTGCATTGTACAATAGCCATGTCCAACTACTTGCTATAGTTCAATCTTTCCTACCTCTTCATCCTGTAAAATATTCTTTCCTCATTGCTCCCTCCTTCTGGACTATTTTCAGTGAAACTTTCTTTTTTTTTTTTGAGATGGAGTCTCACTCAGTCGCCCAGGCTGGAGTGCAGTGGCTCAATCTTGGCTCACTGCAAGCTCCGCCTCCCGGGTTCATGCCATTCTCCTGTCTCAGCCTCCTGAGTAGCTGGGACTACAGGGGCCCGCCACCACGCCCGGCTAATTTTTTATATTTTTAGTAGAGACAGGGTTTCACTGTGTTAGCCAGGATGGTCTCGATCTCCTGACCTTGTTATCTGCCCGCCTTGGCCTCCCAAAGTGCTGGGATTACAGGCGTGAGCCACCACGCCTGGCTGGTGCATCTTTGTTAATGAATCGATGCCTCATCAATGAATGAAAAATGATTTTTCTCTTACCTAACAACATGCTTTTCAACTCACATTATTTATCTGTCATGTCAGATGGTAGTCTTCTTAAAGGCAGACCTTGAAATATATTTTTACATTTATCCTGGCCAAACAAGTAAGCCCCTGTCCTTATACTTAATGGTTAGCATTTATTTTATGAAAAGTAAGTTAAATGTCAAAACATGTCAGTTGAACCTGAGGGTTTTCAATTTAATAATTTTCTTGGTAGTGGAGAAGTTCCGTTTTTCCCAGCTTCCTTGTATAAGCCCACCATACAAATGGTCTAACTTCATGAGCAGAATACTGCAGAAGGACCAGATTTTCTACAACTGAAACAAAGGGGTCACATTCACTCAGTTAATATAGTCCAGGAAAAAAGAAAATTACCAATCTATGGTGATCCATTGGAAATGCTCTGACTTATCAGATCTTGTCTGGATTTAGGTCTTATATATTTAAACCATTTTTTTCTCTATAGAAAAAAACTATCACTTAAAGGACAAAAGCATGTTAACTTTTCAATGGGTGAATCTTTAAAATGTGAATTTGAGATAGTGAGAAAATGGTTAGAGGTTAAACATTATCATGCGAGAGACTTCTGGAGTAGACATATCTTGGTTAGTGGAGTGTTAAAAATTGGCATGAATTTCCAGCAAAGAAAATCATTAACTTAAACTGCAGAGATCATGGGCTCATTCCTAGATTCAGTATAAAAAGATCTGATAACCCCTATGAAGAGAGAATTTAGCAATTCTGCTATACCCCTAACTCCTTCACAGCCATTATGAGCGTGGAACATCAGTTTCTAGCTATAAATCTCATGTCACTAAAAAAAATTCCAAAGAAGGTGCTCGCTTCAGCAGCACATATACTAAAAAAAAAAAATTCCAAAGAAGAAGACATTACCGCTTTGTAACTCAGAAATTCACAAGTACATATACATAAAACATATTTTACAAAATACTTACAATGTTGCTCTGGTTACTTGTACCTTCCCCTCACCCTCTATATCTCTGCCCATCATTCTCTGTAGCCTTAACCTATTTTATTTTTCTTCATAATATGTATCATTTCTTGATATTTATTTAATTGTCTGTTTATTGTCTGCTTCCATTCACTGTAAGAAAAACTTGAAAAACATGGATTTTGTTGAAAAAGTTTATTTAGTGAAAAATCATGCAAATGTCCACTGTACTGTACTATATTAACAAAATGTAATTATATGCAGCCAAACTAGGCTGCTAAATGTTACTAATGGCTTAAAAAGGTGTTTCATTATCAACTCTTCTCTCCTGCACACACACACTTATTTTATCTATGCCTCTTCCACTCTTTATACATTTTATTGACTTTGGGAAAAATTATAAAAATATGTATTTATTATTAAAAAGTCAAGCAATACAAAAAGAATGGAACAGAATAAAGAATATATGCTGATAAATATAGAAATGAAATGAAAAAGAAAAAGTAAGCCAAAAAATAACAGATGCTGATAAGGTTGTGGAGAAAGACGAACACTTACATAATGTTGGTGGGAGTGTAAATTAGTTCAACCATTGTGGAAGATGGTGTGGCGATTCCTCAAAGATCCAGAATCAGAAATACCATTTGATCCAGCAGTCTCATTACTGGGTATATACCCAAAGGAATATAAATCATTCTATTACAAAGATACATGCACATGTATGTCCATTGCAGCATTATTCACAAGAGCAAGGACATGGAATCAACCCAAATGACCATCACTGATAGACTGGATGAAGACAATGTATAGATATACACCATGCAATACTGTGCAGCCATTAAAAGGAATGAGATCATGTCCTTTGCAAGGACATGGATGAAGCTGGAAGCCATTATCCTCAGTGATCTAACTCAAGAACAGAAAACCAAACACTGCATGTTCTCACTTATAAGTGGAAGCTGAACAATGAGAACACATGGACACAGGGAGGGGAACAACACACACTGGGGCCTGTTGGGGGGTTGGTGGGGAGGGAGAGTATTAGGAAAAATAGCTAATGCATGGTGTGCTTAATATCTAGGTGATGGTTTGATAGGTGCAGCAAACCACTATGGCACATGTCTACATGTAACAAACCTGCACATCCTACACATGTACCCCAGAACTAAAAATAAAAATAAAAAAATATAAATATAGATAAATATAGGTACATAGTGATAGTGGAAGAGTTAAAAGAGAAAAGATACAGAAGGGTTTTTGTTCAGCAGCATTCTTTCAACAGATGTTTCTTGAGCAATTACTATGTGCTGGTCAACTGAGTTACATGGGAAGTCATTTCAAATTAGTGTTGGATTGAGTTGAAACAACAAGTCTCGAACAGGAGTATTTCATGCCTCATGAAATTTACATTCTAGCAAAATAAACAGTAAGCATAGTAAAGAATAATAACATGTTAAAAAGCAACAAGTGCTATGAGAAATGAAAAACTAGAGTGGGGTTAGCGGTGTGGGTGGCTGTGTGAACAGTATAAAATAAGGTGGCCAAGGTGGGCTGCCTTGAGAAATAAGAACTAAATACAAGTTGTAGGGGATAAAGGAGCTGGCCAAAGGAATGTTTGAGGGAATGAAGTCCCTGGAAAAGGGACAGTTAAAATACAGCTTGAGCCTAGAATATGCCTTAGGCTAGGAGCATACTTGATGTGTTCAAGGGACAATGAAGAGGCCAACGTGGATAGAGCATTGAGCCAAGGCAATAGTGAGAAACGAGGTCAAAAAAGTAATGGGAGCAGTTTATGCTGGGCTTTACAGAACACAGTAAGAACTCTGGCTTTTACTTTGAGTTAAATGGAGAGCAACTGCAGTCAACTGAGTTAAATGGGAAGTCATTTAAACTCAGTGTTAGAATGAGGTCAAATAATGAACAGGAAAATTTTCTGAGATTAAACTATATTATATGTATATAAGTTCAATGCAAGTTGCTGATGTCTGTCTTTAAGAAAATAAATGATGCCAAATGCCTGAATTTCATCAAGCCAGAACTTAACCTTAATTCCTTTAGTGCCTATCTGATTTAAGGATACATAATCTCTTTTCAGAAAACATCATTCATATGAAGCAGATCTATAGGACTTCTAATAGTTTTACATAATTACATAACTATTGTCATTTTTTTTTTTTTTTTTTTTTTCTGAGACAGAGTCTCACTCTATCACCCAGGCTGGAGTTCAGTGGTGCAATCACAGCTCACTGCAGCCTCAATCTCCTGGGCTCAAGCAAACCTCCCAACTCACCCTCCTTAGTAGCTGGGACTACAGTTGCATGTCACCATGCCCAGCTAACTTTTAAATTTTTTGTTGAGACAGTCTCGCTCTGTTGCCCAGGCTGGTCTTGAGCTCCTGGGCTCAAGTGATCCTGCTGCCTCTGCCTCCCAAAGTGTTGAGATTACAGGTGTGAGCCACTGAGCACAGCCGGTTAGGAAATTTTAATAATTTAATCTAGAATATCACTAATAAAGTAATAGTGGCCAACCTTCATAAAGAATAAAAATATTTGTTATGTATTTCTATTAGATATCTCAAAATTTTAAACTGTGTCCCACAATAAGGGGTATATACTACATAAATAATATAAAATTAATACCAAGATTCAATGTATATAACTGAGACTTGATTTATGGAACAATTCATATCTATGTATTCTGCTATTTTTAATTCAATTCAATTTCCCTCTGTGCATATTGTGCCCTTCTGCCCTAATGTTTATTCCCCCTTTCTATAATAATATCTTGCAGCTCACCCTGGACCTGCTTTCTATAATCTCACCATGACATTTAGCTAAAGCACATACAGAAATAAATTTGTAATCAAAAGCAAATGGCTGACATCAGTTCAAGTGCTGTCTTTCCTGGAATACTCGCCAGGAAAAGAGTGGAGATTTGTCTGGAAAATGATCTGACAGAGATTCCAGACAAAGGAAAACTGGTAAGCATTGCTTTGACCAAGAAGCCTTTGCAGGAGGGGTCAGAAGTCCTACCCTGTAGGCAGCAGCTGCAGGTGCCACAGGCCAGATGAATTGGAACTGATGCCTGTAAAAATTCAGCTGTTGCCTCTGCTTCTCAATTCAAGGTCAGCTGACCTTATTTCTGTCATGAAATGCAGAATCTGAGGAGGTCCCAGCAACCAGGGAAACAACTCTTAGGAAGATACGAGCCACCCCCCTCTACCTGAGCACATGCCCTGCAGTTAGACAGCTGCACAGACTCTGGCACTCTCATGTCTGACTTTTCTAGGCAGTCTCCAGAATTCAAGGAACATTCCAGAGTTAGAGTATTTATTTTTAATTTTTAACTAAACCTCATATTCACTAGCACATTCTCCTATGACCAATTAAATTTTCCCATGAGTCAACTATTGTCAAGTAAAGTAAACTGCCCAAAAGAATATAGAACATTTTTATTTGTTCAAAGAAAATTGGTAATAAAAGCGCGCAGGGCAGCTGCTTAAACATGGAAGTGTGGATCTATACCAAAAAAGAAAAAAAAAAAAGCCAAAAGAGTAGTTGATAATTTATTTATAAGTGTGAGCACATGGAATTGCTTCCTGAAAGTGCTAGGGGATCCAATTCCGATATTGCTGTGTGACTCCAAGTAAGTCATCTACCTCTTTGAATCTGAGTTTGCTTATCTGAAACAAAAACAAAAACAACAACAACAAAAATGAAACAAAAAGGCATCTGGCTGGACATGGCTTTGCAAATTGCTTTTCTTCTTTCCATTTCCAAAGTTCTGTTACTGAACTTGATTTCACATAGTGGTAGCATTTCTGAGATTTTCTTTTCCACTGTCTGATCAATCCAAATGGGTAAAATCCAGACAGAAAAAGTCCTTAGATGAAGAAACACACCCTGCTTTCTCCATGAATGACCATTTATCTTTCCATTTATTATGGAAAGATAAATCTATCATAAATCTTTCTGTTTATTAGATTAAGCTGCTTGTCTGTGGAGGCTGTTTGACCACGAGGTAAATTTACCAAACTCATCTGTACAGTAGTATGCATTTGACAATGAAACACTTCTAGAATAACAGGGAAAGTCAGAGAGAGGACAAAATGGCTAGTTTTTGTCCCCCTGGTCAGTGTTGGCATGTAGAATCAACTTTGTGACTTGAATAAATTTAATGCTTCATAAATTTGTGTTACTTATAAAAATACATGTAAAAGTTGTTATATTGTGAGATTTGAAGGCTGAGAGGGCAAGAAAATCAAGTAATCAGAAATTTTGATTCCAAAGGCATGAAATTATTCCTAGTTTCACTTTTTTCCTCTGGCATATACTTGGTCATTATTAACATTTCCAGTTGGCTGGGCGCAGTGGCTCACACCTGTAATCCCAGCACTTTGGGAGACCGAGGCAGGCGGATCACGAGGTCAGGAGATCGAGACCATCCTGGCTAACATGGTGAAACCCATCTTTACTAAAAAATACAAAAAATTAGCCGGGCGTGGTGGTGGGCACCTGTAGTCCCAGCTGCTTGGGAGGCTGAAGCAGGAGAATGGCTTGAACCTCGGAGGCGGAGCTTGCAGTAAGCCGAGAAATACAAAAAATTAGTCATGCGTGGTGGTGGCTGGTGCCTGTAGTCCCAGCTACTCTGGAGGCTGAGGCAGGAAAACGATGTGAACCCAGTAGGTGGAGCTTGTAGTGAGCGGAGTAGAGAAGTAGAACGATATTTTTCACGGAGACAATTTATTTGAGGATATTATTTAGCTAGTTTTCCCTTGAGAAGAATCACAACTGTAAACATTTTGTTTGAGGCTATGTGGTATACAATATGTTTTCTTCATCTACACAAATAGCTTTATAGATATTTTATCTTTTAAATTCATCTAATTTTCAATATGATGGTTATTGCCATTTGTGGCAAACTTTTTTTCCTCCAATATTTATTTCCCCATTCTTTCATGATAACCGAGTTTTGCTGGGCAACATATCACCCCAGATAAAGGCTATGTTTCCCTTCTTTCCTTGTAGCTAGAGGAGGTCATAGGCGTACGTTACGGCCAGTGAGGTATGATTAGAAGAACTTTTGAGTCTTAGTTTTAAAAGGGTTGCATATACATTTTCCTATCTTCATACCTCTTACTGTTTGTTAAGAGATGGTGACACTGAAATCACCTCCCTGGGTCCAGAGAGGAAACTCTTCTGTTAAAGATGGCAGAGGTATACTTGTAGTCCCAGATATTTACCTTGTATCTTTACACAAGAAAGGGAGAAGCTTCTGTCTTGCATTTTGTAATCTCTTTGTTGCAGAAATTTAGCATGTACCTTAACTAATATGCTTCTCCTATTTTGAGGTCTGAGTGAGAAGAAAAGACATGAAAATAACAGAGAAAACGCTTCACACATAAAACTGCCTCTTGCTTCCAGATGTCACTCCTTTCTCGCATTGTTGCTGTCTATGGTTGTCTCTTCTTTCATTTCCATCTAAGCAGCACCCTTGCAAGAGGACATACCTTATCTCTAGGCTCTGAATGTTTCTTTCACTTTCAAACAAAAACACAACACGTCTCCTAAATAATTGAAATATAGTCTAGGGCTTCTTGCTGTGTGTTTTCTTAAAGAACTTGCCATAGGGGCTTCATAGAGACTTACTGTAGGTCTCTCAAATTCTGCTTTAGACCTTGCTCACTGCTTTCAAAATTTTTATTCATTGCACATGTTAACACAGATACTTCATGCTATTTTTGTAATATAGTCAGAACTCTTTCATGCTTTCTTTCCCAAAATACATAGGTACATACATATATATAAATAAACAAGTATTTTGTTTGATTTTTTAATAAATAACTTCATACTAAAAATATTGTTGTGGAACTTAACTTTTTTCTCCTTACGATATGTTTTGAAGATAATTAATTCAGTACATCTTGATTTCCTAATTCTTTTTAATTGCCTCATAGTACTTCCTAGAAAATATGTACCAAAGTTTATTAGATTTATTTTTCTATAATTTGTATGATAAAGCACTTTACTCTTACAAAATAAGTATGATTAAACATTTTATTTTGTTAGATGAAAACATTTTATATTATTATTATATACTGAGAATTAAAATGATACAAGAAATAACCCAGGTATCTAACCCTTAGCTTCAGAATTGGAACATTACTCATATCATTGTAGCCCATGGGTATTTTCTTCTCAATGAATTTCTCCACCCCATGCTCATCCCCATATATATTTCTTCTAAACAATTCATTTTGGATTCACAAGTTTTTGAAATTTAAAGAAGTTGTATTACACTGAATATATGATTTATGACTTGTTTTTTTTCCCATCAACTTTACATTTTTGAGGCACATTCGTATTGAATCACAGGAAATTTGTTTTCATGGCTTTGAGTTTTAATTTTTAATAATATTAGCTATCTTATATAGCTCTGCATCTCAGAGGCTGTCCTAAGTGCTCTCTCTCTCTCTCTCTATATATACACACATACATATATACACATATATACACATACATATATATACACGTATATACACACACATATATAAATTCATTTAATTTTCATACAAATAAGATAGTTAGCATAAATAATCCCATTTTGCACTTGAGAAAAGTAAGGCACTGTTTGGTTGAATAATTAGTAAAAGTCAAAAGATTTATGTGATCTGGAGAGAACCAGGGTATAGGGGTTAATTAATTAGGTCACACAGCTGGTAAGAAGTGGAACTGGAATTCAAACCTAGGTGTGGTGACCTTGGAGCCTGTGCTCTTAACTATATTATACTCTGCTATTTTCCTCTCCTTCTCTTTCTTATAGCCACTCTCCTGTTGATGGACATTAGGTTTGTTCAGTTTTTGCTGTTTCAAGTAATGCTGCTAGGAATATTTTTGTCATGTTACTGGGTACATTTATGTATTAACTTATAGGTGGAAAATTGCTGGATTATGGTGTATGTGTATTAGTTTCCTATGACTGCTGTAACAAATTACTACTAATTTAATTACTTACAACAACACAAACTTATGATCCTACAGTTTTGGAGGTCAGAAGTCTGAAATGGGTATTACTAGGCTTAAGTCAAAGTATCAGCAGCGCAATAAGCCTTCTGGACACTCTAGAGGAGAATCTGGTTTCTTGCTAGCTCATGGCCCCTTTCTATCTTCAAAGTCAGCAGCAGTGGGTTGAGTCCTTACATAGAATCATTCCAACCTTGATTCTGTTGTCAGATCTGTGTTTCTGACCCTGAATCTTCTGTCTCCTTCTTTCACATTTAAAGATCTCCTATGTTTACATTGGGCCTTCCAGGATAATCCCTTCATTTTAGTGTTAGCTGACATTAAAATGTAATGTAACAGAATATAGTAACCTGAATTCCACCTGCAACCTTAACTCCCCTTAATGTGTAACATGACATATTCACTGGTGCTTGAGATCAGAACATGGACATCTTTGGTGGGGGCATTATTCTGTCTCCTATAGGATGCATATTGTCAAATTGTCAGGTTTCCCATGTAGAAAGAAAAACTGCTTTCTAAAATGCTTTTTTTTTTAAATCAATTTACACTTGAACAAGCAAAGCATAAGAAAGTCTATTGTGCTATATACTTGTTACATTTTATTTAAACATTTTGTAATCTAGTGGATGTGAAATATTTCATTGAAATATAAGTTTGTATGTCTCTCATTCCTTGTGAAGTTGAACATATTTTCAAATAATTATGGGCATTTTTGTTTCAACTTTTGAAAAATTAGCATTTTAAATTGACAATTTGTAATAGTATATATTTTGGGGGTACAATATGATGTTTTGATATGCATATACCATGTGAAATGATTTAATCAATATAATTAACATATCCATCACTTCATTTACTTATCATTTTTGTGGAGAGACTTTTGAAATTTATTTTTTTTTTGAAATATACAATACAGCCATTTGGTAGTTCTATTGTTAGTCTTCTGATGAACCTCCATACAAATTTCATGATGGTTGTAACAAATTTGACCCACCAACAATGTACAAGAGTTCCCTTTTCTCTGCATCCTTGTCAATATTTTTTTTTCCTTTTGCTTTTTTGATCATAGCCATTCTAAAAGGTGTGAGATAATATTTTATTGTGGTTTTAATCAGCATTTTCCTAATGATTAGTCATGCTAAGCATTTTTCAATGTATCTGTTGGCCACTTGTAGTCTCGCTCTGTCGCCCAGGCTGGAGTGCAGTTGGCGCAATCTCGGCTCACTGCAAGCTCAGCCTCCCGGGTTCACGCCATTCTCCTGCCTCAGCCTCTCCGGGTAGCTGGGACTACAGGCGCCCCCCCACCACGCCTGGCTAATTTTTTTGTATTTTTAGTAGAGACGGGGTTTCACCGTGGTCTTGATCTCCTGACCTCGTGATCCGCCCGCCTCGGCCTCCCAAAGTGCTGGGATTACAAGCGTGAGCCACCACGCCCGGCGGCCACTTGTCGTCTTATATTGAGAAATGTCTGTTCAAGTCCTTTGCCATTTAAAAAACTAGCTTGTGTTCTTTCTATTGACTAGTTTCATTTCCTTATATATTTTGAATATTAGCCTTTTATCAGATGTGTTGTTTGAAAATATTTTCTCCCATTTTGTAGGTTATCTCTTCACTTTGTTAATTGTTTCATTTACTGTGCAGAAATTTGTTAGTTTGATGCCATCACAGTTTCCAGTTTTCCTTCTGTTGTCTGTGTTTTCAGGGTCATATCTAAAAAATTGTTGCCCAATATCATGAAGCTTTTCTTCTATCTTTTATTATAGTGGTTTTACAGTTTCAGGTCTTTCATTTGAGTTTATTTTTGTATATAGTGTGAGATAAGTATCCAATTTCGTTCCATGGCATCAACTTTTCCCAACATCATTTATTGAAAAGACTATTTTTTCCCTACTGTGTGTCCTTAGTACCTTCATCAAAAACTATCGACTATAAATGTGTGAGTTTATTTCTAGGCTTTGTATCCTGTTTCGTTGGCCAATGTATCTGTTTTTATGCCAATACTATGCTGTTTTTGTTGCAACCACTTTAAAATATATTTTTAAATCAGAGAATGTGACGTTTACAGCTTTTTCTTTTTGCTCAAGATTGTCTTGGCTATTCAGATCTTCTGTAGTTCCATATAAGTTAACAGGCTGTTTTTTCTATGTCTGTGAAGAATGACACTGGAACTTTGATAGGGATTGCATTAAATCACAGATCACTTTGGATAGTATAGACCTTATTACAATATTAATTCTTGGTTGGCAGTTTTATTTTTCTTTCAGCGTTTTGAATATATCATCTCACTCTCTCTGGGTCTGCAGGGTTTCTTCTGAGAAATCTGCTGAGGGCTGTATTGGGGCTCTCCTGAGTATATTATGCTTCTTATCTTTTGCAGCTTTCAATATTCTTGCTTTGTCTTTGATGTTTCTTAATTTGATTATCACGTGTCTTAATGAAATCGTTAGTTTGAATTTTACTGCAGACCTCTGAGTTTATGTACCTGGATGTTGTCATGTTTCTGTAGACTTGGGAAATTTTTAGCCATTATTTCCTTAAATATGTTCCTGGGCCTTTTAATTTCTCTTCTACTTCTGGAACTCCTATTATGTGAAGGTTAGTTCACTCGCTGGTGTCCCATAATTTTATTGGCCTTTTTCATTCTTTTTTCTTCTCTGACAGAGTAATTTCAAATGTTTTATCTTTGAGCTCATTGATTCTTTCTTCTGCTTGATCAAGTCTACTGTTGAAGCTTTATGTTGAATTTTTCAGTTCAGTTATTTTATTCTTTATCTCTAGGATTTCTATTTGATTTCCAAAAAAGTTCCTATTTCTTTGTCAAATTTCTCATTTTGTTCATGAATTATTTGCCACATTAAAAAAAATGTCCTACCTGCATTTCCTTGGAATTTCCTGAGCTTTAAAAGGATTGTTCTGGATTATTTGTCAGTTATTTCATAGATCTCTATTTCTTCTGGGTCCATTTTTGAAGCTTTATTAATCTCTTTGATGGTGTCATATTTCCTTGATTTTAAAATAATTCCTGTTTCCTTGCATTGATTCCTGCATATTTGAGGAAACAGACAGCTCTTCTGAGCTTTGCAGGTATTATTTGGCAGCAAAAGACCAGTTTAGTTTATTATTTAGTTTTACTGGTGCTTCTGATAGGTCAGCTTGTAGTAACCATGAACAGGCAGACCTTGGTTTTGGATTCTTTCTTTGGGTTGGGCCACTTTCTATTCTCTAAGGTCAAATGGTACTTCTAGCTGTGCTTTGCAGTCTGGCGAGACAAGTGACTGGGCTCTGTGGTCAGGTAGAGCCGTGGCTGGGCTTTGCAATCACCTCTGTTCAAGCAAGGTTCCAGATTGTCTTCCCTGGCCAGGTGGTACTGTTCTGTGGAATCCACAGTTTGACAGAGCTGCATGCTCGGCTGTGAGGCTGGCAAAGTTGCCAGCATTGCTACTCAGCCACAAGGCATAGGCAGGGCCAGAAGCTATGCTCCACAGATATGTGTGAACTTTTCAGCCTAGGATAGCCTCAAGCAGAGCACTGAAGCTTGGTGGAGTCTCCATTTAGCTACTGGTTTTGAATGGGGCCAGATGCTTTCTCAGCTTATAATTACAGAACTTCATTTGCTTCCTGGCCTGGGGATGGTTTAGGAAAGCACCAAGGCTTGATGGAATTGCCTCTTAGCAGCTGGATTTGAATAGGACCAGATGCTCCTTCTGTGTATTATTATTGATGTGTATTTGCCTTTCACACCAGGGAAGGCTTAAGGAAAGCGCTGGGGCCTGGTTGGGTCACTGCTTAGCCTCTGGGCTTGACATTTTTGTTTTTTCTGTTGTGAAATGGCTGCTTATTTCCCCTGCCTCTATTTGTCTATTAACTTATCTTTTTATTATTTATTTCATAAAATTACATATTCTTTTTTTGTTTTTTTTTTTTTGAGACGGAGTCTCGCTCTTTCACCCAGGCTCGAGTGCAGTGGCGCGATCTCGGCTCACTGCAAGCTCCTCCTCCTGGGTTCACGCCATTCTCCTGCCTCAGCCTCTCCGAGTAGCTGGGACTACAGGCGCCCGCCACTACGCCCGGCTAATTTTTTGTATTTTTAGTAGAGACGGGGTTTCACCGTGGTCTCGATCTCCTGACCTCGTGATCTGCCCGCCTCGGCCTCCCAGAGTGCTGGGATTACAAGCGTGAGCCACCGCGCCCAGCTAAAATTACACATTCTTGTCACTCCTTTGCCAGTCACATAAAATTCAAATGATTTTTCCTGTTTTGATTTGTCTTCTATTTATTTATGGTGAATTTTGATACACACACGTTTGAAAGTTTAATGAAATCATATTGAAAACACTTTTTCTTTATGGATTTTGATTTCCATGTCTTATGTGGAGCATCTTTTTCTTCTCCAAATTATGTCTTTTCCAGTATTTTCTTATGAAAATTTCAACATTTTTGTCTAAGTCTTTGGTCCATCAAAGACCGAACTTATGTGTATGGTGAGTATAAGTTACCAATATTTTTAATTTTTATAGCATTATTTATTGAATACTCTGTAGTTGTTCTATAATTACAGCTCTGTCACATGCAAAGTTTCCTTGTATATATTTAATTCTGCACCAAAAGGTACACTATCCTGCTTACCATCTCTATATAATTAGACTCAATAATTCTTATTTTTCTTCTCAGGAGTGGTTTTGCCAACTTGCACCTTTGTTCTTTTGTATCACTTTGAGGATCAGATTGTAAGGTTCAACAAAAATAAGCCTGTTACAATCTTGATTGGAATTGTATTATAATAATAATTTAATTTGAACAGAATGGACCTATTTCAGAGACTGAGCCTTACTGTTCATGAGGATAGCATTTTTTGTTTATATTTAATACCTTTCAATAAAGTTTTGTAAGTTTGTTTAAACATTCTCCTGTTGGTTATCATTTAACTTTTCCCTGTTTTTTCCAACAATTCTGATTATTCTTTGCATACATATATATGTTTTTCTCACAGAAACATAATTCCTGGTAAAGCCCCTTGCTGGGGCTAAGGTTATGTCTGTGTCAAATTTGGATACATTCTGCTAAAGTTGTTCTTTAAAAAATTTGTGCCAATTAACATTACCACCAAGATGCCCATATCAACATGCCCACTGCCCAATGTAGTAACATGGTCACTATTACCTTACTTTTAATATCTTTAATTTCTAATATAATTAAATGAATTTGCTGACAATTTTTACTTTCTATAAACTGTTCTAGCCATTTCCCTTTGCTCTCATTAACAAATTTTTAGTTCTATTTTTTATTAAAAATAAGTTTAGTTATATTCTTTCTTATTTGCTATACATAATAAATATTTCAACATAAACCATTGCTTGTCTTTTCATTTTAATTGCAATACTTCCATATAATCTTCAAAATTTTCAAAGGTTTTAATCTTCATTTATAATATCTGATTTTGAGCCTTAGTTAAGAATATCTTCTTTATTATGTCCTTTTAATCTTCATCTTTTCTTTATAGTTTATTAAATTTCTTTTTTTTTTTTTTGAGACAGAGTCTCGCTCTGTCGCCCAGGCTGGAGTGCAGTGGCACAATTGCGGCTCACTGCAAGCTCCGCCTCCCGGGTTCACGCCATTCTCCTGCCTCAGCCTCTCCGAGTAGCTGGGACTACAGGCGCCTGCCACCACGCCCGGCTAATTTTTTTTTGTATTTTTTAGTAGAGACGGGGTTGCACCGTGGTCTCGATCTCCTGACCTCGTGATCCGCCCGCCTTGGCCTCCCAAAGTGCTGGGATTACAAGCGTGAGCCACTGCGCCCGGCCTACTATATTAAATTTCTTAAATGCAATTTTGAAATATGTCTAGAATTTATTTTTTATGTATTATATGAGAAATGTAATAATTCTACACTTTTCTAAATATGTAAGTGACTTAAGCATAGCTACTTATTTAACAGTGCATCCCTTTCCTATTGTTTTGAAGTGCATTTTTTTTTGCAAAACTGTATTTTATTATTGTTATTATTTTATTTACTTATTTATTTTTGAGACAGTCTCTTGCTCTGTCACCCAGTCTGGAGTGCAGTGGCACGATCTCAGTTCACTCAGCCTCCGCCTCTGAGGTTCAAGCAATTCTCCCATCTAAGCCTCCCCAGTAGCTGGAACTACAGCTGCCCACCACCACACCTAACTAATTCTTGTATTTTTGGTAGAGACAGGGTTTCACTATGTCGGCCAGGCTGGTCTCGAACTCTTGACCTCAAGTGATCTGCCCACCTTAGCTTCTCAAAGTGCTGGGATAACAGGCATAAGCCACCAGGCGCAGGCTGTATTTTATTATTATTTCTTAGTGTTAATAAGCTTTATTTTTTAGAACGGTTTTAACTTCAGAGCACAATTGAGCAGAAGATACAGACATTTTCCATATTTTAAAATATATACTAAATTCCCATATATAATGAAACTATGTCTGGACTCAGTTCTGTTCCATTTATTTAATTATTTAATTTTTCTGTTTCATTTCCATAACATTTTAATCAGTGTAGTTTCATGCTGTATTTTGATATCTGGTAGGGCAAATCCTGCTCTCCAGATTCAATGTTTTCTTTTTCTTGAGTATTTTCTTGTCCTAATAAATATAAGAATCAACATTTTATATTCTGTAACATTTCTTGATAATATTTTTATTAGAATTGAATGGTTTTATGTATTAATTTTGAAAGAATTAGCATTTTTATGATGCTCAGATTTCTCATTCTGTAATATTGAACATTGCATATTTTTTCATATTCTCATGTTTTTAAAAATTCTGTCAGGAAAGTTTTGTAATTTTTTTTGCATAGTTTTTTAGATTTTACTTTTTGTTATTAAGTAGTGATTTATTGTATGAATATTCCACAGTTTGGGTGTCTGTCCACCTGTTGACTGACATTTGGACTGATTGACATTTTAGTTTTTGATTATTTCAAATAAAGTTGCTATGAGCATTTGTTGTATTTTCATTGTAATTCATTTCAAAATGTTTTAAAATTTGTCTTGTAATTTTTTCTTGAACCAAGAATTATCTAGAAGTCTGCTGTTTAAGTTACAGATATTTGAGGTTGTTCTAGATATCTTATTATTAATGATTTCTAATTTAATTCTGTTGTAATCAGATAATATGCTCCATATGATTTTAGTTCTTTTTAATATATTGAGGCTTACTTTATGATAATATATATTCTTCTCTAGTGAACAAGTTACATTTATATTTACCATATAAATGTGACCTGTAAAATAACATTTATTCTGCTATTTTTGGGTATAATGTTCTTTAAATAATCCATTAGATCTTGGTGGTTGATAATGTTCAACCATTCGGTCTTTACTGATTATTTTTGTTTACTGGCTCTATTAATTGCTAATTTTAAATAATTATGTAATTGCTTATTTCTCTCTTTAATTCTGTTAATTTTTGCTTCATGTATTTTACATTTCTACATATACACAAGTCAGTGTCTTGACTCCATTTCTGCTTCATGTATTTTAAGTTTCCATAATGGTGCACACACATTTATAATTTTACTTCTTCCCAATGAATTGTTCATTTTATCATTATGAATTGTCTTTATCTCTAGTAATGCTATTTTTGTTGAAGTTTGCATTATTTGATATAATAATAACCACTCCAGAATTCTTATGCTTACTGTTTATGTCAAATATCTTTTTCTATTCATTTATTTAAAAAGTGTCTGTTGTAGGCAGCATGCAATCAAGTCTTATGTTTTTATCCACACTGACAATCTCTGTCTTTTTGTTGGAGTGTTTACACCAGTACCATTTATTTTAATTATTATAATGATAAGAATTTTGGTTTACTGCTTCATTATTTGCTTTATTTGTCCCCATGGTTTCTTGTTTCTGTGTGCTTCCTTTCTCACATCATTTAGATTTTTTCAATATTATTTACATTCCACTGAAAAATATCTATTAATTTTAGCTACATTGTTTTGTTTTCAGTTGTTCCAGTGATTGTAATATACATAACAAATTTATTAACTTATTAATTTGTTAATATAACTAACTTATTCACTAATTTAACAACCCATTTAGCATTAATATTATATCAATTTATATAAAGTATAAAAACTTCATCATCACTGAAATACCTTTACTTCACACGCTGTATGTTGTCATATATATTACATTTATGTATATTGAAAACTCCTGCTAACCCTGTCCAGAGAGCACACCTTTATTTTCTCATTTAACTTTCCATATCCTTCATTAGAAGTAAGTTTTTCAATTGTTTAATATGCATAATTTCATTCTATTTCTATGCAGTATATATTATACATATAATTGATTTAGATATTACTATATATGTATGTGTATGCAAATGTTTACTACGTACATGCATATATAGTAATATCTAAATCAATTTTATATATGACACATTCCTTAATATTCTCCCTTTGTATTGACTTCTCTATAGTACATACACACACATACATACATATATAGTATGACACACAAATGGCATGTGGCTGTAGACAAGGCAGCACCAGGGGAGATTATTAAGGAATGCTATCAGAGAAGTAACAGGGAGTCAGACCATGTATGTCTTTGTAGGCCAGAGTAAGGATTTTGGCAATTAATCTTAGACAAATTAAAAAAAAATATTCTGAGCAGAAGAGTGGAAAATTCAGACTAATGTTTTAAAAAGCTACTGTACTAAGAATAGACTTTATTGGGTCAAGGGAAGAGGCAAGGAGGCCATGTGGGAGGCTGTTAGATAAATCCAGTTAGGAAGTGTTAGTGGCTCAGAGCAGGAGCTAGTGATCCCTCATTGAATTCCTGATATATTTAGATAGTAATGCCGGCAAGATTTTCTGATGGATTGGATGTGGAACATGAATAAAAGAGAGGAGTAAAAGATGACTCCACAATTTTTGAATTGAGCAATTGAAAGTTGTGAGTTGCTATTCAGCGAGATGGGAGAACAACTAGGTGGAGTAGTTTGAGGTAGAGAACCGTGAGTTCAATTTTGGAGATGCCATATATGCAGTTATATATGTGAATATAATTTGCCAACTTCTCTGGGCAGAAGATATAGATTTGGGAACTACCTCGCATAGATGTAACATAAAGTGATGAGATGGATGAGATTCCCTGGAAAGTAAATGTATATACAGAAGAAGAAAAAAAGACCAAGTCCCAGGGTCCTTGCTATGGTTTGAATGTTTTTGTCTCCCCCAAAATTCATGTTGAAACTTAATCTTCAATGCAACAGTATTAGGTGTGGCCTTTGAAACGTGATGAGTTGTGATGACTCTGCCTTCACGAATGAGATTAGGTACCTTTATAAAAGGGAGTTCACCCCTCTCATCCTTCTGCCTTTGGCCATGTAATGACATAGCTTTCTTTACCTCTGGAAGACGCAGCATTCAAGATGTCATCTTGGAAGCAGACAGCAGCCTTCACCAGACAACCAAACCTGCTGATACCTTGATCTTGGGCTTCCCACTTGCCAGAACTGTGAGAAAATAAATTTCTCTTTGTAAATTGCCCAGTCTTTGATATTTTGTTGTAGCAGCACAAAACAGACTAAGAGAAGACTCTAAGAAACAAACAAAAGAAAGATCTAGAAGAAAGGGAGAGGAGTAAGGAGTTTGAAAGGAGCAACTATTTAAACAGAAGGAAAACAAAGGATGAATATTTTCTGAAGCCAAATGACAAAGTATATGAAGGAGGATAAATTAATGTTTTCTGTCAAATGCTACTGATAGGTCAAATAAGATGAGGACTGAGAATGATCCTTTAGATTTAGTAACCTGGTAAAATTGACGTCCTTGAAAAGATCCATTTTGTAGTGGTTATGATGGTAGGAGGAAGTCTGATTGGAATATGATTAGGAATGGAAAAAAAAAAAGCAAAGAAAGAAAGGAGGAGAATTGGAGTCAAGGCATGCAGATAATCTTTTCAAGCAGATTTGCCGTAAAGGGAGTAAAGAAGTAATGAAGTAGTGGTAGCTTATGGGTAAAGTAGGGTCAAGAGAAGACTTTTTTGACTTGGAAGAGACAAGAGTGTATTTGTATACTGATAGGAGCGGTCAAATAGAGACAGATATTCTGAGCAAGAAAGAAAAAGAGGTGCACTCATTTGAACCACATCTTTGAGTATGCAAGAGTGGATGGGCTCAAAAACATAGAGAAAAATTGATTTAAGTAAGAGCATAGATAAATCCTCTGTAACAGGTTAGAAACCTGAGGTTCTAGGCATTGATGTTGGTAGTAAGTAGGTGTGTTTGGTACAATTTCTTAAAGTTGTCTTCTGATTGCTTCAATTTGATTTGTGAAGTAAAACAAGATCAACATCTGTGAATGAATCTGAGGAAGAGAAGTTGAAGATTTGTGGAGTAAAAACTTATGAAACAGTCACATAGGAGCATGAGAGAGTTAATGGTCTCTGGAGTTTTTTCAGTTTTTTTGAATGTTCTGAAATTTCACCACTGTATGTTTTGGTGTTTTTTTTTTCTTTTTTTTTTTTGTTTTCATCCTGCTAGGTACTTCTTGGGCTTTTTTAATCTGATGACCCATCCTCTCTTCAGTTCCAGGGAAGGAAAACACCATGAACAAACATAGGGGACTTCATGAAGAAGACTTCTAATGGAAAGTAAAGTTGAAGTGGTAGTTTTGTGATCAGATAAAGTAGGGTCTTAGGTGCCATGCTAAGTATGTTGGTTTATTCAGTAGGTATTGAGAAAATATTAAATATTTTTAAGATGAAGAGTCACATGTTTCTGGTATATCTAAGAAAACATATCTTGCCTTGTCTCGTCCTTTAAAATGCAATTGACTTACCTAAATCAACATCATGTTGAGAACCTGAAAGCCAGGCTTATTGGCAACAGCATTCATTCCACTTATTTCCTATTCTCCTATAACTGCTCTAAGACCTTGACTCCTTGATTCTAAGCCTTCTTGCTTTTGATTTCTGCTTTTGGATTCCTTGATTTAGGAACACATTCATACTGCTTTCTTGAAATTGCTAGCTTTGTGTTTTTCTCTCAGTTCAGCCTCTCCTTGATTACAGTATCCCTGAAACTTTGGTGGTTTTCCTTCAGTGGTCATTTGCTTTGTGTGACTGTCTACTGACTACCTTAGCTTCTGGATCTCTTTTTCCTTTCTACCAACCCAACTAATAAGCCACAGTGGTATAACCTGGGTAAAATTCTTTAGTAGTGGTCTAAGAATGAATTAAAGAGAAAAACCGGAAACTTAGAGGGTATTTCACAGCTAGGTCAGGTGATGAGTAAGGAAATTCTAAACTAGGTCAGTGCAGGGTTTGTTTTTAATCAGTTGTGTTATGACAGGCATAACTAAAAAGGTGATAGTTCTCACGTATGTTTTGACTATTTTGCATTTAATTAAGAGTAGAAGCTGAATATAATGAAACTGCTTATGAAGGTAGAAATAACTCCTGAGGCAATCTAGGTAGCACAAAAGAACAGTTGGATCCAAATTGTCCTCTGTGTGTCTTTAGCAGGGTCTGGGATGTTAGGTTCTGCTTCTACCACTCATCTGTTCACTACAGTCATGCCAAAGATATATAAGCTGTGGAGAATACTTTTCTATTTTTATTTCATTTTTATTTAAGATCTGAATTTCTCTCTTCTCCACAGTGGCAAGTCACAGGTACCTGGTCACAGCAGGCTCCAATGCATGGTATTTAGAAGGAAAACTATATTTATCTCCTGTAATGAATGTTAGACTGTTACTCTACATCTCAGCTACCAGGCATCAGTTCAAATGGGATTTATTTAACAAGGAATTCATTGTAGAGATAATTTACTGCAGAGGAATGCATTGTAGAATTTGAGATGGAGATATTAGGAATTTCTTCTAAGTCATCAAAGGCTCAGGGGACGTTCAATGTTCTCCATTTTCATACAAAAGCCATCTCACACAAATGTAGACAGTGACAAGATAAGGCAGGGCTTACCTTTGTGTTAAAATAATTACTATTTAAAAAGGATACCTCTGCTTGTCTATATAGAGCTGAAATGCTTTTGTGATTGACTGAATATTTCCTTCAGACTCTAGTGTTTTGATAGCCCTCATAACTCACTGATTAACTTCACATCGAGGGTTCTGCTAAGGTCTGTGTATAATGTAGAGAACTCCAGGATACAGCCACATATTTCAGACCCCTACTCTAATTTTGAAAGGAAGTAGGATATTGTTGGAGCTTTATCCTGATCAAATAATTCTGATACTGCTTGATAACTTATTTTATTTTTCATAGTTATAGCCTTGCATATTTGCACGGATAATTTGTTTTTAAATTACCCATTCCTCAGGAAGAGGAAAATGTCTGCATTTAATTGCAAATGCCATCCAGAGAAATGTCTGAAAAAGTATACGTTAACTCAATTTTAATTTACTTCCATTCCTTTGTTATCATTTCCTCCTTCCCTTAATCCAAATACATTCACAAAGTTGGACACATGCCAATGTTTTTAGACAATTTTATGACAATTCAAACAAAAAATATGTGTTTTCCAGCAAAAACTCTGTAGCAATGGTCTCACACATTTTCATTCAATTTATTCTTTGAATGTCAGGAAGAAAATTGACTGGGCAATCATGGTAGTGATATTTCAGGGGCTAAACTTGTTATTTTGGAAGCAGGATTATGATTTAAGCAGAATGCAATGCAAGCACACTGACCTCCAAATCCCAGCCCTGGAGTTCTAATACAATGGTCTTCTCACGAAAGTCCCCAGAGTCCTATTTAAGTCACCTGACTGGCAGGAAAATGATGTCTTCTGATCAGACAATGGATTCCTAGGGCCTCCTAACACATGGACAATTTTTGTTAATAGAGTTAATATATTGCCTATCACCCTAATATTTTTCATTTACAAGTAATTATTAAACCATGCTAAAAATAGGCATCATAAATACTCTGATACAGAAAATATCCCATTGCAGGATGACAGATTCTTAGAGGGCCAAAAAAACATGCAACGTGAGGGATTTCTAGAGATATGGAGAAAAAGCAGTAGGAGGGAGGGGAAAGACAAGTTGGGGACTATCAGCCAATGTGACCAGTGCCCCAACATCTTTAGCGTTGCCTTGGGGAACACTTCCAGTTTTGATTTTTATTAGTATCTTGCCATATTAGCCTGATTATTGTCCTGGACTACTTAGGGGTGCATATGAATGCACATAATGACGAAGAGAGAAAAATGTGAGAAAGCCAGTATATATTGAGCTTCTACTATGTTTCAAACAAACCACTGTGTGATTTTATGTATGTTATCTATTTAATTCCATGTATAGCTCCATTATAAAATAAGGAATCTAAGAACGCCTATTTTGAGAGTCTAAAAATGTAAGAAGAAAGGCAATATGTTCTTATTTACTTTTTATAAGGCAGCAGCAGTCGTGTTATTGCATGTCTCAGAACTCATGGTGGTCATTTAGGAGGAGAAAATCAGACATGTAAATTAATTCCTGCTTGTCAGTTAGTGGGTTTCTAGGATGGGGGAGGAATATGTAGTCTGCAAAATTTAGAATTTAGTTTTTTTTTTTTTAATTATTATACTTTAGGATTTAGGGTACATGTGCACAATGTGCAGGTTTGTTACATATGTATCCCTGTGCCATGTTGGTTTGCTGCACCCATTAACTTCTCATTTAGCATTAGGTATATCTCCTAATGCTGTCCCTCCCCCCTCCCCCCACCCCACAACAGTCCCCGGAGTGTGATCTTCCCATTCCTGTGTCCATGAATTCTCATTGTTCAATTCCCACCTATGAGTGTGAACACGTGGTGTTTGGTTTTTTGTCCTTGCGATAGTTTACTGAGAATGATGGTTTCCAGTTTCATCCATGTCCCTACAAAGGACATGAACTCATCATTTTTTATGGCTGCATAGTATTCCATGGTGTATATGTGCCAGATTTTCTTAATCCAGTCTATCGTTGTTGGACATTTGGATTGGTTCCAAGTCTTTGCTATTGTGAATAGTGCCGCAATAAACATACATGCGCATGTGTCTTTATAGCAGCATGATTTATAGTCCTTTGGGTATATACCCAGTAATGGGATGGCTGGGTCAAAGGGTATTTCTAGTTCTAGATCCCTGAGGAATCGCCACACTGACTTCCACAATGGTTGAACTAGTTTACAGTCCCACCAACAGTGTAAAAGTGTTCCTATTTCTCCACATCCTCTCCAGCACCTGTTGTTTCCTGACTTTTTAATGATGGCCATTCTAACTGGTGTGAGATGGTATCTCATTGTGGTTTTGATTTGCATTTCTCTGATGGCCAGTGATGATGAGCATTTTTTCATGTGTTTTTTGGCTGCATAAATGTCTTCTTTTGAGAAGTGCCTGTTCATGTCCTTTGCCCACTTTTTGATGGGGTTGTTTGTTTTTTTCTTGTAAATTTGTTTGAGTTCATTGTAGATTATGGATATTAGCCCTTTGTCAGATGAGTAGGTTGCAAAAATTTTCTCCCATTTTGTAGGTTGCCTGTTCACTCTGATGGTAGTTTCTTTTGCTGTGCAGAAGCTCTTTAGTTTAATTAGATCCCATTTGTCAATTTTGGCTTTTGTTGCCATTGCTTTTGGTGTTTTAGACATGAACTCCTTGCCCATGCCTATGTCCTGAATGGTATTGCCTAGGTTTTCTTCTAGGGTTTTTATGGTTTTAGGTCTAACATGTAAGTCTTTAATCCATCTTGAATTAATTTTTGTATAAGGTGTAAGGAAGGGATCCAGTTTCAGCTTTCTACATATGGCTAGCCAGTTTTCCCAGCACCATTTATTAAATAGGGAATCCTTTCCCCATTTCTTGTTTTTGTCAGGTTTGTCAAAGATCAGATAGTTGTAAATATGTGGCATTATTTCTGAGGGCTCTGTTCTGTTCCATTGATCTATGTCTCTGTTATGGTACCAGTACCATGCTGTTTTGGTTACTGTAGCCTTGTGGTATAGTTTGAAGTCAGGTAGCATGATGCCTCCAGCTTTGTTCTTTTGGCTTAGGATTGACTTGGCAATGTGGGCTCTTTTTTGGTTCCATATGAACTTTCAAGTAGTTTTTTCCAAT
Source organism: Nomascus leucogenys (assembly GCF_006542625.1). Lineage (NCBI taxonomy): Eukaryota > Metazoa > Chordata > Mammalia > Primates > Hylobatidae > Nomascus > Nomascus leucogenys. The sequence goes on from NC_044382.1 coordinate 125,059,522, forward strand.
TCTGTGAAGAAAGTCATTTGTAGCTTGATGGGGATGGCATTGAATCTATAAATTACCTTGGGCAGTATGGCCATTTTCATGATACTGATTCTTTCTACCCATGAGCATGGAATGTTCTTCCATTTGTTTGTATCCTCTTTTATTTCATTGAGCAGTGGTTTGTAGTTCTCCTTGAAGAGGTCCTTCACATCCCTTGTAAGTTGGATTCCTAGGTATTTTATTCCCTTTGAAGCAATTGTGAATGGGAGTTCACTCATGATTTGGCTCTCTGTTTGTCTGTGATTGGTGTACAAGAATGCTTGTGATTTTTGTACATTGATTTTGTATCCTGAGACTTTGCTGAAGTTGCTAATCAGCTTAAGGAGATTTTGGGCTGAGACAGTGGGGTTTTCTAGATATACAATCATGTCATCTGCAAACAGGGACAATTTGACTTCCTCTTTTCCTAATTGAATACCCTTTATTTCCTTCTCCTGCCTGATTGCTCTGGCCAGAACTTCCAGCACTATGTTGAATAGGAGTGGTGAGAGAGGGCATCCCTGTCTTCTGCCAGATTTCAAAGGGAATGCTTCCAGTTTTTGCCCATTCAGTATGATATTGGCCGTGGGTTTGTCATAGATAGCTCTTATTATTTTGAGATACGTCCCATCAATACCTAATTTATTGAGAGTTTTTAGCATGAAGGGTTGTTGAATTTTGTCAAAGGCCTTTTCTGCATCTATTGAGATAATCATGTGGTTTTTGTCTTTGGTTCTGTTTATATGCTGGATTACATTTATTGATTTGCATATGTTGAACCAGGCTTGCATCCCAAGGATGAAGCCCACTTGATCATGCTGTATAAGCTTTTTGATGTGCTGCTGGATTTGGTTTGCCAATATTTTATTGAGGATTTTTGCATCAATGTTCATCAAGGATATTGGTCTGAAATTCTCTTTTTTGGTTGTGTATCGGCCAGGCTTTGGTATCAGGACGATGCTGGCTTCATAAAATATGTTAGGGAGGATTCCCTCTTTTTCTATCAATTGGAATAATTTCAGAAGGAATGGTACCAGTTCCTCCTTGTACCTCTGGTAGAATTCAGCTGTGAATCCATCAAGTCCTGGACTCTTTTTGGTTGGTAAGCTATTGATTATTGCCACGATTTCAGAGCCTGTTATTGGTCTATTTAGAGATTCAACTTCTTCCTGGTTTAGTCTTGAGAGGGTGTATTTGTCAAGGAATTTATCCGTTTCTTCTAGATTTTCTAGTTTATTTGCATAGAGATGTTTGTAGTATTCTCTGATGGTAGGTTGTATTTCTGTGGGATCGGTGGTGATATCCCCTTTTTCATTTTTTGTTGCATCTATTTGATTCTTCTCTCTTTTTCTTCTTTATTAGTCTTGCTAGCAGACTATCAATTTTGTTGATGTTTTCAAAAACCAGCTCCTAGATTCATTAATGTTTTGAAGGGTTTTTTGTGTCTCTATTTCCTTCCGTTCTGCTCTGATTTTAGTTATTTCTTGCCTTCTGCTACCTTTTGAATGTGTTCGCTCTTGCTTTTCTAGTTCTTTTAATTGTGATGATAGGGTGTCAATTTTGGATCTTTCCTGCTTTCTCTTGTGGGCATTTAGTGCTATAAATTTCCCTCTACACACTGCTTTGAATGTGTCCCATAGATTCTGGTATGTTGTGTCTTTGTTCTCGTTGGTTTCAAAGAACATCTTTATTTCTGCCTTCATTTCATTATGTACCAAGTAGTCATTCAGGAGCAGATTGTTCAGTTTCCATGTAGTTGAGCGGTTTTGAGTGAGTTTCTTAATCCTGAGTTCTAGTTTGATTGCACTGTGGTCTGAGGGACAGTTTGTTATAATTTCTGTTCTTTTACATTTGCTGAGGAGAGCTTTACTTCCAACTATGTGGTCAATTTTGGAATAGGTGTGGTGTGGTGCTGAAAAAAGTGTATATTCTGTTGACTTGGGGTGGAGAGTTCTGTAGATGTCTATTAGGTCCACTTTGTGCAGAGCTGAGTTCATTTCCTGGATATCCTTGTTAACTTTGTGTCTCATTGATCTGTCTAATGTTGACAGTGGGGTGTTAAAATCTCCCATTATTATTGTGTGGGAGTTTAAGTCTCTTTGTAGGTGACTCAGGACTTGCTTTATGAATCTGGGTGCTCCTGTGTTGGGTGCATATATATTTAGGATAGTTAGCTCTTCTTGTTGAATTGATCCCTTTACCATTATGTAATGGCCTTCTTTGTCTCTTTTGATCTTTGTTGGTTTAAAGTCTATTTTATCAGAGACTAGGATTGCAACCCCTGCGTTTTTTTGTTTTCCATTTGCTTGGGAGATCTTCCTCCATCCCTTTATTTTGAGTCTATGTGTGTCTCTGCACGTGAGATGGGTTTCCTGAATACAGCACACTGATGGGTCTTGACTCCTTATCCAATTTGCCAGTCTGTGTCTTTTAATTGGAGCATTTAGCCCATTTACATTTAAAGTTAATATTGTTATGTGTGAATGTGATCCTGTCATTATGATGTTAGTTTGTTATTTTGCTCGTTAGTTGATGCAGTTTCTTCCTAGCCTCGATGGTCTTTAAAATTTGGCATGTTTTTGCAGTGGCTGGTACCAGTTGTTCCTTTCCATGTTTAGTGCTCCCTTCAGGAGCTCTTTTAGGGCAGGCCTGATGGTGACAAAGTCATTCAGCATTTGCTTGTCTGCAAAGTATTTTATTTCTCCTTCATTTATGAAGCTTAGTTTAGCTTGATACGAAATTCTAGGTTGAAAATTCTTTTCTTTAAGAATGTTGAATATTGGCCCCCACTCTGTTCTGGCTTGTAGAGTTTCTGCTGAGAGATCAGCTGTTAGTCTGATGGGCTTCCCTTTGTGGGTAACCCGACCTTTCTCTCTGGCCGCCGTTAACATTTTTTCCTTCATTTCAACTGTGGTGAATCTGAGAATTATGTGTCTTGGGGTTGCTCTTCTCGAGGAGTATCTTTGTGGCGTTCTCTGTATTTCCTGAATCTGAATGTTGGCCTGCCTTGCTAGATTGGGGAAGTTCTCCTGGATAATATCTTGCAGAGTGTTTTCCAACTTGGTTCCATTCTCCCCGTCACTTTCAGGTACACCAATCAGACGTAGGTTTGGTCTTTTCACATAGTCCCATATTTCTTGGAGGCTTTGTTCATTTCTTTTTATTCTTTTTTCTCTAAACTTCCCTTCTCGCTTCATTTCATTCATTTCATCTTCCATCGCCGATACCCTTTCTTCTAGTTGATCGCGTCGGCTACCGAGGCTTCTGCAATCTTCGCGTAGTTCTTGAAACTTGGCTTTCAGCTCCATCAGCTCCTTTAAGCCCTTCTCTTCATTGGTTTTTCTAGTTATCCATTCGTCTAATTTTTTTTCAAAGTTTTTAACTTCTTTGCTATTGTTTTGAATTTCTTCCCATAGCTCAGAGTAGTTTGTTTGTCTGAAGCCTTCTTCTCTCAACTCGTCAAAGTCATTCTCCATCCAGCTTTGTTCTGTTGCTGGTGAGGAACTCCATTCCTTTGGAGGAGGAGAGGTGCTCTGCTTTTTACAGTTTCCAGTTTTTCTGCTCTGTTTTTTCACCATCTTTGTGGTTTTATCTACTTTTGATCTTTGATGATGGTGATGTACAGATGGGTTTTTGGTGTCGATGTCCTTTCTGTTTGTTAGTTTTCCTTCTACCAGACAGGACCCTCAGCTGCAGGTCTGTTGGAGTTTGCTAGAGGTCCACTCCAGACCCTGTTTGGCTGGGTGCCAGCAGTGGTGGCTGCAGAACAGCGGATTTTCGTGAGACCGCAAATTCAGCTGTCTGATTGTTCCTCTGGGACTTTTGTCTCAGAGGAGTACCTGGCCGAGTGAGGTGTCAGTCTGTCCCTATTCGGGGGTGCCTCCCAGTTAGGCTGCTCGGGGGTCAGGGACCCACTTTAGGAGGCAGTCTGCCCATTCTCAGATCTACAGCTGCGTGCTGGGAGAACTACTACTCTCTTCAAAGCTGTCAGACAGGGACATTTAAGTCTGCAAAGGTTGCTGCTGACTTTTTGTTTGTCTGTGCCCTGCCCCCAGAGGTGGAGCCTATAGAGGCAGGCAGGCCTCCTTGAGCTGTGGTGGGCTCCACCCAGTTAGAGCTTCCTGGCTGCTTTGTTTACCTAAGGAAGCCTGGGCAATGGCGGGCACCCCTCCCCCAGCCTTGCTGCCACCTTGCAGTTTGATCTCAGACTGCTGTGCTAGCAATCAGCGAGACTCTGTGGGCATAGGACCCTCCGAGCCAGGTGCGGGACACAATCTCCTGGTGTGCTGTTTTCCAAGCCCGTTGGAAAAGCGCAGTATTAGGGTGGGACTGACCCGATTTTCCAGGTGCTGTCTGGTACCCCTTTCTTTGACTAGGAAAGGGAACTCCCTGACCCCTTGAGCTTCGTGAGTGAGGCAATGCCTCGCCCTGCTTCGGCTTGTGCACAGTGTGCTGCACCGATTTTCCTGCACCCACTGTTTGGCACTCCCTAATGAGATGAACCTGGTACCTCAAATGGAAATGCAGAAATCACCCGTCTTCTGTGTCACTCATGCTGGGAGCTGTAGTCCAGAGCTGTTCCTATTCGGCCATCTTGGCTCCACCTTCCTAGAATTTAGTTTTATGAGTTTTTTTTTTCTGATCCTATTTCTGATCCTGTTGTCACACAGGTGCTCAGCCATCCGTATAACTGATTATACTATCTGTTCCTTTTTTTTTAAAAAATTAACTCAACAAGAAGACCAATTCAAAGTTTCAAGAACAAAATCCAGACTGTGGCTATTACTTACTGAAATAACAATTTAAAATATCTTCAAATATTTCTTCCTTGGTTGATTTCTTTTAAACTTTTCTCCAACTTCTTCACCTCTCTTGAACTGACCTTTGTACCCCATGCGTTCTTATTTCTGATAGTAGGTTAGATGTTACATTCAAAGAAATGTGGAAATTGGCTACAGGCCATACACTCTCATTGCTTTCGTTCATGAAAAAAAATGACCTATAGTTTTTTTTGTTTGTTTGTTTTGCTTCTATGCTTATGAAATGTTTGTTTCAAGCATGCCTTTGAATGGAGTTGGTGGTATGTGCTTTTGGGGTCTCAAATGAGTGGTTGACTGGTTCATGGACAGGCTGTCTTTAAGAACTTTCTCCCACTTCCACTTCCAATTTCTCTTCTTTCTGGCAATACACAGGACAAAATATCACAATTATCCCTGATGTTCATTCTTTCTCTGCCCTAAGAATTATCTAGCCTTTGCATTAATAGTAAATGGTAGGCCTCAGATTATAGCTGTGATTCATTATTAAAAGTATGAATTATGTTAGTTAAATTTTTTTCATGTGTGACACAAATTTAGGAAACAGTATCCCTAACAATACCTCAAGACATGATCCTGGGCAAAAATATGATACTACTGTGATACCCACAGGATTGGAAATTTTGAACAGCTGAATTTGTTTGTACAGAATGTTCCATGTTGTGTTTTTCAATCAAACACAGTCTCCAAAAAGTTATTAAGAGCTTCACCTGTCCTTAATGCTGGGGACAGTTTGGAGCTGAAAGGATTTCCAACTCTAATGTCTTTGCCAGGTTTGAAAAAGCAATTTAATAGTGCCTGAGACCCCTTTATGAAAGTGAAGTTCCCCACTGCTTTTGAAGAGTAGCCTATTGCCCCCAAATCTTTGAACAATTGCTGAAGAATACATTGCACAAAGGGGATGGAAATGGTGCATATTAACTGCAGCAATTGCACACAATCCAAGATGAATGGTTCTTTCTTCTCTCCCCTCATCCCTTGTGATTAAAAATAAATTTGTTAGGTATGTCCAGGAAACTAATTACATCATCATGAGGAATATCCCAGTGGGAAAATCTTTTCTTTTCAGATCAAAATGATGGCCAGCGGCTACTGTGTTTAATCCAGTCATCTGCAGGAGATAGTGCCAGGGATGGGAAAGTGGCTCTGCTCCTCAGGAACATCTGCTCACAGAAAATGATGGAAAATTAGCCATATATTGAGGAGGCAGCTGCAAACCTGCAGTAAACAGGCATCAGGGAAAGGCTCATCAGGTCAGAGGAGATAAAATGGGTAAGGAGCTTATGAAACCTGGTGGTCCTGTGTGATGTGAGAGACCTTGGTTTACTGGAAATGACATTTAGAAGCAGGAGTCCTGGGTTTATGAGCCAGCTCTGATCCTCACTGGCTAAAGCTACTTTTCCTCCCATAGCCTCCTTTTCATCACCTGAAAATGGAGCCTGGAATAGTTCCCTCACTAGATTATTATGAAGATTAAATATGTTAACTATAAAGCACCAGATAGGTCTTAGCTATTATAGTGATACTGAATCTCGTTATTGATGTTTCAAGTAGCATCCACTCACTTTTCTTAAAATTACAGTGTGACACGCAATCAATGGACATACTGCTCTTAGGATAGAGCCCTCTACATGGTAATGCTCTCAGTATAGTACTCTTACCCAGCGATTGAATATTAGAGAAATCGAATGCTTAAGCAATAATGAGAGTAATTGGATGACAAATTGTTTGCCATTAGCATGGTAGAATGTATCACTGAAACTAGCAGATATTTTGCTACTTCTACTTATCACTACCATTTTCCATAGTAACTAAGATATATATGGGTTTATTAAGTATGTGCAATCAGTACTCAATCAGTAGATTTTAGTGACAATAAAGAGATATTAGAGATCCAAAGAATAGATGGTATAAAGTAGTCCACATTTAATTCTTAAAAGTTCAGAGAAATTGAAGTTAAATCCGGAAACACCAAAATTATACTTTATGTTAGATAGTATATATTATATATACCTGAAAACTTGGGAGTCATAAGACTTTCAATGACCTAAGGGAGACTATAGAGATCATTTGGTTCAATAGCCACAAATTACAGAGGAAGAAATAAAGACCAGTGCAAGCATAGAGATTTGGTTATGTGGTGTGGTAGAGAAGGCTGGTTGTAAATCACAGATACGTGCTGCTTTGTCTCACCATGGAATGATTCCCAGAGTGACTGCACAGCAAGAGACATTTCCCCTCTCTTTTAGCAAGGTGGAGCTAGTCAGCCTGGTCTCTCTCACCAGTGGAATGCAAGTGGAAATGACGTGAGACAACTGAGAGACAAAGAGGTTAAGAAGCAGATGTGTCTGTATTCCTTCTATCATCTGTTAACTGGATGTCATTATCATGGATAGCTTTGAAAGCCCTATGTTGAGGATGGCCAAGCTTGTTTTTGGGTCCCTAGATGATCGTGTGAAGCAAGCCTTTTACTCTTTTCTACCCTGCCCTCTTTTTTCCGATAATTGATTCTTTCTGAGCAAGACATGTATTTCTTTTGTGCTAAGCCAAAGTTTACTTGTTAGAGCAGTTAGCTTTATCTTAACAATATCAAACTATGTTCTACACTTTGCTTTCAATAATGTGTCTCTACAATGGGTTGCTGTTTATTTCTTCTTTGTGCTCAGATTAAAAAAAAAAAGCCATTGGCCTATGTGAGCCACATCTTACTTTTAAGCACAATTTTAGAGATAAGTACTGTAAGAAGAGATAAACATTTCCAGAAAGAAATTAAGTGTAATGCATAGCATCTGGATAAACCATAAATTGCACAGGCATCTCCTGAATAATTAGGCTAATAATCAAAACTCATGTTTTTTTCTTCTTCTATAGAAACCAAAGTTTAGGGGAAATTTTCACAAATATTATGGTATCTGTTTGCATTTCTTTAGCATGGTTGTTACTGCCATCTGTTTGTATATTTACCCTAGAGAGAATGAGAAGCAAGGCACAGCCAAGGGAAACTTTGGGTACAGTGTTGATTACTAAGCACACATATTAATGGGCTCTGGAGTCATATAGTCTGGGGCTAAATCCTGATGATAACAGTTACTAGCTTTGTGAGTCTGAGGATATCATATAACTTTTCTATGACTCAGTTTCTCTATCTGGAAAATGGGACGGGAATAGTTCATACTTTATAGGGTTGTTAGAAGTACTACATGAAATAATGTTTCTAAATTACCCAAAATAGAGCCATACTTAATAGATGCTGTATTAGGATAGAAAATAGGGAACACACTATTTGATTAATGATTTTTGAAAGCCATCAAATATTAAAAAACAAGAATGTAATATATATACATACAGACACACACACACTATATATATATATATATTTCTTTTTTTTCAGAGATGGGGTCTTACTTCATTGATGAAGGAGTTTGACGAAGCTGGTCTAAAACTCCTGGCTTTAAGGGATCGGCCCGACTTGGTCTGCCATGTAGCTGGAACTATAGGCGCAAGCCACCACACCCAGTTCTATATGTTGATATTATTTTTGTTCCTTGAATATTAGAGAAATCGAATGCTTAAACAATAATGAGAGTAATTGGATGACAAATTGTTTGCCATTAGCATGATAGAAGGTATCACTGAAACTAGCAGATATTTTGCTACTTCTACTTATCACTACCATTTTCCATAGTAACTAAGATATATATGGGTTTATTAAGTATTAGCTTACACGATCACAAGGTCCCACAATAGGCCATCTGCAAGTGGAGGAGCAAGGAGCCCGTCTGAGTCCCAAAACTGAAGAACTTAAAGTCCGATGTTTGAGGGCAGGGAGCATGCAGCATGGGAGAACGATGTAGGCCGGGAGGCTAGGCCCGTCTCTCCCCTTCATGTTTTTCTGCCTGCTTTATATTCACTGACAGCTGATTAGATGGTGCCCACCCAATTAAGGGTGGATCTGCCTTCCCCAGCCCACTGACTCAAATGTTAATCTCCTTTGGCAACACCCTCACAGACACACCCAGGATCAATATCAAGTTCATACTCAGTATTAACCATCACAATTACTTTGGCCAATATTTACCCTGTGCGCCTCTATTGCTTAGATGCCATCACAAAAATGTCTGTTTTTTAACCTCATGTTAATAAACAGCTGTTAGTGAAGCTTGAATTTTTTCTTTTAAATTTGTCTATGGGTAATAAATCTATTCGATTAGTTGCAGTGCAAAGTTAGGAGTTCATATAAGAACCCATAATAATTTTTCTAAGCTCATGTTTTCTGTGCTCCCAAGGGAGCTGTTTGAATCCCTTCAGAGCTTAACATGACTGGGTAGCAGGCATCCTCCTGACCTATTCTCACTGAGACACCCTGTCGCTGCCAGGCAGAGGACAAGGTCTTCAAAACAAACCCAGGGTGCAGCAAGGAAGGCCCATGACTAGAATGAGTTGGAGACAGAGCAGGAGGAACTTGCCAGGGATATTTTTTCTTCTCTGTTGTCTAATCTATTTGCTGCCCAGAGGGTACGACTAAAGGCACTGGGATCATAGACGTGTTTGGAGAACGATTCACTAGCAATACAGTTTTATGTTTTATTTTAATAACTTTTTTATTATACAAGTTATACACACTCATTGTGGAAAACATAAAGTATAGAAGAACAAAAACAATAACAAAAATTACCCACATACTACCACCAGTGGCTTCTAAGGCTTCTTTCATTCATATATACATATATACATTATTCATGTTGTTGTAAAATGCTCATTATCATGATTATTGAGGAGAGACTGAGAACTAGAATGTTCTTGAAAATTGTTATTCTGTCCCTAGCATATTTGATGTTCTGAGGTACTTTTAATATATATTTTGTCAAACATGACATTGAATAAACTCACTGGTGAGATTTATGCATATATTCTCTCTTCACCAAGTATACTCTGAAACACTGTAGTAGAGTGAAAAGAACATGTGTTTTGAAAGCAGATGGAAATGGTTCAAGTTTTAGTTTGTTCACTTAGTATTTGTGTGACCTTGGCAAATTATATAGGTCAAACCACATAAAACTCCCAAAATTTTGATCTTTTTTGACTTACAAAAATAGCAATTTCATATGCTTCAGTTTAACTTCTAAACTCTTTGAGTGTCATTTCTTCAACTACTAAATGTAGGATGATACTATCTAACAGAGTTAATGTGTGAATTAAATTAGATAATACTTGTAAAGTACCTGGCACATAGTAGTTGCTCAATAAATGTAAATTCCTTATCCTAAAATCTTCACTTGGAGTACAAATATTCCTGAAGGAGAAATGAATCTGGGTTCTCAAAAATGTAGATACCAAGATGGAATTAAATGTGTGAGAAACTTTTTAAGGGAAAAGGTTTCTGGGAGAGGCTGGGGAGCCATCCGACCAAAATATAGGTCTGACCTCAGATGAAGAAGAGAGGGAAGAAGGAGAGGTTAGGTGGAAGTGTCTTAGACCATTATGCAGTAAGAAAGTTTGTCAAGGCTGTCTCGGTTACTGGAGCCAAGTTTGCTCATCAGAAGAGTCCATGTACTCCTGGAACAGGCCTACCTGAGTCTCCCTGCCTAGCTTACTCATTGGCTGGTAGCGGCCGTGGGGAGTGCAGCCTCCATACAGAGGCAGGATTTCCAGAGGGCAGCACCTGGGGCCACCCAGTGAGAGATCAAAGAGACTCATTTTTATGGACATCCCTTGTCAATATCAGATATTAATCAGTGTAATTAATCATTGCTCTCAATTCCTCCATATTTTTGGAAAGACTGAAATTAGAATGTTGGAACTAATTAGGTTTTTAAAAGTCTAGAAGTTAAATTTTTCCAGCATTGTTTGTGCCTTCCCTCACACTGCCTGTCCCACAGCTGCCCACCCAGATAAACTGTGACTGACTCAACTCTTCCTCTGCTCTTAATCTTGCCCTGGACCCTGGATCTGTTCTCTTTTAGACTCCCTTTCCACCTAATGCCTTAAGCTGTATAAATCCCTGAGAATGACCGTGGGTTTGTGGATGATAATTGACAAATTCTTTTTTGGTTTTTGGTTCTTTCTAGTGGGATTATAAGAGCCCTGACATGAAATAATTGTCATTTTGTCTCTGAACAAGAGAGTCCCAGAGAAAGAAAATAGAAGAGCCGATTGGTGTAATACCCAGGGACTAGAATCATTATGGCTCTCAATTATTGCTGAGGATATTACTGCCTGTAGTTATGATAATAATATTGAAACTTTCTGAGTACTAATAAGCCCATTAGATGATATGATGCCTCAAGATATAGCCACTGGGCCTTTTTTTCATCACCACATAGAGACATAGGAGGAACCTACAAAAATTGATAGAATGTTTTAGTCAGGGGCCATTATAAAATACTATACTGTCACTTTTTCTAGTTAACAAAAATCACACGCTAATGTCACCTAATCAGAGCAAGAGATGATTGACAAACCTGTCATGCGTACACATTTTTCCAGCTTCTCTAGAGATTTAATACATTTCAGCAGTCATTGTAATTGTGTTAGAATTTATTCTTTGCAAACCATCAAAGTCAATGAGCTAATATCAAAGTTTATATTAACAACTCAAAATAGTTCCAACCTTTAAATTTTTGACATGGAAACACATCTTTCTTCACCTTATCAGAACTCTGCACGTGTGCCTATGTGGACTGGGCCCTGGATTAATCAGAAATATACTATTCGATCATGCCTTCAAGTCAGCAAGAGTTATGAAAAGAAACATTATTATTCATATATTCTGTGTATCTACAGAAAACAATCAGTGTAATGGTGCCACCATGTTGGCTGTTTTTCTGTCCTGTTTTATTAAACTGGTACAATCCTCATATAATCTAAGTTTTTCTAATTCCAGCACCAGAATAATTAACAGATATTTACTTTGAGGAAGAGGCACAAAGCCTATTTCTGCGTAAATACATAAGTTAAATGTATTTTGTGAATTTAGTATAAAGGATTAAGAAAATATAATGAGGAGAAAACTATATTTTAAACAGCACAAATTTAAAAAATATGTTAGAAAAACCCTCAGCAACACAAATGTCCTGAATCTCCGTGGTGCACTGGGCTTTATTTTAAACATTAGGGCAGTCATTTGGGAGGGGGTGGATTCATTCATCTGAGCAGGAGCTTGGCTCTGATGGCCAGAGTGAGGATCCTCATGCCTGTGTGCCACTGCACTTCTCACCTGAATGGTTTCACCGGGATTTTGTTTCTGCACAAAACTGCATTTGGGAAATGATCCTGTGCAACTTTGTATTCAGAGTTTGGCCATCTTCCAGACACCAGTGCAGGAAGAAGGTAGGATGCCTTTCTTGGAAGGAGGAGGGCAGATCAGGTGAAGAGTGACCTATTTACATATATCATAATTCATTTTTGAGATTTTCTCTTTAATACTGCACCTAGGTGAATATGAAATTAAAAACAGCGTGAAGGAAACTTCTGGCATATTTCACTGAAAAATAACCTAATTAATATTGCCTGTTATAGATTTTCAAAAATTTTGAATATTAAACTCATGATGATTCTACTCTACGAGCCCATCTTTTTAAGAACAAATTATAATTTTCCTTCTTTGAATTCCAAAGATCATCGGGATGAGGATGACTAACAATCTAAGTGAATGAATAAAAGGAAAGAGAATGGATGATTTTACATAGGTCCTGAGTTGGGGAGTGTGGTCCAGGCCACTCAGTGTGAGATTTGAGGGCCTGCCAATTACATCATTGATAACTTTGAGTTTCAACATTTATTAATATGTAAAAATCACCCTCATCAGTATTTTGTTAACAGGTAGTTTCATACTAATCCATCCATTTATTCAAGCAACATATATTTATCAAGAATTTGCCATGTCTCAGACACTGTGCATATTTTGGGGGTACAACAATTTCTACTTTCATGGATTAAAGATGATAGTGGGAAGGTCTATAGGCCTGAGAGAATAGTGAATTTCCCTGCCTTCTCTAACTATATTGCCATGTCTTAGAAAATAGGGTTTAGTACCTAGTTCTGAGCTTGGCACAATAAAAGTGTGTGGACTGGGACACACTTGGAACACTGCAGGCTATAGATAATTTTCCTTTCATTAAGAGCATATAAAGTCTATTTATTTAGATTCTTGCTAACAGTAATAAGACAATCAATGTTATAGTAGTTGGCACAGATCATACCTCCCCCGTCACATTCCATCAACTCCTGCACACATCCAGAGAACCAGTGGCTAATCCAGAATTCATTCCCATAAGCCCTTCTGTCTGGGCCCGAAGAGTCAAATCAAGCCATGTGCTCCTATCAGCACTTTAGCAACTGGAACAAATCTGAGTTGTTATTGTCAACTCTGATAACCGCTTGTAGACTTTAATTAATTAAATCAATAATAGATCTCCACACATTTATCTTGACTCCAACAGCATTTATTAAATTTTGGGGAAAGTGTGTGAATACCCCATTTCAGGCAACTTTTTCACTGGATCTGTGTGGTTAACTTTATACTTGTCTATCCTCTCTTTGTGGTCAATTTTATTTTTATCATAAAAATTGTTGTTTGCCAAATAAAAGATGGCTATCTGATCTTTTATGGGGTAGAGGAGAAGAAATCAATGTATATGAATCAAATCAGAAGTCATTTTGGATTTGATGCTAGTTCTTTTTTTTTTTTTTTTTTTTTTTTGTGAGACGGAGTCTTGCTCTGTCGCCCAGGCTGGAGTACAGCGGTGCGATCTCGGCTCACTGCAAGCTCCGCCTCCCGGGTTCAAAGCCATTCTCCTGCCTCAGCCTCTCCGAGTAGCTGGGACTACAGGCGCCCGCCACCACGCCCGGCTAATTTTTTGTATTTTTAGTAGAGACGGGGCTTCACCGTGGTCTCGATCTCCTGACTTCGTGATCCGCCCGCCTCGGCCTCCCAAAGTGCTGGGATTACAAGCGTGAGCCACCGCGCCCGGCCAGATGCTAGTTCTAAAGATGGCTGCTAAAAGGTAATACCAGTGAATACGATTGCATGTGTCCTATCAGAGATACGATGCTATGGGAATACCACTTTGTCTAGCAGGGCAGCACTTCTCCAGCAGCCCCATTTCTTTGGCTGAGTCACCTCAATTTCGTCAGATGTACCTTCTTCCGGTTTCATTCTTTGTGACTTTAGTTCTGAGCCAGGAGGAAGGAGCAGCATCAGAGAACTATTAGTTGGCCTGGACAAAGAAAGGCTTCAGAAAAAGGAAAAAAATGTGAAAGAAAGAGGAATATTTTTAGTAAATATCAGTAAATATTCCTGAGGCCATCCGCACATATCCAGGCAATAGAAGAATCTTACATTAGTCCCTGTGAGTTGAATTAAGGTCCAAGCATAGCTAAGGAGCCCTTCACACCTGAGCAGCCATTCTTTGATGCTGAGGGGCTTGGTCTCTTGACATTAAGTCCTGGAGCACATGAATTTCAGTGAGCCAGGCAGGCATACTGGGCCAGCCTTAGAGGTGGATAACCTGACCTTGCTACAGATACTTCACCATCACTTAGCATCAACTTAAGGCAATCTGAGAAGTCCTTTAAAAGAGGGGTCAGAGCTTGTTAAGTCAAATGGCTATTAGGCAAATAAAGGAATGGCGCCTGAGAATGGGTATTATGGTACTCGGGGGCCTGGATATCCATGTTTGGTTATAGTGGAGTATTGTCCTTTTGCAGCTGGATTTAAGGTTGCCAGATCTTTCGATTTTTCAGGACATGAAAAATTCAGGTTTTTACATGAATCTCAGTTATTAAATGTTGGTAATAATATTTTAAGATGCTGTTGTGGCACAAATAAGATACGTATGAAATGCAAGGATTCGACCTCGGTTTAAGAATTCAGATATATTTATAACATCATTGGCCCTAGTTCTCCATCTTCTGGAAACATGTACTTGATAGAATCAAGCACCTGGACCTCAACAACTAACTATCTGAAGGGCAGAGGGTCCTCTTTCTTTTGGCAAAGGGAAAGCCAGCCACTGTTGCCAAATATTCACATCCTACTCTTCCTGCCTTAAACTTCTGGCAAGGAACCAGGCTTCTTAAGAGCTAAAGTTTCATTAGATTCCTAAAATAGAATTTAATAAGAAGTCTTTTTTTTTTTTGAGATGGAGTCTTGCTCTGTGTTGCCAGGCTGGAATGCAGTGGTGCGATCTTGGCTCACTGCAAACTCTGACTCCTGGGTTCAACCAATTCTCTTGCCTCAGCCTTCTGAGTAGCTAGGACTACAGGTGGTATGCCACCAGGCCAGGCTAATATTTGTATTTTTAGTAGAGACAGGGTTTCACCATGTTGGCCAGGATGGTCTTGATCTCTTGACTTCGTGATCCACCCACCTCTGCCTCCCAAAGTGCTGGAATTACAGGCGTGAGCCACCACACCCAGCCAAGAATTCTTTTTAATCTCTAAGAAATTAGGGACAAAAGTGTTCTGCAATAAAGCCAACAACTGCCAGAATCAGAGTTTAATGGATTACAGGTGATCGTATATTGCTAGTCTTCTACTGAGATGCCAAAGAACTTCCTATCCCTTCATGGCTTTAATAATTCAGAAAACCTTTCCATGTGCATCATATCATTAGCTTCTCATTCTAAAGGGTAAATATTATTTGTCTATTACAAATAAGTAAACTGAGGCTCACAAAATGAACTTATCAAACAAGTATACATGACTGATAACTGATGATTTAGGAGTTGTGGCTCTCAGCCCAGGGGGCTTTTCATAAAATCATCCTACCTCTTCCTATGGGGCCACACATGTGGCCAAGTTCTCTTTTGCTAACTTTCATTAGGCTATGCAAAGGCAAACCATTCAGTGACGTACTCCAATTTAAAGGGTAGCATTTCTCCTAGCCAGATTACTCTTTTTACAACTGTTACTGTATGTGTCCACTGGCAGAGTATAAAATTTTTAAACTAATTTAAGATTTTAATAAAATTAAAAAATTAAAAAATTGAAAATCAGAACAATATCAATATAAAACACAAATTCAACCAATGACAGACATTACTGATACTGCACAGAATAATGATATTTAAATTATAATAACATAAACATTGATATTAATACCATCATTGATTGGGGGCCATTTCATAATTAATAAGTCAATATATCATTTTGACAAAGAAGTAATTAGATGATAAGATTCTCCAGTAAAGAAATTTCCTTTTTTAAAAAAATCGGTGCATAGACCGGGCGCGGTGGCTCATGCTTGTAATCCCAGCACTTTGGGAGGCCGAGGCAGGCGGATCACGAGGTCAGGAGATCGAGACCACGGTGAAACACCATCTCTACTAAAAATAGAAAAAATTAGCTGGGCGTGGTGGCGGGCGCCTGTAGTCCCAGCTACTAGGAGAGGCTGAGGCAGGAGAATGGCGTGAACCCGGGAGGTGGAGCTTGCAGTGAGCTGAGATTGCGCCACTGCACTCCAGCCTGGGCAACAGAGCGAGACTCCGTCTCAAAAAAAAAAAAAAAATCGGTGCATAATGATTATAGAAATTTCCAGGGTGTATGTGATATTCTGATACATACATACAAAGGGAAAAAATGAAATCAGGTTATTGGGATATCCATCACCTCACACCTTGATCATTTCTTTGGGTTGAGAACATTCCAAATCTTCTCTTCTAGCTATTTAAAAATGTACAATAAGTTATTGTTAACTATAGTCGCCCCACTGTGCTATGGAAAACTAGAAGTTATTTCTTCAATTGATCTGTATTTTCATACCCATGAACCAGATTCTCTTCACCTGCCCTTTTCCCACCTTTCTGGGACACTGAAACCACCATTCTCTCTACCTCCATGAGACCAGCTTTCTTTAAACTCCTCTCTATCAGTAAGAATATGTGGTATATTTTTTTCTTTTTCTTTTTTTCCCCACGTCAGCCTGGGGAAAGGGAACACTGGTGAAAGATGCAGTTCGCTGAGCCATTCGAGACCTGCTGTCTGAGAAACCTCGCGATGGGGCCACCTTCCACAAGCAACAAGCACGTGCCCCCTAACAGACCTAAATGAGCAAGGAGCAATGCCCAGAGTTCCCGGGCATAGGGTCCTCTGGAGGCCGGTGTGGGGGAGGGGTGTCAGTGCTGGCGGTAAACACCTTGATGAGGGGGTCTACCCGGCCAATCCTCACCAGCAGCTTCCTTCCTAGACTCTCCCTGCCACTGTGCGGGAAGAAGGCGCCACTCACCTGGGTCCCAGGCTGGGGCTCCCCCACGGGAAGAAGACAGGCTCTGGTGACAGACACCTGCCCCCAGGCACTGTTGGACCCCAGAACAGTGTCTGGAGCTTTCCAGCTTTATGGAAAGCTTTATGGAAAGCTTTCCTTAGCTTGCCCATCCATAAAAGGGAAGTAACACCTGGACCTGCCTCCAAAGGCGGAGGCCAGGGTTCTGCAGCTCCGACCACATGCTCAGCAAACAGCCCCTGGCATTATATTCAGATTCCCCCATAGCCAGTCTCCTCCAGGGCCCCACTTCCCTTTGGGGCGAGGTCTGAGGCCCAGCTCCTTCACTGCAGTGTGCCCCCAGGCAAGTCACTTGGCCTCTCTGGGCCTCAGTTTCTCCATCCCCACACCAAGCTCACTGGTCTCATGGGTGGATCTGGGGTCTCTGCCGCTCACGCACCAGGGAAGGGGGCGGATTTGGGATCATCCAGGCTTGACCCTGCTGCACTACCCGGACCAGGCCCCACTTCCTGACCAGGCCTCAGTTTCCCACATCTGGGGTTCATGCCCTCACTGCTGAGGCTCTCTCTTGGTGGAGTGACCTTGGGACAACGCTGTTCCCAGCTTCAGTTTCCCCATAAGAGTTAACTTGCTTTAAGGGCGTTGCTTCACCTCAGGCCTGCAGGAAAGGCTCCCTTGCCTGCCCGACAAACCTGGCTGGGGCCTCACCAGCAGGCCCGAGTGTGGCACGATCGGGACCCAGCAGCAGTGGCTGAAGTACCATCTGGGCTGCAGTGTCGCTTGGGCCATGGCCACTGCCACTTCTTCAGGGCAGCTACCGCCAGCCGTTTCAGAACGTGTTATCTGTCTTTCTGTGCCTGGCTTATTTTACTTAACCTAATGTTCTCCAGTTCCACCTGTGTTGCTGCAAATGTCAGGATTTCATCCTTTTTATGGCTGAATAATACTCCATTGTGTATATATGCCACATTTTCTTGGTCCATCCATCCGTTGATGGACACTGAGGTTGATTTCCTATCTGGGCTATTGCATTCCCAATAAACGTGGGAGTGCGGATATCTGTTTGATACACTGATTTTCTTTCTTCTGGTTATGTACCCTGCAGTGGGATTGCTGGATCACATGGTAGTTCTATTTTTAACCTTTTGAGGGACCTCCACATTGTTTTCCATAATGATTGTACTAATTTACATTCCCACCGACTGTGTATAAGCGTTGCCCTTTCTTCACATCCTTGTTTGTCTTTTTGATAATATCCATTCTAACTGGTGTGAGATGATATCTCATCGTGGTTTTGATTTGCACTTCCGTGATGATTAGTGATGTTGAGCATTTTTTTCGTATACCTGTTGTCCATTTGTGTGTCTTCTTTTGAGAAATATCTGTTCAGATCTTTTGTCCTCTTTAATTAGATTATTGGTTTGAATGCTGTTGAGTTATTTCATTTCCCTGTATGGCCTTAAATCTTTTAAGTTGTTTCAGGGTCACAAAGGCATATAAAAGGCATTACTGTTTTCTTCTAGTGCTTTTCAAAACCTTGATCTGCATGTATATCATCGGGGGATCTTGTTAAAATGCAGATTCTAATGACTAGGTTTGCGGTGGGGCCTGAGATACCTCATTTCTAATCAGCTTCTGGGTGATGCTGCTGCTGCTATTGCTTTGCTGGCAGGACCCTGCTGGGAATGACACAAGCTCTTGGGGGTAGAAAAACTGCTAATTTATAAACCAGCCTTTCCCACATTACATGTGGAAACTTACAATCTATTTTAAGTAAACGGTTGAAAATGAAGTCCTTTCTAGATCTTCGCTTTTTATTTTGTTTTCATTGCATGTTTTGTTGTAATATTGTGTAACTTCAATCAAAATGTGTTTGAATTCCTTAGAGGAGGCTTGTTATATGCCAAATCAGCTGACGGCTCGTCTCACCATTTCTGTGAGTGCCTTACATAGCATGTGTCTCACATTCTCTAATTTCACACGTTCAAAAACCTTTTTGTTGTTGTTGTTGAAACAGTTCATTCCAAAACTCTGTGCAATTTCGTCTTGTCTTAGCATTTTATCCCACAGTAAGCAAGCCCCTTGTGTCATGTATATGGTTACCTGAAGACATTTATGGACTGTAATCATGTTCCCTGCTGAGTCTCCTTTTTTCTAGGCCATAAAGATTTAGTCACAATCTCCTCTTATGCTTTATGCTGCTGGCGCTTGTTACATGTTTTCGGTCCTCTTTGTATTTTTATAATGGTTCCCTGTTTCCTCCCTAAATCGGGGGTGAAAAGAGTGAAGAGAAGGTTGTGTGTAATTGAGAGACTGTGCCGCTTTAGTCCTTAGAAGGAGTATTTCCCAGGGAGCTGAGACACAGCAGGAAATACAGCAGTAATTGAGGGGATAGAGCCCTGTCCTCCTGCAGCCCAGTCCCTGAGTGCTATTCACGTTGATTGCCCATATTCCCAGAAAGCATATAGTGGATTTCTTGTACATAAAGATTTTTATTTTAAGGGACTACTTCTTTAAGATTCTTTAGGATCTCAAAATCTCTTTCAGCCTATTTTGAATAATGAAGTAAGCAAACACAAGTGTCAATATTTGCAGATAGTTTACTTGTGCATATATAAAATAAAACCCAGTACAAAATGTCACATATATTAGTCAGGGATCAACCTGAGAAACAGAGCCAATAGGAGACGCACACACACACACACACATACACACACACACGCGAGCGCGCACGCACATATATATGCATATAAGAAAGAACTGCTGATACTACTTATGTAGTTATAGGCGCTGGCAAGTCTGAAATCCATAAGGCAGGACATCAGAAAGGGCAGAATGAAACGCTCAGGCACAAACTGAAGCTGCACTCCACAGACAAAATTTCTCATTCTTCAGAGACTTCAAGAGTTTTGTCACCCTTAGAGGGACAGCAGATGTGGCCTTGAATCTGGGGAAGCAGAAAGCTTGACTGAGACCTTTATCTAGAGATGGCTCCTAGAAAAGCTGCCCCTTCAGTGAAAAAAAAAAAAATTCTCAAGCTGGTGAAAAAAAGGAACAAGAAGGCAGCAGCAAAAAAAGATGGAAAAAAAAAACTCCCATGAGAAATCATAACTCCAACTTTTTATTATACATAGACACAGAATTCAAACATACATTCCTTGCAAGGTATGAGAAATTAAAATAGAAACCTTTGTGTAAAATCTGGTCCTACACTCATGAAATGTGGGACGCAAGGGAAGCAAAGGCAAACCCCTAGTGTAAGGACACTTTTACAACACAGGGCACATAGGAATCCCCTGGGGAGTAGAAGTACTACTGCAGAGGAAACAGTGAAGGTGAGCTCACAAGGGGGATGGGAGGGCGGTTGATGTATGCACTCACAGACCGTGTGAGAAAATGCAAATCATGAGGAAGATGCAAAAACATTCTAAACACTTGATAAACAATCTAACACTGTAAAATAAGTTAAAACCGATTCAAGACATAAAAGTAGGAATAGATGCCATAATAAAATATCTGGAATCTTATGAAAGGGAGGCTGTCACATTTGTAAAAGAACTTCTGAAAACAAAAAAGAGACATTACAATTTTATAAATTAGTAGATTATTTTTAAAATTTTAAGAGGTTACAGATCATAGTAACTACAGTATCACAGTAACAATTTTTTAAATTTTGAATTTGTTTCTGTGATCTTTAATGTTCCAGTGGTTTTCCTTTGTTGATTGTGGTAGTCACTGTCACTTGCTCTCATTTAATGTTAAAAATATTAAGCTTTTAAATCTAGTTAGCCCACAAACCTTTAAATATTTAAATGCTGCTAATGACCAAATGCAGACATTTGAAATTGCATGTAGACATTTGCATTCTTAGATATGCAAATATTGGTTTCAGCCAAATTTTTCAAACTTCAAAAGAATTTACAATTCAAATATGTCTATTTTCTTCAGTGCTTTTGAGGTTTTATAAACAACGTATATATATATACTTGACTATGGTTACAAACCATAGTGGTACTACTCTGTACCAAGTACAAAAGTTTTAGTATTTCTAGTTTGATTTATTTTATCAGTGTTTTAAGTTGTATTTTGTGCTTTCCTGGGATTATAGTAATCTTTTTCATCCTACCAAAGGGAATAAAAATCATTTCACATCAGAAAGGCTGCAGATTATGTGTCATTCAAATTTTTTGGCACTGTAACCCCAAGCCAGGACTTGTCACATTAGGTTTCCTCTTCAAGCATGGGGTCACTTGCTCCATCAATGGGATTTTCACAATTATTTTTTCTAATAGGGCACTCCTTCCTTTGGCCAATATTCACGGTCACAGGATGTTTGGCCTTGGTTTATGATATATTTCATAATGTTTTATTAAGATCATATAGAATTTTATCACCTAGGCGATGAGATGTTGAATCTCTACAGCATCTCCTCTGAGATATTTAACTCATCTATTATCTTTCTCTTTGAGCCTCTCTTTCTATAAGGACATTGCATGGGAATAGATCCTTCTTCCTTCAGCAACTTGTTTTCTGTACCCACGCTTTCCTCTTACACATGAAGAAAAAAAATGCTTATGTTTGTGATAAAAAAAGTTCTTATTATAAAAAAAAAAATGAACAGCTATGAGGATAATACTCTCTGGTAATAAAACATAATAAAAATTTACTAAACATGTCCTATTCATTCTTTATTTTTATTATATGCCCCTTTCTGTAAACTTTTATCTTTTCGTACACTATTTTTGACTTTGTTTTTTTTTTTTAAAAAACTCTATTTTTTATCTACTCTACCTCTTTTACTTAGCTGTAGTGACTTTCTTTTTTTCTGTTACTTTGTTACAATCAGGCCAAATGTTGCATGCTCTAAACAGGCTTTCTTTCACCACTGCTTCAGACACTTGGGAAATTTTCACCTTTTCTGGCAATAAAAACAGGTTCTGGGCCCATAATGCATTGTTTCCTGTTCTGAGACCAGGGCTCTCCTATTCTGCAAGAAAATTTATTTCCATCTAATAGAGAATAGTATTTAGAAAACAAAAAGTTAAGGATACCCATCTGATATTCCTCCTGAAAACAGTGGGTGGGAAGATGATGTGGCTATAGGCTGCTTTAGTGGCTCAGCTGGAAAATATATTTATTTTAGGTCATGAGTTCACATTGATATTTCCTATTTTAAAATTTAGTATTCTTAATTTATGTTCTTTTACAATATAAATTTTTAAATTTAATTTCTCTAAAATGTGCTTCTCAGATTTTTACCTTTTTATCAACATTTATTTTGTAGCTGTGCCCTTTGTTTAGCCATTTGTCACATTGACCTTGCAGCTGAGGCAGTCTGTTGCTCTGCTGCTCAGTCTCTATTACCTAGCAGATTTGAAGGCATTAAAGGTATCCACTATGGATAAGGATGCTATAAATGCATTTTTGGCAGATTCCCATAGGAAAATTGCAGGGCTGACTCATAGAGTTCTGAAGTAAGGTCCTGCTTTCTGCAGGAAACAACTACCCTTTGTTAAAAACACAATTCCTGGCTGGGCGCGGTGGCTCACGCCTGTAATCCTAGCACTTTGGGAGGCCACAGTGGGCAGATCACCTGAGGTCAGGAGTTCGAGTCCAGCCTGGCCAACCTGGTGAAACCCTGTCTCTACTAAAAATACCAAAATTTAGCCAGGCATAGTGGTGGGCCCCTGTAATCCCAGCTACTAAGGAGGGTAAGACAGGAGAATCATTTGAACCTGGGAGGCAGAGTTTGCAGTGAGCCAAGATCATACCATTGCACTGTAGCCTGGGCAAAAAGAGCAAAACTCCATCTCAAAAAAAACAAAAACAAAAAAACCCCACCACAGTTCCTGGCAGGCTTAACCCTAGTGACTGAGGGCCTCACTAAGGTTCACTCACTGTCTATGCAATTAGAACTACCCATCATGAACCCTGTGTTATCAGTTGCACCAAGTCATGAGATGAGGCAAGGCAACAGTAATGCATTATATGATTAAAAATGCCATATTTAGGATCAGGCCTGGAAAGAATCAGAAGACACTAATATGTTTCATAAATAGGCAGGCCAGACCTTTGTGTTCCCTACTACCATGACATCAGTCCCTCTTTGTAAGCTCACAGTATGGCTTCATAAGCGGTTCTCTATGAGCAACTCATGGATGGGAAAACCTCGTTCACATATGGGTCAATGCAATAGAGATACTGTTCCAATAGAGGTACAGGTTTATTACAGCTACCTGTAATGAACCACTGCTGCATTACAGCCCCACTCAGAGCTAGCACTATGGAATGGTGTAATGGAAAATCCTTGTATTAGAAAAAGCTCTGAACAATACACTTGGCTGTTTACTTTTTTGGGAGAGAGAAGTGCCTGGAGATAGGTACATCTACTAAAATCCTTGGCAGTGGCAAAAGTTTGTCTAGTAGGTTAGGGGCTTGGAACAAGAATGAAAGAGTAAAAATTCTGAATATGTGACATGACAATAGGCTAATTGGCATAGCGCAAATTATATGACTCTTCATGTTTAAGCTTAAAGGATGCTCTCAGAGACTAAGTGGACAGGATGACTCATTCTATGAATGTCATCCAGCTTCACTCTTCAGCCACTCCTGTACCACAGTTGTTCATAGACAGAGTGTCCATGATGTAAGGGATGGAGGCTATTCTTGGACCCAAAAATATGGGCCTCACCAAGGTTGATGTAGCTACTGCCACTGCTGAATGTCCCTCTGGTCAACAACAGTAAGATATGCTAAGTCCTTGATCTGACAACATGCCTGTGGTAGACCAGACAGCTACCAGGACTTGGATTGCCAGATACAGCAAATAAAACTGCAAGGTGCTCAGTTAAATTTAAGTTTCAGATAAACAATGAATGTCTTTAGTATACGGGTGTCCCATGTAATATTTGGGACATCTTTTACGAAAAAAAAAAAAAAAAACCTCTTCATCGTTTATCTGAAATTTAAATTTAAATTGTATATCTTATATTTTATCTGATAATCCCAACCTGGAGACCAGTCAATTCTCCACAGGGTAGTGGGAAGAGGGGACAGAGATTGTCTTTACTATAATCAATACCTATCATGAATATGAGTTTTGGATTTTCCCATTCAGAGTGTTTACAGAATACCTGATGTATCAACAAATATTTCACATGATATTGTCTTGGATCAGTGAACTCATTTTATAGCAACAGAGGTCTAAGAATAACTATGAGACACTCTGGTGTTACATGTACTTCATGTCCCATCAACAGCCAGGCTAATAGAATGACTTATTAAAGTCTTCTCTAAGGTACTGTTTGAGGAATAACAGTCTTGAGGGTGAGGCCTTGTCTTGATGGAATTTGTGTATTCATTGAACCTGTCATCTTAGTAGCTGCAGGAACAATTATTTGATAAAATGCAATCGCTAGTCTTTTTTTTTAAGTCTTGACTAACTAAAAACAAAACAGAGCTTCTTTAAGCTGAGGTTAAAGAATGTCTAGTTAACATTATTTAGACGAAAAAGTATCAGCATTCCCTTTTCATTCAAAAACACTCTAAGAATGCCTGCTATTCCAACTCCTACTCAACATTGTCTTAGAGGTCCACTACAGCACAAGAAAGATTAAATAAGATAAAGACTGAATGTCAAAAACCAGAGAGAGAGAGGACAGATGAGAGAGAGAGGGCGGTTTAGCAGAGTGATGGGTAAGAAGGGGGAAATTTCAGTGAGCTGAAAATGAATGAGTATGGAGTGTGAGCCAAGAGTGTAGACAGTGTTTCAAAATATCTGGCTTTGAAGAAGAGGAGAAAGATAAGGTGATGCCTTGAGATGGACATGAAGTTTAGGGAGATTTTAATATGAAGGTAGGAAAGACTAAAATATGTTCAAATGTGAAGAAGAAACTAGTAAAAGAGGAGAAGTTAAAGACAAAGGACAGAGGGTCCAATTTTAATGTTTAAATCACTGAAAAGGAGGGAGGAAAAGGAGCCCTGGAGGAGAAACATATTTTTCTGATTTTTTGTTTGTTTGTTTTGATTTTTTATTTCTTATTTTTTCCTTTTCTTCTTTTTTTTTAATGTGTTTTTTTATTTTTATACTTTAGGTTTTAGGGTACATGTGCACAATGTGCAGGTTTGTTACATATGTATCCATGTGCCATGTTGTTTTGCTGCACCCATTAACTCATCATTTAGCATTAGGTATATCTCCTAATGCTGTCCCTCCCCCCTCCCCCCACCCCACAACAGTCCCCGGAGTGTGTCCATGAGTTCTCATTGTTCAATTCCCACCTATGAGTGAGAACATGCGGTGTTTGGTTTTTTGTCCTTGCGATAGTTTACTGAGAATGATAGTTTCCAGTTTCATCCATGTCCCTACAAAGGACATGAACTCATTTTTTATGGCTGCATAGTATTCCATGGTGTATATGTGCCACATTTTCGTAATCCAGTCTATCATTGTTGGACATTTGGGCTGGTTCCAACTCTTTGCTATTGTGAATAGTGCCGCAATAAACATACGTGTGCATGTGTCCTTATAGCAGCATGATTTATAGTCCTTTGGGTATATACCCAGTAATGGGATGGCTGGGTCAAATGGTATTTCTAGTTCTAGATCCCTGAGGAATCGCCACACTGACTTCCACATGGTTGAGCTAGTTTACAGTCCCACCAACAGTGTAAAAGTGTTCCTATTTCTCCACATCCTCTCCAGCACCTGTTGTTTCCTGACTTTTTAATGATGGCCATTCTAACTGGTGTGAGATGGTATCTCACTGTGGTTTTGATTTGCATTTCTCTGATGGCCAGTGATGATGAGCATTTCTTCATGTGTTTTTTGGCTGCATAAATGTCTTCTTTTGAGAAGTGTCTGTTCATGTCCTTCGCCCACTTTTTGATGGGATTTTTTTTTTTTTTTGTAAATTTGTTTGAGTTCATTGTAGATTCTGGATATTAGCCCTTTGTCAGATGAGTAGGTTGCAAAAATTATCTCCCATTCTGTAGGTTGCCTGTTCACTCTGATGGTAGTTTCTTTTGCTGTGCAGAAGCTCTTTAGTTTAATGAGATCCCATTTGTCAATTTTGGCTTTTGTTGCCATTGCTTTTGGTGTTTTAGACATGAAGTCCTTGCCCATGCCTATGTCCTGAATGGTATTGCCTAGGTTTTCTTGTAGCATTTTAATGGTTTTAGGTCTAACATTTAAGTCTTCAACCCATCTTGAATTAATTTTTGTATAAGGTGTAAGGAAGGGATCCAGTTTCAGCTTTCTACATATGGCTAGCCAGTTTTCCCAGCACCATTTATTAAATAGGGAATCCTTTCCCCATTTCTTGTTTTTGTCAGGTTTGTCAAAGATCAGATAGTTGTAGATATGCAGCATTGTTTCTGAGGGCTCTGTTCTGTTCCATTGATCTATGTCTCTGTTGTGGTACCAGTACCATGCTGTTTTGGTTACTGTAGCCTTGTAGTATAGTTTGAAGTCAGGTAGCGTGATGCCTCCAGCTTTGTTCTTTTGGCTTAGGATTGACTTGGCAATGTGGGCTCTTTTTTGGTTCCATATGAACTTTAAAGTAGTTTTTTCCAATTCTGTGAAGAAAGTCCTTGGTAGCTTGATGGGGATGGCATTGAATCTATAAATTACCTTGGGCAGTATGGCCATTTTCACGATATTGATTCTTCCAACCCATGAACATGGAATGTTCTTCCATTTGTTTGTATCCTCTTTTATTTCATTGAGCAGTGGTTTGTAGTTCTCCTTGAAGAGGTCCTTCACATCCCTTGTAAGTTGGATTCCTAGGTATTTTATTCCGTTTGAAGCAATTGTGAATGGGAGTTCACTCATGATTTGGCTCTCTGTTTGTCTGTTATTGATGTATAAGAATGCTTGTGATTTTTGTACATTGATTTTGTATCCTGAGACTTTGCTGAAGTTGCTAATCAGCTTAAGGAGATTTTGGGCTGAGACAATGGGGTTTTCTAGATATACAATCATGTCATCTGCAAACAGGGACAATTTGACTTCCTCTTTTCCTAATTGAATACCCTTTATTTCCTTCTCCTGTCTGATTGCCCTGGCCAGAACTTCCAGCACTATGTTGAATAGGAGTGGTGAGAGAGGGCATCCCTGTCTTGTGCCAGATCTCAAAGGGAATGCTTCCAGTTTTGCCCATTCAGTATGATATTGGCTGTGGGTTTGTCATAGATAGCTCTTATTATTTTGAGATACGTCCCATCAATACCTAATTTATTGAGAGTTTTTAGCATGAAGGGTTGTTGAATTTTGTCAAAGGCCTTTTCTGCATCTATTGAGATAATCATGTGGTTTTTGTCTTTGGTTCTGTTTATATGCTGGATTACATTTTTTGATTTGCGTATGTTGAACCAGCCTTGCATCCCAGGGATGAAGCCCACTTGATCATGGTGGATGAGCTTTTTGATGTGCTGCTGGATTTGGTTTGCCAGTATTTTATTGAGGATTTTTGCATCAATGTTCATCAAGGATACTGGTCTGAAATTCTCTTTTTTGATTATGTCTCTGCCAGGCTTTGGTATCAGGACGATGCTGGCTTCCTAAAATGTGTTAGGGAGGATTCCCTCTTTTTCTATCGATTGGAATAGTTTCAGAAGGAATGGTACCAGTTCCTCCTTGTACCTCTGGTAGAATTCAGCTGTGAATCCATCAGGTCCTGGACTCTTTTTGGTTGGTAAGCTGTTGATTATTGCCACAATTTCAGAGCCTGTTATTCGTCTATTCAGAGATTCAACTTCTTCATGGTTTAGTCTTGGGAGGGTGTATTTGTCAAGGAATTTACCCATTTCTTCTAGATTTTCTAGTTTGTTTGCATAGAGGTGTTTGTAGTATTCTCTGATGGTACATTATATTTCTGTGGGATCGGTGGTGATATCCCCTTTTTCATTTTTTATTGCATCTATTTGATTCTTCTCACTTTTCTTCTTTGTCTTGCTAGTGGTCTATCAATTTTGTTGATCTTTTCAAAAAACCAGCTCCTGGATTCATTAATGTTTTGATGGATTTTTTGTGTCTCTATTTCCTTCAGTTCTGCTCTGATTTTAGTTATTTCTAGCCTTCTGCTAGCTTTTGAATATGTTTGCTCTTGCTTTTCTAGTTCTTTTAATTGTGATGTTAGGGTGTTAATTTTGGATCTTTCCTGCTTTCTCTTGTGGGCATTTAGTGCTATAAATTTCCCTCTACACACTGCTTTGAATGTGTCCCAGAGATTCTGGTATGCTGTGTCTTTGTTCTCGTTGGTTTCAAAGAACATCTTTATTTCTGCCTTCATTTCATTATGTACCCAATAGTCATTCAGGAGCAGGTTGTTCAGTTTCCATGTAGTTGAGCGGTTTTGAGTGAGTTTCTTAATCCTGAGTTGTAGTTTGATTGCACTGTGGTCTGAGGGACAGTTTGTTATAATTTCTGTTCTTTTACATTTGCTTTACTTCCAACTATGTGGTCAATTTTGGAATAGTTGTGGTGTGGTGCTGAAAAAAATGTATATTCTGTTGATTTGGGGTGGAGAGTTCTGTAGATGTCTATTAGGTCCACTTTGTGCAGAGCTGAGTTCAATTCCTGGGTATCCTTGTTAACTTTCTGTCTCGTTGATCTGTCTAATGTTGACAGTGGGGTGTAAAAACCTCCCATTATTATTGTGTGGGAGTTTAAGTCCCCTTCGTAGGTCACTCAGGACTTGCTTTATGAATCCGGGTGCTCCTGTGTTGGGTGCATATGTATTTAGGATAGTTAGCTCTTCTTGTTGAATTGATCCCTTTACCATTATGTAATGGCCTTCTTTGTCTCTTTTGATCTTTGTTGGTTTAAAGTCTATTTTATCAGAGACTAAGATTGGAACTCCTGCCTTTTTTTGTTTTCCATTTGCTTGATAGATCTTCCTCCATCCCTTTATTTTGAGTCTATGTGTGTCTCTGCACGTGAGATGGGTTTCCTGAATACAGCACACTGATGGGTCCTGACTCCTTATCCAGTTTGCCAGTCTGTGTCTTTTAATTGGAGCATTTAGCCCATTTACATTTAAAGTTAATATTGTTATGTGTGAATGTGATCCTGTCATTATGATGCTAGTTGGTTATTTTGCTCGTTAGTTGATGCAGTTTCTTCCTAGCCTTGATGGTCTTTAAAATTTGGCATGTTTTTGCAGTGGCTGGTACCGGTTGTTCCTTTCCATGTTTAGTGCTTCCTTCAGGAGCTCTTTTAGGGCAGGCCTGGTGGTGACAAAATCACTCAGCGTTTGCTTCTCTGTAAAGTATTTTATTTCTCCTTCACTTATGAAGCTTAGTTTGGCTGGATATGAAATTCTGGGTTGAAAATTCTTTTCTTTAAGAATGTTGAATATCGGCCCCCACTCTCTTCTGGCTTTTAGAGTTTCTGCGGAGAGATCAGCTGTTAGTCTGATGGGCTTCCCTTTGTGGGTAACCCGACCTTTCTCTCTGGCTGCCCTTAACATTTTTTCCTTCATTTCAACTTTGGTGAATCTGACAATTATGTGTCTTGGAGTTGCTCTTCTCGAGGAGTATCTTTGTGGCGTTCTCTGTATTTCCTGAATCTGAATGTTGGCCTGCCTTGCTAGATTGGGGAAGTTCTCCTGGATAATATCTTGCAGAGTGTTTTCCAACTTGGTTCCATTCTCCCCGTCATTTTCAGGTACACCAAACAGACGTAGGTTTGGTCTTTTCACATAGTCCCAAATTTCTTGGAGGCTTTGTTCATTTCTTTTTATTCATTTTTCTCTAAACTTCCCTTCTCGCTTCGTTTCATTCATTTCATCTTCCTTCAGCGATACCGTTTCTTCCAGTTGATCACATCGGCTACCGAGGCTTCTGCAATCTTCACGTAGTTCTCGATACTTGGCTTTCAGCTCCATCAGCTCCTTTAAGCCCTTCTCTTCATTGGTTATTCTAGTTATCCATTTGTCTAATTTTTTTTCAAAGTTTTTAACTTCTTTGCTATTGGTTTGAATTTCCTCCCGTAGCTCAGAGTAGTTTGATCATCTGAAGCCTTCTTCTCTCAACTCGTCAAAGTCATCCTCCATCCAGCTTTGTTCCGTTGCTGGTGAGGAACTGCGTTCCTTTGGAGGAGGAGAGGTGCTCTGCTTTTTAGAGTTTCCAGTTTTTCTGCTCCATTTTTTCACCATGTTTGTGGTTTTATCTACTTTTGGTCTTTGATGATGGTGATGTACAGATGGGTTTTTGGTGTCGATGTCCTTTCTATTTGTTAGTTTTCCTTCTAGCAGGCAGGACCCTCAGCTGCAGGTCTGTTGGAGTTTACTAGAGGTCCACTCCAGACCCTGTTTGGCTGGGTGTCAACAGCGGTGGCTGCAGAACAGTGGATTTTCGTGAGACCACAAATTCAGCTGTCTGATAGTTCCTCTGGAAGTTTTGTCTCAAAGGAGTACCCGGCCGAGTGAGGTGTCAGTCTGTCCCTACTGGGGGGTGCCTCCCAGTTAGGCTGCTCGGGGGTCAGGGACCCACTTTAGGAGGCAGTCTGTCCGTTCTCAGATCTCCAGCTGCGTGCTGGGAGAACCACTACTCTCTTCAAAGCTGTCAGTCAGACAGGGACATTTAAGTCTGCAGAGGTTCCTGCTGACTTTTTGTTTGTCTGTGCCCTGCCCCCAGAGGTGGAGCCTACAGAGGCAGGCAGGCCTCCTTGAGCTGTGGTGGGCTCCACCCAGTTTGAGCTTCCTGGCTGCTTTGTTTACCTAAGCAAGCCTGGGCAATGCTGGGCACCCCTCCCCCAGCCTCGCTGCCACCTTGCAGTTTGATCTCAGACTGCTGTGCTAGCAATCAGCGAGACTCCGTGGGCATAGGACCCTCCGAGCCAGGTGCGGGACACAATCTCCTAGTGTGCCGTTTTCCAGGCCCGTTGGAAAAGCACAGTATTAGGGTGGGACCGACCCGATATTCCAGGTGCCGTCTGTTACCCCTTTCTTTGACTAGGAAAGGGAACTCCCTGACCCCTTGCGCTTCCCGAGTGAGGCAATGCCTCGCCTTCCTTCGGCTTGCGCACAGTGCGCTTCACCAACTGTCCTGCCCCCACTGTTTGGCACTCCCTAGTGAGATGAAACCGGTACCTCAAGCAGAAATGCAGAAATCACCCGTCTTCTGTGTCGCTCAGGCTGGGAGCTGTAGACCGGAGCTGTTCCTATTCGGCCATCTTCGCTCCACCGGCTATTTTTCTGATTTTTAAGAGTCATAAAAATCTCTTCTATTTCAATACACAATAATATTTTGCTTAGTTGCCCTCACTAATTTATAAATCACATTACTTCAGAATTTGGGATTATTCAAATGGGGGCAGAGCTACAGTTGATCTTTGTGATACGGATTTTATTATATTTTAATTGGCTTTACCAATGAAATTAATAGGTAAAGAGAATTTGAGAAGAATATTTATCCCATGGAAAAAATCTTAAAAAAAAATCAAGCGTTATATTTCCATATCAATGTGCAAAGTACAAATTATTCTTTTGGACTACAGACATTAAATGGAATCTTTGGTTAATAATAAGTGTTACCCTGGGGCTATAACATAATATTATGGCAGTATTCCAAAAATATTGTATAATTCCTTGTTTTAACTTGAAAAGCCTAACACTTTTCCTTTTCCTAATTATTTCAAATTAATGAGGTTTTGCTGCAATGCAGATAATGAATCCAGAGAACATTGCCCAATTTTCTGACCACTACTTGAAACTTTAAACTGTCTGTCTGTCTTTCTCTCTCTTTTTCTTTCTTTCTTTTAACTGAAAGCACTTTTCCAGAGTCTTATTCAAGCTGAGCTCCTTTCAGTCACACCTGCTATAAGTGTTGGTTCCCGCTCTGCACTGTTAAGTGGAGTTTGCCTGACAGGGCAATGTCCTCTCAGACTCAGGGCCTGTGGATGCAGAAAGCCAATTTACTTCTTGCTGCTTTGTCTTGGGCACCTCACAGTGTGCTTTAATGACAACTCAGCAGTTTTAATAGCCCTTTCTAATGGCTAAAAACAGACCCAGTCTGTCCAAACATAGCCTATTCACCAGCTCTCGTCAAAACAATTCAGTTTTGCTATATGATGATACAGGAGACCATGGAAAGCAGCCACACAGACTCTATTCAAATCCGAAGTAGGACCCTGGGGTAAAGCAAGTCAACCCAAGCAGTGGTCATTTTAAATACTTTTTTTTACCGTCTGTTTCTGAAACAGGGCTTCTGTTTCAGTGGGACAATGCAGGCTCCATTTGCAAAAGCAACTCAGCACAATTTGAAAAACCATTAGAGAAACTCCTTCCTTGAAGGGGTGAGGGATTTTGATTTTAACTGCAGGGTGTCATTTGTGCTTAAACACCTTTATTCCACAGCATGGGAAAAGAAAATCTGAGACTGGCTTGTGGGTAATTTGTTTAATTCTCAAAGCGAATGACCATTTGCTACTCTATTTTCCTTTTAAGCCAATACATGTTAAATATCTGTGACCTTACTATAACTTTTTGACTTTCATCTTTGTCATCAGGTGCCTTTCATTTTAAGTTCTTTACAGTGTCCTGACCTACAAAGAGAAAGCAATAAAGGGAATAAAAAGTGACACTTACGATAAAAAAATAACTGGTTTCCCCAGGCTCCCTTAGGGATGTAATTTTAAAATGTAAGTGCACTAATAATCCTTCAATGATAAAGTTTTTCTCCTAAAGTTTTTTAAAGGTAAATTTCTAAGCAATATTTAACAAAAGCATATTTAATGGTGCTGCCACAAACCATTTCATTCAACTACCCTTTTTGTATACACATAGATTAGAAAATATTGTTTGCTTGATGATAATTACTTATTCATCTCAGCCAATGTGCAAGCCTAGAGTTTTTCTTTCATAATAAACTGTAATTTAAAATAAAGATGGCTACACTGTTAGTGGAAGCACATTTCAAATCACTACCTCCTCCACTGGAACCTTATTTGTGCAGTGACAAGGACTTCTAGGCCCAGATGACAGGTTTGTGAACTCAGGACTGTTACCCTATGTAACCTTCATGAACCCTCAGGGAGATGATGGAACAATGGTTCAAAGTCTTAGAAAAGGTTGTAGAGAAATCCATTTATTTTAAGGGTATAGTTTCTTTAGCTGACTAGAAGCTGTTCTTTTGTGTCTAAAAAATGGGTGGTTGTTGAAGTCAGGACAAAAGAAGTAATCCTTTCATCAATATTAGTTAATAAACGAAATCTGAAGGAATCATTAGAACCTGACCATCAGAATAGTATGGAAAGTGGGACAGTTGAGATGAAGACAGTGCTGGTAGTGGGGATCAACCCAATGTGGCTGCTGAGGGGGGATGTATGCTAGGAATCAATGAAGGAGAATCTTTGGCCTGAGGTCCCATGCTCATGACCTTGCACTTCTGTCGGGTCCTTTTGTTGAATCAGAATGCCAGAGACTTGTAGGAACAATCAGTAAAAGATGAAGGACAACTTTGATAGCTAAGAGAGGAGCACAGACCATTGCTTTCCTAGTGCTGCAGAGGGACACAGCCCAGAACCGATGAGTGCAGTACACTGTACCCAGGCATAGAATGGAGTTCTCCAGTGGCTACTAACTCTTGGACTGACATGTCCCTGTATAGAGATGAAGTCTTGCCAAGTTCAAAGACAAAGGTGTAAGAAAGAGTGTCAGAATAGATGCAAAGTAAAGCCGAAATCCTTGTACAGGCTGAGCAGACATAGAGTTCTAGTGTGTGGTGCAATCAACGTACCCTCACAATTACAGACCCAGTCCACCTAATGAGGCTTAAACTGCAAGTATGGAGGATCTGACCAAAGTCCAGTGAGCCAGCTTGAGCATATGCATGTGATTTAAAATCTACAAAATTTATCTTAATGTCATTTCTGAGTGCCTGGGTCAGGTCTGCCCTTGTTGGAATCTGAAGAGATCTAATTTGGATATCCACCATTTCATACCCAAGTTTGGAATGGCTGGCACTTACTTCAAGAAATAAAATTGTAAGATGCAAGTGTTATTTCTTGGTTACAGTTATGCTGTGTCCAGTTTATATACATTCAGAGTCCAGTGCATTCACATATTCATTTTTGGAGGGTTTGGGGTGGGGAGTGGAGTAGAGGCTGGTTATACTACTTTGTCATGCAGAGTCTGCTGCCCTATGCTCTGAAGGAGGGACAGTTTCCAGTTTTCCTAGCATTGTAATGCCTCAGGCAGTATATGAAGTCCACCTGGAATTTGTGGTAAAGCAAATTTTTATAATATCTCTACTTCTTTGTCCTTGGTGGTGAGTTTTGCTTCAAGCTAGTTCTAAAATTCAACAAGAATGTTCCAATATTGCCTAATAGAGAGAGAAAGCATGCAAGTGGGTTGAATTTGGAGCATATTTTCTATTATTTCACCTTTAATGAGGGAGTCAGAGCCTGTCACTCATGTGATTGACTGGTTGCCTTCAATATGTTTTCCAGGGAATTTAAGAAGTGCAGTATTTTCTTTTCTCTGTTGCCAGTGTCAGTGACACTAAATATTTAATTACTAACTAGGGCTGCAGTAGCTGCTCCTCAGAAGTGATGAATAATGAGCCCCTGTATATTTGTGAACTCCCTGTTGTTGGCTGATTAGGTTGACTGTGCATGGAGAGATTGAGCATGGGTGGTTTATTGCTCATGGTGAAAGAGGAAAATGTAATGCCGAGAACCCTGACGAAGCTGAAAATGTAAAGGCTCCTTTGTCATTGGCGTGTAATTTTCACAGTGCCTTGAATAAAAAATAGTTCTTTCAGTTTGTCTAATTTTTTTTTAAAGAGGTATCAAAGTGTCTTTTAAATCTGTTCTGAAATTTACTTGTTTATATCCCTGTGGTATATTACTGTCCCCATTTTATGATTTTTCATTTTTACAAGTGGAAAAGCTGAACCACAGAGAAATTACCATTTTACATATAAAAGTTTGTTTTTGTTTGTTTATTTGTTTTTTGAGATGGAGTTTTGCTCTTGTTGCCCAGGCTGGAGTGCAATGGCACGATCTCCACTCACCGCAACCTTTGCCTCCGGGGTTCAAGCGATTCTCCTGCCTCAGCCTCCCGAGTAGCTGGGATTACAGGCATGAGCCACCACGCCCGGCTAATTTTGTGTTTTTAGTAGAGATGGGGTTTCTCCATCTTGGTCAGGCTGGTATCGAACTCCCAACCTCAGGTGATCCGCCCACCTTGGCTTCCCAAAGTGCTGGGATTACAGGCGTGAGCCACTGCACCCAGTCTATTGTTATTTTATTATTATTATTTAATTGCATACACTTAGCTAGTTTTCTAATATAGTGATGATAATCAGTTTCTGACTATGTAAGTATGCCAGGGCTGACATAACTAAGTACCACAGACTGGGTGACTTAAACTACAGACATTTATTTGCTCACATTTCTTCCTGGAGGCTAGAAGTTCAAGATCAGGTGTCAGTAGGGTTGGTTACTTGCCTTAGTCCTTCTCTTTGGCTTGTAGATGGCAATCTTCTTCTGTGTCTTTGCATGGTTTTCCTTCTGTATATATTTTTGTCCTGGTTTGCTCTACTTATAACGACACCAGTCAGATTAGGACCCATCATTATGACCTCATTTTAGCTTAACTGCCACTTTAATCATCCTATCTCCAAAAATGGTCATGGTCAGAGGTCTCCAAACTTAGGACTTCAATATATGAATTTTGGAGGGGACAAAATTCAGCCCAAAGCACTGACTTTGAATGATAAGTCACATTGATCTGGTTTACTGTATTATCTTTTTGGGACATATTTATTACAAAGAAGGAAAGCAAATAATATATTTTTGTGGAATATGAAAAAACTGTTGATTCTTATGTGTAAAATCATGACCGAATCCAAAATAAATGACTTCATTTTGTGTGTCAACTAAACCTGAGTACTTTTTTCGGAGGGAGGTGATCTCAGGAAGTGCCAGTAAGGAGATGGAGAAAAGGATGAAGAAACCAATTCAGAAAATGTTGATGAGAGGATCTGATGTTTGCACCTGGAGCTTTTTTCCGTGGGGAATCTTTAGGGAGATAGCTCAGAGCATGCCTCAGTTATCTCACACCAGGGACCAGGAAGCTAGTTATCTAGACACAAACTTTCATCTCATCTGTTGTGGGCCACTCCCAGGGGCATGAACTCCCCTAGGAGTTTTTTTTTGGTTTGACTTTTGCCAGTTTGCACAGTCTGTGGTCACAAGGAGCACCAGATGATTGCACTAGAAACATTGATGAATACAGAGGTAATGTGAATGAGGCATTATCTCAATATTTTTTCAGGATTAATTCTGTGTTGTTATTCCTTAACTTTGTGATTGTGCTCTCTCTTTCTTTTTTTTTTAAGTCTTAATTGAGTCTTACTGGTAAATATCCATTGTTAGTCAAAAAACGCAATTTTAATAGTTATTGTACCACAGTAAAATGTTTTCAATGGAAAGCACAATAAGTACCTATATCGTTACGAATGGCAATACAGGCCATAAGCCATATTGGAAGTAGAGTGAAATGGAATAAACTGATTAACCACAGTATAACATAATAGTTAAGAGGATATTGGCGGGCTGGGCGCGGTGGCTCACGCTTGTAATCCCAGCACTTTGGGAGGCCGAGGCGGGTGGATCACGAGGTCAGGAGATCGAGACCACGGTGAAACCCTGTCTCTACTAAAAATACAAAAAAACTAGCCGGGCATGGTGGCGGGCGCCTGTAGTCCCAGCTACTCGGAGAGGCTGAGGCAGGAGAATGGCGTGAACCCGGGAGGCAGAGCTTTCAGTGAGCCGAGATTGTGCCACTGCACTCCAGCCTGGGCGACGGAGCCAGACTTCGTCTCAAAAAAAAAAAAAAAAAAAAAAAAAGAGGATATTGGCTTTGAAATCTTGAAACAAAACTGACCTGGGGTTCAAATTTTAGATTTGATGCTTATTAACTGTGGAAATATAAACAAGACATTCTCTGAGTTTTCTTATAAAGAAAAGACAGTAATAGTGGTTTTTCTCACTGGATTGTATGAGACTATGTCAAGGTCTTGCCATAGTAACTTTTAGGTCATCAGTGCTCAATAGAGTAACGATTATAATGATTAAGATAATAATAGCAATAAACAGGGTTCAGGGGTTTAGTTTTGGTCTCTTTTAGTAGCCACGATACACATGATTATGGACTTGTCCTCCTGATTGGTGTCAGAAAACCTACTCTAGTCCTGAATAGCCCAAGTCACGTACTTTCTACATGTTAAAAACAAGCAAACAAATAGCATCAAAATCGGTGGTTATTTGCCCTATCTACCCAAGAGATTTTTGTAAGACTCAACCGTATTAATGAAACTTCTGTGTTATAAGGTGATGTATGAATATAAGCATTTTTGGTATACTATGCTTAACCTAGTAGTATAGCAGCCGTTTCCTCTTCTTTCGTTTTGTCAAATTCAGATTTAGATATGACATTACCATTTTTTTTTCCCTAAGACTATCTCTCTTCTTTGCCACAGACCTTAAGTATATTATACCCCTAATAAGCCACTTAGAAAGCAAAAATATTAGGTTAAAATGTGAGAAAACTGGGTCTTCCAATATGTCCAGGTAGATAATATACAGGTTCAGAGAGTCTCCACTGAATCTAGTTTCATAAATCTTCGTATATTAGTCTGGTTCCTTCCGTTCATTATCCGCAGTATCTTCCGGCTCTGTGGAATCTTACCCTTTTCTCTCTGTGTTCCAGATGTAACCTTGTGTGTGATTTCAGGTAAAAATTTCACTCTTTTGCAGACAGATGACCCTAAGCCAGTGTTTGTCATTTTGTGAACTGCACATAGCATTGCTTTAATTAAACTCCCTTTTCCAGGGTTCTTTCTTTTCTTCCCTTTTCTTCCAGGGAACATTTCTTTTCTGCTAAAATAAAATAGTTTTTTGATCCACTTTTTTTATACAGTACCTTTAAAAAAAAAAAGATTATGACTGCTCTCTCTGACCCCCATCTTCCCACAAATTTCAATTTTCCTGCCACTCAAACCCAAAATTAACCTTTCTAAAACCATTGTATTTGCTAAATATAAGCTTTTAGGGAAATTAGGTTGTGATTATAGGATATAAACTGACAACTGGTGTTTCTTAACAATGATGAGGTTTATGATTTAACAGAAATACTATAGAGCTTGAGGTCATACATACCATCATGCTTAATTGACTGAGTATAGCCCCTTTTTGTCCTGCCCCAAGACATAAATTCCATTCCATTTCAGTCATTTTCATTCAGTTACATTTGCTTCTAATCCTTTTCCATTTCATTCCATCCTACCGCATCTTATGCCATTTAATTCTTCCTAATATACGTTAGGTACCAACCTTGAGAAAGGGACTTTTCTAGGCAATAAAAACATTCTATGTAATCCATAAGGTTTCAAGCTATTGTAGAGTCTGAGGAAATAATTAACATTAGGATAGGAGAAACGAAATTTTAGTTTATTTTTTTCTGCCAGCTGCGTTATTCAAAGCTGGCTACTGTGTGTGTTTGGACTAGGAAGAAGTAAAAAATCTCCTTCAAGATACTTTGCAAGGTTAACTCAAAGGATAGCATTTAGTCTCTGTTCTTCACTGGGTAAAGAGGAGGTGGTGGTGGACTTATGTAGCCCTTCAGTGAGATTTAAATTTAGTTGCAAATTGCTGTCCACCTTGTAAATAGTTACTGTAAAGGGCTTTGTGATTGCATCCACAACATTCATTACACTTCTCTTACTTTATGTTGCTACCATGTCATTTGTGTGAGGTTTACCCAATCCATTCCCAGTTCCAGGAGTCCTCCTTCATTAGTTTTATAAGCCATTCAGGATCATCTTTAAAACACTTAAAGAATTATTTTAGGCACAAACAGATGTCATAAAAAGCATAAATATTAGGTGTATGGCTCAATGAATTTTTATTTATCTATATGCCATATAAAACTAGTAAAAAATTAGGGTAATAGTAATTTAACCTTTTCTTACTTTGAGATTGCTTCAGTGATAATCAAGTGACCCAGGATTAAACCAGTTAGGGCATGGCATTTCTTTTAGCTTCAGTGACTAGTCGAAGGTTGGTCTAATGAGAACAAAGCATTTGCTAACCATAGGAAATGACTGTCTCTCCAATCCACTGTGAACTAGGGCCTGTTGTCTTAGGTATTGCTGATGGCCATCTGGTGACCACAGGGAGTGCTAGCATGAAGACAAACATTTACAGAGGAAGGTATGGATGTCAGGAACCCAGATTAATCTCTGTCTAAAACTCACCCTCCTCTTCGATACTCATTGTATGATTCAATAAAAGCATGGAATGCATTTTGGGCTAGATTTCCTTTTACTCAAGACCCAAACGAAGTTAAAATAGTTACCTTTGCACTTCTTGTTCTTTTAGGAGCTGACTCACTTTTTTGTACACAAGCAGCTCCTTGTACACTTCAACATGAGACCCACAAATATCACTGATGGAGGCCTCAAATTTTGAGTGATTGTCTTTTCACTTTTCATATTCTACATTCTAGCAAAAAAAAAAAAATCATCTGGTTTCTAGTCCTTGAGAATAAAACCTCTTTCACATGGAGAAAATATGAATATGCAAAAGGGGAGAGTGAAAAGATTTTCTGCCTCATGAAAATTCAATTTATAATATAAACATAAGTCTCTAAAACCACAAAAATTGAGAACAAAGAGCACTAGACACTAGATATCATGTTAAAAGAACTGGATTCAAGTCCCCATTCTACCCATAAGTAAGTTGTGTGTATTAGTCTGCTCTCATGCTGCTAATAAAGACACACCCAAGACTGGGTAATTTATAAAGGAATGAGGTTTAATTGACTCACAATTTAGCATGGCTAGGGAAGTGGAAGGCAAAGGAGGAGCAAAGGCATGTCTTACATGACAGCAGGCAAGAGAATGTGTGCAGGGGAACTCCCCTTTATAAAACCATCAGATCTCATGAGACTCACTCAATATGATGAGAACAGTACTGGAAATACCATGACCCCATGATTCAATCATCTCCCACCAGGTCCCTCCCACAATACGTGGGGATCATGGGAGCTATAATTCAAGATGAGATTTGCGAGGGGACACAGCCAAACCATATCACTGTGTGACATAAGTCAATTTCCCTGTTTTAGTATCTTTAACTGTGAAACAAGAGTTAGATTATGTGCTTCCTAAAGTTTCTGCTAGCTTACAAATTTTTTTTTGACTTTTTTTTATTATACTTTAAGTTCTAGGGCACATGTGCACAATGTGCAGGTTTGTTACATACGTATACATGTGCCATGTTGGTGTACTGCACCCATTAACTCATCATTTACATTAGGTATATCTCCTAATGCTATCCCTCCCCCTTCCCCCCACCCCACAACAGGCCCGGGTGTGTGATGACCCCTTTCTGTGTCCAAGTGTTCTCATTTTTCCATTCCTACCTATGAGTGCGTACATGCGGTGTTTGGTTTTTTGTCCTTGCGATAGTTTGCTGAGAGTGATGGTTTCCAGCTTCATCCATGTCCCTACAAAGAGCGTGAACTCTTCCTTTTTTATGGCTGCATAGTATTTCATGGTGTATATGTGCCACATTTTCCTTAATCCGGTCTATCATTGATGGACATTTGGGCTGGTTCCAAGTCTTTGCTATTGTGAATAGTGCCACAGTAAACATACGTCTGCATGTGTCTTTATAGCAGCATGATTTGTAATCCTTTGGGTATATACCCAGTAATGGGATCACTGGGTCAAATGGTATTTCTAGTTCTAGATCCTTGAGGAATCACCACACTGACTTCCACAATGGTTGAACTAGTTTACAGTCCCACCAACAGTGTAAAAGTGTTCCTATTTCTCCACGTCGTCTCCAGCACCTGTTGTTTCCTGACATTTTAATGATCGCCATTCTAACTGGTATGATATCTCATTGTGGTTTGATTTGCATTTCTCTGATGGCCAGTGATGATGAGCATTTTTCCATGTGTCTGTTGGCTGCATAAATGTCTTCTTTTGAGAAGTGTCTGTTTATATGCTTCGCCGAATTTTGATGGGGTTGTTTGTTTTTTGCTTATAAATTTGTTTGAGTTCATTGTAGATTCTGGATATTAGCCATTTGTCAGATGAGTAGATTGCAAAAATTTTCTCCCATTCTGTAGGTTCCCTGTTCACTGTGATGGCAGTTTCTTTTGCTGTGCAGAAGCTCTTACTTTAACTAGATCCCATTTGTCAATTTTGGCTTTTGTTGCCATTGTGTTTGGTGTTTTAGACATGAAGTCCTTGCCCATGCCTATGTCCTGAATGGTATTGCCTAGGTTTTGTTCTAGGGTTTTTATGGTTTTAGGTCTAACATTTAAGTCTTTAATCCATTTGAATTAATTTTTGTATAAGGTGCAAGGAAGAGATCCAGTTTCAGCTTTCTACATATGGCTAGCCAGTTTTCCCAGCACCATCTATTAAATAGGGAATCCTTTCCCCATTTCTTGTTTTTGTCAGGTTTGTCAAAGATCAGATAGTTGTAGATATGCGTCATTATTTCTGAGGGCTCTGTTCTGTTCCATTGATCTATGTCTCTGTTGTGGTACCAGTACCATGCTGTTTTGGTTACTGTAGCCTTGTAGTATAGTTTGAAGTCAGGTAGCATGATGCCACCAGCTTTGTTCTTTTGGCTTAGGATTGAGTTGGCGATGCGGGCTCTTTTTTGGTTCCATATGAACTTTAAAGTAGTTTTTTCCAATTCTGTGAAGAAAGTCATTGGTAGCTTGATGGGGATGGCATTGAATCTATAAATTACCTTGGGCAGTATAGCCATTTTCACGATATTGATTCTTCCAACCCATGAGCATGGAATGTTCTTCCATTTGTTTGTATCCTCTTTTATTTCATTGAGCAGTGGTTTGTAGTTCTCCTTGAAGAGGTCCTTCACATCCCTTGTAAGTTGGATTCCTAGGTATTTTATTCTGTTTGAAGCCATTGTGAATGGGAGTTCACTCATGATCTGGCTCTCTGTTTGTCTGTTATTGGTGTATAAGAATGCTTGTGATTTTTGTACATTGATTTTGTATCCTGAGACTTTGCTGAAGTTGCTTATCAGCTTAAGGAGATTTTGGGCTGAGACGATGGGGTATTCTAAATATATAATCATGTCATCTGCAAACAGGGACAATTTGACTTCCTCTTTTCCTAATTGAATACCCTTTATTTCCTTCTCTTGCGTGATTGCCCTGGCCAGAACTTCCAATACTATGTTGAATAGGAGTGGTGAGAGAGGGCATCCCTGTCTTGTGCCAGTTTTCAAAGGGAATGCTTCCAGGTTTTGCCCATTCAGTATGATGTTGGCTGTGGATTTGTCATAAATAGCTCTTATTATTTTGAGATATGTCCCATCAATACCTAATTTATTGAGAGTTTTTAGCATGAAGGCTGTTGAATTTTGTCAAAGGCATTTTCTGCATCTAATGAGATAATCATGTGGTTTTTGTCTTTGGTTCTGTTTATATGCTGCATTACATTTATTGATTTGCATATATTGAACCAGCCTTGCATCCCAGGAATGAAACCCAGTTGATCATGGTGGATAAGCTTTTTGATGTGCTGCTGGATTTGGTTTGCCAGTATTTTATTGAGAATTTTTGCACCAATATTCATCAAGGATATTGGTCTAAAATTCTCTTTTTTGGTTGTGTCTCTGCCAGGCTTTGGTATCAGGATGATGCTGGCCTCAAAAAATGAGCTAGGGAGGATTCCCTCTTTTTCTATTGATTGGAATAGTTTCAGAAGGAATGGTACCAGTTCCTCCTTGTACCTCTGGTAGAATTCAGCTGTGAATCTATCTGGTTCTGGACTTTTTTTGGTTGGTGGGCTATTAATTATTGCTTCAATTTCAGAGCCTATTATTGTTCTATTCAGAGATTCAACTTCTTCCTGGTTTAGTCTTGGGAGGGTGTATGTGTCCAGGAATTCATCCATTTCCTCTAGAGTTTCTAG
Organism: Nomascus leucogenys; assembly: GCF_006542625.1. Classification (NCBI taxonomy): domain Eukaryota; kingdom Metazoa; phylum Chordata; class Mammalia; order Primates; family Hylobatidae; genus Nomascus; species Nomascus leucogenys. Next base: position 125,102,557 of record NC_044382.1, read on the forward strand.
TTTATTTGCTTAGAAGTGTTTATAGTATTCTCTGATGGTAGTTTGTATTTCTTTGGGATTGGTGGTGATATCCCCTTTATCATTTTTTACTGCATCTATTTGATTCTTCTCTTTGTTCTTCTTTATTAATCTTGCTAGTGGTGTATCAAGTTTGTTGATCTTTTCAAGAAACCAGCTCCTGGATTCATTGATGTTTTTGAAGGGTTTTTGTGTCTCTACCTCCTTCAGTTCTGCTCTGATCTTAGTTATTTCTTGCCTCCTGTTAGCTTTTGAATGTGTTTGCTCTTGCTTCTCTAGTTCTTTTAATTGTGATGTTAGGGTGTCAATTTTGGATCTTTCGTGCTTTCTCTTGTGGGCATTTAGTGCTATAAATTTCCCTCTACACAGTGCTTTAAATGTGTCCCAGAGATTCTGGTATGTTGTGTCTTTGTTCTCATTGGTTTCAAAGAACATCTTTATTTTTGCCTTCGTTTCATTATGTACCTAGTAGTCATTCAGGAGCAGGTTGTTCAGTTTCCATATAGTTGAGTGGTTTTGAGTGTTTCTTAATCCTGAGTTCTAGTTTGATTGCCCTGTGGTCTGAGAAACAGTTTGTTATAATTTCTATTCTTTTACATTTGCTGAGGAGAGCTTTACTTCCAACTATGTGGTCAATTTTGGAATAAGTGTGATGTGGTGGTGATAAGAATGCATATTCTGTTGATTTGGGGTGGAGAGTTCTGTAGATGTCTATTAAGTCCACTTGGTGCAGAGCTGAGTTTAATTCCTGGATATCCTTTTTAACTTTGTGTCTCATTGATCTGTCTAATGTTGACAGTGGGGTGTTAAAGTCTCCCATTACTATTGTGTGGGAGTCTAAGTCTCTTTGTAGGTCTGTAAGGACTTGCTGTATGAATCTGGGTGCTCCTGTATTGGGTGCATATATATTTATGATAGTTAGCTCCTCTTGTTGAGTTGATCCCTTTACCATTATGTAATGGCCTTCTGTCTCTTTTGATCTTTGCTGGTTTAAAGTCTGTTTTATCAGAGATTAGGATTGCAACCCCTGCCTTTTTTTGTTTTCCGTTTGCTTGGTAGATCTTCCTCCATCCCTTTATTTTGAGCCTATGTGTGTCTCTGCACATGAGATGGGTCTCCTGAATACAGCACACTGATGGGTCTTGGCTCTTTATCCAATTTGCCAGTCTGTGTCTTTCAGTTGGACAATTTAGCCCCTTTACATTTAAGGTTAATATTGTTATGTGTGAATTTGATCCTGTCATTATGATGTTAGTTGGTTATTTTGCTCGTTAGTTGCAGTTTCTTCCTAGCCTCGATGGTCTTTACAATTTGGCATATTTTTACAGTGGCTAGTAGCAGTTGTTCCTTTCCATGTTTAGTGCTTCCTTCAGGAGCTCTTTTAGGGCAGGCCTGGTGGTGACAAAATCTCTCAGCATTTGCTTGTCTGTAAAGGATTTTATTTCTCCTTCACTTATGAAGCTTATTTGGGCTGGATATGAAATTCTGGTTTGAAAATTCTTTTCTTTAAGAATGTTGAATATGGGCCCCTACTCTCTTCTGGCTTATAGTGTTTCTGCTGAGAGATCTGCTGTTAGTCTGATGGGCTTCCCTTTGTGGGTAATCCGATGCTTCTCTCTGGCTGCCCTTAACATTTTTTCCTTCACTTCAACTTTGGTGCATCTGACAATTGTGTGTCTTGGAGTTGCTGTTCTTGAGGAGTATCTTTCTGGTGTTCTCTGTGTTTCCTGAATTTGAATGTTGGTGTGTCTTGCTAGGTTTGGGAAATTCTCCTGGATAATATCCTGCAGAGTGTTTTCCAACTTGGTTCCATTCTCCCCATCACTTTCAGGTATGCCAATCAGATGTAGATTTGGTCTTTTCACATAGTCCCATATTTCTTGGAGGCTTTTTTCATTTCTTTTTACTGTTTTTTCTCTAAACTTCTCTTCTCATTCATTTGATCTTCAATCACTGATACCCTTTCTTCCAGTTGTTTGAATCAGCTACTGAAGCTTGTGCATTCATCACTTAGTTGTCATGCCATGGTTTTCATCTCCATCGGGTCATTTAAGGGCTTCTCTACACTGGTTATTCTAGTTAGCCATTTGTCTAATCTTTTTTCAAGGTTTTTAGCTTCTTTGTGATTGGTTTGAACTTCTTCCTTTAGCTCAGAGAAATTTGATTGTCTGAAACCTTCTTCTCTCAACTTGTCAAAGTCATTCTCTGTCCAGCTTTGTTCCATTGCTGGTGAGGAGCTGCGTTTCTTTGGAGGAGAGGCGCTCTGATTTTTAGAATTTTCAGTTTTTCTGCTCTGTTTTTTCCCCATCTTTGTGGTTTTATCTACCTTTGGTCTTTGGTGATGGTGACGTACAGATGGGATTTTGGTGTGGATGTCCTTTCTGTTTGTTAGTTTTTCTTCTAACAGTCAGGACCCTCAGCTGCAGGTCTGTTGGAGTTTGCTGGAGGTCCACTCCAGACACTGTTTGCCTGGGTATCAGCAGCGGAAGCTGCAGAACAGTGAATATTGCTGAACAGCAAATGTTGCTGCCTGATCGTTCCTCTGGAAGTTTCATCTCAGAGGGGTACCCGCCTGTGTGAGGTGTCAGTCTGCCCCTAGTAGGGGATGCCTCCCAGTTAGGCTACTCGGGGATCAGGGACCCAGTTGAGGAGGCAGTCTGTCCATTCTCAGATCTCCAGCTGCGTGCTGGGAGAACCACTACTCTTTTCAAAGCTGTCAGACAGGGACATTTAAGTCTGCAGAGGTTTCTGCTGCCTCTTGTTTGGCTATGCCTTGCCCCCAGAGGTGGAGTCTACAGAGGCAGGCAGGCCTCCTTGAGCTGCGGTGGGCTCCACGCAGTTCGAGCTTCCTGGCCAATTTACCTACTCAAGCCTCAGCAATGTTGGGCGCCCCTCCCCCAGCCTCGCTGCTGCCTTGCAGTTGGATCTCAGACTGCTGTGCTAGCAATGAGCGAGGCTCCGTGGGTGTGGGACACTCCGAGCCAGGTGCGGGATATAATCTCCTGGTGTGCCATTTGCTAAGACCGTTGGAAAAGTGCAGTATTAGGGTCGGAGTGACCTGATTTTCCAGGTGCCATCTGTCACAGCTTTCCTTGGCTAGGTAAGGGAATTCCCTGACCCCTTGTGCTTTCTGGGTGAGGTGATGTCTCGTCCTGCTTTGGCTGATGCTTGGTGGGCTGCACCCACTGTCCTGCACCCACAGTCCGACAAGCCCCAGTGAGATGAACCTGGTACCTCAGTTGGAAATGCAGAAATCACCCATCTTCTGTGTCACTCACGCTGGGAGCTGTAGACTGGAGCTGTTCCTATTCGGCCATCTTGGGAACATCCTAGCTTACAAATTACTATGAATCTTCATAATTCTTGAAATTTATCAATGTCTGTTCTCTTATCAGAATTATTTCTCTCTTTCCTTCCTTTTCATTCATTCTTTTATTTTTATTGCTTTAGAAATAAGTACGCACCTGTTAATGTCCTCTGTATCCTAGAAATATTTTTATTCATAATTGGTTGATGGCTATGACTAAATAAACTATATGGAATGAGGGAAAGGAATATATAATTTTAGCTGCTCCATTTTTTAAAAATTTATTTATTTATTTATTTGCCTACTTACTTTTTAGCAACATACACAATGGTTAGTTGGCTTTGAAAGTTGTCCACTGTCTCTTAGCTTCCACTTGTTGGTGAAGGAGGTAAACTTCTCGGCTCTTCTAACATAATTCTTTCTCCAAATCTGAGGGTAAACAATAAGATTACATTTAACCTTGAGTTAGAGAGTTAAAACACTGCAGAAAGTTTTTTTTTTCTAACATGCTCTCACTTCCTAGGATTACTAGGAGAGATCTTAGAGCCTTATATATATACAGAAGCTGCAGGCCTGTTGTAGCAGAATCTCTGTTGGAGCAAACCAGAAACAAAGGATTTGTAGTATTTGTAATATTTTTAAAAGCCTCCCTACGGGTAATCCCCAGATCTTTTGGGACCTGCTGACCTGTAGTAGACTGTGCTTAAATTTATTTCTAAAAATAGCCTTTTACCCAGGGAGATGTAAGATTTCTTATTATTCTAGTTGTGACAGTCCTTTCATGGCTGACGACTCAACTGTAGCCTAGGTGACAATTACCATAGAATTTCACTATGTTGATAGGGTTAAAATTACTAGTTACCAGAATCTGTTGTACTTATCACATGAACTGATTCATACAAAATTAAATTAAATATGAATGATACAAATAATGGGCATGTGGAAACTTGTTTGTCTATCCCAGAATTGGGGCCCAAACTTAAATGCTGACTGGGGCCAGGTAAGTGATATAAGCAAAGTAGTAGCCTGGGGTAAGATAATAAGGAATGGAAGAGACCATTGCAGTTAAGCAGCAAGTTCCCCAATCTGAAAGGTTTTGCTGTAGCTCAGCTCCAGCTAAATACTTTCATTTCAGAATCAGGCACAGGGTTGCCAGATCTTTAGATTGTCTTTTAAGTTAAAAATCTAGATTTTTTATTTCAAAATTTCCAGATTTAAATTTTGGCACATTAAAAATAAAAGCACTGAGGGCAGTAAGGTGGGGCCTAAGTCTATGGGGCAAAATTTTGTCTGTAAGCTTTTAGTTTATGGCTGTGCCCATATAATCTATGAATTCTGGGAAGTGGGGATAGGAGGAAGTTTCCAGGAGAAGGAGACTGAACTTGGATAGTGTGCAAATGAGTGGGCATCATGACACCTCAGCCAAGGAGCAGGGCCCAGGAAGACAGGTGTCTAGAGAGCTCTCTTAGGCCACAGGCTCTCCTGATTTATTGTTTCCTCCTCTCCTAGAATGCCGTTAGTCCTGGGGAGCCTACTGTGCTAACAAGGGGTGGGTATTTCATTCACAAGCTGAAAGAGTGACATATTTTCTTTTTCTGTTTAATTTCTAAGAAGTGAACAAGTTTATTAAAACTATTGGTACAGCGACTAGGCTTAAGACAATTCAATTCAATGCTTCATTATGTATTTTCAGAAATAAAGGTGTTTATTTCATAAAAGGAAATTGCCTGTTGGCTTGGTTAGTTTATATCTGATTTTCCGACTAGCTTTTTAGATCATTTGCAGTTCATTCCATATATAATATGTATTTCAAATGGAAAAATTTGCCTCATGTCAATAACTTTATTTTGAATAATGGTAAAAATTCCTAAGATATGCATAGTGAGGTTTGTAGAGTTGTTTGCTTATTTATCTTTTTATTTTGAAATAATTTCAAACAAATTTGGAAAAATATTCTAAAATTGTCTAAAATAGTCCAAAAATTCCCATATATCTTTTATTCAGATTAATCATCAACATTTTACTCTATTTGACATTTCTCTCTCCCCATTTATTATATATATTACTAATAATATATAAGAAATATATATTATTTCTTTTTTAATTCATTTGAAAGTAAGTTGTAGATATCATGTTCATCTTCCCTTAAATACCGCAGTCTTGGGCTGGGCGCCGTGGCTCACGCCTGTAATCCCAGCCCTTTGGGAGGCTGAGGCGGGTGGATCACGAGGTCAGGAGATCGAGACCATCCTGGCTAACAATGGTGAAACCCCGTCTCTACTAAAAATACAAAAAAAAGAATTAGACGGGCGTGGTGGCGGGCGCCTGTGGTCCCAGCTACTCGGGAAGCTGAGGCAGGAGAATGGCATGAATCCGGCAGACGGAGCTTGCAGTGAGCTGAGATTGCGCCACTGCACTCCAACCTGGGTGGCAGAGCGAGACTCCATCTCAAACAACAACAACAACAACAGCAAACAACAACAAAAAAACACTTCAGTCTCAGTCTGTATTTACTAAGAGTAAGAACAATCTCTTATATAAACTCAGTATAATTATCAAAATCAGAAAACAACAAAATTCAGCATTTAATCAACTACATTTATCTAATCTATAGTACATATTCAAATTTGCTAATTGTACAGTTAAGGTCCTTTAGAGCATTTTTTTTTCATCCCAGAATCTAATTTGTGATCATGCATTGCATTTTCTTTGTCATGTCATTTTAGTGTCCTTTAACCTGGAGGAATTTTCCAGCCTTTGTGTTGTTGTTGTTCTTTACAGGGGTCCCCAACCCCCGGGTCGCGAACCTGTATGGGTCTGTGGCCTGTTAGGAACCAGGCTGCACAGCAGGAGGTGAGCAGCTGGTGAGCTAGCATTACCACCTGAGTTCCGCCTCAAGACAGATAAGCGGGGGCATTAGATTCTCATAAGAGCGCAAACCCTATGTGAACAGGGCCTGTGAGGGATCTAGGTTTTGTGCTTTTTATTAGAATCTAAGTAATGCCTGATGATGTGAGGTAGAACAGTTTCATCCCAAGAGCATCCCGCCCCGCAAGCCTGGCAGTGGAAAAACTGTCTTCCACAAAACTGGTCCCTGGTGCCAAAAAGGTTGGGAACTGCTGCTCTGTGATATTGACATTTTTGAAGAGTACAAGTCATTCATTTCATAGGTTATCCCTCAATTTGGGTTTGTCTGAAGTTTCCTCATAAATGATGAGTAAATGATGTCTTTACTGCATAAATGATGTGTCCTTCTCAGTGTGTTATTTTAGAAGGCTCATGAAGTCATTTTTCTCTTAATTTTGATCACTTGGTTAATACCAGATCACTTAGTTTACACCAAATTTCTCCACTTTTTATATCTTAAAAAGTAGTTAAGAAGAGATACTTTTTGGATATGTAAATATCCTGTTTCTAGTTAAACTTTCACTTACCAAGCTTAGTGTCCATTGATGATTCTTGCCTGAATCAATTATTACAATAGATTTTAATGGTTGCAAAATAGTGATTTTGTAACTGTGCCATTTTTCGCTATGTTTATTAGTTAACCTTCTATTCGCTTTCTTTATTTTTCCTTATTTATGTATATCGGTGTGTGCTGATTCTTATTTTATTTAATAGATTATAATTCATTACTATCATTATTTATTTTGGTGTTTGAGTGTCCAAGTATTGATAAAATATTTTAAATATTATGATTGCTCCAAAATTCAATAATGTATACTTTACTACAAGATAGATAGTGCATAAATTGGAAAAGTAGTTCAATCTCTTTTATTTATACCTCTAGATGTATTTCCATCCTTATTCACCTTGCTGACTATCCCTGGAGCCTGAACTATATGAACTGCATCCATGGGTTCTTTTGTCCAATGGTTTCTAGGTAGTGTTGGCCCATGAGAAGTGCCCATAGGCATTTGGAGGGAAGGAGGAGAGTGAGATTCCGTATTTGTTTATGAAATGTCATCACTAAAAGGAATTTTACTTTTCTAAGTATTTTGAATTTTAAAATTTTACAGTATAGAGCTGAGGGTTGGTGGTTATTTTCTCTCAGCACTTGGAAAATACTATACTGTCTTCTGGTTTCAACTGTGTCTAATAAGAATTCTGCTGTCTATAAATTTAGTTCTTTGTTCTTTAAAGGTAAACTATCTTTTATTCTGGTTCTTTTAAGATATTTCCTTATATTTGGTGTTTTGCGGTTTCTCTCTGATATGTCTAGGTATGGATTTCCATTTTAGTTACGTTGTTTAGGATTCATCTTACCTCCTAAACTCAGTACTCAAATCTTTTGATATCTAGAAAAATTCCAGGTATTTTCTCTTTCAATATTGCATTTCCTTACTTTTCTTAATTCTCCCCTTTTGGCAATACTTTTATAAATAGTTTGGAACATCTCATTTATTCTTCTTGACTCTTAATTTTTTTATTTGTATAAATTTATGGGGTACACATTCAGTGTTGTTACATGCATAAATTGTGTAGTGGTCAAGTCAGGGTTTTAGGGTATCTATCATGCAAATAGCAGCTTTTCCATATTTTAGCCATATTTTCCATATTTTTTTCTCTCTCTCATTCTAGATAATTTCCTCAAATCTACCTTCCAGTTCACTGATCTTTAACTTTGCTTAAGCTGCTATTTACTCTAACGACTGCATTTTAAATTGTAATGAATGTTTTTTCTTTTCAGAATTTCTATTTGCTGTCTTTCCAAATCTCTTTAGTTTGACTCATGTTAACATTTTAAATATACTCATTTTATAGTTTCTGTCACACACTTGACTTTCTAAGGGTGTTTATGCTAATATTTGTTCTAGCTTTTGATTCTTGCTCAGGAGATTGTCTTATTGTATTTTGAAATTTTCAGATATGATCTTGTGCTCTGTTGTGATTTTGAGGTGGGAAAAACTGTGATGCCTCTAGCATGGTTTTGCACTTGATTTTTCCAGAAGCCCCAGGGTTCTCAGTATCCTGGGATACATTTTTATTTAATTTTCAGTTTGAAGATTTCTGAACCTCATAAATGGCATAAATTGGAATTTCAAACTGAGAAGAGCTATTGGACATTGTTATGAGTCTTACCTCAGTTCTAGGTAAGATTTGCTGATGGGACCCTGTGCAGGCAAATGATTTGTTCTAGTCTGTACCTTCACTCAGAATCTTACTATGTGGTCTAATTTAGTGCATGAAGGCTCAATTTCAAATCCTTGCTTTTTCTAGTACCAAGTATTTTCTCCTTAGTTTTTAAATACTAGCATTCAGATGATACCAATAATTCTGCATAGGGAATCTGCAGCCTTATGCATTTACTATTCTATTTTTGTTTTGTTTTGACCTGTATGAATTTCCTTTCCTTCTCTGGGAGCTCAGTTAAGAATTCAAAAATATTTTAAAGTAGCTTTCTGAGATATAATTGATCTACCATAAACTCACCCATTTAAAGTGAACATTTTAATGGGCTTTAATATTTTGACGCAGTTGTGCAACCTTCACCACAGCAATTTTAGAACATTTTCATTACCTTAAAAAGAAACCACAACCATTTAGCAATCACTCCCCCATTTCTCCAACTTCCAGGGCCCTAGGCGACCACTAGTCTATGTTCTGTCTCCATAGACCTGCCTATTCTGAACATTTCATATAAATAGAATCATACAAAAGTAATCTTTTGTGCCTGGCTTGTCACGTAGCACAATGTTTTCAGGGTTCATCCATTTTGTAGTGTGAATCAGTAATGTCTTTTCTTTTTCCTAATTAATAAACTATGTTAGAGTAGTTTTAGATTAATAGCAAAATTGAGCAGAAAGTATAGAGAGTTCCCATGTACTCCAGTTCCTACACAGGTACAGCCTTCTCACTATTGATATCCTCTACTACATTGACAACTTTGATATAATTTACCTTGAAATTCAGTCTTGGTGTTGTACATTCTATGAATTCTGACAAATGTATAATAACAAGTGTGCACTATTATAGTATTATACAAAAAATTTTCATTTTCTAAAATTTCAGCCTGCAGTGTCTGAAACTAATATAGCTACTCCTACTTTCTTTTTATTAGTGTTAGCATAGTATATTTGTCTTCATACCTTTACATTGAATTTGTCTCTATATATTTAAAGTGGGTTTCTTTTTTTTTTTTTTTGAGACAGAGTCTCGCTGTGTCACCCAGGCTGGAGTGCAGTGGCGCCATCTCAGCTCACTGCGAGCTCCGCCTCCCGGGTTCACGCCATTCTCCTGCCTCAGCCTCTCCGAGTAGCTGGGACTACAGGTGCCTGCCACCACGCCCTGCTAATTTTTTGTATTTTTAGTAGAGACGGGGTTTCACCGTGGTCTCGATCTCCTGACCTCGTGATCCGCCCGCCTCTGCCTCCCAAAGTGCTGGGATTACAAGCGTGAGCCACTGCGCCTGGCCTAAAGTGGGTTTCTTGTAGACAGCATATAATTGAGTCTATTTGTTGATCCAGTCTGACAATCTCTGCTTTTTAACTGGGATATTTAGACCATTGATGTTTAAAGTTATTATTGATACAGTTGGGTTGATATCTACCATATTTTTTACTGTTTTCCGTTTTTTGTCCTTTTTCTTTGTTTCTGTTTGTCACACTATTTCTGCGTTTTGCGATTTTAATTGATTCAGTTTTCTCCCATTTTTCTTTTCTTGTTTTGCTTTTAAAAGTGGTTGATTTAGAGTTTGCAATATACATTTACAAGTAATTCAAATTCACTTTCAAATAACACGATACTGCTTCACAGGTAGCATGAGTTCCTTATGATAATAACAAGAATGATCCTAATCCTTCTTTCCTGTTCACTATATCATTTCTTTCATACATTTCACTCATACATATTTAAATATATATGCATGTGCACACACACACATATACATAAGCAAACACAATCAAATAGATTATTTTGAGCATACAGTTATGTTAGATTAATGAAGAATTAGAAAGGTAGAAGTGTTTATTCTACCTTCACTTATTCCTTCTTCAATGCGTTTTCTTTCTGTTCATATACATGTTTTTCTGAGCTATATAATTTCCCTTCTCTGTAAAGAGCTTTTTTCAACATTTCTTGCAAAGCAGGTCTACTCTCAGTAAATTTCCTCAATTTTCATTTGTCTATAAAAGTCATTATTTCTCTATTATTCATGAAAAATTGTTTTGCAAGGTACAGAATTGTAGGTAGGGCTAAAGTTAGGTATTTCCCTCACCAAGGTGGAAGGCTAGAGCTGGCCGGAGTTGAGTATCCCTCTTCGCCCAGGTCAGTTAGACACTCTTAAAACCCCAGCAGGTTAGAATCTGGTAAAGGCAGGTCATATTATGAAAAACAAAGTTCTCTGGCATATTTATAATCATTTAGTTTCCCTTCCTCCTGATGGAAACATGGGAGGACTTTTCTTCAGTATTCGTTGTGAGGGTCTGATAGAGCTCCTGGAGTAAAACTTGCAAACGTGTAAGGCGTCTTCTATGACTGGGTCCCCCTACGGTTTTAAACTCTGAGTGTTGTCTATACTGAGCTGCTAGCAATTTGTCATTTACAGTTCATTCGGATTTCTTTACCCCAGCCCTGGTTTGTGCAGAGGTTGGAGCTCATGAGTTTTTACTTTGGTAAACTGTGATTTTTTTGGTATGCCTTTGTCCGTTTCTCCAATTTCTGTGTAGTCATTTGCCCTGTGATTTTATTTCTCTGATGGATTGAAGAAGAATTGCTCATTTTTTAGTTTGTTCAGCATTTAGCTGTTGTTGTGAGGGTGACTCTTACATGCCAGATCAGAAATCTGTTAATTTAATTTCATTGCTGAGTAATATTTTGTTGAGTGGATATACCACATTATTTATTCATTCGTTAGATGAGGGATCTTTAGGTAGTTTCACTTTTTGGCTATTATGAATAATACTGCTATAAACATTCATGTACAAGTTTTTGTGTTGGCATATGTTTTCATTTGTCTTAGGTATATGCCTAGAAATGGAATTGCTGGATCTATGGTAATTCTATGTTTAACCTTGAAAAAAATGCCAGACTATTTTCGAAGGCAACTGCACTGTTTTATATTCCCACCAGCAGTGGATAAGGGTTTCAATTTCTTTACCTGTTTTCTAACACTTATTGTTTGTCTTTTTGATAATAGCCATCATAGTAGGTTTGCAATGGTATCTCATTGTAGTTTTCATTTACTTTTCCCTGATGGCTTATGATTTTGAGCATCTTTTCACATGCTTAGTGGACATTTATATGTCTTCTTTGCAATAATGCCAGTTCATATCCTTGGCTTATGTTTTAATTAGGCCATTTGTCTTTTACAATGAGTAATTACATATTCTAGATACAGGTCCTTTATAAGATATGTAATATGTTCATTTTTTCCCATTCTGTGTGTTAATTCTTCATTTTCTTGTTGTTTTTTGAAAAACAATAATTTTAAACTTTGATGGTGTCCAATTTTTTTTTTCTTTTTTGCTTATGCTGTTGGCAACATATCTAAGAAACCATTGCCTAATCCAAAGTCACAAAGATTTATGACTATGTTTTCTCCTAAGGGTTTTATAAATTTAGCTTTTACGTTTAAGTCTTCAATGTTAACTTTTGAGTTTGAGTTAATATTTTGTATATGGTGTGAGCTAGAGTGTCTAAATTCATTATTTTGTATTTGAATATCTAGTTGTCCAGGCACCATTTATCAAAAAGACTGCTCTTTCCCCCATGGAATGATCTTGACACCCTTGTCAATAATCAATTGACTATAAATGTGAAGATGTACTTTTGGACTTCTCAATTCTATTCCATTGACCTACACGTCTGTGTTTATGGCAGTACCACATTTTCTTGATGTGTACTTACTGTAGCTTTTTGTAGTAAGTTTTGAAGTAGAGAAATGTGAGTCTTTCAACTTTCTTCCTTTCTAAGGCTGTTTTGGTCATTCTGGGTCCCATATTTCCTAATGAATTTTAAGATCAGCTTGCCAATATTTACAAAATAAAGGCAGGTGAGATTTTGATAGAGATTGCATTGAATTTGTAGATCAATTTGATAAATATTGCCTCTTAACAACATTGTCTTTTAGTCCTTGAACATGGAATATCTTTGTAGTTATTTAGATCTTTAATTTCTTTCAATATTGTTTTTATGTTTTTTTGAGTATATGTTTTATAGTTTTTTGTTAAATTCACTTTTTCATATTATTTTATATAGTTTTTTATTTTATATAGAATTTTATTTTATATAGAATTTTTTTATATGGAATTTTTTTTTTAGACAGAGTCTTGCTCTGTCACCCAGGGTGCAGTACAATGGCGTGATCTCTGCCATAAATCTATGATTTAGTTTGTTTCTCTCAAGGAACTATCAGCCTGTTCTTAATTGTTAGCAACAAAATATCCATTGTTTTTGAGAGATCCCTTAGGTTTGAAATTCTCCACACTGTTTCAAATGAATCATTTTCTTTGGGGATGCCTTTAGAAGTCTTCGTTTTTGTGGACTGCCTCTCATCGTGTGCTACATATTTGAGCCACTCCTCTGGGTGTAAGATACAGAGTGTAGCCTCTTTTCAACTTTCTTCTCTGGGTGTAGAACTTCCACACTACATCCCAAACTTTAGAGTTTGGCACGTGAGCCATATATGCCAATTAGAGCATTCCATCATTGGCTATAGCGATTAACGTCTGACATAAATGTGGACAATGATTGTTGTTGTTGACAGTGATGGTAGTGGTGTCATTTGCTTCTGTGTGTGTGTGTGTGTTGTGTGTGTTAAGTTAGTGTATGTGCCCACATATTTTCCATTGAGATTTAAGCTTAGAATTTTTTTCTGGAAGCATATGAAAAATGATGCTCTCTCTTTTTTTTTTTTCATGATTGCTGAGATAAAAGGATGTCAATCTAGAAATTCCAGAGGCTATTTTTGTTACCATTTGGGGAAATCTGTATGAGAATAAAGTCATCAGCAAAGAAGGTAGACCTGAGGAATAGAGAAAATTCTAGCCAACAATATTTAATATGATATGGCAATATCTAATTGCAGCAAAAGTATGGATTTATCATCTACCTGAACATACATTTCTCCCTATTTCTAACCCATTTCTTCTCCATACATCCTTTCATCCCTTGCCACTGGACCAGCATGAATCGACTTTCATCATTTGCCAAGTTCCTGGACAATATGTACATTAATATTAATTTTCCAAAAATGTATAAATCATATGTCACATTCTACTTTGGCATTAGACAATAAAATTACTCATTGGTTACAAATACATCCAACTTTCTTTGACTTCTAATATACACAAGTTACTAGTTTTCCTGACAGCTTGGAAGGTTGTTGGGTTAGGAGTTTGAGAAGGGCGTGGTCTAATGGTAGTTTCATAACTATTTAGAGACTAGTAATTTTTTTAAAACTAATGTCTATTTCTTCCAGGCAGAACCTCTTCAGATTCATAGTCATTCAGGAAAAGCGCTCATTTTATAAAATTATGTAGTTAGGTAGTTCCTAGGAACACCCAATTATGAAGCCCCCATATCAGCAAGTCTGTTGCCCCTAAACAGCAAAAATCAAGAATAACTCAAGCTTTCTCTTGAGCCTTCATTCTCACCAAGAACTCTAAACACATACATCCAAGGAAGCAAAGAGAAAAAGACTGTGTCACAACTCCCGTAGAGCAGCAAGTATATATATATTTTTAAAATTTTTAATTTATTTTTGCACACAAAACAATAAACATTTTCTAAAAGTACATACAAACAAAAAGATGCATATCAAACATATTAGGAAGTTTGCACATGGGAAGACGGGGAATAGAAATGGGAGGTGGGAATTAAAGAAAATAAATGAGAGAGGGACTTTGTATGGATCAATGATAATAACTGAATCCTCTATTTGACAAAGAAGAAGGAGAAGGAAGAGGAAGAAAAAGAAAGTGGGATAAAGGATCAGAAAGGGAGGAAAATAGAAAAAATTAGAGTATGACTCCAGGGTAGACCTGTTTTGTTGTCGCTTGGTTGGTTGGTTGGTTTGTCAGTTGCATTTTTCATGTTTCGCCATGTTGGCCAGGCTGGTCTCGAACTCCTAGCCTCAAGTGATCAACCCGCCTCGGCCTCCCAGAGTACTGGGACTACAGGCATGAGCCACCACGTCCAGCCCCCACATGAGCAGCAAGTATATTTTTAAACAAATTCTAAAGTTTACTTTTGCAGGGATCATTGGAAAAATGACACAAACTGCTGGTGTAGAGTCCATAATTGAATTATATTAAGGCATCATGATTTTGTGTATTGTACTTCCTTGTGTTTCTGAAGCTTTGGGAGCATGAGGCCAGAGAGTGGACTTTTTGGATTTTCATGGAGTGCATGCCCTTGTTAGAGGACTGCTAGGGAACTGGGCCACAGGACAGTAAGGCTGGGCCCCGCTAGAATGACTTACTGTCTTCTCCAAGAAAGCCTAAGAAGTGGAAGGGCTCAGCAAAGTCTTGGTACCCAAAAGGGCTGGTTGTGGGTAATGGCTCATTTTTGTGAGTGGACCAGGATTTTGCTAAATTAGGAAACAGGAGAAGGAAGAAAACAAAGCAACTCTTTTTTACCTTGTTTTTTTTCCCCTCAGTGAGATAATTCTTTTCTAGTTTGGTGTGGAATCTTGGATAGAGGCCATTTATTTTTACTGTTCTAGCCTTTCTTTTTTGTTCTTTGCTTCTCTAATTTCTGGAAAATGTCACTGAGATCTCAGTTATTACTCGTGTGTGAAAAATATTTTCTTCTGGTTATTTAGAAAGAATAGGCCACCTGTTTCTCATACAAATTTCTACACCCCTATGTTCCCCAAGGCCCTGCAAAATCCCTACTTACAATTGCTTGTTGATATAACTGTGTTTAAGCACTGTGGCAAGTAGACACCTAGAGGCAGATGAGCAAGAACAAAAAAGTTTTTATTTGTCTCACAAAAGTTTTATTGTTTCATGATATCAAGTTCTCCAGTGGTTGATAATAGGGACTGTAAAATAAAAAGTTGAGATTTTAAACAGTGAGATTCAAACCTTAACATAAACGCCTTTAAAAATAAATGAAAGCCTAACTTTTAATAACAGCAATAAAGTTTAAGCCCTTGTTGCTATAATACTATTGTGTTTCCCTTTTTCGGTATACTAGGCCCACAAAAAGCTTTGAAAACAGTACCTTTTGTTTACATTATTAATCTGCTTAGCAAAATATTTCTTTGAAATAATATAAAGGTAAATTTCAACCTAATCTATCATAAATGATTGCCAACTCGCTGAGTTGAACTGGAGTTAATGAACTTTTATTGTGGTAGGGTCCATTTTAAATCTTTTTTTTTTCTCCAATCTTGTCAAACTGTATTACATTAGGATCTATTTTATAATCATGTTTGAGTGCTCTGAATTCTTGGCGACTTGCTTCTTTTGACACTTACTTGGTTCTTTTTATTTATGTTTCCGCTGTTGCCTAGACCTTGAAATATGATGTAGAAGGAATCAGAACAACCTTGAGCAGAGAGAGAATAGTCCTATAGTTTCTTATTATTATTCTAACTTTCTAAGAATTTGGGTCATTATTCTACCTATAGTGTGACTGCTGTGGCCTTGGGTTCCTCCTTTGGTTTAACTACAATTTCTATTATTTTTGTGTTTGGATTATTCATTTTTGTTTCCTGAATACTAGTTATTTATATTTTCCTATTAGTGCTATTTTGATTTCATTTGTTGTGGTTGTTTAACTTTTATTTTAAGTTCAGGGGTGCATGTGCGTGTCTGTTACATAAGTAAACTTGTGTCATGGGGATTTGCTGTACAGATTATTTCCTCACCCAGGTATTAAGCCTAGTACCCACTAGTTATTTTTCCCGATCCTCTTCCTCCTCCCACCTTCCACCCACCAAGAGTCCCTAGTGTGTGTTGTTCCCCTGTATGTGTCCACATGTTCTCATCATTTAGCTACCATTTATAAGTGAGAACATACTGTCCAGTCAGTCTGTGGAATGTTCCTTAAATTGAATTATCTGGTATTTTTTCCTTACTAGATGATGTCATGCATTTTTTGTCAAGAGTTCTGCAAAAGTGAAGTTGTACTGTTATTGGTTCATCATATGAGGAGGTACTTGATGTTGTCATGTCTTTTAACAAATGCTGTTAACTTTGATTGCTTGGTTAAGGGGGATATCTTACAGGTCTTTCTCCTACAAAATTACTGTAATAGTTTTCTAGGGGTATTTGGTTGGTTTTCTGTTCCTGCAGTAGTTTGCTACAGATAATGGCCTCCAGCCCCATCCATGTCCCTGCAAAGGACATAATCTTGTTATTTTGACAAGGGATATTTAATGATATTTCTAATATCAGTCCTTATACCAAATCTCAATTCTCCCTCTAAGGAAAATGGAATGAGAAAACCAGAAAGAAAAGCACCGTTGAAGACAGACGAAACATTGGCCCTTCAAACTCCTTAGTTAGCCACTGACCTAGAAAGAAATTACATTGACAGGAAGAGTCAATATAAGCAGAATTCATTCTGCATTTTCCTGACAGGCAAATTGTCATTTATCATTGCTTTCATGGTTAGCCAAAGAAAGCCAACTCTTATTTAATTTGAGTAAATGTATTTGTGAACAGCTTTTGCTCAAAACTCTACATAGCTCATTTGCGCAAAACTCTACACAGCTTCCATTCTGCAGCCTTGCGAGGTTCCCGTCTGACTTTTGGGGACTTTCCTAGCCCAGAAGCTCTCTGTGCAGGTGCCAACATGCCCTTCCACTGCTGGCAACACAGACCCGGCCAGTTGGCTTCTGCTCCTTCCTTTCTTGCCTTTGTTCAAGCATGTCTTTTATGTAACAAGGGATCTGTTCTCTTACCCGTCTTGCCTGATCCTACCATTTTCCCCCTGCATCTTATTCACAAATTTCTTAATAATTATTTTACTTTAAAATACTTTTGAACTTTAAATAATTTGCAAAAATAATATACTGAGTTCCTCAATGCCCTTTGCCCAGGTCCCCCAGTGATAACATGTTACCTAACCAAAGTGAGATACCTAAACCAGAAACTAAATTCACCTATAAGCATTATTTGAATTTTTCTAGTTGTTTCACTGGTATCTTTTTTTTTTCTCTTATTCAGAATTCAATCAAGAATTCTACATTTTATTTAGTTGTCGTGTCTCCTTAGTCTCCTATTTGGGACAATTTCTCAGTCTTTTTTTTTTCTTTTTGGGCTTTTATAACCTTGACATTTTTAAAGAGTCCTGGTCAGGCCGGGCGCGGTGGCTCACGCTTGTAATCCCAGCACTTTGGGAGGCCAAGGCGGACGGATCACGAGGTCAGGAGATCGAGACCACCGTGAAACCCCGTCTCTACTAAAAATACAAAAAATTAGCCGGGCGTGGTGGCGGGCGCCTGTAGTCCCAGCTACTCGGAGAGGCTGAGGCAGGAGAATGGCGTGAACCCCAGGGGGCGGACCTTGCAGTGAGCCGAGATTGTGCCACTGCACTCCAGCCTGGGCGACAGGGCAAGACTCCGTCTCAAAAAAAAAAAAAAAAAAAAAGAGTCCTGGTCAGTCACTCTGTGGAAGGTTTCTTAATTTGAATTATCTGGTATTTTCTGCTTACTAGATTGATGTCATGTATTTTTGTCAAGAGTACTGCAAAAGTGAAGTTGTGCCATTCTTGGTTCATCATATGAGGAGGTAGTTGATGTTTTCATGTCTTTTTATGAATGATGTTAACTTTGATCACTTGTTTAAGGGGGATATCTGACAGATCTTTCTCCTACAAAGTTACTGTATTAGATTTCTAGGGCTCCCATAACAAAGTGCTACAGGCTGCATGGCTTAAAACAACAGAAAGTTATTGTCACAATTCTGGAGGCTAGAAATCTGAGTCATGCTTCCTCTGAAGCCTCTAGGAGAGGATCTTTCCTTGTCTCTTTCAAATTCTGGCAGCTGCAGGGATTTCTGGGCTTTTGGAGGCGTAACTACAGTCTCTGTCTCCATGAACACATGACATTTTCCTGAGTGTCTGTCTCTTTGTCTCTTTTCTTTTAAGGACACCAGTCATATTGAACTAAGGGCCCACCCAACTCCAGTGTAGCCTCATCTTAATTTAACCAATTACATCTGCAAAGACCTTATTTCCAAATAAGATGACATTCTGGGTTCCAGAAAGAGTACGAATTTTTTGGGGGGAGGACACCATCCAACTCAGTAAAGTTACTATTTCTCTTTTTCTAATTACTAAGTGCCATGTGGAGCGTGACACTAAAATTATGCAAATGTCCTTTTTCTCCTTATACTCTTGCCCACTAATTTTAAAACCTAAATACAGTTCTTGTCTGCATAATTATCACTCTGCTGTTTGCAAAATGATGAGTTGTGATTTCCACCATTTTTCTACCTTTATCAATTGGAATTCTATCATTAAAGGAACAGTCTCTTCTCTCCCATGTACTTATTATTTTTTGTTTTTTCTTTTTTTATGTACTTGTTTTAAAAATTATTTATTTACATTAGTATGGACTCATAGATTCGCATTTTATGACTTATAATCTATTATTTTAACAATAATTATTATAATTATTAATTGGTAATAATTGTCCAAATTGTTAAGATTACTCAAATTGTCCCAGATTGCCCACTACTAGTTCCTGCAAGTTGGTTTTTATTTTTGCCGTCTTGCCATGTGCTGATAGGTGAAATTTTCCCTGGTGATTCTGCTCCTAATTTTGGTATCTCTTTCTGAATTCCTATTGTGCTCTATAGTTAGTGCCACTTTTGAACAATTAGTTTTGTTTACTTTTAATTTTATCCTATTTTTTCATTCTCTAGTCACACCTCTCAGACTAGACATGGTTTCTTATATTCAATTTCTCTTTACTCTCAGAATTAAGAGTAAAATCTCGGGACTAAACACATAGTAGGTACTTGAATTATTCTAGCTTGGTTGATTAGTCTACTAATTTATGCAATCATAATTTCTATTCACGTAGAATCCAATATTCTATGGTTCGTTGTCTGGAATTTGATAACTGAATGTATAATGTTCCTTTCTGAATATAACAACATTCTACTTCCTTCTGGCCTAAATATCTAAGCACCTGGATGTATTTGTATTAAACACTAAGTACTACTGACAATGCTTGCTTGGCTTGAAGCTTCCTACTAACTTTAATTAAATACACCAGGCAGCTTTTTACTCATATTCCCAAAGCCTTAATTATAAGAGCATACCAGTACACAGAAACAATTACTAGTTCCTTCCTGTGACAGGGTGGAGTAAGTGCATCTGGATAAATGTTTGCTGGAGGATTAAACTAAAGAGAGCCAATTCTCATCTAAATTTTTTGAGTAAATTTATTTGTGAACAGCTTTTGCCAACTTCGTTTTAGATTCAGTTTGTGAACACTAATACCAACAATAACTTGATTAAGGACAGGGGATTGTTTGCAAACCTACTGCATACCTGCCATGAAACTGCTTAAGAAATGAATAGCATCAATCAATATTGGTTCTGCTATGCAAGGTCAAGTTAAACTCTCAGTGTGTTTTTTATTGCATTTTCAGAACCCTGAGTCCACCTAAATCAAAGATGTGCACACTGCAAAAATTTAGAACATTTCGTTTCTTTTAAGTCATTGACCTCTGCAAGAAAGTAGAAGCACATATGATTAGTAGAATTGAAGAGGATTACTTGTCACACATGGCTGCACATTTATCTGCATGGAATCGTAGTTTGGTATACTCTTGAAAATGTAACTAACATACTGTAACTTACTAGACAAGACTTCAGTGTGAGCAGGAGACTTTATTTACTTGGTTTTCTATATCTACACTTATCTTTTTTAGATAGTTACCATAAAATAAGTGTTTGAGACAAACATCACACTAAAAATGATCTGAAAATTATACTCATAATGATAATGTTTGAGGATATTGTGGAATGGAAGGATATTTGTAGGGTGAGAACTTGATGGATTGGGGTATGTGAGTTTGGGAGTCGCAGTGTGGGGATCAAAGTTGTTCTGCTAAATGTAGTATTCTGAGGACAATCTGGGAGGCAGGAGATAGCCATCAACTACAGAATATCCTCTTTCTCCTTATACTTTTGTCCACTAATTTTAAAATCCAAATACGAATTCCTGTCTGGGTAATTATCACTCTGCTGTTTGCAAAATGATGAATGTGATTGAAATTTGCACTGGGGAAAAAGGATCAGGAGGGGACCCATGAAGGTCAAAACAAATAAACCCCGATCAACCAAACAAAAGATTTGAAGAACAGGAATATATGATATGGATTTTGAATTTGCTTGCTGTGGGATATGCCATGTAGCTCCTAACCCATAACCAGCAGTTTTTGGGGCAAATTCTAAGACACAAATACTTGGCACAGTCAGAGTTTTGCCCATTTTGTTTCATGCAACTGTGGTGTATGGAACTCATATTTGAAAGCAATTGCTCAAGAGGTAGAAGGGAGCACAAGAAGGAAAGCTTTCCTCTTTCTACTTTACAATTGCCTTGTTTTTTTAAATTCTGAGGGTGTGAAATGGGCTATTGAGCTAATCTTACTTTGTTCCTGAGGAATAGTGAGGAAATGTGCTAGCTAATATTACGTTCAAAATGCAGAGTTAGGTATTAGTACTATCATCCTATTTTACACATGAAAGAAATGAAACTTAGAAAAATGGCCTGCAAATGGCTCGAATTGAATCTAGGCTCTCTACCTCTAAAGCCACTCTGCTATCCTAATTTCTAGGGTTTAGAACACAGTAAGTTCTCAATAACTGTGAATAGAATTGTATGAGTAACAGGTTGAGGGACTCTTTTAAACAGAAGATTTTGCTGCTGATGATAGGGGCAGGGTGGTGACAGGCACTAAGTCACAGTGCTCACTTTTAGCACAAATGAACTAATTTATGCCTCAGAAGAGTCCTATGCAGTAGATGTAAAGGAACAAAGTAGCCTGCCAAGGTTCCAGGAGTTTAAGTGGTAAACCAGGGATCTGAATGCTCTGAATGCAGGCAGCCTGGCTGTAGAATCTGTGCTCTGAACTGTGTCCAATGTACCCTGACCTTCAGAAGAATGTTTACATTTGATGAAGAGGCACTAATCAACAGATGAGTTGCTATAATCATCCCAATAAATGCTCTAGTTAGTAGTCAAATAGAAATATCAATAGAAGAAAGTCTATTGGTGTCCCCTGGAGGGACACAAAAGTAAATTCCCTGAAGTTCAGGCAGACTTAGAGGCAGTATTCTTCATTCTATCCCTCTGTTTTGTGGAGTTCAGCTCTCCCTGACTATGCTGGCTTCATTCATATTAAGATAATGAATCATGGTGATGTTGACTCCAGCTAGAATAATTATTCTCTACATGCCTTCATTTTTTAAAAGAGGCTGCATTAGGAGAACCAGAGAACCACTCCAATTAAAGTCCAATTTTCTATCTTTCCAGCACTCTTCCTTAAACTGGAGAAGTGAGGAAAAAAGACCAAGTGCCCTGCCCTAGTTATTGAGGTGAATAAATCCCAGCTGTCAGAGAGCAAACTTCTTTTACTTTGGTTCCAAACCTCCATGGATGTATATTTCAGCTGGTCTTTTTTCCCCATCCTTAGCCTTATTTCCTCATGAGTGCATCAGCTCACACAAAGATTCTCTTTCAAATGAGCTGGCAGGTCCCTGAGTTCCCTGTGGCTGTTCTCAATGATGACTTTCGCAATCAGGACTTTGGTGAGGAGATCTACTATTCCTCCTTAATTCCAGCCTAGTCAAACTGTGCAAGGACTTGTGTGTAGAAAATAATAGACAATCACTGCTATAGAAAAAGATGGGTGGCTTTTAAGGAGTTAATTAACATCAAACCATATTGCTTAAAACAATTGTGGGAAGGGTGTTGGTAATGGTAAAAACATAAGCTGCCGATTCTTGCTTTGTCTTCTTTTACTTGGATGCTGTCATAAGCAATAAAACTTTTGTGTGACTGCTTAGCATTGTTGTAGGTGAGAACTAGAAAACTTGTGTCCTCTTCCTAGCTCTGCCCTTGATTTATCACCTAAGCAAAACATTAACCACAGTATGCCTCTTTTTCTTCCCTTTTCTAAGAAAACAAAAATGATCTTACTTGGGCAGGTTTGGTGTACTTTTCCTATTGTGACCCAAACTGCTTTGCACACATGGGGCTCTAAATTGTCATATAAAACTGGAAAACAGTGAGACACTGGCCCTGATAGGGAGTTCTCTAAGTGACTGAATGAATTCAGCACCTAAACTGGACTATTAAGATTGACTTTGGCCATTCCCAACAGATGGAAGCCTAGATCCTTTGAGAATAGGAGAGCTCTGAAATCATCTCTTCCATTCACTGCACAAATGGTATCAGCACACCATTGTGCAGTCCATCTGGTCAACTCTTAGGCCTAAGCAACTCTTTATTTTCAGGGAGAAAGAGAAATACTAAAAGAACAAGCGGTTTGGAATAGATCACTCATTCATGTAACGTATAAACACATAAGTGAAACTGCCTACACAGATTCTGGTTGGATTAGAAAGTGATCATTGCAGAATGCTGTCATTTGAGAAATGCTGCTACATCTGTTCCTTTGATTTCAGGATGTTGTCCTTAGAATAGTTCACCTTAACCCAATTCTATGCTATGCAGGAATGATTTTTGTGTAGGTGCCAAGGAAGGAGTACCACATACACATAGGGTGCAGAAAGGGCACACGACATGACTCTGCCTGTGCTTTTCTATCTTGTCTGCAAATGGCCATCACAACAGGTCATTCCATGTGTGGAATGGCAGGGTGTTACTGACTGGAGCAGCAGCAAATGTCAGAAAAGAGTGGAGCCTCAGGTATATAGCAAGTTTGTCGCAGAAGTCCCATTGCTCATGTCATAGAAGGGGCATAAGACTCTCACTGTAAATTAACTGCGATGGTAATGCTGATATTGTACAAAAGATGACAAGACAGTAACACATAACTGGGATTAAGGTTCATATATATATATATATATATATATTGGGATTAAAGTTCATATATATATATACACACACACACATACACTTACCTGTAATCGTATACATATATCTATGATCTCTCAACTTTTAATATGTATTATATAGTATACTGAATTAAATTGTCAATAATAAATTTCAAAATTTTATTTCTTCATGATCTAGGAAACCTTTTTTAATAAAGAAAGCTTTTAATATGGACATTGTTCTTATTAAAATGATTGCTTATGTTTAAAAAGGCAGAGTGTTAGATGCTTGTGACTTTCTTGTGTTTTTATAGTCTAAAAGCTAGGAAGAACATTCTTAGCATCAGTCAGCTTTCCTTCATTAAGCAAGTAATGGCTCTTCAAAATATCATTTTTAAAAGAAACAATGCTTTAGAGTTAGAGTATCTACTGGCTCTAAAATGTGAGATCTACTTAAGGTAGCATCTCTCAGGGCCCATACCAGCGTCACAGCCCTGTGCAAAGTTCCTCTGATGCTGGCAGGAATTGGGACAACTTGTTTAGTAGGTAAAGAGCTGCTGATGGAACAAGTTCTTATCTATAAAACTTTTAGCATACTTTGCTACTCCTGTTTTGTTTTGTTTTTCATATTTTATGAGAGGAGGAGACAATCATTATTTTCTCATATTTTAATAATTTAAGTACAGTTGAGTGACTTTCCAGATCTTAGGTGGTTTTCTTTTCCCTCCTGACCTTTCTAGAAGCTCAAGGATTCAAAGCCAAGTTGTTTTCCACATAGTGAGATCAATAAATATTACTAGTGCAATGAGGTGTTCAGTCACTACACTACCTATTTAAACTCCCATTAGTTACAATTTTAGTTGTTAAGCATCATTACATAAGCATTCTCTGGCCTCAGCATCTAACACTTCAAAGTCATGCAAATGCTGGTTCATGAATTCTGATAAATATCTACAAATAGTTTTGGGTGTAGAACATCATGTTTTTCAATCAGAATAAGAACCTGTCAAGGACAGGTTCTATTTGTAATTAGATATAAATATTGACAACATTGGCAATTGGGAAAACCATATGCCAGTGTGCTTGTTGGCAAGCCCTGTTGTAAATAATAGGGTATCTAGATGATGATCAGTACATAAAGTGTTGTTTGTAGTCCTTAGGAGCTATTGTTCAAAGATATTAGATGTGTTGACAAGTAATACATGAAGGCCCATATGAGTTAAGCGGTCCATGTGGAGGAGATCAAGGGGTTCAAGGCTGAGCTCCTGTCCATAAAAAACGCATAATCTTAATAGTCCAAAGTACAGCAACAATTTTGGAACCAAAAGACCAACAAGAGTTGAGGAGTTAGGTGTAGAGACAAGGAACCAGCAGAATGAGAACCATGATTTATACTGACCCGGGCAAAGGACCTTTAAGGTCTCTTATGAGAACAGAAGATACTCCCAAGTGGATTTGCCTCACAGCCTGCAAAGAGGTTGTATATCATCTTCTAGCAATCAACGCAGTCTCTATTTCATTTATAGTAAAGATGGGTGGATTATCTTCCTTTTGTAACCAGCTCCTTAGAAGCAATTTATTTAAGCTAAATTTTATATTAGCTACAAATCTTAATTTTAATTTTTCAGCATCTTAGCTTATAAACCAACTTTTATGCTATATATATAGACAACTAGATGCTATCATGTTTCACTTCTCCAAAACAGGATCAGTGTTTTCAAATAAAGTCATGGAGATATGGAGCTGGAAGACAATTTAGGAACTCATTATAAATAACAGACTTTGAGAAATTATTTATGTAATACAATATAGAAATATCTTACAATATAGAAATAATCTAAATATTATAGATAAAAGTGATACTTTGGCTTTTCTTATACAAATAAATTTGTCTCAGTTCTTTATTTCACTTTGTATGCAGAGACCATCTTACTTTTTATGTGGTCAGGTGGTATAAATTTCATTCTTTTAATCTGGTATCCTAAATCAATAATTTCTGCCTTTTAATAATCTCTTTTTTAATGGTGTTATCTTTCAGAATTGAGGTAAATTTTTTGAAACTGTTATTAAAATCATAAAAAGAAAGAAATAAGTGAATATATAGCAAACATCAATCTATGCAGGACAATTATCCAGAAAATAAATATAGCTGAATGTGAAGCAATCTTAGAAATCCCTTCATAAACCACAATATTGCCTCACATACATTTAATAGAAACCAATCAATTTCTCTCATTATTATGTAATATACATGCAGTGCAAAAATATATACATGACTCTAAACTAAATGTAATTATGTCTAAAATCTGATAATATTGGGCTAATTTAGCATCTAATTTGAAGAAGGATTATTTCCCACAGATATATAAGTATGATCCTGTCCTGAGATATACATAAGATTGTATCAGATAGGTGTACACAGTTAATATAGTGAATTATAATAAATGAGTGGTTGCTATTTTTTGAAATTAATAGACAAGACTTTTATTGGAATTACATAGTTTAGCTTACAAAATTCCATCACTGGGCAAGTTTTAGGTTGACTTCATCTGAAAAGAGATTACAATCATTCAGTTTGTCAGAACTACCCTCTCCCAATGACAAACAAAAGGATTAGGCACTTGAATTAAGTTTAACTTCCAAAAGCTATCTAATAAATTATTAAAGTCTACTCTTAAAAGTACTTCCATAGAATTGTGACTTTCAAAATACTGGTGAACATGGAAGAGGACGGAAGCTTCAACAGTTTGAAAATACATAGTTGTTTCTCTTTTTAAATTTAGAGAATGAATAAAAAGGCTATATGTAAAGACATATTGTATTACTCAACTAATAGTGATAGAGGCACAATGTGCCCTGGAAAATTATTCAAGATGCTGGAAATGACAAACTCTTCAACTTGAGTGACTACTTACATTTATATGAATCAAGAGACCTTGAGAGTTCCTTTTTTTTTTTTTTTTTTTTAATTTTTTCTTATCAGGGAAGGCTCAAGTTAAAGCAGGAAAATAATCTACTCTTTCAAATTAAGGCCGAGAAGGAGATGTCATGGAGTCCTTCAGAACCAACTGAAACATTTAACACCCTGTATTGTTGATATAAAATTATCTTTTACTTACTGTGATTATGGGAGGAGAGAGGTTTTGACAGAGGCCTCTTAAAATAGACTCACTAGAAATTCAGCAGGGTCAGGTTAACCAGCTAAATGAAGAAAAAAAAAAATGTTCCAACAATAATGGTGAATACAAATACAGAAATATACTGCTGGTGAAGATTTTTCTTTTAAAATACATGTTCAGAGGTTCTGAAACAGAACAGTGTTTCCTATGCCTGGGTCCATTTCTCTTCTTTCTGTTAAGTAACATCTCTGTGAAGCTCATCCTGTATAGCATTACTTGAGTGATTCATTTTAAATATAGTATTCCTCTTTATCATTATCCCCAGCTAATATTCAGAGTTCTAATTCTATATATTTTTCATGGTGTGAACCTATATACATTATTATCTACTTTATAGCTGAAGAAACTTTGTTGTATGATTATATATATGTATATATATGGCCAAATGCTGAAATTGACCTCTTTGTGATTAGATCAACCCATCAGCAATTCAAAGAGAAAAAAACAGTAAAAGTAGAGAAAAAAATACTGTCAGAGATTTTGAAAATCAATGAAATGATCTGCTCTGTTTGTGAAATTAAAGCCATAAATTTTCTTACTATTTTATAGGAAAAGTCCTCTCATCAAATAATATTTCATTAACTGGCAATTGAATATGTGGATTTCAAAACAAAATTATTTAATTCACTATTTTTCACCTCAGTGAAAGAGTATAAAAGTAAAGTTCGATTTTAGTCACTAAACTGATTTTTCCTCTCTAGACGTGTCTACCCAAGATGCTCTAGATAGAAGACATTAGTTCCTGTTTCCTAACATTTAGATAATGTTTAGATAATGTCTCAACATATATTTTTCTCCTTTTATCTGAGCTCCTCATATTTTACATAGCATAGGCTTCACAGCTCTTTATTCTTTTCAATTGTATCTGAGTCTTTTTTCACTGTGAAAAACTGTAGGAGTGGAAAGAGGGTG
This sequence comes from Nomascus leucogenys, assembly GCF_006542625.1. Lineage (NCBI taxonomy): Eukaryota > Metazoa > Chordata > Mammalia > Primates > Hylobatidae > Nomascus > Nomascus leucogenys. The sequence goes on from NC_044382.1 coordinate 125,129,944, forward strand.
CTCCCATTCCTCCCAATCATAGTCATGGCTGACACCCCTATAACAAAAAGATTCAAAAGAGAAAAGCATAACAAACTTATGTGCACAAGTGCACATGGAAGTCATGTAAAATATAAAAGCTACAAAAAAAAAAAAAAAGGACATGTTTGACAGTTAATACCTTCTTCATTGGGAAAAGGGAAGTGGAGGGTCTGTAAATGAATGGGCGCAAAGAGCAGACAATGGTTTGTAAATGATTCTCTTAGGAATCGAATGGGACCTGAGGACAGACAATAGTTTGGGACAAATTTCTCCTGGGTTCTAGGTGTGTGTTTTTTTGTTTGTTTGTTTGTTTTATTTTTTGTTTCTTCCTCTGTGATATAAAGTTTTAATCTTCTCTGGTTAATGAAATTTCAGGAAAGGGATGAAGACACTTGTGTTCTTCTCTGGGTTTCTGATTTCTAGGTAGGTAAGGGAACTTCAGAGAATGGCCTCATTCTGTGCTTTTGGAGGACTGAGAGAGAGAAGGGTTTGGGGGAGGGTCAGGGAAATTATGAGACTGCTTCTTTAGTTCAGCCTGTCAAAGAGCCATATTTTGAGGTATCAGTTTCTGAGCCCCAACAGTACTTCGTAAGTCATTGGAAGCTACTACGACCACTAGACCAATTTGGCTTCCATTATTCCTCATGTTATTGGGTCAGTAAGTAGATGGGAGGCCAACTTTGGATCAAAGGAGACGATGGTAAGTGCATATATAGTTACATCCTAAGGAGGGAAAGTCAACATTTTTAAAGAGTTCACATCTGTTTTCTACAAGGAGAGGTTGCATGTTGAGAGCGAAGGGATTGGTGAGCTCTAGACGGTGATATGATAGAGATGTTATAAAGCTTTCGTTGGCTGTGAGACATTGGGCAAGTCATTTTCTCTGACTCAGTTGCCTCATCTGTGGTACGGAAATAATAATAGGGCTAAATTAAATTGATTATTATGAATAATAAATAAAGACAGTCACTTAATGCTTGTGAAATGCTTATCACTATGCTTAGAATATAGTAGGCACCTAATATTTATTACAAGGCTGCTTTATCTTAATGCTATATTTAAGTTCATAATTTTACCTTACTTGTGCAATGCTACCCGGTTAGCACAGTTTTACCTTGCTGTTTCACCTGTCTATGCTTAAGCGCTTGAGAGCAGGAAAATAGTAAAATAAAGATTTGTGGCTGTGATTCATGTGAATGTGCATAGCAACAGTTGCAAACTAAATTCAAATAGGTTAATCCAATAAATGCAGCCCCACATCAGTCCTTCCTTTCCTGCAGTTTTCTCCTGTGGAAGGCAAATTCCTCTACATTAGCTCTTGAATTGATTGCCTTAGTTCCCATTGGTTCTTAAATATTCCCTGGTTTCTCTCTCTCATCAGTGTTTTCCTCTGCAGACTCTTTCCCCTGATCCTGTGAACTTTCCCCATTCCTCCCGCTCAAAAAAAAAAAAAAAAAAAAAAGTGTGTGTCCCTTCAAGGAAAGGATAGGATGGGAGGAGAATTCTCTGGTTATATATTCTCTGGCTACAGAATACGTATTTTATATATTACATGTATTTTAAAAACGAGTTTCTATTGTTTGTTTTTCTCTACTTCTATTTATTCATTGTACTACAATGAAAGTGCCCTAAACCCAACCGCAAAGATACCCAGTGACCTCCAAATCACTAAATTGCAAAGGAAAATGTTCCAGATCTTACTTTACAGGAGGTAGCTGCTCCAGTTAACAATTTGCCCACTCCTTGAAGTGGGAGTTTCAAAGGGAAACTTCTTCAACAACTTCCTCTTCTCCTCCTCCTCCTCTTCCTCCTTCTCCTTCTTTTCTTCTTTCTCTTACTCTTCCTCTCCTTCTCCTTCTCCTCCTCCTCCCCCTCCCCTCCCCCTCCTTCTTCCTCTTCGTCTTCTTCCTCTCCTTTTCCTTCTGCTTCATCATGTTTTTCTTAGTTGATAGCAATGGCAGTCGTATCAACTAAGGAGACTATAAAAACCCCAAACCTCTCTGCTTTGCTATAAAATCAGTCTATACAATTATGTGGACTTTTAATTTATTGATCTATTTTGGTCTTCTAAACACGTATTAACTATGTTCTTGTTGGGGCTCAGAAAAAAACGATACTGCAAAGTGTGGTGCCTTGACATGCGGAGCACTTTGAACTAAAGAAATAGCCTTAGTGCCAAGGTGTCTCTGACCTTCTCCCATCCTCCTATCCCTCACTCTCTGTCTTTCCCAAAGCACGGGGAGAGGCTTTCTCTAAAGTTCCCTCATCTGACTAAGGGAAATTTCTCCAGAAGGAATGCAGTTATCCTAAGCTCCCTCCCCCTGCCATAATCTCATCAAATAAGGAAGATTAATTCCAAGGAAGAAGACTAGAGTTGACACCATCAAAAGAGCCCAGAGGATCTTTTTCTGAGGCCATTGTCTGTTACTCCTGCCCATTCATCTCCCCTAAAAATCATTTGCTCTTCTTCTAAAAGTGCCTGCAGCCCTCCACTTCCTTCTCCCCTGTGAAGAAGGCTCTATTGGCTTTTGAATCTCATTGGCTTATTGGGTACTCACGGTGATGTCCCCGTGCAGACACTAAATTTTTATGCCTTTTCTCCTGTTAATCTGTCTATTGTGAATTTATTTCAGCAGACTCAATCATCGAAACTTCAGAGGGCAGAAGAAAGGGTCCCTTCACCTGGCTCTCCTCTTGTGTTCATGCCCACTACCCCTGCCTTACTTAGATCTCCATCATCTTACCCTGCTCTTTACAATATCCTACACACTAGGCCGGGTGCGGTGGCTCAAGCCTGTAATCCCAGCACTTTGGGAGGCCGAGGCGGGCGGATCACGAGGTCAGGAGATCGAGACCATCCTGGCTAACACGGTGAACCCCCTCTCTACTAAAAATACAAAAAATTAGCCGGGCGTGGTGGCGAGCGCCTGTAGTCCCAGCTACTCGGAGAGGCTGAGGCAGGAGAATGGCGTGAACCCGGGAGGCGGAGCTTGCAGTGAGCCGAGATCGCGCCACTGCACTCCAGCCTGGTGGACAGAGTGAGACTCCGTCTCAAAAACAAAAACAAAAAAAACAATATCCTACAGACCAGTATCTTTGGCATCGATTTTACTTCATTAAGATTTGCCTTTCTCATTGGTATAATCTATTCAAAATGCATGTCTGTATGTACTATGATTTGTCTTAAGATACAGACTAAGCTTTCAATTCCTTAGCATGACATTCTTGGCCCTTTGCTACTAGACCATTGCTCATGCCTTCATTCCATTGCCTGCCTGGAATTTCTACTCCCAACTCTAAATTCCAGAAATTCTGACCAACTTATTGTTCCCTGTAAACATTGTGCTGTTTCCAAACTCTGTGTTTTGTTTCCAGCTGTTATTTCTTTCTGGAATATTCCTTCCTCATTTTCTTTACCTTAATAAAACCTATTCCCTCTCTAGTGCTCAGTTCAAAAGATACTTCAGGAGATGGTCCCCTGCCCGCCCACTCCACATATCCCAAGTTGGGTTATTTTCTAAGCTTTCATAGCACTCAGTGGAAGCTGCAATCGGAATTACTGAATTATCAGTGACTAATTATTTCTCACACGGATATTGAGAGTGGAAACATTATTACATTCTACTGTATATACTGTGTGTTTTCATTGATTAGTTTCAGTGTAAATAATTATTGAAGTTATGTGAATTCTAGCCAGATAAACCATATTTGACTTGTCATAAAACAGTTATCTCAGAGTAAAAGTTGTGTGTCTCCAAAAAATACAGCATACATAAATCACTGTGAATATTATTTCCCAAGTTAAAAAAAAATTCCTTGTTTCTTCCTATGAATTTTTTTCCTATGTAGTAAGACCAATAAACTGATTAGGTAATTCTAAGATTGTTTATGACCTTGTAAGAATATATGGAATAAATTAGACTGTTTTTGAGCACCACAAATCTTTCTCCAATAAAAAATACTCAATGGCTGAAAAATTCTAATCCCCCAGCTGCACTCGTCTGGCCAGAATGAACTGTCAGTGACTGAATGAAGTTTCTGTCCAACTGGTCACAGTCTGAAATGCCAGCTTGGAAATTAAAAGAAGGGGTTTGTTATATGGGACAGATTTCTGTTCTATAAATGCAATAGAGTACAAATGCAAGGGTTAAAAATAAACTTCTAAAAGTTTATAGCTAACAGAGATGTCCTAATATAAAAATGCTAGGGGAAAACAACTTGGGAAAGAAAAAATAAATAAAAAATAAAAAGAGAATATAAATATATGGTGTGGAAGTAGTAGAGATCGCCAAACACAGAAATACTTTAGAAATTCTCTGGCGCATATTAAGTTTGTTTAAATATACAGTAATCCTATATGTCCTTAAAAGTTTGGTAGTTGTCATTAGCAGCAGTGCAAATGGATGCCATTAGAAGTTTCTTTCCCTATTTGAATTGAGTAAAGAGTATTTTTTTATAAGTCAATAAAGGAAGTTACCATGGTTTATTTTTTTAAAAAAGTCTTGTTTGTTACAGTGGGCTGGGAAAATGAGACTAGAAACATGAAATGTCATGCTGATAATGTGTAAAGTAATAGAAACATCATTATTTAATACAACTTTCAGTTTCTAAAATATGATCAGGATTATATAAAAAATTCAGCAACTTGTTTCCCATAGCTATATCGGGGGATGAAAAGACATTTTTATACACATGTACATTTTAAGATTTACAGAAAATGAATTTGCATATTTAAATTAAGAATGAGGTAATTAGTTTTAAGAAATTAGTCTGAGAAATTCATTTAAAAACATGATTATCAAACTCTTCATAGAACTGTAGAGTTGGGAGTCTAATCTTCCCACTCATGCTTGAATCTCTTTTATAAAACAATAATGCTCACAGGCTTCAAGATCCCTACTGGGAATCCCAGGCTGCCCTCCCAAACCTCACCTTCACCCCACTTAGATTTTCAAGGTTAATTATTTTGCTGTTTAATTTGTCAATATTTGGTCTATGTTAATCCTTTCTCATCCCTTCACTATTGTGAACCCACATTCTGCTGCATAGAAAAAAAGGCCTGAAAGCCAGTAAATGAAGGTAGGAGTAGGGAAAAGCACAGATATTCAGGGAGAAGTTTGGAATGCTACCGTGGAAGTTGCTACAATCACTGTCATCCTTGGCGCCTGCATTTAATCTGTGAAATAGCTCTCTCCACTGATTTCTGTACACGTCTCCTCTCCCCACTGAGGCTGCTGCTTCTAAGTGTACATTTAGTTTCCCTCTTCCCAGGGCCTCCCCATCTCTACCTACCCACCCCCAACTTGACATTTTGTTTATTCTTACTTTTTCTCCTCTCCTTTTATTTTAAAAGTACAGCTGACCCTCAAACAACATGGATATGAACTGTGTAGTTTCACTTATATACAAATATGTTTCAATAAAAGTTATGCTGAGTGTGCCCACTTCTGCCTCTTCCTTCACCTCCTCCACCTCTCCCACCTCTGTCACACCTTACTCAGCAAGACCAGTTCTTCTTCTTCTTCTCCTTGTCAGCCTACTCAATGTGAAGACAACAAGGATGAAGACCTTTATGATGCTCCACTTTCGATTAATGAATAGTAAATATATTTACTCTTTCTTGTGATTTCCTTAATAACATTTTCTTTTCTCTAGGTTATAGTAGTAATACAGTATACATAATACATATAACATACAAAATATGTGTTGACTGTTTATGTTATTGTTAAGGCTTCTGGTCAACAGTAGACTATTAGTGGTTTTGTTTGGTGGAATCAAAAGTTATACTCAGATTTTTGGTTGTGTGTGGGGTTGGTGGCTCTAACTCCTGCATTGTTCAAGGGTCAACTGTAATAATTTTCAAAAATTAGCTTAGAACAGAAGAAAAAAATACTGCAGTGATACTCTCTTCTCTGACTCCTAAATCATAACTTATAAATTAATGAGGTAGCATATAGAATAAGTTTTTCTTACCTTTAAAGATACATGATTTATCATCCATTGTTTAATTTTCTCTTTATTCAAATTCAATTTTTTTATATCTGTTTTCAATATTGAATGATAAGAATTTTATACCAATTTTGTAAGTATTTATTTCTTTATGGTATGAGGCTACTGTGATCCTGCCTGGAGAATAATTATGACATTGAAGAAGTTATGCTTCGACATACCTAAACCTCCTTACAGTATCCTTTCTTTTTGCTGCCTCACTGTCATGGCAAAGAACCTCATAAAGCTCATAAAGAATGCTAAATGCAGCTTTACTCAGACTCACTTTTTCTGGAGCCCTGGTACTGGCTGCGTATACTCTCAACACTAGTCTCCCATGAGTACCTGAACTTTCCTCCAACCCCCTCCCAAAACTGCCCTCTATCTTCTTTTCATTCATTTCACAAAAATTTCGCAGGGCATTATGTCCAGAAGATGCTATTTGTCCTATTTGTATATTTTTAAAAGTATATAAAGTTTGAGCCAAGGAAAGACACATAAATGACAGAATTTAAGGCAATTTCATATGGGCAGGGGTAATGAGGGTGAGGGGGGGATAGAAAATTTGGGATAGAGAAGTATTTTCTGCATTAATTTCCCACCTAAACTTTAAGATACATGTTTAGGGGGCATGTAGTGTGTGAAGACTTTAGTATGAGATAAACATGAGCTACCTAAAGTAGGTCGTAAGTCTTCACTAACCAGCCTTTGGGAACTCATTGCATTTGCAAGTCTTGTTTGCCTTTAACTTTCTTAAGTCTCTGTTACCCTCTAAAGTATGGATCTTTTATTGGTTTATGCATTTTTCTGTCTCCTGCCTTTTCTCAAGTTATAATTTTTACTTTTCTGTACATGTAGAGCCTGGAAGATGATAAAATATCTTCATAAACTACATGGCCGTTCTGTTCTTTCTGAAATAAACTTCTTTCAATTTTTCATTTTTAAGAGAGGGTCTTTCTTGTTGCCCAAGGTAGAGTGCAGCAACACCATCATAGCTCACAGCAGCCTCAAACTCCTGGGCTCAAGCGATTCCCCTTCCTCAGCCTCCCAAGTAGCTGGGACCACAAGTGCATGCCACCATGTTTAGCTAATTTTCTGTAGCAATGTGGTCTCACCATGTTGCCCAGGCTTTTTCTTTTTTTTTTTTTCTTAGTGAGACAAAAAGGGTCCCAGTCTCTCTCTGCAATATTATATATTATCATTTTGGTAAGGAATAAACATGTGGTAAACTATAGAAATTCATAAATTTTCTGTCTCTACAGACAAAAAGGAAACTTCGGCAGAGTTATACCCAAAGTGTACAGTATCCAGATCATTTTTGCCTTTTAGTAAACATTGAAAAGTTGTTATGAGATCTATTGCTGTGGTGCAGTCCTTGTTCATATTTTACAAAGTTCTAAATTACAGTTTCTTTGCCACTGTATTGTCCCTCAGCTCCACTTCTCTTTCTTATTCCTCTAGACAACTGTCATTCGCTACTCCTTTCTTTTCAATATTTCACTTATGTTCCAATTTGCCTTAGGCTCTGTTTCTTCTTTGTTAGAAGAATGCTTGGGGCTTCAAAGCGTCTACAAATTGTAGAAAATTGCAAAGATTTATTTTTCATTCAATAAAGCATATGCTAAAGTTTGTATTAAGATATCTGTCTGGTCTAATAATAAAACATTTTCAGATCATCTTTGTATCATTGTCTATATTATGTTCTTCACTTATGTCAAGTTCATTAGATAGATGTTATAATTTTTTTTTTTTTTTTTTTTTTAACCAATAAAGAAACTTGGGGCTCTGAGACGTTGCAACCTGATTAACATCACACCTTGTGACGAGTGAGAACAAGAACTGAGGGCTCCCGACTCTCTGTATTGTGTTGCCCCAGTGAGTGAACCTAGGCTGGGAGCAGTAATCAAACACTGTTTCCATCTGTTTTGAAAATAAATTTTGGACAAAATGTTTATCATCATAATCAACACATGCATATTGGATTTTCTTTTACTTAAGGAAAATCATCGGAAAGGTGAGGCTAATACTCTCTCTTGGTTTATAAGTGACAAACTATTTCTCAGAAGACCTTAAAAACTTGCTATACACAGACAGAAAAATGCCACATGATCTTACTTACATTTGGAATCTAAAAAGTTCAACTCCTAGACGCAGAGAGTAGAATGGTTGCTACCAAAAGACTGAGATCTGAGTGGAAGGAGGGAGGTTTGTGGAGATATTGGTCAAAGGATAAAAAATTTTAGTTAGGCAGGAGTAATAAGTTGAAGAGATCCACTGGATATTATGGGGACAATAGTTAATAAAAATACATTGTATTCTTGAAAACTGGTAAGAGAGTAGATTTTGAGTGTTCTTACCACGAAAAAAAAGGTAAGTATGTGAGGTAATGCATATGTTAATTCATATGATTTTTTAAATAGCTATTCCACAATATATACATATTTAAAGATATCATATTATACTCCATAAATATATACAATTTTTGTCAATTAAAAATAATAATTAAAAAAAACTTGGCACAAAATGCATTACTCTTCCATTGACAGTTGATGTTGAACATTTTACATCTGTAACAGTGAATTCTGCTGCATCTATTTTTTAAAAAATAGGAAATGACTTATTATAAAATCAATAATGTTAGAGTAGAGATGCCCTTATCCTCTCAGTTAAAGCTCTTAATTCTTTATCCATCGTAAATTTCGTTCTATACAACAAGCTTACTCAAACCTAAGGGCCTTTGTCCTTGGTATTGCTCTGACTGAAATTCTTTTTTCATAGATTTTGTGGCTCTGTTTTGTCATTAAGTACTCAACTTAGTTGTCAACTGTCATCTCAGAGAAGCCTTTCTTGAAAAACTATCTAAAATATTCTCCCACCTTTGATTATACTTTATGAATCACATCATCATTTTATAGCATTTATCAATATCACAAATTAGCTTATTCATTATTTGTTTGCTTGTTTACTTTCTTCCCTTTCCAGAGTGGAATCTTCATGAGAGAAGAGACTTGTCTCTTGTTCAACACTGTATTTTTTATTTTGTAAATAATTATAATTTGTTCTTATTTTATAAATGTCTTTCATCTCTTGCTCTCGTCTCCAGTACTTAGAAGAATGTGACTCCCCCTTCATCAATTCATCTATTAGATGAATTTAATTCAATTCTAATAAATGAATTAATAAATTCAGGACAGGTGTTTCTTCTGTAGATTCACAAAAGTTGACAGTCTAGCCACTGTTTGAGATAGGAATTCAAAAAAGCTGGATACATTTTTGAACAATGTTAATTGTTATGTTCATTGAAACATTTGTGAAAATCTGCCTCCCCTAATTTTTGTTCATTCTCCAGCAGAAGTCAGCTTTCCGTTTATACACTGAATACATTTCATCTCTCTTCCATCACTTGAAATAATGAATGTCAGTTTCCTTGTCCTTTCTGTGCCTCCTTCTTTCAGAGTCACCTTTTTCACTTTCTTTTGCCATTACTCATATTCATAGTTTTCAAATCCCCATTGCCCTTGCTCCACCCCTCCCTGCTTTCTTTGGCCAGCCTTTACTTAGCCAATGTTTCTCTTCAAACAAGTTCTACCAGGTGTGAGAAGGCCCTTACCTCCCTCATCCAGGAGGGTTGGAGTAGAAGTACAGTTATGGGGTTTTAGAGTCCATCAGATTCAGGTTCAAATTCTCCTTTTACTTATGGGTTGACTCCATTAGGTATGTAAACTCTCTAATCCTCACGTTACTCATCTGTAAAATGAGAATCATAAGAGGAAAATTGTAATTATGTATATAAACCACTTGTTTGGGTTTCATCAAAATGCCTACCCTCCCCTGCCCAGCCTTCCCTCCCACCCCTGATGATTTCTGATTCAACCGAGACATTGATACAGGTATAAACCAGCAATAAAAATATCAACTTAATTGCTGGTAAAACTGAACTAGAGAGTACAGATCGTGCTGCCACTAAAATTGGCCTCCTAATACTTCTTTCACTTGTTTAGATGGTGAATGAATGGTCAACTAATTCCTCTGAATATTTTATACCCTAACTGCCCTTAAATGAAGTTTCTCTAGCTTTGTCTTTCATTTATTAATTAGGTTTTATAAACCCAGTATAAGATTCTATGCATATTAGATTTCCTTTGAAAAATATAGTCCCATTATTCCAGCCTGTTGATCTTTTTGAATTAGTCTTTGATAAGTAAATTAATTAGGTATTCTACCAGGATTTTTGTCACCTATAAACTTGATAAACTTGCTTTCCAAGATTCCTTTTATGCCATTTAATATAAATGTTGATGAAGATATGATTAATAATAGAATCACGTGGCACATAATTAGAGGCTTTGCTATATGTAGGCTTCTTGAGTAAGGTTGAAGCTATGACCAACTCTTCTTTCGTCTTAGCCATGTTCCCTCACCCTGTAAGCAAGGATATTGTTGGAGATATTACCAGATCCCCATTTTAAAATATATTCTGCTGTGTCTAGAACATTTTTTTATGCCAGTATAGTAACCTTATTTTTTCCAATCTCATTTTTTTTTTATTTTTAGTACACACGTAGAATCCCCTAACCACATCTTTTTCTAAATGCTCAAGAATAATTCTGGACCTTTATAAGGATTCTATATTAAGCCAATTTGTATACCAGAAATCTTTCCTTTGAACTATGTAACACTTGCCCAAGGGACTCTTTCACTTGATTTCTCAAAGATAACCAGAAATAGAATAGCAATCACATTTTCAAAGTTTTCTCCATATCCTAAGGAGTAATTTGTATGGGTCTAGAGACTCAACCTCATTAAAAGGTTGGGTGTTTACTCCTTATCATTTTCCGTATCTTGGGCTCCAATTTCCTTTTAAGCATGTCTGTTCTATGCTTTCCGTTACAACAATTATTCCCTTGACAGCCTGTCTGGAAAAAAATAATTCTGCTTTTTGTTAGTATTTAACCATCTGCCCCAAGCAATAGGCCAAACCTTTCTTTTTGTGTGCAGCCTCTTAACATGTAGATAAGAAAATCTCTGTTAATTATCCCTCATTTTAGTTTAAGAGACTTTTTTTTCTATTTGTCTTTGACTTTCTTGACACTAGTCTTAAGATTTGTACTACTCTTGTATTTATTTATTCTAGGGTAGATTCATTTCTTCCTATACCATCCATAACCATCCATCACACGGAACCAAACCAAGACAAAAAAAAAACAAAAACAAAAACATTTTTTAGAATATTTGCTGTATTATCAAATTGCTTTTTTGGTGGATATTTGTGATTAAATTGACATTATTTTATTTTTATTTTGTTCAACTTTCTGTCCCTACTAAGTCATGCTTCCTTTCAGGATCTGTGGAAATGGGCTTATATTAATAACTTTTTGGTTTTAACATTAATTCTTATAAAACCTTAACACAAGTCATATTGTATCTAGTACTGTCTCATCACTGTTTTAAATTGTAAGGTATTATGGTCATTTTTTCATTTCCTTTGCATTATTTTTTCATTTTAGCTAGAATTAAGTCCATAGTACAATTTACACTGGTGATTTCCTCAACCTTGTAAAAGAGCAAGTTGTTGGAAAAGAAAGTTAATAATTTATAAAATCTCAAAATGAATAAGAGATATGTTAATTATCGAGCATATATATGTGATATAATGGTATGCAGGCATTAAAAGATTTATGAAAATGTATAAATAATGTGGTGAAATCTAATGAATGAAAATTACATTAAATGATATACTTAAAACAGGGAAAGGCGCCAAAATGTTTATTGGGTTCATTTATATTGGGCTGAGAGATCAAGAGTGATTCACATGCTTTTATCTGTACTATCATATTATTACTTGATTTTTTGTTACTACAGAACCAATGAAATAAATACATTACCATTGTAAATTATACAAATAAAAGTATGAAAATCACTTTATTACAGTCACCTCTTACTCTCAAATCAATTAATGCCAACAGAGGTAGCTGTGATTAACGTATTAAGAGTACAATTTTAGATGAACCTTTCAGTTTTGCCTGTACATGTTGCTATACTGAAGTTTTTCTAACATCTCTTGAGTCACATTGGGTCATTTATATTTTCCTGACTATATTACCGTTGATGATTAATTATTTTTGTGCACGGACGCTCTCTCTCCCTCTTTCTGTCTCTATCTTTCCATCTCTCTCTTTCTTTTCCTTCCATTGTCCTTGCCTTTTTCTTTGTCTCTGTCTTCATTCATCCATATTTTTATCTCTCAGAGATACTGACCAATGGATACACAGATAGATGACACACAATACCAATATTCCACTTTTTCTACCAAGTATTTATTGTTTGTATACTGTGCGAAATGTTGGGGCCATATTCTAATTATATGTGCCCCAAGCCTCTTAAAACATATCCGAGTGGTATGTATATGTTATTATTAACATGTTAAAATTTTAAGTGTCCTGAGCTTATTACCCATACTCTCTGAGAAGCAAGCATGTAAGTATGTGAAGCTGTAACAATTATTCTGGTTCTCTATCTTGCATTCTTATTATAATTTCTAGACTTATGAACCCTTTGTCCTTCTCTTCTTTTCCTTCTCTTCTTCCTCCTCCTTCTCCTGTTTAACGTCTGCCATTGTTTATGCTACCTTAGCTAAAAATTTCATTTAGATATTTTTCTTCTTCCTCAATTTTCATTTTAGATACTTTGATTAGACTGGTTATCCCCCTCTTAAACATGATTTATATCCTTAGAAGATACGTTTTATTTGAAAAGAAATTATTCTTCAATCTTAAGTGAGTATTTTTCAAAAACTAGTCTTCATAGTGTCAATATTAAATAAAAATATAAAGGCAAATCTCCAAGCAAAAGGTTTCATTTGGAAATATGCAAAAAATAGAATTGCAATTTGGGACATATGCACAGACTGTGGTGGCTTTTGGTATGTCTGAAGAACAAAGGAGAAGGCAAAGGTTTTACAGGGAAGGAGAAAAGTTAGATGAGTTGTTTTGTAAGAAATCTCATTGGCATTTGAGACACTATGCCAGGGTTGGCGAGCAGCAGCAGGTACTAGTAAAATTAGTCTCAAAATCATTCTTGAAGTGGGCATTTGTGATCTCGTGTGTGTGTGTGTGTGTGTGTGTGTGTGTGTGTGTGTGTTTTTCTCCCCCACCTTGGTCTCTGGACTCTAATTTAGTTGGGTGTGAAGGGATTGACTTCAATTTGTTTAATTAATTTTCAGAGTACCAATGGACTGCCTTGGATACCAAACCAAGTGCTCGTAAAAAATGATTTTTGCGCTTACCTCACGACAAATGAGCATTCATAGTTGGTGACAAGGCTCAGGGATCTGTATCTTAACAAGTTTTCCAGGTGATTATTGTGTCTAGCAGAATTTGAAACTCACTGAGCAGGCTTTGTTACAGAAAACTAAGTTTGTTCTGTTGCACCATTTAGAAAAGCAACTTATTTGCTTCCTTTTCTTCTTGTCCCCTTCCCTGTCTTCCTTCCCTTCTTCTTTTGCCTCCTCTCTTCCTCTTCCTCCTCTTCTTTTTTTTTTTTTTGAGCCGGGGGGTTTACTTCTTACAACGTGCTTTCATATCCACACCACAAACGTGGGTTAAAGTGGATGTAAGAAGAAAACCAGGCCCAGAACTGTCCACTGAGGATTCCTCAGACAGCAGAAACATATTCCAGTCTTCTTATGGTGTAATTATTTGTTTTCTTGTGAATTTGTTGACTTTGTTAAGACAGGAAGTACTTGATTGTGTGTCAAAAACGTGTTCTATAAGATTATCCTCCTCTTATTAGTAATTTCATATTCTTCAGGGAGCAACTTTCATTGGATTCAGCATATTTCTTTTCTTGGTATTTTTGTCTATTTCAGTTCCAGGAATTATGTTAATTGTAGATTACATGTCTATTGTGTTACTGATTTTAGGTAACTTTAAAAATAATTTCATAGAGAAAAATACAAAATATAAAATTCCATCTATACTATAACTATGTAAAACAAGTAAAAGGAAAAGTGCACAGAAAAAAAAAAAACCAGAAGCATACGTTAATATATCAACAATAGCTATCTCTCACTGTGGGTACCATTGATTTTTTTTTCTTCTTTCTCCTACTTTTCTGTATTTTCATTTATTCTTTACTGAAGGCATATTATTAGTATTAGAAGAAATAAACTTCACTGTTTTAGACAACATCTACATTTCAGAATTAAAATTAGGAAAAAAAAATCTATTTTTTTCTTAAACCTGTAAAGGTGATATAAGTAGGTAGCCTACATTTGGAAATTGAAAAATTTCAAGCATTTATAAAAAAAAAAGTGTTAATCTGCATACACAATTGTTAATCAAGCAATTCATCATTATTATGGATTATTTGAAAAATCAAGAGAACTAGAAAAAAAATCACTCCAGCTAATCCATAAAGGTAATGAAAACTAACTATGCTTTTCTAACTCCTATTTTATGGGCAGATTCTTCATATTTGATTTAATTTGACATCTAGTTTTTGAAATTTAATATTACAGAAAATATTTCTTCATATTATAATGAATTTTTATAAAGATATTTTAGTGATTGCCTAGTAAGTCTTCTGACTGTCTATGCCATAGATTACACAGTTATCTCCTCCTGTGAATAGTTTTTTTCAGTTCTTATATTGTAAATAATGCAAAACAACCCCCAAACCGCCTCAACCCTTTGACTATGACCAATATAACCTTCTTTCTCCCTCTCTCTTTTCTTCTTTTTCTCCCTTTCGTTTCCTTTTTTCTTTTTTCTTATACTTTAGATTATTTTCGTAAGCTAATTTTTGAGAAGGGTCATTACTTGGTCTGTTAAGATATGTCCCTGGCCAACAGACAAAATGGACTCCCCATGGATAAATGAGGTGCTCAAAGTTAAAACAGAATCAGGAGGCCATGGCTAAGTGAGGGACCGGTCACACACTGTGTTCTTGGAAAGATATTGTAAACGTATCACGGTATCTCCATTCCTACAACAAGCCAAAACAGTTCCTGTTGTAGCTGCCAAGATTAACTGTGGCGAGGACCCCCCATCTCACCCCAGTGCCATTTGAAATAAACATCTGACAGATTCTTCTGGTTTGGGGCTTGGAAACCACCCAATCAGGGCTTGGCTATTTTGACCAATCAGAATGAAACAAATTTGAGTCCTTTATTTGCATAAACAGATCTGATTGGGAGCTTTTCCTATTTAAGCCTTTGTTCACAGGAAAGCAGACTTTCACTTGTATTGGAAGTTGTGCCTCCCCAATCAATTGATTGTTTTTTATAGAAAATAAAGCTCTTTCTTTTTTCTCCGTGGATCTCATGGTCTTTTATCAACAGGTCAAAGGGAATTAATATTTTTTAAAAGCTCCTAACACATACTGTCAATTGCTTTTCCAAATGGAGTTTAAAAGTTTACACTCCTACCAGTAGCATGTAAAAGGATCTGGGAACTTTAAAAATTTTGATATTGGAGATTCTTGACAATAGCAAGGACAAAGTAAAGATGTTTCCTGACAATAGCAGGGGTGATATTGGAGATTCTTTTGCTACATTCTTTCTGAGCATGTAATCATACTGACTGGTAACTTGTCACAGACAAGCCAAAGCAGATATTTTCTTTTATATAAAATCTGAAAAGTTGCTTTTTTGGGGATATTTGCTGGTAAATAGCTTAACCTAATAGCTCTGATAAAAAATGCCAGTCTCATCCCTTGAAGACATTTTTGATAACAAATCCAACCCGCCAGATTTCAAGGATGCATTTGATGTCAGATTAGGGTGTGTATGTGTGTGTGTGCAGAGAGTGTGCTTTATGGTCAACGTGGTAGCCTGGGCTACATTTTATATAGCAATAATCAAAACACAATTTTAAAATAGACACAGACCACCTCAATTACATGGTACCAGAATGCAAACTTGGCTGAGTGGATCTGTGGCAATGTATGCAAAATTTTGCGAACAGAATGAGAACTGTTTAATTTTTATTCCCAATAGTAAATGAAAATTGTATTTTTTTTTAATGCTTTGTGTTCTAGAACTAAATAATCCAAAAGTCTTAAATCTCAAAAATGTTTTGGGTGGTTTCTTTTCAGTGTAAAAATTTCTTGCATGCTAGTTTCTCTGGCATCAGACATTGTTCTATGCCATGAGAACATTCAGATTTCTAGGGATGGTTCACTCAGATCTGTCTCTTTTTCTATGAAATATTAAGTCAGCAACTAAGCTTGTTTTGCCATGTAGAATAATGGTGGTTATAACAAGTTAGTTTGCATTTGGATGGACATGTCTTTGGATGGACATTCGACAACATTCGTAGCAGCGTCATAGATAAGGCAAGTGAGGCTAGATAATACCACCCCTTGACCACTCTCATCATCTTGTGAGAGGAATCTAAAGCTGAGAGGCCTCAAGTGACTTTCAGGTCATAAAACAGAATAAATGACATGAGCAAGGTAGGTCTTCTGACCACTAATACAGGATCTTTTCCCTTTACCCACAGATGGATACAAGCCAACATTAATCCTTGGTAAACATCATTCCAACACAATAATATATGTTTAACAAAATCATTCAAAGTTGAGGAAGCGAGGTGTTTGTATAATATTAAGATGATACGTTTTGTAGTCAAGCAGAACTAAATTGGAATTTCACTACCAAGCAGCATAATAACTTCGGACAAATTCCTTAGCCTGTCTAAACAAGTGTTTTAGTTACAAATTTAGCATAAAATAAGTCGATAGACATAAAGCAAAGTAGTGTTTGGCACATAGCACATGCTCAATAAGCACATGCCCTTCTTATATTTATTATTTTAATATTATATTTTATTTATTATTAAATGGGTAACCTAAAACTAGTTTACATAGATTTTACTGTGACCATGTATTAATATTAATGTATTACATTTTACCTGATATTTATGTTAGATTGTCTGTGTTTTAAAAATTACTACTTAGCCTTACATTTTATTTTCTAATAAAATGTAAATGTATATCATAAGATTATTTATATTGTAAAAATGTAGAGAAATCTTTGTACCTAAGACTCTCAGTCACTATGACAGTGTCAACTGTAGCAAATGTTTTATGAGACTATTAAAATAGAGGGCCTTAGTCAATCTTTATTGTCCTCAGAGACCACAGCAAAACAGGTAAGAATTAATATTTTGTTCAAGAGGGTGATGGTGATGCTACGTAGGAATTAACAAACTCTGGGACAAAGAGGCTGAAAATATCTAATGATAAAAAATCTCAACTATATACTGGGATTCAGAGATAGTCAATATGAGTGGCGAATTATCTTCCATTTCTTCATGAATGTGGTGTTTATAGGGAAGGAGACAATAGAGGTCACGTACATTTAAAATCCAAGGGATTATAAACTTCAGACCTGAAAATCTTTACGTTCCCAGTCTTTTAGTCTATTAATTACAAGTGATGAACTTTAAAAAGAATTAAGCCAATTAGATCCTATGGTGCCAATCTAAAAAGCTTTAGAGAGTAGCTGGTAGCTTTGGAAGAATTTAGAAAACATTTTAATCAATTCTTAGATTATCCAAGATTTTATTTTTTATTTTTTTATGCCATATGAGACACCACAATAAAAGCACCTCTTATTTCTTAAGTCCTTCATCTCCTATATCTGCATATTACACCACCAAAGGAAGCATTTTCTATTAACAGTGTTCAACTAGCTTCTATGTCAAAGGTCATAAAGTAATAATTGAGAATTTAACTTCGATTGGACTAAAAGCTAAGGAAATGAATTGCTATCTCTGTCACCATAAATCTACAGAGGTGCTAGCCACTTTCTGTGTCACATGTCAAACACGATTTGTTCACAGGTGGCTAGAGTGAACATTTGGTTCTTGGTTCCCTCAATAAGCAATCAGTATTGCAGTTTTTTCTCAAGTCTACTTGTTCCTGTAGGATACTATTTGGCTTCTGTATAAATTTCTTGAAGGTGATCAAATGACTGATACACAATTTTAAAACATCTTTTAGTGTAAGTTTTATAAGTCTGTTGCAACAGGTCCCACGGCATACATAACATTTCTTTTTTTGTCATATGTCACTCAAAATGGAAAACCAAAATCATATGTGATTTATAGTCTAATAATTGCTCCTTTTTGCAGTGGTTCTTAAACAAGCCTGAATTTAGAATCACCTTTGCTAGAAAGTAAAATTTTCCTTCACTCTAGATTCAGAGCCATTAATTCTTGAATGGGACCAAGAATTTGGACTTTAACAAGCAGCTCAGGGAGGTTTGGTTGGATGAGTTTCAGCCATGTCTTCCGTTGACAGCATTCAAGTCTGGAAAGTCGACAGTTGATGACAGTCAGTCACTTACTTTTTTAGGTCACAGGACACACCACTGAGCCCCTGAGCTCAGACCTGCTCACACCACTTTTGGTGATGCAGACAGTTGAAACCATCAGTTAAAACCTGCTAAGCTTACGGAAAATAACACCACCATGCTATGGCCTCCTTCTGTTTTTGCCTAAGAAAACCAACAAGGTCTGAAGCAATTCCTTTCAAATGTATACGGGGTCTTGCTGTATTAGGAAATGCATGTGCTTTCATCTTGAACATACTTTTGGGTAAAAAAAAAAAGCTTGATTTTCTACTGTGTTTCTTGTTAAGACATTAAAGCAATATAAATAAAAATTGTGAAATTTCCCAACCAGTAGAACTACAGACTGAGAGCATAAAATAGGAATGAGAACAGGTGAAAATAAGAGAGAGTGTTTTTAGATATTTTTTCATTAAATGTTTGAGATTCAATTATATTAATATTTACAGCTAACTAAAGACATTTTTTCTTAACTTTATGAAAAAGTTTTCAATTTTTTTCTACCCAGACTGTATCATATTCTGTCTTTCATCCTTATTTCTCTCCTATTTCTTGTATTCTCACTCTTTTTTCATACTTTCCTTTCCTTTCACTGTTAGACTCTCTTTCCATCTTTTCCTTCATCCATTTTTGTCTCTTTGTTCAGTTTATACAACCATATGGCATTAACCAGCTAACCAGCCAGAGACCAACATTCAGTCTGAAGATCATCCTATGTTTATAGGGACATTGTTCCAAAGACTCTTCAGGAAACCTGATGTTGATGATGCTTTCTGTTAACTAATGTTCTCTGGAGTTGCAGTGATTGAATGTAGTTATCACAGCTCTCCTTTTATCTCCTCTAAGTTCAAGTCTGGGTCATTGCAACAGACTTCTCTTCTTAGCTCCTAGCTGTCCATGGGCTTTGTGCCCTCCTCAGAGGCTGCTTTATTCTTGGTGGATGGAATGGGTGGTGGGTGGTCTGGAGGTATTTTGCACTTAATTTTCTATTCCCATACTTTCCAGTGTCTGGGCTGTAACTCTGTCGTCACTCACCTTACTCTTTCCTCAGCATCTTATTTTTCAGGTGAACATTAAAAAATATCTCTTTATGGCAAAATCAGCTAATCCTTCATAAACTAAATGCTAAGCCATCTTTTGCCATTGATATTCCTGCCTTGCTTGGTTATGGAGTTTTTAACGCTAGAAAATAACATTTTTTTTTCATCTGGGACTTTCAATGTTGAAATTCTTAAAAAGTGTAGATAAACATTGGGCTGATAGATCATGGGATATAGAATGTAGATAAACATTGGGCTGGTAGATCATGGGATATAGAATTTCCCCCTTATTATGCAGAATCTGTGTCAAATTGTCTGTCCTACACAAAAAAAGAAAAAAGTGTGTGGGGGGAGTAATTTGTTCTAAAATCAGAGGGGAATGAGCACACAAACATTTCAGAAGTCATCCATCAAGAAATTTAATATAACCCCATCTCACAATTACTTTTACAGGGGACAAGTAGAAATGAAAACCTTTAATTTGGCTTACTTCCTTATGAAAAGATGACTAGAAAACAAAGAATTTCAAGACACTAGGAAACAGGTAGAGGATGAGAATGTTCAACAGGTAGTAATTTAAGATTTAATGTTAAGGGTAAAATACTACCCAGACCTTATACTGAACCTTTAAAGTTCCAGAGCCAGAGTACTGGA
This sequence comes from Nomascus leucogenys, assembly GCF_006542625.1. Classification (NCBI taxonomy): domain Eukaryota; kingdom Metazoa; phylum Chordata; class Mammalia; order Primates; family Hylobatidae; genus Nomascus; species Nomascus leucogenys. Next base: position 125,150,002 of record NC_044382.1, read on the forward strand.
GAGTCAGAGATTTCAGTTAGTTGCATTTAGCTAAACTCTAAGATCCTCGATGATCCTAAATTGTTTACATGATCATAAAGTGCTTTATGGATGAATGGCCTGATCTGCTACAAGACGAGGCCGTGTTCACTGTTGTATATTTTGCCTATTCATCGTTTTTTATAAGTCTTCAGACACTAAATCTTGGTGTTAAAAGATGTGAGTTACAGAGAGCTATAAAGTTAGCCAGCTGTTCTCAGAAATGTTTTATGTTTAGTGGGTATTTGTTTCTTTAATCATCTAGAAAAAGTTGTCATCATAGTGGGCAAACCAGCTTTTCTTTGTCTTTCTTATGACAGGCTATTGAACTGTTGAAGACTGTAAGATGCATACACATTAATTTTTATTATTTGGTTTGCAATACTAGAGTTTTGGTGTCTGAAAAATATAGTCATATACACTTAACATGTCCTGTTGTAACAATTTTACCATCAACTTTTCATCCTGTGAGCTGCTTCCCATTTTTCCTCTAAATTCCAGTATACTGTACAAAATTTTAATCCAATTAATTCTCACCCTTAATCATATGTAGGATGAGGTGGCGTTTGCTTTCACACTTTGTAGAATAAGGGTTTCACAATGCTGTCATTTTCTCTACTCACAAACTATGAGTTACTTTACTCTTTTCTCTTATTTAATATATTCTGTTCCCCAAATCTTTCTGATGTCTCCTCTAAATAAGCGTTATTCTCTGAATTTTGTTTCCTGAATCATGTTTCCAACCTGAAATTTAACAAAAGCTATACACTAGAGAGAAGAGAAAATATATGATGTGTTATCTGTTAGTAACTGAGTTCCCTAAGACTAAATTATATTGGATTAATTTAAATATGGCACAGCGAATTTCTGTAGCTAGCCTTTATACTTCCTATCTTTAAATACAAAGGTTATACAGAAAGTCATATAATTAAATTAAGAATTCCTTAGGAGAAGGAAAAATAAATAAATAGTGTCATTAAAGAGACCATAAAACTGCAAGGAGAAAAGACTGCATAGAGGTCAAAGGAAATGGAGTACGGGTCGTGGAGAGAAAATTCCCCGAAGAAGCATATTTCAGACAACTACTGTTTTAATAAAACTACTTCTTGGCACAAGCTTAAAGTTAACCTCCAGTTACTGTTTCATACAGGATCCAGGACAGGGGAGGCCACAGTATATAATAATAGTATTACCTCTGTTGTATATAATTTGATAATTTTTAGAACCTTCTCTATCCATTAATACTGTGATGTCAAATCCTTCAAAAATGCTCAGGGAAAGTAGGGAACAGAGGCCCACGCCTGTAGTCCCAGCTACTCGGAGTGCTGAGGCAGGAGGGTTGCTTGAGCCCAGGAGTTTGAAGCCAGGTATGTTTCAATTCTCTCTATTCTCAGAATACTTTGCTTGAGCACTCCCCTTCCTAGTGCTGTCTGAACACCCATGGATCTCAAGGTCTGCTGCCCTCCTGAAGCATGCTTTGCAGGATAGATTTGGTCTAATTAAAATGATTTTGCCAGATGTTCTGTCCTGTCAGCAGAATTGCATGGGGAATTTGCAATAAGACGATTGTCCAAATGGTTCTTACTCTATTCCTTTTCTTACCTCAGAGGGGTATTACATGCAGGGGGATCTTTATCAAACATACTGCATAATGGAGAACGAATCTGAGGGACCCTGGAAAGGAATGTGGCATTAAAACAAAAGGACTTTCAGTGCCTCTCACTGCTTTCTGACTTGTAATCGCTTTTCAGTGGCTTCCAGACAGCTGCAAGAGGCCCCAGTAGCTTTACTGTGTGGTTGTGACGTGTGTGAATGGATTTCGTTAATTCAGTGTGTGAAATGTGAAATGTGTGTTCACTTCATGCTCAACTGAAGGCTACAATTCTATCTTGTAGTATTGGGGATTTTGTAAGTTTGGCTTTCATGTTTTGTCACTTTAGAAAAAGCTGCTGATAGAATTTACACCTCCTTTAACTCTCACAGAACTCTATAGAGTAAGAATATTTACTGAAAATCATATGAATAATTGAAATATCTGATTAAGATAAACATACGTAAGAAGTTGGCATCATGACGATGTCAAAAAGTGGCATTAGGTTTTAAGAGGTGAAATGGAAGTTTTAAATCTAAAAACAATTGAAAATTATTCAGACACTTTTAAAAATCTTTCTTACTGGATTAAATTACTTGTTTTTTAAACATCTAAGCTTTAAAACGTTTTATCTACTTGGGCCAGTCTCAAAATAAGCTAAACAAATACATTATGATGCTTGTTATACAATATGCACAAAAATGTATGGCAGACTAGCAGAATAGGCTTCTTCCCAGATCTCTTAATTTTTACAATTATAAAATTAATTTAGGGAAATTATAAAACATAGTATAAAAAAGCCAGAAAAAGTCACTGATAACTCGTATCTCCTGCCCTACCTCCCACTGTCAAAAATGTTGAGAAGATGATATAGTTTTGTGAATTCATTTGTGTGAGGGTATGTTATATTCATATTATGTGAATAATATGTGTGATATTATGTATGTCTTCTTTTTTACATCACACATATTTTCCAGGAAGATAAAAATTTCTTTGTAGATATCTTCTCTGATCATGGTATAAGAGTATATAATTGAGGACAGTTAATCTAAACACAGTTCAAACTGGAAAACTGTTTGGGGATGTGTGTTGTTAACCTCTTTTAGAGCAGCATGGAATAATTGTTTGCAGCAGATTCTGGGGCCAGGGTTCTGTCCTTACTAACTGTTAATTTGGCAAATTCTTCTACCTCTCTGGATGTTAACTACCCAGGCTGAAAAGTGACAAAAACAGTATATCCACTTCACTGGTTAGTTCTGAGGATTCAAATAATAATATAATAATTTCCTGTAGAAGCAGAAGTTTCATGGATACAAACATGAGGTTTAATTTTTTCTCCATTGCCTATTTCCAACTGTGATGGTTAATCTTTCTTTCTGTCTCCTTAACATTTGTGGGAGTTTTCAATACTCTGTGATCATTTTCAGCTATCAAAATGTCAGTGCAGTTCAGGTGAAAACTTCAATCATACCTTCACCCCCCACAAGTTTGGGCTTTCAAATAATCAAGAATGGTCTACATTTCTATTAATCCAGTCTGTGAGGGGGGAGACAGGATTAGATCAAAGAACACATGTCATTTTACCTATCTTGGCTTCAGAACTGTCTTCCCAAGCTCTTTGGCTGAGGCCAGTTGACCACTATTGATGCCCTCACTGTGGCAGTAATTCAAGCACTTACTTTCTCAATGGGTACTCATGCACAGTTCACACGTTGTCTGCAGGATTTTACCACTGCACACTTATTTTGACTGTAGTTCAGCTCTTTCATTCCCCCTCAGCTCTCACCAATGGCTGACTCTTAGTAGTTCTTGCCACTGTAATTCCCTTAGACTCTTGGAGTGGGATGGAGAATGTTGAAGAGACAGTGCTAGACAAACTTCTGTGGCATTTTTTGATCAATGTTACCCCAAATTAATGCTGTTTGCAGCTCACCTGGTGGGTAGCAATGTCATCCAAACATGCAAAGGCATGACCTATACAGTTGGGCAAATAAGAGAGAATTCTCTACTGTTCCATTTGCAAATGAAAACATCCCAAGGAAGGCAAACTGAAAATGTTTGGGCTTTGGAATCTGTCAGATCTGACCTTAAGGCCTGATCCTTCAGTTTCCTACTTTCTAAATATGTGACCTTTGGTATATTGTACAGACCCTCTGGCAATCAATTTCCTGAACTCTGGATATGTAACATGGAAATAAGGAGGCCATATAGTTGTTATAAAGAGTCAGTGATATGTGGTATTCTGATAAATGTCTGTAACTTCTTTATTCTTTCTATAAAAAAGCATGGCCTATGTCTTTCCTTTTTCCCTCCCCTCCCCTCCCCTCCCCTCCCTCCCCTCCTCTCCCTCTCCTCTCCTCTCCCCTCTCCTCTCCTCTCCTTTTGCTGTTGAGAAGAAATGGAAAAGTATTTGGAAACAGGGATAAATGAATGACATGACTGGCCAGTGCCAGGAGGAGAGTGAGACTATCACTGTGCTAGGAGTCAATCACCACATTTGATGAACCCCAGACACAAAGCTTTCTATGCTTTAACTAGAGTTTGAAGCTTTTTATGGCTTTCTCATTTTGATGGAGTATAACGATAAGAAAGGTGAACGCGAAAGAAGGGGTCTATCCGATTTAATCTGTAAGAATGTAACTTCAAGATCAAAGGATAGAATGGTACAGACTAAAAAATTCTTTCAAATGAGAGGGGTATAAAATGCACTTGAATAAATTCATAGATCATCATATAGAGTTTCCAAATAATTCTTGAAGCAGTTTGCAATTTCCCTGGTTATCTGCAATGATGTGAAATTCAAAATCTTGTGTCCCTTACTTTAATATTTATAAGAAATATGTATGGAAGAACCTTGAAAATACAGGCTGAGAATTGAATCACCAACATTTTCAGAAACACATTAAGATTTGAATTAACTGCCTTCAAAATTTACTTGTGATAGAAAACTCTGAGCTGATAGGTATTTTTAAGTTGCTAAAATAACTGTACAGGCAATAAACTTTAGCATTGTTTCCCCTACAGGAAAAATATGCTGAACAGGTTTGATAAAATTTTGTTTTGAGAAATAGGGAAGCAGTGGGTCAGGCGGGGAGGAAAAGGGGGAAGGGATAATGAAGGGAAGAGGGAATTAACACATAGCAGAAGCACTGAAGCTTTAACTTAAATACAAATGATTTTCAGACTGTGTTCTAGAATACAAGGGTGATAGTCATAATTGCTCAGCTGTTGTTTGGAGAGTTCAGCAGCTGCACATAAGTGACTACATAGATACAGGGTTTTTTTGTCTTTTCTTCAATTCTGTGTCACTCTTGGCGGTGGGAGATTTTTGTTTGTTTCTTTTTTGAGACGGTGTCTCACTCTGTCGCGAGGATGTAGTGCAGTACTGCGATCTCGGCTCACCGCAACCTCCACCTCTCGGGTTCAAGTGATTCTCCTGCCTCAGCCTCCTGGGTAGCTGAGATCACACAAGCGTGCCACCATGCCCAGCTAATGTTAGTATTTTTAGGAGAGATAGGGTTTCACCAGGTTGGCCAGAATGGTCTCAATCTCTTGACTTGGCCTCCCAAAGTGCTGGGATTACAGACGTGAGCCACCGTGCCTGCCCTGGGGGATATTATTTTATTCGTGAATGAAGGGAGAAAAAACAATATTTTTCTAAGAGATTTAGACAAAGCAAAGAAGCAAGAGAATTCAACTCTGTCTTATCATTATTTTGTTGAAATATTGATTCAAAAAGCAATTGATTATATTTGCTTCATTAAGAACATTTAGAATATCCCAAGTCCTGATTTTTTTAGTTGCCTTGAGACATGTAGATTTGCAAACAAATGTATTTATTTATGAATGCTTTTTCTTCCTGCAGTGAAATAATGAAATAATAAAAATGTAGTCAGATCTGTTTCTTTATTTAAGGCATTCAGTGCTTTATTTCCTATAACCCACAAAGTATTAAAAATTAAGTTATGAATGGGGAGAATTTAAAGGAGAATTCAATAGAAATCGCAAAATAACCCTCTTCTCTGAATTTTAGAACTCCATGGCAAACACTTACTATTGGCTAAATGTTACATGGAAGTATAGTAATTAATGTAGAGGCTTGCTCTGTGGCAGATTTTAACATTTCAATTGTCCGAAGATAGAAGCCTTTATGATACCATCCAGTTACATTCTAATATTCTTTCTCATTTAAAAGTTTCTGGGGCTGGGCGCGGTGGCTCAAGCCTGTAATCCCAGCACTTTGGGAGGCTGAGGCGGGCAGATCACGAGGTCAGGAGATCGAGACCATCCTGGCTAACACAGTGAAACCCCGTCTCTACTAAAAAAATACAAAAAAAATTAGACGGGCGTGGTGGCAGGCACCTGTAGTCCCAGCCACTCTGGAGGCTGAGGCAGGAGAATGGCGTGAATGAGAGGCAGAGCTTGCAGTGAGCCGAGATCGTGCCACTGCACTCCAGCCTGGGAGACAGAGCAAGACTCTGTCTCAAAAAAAAAAAAAAAAAAAAGTTTCTGGATTTCCTCCCTTATAATTAAAAAAAAAAAAATCTTTGGTTAGAACATGTAATCTAATTTTCTTTCTTTGAATAGCTTTCTATATGTAACTGCTAATTTAATACCAACTTAGAATTATTTCTGTCTGTTCTTTTCTTTTCCTCAACTTGCATATAGCTTTGTTTTCACTGATTGTTGAAAGTTATTTTATTACTTAAAAAATAATTTTGGCTGCTTCCACTTTTTTTTCTATTAAAACTACGGATATTTTGGCAAATAAACTAATGGCAGACAATTTTTGAACCCTACTGTGTATTGGGGATGTTGTTGTGTGTTTTCCTTGGAATTATCCCCATTAATTCTCCAACCAGCCTTGGTAGTTTTTGTTATGTTTTATCTGCATTTTAAAATGAGAAGATTGAGGAGTGGTGATGCTAATTTGAATAAGTCATAGAGTTGGAAGACTGCACAGCTAGGACTCAGATTCTTGTTTTCCCTTCCCTTGGTCAATCTCTGATGTTGGTGTGCCCTGTGAATAAGCTCTGTTCAACTTGCCCTGCTTTGTTGGTAATCATGCTCTTGTTTCTTGCTCTAAATAATTATGCGATTCTAAAATTCATTTCTCTAGACCTGACCTCTCCTGAAACTCTAACATAATATATGCATTTGCCTGGTTAGTATCCCTACTTGGATATGAAATAGACATGTCAAACATAACAGGTCAAAGCAGAAGTATTGTTTACTAATAAATACCTCATACCACACAATGAGCTCTCGGTCTTTCCCGTGTAGTCAGTATCACACTCTTCCTCCCACTTGCTCAAATAAAAATTATCAAGCTTTTAAAAAAATCATTTTTTGTTGTCATCCCCATATCTAATTAATTAGCAAGCACTATAAATTTTACTCATATATTATATGTAAATGCCCCTCACTTTTCTCCATACCTTGTATTGCTACCCTAGTCCAAGATTTCACACAGTCTAGAGCAAGAGGCTTCAGATAGGTCTCTCTTATCCTACCTCTGCCCCCATGTAACATAGTCTCAATGCAATAGTTGCAATGATGGTTCTAAAATGGAAATTATATTATTTTAAAAATCTCTACAGTGGAATCCCATTACATCTAGGATAAAATCAGAGTTTTTTATTTGTTAACTTCTTGTCTGAATCCCTTTTAATCATTCAGATCTTAGCTTAAATGACAATTCTTCAGAGTCACTCTCCTTGATCATCCAGTGTAAAAGCAGTCACCCTGTTACTTGCAGATCATTATATGCCCTGATGGCTTTTGTAAATACATTTGCTTATTTTTTTTCTTTTTTCACTACAAAGAGGTTCCATGAGTCAAGCACCTTGCCCATCATAAGCGTTAAGGCCAACACTCCTAATACAAAAGACAGGTTAACAGGCGAAAGGTACAATGATGAAACAAATTGATTTAATCAAAGTGTTATGTGACACAGGAAACTTCAGAAATGAAAACCTAAAGACCCAGGGAAAATTGTTTATTTCTATGCATAGGTTTGATGAAGAATAAATAGCTATTCATACATGTGATTGAACAACAGGGTATGATCTAATAGTAATAAACTGATATAGTTTGGGTATTTGTCCCCACCCAAATCTCGTGCTGAAATGTAATCCTCAGTATTGGAGGTGGGGCCTGGTGGGACATACTTGGATTATGGGGGCGGATCCCTCGTGAATGGCTTGGGCCATCCCCTTGGGGATAGTGAACTCTTGGCCTGAGTTCACACAAGATCTGGTTTCTCTCTCTCTCTTGCTTCTGCTCTGGCCATGTGATGTGCTTCCTCCCACTTTGCCTCCTGCCATGAGTAAAAGCCTTCTGAGGCCTCCCCAGAAGCAGATGCTGGCACTATATTTCCTGTACAGCTGGCAGAACCATCAGCTAATTAAAACTTTTGCTTTGTAAATTACCCAGTCTCAGGTATTTCTTTACAGCAATGTAAGAGTTGCCTAATACATAGATTGAGTGGGGAAACCCAGCAATGCCTGTCTGGTCAGATTCTTTTTTGTCTCTCTGTGTAGCATCTTTTCCTCCTGGTTATAGGACAGCACCCCTCTGGAATGAGAGTCTTCAAGGGACAAAGGAGAAAGGACTAGGTTTTATGCCTTGCTTTGGATAAGAGAGGTTCTACTTTCTATTTCACACCTTGAGGAAGAGGAATTCTGGTTCTTATGACTTGCTTCAGGAGAGAAAGTGGGGCAGTAAGGCAGGCATAGGTCAGAGAAACTTCTGACCCCAGAAGTGGTGGCATGTGCCAGTAATCCCAGCTACTTGGGAGACTGTGGCAGGAGAATCACTTGAACCTGTTGCAGTGAGCCAAGATCAAGTCAATGCACTCCAGCCTGGGCAACAAAGTGAGACCGTGTCTCAAAAACAAAACAGAACAAAACAAAACTGATTGATATATTTAAAATCTTGGGAAAGAAAATCTTTCTTGGCCTAACACTAAAGAAATAAACTATGAAAGCTGTAAATATCACCAGATAAAAATTAAAACTCTCTACAGCATAAATATAGGTAAAATATAAATTTTAAATGGCTAAAACTATCTGAAATACAAATGACAAAGAAAGGGCCCTCACTTATCAATAGTAAAAGGAAACAAATAGAAAAACAGGCATTGGAATATACCATGTAATTCATAAAAGAAGAAATGTTAATGTTAATTAAATTCTGAAATGAGTACAGATACAACCAAGATGGTGTCAGGGCTCAGAACATGATAAGCAGAATATGGCTGATATGGTTTGGCTATGTCCCCACCCAAATCTCATCTTGAATTGTAGCTCCGATAATTCTCATTATTATGGGAAGGACCCAGTAGGAGATAATTGAATCGTGGTGGTGGTTTCCCTCATACTATTCTCATGGTAGTGAATAAGTCTCATAATATCTGATAGTTTTATAAAAGGAAACCCTTTTCACTTGATTCTCATTCTCTCTCTTGCCTGCTGCCATGTAAAACATGCCTTTCACCTTCCACCATGATTATAAGGCCTTCCCAGACACATGGAACTATGAGTCCATTAAACCTCTTTTTCCTCATAAATTACCTTGTCTCAGATCCGTCTTATCAGCAGTGTGAAAGCAAACTAATACAATGGTTCATTAGCATGCTGAGTAACTTGAACTGAAGAACACTGGAAGGGCCTCACTATTGATGTGTGAGAGCCTTTGCTATGTCATTTGTATTTCAAATAGTTTTAGCCATTTAAAATTTATATTTTATCTTTATGGTGTAGAGAAGTTTTAATTTTTATCTGGTGATATTTATAGCTTTCTTTAGTTTATTTCTTTAATGTTAGGCCAAGAAAGATTTTCTTTTCCCGAGATTTTAAACATATCAATCAGTTTTGTTTGTTTGTTTGTTTGAGACAGGGTCTCGCTGTGTCACCCAGGCTGGAGTGCAGTGATTTGATCTTGGCTCACTGCAGCCTCTGCCTCCCGGGCCCGAGCGATTCTCCTGCCTCAGTCTCCCAAGTAGCTGGGATTACAGGCACATGTTGCCACTCCCAGTTAATTTTTGTAAATTTTAGTGGAGATGGGGTTTCATCGTACTGGCCAGGCTGGTCTTGAACTCCTGACCTCAGGTGATCCACCTGCCTCCCAAAGTGCTGGGATTGCAGTTGGGAGCCACTGTGCCCAGCCATATTAGCCAGTATTTTGAATTTTTTTCTTTCAAAGTTTTAGTTTTTATATTTTAAATTTTGATTTGCCTGAAATTTATTTCGGTATAAGAAATGTTAGAAAACTAGCTGCTGTTGCTTTCTTACATTTTTTTTAAATACAGTTAGTCAGTTTTCCTGGTGTCATTATTCTTCCTACTATGCCTTATTGGCTAATTAAGTTTTCTCTCAACAGTTTTCACATTCTATATTCCCATACACACTTGGGTGAATTAGTAGATTCTCTATTCCAGCATGTTCCAAGTAGTGTTCTTTGGAAGATAATTTTAGAAATTATCTTCAGAAAAAAATGAATGATCATGTAAGTATGGAAAATTTAGGACTCCATAAATGGATTTCTAGAGCAATACTTTTTAGACTCTTTAATATACTAAAATGGGTTGTAAATCTCTAGGAGATGGATTAAAAAGTCGTATTTTTGATGAGTATTTGCCCATGTGTTTTTCCTGGGGTGGGGGAGGGAAAGCATTTCAATTGCACCTAATGTGGGAAACCTGATCTAGTCTCTTTAATTCATCTGTCTATGTTTAGGCCAGTGCCACAATCTTTTCATTCATGTATCTTTATAATACATTTAATACATTGTATCATTTGATGAGGGATGTTCTCTCTCATTAGTGTCTTTTTCTCAGATTAGGAGAGATTTCTTAAATAATAGTTTGGACATCTCTTACAAAATAGGAAATTTTACTTCCTTATTTAAGAAAGGAAAAACATGCCACGAAAATTTTAGTAATGTGGTGGTGGTAGCTTGAATTCATCCATGGTGGGAATTTGTACACTGTGGAAATTGACAAATGCTGCGAGTCAGGACACTTTTGTTGCTACTGTTGTTTTCAGAGAGTCTATATCAGCATGCCATATCTTTATTCCATACGAATTTCAAAAAAAGTTGGAAAAATGACATGATTTTAGTAAATGTGAAATCATGGTGTTAATTAATAACCTTACCCAACTGAAGGCATTACATTTAACTTGATGATTATCCTCAAATATTCCTTTAAAGTTTGATACTAAAAACTATAGATTTCTAAAAGGAGCAAATTTTAGAGTACACAACTGTCAACTGTTCATCTGTAGCTAACTTTGGAAATATTTTAAGTATTTTCGTAGAACAGGTATTTTGTATACATTTGTTTTGATATTCAAATTAAAATGGGTATTTTATACCGTATACTTCCTGAAATTTTCCTTAATTGTTGTGATTTAGGCATTGAAAACGAATTAGAATAGTAAATCTGAAGCTTAGAAAGATCGCACAGTTCCTCCCATACCATAATGCTAATGTAGCTTAAATTTTCACTCTAGGTAACTATAGATTACATAATGTCAAACTTTTTTCACCCAAAAATCTTTGAGTTATATTCTCAGCTACTTTCTGACTCTGACTACTCTAAATACATTAACAGAAAATCAAGGGACAACTCTGGTCAGACTTACAAATGCTTTCTGGTATAGTGGAAGGGAACACTGAATTCAGAGTCACAAAAGATGAATTCTAGTTCTTATGATGGCCTTCATAAGAGGGTAACAATGAAAAGAAACCATGAGGGAAATTTTATCTCCATTTCAAATAGGGTATGGTCTCTAGCAATATTATTTTCCTTTCCTTTTCTTCTCATTTCCCCTTCAAACCATTGGTATGTCACTTCTCACAATTCTAGCACTACACCTTACATGGAATGAGTGTTGGGAGGGCTCTGCTTATTTAGAAATAATTAGTAATATATTTGACGAACACAAAAGGAAATCAGAAAAAAATATTTGGCAAGAGATCCTTACAGTAAAAATCTGGAGGTCACTAAGAATCATTTAGTTCTACAGTCAGGTCACCATACTGATTGTATTATCAATTTGAGGTTAATAAAATCGCTTCCAGAAAGTTCTTTCTTGAAGTGTTGGTTTGAGGTTTGCTCGAACTTTACTTACATAGTACCTAAAATTACTTTTATTTTTGTTCAATCTCATTTCCTATAATGGGGAAGTTGACATCGATTGCATGATAATTCTATTTAAATATGCCTGGTATAAAAATATTTTCAATGTGTAGAGATGAGAACTTTAGCCTGATTAGGTTACCTGCTTAAGAAAAGTCCCTTTCATTGCTTTCTAGGAGCATTTGATGAGTTAAATTAAAAAGTTTTTTCAAAGTTTTACCTTTTGCTGACATCATGAGACTGCTAACTTCCTACTAGAGTAAACATCCTTAACCATACTTAATAAAAGTCAAGCTTCTTTGTCTCCTTTAGATTAAGTTTTTGTCGATTATTTTTTTTTTTTAAGAACTTGAACTTTAGCCAGACGAATGCTTTGGTGCAAACAGAAGACATTAGTCAAGGGACCACTAGACTAATGAAAGAGAAAGAGAACCAAGAAAGGCCAATTGAAAAGTGGATAGATTTCTATGCTCAGCAAAAATGCAAATGCTAATGATATTGACAAATCTCTAATTAATCAGGTGACAGAGTTCACTACATAATCTTCATCCACTTACTTTAATGAAATACCACAATATTCTTAATATTAAACAAATGTAAAATTTACTTTGATTTGGGCAATGGATAAAGAGCCAGGTTTTGAATTAAAATATGGACTTTGTAAAAATCAAACTCAGTTTAGGTCTTACAGTTAGAAATAAATCTTTGGTTTCATAAAATTCAGCCCATTTAAGCTAATTTAATTTGATACTGAAAGTCAGTATTGAATTTTAATTTGATACTTAGAGTCAATGTTAAAATAATATGAAAAATCCAATTATCCCTTTACTTTAGTAGCACTGTTAGAATACTCAGAGCACATCCTACCAGGAAGCAGGAAGTAGTGGAAATCCAACAGAAGAGCTGGTTTCTTTTAGATTGCAGGTGAAGGAAGTTTTAATGTTGTTTTTATTCTGATATAAATACAGAATTTTAACCTATCACCTAATTTGCTTATCAAAAAGACACATTTTAAGCACAATATTAATGCCTTTCTCTTTTTTGTTAAATAATTTGCCAAAAAGGGAAGTGTTTTAGTGGGTAAAATGCTATGACTTTACTTCACATTTTTTCCATATCTACTTATCCATTGGTTAAATTCTTATCTCACCCATTCTGTGCTCATTACCAGATGAGAGCCTTTCTTCTGCTGCTATAATTTATTGATAGCATCTTGACAACTTCTTTCTGCTTGTCTGTATCCTATCCATTTTTCAGGGGTTTGCTCAGTGACTTTTCATGGACATTGCAACCCATGTTGCAGTTTCCCACCTCTCAATATTTTTAGGAGGTGGAGTCAATATCAGTCATCTTAGTAAGAAATAATCATGAGGTTTACAGTATTCTTAAAATGTTTTAAAGTTTATAACTCCTGTCTCTTTAAAATACAGGGTTCCAAATATAGTTGAAACAACTTCCAGAATTGCAACATGTACATTCATAGCAAATTTATTAAGTTGTTTTGCTTTTTTCATTATAACATATTCCTTTAAATTTAGTAATTCATTACTTCATGTTTGTCATTTAACATATATTTATGAGTTATATATTTTATATATCAGGCACTATAGTAGTGCTGGAAATATAATAGTAAATAGACTCGTATATTCTTGTGTATGTGTAGAGACAAATGGGTAAACAAACAAATGAGCTAAATAATTATAGCTTATTATGACAAGGCTGTGAAGGGAAGGAAATAGGCAAAGTAATAGACTATAGGCAGACAGGGGACTATTTTTCTTTCTCTCAGTTTTACAGATAAGTACATTGAGTTAACCACTTGTTGACAGCCTCTCACCAGCTGTAGCTAGCCCAGGACTGTTGGAGTCGATAGCCCTATATGTCCCTCTGCTACATGCTGCCATTAAAGAAAATTCCATGAAAAGTTATTCTGATGGGATCCAAATTTTTATCTGGGGAGTTTGGGCTAAAACATCTTATAAAACCTTTAAGTTATTATTTAGAAAAGTCATCATCTGCGTTGTCTTGGAGAAAATGGCATATCAAGAAAACAGAAGGCAGAGCCCAGAAACAAGCATATAACAAAAGCATGTTATATACACGAGACGCTTTCAGAAAGCATTGGTAAAAGAAGTGAGTATTCAGTAAATGGTGCTGGGATAATTAGTTATCTATGCACAAAAAAAATAAAATGAAATTTGACTCCTACTTGGTACTATACACAAAAATAAATTCTAAAAGGAATAAAGGTATACATGTAAGTGTAACTATAAGTTTCTTAGAAAAAAACTATAGAAGACCTTCTTTATGATATTGAGGTAGTAGGGGATTCTTAAGTCACAAAATTTACAAATCATACAGGAAAACATTGATAATGTGATCATATCTAATTTTTTTTTAATCAAGCTTCAGATTGGGAGAAAATATTTGTAAAACATACAACTGAGCAGAGAGATAGAGCCTGAAATTGATAAATAATTTACACAAAGTAGAAGCAACCCATTGAAATAAGGGCAAAGAGTAGGAACAGGCAGCTCACAGAAGAAATAACATTTGTAAAGATGCTCAACCTTGTGAGCAGTCAGAGAAATAAAAATTAAAACTACAGTAAGATATATCTAGCCCATCATATTGTCAAAAACTGACAATATTAAGATTGGAAAGAATATAGAGGAACAGAAAATCTCATGTATTCTATCCATGAGATTAAATTTGGTAACAATTTAGAGAGCTATTTGGTAGTATCTTTTAAGGCTGACTGAGTATCAGCAATGAGTTAGCAATTCCACTTTTAAGACCTTTGTATGAACCCAAAAGCCAACCAAGCAAACAAAATATATATGGATCTTTTTTAACCGCATTGAATGTATGGTGAAAAATTAGAAATGATCAAAGTCCATCAATGTAAAAATGAAAGAATACATTGTGAGTTTTATCAACATGAATTAATTTCAAAACAGTTTTAGAGGCCAGGCGCAGTGGCACATGCCTGTAATCCCAGCACTTTTGGAGGCCAAGGCAGGCAGATCATGAGGTCAGGAGATTGAGACCATCCTGGCTAACGCAGTAAAATCCCATCTCTCTAGAAATACAAAAAATTATCCGGACTTGGTGGTATGTGCCTGTAGTCCCAGCTACTTGGGAGGCTGAGGCAGGAGAATCGCTTGATCCCGGGAGGCAGAGGTTGCAGTGAGCCAAGATCGTGCCACCGCACTCCAGCCTGGGCAACAGGGTGAGACTCCGTCTCAAACCAAAACAAAACAAAAAAACAAAACAGTTTTAGGAAAAAAGTCAACAACAATATGATACCTTCTATGTGAATAAAAGGACCCTTTATATATGGTTATTAAATAAACACATTTGTAGTAAAAATATGCACTAGAATATATATTCAACTTGAGGAAGTAGTTACTTCAAGGAGTGTAGGAAATGATAAAAGAAGATTTAAGTTTATCTGAAGCATTTTGGTTTATCAAAAACCTAGAGATTAAAATATCATATGATAAAATGTTAACATCTGTGAAATCTGTATGGTGAGTAAATTAATGTTCTATTATCTGTACATTTGAAATATTTTGTAACAAAAGTAGCGACAATCTTATAATTTTCCTTGATAATTGCATTTTTTCATATCACGCAAGTTTTTGGGGTGTTTATCACTTACGTCTTTTTCTTTCTTTCTTTCTCTTTCTTTCTTTCTCTCTCTTTCTTTCTCTCTCTTTCTTTTCCTTTTTTTTTTTTTAGTTAGGGTCTCACTTTGTCACCCAGGCTGGAGTACAGTGGCTTGGATACAGCCCACTGCAGCCTTGAACTCCTGGGCTCAGGCAGTCTTCCCACCTTAGCCCCTGAAGTAGCTGGAACTACAGGTGTGTGCCACCATGCCCGGCTAAATTTTTTCATGTTTTTTGTAGAGACGGAGTTTCTCGATGTTGCCCAGGCTGGTCTCGAACTCCTGAGCTCAAGTAATCTGCCCACCTTGGCCACTTAAATGGGGGATTACAGGTGTGAGCTACTATGCCTGGCCTATCACTTAGTTTTTATTGTTATAAATTCTACTTTTTTTCTCATTTCATTATATACTAAAATGGCATTATAAATGGAACATTTTACTCAAAGTTAAAGTATGTATATTTGTATACTCATTTATTCACACTGCCTTTTTTAGAATTAAAAAAAAAATGTGTAATGGAATCTCTTTGGAAACAATTGAGACTATTGTAGACCAGGGTGGCATGACACAGTTGCAAAACAACTGTAAAAGTTAATGGTGAATATGATTATTTTCCCTGCAGAAGGAAGAAGAAACTTTATGAAAGTCTTTCTTGCCTGTCCTCTTGGGCAAAGTTGGCAATCCAGAGGTTTTAGCTGCATTGATAATACTCTGGGTAACAGCCACAGCTGGTGTTGAGGCAAGGATAGGAGGCAGTAGAATCAATTCCTCTGAATTTGCCATGCTTTCTCCTTCTTCCTCTCCTTCTCCTTCTTCTTCTTCTTCTTCTTTTTTTTTTTTGAGATGTATTTTTGCTCTTGTCACCCAGGCTGGAGTGCAGTGACGTGATCTCAGGTCACTGCAACCTCTGCCTCCTGGGTTCAAGTGATTCTCCTGCCTCAGCCTCCTGAGTAGCTGGGATTACAGGCACCCACGACCATGCCTGGCTAATTTTTCCATTTTTAGTAGAAATGGGGTTTCACCATGTTGGTCAAGCTGGTCTCAAACTCCCGATCCCAGGTGATCCACCCACCTCGGCCTCCCAAAGTGCTGGGATTACAGGTGTGAGCCACTGTGCCCTGCCAGCAGCAGACTTTAAATATTCAAATATAGGCCATGCGCAGTGGCTCATGCCTGTAATCCCAGCGCTTTGGGAGGTTGAGGTGGGTGGATCACTTAAAGTCAGGAGTTTGAGACCAGCCTGGGCAATATGGTGAAACCCCTTCCGTACTAAAAAATACAAAAATTAGCTGGGCGTGGGTGTACACACCTGTAGTCCCAGCCACTCGGTAGGCTGAGGCAGGAGAATCACTTCAATCTGGGGGGCAGAGGCTGCAGGGAGCAGGGATCATGCCACTGCACCCCAGCTGGGGTGACAGAGCAAGACTTTGTCTCAGTAAATAAACAAATAAATACTCAAACATAGGGATCTTCCTGTTCATAGCATCCTGTTTCTTCTCAGCTCTGCCTCCTAGCAGTACATCCAGGCACTAAGCTATACCATAACAGATAGGAACTATTAAAGTGAGTAAACTGTCTACTTTATTTTCCAAGATGAGCCTGATTTGACATTATACTGTCTCAAAACTCCTATATGCTAATATTATCAAGTGATTCAGACAAGAAGCAGAATGCTGAAAATGTAGAACAAAAGACAGATCTTGATAACAGAATGAGAGGCCGTTCCTTTACCATTTCTGTCTAATATGTCACAAAGATTACTTCACTGAATAAAATTTACCTCTTTTAAAAGACACTACCAAGCATTTTGATACAAGGCGATGTGAATAAATAAATTATACCAGAAGTGTATACTTTATCTTTTGAGTCGTTACAAGTTCAAAATGTTAAGTGCAAAACAGGAAGTCATAAATACCTGTCAATCAAGTGGCCTAGTTATTGACAACCATTCTTTTAGAATCCTTTGAACTCTATTTATAGCTAAAGAGTTACAGATGTGTTTCTGTGACTCATTCTCATTTGTACCACAAAGTACAAGGTGAAGACTGGACTTTCTTGTATAAAATTCTAAAGAACCTGAGTTGACCCTAAGTTATCTTTGAAGTCATACAATTACATGAGAACATTACTGAACTGTATATGGGGCAATTTTAGATTTCACGTAATATTGGGTTTAATATTATTTGAGATATAAGATTTTTCCATCTCCAGTGAAGAGCTGGCCGGTAAATGATATGATCAAAAATCATTCGCACAAGGCTTTAGGTCATAGGGCTGCCTTTGTAGCATAACCCATTTCATTTGAAAATGGTGGTCTGGCAGAATCATTGTGTGCTGAGAGGAACTAAAGGTTCCATGTCTTAGCCTACCCAATTTCAGTTTAGAGCAAGTGATGTTTGCTCCTAAGAGTGAAAAAGAAAGCAAGATACCTTCAGGTTGGGATGCTACAGAGATTCAAGTGTCTGATTTATTACTCTAAGTCATCTGAGAAGTTATAAGAGCTTAGCATACTCACATATAGTTTCAGGCTGAGAAGTAAGATTCACTGGGGAGTTAGTGAATTAAATCCAGTAATGAACTGAGGCAGGATCATGGGAGTCAAAGAAAGGAGAAGCCAAGGGCAAGGAAGAGAGAGGCAAAATTTGACACCAGAGTTCAGGACTAGACAAGTCAAGTAGAAGCAGCAGTTTTCAAACATTGTTGTGCATGAGAGTCATCCAAAGAGAAAGTTAATCATATAGATGCCAAAACTTGTTCTGATCCACTAATTCTGAACCTCTGAGATGGGATGTGTTCTAGATACACATGTCTTTTAAAACCTCTGGAGGTAATTCTCATGCACAGAAAAGTTTGTTAAAAACTGAATTGGAACATCCAGAAGGGTTGGAGCTCTCTGGTATATTAGATGAGTAAAGTATTCCTCTGAAGAAGTAAGCAGTGCATTTCATGAACATGTCCACAACCATCCGGATAATATTATAATATTTGGTCCCACGGGTTGCTGGAAGCAGTGTGAATTAATACATTGTGGGCACCAAGCTACAAATAAAGGAAGTGTAGGAATCAATTAACTGTCATGCCTAGCCTTCAATTATTGTCTCACACCACTTCCTAGTTTCAAGGATAAGCGGAATTGGACTTCATTGGGTCAGAAAATTTGTTTTGAGTATGTCTTTTGCATTAACTGGTTTGTTTGTGACCTCAGGCAAGTTATTTAACCACTTGAGCGTTATTTTCTTTTTTTGTTAATGGGGTAAAATTTTTTGCCTTCCTATTAGGTGGTAGAAATTACTTTAAAAAATTTAAACTTTACTCGAATGGAAATTTACATGGATTAAAAACATAAACACTAAGTATAGATGTGAAAAAGTAAAAATATAAATACATTTTATATAACTGAACATGGGTTTGATGACTTAAGTCTTCATGGAATAAATAACTTCTTTCTTGTATTCCAGCATATTCAGTCTGATCTAAGTCTTTTCTACTCAGATTTATATATAAGTTTGTTTTTTTTAATCTCAGGCATGGTGTAGATTAAAATGTAGTCACTTTGGGCAAATTCTCAACTGTTGGAGTTTCTTCTCCATCTCTTTTCTGCAGCCTTTTTGCAGGGAGTGGGGGAGAAGTCTTGAACAGGAGATGCTTCTGGAGTAATGCAGGCAGTTGGTTAGGGGCTTTTCCCCTTTGAGTTATACTTCAGACCACTGCTAAAATCTGCCACAGTTGGTAGATTTCTGTATCTGCTGGTGTGGACTGGTTGCTGTATCTGTTGGTATGTGGCTAGTCGTACCTGTCATTTGTGGTATTATCCTGGCATGTGGCACCGCCATGATGCAGGGGCAAATTCTATGAGGCTTCAGGTCCTCTCTCAGTCTTCAATACTTGACTGTGCTCATTCATTGTTAGAGGACCTATACACTAAGTGTGAAGTGCTTTAGGTCAAGGTCTCCCAGAAACAGACCTTGATGCAGGGATTTGAGTGTATGTAAATTTGTAAGTAAGTACTCCCAAAAGAAACTGATGAAGAAGCAGGGGAAGCAGGGTATGGATCAGTAAAACCCACCAAGGGCCCAGGGTCAGGTAAAGTTCTAGTCTCAGCTAGATTCTGCAGGAGTTCTGGAATGTAAATTATACTTTAGAGTCTGCATTTCCAACTAAGGAAGGGGGGCCTTTTTACTCCCACATCAGTTACTCATTGGTTAAGAGGCAGGGGTGGGAAGTGGGTCGTGGTCATAAATTACTTGGCACTTCTAACAAGGTTGCTCCTGTATCTCAAAGCCAATCTTCTGTAAAATATCAAAGATGCAAGTCTTTAGCAGAATAGCAGAAGCTGAGGGACAGATACACAGAGATGCTAGGATCTGACGGTATTTTTGCAGGGGCCCAGAAATATCTGCTTCAGTCTACCTTGCACTGCTTTTCCATTAAGTTCAGAGATTTTTCAAAAACCCGACTGGTCACAATTTCTGCAGAAAAACTGATGAGACATCTTGATGTGACAAGCTTTAATCGCCACTGCCGTAGTTGGTCTCAAGACCAAAACAGATTTTCATGATTTCCCTCCTCTAACATCCATTTTAAACTCACTCTAGTATCCTGATATTATTCAGCATTCTGTACTGGTAAATAAGATATTCTGTAAGCCCTCAGATACGGTACATGCCAAGGCACTCAGAAGAGACAATATAGTCGATAGCTATGTAGAGTGAGCCCGAGAATCATTGGAGCGATTTACTCTGGTTACCATGCAGTTATGGTTGCTGCAATTGTTTATTCACAGTTAAAACCTCTTCTGGGAGTCAATGTGATACAGTTCCTGTATGACCAAGTAAGCTTCTATTCAGTAACACTTGCATAGATAACAGATGCATACCCTAGACAAAATAACAACAACAACAACAACAAAACTACCCAAAGGCATTGGAGGCAAAGCGAAAGAAGATTTTGGAGACAGTCAGTAGTTGGATAAAGAAAATGTATGGATAAAAGGCATTTTTCATTTTCATGGCTTCTAAATTGGAGATAGTTCTCTTTCCATTCTATATGGAGCATGTAAAATTGTCATTTACGAACCTGCAGTATCTGTGGCCTAAAGAATCAAAGGACCAAGTTTGAGGCAACCACAATAGCTGGAAATATAGGAGGAATCTCAGAAAGGAGGGGTCCAGGGAGAATTCTAGATTCTATGTACAAATTCCATGCACATTTGTGTATAAACTCTAAAAGTCTCTGGATAGCCCCTGAACCACTCATATATGGGAAAGACTCCAAACTACCCAGTTAAGAACAAAATAAAACATCAAGAACAAAAAACAGATCTAATATTTGGGCTGCTGTTGGGAGACAGAGTTACTAGTTTATGTCCAATCAATAAACTACCTGATAAAACAAAACAAACAAACACCAAATATCAACATTTTCTGGAGCAATATAACAAAATCCAGTCTCCAAAATACATATTTGCAATTTCCATGATACAACCCAAAGTAATTTTGTATATGAAGAAATAGAAAAATATAGAAAAATAGGACCCTAAGTACAATTAATAGGGACTGACTCTGAGATAAAACAGATTTTAAAATTAGCGGGCAAAGGTTTCACAGTAGCTGTTATAATAATACTATCAGGAAAGTATGCTTATAATAGATTAAAAAGCAGAAAATATCAGCAGAGAAATAGAAACTATAAAAAAGAATCAAATGGAAATATTAGATGAAATAAATATAATACCTGAAATAAAAGTTGAGGCTGAGAACGAAACTCTCGCTCTATTACATAATAGCAACCCTAAGTCTTCCTAATGATTAAGGTCAATTATTCCTATCAAAAATGGTAATTTTTTTTTCCTACTGGTTTACTAGCGTGAGGAGTCAAAGAGACTCAATGGCAACCAATGTTTTACACTCAGTGGGCTCTTGTGAATTGATAGTGCCACTCCTCTATGAAGACCAGGGCCTTTAAACTTTCAAAGCTTAAAGATGCAGAGAAGGGAAGCACACATTCTCAAATACGTCAGTGAGAATAATAGTGAGCAGGGAAATTCTATTTCCATCCGTCGGTTCTGGGACTCATGTAGTTTACTGTTTGGAGACCCAGGTCCATACAAAGATTGTTACTTTGAGGTTTATATCATATTCTGAAGGACAATTCCCTACCTTCACAAGAGGTCATATCTAAGGTAATGCCTCAGCTGTACCTTTAAGACTGTATTTCAACACTCTGTCAGGCCAGCAGTTTCTGGATTGTGTGGTATGTGATAAGACCAGTGGATCATCTGGTCATGTACCTACCACTGCACATCTTTTGCTATTAGGTAGGTACTGTGGCCCAACATGATATTATTCAGGATTCTGTGCCTGTAAATAAGACATTCTGTGAGCCCACAGATACAGTGCATGCCAAGGCACTCTGGAAAAGACAACCCCCTTTTCTTTTTTAATCCTGAAAAAGTGCTTTTATTTTTAGGATGAAAGGGGTCCCGTGTAATCAATTTGCCACAAACTAGAGTTTTTGTCTCCTTGAGTGATCACAGTATATCAGGGACTCGGCATTGGTCTCTTTTGCTGATAAATTGAAGAGAATGTTTTTAGTGTCAATAGCTAAGTCATGGATAGCTTCCATCCTTGACATCATGGCTAATCTGTTTATGAATCTATTGTGCAAGTGCTGGGGTAATCAAGGACAAATGCCAACTAACATCTGTTTGATGAATCATCCTGTTCACCTAATTGTTTAGTCCCTCTTCAGGAATGGATGCTCTGTAGTGAGTATTGTAGTATGATAAAAATATCTTTTCCTACTGTAATTGTTCTTGTCCATGAGTCAAAGATCAATGTTAGGGTTTTATCAGATCCTCAGTATTTCCATTTCATTTATTCATCCAGGAGTCAGAGGAATGATCATTGGATAAGTCTGTATCCATGAGACTCTCTATTTATTAAACCTACGCCAGAAATCTAAGCTGGGCACAGTGGCTCATGCCTGTAATCCCAGCACTTTGGGAGGGTGAGGCAGGTGGATCACCTGAAGTCAGGAGTTCGAGACCAGCCTGGCCAACATGGTGAAACACCATCTCTACCAAAAATAAAAAAAAATTAGCCAGGCTTGGTGGCGGATGCCTGTAGTCCCAGCTACTTGGGAGGCTGAGGCAGGAGAATCCCTTGAATCTGGGAGGTGAAGGTTACAATGAGTCAAGATCGTGCCATTACACTCCAGCCTGGGTGACAAGAACAAAACTCCATCTCAAAAACAAACAAACAAACAAAAAACCTAAGCCAGAAATCTATTTATTACTCGACACCCACATGCCTATACTTTAATAGAGGAATCAGCATAATGCTTTGGATTCCAGATATCAGGATTAGTTCAGGCCCAACCACCCTTAAAATCTGTGTATTTCTCTTTTTTGAATATACAGTTACTTAGGTGGATGGCTGCAGGTCTGGTTGGGAAAGGACAAGGAGCATCACTTCTGTTAAAGCGTGTTGTCACATTGCATCTTCCTTCCTTGGGAGCTTAATATCTTTTAATCTTTCGATTCTAGACGTGGAAACTGGCCCAGGTGTGGAATTTTCAACTGAAGTGATTGATGTTAACATTTTTAATCTCCCCTTCTTAGGAAGTTATAAAAACCTCAGCAACTCATCTCTATTGGCCCTAGACACACCATCATCTTTTAGTCATTGACATGAATCCCCTGAGAGCCAGGATCCCTGGCTACCATTTTGACCTTATTTTCTGTTAGGGTAATTACATCTACTCTGCCTCTAATGGTTAAAGTCTGCCACCCGAATCTTTCATAGTTACTGCTAATAAGAAGCACAGTTCCATAAAAGCATCTTCTATTACCAATCCCAGGCTTCAGCAGACAGCTGCTGTAAGATTCTTGGCAATATGAGAGACCCTGTCACTAAGGGAATTCATTATTCCATATCGCTATAGTAAACAGAGTATCCCCTAGGCTTTCCTGAACATAGTCAACTGGTGTTTTGAAGGGAGGTGGGTTATATATGAGTTACATACAGGCATGCCCACTGAGCCTTTTGCTCTCTTTCTCCACACTGCACCAGGTCAGCCCTTCCATTTTCACATCACGTAATGAGGGCTATTGTTTTTTACAGGCTCGCATGACAAAAGTCCTTAAAGCAGCAACTTATTACATCCAGCTCCAGAGGACTTTTCTAAAAAGAGAAAAATCTTGAATTAGATGATTTTGCCCCGAAATAAACAAACTTTCTATTATCCAGCTTTATATTTTAAATTCTCCTCGTTAACCATCTAACACCCTCAAAATTTATTCCAAGGCATTTTTCTAGTTTATGTTGCTACAAATTAGTTAGGTCCTGAAGCCCATTCAGTCCATAATCCCTTTCCTTCTTTAGCAGGACAGCACTTCCCCAGTGATCTTAGTTCTTGGTTTGGTGTCCAGGATGGGAGATAGGAACAGATCTTGAGGAGAACAACATTTTTTTACAAAGTCCCTGTCTTGGTTGAAACATCTGCATAGTCTTTAAACAAGAGGAAGGAAGGTTAGTCTATCCTCTAACAGGCCCAGAAGGTTTTGATGAATCTGTGGGTACTAGGTTGCCATGTGCATCTACCACATATTTCTATCCCAAGTCTCAGGATCTCACTACCAGGTAGCTACTTTTGGACTGAGAGAATCAGCTAGCAAATTCATTCTGCATTGAAGTTATGATACCTTATCATTATGTCCTGTGCCTGGTCATAATTTGGGCTCTCGTCTGCCTACAGATGGTAAGGGTTTTTTTAAAGGTTGCCTTGGGCTCTCTGTTTTTCATATTTTGTGGTAAGTTGGTAATTGGCTAACTTCAGCTTATTTTCTCCCTTCTAAGCATCAATGCCACTTAGCAACCACCAATGAATTTCAAAGTCCTTGTAAGTACTATTTCCTTTATACCTGTCAAATGCCAAACATATTTACCAAAGCCAGTGCATTCCCTTCTACCTGTACCTCTTCTCAGATAATAGCAACATTACTGTGGCCTAACAGGGCTCATTGACATTTCACACACTACTGTGATATGATCCTCATTCATATCTGTCTTACATGTTATCCAAAACTTAGAATCCCATTTAGACAGTGTATAAGAAGGACCACTTCATGTACCAATTGCTTTAAGTTAGTTTTCCCAGAAGTGGATTTGAACTAAGGATTGGACTACAAGTGGGTTATTTAAACAGTGCTTCCAGGAGAGAGTGGAAGGAGAGTGAATAATTAGAATATTGAAGAAAAAGGAGATTATGAGTGCAGCTTCAGGGGAAGCTCCAGGCTCAGACTGATCCCAGTGGGCATGTATATTTTATCTTGGAGTTTGTTTCATCTTGAGGCAAGAAAACTGAATTTTGTGCTTCTTTCTTGGCTGGTGTCCTAGATCCTTACCACCTTGAAGGGATTGTAAACTTCCATGTATTTCTGGCTCATTATAGGAACAAAACCCTGAAGGGCGTATGGGCACAGATTGTGACAAAGCACACATAATCAAGGGGATAGGAACAGTAGCAAAAGAGATCTGAGAAGGTCTGGGTGGGCACCAAGAGCATCCACTGCAGGAGATCCTCCTAGAGGTTTGCAGTAGCCTAGGGAAGCAAGGTCTCAGCACACAATGTTTTTGATTTTCCCAAACCAATCTGGGTGTTTTTCGGATATCCCTTAATCCCTTAGCCCTGAGTTTGGTGAAAGACAAGAGTCAGACAACATCACTCACATCAAACACTTTGCCCTTCTCTTACTTTTGTCTAGCTTCTCCCAGCACCAGAAAGGCTTTTTCATTTTTTTTTTAAACTATTCTCATAGCACATCTTTCTTCTTTCTTATTCTATGACTCACAGTAGAAATTCTGTGATCTTCATCCCCCATGGCATGACACCATATTTTCAAAGAAACCTATCCTTGTATTTTTAAGAAAATCACTTTCTCTTTCGAAAAAGCCCAATTCCAGCAAATAAAAAAATACTTGACTTAACTTGATGCTTCACATTGGGCTAAAAAAAAAAATCATTTTGGAGCTTCAAACCAAGCAATGACTCTTCTGAACTTGGCTGAGTACTGCTGCCCCTTGAAACAACTGAAGCCATTGATTCAGAAGGTAGTGTTGCTAGGGGGCAAGTGAAAAGAACAAAATGTTGTTTTGCTAGCTCAGTAATGTCATCTTTGTCAAACAAATTATTGTAATATTATTGAGCATTCCCAATTTTTCTGAGCTACATAGTATTTTTATAATGTGCTCATGCTGTTTAGTTTATTTCTCCAGCTAAATCAAGTAGTTAGCTGTCTTCTTGCTGGCCTTTTTCTGCTTGCCTCCAGATATCTCTCTTGTCCTCCCATCCCTGCCTAGCTTGTTTCTTCTAAATTGCTCAGGGCTAGGAAACCAGCATGTTAAGATCATGTACTCACCTAACAATATTTTGGTCTGTGATGGACCATATATATGATAGTGGTCCTGTAACATTATAATACTTTATTTTTACTGTCTTATACCCTTTCTGTATTTAGATATGTTTAGAT
The DNA here is from genome assembly GCF_006542625.1 of Nomascus leucogenys. Taxonomy (NCBI): domain Eukaryota; kingdom Metazoa; phylum Chordata; class Mammalia; order Primates; family Hylobatidae; genus Nomascus; species Nomascus leucogenys. The sequence goes on from NC_044382.1 coordinate 125,175,956, forward strand.
ATATGAATATTTACCATTGTGTTACAATTGACTAGAAGCATTCAGCATAGTCACATGAAACATGGGTTTATAGTCTAGGAGTCATAGGCTACAGCATGTAGCGTAGGTGTGTAGTAGGCTAAGCCATCTAGATTTGTGCACGTACACTATGATGTTCACACAATGATGAAATTAACCAAATGACCCATTTATCAGAATGTATCCCCATCATTAAGCAACGTGTGACTGCATTTAATAGTTTCAACAATTTAGATGGGAAACTAAGTCTTCACCCATGACATCATGTGAATGGTCTCTTTGTGAGTCTTCATGACAAAAACTTCAGATACTCAGAGATCTGTGTGCGTGTGTGTGTGTATGTGCATGCACACGTGTATGTGTTTGCCTAGATATGTTTAATTTCTTGTTAGATTCCTTTTAATAGATGATTGTGTTGAAGTTGCCGGAAATGTGACCTTCTATAATTGGGAAGATTCTATTCTCAACACAATGATATTATCAGTTATATATCAAGTCTGCTCCATCTTTCATAGATTAAAGAAACATACACATGGACTATTCTGAAACTTTTTCAGGCCATTCTTTCTTTATTTGAAGACCCAACTTACTATGGGTCCTACATATCTGCATGCCCTTTGAGATGGATTAAAACAAAAACTGGTTTAATTGCCAGGGGAGAGGCATACTTGAGCAAAGAAAAAAGAAATACAGAACACTCCAGGAACATGAATGGGCAAACCAACAGGACAATCGAATTAACAGGCCATGTGTGAGGCTGATTGTACATGTAGGGACTATGGCTTTCAATTAACCAGACCACACTGGGACATCTGGTGCTCCAAGTGTGTTACATCTTTACCACTGATTTTCAAACTGGAAGGCTGCCGTGTTTTCTCTAGTTTTCCTTTGAAAAAATACTTTTATATTCTCTAATGGAGAGAACCACATCGAAGGTTCTATCATGAGCTGCTGTTCTTTCCTCAATTAAATAAATGAAACTATTGACATTGTATTGAATTAATTTCACTGATGTTACATTCCTGATGAATATATGTGTTCTAAGTACGTAAGTTTAGATAATTTTGTGGCTATTACTTGAGTCATGGTAGTGAGTACTAAATTGGTAAAATGGAGGTCATTTTGAAGGTGTAAGGAATATGTAGGGAGGATTCTGCTACTGTGCATTATTATGGAATTCATAATAGTCTTTACCCATGGAAGCAATTACTCAAAGGGTATTCCTGAATGATGGACATCTGCCTCATCTTCAAACTTTCTAATGGCGAGTGCATTTAACGTGCTGATTCCACTGTTGGACAGTTGGCTGTGGTTGTCAGAAAACATCTTTCTAAGTAAGCCATAATCATCCTCCTCACTCTCCCTACATCTTTTGTCTCATCTGTTGTGGGCGGGAGCAGCAGAGAATCAAGTTATTCTCCTTGGTTCTTTGACTACTTAATAATGTCTATGATGTCCTTGCTAATATATAAATATGGATAATAAAGAAAAATGCAATATATTTAGCTTAGTTTATTCCTTTTGAGCTCCCACAAGGGTTTTGTTCATTTTTGCAATCTTGTGCTGTATAGCAAAGACTCAGGGTCAGGTTAATCAGATGAAACTTTGTTCTAATCAAAAAGTGTTTGTAAAGACTCTTTGTCATTTCCTTTTGACTTCATACCCTCTTCTCATCTTAATCTCTTTTTCAGATATGCATCTTAGGTCCCAGAGAGAAGGAGGCATGAGCTGCAAGCTTCCTCTTATGTTATTTACAGTTAGTTATCCATGACAGTGGAAGTTGCACAGGAAGAAGAGAATATTGATGTTCCTAGAAAGTTTTTCATTGCTCAGTTCAGAATCTTGCAAAACAAAATCTGAGGATGAGATACATTTTAATGGAAAAAGCTTAGCATCCAGTTATGGCAGACGGCTAAGACCAATAGTCTGAAATGTTAATATGTGAACAATAAGTAAGGTGTTTATTTTGGTTTTATTTCAGAATAAAAGACTGCTTCATGGTCATTTAAAGAGCTGTACTTGGTTAGAAAATACTTTCTTTTTAGGGAAGGATCCGTACAGTGATGAAATGCCTGCCAGTGAGATTACAGAGAGGAAGTACAGATTAGTAGAATTTCATCCCTTCAGAACTTCTATTTGCTTTAAGGGATCAGAAGGAACATTTACATGAGTCATGCAAACTCTCACAGACATGCTGAGATCTGAAGGCATTAGATGTAAGGAGAGAATACAACACAAGTTCTATAGCACAATTTTGACATGACATTGATTATCATGCCACAGATTTGAACCTGCTGAGTGTGGGTTGAGCTAGTGAGACCTGTGTGGACAAGCATAAAATGCTATATCTGCAGAGACAGTTGGATCCATCTGCTGACTTTATTCATGTAATGACACAGATGTGAAAGCATATGACATTTTGTTCACCTCAAGTGCCAAATCCCCATTCTACTCTTGACAGATCCATGCAGCTTAAAGCTAAGGAACAACTTGAAAAGTCCTAAAGAATACCAGTCTTGAGGCTACTCTTGGCAGTATTTTAGTCCACATTTCCCCCAGCCTGTAATTACACCTTTTCTTTTTCTTTTTTTCTCTTTTTAAACTTTTTTTTTTTTTTTTTAAAGAAAACTAGTGCTGAATTCTCCCATTGGAGAGTTTCTGGCTCTGATTATGGGAGGTTCTCTCTACACAGAGTTGCTCAGCCTCACTCTGTACTGTTTGTCCTTGCAAGTCAGGGAGAACTCAAGCTTTTTATTTCTTCTTCTTTTCTTCTTCTTCTTCTTTTCCTTCTTCTTCTTCTTCTTATTACCATTACTATTATTATTTTGGTTTCTTGTCGGCAACGATGTTTCTGTGTTGGGGATGAAAGTAATTTTAGTTCTTCTAAATGGATGTCAATATATGTTCATAATTAGCCCAATCTCAAGGCATGCCTGGAGAGGAAAACAGCACACAGATATTTGATAGTGTATAAGTACATAATTTGGATTACCTGGAAAAGAATGAGAACAAGTACTTTAAGAGCCAGAACAAATGTCTACTCTTTAGGTTTCCTCTATTGTTATTGAAAAAAATGTTTAATTTATATCCACATTATTGGAAGGATAAGTCATGGAATGTCCTCACAACATTCCTCACTTCCAAGCAGGAGCAATGTGTTGGGTGCTGAGGAATCTTCCCCTCTGTGGTACAGCCACCTTTGCCTTTCAATCACTTCCTGTGGTTCGTCTACCATTAATTCAAGCTTTTTAGCTCCCTTTGAACAGAATTGCCCTTCACATGTGCTCAGCTCTCTCCTTTGGATTGCAGGTCTCTGGAAGTCTCCAGGCTCCTGAACTTACCTGCCTGCATCAGAACTGATGCACCTCACAGTGCTCCTGCTGCTGCTTCTCTGAGCTTGATAGAAACAGTGCCCTCTGGGGCATATTACAGCTATTTCAACTGGACAAGTAGAGAAAAATAAATACCACTTAAGGAGTAGTAAAAAAAAAAATTGGCTTTCAGTCTTTTTGGAGCTTTATGTTGGAGGAAAAGAATTTATTTTGGGGGTAATCAGGCATGGAGATGGGCTAGAGGTGGAGCAAACAGTGGGTGAGCCTAGACTTGCTTGGCCAACATTGCTCAGCACACAAGGGAAACAAAGCTGGCTTTGGGAGAAGGTTCGAATCTGTGGATAATATCTTTCTTATTGTTGAAAAGGCATTTCTAGAATGCCAGCTTGTCACAAATAGCATTGCGGAAACAATGGACCTAGATTGTAAGTACTTTTTAGCCTTCACATCTATAATTTGGACAGCTCCTTTCTCTGGCTCAGGAGGAGAAGGCGATGGAATCAAGCCTGCCGAGACAATAGAAGCTTTTCAAGACCATGATCTGTTAGATAAACAATTTTCCTTCTGTTCCCCATCCTATAAATGCTGCTCTGACTCTGACTTATTATTGTGTGTGTCTAAAAATATAAAATCTTCTATTAATCACAAAGTACTGGAACCTATTCATTTAATTGATCACCCCTTCTCACCCCCAGTACAACTATGTAAAGTAGCAAGGTGATGGAAAGAACACAGAACTAAAAAAAAAAAAAAAAGAAAGAACACAGAACTGAGAAAGATAAACAGAACTATAGCATTTGTTGCAGTCAGTGAATAGTATATTTGCCTTTTAACTCAATATGCACTTTAGATTTAAACTTCTACCAAACTTAGTAGAAGGGCTAATATTTAAAATTTTATTCAAGGTGATTCATTGCACTTTTTTTAACTTTTGAAGTCTAAGAAAGACCATAATTTTCTCTTCCTAGGTCGTTCCAGCACACTTACAGAGAGAGAGAGAGAGAGAGAGAGAGAGAATATGTGCAAAATAAAGAATTATTGTATCTGGCATACATCAACATGAAACTTTCCCTTTAGGATTCTCTCTGCATTTGCATAGACACAGTTTATTGAAGTTACTTTACAATTATAAGAAGGCAAGTGAATAAAGCCTGTTTGCATAAGGAATGTCATGTACCACTTTGAGTTGTGATGATCACCTCCTTCACTCATTTTTTATCATCATCCCAAAACTAAGCAATAAAATTGAATTTCTTTAGACTGTGAAGCATTTATACTAGTATTCCTTATAGAAAATGAATACTGAAAATGTATGATGTTCAACTTAATCAGGATTAATTTGCTGTCTTAAATGATTAAAAGGCAAAAGACGAGCTTAGTTCATTTTAGATTTTGAGTATTTTAGTCCATATTTGAAAAGTAAGTTGAGTACAGGGCTTGTTTGTTTTTTGTTTTGTTTTGTTTTTTTAATATACAAAAAGTTCTGGGCTTTTAAAAACTCTGTGTATTTAAGTACTATTGTCATTCCGAGGGCTGATAAAATACCACTACTTGAAAATCACTGAAACCTCATTCACCTTTCAGCAGCTATATATTGTCTATTCAAATAGGAAGTATACATACTAAGTTCAATTTAGACTAAATAAATGTTCATTTTCCTTCTTTTCTTCTAAAGACATAGCATATTTATGTGTCTGTATGTGTGTCAGACATGTGATTTCTACTTTCTTTAAAATTAGAGTGCATCAGAGGAAGAAAAATAAAAATTCCTGCTTTATCAAAATACTAGTGTGAGAATAAGACTTGGATTTATAAGGAAGCGTTTGAGGGAGAGGGTGTGCATAGTTAACGTTTGAATGTATAATCATAGTATTTAAATACAACTTGATAAATGCCATGAAAATACATGGAAAACATTTGCTGAGAATTCTTACTGGAAAAGTCTTGCCTAGCTTTGCACTTTTGATTTTCCTGTCTTTTCTATGTCACTTTTTTTCTCTGAGTCATACTCTTTAAGAGGATATTGCTTAAGTTTAGTTTCTTACCCAACTCCACTTCAATCTCCGTGTCCTAAGACTATTATATTGTCCTCTAATTTCTAATTTCCCTCTTTCAACATGTGCCGAGTACCTTCATTAACCAAGTGCCTACTGTGTGTTATACATTTCGTTAGACTTCCAGATCCTCAGTCTTGCTGATAAAGAGCAAATTTAATACAAAAGATGTGCTTTGGGTTGAGGCTGAGGTCATCTCAGGCATTTCGTTTTCCATGAAGGAAACAGCCTATTGTCTCATTCTCTCCTGAAAGCCTCAGCCCTAACACCCAGTAGGTGCTCCCCCAGCTTTTATTTCAGAATTGACCTAGTGGCTAATGGTTTCTATAAACAGGAAAGACATTTAGTTTGTTATAGATATTGTAATAATGAAGGTATATTCAAAATTATTTTGGCACAATATATGTGTTCCATTACTTGTTTTAAGATAGCATTTGGTTCTACTTTCCCTTTTCTCAATTTATCTTTTTATTTTTTATCAATCAATGTCTATTAACCCCACTCTGTGTTTAGCATAGTCTTTGAAACAGTAGTGTTCCCCATATATACCCTGTATAGTATAGTATATATCAACCAGAGGTTTTGGGTCCACTTGGGTAAATAAATTACATGCATATTAACTATTAAATAATGACACAGTGATACGATTAAAAAAAGAGTCTCATAATCAAGAACTGCCTCAGTGGTACAAATAGTGATTTAAATTTATAATAACAGGTGATCACTGATTTTGAATGGGCAGGAAAGTTTTGTAGAAGTTAATGAACTTGAACTGGGTCTGAAAAGACAGGCAGAATTTGGAGACCTGCAACAACACCATCTGTGTACATAATTCTCTGAAGTTTACAGGTGTTTTCCAGGCAGTGACTGCTTTAGTCCTCTCCTGTGTGCTGTGAGTAAAGTACCCCGACCTCCATTTTATGTATGTGAAAAAATCTCACCAGAGTTAAAGTAACTTGCCCCATGTCATAGAGAAACCTGGACTTGCAACTTAAAACTTCTGATTAAAACCTCCTTTCCTCTCTATCACAGTTGCTTCCAGATATAAAAATGACGTGAAGGGAAAGGTAATTGACATAAAGAAAGGCCCAGAGATTCATGATCATGAACTCCTGTAGTCATTTAAAGCTAGATTTTATGTAGAAACCAAAGAACATTGCAAAGGACCTTTTATATAAAAATTCTGTGATAAAAGACTAATAGAAACATGATTCTTAGAACACTAGCATAAAATGTGCTTTGAAAACAGACTGACTTGGGTTTAAAGCCTGGTTCCGCTTCTTAATTGTCACCTCATTTTCCAAGTTCCATGGAAATGCCTTCTTTTTGCTTTAACTTTTCCTCACTCTGTATGTATGATTATTGGCTTCCTCACCAGTTTTCCTATTGATGACTAACTAATAATAATACTTATTTATATACATATGCACACATATATACAGTGGATATTGTTTGGATATTTGTCCCCACCCAAATCTCGTATTGAATTGTAGTCCCCAGTGCTGGAGGCTGGGCCTGCTGGGAGGTATTTGGGTCATGGGGGCAGATCCCTCATGGCTTGGTGCTGTCTTCCTGATAGGAAGTTCTCATGAGGTCTGGTTGTTTGTAAGTGTGTGGCACCTCCCTCCCCCACCCTCTTACTTGCTCTGGCTTTTGTCATGTAACCTGCCTGCTCTCACTTTACCTTCTGCCATGACTGAAAGCTCCCTGAGGCTTCACCAGAAGCCAAGCAGATGCTAGCACCATGCTTCCTGTAATGCTTGCAGAACTGTGAGCCAATTAAACCTCTCTTCTTTATAAATTATCCAGCCTCAGGTATTTATAGCAATGCAAGAAAGGCCTAATACAACAGTATATATGTATTTATGGGTATGTGTAATATATATATATATTTTATAAAATTTTATATAATTTATATATACCCATATCTTATTTATCTGTCTATATTTTATGGTGCTTCCTACGCTAGACACTGTTCTAAGAAATTTACAAACTATTTACTCATTTAATCATTGCAATAATCCTCTAAGATAGGCTCTTTATACCATTATTTTGTTGATGAGTTATCTTTTACTGAAACACAGAGAGGACGGATTCTACATCTTGAATATTTGTATCCCTCCAAATTCTTATGTTGAAACGTAATCACCAGGGTGATGGTAGCAAAAGGTGGTGCCTTTGGAAGGTGACTTGGTCATGGGGGCTCCACTCTAAGAATGGAATTAGTGCCTTTATAAAAGAGTCCTCAGAGATCCCTGTTTGCTCTTCCATCATGTGAGGACATAGCTAGGAGGCACCATCCTTGATGCAGGGAGCAATCCCTCACTTGACACCAAATCTGCTGGCACTTTGATCTTAGATTTCTCAACGTCCTGAACTGTGAGAAATACATTTCTATTGTTTATCAATTACCCAGTCTACGGCATTTTGTTATAGCAGCCCACATGGACTAAGACACTAAGTAACGGGCTAAATGTCCCTCAGCCAAGTGGGACAATGGAATGCGAATTCAGATAATGGCATGCCATGGTCCATGTTTAAACCACTATACTATGCTCCTTCTCATATTATCTCTTTACATTACCATTATGTGTTTGATTTGGTTGTCCCAGCTATACTGTAAACTTGTAAGCTTTTTGTCTTTTTCATATTTATATCCTCAGAATCTGGCATAGTATGTGGAACATGGAAAGGATGTAATCTAGTGTGCAAAAATGTCCAGTAACATTGGTCTCTGTGGGAAAGGAGAGGTATTATTCAGTATGACTTCTGCATGAAATCCCACGGCAGGTGGGGTAGCACTAAGCAGAGGTGAAGGGAAGCAAGGCAGGGTAGATTAATTGGTGTTGGAAAGGATTTTTATTCTATGTTGATCTTTTTGTAGGGAAAAGAAATAATTGTAGGTCTTTAGTCAAAAAAATGACATTTTAGAAAAATAAGCAACAGCAATGTGATGTGCTTTTGAAAAGGAAAAATACTAGAGAATGGGGGATCCATGCATATATTCTTACAATATTTCAGGAAGGAGACAAAAATTTTTGGCAGCGACGGTGGAGATGGAGACGAAGCTATAGAGTTCACAGCCAGTTAGATGAAACCAGGAAAAGTTGATATGGGATTGGAAGGAAAAGAAAGCATTAGAGTACTTCAGGGAGTAGTTATATTCCTATAGCTAAGTAGGCTATATGGCAAACTTGGAGGAAAGAAAACATGTTCTAATTGAAGATTGATGTATCTTTAATACGTCTATAGAAGGGCTCCTGGTTAGAAGATACACAGGTGTGCTGCTCTGGCATTTAGAAGAAAGATATGGACTAAAGGTCACATTTGAGAGACATCATTTCTTAAATGATAAGTGAAGTCATGGGGATGGCTTAAAAATGTATCACCTCTAACAAAAGCAAGTCAAAGAAAAAAAATCCTTCGAAATATCAGCATTTATGGGGCAGATGAAAGAAAACCTACTAAGGAAGCCTGGAAAGAACTTTATGTTTCTGGCAAAACAAACAAATAAGCAAACTAACAACAACAATGACAAAATCCCAACCAACCAAACAAACAAACAAAACACACACACACACACACAGACACACACACACAGAGGTGTGTGACCAGAGGTTAGCAAACTATGGCCAGTGAGCTAAATCTTGCCTGCCGCCTGATTTCTAAATACAGTTTTATTGGAAGTGAGCCATACCCATTCATTTATGTATCATCTATGGTTGCTTTCACACTAAAACTGCAGAGTTGAGTAGTTGAGACAAGGACCATATGGTTGCAAATCCTAAAATATTTACCATCTGGCCCTTTACAGAAAAAGTTTGCTGACCCCTGTTTTAATTACAAAACGAGAAAAAACAATTATTAGATAAAATAAACTATCTACTTCATTTTCAGAGTTATTTTTTAGGAAACAAATACTCCTATAAATGAAAGACCACCACTTCACTTCATGTGGCAGGATAAAAAACAACATGTATACAATTCTACAGCATTGCTTCGGAATACGAGGAGAGTAGAGCATTTTAGATTTACCCTATAGGAAAGGCACTACTGTATAAAGGAGACAATAGGTCACCTAGCTTCCTTTACATAAAAAAAGATTGTCCTCTTCTATCTAAGTCAGATCTTTGAAATTTTCACTTACTCTTGGCTCCCTTTTTGTGAAGACACTACTTCATTCAGCTTCATAAATCACACTAGGAAAATACAGTTAAGAAAAAGGCTTGCATTATGGACTCATTCAATTAAACATTCTGGAGGGCATGATTGCTTTAGGCCTGAAAATGGAACAACATCTCAGTAGAAATTAAAAACATAAAGGAATGTGTTCAGGTAATTGCTTATTAAATTTTCAAACACCAATGACAATAACAAGTTTAAATTGATTGCTCAATATATTTAAACTAGATGATGCTGAATGTACAACCAAGCCGCACCAGTGAGGCCTGAAAGGAAACCTTATTGAACAGTCAAGTACAGGAGTACCTTTTTGCCTCTGGGGGCTTGGAGAGAATTCAATAAGGCTGGCTGAGATAGTCCAAATTGAATTGGTTAGTAGCAAGTGCAACTGTTTCTAGTCTGTGAAGACCCTTAGCTCAGAAGGTTTCAAATCAGTTGTGGGTCTTAGCAATAGAAAAAACAAAGCACTCATATTCTTGCCTCTAGAGCAGTGGTCCCCAACCTTTCTGGCACCAGGGACAGGTCTCATGGAAGACATTTTTTCTAGGGATTGGGGTAGGGGTTGGGGGATGGTTTTGGGATGATTCAAGCTCATTACATTTATTGTGCACTTTATTATTATTACATTGTAAGGTACAATGAAATCATTATACAACTCATTGTAATGTAGAATCAGTAGGAGCCCTGAGCTTGTTTTCCTGCAACTAGAAGCTCCCATCTGGGGGTGATGGGAGACAGGGACAGGTCATCAGGCATTAGATTCTCATAAGGAACATGCAACCCAGATCCCTCACAAGCGCAATTCACAATAGGATTCATGTTCCTATGAAAATCTAATGCACCTGCAGGCGAGGGGTTGCGGGGGCTGGGGTTATGGGGGTTGGGGTTGGGGACCACCCCTCTAGAGTACATTTTCAATGTCATTTATCGTTTTCCTACAGGAATCTCTCCTGGTTCCCCACTTCTCTTCCTCACTACTCATCCTTACATTGGACACCTGCAATAATCTAATTTTGAAATAAATTTGTCTGATTTTCTTAAATGCCTAATTAGCATACACATTGCCTTTAGATAAAACCTTGTAAGTCATTATTAGGACTAGTTCTATAAATACTCTGAATATTTTCTTTAGGGAATTCCTATCTCAACTTTAATACAAGATAGCTACACTTAACTAGAAATTTTTAAATTTACTCTCCTGTAATTATATAGTTTACTATGGATGCTATACACATTCTAATCTGTAAGTTACAAACAAAATTTAATGTCTGAGATTTAATGTTTACTCTTCCAAGAATGTCACAGAATAAATACATATTCACATAATTTTCTACATTACTTCCAGCTCTACCTATACTACTATACAATATTCAATGATGTATAGAATGGTGATCTGGAGACCTTTGATCAAATATAAAAGCAATGATTACATTATGATCTCAAAGCTAAAGAAGGGAAGTAAAACAACATATATTCATCCTACAGGTCAAATAAGAGCCAATCGTCTCCATCCATAAATGAGAAAATTTCGTTACCCAGAGCATCCCACTCCCCTTTTTAAAACTGGGGCTGAGTATCATATACTTTTCCTCTTTCTTTCTTTTTTCTTTCTTTATTTACAGCTGGAGAGAGTGGAAATTGAACTGTGTTATATAGAGAAGGCTGCTCTGGATATAGTCTCTGTGATGGGAAGTTTATTGTACATACTTGGAGACTCTTAAAAACTGAAGAGTACCATATGGAATTTAAAGTAGTTTTTTTTCTAATTATGTGAAGAAAGTCAATGGTAGCTTGATGGGAATAGCAATGAATCTATAAATTACTTTGGGCAGTATGGCCATTTTCACAATATTGATTCTTCTTATCCATGAGCATGGAATGTTTTTCCATTTGTTTGTGTCCTATCTTATTTCTTCAGCAGTGGTTTGTAGTTCTCCTTGAAGAGGTCTTTCACATCCCTGTATAGCCAAGACAATCCTAAGCCAAAAGAACAAAGTTGCAGGCATCATGCTACCTGACTTCAAACTATACTACAAGGTTACAGTAACCAAAACAGCATGATATTGGTACCAAAACAGAGAGACAGACCAATGGAACAGAACAGAGCCCTCAGAAATAACACCACACATCTACAACCATCTGATCTTTGACAAACCTGACAAAAACAGGCAGTGGGGAAAGGATTCCTTGATTAATAAATGATGTTGTGAAAACTGGCTAGCCATATGCAGAAAACTGAAACTGGATACCTGCCTTACACCTTATACAAAAATTCACTCAAGATAGATTAAAAATTTAAACGTAAGACCTAAAATCATGAAAACCCTAGAAGAAAACCTAGGCAGTACCATTCAGGACATAGGCATGGGCAAAGACTTCATGACTAAAACACCAAAAGCGATTTCAACAAAAGCCAAAATAGACAAATGGGATCAATTAAACTACAGAGCTTCTGCATAGCAAAATAAACTATCATCAGGGTGAACAGGCAACCTACATAATGGGAGAAAACTTTTGCAATCTATCCATCTGACAAAGGGCTAATATCCAGAATCTACAAAGAGCTTAAACAAATTTACAAGAAAAAATCAAAAAACCCCATCAAAAAATGGGCAAAGGATATGAATAGACACTTCTCAGAAGAAGACATTTATGCGGCCAGCAGACATGAAAAGAAACTCATCATCATGGGTCATTAGGGAAATACAAATCAAAACCACAATGAGATACCATCTCATGCCAGTTAGAATGGTGATCATTAAAAAGTCAGGAAACAACAGATGGTGGAAAGGATGCGGAAAAATAGGAATGCTTTTACACTGTTGGTGGGAGTGTAAATTAGTTCAATCATTGTGGAAGACAGTGTGGCAATTCCTCAAGGATCTAGAACTAGGAATACAATTTGACCCAGCAATCCCATTACTGGGTATATACCCAAAGGATTATAAATCATTCTGCTATAAAGACATATACACACATGTGTTTATTGCAGCACTATTTACAATAGCAAAGACTTGGAACCAACCCAAATGCCCTTCAATGTTGGACTGGATAAAGAAAATATGGCATATATACACCATGGAATACTATGCAGCCATACAAAGAATGAGTTCATGTCTTTTGCGGGGACACGGATGAAGCTGGAAACCATCATTCTCAGCAAACTAATACAGGAACAGAAAACCAAACACTACATGTGCTCACTCATAAGTGGGAGTTGAACAATGAGAACATATGGGCACAGGGAGGGGAACATCACACACTGGGGCCTGTCAGGGGTTGGGGTCAAGGGGAGGGATAGCATTAGGAGAAATACCTAATGTAGATGATGGGTTAATGCATGCAGCAAACCATCATGGCACATGTATACCTATGTAACAAACCTGAACATTGTACACATGTATCCCAGAACTTAAAGTATAACAGATAAATAAATAAATAAACTGGAGTAAAAATACATCAAAGGAAAAAGGCATGAGGGTAAGAGTGGACTGTAGAATAGCCATTTGGAGGAAGAGAAAATAGAAAAGTAAGAGGTTCTCTAAACAGGAGAATTGTGATCCATGAAAAGAGTTTGAAATCAAAACCAGGTTTTCTAGAATCTCTTTTTATGTTCCAGCATCTGAGTGTGACCACAATTGAACTGAAAATCCTTAGGGATCAGATTCTCCCGGGTGAAAATCTTCTTCGCTTTACCACCTTTCTTGCAGATATTTTCTGGATGTTTTAAATATAACTGGTGAGCTCTGGTTTTTGCTTTCAGATGAGTTCCTGTCACAACTCTTCACAGATGCACTGTTGTTAGTTAGATTGGCTAGTTGTTATGCAGAAAAAAAAATTAGTGATAAAATTGCAAAGGTTTGTTTTTCTCCCAGGCCCAGCACAGGACCACTAGGTACTCTGCTCCATGTGGCGTGCACTCTGGGACCCAGGCTCTTAGAATGGCATCTGTTGGGATCTTATTGTGAAAGCCACAGCTGAGGGACTAAGAGACAGTGAATTGCACTGTGACTCTTAAAGCATCCACCTGGAAACAAAATCATTTCTCCTCACATTTCACTAACCATGACTGGCATACAGTCATGCCAAAACACAAGGGAACTGTTAGGTACCGTCATCTTATGTGCTGAAGAAAGCCAGAAATATTTGATGGAGAGTCCAGTGAACTATTCCATACCTCTAACACATAAGGCAGTGGACAAGAGCATCTGCTTTTGGTGGGCTATGTCTCCTAATGGGCGATGAAAATTACATGCAAGCAAAAGCAAGCTAGCCAAATTAATGAATGAATTAATGAAATAGGGACATCTCAAAGAAGTCTCAGGGAGGAGATGCAACAATGATGTGATTAGCATTTAAACACTGGCTCTACCATTGACTAGCCCTGTAATAGTGGACAAGTGACTTAATTATACAGATGACTCTGTCTTCTCATCTTGCATAGTAGGATGACTGATAATGCCTTCCTTGTAGGTGTTTTGTGAGAATTATTTGAGATAATGTTTATAATGTGTTTAGATCACGTTGTTGAGCATGAACAGGAACTCTGGCTCTTAGCTTATATACTTATGTCTGAGGACCTTGGGTGACAGGGAATGCTTTGCAGAACAAGATGACTTAAAATTGTCCTGAAAAGGAATTCTGAATTTGTTTTGGAAAAAAAAAAAAAAGATGAGAAAGTGAGAGAGGACTTACAATCAGGGTGTGACTACAGTGTTCAGGAAGAGTAAGTCGACTGTTTAATTGTATCAGAAGGTTTGTGTAGGGTCCTTCCCTTGTTGCAAGTCAGGAATCCATGAAAATTTTTAAGCACAGGATTTTAAAGCAGAGTGTAGACAAATTAATTTGACAGAAGTGTGTGGGATAGGTCGGAGAAACAACAGCGCGGAGACAGAGCTATTTGTGTAACAAGAGGAAATGGTGGTAGAAAGGAGAACAAAGGATGTTCTCCTTATCTCCTTGTAAACATCTTATAGATGTTTTATCTAATAGGAAAACATGAAATCTAGTTAACCATGGTTACCTGATTATAAGGTAATGAGAAAGAAAGGTAGAGAGTTGTGAGGACCAAATCATCTAGTATATTATTCTTCAACACCTAAGTACAACGAGGCATGTTAGAGCTGAGTGATTACTCTAACTTAGTTTCCTGTCCTTAGGTGACATATCACAGCTCTGAAAACTACCCAGATGCACTTTTCCTTGTGTATTGATGCTATACAGAAAGTCAAAGTGAGCCCGTGAAATTATGTATGTGTACTTGTCTGTTCCTTGGAAAAAATGCCAAATAAGTGGCTGTCAAATAAATATAACAAAAGCTATGAACGAAATAAACACAAGTGCAGCCAAGTAAACCAATCAGCTTGAAGTTAAGAACTAACATGAATTCAGTGGTTACAGCCGTAATAATTCCATGGCTGTGAACACACCAATGAGTGGATTCCTTGGCAGGCAATGTGAGCTACAGCCTGCTGCCAGCTGCTGTATTTAAGGTTGCTTTAGATTAGAATGCAGATGCACAACATTTAAAGTTTATGGTTTAAACATGGATTCATGAATCACTTGAAAGGCACCCCAACCTGTGAAGTTTCAGAACAGCTTTAGACCAAATTACAGATTAACCTGAGCTGTAAGATGCACTAGACACTGCCTTGTGTAGTAGGGACTGGCGACAAAGCCTTCTCAAGACTTTGCTTCCAGAGAGCTCTTGACAGATGAACTTTGTGAATGTGTGGACAAAAATGAAATAAGATATTTTTTTAACCTCATACCCATAGGAAGAACAAAGCTCAAGTTCGAGGATTTCAGTGAGCATAACATTTAAGAGAGCTAAATAAATTTTCTCAGCACAGGCAACAGAGTCAGATCTTTCTGTTTTATTTTCCTCTGATAAGATGCAACTAGGGAGATCTCTATTCAGTTTGTGACTTCATAGCCAACATACTGAGGGACCTGTTAACTCTTTTTATAAATTGAGATTAGCATACATTTCTTTGGGGAAGAGAGGGAGGGAAACAGGGAAAAAGAGCTTACTGCAGAAATAAAAAGATCCAACATTTTTACACTAGGTTGAAGAACATATATATCTGAATATTCATAAGGGGTATGATTTAAAGAGCATCTAAGATTGTCTGAAACCACAAGCTCTTCAGTTGTAGAATAGTTGGTGTTGCCTTAGGATTTACTTCTTAAAGCCTCTACTTTTAAAGCTTCTGATTTTATTTTTTGCTCAAAAGTTCAATTCTGTTTTCTTCATTTAATATCAGAACTTGTTTTCCTTTCTCCTTCTCTTTACTTTGATGTGTTGTCCTGAAAAAAATATCAGTGATGCTCTCTCATCTTATGGGCCTCTGTGCTATTTAGATTTTTTTATTTTACAAATGGAGTCAGCTCTTTTTCACTGACCTAACTCTACCTGAATTTCTCTCTTCCACTGGTGCTTATGTCAGAATCTGAGCCATCTTCCCCAACAGTTTCCTTCTGCCTGGGGCGCACCTATCTCATCTTTTGTACTTCTGCTTAGGCTCTAGTTCCTACGTATTCCCGTTTTTAATGCAGAGTCATTGTGAATGTTGTGCGCTTACACAAATCATATTCAGTCTATTCTGTCTGCGTGAAGGCATCCGAGGCAACATGCATTGACCAAATGGGTACACTTTGCTATGTTGTACCGTTTTGGTGTTTAACGCCTAATGCCTTTTAAGTGGCGATACTACCTAAGCAAATACAGACATATGCATAGACACACACACAACACATGAACATATTCATGAAAGTGAGTGAATAATGTAATGAAATACTTTTAAGTGGGCAGCAAGGTGAAGGAGACCCTCATTTCCTTGCTGAAACTGGCAGTCTGTGAGGTCTTAGATGTACTTTAGGCTGACGTGTTGTTGTTGTTGTTTAGCTTTTTGAATTAAAATTCCAGACATGGTCGGGCCCAGTGGCTCACGCCTGTAATCCCAGCACTTTGGGAGGCTGAGGCGGGTGGATCATGAGCTCAGGAGGTGGAGACCATCCTGGCTAACACGGTGAAACCCCGTCTCTACGAAAAATACAAAAAATTAGCCAGGCGTGGTGGCAGACGCATGTAGTCCCAGCTACTCGGGAGGCTGAGGCAGGAGAACGGCGTGAACCCGGGAGGTGGAGCTTGCAGTGAGCCGAGATCGCACCACTGCCCTCCAGCCTGGGCGAGAGAGAGAGACTCTGTCTAAAAAAAATAAAAGAAAATTCCAGACATTGAGGCGGGGCACATTTTCTCTAGTTCTCCAAGAGGTGGAAGAGCCCTCATATCCCTGCCAGCTGGTTTGCTTCCCACATTTATGTGGCCTCGTTGACCTCTAAATGTATTTTAGTTTGACTCTTGCTCTGTATATCTCTGCATTGTTTGGACTTTCCATGTTAAGACTACAATTAAGAAAGCACAGAGAAAGTAAAATAACAAAAAAACACGAATCTAAGAATGTTTGGCCTAGCGTGGTGTCTCATACCTGTAACCCCAGCACCCTGGGAGGCCGAGGCGGATGGATCACCTAAGGTCAGGAGTTCGAGACCAGCCTGGCCAACATGGTGACACCCCTGGGTGTGGTGGCACACACCTATGATCCCAGCTACTCGGGAGGCTGAGGCAGGAGAATCGCTTGAAACCGGGAGGTGGAGGTTGCGGTGGGCTGAGATCGCACCACTGCACTGCATCCAGGATGAGAGAACAAGACTCCATCTCAAAAAAAAAAAAAAAAAAAAAAAAAAAAAAGAGAGAGAGAGAGAATATTTGCACTCTGCCAGTCGTTCGCAGGGAATGATCACCAAGAGAAAGACCAAAGAAAGTTTTCCCAGAGGCTATGCAAAGTGACTATTGGTTAAAATGACTTGGTTTTACCCTTGCGTTCTCAGAGTCCAACTATATTTTCTAGCAAACTCGAGCAGCAGGTACATCTCCCAGTGTTTTCATTATATTATTCACAGTTTAAGAATATAGTGCATACCAAATTCAACTGGTTAATAGACAATAAGAGCTAAAACTATCAAAGGAATCTGAAAGGTCTAGTTATAGGACAGCCCCCAGTCTCTCCCTGTAGACTTTCAGAAAGCCATGTCACATGACAAATGCCAAATTTATTGCTTTTTAATGTTCAGGAACTGTCATGGAAACTGGGAATCTTGAAGTATATATGATAAGGTGCTACCTCTCCCCACCAGAGTTCTCTTCATTACCACTATCCATCCCCGACCCAGCAAAGTGAGGCATAAGGTAAAAATGTGTTACACAAAAGTGCTACTATAGTAGTGAAAATGTGTTTTCCTTAAAGCTTGTGTTTGTCTTTTGGGGAAGTCTGTGGAAAGGTTTGTTCCTTCTCTCTGTATGGGTGGCAGAGAATACATACGCATTTTCTACCACTTTTCTGTTTCTCTGTCTTTCCCTATGCTTTTGTAACCCATTTCTTATGTTCCAGCAACATTTTTACAAGTCATGTTTTGGCCCCCATTTGCAAGGGCATTGCCCAAATCCTGTCGGAAGGCCATCGCCCAAATCCTGTCTGAAGGCCATCACTTTTCCAACAGAAATAACTTGAGCAAATATACAAGGTTAAGCACCAATTAAGGTAGAAAATGCTGAGTCCTAATGCTGTTCTTGTTACATACTCCTCCCAAGACACCACGATGTGGATGAATAGGCAGGTGAGCTCTGCCATAGATTCAGAGTTAATCTTTCATTTATTCTTGCTTATTGTGGAAAAAAAGGTTGTTTAATTAAAATGGGTATAAATTCTAAGATACTGGTCAAAAACAAGTAATGCAAATATTCTTTGAGTGAGGTTGATTATGAAAACTTTCCTTTTGATTGTCCTTTCCTTTCTCTGGTAGAACAACAGAAGCTTGTTCTCTGTAAACAGGCTGGGTGATGTATGTGGCACCTGACAGAGAGTCAGTGCCAAAACGTGAAACTTACAGGAGTGGCTGGCGAAGGGGGAGAGGGAGGGGCAGAAATATGATGAAGGGTGCATATACCACTGCCTTCAAAAACTTCACTGACTGCAGGTCTGCCCAGCCTCTCTAGTCTTCTGCCAACATAATCATACTATGCTGAGTTTCCTTAAGACCCAATTATTTTCTTTAATATCTCTCATATGATTTTGTTCCCATCTGAGCAGAAAGCACATCTTGAACAGAGGCTTTTTCTTACACATGTCTGTGCTACCCTGAATACTGCTTTGGTCAGTGTGTTTCTATTGCTTGGGGATTAAAATATAGCTTTCAAAATTTGCACAGGGAGGCAGTTGGGCCTCCCAATGATAAAAAAAAAAAAAAGTTATTCACTGGAAGTCCCAGTTGTCTGCAATTTGAAGATGGCGATATGTGGTTAAATTAGCCTCTGCTAGGGTTAAAAACAGAACCAAAAAACCCTGCACGCCAGAATCCACAAAGATCATCTGCCATCACAGGGTCATTCATTGCAAGTAGCAGCAGGAGAGGCACCACCTGCCAGTCCCACCAAGAGGAGAGAACAGTTAGGAACAAATGAAGAGAAAAATGGAAGCTGCTGTCATGTTCAAAAGCTTCAAGTTGCGGGGATGTTTCTCTGGAATCTAAATACATTATTTAAAAAACCTAGGGAATCTGTTTTGTATTCTGTATTGCACTCTTAAAAACATTTTCTTATTAGGTTTGCTAAGAAAACTCCACTTTTTAGGCTTCCAATAAATTTCTGTGTGCAATAAGCAGAGGGCTGGAAATACCTGCCTCTGTGTCCTGACTGGTCCCATCTGTCCACATTTGGCAAGCCTAATCTGTATCTCTGCTTGTATTCGTGATTGGTTATCACACAATGGGAGCACCTGGGTAGAAGAGCTGTAGACAGATAACTGAGCTGACCAGGGAGAGGTCTGTGTCTTTTAGTGTAGGGCCACTGCGTGTTTATTTCTTTTCATTCTTCGTGCTTGTTCTTTTCTTAGTCTAGCAAGAAGAAACAAGAAGAAACTATTTCTAAAGCCTATTTAGAGCGGTTAGAATGTGAAATCAGACTCCCCTGAGGAGGAATCAGACATAGCAGACAGTGTGAACTGTAAGCCCACCACAGGCTTAGACAGAAAAAGATCAAATATCTCTGACATATGGTGGGAGGATTTTAAGGTCCTGATATCAGACATGCTAGCAAGGGGGGATGCCCCTTGCAGGAAAGAGAGAAAAACGTAGAAAGTAGTTTTTTGGTTACAGATAATTAGCCATACGTGTTTCTGAGCTTCAAAACCTCCTTTGTTAAGTACATTAAAAATGACACAGTATTGGATTTAGATCCACAGGAAAAGGAAAAGATGAAGTCAGAAATCACATTAGTAATTCTGTTGTACTTAAAAAAAATTCAAGGCAGAGTACAAATTGAGGTAAATGAAAGTAAAACAAAGATCAGTCAGAATAATGGCATAGTGGATGGCAACAGCTTGTTAAAACTATACATCTAGAAGTATAAGGAGACTGATGGAAATGCACTTTGCAACTCTAATGGATATATTTTAAGATGCTTTAAAAGCACACAGTCTTCATGTAATACTTTAAAATGATTCCGTGGCCCCAATTAGGTACACTAAAGAGGTAAAACTAATAAAAATACTGTGGCATTAGGACAGAGAGCCTATCCTGGTTTATTCTGTTCAACAGGTGTTGTGGAATTGACAAGGACTTTCCGAATTTTTTTTCTCAGATGTGTCTTATAAGAATGCAAGACATACATCTTCAATTGGTTTTGCTTTTACTCATTATTGTTATTGTTTTGTTTCTTGGTTAGACTATATTGGGAGAAATATGCAAAAGGTAAAAATCTAAAATTTCTTCTAGTTTTTCTTAAAATTCTTTACACATTTAGAGACATAGTTAAAACTACTAATCCGGAAAATTGATTTTAAAATAAATAATTACACATGAATAAATATCAACCTAAAATATGTTTTTAAAACTGAATATTCCACTTTAATTTATAGTAACTGATTATTATAATACATATGATGCATTGCAATTACTTGTTACAGATAGACTGTCTTTTTTTTAGCTAGGCCTGTGATTTCTGTTGATGACAGTAGTGCAAATTTCTAATTATTTTCAGGTTCATAGAGTCTCTAGTTTTTTTTTTTTTTATTAAACCAAGAGTTTCCTCTCATTTAATCTGCCTGTTTGTGGTGAACTTGCATATTAAATCATTGTTATTTTATCATTTTTGTTAGATCAAATTTTTTCCTTAACTCTTGTCTTTTTACCTAATTTGTCTGTTATCATGAGACTTTGCTGATCTCATGTTTTTATTCATCAAAATCACCTACATTAGTGATTGAATATATTATCTTTCAACATAACACAACCTCAAGACAGCAATCGGACAGTTTTCTAGGTCTGACCATCCAGGGGTCATAGCTTCGTATGGTGCTCAAGACTGATTTTTAAAAGATTTAATAGCCAATTCGGCAAAGACTGACCAATTAGAACAAAAAAATAAGTCATTAGGGCTGAGGCAGAGTCCCAGAGGTTGCCTGATGTGGCAGGTGTTAACACTTGAATTGCTGAATTGATTGTGGCCTGTGTGGCTTCCTGGGAGATGGCCCGGGCTGGCTGGTTGGGGAGCTCACAGCTGTGGTCATTTACCAATTTCTAAGTCTTTTATTATTTAACAGCAAAAATGTTTATTCAGGATCTGAGTGTGTGCCTGATGCATGTGACCCCTGGGGAGGATGTCTCTCCAGAGATCCATTTAGACATGCTTCAGGTGTGTCTCTACCCAAATCTCATCTTGAATTGTAACTCCCACAATTCCCGCATGTCGTGGGAGGAACCCGGTGGGGGGTGGCTGAATTATAGGAGCGGGTCTTCCCTGTGCTGTTCTCATGATACTGAATGAGTCTCATGAGATATGGTGGTTTTGAAAATGGAGTTTCCCTGCACAAGCTCTTCTTACCTTGTCTGCCACCAGTGAGATGTGCCTTTCATCTTCTGCCATGATTGTGAGGCCTCCCCAGCCACGTGAAATTGTAAGTCCAATAAACTGCTTTCGTTTGTAAATTGCCCAGTCTCAGGTATGTCTTTATCAGCAGCGTGAAAACACATTTCTTCCTCACATACTTGTAGGAGGTCCCCATTCATAAGTGATTTAACACCTTGCTACTTGCAGTGTAGTATATGGCTCAGCAACATCATAGCCTTATCTGGAGTTTCTTGGCAAGACAGAATCTCAGGCCGTACCCCAGACCTACTAAATCAGAATCAGCATTTTTGCAAGGTCCCTGAGTGACCTGTGTGCACCTTGAAGTTTGGGAAGCATTGGTTAGCACCTGCATCCTGGCTGGCCAGGAGGTGTAAATGAGTTTATTCAGTATTTCTTAGTCCAGACCACAGATTAGAAGCCCCTGGGAAACATTTTAAAAATACACATGGCTAGGTCCTATCCCGTGAGAATCTAATTTAATTGGTGTGGGATGGGGCTTATAATAGCATTTTTAAAAAACTTTACTTGGTGATTATTCTGTGTAGCCTGGGTTAAGAATAATGACATCTCTATCTGATGTAACTAGAGTAGGTATAATTTATTTCATCTGGGACAAAAATGGACAGAACCACATGGCAAATTTACTCACACTTGCCGCTGGGCTTGAAAATCAAATTTGGCTTCAGGCCCCTCTGCTATCAAGAAATTCAGCAACCACTACAGGTGACCCCTTTGAACAGAAATGTATCTATTAATTGTGGTTTTATGCCTAATTTCTTTAAGAAAGAAAATTATAGACATGCGGAAAGAATCTGCTATTATTTTAGACTGGTGGTATCTGGAATTAAGATTTTCTCATGTACAATGTACAACTGGCCTTCTGTGTGAGACTTTCCTCTCATGCCAAGTTAGATGTCATTCACTCATTCATTCCTCATTCATTTAGTTATCTAATCTTTCATTCATATTATATACATAGATCTCTTCTATGTCACCAGTAACATAACTGGTAAAAAGGACAGTGTCTCCAGTTGGATCTTCCCTTTGCTATCTGCCTCTCAGTATGAAAATATGACCAATTTATTTTCTCTTCAAACTGGAAAAGTAGGTTTTGCTAAATATGGACAAAATGCATTTTTTTATTTTTATTTATTTTTTTATTATTATACTTTAGGTTTTAAGGTACATGTGCACAATGTGCAGGTTTGTTACATATGTATCCATGTGCCATGTTGATTTCCTGCACCCATTAACTCGTCATTTAGCATCAGGTATATCTCCTAATGCTGTCCCTCCCCCCTCCCCCAACCCCACAACAGTCCCCGGAGTGTGATGTTCCCCTTCCTGTGTCCATGAGTTCTCATTGTTCAATTCCCACCTATGAGTGAGAACATGCAGTGTTTGGTTTTTTGTCCTTGAGATAGTTTACTGAGAATGATGTTTTCCAATTTCATCCATGTCCCTACAAAGGACACGAACTCATCATTTTTTATGGCTGCATAGTATTCCATGGTGTATATGTGCCACATTTTCTTAATCCAGTCTATCGTTGTTGGACATTTGGGTTGGTTCCAAGTCTTTGCTATTGTGAATAGTGCCACAATAAGCATACGTGTGCATGTGTCTTTATAGCAGCATGATTTATAGTCCTTTGGGTATATACCCAGTAATGGGATGGCTGGGTCAAATGGTATTTCTAGTTCTAGATCCCTGAGGGATCGCCACACTGACTTCCACAATGGTTGAACTAGTTTACAGTCCCACCAACAGTGTAAGAGTGTTCCTGTATCTCCACATCCTCTCCAGCACCTGTTGTTTCCTGATTTTTTAATGCTGGCCGTTCTAACTGGTGTGAGATGGTATCTCATTGTGGTTTTGATTTGCATTTCTCTGATGGCCAGTGATGATGAGCATTTTTTCATGTGTTTTTTGGCTGCATAAATGTCTTCTTTTGAGAAGTGTCTATTCATGTCCTTCGCCCACTTTTTGATGGGGTTGTTTATTTTTTTCTTGTAAATTTGTTTGAGTTCATTGTAGATTCTGGATATTAGCCCTTTGTCAGATGAGTAGGTTGCAAAAATGTTCTCCCATTCTGTATGTTGCCTGTTCACTCTGATGGTAGTTTCTTTTGCTGTGCAGAAGCTCTTTAGTTTAAAGAGATCCTATTTGTCAATTTTGGCTTTTGTTGCCATTGCTTTTGGTGTTTTAGACATGAAGTCCTTGCCCACGCCTATGTCCTGAATGGTATTGCCTAGGTTTTCTTGTAGGATTTTAATGGTTTCAGGTCTAACATTTAAGTCTTTAATCCATCTTGAATTAATTTTTGTATAAGGTGTAAGGAAGGGATCCAGTTTCAGCTTTCTACATATGGCTAGCCAGTTTTCCCAGCACCATTTATTAAATAGGGAATCCTTTCCCCATTTCTTGTTTTTGTCAGGTTTGTCAAAGATCAGATAGTTGCAGATATGCGGCATCATTTCTGAGGGCTCTGTTCTGTTCCATTGATCTATGTCTCTGTTATGGTACCAGTACCATGCTGTTTTGGTTACTGTAGCCTTGTAGTATAGTTTGAAGTCAGGTAGCGTGATGCCTCCAGCTTTGTTCTTTTGGCTTAGGATTGACTTGGCGATGCGGGCTCTTTTTTGGTTCCATATGAACTTTCAAGTAGTTTTTTCCAATTCTGTGAAGAAAGTCATTGGTAGCTTGATGGGGGTGGCATTGAATGTATAAATTACCTTGGGCAGTATGGCCATTTTCACGATATTGATTCTTCCAACCCATGAGCATGGAATGTTCTTCCATTTGTTTGTATCCTCTTTGATTTCATTGAGCAGTGGTTTGTAGTTCTCCTTGAAGAGGTCCTTCACATCCCTTGTAAGTTGGATTCCTAGATATTTTATTCTCTTTGAAGCAATTGTGAATGGGAGTTCACTCATGATTTGGCTCTCTGTTTGTCTGTGATTGGTGTACAAGAATGCTTGTGATTTTTGTACATTGATTTTGTATCCTGAGACTTTGCTGAAGTTGCTAATCAGCTTAAGGAGATTTTGGGCTGAGACAATTGGGGTTGTCTAGATATACAATCATGTCATCTACAAACAGGGACAATTTGACTTCCTCTTTTCCTAATTGAATACTCTTTATTTCCTTCTCTTGCCTGATTGCTCTGGCCAGAACTTCCAGCACTATGTTGAATAGGAGTGGTGAGAGAGGGCATCCCTGTCTTGTGCCAGTTTTCAAAGGGAATGCTTCCAGTTTTTGCCCATTCAGTATGATATTGGCTGTGGTCTGTCATAGATAGCTCTTATTATTTTGAGATACGTCCCATCAATACCTAATTTATTGAGAGTTTTTAGCATGAAGGGTTGTTGAATTTTGTCAAAGGCCTTTTCTGCATCTATTGAGATAATCATGTGGTTTTTGTCTTTGGTTCTGTTTATATGCTGGATTACATTTATTGATTTGCGTATGTTGAACCAGCCTTGCATCCCAGGGATGAAGCCCACTTGATCATGGTGGATGAGCTTTTTGATGTGCTGCTGGATTCGGTTTGCCAGTATTTTATTGAGGATTTTTGCATCAACGTTCATCAAGGATATTGGTCTGAAATTCTCTTTTTTGGTTATGTCTCTGCCAGGCTTTGGTATCAGGATGATGCTGGCTTCATAAAATCTGTTAGGGAGGATTCCCTCTTTTTCTATTGATTGGAATAGTTTCAGAAGGAATGGTACCAGTTCCTCCTTGTACCTCTGGTAGAATTCGGCTGTGAATCCATCAGGTCCTGGACTCTTTTTGGTTGGTAAGCTATTGATTATTGCCACAATTTCAGAAGCTGTTATTGGTCTATTCAGAGATTCAACTTCTTCCTGGTTTAGTCTTGGGAGGGTGTATTTGTCAAGGAATTTATCCATTTCTTCTAGATTTTCTAGTTTATTTGCATAGAGGTGTTTGTAGTATTCTCTGACGGTAGATTGTATTTCTGTGGGATCAGTGGTGATATCCCCTTTTCCATTTTTTATTGCATCTATTTGATTCTTCTCTCTTTTCTTCTTCATTAGTCTTGCTAGCGGTCTATCAATTTTGTTGATCTTTTCAAAAAACCAGCTCCTGGATTCATTAATTTTTTGAAGGGTTTTGTGTGTCTCTATTTCCTTCAGTTCTGCTCTGATTTTAGTTATTTCTAGCCTTCTGCTAGCTTTTGAATGTGTTTGCTCTTGCTTTTCTAATTCTTTTAATTGTGATGTTAGGGTGTCAATTTTGGATCTTTCCTGCTTTCTCTTGTGGCCATTTAGTGCTATAAATTTCCCTCTACACACTGCTTTGTATGTGTCCCAGAGATTCTGGTATGTTGTATCTTTGTTCTTGTTGGTTTCAAAGAACATCTTTATTTCTGCCTTCATTTCATTATGTACCCAATAGTCATTCAGGAGCAGGTTGTTCAGTTTCCATGTAGTTGAGCGGTTTCAAGTGAGTTTCTTAATCCTGAGTTGTAGTTTGATTGCACTGTGGTCTGAGAGACAGTTTGTTATAATTTCTGTTCTTTTACATTTGCTGAGGAGAGCTTTACTTCCAACTATGTGGTCAATTTTGGAATAGATGTGGTGTGGTGCTGAAAAAAATGTATATTCTGTTGATTTGGGGTGGAGAGTTCTGTAGATGTCTATCAGGTCCACTTTTTGCAGAGCTGAGTTCAATTCCTGGATATCCTTGTTAACTTTCTGTCTCGTTGATCTGTCTAATGTTGACAGTGGGGTGTTAAAATCTCCCATTATTATTGTGTGGGAGTTTAAGTTCCTTTGTAGGTCAATCAGGACTTGCTTTATGAATCTGGGTGCTCCTGTGTTGGGTGCATATATATTTAGGATAGTTAGCTCTTCTTGTTGAATTGATCCCTTTACCATTATGTAATGGCCTTCTTTGTCTCTTTTGATCTTTGTTGGTTTAAAGTCTATTTTATCAGAGACTAGGATTGCAACCCCTGCCTTTTTTTGTTTTCCATTTGCTTGATAGAGCTTCCTCCATCCCTTTATTTTGAGTCTATGTGTGTCTCGGCACGTGAGGTGGGTTTCCTGAATACAGCACACTGATGGGTCCTGACTCCTTATCCAGTTTGCCAGTCTGTGTCTTTTAATTGGAGCATTTAGCCCATTTACATTTAAAGTTAATATTGTTATGTGTGAATCTGATCCTGTCATTATGATGTTAGTTGGTTATTTTGCTCATTAGTTGATGCAGTTTCTTCCTAGCCTCAATGGTCTTTACAATTTGGTATGTTTTTGCAGTGGCTGGTACCGGTTGTTCCTTTTCATGTTTACTGCTTCCTTCAGGAGGTCTTTTAGGGCAGGCCTGGTGGTGACAAAATCACTCAGCGTTTGCTTCTCTGTAAATTATTTTATTTCTCCTTCACTTATGAAGCTTAGTTTGGCTGGATATGAAATTCTGGGTTGAAAATTCTTTTCTTTAAGAATGTTGAATATCGGCCCCTACTCTCTTCTGGCTTGTAGAGTTTCTGCGGAGAGATCAGCTGTTAGTCTGATGGGCTTCCCTTTGTGGGTAACCCAACCTTTCTCTCTAGCTGCCCTTAACATTTTTTCCTTCATTTCAACTTTGGTGAATCTGACAATTATGTGTCTTGGAATTGCTCTTCTCGAGGAGTATCTTTGTGGTGTTCTCTGTATTTCCTGAATCTGAATGTTGGCCTGCCTTGCTAGATTGGGCAAGTTCTCCTGGATAATATCTTGCAGAGTGTTTTCCAACTTGGTTCCATTCTCCCCGTCATTTTCAGGTACACCAATCAGACGTAGGTTTGGTCTTTTCACATAGTCCCAAATTTCTTGGAGGCTTTGTTCATTTCTTTTTATTCTTTTTTCTCTAAACTTCCCTTCTCGCTTCTTTTCATTCATTTCATCTTCCATCAGTGATACTCTTTCTTCCAGTTGATCGCATCAGCTAGTGAGGCTTCTGCAATCCTCGCGTAGTTCTCGAAACTTGGCTTTCAGCTCCATCAGCTCCTTTTAAGTCGTTCTCTCCATTGGTTATTCTAGTTATCCATTCTTCTAATTTTTTTTCAAAGTTTTCAACTCCTTTGCTATTGTTTTGAATTTCCCCCCGTAGCTCAGAGTAGTTTGATCATCTGAAGCCTTCTTCTCTCAAGTCGTCAAAGTCATCCTCCATCCAGCTTTGTTCCGTTGCTGGTGAGGAACTGCGTTCCTTTGGAGGAGGAGAGGTGCTCTGTTTTTTAGAGTTTCCAGCTTTTCTGCTCTGTTTTTTCCCCATCTTTGTGGTTTTATCTACTTTTGGTCTTTGATGACAGTGATGTACAGATGGGTTTTTGGTGTCGATGTCCTTTCTGTTTGTTAGTTTTCCTTCTACCAGACAGGACCCTCAGCTGCAGGTCTGTTAGAGTTTACTAGAGGTCCACTCCAGACCCTGTTTGGCTGGGTGTCAGCCTCGGTGGCTGCAGAACAGCGGATTTTTGTGAGACCACAAATTCAGCTGTCTGATAGTTCCTCTGGAAGTTTTGTCTCAGAGGAGTACCTGGCCGAGTGAGGTGTCAGTCTATCCCTACTGGGGGGGGGGTGCCTCCCAGTTAGGCTGGTCAGGGGTGAGGGACCCACTTTACGAGGCAGTCTGTCCGTTCTCAGATCTCCAGCTGCGTGCTGGGAGAACCACTACTCTCTTCAAAGCTGTGAGTCAGACAGGGACATTTAAGTCTGCGGAGGTTCCTGCTGACTTTTTGTTTGTCTGTGCCCTGCCCCCAGAGGTGGAGCCTAC
Organism: Nomascus leucogenys; assembly: GCF_006542625.1. Taxonomy (NCBI): domain Eukaryota; kingdom Metazoa; phylum Chordata; class Mammalia; order Primates; family Hylobatidae; genus Nomascus; species Nomascus leucogenys. Next base: position 125,204,284 of record NC_044382.1, read on the forward strand.
AGAGGCAGGCAAGCCTCCTTGAGCTGTGGTGGGCTCCACCTAGTTCGAGCTTCCTGGCTGCTTTGTTTACCCAAGCAAGCCTGGGCAATGTTGGGCGCCCCTCCCCCAGCCTTGCTGCCGCCTTGCAGCTTGATCTCAGACTGCTGTGCTAGCAATCAGCGAGACTCCGTGGGCATAGGACCCTCCGAGCCAGGTGCGGGACACAATCTCCTAGTGTGCCGTTTTCCAGGCCCGTTGGAAAAGCGCAGTATTAGGGTGGGACTGACCCGATATTCCAGGTGCCGTCTGTTACCCCTTTCTTTGACTAGGAAAGGGAACTCCCTGACCCCTTGCACTTCCCGAGTGAGGCAATGCCTCGCCCTGCTTTGGCTTGCGCACAGTGCGTTTCACCCACTGTCCTGCCCCCACTGTTTGGCACTCCCTAGTGAGATGAAACCAGTACCTCAAGCAGAAATGCAGAAATCACCCGTCTTCTGTGTCGCTCAGGCTGGGAGCTGTAGACCGGAGCTGTTCCTATTCGGCCATCTTGGCTCCACACCCCCTCAAAATGCATTTTTTTGTGATATAGAGAAATTATCTGACATTAAAGGGCAATTCTTAAATACAGTAGATTTTGTTCAGTTTCCATAGGTATTTCTCTGTCAATCAGTTTCCTGAGACGTGAGGCACCAGATTACAGGATGAACCTCACCAAGCTGTTGATCACACACTACTGCCCAGCCGTTGCAAACCAGGACTCTCATCATCTAGAGAGGGAGAGGAAGAAAAGGTGTTTTTCCCAACACCATGAAAGGCATCAGTAAGGCAACTTATTAGAGATAATCTAGTAACTAACCTGTGAGCTCTAATCTGAGATACAACTTCAGGGACCACGCATAGTCTGTGGTCCTGAAGCAGTGAGCCATTGTGCACTTTTTTCACCAATGCCTCAATCACTGCAACTGATTTTTTTCATGCATGCGTGCACTACTTCAACAAACTTTTATTGAGCACCTGCTATATGGGTTGTACTCTGTGGAACTTTGGAGAAATAAAATAAATTAAGAGGTGTTTTCTGGTTTCACATTGTTTCTAGGCTAGAGAATTGCTTCTATGAAAATACCAATTGCATTATATTATAATTAACCATTTGTTTTTTAAAAAAACTTTTATTTAAGTTCCGGGATAGATGTGTAGGTTTGCTACATAGATAAACACGTATCATGGGGGTTTGTTGTACAGATATTTCATCATCCAGGTATTAAGCCTAGTACCCATTAGTTGTTTTTCCTGATCCTCTTCTTCTTCCTACCTTCCACTCTTCAATGGGCCCCAGTGTGTGTTGACCTCTTTCTTTTTTATGGCTGCATAGCATTCCATGGTATATATGTACCACATTTTCTTTATCCAGTCTAATGTTGATGGGCACTTAGGTTTATTCCATGTCTTTGCTATTGTGAATAGGGCTGCCATGAACATACATGTGCATGTGTTGTTGTAATAGAATGATTTATATTCCTTTAGGTATGTACCAAGTAATGAGATTGCTGGGTCGAATGGTACTTCTGTCTTTAGGTCTTTGAGGAATCACCACACTGGTTTTCACAATGGTTGAACTAATTTACACTTCCACCAACAGTGTGTAAGCATTCCTTTTTCTCCTCAACCTCACCAGCTTCTGTTATTTTTTGACTTTTTATTAGCCATTCTGACTGGTGTGACATGGTATCTCAATGCAGTTTTGACTTGCATTTCTCTAATGATCAGTGATATTGAGCCCTTTTTCGTATAATTGTTGGACACATGTATGTCTTCTTTTGAAAATTGTCTCTTTGTGTCATTTGCCCACTTTTTAATGGAGTTGTTTGTCTTTTTCTTGTAAATTTAAGTTCCTTGTAGATGCTGGATATTAGACCTTTGTCAGATGCATAGTTTGCAAAAATTTTCTCCCATGTCTCTATTTCACCCCCTAGGCCAGGAACTTCTTGATAGTAAAGATGGTGTCTTATTAATTTACATATATCTAGAATGTTTAGCACAATTTTTGGTATGTTACATACTCATTCAATATTTTGTGGAAATACATTTGTGAATACATCTCACAGTCTTGGATTCTGAGTAATATAAGAAAATTTAACATTCTAGTTCTATGTGCTGCTGTAGCCCTATACTTCCTAGATAATGAATAAGAGAGGCAGTGATTCTAGGATTTTACTTATACTTTGATTAATTACAATTAGCAACTACAGGATAGATGGTTGTGTTGGAGCCTTAAAAATTAGTAATCACCGGAATCTCGAAATGATAAAAATGTCTTGAAGTGAAGTGGATTCCTGTTTTTTTGTTTGTTTGTTTGTTTTTGTTTTTTTAATTCTGAGGGTCATTTTACTTCCTCACAGACATGGAAGTCTATGTTAACACTGTGTCACTGTAGAAGAGCTAGACTTACCCTAGATGATCTCTTGATCTCTGTGTGGACTATTCAGTTCAGAGGTTAATTTGTGGTGATAAAATTATCTTAGGTGGTCTGGGGATTGTGGCTGTGTGTCTCCAATACAGTGCTAATTAATAATTAACACATAAAGAAAGGAAAGTGTAAATCAGTAACTCTAGTTCCCTCAGGAAAATCTAGGCCTCTTTCTCAGTTCATAAGCTGATCCTGAACCCCCCCCACCAAAATTCCTCAGAAATGACAGTATGATATGTTCAGTCTCTCATCCTTTACTTGCCCTTTTATTATGTGAAATTCACTTTTTAATTACACAATGGTTCCCACAAGAGGTATCAGCTCTCATTTCATCTACCGTTTATTGAGAGCTTAGTCTTCTCCAGCCACTGTAGCAAGCTATAACTATGTAATCCAACTTATGATTTTGAAATACTCTTAAGAGTTGGCGATATAAGTTCTCATTTTGCAAATTTTAAAAAAGGCTCAGAGAATTACTCTACATCATTTGACTACTAGTAATTGGCAGAACTAAAATTCTCCTGGATTTTTATGATTCCAAAGTTGTTCTGTTATTCACTGCCACTTTGGACAACTTTCGTTGTAATTTCTTGCATAAAAAAGAACACAACTGGCTATGTTTCGTTGAAAAAACTGCCATTTCAGGTTATTTATTTTCCCTTAACTTTGCAGAGACAATGCAAGAATTCAAGCTAGTGAGTCTCTCTATGACATCAGGAAATTTGGTGAATCACAGAAAACACAGATGTTCCTGAAATGTGATATTGAATGAAAGGCCATGTATTTGTGAAAGAAAACCTTTCTGAGAAGTCTGTTGGCATTCTTTTAGTTACTTGGATAGGAAAAAAATTTTGCTGTGTGGAAGAGAATATACACTAGACCAAGAGGCAGAGAATGTGGACCCTGATCCTAGTTCCCTGACATATTAGATTTGCCATCTAGAAACAAAGCATGATTTTCCTCTCTTTTGCGTCAGTGAGAGTGAAGTAAAAAAGTGAATATGAACATACTTTGTAAATGTTAAAGCACTCTGCAGATGAGTGTCTTAGAAGTACTTTTGTATTGTTGTATGAGAAGTTATCTGAGCATGAAATGTACTATAGGTTTCTACTCAAGCACACCAGGCCTCCATTTTGAAAACTGGGAAGGAGACTCTGGGGAATTGAGGGTTGTACTCCATCTACTTATTTACTGCAATAGCCAATCCACCCAAAGTCTGGTCAAATTTACATCCTAAATACCTCAATTTACCCAATTCTCCCCATCCCTATCACTAGTACCTAATTCAATCAACCAGTGTCTTACATCTAGACTCCTGTAGGAGCCTCCTGAGTAGTTTCTCTGTAACTATTTGTTGTTCCTTCCAATCCATTGTTCAAACTGTAATCAGAGTGAACATTTCATAAAGCAAAACTATTTGGACGACTGTATTAGTTCATTTGTGTTGCTATAAAAGAATACCTGAGGCTGGGTAACTTATTAAAAAAAGAGGTTAATTTGGCTCACAGTTCTGAAGGCTGCACAAGAAACATGGTGCTAGCATCTGCTTCAGGTGAGGGCTTCAGACTGCTTCCACTCATAGCGGAAAGCAATGAGAAGCCAGTGTGCCCAGAGCTTACATGGCAAGAGAAGAGGCAAGGTAGGGGTGGTAGGTGGCAGGCTCTTTTTACAACCAGCTGTCACAGGAACTAACAGAAGAAGTACTCACTCGTTACCATGGTGACAGTACCAAATCACTCATGAGGGATCTACCCGTATGACCCAAACACCCTTAATTTGGCCTCATCTACAATATTGGGGATCAAATTTCGACATGAGGTTGTGGGCGACAAACATTTATAATATAGCAGTCCATCCCTGATCTTTTAAATCACACATCCTTCTTCTCACATATAAAATACAATCATTCCATCCCAATAGTTTCCAAAAGTCTTAATTTGTTCCATCACCAACTCCTAAAAGTCTCAAGTCTAATGGATTTTTGCTTTGGTAATGACCCTTCTTGGTTTTTTAAATACTTTCCCATCATTCTTAGGATATTTCAAATACACTGATGTATCTGCAGGGCCAGGACCCCACCCCCACATGCTGCACTACTCTCCTCTCAGTCCTTGACAGTCCTTTGTCCCTTGTCCTTGAACATGCCACATTTCATCCTACCACAGGGCCTTTAGTCACGTGGTTATTTTGGCATGGAATGCTCATTTTGCCAGTCTTTGCTGGTTAACTCTTACTCATTTTTCAGATTCCAGGTCAACGTTCCCCTTCTGCCTTGAGAATGTTTGATTTCATATCCTTCTGCTTTGCACTGTCAGACAGTACATTCCTTGCTTCATAGCCCTGTATTGATATGTGAAGGTTTTTTGAACTGGTATCTATTTTGCCATGAGAAATGAAACTATGTTGATTTTTTTGCTTACCTTTTATTTCCTTGCAAAGTGCCTGATAATTCCTCAAATAAATGTTCGTTGGCTAACTGAATGCATAAATAAATTTAAGAGATGTATGCTCCTATTTCTAAAGAGTCTTTAGATATATTGATGAAATAAACTCATCTATAAATACAAATTCAGAGATTTAATAATAAAAAAGTAGGAGAGGTAACATTTATTTGGCATTTACTATGTCTCAGACATTATGTAAGGAATTTACTCTTATTTAATTCTTTCAACTGAACTTAGAGGCAAGTACTACTATTTTCACCATCTCCCAATGGACAGTGGCTGAATGACTTGTCCAAGGTCACACAAAGAGTCAGAGGTGGGACCATGCTGGGTTTTTATTGGAAGAATACTGAATCATTTACAAAATTGATAGAAGGCTAGAGGAGGAAGCTGGAAGCATAGTTGAGTTATTCTGGGCAACAGAAAAACCCGGTCAAGTTCAGGCCACAGGAAAGATCCAAAGTGTCACAGTGGGCTTTCCTGCCCTAGAACATTGCCCATCCTTGTGGCTGATTTTTCCACTCTGTTGCCTTTGCTATGAACAATTTGTGTATTTGTGCCATATTTTCCAGGTTCTAAGTCCTGAGTAGGAGCACCGCATTGGTTGATTCTAGGCCATATATCTGTGCCCTAACTGTCAGGGCCAGGGGACAGGACCCTGTCTCCTGCCAAGACTCCAGTAATATGGGATTCCCCCAGGATCAGAAGGAAGTTTTACAATGGGCAGCTAAAATTGTATACTTATCTAGTACTTTGATATAGCTCTCTGTCCTTTGACTTGTGCCCAATGTGTACAGACACATGTGTATTATAGTTCCAGTATGTAGGAACCCAGTCTGTCAAACAAGCAACGTCTCACCAGTGCCACCTTCCAAGTGCATCAGAGAGCATGCTGTAGGTAACTTCAAAGACCTCCAGTACTAGAAGTGAATTGGGCAACCTAATTAAGAACCACCATGGCCTGGGGTTAAGTGGCAAAGGTGTGTTCCTCAACAGCATGGCACAGAGTGAAAAATAATAACTTGGTGTCAGATGATTCTTGCACATTCCTTCCTGAACCTATGCCTGGCTTTCATGCAGACCTCTTGGGTAGAAGGTGACACAGAGAAATAGCTTATTGAGGTGGAGTAATCAAGAATTGCATTAATAACAGAATGAAGGCTTTAAAACAAGGCAATGTACAAAAGCAAAGAGGACCCCCTAAAGAACACTTCTAGAGGCAGTTGGGTCCAGGTTGTCTTAAGAGATGCACACACAGGCCAATTTAATCTCACTGAAGAACAAACATATTTTCCTATGCTGAGGAGAATAGAAGACTCATTCTGTAGAATCTTCCACATAAATATGTTAACACCTGAAATGGAGCAAACCAGCTTAAACACAGTAATCAATGAGTCTCAGGATTAGAACCATACTTTGCAAATCCAAACAGTTTCATGAATAAGTTTCCCAAGTCAGAGACAAAATGAACCAGTTCTGAGCAAAGGCTGTTTGTCTTTGTTTTCTTATGTAGGTAAGGGAAATTACCCCCCTACCACTCACCAAAGAAAACTTACTCCAAAAAAAAAAAAAAAAAGCCAGAAAAATGAAAAGACAACAGCAATAGGGTTCAAGAAAATAACAGCAATAAAAATGGCTATTTACTAATGTGTGACTCCCACTATAATTTTTAAATTTTCTGAATTCCTTGCTTTTCCTTGACAAGTGTATAAAAGCAGAATATACCCAGGATATGCTACCCAGGGAAACTGACATCTCTCAAGCCTGGACTTACTGAAACATACTTTTTTACTTTGTACTTACACCTCCTTTTTTCCTTCTTTTGCGTGTTTCTTCAGCCTTGTGTTTTCCGTCACACTGATTCTTTATTCAGTATGCCCATGGCACACGGTGTAGTTGCTGGGAGAAAAATAACAACATTTACTTAACATTTATCTTATTTACTTTTCACCTCCACACCAGGAAGCAAGTGCCACTATTATGTCTAATTTAGAGATGAAGAAATTGAGCAGAGATTAAGGTGACTTGGTTTGTGTAATTCCTTGAAGCAACTTGACTCCCTTGGGAGGTTTTAAACATTCTGAGAGAATATTAAGGGAGGATGTGTGCTACTCCCTCAGTGCCGCTTTCACGTAGATTTTGGAGTAACTTCTGGTCCAAGGTGAACCAATGCTTAGAATGAGGAACAACTCTTCCTCCTCTCAGCAGCCCTTGCCTGCTAGCCTGTTTGAGTATAAGTGACTGTTTGAGTATAATAGCCTGTTTGAGTATAAGTACAGTCAAAAGTCCTCAACTGAGAATTAGGAGGCCCGGCCTTAGTCCCAGCCCTTACTAACTATTGATGTGCACTTGAGCAAATCAAATAACCATTGTGGTTCATAAGTCTCTTATCTGCAAGGAAGGGGTAAAGAGACTAACACTGGTATGAGGAGTACTGGCAAAGTATAAAGCACCCGGAAGATGAAGACAAAAATAATAAGAAATCCAGAAAGCATTTGACAACAGTATGGGTTAAAGAAATTGGAAAAAAGTTTAGGGTGGAGAAAATTAAAGGAAACATGATGATTGCCTTCACATATTTTAAAGAAGAAAAGGGATTGAATGTTCTGCATGTTTCTTTAGAGGGAAAAATATATATGGTTGGTATAAAAATATACAAAAGCAGATTTTAGCTGAATATAATGTTTCAAATGGTTAGGGCTGTTCAGATATGAGATTGGATGCCTCAAAATGCAGAGGCTGTTTTTAATCCTGGAAATGGTCAGAACTTGAGTATCTTTCAGAAAATATTGAAAAATGATGAATTCCTATAGTGGATGGAGCATTCAGCTAGATCAATGGTTTTCAGCTGGGGTGATTTTCTTCTGCAGGGGACATCTGGAAATGTTTGAAAACATTTCCAGTTGTCACAACTTAGGGGTGGGTAGGTTGCTACCGACATTTCTGGGTGGAGTCCATGGATGCCGCTGCATCCATAATCCCACGTGACAGTCTCCCAACAAAGAAGTTAAAAAAAACCTGTCAGTCCAGGCCGCGCCTGGTGGCTCATGCCTGTAATCCAGCACTTTGGGAGGCCTAGGTGGGTGGATCACGAGGTCAGGAGTTCAAGACCAGCCTGGCCAAGATGGTAAAAACCCCACCTCTACTAAAAATACAAAAATTAGCCGGGTGTGGTGGCACGCACCTGTAATCCCAACTACTTGGGAGGCTGAGGCAGAGAATTGCTTGAATCCGGAAGGCGGAGGTTGCAGTGAGCTGAGATCGCACCACTGCACTCTAGCCTGGGTGACAGAGGGAAAGTCCATCTCAAAAACAAAACAAAACAACAACAAAAAAAACCTGTCAGTCCAAAATATAAACAGTGTCAAAGCTGAGAAACCCTGAACTAGATGAACTCTAAACACTTTCAAAAATTGTACTCAATGATTTTACAGTTTTCATAAAGTTTCCACAGATGAAAATTTAATATCAGCTTTACATCTAAACAATGTAAGGAATCTTAAAAAAAAAACGTGGAATTTTAACTTTAACATGTTCTTTGCCCACTGACACTAGTTCCATCCATATCCAAAGTTGTTTAAAATGACTCCATTAAATCTTAAGTATTGTTTGGTTATGTTATTTTAGTGCATGATTTTAGGTTCATTTGATTTTTTTTCTGACTTAAGTTCATTTTTAGGTTAGTTTTAAAATCTATTGCTCAACTATTGCACAGATTTTACTTTTATAGGCTATCTCTCTTTTTTTTCAGTGTCTCCATGTTTATGATGCATATGTTTTCCTCTGGAGTGATTCCCATCATTAATCATCATACCAATATATGGAAATGATACAGTGGGTATTGTGAGTTGGTGCTCAGCTAGGGGTGAGAAGACCTGGCTCTGCGGCTGACTGGCACCACCTTGGGCAAATCACCCAAGATCTATACCCATGCCTTCCTCATTTGTAAAAGGACAGCACAGCTCATTCATACTTCAAGCCCATTCCAGCACTAGCATTTTATAGGGAGCAGGAAGAAAAAAATTTATCAAACATTTCCAGTATAACATACAAAGTAGAGTGCAAGGCACTTCTTGTGTTTAATCTTTTAATCCTCATAACAAACCTGTGAGATTGGTATTATTGCACCCATTTTTAATTAATGAGGAAGCATGCTCAGAGGGATTATGCCAGTTGCCCTATAGCACAGAGCTAAATAGTGTTGAGCTTTGATCTAGATGAAAGACAGTTCAAGCATTATCTCTTCTAGAAAATCTTCCTTGATCCCTTAGTCTGGCCTGAATTCCCATTCTGGTGCTGTTACAGCATTTAACATATTAAATTGAAATTAAGTGTATACGGTCTGATAGTCTCCAGAATGCAATTTCCTCTAGGGTAGTGACTATACATTCGTTTCCTTTCTATTTCCAGCATGAAAAACAGTGACTGGTGCATAGTAGGCATACTAATGTTTCTGAACTAAACTCATGATATAGCTCTCCAAATTAATATTTGCTGAGATGAACATCCTCAATGCAGTAGACCGTGATGATCCCATCAATAAAATATTTCAACATTTTCTACTCTGAAGTTGATATTTGTCCTTTGCAAAATATGTGTTGATTGTTTTCTCCCCCTCTCTTCAATCAGCCGTTTCTCCATTCACTTTTTGTATTCTCTTCTTCATTTTGAATGTTGTGGTGGATGTCTCTCATTTCTCCCACGTAGTTCTTTTTGTGTCCTTTCAGTAGACAGGCAGCCTTGCTCCCTGTAGGATAAGAGGACAAATTAGCTTCCAGAAGCCTGCCCTACCAAGCTGCTTGTGCCTGTGCGTATCTTTCTTGTCGCATCTACTGTTAACTTTCCTTCCTCGCTTTTTCTTTGTGTTTAAGAATCTTTTAGAAAAGGAGCAAAATGTGATGTCTGGCTACTCAATTTAAACCAGAGCTGGGTACACTGGTTAACTGCAGAGGTTGTCTCCGTGGGTCAAAGCTACAGCTTCCTTTCCATGCCTTTCTTCTTCATTTAAAGACAGGAATTTAACATAAAGAGAAACTGACCTTCAAGCCCAAGAAGGTGACCTAGCTTTTGCGACATACACAGGCTGAAAGATCATATTGCTGTTTTCCTGAGATTCAAACAATAAAAGCACCGTTCTGGGGATTACCTTTCTAGATGGTATTTTAAGTAGCAGTCATTGAACAACAACAACAAAAAAAATCAAACTGATAGGCTTTTATAACAGGAAATAATAAGAGCCAGGGTATCTATAATCCAGTCACTGAGAGAGTCTTTATTCCTACAATGCTGCCTGCTGAGAATTGTATTTTTCAACCCATCCAGGTGGGTTACAATGAGTCTAATTAATTTTATACACAAATGCTCAACCTCTAACCAGAAACAAAATGACTTCCTAGGGCTTTTCTTTTCCACTAATCTGAATTTTAGTAAGAAAAAGGGATGATTTCCATATTAAAATACAAATTTTATTAAATAAAATAAAGTTTTTAAGGGGAAAATTATATGCCCATGCCCACTAAGATAAAAAACAAGAGAGAACAAGGGGATTTTGAGTCTACTCTCTGTGTGTATTTAATTTAGAAGCAACTTAAGTGATGATTGACTGAGGCAAGGTGGCCCTGTAAGATATTTAGTTCCCGGTTACTTAAGGCATTCAAAAAAGTTCCATTGTGCATGGCTCCCTACTGGCCATGATATTGTAAAGAGAAATAAAACATCAGCTGGGGAGTTGGATTAAATACCTTCCATTTTCCTTTTGGCCTCAGAATTTGATAAGGCCCAAATATTAGGCATAAATCTGTCCAACTCAGCTAAAGGCAGATCGAACCTGGATGAGTATACAATGAATTCTACCTTCTGTGATAATTTCCCCTAGGGCTACACTATTTGCTTGACTAACGATAACAGGGCCCCAGCTCTCTGACACTACAGGCAACAGGATAGCTGCTGGATGGGAGTGGAAATATTCTATTAACTGATAAGACCCATTCACTGTTTGCAAAAATGGTGATTCACCTTTGGTAATAATTACTTTGTCTCACCTTAATATTCTGGAATTTACTTAAAATAATATTCCGCTTCCCTCAAATATGTTCTTATCATTCTTTTTTTCAAAGACCTTGGTCCTTTTTGAGAAAACAACTAATATTTTATCTTCAAGTTGCTAATTCTTATTTATGGTCTATAGGAACAGGAGTTCCCCACCGAAAATACTTTATTCAAAGAAACAGTAACCCTGAATACAATGCACACTTTTTATGATTATTCATTTGCTTTTTTGATAATATCTTTGAAGGATGTTTGTAGACCTCAGTATCTTTGTTTGTTTGCTTATTTAGAAAGTCAGGAGTTCAACTCTGCTTTTACAGTAAATGATAAAATTTTTGTTCAAACTTTATAAAACAAAAACAAAACATGGTAAAAGACAAATTTGTAAAAATTAGTTGATATGTTGGAAATAAATGTATTTCAATCCTCATTTATTTAGCCTTAGTGTTCAAATTGATCAAAAATGAAAAATAATGTGATGAGATGTATGGATAAAACTGTATGCTTGACTGCCCCTGCAGACATGATATCATTCTAAGCCCTCCTCCAATTATAACACTGAGTTAGCACAACTCTTTCCATGGCCCTGGAGCACACTGGGGGATGGAGCACTGCCCACCTGGTCATTCAGTATCTGTAGAATCTTCAGCATCCCTCACTCTGGAGACCCAAGAGGATACTGCTCTATTTTAGTTTTTATTGCACTATTGTTTTGAAATATTCAGCCCCATGATCACAGGCCATATGTGAAGTAGAAAAAGAATTTATTATTCATTTTGTCAGTCCCTATATTTAAAGGTTTTATAGCATGTTGGAAATTCTGGCAACAGCCTTTTATATAATTAGTTGCTTCATCCTTCAGAGCTAATGGTATGAGTTTGAGCCCAGAGTGAGGTGGTTTATGAGATATATTTCCTCCCCGGTGCTTCGTCAGAAGCTGTCCCTCTCATCAGGGTAATTGTCAGAGTAATTTTTCTCAGGGCTTTCATAAAAAGGGAAAATATTAAGGGCAGTGTGAAAGAACCAACCGGAGCATGATCAGCTCAGGGTGTATTGAATACATTCCTCTTGCTTTTATTGTTGGGAGGAGGGAGATAAGAGAGAGGCAAGTGAGGACAAAAAGAACTTAAATATATTTTTTTAACCTAATTTCTTCTAAAAACGTGTAATAAATTAATGCCAGCAATATGATTACTGGGAATTTTACATCCTTGAGGTGAATTATAACTTCCATAATCCTGTTTTATAAGACAAAATCATATTTGAGATGAGCATTCTCACTTTTTTCCTCCAAGTCAGACTCATCTCATTCCCAGAGGCCATTGTTTATAATAAAGTCAAAACAATCTTATGAAGTTGATTACTTAAATCAAACTTTTTTAGGTCTCTTTTTTGATTTCCCTTTGATAGTAAATATAATCAGAACTTCAAAGGGTAGCCCAGGGAAGAGAGAAAATTATCTAGGAATGTGTACAGTGTAAACTTGGGAAGTCATCAGACATCATTCAATTACATTTGAGAAACAAAATAGAGGGATCAAAATTGCTTCCTTCTGTGGTTGGTCCTAAACTAAACACATAACTCTTTTAACAATGTTAGACTATTTGAAAACGCTATTGAAAAACCTGAGGTTATAAGCTGAAGATTTTACAGCCACAGTTGAGCCTCTGTCCTACTTTTGCATTTCCAGTCTTTACAGTGACACCTAACTCTTTCCTCCACTCCTCTGATATGGTTTAGCTGTTTCCCCACCCAAATCTTATCTTGAATTGTAGCTCCCGTAATCTCCATGTGTTGTGGGAAGGACCCTGTGGGAGGTAATTGAGTCATGCTGTTCTAGTGGTAGTAAGTCTCATGAGAACTGATGGTTTTTTAAAGAACAGCTCCCCTACACAAGTTTTCTTGCCTGACACCATGTTAAGATGTACCTTTGCCCCTTCTTTGCCTTCCACCATGACTGTGATGCCTCCCCAGCCATGTGGAACTGTAAGTCAATTAAACCTCTTTTTCTTTATAGATTATCCAATCTTGGGTATGTCTTTATTAACAGCGTGAAAACAGGTGAATACATCCTCCTTGCCTAAGTGCCTGATGTTTGGGGTTCTTTATAAAACTCCTGCTGTCTTCCCTCTAGTGAGCAAAAATTCTGCTTTTCTTCCTAGTGAGTTTCTGTTTTCCTCAAAAGTACCCATCAAATCTAACTGTATATTGGCTCTGGGGATCAGTCACCTCATCCCTGTGTTCTTTTTGGCTTAGAATCCCTTCCTCTGCCCTGGACCATGGTTAAATCTGATTCTTGGGAGTGCCTTCTCCAGAGAGGACACACCCAAGAGCCCAGGACCCCTGCACCACAGCTGAGCTATGCTGTTGTGCTCTGGATCTCTTCATATTAAAAGGTGCAGCCCAGAACCTCACCTGATGACCCCACCAACAATGCATATTCCTCGATGTAGTTTTTTAGTTTTTGTTTGTTTGCTGTTGTTGTTGTTATTCTGCTGCATGTGACTCTTGATAGAATGAGTAGTCCATCTCTTGAGGCCTCTTAGTATGTAGCTCTGCTTGTACTTCTCAATGGTTGTGTGTATGTAAAACATGTCCTTTACTGTTACAACACTTTTATTTCTCTTTATTGGGATTTACACTTGATATTTTCAGGTCTCCAAATACAGTCAATAGCCTAATGAGTCCTACAAAGAACATGTGTAGTTCATATGTGACGTTCTTACTGATTTATAGGCTTTATGAGTTGCAGCCACTAGCCAAAATCACATGATTTTGAATTCTCCTCTAGACCGGTGCAATTAAAAATGTGGTCTGTGGATAGATTCTGATCTGCCAACTGAGTATTACTATTTAATAATGAGATGAGAATCTTACATCAGAATGTAAATCAGCACCCTGCTTCCTTCATCAAATAAGTTTTGCTACTAAAAAAATCAGCTGGCCGGGAGTGGTGGCTCACATCTGTAATCTCAGCATTTTGGGAGGCCGAGGTGGGTAGATGACGAGGTCAGAAGATCGAGACCATCGTGGCTAACATGATGAAACCCCGTCTCTACTATAAACACAAAAAATTAGCTGGGCGCCTGTAGTCCCAGCTACTCAGGAGGCTGAGGCAGAATGGTGTGAACGTGGGAGGTGGAGCTTGCACTGAGCCGAGATCCCACCACTGCACTCCAGCCTGGGCGATGGAGCCAGACTCCATCTCAAAAAAGAAAAAAAATAAATAAAAATAAAAATCGGCTGAACTGAATTAAAAAGTCCTGTGCAGTAGTCCTCTCTTATTCACAGTTTTGCTTTCTGCAGTTTCAGTTACCTGTGAACAACTGAGGTACAAAAATATTAAATGAAAAATTCCGGAAGTAAACAATGTGTAAGTTTTAAATTGTGCATCGTTCTAAATAGTGTGATGAAATCTCACTTGTACCATCCTGCTCCATCCCACCCTGGACATGAATCATCTCTTTGTCCAGTGTATCCACACTGTACACACTCCCTGCCCATTGGTCACATGCAGTAGCCCTCTCACTATCAGATCAACTGTTGCATATAGTATATATAGGGTTTGGTACCATCAGTGGCTTCAGGCATCCATTGATATTCTTAGAACATATCACCCATGGATAAGTGGGAACTACTGTAGTTGACTTACTTTCTGGAACATGCTCCTTATAATATAAGGGACTGGTACAAACAGTTCTGGAGCCAACAATTTGTGTAGAACTGCTGTGGATAATTTATGTATGAGAAAGTTTCTTCTAGCTTAAAAAATTATTTATCTTTTCAAGGAAACTGGGCCAAGTCTCTCACCTCTCCTACTTAGTTCTCTTCATCCACACCACATACTTTCCTAGCTTTTCAGAGACATAGGAATGTCTGTCAGGGCATAAGAAGTCATCTGTGAAACTCTTGGATGCCTTTTAAAAATTCTCGTTTTACTCCTCTGAAGTAAGAACTATCTTCTGAATTGGCAGTTCAAGTTTAAATGTTTTTAACACTATTACATCCCTTGAAAGAGTCAAAAGACAAAAAATATTTATATATATAGAATAAATGGTTATATTAATAAATCTATATGTTCCCTTTTTCTCTTTCTTATTGCAAAAGTATTACCAAATGATTACTTAATAATGAGTATCTTAAAACTCAGCATGGAATTGTGTCTGAGTTTATAAATGACTGAAATATATGAAGTTTATTATTGTGATCATGTCGTAATTTAAAAAAAACACATGAGTTAAGATTGACTTAAGATTAAGATAAATCTAACATCTAAAGTGATTAAAGGGAAAACAGACTTTGTGGACTATAACTACATTAAATATAAACTAGAATGTGCACGTATATTTATGATGCTTTGAAATCTCTGCATCTGCTCCTTGTTTTCAATATCTTGCCTTCTTGAATTTTGTAACAAGATGATAATATGACTGAAATTTATATATGTCCAGGCAGGCGTTCAGCCACATAAAAATTCATTATTCTGGTCTAAATAAATAAAAATGCAAAGAAAATTATACTCCAGTTTATTTCTCCTTAAAATATGAAAGCCTGGTGATGTAATAAGCATAAAAATACATTACTATGGGTTGTTATTAAATTTATCACTTATAAGTGAGTGCATCTCTTTGTACTCCTATGTCAGATCAGTGACTCTGCATTTTGATTTGCATCATTCTTTGGAAGAGCACAATGGGATTTATCATCTGCTTGTTTTTTTCTGCTCAATCTTTCTATTTCTGCATTGCACAAGCCACGTAGAAACACCAACAAAATAAGATTCTTGAAACTAATCTGGGTTTCTAGCAGAAGTCAGTTTGTAGAATCCTCAAATATCTAAGACCACGTCAAGACCAAGTGGTCTTGGTATATCTGACCAAGTCTGTCCGACTTCAGGTGGACGAAAATGGCCAACCTTCTTTTACACTGACCATGCACAGAGTGTTTAACACAGGTGGTATTGTTGATTGAGGCTGAAGGAAAGACCATAGGGCTTCAATGCTAGCTTTAAGTAACAATTTTTCTTGTCCCCACCCTGTTTCTCAATTTTACAGTTTTAACTACTATCAGGAATCTTGAGGATCTTCAAAGCAGACTCCTGAAACATTTACTGAACATAACAAAAGTAAGTAATATAATCGTTTCTTTCTTCAAAATACCCTCATGGCCAGATCTTTCTCATTCTTCAAGACTAGCTTGCATGTTAGTTCCCCCCATATATTCCTTCTTTGACCAATCTATCTAGAGTCATCTCACATGTTTTTTTTTTTAAATTTTTTGTCTACCATTGCCACCCATCATTTCCTTCAAGGCACTTACTAAAATGATTGTTTTTGTTTATTTATTTGTTTATTATATGTCCTTTTCGGAATAATACAAACTCCATGAGGACAATGAGCATGTCTTTTTAATGTTTTTAACCTCAAGGCCTAGCACAGTGTCTGACATGGATTAGATACTCTAATAACTTTGAAATTTGATGACTGAATGAATGGATGAATGAATGAATAACTTCTATATGTGTGAGGTTGTCTTTTTGGTAACCTGATGATTTTAGAAAGAGTGTTAGAACATTTAAAAACATGGCAGAGAGGAATGGAAAGCGCATTTTGAAAATACTTGCATTACCCTCTTCACATGTTACAAAGGCAGCAATTACATTCCTTGTCCCTTTCTACCAGGTAATATTGAACTGGAAGTTAGCTTCAGATGTGTCTCTGAATTGTTAAATCAACATTTTTTGGTTTTGGTATTTATTAAGAGAGGTCCTGATCATCAAGAAGCAAAAAATATATGTTCTCTTACGTCCAATATAAGTAAATAAGACAGTTCTAAGGCAGTCTGTTTGCAAAGTAAGTTGTGTCTTTCTTAATAGCACTCATAATTTTTTTTAAAGCTTGAATATGAGTTATTATTTACAGATATGGGGTAGGTCACACAGTAAGGCTTTTATTTGAATTAAATGGGAATGAACTGTTTGTTTCTTTAGGTGAAATAGAAAGTTTAGTTTATTTCATCTTCAGTATTATTAACTGCTAATCTTCCTTAAGAAGTACACAGGAAAGAGCCACAGCAATTAATATCTCAGATGTAAAAAACATAAACTTGTGAATAAAACTGTGAAAAATAGTCAACAAATTTTAAAATGTTGAACATGTCTCTTTACTGAGGTAATATATTCAAGAGGAAGTGAACATTTTGGGATAAGAATACAGCCTTAGGCCATTAGTTATTTCAAAATACTATGTGGGAACCTCAACCATAAGCAACCCCAGAACTAGGTTTGAAATTAGTGTTAAGCTTGATCTCCTTCCCGATGCCATGTAGTAAGAAGCAATGCATGAGAGAAGCTATGAAAGGTGGGAAGAAGAGAGACCAAGGTGAAATCCAGACTGAATCAAACTGGCCGTTCAGGTTGATGCTGGCTGGGACTTTGTTGTAATGACATTTAAAATGACTAATGTTTCAACAGTTAGGCAGACATGTTGGTGAAATAGTTATGACACTTTCTAAATTGATCTGTAGATTTGACACAGTTCCAAAATACTTCAACGAGGCTCTTTTTTTTTTTTTTTTGGTAGAAAATGAGAAGCTAATTCTAAAATACATGTGAAAACGCCACGAAATATTTACTAGAATATGTAAAACAATCTTAAAAAAAACCCTAAGTTTGAGGATTAATACTACCTTAATTTAAGATTATTATAAAGCTACAGTTGTTAGAAGATGTGGTCCAGACATGAAGAAGGATATCTAGATAAATAGAACGGAATGGAATAAAGAACTCAGACCTCCACTGACCTGGTTAACTTTTAATGAAGGCATCAAAGTAATTCAATGTAGAAAGAAAAATCTTCTCAACAAGTTGTATTAGAACAACTAGATGTGAATATGAAAATAAAGGAATCTTAAACCCTACCTACACAAAAAAAAGTTGAAGAAGGATCAATTAATTGGATAGGATAGGACTAACCAAAAAAGTGAAAAGTATAAAGCCAGAATAGAAGAATATCTTAGGAATTATGCATAGTTAAAATTTCCTAGACAACACAAGGAAGCAATAACCACAAAAAAATGATAAATGAGAATCCACCAAAATTTAAAACTTTTGTTTATCAAAATATACAATTTAGAAAATGAATTGACAACCTGCAGACTAGAAGAAAATATTTGTAAGACGTACCATGCTGAAAATGACTAGAGTTCAGGTACACTAAAAATACTGAAAATTTAACAATAGAAAGATAAACCACCCAATAAAATATGGACAAAAGAGTTGAACAGGCACTTTACTAAAATAATTTGTAGAGATGGCTAATAAATGATAAAAACATTGATCTTCATTCATCTTAACTAATTTTTAGGGAAATGCAAATTAAAACCATGAGGAGATACCATTACATACCCACGCAAATAGCTAAAATTAAAAAGACCAACTATACCAAATATTGGAGAGGATGTGAAGCAAATGGGATCTTATATGTTATTGAAGCAAGTGTAAAATGTTACAATCACTTTGTAACGTGACCTGACAGTATCCTATAAAACTAAGTATACATCAGCTTTATTGTCTGTCAATTCTACTCTCAAGTGTTTTCTGAAAAGAAATGAAAGTATATGTCCACAAAGCAATTTCTCCAAGAGTGCTCCTAGCAGTTTTATTCATAACAGCCAAAATATGTAAACAGCTCAGAGGTTCATCAAGCCTAGTATATTCATACAATGAATTGAACACAGCTCAGCAATACAGAAAAGTGAACTACTGATACAGAGAAAATGTGGGTGAATCTCAAAAATATATTGAGAGAAAGATTTATACAAAAGAGAACATACTGTATGGTTCCATTTATATGAAGTTCTATTGTAGGCAAAACCAATCATGGTGAAAAAAGAATCAGAGCTATGATTGACTCTGGTGTGAGTTTGGAGAGAGAGACAGGGATTTACTTGGAAGAGACATGAGGGAAATTTGGGGGATGATGGTAATAATTGATATTATGGTAAGAATTGGATCCACTTAGGTGATACGTATTTGTCAAAATCAATCAAGTGGTTTGCTTTTAATTTACCCCAATGAAATATATTAATCTTACTCAGTGCAAACAAATGAAAACTTCACATGTACGTGAAAGCTTGGTTTCCTATACAACAGTGTTTCTGAATCTAGGTCTTACATGAGCATCAGTGTATCTATAACCCCTTGACATTAAATGTAAACTTTGGAAAGAAGGACTAACAGTCAAGTGTTCAGGTGGAACTTCATCTTGTATGACCTCCTGCACAAATTTTAAGAAACACCAAGTGGAATGTTCCTTCAGATTAATAAAATGTTTTATAAATTTATTTTGAATATAAATAGTATTAAATTTTATTTTGGAATTTATTCAGATATTTTTTGGCATCAAACTTTAAGTTTTTTTATATTAAATTTATAGTAATGATTTACCCATCAATAATTTATGAATAACCATTCTGATATTTTCCCCGATATCAATTCTTAAGGTGGTGGTACTAGATAGGCATACATTTTTGATGTTTACTCTGCTAGCTAAAAAGACAGTTAATATTATTATTTATAGATAATGCTCAAAGATTCAAAAATTAAATTACTCCAAGTCAATATAGGATATTATTGTTTGTTGAAATGTTTTTATTAGCTTATATTGCCCATCATTTGTAAATTATCTATTTTACCTTGAGCTCTGACTCTAATTATAATTGCTAAATTTCTGTGTTCACAAAAAGTCAACTATGTATATGTACTTTATGCATTCTGAGTTTAGTAAGAATCATTGAGGCTGCAATTAGTATTTAGTAATGAATTCCAGAAAATACTTTTCAACTACTAAAACTTGTTAAAAATTATGATGTTTTATAATTAATAAAGAATATTAGGTTTGTAAAAGCTCTTTGTTAACCTCACTTACCAATTTTCATTTAGTTGTCTCTGGTCTTTTGATATGCGTGATATACTAGAGTAACTTTAAGATTTCGAAGTCATGTAATTGGGTTGTAAAAATGCAGATGCAGGCCGGGCGCGGTGGCTCATGCTTGTAATCCCAGCACTTTGGGAGGCCAAGGTGGGTGGATCATCTGAGGTCAGGAGTTCGAGACCAGCCCGGCCAACATGGCAAAACCCTGTGTCTACTAAAAATAAAAATTACCAGGATGTGGTGGCATGCACCTGTAGTCCCAGTTTCTCGGGAGGCTGAGGCAGGAGAATTGCTTGAACATGGGAGGTGGAGGTTGCAGTGAGCCAAGATTGTGCCACTGCACTCCAGCCTGGGTGATAGAGTAAGACTCCGTCTCAAAAAAAAAGCAGATGCCAAATCAATGCCCTTATATTAGCCAAAAAAGAAAAAAAAAGATGGCATAATTAGATCAGGAAAAACTTAATAACGAAAATACATTATTTTTTCTATACTTCATAAAATAGCTGTTATTGATGTATCAAGGATAATAAAATTGATCTTTTCAGAGAATGCAAGAAACAAATGATACTTGTGTTCATTATTATTTAAAGTGGTTACAAGTATGAAATATTTGATTTGAATGAATTATATTTAATGGTAGCCTATGACTGGATATCATGCCTACAGATCTGATCAATGTCCAAATGCTGTAATTCTTAAAGGGCAAATTTAGGTAGATTCCATGTTCTATTTCACCTTGTATTAAAACTATCAGTTTCAGTACAGTGACATATTTGACCTTAATAGTAACATGATTTTAAAGGTCAGCTTTAGCTATGCCCATAAAATGTTAGGGAACAAGAAATGGTTTGATTAAGTTAAATTTTCATTTGATTTTTTTAAGTAAAATTTTTAATCATGTAAAAATACATCACTCTATTCCTATTGTGTTTTGTGACTAGCTAAATTACGTGCTTATGAAACTCTAATTGCTTTAAATGGCCACACTATTGAAAAGCTGTTAAATGAGTAGTATATTAGTGATTCATTAGTTGTTATGAATAGGGATCTGTTTAAGCATAATACACTCATGAAATGGTATAGACACTGGAGTAAAAGTCCTCAGAAAGTGAGTCTAATGAAAGATCGTTGAGTTTCCAATGGTGATAGGTTCCTCTGGCTCTTTATCTTCCTACAGAATTCTGATTGTCTCATGAAAAAATTGTCTCACCTGTCATAATTAAGATTGCAATTATCCTTCCAAATTATCTGTGTGAGGTCAAATAACCTATATCTCTATGACTTGCAATCCTTTTCCAGCATTTAAGGACCTCCATGATATCTCCTACAGTTCTAGTACCTAGTAATGTGTTAAAAAAAAAAAAAAATTCTGCAGGCCTGGCATGGTGGCTCATGCCTGTAATCCCAGCACTTTGGGAGGCTGAGTCAGGTGGATCACGAGGTCAGGAGATTGAGACCATCCTGGCTAACATGGTAAAACCCCATCTCTACTAAAAATACAAAAAAATTATCTGTGGTGGCACTCGCCTGTAGTCCCAGCTACTCAGGAAGCTGAGGCAGGAGAAGTGCTTGAAACCAGGAGGCGGAGGTTGCAATGAGCTGCGATTGCGCCACTGCACTCCAGCCTGAGCGACAGAAAAAAAAAAGATAATAATAATAAATTCTGCAAAGTAGAAAATATGTATTCATTAACCTACAGAGATCATGTGTGTACAATTCTTCCTTAGGTAAAGGAAATCAATTGACAGACTGACACTACTACTGCTAATAATAATGATGGTTCTCATTCATAAAACTCTAATCAAGTATAACTTAGACTGGAGTCAGTGAAGTTAGATATAAACATCACTCACCATAATAAAAACTATATTGCTGGTTTTTAAATTATTATTAATAAAGACACACTGCAATGTCATGGCAACAAACAATGCATTAGTCCATTCTCCTGCTGCTGTAAGGACATATATGAGACTGGGTAATTTATAAGGGAAAGAGATTTGATTGACTCATAGTTCCACAGGGCTTGGGAGGTCTCAGGAAACCTACAGCCATGGCAAAAACATCCTTCTTCACATGGTGGCAAGGAGACACAGAAATGAGTGCCCAGCGAGGAGGGAAGCCCCTTATAAACCCATCAGATCTTGTGAAAGCTTATTCACCATCAGGAGAACAGAATGGGGAAAACCACCCCCGTGATTCAATTATTTTCACCTGGTTCCTCCCATGATTCATGGGGTTATGGGAACTATCTGATTGGTGCAAAAGTAATTGTGTTTGTGCCATTACTTTTAATGGCAATTACTTTTGCACCAACCTAATCCAATTCAAGGTGAGATTTCGGTGGGGACAGAGCCAAACCATATCAACCAACAACTTGGACTGGCAACACAAACTTCTTTGAGATAAACAATTATCAAAAGAAGGCAGTTTATTTGTAGCTTTAGTTGTTCACTATACATATTTTAGAACAGTTATTAGTACATTATAAAAGTGCTCTAGGCAGAAAGAAGAAAACTGAAATTCTTAAGAAATTTTTGTCATTTTTAATGTTTCTTTTCATTTTAGATTAATAGGTAGCTGAGGCATCTATACAAAGCTATTTCAAAAGTATAACTGGTATGCATGCATTTCAGCAGCTGAGATATAGAAAAAATAAACATTTCTCGATAGCATTCTATTGCTATAATGAAACTCAGAACTCTTCTGTAATTCAATTATCAGCATAAAATTTTTCACTCTCATTGGCAAACACTTTACTCTAATTATTATCTTGCAACTAGACATATTTTGATATAATTGGACTTTATATTTACTGTAGTTATAGTAATGCTGTGCCCAGATGCCAGCTAGAGAAAATACCCAATTATGTCCTACCCCTCCGTTCTTACTTATTTTCTTCCTTTTAAATTAGATATGAAGTGGAATGAGGTGATATCTCAGCTATTGTTTGAGGTCAAAATCTATTTGGGCAGTCACTTTATTTATTTATTTATTTATTGGCATGTGTTAATTCATTAGACTCTTATCTTGGGAGGACTAGAGGTTAGCTCTATAAGGCTAAAAAATAGGACACAGAAATTTAATGCTGGAGTAACTGTTCACTTGCAACTACTATTTGATGAGAAGAAAAGTCTGACATTAACTAAGGGAAGGAAAGCTCTGGGCAAGATGTCAGAGTTTGGTTTTACTCTCATCATATATGTGTGTGTGTGTCTTGTGTGTGTGCGTGTGTTGGGGGAGTATGGTGTGGGATGAGTGAACTATTAACAGACAGCCTGATCTGAAATTGTTAGTTGAAAGCAAGGCCAAAGTTGAAAAAGATATTCAGTAGTAGGTTGACATCTCACAGATCATAGCCTGTGTCGATGTATTCATTTATTTATTAATTCAACCCACTCCTATTGAATACTTACCATGAACCATCTCTGTGCTAGACATTTGTAATAGAAAGATGAATACATGATTTTTAAAAGACACTTCTAATGGAGAAGACAAGTATTTGAATACTTGTATTTCATACATTACATTATGTTGATGCTGACATAACAGCATGAGCAAGATGCTTACAGAGTACAAGGAATGAGCACCAGGCTTAAGGTGGAAACTCACAGAGATCATTCTAAAAGAGATGATTACAGCTGATACTAAACCCAGAGGTAACAAATGTATGTCCAGAACGTGCATGCCAAATTAATGACCTAGAAGAGACACAGAAGGCTGCAGGGTAGAATGGTGGAGAGATGCAGTTAAGAGATGGAACTGGAGGAGTGAATAGAGCAGGACTATGTGGGCCCTGTATGTCCTAATAAAGATCAATATTCTAAAGTCTAAGACCAATGCAAATAGGCAGATTTGCATTTAAAAAGGTCCCTCTAGCTGAAAGTTAGAGAAAAGATTAGATCAGACTAGAGCTGGAGACTGAGGGCCAGTTAGAAAGTTGCTTTCCTAACCCAAATAAGCACTAAATAAGTATCAGTGGTGAGGGAGGTAACAGAGCGAGTTTGGGAAATGTTACTGAGGTATAATTGATTGCAGTTATTGATTAATTGAATAGAAGGTAAGATACAGAGAGAAGTGAACGATGATGCTTAGATTTCTCTCTTGCATATGGTACCAGTTCCTGAGACTGGGAATACAGGCAGGCTTGGAGTGTGGTTGGCAAAGACAGAGCTCTACTGTGGTAGGACTTTTTAGGATTCTGGAAAATGTACTAACAAAAGCCAGTCACTCAAAATGGAAGTCTGATTATCTGAAGAGATTCATTTAAAAGGATAATACTAAAAATACAAAAAAACAAAAAACAAAAACATCTCATAGGATGTTTTACAGATAGGCAACTGGCTCATATATACTTCCTATTTTCTTTCTACCCCTCCTCTTTTTCTTTAAATGTATCAAAGAACAGAAATGTCAAAGAGCATAGAAAGGAAAGGATAGCAAGGAGGACTGGATAGATGGAAAATAGGCAGTTATCTGGTAGAGAGAAGAAAACAGTGGTTTAGTGCTTAAGAGAGCAGCATTTGAATCCAAGTGCTGGCAAATATTTACTTTATAGCTTTGGCTACCTTGGCATTTCTAGATCCACTTTATCTGTAAATTAGTGTTGGCCTGTGGCTCTCTGTGAATCCTTCTAGCTCTATTTCCTGATTATGAAAGGGAAGAGTGGAAAAAGTGAGAAAGTTTAATAGAACCAGGAAGCAAGCAAATAATCCCTGAGCTAGAGCTATGTCATATGCTTGCAATAATTTAAAATGGCAAAAACAATATAAAACAGCCGTTTAATGATAATTTTGCCTAATAAATGGGTTAAGGAGGAGAGGATTTGAGGATCAGGGCCCTGAGTATAGAGATGATGAGATGGGTGGAGGACGTGGGAAGGATGCTAGGCAACATGCATTAGTTTTTATTTTGCCTACATAGTGACACTCGGAGACTGGAGTGATTAAATCCTTCAAGGTGGAAGTGACAACTTTGTAGACTCTGGGACAATACCTCATAATATACCCTTAATTATTTCTTATAATCTAAAGTACAAATTTGCTATAATTCAGATTTCTTCCAAATGACTTACACCAGCATAGTTGTTTCAGTGAGGATTTTTAATCTGGTCACAGGTCGAAAGAAAAGCCAAAATAACAGTAGCTTAAGATAGAAGGACCCTGGGTTATTGAGTACATTATGGAGCATGGCCAGCACACTAGCCCTGAACCCCATATTTTTATCATGCTAAAATTGGGATGTACATATCTACCGTTTCTCTCTGATGTGCATAGGTGATTGCTCTAGCTGCAGCTAGAGCACTGTCTTGTCCACAGTTCACTTGGCAGACTCAAGGAGGTGAAAAGAGTATACTGTTTTCCTCAGTGACAGCATCGAGACATCGCACACACTGCTTCCACACTAATGTCACTTCCACCCTCTTGGCCAAAACTTAGTCATGGCAACACCAAGCCCTAAAGGAGGTTGAACAATGTCTTTATTGGAGTAGTTATATGCTTGCTAAAATGTTTGGATTCTATTAATAAAGGCAAAATAGAAGAAAGATAGTAGAGGAAACTGGTATTCTCTGCTCTTTGAGTCATAACTTTAAATTCAATTGGAACTATTGGGCATATATATACATGTGTGTGTGTATACAGACACACACACACAGACACACACACACACACACACACACACACATATATATATCTCACTCTAAGTGAGCCTCTTGGTTAAATTCATCCTTAGAAAAATCCTTAGATTTCATTTTCTCAGGATTCTAAGAAATCATTTTCTAAGGATATCAGTATGAGAAGTATGATTTTTCAGTCAAAATAATCAGTAACTTTTAAAGAAAAAAATGAACAAAAGAACTTATTAATCGTAAACCAAAAAAAGAAATCTATTGTTACCAAGTTTGTCTACTAAAATATTTCCTCAACTTCTATAGCAGTGGTGTACAATCTTTCTACTTCCCTGGGCCACATTGGAAGAAGAATAATTGTCTTGGGCCACACATAAAATACACTAATAATAGCTGATGAGCTAAAAAAACTAAAAACTGCAAAAAAAAATCTCATAATGTGTTATGAAACTTTATGAATTTGTGTTAGGCTGCAGTCAGAGCCGTCCTGGGCCTGCGGGTTGGAAAACATGCTGCCCATGGGCTGCAGGTTGGAAAAGCTTGTTGTATGGAATTATTGCAGACCTTAAAGTTTATAATCAGTTAATCCCTGTGTTTCACAGATTGACGTTTAGTTTTTCTAAACCCTTAATTCTTCACACGAGCTAAGAGGACTCAGCTTTGCAATCTGTTTACAAATATCAAGCTCTCTTTTTCAAAACAAAATTGTAGTACCAAAATATTAATCACTACTAAATTAAGATGTTTAGTCAATATCTAGATAAATTTCCATGTGTTTTATATTAACAAAAATAGATGTAGACATACTGGCTCCTACAAATGCTAGGTTTGGTTGTTCTTGATTGATTTTCCTAAGGCAAATTGGTTTTATATATTAAACAAGTGAGATTTCCTGATTCTTCATGTTATCATTTTGTTGTAAATTTTAATGCCAGTGTATTAGCTAGAAAGTGAAGATTAAAAGGTGTTATATTTGTCCATGTTGCTATATTGGCTCTGAAATAAGTTAATGGCACTAAATTTTATTTGCAAATAAATTGTCTTTCTTTAATGGAGATTGTGGAAGAGGCGCTGACATGGATTATTTTGTGCCTAATTTTTGCACCTGGTTTTGGCCAAGAAGGTTCTGTGGGCTCCACATTTCATGGATCTTCTGCATTTTTACAGCATCTGATCCAGCACTAGCTATAAAGCTGTTTAGAAAATACTTATCTTGATTTCTAAAGGAGCTTCCCAGATCCTGAAAAGATAGCCTTAAGTTGCAAGAAATTAGAAAAGAAGTAAAAGAAAGGACAAATAAAATAAATGAAGACATATGCAAAAAGGTCTCCAAACAGCATCTAGACTTGATGAGGAACATTCCCTGACAATTGTCCTATTATTGACTATTTCTCCCATTCCTTTCATTGGAAAGCTGGATGATATACCCAGATGACCAGCTCTCTTTCACTTGAACTAATACCAAAGCTTCATTTTGGAAGATCATTTTCTTTTGATTGCCATCTGCTGCCCACGATTTTCCCAGAATGTGGTTCTAATCCTAAAGCAGAGTGTACTGCCCTGCTCAGGGTCAGCTTATGTTATAGACATTGTAATGATGCAATCTTCTTTAATCCATAAAAAGACCAAACCAATGTCAGAAAGATATAACATGTAGCATTAAAAAAATGCATTCATTCCCAAAGCTATTGAAAAGCAAAGATAGGTCTAGAGGTAATTCATAGCACACTTACAAGTTGACAGAAAAAGTGATAGCAACCTCAGTTATATTCTCCCTGGCCGTGATCTCAAATGGATTTACTCGACTCCAGCTAATTGAATGTGAACAGCAAAGCAGGAGTAAGGCAGTGAGCAAAAAAATTCTAATCAGTTACTCTAGCTGTTATAAGCAAGGAAGTGCAATTTCCTGATTGCTTAGAAAGAGCCTATGTAAATCTTGGTGACGTATATTATATCCCTGCTAATGAAATGTGTTTTAGTAATCTAACTCTACTGTTACCTTGGTCTTGGCCATAATGCAATGCTGCTATGTTTTAGAAGTTTGTGTTTGTAGCTATCAGAAAGTTAAACTTTGCTAGCGAGCATATTTTCTCTGTTGAAAATATTTGAGATAGTGAGTTGTTCTATGAGTATTATTTTAAGGGAGGGGAGTGTTCTGGGAGGGCAAAGGGAGTTAGGCTCAACTGACCATTGAATTAAGGAACAAAATGATAAAGATTCAAAAGGAAATGAATCGATATTGAAGAAATCAATCACAAGGGCAGTGGAACGTGGTGGAGGCTCTTACCTATCAGGGTTTGAGGGCTAGTTGGACATTTTTTAGCTGTGTTACAATTGGGATCTACTCTACCTCCCTAGCCCATCTTTTTTTTTCTCTAGAGATTTTTTTAAAAACTACATATATATATATAGTTTTTAAATATATATATATATAGTTTTTTAAAAAACTATATATATATATACTTTAAGTTCTAGGGCACATGTGCACAACATGCAGGTTTGATACATAGCATACATGTGCCATGTTGGTTTGCTGCACCCATCAACTCGTCATTTACATTAGGTATTTCTCCTAATGCTATCCCTCCCCCATCCCCCCACCCCCGGACTGGCCCCCGTGTGTGATGTTCCCTGTCCTGTGTCCAAGTGTTCTCATTGTTCAATTCCCACCTGTGAGTGAGAACATGCGTTATTTGGTTTTCTGCCCTTGTGATAGTTTGCTGAGAATGATGGTTTCCAGCTTCATCCATGTCCCTGCAAGGACATGAACTCACCCTTTTTTATGTCCCTAGCCCATATTCTTTTCCTTTAAATTTATTTCTAATGGTAACTACTTTATAGGGTTATTATGATGATTAAGTGAGATTATAAACCCTAGGCTCCCTCATGGTAGGTACTGAACAAATGCTACTCAATGCAACCAAGCCTAGTGTTCAGCATGAATCGTGTTATGTGTTTTTTTCCTAGAGTTTAATCTTTATAACTGGCACAATCAGCTATAACCAAACATAATCAGCTAATTGAAATGCAAAGCTGATTGTTTCCCTTGGAATTCAAGAAGAATGTATGTCAAGAGATTTTTCTAACAAAGTAAAAGAACGTTGCCAATCCCGATCTGATGTACCAAAATTATTGGATCTAAGAAGTCACAGTAATGCTGCTCTTGCACACAAGTGCATGTCAGCCATCGTTACATTTTCAGGTATTTGGTCTAGGTCCACACATTGGGATTCTGCAAAGGCACTTTTTCTTACCTTAGACAGTTTACAACATATACATAACCCACTAATAAGGAAGACGATCACATTTTTTACTATGTGCCAAAGATAATTTGAATTCATATGTATATATTTGGTTATACATAACTTATTCTATAAAAAATACATAAAGTTTCTGTGTTCCTAAAAGTGACTTTAAGTATTTTATAAACTATTAAAACTAATATATATGGGAAGAGGAAA
This sequence comes from Nomascus leucogenys, assembly GCF_006542625.1. Lineage (NCBI taxonomy): Eukaryota > Metazoa > Chordata > Mammalia > Primates > Hylobatidae > Nomascus > Nomascus leucogenys. The sequence continues at coordinate 125,233,242 of NC_044382.1, forward strand.
GAAGAATACTAACAATATAATAAAAACAAGGGCAATGAACTAAAAATTGTGATTAAATTAACTGTACAACTGGTTAAGATTCTAGAAAACATTTTGTACCCCACTGTGACTTATAAACTTCTAGAATTTTAACCAGTTTCATCTCCCATCCTTATTTCTATTTTCTCTACCCTATCTATGTAGCCCTGAGAGATAAACCATAATAATTTGTATATGTATGTGTTCTATTTCCTTAGATGATGCTGAAGTATAAACCTTATTCTGTCTCTTTTACTTAATATACTATTTCTCAAATATATTCAGATTAATAAATATAGTTATGTCTTTACTTCTTACTGCTCCATGGTATTCCACATTGGATATATCCACCTCATTTTATTTAAGTAGCCCCCCAGAGTTGGATTCCTCTAGGTTGCCTCTGATTTCCTGCAACCGCAGTAACCCCGAAGCAAAAACATTCATGCATATCCCCTTATGGAACTGTGAATATTTCCCTCGGTTGTAGATTCAGAGTGGAATGTTAAAACAGAGGCTAAATACAGTACAAATACAATTGTCCTATGTTTTACCAAATTGCTCCTCAATACAATTTTACCAGTTTTATTCTCGACAGAAGTACATAAAGGTTCCCATTAAAAATCTTATTATCTTCCATCTTGAGTAACTGATAGGGCAAAGGAAGACTTGGCCAGTTTAATTTTAGAGTTGTGTTTAAAGAGAATTAACATGGCGCTGACAATATTGATGTAAGCTTTTTGTGGTTACTGGGAATTTGTACATTTGATATTCAAATGTTCTCAGACTGTGAAACTACTGAAGCTGACACTGAATTGGAAACAAAGCATAAAAATAAGTACTTTTCCTTAATTTGTCTTTGAAAAATGAAAAGAAACCCCGATATTATATTATTATGAAATGGTAGTACATTTTAAGAAGAAATTTTAAAACAACTGACACAAATGAATGATGATATCTCTGCAAAATTTTAAGCAGTTCCAGGAATAGTGTTGTTTTATAATTGAAACCACAGTTTATTATGAATTCACTAGGTAATTTGGGGGAAAAATTCATGTCGTATTGCTCATTTGTTTCAAACATAATTAATGATACTTTGCTTTTGTGTGGAGAGATAATTATATTGTTACCTGAGTAAAATTTTTATTTTTGATTTATCTGTGTTGGAAATGTAGAATCTGAAAATCTCCGAGGGATTTACAAATGAAAAGTTAGAGGACATGACTTAAGTGAAAACATGTAATGCTTGTAGCTACTGTTGGATTTTTCTATCCGATTTTCGTGTTGCATTATTTCTGGCCTTTTCTGAGTTTCATTGCTAACTCCTTCCTAGCCTCTAAAATGTAATTCCCTTCATATCATAGTCCTGAAATGGCTTTCTTCAAGGACAGATTACTTTATTGCCAAATACAAAAGCATCTCTTCAGTCTTTATATTTTTAAAATACGTGTTTACATTTTAATGTTCCTAATACTGTCTTTCATTTTGAAACTCTTTTCACTTAATTTTTTGATCCTTTACTGTCCTGCCTCTCCCACTTTTCTCTTCATCAGCTCTGCATTTGTGTTGTTTGTTCTTCTGCTTGTTCTGTGCTTCTACTGTGCCCTACATCTTTTGTTGCCCTAATACCAGATATTTTTACCGCATAGTTTCTGGTCCTGTGCAATGTAAAGTCCTAGATTTAGGTCCTAAAGAGTAATTACACAAGCACAGGATGGGTGTACTTGGGCTTGGAATTAGTTCCTCTTTTGATGCATGTCGGAACATCTTAGGTATCAAAAATCACTCGTTCAAAATTGCAGCAATCCCACTGTACTCCATATTTGCCACAGAGCATCTTTAAGCCTATGTTAAATTGATGGCAACACTGCTAAACTTGGATACCTCCAGAGAAGACGATCACGATGGTGAAGGATTTGGAAAATATTTGATGAGAGGAATGGAAGCTAGGAATATTTATTTTGGGAAAAGAAGACTAAGAGTGTGCTTAAAAACTGACTTCTAATATTTATATACATAACAGTACTTGGAAGAGAAGGAAGATTTCTCACTGTGCTCCGAGTGACAGTGATAGAAAAAATGGGTAGAACTTTCAAAAGGGAACATTTGCATAAGGAAGTACTGAATAATAACTAAGCCTCTCTAATCTAACTATAAAGCACATTGCTTTGTGAAAAAAAGTTTAATGTTACTAAAATTAGATAATAAATCATCTCTGGTGGATGTTGTACTGAACTAGATTCCTTCTAGAATCATTTGCCACTCAAACCTCCTCTCAGTTTTCCCTGGTTCTTTCAAGACTATGGCCATTTTCCTAATCAACTAACTCCAGACTTAAAAATCATTTTCAATTAATCCATTTTTATCTACCTCTTATAGTAACTTGTTTATTTTTTTGAGACAGAGTTTCACTCTCATTGCCTAGGCTGGAATGCAATGGCGTGATCTCAGCTCACTGCAACCACCGCTTCCCAGGTTCAAGCGATTCTCCTGCCTCAGCCTCCTGAGTAGCTGGGATTACAGGCACCTGCCACCACACCCGGCAAATTTTTTGTATTTTTAGTAGATGCAGGGTTTCACCATGTTGGCAAGGCTGGTCTCAAACTCCTCAAGTTTTCCGCCTGCCTCGGCTTCCCAAAGGGCTGGGATTACAGGTGTGAGCCACCATGCCTGGCCTAGTAATTTAAAAATACTTATTAATTCCCCAAACAGCCTTTGTAGCTTGCTCTTTACGTTATTTTTCTTAAGTTTTATTTTTTCTATGTTACTGCTGTAGGCTTCTGGTAGTCTGCTATAGTCCCAGTCTTTCCCACATTAACCCATGTGGCCTTGATATAGTTTGGATGTGTGTCCCCATCCAAATCTCATATGGAAATGTAATCTCTGATGTTCGGAGGTGGGCCTGGTGGGAAGTTACTGGATCATGGGAGTGGATTTCTCATGATGATGTAGCACCATCCCGTTTGGTACTGTCCTCGTAATAGTGAGTGAGTTCTTGCAAGATCTGGCCATTTGTAAGTGTGTAGCTCATGTCCTCTAGCTCTATTGCTCCTCCTTTTGCCATGTAATGTGCCTGGTCCCTCTTTGCCTTCCATGGTTGGAAGCTTCCTGCAGCCTCCCCAGAAGCAAATGCTGCTATGGACAGCCTGAAGAACCATCAGCAAATTAAATCTCTTTTCTTATAAATTACCCAGTCTCAGATATTCATTTATAGCAGTGCAAGAATGCACTAACAAAGAAAATTGATAACAAGGAGTGAAGCATTGCTATAAAGATACCTGAAAATGTGGAAATGGCTATGAAACTGTGTAATGAATAGAGATTGGAAGATTTTGGAGGGCTCAGAAGAATACAGGAAGATGAGGGAAAGTTTGGAGCTTCTTAGAGACTAGCTAAGTGTTTGTACCCAAAATGCTGATAGTAATATGAATGATGAAGTCCAGGCTGAGGAGGTCTGAAGTGGAAATGAGGAACTTATTGGAAATTGGAGCAAAGGTCATGTGTGCTATGCCAAAGCAAAGAGCTTGGCTGAATTGTGTCCATGCCCTAGGCATATGTGGAAGTTTGAGTATGAGAGTGATGACCTAGAGTATCTGGTGGAATAAATTTCTAAGCAGCAAAGTGTTCAACATAATGACGTGGCTACTTCTAACAGCCTAGCTCAGATGTGAGAGCAAATAAATAAGTTGGAACATATATTTAAAAGGGAAATAAAATGTAAAAATTAGCAAAATTAGCAGCCTGGCCATGTAGGGGAAGAATTCAAGCAGGCTATGGAAATTTGCATACATAAAATGGATGCAAGTGCTGATAGCCAAGACAATGGGAAAAAGGCCTTGAACACACTTCAGAGATCTAAGAGGCAGCCCCTCACATCACAGGCCCAGAGACCTAGGAGGGGAGAATGGGTTCCTGGGCTAGACCTAGGGCCTTGCTGACCCATGCATCCTTGGGTTACTGCTCCCTGCATCCTGGCCACTTTAGCTCCAGCTAGCTCAAATGGGCCCAGGTACAGCTCAAGCCACTGCTTCATAGGGTGCAAACAGTAAGGCTTGGTGGCTTCCACATGGTGTTAAGCCTGCAAGTGCACAGGGTGAAAAAAGTGAGGCTTGGGAACCTCTGCCTAGATTTTAGAGGTTGTCTGAAAAAGCCAGCAGTGTCGCTGCTGCAAAGGTGGAACCTTCATAGAGAACCTCTACTAGGGCGGTGTGGAGGGGAAACGTGGGATTGGCATCCCCACACAGAGTCCCCACTGGAACACTGCTTAGTGGAACTATGAGAAGAGGGCTACCATCCTCTAGTTCCTAGAATGGTAGACCCCCCCAACAGCTTGCACCTTGCACCTGGAAGAGCTGCAGACATTCAATCCTAGCCTGTGAGAGCAGCTGCACGGACTGACCCCTGCAAAGCCATGGGGCAAAGAGGCCCAAGGCCTTGGGCACCCACCTTTTGCACCAGTGTGTCTTGGATTAGGGACATGAAATCAAGGGAGATTATTGTGGAGCTTTACGATTTAGTGACTGCCCTGCTTGATTCTGAACTTGCATGAGGCCTGTAGTCCCTTGGTTTTGGCTGATTTCTCCCTTTTGGAATGCAAGTATTTAACCAATGCCTATATTCACTAGAGTAGGCAGATAGCTATATATGAGCAGGTGAGGAGAGCCTATGAGAAAACGGAGGTCTGAAAAGTCTCCCCAGGGACCACCAAAAACCTACATGCTAGATATAAGCTGAGAGGAGGGGAAATACCTAAGCAGAAAGGATTTCCCCATTAAGATGTCCAGTAATTGCTCACTGCAGTTAACGTATCAGAATGTAGTTACATGCTGATAAAGAGAGAAAAGGAGAAATTAATAAGAAATGTACAGGCATAAGAAGTACAGATTTAACTGCTATATGACCTTCTTGGGGTTGCAGTTACGAGCAATGCAGCCATTAGGTAGGATTTGTGTCTGGTACTGGGCCAGCGCATGCCACCAACTAATAGTAAGGGAGGGTCCTAACTATTAGGTGAACTACAGTTCCTTGCCTAGTCCCACCTCACCTAGTTCCCCACCTAGCTTCCACCCCATGTCCATCTATAACACGTTTACCTTTTTTTTGTTGCTGATTTCACCACCCCATGGTAGAAACTAGGTGGGAACAAGGCAGAGACCTAAGACGGGAGTGGAAACACTACACAAAGAAAAAAAGGTAGAGACTTAGGACAGAGGCAGGAACTTCAAGAAACAGTCTTACATAATACAAACCCAAAATGCAGAATTCTAAAGCTGCCAGGCTCACTCTCTTCAGCAGCCCACTCTGCCTCACCTGTGCAGAGCGTACTCTCCCTTTACCTAATTCTTTGCTCTCTAGTTTCCTTCAATAAATTCTCTTTTTAGCTAAATCAGTCACTTGGCAGAATGCTTTCTCCAGGTAAGACAAAGAGCTGAGGATTACTGCACTTCCCAGTAACAGCCCCATTGTATCTTGGAAATAACTAACTTGCTTTTGATTTTACAGGCTAATAGGCAGAAGGGACTCCTAGACTTGTCTCTTAAGAAATTTTGGACTTTGGACTTTTGAGTTAATGCTGGAATGAGTTAAGAGTTTGGGGATTATTGGGAAGGCAGGATTGTATTTTGAAATGTGAGAGGGACATGAGATTTGGAAAGGGCAAGGGTATAACGACATAGTTTGAATATGTGTTTCTGCCCAAATCTCGTATTGAATTGTAAGCCCCAGTGGCATAGGTGGGGCCTGATGGGAGGTAATTGGATCATGAGGGCAGTTTTCTCATGAATGCTTTAACAGCATTCTCACTGGTACTGTCCTTGTGATATTGAGTGATTTCTCATCAGATCTGATCATTTAAAAGTATGTAGCTCCTCCCCTCACTCTATTGCTCCTGCGTTCGCCATGTTATGTGCCTGCTCCCCCTTTACCTCCTGCTATGATTGGAAGTTTCCTGAGGCCTCCCTAGAAGCAGATGCTGCTATGTAAAACCTACAGAACCATGAGCCAATTAAACCTCTTTTTTATTTTAAATAAATTACCTAGTTCCAGATATTTCTTTATAGCAATGTGAGAATGGACTAATACAGGCCTACAAGGCAAAATATTCCTTAACATCATGCTCAGCATATGGGCCTCACTAAAATTTCTGCAGAAACTTCTGGTTTACAGTCTTTGCCTTGCTCAAAATTTTGTATTCCTTGGCCCCACTATAATGATTTTATTTACTATATTTGATATCTTATCCTTCTTTAATTCAGTCAATTCAGTCTGGACTTATTCATGCTCCCCGAATACTCTTTCTTCACACCTGTTTGAATTCATTCATTTGCTCTCCTACCATATAACAAACATTCCTAAGGTATTGTGTTCCACATGCCTCAGGGGCTCACTGGACCCAAAACTTTTCGCACTTTTGGTCTCAAGACTCCTAATTCTGCTTTCAGTAGCCCACATTTTGAAACAAACTCTTTGCTTCTCCTTCTTCCTTTGGGAGAAAAGCAACAGTGACAGTTGTGGTAGCAACTACAAATAGCTGTTTACAATACAAAATAGCAGCTACCATTTTGCAAAAATAGGCTAAAATATCTTTTACTTTTTCATGAAGAGCCTTTAACTAAGAAAATGAAACTCAAGTAGTAATTCAATTATTTACCCCAAGTCAATGCTGATTCATAATCTAATGAATCACAATTTCCAGTGACACAGAAATAGCAATATGTCTGTATAAGGTGTATACTCTGTTGTCCAGAAGTAACTACAGTTGATTGTCATTATTCCTACATTCTGTATTTGAGAGTTCACTTACTTGCTAACATGTATTTGTGATCCCAGAATCAATACTCCCACTGCTTTTGCCATTATTTGTGGACATGAGCAGGGCGGCAAAAAATTTCAGTTGCCTGACTCATATATTCTCAAGTTAGGGTCAGACAAGGTGACACTACCTCTTTGTTTTAGCTCTCATTCTGTAAACAAGTGTCTTTTTTAATGATCTATGTAATGACACGTTTTTTCACTTTTCTTTGTTGGTGATTTCACTATTTAAAATGGTCTTCACACATAGTGCTGAAGTGCTGCCTAGTGTTTCTGAGCTCAAGAAAGCTGTGATATGCCTTAGGCGGAAAATATATGTGGTAGATGAGCTTCATTGAGGCATGGATTATATTGCTGTTGACCATGAGTTCAATGCTAATGAATCAACGATATATATTAAATGAGGTGCCTATAAACAGAAACACTCATAAAACAAGGTTATGCATTGATCAGATGACAAAAAATGTTATGACCAGAGGCTTGCAGGAACCTAACCATGTATTTCTGCTAGGAACAATGTTTTAGAATTTACTGATTCAGTGAGGTGACTTTGCAGATCATAACTACTGCAAATAAAAAGAATTGACTGTATAATTATCTAACTAGGGAATGGACAAAATACATTATAAATACAGAAAGAGGTGATTATTTTTCCCTACTCTTTCAATTAGTAAAAAATCTAATTTGGAGCAAGGGAGTAAAAGAATGTGGACACACCTCTTTTGCCAGCCAAATTTAACATCAAGACATAGTTCAGAAAACAAGCAGTATAGCAAGCACTGTGCAAACTGTCAAAGATGAAGAACTGTATCAGAATTGGCAAGAAGACAAAGAAGGAGGAGGAGAAAGGTGGGGTCCAGGAAGAGGAGGGAAAGTCGACGGAAAGGCACAGGAGAAAAAAATACCTAAGAAAATGTAAGTCCAATGAATCAACGTAAAAAAACTAGACTGCCAAGCTGATGAAAATGGAAACTGTAGTGCGGCTGGCAAAAGGTCTTATAATGACTATGCCGTTTAAAGCTTGTGTTTCATTCCATTTTAGAGCAATAAAAGTATGAGAAACAGTGTAGTTCTAACAATCATATTTAGAGAAAGGAAACTGTCTTAAGATATGCTCTTTAAGTTACCATTCCAGCTTTTCTGTCACCTCAAAATATTTGAAAGACTTATTTCAGAGAGGGGGCTTGATGCGGGTGGACAGGGGTAGACTCAAGGAGCTGTGCTGTGCTTGGGCTTTGTAGGGAGGGAAGCAAGGCACTGTGAGAAAGAACTGAGAAGGCATACTGGAGAGAATGAAGAAGGAGATGGGGAGGAGTCAGTTTGCAAAACTGCTGTGACAACAGCTGCTTGGTATATGAATTCCATTATTTTGTGCATTCTTTTCTAAACCTTGCCACCTATAAGGGACTAGAAGCTGCAGACCAATGGGAGCTTTCTATAGAAAAGCTATTCACAGGATCTGGAAGAAAATGAGATAATTTTGTATTTGGTAGTATTTTGATTGTTATAAACTGAAAAGTCCTGCTGTACTTCCTCCCATTCCTCCCCCAGCACTGATCCTCCCTTTCAATCCAACTTTTATCCTATTATATAATTTTTACAAAGAAGCCATTGGAGTGTAAAAAGGACCTCTATAAGGGTGGTCTCCTTTCATAACTGCAGCACCATACCCTTGAACTTAAATGGTTTCTATTAAGTTATATTTGCGATGTCTGCACCATATGAAATAAAGGGCCATTATGATTGTTCAGGTGTGTGAGGCTCTTACTTAAAGAAAGAGGAATTGGCATAATAACTTTTTCATTAATGGTCTTCATGTAGTAGGGTGAATGTAGAAAAGAGTGTTTTATGTTCAATGGACTGAGATTCTAAGGTAACGTGAATTAAGGAGAAAAAAATGGCCTGATGAATTTATACTCAAGATAAAATACAGAAAGGATGAGGAAACTTTTCTAGATTTTTGACTGATATATTTGTGGATTTGATGAAGGATTTTCCTCTAGTGTGCAACAGCAGGCATTCAGAAGGCACAAAGCATAGTAATAACCAGAAACATTTGCCATCAAAGAGAATCCAGAGTTTCCCATTGTTAGTTAGGGGTTTCAGACCTGGACTGTCTGCAGCAGGGGCAGGCATTTGAGCTGCCTCAGCCTCTTCACTCTTGGTTGATATGTATTGTCTCTGATCTCTCCCTTTAGTTTTCTTTCTTTCCTGAGCTGCTGTTTGCCTGAGGCTTAATAGGAAGGGTTTGGGCAACTTCAGAGCATTGAATTGATTGATTTGTTGATCTTTAAGACTTACTCCTACCCAGCCTGGAGCCTCCTGTGTTTGCAGAGTCTGAGTGAAGTGTTCATGAGCTTCTGATAGCTGGTTCACAATTGGTTAGGACTGCAAATGACAATAGCAGATGTAACACAGGGTCTTCTGCTAAACAAGCCAATGGTGTGTCACATGAGAAGGATGAGCTAGGGCACTGATCATGATTAATTTTAAAATGACATTTAATTAATATGGACATTCATGGGCATTAGTGTCTGGAATGACATCCTGTGATCTCCATCATGTTCTAAAATCTGAAACAGAGATGCCTGCTTTATATGGCTCATTTACCTTTGAATTCTCATGAGCAAACTAATTTCTCTAAAGCAGCCTCAATAGGTAGAGTTGAATGAATTCTTTGAAAATGCATGCCTGTTTTTCATTTACATCTTTTAGGAGCAAAGATATTGTATATGATTTCACTGAAGTAATCAACAGTATATCAGCTAACTGTAGCTAATGATATCATACTGTGTATCAAGAATCTTATTGTCATTTTCTTTTCCAGAATTACTAGCTGAAATCATTCCTCATAGAGGAATTTTTCTTCAGTGCCTAATTTATTGGGGGTTTCTCTGAATTTGGAGTTTTGCCTTTATGACCAAAAGCCATTTTTCGGATGAATCTGGTTGAGATGTCACTTTTTCCAAAATTGCTGCCCTGCCCTTGACAAAGAGCCGTTTGAATGGTTCTTAAATAGATCCTTCAACAATTGGGTTCCATTAGAAGATGCTGTCATGTATTCACCTCACTTACAAATCTCCGTCGTGTCCAAGAGAGATGAGTAAGAATATGTTAGTCGAATGGTTTCTCGGTATGAATCCAAATGATATTACAACTTTTTCCTCTGGACTGTACCAGGAATACTTTGGAGGAGTAAAATAAATACCATTTATTTAATGATGGGGAACTTGTTACACATTTGATGTGGTTGTCTCTGGCTATCACTGTATGACAATCATAATAATGAGGATGAAGATGATGGTGATAGTGACGATGGTCGTCTACTACTTACTGAACACATCCTATATGCCAGGCTCTATGTACATTTTCTAAATGAATAATTTAGTGTATTTCCCACATTAGCCATGGCAGGTGGTTTTTATTCCATTTTCTAGACAAAAAGTTCAGTCAGGCTATGTAAATTGCCAATGACACAGTGCCTTAGTGTCAGAGCTAGGTTCCTACCCCAGGTCTGATTGATTTCAAAGCCTACTTTTAACCTTTACACACTAAAAGATGTAGGATATCAAAAATAGAATGCCTATTTGGGCCATGTGGGTAAATTAATGTGATGGGTGGAATGTAGTAAGAACTCCAGTCAAATGTATCACCGCTTCTCAAACTGTTCAGTGCACAGAAGTCACCTGCTGATCTTGTTCAAGTTTTAGATGCTGATTCAGTTGTTCTGGGACAGAGCCTAGGATTCTGCATTTTTAGCAAGCTCCCAGGTGCAGCCGATCTGGTAATTTAAGGATCACAGTTTGAAATAAATAAAATTTTAAGCACATTATCCTGGTGAAGTAGAACAAATTGCCTACGTCACATATGCTGGGTAGGGGTCATGCTCAGTGTGACTCGGCTCCAGGCTAGAGATGCACACTATTTGGGTGGCCAGAAGATTTTGTGATCTTCCACATTTTTTAAAGATGAAAGTTGTCTGGCCCTAAAATTTGTTATTTACCCAAAACCACCCCGTGTATTAATGACAGAGCTACGGGCTGAAACCATGTCTTCAAGCTCTGAGTGAAATGATTTCAACTGTGGTACTACACTTTGCTGCCTATCTTACTTATAAAGTTATGGTAATATTTTTGTTGGTTTCTCTGATTTATTTAAGCCAGATATGTCTTTATGTATTTGTTTCTGGTAAAAATGAAATTCTGTGTGTGCATGTGTGTGAAATCCTGATTAATTGGGTTTTCTGTTACTTTCGTTCTGGTCTAAGGGGATTTTCTGTTCTAAGACAAAACTGCTGTTTTAAATGTACCTTGAGTATTTGGATACTCAAGGCCAGTTTACTAAGTATTCTTTTTCACTTCTAAAATTAATTAAAGAGTTACTCTGCATTATTCAGGAGCCTCTCTTATTGCTCAGAATACTTCTTAGTAATAGGTTAACCAGGATCCAGGGTTTCCTGTTTTAATAACATTTTTGGGAAACAGGCATGAAATTATTACCTCACTACAAACCTCCTTCCACTATTATATAAAATAGTCTTAGATTCCTTCTTGCTGCATGGCTGTGCTTCATCCTGGGTAAATTGTTTACAGGAGTTATGTTCTTTCTTCTGTGGAAAGATAGCAATTAGATTATATGAGATAAAAAATTGGTATCTACCACCCTATGCTTGTTAATTTTTTAAAAAATAAAACAATGACCTAAATAGGATGTACACTAAGAGGTTTTCTTTTAAATATGAACTATAAGAGTTTACACCCATTCCCTCTTCTCCCCCCTTTCTCCTGTGCTGGTGTGATTTATCAATGCTATCTTTGTGAAGCAGGAAAGTGATATACAAAGGGCTTGCTGAAAAATGCTATTTTTGATTTGCTAAATTCTATAGGAATATAGCCTGGAGGAAATCCACTAAAGAAAAACATCTAATGCGGTTGCATTTCTCACTTCTGCCAGGATTGTGCAATAACAAGGCCTATAAGGGACACCAACATGGATGTGCTAGTGTTGATAAAACTTTTAGCCAGTGGCTTAGTTTCCGTCTTTGCTTCCCTCTAAAAGTGAATACAATGGCTGCAAAGCAGTCACTTTCAGCCCCACTTTTATTCTCTTACCTTTCAAGTTTAAGCTTATAGTCTGCATAGGTATCAAGCTGCCCACCTAGAAAGCCTGAAAAATTATGGCAGATTTCAACACATTTCCTTGTGGGGTATTCAGAGGACAGAGTAAATGTCTCAGCAACCCTTTAGTATATAGTAACCCTCAGTAGAAGAGCCAAGTCAATAGCTTCCATTGTTCACATGGCACCATTGGATGCATTGTTTTTGCTGGTGAAAGAGAACCCACACACAAGAGATTAAACAAAAAAATCAAGTATAGTATGTAGCTAACAGCTTCACTGTTCTATGGAAAATAATAGGTTTTATTCAACTTTAACAAAACAGAATTCACAATTCAAGGCTGAGTGGATAATAACGTGCTATGCAGTTGTGTGTTTTTGTGCAAGCATTGTGCAGTGGATAGAAATTCTTAGATTTCTACCTCTCCTTCCTACTGATTACAATCTGCAAAAAAAAAAAAAGTCTTTTAAAATTACCTGTGCTTTTTCAAAATCTTGAATGAAAAATCCATTTGAATAGAATACATACTCAATTCTCAAGGTATTATAAATAAAAATAAAAAATTAGAAACTATTCTAAATCAAAAGCATGTGTTCTCACTATTTCCAATGTTGTTCACATTATCTTAAGTTTACAGAAAACTGGGTAACGATTTTTTTTTTTTTTTTTGAGGCAGAGTCTTACTCTGTCACCCAGGCTGGAGTGCAGTGGCCACTCTCAGCTCACTGCAACCTCTGCCTCCCAGGTTCAAGCGATTCTCCTGCCTCAGCCTCCCTAGTAGCTGGGACTACAGGTGTGTGCTATCAAGCCTGGCTAATTTTTGTATTCTTACTAGAGACAGGGTTTCACCATGTTGGTCAGGCTGGTATTAAACTCCTGACCTCGTGGTCCACCCACCTCAGCCTCCCAAAGTGCAGGCATGAGCCACCATGCTTGGCCATGGTTTTTGATGTGGTGTTATCACTCTCTAGGATGATACGTTTATAAGTTAAATAAAAAAGTAAAAAGAGCATATTGGGTGAGTAGATTCCTTTGAGCCAATACTTGACCTACTCTAATGATTTCAGAGATGCTTTTTGGATTTATTTATATCAGAACTATTCTATCAGAAGTAGATATATAAATTCACAACATTAATTCCGTGAAAGCCATACATGATTATGGGTTAGTTCAGGTATTAGCATACTAATATAAACTCTCTTGTACTGTTAAAAAACCGACATACCTACCTGCAACATTACCAAACATTAGAAAGAAGAAAATAGTCATCCATATTACCACCACCCTAGTTCAAACAAATTTAATTCATTGTATTCTATTTCTATCTATTAATCAATTGATTTTCTGCCTGTTGCAGACATATGGATATTTTGCATCATTTTAAATCATTGTATAAATAATGAACATTTTTTTCTGACTTTTTTCATTTAATATCATATAATGAATATTGGTCCTTGCTGGCCCATGGGCTTCCAAATTATCATTTAAGTTTTGCATAGCATTCAATTTGCTTGATGATGCTTTATTTATGTAATCATCTCCTAATTATTGGGCTATTCATTTGTTCTTGGTATGATAATAATTGAAAAAGCTACAGTGAATATATTTACCTTGTGTTGTTTAAAATATTTATTGGGCCAGGCTCAGTGGCTCATGCTTGTAATCCTAGCACTTTGGGAGACCGAGGTGGGTGGATTACCTGAGCTCAGGAGTTTGAGACCAACCTGGGCAATGCAGTAAAACCCTGTCTCTACTAAAATACAAAAAATTAGCCAGGAGTGGTGGCACGTCTGTAGTCCGAGCTACTCAGAAGGCTGAGGCAGGAGAATTGCTTGAACCTGGGAGCGGAAGTTGCAGTGAGCCGAGATCACACCACTGCACTCCAGTCTGGGCAGCAGAGTGAGACTCTGTCCCAGAAAAAAAAAAAAAATATATATATATATATATATATATATATTTATATATATATATATAAAATTATTTTTATTTTAACATTGTGCTTGTTGTAGAATACTTGCCTTTTATTAAGAATTTAAATAACTCAAGAATTATATATAATTTATAAGAAATATACTAACAAACAAAACAATAACAATAAAACAATGGCATGCCACTACTCATAACTAACTATTATTTATGAGACCTCAATGCCAGATATTGTCATTTTGTATTTTTGTGCATAATATACATAGAAATATAGGTAGATCTATACATTTCTATTTTTTTACATTAGATTATTGTTTGATTTTATTATATAGCAATTTAGTATTTACAGCTAATGTGTAATAAAATCATTACACTAAATTTTTCTTATTTTAATTACTGAAAAACTCCAAGGGCAAGTGGGTTACTAATTTTTTTTTTTTTTGCATCTCCCTTTTCCCAAATTAAGAGTTACTAAATTTTAGATACGTATTTACCACACGAATTTATTTTCTAAAAAGACAATTCTATGAAACTGTGAACGAAACATTAAAATGAGAATCTTTTTAAAAAATTTTACACATTAATTTTAGATAATTCCGACTGAGTTCTTGCTATGCAAATGCAAACATTGGAATACAATAGGTACCTCTCCACTTTCTTCTATATTCTAATTTTGTTAGTTTTGTAATTATTTTCACATAATCAGTATTTATATTTCGTTGTGTTAAACATAAATCATATAATATTTATTATTTCTAGTAGTTTCAAATTTTAAAATATTAAAATCTCACCACTATAATTTCTGAAGCGTTTCTTAAAATCTGTTCCTGAATTGATGATTGCATTTAGTTTTGAAATGATCATTTCAGGAAGGGTTCAAGGTTACATATGTTTGAGTTGTATACATTTGAGGTTTTCTGCCTATTGCCTTTATGCTTGAACATGTTGTTTAGGTATAATGATCTTGGCTGATGAGACAATTTCCACTCTCTCCTGCCAGTGACAGTTGCTATATACAAAGTTGAGAGCTGTCTCAATTTTTATCCTTTGTCAATGCTTCATATTTCCCATGTAGATGCTTTGAAATTTTCCCATATTGCTTCCTGCATATGTACAAAACAAGGCATATTTCAGATTATTTATCATCTTTGCAATATGAAAATGTTTAAAATGTCCCAAATGTTCACTGATAAGGATTGGTTAAATAATTTTTATACATGCATATGCAACTGACTACTTTGTTGCTGGAAAAAAGATTGAAGAAGCTATTTATGTACTGATGTGAAAAGATTTCTAAAAAAAATCGTTAAATTAAAAAAATGCAGAATGATGCACTGTTAAAAGAATAACTTCAGACAAATTAAATTTAGCAGAGTTTATGTGAGGAAAGAAATGATTTATGAATTGGGCAGCACCCTGAACTAGTAAAGGTTCAGAGAGCTCCATGCAGCAATGTGGGCAGGCAGTATTAATAGATAGAAGAAGGAAGTGACGTACATAAGTAGCCTGATTAGTTAAAGCTCAGCATTTGCCTTATTTGGATATGTTTGAACAGTTTGCAGCCTGTAATTGGACGGTAACTCACCTTCTATAATTGTCCAAGGAGACTCAGCTGCTTGATACAAGAATATACTCTTAAGTTAGGTTGTAGTTTGTTTACATACTAAATAAGGTTGCAGTTCACTACGTAGGGGGGCATCTGTAGGCCAAACTTAGTTTAACTAACAATACTTCCGCTTTGTAAGAAAGGGGAAAAATTAAAATATGTGTTTTTGTTTTTAGGCATTTGGATAAAGAAAATCTGGAAGAATTCTTTTAAGATTAAGGAAAGCGTTTACATGTGACGGAGATGAGTAATGAGCAGATGGCTACAAGGATGAGAATCAAAATTTTTATCCTGTACCATTTTATACTATTTTAATATCTAAATCATATAAAAATAAAATAATAAAAAACATTAGTTTTAAAAATACTAACATGGCCATACTGATTAGACAGAAATTGAAACTTGGTTTGCTTCTCAATATTTTAAAGCTGATTCAACATGCTGGTTCATATGCAGATTTATTTATGACAACAGTTCCATGGAAAAACCATCTATAAGCTATTTAGCAAGCAGGAAACTGAGCTCAATATTCTTCGCTCCCCAACTCTCCTCCACTCTAATATGCTACTTCTTCCGTTTTTTTTTTTTTAACCTCTTGGGGTTGGGAGTCAAATAGGGAATTATTTATGTTCTGTGAGGAAATACCAAATAAAAATCAGCTCCTTCTGACTTTTGCAGACTCCCTTAATATTTCCAACAAATATTGATTGTTGATTTGGCTCTAGTTATGTGAACAAGCAGAATGAATTAACTGTAGTTATCACAAAAGAAAGTTAGTCCTGTGAGTACCAACAGATGCTTTTAAAATATTGTACATAGTCTTTAACTTGGGAGGAAAAATGCCTTCATTGATCTTAGGTCTCTGAAACCTCTAGCATTCTAAATTAAACAATGGCCACAATAAAGTGTTTTTCCTGCTAACTTTATCTTTTGAATTGTCATGCTTTTCTATAAAATAATAAATAATCTCATATAGAGTAAACATCTAATATTGACCAGGCACGATAAATGAACCAAATAAGCCTGAGATAATCTTACAATGAATTTAGGGTCAGAAAATTCAATAATCTTACAATGAATTTAGGGTCAGAAAATTTGATAACCTCAAATGATCATACAAGTATGTTTATGTCACCTCAGAAGTGATATTATATCATTCTTTGAGGAAATCTTATGCTTTTTGTAATAATGTAATATTTTCATATTTAATGATTTAGTTTTGCACTTTCTCCTTTTTTATACTCAGTCTTTTAAAAATAAGTAAGAGTATTAAAATGGTGACAAGATTTCCTCATTTTGCTCTAAGAATGAACTGCATTATTGTTTGCATCACTGAGATGCATTGTCAGCTCTGTCTTGATCAGTGACCAGAAACACTAATCTGGTCACAGTGCACAGGTTGGGTTGAGAGACAGGTGAATGAAAGTTTGGTGATAGAAAGCAGTCTGAATTTTTTTTTAATACAATAAATGGAGTCTTGCTCTCTCACCCAAGCTGGAGTGTAGTGGCACAAATATGGGTCACTGTATCCTTGACCTCTTGAGCCCCAGTGATCCTCCCACCTCAGCCTCCCAAGGAGCTGGATGCCCTGGCTAATTATTATTTATTTTTTGTAGAGACAAGGTCTCTCACTGTGTTGCCTGGGCTGGTGTTAAACTCCTGGGCTCATGAATTAGGTGTAGCTCTCATAAACAAAGTTAGCCCCATGCCTTGGCCTCCAAAGTGTTGGAATCACAGGCATCAGCCACTGCTCCCAGTCAAAAATTCTTAAAATGGTCCCTATGAGATAGAATGAACCTGTATGAAATTAGTGGCAATGAGAATAGAAATGAAAGGAGAGTAGAAAATGCTATTCAGGGACAGAATCTATAGAATGTGGGGCTAAATGGGGACAGCAGTGAAACCAGTCATGAAAGAGGAGGGTAGTATCTTAGCATTAGTTTGGAATAAAATAAGATAATAAAATTACATCTTTCAGCATGTTTTGAAGGTTTTTAAGGATAAGGACCATGGTTATTCATTAATTCATTTTTTCAATAAATATTCAAATGAATTTATAAGAATTTACTTGATGCTGCTAACCAAAGTAAGTGCTAGTAATGTAAAAATTAGAGGGCACAATTCCCAAATATCTTCTTGTGTAATAGGGAGGTAAGAATCAAGGTAATAACCCCTCCTTCTCCACCTCTCATATGACTTAGAATTTAGGTGCTAAATAAAGGTTTCTAAGTGTCAATTATTTTTTGTTATTTTCTTCCTTCATAGCAATGCATTAGGACTTTGCTAGATCTGACTCCAAAGAATAAGCTGATAAGATTCCAACTATTCCAAAGTGGTAACAGGCAGGGATGTAGTGGATCATAACCAGATGCACTATTTTTTTCTCCTCTTCTGACTTGACAACAAAAGCATTGTTTAACACGTCAAATCACAGCAAAAATCCCCTTTTTCTGAGTAAAAATCAATTATTTTAAATAATTCATTCACAAGTAAGTGTGTGCATGCTCTTTCCACAAGCTGCTGTCACCACTAAGGAGGTGTAGGTGATTGTCAAGTGGCCCATTCTCCTCTAATGTAAACCTGTTCTTAAAAGTACTCGCCCTATAGACTTTGCTCAAAAGAGAGCAACTCTTCAACTCCTGCGTGTAACAGCGAAAGAGTGGACAATGCCCTTGACTTTTGCATTATGTGGTGATCATTAATAATATTAACCATAAAATGATGTCATCAGCTTAAAATTCAGCCTTTGAATCTTTGGCCTGCTGAATTCAGCTTCCCCAGGAGACTGAAAGCTGTGCAAGTGTGTTACTCTTATTTGCTCTGCACTGATTTTTAGTTTTGCTGACTGACTTCTTGATGCGTCTATAGAGCAGAATGTAAATGGAACAGTGCCAGAACTTCGCTCCAGAGAATGCCTTTTTTCTCTCAGTGACAGCAACAAAAAAAGAAAGCACAATAGTTTTTCCCTTCGTAGTGGAACTGAACATTGGAAATGGTGCTTTGGGATGGGTCTAGGGCAAGGGATAACAATGATGCCTCCAGTGTATTAACTACTTGCTGGGTGTGGCTTCTAGGACCTGCTAATGACAAGCATGCCTTAAGAAGGATAAACTCCCAATACCTTAGCAGACTTCATTGATTTCTGGAATACCAAAGAACAACTGAGTCCTTCAAAGAGAAGCAGAGAATTTACAGCTGGAAAGAGGTTGTGAAGGTTTATTACTGATTCAATATCCTTCATAATTTCATGAGGGACTTGAAAGGAAACAGAGTGACAGGATTTTAGAGAATCTTGAAATCCAACAGAAATTTCCAGATTCTTTGGGATTCTCACAACACAAGCAGAGGGTCTTTGAATCACTTTGCTATTTCAAAAAGACTAATAAAAATTGTACCCAAATTCTAAATGAGCCCCTCTTCTCCAAAGCATCAAGTTGCTTTGATTTTGGTTAGGCTTTGTAAGGTGATCTGCTTATGGCTCATGAAAGCCCTATTTGTACGTCTTTGATTAAGTCGTATGTCTTTGATTAAGATCAGTAAACAAATACGCTGTTACTGAAATGTGGTTGGCAAAATCCTTTAACCATAAGGATTCCTGGGAGAAAAGAAAGTAAAAAAGCATTTTTGATAGTAAAAAATTAGCAACTATTGGCCTGGCGCGGTGGCTCACGCTTGTAATCCCAGCACTTTGGGAGGCCGAGGCGGGCAGATCACAAGGTCAGGAGATCGAGACCATGATGAAACCCCATCTCTACTAAAAATACAAAAAAAAATTAGCCGGGCGTGGTGGCGGGCGCCTGTAGTCCCAGCTACTCGGAGAGGCTGAGGCAGGAGAATGGTGTGAACCCGGGGGGCAGAGCTTGCAGTGAGCCGAGATCACGCCACTGCACTCCAGCCTGGGCGACAGAGCGACAGAGCGAGACTCCGTCTCAAAAAAAAAAAAAAAAAAGATTAGAAACTATTTATGTAGAACTGCAGTGACCAATGTGGTAGTCATGAGACACGTGTTGGTATATTCACTGAAATTAATTACAATCAGCAAGTTAAAAATTCTGTTTCTCAGATATACTAGCCAAATTCCAAGTGCTCAAAAGTCCCATGTGGCTAGTGGTGATTATATTGAACAATGCAGAGACAGAATATTTCAGAAATTCTGTTGGAGAGCACTAAACACAAACACTTTTGTGTAGATCTGAGTTTCTCAAAACATAAAAAATTACATACATCTATTTTCTCTGTGTCCATATTTTTACTATAAAATTAAATAATTCATAGAATGATGAAAAATAAAACAGTGCTAACTGATACAATAGAAAGCAAATCCTCTTGCCTCTATTATCATTTGTTTTTAATACCTCTGGTGGGGTCAGCAACCTCCATAATTCTACATAATCCACTTGTACATATATTTCTTGATCTGTCAATTTCAAATGGTATTTACAGACTCCCTGACATAGAATATTACACATTTGGTACACACTTAAACATTTCTCTATAATTACTTCCCAGGCCTGCCAGATCCATTTTTAAAATTTCACTTCTACTGGTAGTCATTATGAAGTAACATAATATTCTAATGCAATAATCATTTTGATTACTTAAGATGTTATTATCTGCCTACTTTATGATGAGAAAACATATGCCCCTCCATTTTCCTCACCTCCTGTCCTTTCAGTGCTTTTCCAAATTAACCCACCATATAATTATTTTAAATAATGTACAGTTAGGAAACCCAGGGCTTTGGGAGGCCAAAGCAGGAGGATCACTTGAGGCCAGGAGTTTGAGACCAATGGACAACAAAATAAGATCCTATCACTACAAAAAATTTTTTAAAAAACAGCTAGACATGGTGATGCCTACCTGTAGCCCTAGATACTTGTGAGGCTGAGGTTGGAGTGTTGCGTCAGCTTGGGAGATCGAGGTTACAGTGAGCTATAATCATGTCATTACACTCCAGCCTGGGTGACAGAGTGAGACCCTGTCTTAAAATAACAATAATAATCTATAATTATAAAACATACATACACACACAGACACACACACTTTAGGCTTCCAAGTTTTGCCTAAGTTTGGGTCTAAAATTGAAGCCAAGAGTCAATATTTATAATATTATGATCATGTAAATATTAATTGCAGAAGTATGTGAATGACTTAAAGTGATGGACACATACTCCTTTATCATTGACCTGTTTCTACTAATGTAGAATATGGTTAATATAAAGTTACGGGGTTATCTGACTTCTTAATGTTATTCTAGATAATCTACGACTTTCTATTCTAAATTATTATTTACTGGCATGGTGTGTGACTCACATCCTAAGATTACTTTCTTTTATTCCTGGGAGTGCCTTCTTTATTTTACTTTTAAAACCTATTCTATTTCTTCCTCCTCCTTGTATTCCTTTTTCATTTTGCTGCAAACTATTGTCATGAAATTATTTTATACAGGGTTTTGGAGTGGTAAGTTTTCTGAGTTTTTGTATGTGAAGTAATTTTTTTCCTCATACTTGGTTAAATATTAGAGTAAAAATGGGATTCTAGATCCAAACATTTCTATTAGAATTTAACATTTTCATTGTGTTTTATTCTAACATCTAATCTTGCTGGTGCCTGCCCCGCCTGCCCCCAGTTCTAGTATTCCTATGCATTTCTTTTCCAATGGCTCAGATGATATCCAACCTCAATACTTCCTCATTTGGGGGACCCTCTCATTTGGTGGTTGTCATCGTAGTTGATATGATTCTATTGATATGGAAAGACCAAAGAGATACTTTTCTTGTCTTTCTAGTAAATTATCTTGTTAAGTCTGTAATGAATTCTGAAAGCAAGTTAAGACATGCCAATTGTTAAACTCACTGAGAAACTCTATTGGCTCCTGAGGAATTATTAGATATCTTTGGTTTTTGTTCTGTATTTCCATGGTCTCTGCAAATAGAATTCCATGAAATTACATGGTACATTAAATATTTCAGCCTCTGCAGAAGGAGAGGAAATGGTTCTTCCAAAAGTTCTCTACAGTGAAAATTTCTCTCTGTTCAGAGAAAGATGGATGTTGATAAGTGAACTTGATAGGAATGGAATGAAAAATAAACCCTTTTTATAATCAGAGTTATGGGGTTTATGACATAGGATGGTCATCTGGTTTATTCTGTTTTTCTTTCTTTTTTCAGTCAAGATTATGCTCTACCATTTCAGGAAGCTATTTGGATCTATCTAATAATTCTAAGTGAAAGAAACCAAATAATTTCTTTTGCTAGGTCGTTTTGTTCTGCCTGAACATCTTTCTTTTATGTCCTTTATTATTCTGTGTAAGGAAATGACGAATAAAATTCTAGGCAAATAGAACTTTTTCCAATTATATGCATTGAAAATTCACAGTTGGCCAGAGAAAATGAGTATTTACTATTTTGTTGCTGGGAGTAATTTAAAAAGAGAAAGTCAAATAGATCCATTTTCTGTTGGTATGTGTGTGGGCTACTAAAAAGAATAAAATGAAAGAAATGTTGATGGTATTCAGTCAAAAAAAATGAGGTAGGAAGTCAGAAAGCCAAAGTACACTATGGAGAAATAAATGTTAATAGGCGGAATAGTAAGCAGATTGTAATATGTTCTATAATTTTTATTCATGGCAGAACAATTGAGAAAACCTACTTTTATATATGTACATGTACATATAGGTGGTAGTTAGAATCAGTCGTGGTATAGGAATGATTAATAAAAGGTACTGATTACTAAAATAAATTATTAATATTATTACCTTACTTTTGGCCTAGACTTTTAAAAGATTTATTTTGTTCCTACTGCAAGCTTGTTAGTCAGTCAGGGCAAGGTACAACTATGACTTTTTCAAAGAGATTAATTGACTTGCCCAAGTTTAAATAGCTTGTCATTGGAAGCATTGGTGCTAGAACCATTATTTGCTATCAGTTCACTGTTTTATTACAATTTTGTTGCTATCCCAATCCCACTCCCGTGAAGAGAGAGAGAAAAAAATAATTTACTCACATGAAGTAATAATATGGGAATGTAGTGCTCAGCTTTTGACAGTGATGGGAGACTAAATAGGGCATGATGGCATTGGATTCTAGAGTTGGAAAAAGCTTTATGGAGAACATAGGATTTGTGCTGGTAGGTACAGGTTATCTTAGAGTCCATTTAGTTGCCTTTATGAATTCCAAGGCTAGAATGAAACTCACTTCTCTGATAAGCCTTTTGTATAGATTGATGTGGTGGCTTTTATTGGGATGGCTTAAAATATTTTTTTCCCTATATGAAACTTTCAGAATTATGTGCCTCTCACCAATCACTACATTAAAGTACGAATTTAGTAATAATGATGAATGACTACTAAGTTGCTCAGTATATTAGGGGAGATTGTCATAATTTTGATTAAACAAACATTTCTTAAATGAGACATAGAAAAACATCAAAAATGGAAAATTTCATAAAATAGACAACATTTTAATTGGAAATTACTGTATAATTAAGAGAAAATGCAGAAAGTGGCCAAGCAACTGATTGGAAGAATGTATTAGTTATGTGTATAAATAACAATAAATTAGTATGAAGGATTTCACAAATAAGTAAAGCAACATAATATGCTGATTTAAAAAGATGGGCAAAGAAATTTAAGCTGAATGGCTACAATCCTGGTAAACTATCTGTAACATGACAAACAATTCTAGAGGTTAAAATAATAAAACATATATTTTTTATATTTTATTGGCAAAATAATGAAAATTACAAAACTACATGTTGAAGAAGCCATTGGAAAACGAGAACTCAATAACTGTTAGAAGTTCTATACATTGTTGGAGCTGTTTAATAAAACAGTATGACAAAATGTACTGAAATGGAAAATGTACACACCTCATGACCTAGTATTACCGTTTCTAAGTATATTACTCGAAGAAATTCCCATACATTTGTGGAAGGAGATGTGCAGACTGCTACAGTCTAGCATGATCTGTAATAGAGAACACTTGGAAATGACACAAATATCTATCCGCAAACAAAATAATAAATAGTAGTATATTCATTAATGGGACCCCATATATAGCACTTAAGATAAATATTCTAGAATAGATGAATAATAGTCAATCTGGATTTCCAAAATATGAAGTAGAATAAAACAAATAAAGTGCATTTTACATATAATATGACATTATTTGTGAATTTTACGAAACACATAAGTTTGTATAATGTTCCTGTATATAAATGTTGGTAGTAAAAGTATTAAAAAATGTACCAGTTATTTACATTCCTTATACTAGTGGCTGTCTCTGGGAAGTAAGGGCAGAGAGCATAGGAGATTTTGATTTGGTCTATAATGTTTTGTTCTGTACCCCTCAAAACAGCAAAAGGAAACTTTAGCTAATGTTTTGTCTTTACATTACTTTTTGAGTGAGTATTCTTTAGGTTTTTTTTTTTTTAATTTAAAAAATGGAAAAATTTTTTAAACTAAATTTTAAATTTTAAATTTGAGGCCAGGGCCAGCCTCAAATTACAGCCTTCTCCATCCTATCAATTGAATGTTCCAGTGGATAGGTATTTTATCTGGAAGCATCAGTTTGCACTAACTGTCAATCACATTCATTAGAAATACTGCATGGAGAAGGCACATCTCTGAATTGGCACCCTGGACCATACCTGGTTTGTTCCTAAATACTTCTGTTTTCCTTACTGTAGAGAATATGTCTTTTTTTAAATCTCATTATCTTTTTATTTTAAGACTGAACTTCTCCTCTCCTCGTTAGAGTTTAGAACCCTCCTAAACCTGTTATTTTCTCTTGGTATTCCTTGAACTGCAGAGCCTAAGGGGCTAGTGAAATGCATGTTTCACCTTACATTTCTATCCATAGACTGTATCAGTTCTAGAACCAGGCTCAAATCTAGGTTTTACTTAGCTTTCTGAGTACATTTGCATACCTATGCTTTACAAGGAGTTAGTATTGCATAGGGGTTACTTTGTGAATTCAGGAGTTAGACTGTTTGGCTTAGCCTCTCAAACACTGTGACACTTCGAGTTAAGTTATTTAATCACTTTAAACCTCAATTAACCATTTATAAAATAGGGATCATAAGAGCAACTCAAAGGGTTTTTGTGAGAATTAAATGAGTTACTGAGCAATTAGCGATGGTCTTGGTGCATGATATGCATTCAAAAAATTTTTATTTATTTATTTATTTATTTATTTATTTATTTATTTATTTATTTATTTATTTTGAGACGGTGTTTCCCTCTTGTTGCCCAGGCTGGAGTAAATGGCTTGATATCGGCTCACCACAACCTCTGCCTGCCGGGTTCAAGCATTTCTCCTGCCTTATCCTCCCGAGTAGCTGGGATTACAGGCATGCGTTACCACATCCGGGTAATTTTGTATTTTTAGTAGAGATAGAGATGTTGGTCAGGCTGGACTTGAACTCCAGACCTCAGGTGATCCTCCCACCTTGGCCTCTCAAAATGCTGGGATTACAGGTGTGAGCCACCACACCCGACCAATAAACAGCAATTATTATTTCAAGGTTTGAGGAATACTAGCATGGTATGCTATGGTATTGAATGGATTCCTACACACGATACTTGATTTGTCATTCATTCTGTGCAACTAAATCACCAGAACATAGTCACATATTGCAGCTCTAATACTGACAAATGAAGGAGGAATACTTTTTACACATAAGAGAGATGAATACCCAGAAATAAAAGACGCTGTGCAATTAAAACAAACTATTCCATGCAAATAAGTTCCTTCAAAAAATTCAAAAGGCTAATCATTTTGATCGTTTTTTAATAGCAATGTGAAATTCTGCATTTATCGCCTGATGAAACTCCTGAAATGTATTGTGCAACTCAAAAAGAGCCCAGACTTCTGAATAGGACACTGTAAACCTGATTTCAACAGACTGAAAACAAGATGTGACAAGCAGTTTGACACTGGCCCTCCACTAATTTCCGCTATTTGTAAAGAGGCACATCTGAATGGAAATAGCTTTGCAGAACGGATCGGTATGGTTGGGGACATGTCAGTCCACACATAAAACTGCAGTGCAGGGGAAAATAAGCAGCCATTGATTTCCTGTGAAAGCACCCCCCCCCGAGTCTGGGGAAAGCAGCCAATATGGGGCACCAGCTGCTCTCTGCTGGAAATCCTTTGTGGAGGGTATGAGGAGTGGGAGAAAGCTAGAGAAAGCTGGTAGATATAAAAGAGAGAGGAAAAAAAAAAAAATCCTTATACACCAGAACTCAGGACAGAAGAGCTGTAATGACTGCCTGAGCCATGCTTCATTCCTCCAGCTAAGCATGCTTCTTTCTCAGAAAATGAAGGGGGTGGGAGGGGAGCTTCAACAAACAAACCCTACCTTTATTTATGCAACACGTTGGGAACAGTTCCAATGAGAATTTCTCATGCTCTTTCACGTTCCCTGAATTCTGTTGGTGGTGAGTTCTTGTTTTCTTTAAACTGCTCTGATCTAATAAGTATTTGCCTCAAAACCGGAACAAATACTCAGTGTGATTGCAGGTCCTCATTTACATAATTGCATTATGACAACGACTTTAGGAGGATAATAAATGAGGAGTATTTTGATGTTTGCTGGCTCTGATGCATAAAATACTCCCAGATTCCTTTCTGAGTACCTCCATGACAATTTTGCTGAGTAAATGAGAATAAAAATCTCTTTTAAGTTTGGGTAGTGGGCAATCATTCTTTGTTTGCAACTCAGACACTGCAAACAGTATGTCTTACAGTGCAATCTAGTATTCATAAAGGTGTTCCAAGAAAGCACTGAACAATAAGTTTCAGATGTCCTCCGAAGTTGGAAATATTTCGCAGTGTTTCTCCTTTATGAATGTTAGCTGTGAGGACTGCTACAGAGAGAAATTGGCCAGGAATAAAACGTATTTTTTCCAAAGCAGTTTGGTCCTTTGCCTAGGGAGTCATTGAAAAAATATGGAATATTCTAGGGGATGGAATTGTCCTGCAATGTAAATAGCAAGCCATCAGAAAAAAATATGTTTTAAAAAATAAAATAAGACATCTTATACTAGAATATCTGATCTTTGTTGGATTTTGCTATATTTTTATTTGTAATGTTATGCAAACAACTTGCTTAAAATATTTGACTACTAAATTTAAGGACATTGTCTGTAGCTTAAACGTAGCATCTATCAGATATAGAAATATATTTAAAGCAATTTTAAAATTATAGTAAAAATCCATTTATTTGTAGTTTACTGATAATGAGTATTATTTTTATTGAAAAGGAATAGAATAATATTTTAAGTTTTTACTAAAAATACAAAAACAGTTTGCTAAGTAACTTACTTGCATAAACAAATTTTAGGGAAAATATACAATGTACATTTTTTTCAGGACTCAGGACAAATTAACCATCCATATTTCACATGCTAATGACAAATGATTTATTCATTATCTTCAAGAGGTGTGCCACGTCTCTGTTTGGCAGCTTATTTTACTGTATATTTAGAAAATAGTAAGGCCATTTCTCTAAAAAATGTTTTATATTTTAAATGTTTCACATTTTGTAATTTAAATCATAGTACTACTAATTCATTCCAATAAGTGAAATTTCTCTATGCTGAACTATCCTGGTTACTTTTACATGCTTCTCTCTTTTTATCCCAAGTGACTTCTACAATTCCCTTTCCCAATCCTATCTTTGCTACATGGAATGCTTGTAGGTGGCTAGGGAGTAGAACTTGTCTTCCATCACTAGTCCTGCAGGGCCTGAACTAAGCCAGCTGCATCATTGGTGATTAAGGAAAATATTGATTGCCCTATATAGCATAAATAAATGCAGCCTGCTAATGGCTCCTTTATCCAGAATGTGGATATTGACAATAAAGCACTTTTAGAGAATAGCTGGTGGCTCTGAATCCTAGAGACACAAATTCTGGCCTATGACCAGAGACTATCTCTAAACAAATTACACAATAGCCTTTAAATAAAATCAAGTTACCATTCTATAGTTTCTGAATCAGCAAAAAAGAATGGATGCTAATTCTTTTTATTCTCATGTTTGTGATCCTCTTGGTTTGTAATTAATGAATGATTTTACCCTACGGAGTATGCAGGCTATTTGGAAATTTTGATTCTAAGCTGCTCAAAGACCACCTGTAGGCTACTTAGAGCTGAACTATGTGAGATTTGGCTCTTGTGCCCACAACATAAAATTGCGCAGTTCTCATGCAAAAGTCAGAGAGACAAAAAGGGGAGGTCAAAAGTGTGATAATAACTAGCCAAGAGCCAGCATGCTCCATAATAGTCAGAAAGCACCAACTGTATACTTACTCTATAAACAGTCATCCAAATAGCAATACTTTTGTTATTCACCAAGTATTTCAGTAATGACTAATTCCAAAACCTATACTTACCTTTTATTGTTTCTTAATGCATCTCTAAAATTCTATCTATGATTACTTTCATTTTACTTGAAAACCATCTCTCAATATTTCCTTTAAAGAATTCTGTCATATGATCTTGGTCTCGTAATATTATTGTACCTTCATTGCTGAAAGATATCATCTTGGGAAAAAAATATTCTGGATGAACAGTAATTTTCGTGCTGCAATTTAAAGCTATTCTTTCATTGTCCTCTGGCTTTCATTGTTTCTGTTGAAAAGCAGGATATTTGCTGTCCCAATTGGAGATCACTTTTTTGTTGTTGTTTTGTTTTGTTTTGTTTTTTGAGACACATTCTCACTCTGTTGCCCAGGT
Source organism: Nomascus leucogenys (assembly GCF_006542625.1). Lineage (NCBI taxonomy): Eukaryota > Metazoa > Chordata > Mammalia > Primates > Hylobatidae > Nomascus > Nomascus leucogenys. The sequence goes on from NC_044382.1 coordinate 125,261,456, forward strand.
TGGAGTGGAGGGGCATGATCTTGGCTCACTGCAACCTCCACCTTCTGGATTCAAGCTATTCTCATGTCTCAGCCTCCCAAGTAGCTGGGATTACAAGCATGTGCCACCATGCCTGACTAATTTTCGTGATTTTAGCAGAGGTGGGGTTTTGCCATGTTGGCCAGGCTGGTCTCAAACTCCTGGCCTTAAGCGATCCACCCACCTTGGTCTCCCAAAGTGCTGAGAATACAGGTGTGAGCCACTGTGCCCAGCCAAGATTTTTGAAATTTCATTTTTTTTTCTACTCTGGGCGTTTTAAAGATTTTTTTCTTTCATGTTTTTGTAGTTATTCTAGGATGGGCCTGGGTATTTGGAGTTGATGAGGCCTCTTAAATGTGTAGACAGATTGTTCACTAGTTTTGAAAGTTCTCAGTCAGTATCTCCTGAAAGAGAACTCCTGCTACTTTCTCTCCTATTTTTGTAAGAAGTTAAATTATAAATATTTTTAAATGTTTTTACTGTATTATTTATGTCTTTTACTTTCTCATGCAGTTTTCCTCACTTTAGCTCTTTATTCTTCATTCTAGATAATTTCTTCTCACCAATTTTCCAATGCCCTAATACTCTCCGCAGCTATGTCTAACCCACTATTTAACTCATCTAATGAGTTTGTAATTTCAGATACTGCATCTTTCAATTCTACTATATTTTAAGGGTTTTTTTCAAAGAATTTTCAATATTGTCTTTTGTCTTCCTGCATAGAGCAAGTAAACTAAAATACTGTCAGATAATTCATATATGTTTTTCTCTGTAAGTCCTTGTCTGTTGTCTGCTATGTTTTCTGAGTTTTTATTTTTTTTCCATATTTTCTTATGTCCCTTTATTCCTAATATTTTATTTTCAAAATTGTTTGTAGAAATAATTTGAGCTTAGGACAATATTATCTTCCAACAGGAATAATTTTCATTTGTTTCTACCAGTTAACTGGGAGTCCTAACTTACTGGGCTTAGCTAAATAAAATTTAGAGACTGACATTTTTTGAGATGAGCTGCATTGCTTGCATGTACCTGTCTACTTTTGGTTTACTCTTACTCCTGGAAAGAGTACTTTTGGTTCCCACCTTATGGAGAAGGTTTAGTAGTCCATTATTCCTAATTGGCCCTAGACTATATGCCTTTCCTGTCAGCTCTATTTAGCTGTGACTCTCAAAAGTAACATCTAGTATCTTAGTATCTCAGAAGCAGGGGGAAAAGTAACCTTGAAAACATGGTTCATGTTTTTTGGCAGAAATTCTTTCTCAGATCTGGGCCAGCAATTCTTTGCAATCTTGGTAGCTTCCTGAAGCCTCAAAGAAATTATTTTTAATAGTGGTCAACCTTTTACAGTTGTCCTTAGTGAGAAAGTCCTCCCAATTTAATAGACTTCTATTAATAGAAGATGTAGTTTCAAATTAAACTAAAACTTGTTTGAAGATCGGAGCTCTTTGCTCTGTATGACCATTCCCTGTTTCATGAAGCAAAATATAGTGCATGTATTCAACCAATACTAGTGTGTAGCTTTAGAAAAAAGTGTGTCTCAACTTACTCAATTTTCTTGGAGATGTTATACATTTAACCTTATCTTACACATGCCCCTATTTTTAATATTTCTTCTGCTTTTTGGCTCCTTCTCATTGGAATAGCTGTTTTTACTATCTACTTTACCTTCTAACTACCTTCACCTTATTATGTGACTTGACTTGCTCATTATGAGCAGAATGTTGTGAGAGCCACCAACCCATAAAGTTGGCATGGGCACAGAATTAACCATCAGGCAATAAAAATACAAAAAATTAGTAAAACATCAATAATGCAATAGAGATGATGAATTAAGTAAAAATTGGTTATTAAAACTCCTAATAAAATAGACATAGCCCCAGAAATATTAACCAAAGAAAAAGAATTTATAAAAAAAATTAAGAATAATAAAAACCCATAGGTATAGATGATGCCAAAATCATAAAGAAAATGAATGAAAATTATTAATGCCTTTATGACAAGAAATTTGAAAACCCAAATGAGATTAATATATTTCTAGGAGAAAATAACTTATCAAAGCTAATTGCAAAATAATTAAATATTCTGCATGACTTATTAAAAAATTTCCCATAAGGAAACCAAGGATCTAAATATTTTAAGAACAAGTTTGTAAAATTCTCAGCAATCTTATAGCAATTTTTCCATAAGTATTAACAGAGGGCGTACACCCTGTTCGTTCTATAAGATCAATATAATCTTGACACTGAAGTTTGAATTCTGACAAGTATTGGTAAGGATACAAAAAAATGGAAACCATTATATACTACTACTGAAAGTATCTACCAATGTATTCATTTTGCAATATCTGAATGTGTAGAATTGCATTCCTAGCTATATATCGTAAGTAGAGCTGCTTAAAATCTTTTCACTAACTTTACATTGTGACTAGGCACACACATACACATACATAGAGATAAAATATCATAAAGCAATCATTACTCTTATTATGTCTAATGTTTTCAATATGTTTAATTCTATTCCTTCACATTGTAATAAAATTGGGGTTAAGTATGGCTAAGTTGATATCATATTCCACTAATGGTTCTCAGATCTCATTTTGAATAACTGTACCCTAGAGAAACTTTAACAAATGAACAATAGATGTGCAAATTACTATTAGCACCATCTATCAAAATAACAAAAACATGCAAAAAATCAAAATGTCAATAAACACGTGTATAAATAAATGTGAGGTATTTATAAAATGGACTATTATAAATCAATCAAAATGGTAAAACTATTATTGCACACGTCAATAAGAGCGAATCTTAAAATATAATATAGATATGGGCTGGGTTGACCCATGAGTTGTAATTTACCAACTGCTGGTTTAAATAATGTCTGAATGAATAAATTGTTGGTAACAAAAACAGTTCCTTAATTTCGAGAAAGAAAAAATCATGTTTATGTTATTAGGAGGATTATTTTATAATATTTGAGGTTTAATCAAGAAAAAGATAAAAATATAACGTAGTCATACGAAGATGCTAGAGTTATATTGAACTAAAAAAGCAAATTATAATAGAATACATATTGTGGCCAGCGTGGTGGCTCATGCCTGTAATCTCAGCACTTTGGGAGGCTGAGGCGGGTGGATCACGAGGTCGGGAGATTGAGACCATCCTGGCTAACACGGTGAAACCCCGTCTCTGCTAAAAACTACAAAAAATTAGCCAGGGTGGTGGCGACTGCCTGTAGTCCCAGCTACTCAGGAGGCTGGGGCAGGAGAATGGCGTGAACGTGGGAGGCAGAGCTTGCTTGCAGTGAGCCGAGATCGCGCCACTGCACTCCAGCCTGGGCGACAGAGCTAGACAACGTCTCAAAAAAAAAAAAAAAGGAAAGAAAAGAAAAAACAGAATACATATTGTGTGACTCTATTAATATCAAGTGTAAAGCCAGATGAAAGTAGATACTAAATTGGATATAACACATATGAGTTCCCTGAAGGAAACCATTTTCTTGTGGATTTGAGATTTCAAAAGATTTTAACACAAAGTCTGTTGATACAAATGGCTGAATTACAATGTAAACTGACTCCTCACCCTTGCAGCATCTCTTATTTAAAGTTAGAATACTGTGGAAAGAGTGGGACCCAAAAAGTCCAGATGGATGAAGACACCTCTACAATTTCCTTAAACATGAGGTCGTCACTTTTACATAGTTACAGTAACTTTAGATCTTTGATGTTGAGCAAACTAACCCTCTTAAATACTTCCTATGATATTATTATCAAAGTGGGATAAGAAAATGGAAAAGAAATACTACAATGCTATGACAATGAGTAAAAGACAATTGAATCTAGTATGGACTAAAATCCATACAAGACTGCTTTATCAAAACTATGTTCTCACCTAGTGACCCACTTATAAGTCAACTAGTATTTAACTTCTACTATAAACTCTACCAAAACTAAATTAAACCAATCTGTCCTTTTATTTGACAAATACATAAGTACCCACAGTGTGCTGGGTATTGTATTATAAACTCAATCACATACCTTATATTATTCTAAAATAATTATAAATAACTTTTATTATAGAAATGACATCACTTCAATACATCTGAATTTATATTTCCATGTATTTCTTCTGTTGCATTTACGCACCAAAGTGTAGCTAATTCGCTTGCTAGATTTGCAGTCATTGGCTATCTCCATCTCTTCCACATTATTTACGAATCTGTGCCTTTAGTATTCCATTAATTGTTGGCAGATATCTTGTAGCCATGTTTTTATTACAAGTTACTTCATAACAGTTTTGAAGGAAGGGAGAGTATAACAAAGTTATAACTGAAAAATTAATGATTCTGATTCGCATAAAAATCACTGACACATATTTAAATAGCAGATCTCTGGACCCCTTGGAAGGTTTTTCTAAAAACTTCAGTTTAATACCTGAGTCATGTTTAAAGAAATAAACAATAGGCCAGGTGCGGTGGCTCATGCCTGTAATCCCAGCACTTTGGGAGGCCAACGCGGGTGGGTCACCTGAGGTCAGGAGTTCGAGACCAGCCTGGCCAACACGTGAAACACCGTCTCTACTAAAAATACAAAAAAAAAAAAAAAAAAAAAAAAAAACAATTAGCCAGATGTGGTGGCACGTGACTGTATTCCCAGCTACTCGGGAGGCTGAGGCAGGAGAATCGTTTCAACCCAGTAGGCAGAGGTTGCAGTGAGCTGAGATGGTGCCACTGAATGTCAGCCTGGGTGACAGAGTGAGACTCTGTCTCAAAAAATAAGTAAATAAATAAACAAATACATAAATAATCAATAAAACAAAAATGCAGCCTTATTAAGATGAACAAAGTTAAGTTCACCTTTGTGCTGAAGAATGTCCATATAATTTTCTTTTTTTTTTTTTTTTTTTTTTTTTACATTTTTTTTTTATTATACTTTAGGGTTTTAGGGTACATGTGCACAATGTGCAGGTTTGTTACATATGTATCCATGTGCCATGTTGATTTCCTGCACCCATTAACTCGTCATTTAGCATTAGGTGTATCTCCTAATGCTGTCCCTCCCCCCTCCCCCAACCCCACAACAGTCCCCGGAGTGTGATGTTCCCCTTCCTGTGTCCATGAGTTCTCATTGTTCAATTCCCACCTATGAGAGAGAACATGCGGTGTTTGGTTTTTTGTCCTTGCGATAGTTTACTGAGAATGATGTTTTCCAGTTTCATCCATGTCCCTACAAAGGACACGAACTCATCATTTTTTATGGCTGCATAGTATTCCATGGTGTATATGTGCCACATTTTCTTAATCCAGTCTATCGTTGTTGGACATTTGGGTTGGTTCCAACTCTTTGCTATTGTGAATAGTGCCGCGATAAACATACGTGTCGATGTGTCTTTATAGCAGCATGATTTATAGTCCTTTGGGTATATACCCAGTAATGGGATGGCTGGATCAAATGGTATTTCTAGTTCGAGATCCCTGAGGAATCGCCACACTGACTTCCACAATGGTTGAACTAGTTTACAGTCCCACCAATAGTGTAAAAGTGTTCCTATTTCTCCACATCCTCTCCATCACCTGTTGTTTCCTGATTTTTTAATGATGGCCATTCTAACTGGTGTGAGATGGTATCTCACTGTGGTTTTGATTTGCATTTCTCTGATGGCCAGTGATGATGAGCATTTCTTCATGTGTTTTCTGGCTGCATAAATGTCTTCTTTTGAGAAGTGTCTGTTCATGTCCTCTGCCCACTTTTTGATGGGGTTGTTTGTTTTTTTCTTGTAAATTTGTTTGAGTTCATTGTAGATTCTGGATATTAGCCCTTTGTCAGATGAGTAGGTTGCAAAAATTTTCTCCCATTCTGTAGGTTGCCTGTTCATTCTGATGATAGTTTCTTTTGCTGTGCAGAAGCTCTTTAGTTTAATGAGATCCCATTTGTCGATTTTGGCTTTTGTTGCCATTGCTTTTGGTGTTTTAGACATGAAGTCCTTGCCCACGCCTATGTCCTGAATGGTATTGCCTAGGTTTTCTTGTAGGATTTTAATGGTTTTAGGTCTAACATATAAGTCTTTAATCCATCTTGAATTAATTTTTGTATAAGGTGTAAGGAAGGGATCCAGTTTCAGCTTTCTACATATGGCTAGCCAGTTTTCCCAGCACCATTTATTAAATAGGGAATCCTTTCCCCATTTCTTGTTTTTGTCAGGTTTGTCAAAGATCAGATAGTTGTAGCTATGCGGCATCATTTCTGAGGGCTCTGTTCTGTTCCATTGATCTATGTCTCTGTTGTGGTACCAGTACCATGCTGTTTTGGTTACTGTAGCCTTGTAGTATATTTTAAAGTCAGGTAGCGTGATGCCTCCAGCTTTGTTCTTTTGGCTTAGGATTGACTTGGTGATGCGGGCTCTTTTTTGGTTCCATATGAACTTTCAAGTAGTTTTTTCCAATTCTGTGAAGAAAGTCATTGGTAGCTTGATGGGGATGGCATTGAATCTATAAATTACCTTGGGCAGTATGGCCATTTTCACGATATTGATTCTTCCAACCCATGAGCATGGAATGTTCTTCCATTTGTTTGTATCCTCTTTTATTTCATTGAGCAGTGGTTTGTAGTTCTCCTTGAAGAGGTCCTTCACATCCCTTGTAAGTTGGATTCCTAGGTATTTTATTCTCTTTGAAGCAATTGTGAATGGGAGTTCACTCATGATTTGGCTCTCTGTTTGTCTGTGATTGGTGTACAAGAATGCTTGTGATTTTTGTACATTGATTTTGTATCCTGAGACTTTGCTGAAGTTGCTAATCAGCTTAAGGAGATTTTGGGCTGAGACGATGGGGTTTTCTAGATATACAATCATGTCATCTGCAAACAGGGACAATTTGACTTCCTCTTTTCCTAATTGAATACCTTTTATTTCCTTCTCCTGCCTGATTGCTCTGGCCAGAACTTCCAGCACTATGTTGAATAGGAGTGGTGAGAGAGGGCATCCCTGTCTTGTGCCAGTTTTCAGAGGGAATGCTTCCAGTTTTTGCCCATTCAGTATGATATTGGCTGTGGGTTTGTCGTAGATAGCTCTTATTATTTTGAGATACGTCCCATCAATACCTAATTTATTGAGAGTTTTTAGCATGAAGGGTTGTTGAATTTTGTCAAAGGCCTTTTCTGCATCTATTGAGATAATCATGTGGTTTTTGTCTTTGGTTCTGTTTATATGTTGGATTACATTTATTGATTTGCGTATGTTGAACCAGCCTTGCATCCCAGGGATGAAGCCCACTTGATCATGGTGGATAAGCTTTTTGATGTGCTGCTGGATTCGGTTTGCCAGTATTTTATTGAGGATTTTTGCATCAATGTTCATCAAGGATATTGGTCTGAAATTCTCTTTTTTGGTTATGTCTCTGCCAGGTTTTGGTATCAGGACGATGCTGGCTTCATAAAATGTGTTAGGGAGGATTCCCTCTTTTTCTATTGATTGGAATAGTTTCAGAAGGAATGGTACCAGTTCCTCCTTGTACCTCTGGTAGAATTCAGCTGTGAATCCATCAGGTCCTGGACTCTTTTTGGTTGGTAAGCTATTGATTATTGCCACAATTTCAGAACCTGTTATTGGTCTATTCAGAGATTCAACTTCTTCCTGGTTTAGTCTTGGGAGGGTGTATTTGTCGAGGAATTTATCCATTTCTTCTAGATTTTCTAGTTTATTTGCATAGAGGTGTTTGTAGTATTCTCTGATGGTAGATTGTATTTCTGTGGGATCGGTGGTGATATCCCCTTTTTCTTTTTTTATTGCATCTATTTGATTCTTCTCTCTTTTCTTCTTTATTAGTCTTGCTAGCGGTCCATCAATTTTGTTGATCTTTTCAAAAAACCAGCTCCTGGATTCATTAATTTTTTGAAGGGTTTTTTGTGTCTCTATTTCCTTCAGTTCTGCTCTGATTTTAGTTATTTCTAGCCTTCTGCTAGCTTTTGAATGTGTTTGCTCTTGCTTTTCTAGTTCTTTTAATTGTGATGTTAGGGAGTCAATTTTGGATCTTTCCTGCTTTCTCTTGTGGGCATTTAGTGCTATAAATTTCCCTCTACACACTGCTTTGAATGTGTCCCAGAGATTCTGGTATGTTGTGTCTTTGTTCTCGTTGGTTTCAAAGAACATCTTTATTTCTGCCTTCATTTCATTATGTACCCAATAGTCATTCAGGAGCAGGTTGTTCAGTTTCCATGTAGTAGAGCGGTTTTGAGTGAGTTTCTTAATCCTGAGTTCTAGTTTGATTGCACTGTGGTCTGAGAGACAGTTTGTTATAATATCTGTTCTTTTACATTTGCTGAGGAGAGCTTTACTTCCAACTATGTGGTCAATTTTGGAATAGGTGTGGTGTGGTGCTGAAAAAAATGTATATTCTGTTGACTTGGGGTGGAGAGTTCTGTAGATGTCTATTGTGTCCACTTTATGTAGAGCTGAGTTCAATTCCTGGATATCCTTGTTAACTTTCTGTCTCGTTGATCTGTCTAATGCTGACAGTGGGGTGTTAAAATCTCCCATTATTATTGTGTGGGAGTTTAAGTCTCTTTGTAGGTCACTCAGGACTTGCTTTATGAATCTGGGTGCTCCTGTGTTGGGTGCATATATATTTGGGATAGTTAGCTCTTCTTGTTGAATTGATCCCTTTACCATTATGTAATGGCCTTCTTTGTCTCTTTTGATCTTTGTTGGTTTAAAGTCTATTTTATCAGAGACTAGGATTGCAACCCCTGCCTTTTTTTGTTTTCCAGTTGCTTGATAGATCTTCCTCCATCCCTTTATTTTGAGTCTATGTGTGTCTCTGCACGTGAGATGGGTTTCCTGAATACAGCACACTGATGGGTCCTGACTCCTTATCCAGTTTGCCAGTCTGTGTCTTTTGATTGGAGCATTTAGCCCATTTACATTTAACGTTAATATTGTTATGTGTGAATCTGATCCTGTCATTATGATGTTAGTTGGTTATTTTGCTTGTTAGTTGCTATAGTTTCTTCCTAGTCTCGATGGTCTTTACAATTTGGCATGTTTTTGCAGTGGCTGGTACCGGTTGTTCCTTTCCATGTTTAGTGCTTCCTTCAGGAGCTCTTTTAGGGCAGGCCTGGTGGTGACAAAATCACTCAGCGTTTGCTTGTCTGTAAAGTGTTTTATTTCTCCTTCACTTATGAAGCTTAGTTTGGCGGGATAGGAGATTCTGGGTTGAAAATTCTTTTCTTTAAGAATGTTGAATATCGGCCCCCACTCTCTTCTGGCTTGTAGAGTTTCTGCTGAGAGATCAGCTGTTAGTCTGATGGGCTTCCCTTTGTGGGTAACCCGACCTTTCTCTCTGGCTGCCCTTAACATTTTTTCTTTCATTTCAACTTTGGTGAATCTGACAATAATGTGTCTTGGAGTTGCTCTTCTCGAGGAGTATCTTTGTGGCGTTCTCTGTATTTCCTGAATCTGAATGCTGGCCTGCCTTGCTAGATTGGGGAAGTTCTCCTGGATAATATCTTGCAGAGTGTTTTCCAACTTGGTTCCATTCTCCCCATCATTTTCAGTTACACCAATCAGACGTAGGTTTGGTCTTTTCACATAGTCCCAAATTTCTTGGAGGCTTTGTTCATTTCTTTTTATCCTTTTTTCTCTAAACTTCCCTTCTCTCTTCATTTCATTCATTTCATCTTCCATCAGCGATACCCTTTCTTCCAGTTGATTGCATCTGCTACTGAGGCTTCTGCAATCTTCCCGTAGTTCTCGAAACTTGGCTTTCAGCTCCATCAGCTCCTTGAAGCCCTTCTCTCCATTGGTTATTCTAGTTATCCATTCTTCTAATTTTTTTTCAAAGTTTTTAACTTCTTTGCTGTTGTTTTGAATTTCCTCTCGTAGCTCAGAGTAGTTTGATCGTCTGAAGCCTTCTTCTCTCAACTCATCAAAGTCATCCTCCATCCAGCTTTGTTCCGTTGCTGGTGAGGAACTGCGTTCCTTTGGAGGAGGAGAGGTGCTCTGTTTTTTAGAGTTTCCAGTTTTTTTGGTCTGTTTTTTCCCCATCTTTGTGGTTTTATCTACTTTTTGTCTTTGATGATGGTGATGTACAGATGGATTTTTGGTGTGGATGTCCTTTCTGTTTGTTAGTTTTCCTTCTACCAGACAGGACCCTCAGCTGCAGGTCTGTTGGAGTTTACTAGAGGTCCACTCCAGACCCTGTTTGGCTGGGTGTCAGCAGCGGTGGCTGCAGAACAGCGGATTTTCGTGAGACCACAAATTCAGCTGTCTGATAGTTCCTCTGAAAGTTTTGTCTCAGAGAAGTACTGGGTTGAATGAGGTGTCAGTCTGTCCCTACTGGGGGGGTGCCTCCCAGTTAGGCTGCTCAGGGGTGAGGGACCCACTTTAGGAGGCAGCCTGACCGTTCTCACATCTTCAGCTGCGTGCTGGGAGAACCACTACTCTCTTCAAAGCTGTCAGTCAGACAGGGACATTTAAGTCTGTGGAAGTTCTTGCAGAGTTTTTGTTTGTCTGTGCCCTGCCCCCAGAGGTGGAGCCTACAGAGGCAGGCAGGCCTCCTTGAGCTGTGGTGGGCTCCACCCAGTTCGAGCTTCCTGGCTGCTTTGTTTACCTAAGCAAGCCTGGGCAATGGCGGGCACCCCTCCCCCAGCCTCACTGCCGCCTCGCAGCTTGATCTCAGACTGCTGTGCTAGCAATTAGTGAGACTCCGTGGGCATAGGACCCTCCGAGCCAGGTGCGGGACACAATTTTCTACAGCACAGAGCAAAGTGATTCCAGGTTCAGAAGAAAGCCTATCTTTTTAATACATTAGAAAGGGAGAAGTCAGAAGAGAAACATCAAGGAGAGTAGTTAGAATGCATGTTGTCCCTTTAGACACATTGAAGACATTTACATGTATTTCAAATTTATATTTCTGAAATTAGGATGTCATACACAGCTTAACTGAAAGATACTTGTTTTGTGTTTTATATTTATCTATGGGTGGGCACATCAAAGCCAAGGTCTCAAGTGGTTAGGGCAGGCCAGTTAGAAGATGACTGGCTTGATGTCATAGAATAAAGTTAACTAGAAATAGTCACATAAACTTTAAGTGTTGCTGCTTCAAAAGAACCGAATAAAAAGAAATTGTACATAAGTGTCTGCAATGTCATCATCATCTTTGTGCTCAACCTTCACAGTACAAAAAAATGTGATATTCTGATTTCCCACTGGAGAAGAAATATATAAAATAATTTTCAGGTATAATGAAAGCCTTTAAAAATCACATCAAAAATTGATTTTTTTTCTCCATCTGCAGATATCTCACTTTGAAATGTAATCCTCTGGTAGAATATTGATGGATAGCTTCCTCATGATGCAGTCTTAGAAGACAATAATATTAGGAGTCATGAGCATTAGAGAGTGGATTAAAATTTTTGTCTTTTTCACTGTACTCAAGAATACATGATAGGTTTCTTCAATATTATTTTAATTAATGGAGAATGCCTTCCTCTTCAGAGCTTACATTATCTATTTGAATAATATGTCTAGTTTGTGTCCTTATTCTTCCTACTCATATTTTCTGCTACCACATCCATCATAATTTAACTACGGAATTTTGGAAATTTTCATCACCGTTACATTTTTTGGTGCTCAGCACAGTGGTTAATATAAAGTAGGTATCCTATAAATATCTGTTTAACCTAAGGGTTGGTAAACTTTTTCTATAAAGTTTATATTATAAATATTTTAGGTTATGCCTGGGCTTTGTCATAGTTACTCAATTCTGCTTTTGTAGTGAGAAAACAGCCAAAGACAATACATGAACAATTGAGAATATCTGTGTTTCAAGAAATCTTTATTTACAAATATGGGCGAGGTTGACCTATGAGCTGTAATTTACCAACTGCTGGTTTAAAGGATGTCTGAATGAATAAATTATTGGTAACAAAAACAGTTTCTTAATTTCAAGAAAGAAAAAATCATGTTTGTGTTGTTAGAAGGATTATTTGATAATACTTGAGGTTTAATCAAGAAAAAGATAAAGATATAACGTAGTCATACAGAGATGCTAGAGTTTTCTGAAATGATAGCCTCAGAATCCAATGAGGTATATTTTGTTCACTCAGAGCCAGTTTCCTAAATAAATGATAAATAGAAACAGAGAAGATCCACAAGCACTGAGAATGGACCCCAATCCATTTCTTGAGAAGAGCAAGATTGTATTCTATTCAGGATCGTTAAAAAAGATATCCTGGTCTAAATCTGGCAGAGACTGAATAAATTGAAAAATGAGAGAAATTATTTTTAATATAATTTTTGTTGTGTTAATTAGTGGCCCACTCTTTTTAGAACTGCTCATAAAGAAGACTGCCAAATTGTGTAAAATATGCTGAGAAGACTTGCTCCGGTAACATTCCAGAATACAGTGTATAGCGTCCATGGTGACTACAATAGCTAATTATGCCCATATGTCATGTTCTTGGCAGTAATGACACTTTAACAGATTCCAAAAACTATGCATTCTCTTCTAAGTTCTTTACTTGGGCATGGACTATGCCCAGTGTTAAAATAGCTTCAGCTAAATAGTCCAAATTTTAGGAAAATATCTGCATATTTAGGAGAATAATTATGCACGGCCTTTTATGGGTGTGATAAGCTATACCATTAAAGAAAGTTTATCCTTTTGTCATATATGCCATTACCAACAGCAGATTACACATTATATATGAGACATAGTGTAGATGGAAGCCTAAAAATTCCTTGGGGTGCTATGCAGACTTTTCACATCAGAAATGTTCTACCCTTAATACAGGTTATAATTAGGACACATTTATTCTTTCTTATTTCCTAGGTTATGCAAGTAGACTTGATACCTGGTCACTTGCAGGATAAAGACGGGACAGCAGAAAAGCATGTAACCTGTGATTAAATCGTTTTTCAGGGTAGAGTGACCTTTGTGCCACTTGCTTCTAGTTAAGAAAGATAGATAGAACTTCTTCAGCTCCAAATAAACAGTTCTCTCTGGAAGTCAGTTTTCTGAGTAGTCTACATATAAGCTTTTTTGAAATGAGGCTTGAGCTGCTTTCAGACTCAAACTAGTATTGATTACCAACCACTATGATACTTTTAGGGTATTAGGGATGTATATGTTGGAGGACAGGAGAAAAATGGAGATTACCTAGAGATGAGAGATAAAAGTCCTGCGTCAGGGAATTTGGGGCAGAGAGGCAAAACTGAATTCTTTTATTAAACATGTTCCAGAGAAACAGGAGTGAAAGCTTCAAAACATTTGAGTCTAAGAAGTATGTACTTCTCTGTCTCCGTCATTCTACTTGTTTTGTGTGTGTGCGTGAGTTTCTGTGTGTGCATGTGCACAACAGCGTGTATAAATGACCTTTGGGAGTAAGATTTTCAGATATTCTCCCTAAGTCTCATTTCTTATTAAGTTTCTATCTCTGAATTCAACAGCCTCTAAGAGCTATGTATTTCAAAAATGCCTAGGTACCCGAATTCTGAGAGACATAGAGTTTTGGCAGTACTAACAGCTATTTTACATGACAATATTAGACTAATCATGAGAGTTACCAAATAGTTTATTAGATACTATTTTATAATTAATATGGGATTAAGCTTGCAATCAGTGGCATAATTAACATATATGTCAACACTTCCTTCTTCTGTATGAAAAAATATTTTCAATAATAATTATGTAAAACATTAATAATTATAATTTTCTGGATTTATTAAACATTTTATAACAATTATAGAAGATTAATAATATCAACTTTAAAGACTTTCAAATTAAGTAAAAGATTTAATGTGTGAACTAAGATTTACACATCTGAAACAAAAATATTACACTTCACAGTTCCTGTTCTAGTTCACTGTTTTAAATTTTAAACACCATTAAAAACTCTAGATGGTTACAAAGAATGATAGAACTGATATAACTCAAGTTCTGTCTCTTCATCTTTCCCAACATGCTGCTAATATTTTTAACTTAGAATCAATCGTTTAAACAAAGGAATATGTGGTGCTGCAGAGGTTGGAGTTACTGTGGCCAACACAAGGTTGAACAATGTTGAATTGTTATAATCTTAGTTCTAACGCAGATGTGTGAGTCCACAGATGTCATGGTATCAGACCTGATGAGGTAAGAGTAATTGTCCAAATTAACATCCCTGTGGAATACACTTTTTTCTAAAAGGCAAATGATAAAAATGTACTATTTTGAAGGCTAATTAAATATTATTGAAATTCAGCAGTAAACAAAGCAACTGTTTAGAATTTGGCCAACAAAATATTTTTTCAGGAAAATACTTTATCACTAATAGCATTGAAATGTCTGGCTCATAGTGATAAAAAGAGACTGGCTTTTGGTTGAGTTCTTATTGTTTGTTAATTCTCTAGATGTGACTCATACTTCTTTATTGTTGACACTCAGGTTGATTATTTGTGGGAGGGATGTTTTACATCTCATATTCTGCAGAGGTGACTATTTAACCAGAACTTGTTAGCTCTCCACAGAAAAGTGCCACCTTTAAGTTAAAAAGAAGACATCTTCGGATATTATGAGCTTTGATATCAGCAAACTTAAATTTTATCTCACAAATTACTAGCTAGGTAATCAATATACTGACGGTTATTTTAAGCCATTTCTGACCTTACTTTTCTAAGTGGAGTGAATATGAATATACATATATGGGTGACATGTGGGTAACAACAAAAAATGCTTGTCAAATGAACGCTAAGAGGAAAATAAACTGAGATAAAGCCAAGACAAAGTGAGAAAGATACCTTCGAAAGACAAATCAGATTTGTGCTCTTTCTAATCCACAGACAGCCAAGAAATGGAAGATTGTGCTTGTGTGTCTGAGAAGTGGGTATAATTCACAAGAACCTGGTTCTAGCATGCATTTGTATTATAGCATATATCAAGATGCATGCTTTCAATTTTTTTCTCTGCAAATGTGTGTAAGGCTGAGCGTTTGTACCGTAAGAAAATGTAGTCTGTTTTTCATTTTTCTTCTTGAGTTGTATTTAAATAGCATGTTCATATTTTATGACCTCTAGTCGGAAGGGAATTTAAGCTGCTTTGTCTATTCATATTATTTTGGGGCATTTTACACTCAGGGCTGCAAATTGTATACTTACAATCTTTTATTGGAAAAGATGTCTTCTTTTGTTTATGAGTGCATCAGTGATTATAGAAACAGGCAGCTCCATCCCAAAAGGAGTGTGCTGACCAGGATGTATAATTTGTCTCACATGCCCCAAATAGAGTCAAAACATTCATAATTTAAACCTGACTAATGGAGTTCTCTAACTGTATTCCGTAACAGACCCTCAGAGAAAGGTTCTGAATATGCTCTCAAATCCCATAACAACTTGAATGATGATTGCAAGTTCTTATTATAGAGAATAAGAAGTTATCAATAACCCCCCAAATTTCTTAGAGACAACACACAAATGCTTTCTTCATGATACACTATTCCAACAATGGAACAAAAGTTTGATTTTTTCCTTGTCTTTTTCGATCATATCAGTATGAATATAATTTGGGTCAAAAATATATTTTGACTTATACTTTAGATTGTGATATTTGTTTTGCTTTAAAAAACATATTGAACCCAATTCTCCCCATGTGTAAAAGACACATACATCCAACTACAAGGGCAAAGGTATTATAAACATAAGGATATTTATACTCCAATTTCCCTTCCCTTATTTAAAACTCAATTTAGATTCTCCTAAAAAGCAGTAGAAAAGACTTTACAGCTTAGATTTACAAACATGTTTTCCTGTAAACTAGACTAAAGGAAAAATAGGTAAAATAAAATTATAAAACAACACTCAACTTTGATTAGAATATGCTTATTCAGTGACCATGTTTTTTTTACACACTATGTGAATGGGGAAAAACCAACACCTTGGCATTCTACAAATAGACTCACAGTTAGCTAGACTTAGAATGCAGATTTTATTACTCTCTCCAAGTGGATCACCAAATAATTCCTTCTAATCACAAACAGTATGCTTCCAAGCTGACCTTATTGATTACTTCTCTCTCAATCTCTCAGCAATTGAGTGATAGGCCTACCAAACTTCATTTGGTTGAAAGTTCTAAAAGATGTTGGGGTTTGTGCCTTGTAGAAATGCAGAATTTTTAGATAAAAGACTTATCTGAATATGTAATGAAAGTGATGTATATACACATAAAATATTACATACGAATTTAGGGGGATTACTGACCCCTGAAACCTGGTCATAGATCCCATTTTGAGGTCCTCTGCTCTAGGGAACCCATGAGGAGTATTTGCTTACTCTTAGTGAGCACAAAGCATCTCATATTGCAATTTTACTCAGAGAAGATGGCAACACTCAGCTTTATCCAGGTAACTCAATAGGTTCTTTTACATTAAAAAAGAATGTCTGAGGAGGATGTTAAAACAAGTAAGTATTGTTTGGTTTTTAAACATCTGTCAATATACAAAAAAAACCACCTCAGTTTAGGAAAGTTTTTGTTGTTGTTGTTGTTGTTGTTCTGTATGTTGTTGGTTCTGCAAAAAAGGAGTAACTATAAATTCAGTGGATTATCAGGACATCACCTCCTTCAAGACAACAGACTTACCAGGGGTCACAAAAGAAACATGCAAACAAGCAAATGAACTGGCACTGTGAAAACCAAACATCTTTTATCTTGTCACTAAAATCTAGATGATTCCTGGAACACCTAATATGTAGCTATGTATTAGTTACAAGTGAAATGCACAGCTTCATGTTGAAACATGGGGAAGGTTTATTTTTTACTTCGATAACTGTGTCATTGTTTTTGTTAGAGTAGGTGGTTAGGCAGACATGAGCAGGGCAGAACCCTTCCCCCACTCACCACCATGATTGTCAGGTGACCACAAGGTGATGGTAAGGTGGTTGTTAAACTGTCTCTCTCTAAAATAATAATTGGATGCAGCCAGCACCAGGGAAAGGCAATCTCCCAATAGATAAAAAACACCAGAAGCTGGTGATCAGCAGCTTTCCCATAAGATCACAGGAGTTAGGTGAGTGGGCTCAGGCATATGCACTAAGAGAAGAAATGGCACTTTAACTGGTATATGACCTCCCTCTAGGAACAGTTGAATAGTAAGGGAAATGGCTCAAATGAACATGCACACAATTTCAGTAAACACACTGCGCATGCAGCCCCTCCCAAGGGTTGACAGACCACTGTCCATGGGGACAGCCCATCCTAGGGGAAGAATTAGGGGAGAAGAGATGCAGGACCCCAGAAGCATGACAACATATAAAACCCCAAACCAAAGTGAAACCATGTACTTGAATCTCCCAACTCTCCCACTTGGCCTTCTTCCAAGTGTACTTTACTTCCTTTCATTCCACTCTAAAACTTTTTAATAAACTGACTCCTGATTTAAAACTTGCCTCGGTCTCTCACTCTGCCGTATGCCCATTGGGCGAATTCTTTCCTCTGAGCAAGAATTGAGTTGCTGCAGACCCACATGGATTCATGCTGCTAACAGTTTTGAATAAAAAAGTTAAAAGAATCTTAATCAAAAGTTAAAATGTGCTATATGGAGTGGAAATGGGTCTGATATGTAGAAAACACATAGTTTATTTCTAACATCATTTAAATGTGCATGTCTCCTCTTTTTAAAATAATCAGTTTTGCTCTAATTCTGCAGTCAGCTACAATGCAATTTATTTGCATGATCCTTTAGACTTGTTCATGGTATCTGTTTCGTATATTATTATAACTGCAATTGTAAATACATGAATTCCATGTCTTTTTCCGAGATAACGCTATTTATGGTGAATTTTTTTTTTAAATGCTGCTCCTTCTCAGGCCCTGTGCAGAGTATCTGCATTTGTTCACTTAATACAACCACCCTATGTGAAGAAGCCAATTTTTTGTCCTTGTTTCATATGGGAAAACAGACACCAAGAAGCTGAGTTGCTTCAGGCAATAAATTAAGTCACAGTGAAGCTGAAATTTAAAGACAAAGCTCCCTGACCCAGAGCTTGAGCTCTTAGCTACCATTTATCATATATTATGTGGAGTAAATTATCTACCTTGAATTATGTAAACATCCTTCCTTCCCCACATCTTTTCTCGCCTTGCTTGGCAGAGGTATTAGAGTGAATGATAATAAAGACAGTCTCTGTTTGAAAGATCAAAAATCTAAGTTCACCATCATTGTTCACTGTCATAGGCCAACAACAGAGCAGCATATCAAAACTGGTCCCTTCAAATTCTAAGACAAGGCTGGTGGCTATGCTGTTTCTTTATATCATGCAGCATCATTCTCGTCCCTTGATTTACAAAATGACTTATTCAAAGGATTCTTAGTTACAACACTTGCTTATTGTTGATGAGTACTAGGAAACAGTATGGAAAGCTTGTCCATATTTTTTTTTTTTTTAGTTTGTAAAGCAATTAAGCGAAAGTTATCTCAGGCCTTTTTGCAACTATAAAATATGAGAGGTTTTTGCACATAAACTTATAATTAAAAAACATTAAAATAGCCCATAATCTCACCATCCAGATAAAATAAATTGGCTCAATATTTATGCAGGTTTTCTTATCTGTATCTCTAAATAGTTATGCTTAGAGTAGTTAAATCATAAAGATGAGCAACATGTGAAAAAAAGAGCTTCGTTTCTTATATCCCCAAACCCCTTATCAAATATATCTACTGTTAATCATTCCTTGTGATTGCTTCTAGAAATATATTTTTTGTGAGTACATCTTATTTTGTTTACACAAAAAGAATTAAAC
The DNA here is from genome assembly GCF_006542625.1 of Nomascus leucogenys. Classification (NCBI taxonomy): domain Eukaryota; kingdom Metazoa; phylum Chordata; class Mammalia; order Primates; family Hylobatidae; genus Nomascus; species Nomascus leucogenys. The sequence goes on from NC_044382.1 coordinate 125,280,239, forward strand.
AAGCTTCCATTTTCTGCCCCGAATATCTTTGTTTAACATACCAAATATTTTTCCATATTAATACATAGAAATCTACCTCAATCTTTTAATGCCTTATTATTTCTTTTTTTTAAAAACTTAATTTTATTTAAGTTCCAGGATACATGTGTAGTACGTGCAGGTTTGTTACATGGGTAAACATATGGTGGTTTGCTGCAACTCTCAGCCCATCACCTAGGTATTAAGTTCAGCATCCATTAGCTATTTATTCTGATGCTGTCCTTCCCCTGCATCCCCCTGACAGGTCCCGGCGTGTGATGTTCCCCTCCCTGTGTCCATGTGTTCTCATTGTTCAGCTCCACTTATAAATGAGAACATGCAGTGTTTGGTTTTCTGTTCCTGTGTTAGTTTGCTGAGGATAATGGCTTCCAGCTCCATCCATGTCCCTGCAAAGAACATGATCTCATTCCGTTTTATTAAAGCCTTATTATTTACTTCAGATACCTCATAATTAAATTGGTTTATATCACATAGGTGGATATGTAGACTGTTTGCAGGGTTTTTTTGTAGCAAAGAATCTTGCCAGAAATATTATTTTACATATATCTTGAAATAATTTAGTATGTAAATTTTCAGTCATCACATTGCTATGTGCATTTAAAAACCTACAATATGGTCAAATTGCTTTACGAAAAAGGTGAAATTTATTTTCGTCCAAGAATGTAAGGGACTGCCTATATTTCTAAAATTTACCACCATTAAACATTATAACTTAATGTGTTATTCTGATAGATGGAAAGAATCGTGTCTTGCTGATTTAATTTGCATTAATTTAATAATGCCATTGACCATGTTTTAACACATTTTTTGGCATTTTGGCATTTTTCCTCAAAGGGTCCTCTCACATTTTCACATTTGATTCCTATTAACCATCTTTTCTTATTTATTTTTATGAGCCCTTTGTAAATTAAAAAAAAAAGTGACCTCTTGTAAGTGTTACTAATACTCTTTCCAGTTTATCATTTGTTTTTTTGACATTGCACTTTTCTTACCATGTGGAGGTTTTTCTTTTCCAAGTTTTATATTCTGTTTATAAAAAGTCTGCTCCACTAAAAAATAATTAAATTCAATTTTTAATACTCTGTATTAGTTTTGCAGGGCTGCTGTAACAAGGCATCACAAACTTGGTCCCCTAAAACAACAAAAATGTATTTTCACACAGCTCTAGAGCGCAGACATCTGAAATCACTGTGTTGGCAGGGTCTTGCCCTGTGTGAAGTCCTTCCCCTAGCAGTGGATCCTTCCTTTTTTCTCCCAGCTTCTGGTAGTTGCCCACAAGTTTTGGTGTTTTTTGCTGGTGGATACATTACTCTAATCTCTACCTCCATCATTTTATGGACATTCTCTTTGCGTGTCTATGTTCCTTTGCTTTTTTTGAAGAACACTAGTTATTACCCACCCTAATCCAAGATAACCTTATTTTAATTAAGCTAATTATATCTGCAAATCCCTTATTTTCATATAAGGTTACATTCTAAGCTTCAGAGTGGACATGAATTTTGAGGGGTTCACTATTCAACCCAATGCTAACTCTTAATTTTATTTTTTTACTTAATAATTTGAAAATCATTTTTGTTTAAGGAGTAGTTTTCAAATTTTAACATGCTTCAGAATCACCTGGAGGACTTGTTAAGTACACGTAATTGGGACCCACATCCACAGTTTCTGATTCTAGGTTGAGATTTAAGATTGCTGGTGGTCTGGGTGCCCACTTCCTAATGAGATTAGTTATGTCCTTTCAGAATTCAAATATTGAAGTCCTAATCTCCAGTACCCAGAGTGTGACTGTGTTTGGAAACAGGACCTTTAAAGTGGTAATTAAGGTAAAATGAAGTCATTAGAGTGGGCCCTAACCTAAAATGGCTGATGTCTTTTCTGATAAGAGAAAAGATAAGGATATTGAGGAAGACCACAAGGAAAAACCAGAAGATGGCCATCCACAAGCCTGGGAGAGTAGTCTCAGAAGAAACCGTCCCTGCTGACATCTTGATCTTGGACTTCTAGACTCCAGAATTTTAAGAAAATAATTCACTGTTGTTTAAGCCACCCAGTATTTTGTGTGTATTATGGCAGCTCTAGAAAGCTAAGGCAGAACAGTCGTGTAAGAGGAAAAGTTTCTGTTTACAGAGTTCTAAATGGCAGCCTGTTATTCAAATACCAACCACTGAATGATTCCTTCAGTCCCTCTGTGTTAGTCCATTTTCACATTGCTATAAAGGAATACCTGAGACTGGGTAATGTATAAAGGAAAGAGGTTTAATTGACTCATAGTTCTGCATGGCTGGAAGGCCTCAGGAAATTTATAATCATGGTAGAAAAGGAAGAGGCATGTCTTACATGGCAGCAGATGAGAGAGAGCAAATGTGTGTCAGCTAAGGAAAAACTACCATTTATAAAACCATCAGATCTTGTGAGAATTCACTCAATATTGCAAGAACAGCATGGGGGAAACCACCCCAACAATCCAGTCACTTTCCAACAGGTCTCTCCCTAAACACCTGGAGATTACAATTCAAGATGAGATTTGGGTGGGGACACAAAGCCTAACCATATCACCCTCTTTCCCCACTGGTTTGCATCCTTGTAGTAAATCAAAATCCCATATTTATTATAATTTATTTTGGCCTCTATTCTGCTCCAAACCAGTTTTTATTTATGCAGCTCAAAAGTACTTTAATATGTTGACACAATGGGAGTTTAATATATTAATATGTCAAAGGTTTTGAAATTTGTATGATATTTTAATATCTAGCAAGATTATTCCCTTTTCATCAGTCTTTTCAGAATTGGTTTAGATATTTCCATTTCCATCTCCTTTTCAAATGGGGACTTGATAACAAGGCTGGAGTGCAATGGCACGATCTTGGCTCACTGCAACCTCCACTTCCCGGGTTCAAGTGATTCTCCTACCTCAGCCTCCCAAGCAGCTGGGATTACAGGCACACGCCACCATGCCCAGCTAATTTTTGTATTTTTAGTAGAGACGGGGTTTCACCATGTTGGCCAGGATGGTCTCAGTCTCTTGACCTCATGATCTGCCCACCTTGGCCTCCCAAAGTGCTGGGATTACAGGCGTGAGCCACCGCACCCAGCCTGTTCCCCTATTCTTAATCTCCTTCTTCTTCATCTTTTACATCTATCATTTATGACAAAATTTTGGACTCATGTTATTTCCAAAAAGGAATAATAATTTCTAATTACATTCTTCATTTTTAAAGATGTTTCCCTTAAATTTGAATATCAAACTGTATAAATTAGGTTTAAGTTACTACTATTTTTTTCCTTCAGAATGTTGTTGATACTGTTGTTAAGAAGTTTGAGCTAGTGTATCATAGCAACCTCCCTCTTCCTCTTTCCATCCCATCTTTTTTAAGTTCCTGAATTTTTTTTTTGCCTTAAAACTTAATTTTTTTTTACTTGAAATTCAAACCCAGAGATATGTCTTGTTTGATCATTTTGTATATTTTGTTTTTCCTGTTGCATGGAATTTTGTTTATTTCTTTTTAAATTAGTGATTTGGGTTATTGGCAAATTTCATTCTAGTCTATCTTTTCCTATTCCATTATTCCATTCTAATTTTTCATTTTCTGTATCAGTTGTTTTCTGAAGAAACACTGATTCTGTTGATGTTCAACTAACTTTGTCCTCCTTATCCAAGGATTTGGTCCAAGAGAGAGAAAGTTCATTGCCCCTTTTTTCTTTTCGTTTGTTTGTTCGTTGTTGTTTTGAAGAAGAGATGAGAAAGGTAAAGAGAGAGGAAGATATTGAAACTTAAATGATTCTTAACCATTAAAGCTGAAAAGCTTTGGAAATCTGGTTCAATGCTTTTACTTTTCAAAGCAGAACACTGAAATTAAAAATTTAAGTGATTGAGCCAACGACACACACTTTGAGGAGAATATTTGGAAAATTTAGATGAAATATACTATATTGTTTGCTGCACAATTTGCAGTTAACAAATTTTCACTTCCTTTACCTTCTAAAAAAGGATTTATAAAGCGTATTTCATATATTTCATGTGATTCTTACCTGGAATAGTATATATTATTTTATAAGCATAAGACATAACCTATAATTAGTGTTCTATAAAAACTATTATAATATGAAAGTGTGGGGGAGGTAAATGCTATTGAAATATTGGCATATCACTACTCCAAGACTAATGCATATTATTTTCATGTGAGATGAAAATAAAGCCTTATTCAATTATTCATTTAACTAAAAGTGGTCACTTGGCATCTCACACATCACTCACAATTTCTTTGTCTTGCCTCATGTTGCGTTTTCCTGCTAAGCATACTGTCAAATTTCTTCTTTGTTAATGCACTAAAATAATTTCTATCAAAATTAAAGTCAAGACATCCCTACACAAAGCAATCTTCATGTCTCACCTTTGTCAATGCAGCTTGTATTACCTGGCGGAATTCTAATTTCTTTCTATTGTCTAGGTGTATGATTTCATTCTTGCTTTCTCTTCTTGAAAAATATTTTAAGTTGTCTAAGACTGAAGCTCTGTATTCTCATTTTGTATCCCTCAAGTGCCTAGTACAATGTAGTCTGTATTGTTAGTACTTGTCAAACACTTCTGGAAGAAGGAATACCCAGTTCAACCACTTTCTTTCCCACAGATTTTGCCCTCTCACTAGCTACATGATAATAAGGCACTGAGTAAATTGGCATTTTTACATAGCTTTATACAGTTAAAGACAGAAAATTCAGTAGTTTTATATAGCATCTGTGCTGTTCAGAATCTCCCTTTCCTTAAATTTCTCCCTGTGCCACAACAGGTAAAGAATATCTCAGGGTGAGCTATTTTCATCCCTTTTTAACTGTATGGAATGCTCCTTAAGTGTCATTTTATTTTTTTATCCAAAACATTTAGTTGGAAATTGTTAAATTTCCAAATTGTAAGGCAATTTTTGACTTTGTTGACTCTTGACCTCATGACCTCATGTAGGGTTCATAGCACAGCCAGGAAAGTTGAGGTATGACCATGTAGCTTTAAGTTGGAGTATCCTTTTCAGTCTAGATATGTCTTAATTTATGTTTTTGTTTATTTTATGATATATACCTCCAAATTAACTTTAAAATTCAAAAATTATAGGGCACATTATATTTATCTGTCAACTGAAATTTTATCTCTTAGTGAAAAAAAAAATCCAAGATTGTTTCAGAAAATTTGGCATTTAAACAGGATCATACTGACTTTCATGGGATTAATAATTCACATATTTTATCGCATTTGGGGCATTTCAGTAAGTCCATTATACATATATTTTCTGTGCAGTCAGTAAATTTTGTAGCTCTTAAAACCCATGAAATGAAATATAGGTTTGAAAAGCCATAACAGTATCAATACATTAATATTTATGTAGCTCTTCTCATGACAAACATTCTAAAATGTGCTCCAGTAAAATAAAGTGAAATAAAGCATGAAGAGAATGTGGATGATTACAAGTCAAAAGGTCGCTTTAAAAGACAAATCAAATGAATCTGTTTGACAAAGTGATTGACCAGTTTATACCAAAGATAGCAACTCCATTTAGGTGACCTCTTAGCTTGGGAGGCTAGAGAATTAGAGGCAGCCGTTCAACAATGAGGCAAGTGTTATAATTAACAAGTCAAATTCAGCAAAGGCTTTCTAATCACTCAGATAAGACAGCTTCATTCCTATTGGACTATAAACTAACCAGGGCTTCAGTCCATGGGCCATTTTCATAACTCTATCAAAGTGACTTTGCAGTTCTAAATATAAATAAGAGTAAATAAGCTGATAAAATGCAGTCATAAAACATCTTTAATTTATTGTGGGGTTCTTCACACATCACAGAAACAAATTATTGATATAAATTATGCTAATTTCTTTCCATGATGAGGTCATTCATGAGTAAAAGATAAATCTAGAGGACAAATGCCCTTTAATGCCTACCTACTGCTTCTCTAAATGTGGGTTGTCTCCACCTAATTTCCTTTGAAAATGAACGATGCTATGCAAAGATATACTTCACTTTAAGACCTGTTTAGTTTAAAATGATGGGAAAGCGGTGGGGGGAATAGGTGGAGTAATAACACAGGATGTTGTTGAAGTATATAATCACAAATAAACAGGAAAGAAAGAGCCTGGAAGGCCACGTGATCCTGAAATACTGTTGTTATAACATTTTTAACCACCAAAATTCTTCCAATGATTATGGAAACTTATTTTTTTCCCTAGGTATGCCTCATCACACTGCAAAAAAAGTTACTCTAAAGATGGATTACTGATTTTTTTTCCCCCTGGATCTGAGAAGCTTTAGGAGAAAGATGACCGTTATCCACTCATTTTAGCTACATATTCATTCATGTTATGAAGAAGGACAGGAATGAGAAATAACCAAGGGTGATTATCACACTTACGATACTGTCATATTCCACTAAGGATCAGTGTTTTTCTAATATAATTACACACATAATTTCTACATATAATTTATTGTAGTAATAAAACCTATTGGCTTAATGCTCTCCCTTTCTTGGGAGCCAGCATTCCTAAATGAAAAGAACAGTCGTGATAAGTAATACTTTCCTTTCCTTTTCTTTCTTTCTCTCTTTCTTTCTTTCTTTCTTTCTTTCTTTCTTTCTTTCTTTCTTTCTTTCTTTCTTTCTTTTTTTGTTTTTGACATGGAATCTCGCTCTGTTGCCAGGGCTGGAGTGCAGTGGCACAATCTCTGCTCGCTGCAACCTCTGCCTCAATTCTCCTGCCTCAGCCTCCCGAGTAGCTGGGATTACAGGTGCCTGCCACCACGCCTGGCTAATTTTTGTATTTTTAGTAGAGACGGGGTTTCACCACGTTGGTCAAGCTGGTCTCGAAGTCCTGACCTCAGGTGATCCACCTGCCTTGGCCTCCCAAAGTGCTGGGATTACAGGCATGAGCCATCGTGCCTCGCAGATATCTAATACTTTTCTAATTAAAATAAGGCTTAGTTCTCTCTATGATGTCTTATGGTGATTCTCTGTTCCATTTAGAATTCCCTTGTCTGACTCTAATATTTCAAAGCTCCACATGGCTTTCAAGATAAAGTATACCCTGATCTGGATCCTTCATGACTTTTCAGCTTCATGTGCTATCACTCAATTAATCACATGTTATGTTCTGGTATGCCTGAGATGCCTTCCTGACCCTGGCCTTCCTAACTTCTGTTTTCCTTATTTAAGACTTAATTGAGTCATCGCCTCTTCTTGAGATATTTTATAACATTTCTTTTCTTTCTTTGAGCCTGAGACAGTGCCCCTCTTGGGTAGGTATTACCACAGTGCCTTACGTTTTCCTGTATCACTATTAGTATAATTAACCAAGTCGCAGAGTGTGAATATTAGAAAGTAGACACTTGGGTCAATTTATTTCTGCCTTCTAAACACCTGTGAGAGTTCATGACATTTAGTAGAAGCTCAAAAATTATTTGAAGGAATAAATAACGTCATCAGGCAAACAGTTTAACTTTACATAGTTGCTATGCAGGAATAACTCATTGCATCTGAGTGGCCTGTCCAGAGACACTCATTCCCTTCTTAGAAATAACCACCTACAAATTATAGCATTGCCAGGTGTTTATATCTGGCCCCTAAAATTAAAGGAGTCCCACTTTCTGCCCTAAAAGAGTATATATTAGAACTATTAGATAACCCAAGGGGCTCTTTGAGAATTAAATTAAGAAACAAAACAAAACAAAATAAAAAATTGGGTAAAATACATTTATGTGAGATATATTTGGCTAAAAGGTCTGCTAACGCCCTGAAATTTGTGGATCCCAGGCTTTTTGCTGGGCTATGAAAACACTTGCTTATAAAGCCAGAATCCAGTTAAGCTTCATTTTTAGATAATTATGTTCTTTTTCATCTCAAATTATAGACTTAGTAGTTCAACATCTATTCCTTCTAAAATGCTTTGCTAGATAAATTATAAGCCTGAGTTTTTCAAGCAAGTATTTTTTTTTAAAAGCATAGATTTTTGACACAGTTATTCCACTATTCACCTCTGTTTTACACTTTACCACCTTGAGGAGTAGTTGTTGGTATTAACATGGCTGTTTACAGCTTTAATTGAGACACCTTCCCTTCCCAATACACCACTGATCATGGATAGAAAGCAGATAGGGGCTAAGGCCCTGGGCTGGTGATGTTCATACAGAATCTACATTTAACATTTGCAGTGCTTTTAAGACCTTAATTTCTGGATCTTTTGCGTCTGAATTATCTAGGATGATTGTTAAAAGGTGGACATTGTAACCCTTCCAGAAACTAAATCAATCTTAATTTCTGAGTGTGAGCCAAGAAATATGCATTTTAATCAATGACTTTAAAAAGATGTATCACTAATTGAGAAAGGTGGGCCCTGTTATAACTTCTTTCAGTAGGATATATTGTGAATGTCTTATTTTGACATGGATTTATCATTCAATAAATATTTATTGACAGTTTTACTATGTGTTGGACTGTTTTTTTAGTAGTGGAGGAAATGAAGGTGAGAAAAGGCATTAAGAAGATTTGGGTTTAAGGGATTGACAGACAACATACAGAAAAACAACTCGTTGTAAACAAGGATTATGCCTTCCCCTTCACTCTGAAGTACTGGAAACTAAGCATTTTCTTCTGTGTAGACAGCAACTCTTTAATACCAGACTAGAAACAGTCTTCAGAGCAGAAAAGATCACATATCAACTCTTCCAAAAATAAGGTGTCATGTTTGTTTCACCAGGCCTCCAGTTTCAAATTGGTGTATAAATAATAACGCTGCTCCATGACAGGCTATCTCATCCAGTTGATGCTTAGAAATCTAGATTGCAATGATTTTTATCTTTTTAGGGCCTACCAGGAAGTTTTATTGTTTCAAGCTCTAGACTTCAAATGAATGTTTTCTAGAGATTTGATTTATTATTTACCAGGCAAGGTAGATTGTTTGGTTTTAGTTGCTTTAAAATTTTCACATACTTAAATTACAGTTCTGTTTTGTGGCATAGAAGCTGGGGCTCACACCTGCTCTGTTGTCTGTGTGTAGATGACCTGTCTTCTCAAGGAGACCCTTGCCTTGCCAGTGGGTTCTCCCTTAGTCTCCACATAGCATGAATGGCTTGACCTTCCATGTTGACACTTGTCCCTGTTAAACAACCCAGTTTCATTAAAAAATGGCATTTACAGTTCGGGCTTGGCAGACTGATAAAACATTTGGCTGATCACTGAACTGTCACTCTGAATTTCAGATACTCATTCCAGTGGACCACCTTCACTGCACTACCATACCATGGCTATTGAGAAGTTTACTGCAACAATATTCTCAATAATATAAAAATCCATCATTGGATTAAACTAGACCACCACATTTTATCAACATTCCTGTACTATGGCTTTTATTATACTGTCACTTTGGCTTATGTTGCCAGCTTATATTGAAGGATGTCATCAGAAACCACCCTGTGGGGCTTTGTGGCATATTTACTGTAGGGATTAAGTTTCTTGGTTCACCACATGACAGAGAAGCCTTCTTGCAGGAGCCTGTGAGAGAATTTCTCTCTGTGCTTTTGAGAAATTGATGTATCTTTATCTTACAAACGCAGTGAATTACGTAACTAGTCATGTTTTTCTTTTCCTGCTGACTGATCAAAAGGTCGTTACATATTTGTGATTTCTCTTTACTATGTTCACAGGATCTTGTGGTATTTATGTTCTGTACTTATCTCCCAGCACCACATCACATTTTATTACCCTTAATTTTTTGTTGCCTCAACTTTCTTCCAAACTAAAAACATACTTTATTTTTCTACTGTGTGTATTTCTTAAGATGTCCTAAATTATTTCTGGAAGAAGACAAGTTACAGTTGTGAATTGTTTGAAGTTTGTTTGTTTTTGATTTTTAAGATAAGAAGTGATCACTAACGATTACGTTGGAAAGCTCCAACCTATAACAATGAATAATCGAAAGAATATTAGTGAGATGGCATTAGTGAGAGTGGGGTGTAATACAAAATGAGGTAAAAGAGAGCTTGGAGAAACTTAAGTAACAGAATGGACTTTTGTAAGCCCTTGTAATATAGGCCCATATATTTTCCATATTTGGCTTCTGTAATTTCCGCTGTCTGTTTCCTTCACAAACATTATTCCTACAGTTGACAGTATCAGACTCAAGCAGGTAGGAATTAGACAATCAAGCAGAGCAAGTTTGGTCCAGTTTAGCATTGAGTGCTTTAATTGTGATAACTGCTATTCCTTTGATATTTGGTAATATCAAATTGACTAATTAAACCTTAACTACTGTAGATTATATTCATGAGAAAGCATTTCATTTTACTATTGGTAACATTGAATATAAAAGCCAGAAAATCAATTACAGAACATCCAGTCTAATGTGTTTATTAATAATTGCTGAAACTGGGGATCAGAAAAGTAATGTTACTTGCCCAAGTTACTTGCAACCAATTAGTGGGAGAACCAGAACTAGAATAGAAATCACTTGATTCATGGACCAGCAACAACTCAGAATGTACATTTATTACAAGTCCTCCTGTTGAGGGCTTTGCACCATTTTCTTTAAAGAGGCCAAGTTCAATATCTATTAGATGTCAAAACAGAGAAAGAGGTTACTGATATGAGAGGATACTTGGAAGTGCCATTCATGGTCTATGCTGTTTCCAACATCTGAAGATGAGGTGAGCTGAAGGTGAAACATGGGAAGAGGGCAATAAGGGCAGTTAAATGAGAAAACCATGTCAGAATGGCTCTAGTAATTTGAGTAGCTAATGGAGATAAATATAGGTAGATCTAATGCTTGCTCGTTAAGTGTATATTGAAATAATTATCTTGATAATCTAGGTAAAGAACCACATTTTCGCCTAAAATCAAGATGAATGAATCTAATGGGGTTTTAAGGATTTTATTATCTCATTTTTTAAAAATTTATTTTTGATAGTGTAGACAAAGCAATAGCTATTACATTTCCGCAGTTATAGATTAAAACATTTTGTGCTTACAGAGCAAATTGTGATTGAGACGTTAGAATTTTAGGAATTTGTTTATTGTAACCAGTCAATCTGGAGAGTTCAGTTGAGAATAATATTGTTCCTATAGCACAGGAATTTCTTTGCTTCATTGTGAGTTGTAATTGCTGGAGATTCTAATCATACAGGTGATGGCCCTAATTATATTTATTTTATTTCAGTCAGCAAGACTACATTTACATGAAGCTGACACAATAATTCTTCCTGGTGTTTGACCCTCAATCTCTATAAATCTGTTACGTGAAATAACAGTAAAAACAGTTCTACTCTCTCTTGTTCACCCTTCCAATAATGATAGTGACCTCTCCTATTTTATGAAAGGCTTTTTTTTTTTTTAACTTTTAAGTTCAGAGGTACAAGTGCAGGTTTGTTACATAGGAAAACTTGTGTCATGGGAGTTTGTTGTACAAATTATTTCATCACCCAGGTATTAAGCTTAGTACCCATTAGTTATTTTTGCTGATCTTCTCCCTCCTCCCACCATCCACCCTCCAATAGGCCCCAGTGTATATTGTTCCCCTCTATGTGTTCATATGTTGTCACCATTTAGCTTCAACTTATAAGTGAAAAACATGTGGTATTTTGTTTTCTGTTCCTCCGTTAGTTTGCTAGGGATAATGGCCTCCAGCTCCATCTTTGTTCCTGCAAAAGACATGATCTCATTATTTTTTTATGGCTGCATGGCATTACATGATCTATATGTACTACATTTTCTTTATCCAGTCCATCACTGATGGGAATTTAGGCTGATAACATGTCTTTGCTATTGTGAAGAGTGCTGCAATGAACATATGCATGCAAGTCTTTATAATATAAACATTTATATTCCTTTGGGTATATACCCAGTAATGAGACTGATGGATCAAATGGTGTTTCTGTCTTTAGGTCTTTGAGGAATCACCACACTGTCTTCCACAATGGCTGAACTAATTTGCACTCCCACTTACAGTGTATAATGTTCCTTTTTCTCCACAATCTTACCAGCATCTGTTGTTTTTTGACTTTTTAATAATAGCTATTCTGATTGGTGTGAGATGGTATCTCACTGTGGTTTTGATTTGCATATTTTAATGATCAGTATTGTTGTGCTTTTTCTCATATGATTGTTGGCCACATGTATGTCTTCTTTTGAATAGTGTCTGTTCATGTCACTTGCCTACTTTTTGTTTGTCTTGTATTTCTTTTGTTAGAATTTAATTTAATTTTAGATTCCGGGATACATGTGCAGGATGTGTGGGTTTTTTATGTGTGCCATGGTGGTTTGCTACACCTATCAACCCATCACCTAGGTATTAAGCCCCTCATGCATTAGCTATTTATCCTGATGCTCTCCCTTGCCCCCCCAACAGGCCCTAGTGTGTGTTGTTTCCCCCAGTGTGTCCATGTGTTCACATTGTTCAGCTCCCACTTATAAGTGAGAACATATACTGTTTGATTTTCTGTTCCTGCATTACTTTGCTCAGGATAGTGGCTTTCAGCTCCATTCATGTTCTTGCAAAGCACATGATCTCGTTTCTTTTTATGGCTGCATAGTATTCCACATTGTCTGTGTACCACATTTTCTTTATCCTGTCTGTCACTGATGGGCATTTGGGTTGATTCCATGTTTTTACTATTATGAATAGTGCTGCAATGAACATACACATTCGTGTATCTTTATAATAGAATGATTTATATTCCTTTGCTCAGTTTTTTTATGGGGCAGTTTGGTTCTTCCTATAAGTTTGTTTAAGTTCCTTCTAGATGGTGGATATCAGATCTTTGTTGGATACATAGTTTGCAAAAATTTTCTTTTGTGTAGGTTGTATTTTTACTCTGTTGATAGTTTCTTTTGCTGTGCAGAAGTTCTTTAGTTAAATGAGATCCCATTTGACAATTTTTGCTTTGATTGCAATCACTTTCAGCATCTTCATCATGAAATCCTTGCCTGTGCCTGTGTCCTGAATGGTATTACCTAGGTTGCCTCCCAGGGTTTTTATAGTTTTGGGTTTTATATTTAATCCATCTTGAGTTCATTTTTGTATATAATATGAGGAAGGGGTCCAGTTTTAACCTTCTGCTTATGGCTAGGCAGTTATCTCAGCACCATTTATTGAATAGAGAAGCCTTTCCCCATTGCTTTTTGTCAGGTTTGTCAAAGATCAGATAGTTGTAGGTGGGCAGCCTTATTTCTGCTTTCTCTATTCTGTTTTATGTCTCTCTATTCTGTCTGTGTTTCTGTTTTTGTACCAATACCATGCTGTTGTGGTTACTGTAGCCATGTAATATAGTTTAAAGTCAGGTAGCATGACTAGAGTAATATGACCTAAAAGAAGTTTCTTCTTTTTGTTGAGGATTGCCTTGGCTATTAGGGCTCTTTTTTGGTTCCATGTAAATTTTAAAATATTTTTTTCCTAGTTCTGTAAAGAATGTCAATAGTAGTTTAATAGGCATAGTATTGAATCTGCAAATTGCTTTGGGCAGTATGGCCATTTCAATGATGTTGATTGTTCCCACTCATGAGCATGGAATGTTTTTCCATTTGTTTGTGTCACTTCTGATTTCTTTGAGCAGTGGTTTGTAGTTCTCCTTGTGGAGATCTACAAAAGGCTTTCTAACACATTATCTTTAAGTTTCATAGCTTTATGACGTAAGCAGGACAGGTTCAGTTATTCCCATTTTATAGACAAGAAAGCTGAGAGCCAGAGGAATGATCTCCCATGTCTAAGATCAGTAAGTGAGGCAGGGGTAGAATATAGATCACAGCCCAGGTCTTTCGGCTCCTGGCCCACTGCCTTTATCAATCCTATTACCACAGCAATGGTCTTGGTCAGTGTGACCTCTCAGGTGAATCAACTAAAAAAAACATGACAACATGCATTCCTGTTTCTAGTTTCCTTCTCCAAACCCTTCCTCTACTTGCTCATTTCGATAGAGTAAGCTTCCTAAACTGGAATTTAATATGGAAGATAATTGACCTGTGGCTTTTGTGTTGATGGTGTAATGGGAGCCTACTGGGGGTTTATACTCAGGCATATCTAATCTGGAAGTGCAGGGGACTTAATGCCTCGTAGAGATAACTTTTGACCAAGCTAGAAGTCAGTATTGAAATTCCTCCACTATTATCCCCTTTCACCACCCATTGACAGATGGTTCTGAAGTCAAGTTGGCCCATGGGGATATGTTTCCAAGAATGGAGAAATTGATTGTAGTTAGCAGTGCTAGTCGCAAAATGTATCATTATATTGACTCTGTCTTCTCTGCTTCACTCCTCTTTTTACTCTCTTACACTTGTTTCCTAGCGTAGTGTAACCGAATAAAATAATATCACATGAGCCCTCAGTCTCAGGCTCTGATTTCTGGGGAAGCCAGGCTTAAATGCCAGGTTCATCTCTGTCTCATTTTAGGCTTAAGGAGTTCTTCCTTATATCCCCACCTGGATTACCTGACCCCTCCTCCCTATTCACCCAAATTTTACTCCTCTTTCAAGGTAGAGTAATGTGCCACTCATTCTAGGATTGTTTGCTGTAATGTTCCTGGCCCCATGTGATTTTTTTTTTGTCTCTCGGGAACCTCCATCTTTACACCCAATGAAGAAAACCACAATATGTTTGTATCTCCTGTGACAAATAGTAAGACAATTTTGTATAAGCTAACCTTCTTTGCTAGTTCATAAACAACTTTAAGACCTTAGGTTATTTATTTCTGTATCCTTAGCACCTGACATAGTGTTCAATGATTATTTCCCAATTGGTCATAATACAAGGGAAGGGAGAATTGCTCATTCTGATCAACTTAATCATCCATCTAACTGATGCAAGATCACTTTGGATGAATCATGTCTGAAGGAGTGTGACAGTGCACTCTGCTGTAGTTTGATTATTTGTTCTGTGTTGATATGAGAATAGCTGAGACTCATAAACTACATCCTGTATGTCATGTTTCCTTTATTTTTACTGTCTTTGACTGGACTAAAGCATTTGGAAATCAAAGGCGAGGAGAATATTTAAAGGTTCTAAGCATTTTTATTATGCTGTATCTCTTGTTAATTCATTTAAGCTTTCATTTTATGAAAGAAAAAATTAGACACAGAATATTGGCATAGCCTACAAAGGACCTCATGACCTAAGGAGGTCATGCATGGTGGTATAGGGGACATTCTAGGAACAAGAAAAGCTCTGTATACACAAAGCAAGTTTTATGATACTGTATGGGGGTGGGATGCTTGAGAAAGTTTTTTTTTTCATAATGTTGATACATATAAAATGGACTGAGCAACCTAACAGTGTGTGTGTGTGTTGCTTTTTAGCTTTTGGATTACCATATAGAGAAGGTTAATTTCAAAGGATCCATGCTGGTGGAAATATGGCTTAATATAAGAAATTAACGAGTGAAATTTCTTTAATATTCAAATCACTTCTTAGTATTAACTTAAAAAGTTACCAAGGCAAATTAATTATTTTAGACTGTTGGGTTTCCACTTAGAACATTTTTACTTAAAAAATGTTTAGCACTGGGTGGGGAAAGGAACTTGCGCTGGGGCAAAGGGAATCTCTTTTCCTTTGGCTTCATGTTTCCTTGTGAAAAGATCTCAGGGTGAGTAACGTACCTGGTCTTTTAAGCCACTGACTTAGCCTTCAGATGAAATGAGTGATCTGATGGAGAGTTTGGGAGGAGTTAAGCCTGTTCTGTTCAGCCTCTCTTTCTATTCTCTCTTTGGAGCCAACTGTCTTTGGGGCACTCACATTCTTCTCTGAACCACCATGCTGGAAGTTTCAAGTGTGAAGGCTGTACTTCTGCAGTAAGGCCTGTGGTCATTCCAATCAGCCAGGGACTGGGGAGGGTGAATTTGTATAATTCAAAGATAAATCTTACTTGCTTTGTTCAGTTAAGTCACATAAACCAATATCAATTTAAGAATAAAGGTGAATTTTCAGTGTACATCTATCTGACATTTATGAATTTATATGGGTTATAAATACAGACAGGTCAGAGAAAGAGTAGTTATTTATGGACTGTATCAAACCCTGACAGAGCTGTCTTTACTTTCTCAGTGGTAACAGTTAAGGGATATCCAAGCTGAAGGAACTGGAAATGCTCATTCGCCTGAAGGGAAACTCTGCTAACTGTAACATCCCACAGAAATGTCCTTAAGAAGAAACCGTAAATAGCAAATAATTGTACATGTACATAAGCCAATTTATTAATTCTAAAATTAGTTCTTTTTCTGTGTGGGCATGCAGTGATAGATGTTAAAACTGCCAACGCTTCTCTCAAAGCAACAAAAATGTGTTTCTTTTATGATTAGACAGATTCAGTATAGTTAAAAAAACAAAGCAGGTTGCATTTGGAAAGCACAGTATCTAATGCTGTTTGTTAACCCTGCAACCTTTATTCTGTAGAGTGATTTGAATTCATTTTTTAGACTAAACATTCAGCATTGCCCTCCAGCAAACAGCTCTGGAGATGAAAGGTATCATTTGTAAACTGGTCCCATTTGCCTTTGAAGGCTCAAATTCCCTAATCCATCCCTTCCCCCTACTCTCCTTGACATCTATGTGAAAGTAAAATATTATTCAGCTTAAAATAGGACCTTGTAAACATTAAAAAATATTTTCTGGAATAATACATCTTGTTTCTTTTTTATTATAGCAGATTACAGTTTTCTTATGAGATGGTAAAAAGAAGTGTTTTGACTCTGAACATTTAATTTTTTTTTTTTTGGAAAGTGACATTATTTATCAGTCCAAGATTTCAGATAAACTTTTTACTTCAGCCCTTGGAAAAGTCTCTAAAATATATTCCAGAACTATATGTATAATTTTACCAGAAAGTAAGCAATGCTGTAATATGTATTCGGTGCTTGAATAGAGCAAGCACTG
This sequence comes from Nomascus leucogenys, assembly GCF_006542625.1. Taxonomy (NCBI): domain Eukaryota; kingdom Metazoa; phylum Chordata; class Mammalia; order Primates; family Hylobatidae; genus Nomascus; species Nomascus leucogenys. The sequence goes on from NC_044382.1 coordinate 125,297,163, forward strand.
AATATTTGACAAACACAACCTTGACTTTTACTGCCTTGCTATTTGGTTAGGAATATATGGCATAGAAACTGTTTTTATACTCCTTTTCTGCCCATTTCCAGACACATACTTGTCTAATCTTGATTAAAAGCTCTTTAACAGACATTAACTAGCCCTCTGGAAGGAGAAACTGCTATTCAACTTTTGAGTGTTTTACCCCATGTGAGTAACTTGTGCCTGATTGTTTCATAATAAATAGTGTAATTTGATTAGATATTAATTGCTGAGCCCTCTCACATAAGTTCCGTTCCACTTTTTAAAATTTTGAAGTGACTTTTATCTTCTAGGGATTTGTTTTTCTTTTTGCCCCCTCTCATTGTCAACCCCCATGCTTCAACAAAACGCTGCGAATAAAAACCACTTTCCAAAACCAAATTAGATGGAGCAATAGCCCTGTTAGATTAACCACAGTTCCTCCCTTGTCAGCTATAAAAAAAAAAAAAAAAATCTTTTTTTTTTTTTTTTTTTTTAAACAAGGAAAGAATGAACATTTGACCTTTGTCGCGGACTTGCCAAAAAAGGAAGAAAACTACTCTCGCATGCATCCGTGTCATCTGCATGATTGTGTAGAAGATCTTGTTTCCTGAGCTATCTTGATCCACAGGGCTTTTTGATCACTGAGTTAGAAATTTCTCCTGCATTCTCATTTTGAGAATAAATTGCTCGTGGGCTACCCCCACAACTTTGGGGATAAAAAAGAAAATTGACTGTGCTTATGAGGTGGACACATGAAAATGAACAGTTATGAGCAGGCAGAAGTTGAGTTAATCACTCTCTCAAATTTAATCATGAGGAAAGCTCCCCTCTTCTCTCGAAGATTTCCATGTGGCTATGGTTGCAAGTGACCCTGTCCTTTCAGTCATGGGTCTGGTGAATGTGAAATTATTTTGGTATGTCGATCTGAAATGCCTCCCATGATTACTTTGGAGTTATCAAATGGAGGTCAGAAACAAGGCAGTAGGGTCTGTCACCTTTCAAAAAAACAAGATTTGAGGAGAACATAGTTTCTGAGTGGGATAATTCAACAGAATTGGGAATGAGAAGGGTCTCAGGGCTGGAATATAGATGCTACCTGTCAAAATGGAAGACAGCAGCTGAGGAGATGCGAGCCCAGACTGCTTCAGGCAGCACTTCTCATTACTCATGCTTTCATCACTATTAAAATGCATTCCCAGGTCTTTCACTGTGCAAAAATGATTTTGGTCAAAATGCATTGAAAATATAATGACATGAATAGGAGAAATACCAGTTTCCTGCTTGTAGCACTACTCAGATTTAGGATTTATTATTTTTAAAGTTAGTACATAAAATTATCTTAGAAAGAGTCTCCTGCATTTCAAGTAGCCTTTTTCTTAAGGAAAGTCTTCTGAAGTTGAGTTTAACTGCAAAGGAAATACAACGTGAAAACACAGTATAAATTAGAATGGTTATTGCTCTGCATCGCTTTGTGTGTTCCTATAGCAACCCCTCCAATTTTACTTGCCCCTTATTGACCAGGCATATTTTTTGTGACTGCTCACAGAAGAATAAAAAATGAAGAAGAAAAAGAAAATGAGGTGGGGGATGAGAATTAAAGCTACCTTTTGTTCTTTTACAACCACAGGTTAACTGGTTATAAATGTCCCCCTTCCTTCAAATAAGTGTCATGGAGTTTTCCTTGCTTAAATTAATTCTTTCCAAGCAGTCCACAGAAACAATCAGCCCCATATTCTTACCCGAAGCATTTGGATTCTGAGACAAATGCAGCCCCATGACTATGTATATTAGCCAGATGCAGGCTATATTTACCCACCCTATGCTTACAGCAACTGCACTGTCAAGAGAAATGTAAATATTAATGAAGGATATTTCTCAGGATAGGATCTTCAGTGAGTGCTCTTCATCTGTCAAAACTGACTCAATCAGTACACACTTTCTGGACAGATCGAATGTTTATAGAGCCATAAATTGACATTTATCTGACAATTTTTGTATTCCTATCAAATGGCTTTCTTTACTAGGCCTAGGCATTTCAACACACCGTTGGTGTTACTGCGGAGAAATTAAACATACACTCTCTTTCACATTTTTCAAGTGAAGATAAGAATAAACTGGATGTACAGTTAGTGGCCCTTTCGAGAGTTATTTGGGTATGAAATGTAAACTTTGGCCTAAGTAAAAAGGTAGAGATAAATCCTAATAAAGTATTTTACCCTTGTCTGTTAGGAAAGGAAAAAATCCTATTATAAAAGTACTCATTATTAAATTAATTGTGAAATAACATGATGTATATGCATAAAGAGATACTTGTGTTATAGTCTCCAAAATATTAACAGATGATGAGATTGCTACTTTCTTTTCTGTGACTTTTTTTTTCCGAAAACAAAACAAATCTATAAAAATAAATCTAAACTACTTTGTTTTTCAAAAGCAAAATATAACTGTTGAAAGAATAAAACTTAAATAATATATGCACACTCAAATATACTCACACATACACACAAACCCTGTAAGTTAAATAACTCTTAAGAATGGGAAGAAACTAGCTGTTACTGACATTTACTATATGCCTGCTAAATACCAACAAGACCATATTTTATAAAATTAGCCATATTATGTTTACCTTGTATATGTATTAGGATTTATTGCCTCCCGACATCGAGATTGTTAAGCAACTTCAATATACATTTATAATATATAGGATAATTATGATCCTAAAATAGGTCTTATAATTTTTAAAAATAATTCAAAAATCAATTGCAAAAGTTAAATGCGTGTATGTGTGTGTTCAGCATGTGTGTTTTTACAACAGCACAAATCCATTTTTATTTATTTACTTTTTATTATTTTTAATCCTTAAGGGGTACAGTATCATACAGATTCTGTGTCCAATGGCCTTAGCAAGAAGATTGCTTTGGAATTTGGCACAAACCATGCCATCGTTTCCATGGGCTGGAGTTACCTTTCTCAAGATTACTCTTGGTTTGGTTTTGTTTGGTTTACTACCAGGAGTCACTGTGTTGTTCTTTGCATTGTATACATACACACATCTCTTGCCCAAATAAAGTTAAGTTTCATCATGGGCATAAACGCCTTCAATTCAAAAAACAGATGCACATTTCCTTTGGTTCTGGAGACCCAGCTCATAGCCAACAAAAATGGCCTTGGACCACAGCCTTTCAGACATATTTGCCTTTTACATGTCCTGTTCCCAGCAGGCCTCCTCAGGCTCCAAGATGACGTAAAGAGGCAAAAGTTACATTTGAAGGCTGAAGACTCAAATAGCCAAAGGCAGCAGAGAAGCAAGTGCTCTGAGTCTACCTAAAAGAGGACCTATTCCTCTGTGCCTTCTCCAGAAAAATCCAGAGGACCAGAGAGAAGCACACCAAAAAAACATCTATAGCCATGACAGAGTACAGTCAAGTTAATGGAAACCTTATGCCATGACCTCTTTCACATTTTGGTTTCTGTTTCAGTTTTAAGAATTGAGGTAACAGCAAACAAGTCCATCTTAAGAGTCAGATGGACAGCTAAAAATCAAGGAGGTCCCCAATAACCATCACTTTCCCTTTCCTTTCTATTACTCCAAATGTTTTTCTTTTGTCAACATCTATTCATACAATTCTACCGGGTTATTAACGTTGGCTGCATATCTAATCACAGGGTCATCCACTTAGGTTTGGTACTTTTCAGAATGTAATTAGCCCAGAAAATAGTATAGGTTGGTTTTTATGGCATATACTTGAAAGCAAGTTTTACTAAAGAAATTAGAGACAACCTAAATATTCTGGTGTATCTTCAATATACCTTACTATCACACTCGTCACATTGTATTTTAATTGTGTACCTGTTTATTAATATACCCCCCCACTTCAGCAATAAACTTAAACTCAAAAATTACTAGGTGCTCAAAAATGTTTTGTGTTTTGATTTTTGTTTGCCCTTTCATTTTTAAGAATTAAATGTGTCAGGGGCTGTGAAAGGAGAAAAGGGTGGTGATTGTTTTATTCCCTAAAACGGAGTAAAGGAATGTAGACCTTTCACCCTCTTGGTCTGCTCAGCAGTTTTTTCATTTATAGATTTTTCTTTCTCTACCCTGATGGGACTGCCAATCACATAGCTTCACCTGTAGTACAAAGGTGCTTGGCAATGATGCTAAGCCAACCAGAATACCCTCTCTCTCTAGAATTATTAATTAAGTCATCAGTAGCAAAATGACTCAGCCAAGCCAATCAGAGTTCTTTTTGAGGGATTGATATGGACCTTGAAATTTAAGATTCTTTTTCTAGAGATCCAGACCATTGAAGACCATTAAGGATTATCACTGCTGAGAATGAGGCCTACTAGGAAAAAGGAGAGCTAAGAGGAAGAAAAAAAATTGGATAGATTTCCTAATGACATAATTAAATTCTTAAATCAAGCCATACCCAACATTGGACATTCCATAGATATTCATATGAGCCAATGTGTTACTTAATTTGTTCATTCCAGTTTGTTTGAGTAGAGTCTGTCATGTCTTATAACCTAAAGTCTTAACTAACATATGGGGTGCTATAGAGTTTACAAAGCTCCGAGCATTGAAAGCAAAATATGACTGGATAACACAAAAGAGCTGAGCCAAGACTGCTTTCTCCATTGTTTGTGGAGCTAGTGGCCTCTTGCCTCTGCTTCTTATTAAAAATTTGCTTCAGTTTCTTCCTGTCTCTGCAATTTATATATTTCCATTCTGTATTTATAATTGTGCCTTCTCCTTTTCTGTATAACAATGTCAGATAGTTAGCATGTAACCTAGAGTCAGGGCCAGAATTACTACCATTCCTCAGAGCACTGTGGAGCATGTTGTCTCAGCTTTCTCTCTGCCTCAGCTTCCTTTCACAACATTCCACTAGAGATTCAAGGCAATGCGGTCCTGTTGATATACCCTACATGAGTCAGCACCATAGGACAGACAGTAAGGATATAAAGTGAATCTGGAAAACCAAACAATTTATCTGATAGAATGAAGCAATGTAAATTTAAGAATACAGGATTTGTCCAAAGTTTTGTTTTGTTTGCTAGTTTAAAATATGTGCAAGTCCTGCTGGAAAGGTCTAATTTATATCTGAGAAGCAAGCTGTTTTCTGGTCTAATGTACCTTTTTAGTTTAAAAGGATGCATTTTAGCAGCAAATTCTCTGGTTAGCTCAACAAGCCTTGCACTGCAATGTGACTACACATACTGGAGTGAAGCATCATCATGCCCTTGGGTCACGAGGAAGAGCCTCACATTGATAAGATACCAGGTCTACCTATACCCCTAATAACTGAATTATTTATCCTGTAACAAAGTTTGTTTCGCCAAGACTTAAACAACTCTTAGAGACAATTGGAATAAAAGTAAAGCACTGAAACCTAAATGTAACTATTAAATTTAAAATTATTGCCCAGATAAAGTGGAGTTCAAAATTAATTATATAAAACATGTTGGTTTTATGACTAAATATAGCTTTACATAATGTACTTTTAATGTTTATGCTCATTGGAACTTTATTTCACTCCTTTCCTTTGGAGAGCAGTACATTAAAATGTATGTGACCTGCTCTTTCTGCTTTCAAGGAAATGAATTATTTGCTATGGGCCATGCCACCCACACCTTCCTTTCTTATCCCCTTACACAGATTTTGCCAAAAGTTAAATTAATTCCACCTAAGGTATTTTTTTTTTTTGCCTACATTTTCAGTCCTCCTCCACTTCAAGTAATCTTATTTTCACATTTAGTTAAATCTCCTATTTCTCTAAAATAATCGCTCAAAGGGATTTGATGCCGGGAGTCCGCATTAGCACAGTATTGCCCCATAGCCCTTCAGAATTCAGCTTTGAAATATTTGCACTGTGTGCCCCTGCAATTAAATGACAAACCAGTAGTTCCCCTGAGGGACTAGGCTGGGGTGATTTTACATTATGCAAGTTTTATACTTTCCTGTAATTATGCTGACATCTATTTGTGTTATTAGCAGGCTACTTCAATTTATAGAAATAGAAGATTGGAGACGTAGATCATCTATAATTCCTTCACCTTCCAGATTAGGAAACCAATACCCAATCAAGTATTGTGACTGTCTAAAGGTCACATAGCTAGTGACTACTGTGTAACCTTTTCCTCTTTCAGAGATTTTGAAAATCAAAGAAAATGTGTAATAAATTGCAATAGCTCAATATCCTAAAGTCCCAGAAGCTTAAGTTACACTGTACTCAATGACTAATGTCTGGGTGTGACCTCAGAACTCCCAGGTTTCCAAAACCAACACTGATTGCCTGAACTAGATGATTTTTTCCTATACATTATTCACCAAATCCCATCTGAAGGAACTGTTCCGGAGGCTAAAGTATATCTCTTCTTATACACACATGAGAAATTATAGATCATTCAAAATACAGCAAGAACCGTATTGCCTGTGAATTGGATGTTTGTCCTGAATCCATGTGTGGAAGACAGCAATGTCAGGAATACAAGAGCCTGCTTCTGTGTTCTTCAACACCACGAGCAAAGAGGCGCTTTGCACAAGGAACATTCTGTTACACGACACATGCAAAGACCTTCAGGAAGTTTCTTCTGGAATGAAATTCTGGGTTCTCCCAAATCCCATCCCTCTCATAATATAGCACCAATAATTTGGGTGGCCTAAACGTCCCACTTGCTTGCAGACTTTCATTATTTCTCTTCCATTTTCTTTAGCAAGTGATGGGGATTGGTCCAAAATAAATAAAAATGTAACACAAATTTGGAAAGGCAAAAAAGCCTTCTTCAATATGACCAGTATAGTCACTTTGATGTCTTCTATATTTAAGATTTTATGTGCTTTTTCTGAAATAAAGCTTAGTTATTTCTTGTAATATTTATAAAATAATAAACACAAAAAACAGAAATTCTAATTTTAAGGTATTAAATAACTTTTCAAAAGAGCTTATCTTTTCAATATAAAATATAGAACATGCTAATTTTATAAGCAAAGCAGTTTTACCTAATATTTTCTGTCTCTACCTCTGATCTCTTTTCTTAGACAACCATATAAATTGGCTTTGGCTGATAATGTCATGTGACAGCCAAGTAAATTCCATAATCCAGCGTATTCCTTAACACTTCTTTCTTTTTCCCATTGTTGCCTCTCCCTCTTGTATACTCCAGCCCTTTGAAGTTTTAAGACTCATGGGTAGATTAAGCTCATCCCCAGACTGCATATTTCTCATGTTTTCCTTTATATTCTCCTCTCTCACTCTTTAGATAATCTCTGAGTAGGTGATATGTTTTTTTGAAGCTCCCTTGATTTTGCCAAATCTCTCTTTTTCTTTGAACTGGGACAAGGCTCTTTATATTAGATATAGGACTTCTAAAAATATTGGTTGAACACCCTGTTTAAATATCATGAATTCATCCTCTGTACATTTGTATTGAGTACCTACACAGTGCCAATCCTCAAGGTATTTATAGTCTATCAGGGGAAGATTTTTTTTTTTTTAGTATCAGAAGATACTAAAACTTATAGGAAACATAATTTGTGCCAGTGATTTGTGGGAAACAGATGATCCACAGAATTGTTGAGTTGTAGAGTGTCATATAGTTGATACATTAAGCTAACACAGTTTCTCTGTATCTTCTAAGGCAGAATAAATAGGTTGTGTGTGTATGTTTGTGTGATTCCTTTATTGGGGGAAAATTTTACTCCTAATAATTTGGAACAAAATTTGTATTTCTTTATAACTTCTAATTTCCATATATTTTACATCTTATGTCTTACCCTTTTCCAAATCATTGATTCAACATCCTCTATTTTGACAGAGTGAAAAAGTGTAGTCTAAAAATAAATCTAAAATCAATTTCGGACTTTTCTGTCATGGTTTACATCACTATATTTTGATTTAAGTCAGAGAAATCTATTTTGGTCTCTTAGTATTCAGAAAGATATTAGGCAAGTTATTTAAATTCTCTGGGACTCAGTTTTCTCATCTGTAATATGAGGATGACATGAACATTCTCTCAAATAATAAGAATTAATTGACATAATAAATTTAAACTGTCCATAGTAGGTAACAACAAATAAAAATGGGTTATTACACCCCAAGCAAAGTCCATGTCAGCTATTTAGAGCAGAGGTTGACAACTTTTCTCTGTAGAGAGCCAGGTAATAAGTGATGGCTATACTGTCTCTGTTGTAACTAAAGTACCCATAGACAATATATAAATAAGTGAGTATGACTGTGTTCCAATAAAACTTTATTTACAAAAGCAAATGATGGGCTAGAGTTAGCCTATGGGTTGCAGTTGGAGGACTCCTGACTTAAAATATTGCACCTACATTTTACCTTTTGCTGCTGTCTACTTTTTATAACCCAATTCCACTCAACTTTTCTATGAATTCAGTAACTGATTCATATTTTCTTTTAAAATCTGTTAAAACATATTAGATATAAAATGTATTAATGATAATACCTGTTAGTTACCACTCGGATAAAATAATATAAAATATTACAAATGTGAGTGGAATCTTCCTAAGTATCTTTTCTCAAATCCATTCCAATTCTTACTCCCAGAGATAAATGCCATGCTCATTTTGTGTATATCATTTCCTTGAATAGCCTTTTAGTTTTACCAAATATGTATATATTCTTTAAAAATATTCAGTCTATTTGACTATTTGCTATGATCTGAATGTTTATGTCCACTCATATTCATATGTTGAAATCTTAATCCTGATGTAATAGTATTAGGAGGTGGAGTTTTTGAGAGATAGATTGTGAGGTTGGAACTCTCTTAAATGGGGTTGGTACCCTTATGAAAAGACACAAAGGAGCTCGCTTTCTTTTTTTTTTTTTGAGACAGTCTCGCTGTCGCCCAGGCTGGAGTGCAGTGGCGCGATCTCGGCTCACTGCAGGCTCCGCCCCCCGGGGTTCACGCCATTCTCCTGCCTCAGCCTCCCTAGTAGCTGGGACTACAGGCGCCCGCCACCTCGCCCGGCTAATTTTTTGTATTTTTAGTAGAGACGGGGTTTCACTGTGTTAGCCAGGATGGTCTCGATCTCCTGACCTTGTGATCCGCCCGCCTCGGCCTCCCAAAGTGCTGGGATTGCAGGCGTGAGCCACCGCGCTGTCTTTCTGTTTTCAGTCATAGGAAGATACGATGAGAAGTTGGCAGTCTGCATCTCAGAAGAGAGCCCTAACAGAACTTGACCATGCTGGCACTTTGCTCTTGGACTTCTAGTCCGGAGAACTATGAGAAATAGATTTCTGTTGTTTAAGCCACTCAGTCTGTGATGTTTTATTATGGCAGCCAGAACTGACTAAGACAGTATTATATTTATATTATATTATATTATATTATATTATATTTATGTATCCCATCTTTGTCTTTTCATTTAAAAAGAAGTGTTTAAGATATATCTATATGGATATATGTAGAATGGGTGCATTAATTTAATTTATAATTCTATATAATATTCAAATATATGCATATACCACAATATATTAATTGATTCTTCTCCTCACAGAGATTTATGTTATTTGTACCTTTCGTTTTGCTTTTCTAAACACTTTTGCTGTGCATATTCTTGTATACATGTTTTGCGTGTATGAAGATTTATCTAGAGTTAAATACATAAAAATAAGTTGCTAAATCATTTTCTACTTTTCCAAGTTTTGCCAAAGAACCTTCAAATTGGCTTTAGGAATTTACATTCTTTTATGAAGATGGGAGAATTTTAACTAATTTATATGCATTCTCTACTGTCAGGCTTTTAGTGTTTTTCACAAGTTGTGAGGCACAAGTGGTATTTTATTATGATTTTAATGTGCATTTCTTTAAAAATGGAAGATAATTTTTTAGATATCTATTTGTTCTTAGGTAAGGTTGCCAATACATATTGTCAGATTTTCTTCTGAATTATTTATATTTTTCTTATAGATTTTAAAAAGTAATTTACGTATTATGGTACCTAATTGACACCAAATTTGAAAATAATCTTCCAGGGAGTTACTGGACTGTTTACTTTGTTTCAATGTCTTTTCATGCATGGAATTAAAATTTAATGTAGTATCAAATTTACGAATCTTTCTGTGCAAAGCTGAGTCAATTTTAGAAATACTTTTCTATATTAATGTCATAAAAACATTTTTTCTCCAGGTTTTCAAATTGTTTTCTCACATATTTAGGCCTATTATTTATTTGGAATTCATTTTGACTTTTCATTGTGTAAGATAAGTATCCAACTCAATTTTTTTCTATACAAATAATTTCTCCAGTAACATTTATTGAACAGTGAGTATCTTCCCTCAATGGTTTTCAATGTAAATTTTCTGATATAATATAACTATTTATGTGGTTTTTCCATTTTGTTTTCTTGGTCAGTTTTTCTATCATCATTCCAATACCATGCTACTTAATTACTTTAATTTCATAACAGACTGATGTTGTAGGGCAAAGAGCTTGTGTGTTGCCTATTTGTGGCTCTTGGCCCTTCCATATACATTTTGTTGACAGGCTTCTTGAAAAAGTTCTTGTTTGATTACTTTTCCATACACCCTCTTTTGTAAGTTTCTTGAAAAAAAAATCTTCTTACTTTATATCTGTTGTTATAGAAAATAATGTTTTGCTTAAAACAAATAATCCCATCAAAAAGTGAGTAGAAGCCATGAACAGACATTTCTCAAAAGAAGCTGTACAAATGGCCAACAAACCTATGAAAAAATGTTCAGCATCACTAATCATCAGGGAAGGGCAAATTAAAACCACAATGAGATATCACCTTACTCCTGCAAGAATGGTCGTAATTAAAAAGTCAAAAAACAATAGATGTAGGTGTAGATGTGGTTAAAAGGGACCAGTTTTATGCTGCTGGTGGGAATGTAAATTAATACAAGCTCTATTGAAAACAGTATAGACATTCCTTAAAGAACTAAAAGCAAATCTACCACTGGATCTGGCAATCCCACTACTGGGTACCTACCCAAAGGAAAAGAAGTCATTATATGAAGACACATGCACACACATGTTTGTGGCAGCACAATTCACAATTGCAAAGACACGGAACCACGCTATGTGCCCACTGACCAATGAGTGGACAAAGAAAATGTGGTATATATACACCATAGAATACTACTGAGCCATAAAAAGGAACGAAATAATGTCTTTTGCAGCAACTTGGATAGAGCTGGAGGCCATTATTCTAAGTGAAGTAACTCAGCAATGGAAAACCACATACCATATGTTCTTACTTCTAAGTGGGAGCTAAGCTATGAGGATGCAAAGACATTCAGAGTTATATAATGGACTTTGGGGATGTGAGGGGGAAGAATGGGGAGGTGGGGGATAAAACACTGCATATTGGGTACAATGTACACTACTCAGGTGATGGGTGCACTAAAGTCTCAGAATTGACCACTATAGAATTCATTCATGTAATGAAAAACCACTTATACCCCAAAAGCTATTGAAATAAGAAAGAAAGAAAAAAAAGGAAGAAAGAAAGAGAGAGAGAGGGAGAGATGGAGAGAAAGACAGAGATAGAGAAAGTAAAGAAAGAAAGAAAATAAATAAATAAATATATTTTATTAATAAGATATTACCACTCTGTGGCTGCTATACAGGAATGCAACTATTGCTACATATTCTTTTTTATACTAAGCAATCTTGCCACTCATATCATTTATAATGATTTCTCTGTAGAGTATTTCATGTTTTCTAATTCAGATAATTTTATCAAATAAACATAATGGCAGTTTAGTGTCTTTCTTTCCAATCTTTGTATTTCTGACTATGGGTTTGGCATAGTAGTCCTGGACTACATGACTTTGTTTATTTATTTTTTTAAGTGAGGCAGACGTAAACATCTGACTTCTTTTAATCATTGTCCTTATAGCAACTCAATACTATTCTTAATAGACAGATTGATTCCATGAAGAGTGGTAGAATATAAACTTACAGTTGTGGTAGCTTATTATCAAAACTGGACCCAGCATGTCTGTGAAGGAAGCCAACACGGAGGAGTACAGAGTCAAGGAGAAAGTGAGGAATGGATTTGTGACAACCCCATGGTCATAGCCTTTGCCTGCATTTCTCAGTTATGCCCTGTACTTTTCAGTTATGAAAGCCAATAAATTATATTTTTGACTAAGTGCGTTGAAGTTTTATTGTTGTCACTTTTGCCAGAAAGGATCCTGACTAAATTATTCCCAGGCAAGACTAGTCTTTCCTCAGCAGTGCTCTGATCTTTACATACCATCTCTCCAATTTTCCTGAGACCTCTGATACTTTGTACTCTTGCTTATCCACTGAGCCTGTCTCTCCTACCCAGGCTCCTCAATTGGCCTGATCTAGTCACCAAAGTCAACTGTCCTGCTCTGTTCTAGAAGGCCAGCTCCTAGGATCTACTGCCGCAGGGCACATGAACATTCAGCATTCCAATATTGTAACTATCAATGTTGTTTACACATCTATCTTCCAAAACACCAAAAAGTCTTATTTGTAATTGCCTGAAATAAAATATTCATTTTTATTTGTATGTTCTCCATGAATTTAATAGTTTGTTACCCTTTTCATTTCTCTTACTAAACCAAGAACTTCTTGAGGTTGGGTATATTATCTTTACAATCTGAGGACTTATGCAGTGCTAGAAGATAGACAATATTGGTTGAGTTGAAATTATTGTTAGTCATTCAATACTCTTTAATAAAGATATCTTATTTGCATATACAATTCCTTCCCTCTTGATAACATTAAGAAAATTCTACTTTATAGGCAGATGAAAAACATTTCAAAAGTCAGTTTTTTATTGCCAAGAATTGGGCCCTTTCCAGTCAAAATTTTTTGTTAACCTAGTTGAGATTAGACCAACAATTTAATTTGGTTTCCAAACAGAACATTTTGTTACAGTCAAAGTTGGATACATCATTCTGTGCCTTTATGTTCTTTTTTGCAGTGAGTGGAACACTTGAGATTTAAATTCTGGCTGAAAATTGGAATCATTTATTTGTGAACATGTTCCGAACACAGAAGCAAGAATGGAACATGACTAAAAGGAAACTAGGTTTCCTCTCAGGTTTTACTTGGAAGAGATTTTTTTTTTTTTTTTTTTCTCCTGCAGCTTTCAGAGAAATGGAAAATTACCTACCTTCTAGTTTCTCTTCTTCACTTTTATGTACAGGAAAGCCTGGTAATCAAGGAAGGGCAGAAAACAAAGCTGAAGCACACACCCATAATTGCACTTGCCTTTTAAAAAGGTGAGCCTTTCTACATCCCAAACAGGTTGGACTAACAAGTCACAGATTGAGCCAAAATACACTCGCAGTGCATTTACCTTTTCACTCTTTATGCAGTCGTTTGGTAACTAATTACAAATACATGTGTACTGCTTCTGATAGTATTTCTGCTATTACAAAAAACTTCCTTCTACTGACTTCACATCAATGTACTATCCTGTGCAACATTTAAATGAGCAAACAATGACAGCAGCGATACATGAGCTTGGATGCCTCTGGACTCTCATCTTTTTGGGTATAACACTAAGCAAGTTACATCTTTGAATGTCGAATTGTAAATGGTTGTTTTACAAAGTTTGCTGGTTTGAGAGTGTGACAACAATGTCCTTTCTGTACGTTTTTGAGGGGTCATTGATTTGAATATTTCTTGAAGACATATATGTTTTAAAGACAATATTTGACAGAGATTAGTTAGGCATGAGGAGAAATTTACATTGACTGTAAATATAATTTATATTTGAGTAAAATATAAAAAGCTTGAATAAACATGTAATTGAACAACTGCAACGTGCCTTAGTTTGCCACTGGTTTAAAAAACCACAACCCTTGGTTTAAAAAAATCAAGTGAATAAAAGCAAAATTAATTATTTAAATGAGGAAAGCATTGATTAAGAATCCTGAAAACATTTTTATCATTTGGTTTTTCTTAGAAGGACACGCTGTTGAATATCTCTTCTTCCTTGATAGTTGAGTAAATATATGTTTAAGTGGTGACAAAATATTAATAAAATGAGATTTATCTGAGTTTTGAATTTTTTCCATCATAATTGTCAGAGAGATTAGGTGTAGATGGAGAGAAATTTTGCTATTATTGTTTCTAAAAATATCCTAATTTTTGACAAAGGTTCATCAGAACAGGTAAGCATTTTATTATTCACTGTTACTGGAAGACACTAGACTCATTGCAGCTTTGTCACCATGTGCATCCTCAAGGTCTTTTCTCCCTCACAGTATTCATCCAATTTTGTGGTAATTAATCACATAATGTTTGTCTTTTCTGTTAAGCTATAAGTTTGGAAAGAACAAGAGCTACTTTATTTTTATGGCTCTATTATATTATGTGGTGTATAGTAGATAATAAATGTTTTATTGAATGAATAAATAAATTAATTAATCAAAGTCTGGACCAATGAAGTAGATTCACCAATAATATTTTGGTAACATGTAGAAATATTTAGGATTGAGCATGCTTAGATATAGGTAGACAGCATAATTTATTTTTTTTTATTATTCAGTAAACATTTAAAGACTGTCTACTATAATAGGGGAATCCTTGTAAAGTATTTCCAGGTATACTCTTCTCTAGAGAAGGGGGCCAATAGAGAGATGTTTTGACTTTCTTTATTTCTGATTAGACCGGAGCTTGAACTGTATCTCAGAGTCTTTGCCTTTCTCAGAAACCTTGTACTAACCGTGTCAAACTCTAGATGAGAATGTTAGGAGAAGTGAGATGGGAGGAAGGGCTTTAATCTTTTACCCTATTCTCAACTTTTACCTCAGAACATTCTAGAATCCGACTCATCAGAGCACTTTCATTAGGGTGTGATTATATTTTCATAGGCTGGCTTTTATATATTTTTAATTTTAAGTATATTTTTGTTTGTTTGTTGTTGCTATTAGAAAAAAAAAACCCTCCTTTCAGGGCAAGCAACTTTTTGCACATTATGAAAAAATACAATTAACCTTGATATAAGTTTCCTCTTCATTTAACAATGCTGTCTTTTTCCATTTTTTATTCTTACCAATAGAAAAGAAATTTTCCTTCAGAATGCATTCCCATTCTTTTTCAAGGTTTAAAAAGAGTGGCAGAAAATTAAAAAAAACCAAGAAGCAATATTAAATTCCAGCCCAAGGAACATTTTTACAATGGTTGCATACAATTCTAGACGTAGATGTTTATGTAGGAAAATCTGATGTATTTTCACTCCACAGAATCACAGGAAGTTGTACTATAATTCTATTCATTCATTTTCCCCAAAACGAATTATTAGGATTAAACCCAAAAGGAAGGTTACACAGGCAAGTGGAAAAGAGAGACTCTACTCATTTTTCCATCACCATTAATTAACAGCATATAATAATGAATATAAAAGGGCCATCTGTGCACCTCAGAGAAAGAATCTACTCAAGTCCATGAGGCCTTAAAGCAAAACGAAAAGCACTTAATAAACAAACACTGCATACTCAAAGCATTGTGCTTAGGATGAAGGTCATTGCTGCTTTGTACATCTTTGTTATTCTGCAAAGATGTGTGCTTGGATGGATGATAATGCTTCTTGCTAAATAAATGTAAGGTAGAATAGTGAATATTCCATTTTGTCCAGAGCAGATCCCCTGCAAAGAAAATGAAGGCTGTTAAAAATGCCTCCTGCAACTTTTGGAGGTGGGAACAACTACTAATGCATGAATTAGTTGCCTTATCTTCCATTCCTTTTGTACTAAATAGTATGAACAATTAACTCTCTTCGAACCATACCTGAAATATCTCTGGACAATGAATGGCACTTATAGGAGACAACATTATTTCTGAAGATGTGTGTATTTTTAAAATTTCTACTAAAACTTTTCCAGTGCAGAAGTTTCTGGCAAAATAGCCAATGCATGTTTCACTAAACAGAAACAAATATCTTTTTCAGAGAATTTTTTTCTTCATGCATCGGTTTGGCTTTTTAAAACTACTGGTATTAAGTATACTTAATCTTTGAGACTTTATTAGAAAATGCAGAAGCTTTATACTACATATCTGTCTCTAAGGCAAGACTTTCAAATATGAGTTTGAATTTAAAATTGAGCAAAATACTAAATGTAAAACATAAACGTTTAAAAATTATAAAAAATTTCTTCAGGTATGACTTTTTAGTATAGTAATATTCAAAACATTTTCTTGAAGTACTTTATAATGTAGCTGTGTTAGGCACAAATATATTTAAATATTAAAAAGGTTTAAATCTTAGGAGCATCATGCAATCACTTTATTATCAACAATTACTTAGAGGCTATGTACAAGATAGTGCATAAGACGAACTTAATTGAGTTAATGAGGACCTCTCTTCACAAAGTGCTTTTAGTCCTGCATGATAGAGACATTTTTAAATATACATATATATTTTTACATATATATACACACACAAGGTTCATATCAATTAAAAAAACTATGGCTATTAAGAGAAAGGAGAGGTTATTTAAATTTTGGGAACCAGGGAACTGGATAAAGAGTAGAGATTTAGGAGTAATAAGTCTGGATTCATTGTCTCACACCTGTAATTCCAGCTACTCAGAAGTTTGAGACGAGAGGATTGCTTGAGCCCAGGAGTTGAGGCTGCAGTGAGCTATGGTAATACCACTGCACTCCAGCCTGGGCAACAGAGTGAGACTCTGTCTCTAAGAAAAACAACAGAAAAAAGGAAACAATAATAGTGCTTAAAAAAACTATTTTAAAAATATTTTTTACTAGAATTTTTCTTCTATGCATATGTCATTAATAAAATTGCTTATTTGTTTTCTTTCTGCAATCATTCTTTATGAAATCACCACTGAATAACCAAAGGAGTTTGTTTTCTTACAATTTCAAGCTTGATGTAGCTAGCATTCGCTAAGATGCAAATATTGGTTATCTATGTTTTGATGGAAAAAAATCCTTTTATTTAGATAGCTTAGGATGTTTTGTTTTTCTCCACCAAATTTCCTGACTGATTGAACAAACCCATTATGACCATAACTGTTATTGATAGATGAGAGCTCTCATGTTGCCTGAAACAGCAGCAAATTTATACTATCTGTTCTGGAGCCCTCTATAAACTCTCATGAGTATAAAGTACTTGTTTCCTTTTCCCTTTCCCTTCTTTATTAATTGTTTTCCCTTTCTCCATTTTTTAAAAAAATGCCATTATAAAAATTTTCTGTAGTTTATATATCGGAAGCTACAACATCAAATTTTATTAAGGATGTCAAATTCTCTTCATTTTGAATTCATTTTGAATTCAGAGATAATGCCAAATGCAATCTCTAGCTCATTGCAAAGTACTTCCAAGTGTGACTATCTAATCCATTTTGGGGGGAGAGTATAATCAGATACAGTGATTGTAGTAAGTGAATAATTTATTTGTCCACAGATAATTCACCAGAGCAAATATGCACCACCTGTGTATCTCTACTAAAGGAGTTTTATTATAACAACTAATTATTCTGGATGTTCTGTATATTTGGCTCATTATGAGACAAACATTCGAGGCCAGGGAAAATATAGCATAACATACATGCCTTAAGCAAACTACTAAGGAAGATGTGGCCACATCCTGATTTAAGATTCTGAGTATTTGAACTCAATCATGGCAATAGAATAAGATTTGGAAATGATGATTTTCATAATCAGTACGTTCTATATTATAGAGATCATCACAAAATGACCTGAAATATGTCAGGTAATTGGTATATTATGCTATTATATTTATAGTTTCTTTGTTAAAAAATGGCTTTCATAAGTTTCATTTTCACCAGGTCACTTGATATTAAGAAATCTATGGTAGTTTTCAGTTGTGTTCTTCTTTAATCTTAAACATTCCAATATATACAGAAACGCAACTGCAACTCTGTTGATCTGCTGTTTTTGTTTCTTTTCATGCCCTGGGGGGAGTTTTGCTTAAAGAAAATTCACCTCTTAAGTTGCTCATGACTTTAGGATATCTTTCCACTCAAATTTTTCTTCCAGGATACCAGTTTATATTCTTTCCTGTGACTTGTTTCAACTTTTGTAGGATGTTTGATTAAAATTTACTTGTCCCAAACCTTTTCAGGTTACCAGTCTCACGTTTCTTCCTCTTTGTTCCAGAATTCCTTCAGCAGATAGGGATGGAAATCTGTGTTTCTGATTTCCTTTATGTTTGTCATTCAGATTTAAATCCCAAGTAATCTCTTCTACATGTATTGTATTATCCTGAGACACATGTTACACAGAAAGGTGGAGATGGTGAATTATCATAAATGATGCCTGATGGACCAATTTAATGAAGAGTTCATCATTACCCCCTTGTTTTTAAGAATTCCCATACATATGGCATTTTGCTGGACCACTTTTATTCACAGACCCATAGAAACTGTTTTGAATGTGATGATTGTTCGGGATTGACTTCTCTTCTTAATAATTCATTTTGTAATCACAGTCTGTTACATATGTTCTTCCCCTTCCCCTGGGTGGTAAGGGTCAGAGGGATCAGATTCTCACAGAGTGAGAGTGCTCTCTTTCTAAGATTCCCATCACTGACTGGAATAATAAGTGAAGCTCACATGCAGGATGTGTAATGTCTAATTAATATGAACATGTAATTTTAGTTTAGTTACCTCTGGATATGCATTCCTGGGTCTAAGACTGGTTATAAGGTAGAGAGAACAATTGTATTTTTATCCAGATGGTTACTGTTAGTGCCTGATTATTACCTAGAACGCCTTGTCCATGTTTCAGCTGAGAATAGTTGCTCCCAGAAGACCAAGAGTTCCTTTCAGGCCCTGAAATTCAATTGACTTCCCTGCTAAAGCTCCAGGAGGAGGTGCCCAAGAGTATCTGAGGGCAGGGTTTAGACGCTTGTGAGTTACAGCCTGTCAGTTTCAGGCTTCACATTTGTTGTTCTTAGCTCCCAAGTGGCAAGTATTTCCTCTGTCCTGCTGACCGCACTGTCTTGTGGACATAAGACAAATGGTTCCACGCTCTGTGTTAGCCTAGCAAGAGCATTTTTAAAACTCAGTTCCTTTCTGACCATTTTGAGTTCATGGAACTATATTGACAAAATCTGTAGATTCACCATCTACATGTCTTCAATGATTAATTTTTAAAAACCCTGGTGGTTATTGATTTTTATCCAGCAGCCCCTTCCACACCTGACATATACCATCCCTTACCATGTTAATAATTAGACATACCTCCATTGAAAGCATGTTTGATTAGCTACACAACAATTTTTGTCGTAAGCCAAAATTAAAAATGATAAGGTTGTATTAAACTATACTTTTAATGTCCAAGCAGGAAATAAAGATCTGACGTCATGCCTCCTAAGCTAAACATTGTCCTTAGTTCTAAATATAATAATATTCAAGGTTACTCTAAAGATTAAGGCTCTTGAGTTAGGATCGTCCACTCAGGAAAATTATACTTTGACAACACCAGGTTATCTTAAACCCTTCGTCATTAAATATAAGGAAATTAATCAAAATCAAATGGACTAAGCTCTTCTGTCCATGGAGAGTTTTGATCTTTATCCTGAATGCCTCTCAGGATGCCATATTGAGGTTTACGAGAATTTTGCTCCAGTCGACTCCTACAGAGATACCGCTTGATGGTGATATGCTGCAATACATGAATTACTGGGTTGTCAAAGTGCCAAGTCCTTGCCTGGGATTCTCCACTATATTCCAGTGGGTCCCTAATAAATGTCTTTATTTCTACCTTTCAAAATAAGTAAAAAAGGAACATATAGTACTCTTCTCTACCCAGAAAAGTCAAACTACACATTTTTTTTTTCTCAACAAAAAGCCTATTTAGTATACAGATCAAACAATTGTTATTGGTTTCTGTATTTTCTTCCAATTCTTACCCATGCAGGTTGTTAGGATAGGAACTTGAATTAGTTTACTAAGCCTGCCATAACAAAGTATGACAAAGTGGGTGACCTAACAGAAATGTATTTCTCACAGCTGTGGAGGCTGGAAGTCCAAGATAGGCATGTCAGTAGGGTTGATTTCTTCTGAGGCCTCCCTCCTTGGCTTGTAAATGGTCATCTTCACCTCCCTCTCTTTACATTGTCTTCACTCTGCATTTGTCTACGTCTAATCTTCACAAGTCAAATTCGGTTAGGGCCCACTGTGGTGACCTCATTTTAATTTCATTACCTTTTTAAAGACCTTTTGTCCAAACACAGTCACTTTCTAAGGTACTGGGTGTTAGGACTTCAACATATGAATTTTGGGGGAATAGAACTTAGTCCGTAAGAGAGCTCTAGAAAGGCAGGAACATGTCTTTAAAGTAGTTACATATATTGCTCCACAAAATATAGAGACAGCTACAATTATTTATTCATTTATTAAAAACAAACTGAGGAAGAAAGAACAGAAATATAGCACTGCGTTTTAGGTGGCTATATTTAATATTCAAATTCTAGAGAGCATAAAATGAAGCATTCACATAATATTCTTTCAATTTCTGTGGTCATTTGATTAAATCACTGCTCTCAGGTTTCAAAGGAAACTTTCGGGTCTATTTATCATATCTGAGGAATCACGAAGTACAGGAATTATGTAACTCATATGATGTCAAACTGATGAAAACCTACTCCAGTGTGTAAGTCTTCATAGTGAAATGAGCATGAATTTTTCTATTGGAGTGCTGAATATTTATACTTGTTTGATTAATTCAAGTTTATTTAGTCAGGGGAGATATAGAAAAAATTGGCGATTTTCTTGAAAGACCTTATTTTATGGAATTAGTATTTTAGATAACTTTTAGGGTTCTAATTTGAGCTTTAACTTCCTTCTTTATTTGCATGACTATACTAGTGACACTGCTAAGCAGTGCCACAATGTGCAATTGTCTAGTTGATACAGGAAAATAACTCTTTGTGGATTTTTTTTGTCTGGATTGCTATATTTTAAGCTTGTAATTAAGTATGAAGTCCGTTTATTTTTCTGCTTTGTATCTGATTTTTGTTTTCTCTAAAAAGTCACAATATATCAAATGATACTTAACAAATGTTGAGTCAATTGCAAAAATAATTAACTGCCTATGGCCCACTTACACAAATTAAAATGACAAGGAATCAGTAAAGACAAGATGTGTTGTAAGGCGTATGATTCCCCTAAAAGCTAAATGACCAATGAGTAAGAAAACTCACACATAACCCAAAGTAGGTTAGATAATTAACAAGATTGGGAAAAATTCTAAGAAGCGTTGCATCTTCCCAATGTAAAATAATTTTCATTAATTAATTAAGACCCACAAACAATCTAGGATGTTTAGCTTTATTTATTGCTCTACTGGAAGAGCAAAATTAAAAAAACTCCTATATTTGAATGTATTCTCTCAGGCATTTTATTTGTCTGACCAGTGCAAATCTCCGTATCTACTTTTTAAAGATTTGTCCCACCACTTTTTACAGAATTTATGGATCTTTAAAAGTCATGAGAGAGAGGAAAAATTTCAACTAATTGTTACATAATTGCTTCCTTCAATATTAAAAGTTTTTTGGCATTCAACATAGCAAGATACTGTCTTACAGAAATAAAGAAAGCTTTAAAAAATTAAGAAAAATAAAAACATAAGACATTACTCATTTGTATATTTAAAAGAAGAGATTTTAGAATTTGCTCTAAATTTTTTTCTGACTGTTCTTCATGGCCAGTTGGTCCACTAATATTGTGAACTGCTAAGATGTCATTTTAGGCTTTTGTTAAGAAGACCTTCTCACCTTCTGATGCTCTTACCTTTAAAGTTCCTGCTATTTTTTGAGTGTTTGTTTCCTGCCCACCCCCCACCACCTCACCAACCACTTCCAAATGTATATATTAAAATCCTAATCCCCAATGTGACAATATTTAGAGATGGGGCATTTGGGAGATGAATAGGTCATGAGGGCTCTCTTAGTTTATTTTCCGTGGCTTTTAGCAAAATACTTGAAACTGGGTGATTTACAGAGAAAAGGAATTTATTTATTCCAGTTACAGATGCTAAGAAGTCCAAGGTTGAGAGGCTGCATCAGAACATCTGATGACGGTTTTTTTGCTGGTGGAGACTTTCCACAGAGTCCCAAGGCAGTGAAAGGTATCACATGACAAGGGGGCTGAGCAGGCTAACATGAAGGTCTCTCTCTTTTTATAAAACCACTAGTCCCACTCTCATGATTCCTTGTTAATCCATTAACCAATGAACCCATTAATCCACAAATGGGTTAATCCGTACATGAGGGCAAAGCCCTCATGACCCTATCACCTCTTAAAAGCCCTGCCTATTCATACTGTTACATTGGCAATTGAATTTCAATATAAGTTTTTGGAAGGGACAAATATTCAAACCACAGCTGGGGTAGAGCCCACACACATGGGATTAATGCCCTTACAAAAGAGGCCCTAGAGATACTCCTATCTCCTTCCACCATGTGGGGACACAGCAAGAAAGATCCAGAAAGCTAGCCCTCAACAGAAGCCAAATTTCTATGAGAAATAAATGCCTGTTGTTTACAAGCCACCCAAGTATGGTTTACCTTATTATAGCAGCCTGAATAGACCAAGGCAGTTAAAATAATTACGATTCCTCTCCCGTATACTCTAGTGGGTATGTACATACATTCCTCCCCTCCTCATGTAAAATTGGTTGAAGTTATGGAATTGGTTATTGGGGAAGCTATTGGACGGGTTTTTCTGCTGAAAATTTTCAATACTTTCTGAATTTATTAAAGAAATGTAATTAAAAGTTATAATTAATCTAATTTACACAGCTAATTAGACTGTAATCCTTTCTTGCCTTGTCTCTGTGTGTTCTTGAACAGTGTTGAAAAGGAAAATACAGATTAGGCAGCATATATTACAAATATTACAGTTGTGGTTTCATGTATGTATATGCATGTATTTTGGTGTGAGAAATGGAAAAAGTAAGAGAATAAATCACATAGTTATTAAAAGGGTTTGAATGTTCAGGGGCAGGAGTAATTCCTTTATCATTTATTAATACATCTTTTATTCATCAATTTATTCATTCATTCTTTATTTTCTCTATTTCCCCATTAATTCATGAAAAATGTATCTGTGTTATGTTTATTATTTGTCGGACTAGGTGCAGGTGACATAATGATTAATGAGATAAGTACTTCATGAAGTATGAAGTTTCATTCCAAATAAAAATTGAAATCTAATAAATACCAGTTCCTGAAAGCCTGGACAAAGGCATGAAGGAAAAATTTTCCTCTAGTAAAGAAAGCAGAGCCAGACCTAATAGGCTCTTTACCTCAAGAGCAGAGCTCCTCGTGGTTGGCAAAACACAGGCTTTATCTGAACTGAAACCTTAGTTAATCAAGGGATTTTTCTCTTACTCAAAGCCATAACCTCTTCTGGATAATAAGGATAAATATTTTCCAAAGGTAAAGTTGGTATTAAAACTGAATTTTAATATCTCAAAGGGATCTTAAGTTATCCTTAGTTCAAATGTAAGACTATCCAATAGTTGCTGTAGGTCTGAATTGCTAATTCAGAGACCTTCCCAGATTTGAAGATGCACTAGAACCTTTAGCAACATCCTTGGTCTTTGATTAAGTTGCCCAAAACCATGATTTTGTCTTGCCTTTATTTTCTGACAGAATTTCAGGTCAGCGTAAATTTAGTTGGGGATAACTCTGAAATGAGGAAGAATCATTGGAGGTACTAGCCTACAAAGATTTACTGAAACTCTAAAAAGATATTAAATCACCCTGAAATCTAGGCACTTCTAAAGAGGCACTGTTATCAGGATCATGGCAAAATCTAGAAAAGTGAAGCAACATGGCCTGCTGTTTTGTTTTGTTCTGTTCAGATTTCATGTCCTAGAGATTGGCAAGCAACTTAGTGGTGTTTTAATTTAACCTTTGGAAAATCAGAAAAAAAACTCTGATAACTTATATTTTTAAAGCTCCAAATGTCAGCTAGAAAAGAATGATACTTATTTCCCTCCTATTAACATATAGGCATGCTATATTAAAAAAAAATCTATAATACCTCTAACATTGAACTCGGTCACATAAGGAAACAGAATAACTGCTGTTATGTTTAATAATAAAGGATCTGTATAATAATTTTTATTATAATAGCCATTAAGTAATTTTATTTTCTTTCCTTGATGAAAAATACACATGCATAGGATAATGTGTTAGGTTTACAAAACTAGACAGGGTTCTTTCCTTATAATACAAAGGTCATAGACAGCTTATGCATATGATTACATACAAAAGTAACAAATTCTTTTTTATTTACTAAAGGGAATTAACCATTTTAAAACAGATAAGTCAGGCAAAGGCTGAATTGAGCAGGAAATGGTCTAAGGTCTCTCATACATCATTGGCTCAGATTCCCAAAAGGGATGATTTTCAACACAAAAGTGAATTTTCATAGACTTAGAGCTGGAGAAACAAATGCTTATATCTGGAGAAGTTTAGCTACAAAGACCCCTGGATGGAAGAGTAAAAATAGATAACACTGATCAGCAAATATATGCATCACACTTTGATAAATACCTCCCCCAAGATTGCTTCATATTAGCCCATTTTATAGATAAAGAGATTCAGCAATGCATCAGGCAACATTGTGGAGTGAGAATTGGAACTGATGCAGTCTGACTACAGAACCCAAACACTTAATATCTACTCTAAAAAAAAATAAATAAATTATTAAGCAAGCGAGCCATGCTTGATAGAGGGACAGAGTGGACCAGATTGCCAAGTATGATTGACATGTATAATAATCACTATATGTCATTTACATTGGTTTAGGACATAGAACATTGTTAAAGAGTATCTCTCCAGGAGTTTTCAACAGGCCTTGACAGAAAATAAGGGGGGCAGAGTATGTTTACTGACAGGATATGTGGGTTGGTGAATTGAACAAATAATCACAATTCAGATGTCTTAGGTTTGCATCCTGAATTTTCTGCACACCAAAACCCATATGAGAGTTATGAAAATATGCTTGTATTAGTTTGTTCCCATGCTGATAATAAAGACGTATCTGAGACTGGGTAACTTATGAAGGAAAGAGGTTTAATGGACTCACAGTTCCACATGGCAGGGGAGGCCTCACAATCTGGCAGAAAGTAAGGAAGAGCAAGTCACATCTTACATGGATAGCAGCAGGCAAAGAGATAAACTGTGCAGGGAAACTCCCCCTTATAAAACCATCAGATCTCATGAGATTTATTCCCTATCATGAGAACAGCATGAGAAAGACCTGCCCTTATTATTCAGTTACCTCCCACTGGGTCCCTCTCATAACATGTGGGATCGTGGGAGGTACTATTCAAGATGAGATTTGGCTGGGTACACAGCCAAACCATATCAATTCTCTACAGCCCTTCAACTGTAGAGAGAATAATTCACCAAGGATCCCAGGCAGGGCCAACTACATAATTTGTAGGGACTTAAATGAAAATATGAGGCCCTTGTTCAAAAGGCAGAAAAAGTGTCAATAAAGGTAATAAAATCTACTTCTTTTTTTTCTTCTGCAGTCCTTGTCTTGATTTTTTTCATGGTTTTTGAAGAAATTGATGTTTATTGTTGTTCTAAGTCAAGGAAAATTAAAATCTACAATTACTATTGAATTTCACCATTCATCTTTATGCTGTGCAATGCCTGTTTTAAATGAAAATATAAGAGCATTTAACTTTTGTGCAGGATCACCTACATTCATTCATATTTTGTAACTTGTACATGTATATGTATTTTGATCTTACCAGAAAGATGCAATTACACAAAAGCAACTCAAAGGTTTTTATTTCACTCTTGATACACATGCATCCTACTAACATTTTTCTACCTTCAGTTTATAGATGAGTAAGGAAGGACTAAAAGAAAAAGCAACTATGGCCTGCCCTACCTTCCTATTTCTACATTATCATTTTCAGCATAAGTCATGGATTAACATAGATTAGAAACAAAAATTACGATATGATTCCTTGGTCATTCATGTTTCTTAGGATGCCTTCCCTTGTTTCTCAGTTTGAAGCAAGTTCTGATTAGTGGTATGTTGGTCACTCACTGTCAGTGCTTCTGCTTGCTCAGTTGTATACATAATAAAATTACTTTGCACTGGTTTGGGTCTTACTTGAACTTCCTTACATTGTGGACCTACCAGAATTTTTTGGTCATGGGGCATCATGAACCCCATATGTGAATGGGGCAGCAAGGAATGGCAGACATACATATTGCAAATGCTTCTGTTTGTGCACACTCTCCATTGTTCCTTTGGATTTCACTTGTGAAATACAGGTTCAAAGATAAAATAACAAAGAATCTCAATATAAAAGCAGAGCACTAAAACAAGTGTGGGGTCCTCTGTAACTGCACAAGCCACATGCTTGTGAAGCTGTCATTGTCCCCAAGAACAGACTTTGAAATCTTTCCCCATGTTTAGGTCAAGGGTGTGTTTACCAGAGGATGCTCCCAGATAGGGATTGGGTATGGCAGGGCTACAAACATAAGCTCATTAGTGAGAGATACAGGAGTCTATTGGCAGCTGACATTGGCTTAAGGCCTCCCAAATGGCATTTCTAAACTTTTTGTAAACCGACCAATGGGCAAGAATTTTTTTATTAAACATTTCCTTCTTTCTCCTTTTCCTAAGGTAACACATCATGATCTGATGTTTCTTCCAGTCATTCTCACTTCTTGGCCATTTTTTTTCATAGAGATCAATGCAAATGGTACCAAGTGGTCTGAAAAAACAGATAGTAATATGGCGATATGAAACTGGGTCACCTACCAACTCGCGATTGAAAAAAGATGAGATCCTGATTAGTAGATGGGGCATGGAGGAATGGCATGCTGAATTGATAAAAATTTCTCATTATGATGTCACAGTGGAGAATGCTGTGACAAGTATGACAATGCATTTGAAAAATATGGAGGAAACAACTCCTACAAAGGCAGCAAAGTTGGCTGGTTACTAAACTAAATTTTATTGACAACTGGCAGAGAGATAATGAAGGACTCAGTGGTGTTAGCAAGAAGTCAATGGCTAATTGCAAGAGCCAGAAAGCCTTCATGGGATCTTACAAATAGGCCTTTACCACCTACAGTGAAAGAGCAGGTAACACTGGGCTTTAGGCTGAAAATCTAATTGTGAGAGTCATAGGGCTCTAAGACATTAGAATGCTCAGCCAAGGCAGGATTATTGTAGAAAATATTCTTCCACCAAGACTCCGGTGGAGGAATATCTGGGATCTTGAAAGCAGAGAATCTGAATGAATGTTCTGGAGGATGTTGACTCTGTAAACCCCTTTACCATCTGGGCTCACATAGGTGGCGCACTTTTCTGTAGTATTAGCTAGTGCTTCTGCTTTGTTAGAAGAAGCAGTGGAAGTCTCTTTCCCACAACTATTTCCTTGGGATTTGTTTCTACATTCTTCCCTGATTCTAAGACTTATAATTAGAGTTACATCCTAACATAACCTGGCAAGGGATCTACTGAGCCTGAAAAAGGGGGAAAGTGTTTATCCAAATGAAAAACTGCAATAACTAGTTAGCATGTACTGGCAAGAACCAGGAAAGTATTACTGGAATTAAATTTTGAGTATGCCTAATCAAAGAACAGGGTTGTAAGTCTGGATGAATAAGAATTGTTGGCTTGGAGGCACTCTAATGGGAATCAGTATTTAATGTCCTAGCAAGAATCTTGGGGGATGGAGCAAATTAACCACTGGGTTAGTTCTTAGAAGCTTGGAATAAACAGTGCCTCACACTCAGTGAAATAAAAATGCCTGAGTTTCCCTGGATGATGGTAGAGGAGGGATAAAAAAGGTAGAGTAAAGTTGGTATGCTAGAATGGGTTTATTATGCAGAAGATACATCACAGAATAATGTTTCACAAGAAGGCTCAAGGAACCCATGATTCACCAAGGCCACCAGTAATGTGCTGCTATGAAGAACACTAACATTACTAAGAAGTATGATGGTGCTTCTCCTCTGTATATCAAGGCTGATGTGGTCCCAGAGCTGAGCTCATTATTCATGGAGGTGGAGAATGAATAATCAGATGTAAGAATGACCGTATGACAGCATTTAACTTCTAGAAGCTAAGAGGCCACAATTAATGTAATGACTGGTAACCAAGAAGGCTTGACCAGCTGGGAGTTGTGAAATGTTAATAGACAATAAAATAACAAAAGAAGGCATAAATGTAGGAGCAAAAATTAAACAGTGATTCTTCAATAAAAAGTCATGATCCTCTCTCAAGTGTTCAGACCCAAGGCCATTTTTGTATCTAGAAAACTTTGACTGGGGAAGAAGCACTTTGCAACATCACTGCAAGTGTATCTCTAATTATATTCCTAATTTTTCTCAAAGGAATCTACAGCCGTTTATACATGTGAACTCAAACTGGGAAAAGGAGTCTAAAGCCGGACACTTTTAGGACTATGGGATGCAGGTTCAGAGTTGGCATTGAAGTCTATAGACCCAACCATCATCATGGTTCCTGTGTTGGCATAGATGCATATAAGGTCCAGATAATGAATGAAAACCTGGTTCATAATGGGTCCACTGGGTCCCAGATCCATCTACTCATCATCTCTCTAATCCCCAAATGCATAATTAAAATCAGTATATTTGGCAATTGGATTAATTGTTTCATTCATGGTCTATAGAGGAAGAACTATCATTAGACGAGGACGACCAAATGGAAACTTCTGAAACTGCCTTTCTAGGACAACACAGTAAATAGAAAACTGTATGAAATCTCAGCGGGATGGCAGGGATTAATGCCACGAATGAAGACTTAAACCATGCAGGGCAGTGGTCTCTATAATATCTTTGTTTAATTAGCCAGTCTGACCCCTTTGGAATTTGGCAGACTCTGGAGAATGATTGCAGACTACCATGGACTTACCCAAAGAGTACACCCTGTTACAGCTACTAGGTCAGATGTGGTATTACTCCTTGAACAGATTAATAATACCTTGGGCACAGACTACACCACTACTGATTTGGTGTATGTTATTTTCTCTTCCAATTAAAAGAGGATCCAAAACAGTTTGTATTCACTTGAAACAAACAGCAATAGTTAGTGACAGTGTTATCTCAGGGCCTTCTTAACACTCTGGCCCTTTGTCACAACATAGTTCAAAGAGATCTGGACTGCATAAGCATTCTACCAAAAATGGTACTGATCTATTACATTAATGATATCATGCTGATTGGACACAATGAGCAAGAAGTGACTAGTAAACTGGAAGCATTGGTAAAACACAGGTATTCCAAGGTGTGAAAGTTAAATCCTGTGAAAATTTAGGGAATGGTCACATCAGTGAGATTTATTAGTTCGGTGGCCAAGAGTATGCTTGAATATTCTCTCCAAAGTAAGACGCCTTTCTGCATTTTGCATCCACTACCACCATGAAAGAGGCCATCTGTGGTGCCTGGCATACTCTTTGGAGGCTGGAGGCACATATAGCAAGTGACACAGAGGCTACCCACTTAAATAGAACCTGGAGCGAGAAAGGCTACCACCGTAATTTTAGGCGGTAGTGCAAGCTGCCTTGTGATCTAGCCTAAGCAATTCTTCAAGTGCTGTGATGTTACAGGTGTTACTGGTGGGAAAAGATGCAGTGTGGAGCATGTGGCAAGACCCAGTGAGAGAGTCACAGAGTAGTCCCTAGGATTCTGGAGCAAAACCATGCCATTCAAAGCAAATAATTATATGCCCTCTCAGAAAGAGCACTTAGCTTTGCTGAGCCCTAATGGGGATGGCTTAGTCCTGGACATAAAGTGACCGTGCATCTGTAACTTTCTATTATGATCTGGATTCTTTTGGGCCCACTACATCATAAAATTGGTGGGGACAACTTCCGCTCATTGTAAGATGAACATAGTACATCTAAGATTGAGTCTAAGCAGGACCAGAGGGTATTAGTAGATTTTTATGTCACACATTGGCAGTTCTGTTGCCCTGACTTGCACCTATATCAATATGGGAGATCCAGTATAACCAACTCTAAGGGAAGAGAAAAAGCCTGAACTTGATTTATGGATGGATCAGTGAGTTCCTGAATTCAAGCCAGAACTGGATGTTGGATGCAGTGGAGCCACTTTCAGGGGTGATCCTGAAAGACAGTGGGGAGAAAAAAAATCATCCCAATGAGTAATGCCAAGAGCAGTGCACAAAGTTATGTACTTTGTGTCAAAGACAAGTGGCTTGTGATATTTAATTTTAATGTGTTAACTTGTCTGGGCTAGGGCATGCCCAGATGGGTGATTAGATATTATTTCTGGCATGTCTGTGAGATTATTTCCATAAGAGATTAACATTTGAATTCATAGACAGTAAAAAGATTGCCCTTACCAATGCGGGTCGCTATCATCAAATTTGCTGAGGACTCGAATAGAAAAGAAAGGTGAAGTAAGGGAAAATTTGTTCTATGCTTGAGCTGGGACTTCCATCTTCCCCTGTTTTTGTACACTGGTGTTCTTGACCCTTAAGACTATGACTGAGACTTACACTGATGGCTTCCCAGGCCTTTGGGTTTGGAGTAGAACTACATTACTGGCCTTCCTGGTTCTCCAGCTTATTAATGACAGACTGTGGGACTCCTTAGCCTCCATTATCGTGTGAGCCAACCCTTTGTAATAAGTCTCTTCGTATTTATCGCTCTATCTATCTAATCTCCTATTGGTTGTGTTTTCCTGAGGAACCCTAATACATACATATGGTAAAAACATATATAGATTCTTGGGCAGTGGTCAATGGCCTTGTCTTCTGCCCAGTAGCCTAGAAGTTAAAAAGGCTAGAATATCAGAGATAAGCAGGTCTGTTATGTGGATGGAGATGTAGAAGTGGGCACAACATGCGAAGATTGTTTATATTACATATCATTGACCACAAAAAAGTGTCTACCACGGTAGATGCATTGAAAAATTGACACGGCCAGTTTTTTCATTGAATACCGTAGAATCTGCATGACGAACACAGAGATAGAGTGGCTATAGTGGCATAGATTAAGATATTAAGCATTTCCTCCCACTTATGAAGGTTAATCTAGCTATTGCTGCCTTGAAATGTTAATAATAAAAAAAATTGTGCTTCCAATATAACACTATTCACTATTCCTCAAGGAGACCAACTTGCCATTTAGTAGAATTGACCATGTGGAATGCCTCTCCTAGAAGGGTCAGGAATATATACTCACAGAGTTACCTTTTTCAGGTATAAATTTACTTCAATTGTTTGTATAATCTCAGTTATCATCACTGTCTAATTGTTTATGTAATCCTAATTCACACAGGTATGAAATCCCACACAGTATGACATCTAACTAGTGGACCTACTTCACACTAAAGGAGAGATTGGGAGTGGGACGTTACGCTGGGATTTACTTCAGGTATCACATACTACACTTCCTGGAAACAACCAGCCTTATAGAATGCTGGCATGGCCTTCTAAAGACACAGATCACTTCTAAAGTGGCATCCCAGAGAAAAGGCTCTGAAATCATGGGACGGCATTGTAGAGGATGCAGTGTATTTGTTACATCAGAGGCAACTATGGTTCTTTGAGCCTTAAAAAAGGTAGACTCTATGGATACAGAAACCAAGGGTTAGAAGCAGGAGAGGCCCTATTTACCATTATTACAGTCATTTATCATCATTCTGAATGAAAATTTTTTCTTCCCTTCTGTACTACTCAGGCTTAGATGAAGGTCCCAGTCTCAAAAAAAACAGGGCACTCTCAAGGCAGAGGACAAAGCAAGGATCCCAATGAACCACAGTATACCTTGGAATCCTTGTGCTCAGAGACCCTCAAGTAAGTAGAAAAGACATTATACTGGTAAGGGTAATTTATGCTTATCAGCAGGAGGAGGTAAGACTATTAAAGAGAGCAGGGCGGAAAATGTGTAGAGCCCAGGTGACCCACTGGGGCAACTTCTGATACTCCTTTGCCCCATTGTGATTGTAAACTACAGTTCGCAGCAACTCAAAATTGAGAAATGTATGATTATCAAGGGTTCACACCTTTTAGCTGTCATCTACCAAGGTGAAAGGAATTTAGAATGGATAATGGAGGAGGAAAAGGACAAGTACCAGCTGTGGCCCCAGAATCAACTGAGGGACAGGGGTTATATCGATCACCTCCCGCTTGGGAATTTCAACTTACAAATAAAAGCTGATTGGAATATGTAGAAGACTTGCTCTCTGAAGCTGTATAGAGAAGATCTTCCCAGAGAAGTAGATCTTGGAGGTGCAAGGAGTGAACTCTTGCATTGTAGAGGTGTATGCAAACTTTTTCTTAAAGGGCTAGAGTATAAGCTTGTGGGACATACCGGTTCTTTTGCAACTACTTAACTCTGCTATTGTATTTTACAAGTAGATATAGATAATACGTAGATGAATAGGTGTGCCTGTGTCCAATAATATTTTATTTACAGAAACAGGAATTCTGCCCACTGGTTATAGTTTGCCAGTTTCTTGTCTGCAAAATGCCCCTCTTAGACCTTTAACCAACAGAAGCTTTAATTGACCAAGAACCCAGCTGCTGTGCTCTGAAATCCATTTTCATGTTTTGGCAAAGGGCAGACTTCCTATGGCCGTTCCCAGATGGTGACAAAACATAGCAGGAATACCTAATAAGACCATTTTCCTGGGGTCATAGGACTCATCTGGCAGCTGATTTTGGCTTGAGGGCTCCTTGATAACCTTGCCAATACTTCCATAGACCTCATAGAAATCCAAGATGGCTCTACCCAACATTTTTCCCTTTATCCTATACTAAGGGTCAGAACAGTTACTGGATCTGATTGCTTTCTCAGACTAATCGATACCCTCCCCATTTTCTGTCCCACGTGAAGTCTTTGCACATATACTTCTTTCTTAGGATATGCTTCTTTGAGTGCCTGGACTAATACAACTGAAAATCTGATCTTCTGTCACTATTTACAAAGGAAAGGGAAGATCCCACTCAACGTCCACTCTATAGGAACAGGATGCTCTTCTCTTGTTGCTACAATCCAGAGTCCTCAGTTTGGGGCTGGATTGTGTGAATTTTGTTTCCACTTTCAATAGGGTTAACCATCATGTTCAGTAGTTAGGGTGAGAGGGAAATCTTAAATAATATATAACTTTCTATATTGATATTTCAACCAGCTGGTTGAGCTGCTTCTCTTATTCCTTGGCAAAGATCGCAGAAAGATTGTACAGGAAAGGCATTCAGGGCAGAAAATTAATTTCTAGTTAAAAAGGGCCAACACTGCCACAAGCAAACAATTTTTTTCTTTTTTCTTTATTTCTTTCTTTCAGGATAACCCTTTGGCTACAGATCATGCAGGCTTTCTAAAGAAGCAGCTGCTCAGATAATAACCTTTGGCCATGATGCAACCGATTAATTACTGTGCCATCCCGTAAAAGGCTCTGCAGAGCCATATTGTCTTTTGCATATTAGTTGTCTCAAAATTATGGTAATATTCCAATAAGCAAACCTCAAATACAAATTTACAAATCACCGTTTTCTCCTGCCTTGCCTCCAAAGTTCAGTTATCTATAAAGCATTTGATATGTGTAGATGAGTGAGGCTATGGACTTGCCAAACGTATTTGTGATTGCTTGACACATCAAAGTCAGCACTCTGTTGGTTCACAGAAGCATTAACTGATAAAGTGGTGATACACACACACACAGACACATGTGCAAACATATAATCTTCATGTAAACCTTTGGTAAATGGTATGGTGACATTATGTATTAACATGGAAATATGAGACAACCAGAATGCATATGGCTGGCCTGAAGATTTTTTTTTATTCTACCATCCATACCCAGAACTCAAGTTTAAACTTTTTTCTATCATTGTGGTTTTACTTCTTTATATGACATTTTAATAACATTGCATAATTTAGGACTCAGAAATGCAGAAGATACTATAGGGAAGATCTTTACAAGCTTTAATGTAAACAGAAATCACCTCACCAAATTCATATTTTTATATTCAGTAGGTCTGAAGTGAGGGCAGGATTCTGCATTTCTAACCAGCTGACAGGTGCTTTAGATACTGCTATTCTGTGAACCACACTTTGAGTAGCAAGACTGCAAGAACTGTTCTATTTGTGCCTTTGTCTCTCCAATTTCCCCTGCCAGTGATTGGTTAGAGGCAATCATGACAGAGTTCTTACTCGTGAGATTTGAGGGAGAACTGCTAGAGCAGTGGTCTCCAAGATTTTTGGCACCAGCGACAGGTTTTATGGGAAGACAATTCTTCCACGAACCAGGGGTGAGGGAATGGTGTCAGGGTAATTTAAGTGCATGACATTTATTGTGCATTTTATTTCTATTATTATTGCATTGCAATATATAATGAAATAATTATACAATTCACCATAACGTAGAATCAGTGGGAACCCAGAGCTTGTTTTCCTGAAACTAGATGCTCCCATCTGGGGGCGATAGGAGACAGTGACAGATCATCAGGCATTAGATTCTCATAAGGAGTGTATAACCTAGATCCCTCACATGTGCAGTTCACCGTAGGGTTTGTGCTTCTGTGAGAATCTAGTGCCACTGTTGATCTGACAGGACACAGAGCTCAGGAGGTAATGTTAGAGAAGGGGAGTGGCTGTAAATACAGATGAAGTGTCACTCACCCACTCACCTCCTGCTGTGAGATCCAGTTCGTAACAGGCCACGGACTGATACTGGTCCATGGCCCTGGGGTTGGGGACCCCTGTGCTAGAGGGCTCCTGGGAAAGTGGTTCTCACACCTAAAAAGAAGACACTACAAGGTAAAATCTTATCTGTTTTTGTATGCTTTTATTTCTGGATGTGATGACTGAAATTATTGTCAGTATCTTGCAACAATCCTGTGGATGAAGCCAGCACAGGGAAAAGGTCAAAACCAAGATAAAAGCAGAAACCCTAAGCAATATGACTGCAGTCATCCTGTCTTTGCACTTCCTATTTGAGATAATTGCCTTATTGTTTAAGACAATTTAAGCCATGTGTTGAAAGTTACCTCGACTACAGACAGAAATTTAGAAATCACCTTTGCCCCACCCTGTGTTATCCGTACCTAGGTTTATGTCCTTGGACATGGTTTGGTTTTCTCATTTATAAAATGGGCATGATAATACGAGTGACCACCATATAGGATTGTTGTGATTTTTAGATTGGATTTTTGTGTTAACCATTTAGTGTGTGGAATATACTGCATGTTCCATAAACAAACCAAAGAGAAAAAGATTGCCCAGATTCAAATTGTGTACTTCTAGTGTTGGGAAATTCACTAACTCATGTGACAGCCTATTGTTATGCACTCTCCATTGTTCGAAAATGATTTTTCGTTGAGCTAAAAGATCTATTTTCCTCTTTCTTTCAGCCTTTAATCCTAGCTCTGACCTCTGAGGCACAGGAAATAAGTATAACCCTCTTGTCCATGACAGTCCTGAAAGGATTTACAAATAGTTTTCATGACCTACTGCTATCTTCTCTTTCCTGGGTAAACCACCTCAGGTATTTCAAATGTTTCTCTCATGTCATCGTTCCTATTCTTTTCTATTCTAGTCCTTTCTGGTCCTTCTTTGTTTTAGCTAAAGACTACATATTTAATGGTACTTTTTTTTCTAACCAGAACTGTAGCTCACAATTCTATTTCTAAGCCTAAAATTCATGCATTGCTTATATACAATTATCTACTTAATTGATTTAAATTGTCCAGTGTCCTGTTTGCACATCCTCTATGTCTATTAGTTCTCGAGTGGGCTGCCTTAAATTGGTTATGCACTGAGGGCAAACAACATCTACCATCAAAGTGTATATTTCTGGTTTGCCCCTGACAATCTTGTTTTATTCCTGCACTCTTACTGTAATTACTAGCTCTTATTTTTACTTTTAAAAGTGTCTTTATGTAGAGGATAAATGATGTCATCACCCTAGTTCTAAGCTATAAATAGATTTTTAATACTAGTTCTTGACTGATCCTTCAAAAGCTATTCACTTTTAGTGAATGACTAAAAGTTCTCATTTCTAGAGGATTTACCATTTATAGAGCAAATAATGTGGTTTGTCAACTCTAATATTTTGTAAGTAAATCTTCTATTTTACCACATACAGATTCCAGACCTCCTGATAATCTCTTCACCTTTCAGTAATCTCAATTTGGTGTTTTTTTTTTTTTTTCAATTTGGCTCAATAGTGAGTAAATGGGATGCCAACTGATCCTCATACCCATTTATGTAATATACTATCTTGAGACTACTTCAGAAATACGAAGATAAATAAGAGAATCTTCCATTCACCCTGGAAATGGTTATGGCTGACAGGAAAAGGCAAAACAAAATCTGATGACTAATAAAGGATGTTAGTTTAGAAGAAAAGTCTCCTTTACTCTGTGTTGTTAAATAAACCATGAAGAAGGCACCCTTTATTTAGGTGAAGCATTCCACTTAATGTACTTGGGAGATCATTGAGGTGGCATTTATGTCTATGTTAGAACTTGAATTTCCAGAAAACTTTCCAACAGGCTGAAACTGTCAACTTTATGTAAATGAAAAGTGTCAAGTTGAATTCCATTAAGAGCAGTGCAGAAGGGTTAGTGTGCAGTGTGAATGAGACAGTATAATGTCCTTAACAGACACCTGATTTTTGCTTCTAATGAACAAATCGTCACAGTACTATGTCAGAATGAGACTTTTACTTTCAAAGATGATAGAAAATTGTGATTCAAGTGGGTGTTTTGCCTAAGAAATAAATATACAGTAAATGGGAAATGTTGCACCATTAAGTTCTTCTCAGCAAAAGATCCACCTTTTTTTTCCTTATTCTTACCCAGTATTCAAAATAGTAGAAGAGAATCCTGTTTTTTTCTTTGAGACAGGCAATGGAATGGAAATGGAGATATGAGAGTCAAATTCTCATTAGTAATTTGAACACATATTGAATTGTGTTCTTACGTAAATACAGCTAACATACTGATTCTGATGTTTTATGGTTAACAAAAAATTATCAAGAAAATCAAACTGGTTAGTTTATTTTATTATACTTAAATTTGTTTTTAAAAATATGATTGTAACAGTGTTTTTGGTTTTCTTTTGTCTTTCCTTTGCATTGTTTTTAATAGGTGACTGTATTCTAAAACTTGGGCAGAATATAAGATCTATTTTACTTTTATGTTTTAGAAAAATGTTTATGTTACATAGTAAAACTTTCAGAATTCCCCTCGATGGCTGAATTTGATTTTAAGCCCTTGTTCTGCTTGCCACTGTGACAATTCTTCTGAAATGCATAAACTTTTGTCAGATATTTATGAAAATTTGAGTGGAAATTAAGCATCACCCTGTCTCTGGGTAAACTCTCCAATCCCTGAAGTTTAGACAGACTATGATTCAATAAAGCAGGATTTCAACATCTGTACACTGAATGATCAGACAAGCTACGTAAATAAAAAAGACCATATAGTTGTCAACAGGCTTAAGTAGTGTCACCCTCTAAATCCAATGAAAACACAAACTCCAGGGTTTCAAGAAAACATTGCAAATTTTTGTAGATTTTTCATGGTACTATGTCTAATTTATTTTTTTTTAAGTTAGTAAAAGTTAGGCCTGAGTTATTGCCAGCCCAGGCCGTAGTATGGGAAAGATGTGAAAGTGGGTTTTATCTAGGAGGGCAATCTCCAGTGACTGGCCTGGCTAGGGGTTTGTTTGGCCAGGGCTCCAGGAAGCAATGAGGTGCCCCTATCAATGGGCAGAGCATGGCAATAGGGTTCTAGGGTGGGCAATAAAACCAGAGCCTCAGAGGCAATATTTGGTTTAGAAGAATGTGTTTGGAGTTAGAACTAAGTTATGCCAAATTACTTACCTCGTTGAGCAATTATTCTCTCATCTAACAAAATGCTGATAATAGAATCTCCTTTATAAGAATTAATTGAATTATGTATGTAAAGCTCTAGGATTTTGCCTAGCTCAATGCTTAATAAATGGCAATTCCCTTCTGCCCCCAAGGAAGGATATTGGTAAGGGAGATACAGAGCTCCAGTCATCAGAGATGAGTGAATTAATCTAAAAATCAAAGTCATTAGAATCTTTGCATGAAATACTGCCAAGGCTAGCTGCATAATTTAGGGGAACAGTACAAAATGCAAATAACGTTTTCAAAAATTATTTAGAATTTCAAGACAGTTGCAGCAGAATCAAATCAAGAACTATGCCCTTCTAAACATAGGGTCCTGTGCAACGTGCAGGTCATACACCCATGAAGTCTGCCTTGATTACTGCAATTATTTCTGGTTTTTCTTGCATTCATCTTGTTCCTCTGTAATCCATTCTTTCCACATCAGATGAGGTGACCTTTTAAATACATAAACTTCATCCTGTTATTGCGTCCCTTAGTCTTAAACCGAGTGACAGTATAACATAGAGAGAAGGCACAAAGCACAGGGTTTAAGTGGGTAGGCTCTGAAGCTAGAGGTTGCTGTG
Source organism: Nomascus leucogenys (assembly GCF_006542625.1). Lineage (NCBI taxonomy): Eukaryota > Metazoa > Chordata > Mammalia > Primates > Hylobatidae > Nomascus > Nomascus leucogenys. Next base: position 125,335,632 of record NC_044382.1, read on the forward strand.
TTCATTTTGTTCTTTGGATTCGTTGATTTTTGAAGATTATAAACACAATAGGCTGTGCTATAAAATAGCCTATTAATAAATATCTACCCATATGGAGTTGTTGTAGGACTAAATGAAATAAGTCATATAGAGCACTTGAAATACTCTTTGGTGCATAGAATCACTTGATATTATTATTGATATCAAAGTATTAGAGACTATTATGTCAAATAGGACAGTCTTAACATGGCCCAAAAGCTTTCCATCATCTGCCTGTGTCCAGCTCTCCAAGCTCACCTCCTGCTGCTCCTCTCCCATTACCCACCAGACACAGTAGTATTTTGTTTTGTGTTCTAGTTTCTCGGGATCAATAAACTTTTTTACACTGCCAAATCTTGGCTATTCTCTCAACAGGGGATGTTTTTGTCAGATGTATCTTTTAGTTTCGACTCAAATGTCCTTTTCTTAAAAAAGACTTCCATGAATCCCTCATTGAAATTACCTCCATCTGTGATTATCTGGCACATTACCATAATCTTCTAATTTGTGGCATATTTTATAATTTGAATTTATATTTAATTGTGTGCTTATTTAATGCCCGCCTTTGCATGAGAGCAGGAAACCACGCATGACTGGTTTAATACCTTACCTCAAGTACTCAACAGAGTGCTTGGCCATGGGAAGTGATTGATATATATTATTTAATAATGGAATGAATAAACAATAATAGATATTTAGAAAGCAAGACCTTTTGGATAAATTAGGTATTTGGGTGAGAGGCAGCAGTTGAAACTAACATATTAGAAAGCCTAATTGAGAAGATACTAACAGGGCAAACAATTGCTTAAATAATTTGCCTTGGTGATAATAAAATAGTTTTTGAATCCTTGTTATGTGTCAGGTATTTGACTACACATTTAATGTATCATCTCCTTTAATTTTTACAAAATTCCTAAAAATTAGATACTATTGTTAGCCTCCTTTGGCACAGCTTGGATGTGGTAAAACTGACATTTTAACTGATTTATTTGACTTTTAAGGTAAGCTACTCTTGGGAGCTGAATTACATGTTTGCTATTAATTTTTACCTCATTTTGAATGCTATCTCATTAGGCTATTATCCACTTGTTTGACATATACCAATTTTTAAAAAAATTATTGAAATGTAGGTTAGCACAACAAAATTGACCTAATTTAAGTGTACAGCTCAAAGATTTCTGGTAAGTGTACAGAGTTATGTAATAACCACCATTATGACATAAAACATTTCCAACACCAGACAAAGTTTCTTTTTGTCCTTCGGCAATTTATCCCTTTTCCCATCCCTTATCCCTGGCAACTACTGACCTACTTCCTATCACTCTAGTTTTCCTTTCTCCCAATGTGGTGTAAATTGAATGATACAGTATAAACTCTTTTGTGTCTAACTCTATTCACTTAAGGAAATGTTTTGGATCCATCTGCATCAAGGCAAAACCGTGGTTCATTCCTTTTTACTGTCAAGTCGTACTCTTGCATATGAATGTCACATTTTTGTTATCTGTTTACCAGTTGATAGATATTTGAGTTGATCCTAGTTTGGGGCTAATATGAATAAAGCTGCATGAACCTTGGTGTACAGGTCTTAACGTGAACATGCATCCATTAGATTTTAGACAGGGAGGTATTTGAAAATGGACACAAACTCAGCCATTAATGAGATCCTTACTGGAGGACCTTTAAATGAGAACCATTAGTAGTTAATTTTTCAACTTTATGTGATCTCTGTTTTCAATGGAAACTTTCTCTAATTAAAAAACATGATTTTAAAGCCATGAAAGATATATCAACAATAAATAACTTAAATTTCTTGATTCTTTCCATAGAGAATATTTACTCCTTCATTTGTCAACTAAAGAATGGCAGTACATGGTAATAATTTTTAATTTTCTCAATATTGGCAGAAAGAACTCTCAGATATAACTCTTCCATAAAATTGCAATATAACTTCCAAATCCATGAGTGTGTACTTTATGTTTGGAAGAAATTAATACCCAAGGTATTGGGAAACTAAAGATCTTTTTAAGAAGGTGATTGAGTAAAATGAAAGGGCAAATGATAAACTATTTCAAAGTAAATACACTATGATTAAAAATGTTAATAATGGATTTTCATGAGTGATAATATTGACATAGTTTAAAGCTCATTCTTTGAGACAAATGTTTTAAGTAAGACTTAAACTCTGTAAAATTTGTTTTTGTAGCTGATTTTTCCCACAAATGAATCAGCGTTAGTTTTCCATCATAATTGGTATTGCAATTCTTCCTTGCTTTTGACTGGCCAGTGGTTAAGGATGAGGCTTTCTAACATATCAAGTGGTGTGTATATTTCCACCTCAAAATATGATGGAGAAGAGCTCTCAGAAGTTTTCTTTCCTAGGAGACTCAAGTCTTTGCTTTCAAATATCCTACAAAGTCAATTTATCATTAATCCCACAGAGTTCTATTTTTGTGTCCACATGTATTTTAATTTCCTTGGATTTTGAATGTAACATTGTTAACCTTTCTATGTTATAAATTTATAAAAATGTCTTTGTTTTCAAAGTAATCCCAGGTCTAGGAAAATACAAAATTTGAGAGGCAGTATTTAAATTATTATATTTGCTATGGTTGCCTAAAATTCTAATATAGAAATGTGTTATGGAAAAAAAGAAAAACAAACCAAAAATTCACGCTAACTTCCAAGGCAGTTCCAATAACTATTTAATTACAGAAGCAGAGATATCAAACTGTGAATGAATATTACTTTATCTTTTACCACCTCTTTTCTTTCTTTCTGTTTCTCAGTTTCTGAAGGGAAATACATGAATACAGGACAAGGTCAGGCAAAGGAACACTCGTTACTAGCTAGCATTTTGGCCCCAAACCCCAATGCAGTCTCTTGCTCAGCTAGGTAGGAACATGTAGAAAACTAATTTGCTTAGATTTATAGCCATATCAGTCAAAGCACTCTCTTTCACATCATATCTCAGGTCTTATGACTTTAGTAATAAAGAATGGCCAGGCTAGATCATACCAGGTGAAAAGAATAGAGATTTCCTCTCTGTCTCAAAAAGAGTTGGACTAGATTGCTCATGGCTTAATCCACTCAGCTTGAGAAAAAAGGCCTCGCACGAAGGAAAAAGAGTCATGAGGAAGCCGGAGAAAGGGAAGATGGATGACCTCAGGCCTCTCACACACTGTCCTCCAATTTCAAGGGCTAAGCATTCTGCTACCCTATCTTTCCCCTCAAGACTTATGAAAGGAAATTCATATAAAAAGAGATAGAGGGGACATTTCCCTCAATACATTTTCTTCTTTTCCCAGTAAATCCCATCCTAATTCATCCCAATAAATGTTTATTATTTTGATTAATCAATAAGCAACAGTCCTCCTTCATGGAGGTAGGGTGAGAAGAGAGACCAGTTTTGAACTGGCTGCACTAAGTTCACTATGTATACACTCAGTTTCCTGAGCCTTGGGTGTAACACCATCAACTCTCTTCTACTCTGATTACCTCATAGGCTTTTTGTGTTGAGATAAATCGTAGTTCAAAAATATTTATTCTTGTGTACTATATTGATTCTGTTAATCATCTGAAACTTTATTACCAATGGAGTTGATGTTGGAAAAGATGACTGAGCCCCAGTCCCTGGAGCACTATTATATGTACCTAGTTTACTTTTGGGGGCATCCATGATCTTATGTTATCAATCTACAGAGGCAGCCCTGCAAGGCCTCCAAACAGACTTAACACAACTCATAGTTTAATATCAACACAATATCATGACTCTGTTTCTGATGTACTAAATGTTAGCAATCATCAGTAGTCTGAAGAATACACTGGATCTCTTTTAAGCCAGAAAGCTTTTTGTTTATATTAATTTACGTGGCTGCCTATGAGTTTATGAAATATGCAATTATTGCTCTCAGCTAATGTATGGTTTTACAGATCTAATGTGAAATTGAGAATCAATTTTGATTTAAATGTGCTTTAAAATTGTACTTAATAAAATGTGTAGGTCTTTGGTACTGGGAAGAAAGAGGGATACAAGGACTAACTGAATATGTCCAGGGAAAGTAATTTAAAACTGTTTTCTTTATGTCAGGATTTCTGCACAGCACCGTGATATAATCAAGTAATTGTATACATTGAGCCCTTTCTTTCTCTAAACATCACTCAAGTGGAAGCCACGAAGATTGGTGACAAAGTGATGTTTTATCTGTTCCTGTGTGTCAGCTGGGCTGGCTATAAATATATCCCAGTGATTTCACCTTTTTAACTCTCTGTAAATAAAACTTCAATTTGTTATTTTAACCCAAACTAAATTCACCCAATACACTGTGGCATATTTCTTCAAATACTCAGATTTCAAGTGCTTTCTAATTAGTAAAAATTTGGGAGATGGTTTCTGGAATTAATGAGATATAACACACATATCATTTAATCCACAACCCCTCATTTCCTTTGCTATTCATACTACTTCTTGGAGATTTCAGTATTAATATTTTTTTCAGTTTTGCAAGAACTTACTTGTAAAAGTAAACTGTTCCTTTTAAATAATCTAATATTATATCTGAAACAAGCAACGTGTTTACTAAGTTGAGTAAATATTTCACTGCCAGTATTACAATGACATGTAAAGTGTTTTATAATGGTGAAGCACAAGCCTCATAATGTTAAAATTAGGAAGCATAGTCATTTCAGAGACAATATACTAGGGGGATGTCTTACGAGTTAAATATGACTTAATTCAGAGAAACAGAATAAATTGTTACCCTACTATTACTAAAATATGTTAACATCTTACATTGTTGGAAATCTGTGACTCCTCAAATTCGGGGAGTGTATTTTTTATTTTTTGGTCATTATATAGCCATTGTCCACAGATTTCTCTCTCTTTTTTTCTGGTTTTAGTGTTAGTTCATTCTTTCTGAACTGTACGTCTTATTAGCGTCTTCTCTGGAAGCATGTCCGTGAGTGAATGTTATAGGAAATAATACTGCTGGGCTCTTTCATCTCTGACAAGGTCCTTATGTTCCCACCTTACCCTCACATGTACTGGTATTTTGGCTGGGTGTAGAATTATAGGTCAGTAGTCACCTTCCTCATAGAGCTTTGATGGACTCCGTCATTAATATTTAGAAACCATAATGGCAGATAAAATTATTGATACTAATTTAATTTTGGTTCCTTGGCAGGCAACTATTTTTTTCTCTTTCAGTGAAATATTTAAACCATTCTTTTTGACCTAGATACTCTGAAATCCTCAATTTTAAATGTCAGTCTTTGTTTCATTCATCCAACTTAGTCCTTTAAATTTGAAGATTAATATCTTTGGCTTTTGAAATTGTTTTCTTTTTTCTTTCTTTCTATTTTTTTATTTATTTATTTTTTGTTAGACTCATTCTGTCACCCAGGCTGGAGTGCAGTGGCATGATACCTGCTTACTGCAACCTCCATCTCCCAGGTTCAATCGATTCTCCTGCCTCAGCCTCCCAAGTAGCTGGGATTACAGGCATGTGCCACCACACTCGACTAATTTTTGTATTTTTAGTAGAGACAGGGTTTCACCATGTTGACCAGGCTGGTCTCAAACTCCTGAGCTCAAGTGATCCATCCGCCTTGGCCTCCCAAAGTGCTGGGATTACAGGCATGAGCCACTGTGACTAGACTTTTTCTTTATTAATTATGCAATTATTTTCTTATTCATATTTCATCTTTTCAGAACTTTTTGTCAGGATGTGTAATAAATAGATTTCTGTAACTTTTCAGAATATGTAATAAATAGATATGTGTAAACCTATGAAGGTCCTCAAAGTCAGTATCTCTCATATTTTTTTTTCCATCAATGGTTCTCTTTCTCTTTCTCCCATCTGGCAGATTATTCTAGCTTTCTATTAATATTTATTTTAGAAATCATAAATTGGGTTTCCATAAACTCTTAGTCTCTAATTTCAAATTTCTAACATCTTTTATGAATTAAAATGTTTTTCATATGTTAAATATTAATCATTTTTTAAGAGTTTATTTTTCATTAATTATATTCATTACCACTATTATCTGTTCTGTCCGTATTTGTCTTTCAATAATACCTATTAATATATTTTTAAACAAAAATGAAAAGGCATTGTGTACACAATGTAAACATGAAAAATAAATTTCTCTCTTCTCTTGGTCTCACACTCACGTATATATATTTATTTTACCGAAATGTGAGCTTACTAAACTAAATAAATGTCTCTGCCTTGTATGTTTTTCTTCTAATTATATTTTTGAGATAATTCCATCATAGCCTGCATCAGTAGATCCATTATGTTATATAACATTATATGCATCTAATATAATTTGCTTTGCCAATCCAATTTTGATGACCATTTACATAGATTTTAGCCTTTGTCTTCCATGAACAGTTCTAAAATTCTTCTATGGATCACTTTGTAGGTAAAGTGTGTATATTTGTATATCTGGAAGAAACATAGAAACATTCTAGATATCGAAATATTGGGTAATAAGATACTTGCATTTTAATATTTTTGAGATATTGTCAAGTTGTTCTACAGAGAGGATACACTCATTTATATCCTATTTAAAATATATTCTTTCTTCCCCATATTTGACAGTGTTGACCATTACTTTGCTTTTTGATATCTACTGTTGATATTTGTAAAAAAATACATAGACTTTATCTTTTAGTTTGCAGTTTTTCAAGTGAGTAAATTAGAGCTTTTTTCAAATATGTTAGTGCCAGTTGTTGTTGTTGTTGTTGTTGTTTGTGAGTGTTTCCTGGGTATTCAATACTTTTTAAGTCCTATGGTTTGAATGTATCTCCTCCAAATTTCAGGTGTTATCAATGTGATAATATTAAGAGGTGAGACTTTTAAGGGGTGATTATGCCATGAGGACTTCTTCCTGCGTTGTTAGATAAGCTTGTCTGTCCACCTTCTTTCATGTGATGATGCAGAGTTTCTCCCCTCCCAAGGATGAGTATACAACCCTCACCAGACAACTGAACCAGCTATTGCCTTGATGTTGGACTTCTCAGACCCAAGAACTGCGACAAGATAGATTTATTTATTTTATAAATTATCCAGTCCCAGGTACTCTGATGTAGCAATACAAAACTGAGACATGGTTTCTACCTATTTTTTCCTAAGAGTTTATCTTTTTTCTGTTTTTTTTTTCTTATTTGAGACCTATTTATTTAAAACAATTTTTTTTTTTGTATATCACATGTGTTACTATTTTTCTGGCTTGTATTTTTTTTTTAACTTTTCTTATTGCATTTTTAATGTGGAACTTTCATATCCTGTGAGGTCAAATTCATCCATCTTATCTCTTATGGCTTTTCTATTTTGTGTATTACTTAGAAAAGATTATCCCACGCTAAGATGCACACACACACACACACACGTGCACACACACCTTATGTGTATATATACACAGAGATAATTAGCTTTTTAAAGCTAAAAATCACTATGGTTACCGGTATTTCTTTTAAGGTTTGAAAGTCAGAAATATCACTTGAAATTTCCCTCAATGCATTATTTATCAGAAAGAAACAACCAGTTTGACATTAAAATTGCTTTTAGGTTAAGGTAATCTCTACAAGTTTTGACACTCATCCTATAACAGAGAGAAATATTTTTATGTACCTATAAATTAAGCAAGAAGTATCTAATTAGTTGTCTTTAAGATGAAAACCTTTCCTCTCAAGGTTACCTGAAAAATTCTAGGGCTATGAAAAATCAAGAACTATGGAAAGCCATGACTTATCTTACTAAAAGTACCAGGTAGCTATATCTGTAATATGGGTAGTTCTTCTGCCTTATGTGTTTATTGGCAGAGATAAGAATAGAAAAAATAAGGCTAAATCTCTATTGAGTGTGAACTGCAGGTCAGGCACTGTCTGAAGTCTGGACACACAGCCTTCTTTCTTAAATGGCACAATAGCTCCTTTTGGTAGGTACTATTATCTACCACATTTTACAGGTGGGTAAAGGGAAGCTTTGGGGCATTATGTAATTGCTCAATATCACGTATCTGGTAAGCACTGTGGAAAGAGCAGATGCTCGGTCTTTCTGATTCCACAGCCCTGTGCACTTACCAATTATTTCATACTATCTCTGGTGTTTGTTACAATAGTAAACCTTTGACATGGTGGTGGGGGAGGGTTCTAGAAGAAAGCAGCTGGTTTTCTGAGGTTAATTCTTCTTCTTATAATTAGCTTCGTGTTTACATATTTTAATGTCTTCAAGATTAAGGAAATTGCTACCAGTTTGTGGTCAATTTGAATTTATTCTCCATTGGGGTTTTTATTTAAGATAATTAAGAATTCAAGCTCTAGAGTCACTCAGACCTGGATTCACAGCCTGTCTTTGAACTTACTAGCTATATGACATCAGGCAAATTAATTAACCTCTAAATCCCACGATACAGTATTTATCTTCTGAGAAATTGAATTAATAATATCACTCACTTCAGGAGGCTTTGAGGGGGTATTAAGTGAATGTAAACTTTTTAAGATAAATAATTTTGGTTTTGCATATTGCCATATCTCAAGCACCTAAAAGAATGCCTATACATAGTAGTTTCTCAATAGATATTTGTTGAATAAGTGTATAAAGTGCTTATTGAACTGTTTGTTACCTCCTTTGTCACTGTCAGATAATAAAAACAATAATACTACACATGTATCTACTTCTCTTTAAATGCAAAGGATGATTTAAGAGTCCTAATTAAATGCAATTTCTCATCCTTTCTCTTGATACTGCCAGTGAAAACTGGTATAGATGGGATTCTGTTAGATCTGGTTTGTTACCTCTTACCAGCCTTTGCTATTTTTATGTATCTCCTCATTGACAAAACAGAAGAAGAAGGGACCAGTAATTGGTGACAAATCTAATTTGAATTTTTAGTGTTGAACAATGGTATTTCACTTCTTTCAGCTGTACTTTTAAAATGCCACAATTTACTGAACCATGTTATAGGGTCACTTGGCTGAGTATGTTCTGAGGATAAAGACATTGGAAGGGAGACAATTTTCAAGAAAATTTTCAGGTCATATTGTAATGTACTTTCGCATTCTAAAATTCAGATTGGAACTTTAGCTGTATTAATTCTAGAAGCAGGAGAACTGGCTTCATTGCCAGCTCAAAGAACACCTCAATGCCCCCAGGAAGAAGGTTGTTGGGGAACAAAGAATCAATGCTCACCCCTGGGTTCTCATTCAAAGGTCTTTTTTGGATGGATTCGGCCACTGGCGTGTAAATTGTCTTGGGGCCAAAAGACTCTATTTATTGTGGTTTCTCCAATACTTAGAAGTAAGTGATTAAAAATATTTGCTAAGTGATATGGTTTGGATGTCTCCCCACCCAAATATCATCTTGAATTATAATCCCCATAATCCCTTGTGCCATGGGAGGGATCCAGTAGACGGTAATTGAATCATAGGGGCGGATTTGCCTGTGCTGTTCTCGTAAAAGTGTGTGAGTTTTCACGAGATCTAATGGTTTTGTAAGCATCTGGCATTTCCTCTGCTGGCATTCATTCTCTTTCCTGTCGCCCTGTGAAGAGTTTTCTTCTGCCATGATGGTAAGTTTTTTGAGGCTTTCCCAGCCATGTGGAACTGTAAGTCAATGAAATCATTTTTCTTTATAAATTGTCCAGTCGGGTATTTCTTCACAGCAGTGTGAGAATGGACTAATACACTAAGTGAAGGATTGAAGCCAATCACTGGCAATCTTTATGTAGCTGTTCCTTTTAAACCAATGTTTATAAATTGTAAATGTATTTTTATTTTCAAGGGGAAAACATAAGGAGAGTATACATATGCTGGGGAATTTAATAAGAAATACAATTTTTATTTGTGCATTATTTATTTTACAAATTAGGAATGATCAAAGAAATGTGGGTTCTTAATATAGTTACTTTTGAACCGAAATTAAATAATCATTCCGTAGGTATAGACATGTAATAAATAATTAACACATACTACAAATGAAAAAACTAAACAAAACAAAAAACCTCTAAAGACAAATGCCCTGTTATCTCGTGTGATCTGCAGCAGGGCAGGAGTTCAGGGGACAATCTTTTAGGTCAATGTTTTTTCTAAAATATCAAGCAAATTAGTTTCAAATAAAAATATAAATATAGCAAATGTGTATTTTCTCTACCATAGTTCTTTGGATTTTTGAATATGGATATCTTTTTCATGTTGTTTACCAATACAGTAAGAAAACATGGCAGATTCCACAACCTTGACGAATATTTCTGATATACGCATGCATATGTCTACGCACGCATGTGTAACCACCTCACAAGGGGTGAAAGATGAGCTGCATTTGGGATTTAAATCATTGTTTTGTAACCTGACAAGATGCTTTGACAGACTGTTAAGACTGAAGCTACTGTGAAAACTGTTCTCTCATTTACTTTCCATTGCTCAATTATTTTCAGCCTTACCAAAACAGGGATTCATCACCTCTAGAGACACACCAGAAGATATCAAGATGTAGATTTGTCTTTTTTATCCTTTCCTTGCAAATGAGATTCAATTGTCAAAATGACAAAAGATTCAAGCTGGAAAGAAGCCCCCAGTAAAATGTCAGAACTTCATCACAGTAGGAGTTGCAGTGGGCACATTAGTAAAGTTGGTTCAAGTTGGGCTTGACCTCAAGCCAACCATTAGATTTCTGGAGATAAATTGCATAGATTTAAAGGGATATAATTTAAAAGGTACAAGATAAGTTCATTACATCAGTTATTGATTTGTTCCCTTTTGAACTTCAAAGAATTTCTCGTGTATAACTTTGTGAGATGGAAGCAAATAAACACACACACAAAAAGTGTTGTTTATGGTGACCTCATAATTCTCAGTGTTCAGATAATGATCTCGTCTTACACAAAAGACTTTGATTTAGAACACTGTGCTAGGAATTTTTCTGATCCAGATTCTCCTGTGACATAAAAATAATTTTGTGCCTCTGTTTGTACAGTAAAACAGGCCTCATTTGGCTTAGGCATTTCTTTACCCATTTTTGTTTACTCTGGATGTAAGAGCCTTTAACTTTTCTGTACCAAGTAAAATGTATGTCTTGGACATTGGGGTTAACTCTTCGACATTCATGCCAGGTCAGAATATTCCTGTAAGTTAGCCTGGGAGATTTTAATCCTATTGTAGCCGTAGGATTAGTTTTAGGCATGTGATCAAATGCTTGCCAGTGAGATATCAGTTTCAGAACAAAAGAATCCACACTCCTAAAAAAAAAAAAAACCCAGGTACCGTTTCCACAGCTGGACATTGGCATGTGTGGAAATGACACTGGGGACAACCTCAGCTTACTTGTTTTCATGGTGAGAAGGGAACAGGCATTAAGCATAGAAAAGCCTGGCAATAACATGGATACATGTTACTATTTCTGAGCACCTGATCAACCTTGGGACTCACTATACTCAAGTCTTCTTTTTGTAGGAGATAAAGCATTGTCTAACTCCTTAATGCAGTTTAAGCTGCTTTTTCTATTACTCACATCGAAAAAAATCCTAATTGAGATAAACTAACTGAATAAACGAGTATCTCTGTATTATAACTACTATATGGGTACTCTAATTTTATATTTTAAAAGGAGGACAAAAGTATTTTTAAAAGTGTCTGCAAGTAGTTCTACAATGACAATCATATGTTTTTATATAAAAACATTTTGAGAAATATTTCCAACCAGTTCTTCATTCCACTAGCCTTTGAGGCTAAGATATTATTCTGGCTCAATCTAGCTATCATGGCAATTTACCACGGTGGTTTATCCCGTGAAGTTTGCACTGGATTTAGGACACTGATAGAAAATAATATGTACCATTATCATTACTATTATTCTATCATAGCTCTGGGTTTGTCAATTGGTTTCCATCTAAAGCTTTGCTACTCTAAGATGTGTTCGGCCCTATGCTGAATGACTGCTGTGATTCTGCCATTTTATCTTTCTATTCTGAGTATGCTGTCTGCTTATATCTGTGTTCTATTTGTCACCTGCATTTTCCACATTAGACCAGAAGCATCATTGGATATCAAGATATTGGAAATTGCATTTACATTGTATTTTAGCAAATACATTTGTTCCCTACTTGAAAAAAAAAAGAGCTAAAAATGAGCGGTATATTGTACAAAACATGAAGGCCATAATGCTCCCTGTCCGAGCGTGGGTTTCTCCAGTGGCAGAGCCATACACAAGGGCTTGCCTGCAGGTTGTTTATTTGTGCAGCAATCCCAGGGAACAGAGTAAGGGACTATGGAGAGTGAAACAGAGAACGGAAAAGCAATTAAAAGGGTGCACAATCAAGTTGATACCTCTGTTAGTAACTGGGACTTCATCTTGTTGCGGTTTTCTGACTCAGAATGGACCTTAGAATTGTCTGCCTAAGAAATATAGGGAGCAGTGTTTATCCAATAGCTCTCATAACCCACAAGTCAAGGCTCATTCGTAAATATCATTTTCCAGGCTGCATAAATGTGACTGCCATGGGAGTTCACAGAAGTATCTCATGAAATGGACTCTTATGAAGCCTGAGACAGGAAGCAGGAGGTACAGGATGCAGCAGAGGTGAGGTGCTGGCAGTGTACCATGTGTGCGTTTGGCTACTCAAAAGTGATTAGAATGAAAGGTCGATTGACAGGCCTCTAATATATGTATTTTTCTAATACTATAAGCTAATCTCTTCCCCTGCAGTAAAAGATAAGGCAGTCCTGTTTAATAATTCCATGACTAATATTTTATGGGCAACATTGATTCTAGAAAGCAAATAGCTAAAAGGAGGGCTGTGATAAAAACTGGGGAAAGAAACAAAATGGATTTGAAAACATAGATAATAAATCATCCACAGACATAAACATTGAGGAAAATACATAGAAAGTAGGAGGACACAGAAGAATATTTCTCAAAGTTGGTGTGCGGAAGTAGGGGGAACCAAATGAGCAAGATATTATTCTCTTCATTATTGAGTGGCCTGGCTAATTTAAGAGATTGGAGATTCTGTGGAGGTATGATTGTATACTATTTATGTGAGAATTCATCACAGATGTGACTGATGCTTGGTTAACACCACCACATACCACCAACACCACTAACACCACATAAGGTGGTGTTAGTGTGACTGTAAGACCATAGAGAAAAGTGATTCTTAGTAGAAGTAATGTACCACTTTTCATGTGTGACTTCAATGCAGAAGGAATGAGAAGAGACACATAAAAGCAGACTACACAGTAACAGCCTGAAGGAGACATGTATAGATAGTTTTATGATAATGTCTGCTAGAATTATCTGATTCCATTAACAGTATATACACATATGTGTGTGCGCATATGTACATATACATAAATGCACATTTGTATTTGTCTAAATATATTTGTCTCAGGTTGTTAACGATACATAAAGTGACATCAAGCTAACTGCAATTCCTTGATTTCAGCAAGCTTTTTGACAAAGTCACTATATTCTTGTAAATATGGTGATGATATGTGGATGGGGCTCTTGCAAAATTAGGTCAGTTTGTGGCTGGTAGAATTACCCTTCTCAGAGGGTATTGACTAATGAACAGGTCATTGCCAACAAAAACAGAATTTCTCAGTGGCATGCCCCAGAGATCTGTCCTTGGCAATGCCATGCTTAATTTGCTTATAAATAACTTGGATAAGATTTCTAAACATACTTTTCAAAATGTTAACAAGAATAGTGCTGAGGGGAAGAGTTGGTACTCAGCCACACTCTGAGGCTGTGTAGTATTGTGGAAGGGAGATTGGCCTGAAAATTCCCAGCCTTGCTATTTATGCTTTGAATAGTTGTTGTCAAATTTCCTAACAAGTAAAATGGAGGTAGTTATCTTAAACATAATAAATGAAATGCTTAAAGTTATTTTACTCATTTGCTGGCGTGTAGGAAACACTAGATTAGAAACATAGCAAACTAGTCAAATTAGTTTGATATGTGGTAATAGAAAGTCAGAGATATATTGTAAAATTTATTCCTTTAAAGTTGATCTTAAAAGTTAATTATATAGGTGTGTAAGAGAAATGCATGAATTTACCTAAATTATGTTTTAATGCTGTACCTAGGAAGTATAACTGATTTTAAATCCAATATGAGGCAGAAATGTACATGCTTCTTGTCAGAGTTAATTTATTCAGGGCAGCGATCTTACAAATTTAATAACCAGACCAAGGCAAGTATTCATTATACTATACTTTGCTGTGGGTACCATCACATTGGGGTATTTCTGTTTGGCTTAAGGGAAACATTGACAAAGTCTGACATATCCATAAAAGGGTGACTAGGATAGAAGAACTTCTGAAAATGTGTTTTATAAAGATAGTCATGAGAATTACAAAAGAGACATTTAGTATTGCCGTGTGAAGAGATATTTGAAGGACAGCATTCTCAAATAAGGACTCTGCTTATATTCTCTCATCTGCACAGGGTGGAAAGGTAGGTGGAGATCATAGAAATAAATATGTCTGAATTTCCAACTGGGTAGTCTCATATTTAGAACTGTCAAAAATAAAACAATCCTTTTTACAGGGGAACAAGTTTCATTATTAGTGTAAGTCCGGAGGCATCTTTTCTGAGTCCTGCATTTGAAAGGCAAATGTCAGAGAATACCACCAAAGCATTTTCCGACACACAAATTCTCAGCCTTCATAATCACATAAGCCAACTGTTTATACAAAATCCCTCTCTCTATATATTAATACACACACACACACACACACACACACACACACACACACACACACACACTCCACACACATCCAGTTAGATCTGTTTCTCTGGAGAAATCTGACTAATAAAACATTCATTTCTAAACTCAACATCTTGCTTCTTAGAGTCTGGTTTTGTGCCTGAGGAAATAAAAGCAGTCCAGATTTTACATTGCAGGCAAACTAATACGGGCCACCTGTTACAGTGTGAAGTACCCTGTAGATAATTTACCCAATGCTTCAGTTCTCAGAACTTCTACACAGACTTTTACCTGAGCATCCACATCATAGTAACCTGCATGCTATAAACAGAAAGGCAAACACTGTGGCCCATGACTCGGGCTCATTCAAATAGGCACACATTAAAAAAAGTTTATACCTTTAAAAAACATTAACAGTGCCTGGGTTTTAATTATTGTTTTGGAAATAGTGTGTGGGTCAGTATCAATAATGTACATAAAAACAAATGAGGAAATAAAAATCTATAATAATCCGTAGTTTTACTTATATTTTTTGTGGGATAGGCCTTATTAATCATAACATAGATTTAAAAATCTTCAGAATAATAAAAATAAAATAAATAATAATAGTTAATAATTTAATCATCATAAAAACCTATGCAGTGGCTAAGATTATTGTACTCATTTTAGAAAAGAGATAAAACCAAGGCTCAGAGAGTTAAGTAATTTGTACATGGTCACACAGGTGCAAATTGGCAGAGCCAAGGTTGGACGTCTGAAATTTGACTTCAGAGTGGATGTGCTTAACCATTGTGTTTCCTGAGACAAAGTAACTTTTAGAAAGTTTAAAAATGAGAAAGAATGGAAAACAAGCAAGCATAGAATTCACTGAGTATATTTATATCTGAATTTTTTTTTTTTTTTTTTTTTTGAGACGGAGTCTCGCTCTGTCGCCCAGGCGGAGTGCAGTGGCGCAATCTCGGCTCACTGCAAGCTCCGCCTCCCGGGTTCACGCCATTCTCCTGCCTCAGCCTCTCCAAGTAGCTGGGCCTACAGGCGCCCGCCACCACGCCTGGCTAATTTTTTGTATTTTTAGTAGAGACGGGGTTTCACTGTGGTCTCGATCTCCTGACCTCGTGATCCGTCCGCCTTGGCCTCCCAAAGTGCTGGGATTGCAAGCGTGAGCCACCGCGCCCGGCCTATATCTGAATGTTAATATCCAACATATATAAAGACCTTCAACACAGTAATAAGAAACAGGTAATTGATCTAATATAGAAAAAGGTAATGAATATGATTAGGTAATTGAAAAAACATAAAAGTGCGTTCAAGCTAGTCAATGTCATTAATAATCAGAAAAATACAATTGTAAAAATAAAGTTTTATTTTTTCATTAAAATAGCGCAATTTGCAGAAAATTAGTAACTAGAATTGATTGGCAAAACTGTGAAAAATAAACATTTTTATACAATATAACTAGAAACAAATTTTTCTGAGGGAAATTCAATATTATCAAAATTTTGAAATTTGAGATTCATATCCTTTAACACTTCTAAGATAGCATCTTATACACACGGACAAAAGGACATTTATGAATAACTTGAGTATTGTTTTTAATAGAACAAAATTTGCAAATAACTCAAATGTCTAACACAGGAGTATATTCAACTTGTCGTAATAATGATTTTCATAGGTATGAAGACTTTATTGTTTCACATATTGTACCAATATTTTATACACATTATTTTTTCTAATGGAAATAAATATTAATCATCAGATTTTATTAACGTGCCCATTCCTATATGTGGAAACTGAGTCTTAAAAAGATTTACTGATTTGATTGAGAGCACATAGCAATAAAGTGGGAAATCAGGATCTGCACCAGAAGCTATGCTATCAATTCTGTAGCATTCTTTGATTTGACTAAAAGAAGGTGGCTCTTGACACGGAAATGTCAGTAAGACACATGTTCAACAAAGAAAGTAAGTTGCAGTGTGTACTCTTGACAGTATTTGCTTATTGTTTTCATTGAAAAATTAACACAATCAGTTTTCCTATTGTGCTCCTTAATTTTCGTTGCTTATTTGCAAGGGCTTAAACTAATTTTGCTTACTCTTGTGTTTTCCAAGTTCCCATGAATCTGTTTCTTAAATGCATCTTCTGTGTAGGTAATTTTATTGTTTTTCTTACAGAACAATTCTGAGACTATTTTTAATGTTAATAAAGTTATAGATTTAAATTTTGATATATATGATTGATGTAATTGTCTCATCTTATGTGTTCCGGTTTTTAAAGCTTTATTAATTTGGTGTTCTAGCTTTATAATATGGACTTACACTTTTTGTATTTTGTGAATATATATGATTGTTCTCATAATTTTGTTCACATAATTTTATTATGTGTTTTAGGTTTTCTAAAGATCATCTTTCTAATATAAAAATCTTTATTAATTATAATATATAACTTATTAATATAGTTTAATATTAGTAAAGTATAATTGTTAATTATTAGTAAATAGGGCATTTGTTTATTAATAACTGCAACTATAAACATGAAATAATTTATTATATCAATGAATATATTGTATATTAATAAATACTTATTATTATAATATTATTTGCTATTATAAACATTAACAAATATTTATTAATATAGCTTACCAAGTATATTAAGTGTCCTTTGACTTGCATATCAGAAAAATGAAGAAACTATTGTATTTTAACCTTCTCACTGTTGCCTTCATCTCTATAATTTTATTCATCTTCCTGTTTTTATTAGCTTTTGTTGCTCTTTCTGACTCTGCCACTTACTAGCTGTTCAACCTTTCACAGTGTTTTAATTTGTCTATGACTCAGTCTCCTCTTTTTTTTTTTTTATTTTGAGACGAGTCTCGCTCTGTTGCCCAGGCTGGAGTGCAGTAGCGCCATCTCCGCTCACTGCAAGCTCTGCCTTCTGGGTTCATGCTATTCTCCTGCATCAGCCTCTGGAGTAGCTTGGGACTACAGGTGCCCGCCACCACGCCCGGCTAATTTTTTGTATTTTTAGTAGAGATGGGGTTTCTCCATGTTAGCCAGGATGGTCTCGATCTCCTGACCTCGTGATCTGCCCACCTCAGCCTCCCAAAGTGCTGGGATTACAGGCGTCAGCCACCACGCCCGGCCAGTCTCCACTTCTATAAAATTAGAATAATAATATCTCAAAGGATTGTTACAGTCTTACTTTTATTGTTTGTCTTATTATTATTCTAATAATGCTTACGATAGTCTTTAACCTGAGATCTTAATTTATTATTTTAAACATTTACTTCTACTATATAAGATGAGAAATTTGGCACATGTACTTCTTTAATCTCCTACTTATTTTTCTCCTGATATTTGTTACTGATTTTTTATATTAGGTATTGTTTTCCTTAATATTTAAATTTTAACGAATAGACTCTAATGAATATGCCTTGATTTTTATTATAATTTTTCCTCTGAGATATAATCTACATTTATTTTTATGATTTCATTCATTTGTACAGTAAATGGTTTATTTAAATTCATATATTTTGGAAATATAGTATGAAATGAGAAAGTTGTCTTTGTTTTCTAAAATATTAATCAGTTGTCCCAACACTAATTATTGGATCGTCTCCCTTGTTTCTATTTATTTAAAATACTACTAAGAATATACAGAAAATACTTAAAATAATTTTATTTTGTTGCTTAATATTTCTACCTGTTTTGTTTATCTAACTGCTTTATGCAATCATTTAGTCACTTAACATTTATCAACTGAGTGCCCCTAGTATGCTACTTAGTACCTGGCCAGAGGACTGGGATAGGAAGGCAAGCAAAATAGATAAAATATCTGCCCTCACCGATTACTCTCTAGTGAGCTGTCTGTCATTCTAAGAGCTTAAGAGGAGAATAGAGGAACAATTTTCAAGCTTTTTGTACACAGAACCACTGCGCTAAATTTGAGTAAGCAATGTATGCCTTATTGTGATTTCTTTCAAGTCCACCCATATATGAATAAATATGTATGTATGAGATTTTACTGAACTGTAGAAAAATATACAATAAAATTCCCAAAAAACTGGCTTTACCATGTGCCTTGCTCTATCACAACAAAAAAGTTAGTATCACACTCTTTCAACTATTACAATTCATTGATATAACTTAAAATGTAATAGTACAAATTGCTAATACAATTTTGCTTTCAGAAATTCCTTGACTATTGACACATTTAATTTCCCAAATGAATATTAAAATGATTTTGCTACTTTCCCCGAAATGCTTTAACACTGTGATTTACATTAAAATATACAATTTATTGATTTGAAATTTGTCTTTACAAAATTGTTTTTCCATGAGAAGCAAGGTACGTCTATACATTTGAATCTTGTTCTGCCGCTTGATAGATTTATGTAATCTTATTCTATAGGTTTTGCATATTTTTATTGGAAATTTTTTGTTTTTTCTGTTAAAAATATGAATGAATTTTTTATTGCATCCCATTTATTGCTAGAATATTTTTTAAAAGACATATTTATTGCAAACTTTTTTTGTGTGGCTACTTTTAAAATTATTAGTAGTCCTAATAGTATTTTAGTTGAATATCTTCAAATTAATAAACAAATATATTGTCAGTAAACCGTTATTTTGTCTTCTCATATTTGTTCCATATCTTATTGTCTGAAACTTCATTTAGGACATTAACAAAAATTGTGAAGGTACTCATGTATCTTGTCTTACTCTTGATCACAGTGAGAATGCCCCTAAAGTTTCCCTAAGTATGATGTTTACTTTTAGTTTTAAACATCAAACTATGATGAGAAAGATGCTTCTTAACATGTTTGTTTTCAATGGAGGCATAGTTTATGTACAATAAAACACCCTTGTCTTCATAATTCAATTATGTAAGTTTTTAAAATTATATATACCTATGCATCCAGTATCCCTCAAAATAATACAAATATTTCTCTTTTCAGAAAGTTTTCTTGCACCACCATCTAATCAATTTCTCATATTTTACAGAGCAGTCACTTTCTGATTTCTGATGCCACAGATTAGTTGTGCCTATCCTTTTAATTCATGTGAGTGGAATCATATTACTTGTGTGTGTGTGTGTGTGTTTAGCTTCCATCATTCATTATATTTTTGGGATTTTTTTTACATTAATCAGCAGCTTGTTCTTTTTCCTTACTGAATAATCTTTCATTATGTGGCTATACCGTAATTTATACATCCTCTCTCCCGATGATGGATATCTGAGTTGTTTTCAATTCTGACCATTTTACAATTTTAGATAAGGCTGCTATGAACTTTCTTGTACAAGTCTTTTTTGTAGACATGTGTTTTTATTTTGGGTTGTAAGAATGGAATGCTGAGAATGGAATTGAAGTGTACATTTAACTTTAAAAGAAACTGCCAAATAGTTATCCAGTATGAGAAGAATTTATGGTAGTCCCAGTTGTTTCACATCCTCACCTATATTTAATGCTGTTAGCATTGACTGATAGCTTATAAACTAATGATGAGAAAGTTTCTATACTTAGTGGCCATTCATATACCTTTTTTTATTGTCTTTTCAAATTTTTTGCCCATGTTTTATTATGGTTGTTTTTAAGATTGAGTAGCAAAATGTCTTTGTATATTCTAGACACAAGTCTTTTGTCAGATATGTATTTAACAGATATTTTCTCTAAATCTGTGGCTTGCTTTGCATTTTCTTAACAGTGTCTTTTAATAAGTAATTATTTTTAATTTTGTAAGTCCAATTTACCACTTTTTCTCTTTAATGGTTGGTGCTTTTTGTAACTTATGCAGGACATCTGTGTCTGCACCAAGATGACAAAGATATTTTCTTGCATCCTTCAGAAACGTTATGGTTTTTGGTTTTACAAGTTTGTTTGTCATCTTTTTTAAAAAAAAAAAACAGAAATGGTTATTAAATTTTCTTCAAACATCTTTTTAAATCTATTCAGATAATCAAAAGTAATAAATTAATTTTAGAATAAAGTTATTTCAAATTTTGAATGCTATATTTTATGTGTGCTGAGGATCTTTCAAATCCCTCTCCTTACGTTTTATTGGTGTTATTTGCTTGTTTGGATTTGTTTATTCAGATACATTCCTTACATGTACATTTTAACATCAGTAGATGTTAACATATATTAAAAGTTATTGTTAAAGTGTTCTCAACAAACACCAGACACAAATGGTAACCGTGGCTGGGGAAAACAAATATATTAATTTGATTCTGGTAATAATTATACAATGTTTATATCAAATCTTCATGTTATACGCCTTGAATTTTTTATATATAATTTTTCATGTTAATATTAAAAGATGTTCCTCCGGGTTTTTATCTCTATTCACCTGTTTTTTATTAGAATATTCTTTGTCAAATGACAAACTCAAAAATCTTAGTGGTATGTTCTTCTGAGCTAGTTTCTGCCATGTAGCTAGAATGGATCTCCTTAAGTAGTTTCTTATTTTCTATACACTATAAAAGAAACCAATTCTTAGGCAACCTAAATCATTCTATAGTTCTTTAGTCCATCTAGTAATGCATTAATTGGGCAAATATTTGTTGAATGCCTACTATATTTTGGGGATAGTGTTGTGGATTGAAGACACAGCAGTGGGAAATGTACACAGTGCCCACATTTATGCGGCTTATATTTTAGTGTGAGACAAACATTAAATAATAAATTATGTTATTATTAATTTAATTTCACTTAGGAGGGATGTTATGAAGGCCATGTACAAGGTGCTAAAGAGAGCCTTTTACAGTGGAGTCTGACCTGCTCAGAAAAGATCAGGGAAGACCTTTCTGAAGATATGTTTTTCTTAGAGTGAGTTCTGAAGAATGGATAAGAGTTATCTAGGAGAAGGGAGGGTGTACAGGAAGAATATCTGAGGAGAAAGGAACAAAGTAGACAATGCAGAATAACTCCTGTAGTTGACTCTTTAACCTCAGGCCATCGGTCCTCAAATCCGTGGATTCTGAAATCTGCCCCCATCTTAAAAGTTCCTTTATACATTACAGCGGATTTCAGTTCTGAAATGTGTGTGTGAAAATATTTTTAAGAATATATGTATCAGGCTGGGCACAGTGGCTCACACCTGTAATCCCAGCACTTTGGGAGACCGAGGTGGTGGTTCACTTGAACTCAGGGGTTCGAGACCAGCCTGGGCAATATGGCAAAACCACGCCTCTACAAAAAAATACAAAAATTAGGTAGACATGGTGACGCAGCCTTGTGGTCCCAGCTACTGGGGAGGCTGAGGTGGGCAGATCACTTGAGCCAGGGAGGCGGGGTTATAGTCAGCTGACCTTGAGCCACTGTGCTCCAGCCTGGGAGACAGAAGGAGACCCTGTTTCAAAAAATATATATATATAAAATATATGTGTCAGATTTTGTTAGTGCTGAGCCTGTGTCTCCTTCATATTCACTTCTACTTGCCAAGGAATTTTTTATTTTCAAAAATTTAAAATATTTAATGGCTAGATAAAAATTATATATATTCAGGGCATATAACATGGTGATTATATTATATATATAAACATTGTGCAATGATTACCAGAATCAAATTAATATATATGCTCCTACCCATAGTTACCGTTGAAGTGTACATTGAGAACACTTAATATTTGCTATCTCATAAAATTTCAAGAAGACATGAATAAAGTATTATTAACTAGAGTCACCATAATTTGATGCTGTACACTAAATCTCCAGAACTTATTCATCTTATAACTAAAATGTTACACACTTTGGCAAACAGATCTTCATTTCCCCTACCCTCTAGCCTCTGGCAACCATTGTTCTAATGTCTGCTTCTATGAGTTTGACTTTCTGAGGCTCCATATGTAAGCGAAATCATGCAGTATGTCTCTTTTTGTGTTTGGCTTATTTCACTTGGCATAATGTCCTCCAGGTTCATTCTTGTTGTCACAAATGACAGGATTTCCTTCTTTCGTATGGCTGAATAATATTCAATTTTATATTTGTATATAAAATATATTAATGGACATGTTAATACATAAAATATACAAAATATTAACATCCATTATGTAAAATATAAGATGCATATTAATATATAAAATATATTATACATATTGCATTTTTTGAATCCATGCATTCACTGATGATTACCTGGTTTATTTCCGTATCTTGACTATTGCAAATAATGCTGCAATGAACATAATACTAATTTTGTTTCCTTTGGATATATACCAGAAGTGGCATTGCTGGGTCACATGGTAGTTCTATTTTTAACATGTTAAGGAAATTTCATGTTATTTTTCATAATAATTAAAACTTCTGCAGAGTAAAGAAAATAACAAAATAAAAAGTCAACCTATGAGATGGGAGAACATATTTGTGAACAATGTACCTGACGAGTTAGTATCAAAAATATATAAGGAATTCACACAACTCAATAGAAAAAATAAAAATAACACTACTAAAAATAGGTAGAGGACCTGAAGAGATTTTTTTCAAAGAAAACGTATAAATAGTTAACATATATGTGAAAAGGTGTTCAACATCACTATCACAGAAACGCAAATGAAAACCATAACATGATATCACATCAGAAAGGCTATTATCAAAAATATGAGAGATAACAAGTGTGGGTGAGGCTGTGAAGAAAAGCAAAGCCTTGAGCACTGTCGGTGGGAATGAAAATTGTCACAGCCAGGAAGCCAAGAGATTCTAATTGAGAACACCTACACCTCTTTGCCTCAGAGCCTTTTTTACTGGAGCCATGTTCAGCTCAAGCAACAGCAGCTGAAAGGGCCAGAAGTCTACACTCTAGGGAACACTTTTCAGCCAGGGGATGCCAGGGTCATAGGATAATTAGCATCACCTTCTTGTCCTGTAGTTGGGAAACCTCTAAGGAGCATTTTAAACTGTACCCCAGTGCGCCGCATTGGGACTGAGCTGTAGTTTTCTTTATAACACAAACTATTTTGATTTTGTTACAGTCTTGTATCTTCTCCATATTCTACTTCCAGTGTTTCTTAGTATTATCTCCTAAATAGATCACCTGGTGATATGGTTTTGGTGTGTCCCCACCCAAATCTCACCTTGAATTGTAATAATCCCCATGTGTCAAGGGCAGGGCAAGGTGAAGATAATTGAATCATGGGGTTGATTTCCCCTACAGTGTTCTCATGGTAGTGAATAAGTCTCATGAGAGCTGATGGTTTTATAAACGGGAGTTCCCCTGCACAAGCTCTCTTGCTTGCCACCATGTAAGATGTGCCCTTGCTCCTCATTCACCTTCTGCCATGACTGTGAGGCCTCCCCAGCCATGTGGAACTGTGAGTCGATTAAACTGCTTTCCTTTATAAATTACCTAGTCTCAGATGTGTCTTTATTAGCAGCATGAAAAAACAGATTAATACAGTAAATTGGTACCACTGTAAACATGACCGAAAATGTGGAAGTGACTTTGCAACTGGGTTACAGGCAGAAGTTGAAAGAGTTTGGAGGGCTCAGAAGAGAACTAGAAGATGTGAGAAAGTTTTGAGTTTTCTAGAGACTTGTTGAATGGCTTTGACTAAAATGCTGATAGTGATATGGACAATAGAGTCCAATCTGAAGTGGTCTCAGATGCATATGAGGAACTTGTTGGGAACTGGAGTAAAGGTGACTCTTGCTATGTTTTAGCAAAGAGTCTGGTGGTAGAGATTTGTGGAATTTTGAACTTGAGAGAGATGATTTAGGGTATCTGGCAGAAGAAATTTCTAAGTGTCAAAGCATTGAAGAGGAAGCAGAGTATGAAAGTATGGAAAGTTTGCAGCCTGATGATGCACTAGAAAAGAAAAAACAATTTTCTGGAGAGAAATCCAAGCCTGCTGCAGAAATTTGCATAACTAACAAGAAGCCAAACGTTAATCATGATGACAATGGGGAAAATGTACCCAGGGCATGTCAGAGATCTTCTTGGCAGCCCATCCAACACAGGCCCAGAGGGCTAGGAGAAAAAAATTGGTCTCCTGGACTGGGCCATATGCTGAGTGCACTCCCTAGTGAGATGAAACTGGTACCTCAAACAGAAATGCAGAAATCACCCGTCTTCCGTGTTGCTCAGTCTGGGAGCTGTAGACCAGAGCTGTTCCTATTCGGCTATCTTGGCTCCACCTCTGTTCTATAAATTTCTATTTGGTCAAGCTGGTTCATACTATAGTTTAGATTTTCTATATCTTTACTTGGTTTTTGTCTACCTATTCTATCAGTCAACAAAAGGAGGGTATTTATATTCTAATATGGGTGTGGATATGTCTATTTTTATTTTTAAAGCTGTCAATTTCTGCTCTACATTTTTAAGAATTCTGTAACTAAATTCATATAAACTTGGGATTTTTCATGATTCTTTGATTAATTGATGCTTTATAATTTTAAGTTGTTCTCTATCTCTGATAGTGCCAAACAGTGGGTGCAGGTCAGTCGGTGAAGTGCACTGTGCGCGAGCCAAAGCAGGGCGAGGATTGCTCACTCGGAGCGGGGGTACGGAGTTCTTTCCTAGTCAAAGAAGGGTAACAGATGACTGGAAAATCGGTCAGTCCACCTAATATGCCTTTTCAATGGCTGGAAACGGCACTAGATTGGGTTGCAATCTATCTCTGATAAAATAGACTTTAAACCAACAAAGATCAAAAGAGACAAAGAAGGCAATTACATAATGGTAAAGGGATCAAAACAAGCTATTTCTTGTTTTGAGATTTACTTTGTCTGACATATAGCCAAACTAGCTTTATTATGGTTTTTGCTTGCCATAGTGTACCTTATTGCATACTGTACTTCCAGGCTATCTGTATCTTCCTATATGTATCTTTATATTTGAAATGTGTCTCTTTTAAGAACAATATAGTTGGGTCTCTTTTATTTGTTTATTTCTAATAATTCACTCTGAAAATTTCTTCTAATTGGAGTTCTTAGCTCATTTACATTTAATGTTAAATGTTGATATTTTTTAGTTTAAGTCAACCATCTGGCTATTTGTGTTTTGATTTTTTCAGGAACAGGGTCTTGCTATGTTGCCCAGGGTGGTCTTGTACTCCTGGCCTCAAGTGATCCTCCTGCCTCAGCCTCCCGAAGTGCTGAGACTACAAGGCATGAGTAAATGAGCCCAGCCCTGACTATTTGTTTTTATGTATTCCCTTTGTTGCTACTGTTTTCCCTGAGATTCTTATTTTTTTCTTTCTATTGTAGCAATCATGTATTTTTTAGTATTTCATTTAAAATACTTTATTCATTTCTACCTATACCTCTTTATTTATCCAGTTTTTAATGGTTGCCCTAGAGACTAGAATATATATACTGAAATTACAGAAGTCTGTCTTGAAATAATGTAACGCAGCTTTACACAAAATGTAAAAATCTCTCAATGCTATAATTTCATTTAGTACCTCATTCTGTATTTTTGTGATATATTTACAACTACATATGGTAAAATTCCATAATATAATGCTATTATTATTCTTCAGCCTGGAGAACTTACTTCAGTACTTTGTGTAAAGTAGGTCTTATACATCTTTTGACATGCTAATTGGACTCAGAACTTTATACATGTTCTTATAATTATAGAATAATGTGGTCTTAGCATAGCCTGGTTTATCTGTATTGCATGCACATTTCTAAGTAGAAGAATTATAGGGACATGATTGAAAACACTCAGACTACCTAGACCAAAACCCAGAAGGAGTAACCAAACTATAATCATAACCAAATGACCAAATATCTAAGTTCAGATATTCAGACCAAATATCTAAGTTCTAAGATTAGTTATTGTCAACATCCACGTGAAGTCAGTTTTACTGCTAAAGGCATGTCATCAGAGCTGACAGTCGGTGATGATGCTTGGAGGCATAAGAAGGAAAGATCCTATGATTACAGTATCTGCTACTTTCCAGTTTTATATATCTTATCTCATAAAAGTTAATTTGGTTCTCAGAACAACTCTGCAATACAAGTTTTATCACTCTTATTTCACAGATAAAACAAGTATTTATGGTAGTGCATATGGCTAGAAAGGACCCCAGCTGGTAACTATGAGTGTAATAAGTATGGTCTAAACCCTGAATTAAGAGATTGACTAGACTTCAGAATAATTAAGGAAACCAGTGTGACTCCATCCCACACCATCATATGAACTTGACACACCACATGTCAGGTGGGGCCTGGAGTAAGGCCGTAGCTCACTAGTCACATAATTGCCTAGGGCTAAGGCAAGAGATTGCAAGTTAATTGTATTTCTGGATGAGGATGAGGATTCCAATGTCTTACCTTCTTTTTTCACATCCATTCTGGGAACTGGTTAGCACCAAATGAAGACGTAAGTGCCTGTAGCACAGTAGGATTGTCAAAGGTGGGAATGACAAAACAGAAGCTGGACATAGATCATTCAGTTATTCCCTTTTGCAGGAAACAAAACAAAACAACATTGCTAGGTAACTTTTTACTAAAGGAACTCTTGCCGACCTTTCCAGATCATCACAAAATATTGGCAGAATGTCTGTTATGTTTCTAATAGGACAAGTCATCATAAACACTGAAAGCAGAAATTGTGCCCTCCTGCTGTTGCTCACCTAAAAGCTATGCTATTATTTGAATTCCTTTCTTCTAGATATATCTGTTATACATAGAGTAAAAACGCTCATCCTCTTCCTCTGCTACCCTTCTTCCCCACGAATTCATTTGTTTATTAAAAAACATATCATTTACCATCAGAGTTTTTGCCCATAGCCAAAACAATTATCTTTTTTAAAAAAACTTATTAGTATGGGTTCTGTTTTCTCATTCTTTTATACTTTCTATGTTCTCCCATGAGAGATATTTTTCTTTAATTATAATCAATCTTAAGTCGCGCTATCATAATATACATTTTTATTAGATATTATTGGAAAATATAAATTAAAATTTCTAGGAAGCCAAATCATACATTTCCTGTGGTTCTGTTCAAGGTGGAAATGAAAGTCATTTCTGGGTATCAAGGCCAAAGCAACTTGGGCAAAGAAGCAGTGAGATGCTGCAGTTGTCTTGCATGTTTATTAGTGTAATGAATCACATTTATGAAAGCATTACAAAGTTATAAACAGTTATAACAGTGCAGAGTGGTCCATCCGAGATGCTCAATATATAACTACTTTATTACTGCAGTAGACCAACATTACAATTAACTAAGGAAACAGGGTACATATAAGTTATTCCAAAAAAAAAATGAGTGACTTTCTGGACTACTTTAAAAGTGTATTCTCATAAGTCGCAAATAATTGTACAGCTATCAAAATGTCATACATAAACCCATAAAGGCACTCTTTCCACAACACTATTTAAATGGCATAGAACAAATCTTGAATAGGATGCAGCATCTTGGCTTTAGAGCTGTGTACAAAGAGGAAATTCAAGTCTAAAAAGTGCAAGAATGGTTTCATACATTTGGAAATATCTCTGTCCATAAGATCTTGCTATCTAGTCTGTTGATCATTTTCCATTTTACCCAAGAATCAGTCTCAGTCAGTGATGCATGCCTACCTCTGTGCTGGTTCTCCCAAGCTCCACTTCCCTCTGCCAGCATAAATCTCTGCAGATGGATGACAGCAAGTTACCTTGTCTCTTATCTCCCTGTTTTGCACACTCAAATGCCTTCTCTTGTCTTAAAGGGGAAAGCCATGATGACAGATTATAAGGACAAGATATCATTTTGTAATTTAACATCATTATTTCAAAGACTCTAACATTTATCTGCATAGTGCTCTTTGAAGGAATTGCCTGCTGTTAGCATTGACGCAACTATTTCTTTTCAAGAGTGGAGAGAGTTCCAGGATTCATTAGTCTTCAAACACATTTCTTAAAAGGTTTGTGTTCAGCAAAATCCAAATCATATTTTGAAGCATTTTCTTCTTACCTTAGAAACATTTTAGTGTTTAAGAAAAATATAATCAATAGCTACTCTTCCTACATAAGCTTTAAATCAATAAAATGCACGTTTTAAGTTATTTGATATCCCCAAATATTTAACTTTATCAATAACATCAATTTGTCTATTGCAATTTTTAAAAATTTCCCAATAATTTTCTTATAAAGCTCTACCAGTACATTTGAATAAACAAATTATGAAATATTAACCCTTGTGTTGGTTAAAAATATTGTGTATATAGGACGGTGACTTAACCTGTGTGATAATTTTCCTATTTATTGTAAAGTTGTTCCCCCAAAATGTCATTGTGCCTAAAGGGTGACTGAGGCTCTAGAAATTAGCATTCTGATGTTAAAATTACTTATTAAGCACTTTACCCTAAGTATGTACATAGTCCTGGCAGTGATGAGTGAACATAATCTTCAGATCAATTATTATGCTTTTGGCTTTCATAAAGTACACACTGTTTACTAATTATAAGTTCAGCACTGGAACCCACTTTTCATTTGCCACATACAATCAAATGTCTAATGATGATTCCGAGCTATTAGTAGCAGTAGCACCTGGGTGCTTCAACTGAGGGAAGACTCAGGCCTTGTTCTGGGTCTGACTCTTGCAGGTACCGCTTTTCCAACATTCTTTTCAAGAACAGGGATCTAACGCTTGCTCACTACATGAGATTTCTATCTAGGAATCTGTTTCCTGTTCCTCATTATAGTTCTCTGCTGGAAGGTAGTGTGGAGTAATACTTTAAGTAGGCTGATGAGGCAATTATGTCAGGTCAACAGCTGAACAAGGCCTTCTATACTCTTGCTGTAGTAACAGGGCAAAAAGCCTCTTTCCTCAGTCCTAGCCCTAGATACTGGGCATATTCAAGCACAGATGTTTTATGACTTTTTATATGGTTTGGCTGTGTGTCCCCACCCAAATCTCATCTTGAATTGTAATAATCCCTACGTGTTGTGGAAAAGACCTAGTGGGAGGTTATTGAATCGTGGGGGCAGGTTTTCCCATGCTGCTCTCATGATAGTGAATAAGTCTCATGAGATTTGATGGTTTGATAAAGAGAAGTTCTCCCTCACATGCTCTCTTGCCTGCTACCATGTAACATGTTCCTTTGCTCTTCCTTCTTCTTCCACCATGATTGTCAGGCCTCCTCAGCCATGTGGAACTGTGAATTAGTTAAACCTCTTTCCTTTATAAATTACCCAGTCTGAGGTATATCTTTATTAGTAGCATGAGGATGGGCTAATACAATTTCGGTATTAAAGGAAGGGTGGGTGTGGGATTGAATGCAGAGGAGATGCCTAGCTCAAGTTCTCTGGTCCTTAAACCAATAATTGGGGTAGGAGGTGGTATCTGGCCCTCTTCCCTTGCACTGATAGCAGCCTCCTTTCTGAAATGCCAATATAATTCTCAACTCTTACCAGTAATTTGAACCCAAAGGAAACAATATCTTCAGGTAACACAATTAGAGAATTAAAAATATTTCTTAGCACTCTGGTAATAAAGCTTCCTTTTTGTTATGTAAGCTTATATTTCAATTATTAGGCATTCCATTATTAAGTGTATTTTCATAAAGCAGTAAGTACTTGGTTTTTGTCACCTTGCTATCCTACAATGAACTTTTAAATTTTATAAAGCCTGGATCAATGTTTTATACAGTTTATTTAGGCTCAAACTATCTGTCTTACTTTTAAATTTTTTATTTTGCTTTGGGACAGTATGCATTTAGTTTTGTGAGACAAATTACAAATCATAAAGAGTTCTTTGTCTTTGCTTATGTATTTATTCACCTTGTATTCCTTAAATCTTGAGTGTTTTTGTTTTCTCTTCATTTAGAAGCCATTTATTCCTACACTATTTTCTCCATAAGATAAGCTGATTAATTTAGAGATAAACACAATTCTGAAAATTACCACTCCCTAGATTTCCAAATGAAGTAATTAATGGATCCTAAAATTGGGTTACTTAATGCAATTTTTCTCCCTGTGTTTACTGAGGTCAGTAAGATAGGGAGTTTTTACCTCCTTTGGACAAGAACATGCATCAGCTTCTTAGGACCAAGCTAAAATCATTATCTCAAACCAAGACACTTATAATATTATACTACTTTAATATTATTAAATATTTCCATGGCAACGTAACTGCCCAGTGGGTTCACCTTGCCTACTGCCTAGACAGAGCTGCTTTATGAAGACAGGGGAATTGTAATAGAGAAAGAGTTTAATTCATGCAGAGCTGGCTATGAAGGATATTGGAGTTTCATTATTACTCAAATAAGTCTTCTAAAAAACTTGGGGATCAGAGTTTTAAGGATAATTTAGTGGGTAGAGTTTCAAAAAGTGAGGAGTGCTGATTGGTTGGGTTGGAGATGAAATCATAGGGAGTCGAAGCTGCTGAGTCGGTTCCTGGGTGGAGGCGGCAAGACCAGATGAGCCAGTTTATTGAGCTGGGTGGTGCCAGCTGATCCATTGAGTCCGAGGTCTCAAAAATATCTCGAGCACTGATCTTAGATTTTACAATAGTTATACTATTATCCTAGGAGCAATTTGGGGAGATTCAGAATCTTGCAACCTCCAGCTGCATGACTCCTAAACTGTAATTTCTAATCTTGTGGCTAATTTGTTAGTCCTGCAAAGCCAGTCTAGTCCCCAGGCAGGAAGGGGATTTGTTTTGGGAAAGGGCTGTTATCATCTTTGTTTCACAGTTAAACTATAAACTAAGTTCTTCCCAAAGTTAGTTCAGCCTACACCCAGGATGGAACAGGGACAACTTGGAGGTTAGAAGCAAGATAGAGTGAGTTAGGTTGTCTCTCTTTCACTGTCATACTTTTCTCAGCTATAATTTTTGCAAAGGTGGTTTCAACAATAGTAGCCCAGTATAGCCCACCTACCATAGCAACCCTAAGAGGTTAGCATTAGCAAATTCATGTGTGTCACTAATTAGGAACCTGAGAGCAGGAGCAGTTAAGGGACCTACTTAAGGTTAATAGGCTGGTAAGGATTTCTGAGTTTAAGTACAGAACTCTCTCCTATAACCCCCAGCTGCTTTTGGTGATGGCAGCATTTTGTTTTTGTATATGCAATATGATATTTTCCTTTGTAAGAGGTGGAAAAGACCAGATCAAAGACTTATTTAACTAAAGTACGGTTATCTCATTAGCAAATTTAGTTTCTTTTCTGTAATATGATAGTTATGTAAAAATAAACCAACCACCCAGGGACAAGCCATCTGCTCCTTAATCAGGTGTGTTCTTGTTTAAATGAGAGTCTTCAGTGCAGAGGTGACACAAGAGGGAGAAACAGACTTTATTAAAGACTCTAAGCTATAACAGGAATAGAAAGATAAATTATTCTGGTTAAGTTGTATAAATCTTATACTTAGGTCTCAGTAAAATGCAAGGGGAAATAAGGCATTTTTTTTTGTAAAAATTCAAAGACTACAAAAATCTTTGTATTTTGAAAAAAGCTTTTTCTGGCAATCCAAATTTCCACAGATGTCCTTTATCTGAATAAGGCCATTCCATTTTTTCCCCTAAATTTGTACATTTTCTTCTTATTGCTTTTTCTACTGGCAGGCAAATGTATAAAATTACAATATTTCAAGCACTCAGAAATGGCAGTCTCTCTCTCTCCTTCTCTCTCTCTGATACACAAATGTATACATACCACACACACCCATACACACACAGGTGATAAAAGGAGAGGCTGAGCTAATTACTGTTCTTCTGTGTCCATAGATTAAAAAATGGCAATCTCTCTCTCTCCTTCTCTCTCTCTGATACACAAATGTATACATACCACACACACCCATACACACACAGGTGATAAAAGGAGAGGCTGAGCTAATTACTGTTCTGTGTCCATAGATTAAATTAATTTTGACCTCAAGCTCACAGGTACATGCAAAATGTAATCCTTAAGTGGCACCAACACTGGACTGTATTTTTGTTTCCAAGTGCCTCAATTCTTCAGGAGATTCTCAGAGATAGTCACTTTGGTGATGATGGTAATGTGGGGAGCAGAGTTTTGCTCACATCATAAGAGGATTTAAAGGTATATGAAAAAATATGTACTAGGACTAACAAGTCTACCCAACTTTTTAGTCTTTCAAAACTTGCAATTCTGGAAGGGTAAATTTTTGTTCCACCTTCCACTTTGAGACAATACTGGCATTAAAAATAAATAAAATTTGCTGGTCTATAATTAACTCAGCACATTCCTCCCTACTATTATAGCTTTCTACAACTTTGCTCCCTAACTTCCTTCCTTCCCTTCCTTCTCAGTTCCTTCCTGATATGGTTTGGCTATGTCCCCTCCCAAATCTCATCTTGAATTCTCATGTGTTGTGGGAGGGACCCAGTGGGAAGTAAGTGAATCATGGGGACAAGTCTTTCCCGTGCTCTTCTCATGATAGTGAATAAATCTCACAAGATCTGATGGTTTCAAAAGGAGGAGTTCCCCTGCACAAGTTCTCTCTCTTTGTCTCCTGTCATCCATGTAAAATGTGACTTGCTCCTCCTTGCCTTCCACCATGAATGTAAGGTTTCCCCAGCCACATGGAACTGTAAGTCCAATAAAACCTCTTTCTTTTGCAAACTGCCAGTCTCGAGTATGTCTTTATTAGCAGTGTGAAAACAGATTAATATAGCTCCCTGCCTCTCTCTTTTTCTTTCTTCTCCTTCCCTCCCTCTCCTGCCTCTCTCTGTTGTCTAATGAAAATTGTTCCTCTTGAGAAACCTATTATAGTGTGGGTTATCTCAGCCACAGGTGATATTATATGAAAAATTAGGAAAGAAGCCTTTAGCTTTTTTATCCGTGAAAGAATGAAAACATCAGAGCAGCACATGAAATTTTGATGAAATTTTAATTTGATATTTCCTAATTTGTCATTTCATGCTTCTAACCACATTGTATTTGGCTATAACTTTCTCCTGATAATGGTTTGTCAGATAACACTTTGTATTCATTGATGTTCAGAGATATATTTGGGAGAAAGTGTAAGAAAAAGATTAGTTTAAGAAGGAATCAAAACACAATATAGCACACCTATGAAATAAAACAAGGCACTGGCTGGGTGCAGTGGCTCACACCTGTAATCTCAGCACTTTGGGAGGCCAAGATGGGTGGATCACTTCAGGTCAGAAGTTTGAGACCAGCCTGGCCAACATGATGAAACTCAGTTTCTACTGGAAAATACAAAAATTAGCTGGACATAGTGACATGTGCCTGTAGTCCCAGCTAGTCAGGAGGCTGAGATGGGAGAATTGCTTAAACTTGGGAGGTGGAGGTTGCAGTGAGCCAAGATCATGCCACTGCACTCCAGCCTGGGTCACATAGAGAGACCCTGTCTCAAAACAAACAAATAAACAAACAAAAAAATCAAAACAAAACAGAAACAAGGCACTAAAGGAAATTAGAAATAGACGTTCTCTAATTGGAATTCCATGTACACCATACATAACAAATCAAAGAGAATAATCTGATTTTATATTTTCCCAAGCTAGTGGCAGCAGGATGTGTCTGAGTCATGCAGCACCAACATATGTTACCAGCAGCAAATCCATACAGGTCTGCAGCAAGCTCAATTCTTTCCTCTTTAGAAGAAAGAACTCAACTGAGGGGCACAAGGCAGAAGGACAGACTCAGGCAAGTTTCAGAGCAGTAGTGAATGTTTATTAAAAAGCTTCAGAGCAGGAATGAAAGAAAGTAAAGTACACTTAAAATAGGGCCAAGTGGATGACTTGAGAGATCAAGTGTGTAGTTTGACCTTTCACTTGGGGTTTTAGATATTGGCATGATTCCAGGGTGTTGTGTTCCTTCTGCCCTGATTCTCCCCAGGGGGTGGGCTGTCTGCATGCACAGTGGCCTGCCTGCACTTTGGAGGGGAGTATGTGCAGCGTGTTTACGGAAATTTTACACATACTCACCTGAGATATTCTCCCTTTACCAGTTGAATGTCCCTAGGAAATCATATACCAGCTAAACTCTATCATTTTGCCTCTTAATGTTCATGCTTGAGCCCACTTGCCCAACTCCTGAGATCTTATCGGGAAGCTGCTGGTCACCAGTTTCAGGTGTTGCTGTTTATTGACAGACTGTCTTTCCCTGGCACTGGCTGCAACCAATTATTATTTGAGAGAGACAGTCTAATAACTGCCTATCACCTGATAGTTGCCTGACATTCCTGGTGGGTGAGGGCCCTCTCCTGCCCTACTCATGTCTGCCTGACTACCTGCTGTAACACTAGCTTTGGCCATCAACATATGTGCAAGTATCTTTACCTTTCTCAGGAAACATGTATTTACATGTTTGCTGAAAGACAGATTCTAGGGTCTCTGAGATGGGAAGAGTGGAATTATTTTGACTAAGTGAAAAGCAATAGACGCTTTTTTTTTTTCATCTAACTGGGCAGAAAGATAGCAATAGAGAATATTGTGGGGACTTACTTTTCCCCCATGGACTGTTATAATGATTAGATAACATTAAAGTTAAAGTAAAAACAAGTGAGTGACTGAAGACAGGATGTTAATAATAAAATAATAATAATAAAAACTTGATAGTATTTAATAGCAAGAATGGGACGCTAAGTGCTCCCAAAGCAATATCAAATAATTCATAACTGTATAATTGTAATGAGGCGGCCTAGAGCTCCGAATAGGTGATCTGGCATTTTTTAAAATAATGGATGGACCATGTAGGTAGTATAATATGATTTAACTTTGTAAATATACAGCCCTCAAGGATTTTTCACAATAAACTTAATTTCTTATAAGACTATTCTTGTCATAGAAATGAAAATATTATATTTAAAACTCATCCTGAAGTTTGAAAATGTGGGTTCACTCATTAATTGGGTGAATAATTATATTCTTGATAAGGCATGCCTTCTTTTTAACCTTCTCATTTCTTTGTATGTACAATATCTTTGAAATCTAACTTTATATATTTTATGTCTGCTTTTGTCACTTGGGGATATACTGCTTTTATTACGGTAAATTATAAATATGAATAGAAATATCTCTACAGTGGATAATTTACAACAATGAAATCTACTGGCCTTATTTCTACCATTAGGGAAGACTTTGTGTACACTGTTGATAACACCAAATTTAAAAATAATAGGCAAAGGTAACCACGTATCACTTATCATCCTCTGAGAATGCCTATTATTTACCCTTTGTATAAAAGCAAATGGCCCGAGAGCTCTTCAAGGCACAGCAGGACAGGGATAGGACATGGAAGAAGGTCATTCTTTATCCATATCCCCTATTCCTGGGTCACTCTTTGCATATGTGGGAATTAAGTTACCTTATATAAGGGAAGGTTTATTCATTCCTAGGCTCTAGCAGGAATAGTTCTGGTACTTGTGCTTATCTAACAAAACAATTTACCAGTGGATTTATTTTAAGTCATATATTTACCTCAAGTAGCTGAATTCAACCTTTTCCCTAAATGTCAATAGACACAATCCGTTGATTTAAATCTACCCACTTTCACCTCCAAGATGAAGTTTACAGGATTACATCCATTCCAAGTCTCTATTTGCCCAAGCAAGAAGGTAAATGTAAGCATCGTTTTATTCATCTATTCAATAAACAATAGTTAAATAAATACTATGTATCTTCTTTAGATCTTTAGAATACAATCTCTGTTTTCAGAGGGGAGCACAGTCTAGTGAAAAAGGCAGGTAAATAAGAAGATGACTTGCATTATTAAATGCTATGTACTGTAAGAAACCTGTAACTAACGTGCCGTAGAAGCATGACTCGAGCTAAAGAATTTGGGAAAGACTATAGGTACTTCGGCGAAGATGGTTGTCATGAGTTAGACTGAAAGGACTCTTTAAGAGCCCAGATTCATGAACTTGACATAAGTGCCTCATTATGACTATGTTAATTATGCCAATCATTTGAAAACCACAAATATAAATAATCAAGTTCTTATATATTTATCATTTTTGAACATATTAATCATGTGTTTCTATTATTTTAGGCATATGAATCCTAATTATTATTTAGTTCATAAATTTATAAGCAAAAAAAGCCTTTTTTCTAGTTATATTGCTATGATCTGAGTGTTCCCCAAAATTTATATGTTGAAACATAATCCCCATTGTGGTGGTATTAAGGGGTGGGGCCCTATGGGAAGTAATTAGGCCATGAGGGCTCTGCTCTGCTGGATGAATTCAAACTTATAAAAGGTCTGAAGGGAGCTAACCTAGGCTCTTTTTGCCCTTCCTCCTTACAACATGTGAGGACACAGCCACAGTGTTTGTCCCTTCTGCTATGTGAGGATGCAGCAAAAAGCCCCTCAACAGACACCAAATGCCAGTGCCTTGATCCTGGACTTCCCAACCTCCAGAACTGCAAGAAAAAAAAATTTCTATTGATTTATAAATTATCCAGTTTGTGATATTTTGTCATAGCAGCACAAATGGACTAAGACACATATTTACCTTCTAACCATTCCAGGGTGATTAATTTAAGATATGCCTAGCATTTGGTAGATGCTAATTAACAAACTGATTTTGAAATTGGGATGAGAGATAGAGAAGAATAACAACTTGGCACTGGTATTTCCTATGTTGTGATTTGGATAGAATCATGTAATCCATCATGTTCTTATCTGTAAAACGTGTAGTTGGAGAAGATGATTGTTAGGACCACAATCATGTCTTAAGTTTTATTACTACTAATGATGGTGGTGGTGGCCTATCTAGAGCAGCTGCTGTGGGGATGCTAGCTGCAGCAGGGGAAGTGTGGCCAGGGCTGCATGCTCCATGGAGCCAAAGGGAGTTAAGAGCAGACAGGAGAACCATCCCCTACTGAACTAGCAGGTAGGAGCCCTGTGCTCCTGGGTGCAGCTGCAGCCATCCAGCCACAGGTCTGGACCTTGCCATCCATGAGCTCTCTGGGGCCCAGAAATCCCCTGTCTCATTAGGCTCAGAAGTGCTTGCTTCCACTCCCTGGCTTCTCTCTGCTCCTGTTGCTCACTCTGATTTTGGAGCAAAGTTGTGGCTGAGTCAGAACTGTTGTAACCTGGTCAGGTGTGTGTGCACTCAGGGCAATGCTGACACACCAGCCCCCTGCTGCCTTGGCCCCCTCTAGACTTTGGGCACCGACAAGCGTGGCAGGGAGGCCAGGGTTGCTGAGGGCAGCTTGGCATGGTCCTGCAGGAGCCTCTCAGTGCAAACAGCCTGGGCGCCATGGATGGTATGTTGTTGGTGGCAGGAGGCAGACAGGTTCCTAGGCAGGAAGGAGCAGGTCCCCAGTGAAGCCCACCTTCAAGATAGTGATGATCTGAAGCCTGGGGACCATGCTGCCAGTTCTGGGTGGAGTCTATGATTCAGAGTGAGAACTTCTGGTGCTTTTCCCAGGCCCACCCATGGCTGCTTATGGAGCACTCAGCATGCACTTCCTCCCTTCTGAGCACATAAAAACCCCAGATTCAGCCAGACTCAGACACTTGTTGGATGACCTGCCTGCAGATAGGAGCTACCCACTTCAGGTCTTCTCTACACTCATCAGGATGACTTGCCTGCAGAAAGGAGCTACCCGACTTCGGGTCTCCTCTCCACTGAGAGCTGGGCACTTGTTGGGACAACCTGCCTGCAGAAAAAAGCTACCCACTTCAGGTCTCCTGAAAGCTGTTTTGTCATTCAGTGAATCTCCTCTCTGCCTTCCTTACCCTCCAGCTGGCCATCTACCTCATTTTTCCTGGTCATGGAAGAAGAACTTGGGTCCTGCTAAATGGTGGGACTGAAAGAGCTGTAAAACAAATAAGGTTGAAACACGCCTTCTACTCACCATGTTGCAGGTGACTAGAAGGAGAGAAGAGCCATGGGTCTTTTGGGAGCCCAGGCCTTGGGGCTCCCTGAGCCAGGGCTGTAACACTGTAACATCATCTTTGGGACTTTGTGATTCCTGGCATCTTTGAGCTTTTGGGCACCATCATGTTCTCCTTGTCCAGCTGCTGGTGCCCACAGTGGAAGCTGCTTGTGGTACATCTGGTCCAGCTGCAGCCTCAAACCCTGTACTCACTTGCTCACATACCCCTTCCACTCTGCACCTGGCTTACCCTTAGCAAGTGTGGAATCTGGGCCAGTAGCATGACTCACACTTCCAGAATACCAAAAGTGTTCTGGAAGTACTTTACCCTAGATGCTAGGTTTTTGACTTTCACCTCAATGTAAGGATCCCCAAAATTCACTCCTCTAAAGAACAAATGATGAATGGCAAAAATTGTAAAAAATCAACTCCTTTAGTACTTTGGAAATTGAATGGAGGTTTGCAGCAATCCAAGGAGCATTTATTCAAGAAAAACAGCTGAATCTTGGTAAAAACAGAAAACTGTGTGGTGTTTTAATTTTCCCTTTCCCCATTCCCATCTCCGAAGATTAGCAGTATCTTTGAAAACCAACAGCTTTGCAACCACAGTAGCTGTGGAAACCAGTAACCTGGCAACCACTGGAGGAGCAGGATACATTTCATATAGATTTAAAAGTGTTTTAAATGCTTTTTAAAGGTGGGCAAAATATGTTTAGAACTCACTAAAAGTCCCATCCCCAGAGACTTATCTTTATTGAACTTCTATGCGAGTTCCCTGGAAAACTCCATTGTCCTGAATTAGAGCTTACTCTGTCCAAACAGCCTTATTCTTTGTTCAATCTTATTCCTTGGATGTTTGTCAAAAAACAATCAGCAGCAATTTGTTAATATTTCAGTTGCCTGTAGCTGTGGTAATACTTAGGACTAACAAGAGGTGACCAAAAACCATTTTAAAAACTGGCAAATGAGTTGTTCATATGGGGCTTTGCAAAGCTCTGACATACACCTGGGAGTCTAGAGAGACAGGTATGTAGGCAGAGTTGTGCCCCAGAAAGACATGGGAAGACACTAATGTCACCTTTGAATGACCTTGAAACTCTTACAAGCAGGACATGAAGGCTAAGTCACAATTATAAACTTCCTGATGCAGCAAGGAAGATGTATGTCAATATACACATAGAACTCCTTCAGCAATGACTGAAACATTTAACAATATAAGATATGTAATGATCAAGCAAGGATTTCTAATCAACCATGTTTTGGACACAACTAGATACATCATAGTCAGATAGTTGAAATCTAAACACAAAGTTAATAACTTGAAATAGTAGGAGGAGGGGAACTTGCAATAAAACACTAAATAGGACCTTTTAGCTGGATCCAGTTGAATTCATACTAATAGTCAATATGCATAGGAGAAACAGGCTGAGGTTCCACTTTATGAAAGCTATGACTTGTGAAAAAGGCAATATTACTCACAACATTTTGTATTAAATTGTTCCTCTGTAAAACTATGTAAAACACTCTTAAATCAATGAATCATGGCAAACT
Organism: Nomascus leucogenys; assembly: GCF_006542625.1. Classification (NCBI taxonomy): domain Eukaryota; kingdom Metazoa; phylum Chordata; class Mammalia; order Primates; family Hylobatidae; genus Nomascus; species Nomascus leucogenys. The sequence continues at coordinate 125,375,643 of NC_044382.1, forward strand.
TATAGTCAGTGTGTATTTGGGAAGTTTAGCATGTACTTAGAGATCATAAATACCCATAAACTGCCATCAAGGGGTCTTGCTCCAAAGCTGACACTCCACAGGAAAAAGTTGATTAATCAAACTCATTTTTCTTCAAATAAGGTCATTAATCAAAATTGTTTTATTTTTCCAACTGTAACAAATGAGATTTGCAGGAGAAGAGATGCTGCAGAATGTAGTCCTGATGGAGTAAATACTTGGTGTCCTTTTCCATTTCTGCCAGTTGACCTAAATTTAACAAATAAAATCAATGAGAGAAAGCAAGAATAGTCTCCTCTAGCCTGCCTAGGAAGAAGGTCAAAGGATCAAATATTCACATGCCCTCAGAAGTGGTTAAAATTATTCTATTTAATCCCCTCAAAACATTGATTCCACTGAGGGAAGACACATACAGCCTATTAGTTAAGACAGTCTGAGTTGTTGGTTACATTTGAAATCATAAAGATAAATGTGTCATTATATCTGGTAGATGTAATGTGATAACCAAAAATGTATGTATCATAAAAACAATAACACATTAGTAAAATTAGTGGTTTAATAAAGTTTAATAAATTAGTGAAGTTTCTATTTCTCTTTTCTTCACTTTTCTGAATACTCCATGTCTCTCTATTCTTTCAGAATTGGTGAAAAATATCAGGGTTGTATATCTAAATTATCAAGAACAGAATTGGACGTGGAACTTTGCTTTTTACAATATTTCATGCTCTTTAAATTCAAAAATTATTGAAATGTATTGGCAATGAGCTAATAGGATGAATTTTTTTTAATTTTGAGGAAACAAAAACGTGTGGAGTTTTAAGGACTTCTGAGCCACACATTATATAATCAAAGCAGCTATATTTTAAAAGCATTTTTTGGAGTAGTATAATTGTGTATCTCATAAGTCAACATTTCTGTTTATATATTGTTGATTTTAGAAAAATTAGAACCCTAACGCTAATCTACTGAAGGGTCTCCAGCCAGAGTTAACACTGAGAAATATATACCTATTATGAGGAAATAAGCAACTTCTAATAAAATTCAGACAGAATCTATTGTGTTTATAAGAAGTTAAATCAATGAAAATAAAAATAGAAGATTGGCCTTTTGCATGAGAGGAAAACAAAAAAAAAATCTTTAAATTTATTATGATTTTTTTTGTGTGTCTGCTATCTACCAGCTTTCATCCTAGTTGTAATGTCTTGTTATGGTTTGGATCTGTGTCTCCACCCAAATCTCATACAAATGTTGAGTTGTAATCCCCAGTATTAGAGATTGGGCCTGGTGGGAGATGATTGGATTGTGGAGGCAGTTTCTTATAAATGGGATAGCACCATCCCCTTGGTGCTGTTCTCATGATAGCGAGTGAGTGCTCATGAGATTTGGTTGTTTAAAAGTGTATAGCACCTCCTCCCTCTCTCTCTTACTCCTGCTCTTGCCATGTAAGACATGCCTTCTCCCACTTTGCTTTCAGCCATGATCGTATGTTTCCTGAGGCTTCCCCAGTAGCTGAGCAGATGCCAGCATTGTGCTTCCTGTATAGCCTGTGGAACCATGAGCCAATTAACACATTTTTTAATAAATTACTCAGTCTCAGGTATTTCTTAATTGCAATGTGAGAATAGATTAATATATATCTATATCATTTTAAAACTGTAAAGTTGTATCTAATATTAATTGTAGATGCAATTTTTTAAAGGAGATTTAAAGGAGATTCAATGAAGTTAATATCCTAGGTCACATAGCTGGCAAATATTTAAATTTAAGTCTGTCTGATTGTCTCTGTTTTCTCCAGTTTTTAAATAATGCAATTATAATCATAGTAACAATCCAAATAGGGAAGTAAATGCCAACTTTTCTGCATGCATTATTTCATTAATTTTTATAATAGCCATATGAGGTACAGGAATTTTGAAAAGTTAGACACAAGTTGTTCTATCTGACTCCAGTGCCTGAATTCTTACCATATCATCCATTTTTCCTAAAAACCCTTAGCTTTATTGGAGTCTGGTATTCTACTTTATACAAATACTCTTTCCAATATAGTTATATTAAATGCTTATATTAGACATCTGTGTAATCAACATGTGCAGAGCAGCTGCTCTGTGCATAGCATTGCAATGGTGCTCAATCCACTTTTTTGTTTATTTTTCTTTCTGTCATAGAGACATGTAATTAGATTTTGTATTTTTGTTTTTATTTTTTTTTTTGCCTAATGAATTGGAGTCATACAGAGTGTGAGTAGGAAGAATAGGAAGAATCCCACAATTAAGAAATTTATAGGCTTATGAAAAGTTGGACAAGTACATATTATTCCTTACTTTAGAAATTACTCTCTTCCAGGAAATTATAATCTTTCTATAGGTTAGAAGATCACAATTACAATCTCCATAACACTTATTGAGCAGCTATGTGTCTGAACCATGTGGATCAGCATTCTCAGCGTTTGATGAACTTCAGTAAAGGGCAATCTTACATGAGCATAGTGGTCATCTGATAAATTGATGACTGAATTAGAGGAATTATAGGCAAATATATTGTTATTTAGAGGAGTTACTGCTTAAATCTGGGTCAGCCTTCAAAGAAGATGCTCTCCGAGCCTGGTTTTAAAATAACAGAAAACTTTTCCAAGGGGACAAAGTTGAAGAGGATTTTCAGATGTGGCCTAATATCTGTAGTCACAGCTGGTATTGGAAAGTACAGATCATATTCTGGAAACAGAAAGACACTAGGGTTGTTTGGCATTTGGAAAAAGAGATTTGAAAAGAGAGAATGAGGGTCTTCAATGTTATGAAATTTGGAATATGTTCCAGAGACAAATAATATCAGTCATATTTTAGCAACAGTGTAGTGGCTTTATAAAACATTTGTTTTAAATATTAATATAAAGGTGGGAGAGATTGGAGGCAGAGAGATTAGGTGACAGACCACCATAAGGAACCCGTTAAGAGAAAATAAAGACTAAACCATCTTATTGCCTTGAAATAAAGGACATAGAGGATGGCTGTAGAAGGCCTGTGTTTGGGAGAAATGTAGAAATTCTTTTTAAAATATAATTAGCAGAGAGGATAATCTATTGGCAACATTCAGTGGAGAGTTCAAGAACAGAAAAGTAAAGGTGGGGCCCATATCTGTTCATAAGCACGTATGTTCTAAAGAATTGAAGCTAATGAACACATAACCAAAAGCAGGGAGAGTTTGTAGAATAGCTAAGAAGAGGGTCAAGAAACAGGCCGTGCGTGGCGGCTCACGCTTGTAATCCCAGCACTTTGGGAGGCCGAGGTGGGCGGATCACGAGGTCAGGAGATCCAGACCACGGTGAAACCTCGTCTCTACAAAAAATACAAAAAATTAGCCGGGCGTGGTGGCAGGCGCCTGTAGTCCCAGCTACTCGGAGAGGCTGAGGCAGGAGAATGGCGTGAACCCGGGAGGCGGAGCTTGCAGTGAGCCGAGACTGTGCCACTGCACTCCAGCCTGGGCGACAGAGCGAGACTCTGTCTCGAAAAAAAAAAAAAGGAAACACAGAAATCTTAAGGAGTAACTTAAGGAGACAGAGTTCCACAACATTTTGGAGATGGTAGATTAGTTCTATTATAAGAGTTCTTTAAGTATGGTATAATTGTCTTCATTTCTCATTAATTATTAATAGATTTATCTTTAATGGACTTTGATTTTACTCTGTTTTAAAATATTCTTTCATTAAATCACCTCCTTCCTATCATCCTCTGTTCTGAGAGATTATATTTGTGTCTTTATTAACACTAGATTACTGATCTTGCACTCCACACCATTGCTCATTTTCTTATCTTTTTAAATTCATCTCTAAGCCAGAATACAGTTCACACATGGACAATTACATCTTTTATACAAGATAGAAGGAAAATTTTCCCTAACTTAGTCAACTTCAATTTAGTTGCTTACCAGTATGAATACTTGTTACAGTAGATATTTTCCATTACTAACCTAAGAATAGGCCACTCTAATTATTTAGATTTTTTTTTTTTTTTAGACAGAGTCTTGCTCTGTTGCCCAGGCTGGAGTGCAATGGCGCCATCTCAGCTCACTGCAACCTCCACCTCCTGGGTTCAAGCAATTCTCCTGCCTCGACCTCTCGAGTAGCTGGGAGTACAAGTGTGTGCCACCACACCCAGCTAATTTTTTGTATTTTTAGTAGAGATGGGATTTCACCATGTTGGCCAGGGTGATCTCAATCTCTTGACCTCATCATCTGCCTGCCTCAGCCTCCCAAAGTGCTGGGATTACAGGTGTGAGCCACCATGCCCAGCCCTAATTATTTAGATTTTTAAGTTACTGCTTCTTTTATCGATAATATGCTTTTCTTCTTTTCTTGGATAGACTCCTTCAAGTTTCAGTTTAGGTGAGATTTCTTGTATTAGAATATTTCTTACATCAAATTGACTTGTCTCTTAATTCTGTCTACACTGCACAGTTTATACTTCCCTTGTATTGATTGCTTAAAATGCATTTCCTGTCTCCATAATATATTTTAATCTTCTTGTCTATAGGAGTCATTTTTATTTTTCCATGAATAATCTACTTCACAGTGTTAAGCACATAGTAGACACTCATTTAATATTTGCTCAAATCAACTGCATTGTACTGGTGCCATTGTGACTTTTACTGAGTTCAATATTGGCCTCTATCTATCACTACCATTCTTCCCTTTAAGAACTATCTCTAGTGTGGCATGATAAATAGGAATTATTCTAATCAGTCCCAGTCAAGCCTGGAAGCGGAAAGCAGAATGCTCAATTGAGGGCATGTGGCCTAAGAAAAAAGGTCTTCTGTGGGAAAGGCAAGTAGTCACAAAACATGTGGCATTATTGTTCTTCAAATTTATAAACAGTTTGTAACCAAATTTCTTCATTTCTACTGAGGGCTGAATCAGAGGAAATGGGTTCATTCTGAAGCCAGGTGGATTTTATATAAAGAAAAATTATATTTCTGTACCCAAAGATATTAAACTGGAAAAGCTTGAAGAAAGGGAATATTTAGATAACCTTAACTCATTCCCCATCTGTCTGAGATGGCCTGCTTTTCCAAGCTATTCTGAAATTGCTGACATCACCATCACTACATCCTTTCAACTCTAGACTCGATTTCAAGACCCTTAATATTAAACTCTAGTTCTTTGTCAGGATTTGTTATCCTGAATCATAATGAAACCATGGAAATTTTTTGTCACAGCTGAGTTCAAATAAATGTTGGCAGAATTTACTCCAAATTAAGTCTGTAAAATGGATAAGCACCTGACTGACTTACTCTATTCACCACCTAAAAACGCTTTATAAGAGTATCCTCTCTCATGGCACTTAAGAATTTCCTGTTTTATTCCTGGCAGGAAATTTTACTGCTTACACCTTTTGGGAATATTATAAAGAAAAACTAAGCAGTTGTTGTAAAAAACATGAGGAAATTTTACAGTACTCTATAAATATTAACTAATGACCAAATTAATTGTAGAAATTCCAAGTAATAAAAACATGAACCAAACAGTATAGCATCTAAGGGAAAGTTTGACTAAAGTTGGTTTTGCTGTAAAAAAATCTCTTAGATTTTCCTAATATTTCCTTTTCTTCATCCTTTAAGTACACAGCATATTCTATAATGTTTTAAATCTGCCTCAGAAAACTGAATAATTGCTGAAAGGTCTATGGGTAAAGGAAAATGTGAGTATTTTACCTTGCAGCTATGGTTTATATTATGTCAAAATATTTCCTTTTATGGCTGATAAACAACCGCATTTGCCCTGAGATGTGAAACCGTGTTGTGCTAATAAAAATAAGAATAAAGTAAAATAATGACATTCTAACAAGAAAATTAACAATATAACAAATATACCAAATTGCGCTAGCTTACATTACTGAAGTACTTTCCCAGTTTTTGTGTTTTGTGCTTTCTTCTGAATAAGGAGAGGTATGAAGTGCTTGCATATTGCATGATTTTAGGTTTTACTGTCTCCACCTTCTAACTACCTCGGCTCCCTCTACTACCTCTCAGTGATACCTGGCGCTGTGACATAGAAAGACAACAATCTCCTGGAGTTTTGGAATGACATGATGCCCTGCTAACTTTGGCAGTCCTTATACATACTCAACAAGACATAATTTTCCCCAAGAATCCTTGCTGTGAGGGTACATGAGCACTTAACTTCAGCGGCTCCAGGGCTTGCATCAATTTGAATTTACCTTTTTCCCAGGGGATCTGTCTTTCTGATGCATTTGCTTGTTACTCTTTGTTAGTGCCTAATTGGGACATTTGGGCCAGTGGCGATGAGGGTGCCAATGGTGCCAGAGGCACTTGATGGCAAACCTTGGCCAGAACTCCCAGGTGAAGTTTAGCTCGTGATTTTTCACACCTGCCCTATTACCCCTGCCATGTGGAAAACTGCCCAGACTGCTTCTAGAGTCAAGGCAGTGAACCTTTTATTGCCCTTAGGCAACTGCAGTGAATGATTTGTTTTATGGCTGAATTCTCTTGAATGACCTCAGAACTTTATGCAAGCGATTCAGAATGCCTGCAGGTTGGAGCGGAAACCCAGTGGCCTCTCTTTTTCTGGGTCTGCTCCTCAGTTATGGTGAAAGTTGGAATGAATGGAATAGGGTTTGCCATGCGTGGCAGCAGGGCATGATGTAGTTCTCAGAAGGAGACATAGCTGGGTGGACCATTTATAATTTTAATTGCCTATGTAGTACAGGGCTCAGCTGCATCACAGAGCAGAAACTGGGGAATGTTCACTGCTAAATGGATCCTCAGAGTCTTGCTTTACTTTCCAGGCTGTTGTCCCTTTTACACAGATTGGCTTTTTAGTCTTCCACACATGTTTTCCCTCTTGTCAAAATCTTAACCCTAGACAACTATTAGTTGCTTCATTATTTTAAGATTTAAAGAACATTACATTTAACAAGCAAAGGAAAAATTACCAGGAATTCGGCCAGAGTAGTTAAGCAGCAGGTGTTACAAGGGAAGTTTATGTCCATCCTTACCTTGAGAAGAGTATAAACATTCTGTTTATTGATTGGTTAAATGAGGTGTTTTTCTTCTTTTTAAGTTTTGGAAAGACCATGGAACCTACATCATTTTGCCTAGGTACTAAGCCTCCAGCTCCAGTAAATGCATTCTAATAATGTCTTCAGCCAGCAGAATATTGGCCTTAGATATAGAAAACTCATTGCTTATTTTACCTAATTGCTCCTTTTCATGCAACCTAAACTTTTTAAAAAGATTACCTATCAAATGTTGACAAAAAGTTATTTTCTGCCTACAAAATGTAATACAATATTACAGGCATGGTTTTGCCTTACTCAAGATGTCAAGTACATATAAGGTCAGGCAGTGAAAGAGAAAGAGAAAAAAATACCCCAGATTGGAAATATTGGGAAATAGAAAGGGTGGCTTTATCTAAAGCTGGCTGTGATAACTCAGCTCCAGCTGATTTAGCCCTAAGATAGTTCATACTTTTCACTTCTAAAGAAAATACAGAAACTGACATTTCTCTCCTATTTTTAAAATATTAACATCAAATTTATTTATGTTTTAATTTTGGAGGGAGTTTTGATAGACAGACTCATCCATCAGTTGACAGTTTATGACCTCTATCTTAAAGCCAGTTGGAAAAAATAGGAGTTAGATTAAGAAATTATTATTGATGACCTAACAGAGTGAGAGTTACTATATGCAGAGCCTTTTGTATTCTCTCATTTACTTTTATAGTATTGGAAAGATACATAAACAGGTGTCAAAAGCCCTTTTTAGGGGGGTTTAACTGTGGACCATAATTTCTTTTTTGCCCTTATTAGAGAAAGGGCCTTATATGTCTGCTAAGCATTCCCAAATTATCATCAGGAATTTATTTCTTATTCAGCTCATTTGCAATATTCTTTTTAATACCATCCCAGCAGCCTGCCTTGAATAAAAATAAGCCTTTCCTTTCTGTAGGCGGCTTGGTTACAAGAAGGGAAAAGGGTTTAGAGCTATACAACATGAACGTTCATGCGACATGACGCTACTTCAATCAGGAAAGGCTTCCCAATCAACTGCACCGATGTCAGTCGTTCCCCCCTCCTCCATGATAAATTTCTTCTTTCCTCTGTGCATTCAACATTAACAGACTTCTCCTTGCGTTTAAATCCTGGTGCGGCCATGATTTTTAACTTCCTAAGCCAATTCAAATACACTTGCATGCAGCTATTTTTGAATTGAGAAATACATTTGATTTTCCTGCATATGCCCAGAGGACAGCATCTGTCAATTCCACTCCTAACTTTTCTTGGCACATCTCACATGAGGATCAATATTTATCCTGATAAAATCTACATGCCGTTTTGAAGATGAGTTTTCTTTTCCACTCTTGTCTGCAAATGCATATGCTGTTTGCTTACTTTTTTTTTGAACTTCATTATCAGCCACAACAGAAGGAGATTGCCACTGGATCTACTTATAGCTAGTGTGCATATAACCTCCTTTTCCAAGTCCTTCTTATTAAAGGAAGTAGGAAATATCTCTCCAGTGAATATCATACAGTAAGAAGATAATACATTTACAAGGAAAAATAAGCCACATTTTGATTTTTTCATCTCTAACAGTTTTAGTCACTCCATTTACCTTGATTTGATCAGCATTCTTAGTTTATCTTCTCTCAGCCACGCTTACAGTTTCTATGAGGTGATGCTATTCATTTTCAAGCCAATTTGAATTAAATCTTCGGTAAGATAACTTGAGGCAATGTACTAAAAAATTTAGCAATTACTAAATTCATTACATCTATTGCATTTTATTTGTGTAATAATTGAAACTCTTGGCAACGAAATCAACATTAAAGCAATAATTTCAGCCCTTTTCTCCATATTCTCTTTGTCTTTCAGGCACTCACAACAGACTTCCCTGTGTCTTTCTGATAATCTACATCTGCGTGATTTACATCACAATAGTTTTTGTGATTGTATCCCAGATGTTTCATATTATTTCTCTATTCCGTTAACCTCCACAGCTCAAATCAACCTCTGCCCATTGCTGTATTTTGGGCCACATATTATACATTATTTTTAAGGCAAAAAACTGACACTAAAAACAATTTTGGTTATCAGAACTTGTGTTTCAGTTCTTTCATACTCATAAATAATAGCACATAGCAAAGAAATCTGTGTGGATATACTTTGATGCAGAACAAAATATAACATATGTGAGATATGATTTTAAATTAAAAACTTTCCTCCCAACTGTCTCTGTAGGATAAATCATTGTAAGAAATGTTCATTTCCCCTTCATCATTAAAATGCCTCCTTTCCAAAACTTTAACTCTTGAGTCAGCTAGTGACTCTTTCTGTCTCTCTGGAGTCCATGTCACCAGCATACAGAGGCTTGTCCCCGTTGTTCAATACAGTTTACAATTTTACACAACTTTAACCATTACTAATCTCCACAAAGCTGAAAAATATAGAAGTGAGATGACTTTTGTAGAGCCACAGAATTTCAATTTAATATTTTTCTATATTTCCTTAAGTTTCTCTCATCTTACCCTATGTTTCCATACTTCAGCACTGATGGAAATGCTGCATTTTAATCTTTTTATTTTTTTTGGTCTTACATTTTTATTCTTTCCTTGAAGCAAGGAAAATGTGAACTTAACTGCTGGGATGCCTAATTTGAAGTGACTTCAAGTGGTAGATATTAATGATGTGTAAAAAGCCTAAAGCCAGAATAGTTTTAAACCCCTATTTATTATACGCTTAAGCTTCAGTTATACCTGAGAGCCTTCTTTATTGTTTCATAGAGGCTCTATTTTCCTCCAAATTTTCATTTTTTTATGTCTAAGCTTGATATGTACATTTGGTATGTCATTGTCTTTTCAATTTTTAGTGTAAAATAACTTGCATGTATTTGTGTAAGTATATATGCGTGGTATATTCATCCTAGTTTCACAAATAGCTTAATAAGTGTAGTATCTCCTGAAAGAGTGACTTTACTGGTTAGGGGGAAAAATGGGATTTATTTTTAGCACCCATTTACACTTTGATCTTACCTATACTTATAACTCTTATTCTCTAAAAAGCATCCCTCTTAGTAATTATTTACAATGCTTTTGAAAAGGCAGAAAATTCTGTGCTTAACATTCCATGATTGGCCTCAGTCCAGATGCAGCCCCTCTGTGTCTCTCACTTGGCATTCTCGCATCTGCATCTGGCTGCTGCTTGTCATGTATTAGTTTAATTTGATATTAGCTCAGGCCATCTTCTTTTTATCTGTATATATTACATTGCTATTCTTTATTGCAGCATCTGTGCCTTAAGCAGATAGGAATGTAAGGTATGGTGACAAGATCAGCAATCCAGGCCCTTGATAATAAAATGGCTTTTTTTTCCCTAAAGATAATGCAATAATTATATTCCAAAAAATCCATGTTTGTAAAAATTTGAAGAGTTTTTGCCAAATTGCTCTTTATTAACTCAGAGAAGTTTAGTCTATCCATCTTTTATTTGTTTGTTCTTAATCCCTCAAAACAATAGTTAAGAAGTTATACATGTTTTCTTGTGAGACTTTTTAAATATGTCTATTTAGTAAATGTCAGTTGTATACAAAGTAGACAGAACAGTACCATGAGCCTTGTGCACGCATTGCCAAGTGCCTGTAACCATCAACTCCTGCCAACCCTGCTTCATCCATGCCTTTAGCCACTTCTCCTCCTCCACTCTTAATCCACAGCAAGTCTCTAACATTAAACTATTTCACCAATAACTACTCAGTTTGCATTTCTATGATAAAAGTATTCTCTTTAAAATAAAACAAAATATTATCTTTTTCAAAAAATTAACAAGAATTTAACATCAAATAGCAAATCCGTTCAAATTTTCAATTAACTTATAAATGTCCTTTGTTTAAAAATATAATATCAACTAAATTAAACTCCTGGTGTATTGATTGATATGTTTGTTAATTCTTTTCTTAAAAATACTTTAATTTTAGAATAGTTTTAGATTTATAGGAAAACTGTAATAATAATACTGACTGTTCCCATATTTCCCGGACCCAGTTTCCTCAATGATTAACATCTTATGTTCATATGGTACATTCGTCACAATAAATGAGCCCCATATAAATACAATATGAATATTATTAGCTAAAGACTACACTTTATTCAGATTTTTATAATTTTTTTTCTTTTCTAGGCTCCTATCCGGAATCAACATTGCTATTATTACTTCAAATATTTTTTCTACTCTATTCTTTCTTTCTTCTTCTTCTGAGATTACAATTATATGTATGTTACACCTATTAAAATTGTTCCATAGTTCCTGGATATTCTGTTCTCCTTGTTTGTTTTTTTTCCTTTTGTTTGCATTTCAGTTTGTGAAATTCCTGTCAATCTGTTTTAAAGCTCATTGATGATTTTTTTACAGCCATGTTTAGTCTACTGATAAGCCCACTGAAGGTATTATTTGTGTTTTTTCTCCCCTTTAACAATTTTTTTTTTTTTTTTGAGTCAGAGCTGTCACCCAGGCTGGAGTCCAGAGGCATGATCTCAACTCACTGAAAACTCCGCCTCCCAGGTTCAAGTAATTCTCATGCCTCAGCCTCCAGAGTAGCTGAGATTACAGGCATGTGCCACCATGCCCAGCTAATTTTTGTATTTTTAGTAGAGGCGGGGTTTCACCATGTTGGTCAGGCTGGTCTTGAACTCCTGACCTAAAGTGATCCACCTTCCTTGGTCTCCTAAATTGCTGGGATTACAGGTATAAGCCACTGCACCCGGTCCCTGTCCATTGATTTTTCTGTGTTGCCTTCTTTTTTCATTAAAGTGCTTAGCATATTAACCAAAGTTATTTCAAATTTCTTGCCTGATATCTACACCTATGTCATGTCTAAGTTTGGTTTTCATGTTTGTCTTTAGATTGTACTTTTTTTTTTGCCTTTGTCATGTTTTATAATTTTTTGTTGTGTTGGGTAACAGGGATGTTATATAAAATGTTATTTTGAGAATTTACATTAATCTAGCTGGGAGTTTCTATAGCTGCAGAGGGCAGAGCTTCAAGTTCCTTTAGTATCCTTGCTTTTCTCTCTCCTGACTTTGTTCTTCCTGTATTCCTTCCCAGAGACAGTCTGTGTTTTGCAGCTCTTTCTGTTGCAATGCACTCTTATATTGGAGACTATTGGCTTGAGGTAAGATTTGGGGTAGGGGAGTCTTCTGTTTGCATTCTGTTAAACCTGTCTTTTAGCAGACTTGTCTTAGTGGCTTTCAAGAGTGGTTCTTCAATGATATAGCTTTTTTATTAGTTTTTATTTTTTTAACCCTACCTTTTACTTCCTTCCCTGCTGCAGCATTGCCAGTCTACTTCCTTGAATGCCTTACCCCTGTTGACTATGTTGTTTTTTCTTCCTTACACAGGAGATGAAGGATAGAGGGTTCAGAGAGATGCTCTTCCCCAAGGTAGAAGGGTCTGGCAAAGTTTTTCCCCTAGAGGGTAAACCCAAATATGGAGAAGACTTTGGTTATATTTCAAATGATTAGCTTTTTTCCACTGCAAAACCCATGATGGAATCTTTGTCAGATCTTCACTGTGAGAACCTGGAGACAAACCCTAAGGAAATGTTGGGCTCCCCTAAGACCACAACCTCCCAGAGTTTCTCACTGGTACTAGTCCACACTCAGCCCCCAGCAATTCATTAAAGTTACAATTTAACTAGAGTTTCAGAGGCTTCTTTCATTTCAGGTAAGCAGATTTGGGCTGTGTTCCTTGGGATACCTCTGTCTTCAAATTTTAGAGAGGTAGTTTGTTCTACCATGTTGTTTCTCTGATAGTTTTATGAAAAGTCATTGATTTTTATTATTTTCAGCTTTTTCTTATTGAAAGATTGTGAGTGATGACTTTAAAACTCTCTTCTCAGACGGAAATCAGAAGTCTTCTCTTAATTAGCTTCTAATCTATAGGTTCCACTGTCTTTTTTCTTTGTCTTTTTTTATCTTTGATATTTATGTGTTGAAGAAACTCATACATTTTTTCCTGTTAAATTTTCCACACTGTGGATTTTGCTGATTACATCCCTGTGTTACCATTTAGCATGATCTTCTGTCCTCTATTTTTGTCTGTGAATTGTTAGGTGGATCTAGAATATTTTGGTGAGATTATTTCAGAGGTGAAGTTGTGCTGTTCAGGAAGCCCATCATATCTAATTTGTGAAGTTAACAGCCATTGATGATTTATAACTAATCCATTAATTAATTATGGGTTGCAAAGTGGTGATTATCTTCTTTCATTATAAATTTTTGATTTATTGGCTGCAATATTTCTGAAAGAGAAGCATTCCTCATTTATCATTTGGTTACCTAGTTGTACAGTCTTTAAAGGAAAGACTGGATACATGCCAGATTATTTTCTTTGACACGTCAGTTTTCAATATAAAAATTTAGTTTTCTAGAATCCTCTCAAATGGATATATATGATTGTATACATTTGAACATATCTGATAAAGTTCCATCCCTACAGATTTAACCTCATTAATATTCAAATATTGTTTCATCTTTAGATGCAAACCTAAGTATGGAAACCTAATACTTAGGCTTACTCACATACCTCTTCTTGAGAGCTTCATGGCTATGTTGTAGTCTCGTGTTGTACATTTCCTGCTCCAGATCTAAAATAAATCATTTCACTGAACTGTCCCTTTTTTTTTTCTTTTAGTGGAAACTGGTATTCCAAAACTGCCATCTGGGCACTTGCAGTGCCCATTGCTTCTGAGCTGGTTATTGCTTCTAGACTTTTCAGCAGATGGAATTAAAAAGTTATAAAAACAAAACAAAACAAAACAGAATAAAGATAAAATCAAGCAAACAATAGCAGTACAGATGCTCCTCAAATCACGATGGGGTTACATCCTAGTAAACCCATCATAAGTTGAAAATATCATAAGTCAGAAATGCATTTAATGCAACCAATCAACCAAACATCATAGCTTTGCCTAGCCTACTTTAAATGTGTTCACAATACCTATATTAGCCTATGGTTGAGCAAAATCATCTAAGACAAAGTGTATGTTATAGTAAAGTGTTCAATATCTCATGTAATTTATCGAATACTATATTAAAAGTGAAAAATAAATAGTTGTATGGGTACTGAAAGTATGATTTCTACTGAATGCATACTTCTTCCACATCATCAGAAAGTTTGAAAATTTGTAATGTGGAACCATTGTAAGCTGGAAACTTTCTGTTATATGTGTATATATGTACATATATGTGTACGTTTGTGTATACATATATGTACACACATATACATACATAGTCATATGTATAGTACATATAGTATGTATGTGTATGTATGTATATAGTTGTTTCCTTACATTTTTGCTTTGCTTTTATTATTTGAGGATAGAATACTTAATGAATTACTTTCTACTTATCCAATAAATTAAAATAAAAAAAGAGTGAATTCATTTAATTTCTTCAATCTTACATCTCTCCACATATTTTTCCACATTGAGAATCTCAGAAATAATGGAGTTGGAATATCACTTGATTCTTCATTTGTTTTATCCCACATTATACACATTAATTGTCTCAAAATCACATGTTGACACAAGAACAATGATATAATTACTGAAAACGGTTTACAAGATTGGTGTTTTTTTTTTTTAAGTTCTCTGTGCTCTTAAGTCATATCCCATTACAGAAGTATACTCCAATTACTGTTTTTTTACAGTCATTTGAAATAATTCCTCTTGAAATGAATATGCTGCCAATAGGATATACATTTGATTTATTTGATTCATTTTATTTTTAACTTTTAGGGATTTCTCTTTCCTTAATGTTGTTTCACAATCATACTAAACTTTGTAATTATACAATTAGATATTTTCATTCTTTCCTATTTCTGATAGGTTACCATATCTACATTGTCAAAACATACAGCTGCTTCATGCTATAATCCATGCCTTATAACCATGTTTATTCCTAATCCTATATATTAAATGCTCATCACCAATCCTCTTGTGTTTTCTCCATTCATTTTGGTTGTCTAAAGTCCATTCTCTAGTAAATTCTTTACAAAACGCTAACAGAAACAGAATTTTCCAAGTATTTGATTGTCATAAAGTTTATCTAAACACTTTATAGTTGAAATTCAGTTTTCTTGGATCAAATCCTAAGTTCACAGTTCATTTTCTTAGGTATTCTGTTATCCCTTATCTTCCCTTAGGTATCCCTCACCTTCTGCTATAAAATACTATTACTGAAAAGTCTCATGATAATCTAATTTTCTTACTCTAGTAAGTATTTTCATGTTTTTGCTTACATGTAAGATGAATTTTTTGTTTTAATTCTAGTAATTTTATTAGACTAAATGTCATTATTGGTTATTCTGGGTCTATTTGTCTATATTTGTGTTGTACTCTTTTATTTGTACTTTTAAGTCTTTTTATTTTTTTTTAATTTTAGGAATTTTCTTGCATTATAACTTTTATTATTTTTTGTTCTCTGATTTACCTTTTTATTTCAGCGAATCATAACATGTATCTTGAATCATTTTTATCTGTCTCCTACATCTGTTACCATGTCTCATATTTTTACATAGCATTTTTTATTTTTTGTTTATTTAGAAATATTTCCTTCCCTTTACCTTTGTCCTTCTTAGTCATAATCTGTTATGCTTACCTGTTCTTGTGTTTTTCCTAGTTTAGTCTTCAATTCTAAATAACTTTTCTAAATCTTTCCTAGTTCTATAATCTCAGTTCTAAATTTTTTCCACTCTGCCTTACGGTGTCATTCAAATAATTAAAAAAAATTATTTCAGTTCATTTTGAAAGATTAGATTACAGTGCTTTCTGATTTATCCATGTGTCTAACAGCCTATTCTACATCAATCATAATGACCTAAAATGGACCATGTTTACCGAGAGACTGTGATAAAGCAGTTACTCAGCATATATCATTAAATGTTGAATGGAACATTCCTATCTACTTTAGTCCACACACTCCCTTCCTTTTTTTTTTTATTTTTTATTTTTTTTGAGACAGAGTCTCGCTCTGTCTCCTAGGCTGGAGTGCAGTGGCGCAATGTTGGCTCACTGCAAGCTCCGCCTCCTGGGTTCATGGCATTCTCCTGCCTCAGCCTCCCGAGTAGCTGGGACTACAGAAGCCCGCCACCGTGCCAGGCTAATTTTTTGTATTTTTAGTAGAGACGGGGTTTCACCGTGGTGGTCTCCATCTCCCGACCTCATGATCCACCCGCCTAGGCCTCCCAAAGTGCTAGGATTACAGGTGTGAGCCACCGTGCCCGGACCCTTCCTTCTAATAACGCTATGGGTTTTATTTATAAGGTCTTCATTCACTTTATAAGATTCGAGAGAACGTTGTTCCAATCTTGGCTCTGCTGCTACTTTTAATAGGTAATTTCAAACAAATTACTTAATTTCTCTGAGTCTCAATCTTCCTCAATAAAATATGGGTAATATCTATTTATAAAATTATTATACAAATTAAATAAATGTAATTGCTTAACACAGTGCCTCACTCTATGAATGGTCATTACTTTTGTTATTACTTGATTAATCTTGGTATAAATTACTAAATCTGCTGAGTAAAAGTGCTCAATCATCTCTTTTCAGTAATGTGAAAATGACATTTTTTTCTAGCTCAGTAATACCATATTTTTCATTGATAATTTAAATTCCTATTCATGACATACTTTCATGTGTCACCGCTTTTCTAGCCTAACCTTATTTTCCCTATCTTACTGGTTACTTTAATTTTAATTGTATCATTATTCTGACTTTTTTTCCAATAAGACAAAATTCCTCACATGCCATAAAGTTGCTCAGTTCTGAATTACTGCAAAAAATTGAAGATATGCTTTACAATGCTTGCAGATAACCCCTAAGCCATATATCTGGACAAAATGAAGAGAAGCGGGCTGTGGGTGAAGGCTGAAATCCCTGTATGATAACTCTGCACCTACCATGATTCTTTTCTCCACTCATAACTTGTATTTCCTCCTTGCTTTTATTTACTTTTTATTTTATAGCATGTTCTGATTTCAAACATATTTTTTCTCTTTTATTGTTTTATTGGCCCTGAGTTGGAGACACAAGGCATTTAAACAAATGGGTGGAAGGAGAGAGAAGGGACTACTATCTAACTGTTCCCTAGAGTCCTGTCTACATTCATACTTGCAGACTATGTATGAACCAACTGAACTATGTAACCAGGTTCATTTACAGTGTTTTGAGACAGGTTGATTTGAGTTCCGGGTCCAGATAATGAGGTGGATTTTTGTTTTGTTTCAATTTTGTTTTTTAAACATATTCATTTAGATGATGATTCATATATCCAAGGCTGTTGCAGATCTGTTTCCACACATTGTGGGTATAAGGTAATGATTACTTGTCCTGGTTGTGTACCAGGATATTTTTAGAAATATGGGCCCCACTCCCAAGACAGTTTTATTTGGGAGGTTAAAAAACAAAGGCATAGTCATTAATATCCAGATTTATTATTCGCTATGAAATGTACTAGTTGAATAGGCTTGGACAAGTTACTCAATTTCCGTGAGAATTGTTTGATTTTTAAAATGAAATGATGGTAATAAAATATCTGTAATAGTTTTTGAAAGCCACTTATCATGGTACTTGGAGAGAGCATGTTTTAATAGCAAATATTAATATTCCTAAAAATACATTCAAATTGTGGAAGTTGACTGAGCAAAGGTGTTGATTTATGAGATGCAGAAATTCAAAGTCAACTTTAGAATAAGTACCTTTTCTGCTCCAGCTCGTTTGTTTCATTTCCTGAATTTTAACTGAGACACAAAAATAATTTTGACTGTACTCAGTGGCATTTGAAGATAGTTTTCCATCTTTATCCCTCCATAACTATTCAATAGTAGATCAAAGAAAGAAAGAAAAATCACAGATCTGAAACTGATCCTAGCACATTCTCCAGAGAGGAAATGCTACCAGTACTTGCTGTGACTGGGTCACTATCCCTGCACTTTGGCTCTCACAGTAATGGCTGATGCTCAGCTGGAAAAGAGTGGCCTCCTGGGCACCCTACTTTTAGGGTAGAAATGCTTATAGTTTATCTATGCAGCTTTCTGGAGTTCATGGACTTCACAGTTATCATCCACATGTCTTTGTTAACTATTCTCACTGGGAAAGTATATATTTTGTGTTTAAACCATTTTCTTTTATCTACTCCCTAATCAATTATGGCAGCAAAAGAGGAAATATCTATTTTAGAGGATATAAAGGGATATAAAACAAAGACAAATTTCAAAATTTCTATCATTTTTATAATATGTAGAGAAAGCAAATTTGAACAATTCATTATAAGCCAATTTGAGAAAAATATTCCATCAAATACATCTTTTTAACTGTATTAACAATTTAGTATTGCCAGAAAGTAATTCCTTCAGCAGACGTGTTGCTCACAAAAATCATCCTAACCTCATACACATAAATAAAACCCTTATTTTATACTTTTTGCCTAGTTTCTGGTCCAGTTCTAATATTTAACTTGCTTTATTTAAAACATTCTATAGAACATGTTCTATATTTTTCTCTTTTTAATTATGTCTAAGATAATGCCAACTATACTCATTTCATTTCATTTCTTATTCATTATGAATCTTTCTAACATCCACTTACAAATATTTCTGTTGCCCCTCTTTCTTCTGTGGCCAGAATTTTTTCCTTCTGGTAGGTTCTTGGTCTCGCTGACTTCAAGAATGAAGTCATGGACCCTTGCAGTGAGTGTTACAGTTCTTAAAGATGGTGTGTCCGGAGTTTGTTCCTTCAGATGTTCAGATGTATCTGGAGTTTCTTCCTTCTGGTGGGTTCGTGGTCTTGCTGACTTCAGGAGTGAAGCCACAGACCGTCGCAGTGAGTGTTACAGCTCATAAAGGTAGTCCGCGGACCCAAAGAGTGAGCAGTGCAAGATTTATTGTGAAGAGCTAAAGAACAAAAATTCCATAGCGTGGGAGGGGACCCAAGCGGGTTGCTGCTGCTGGCTGGGGTGGCCAGCTTTTAGTCCCTTATTTGGCTGCGCCCACATCCTGCTGATTGGTCCATTAAACAGAATGCTGACTGGTCCATTTTACAGGGCACTGATTGGTCCATTTTACAGAGTTCTGTTTCGTCCATTTCACAGAGTGCTGATTGGTGTGTTTACAAACCTTTAGCTAGACACAGATCATTGATTGGTGTGTTTTTACAGAGTGCTGATTGGTGCATTTACAATTCTTTAGCTAGACAGAAAAATTCTCCAAGTCCCCACCTGACCCAGAAGTCCGGCCGGCTTCATCTCTCACTTGTTTTTAAATTTTACATATATCATGGAACATAACATTTTTTGGCTTGCCATTCTACTCCCCCCCACATTTAACATATTACCTTTTTCATTTAAACAAACTTGAGCTTTTATTCTGCTTTCTTTGCTTTCAAGAGACACATTTTTGAGAGTTTTTGTTTTTGCTTAACTTCGATTTAATTTAATTATTTTATTATTTTATTTTTTTGAGATGGAGTCTCACTCGGTCATCCAGGCTGGAGTGTAGTGGTGCAATCTTTGCTCACTGCAACCTCCACCTCCTGGGTCAAGTGATTTTCCTGCCTCAGCCTTCCAAGTACACACAGGCACACAGGCATGCGCCATCACATCCGGCTAATTTTTGTATTTTTAGTAGAGATGGGGTTTCGCCATGTTGGCCAGGCTGGTCTCGAACTCCTGACCTCAAGTGATCCACCAGCCTTGGCCTCCCAAAGTGCTGGGATTACAGGCGTGAGCCACTGAAAGCGGCCAACTTTTATTTTAAGTTTAGGAGTACGTCTGCAGGTTTGTTATATAGGTAAAATTGTGTTACAGGAATTTGTTGTACAGATTATTTCATCACCCAGGTACTAAGCTTGGTACCCACTAGTTATTATTCCTGATCCTCTCTCTCCTTCCACTCTCCACCCTGATAGGTCCCAGTGTGTTTTGTTCCCTTCTATGTGTCCATGTGTTCTCATCATTTAACTCCCACTTGTAAGTGAGATTTACAGGTGGTATTGGTTTCTTTTTTTGCTGTCTTAGTTTGTTGTGGATGATGGCCTCCACCTCCATCCATGTTCCTGGATAGGACATGATCACATTCTTTTTATTTTTTTCTGCATAGTATTCCATGGTGTTTATGTACTACATTTCCTTTATTCAGGCTACCATTGACGGACGTTTAGGTTGATTCCACGTCTTTGCTTTCTGAATAGTGCTGCAATGAACATACACATGCATGTGTCTTTATAAGAGAAGGATTTATATTTCTCTGGATATATACCCAGTAATGGGATTGTTGGGTCAACAATATTATAGATCACGTTGTATTTCTTTCTTTAGGTCTTTAAGGAATTGCCGCATTGTCTTCCACAATTGTTGAACTAATTTACACCCCCACCAACAGTGTATAAGCATTCCTTTTTCTCTGCAACCTTGCCAGCATCTGTTGTTTTCTGACTTTTTAAAAATAGCCATTCTGACTGGTGAGAAATAGTATCTCCGTTTGATTTTGATTTTCATTCTCTAATGATAAGTGATGTTGAGCTTTTTCTCATATGCTTGTTGGCCATATGCATGTTTTCTTTTAAGAAGTATCTGTTCATGTCCTTTGCTCACTTTATATGAGGTTGTTTGTTTAAGAGTTTATTTCCCTTTTGACTCCATCATATTTTTTCTGTGTCTTCATTTCTGCTTGATCACATTGTGCTTATCTGCTTACATTTATTTTATATATATATATATATATATATATATATATATATATATATATATTTGGCTTATAACTTCCTAATTTGAATTCCACAACATTATACATCTCTACGGATTGGCTTTTTTATTTTCTTTCTTTTTTTTTTTTTTCCGAGATGGTGTCTTCCTCTGTCACCCAGCCTGGAATGCAGTGGCATGATCTTGGCTCACTCCAACCTCTGCCTCCTGGGTTCAAGCAATTCTCTTGCCTCAGCCTTCTGAGTAGCTGGGATCACAGGCACCCACCCACCACACCTGGCTAATTTTTGTATTTTTAGTAGAGACAGGTTTTCACCATGTTGTTCACACTGGTCTCAAACTCGTGGCCTCCTAATCTGCTGGCCTCAGCCTCCCAAAGTGCTGGGATTACAGGCGTGAGCCACCGTGCCGAGCCTCTTTTATTGTTTTGTTGTTGTTGTTGTTGGTTTTGTTTTGTGTGTGTGTGTGTGTGTGTAATTTATGAATCTGAGGCAGAGAAGAATGATGATAGGGGAATGGGGGGCTTAGACTCTGCTTAACTGAGTTCTAACTAGCCTGGAACTATTGAGAAGACAAGTGGTAGTTTCAGAGAAGTAGGTCCAAAAATGGGCTGCATCACTCACTAGCTGTTTGACCACTGACAGTGTAAACTTGCTTATTCTCAATTTTCTCCTCTATCAAATGGAGAAAAAATACTTGGCTTGTACAATTGTTGCTGAATTCTATATGTATACTGGCATATATTGGCTGCCCAATAAATTGTAAACACTATTGTTTTTGATTTTTAATAACTGTTAAAAGTCTATACACTATACAAATTCAGCATTGAGATGTTAACAAGATGAGTTAATTGCTATGTAGGTTCAGGTCTCAGATTTTCTTTGTATCCCTAAAAGTTATGAGTGACTCAAAGAGCTATTTTTATATGGGTTATATCTATTAAAAGTAGAAGTTAAGGCAAATAAATTGTCAACATATATATTTAGGCATTTATTAAAATAATAAATTCATTACCTGTCACACCTTTGCAAATATCACCTGTTTACTAGAAGACAGCTAGTACTCATATCGGCATCTGTACTCCATCTGTGTAGTATCACATATAACATAGCCTTTGGAGAACTTGGCGGTTCACCGTGAGAGTATAAAGTAAAAAAGATAGTAAGTTCCATTACTATTAAGAGAATAGATTTGACTTTGTGGACTCCGTGAATAGATCTCAGAATCCCATGGGATCCTGAATCACACTACGAGGATCTCTAATTTATAGCAATCATGATCCCTAATTTTTAGTCTTATATTAATGTCCAGTCGACCTAAAACCGTGTGGACTTTGGTTAGTTATTTTTGTTGTTTTTTTTTTGCTTACGTATTTGACTTTTAATATAAAAAAGGGGAAGCTTGGACTACATTTTCTCCAAGATTCCTTTCAACTCTTAAATTCAATTGTATAAAAATATTTTATTCATTTTTCAACTTATTATTGTCTTATTTTGGTACAATATTCAACATTTCACTAATTTTTTCAACATTTCATTTTTTTCAAATTGGGGCGACAAGCTGTCTCTACTTGCCAGCATAGTAAGTGTTGAGTGATACTGCTATATCTGAGTTATGGGGGTATTCAACAGCTGATAGCATTTCCCCCCAAATTGGGTAAACATAATAAATTCAAGAAAGTCTAAGACAGGCTGGATGTGTTCAGCAGTGAGATTTCTTGCTTCACACTAAGGAATTCATGAAACTGCTTCAGTTCTCTAAAAGTTACTCAATCTCTCTGATAATCAACATCAGATATGTATGCATTGTGCATTACTTACACATTGGAATTTTATATACCCTGTCCCATTTAGAATGTGAGCTTCATGAAAGCAGAATTTTTTTTCCTGTTTTGTTCCTTCCTCAGCATCCAGACAAATGCTGGCACATTGTAGATGCTCACTAAATGTTTGTTGAATAGAAAAGGGCATTCAGATATACACTCATGAATCATAGTATTGTAAATTAAGACTATATATGTTGGCAATGAAATATCAGTAGAAAATTTTCACTGAAATAAGCCAGACTGCTTTTACCTTTCTCTCTCTCCTGCCCACATCAATAACGTCCTGAAAACCAGAACTTATCATTTATTTTTAAAAATAAAAATCATGTGTTGAAATTTTATTTGATTTCTACTAATATGGTGAAAATACTAACTTGCAAATGAAAGCTTCCTAGAACTTTCTCCACAGACAAAATAGTGTAGCTTTAAATTTATGAGGATTGTGGCTTCTGAAAAACAACAACAAAAAATACAAATCGTTTCAAATGACCGGGCTTCAAATATCATTTCATTTATGAAAGGATACTCTATTTGAGAGCAGGAATTTTTCATAAAGCTACTCTCTTCACTCTTTCACCTCCTAAATTATTTCTAGGCTATTACTTGAAATTGGAGTATGGAGTTGAGTTCCAACAAAAGTCCTTGGTACTCACTGGCCCGTGCTCTTCTTGTGCTAATCATTTGATTGTGATTGTGTTGCATTCTGTGCCCAGCTTGGCCTTTGCTCAAGACGTTCAGTTGTTCTGAATGAATCCCTCCATCTTTTTGCATTTCAGCTCAATGAAATCCCTGGAAACACCTTGAAAACAGGATCTGTATCTTTTCTCTGTATCTCACTAGGGTCTCATCAGGGCCTTCTTGTCTAACAAGGAAGTGCAGGACAAGAACACATTTCATGAATTAGATCAGTGAATAAATGAAAGAATGAAATCAGAAGCAAACACAATGCCCTTCTTGCTCAACTTCCTGTTTTTAGATAATATTATGCTTAATCATCTCTAAAGGATGGAGTAGATCCTCTTAATAAAGTCCGTTAGTCCTTACATTACTTTGTTGGCAGCAGGCCATAAGCCTCAGTGTTTATAGGAAGGGTGATATCCTTAACGCCTAGCAATCACTTTAGGTTTATTTCTTCCTTTTGGCTTGTGTTCCACAGACAAATTACAGTGTTCAGGCAATTATTGAGATAACTCAGGTAATAAACCTGCTTTTACTAAAAGATCCCTTCCACTGCAAATGGAAACAGTTGTTCACAATTAGCTAACATTTTTATGGGCATGGTTGAAATCACCACTTAATTGTTTAGAGGGAGGCAATATGTAAGCCTCAAATACTTAATATTTTTTCTCTAGTAGATATATCTATTTTTCATTTCTTTTATCATTTCGGTCTTTGGTTTCCTCTGGTTTTCTTGTGGATATTTCTTGTACAATATTTACAAGTTACTTTTTGAATCAGTGTTTTCAGTTCTACCATCTTCTTCGCTGTTAATATATGCAAGAGATATATTTGTAGAGAACTTTAGCATTAATGGCTGGATTTTAAGGAATCTTTAAAATGCAAGGAAACACAAAAAGATCCCCCAATAGTACAATACTCCCTGAAGACTTGATGTCCTATCAAAATTATATCCAGTTCTGCAATATAATTTTGTAAATATTTTCACATTACATAACCAGTAATATTTTCATAAGAAAAAAATGTCAGTAATAATCTGTTCTGATACCACACACAGCACCTGAGAGGCTCATTCAATGGCTAGTTGTGGTGTCAGCAGCTGTGAGACCTATCAAGGTTTAAGGAGGTGGATAGAATATGCCATGTAGCAGAATTTCTTATGGAAGGCTCCTGAGTGCTATTTATATGGTTCAGTAGGTTTAAACAGTACTGATGGACACCCAGGAAAGATGAGTTTTGGCTTGAAATTGTCATTCTTTAGAAATCAGAAACTAGGGCAGAATACTAAATTGCTGCAAATGAAAACAGAAATAGTGAGTCTAAGGAAAAGTTTGCCTAAAGGCACAAATCACTCTGCCTTTATCCCCTGATTAGACAGATAATAACAGTGAATTATAACAAGGCTGCTGCAGAATCGGAGTCAATAAATAGTCTATATACAGTCGTAATATTTGTAAACCCAACTAGAGATAATGGATGTCAAATATATTATTTTTCCCTCCTCTACATTTTAACATTTTATCAGAGTAAGAGGTGAAATCTTTTTGGTAATCTACAAAACAAAATAACAATTACAATTTTCTTTAAAAGCAAATAGCAAGTAATTGATGGATTAGTAGTTACCAGCACTCAGCCGAGAAGCTTTTCTTCATGTTTTCCTCTGCCCGCTATTACTACTTTCGAGCCAAATTCCTTTGTCAACTAAATTGCAATTTAAAAAAAAAGAAACAAAAGAAGAGAGCAAGAACACGCAAACTATACATATATTCTATATATACCAGTTAGTGATCAATCATTGTTAATGGACAGCATGTTTACGTCTCATCTGTTAATTCATTGCTCCTGGGCACCATTTAGTTCTCCAAAATATGCAGTGTTTTAGAATACTCCCTGGGTGAAATTTTACCTTTTCTATTAGGGTTATCAGTCAAAACTTAAGAGCTATATATATGACACAGCTTGGGGACATGCAACACAAAAAGAAAATATATCCGTGTTCATTTTATAAAAGTTTCTGATAACCTCAGTGATAGTTTGCAGGGCTTGAAAATCAGATGGGTGCTTTTTATAAAGCTAAATGTGATCATGGAATTCACAAAGTTGAGAACCTTTTATTTTGTGCTTTGAATTCTAATTTGTTCTTTTCATTAAAAAGAATGCGAACGTATAAGTCACTTTAACAGGTTGATATACGGGCTTATGACAG
Organism: Nomascus leucogenys; assembly: GCF_006542625.1. Classification (NCBI taxonomy): domain Eukaryota; kingdom Metazoa; phylum Chordata; class Mammalia; order Primates; family Hylobatidae; genus Nomascus; species Nomascus leucogenys. The sequence continues at coordinate 125,401,137 of NC_044382.1, forward strand.
TTTCTTACAGGACTTACCACCTAGAAATACTCTAATGGGATGTCATCTACACTTGCCAAATCATATTATATGACTTAGCCATAGCTGTGAAAAAAGCGATCTGAGTGCCTCTTTTATCCTGTTGAAGAATTTAAATAAAGTTCCTGTAGCCTTGGCCAATCAGGCATATTACCCTCCAATAATAGAATTGCAGTCACTCGATGTTCCATTTAAAGACAGCATTAAAAATTTTCTTGTCAGGAGGCTCACATGGCTGGAAAGAAGGGTCCTTGATGTTGAATGGAAAGGAAATATTTTTCTGAGACAGTTTGGAAACCAAGTTCCAGATGACGGCATCCATAGTATCACATAAAGATTTTGCCAGAAGCAGGATATATTTGACTTAGTTGCTCCTTGTTAGCCTGAGAAGGGGAGACAAATTTCATGACAGCAGAACTACTTTTGAAATTTTGTGCATCATTTCTTCTTTCAGATGTGTTGGATTTCTAAGAAAATCATATTTCTTTGAGGAAATACAGTTATTTTGCTTGTAGCTACTCACTAAAAAGGGCAATTGAAATTAATAACAACAACAACAACAACAACAAAAAAGAGTGAATGTAAAGCAAAGTAGTTAGCATAGTTAGCACTAGAGAACTCCAATAGACCTCAAAGTTTGTCACATTTCTTTCTACCACTACAAAGTGAGAATATGCTATGAGAGACTGGTGAGAATTAAGTACATTTCAACGGACCTTATTTCCAAAGAAGTAGGACTTTCTCAGTTCTAAAGGAGATAGTTAAAGATCAGAAGCCAAGAAAGATGTGTCACTTTTGGATAATCTCTGCTTTTCATAAAGTTTCACTAAGGAATGGGGTGTCCCAATGAACGTTTACTATTTGAAAAGCTAAGAAAATAGAAGTGTTGTTAAAATAATAATTTTATTGAAAATGTGGGAAAATACTGACTTCCTTATACAATATTACAGATCCAAAACTGATTTGGGAAACAATAGGATTAGCCAAATAATTTAACCCTTTAGCTTTTGCTTAGTAAATCGTGTTTTAATATAACAATTCTTTTGGGTAATGTGGAAGTCATTAATATGGCTCATCAAGCGTTCTCATCTTTTTGCTTATTAGGCACTCCCTGGCCCTCTTATGAGAGGGATGGACATGTGACTAAATGTGGCTGGCCAATGAGTTCTGAACAGGAATTATGCGTGTGACTTCTGAGCCATAATATTTGACAGCTGAGACAGAATATTCTTCTGATTACTGATCTAGAGTTATCTGTGTCTCTGACAATATACCCAGTCATGGCTGCTATATCTGCTTGGCTCCAGGATATGAACAATGCTTTGTTGTGAACAATGCATAAGAGAATTCTTAGCCATCCAAGATAGACACAAAGCAGAGATTTAAAATAATCCATACCATTTCAAATCATGGAGATTCTGACGTGGTTTGAACAACCACAATCTAGCCAATCATGACTTGATAAAAGAAAGTTTTTGAATTTCTAAAAATATTTTTCTTTACAAATTAAAGGGCTGTGGTCTAAAATTGGTAAAGTATTTGAGAATTTTAGAGTCGTTAGGAACTTCTGTATTAAGCAGCCCATTCAGTAGCCTGGCATTTAAGCTAAGTTCTACGGAATCCTGTATGCTGATGCAATTGTTCTTGAGAGAGTTAGGTCCAGAATGTTGCTTAGTTTCTATTCTGAAAGCATGTCTGCCAACTCTAGAGAGTTTAGGTATCTACTTATTTATATCTACATCTATCTATATTTATATTAAACAAAAGTGACAGGACATGGTAATAGATTCGATGTATAGGTGAATTAGAGAGAGGTATCAAGCTTGACTTCCAGGTTTCTGATAGAATGGCTGAATTGATGGCAATACCTTTCACTGAGAGAAAACATTGGCAGAAAACCAGTGTTTTGAATGAAGAGCTAAGTGTATTTTTGGACACGATGACTTTGAGTCACCTTTGAGACATCAAGTAGATGTCAAGATGCTAATTAGATAGAGAAGTCTGAAACTCAAAGTAGAAATCTAGACTTGGATTTACACGTAAATTTTTTGTATATGGTGTAATTTAGTGTTTATAAATGAGATGGTGGAAGAAGAAAGAATGACAAGAGAAGAAGAGGCTTTAGAGTTAAAACTTAAAAAAAAGTGTTTTTCTATGTAAACAAAGTGCTTGCAATTTAAAAGGAGTCATAGAGAAGGGATGTAGAAGCAAAATCAGGGAGTATTGCATAATAAAAGCCAAGAAAAGAGAGTATTATAAAAATTGGTCAATAATGTTAGATGGTGCTGCAAATTCAGGTAAAATAAGGACTGTTATATTTAGTAAAAATGAGATTACTGTTGACTTTAGTAAGAGCTGTTTCAGTGGCGCATGGAACTAGGACATTTTAAAAATAACATATAATGGTATTTTAAATAGGTTTGTTTTTCCCTCTTCATTTCTAGTTAGAGTATTGGTATGTTGCCTTTTTTGATTCCTAAAATAAATGATGCAGAAAATACATTTTATAAAATACAGACAGTGCTTCAAATCCTCAAATCATTGTAATAGCAATAAAGCATATAGTAGATGAAATGCTTTCATGTACATTAATTCATAAAATCCCCCAGAGGTAAGAATCCTTCATTCATGATCATTGTTCTAAAATTAATAAATAAACACCTATTCCACTGTCTAAAATTATCATTTATGAAGTAGCACGGTCTCAATATTTTGCTCATAAGTCAGAATAATTATGAAAATGGCAACTTAAATTATTTATTTACATGCTAATTTTTATTCAGAAACTATGATGTGAATGTTTAAATGCACGATTTTAGCTAATCAAAAACATTATTAAATTACAATCCAAACAGATTGTGTGACTATTAAAATTCAGCAAGTCAAATGTTCTAGGGGTCTAGCAGGAGGATTAAGGCAAGGTCGCTTAATGGCAGGCATACCACTTGGAGCTCCATTTATGGAGAGAACAGGCGGGCAATCTGGCTGTGCTTCACCTGTTTGGACAAGAATTTCTCTAGAAACTCATGAAGGGCAATTGTGCATTTCTGGTTCTCCAAATAAGGTATCTACAATTAAATCCAGCACATGTGCTATTTCTTCAAACGTCTGTGAAAATAGGTTCTGAAATGTAGAGTTAAATGAGTAACACGCTTTGAAACTACTTTCTCTCATTTCGAATTCACATAAATGCCATGCATGAAGTCATTTTATAAAATGTTTTTAATCATTGTCTATGATACTGCATTTGTGGCAGAGCATGAATGAATAAAAAGGGAAAAAATGTAACAAATCTGTTCATTGATTAGTACATAATTTAGTGTGGTTTAGTTTCGACTTTCCTAACTTAGATGCTTAAGCCAAAAAGTAGTACCTATTAGATTAAAAATTACTTCTTAGTGTCTATTTTTCTTTAAATTTTCGAAATATTTGCAACAGTGAACAATCTAGCTCATAGCTTCACTTATTATTTAGATTTGCTCAGGTATTTCATTTAAATGTTCATTTTGCTTGTTGCTAATTGTTACCACTGAGGAAAAAATTCTCAAATTCAAATTTAATTTTATTAAAACAAAGCTCTCTTGATTTATGTGAAGGCATATGCTGATTTTAATTATAGAGAGAAATTTTATCTGAACAGCAACTGGACATTAACCTTCATATCCTAAAATAAACATCCTGGAAAACCATTCAATCAGCCCATATTATCTTTACATCATTGCAACAGTCAGAGGATGTTTAATGGTAGCAATCCGACAAAAGTTTAGAAAACTGATAAATATTTAGGCTGGAGTCCATGGCTGATTAAAATCACATAAACAGATAATCAGATATCCAAACCTCCGAGTTTATTGTTGTCTTTTTAAAACTCAAAAATCTAATGAGCATAGCCTTTAAGAATAAATTAAGAACTCTCAATATCGAGATCAAGCAGGGGAGTTCATGTTTATAAGAAAGACTTTAAAAAAATGCCCATTATGTTTTGGCCTTTGGGCAAGTACATGATATTCTCATATGGAGTAAGCCCCTTGTGGATATTTGGACTAATGAACTTAGTGTGTCTTCCAATCGCAATATATTCTGATTGTATTATTGCAAGCAACTCCTCATTTCTACTCCAAACCCATCAACTCTAACGAATAAGAAAACCACATGAATTTGCACATTATCAACTCAATTATGATCTGGTAAATGATTTCAAGACTATTCTTAAAATGGTCAAGAAAAAAACATTTTTCTTTTCTAATTAACCTGTTCAGCTTCATGGACTTTACTGATCATCAAGCCTTAAATGACTATTAAAGTCACTGCTTTCTGTAAACAATACTTATGATAACTTTACAGATAACTGACTCAAAGGATTTTTTTTTTAAATTACCCCTTGAGGCAAATATGTCACGGTGATTGAAGGTAAATGAAAATAACTGGTTGCACCAGTTTTGACTATGTGTTTCATTAGCAAATATTAAATTGTTTCTAATTACATTTTTTTGTCTTAGGATGTAAAGTCATGCTAGATGACAAGTGAGGAAAATGTGTATTAAATATAAGTATAGATATTTGTCAATTTTTAAACCTCCTTTCTGGGCCCAAAATGAGTGAAATAGTTTTGTCCTATAGTCACAAAGCGTATGGCAACTCTTTGTAGTTTTTGATATATAGTTACTAATTGGGTTCTAAAAGAGTTTTTAACCTCCCTTGGCTTACATTTGCTGTTACCAACCAATCTCACCTACTTGCTAAAACAGGAAGAAGGCCATGCATGCTTTTCATTCTACTGTGAAAAAGCCTATGGCAAAAGATCAACTCATTGCTCTAGAAATGTTATCAAAGGTTTTAATCATGACTTTAATAATTTAGTAAACCTAAAATAAAAAATTTTGAAGAACAGAAATAAATTATTCACTGTAAAAATTTAAAAATAGCCATGTTTTTCTTCAAAACATTTAGTAAGAAAAAATCAAATGAAATATTTTTTAAAATCATAAAATAAGAAAAATACCCATTATAGCAATGTGACAATAAATTTGAATGACAAGGATTCTCTAATAACATAGGAAAGCATTTTAGAATGAACTTATTTATGTTAAAAAACCTTCATTTTGTGATGAAGATACATCAGATAAATAGGAAGATAAGAAAACCAGGGAGAGTAATGTTTGTATCACATACTGTACATGAAATAAAAATATTTCATATGATATAAAATCACATTTCATTGAGAAAAGTGTGATAGCAAACATATGAATCATAAAACTGTATTAAATATTACAGCAGCAATAAGTCACAAAGCAAAAACAATTTGGAATAAAATGACCTATTAACAAGAAACTATTGCAAAAATTTTAGAACACCATTGTGATTCAATGGCAGATTAAATGTACAGAGTACTAATGAGAATGGCCATTTACTTGAGGAAAGGGTTTTTTTGTTTGATTTTTACTTGTTTTTGCATTTTTTTTGTGATAATATACATATAATATAAAATTTGCCATCTTAACCATATAAAGTATACAATTTAGTGGTACTAAACACATTCATAATGCAGCACAACCATCAGCACCATCCATCTCCAGAACTCTTTAATCTTGTAAAACAAACTTTATATGCATTAAATTATAACTTTCTGTTTCTCCCGCTACCCAGGCCCTGGAAAGTAACTTTCTACTTTCTATCCGAATTATTTGGACTATTCTAGGTACCTTATATAACTGAAATAATATATTATTTGTCTTTTTGTGACTTAGCATAATGTTCTCAAGGCTCATCCACATTTTAATATAGGTTAGAATTTCCATCCTTATTAGGGCTGAAAAATATTTTATTGCATGTATATGCCACATTTTGGTTATTTATCTGTATGTGTACACTTGCGTTACTTTCATATTTTACCTATTGTGAATAATGCTGCTATGAACATAAATATGCAAGTATCTGTCCGGCATCTCATTTTCAATTTTGGGATATATACCAAGAAATGGAATTGCTGGATGGTGTGATAATTCTATTTTTGATTTTTGGAGGAACTGCTATAATGTTTTCCACAGTGATTGTACCATCTTACATTACAACCAACAGTGTATGAGGGTTGCAATTTTTCCACATCCTGACCAGCAGCACTTGTTATTTTCTGTTTTTTTTTTTTTTTTTTTTTTTAAGTGATAGTTATTCTAATGGGCATGAGGTGGTATCGTACTCTAGTTTTTATTTTCATTTCTTTAATGCTTAGTGATGTTTACCATCTTTTATGTGCTTTGTTCATTCATTTTGTATTCAAGTCCTTTGCCTGGATTTGAATTGGGTTTTTTTTGTTGTTGTTTTTGAGTTCTGTATACATTTTAGATATTGCTCCATTATCATATACGTAATATGCAAATATTTTCTCCCACTCTGTAGGTTGCTATTTTACTCTGGGAAAGTAGCATCTTTTGATGTGCAAACTTTTATAATTTTTATGAAGTTCAATTTGTCTATTTTTATCTTTTGTCATTTGAGCCTTTGGTGTTATGTCTAAGAAATAACTGCCAAATCCAATGGCATGAAGATTTTATTTTTTGTTTAAAGCTAACAGTTTTATAATTTTAGATTTTACATTTAGGTCTTTGACCCATTTTCAGTTAGCTTTTTTGTATTTGGTGTTAGGTAATAGTCCAGCTTTATACTTTTGCATGTGAATATACAGTTTTCCCACTACTGTTTATTGAAAAGACTGTCCTTTCCCCTTTGAAAGGTCTTGGTACCTTGTCAAAAATTATTGGATTGTATATAGGAAGGCTTCTATATAAACTTTCTATAGTATTTCATTGGTCTATATGTTTGTCTTTATGCCAGTAACACACTACTTTAATTACTGGAGCTTTGTATAATAGTAAGTTTCAAATCAGGAAGTGTGAGTCCTCTAGCTTTATTCTTTTATAAAATTGCTTGGGTATTTGAGGTTTCTTAAGATTTTATATCAATTTTAGAATATTTTATATAAATTTATTTCAACAACTTTTATAGTTTTCGTTGTACAAATCTTTTACCTCATTGGTTAATTCCTGCTTTTTTATCTTTTTGTCAGGAGATTTTTGATTACTGTTTTAATCTCCTTAGAGTCTATTGTATTCTTTTTCTTTGAGACAGGATCTTGCTTGGTCACCCAGTCTGAAGTGCAATGCCCAATCACAGCTCACACCAGCCTTGACATATAGGCTCAAGTGATTCTCCCACGTCAGCCTCCCACAAAGCTGGAACAATAGGTACATGCCACCTATGCCTGGCTAATTTTTTAAATTTTTTGTAGAGACAGGATATCACAATGCTGCTGAGGTTGGCCTCAATCTCCTGGGCTCAAGGGATTCTCCTGCCTTGGCTTTCCAAATTGCTGGGATTACAGGTATGAGCCACTGCACCTGACCAGACATTATTTTTCTTTATAACTTAGTCTTAGCAGGCTCTGTATTTCCAGGAATTTGCACATTTTTTCTAGGTTATCTAATTTGCTTCTATAATTGCTCTTGTATTTAACTTTAACAAAGTATCTCTTCATTTTGCCTTATGTTTCTTTTTAGTGTCCTTAATTTTTCCTTGGAGGAATCCTTTGAGTGTTTCTTGCAGAGAAGGTCTACTGGTAATAAACACCCTGAGCTTTTGTTTATCTTGGAATATCTTAATTTCTCTCTCACTTTTGAGGAACACTTTTGTTGGATGTGAGTCTTAGTTGACAATATTTTTTCTTTTAGCGCTTCGAATATATTAGTTCACTACCTTCTAGTCTCCAAAGACTCTGATGAAAAGTTTGCAGACAATCCAATTGAAGATCACTTGTATGTAATGAGTTACTTCTCTCTTGCTGATTCCTATATATTCTTTTTGGCTTTGGTTTTGAAAAATGTGATTATAATGTGTCTTGGTATGGATCTATTTGAGTTCAACTTACTTGGAGTTCCTTGAGCTTCTTGGATGTTTGTATTTATGTATTTCATCAAACTTGGGAGTTTTAATCCTTCAGATACTATCTCTTCCTCTTTATCTCTTCTCTTTTGGGGATTCACATAGTATGCATGTTGGTCCACTTGATGGTATTCCATTGGTCCCTCTGGTACTATTCACTTTTCTTCAAATATTTTTCTTTCTGTTCCTCAGACTCAGTAATTTGCATTTTCCTATTATTGTTTGCTGATCATTTTCTCTGTCCACTCAAATACGCCTTTGAATTCACCTGGTGAATTTGTTATGTCACATTGTACTTTTCAGGTCTATAATTTTTTGTTTGCTTCTCTTTGAAATTTTTATTGTTGTTAGTATTTTTATTGTTGTTGGACTTCCTCCACATCTTTTCTTAGTTCTTTGAGCATCTTTAAGATAGCTCTTTTAAAGTCTAGTAGTTCTGCCATTAGGTCTTTCTCAGGGAGAGTTCTGTTGATAATTATTATTTGAAATTGTGATACCTTCCTGTTTCTTTGTATGCCTTCTTTTTTTATTTAAAAAATAACATTTGAATGTAATAACGTGATAACTCTGAAATCAGATTTTCCACCTTCCCCAACATTTTCTGTTTTAGGTTATTGTGTTTGTTTCTTCTTATTATTATAATTTTATAGGCTATTTCTGCACCAACAATTGGCCTAAGGTATGGATATATAAAACATATACATAAAAACAGTAAATTATATTGATTGAATTATATTGTTGAATAATGAACCAACCCTGCACCCTTGAGATAGGACTCACTTGTTAATGATGTATTATGTCTTTTATGCATTGTTGGATTCAATACATAAAATTCAATTTGTAGCCAGCAGATGTCATCTCTCATGCTAATATTTGGTTAGAAATTTCTGTGTCAATGTTCTTGAATAATGTCCTTTGCAGGCTCTGATCTTAGGTTAAACTAGAATTTAAAAATGACCTGGAAACTGTTATTCATCTTATATTTCCTGAAAAAGTTAGTGTAAGATTGTGGAACCAGTTTAAGAATTATCAACAAAAAAATTTGATTTCAGATAGATATCTATTATGGTTTTGTGTTTTTTTTTGATCAGTTTTTATTAATTGTATTTTTTAAAGACTTTCATACTTAGGCTGGGTGTGGTGGCTCACGTCTGTAATCCCAGCACTTTGGGAGGCTGAGGCGGGTGGATCACGAGGTCAGGAGATCGAGACCATCCTGGCTAACACGGTGAAACCCCGTCTCTACTAAAAATACAAAAAATTAGCCGGGCGTGGTGGTGGGCGCCTGTAGTCCCAGCTACTCAGGAGGCTGAGGCAGGAGAACGGCATCAACCCGGGAGGCGGAGCTTGCAGTGAGCCGACATTGTGCCACTGCACTCTAGCCTAGGTGACAGAGCGAGACTCCCTCTCAAAAAAAAAAAAAACACTTTCATACTTTATATACTCTGTTAAATTTATCAGTATAAATTATGCATAATACTCTTTATTAATGAATATGATCCAACTAACTTGCACCCTTTAATACTTGTATTTGGGAATTTGTCTTTTCTCTTGTGTGTGCGTGTTAAATCTTGTTAGTAGCCTGTTAATTTTATCAATTATTTAAAAGAATTAATTTTTAGCTTTGTTAATAATCTTTCTAGTTTGCATTTCACTTTTATTGCTTTTTGATCTTTAATTATTACTTTATATTTACTTTGAGATTAATTTGTTCTCTTTCCCCTGCTTATTCAGAGAAAACTTAGGCTTTTTTAGAATATTTTTTCTTCTAAGCTTCTAAGCAGTGTTTCAGCTGCATTCTCTATCATATGATACCTGTATTTTTATAATTATTCAGTTTGAAATATTTTCTAATTTGCTATTATATTTTTTTGAGTCATGAGCTTTTTAAAGAAGTACTATTCAAATTCTAAATATTTGGGGTATTTCTAATAACTTTTTATTATTGATTTCTAATTGAATTATGTTTTGGTCTAATGATAGTAACATTTCAGTCATTTAAAATGTATTAACATTTATTTTTACGGCCTAGCATGTGGTATAACTTGGTGAATGTTTCATGCACACTTGAGAAGAATATGTATTCTGTAGTTGTTGGATGCTGCCTTTGATGAAAGTCAGTTAGGCCAAGGTGATTAATATTGTGGTTCAAATAATAAATATCTCTATATTCTGTCTGTTTTTGAAATTTCCAGTATGATTGTGGATTGGTCTCCTTCTTTGGTGTTATCAAATTTTGCTATGTGTACAGTGAGGTATTAGCTTCAATTTTGAAAGACAGTTTATTGACTATGGAGTTTGACTTTTTAATTTGTTTATTTAGTTCTTTAAATATACTGTTTCATTGTCTTTTGGTCTCTATTGTATCAAATCACCTTGGTCTCTAATAACCTGTGGGTCCTATATAAAGAATTAGTCTTGTCTCTATGGGACAGATATAATTAATGCAAATTTACAAATACGTTTTTAAAAACGTTTAAAGTGCATCATACAAATACGAAATTGGATAGTGTAATCTCTCCCTCTCTTTCTTGTCCCTCCTATTACCTTCCCATTTATTGATCATAATGTATATTCTAGCTAGGTTTCTATGCAATTTAGATATAATGTCTGAACTTTTGCAAAGCAATATAACTGTGGTATTAATATTTTTTTCCTTATTCTCAGCTGGGCATGGTGGCTCATGCCTGTAATCTCAGCACTTTGGGAGGCAGAGGCAGGCAGATCACCTCAGGTCGGGAGTTCAAAACCAGTCTGGCCAACATGGCGAAACCCCGTTTCTGCTAAAAATACAACAATTAGCTGAGCATGGTAGAGGGCACCTGTAATCCCAGCTACTCATATAGTTGTGTCAGGAGAATCACTTGTACCCGGGAGGTGGAGGTTGCAGTGAGTGTGATTGTGCCACCTGCATTCCAGCCTGGGCAACAGAGCAAGACGCTGCCTCAAAAAAATTTCTTATTTTCTTCATCTGTAAAATGTGCATAATAATAGTAAATACATTATATTGTTTTAGTGAGAAATAGTGCAATAATGATTACGAAACTCTTAGGAAAGTGTCTGCTTCTTAGTAATTGTTTATTAAATGACAGCAATTAAAATTATTTTTGTTATGCCCATTTTACAAATGCCAGTTACCGATTTATTGCCTCTCAAGTTTAAATCCACCTTATCTGTCATGCTTTTGATACTGTTGCTGGCCCCAGTAGATTTCTTTTTTAGCTGACTCAATGTTAGGCTCTGTCAATAGAGGGTACTGCTTCAGTATGTGGCTTTTTTGGTGCAGTCAGCAGATACCTTCTCTCATGAACCACCTCTTGCTCATACCTTCTGGATAGTTTCTTTGCAGTCGGAGGCTGCTTATTCCTGTGACAGCCACACCCTCTCAAAAGATGTTCGAATCTCAGTTTTGGGGATAGAGGCTCTTGTTAACATTTTAGTCTCTTCATTGCTTGTTCTTTGTCAACTTTTGATGTAGTAGCTTTGCTTTTGCTACTTCTATACACTTTAGAATCCCTCACTTAGTTTAGTAGTTTAGTAGTTGCCTGCATTTTAACTAGCTTACAATTCTTTATATATAAAAATTTTTTATGTAAAATTCCTTTGTTCATACTACTGATGAAGTTTCTGTCTCTTGATTGGACCCTAAGTGATGCCACATACAATATCTAAGGGTTAGAAAATTGACTAACTAAATGTCACAAAATGGATGACTTGTAGGGCTTAGAATTAAAACCAGTTTTACTTTTGTGCAGATTATTATCCATTAAGGCCTACAGATCTGCTCTCTATCTCCCTCCATCTTTCTTGGTGCCATGAGAGGCTGACTCTATCAGTGAATTCCTTTGTCCTGTGTTAGTCAGTGGGGAGTACCAGCAAGCGATCAGGAGGAGGGAGAACATCAAAGTATTATTCTCCCAGCTCTCTTCCTGCAGGGTTGCTGTAGTTTGGCTTCTTGTTACATGGCTTCAGCTTCTGTTGACAGTCCTCTTATTTCCATCTCCTGATAACACTTTCTCTTCTTGTCTTTTTAAACCTAAGGGAGGTATCTTAGCCCTGCTATATCTAGCTATAGAATACTGCACTGTTCCCCATGGTTTCCCAACACCTTGCCAACACCTTTGAAAAAAGTCTCTTTATTAGATACGCCTTAAATTTTACTAACTTTATTGCACCATCTGTTTTCTGCAGGGATCTTGACCAAAATAACAATATTCAAAAGTCTGTGCTCAATACCTTAACTTATAATGCCTCATTGGAAGCCAAATATCATGCCAAGTGCAAAAGTTTCTCTGCCAAATATTTTAACGTTTCATGTATTTGAGTTGGGATTTACTTAATTTAAAAAATCATCTAGAGAGGAAAATCCAATTTGAATGTTGGCAAAATGTTCTTTAAAAATAGAATCAAGTTTAAGAGGAAAAGAAACTCTAGCTTCCACCTATATCTTCTAAGCATTCATTTTCTCCTCTTGGAAGTAAACACCTTTAAGTTTTTTGTGTTCTCTTCCAGAAATTTTCCATTCATTTACAAAGATTTTGATAAACAAATGGATGTAAAGACAGATGATAGATAGATTAAAAAAATCTTTACACAATTGGAAATTTAATGCACACAAAATAAAGTTTCATTTAAAAACTACTTGGAGCTTTTTCTGTATCTGTCTTTATTTATTTGTTTTAGAGACAAGGAGTTGTGCTGTGTTGCCCAGGCTAGAGTGTAGTGGCACAATCATAGCTCACTGATGTGTTACACTCCTGGTCTCAAGTGATCGTCTCACTTAAGCATCCCAAGGCAATAAGATTACAATCATGCCCAGTTCTGTCTCATTTTTAAGGTAGCCTTTCAGTATTTTACTTTGAAAATATGCCATCATTTATTTAGCCAGTAATCTGATGATGGTCAATTGGCTTCTTCCCATGATTTCCTATGACAAAAATTCCACAATGAACATATTATGTGTTTATAAAGGTGCACATGTATATGTATTTGCACACAACAGTATACTTTTAGGATTAAACCTAGGAGTAGAAGGTGTACACTTAATATATTGACATTGCCAAATTTCTTTCCATTGAGGTTGTACTGAATTATATTTCCACCAATAATAGGTTACAATTCTCTTTTTCCTACAAATTTCCTACACCATCTAATAGATAGAAATGTAGTATACTTTTACCTTTGGTAGCATTTCTCTTCTGATTTGCAAGGGTGAGATTAAGTACATTTTCATATATTTAAGAACTATTTGTATTTTCTTTTTAAGTGTAACTGTGTTCAATATTGTTTATTTTTCTCCAATGCACATTTTTTGAGCTATTATACTGATAGAGCTTTTTGTGTATTAAGGAAATGAGCCTTTATCTGTAATGATGTGACAATATTTTTTCTTAGTTTTTTCTGTTTTTCTTTGGACATAGTTTATGGTTTGATTTTGCCATTCAGGCATTTTTAAATTTAACATGGTCTAATATGTTAGGCTTTTGTGGTTTGGGGGTTTATTTCATACTTAGAAAATCATACATTTTCTAATAATATTTTTTTGTTTTTAGTCCAATATAATTTTGGTATACGTTTATATTTGTCATCAATTTTGAATTTTTTTCAGTGTAGGTAATATAGTGGTCCAATATATTTTTTTCCAAAATGACAATTGATCATACAACTATTATAAAATCATTGACTGAAAATCAGTTTTCACCATTTATTTTCAGAATTACTTTATCATGTAATAAATTTACACACATATATTAATATAAGTATTTATACATATATAACACCATCTATACTCTTTGTTCTAGTTATATTCCTCTGTTATTGATTTATTTCATACTATTTTATAATATGTTTTGTAATCTAATAAAATATTTTCTCCTAGTTTTGGGTCTTTATTTTCCCACATGACTTTGGATCTTTTTTATCTGGATCTAAAATCAAAGTCTTGTTGGTATTTTTATTGTGGTTTTATTAATTGAAATTTAGTAGAAGCATTGACAGAGTTGTGATACTGAGTCTTCCTCTAGGAACGGCATATTGAATGCCTTACTCTTTAGGATAGTTTGTTATTTTCTTACTTCATTGTCATAAATTGGTTAGGTATATATTAAACAATATGTTGTGAGAAAATTCTCCTTCTGTTCTTGACCTTTCTGATTTGTGATTAACTTTATCTGCCCTTTCCTATCAGCAGATGACCTAACCCTCTCTTTCACGGACTAAATAAAATCCACAAATTTAAATTTTCTGCCACAATATCCTTATTTACTTGTATCTGTATCAAAGCTTCTTCTCTTTTCTTTAAGAAAAAAACATAAATGGTTCTTTTCTTTGAGATAGGCATTATCTGTTATCCAAGTATATTTCTTGTTTGCTCTTCAGAGCCATAACTTCATGGCCTTTAGCAGCTAAATGTTTGTTCTAATAAATTCCAGATATATTCTCTTCTGTTGACCTACATCACTGTCATTGTTGTGCAGAAGATCAACAATCCAATATTTTCTTTGGTAATTGGAATAACTTCCTAATAAATATGCATATCTCCAGTTTTGACAATTTTCCCCAATCTCCACAAATTCATTCTTCAGCTTTAATTGTTAGTGTCCAACTGAATTCATAATGTTCTTGTTCAACTACACATTTGATTGTTATACAGTCTTACTAAAACCCTTCAGTAGGTTCCCAGTGCTTTTCAGATGAGGGCCAAGCTCCTGATCACGGCTTGTAAGAAGGAGACCATACATTCTGGCTTCTCTTTATCTTGCCATCCTGATCTTACTACAGTCCTTGTGACACTTTGTGGGCTCCCAAGGTACCCAGTTTAGTTTCCTGAATCTTGAGTCTACCATGCTCCTCTCTACTAGTGCAGCAATATATATATATATATAATTTTTTTTTCAGCTGATTTTCTCTTTGTCTGGAATTTTCCTCTATCTACTTCTCTCCTACCCCTAAAGGAAAACTGTTTTAATTCAGGTCAACTTTACTATTTACCTGACTTATTACAGGCAGTAGAGCATAGTAATCAGGAATATAATATTTAGGATGAAAAATTCAGTTTTTGAATCCTGCTTCTAACACATACACACTTTGTGTGATCTTGGGCAATTTCTTATCTAATCTGAGCCTCAGTTTCTGATTTACATAAAATACTGATAAGATCTACTTCACAAAGTTATGACAATTAAGAGGTATAAAATACATGATGCGCTTAGGACATGGTCCGGCTCTGAGTAAGCAGTCCATAATATTACTCTCTTCTGTTATGTCCAGGGTTGCCTTCTTTCTTTAGGCTGTTCTCCACAATACAGTGACTTCGTCAAGTTACAAATATGCTTAAAACTCATCTGGGCCTATTCAATATCTATATAATAAAGAACAAATTCCTTTCTTCTTTTACTCAGCATGTATTTGTTGGGAACATTTTATATGAAAGTTATAGGGTGATGAAATAGTGAATGGTAAATGAAACACATTCAATATACTGTCTTAAAGAGCTTATATTCTACTAGAGTAGACAGATCTAGTATTTATATCTAACTCTTTTAGATCCTAACTGAGGATTTTAGGGTGCTGTTGAAGCAATGAAATCATGTATCTTGTGCCCTCATGGTTTAAAGACCCAGAAATTGTTTCTTTAGGGGAATTGTTTTAACCGAGCCTGATAATATGAATAGAAATTACAAAGGAAACTTCAGCAGAAGTAGATTTAACTTGCAAGTCTTTAATGTGGCTTATGAATTATTTTGTAATTTTGTTCCTTCTTGCTTTTCCACATCTTTCTGTTTTTTTCCTTTCAGAAGCTTTGCTTAGGCCATAAAAATTATCTATAGTTGGCTGGGCGTGGTGGCTCACTCTTGTAATCCCAGCACTTTGGGAGGCCAAGGCGGGCGGATCACGAGATCAGGAGATCGAGACCACGGTGAAAACCCGTCTCTACTAAAAATACAAAAAAATTAGCCGGGCGTGGTGGCGGGCGCCTGTAGTCCCAGCTACTCGGAGAGGCTGAGGCAGGAGAATGGCGTGAACCCGGGAGGCGGAGCTTGCAGTGAGCCGAGATTGTGCCATTGCACTCCAGCCTGGGCGACAGAGCAAGACTCCGTCTCAAAAAAAAAAAAAAAAAAAAAAATTATCTATAGTTTCCCAAAGAAACCAGGTTCTATTGACATAAGCCCTTTGCATATGTTACTGTCTCCTGTTTGACTGATTTTTCTCATCTTTTTTTCTTAGATAACTCACCCTATTCTTCAAGTTTTAGCTTGGATATTCCTTCTTCTGGCAGCCAGTTGAATTTGTTGTCCTGTAGATTACGTAGTACCTACTCATACAACATTATACTGGGTTTGCCTTTGTAGTTTGCAAAACTCCACAAAGGCAAAGGCAATATTCCATTCTACTTTTTTCCCTTAGTTTCAAAAACAGTGCTTGGTACATTATTCCAGGTTGTCAATAAACATTTGTTGAGTAGATATATGAATTTCTAATATAAAAAGAAAACGCATTTAGCACATTCAAATCAGAATGCAATATTTTCCAATATGTTGTTGAATAACATAGTGTGTGCCAAAAATTTAGGAAAGAGTATATCTTAATCCAAAAAATAGTGCATCTGTCTTCCTAGCAGAATATAATCGGGAAAAATTTATGGCATAGAAATGGCTTTGGAACGTGAGCTGTCACTTTAAATTAATACCTTTTCTGGAAAAACTTTGCTACTCTTAGCAATATTGAAAATTTTTTTCACATAACAAGTGAATGCAATATGTATATATATATATATATATATATATATATACACACACACACATACATACACATGTGTATTCTCACATTTAAAATTGAGGTATTAAAAGGTTCTAGCAACATTTAAGGAAACATTAAAAATCTATGTCCATGCAAAGACTTAAACATTTTTATAGTGGTATTATTTATAATTGCAAAAAACTGGGTAACAATCCAAATATCCATCGACTGCTGAAATGGTAAACAAAATGCATCATATTTATATGATGGAGTGTAATTTAGACATAATAATGAACAGATTATGGATATGAATAGACTTCAAAAGCATTATAAAGTAGTGAAAGAAACCAGACACAAAAGACTATGTATTGAATGATTTCATTTATATAAAATTTCTAAAAGAGACAAATCTCTAAGAGACAGAGAGCAATGCTTGCCTAGGCCTAAGAAATGAGTGTAGGGACTGACTGCAAATGGACAAGAGGGAATTTTATAGGGTGATGGAAATGTTTTAATGTTACAATGATGCTTACACAACTGTGTAAATCTACTAAAAGTCATTGAAATATAAACGTCAATGTGTGACTTTTATGGTATATAAATTACTCCTCAATAAAGCTCTTTACAAAAAGATTGAAAGAAACACATCCTAGTGCACTTTCTATTGGAGTATAAATTAGTACAGAGTTTTGGAGGATATTTTAGTAATATATATCAAAAGCCTTAAGAATATATTCTCTTTGACATAGCAATTACACTTCTGAGATTTTTGTTTTAAGGAAATAATTAAGAAATTATTAATGTTCACAAACATTTAAATATAAGAATTTTATTTTAGGATGAAAATTTTTCTATGTTCAAAACAAAAGTTTGCTTATAATTGCCTCAATTTTTTATTTTGGTTTGCATATAATCAGTGCTTTAGTAAAAATAACATAATATTTGGTTTTAGGATGAATATTAACAGTAAAAGAAGTTGGAATTAATCTAAATGTTCCAAGGGAAATATGGAAGCATTTCCTAACTCTTTCTCATGCATAGTTATTCTCTTTTTAATTCATATAATACAGCTCCATAGCTCCTTTTGCTTTCCCACCCATACCGTCAGCTTTAATTGACTACATAAACATACAAGAGAAAAACTACTTTCCTAGCCCACTTTACGGTTAGATGTGCACATGGTATGAACTACTGACCAATGTATGTGAATAAAACTAATGTGTCCAATTTCTGAGCCATGCCAATTAAAGTCATGTAGCTTGCAATCTAACTCCGTTTTTTCTTTACCCATCCTGTGCTTGGCATGTAGATGTGGTGTTGGTGAGCCACTTTAAAACTCGTGGGTGAGGACAATGTACTATAAGTTATGACAGAGTGACAAGGTAGATAAAACCTAGGTCCCTGAATGACATGAAGCAGAGCTGTCCTTTCAGCCTGGACTGGCCAGATGGTTAATGTAAAACAGAGATCCACAGCAGGTCCTCCAATAACATCGTTTCATTCAAAGTTCCTTGGTCATTATGTTGGTAAGAAAACAAATAAAAAGAATCCTGCCTGGGCCAACTCTCTGTGTGGAGTTTGCTCATTCTCCCCATGTCTGTGTGGGTTTTCTCTAGGTACTCTGGTTTTCTTCCACATTCCAAAGATGTGCACATTAGGGTGAATTGGTGTGTCTCGATTGTCTCAGTGTGACTGAATGTGTGTGGGTATGTGAGTGCACCCTGCGAAGGTATAGCATCCTGTCCTAGATGGTCAAGGTCCCCACCTTGTAGCTGAGCTTCTAGGACAGGGTCTAGTCACCCATGACCCTTAACTGGAATAATTGGGTAAATAATTATCTTACTTATTACTCTTTCTCAAAAATATGAATAGCTCATATTTATTTTAATATTTAAGATTAGAAGGGTTTTGGTCTTTTTTTTTCTTAGAAGTTTGATGATGCATTGTAACCAGAAATATGCCATTGGATTTGCCCCTTGTTTGTATCAACTAGCTTATGGTCAAATTGGTTTTGTTATATATGGTTTTGCTTACAATCACAGCTTCCAAGAACCTATTGATGTTTAGTGAGGACTTAATATACTTGGATTGTATGTGAGCTGCTCTACTTCTTGTTCTCATGTTATAGCAGCTTAAAGTAGCACCTTCTAATATAGAAGAGGCCAAATAAAAAAAAAGTGATACAATTAAGTGAAATTTAACCATTAATTACATACTGGAATTGAAAGAGAGCTGCGGGCATGGGACATGCTTTGTTTCTGGGTATATCTATACGTGTCAGCAGTTGACACACCAAGTTATAATGGCACTAAAAGTTGAAAAAGCATGTAAACAGTTTGCCTAGTAAAGATATTTGGGATTTTTTTTTTTTTTTTTTTTTTTTTTTTTTTTTTTTTTAGACGGAGTCTATCTCTGTCAACCAGGCTGGAGTGCAGTGGCATGATCTTGGCTCACTGCATCCTCTGCTTCCAGAATTCAAGTGAGTCTCCTGCCTCAGCCTTCCAAGTAGCTGGGACTACAGGCATGCACCACCATGCCTGGCTAATTTTTGTATTTTTGGTAGAGATGCGGTTTCACCATGATGGCCAGGCTAGTCTTGAGCCCCTGACCTCAAGTGATCCACCTGCCTGGGCCTCCCAAAGTGCTGGGATTACAGGCATGAGCCACCGCGCCTGGCCTGGGATTCTTAAGGTAAAAATGTATTATATGCAGGATGGTTAAATGATGCTAAGATATTTAGTTATATCCCACATAACATTCTACAATGTGACAATATGATATTTTTCATTCTCATTCAATGCTCTATCTTTGAGAACTCATTAATTCATAGAACTTAAACTTCTACTACTCTATATACCAATCCCAGATCTATTTCTCTGAGTGCAAAAATTTCTCCTAAAACCTAAGGGACATGCAAAGCTGGGGCAAATATTGTGTCTGTTCACATGACAGGCGGTAAACTTGACTACAATGAATCTATGGGCACCTAAGACCAATAACTGTGCTACCAGGATAAATTCCAGATTGATATTCTATTGCACAGTGAAAGCTAACTCAGCATGAAATGAACTGTCTTAGGAGATACTGGAGTTATCTTAATATAATCCTTTCAAGTGTTGTAGATACTAAAGATAAAGTAGAAAAAATTATAAATATATATTTTGTCCTAAGTGACCATTCAGACTTTTGGTTATCTCAGAAGTCACCACATTCTTTGTTAAAATGCATGTCCAAACAATGCCATAGTTTGAATGCAATGCTTTGTACAAAAAGAGTTCTTTGAAATTATATTTTCCTTTTTTTAGAAAATAATATTTTTATATTAACCTTCAAAGTCTATGTTACCTATATTTAGGGATGTCTTTATGATCACAGTTTTAGCTAAATTTCCTGGAAACTCACTGTTGTAGTGTGCTCTTACCTGAATTAATTTTGTTTTACTCTTTTAGGTCCTCAAAGACTGAATTTTTGGAAAATTTTAGCACAAATCACACACATTCCAGATACTTTTTGACATCTGGAAAACTTACAGTTAATTTTTAGCTTGCAGGTTTGGTCACCATTCATAAGTTTACTTACAATAGCAAGTACATTTTATGTGCATTTTACATGTTGGCGTAATATAAGATACAGTCAATGCTGACTTGCACAGATACACAGAAAATCTTTGCAAATTTTGAGGTAGAAAAAAATACTATTTTATATGTCTCCACTCAAATGACAAAGATGCTTAAGGAAAGTTATAACGCATTTATGACTCATTTTTTCTATTAAAAATAAGAACTGATATAATGATTTTCAACACCTGCTATTGATTTTCTACAGACTGGTGATTCGATCAGGAGTAAAGGAATGGTGATTGATTTTAGCCTTTGGAGAGCTGAAGAGAGCTAGCTAAAACTGCAGGCTGTGATTCAGAAATCCCATAACTGAGAAAGCCTAAAACTCAAAAAGGTCACGTTTATTGTTGAGACAATATGGCCTATATTAATCTGAGTATATTCAAATGCAAAGTGAAAATGCTAAGCATTTAAGTGCCTTCAGCTCCTGTTCATTCCCCTAAATGGAAAAGCTGCTACGGTGAAGAAGATACCTGGCAGCAGACACAGTGGCTTGGATGTGGCAGGCAGAAATGAGCTGCTTACACACCCATGTAGTCCCCTACAAACCATGTAATAAATGTGCATGGGTCAGTGGGAAGTGAAATGATTAACCATATAATGCAGAAAGTGTATCTTCTTAACACATTAGCAAATTAAAATACAGCCTGCCTTCATTGTCAGATGCAATTTCTCTTTATTTTATATATATTTTCTCGAAGCTGGTTCTTTTTATTTTAATTTCTTGAACCCTCTTCTCACATTTGATGGAGTCAGTTAAACATTCACTAGCTCTGTTATCCCCACCTTTAAATGAAATAAATATGGTTTAAGTCTCAAAGGTGCTTGCTGCTACATGAATAAAGGTAGCACGCACTTGCCTCAGCAAAACAACAGCAGCTGAAATGTGGTGAAAAGCACATGTTTATAGATGACACTGCAGTATTTATAATGTGAGGCTGGAGTCCCTACAGTGGAGATCTGGCTCTGTGTGACTGTGCCACTGAGGTCAGTTTAAGGCAGCTGACTGGCTTTCTATATATGGCCTGGGGAACAGCTGTTAAATTTTGAGACTAGAGCATTTAAAACAAGTCTTGGACCTGTTAAAGTCTAATAATTAGAATGAGAAATGGCAGGACTGGGAGTAAAAGATGCCATAGTCTTGACATTAGGGAAATATTTCCAAAAGAAATGATTTTGTGTCAGGTTGTAGTTATTAAAAGGAAAATATTTAATTATTTTTGTGGTCTGAGTAACAAGTAGAACAAAAAAATCAATGCGATAAAGTTTATAATTTTGACTATGTGACTCTCTCTTTGAGCAGTACTTTAGCAGAAAAGCAGATGGGCTCTGATTAGGCTTATAAATATAGAAATGTATTGATCACACACAAAAAACTCCTTGAAGTGTTCCCTGCATGAGGTCAATGCATGTTTTAAAAGAGTAAAAAGATGTAGCTTTTTTCTCAAGGCCCCAACAAAGTTTGTGGAGCTGACATCTCTATAAATTACAGAAACATATTGACTTCTTTACGGACTATCCACCATCCAAATGGGATTATGTTGAGCAGTGTTCAGAGAATGTACAGAACCCTATTTTGATTCCATTGTATGGATGTAAATTTTGTCAATGTTAGAGTCTAAAGGAGCAGGGGGAGCTGTAGAATAGACACATTTGCCTGAAGGAATTGGATTTTTTAGCAAAGTTGTGAAGATTTTGGTTGCAACAAATATTAGCCCACTTACCTCAATACCCTTCACTTTTGTTTATATAATGAATGAAATATGTTTTCACCTTCCGAGGTTCTTATCCATCTATAATTTTAGTTCCTCTGAATTATCCTTGACTACATTCTCCAGACCCAAACAAGAGAATGTTCCTGCTGAACATCATCCTGTCTCTACAGAAACTTTGGAATCTTGGTAGAACATTTCTAATGGCTAGCAGAAAACTTTCCTTTACAGAAGTACGCTTTTGGTTCAGTTCCTTTTCCCAGGGTAAATAAGGAGCTTTATCATTTCTCTTAGTAACCAAATACACGCTTGTAACAAAATAACATTTATACAAAACTCTTAGAAAATATGAAAGAAAGCTAAGCATTACCACATAAATCAGTCCCTATGGTCTAAAAGGATGTTTGTTAAATTATCAATTATGTAAAATAATTTCAATTGTTTCTTCGTAGGATCAAAATTCTAGAAACTCTTTCAAGACCAAAGTAGGCAACATCCACTGAATAAAGGTTAAAGCTGTCACTTATGTATCATAGTTCTATTCTCTAATCACTCAAGCATTTTTAGGAAGAAGACTCATTCTTCCCATCTTATAACAGGCATTTTATCCTAGTCATTAGAGATGTAACTTAGCTCAAAATAAACCAGCCTAGATCTGAAGGGATTTGTACTAGAGACATATCTATTTTAAAATATGAGAATTAAAATCTTATTAACTGCAGTGTCATGTTTTCAGCTGCATAAGGCATTTATCCAATTAACTATTTTATATGAATGGCTTCGAGAAGATGTAACTGTTTTGAAAAATAGGGAAAATCAAGATTATAATTACAGAATAAACAAACAAAAAAATCAGAGATTAAAAAATATACAAGTCTTTCATTGTACATATTTATTTTTGTCTTCTCAGTTAAAAAAGAAACAATTCTCTAGAGTGCTTACCATGTCCTAAGTAGATATCATGTTAAGGGTTTTGCAGGTGTCAGTTCAACCGTCTCAAGGATCATTTAAGTTTGATACTATTAACATTACTTCTGTTGTAGGAATGATGAAACTGAGACTTCATCATTAATTAAATAAACTTATTGGTAGAAGAGAGAGTCAAATTCTGGTCTTTATCCACCCCTTAAACAATATTGTGCTGCATTTCTGATGGAAAACAAGAGCAACAAATAGAAAGTCCAGGCTAAGCAAGTTCATTAACTGAGGTCACTCATCTACCTAATGGCAAAACATGAACTGAGACTGTAATCTACTGACTCATAATCATTAAGACATTTTTATTCCATAAAAATATTAAATTTGTGTACACATGGTGTATTATATGCCATCTTATAACTACTGTTTATAACTCTTACATAATTTATAGCATTATATAAAAGTGATACAAGATTAATAGATTTTTTTAATGATACACTTTGTAATTTGTCTATTGTTGCTGAAAAGGACACTCAAAAACATCTCTCCCAAATATTCCACCAAAAGTGTTGTGGAAACCCGTTGAGAGAATTGCTCTATGATAAATCGGTCATTCCCTCCTCAGAGTGGTTGACTTTAGTTGAATAATTTAATAACTCTCCTTTTACTACTAGCTGAGTTTAATTGCATGGAAGGTACAGGGATGTATTTTATTGGTCACCTTTAATTGTTGAATTACTTAATTTTGAGTTGGCATAGTGAAGGAATTCAGGGACGGAAAGATTTGATTTTGTTGCCCCCCACCCCTGCGCCCCCCCCCCCCCCCCCCACCCACCACTCCAGGTGATTTGTGTAGAATAAACTTGGTAAGTTTTAGGATGCAGAGGATGGGGTAGGGAAAATGCAAGATCAACAACTAGGAATAGTGCCAAAAGGGAGGAAAATACACCACAGATACTTCAGCTACTTGTTCATATTTCGAAATGACTGGGTACTGGATTTCATGTGGTGCTATAAAAGAAACAGACAGACAATATCTCAAATAAATGATAAGCAGTTTGGACCGTGAGGGATCAAGAATGAGAAATGACAACTTTGCCTTTACTCACAGTAGTTTTTCTTTCCCTTGGATACCCTTCTTTCTCCCTATGCTATAGTTTGGTGTGTTTGACCCGTCCACATCTCATATTGAAATTTTATCCCCAGTGTTGGAGGTGGGGCCTAACAGGAAGTGTTTGGGTCATGAGAGAGGATTCCTTTTGAATGGCTTGGAGCCGTTCTCCAAGTAATGAGTGAGTTCTCGCTCTGTTTGTTCCCAAGAGAGCTAGTGGTTAAAAGAGCCTGAAACATGCCCCCTCCATCTCTTCCTCTCTCACTATCTGATCGCTACACAGGATGCTTCCTTTCCCTTCTGCCATGAATGGAACCAGCCAGAGGTCCTCATCAGAGGCAGACGCTGGCACTTTGCTTCTTGTACAGCCTGCAGAATGGTGAGCCAAATAAATACCCTTTCTTTATAAATTACCCAGCCTCAGGTATTCCTTTATAGCAACACAGAAATGGAGTAAGATCCTTTCTATCCATCTGGAAAATTCTACTTCCCAGAGAGTTTTCTTTTATTTGCCCATGCCAACAAAGTAGGGTCAACAGCTTTCAACCAAACCTTGTAAAGTTTGCTAATCTGTGGTTTTAAAAATTCAAATGCCTTTAGAAACCAGGCAGGGGACCTTCATGTGAAGAAGGAAAGATTATTCTAACAAAGGACTATGTGGACTAAAAGGGGCATCACCCTCAGACACTGAATACTCAACAAGTTGAGTTAGGATTTCTTCTGAATTGTGCTAGATACTGCTTTGGCAACTTAACAGAGGCTCGAGAGTATGTTGCCTCATGACTGTCAAAGGAAAGTCTATTATTACACTCCACAATGGCTCTAAAACCTGGGAATGGGCTAGCCTATTTCTTACTATATTAAATAACTTCTATGTCTAATGGCAATAATTTTTCAAGGCTCTTGAGCCCAATTTTTATAGACTTTTAAATTACCTATTCTCTGTGTGTGTGTATATATATATATATATCAGTTTATATCCACCACTTCCAAACTTTGTCTTCTAACTTTCAATGTGCTGCTTCTGATTTTTTGTGCCCTAGGACTGTGGATAAATACCTTTTTGAAATATTGCATAAAATAAAAGTAAGGTTTGAGGAAGCAATCTTAGAGCTATGTATAAATTGCAAGATATATTTTAATATAATATTTGGTAGATATTAAGCAATATATGTAACATTTAAGTAAATTTAAAAGTTAATTAAAATATTAACTATGACCTCACTATCAAATTTATAAACTATTAAAATACTAGTAACATTAATACCTATTGTCTCTTCTTCCCATATTTCATTTCTAACTTCCCTACCACAATAAAAACTACTCTTAATTTTGTGCTTATCATTTGTTTGTTGTAGTTTTTTAAATAGTTCTACTATATATTTAAGTGTTAAACAATATGTTGCTTAGTTTTCTTGGTTTTGAGCATTATGAATTACCAAAATTATGTTTCCAACTGTGAATTGCATTTCTCCCTCATTATATTTCTCACATTTATCCATGTTGTTTTCCTTGGTTGCAATTTATTCTTCTCATTCTTTCATAATATTCCACCGTGATTATTGCAAAATTTATTTACCCACATTCTAGTCAATGCATCATTTCTGTTTTTTTCAATCTATGAACAATACTGTTATGAATATTATGTCTTTCCTGGTATACATATTCAAAATTTCCTCTAAAATATTGTTCAAACATTTTAATGTGATTTATACCAAGATATAAATTTTAAACAACAGCTTGGTAGATATACAATAAGGAGTCTTTTAGTCTATGAATATGGTATATCATTCCACTTATTTAAGCCTTTTAAATCTTTCTCTTTTTTTTCTTTTTCTAGAGACAGGGTCTTGCTCTGCTGCCCAATCTGGAGTGCAGTGTTATGATCATAACTCACTGCAGTCTCAAACCCCTGTGCTCAAGCTATCCTCCCACCTCAGCTTCTTGAGTAGCTGGAACTATAGGCACATGCCAACATGCTTGGCTATTTTTTTAATTTTCATTTTTTATACATATGGGATCTTACTTTGTTGCCCAGGTTGTAAATATCTTTTAATAAAGTTTTCTTACTCTTTTCATAGAAACCATTAGCCACATTGAATTTTTCTATTCTCTCTTAAGATTACAAGTAGAAAGCAGACCTTCTAGTTTATCCCTTAGTTCCTTTAACATTCTTTCGTATTTCCCATTTCTTATATCTCTAAACTATGACGTGAGTACTTGCTCCACATCTATCTTTCAATTCTTTTATAAACTTTGGCTGCTTTTTTACCTACAAATTATTTGTAAATTGTTAATTGCTGTTCTAGAATTTCACTTTATTCTCTTCCAGATAAGTTTTTTAATTGTAGTAGTTTATTTTTGGTTGTTCACTTGAAAAAAAAAACTTTCTTCTTTTTCTCTTGAATATATTACATGATTTTATATTTTTTCTGATAATTGTATTATCTGAAGTCTTCGAGAGGCCTAAAATTGTTGCCTTTTTAGTTTCTGCTTACTTTACCTTATGTTATTGTGTTTTCTAGGTTTGTCTGTTTGTTTGTTTGTTTGTTTGTTTGTTTTTGAGATGGAGTCTCGCTCAGTTGCCCAGGCTGGAGAGCAGTGGCACGATCTGGGCTCACTACAAGCTCCAGCTCCTGGGCTCAGGCCGTTCTCCCGCCTCAGCTTCCTGAGTAGCTGGGACTACAGGCACCTGCCACCATGCTCGGCTAATTTTTGATTTTGTATTTTTAGTAGAGACAGGGTTTCACTGTGTTAGGCAGGATGGTCTCTATCTCCTGACCTCGTGATCTGCCAGCCTCGGCCTCCCAAAGTGCTGGGATTACAGGCATGAGCCACTGCGCCCAGCTAGGTTTGTTTTTATGATTAAAATATATAAGCTATACTTGGTTGAACTTAGTTTGTAAAAAACTGGGTCTGACTCAGTGATGTTAACCTCCAAAGAGAATTTTATTTGTTCCTGCTGGATCCCAGAACGTGCTATTAATCTGAAGCTACTTTAACCTCCTCAGTGTTTCAAGCTTAATCCAGTGATATTAGGTCCAGCTCTTCCACTGGTATTCCCAAGGCCTTGGCTCTAATTGCAGCATCACTAGTGGTATTAGTTCCCAGAGCAATTATGTACCATTCACAGCTACTTTCTCTCATTAAAGTTCATCATTTTGTTGTGGTGGTGGTGGTGGTGGTGCTTTGGGCTTAATTTTTACTCTTTGGAGATTTTCCTTATTTGTTATTAACCTTGACCTCAATGTCTTTCAAAGTATGTTTTATCCAGATTGTAGTCATATTGTAGCCAAAAGACCTTTCAAAGTAGCTAGCTTAACTCCCTTATTTCCAGAAACCAAAGGCCACATGCATGATATCAACTTTATGGCTCCTTGACATCTACTGAGTGAATGACATAATTCATTAGCAAACTAAAGAACATAATCAGCTTATGTGTGAATGTGTTGGGGAGTCTGCTTACAAATTTATGTTTGACTTATACAAATAACTTTACATGTTACTTTGGATAAATGAAATTGATGAATCTCTTTGGGGACTATGCAAATATTAAAAAAGAAGAGCCTGAAAGTTTTATCTGCTGAATATAATGTTGTGGGAATGTTAATAAGAGTTAGATTATAACTTCTGTTAATAAAATATCTCTGGTGCTGTAAAAAGAGGTTTTTGCTTCATTGATAGTACAGTGAATTAAAAAACATTAAGTAAATGCTTTTCCTCGTGTGTCCATATTAAGAGGAGAAGGCAAGTTCTTGTTGGAAAAGTACTAACAGGACTTCATTCTTCTAATTAGATTGACTTTTTTTTCTTTTCCTTTTGACAGCTGCCTGGGAAATATATAAAATATAGTGAGTTGAATGGCATTAGGGATTTAATAGTGTGTGAGAAAAAATTCAACTATCTGTGCATTGTTTTAAGCCAAAGAAATACAGTAAATTATCCAATTAACCTTACAATCCTGTGGGTCTTTAAGTGTTATGTTGCACATAGTATCTTTCAATGGACTATTCCACTCTCTTCATGGTTTTGCTTTATCATTTTGGTAAGTACTTTCAAGTTTGTGTATGCTTCAGGATGGCTGAACAGGTTTCTTAATACATCCCATGAGGTGGCAACAGAGAAACTCCAGGGTTGAGGTGGAGACAAGTGATGCTACCTTTATGGTACAGTGCTATCATATTACTCCAACTACTTGCTACAGCAATGGCTGGAGTACAGGAAGCTTCTGAGGATGTGAGGAAGATGTGTATAAGACACAACTGTGCCTAGGATGCTCATTTTGAACAATCAGTTAGGACTTTCTACAGTTTGCGTACTCCTTAGTCTCTTGTACATTATGTACTAACTACTCCTTGGATTGCTTTTCCTGTGCTTTTTGCAAGTTAGGGATTATTCACTTCATTAAGGTGTAGTCTAGTACACTGGAATCGTCTTTTCCCTAAATCATAAAAATAACAGTTCTATAGTGTCCTTTTTATGAAAATCCTTAAATATCACTTAGATTTTATGGTAAATATAAATACCACAGTTACTCCTTTGTGTTTAATTACAGAAAAGCAGAAAAATGTTATTTTATGCCTGTGACATGCAATGCAGGAAATTTGAATTCAGGATATAAATCAAGCAGCTGAGAGAAAAATCCATGATTAATTTGATACTTTATTGAAAAAGGCACTAAAGAATTGTCACAAATGTAGTGGTGAATTATAGATAATCTAACTGTTTATGTAACTGCAAATTTTTTAAAGCCAATGTCTTTAGTTTTGCTCATAAAAAAAAAACCGCTTTAGCCCACAACTTCTAATCACACATTCAAATGTATTCAAACTACAGATGTTAATCACTCAATTCATCTTTCCAACTGTGACGAAGATGAGGTTAGGGTGAAGATGCGTGTATGAGTTTTTCAAGATAACAGGTTATTGAAAATCTGGGCATCTACCTGGGTTTTGTTGTTTATCTTTGGAAATAAGAATGGGTCAGAGCACATAAGACAAATGTTAAAATCAAACTGAAATCTGAGCAGAGACAGTCTCTCAGAGAGCCAGCAAGCCTGAATGGGATAGAAGAGAAAACATGAATTAATTCATTAAAAGGAGGAATTGAAAGACTGCTGTGAAACAGCGTTACTGAGGAAGACCAGTTTCAGAGAACATAAGGTAGGAAGATGATTTAAAAAGCAATGACTATGGACATATCAGAGAACAATCAAAGATGAAAAAAATAATTTCTGAAAATGTATCGGGTAGCTTGTGAAGCTAAGGGCATGAGATGACACCTAGGGCAGAGGCTGATTTTCTCACATAAGTCTCTATGACCTCTCAGATAGATAGATGCACTAAAGACATGCAAGTGCAGTTGAGAGGGCAATTTAGTTTTCCGCAGTGCTGTGCTAATATGTTCAGACACATGTTTCATAGCAATTCTCATACCCATGTGAGAAGGTGTTAATTACAACAATGTTTATGGTAGTTAGGTGATACAAACAATTTGGGTGACATCACCAGAAAATGTGAGTAAACATAAGTAAATGTATGCCATGATAAATCTTTCAGTGATTCAAAACAGTGAATTAGAAGTATTTATGGCAAAATGGATATATAAATAAATATATATAATATTTATATATTATATATATCCTTCCTGATATTGATCAGTCTACCTAAAGTTATAACAATTTCATCAATCTTTTAAAAAAATCTGCATTTATTTGCTTTTTCTTTAGTTTTCTCTCTTTTTAAATTAACTTTTGCTCTTACATTTATTATTTACTTTCTTCTACTTGCTTTGAGATTTTCTTCTCTATCCAGTTTATTAGATTAGAAGCTAATATCACTATTTGAGACTTTTCTTGTATTATAAGTATTTAATGCTATAAATTTCTTTCAAAACATTATTTTCGCTGTATTCCACAAACTTTGATATACCACTAGCATTTTTATTTAGCTCAGAATGTTGCCTAATTTGCCTTTGCTTTCTTTGAAACATGGGCTCCATAGAAATGTGTCGTTTACTTTGTAATTACTTGAGAATTTTCCATACATATTGCTGTTTTTTATATATATATATTTGATATATAAATATATGTGATATATATAAATATATATGTTATATAGTTTGGTCCTATTATGGTCAGAAAATACATGTTTTATAATTTCAATTCTTTTAAATTTATTGATTTTGCTCTGTGGCTCAAGTTATAGTTTCTCTTGTTAAATGTTTCATGTCCACTTGAAACTAGTGTCCATTCGGCTGTTAAGTTGAAAGTTCTTTAAATATCAATTAGTTGATTTTACTCCCTGGTAAAATTTCTAGTTTTGAATTATACTTTGTATCATTTTTAGATAGCCACTACAGTTTCCTTTTCATTATTATTTTAATGGTGTATCTTTTCCCATCTTTTTGCTTTTTCTATATGTGTCTTTACATATATATTTTGTAAACAGCATGCAATTCAGTATGGCTTTGTTATCCAAACTGATAATCTTTGTCTTTTTATTGGAGTGTTTAAAACAATTACATTTAAAATAATCATCAATATGTTTGGGTTCAAATATTTCTTTTTACTTTTTTTCAATTTGTAGTATCTGTTTTTTGTTCTAATTTTCCTCTTTCCATGTCTTCTTGGATTATTTTTATTATTTCATGTTATCTCCACTAATTATTTATTAGTTACATTTATTTTTTCTTTCTTTTTGTTTTAGTGATTGTTATAGGGTTTTATATAGATATGTCTCTCTCTCTCTCTGTCTCTCTCTCTCTGTGTGTGTGTATGTGTATTTAGCTTATATGGCCTAACTTCAAATAATATTATACTACATTACATGTAGTGTAACAACATAGAATATACGTTCATTTTCTCCCCATCTTGCTTTGTGCTATATGTATCATTCATTTTACTTCTACCTATATTATAACCTCCAAAATATATGTTATTACTTTGGTTTACACATTTGACTTTTAAAGAGATTTAAAATAAGGAAAAATATAGTTTATACATTTTCTTACATTGCTATACCTCTTTTTTTGTGTATTTATAAATGTATCTGTTATATTATTTCTGCTTAAATAACTGCTTTTAATGTGTATTTTAAACTTTTGGTTTGGCTGTTTTTCTTTCAGTACTATATATTACCTCATTTTCTTTGGACTGCATACTTTTAAATGATATATCTGATATAATTGTTACCTCTGTTCCCTAATATAAAGTGTGTTTCTAGCTTGTCCAACCTTTATTACTTTGTACTCATCTTTGGTTTTCAGCAGGTTGACTATGATATACCTATGTATGTTATTCTTTATATTTATCCAGTGTTGAGTTCTCTGAATTTATTAGACCTGTAGTTTATTTAGTCTTTCATTAATTTTGTAAAGTTCTCACCCATTATCTTTTCAAATGCTTCTACAACCCTATTCTCTTTGTCTCTCTCATCTAAGGCTGGGAGTCCAATTACACATATATTAGATCATTTATTAATGGTCTTGGATATTTTATTTTTTCACTATATTTCATTCTCTCTCTCCACACACACAGTCACACACACATTATATTTTGGAAAACTTTAATCAAAATATATTCTAATTCACTGTTAACTTTCTGTAATGCCTTTAGTCTGCAAATAAGCATGTGAAAAAATTTTTCAACTTTGATATCATGTTTTCTTAATCTGTCATTTCACAGGATTTCCTTTATAGTCTATCTTACTGTTAAAATTCTTCATCTGTTCCACACTGTTCTTATTTTCCATAGATTAATGAACATATACATTATAATTATTTAAAAGTCCTAGTCAAATAGTTTCAAAATATGCTTCATTTCTGGGTCTGGTTCTGTTGACTGCTTTTTCCCTTGATGAGTTCTTTTTTTCATGCTTATTCATGTCTTTTGTGATTTTTAAAATTAGATTTAGGTATTGTATGCAAAAGAACAACAGAGACTAAAGTAGGCAGCATTAACTCCTGGGAATTGGTATGCCTCTGCTTCTGTCAGGTTGTCTGGGGGATTGAAACTTCTATTAGTCTCTTTAACTTTGAGTCTCAGAGAATGTGGAGAGAGCCTATTCTCAGTATTTTTGTCTTTTCTTCCACAGCAACAAAACTGCCTTTCATAGTTAAGAAGTCTTGTCCAGGTGGTCTTGAACATAAGCAGTTTTTTTCACTTCTCTTCCAGTAGCAACAGCATCGTGCTTTGTATTTGTGTAGGAGCCTTGAAACAACAGACAATTTATCCTTTCTCCAGCAGCAACCAACCTTGCTTGGGATAAAAAGAAGAAAGATTTTCTCTAAAAGACAGACAGGTTTTCCTTTATTTTTTCTCCAGAGGCAGCTTACCTATTTCTGGAATTTAAGCTGAAAGTTTTCTTGCCCCTTACCTAGAGGAAGACAGTTTTTGCTTTATATGAGAGAAGAGTTAATTGTGGGTTTCATACCTGTTCTTTAGAAGCAACTTACCTCAGTGTTTCATCATTAAGGGAGACTTTCTCAGGTGGCCTTTTTTGATTCTACTCTTTCTCATGGACACCTGGTGGAGGCTCATGAGAAAGATCTGGCAAGTGGGTGAAGACTACTTTTATGTTTAGAATTCTCAAGAATATTAACCTGTCCCACTAGCCCGCACTCTCTGTTTATGTGTTTGTTAACACTGAAGATTTTTTCTTCTTACTCACTTTAATGAGTGTCATTTCTGTTTGATGCACTTTGCCAGGGCAAAATACTTAGCGTGGCCTGTTCTGTCTTTCCTTAGAGGAATTTGTTATCCTTTGAAAATCAAAGTACCTCATTGCCTTGGGATTTCAACTCATTGAAAAATTGAAAAGCAAGCAAACAAGCAAGCAAACAAATGAAACCCCAATAACTCTGGTTCTGTATATGTTCTTTGTTTTACTTATTGTTGGGTGGGATCAACATTCTCTTATGGCTTTCTATATTCTTAACAGAAGTAAAACTCTGGTCTTTAAGAATAAAACTTAGTGAAAAAAATGAGAACTATAATGACATATATAATACCATTTAAGTAAATTAAAATATCTTCACATTATTTAATTTGCATTTTCTAAAAGAATTTCAAATAAGATTAAATACATTATAATTGTTGCCTGAGGAAGAAGCAAAGGAAACTGATATATATTAATATAAATGAATGAATTAAAGATAAATGAATAAAGCAAGAAAGGAAACTTTCATTAAACAAAGTTGATTATGTGCAATAGACAGTATGATAAACTTTGTCCTTTGTACCTGAAATCCAAAAGGTATTGATAAACAAACAACCAAACACAAAAGTTTGGATATATGAAATTGTATTTTTCCACTTGTATTGCAATACTGTGCATATATATCATCTTTGTTCCCTCAATATTCTGCTTATAAAACTTTTTTCCTTTAATAATAAATGTATTATGAATTATAAAATTTGACTCATTGCATTACTATAAATATTTTAGTGTTTTTTTGTGAGTATATGTAGCTAATTGGAGGATGAAATACAATGTTTTAAGCAAGTGTGATTAACATAATAAAGCACATGAATTACTATATTTTGGTGAAAAGAGCAAAACAAAATACTATGAACATACATCATGGAGGAAATATTGTTAATATCATGTTTACTTCTTTAATGGAAATAATTTTAGCTCTGTGTATCTATTTGAAATAAAGTCAATAGGCAAAGTGATTTGTCTAGGCTATGAACGATTTGTGGTACCTTGGGTCAGATATTATGCCAATTAAGAGCCTCAGTGTTTTTCATCAGACTCATGAGGTAATTAGATTTTAAGGTCACTTCCAAATCTCATAATAAAGAATAGCCTACAATAGATAGCAAGTCTTGAAAAATGTTTGGATAAGATACCAGACAGTACAGCCTAAGACAGGACACCTTGATAAAAGAAAATGAGAGAGATCTTTGTAGGTTGAGATTTATCAAGGTAGTTAAAAAAATGAAAACAAACTAGTAGAATAGTAAAAGTAGGAGCAACTTTCACTGATTGTAAGTAGCATCATGTAGTAAGCTTTGAGTAATATTTAATAAAATCTTAATTCAATTCCACTCTCTTGTGTCTACACATACATCTCTGTATGAGTCTTATTGGCTTTGCAGATTTAGAAAATTGATAGTTCTTTGTCCTTGCAATAGTTTATTGAGAATGATGATTTCCAGTTTCATCCATGTCCCTACAAAGGACATGAACTCATCGGGGTGGGATAGCATTAGGAGATATATCTAATGCTAAATGATGAGTTAAAGGGTGCAGCACACCAACATGGCACATGTATACATATGTAACAAACCTGCACATTGTGCACATGTACCCTAAAACTTAAAGTATACCTCTAATTTAGCTTGGTTTTTCATCAAAAGCAGAGACTGTAAAGGATTTGTACTTAGGTGGTTTATTTAGAAAGCAATGGAACCTCAATTTAGAGAGCTAAATGAGTTTCCAGCAAGAGTGGACAGCAAAGGAGAAAGAGTCCACCCAAACATACATTATCGGATTCCTCAGTGGATGCATCAGTTGGAGATAGATCTCTTGAAGTCCTTCAGAGGAGTAAATAAAGTGTTTCTCAATATTTCCACAAAAGATGTCTAAGCAAAAAGCACGTGACACACCTATCTTGAAATGCAAGTAATATCTTATAGTCTTGAGCTGTGTGTGTATGCATGCCATACAGTCTCTCAACACTGCTCCATATCAGGACTTAGAAAAGCCCAGGAAGAAAGAAAGACTCATGCAGAGAATGTCTGAACCAAGGCACTGTCAATATACCTAAGTCCAGTCTTACCAGAAACTATTTACAGAACAAGGTGAGTCTGAGAGGATGATGTGGGGTGGTGTGCAAAAGGGTCTGATATACCTGAAGCTTTGGCCTGGCAAGTAAGTGATTAAATTCCCTCCATCTGGGATTGGTAAGACAGTCCTTCATTGTGATTCACAGAAGAATTTGCTTCTTATCTTCTCCTGGCTAAACTTAAGACTGAGCTTAAATCTCAGACCATTGGCAGAGTATGTGCCTAATCTTTCAGTATACTCAAGGATCGGCACAGGGATGTTGGGATGGAACACTTTTCTATGTACATTTAAGTTTCATGGAGAAAAACTAATACATATTTTATGTGTGATTCTTACATAGGGCAACCATTATTCTGAGTTAAGTACTCTTTGAAATGAGAAACAATATTTTTATTAATTTACACTTAAGAAATAATTTTTCCCGCTGTTTCTTGTGCTTTCTTCACTCTATTGGCAGAGGTTTTCTGTGCCTTTGAAAAGCTTTCCAAGTGCTAGAGTTGCTTCATTCAAAGTTTGCTGTCTCAAAGTTCCAGCAAACCTAAAACCATATTATCCTCATAGTAGAGAACTCAATGTGCTAGTTTTCAATCAGAATACATATTTTTAAAATTTCTGGTTGCTTTGTTTCCCTTACTTAGCTTCACAACATAAAAATAAAGTAAAGAATTAGAAGTGTTTATTTTCTCTTCAATAAAGATATATCTTGAACAATAGTATTAGTTATCAAAAGTGACTTTCACCTCCAGATGACAGTTACATTGTTTAAAGAAAGGAAAAGTATGGAAATTTCCACAGAACTACTTTTTAAAATTACTGTTTTATTCATTTTGATATATTTATAAAAATGGGAAAAGAAGTCGTTTTTAAGTGGTAATAAGACATAATCTTTAACAAAAGAAAGTTTAGTGACACACTACTAAGAAAAAAATAATAGCTTTGTCATCAATAAGAGAGACGTCATTGGGTGACTTTGAAGATTGGAGGTAAAGTGGAAAGGCAAAAAGTTGAAGGAAGCCAGCTGAGAGGTTAGAATTAGATCACAAAATTCTGAGAAAAATAGATGAAGCTTGGTGAAATCTCAAATACATCTTTATTAGTAAAACAATTACAATCCCACCTTCTTACCAAGTATTAAAGCTACCTGAAACTTCGAATTCAAAAGATCAAAGAGAGTGGATGCAATGCATTCATATTGTTCTTTTAGTATATTTTTATGCTTCTCATGGACTATAAACATTTTTACTTTCTTTCATAATTATTTATACTGCACAGTTTCCTCTCAGTGTGAAATCAAATACCATTTCTTTACTTTTTGGTAGACCTTTATAAAAAGATTATGCTATAAACCAGTCAACAAAAGATGACATTTAAAATAGCCATCTACCTTTTGGCATTGTCTACTGTAAAACTAAAAAAAAAAAAAAGATCGAAGCAGTGTTTGCCTCCCAACTGTCCTTGCCCAGTCACAGAGGACATGAAAAACCCAAATCAGGGGGATAACAGTGCCACTGTTGAATTCCATGTCCTTTAACTTCTTACACAAGTAAGTGCTCAACATACCAATGACTTTTTCTAACCTAAACTATTGTAAAGTTGCTATTTTGTTAATTTGGAATGCATTTTCCTGTGGAAACAATATCATAAATTAAATGGATTCCCAGATATACCTGTTGAACTAGTTTTAGTATTCATTTAACAACTAGAATATTAATTGGGACAGTGCTGTTGCTGAGTCTTACATTGGCTTTGGGGAAAGGATGAGGAGAGATATACAGTCAAGCAGAAAAAAGAAGAGATAGTCTCCCTATTATGGGTTCAGGCTAAATCATGGGAAGATGTCAAAATAAGGCATTTGAAATAAAGAGGAACGTTCTCTCTTGGCTTTTCAGTTCAGAACTCATGCTCTAAGTCTCCCTTAGTTGGCATCTTAGATAGGTGTAAAGAGGGAAGGCGTCTTATTCAGTCTTATTGGTTATGACTGATGCATCACCTTTTTAATTCTGTCAAAAGGTTAAAAAGGAATATTAATCAAAAAATCTGTAACTACCATGCATGGCAGACCATATCAGCCTTTATCCCAAATCCATTTTACTTCTTATCTGGGCAATTTTTTTTTTTTTTTTTTTTTTTTACTTTCTTATCTGGACAAGGAGTGATGAACTCCTCCTTCTTGAAGGCAAAGTTCACATCGCTTCCCTTAGCAAAATATCACCATATTCTGAGCTCCCAAATCATTTGGCTGTTCTTTGATGAAGCCAAGGTTCTTTATATTTAATAAAGCAGGAGTAGAAGGAAGAAAGTTAAGGAGTGAAGGGAAAGGAGGAGAAAGACAATAAAGGGAGAGAAGGAGAGAAGAAGAAAATGAAGGGAAAAATGTTTTATGCTTTCTTTCTTTTATATTCACAAGGTATGACCCATATCCAATAATATTTGGTACTTTCAAATCTTATTTGGAATATTTGGTACTTCCTTGTAATAAATTTTATTCTTTTAAAAACTAATAGGAGTTAATATTTAGAGAGTTAATTTTTGAAATTTAATATTAACCTAATGTATATTTTGATTAAATAAAACAAATTATTCCGTACAAGAAAGTCCCTTTGGGGAGTTTATTGTCTTTATATTTTGCATTCTATTTACATGTTTTCTTATAGAGTATCTGTGGCATGATTTTTATTTTACGGAAGGAGTGGCTAAGAAATGGTCTGAACACAGGTCAGTTCAGAATTCCCACTACTCCACATTTATCCAAACAGCTAATTCATAATAAGTGTTATAAATGAGAGTCACATTTAGCGACATAGAAGCACACTTCCAATTATCAAAGTCATTTCTTCCCTTCTTTCTTTTCTCTTTCTTTCTTCCTTCCTTCTTTCCTTGCTTCCTTTTCTTTCTTTCTTTCTCTCTCTTTCTCTTTCTTTCTTTGCTTTCTTTCTTCTCCTTCCTTCCCTCCCTCTCTCCCTCCCTCCTTTGTTTTTTTCTTTCTTTCTTTCTTTCTTTCTTTCTTTCTCTTTCTTTCTTTCTTTCTTTCTTTCTTTCTTCTTTCTTTCCTTCCTTCCTTCCTTCCTTCCTTCCTTCCTTCCTTCCTTCCTTCCTACCTTCCTTCCTTTCTTTTTCTTTCTTTCTTTCTCTTTCTTTCTTCTTTCTTTCTCTTCTTTCTTTCTTCTCCTTCTCCTTTCTCTCTCTCTCTCTCTCTCTTTCTTCCTTCCACCACATTTTCACAGTAACATCAGCCCTATGTCAAACATGAGATAGGCTGGACCAAGGTCAGGTTCAGGAAAAGTATACAGAGTACACTATGAATTTTCTGTGTTTCTTGAAGTTGTGTGTATGTGAAATGCATTAAAGTAAATATATGTTATTATTTGATTTAAATATTAAATGTACCATGTACATTATAGGGTTTACTTATTCTAGAAATTAAATTCTGGCTTACATACTTCAGAAACAGCATTTCTTCAAGAAATTCCACCACACTTGTCCCAAATTCAAAAAAATTTCCTTTTCATAGATTTTTGCAATTTTTTTACCCATTATCTCTCATAGTAGTATATGATTTTCTAGAGGGCAAAACTATTTTTTATCATCTTTGCGCTTTGCTGTCATTAGCAAGGATCTTAGTGTAAGACAGGTGTTCATTAAATATTGAATGCTTGAGTCGAAATTGTCCAAATGCTCTGCTTTCTGTAGATTGT
The DNA here is from genome assembly GCF_006542625.1 of Nomascus leucogenys. Lineage (NCBI taxonomy): Eukaryota > Metazoa > Chordata > Mammalia > Primates > Hylobatidae > Nomascus > Nomascus leucogenys. The sequence continues at coordinate 125,439,678 of NC_044382.1, forward strand.
TTTTATCCTTTACTTTTTACATCACAGATCCTCTAATAGTTTCCATTATTAAATTATTAACTCAATTAAACATTAGCCCCCTTGGGGCCACAGAAAGGGCTTCTCGTCTATATCTACAAGGTCAGCAAGAGCAATCACTTATAAACCAGCTGTAATGGGATGTGATTGCTGATGTTTCTCTGTACTTATAAACCTCATTTCTTATTTTGCAGGCATGTTCCTAATGTATAATATGATGTAATTTTGGTGATTTTGTGATTTTGACACCTATAGTAATTGTTTTGAGGGAACTAAAAAAAACTTGTAACAGATAATCTTTACAAAAAGCAAAGAATCATTTCTCTATCTATAGTCTGCTTTTTACAATAGATCTGTATATTTGGAGCCTACATTTTATACCAAGTATTCATAACTCTAGATGTACTTATTGCTCAATTAACACCTTCATCAAATATTTTTCTACTGCTTTCAAAAGTCTAAATTACAGATACACAATAGTTATTACATGGAGCTTAGTAAACTGAAAGTAAACTTCTTAAAATACTTTTTAGATTTACCTTATTCCCATCTTCTCATAAAATATATCACTCTGTCTAGATGAATGGGAAAAATGGATAACCACAGAAAAGAAGTTTTTGGCTGAGGATTCTAGCGGTAAGAATATTGGTCTTCCAGCTTCTGTTGAACCCTCTGGGCTGGCAAAAGCCACTCTTTCCCCTTGCCAGACATGAGCAGCCTCATCCCAGCAGTCTTTACAAAAGCCCCATTTGAGGAACATAGCTCAGAAGATAGCATCTTTTCTCCTCAAGACGCTCCCCAACCATTTTTATTGTCTTTAGGTGGATAAGCAGAGTCCACTTTCAGCATAAGCCATTCAGAAAAGTGTAGTCTGTGGTCTGGAGGAAATAGATCATACCTAGAAGAAATTTTAGGAGTTCACGAATATACACTAGCCGACCTGGACCTGGGGGAATATGCGTGGAAGGAGTACTGGACTGTAGACTTATGCAGGATTTATCAAAGTGTAGTCTGGGGTCAGTAGCATTGCATCACCTACAAACTTGCTAAAAATGCATTTTTGGGCCCTATCTCAGACCTACTGAATCATAAACTGTGGGGATGGCACCCAACAATCTGTAGTGTAACAAGTCCCCCAGGTGCTTCTGATGCCTGCAACAATTGGAAAACCACTTCTAATATGAATCACGTTACACCATTTGTAGCTTCACTATGCCTTGTTACAGCTACTATTGTGATCACCTGCTCTGCATGGGCTCCAACAAATGCAGCCTAACAGTACCATGCCTCATACATGTGCCCTGAACCTCTTGCCTCCTGCCCTAGGGCTATCTTTGGATGCCAAAGGCACAAAATGCTATGGGATGTAGTTTGCTACCATATATATGCAATGTGGAAGTATGAAAATTTTCCAATTTTCCCGGAGACAATCTTTGACCCATGGGAGACACTGGGGAAAACATTTTTTATCACCTTTTCCCTCTGGATAGACTGTTTTGAAATGCAGTTTATATGTTTTCTGAGAGAATGCTTCTTTGACATCAGGCAATCACCACCAATTCAATAGCACATTTTTGTAGTATACTCTACTTTTTAAATACTCTTTCTTTCCCTTTGTCTCTGAGGTCAGCTCTCTGCGATTACATTTCTTAAAACAGTAGTAGCTCATAAGCCTTTGCCTGAAGCTCCAATTTCTGGGGAAACCAGGCTAAGACAAAAGATGCCCAGTATGTGAGATTCATTGCAGTATCATTGTGGGAGTTCTGATGTGTACTTTCTACATAGAAAATAATATGAAAAATTCATATTTTTATAAAATGTTATAATAAAAATTTGTTACATTTAACATATTAAATAATAATGCAAATGCCTGAGAGCAAACTAAGAAATTTAGTATATGCATTAAGTTTCTAATCATTATTTTTAGGCAATTCTCCTGGCTACTCAATGAGGTTTTATTGTACCATTTATTTATTTATTTATTTAATTTTTATAGATTTTAGGGGCACACATGCATTTTTGTTACATGGATATATTGCGAGCAGCGAAGTCTGAGTTTTAGTGTAACCATCACCCAAATAATGTACATTGTACTCATTAGGTATTTTTTCATCCCTTACCCCTCTCCCACTGTCCCGCCTTTTGTAGTCTCCGAAGTCTATTATTCCACTCTGTATGTCCACATGTACACATTGTTTAGCTCTTATTTATAAGCGAGAACATATGGTATTTAACTTTTTGTTTCGGAGTGATTTCACTTAAGATAATGGGCTTCAGTTCTATCCATGTTGCAACAAAGGATGTAATTTCATTATTTTTTATGGCTGAGTAGTATTCTATGGTATGTATATACCACAGTTTCTCTATCCAATAATCTGTCAATGGACACTTAGGTCAATTTCACATCTTGGCTAATGTGGACAGTGCTCCGAAAAACATAGAAGTGCAGGTATCTTTTTGATATATTAAGCTCTTTTCCTTTGGGCAGATAACCAATAGTGGGATTTTTGGATTTAAGGATAGTTCAAATTTTACTTATTTGCGAAGTTTCTACCCTGTTTTTCTTTTCTTTTTTTTTTTTTTTTTTTTATTTGAGACGGAGTCTTGCTCTGTCGCCCAGGCTGGAGTGCAGTGGCGTGATCTCGGCTCACTGCAAGCTCCGCCTCCCGGGTTCACGCCATTCTCCTGCCTCAGCCTCCCAAGTAGCTGGGACTATAGGCGCCCGCTAGCTACCACACCGGGCTAATTTTTTGTATTTTTTTTTTTTTTTTAGTAGAGACGGGGTTTCACCGTGTTAGCCAGGATGGTCTCGATCTCCTGACCTCGTGATCCACCTGCCTCGGCCTCCCAAAGTGCTGGGATTACAGGCGTGAGCCACCGCTCCCGGACCTCTACCCTGTTTTTCACAGAGGTTGTAATAATTTACATTCATACCAACACTGTGTAAGCATTCCCTTTTCTCTACATCCTCTTCAACATCTACTATTTTTTTACTTTTTAATAAAAGCCATTCTGATTAGTGTGCGATGGTATCTCAGTGTGGTTTTAATTTGCATTTCTCTGATGGTTAGTGATGTTGAGTATTTTTTCGTGTCTGTTGGCTGCTTGTATGTCTTCTTTTAGAAAGTGTCTGTTAATTTCCTTTGCTCACTTCTTAATGGAGTTTTTTTTATTGTTTAAGTTGCTTGTACATTTCTGATATTAGCCTTTTGTGGGATGCATAGTTTGCAAATTCTTTCTCCCACTCTGTAGGTTGTCTGTTTACAATGTTGAGTATTTATTTTGCTGTGCAGAAGCTTTTTAGTTTAATTAAGTCCCATCTGTCTATTCTTGTTTTTGTTGCATTTGCTTTTGAGGTCTTAGTCATAAATTATTTGCCCAGGCCAATGTCCAGAAGAGTTTTTCTTACGTTTTCCTCTAGAATTTTTATAGATTGAGTTCTTACATTTAAGTCCTGATATGGCTTGGCTGTGTCCCCACCCATGTCTCATCTTGAAATGTAGCTCGCATAATTCCCGCATGTCATGGGAGGGACCCAGTAGGAGGTAACTGAATCATGCGGGCAGGTCTTTTCCTTGGTGTGGTGATTTGCTCAAATGGTGGTTGTAGTAGTGACATACTGGGCATGCGAGTAAATGCTCAGTCTCCTATAGAGACAGGGAGGTGGAGGCCTCAAGAAGCCTATCTCCTTTCCCTGGGCTGTGCTCTGGAATCATTTTGTATCGGGTTGTGCAGTTCAACCTCCCTGCCAGTAGGTGGCACTAGTAAGTAAGAACCGGCTATGGTAGAAACAGGTAAGTATAGGCTTAATCTTTATTTACTAGGAGGAGCTCGCTGTTGCCTCAAGGGACGGACTGGTGGGTGGAACGTCCGGTGCGGTGTTACCTGCTCAGCCCTGGAGCAGGGGTCAAAGCTGGGCGGAGCTAGACAGCCAGTCTCAGCCTCAGGTACTCCAGTGACAAGCTCCAGCACCAGTGCTGACGACGGTAGCAGGGAAAACTGGTGAAATGTGCCGAGGTCTCTCCAGAGGTGGTAGGCGGTTGCGCCAGCTTCACATCCTGGACAGGCAGGAACATTTTCCTATCATACTCCTGACCTGGGTCTCATGTGTCTCAGTTGAAACAGACACTGCCGTCTATCTTCAAGCTGCAATGAAGCTGAGAGCCACAGAAAACACCTGTACCATGGTTTCAGGGAGGAGCGTCTTCCCTCAACCCAGAACAGACTGCTCTGCTCTTCATCTGTTCTCCACTGCCAGGACGCTGCCACTCAGTGTGGAGAGAGGAAGGGGCTCTGCCTATGGTGCAAGAAGGTCGGACTCGGCAGGTAGGCACACAACCAATGTCAGTGTAGCTGCTCCTAATTGTCCTGGATTGGCTGTCCACAGGCATCCACGGCTTTGTCTGCGGCAGTGGGCAGTCGGGAAGGAGAAATCCTCCTCTCTGCTACTGTGCCTGAGCACTGGGGCTGCATGACCACTGGGGCTAAAAAACACTTCCCCCCAGAGCGCTGAGCATGGTGCCCATTTCTCTGCTGGAAGGGGTGCTGTCACCCTCAGTCCCCAAGCAGGAAACTCTTGGGCACAGGAGAGCATACGCTCTGGCTTCCTTTGTCCCAAGGGGCACTCCCTAGGCGCACTGCACTCTCCCTTCCCCTAGGGGCAACATACCCTGAGGGTCAGACCACCGGGAATTCTGCAGCTCCCTTGGGTACATCTGGCCCCATGTGTGGCTGCTGCAATCTGAGCAGGTGCTAGGGAATGTCTGCGGGGGATCTGGTGATGTGGAGACACGAAGGCTGAGATTTTCTGGGCAGGACAGAGGACCACAATGATGCACACTCAGTATGCCGCTTACTACTGCAGCTCGGGTCTGGGAAGAGGGTGGGCAACCTTATACAAGCTGGTAGCCTGGTGCAATGCCCTCAATAAATTAACAAATCACCACCCACACCTGTCCTTGGGCTAGGGCGAGCAAAGGAGCTCTCCTACAGTTCGGAAACCCAGTCTGCCAAAGCCGTGAGTGAAACCCAAAACACTGCACCTACCCTTTCCACCAAACTCCAAGTTCCTTGGAGTTCAATCTCTGCCACATTCTTGCTTCCTTCTTTTTTCTGTGCCCTAGCTTCTTTCTGTGAGTTCTCTAATAGGTTCTGGTACTCTCTCCTTAATCTTCGATTCAACTTACGATTATTCATCTGTAACTTTGGTTCTTTCTGAGGAGAATTGGCATCTGACATCTCAACTCAGCCATCCTGAGAAAGCAGAATTTTGATAAAACTAATAACACTATTTTCTCCCTTTCCTCTGCATCTCAAGAGAATGAAGCAGAGTTATGACTTTTTCAACAGAATTATGAACTTCCGTACGCCATTGAGGAATAAGGAGCATATTCCTTCAGCACCAGATTTACCTTTCTTCTTAGTGGCCTGATTTTGATGCTGCTTTTTTGGACTAAAAAAAAATCATTCACTTTGCAAATGGGATAATGAAAAGTATACACCTCAATTTCTTTTTGGGATTCAGTGGATCTTAAGAGAAATCAAGTCTCGATGTGATCAATGCCCCAGAAGACGGAGGTGCACTTACGGAGACATGCTAATGCTCTTGGTGATCCGTCTGTAAGATGGGAATGGTCATTTATTCCCCTCTTGTCTGAAGAGTCCTTCCTTAGGTGCCTAAATTACTCTTAGGGGTGCATCGCCAGCCCAGGAGAAACAGACTTCTGAGACAAGGCTATCTTTTGTTTTGTAATTTAGGGGACGTTTTGAAAAAGCCCCTGAAGTGAAATGTTCCCTTAACCTGCTCACAACATTGTCTTGCATTTTTCATTAAAACCATTTTCTTCAACATAAGTTTTGATTTCCAGGAGGCTAGTGTTAAAGTTTTAAGTGACTTTCTTTGAATGTCCAAAAAGCCTTTAAGTGGAAAAACAGATGTTTTAGTTCTGTCTGATGAAACCACCAACCAAACACTATTCAGATAGTGCATCTTCCCTAAGGATTCTATTTAGCCCATTATTATGCATTGGGGCATACATTAAAATCTTTTTCTTCCATTTGCAGACTATTCATATTTTAGAATTCTGGACTAAAACCCAAACCTATCTTCTTTTCATACTTCCACACGCTTCTGTTATAAACATGTCCCTGTTGTCAGTTTCAGCTCCACTCTACAGCTTATCTCTGACTGACCCCCTCCACCTCTGACTTATTGGATCCTCATGAGATTTCCACATCTTGATTTCTGAATAAGGCCTATCCCAAAAGATCCATCAGTAATTATGTCATTGCTAACTCACAGTCACATCCCTAAAGTTCATGCCAACAAAATAAGCAATTGGATAAAATTATACTGGGGGATGGAGTAGAAAGCAAGTCCATTGGGATTTTACATTTTAGAAATGTGAAAGTAAAAAAAAGAGAAAAAGTTGCCAATTGGTCGTAACAATGGGACAGACTAAACAACAAAAATGTCATTTATTTAATCTTTAAAAATAATCCATTTACGTTATACACATTTTCATCAGTTTTGATATATGACTTTTAACGGCAATTTTTAGTAGTTTTAAAATATTCATCTAGCCTAAATAGATTATGCTTGATTTGATCACTTCTATGTTTATGGTTGTATTGATTTTCTTCAATTTCTTAAAGATAAAATTGTTGCAATAAAAATCTAGTTCTGCATATAAGCAGTCCTCTTCTGTGGAATTATGACTTTAGGAAATGTATTCCCAAAGGTGGAATTACTGACTCAAATTGGATAAACATTTTATCTTTTACTATATATTGTTTATTATAAAGCAGACAGCGGTGTTCAGCTGTATTAGTTTCACCACAGTCTCACAAACTTTGAATGTTTTTATTTAAGCAATTGTTTTATCCATAGAAGAATACAGTGTGTCCTGAAAAAAAATGTATTTTTTTATTTCTTCAATAATGGACAGAATGCACATTTTCCATGTTTTTATAATCTTTGCTTATATAAACTGTTCATATCCTTTGCCTTATTTAATATGAAAAGTAAGACTCCAAAAATACTGTAATAATCACAATATAAACACTTTGGAAATCATGTCTGATGCAAATGTTTTCCTAACATTATTTTTATCTTAGGCGCTTTAATTTGTATGAAATTTTTATTTTTTGTATATGTTCATGTTATCCTGTCAATAATTTCTTTGTATTTTTTAATCTCTGCTCTTCCTCACTGCTAGAGATTGGCATGCCCATGGATGAGTTCTGTATTTATCATCTCTTCTATATCTGTTGTCATTTATAGGTGATTTCACTTGCATCTCACCCCTTTGGCTTTAAGTATCATTTATATGCAGATGATTTTTATATTTTTATGCCCTGACTCTACTTCTTCCCTGAGTTTCACACACATGTACAACCAGCTACTCTTCGTCTCTACTTACACGTTTATCTCAAACTCAAAATGTCTAAAGTAGAATTTTCGATTTTATTCTCTCAACCTGTTTCTCCCCACTCTATCTCATCTTAGAAAATAGATCTATACCTATTTTTGTAAGTCAAAATCTAGCATTGGTTTGATTTCATTCTTTCCCTCAACTTCACCTCTAATCCTCAGTAAAGACTTTCATATTACTTCCATTTTTCCCCAACTCCATACTAGCTGAAAAACTATCATTGTCTACCTAGGATACCAAAAGAATGACAATCTGGTCACCCTGCTTCAACTCTTGCCTCCTAAAATATGTAACCAGATAGCAGAGTCAACCCTTTTACTTCCATAGATCAAATCATATGATCCTTCTTTGTAAAACTTTCCAATGTCTTCTCATCCCATGTAGAATGCAATCCAAATCTCTTGCCCTGGACATCCAAGGTCCAGATAGTACACATTATGAAGCTACACTTACCTCTTAATTCATGCAATTCCAGTTCTTGTTCATTTCTGTGTACTCACATGGCACTTTGTTCTGTCCATAAAGCATGAAAAATTTGTTCTTACCCCAAGCCTTTACTCTTGCTGGACTCTGCATAAAATGCTTGTCTTTTTGATATGTGTACGACTGCCTCCTTTTTGTCACTCAAATCATGGTTCAAATATCAACTCCGTCAATTTTAATTTTGAAAGAGACTTTCTCAGATCACTCAGAAAAAAAAAAAAAGCTCCCAAGTCACTATCTATATAGTATCATCTTATTTTGTTTTAGTAATAACACTTATTGTTTTTCTGTTTTTTTTTTTATCTTTAACTTGTCAGTTGTTTATTTTCTATTTCACGGAAATAATAGAAGCATGAGGAGAACCATCATCTTGCATCTCCAGCATGTTAAATCATGGAAGTAATTCAATCAACATTTGTGTGACAAATTAATGAATGAGGTGTTTTTTTTTTTTTCTGCTATAAATCTGAGAGTGTTATTTTGTGATGAATCCAGACACTGGTAGACTTTTTTTTATTTGCTTGTTTTTCTCCACAATTTCTTTCTTAATTAAATTTTAATTTTTTGAAACAGATATTTATTTGTACGTTTCAAAAAATTGAAGCTATAAAAAGCAGTATATTCATATCTTTCTCTTTTTTTATTATTATTATACTTTAAGTTTTAGGGTACATGTGCACAATGTGCAGGTTTGTTACATATGTATCCATGTGCCATGTTGGTGTGCTGCACCCATTAACTCGTCATTTAGCATTAGGTATATCTCCTAATGCTGTCCCTCCTCCCTCCCCCCACCCCACAACAGTCCCCGCAGTGTGATGTTCCCCTTCCTGTATCCATGTGTTCTCATTGTTCAATTCCCACCTATGAGTGAGAACATGCGGTGTTTGGTTTTTTGTCCTTGCCATAGTTTACTGAGAATGATGGTTTCCAGTTTGATCCATGTCCCTACAAAGGACATGCACTCATCATTTTTTATGGCTGCATAGTATTCCATGGTGTATATGTGCCACATTTTCTTAATCCAGTCTATCGTTGTTGGACATTTGGGTTGGTTCCAAGTCTTTGCTATTGTGAATATTGCCGCAATAAACATACGTGTGCATGTGTCTTTATAGCAGCATGATTTATAGTCCTTTGGGTATATACCCAGTAATGGGATGGCTGGGTCAAATGGTATTTCTAGTTCTAGATCCCTGAGGAATCGCCACACTGACTTCCACAATGGTTGAACTAGTTTACAGTCCCACCAACAGTGTAAGAGTGTTCCTATTTCTCCACATCCTCTCCAGCACCTGTTGTTTCCTGACTTTGTAATGATGGCCATTCTAACTGGTGTGAGATGGTGTCTCATTGTGGTTTTGATTTGCATGTCTCTGATGGCCAGTGATGATGAGCATTTTTTCATGTGTTTTTTGGCTGCATAAATGCCTTCTTTGAGAAGTGTCTGTTCATGTCCTTCGCCCACTTTTTGATGGGGTTGTTTGTTTTTTTCTTGTAAATTTGTTTGAGTTCATTGTAGATTCTGGATATTAGCCCTTTGTCAGAGGGGTAGGTTGTGAAAATTTTCTCCCATTCTGTAGGTTGCCTGTTGACTCTGATGGTAGTTTCTTTTGCTGTGCAGAAGCTCTTTAGTTTAATTAGATCCCATTTGTCAATTTTGACCTTTGTTGCCATTGCTTTTGATGTTTTAGACATGAAGTCCTTGCCCATACCTATGTCCTGAATGGTATTGCCTAGGTTTTCTTCTAGGGTTTTTATGGTTTTAAGTCTAACATGTAAGTCTTTAATCCATCTTGAATTAATTTTTGTATAAGGTGTAAGGAAGGGATCCAATTTCAGCTTTCTACATATGGCTAGCCAGTTTTCCCAGCACCATTTATTAAATAGGGAATCCTTTTCCCATTGCTTGTTTTTGTCAGGTTTGTCAAAGATCAGATAGTTGTAGATATGCGGCATTATTTCCGAGGGCTCTGTTCTGATCCATTGATCTATGTCTCTGTTGTGGTACTAGTACCATGCTGTTTTGGTTACTGTAGACTTGTAGTATACTTTGAAGTCAGGTAGCGTGATGCCTCCAGCTTTGTTCTTTTAGCTTAGGATTGACTTGGCCATGCGGGCTCTTTTTTGGTTCCATATGAACTTTCAAGTAGTTTTTTCCAATTCTGGGAAGAAAGTCATTGGTAGCTTGATGGGGATGGCATTGAATCTATAAATTACCTTGGGCAGTATAGCCATTTTCACGATATTGATTCTTCCAACCCATGAGCATGGAATGTTCTTCCATTTGTTTGTATCCTCTTTTATTTCATTGAGCAGTGGTTTGTAGTTCTCGTTGAAGAGGTCCTTCACATCCCTTGTAAGTTGGATTCCTAGGTGTTTGATTCTCGTTGAAGCAATTGTGAATGGGAGTTCACTCATGATTTGGCTCTCTGTTTGTCTGTGATTGGCGTACAAGAATGCTTGTGATTTTTATACATTGATTTTGTATCCTGAGACTTTGCTGAAGTTGCTTATCAGCTTAAGATTTTGGGCTGAGACAATCGGGTTTTCTAGATATACAATCATATCATCTGCAAACAGGGACAATTTGACTTCCTCTTTTCCTAATTGAATACCCTTTATTTCCTTCTCCTGCCTGATTGCCCTGGCCAGAACTTCCAACACTATGTTGAATAGGAGTGGTGAGAGAGGGCATCCCTGGCTTGTGCCAGTTTTCAAAGGGAATGCTTCCAGTTTTTGCCCATTCAGTATGATATTGGCTGTGGGTCTGTCATAGATAGCTCTTATTATTTTGAGATAAATCCCATCAATACCTAATTTATTGAGAGTTTTTAGCATGAAGGGTTGTTGAATTTTGTCAAAGGCCTTTTCTACATCTATTGAGATAATCAAGTAGTTTTTGTCTTTGGTTCTGTTTATATGCTGGATTATATTTATTGATTTGCGTATGTTGAACCAGACTTGCATCCCAGGGATGAAGCCCACTTGATCATGGTGTATAAGCTTTTTGATGTGCTGCTGGATTCTGTTTGCCAGTATTTTATTGAGGATTTTTGCATCAATGTTCATCAAGGATATTGGTCAGAAATTCTCTTTTTTGGTTGTGTCTCTGCCAGGCTTTGGTATCAGGACAATGCTGGTGTCATAAAATGTGTTAGGGAGGATTCCCTCTTTTTCTATCAATTGGAATAGTTTCAGAAGGAATGGTACCAGTTCCTCCTTGTACCTCTGGTAGAATTTGGCTGTGAATCCATCAGGTCCTGGACTCTTTGGTGGGTATGCTATTGATTATTGCCACAATTTCAGAGCCTGTTATTGGTCTATTCAGAGATTCAACTTCTTCCTGGTTTAGTCTTGGGAGGGTGTATTTGTCGAGGAATTTATCCATTTCTTCTAGATTTTCTAGTTTATTTGCATAGAGGTGTTTGTAGTATTCTCTGATGGTACATTATATTTCTGTGGGATTGATGGTGATATCCCCTTTATCATTTTTTATTGCGTCTATTTGATTCTTCTCTTTTTTCTTCTTTGTCTTGCTAGCAGTCTATCAATTTTGTTGATCTTTTCAAAAAACCAGCTCCTGGATTCATTATATGTTTTGAAGGGTTTTTTGTGTCTCTATTTCCTTCAGTTCTGCTCTGATTTTAGTTAGTTCTTGCCTTCTGCTAGCTTTTGAATGTGTTTGCTCTCGCTTTTCTAGTTCTTTTAATTGTGATGTTAGGGTGTCAATTTTGGATCTTTCCTGCTTTCTCTTGTGGGCATTTAGTGCTATAAATTTCCCTCTACACACTGCTTTGAATGTGTCCCAGAGATTCTGGTATGTTGTGTCTTTGTTCTCGTTGGTTTCAAAGAACATCTTTATTTCTGCCTTCATTTTGTTATGTACCCAGTAGTCATTCAGGAGCAGGTTGTTCAGCTTCCATGTAGTTGAGCGGTTTTGAGTGAGTTTCTTAATCCTGAGTTCTAGTTTGATTGCACTGTGGTCTGAGAGACAGTTTGTTATAATTTCTGTTCTTTTACATTTGCTGAAGAGAGCTTTACTTCCAACTATGTGGTCAATTTTGGAATAGTTGTGGTGTGGTGCTGAAAAAAATGTATATTCTGTTGATTTGGGGTGGAGAGTTCTGTAGATGTCTATTGTGTCCACTTTGTGCAGAGCTGAGTTCAATTCCTGGATATCCTTGTTAACTTTCTGTCTCGTTGATCTGTCTAATGTTGACAGTGGGGTGTTAAAATCTCCCATTATTATTGTGTGGGAGTTTAAGTCTGTTTGTAGGTCACTCAGGACTTGCTTTATGAATCTGGGTGCTCCTGTGTTGGGTGCATATATATTTAGGATAGTTAGCTCTTCTTGTTGAATTGATCCCTTTACCATTATGTAATGGCCTTCTTTGTCTCTTTTGATCTTTGTTGGTTTAAGGTCTATTTTATCACAGACTAGGATTGCAACCCCTGCCTTTTTTTGTTTTCCATTTGCTTGATAGATCTGCCTCCATCCTTTTATTTTGAGTCTATGTGTGTCTCTGCACATGAGATGGGTTTCCTGAATACAGCACACTGATGGGTCTTGACTCCTTATCCAATTTTCCAGTCTGTGTCTTTTAATTGGAGCATTTAGCCAATTTACATTTAAAGTTAATATTGTTATGTGTGAATTTGATCCTGTCATTATGATGCTAGTTGGTTATTTTGCTCGTTAGTTGATGCAGTTTCTTCCTAGCCTCGATGGTCTTTACAATTTGGCATGTTTTTGCAGTGGCTGGTACCGGTTGTTCCTTTCCATGTTTACTGCTTCCTTCAGGAGCTCTTTTAGGGCAGGCCTGGTGGTGAGAAAGTCACTCAGCATTTGCTTGTCTGTAAAGTATTTTATTTCTCCTTCACTTATGAAGCTTAGTTTGGCTGAATATGAAATTCTGTGTTGAAAATTGTTTTCTTTAAGAATGTTGAATATTGGCCCCCTCTCTCTTCTGGCTTGTAGAGTTTCTGCCGAGAGATCAGCTGTTAGTCTGATGGGGTCCCTTTGTGGGTAACTCGACCTTTCTCTCTGGCCGCCCTTAACATTTTTTCCTTCATTTCAACTTTGGTGAATCTGACAATTATGTGTCTTGCAGTTGCTCTTGTCGAGGAGTATCTTTGTGGCGTTCTCTGTATTTCCTGAATCTGAATGTTGGCCTGCCTTGCTCGATTGGGGAAGTTCTCCTGGATAATATCTTGCAGAGTGTTTTCCAACTTGGTTCCATTCTCCCCATCACTCTCAGGTCCACCAATCAGACGTAGGTTTGGTCTTTTCACATAGTCCCATATTTCTTGGAGGCTTTGTTCATTTCTTTTTATTCTTTTTTCTCTAAACTTCCCTTCTCACTTCATTTCATTCATTTCATCTTCCATCACTGATACCCTTTCTTCCAGTTGATCGCATCGGCTACCGAGGCTTCTGCAATCTTCACGTAGTTCTCGAAACTTGGCTTTCAGCTCAATCAGCTCCTTTAAGCCCTTCTCTGCATTGGTTATCTTAGTTATAGATTCATCTAATTTTTTTTCAAAGTTTTTAACTTCTTTGCCATTGGTTTGAATTTCTCCCATAGCTCAGAGTAGTTTGATCGTCTGAAGCCTTCTTCTCTCAACTTGTCAAAGTCATTCTCCGTTCAGCTTTGTTCTGTTGCTGGTGAGGAACTGCATTCCTTTGGAGGAGGAGAGGCGCTGTGCTTTTTAGAGTTTCCAGTTTTTCTGCTCTGTTTTCTCCCCATATTTGTAATTTTTTCTACTTTTGGTCTTTGATGATGGTGATGTACAGATGGGTTTTTGGTGTGGGTGTCGTTTCTGTTTGTTAATTTTCCTTCTAACAGACAGGACCCTCAGTTGCAGGTCTGTTGGAGTTTGCTAGAGGTCCACTCCAGACCCTGTTTTCCTGGGTGTCAACAGCGGTGGCTGCAGAACAGCGGATTTTCGTGAGACCAGAAATTCAGCTGTCTGATCGTTCCTCTGGAAGTTTTGTCTTAGAGGAGTACCTGGCTGAGTGAGGTGTTAGTCTGTTCCTATTCGGGGGTGCCTCCCAGTTAGGCTGCTCGGGGGTCAGGGACCCACTATAGGTGGCAGTCTCCCCGTTCTCACATCTCCAGCTGCATGCTGGGAGAACCACTACTCTCTTCAAAGCTGTCAGACAGGGACATTTCAGTCTGCAGAGGTTCCTACTGTCTTTTTGTTTGTTTGTGCCCTGCCCCCAGAGGTGGAGCCTAAGAGGCAGGCAGGCCTCCTTGAGCTATGGTGGGCTCCACCCAGTTTGAACTTCCTGGCTGCTTTGTTTACCTAAGCAAGCCTAGGCAATGGTGGGCGCCCCTCCCCCAGCCTCGCTGCTGCCTTGCAGTCTGATCTCAGACTGCTGTGCTAGCAATCAGTGAGACTCCGTGGGCATAGGACCCTCCGAGCCAGGTGCGGGACTCAATCTCCTGGTGTGCTGTTTTCCAAGCCCGTTGGAAAAGCGCAGTATTAGGGTGGGAGTGACCCGATTTTCCAGGTGCCGTGTGTTACCCCTTTCTTTGACTAGGAAAGGGAACTCCCTGACCCCTTGAGCTTCCCAAGTGAGGCAATGCCTCGCCCTGCTTCGGCTGGTGCACAGTGCGCTGCACCGACTGTCCTGCACCCACTGTTTGGCACTCCCTAGTGAGATGAACCTGTTACCTCAGATGGATATGCAGAAATCACCCGTCTTCTACATCACTCATGCTGGGAGCTGTAGATCGGAGCTGTTCCTATTGGGCCATCTTGACTCCGATCATATAATCTTTTTGCATATTCATATCTTTCTCTCCTCCCTATTTCTTTTCTCTTTAGTTTCATAACTCAAACAGGGGAACAGCTGTTTTTCGCTTCTTGTAGCACTTCCAAAGTTTCTCTATATAAAAATGGCTAAAAATAAATATTTTTATTTTCTACCTTCTTTGTAAGCACTGAGGTTTCATAGTATAAAAGCTGTGTTGACTTAGATTTTTTCTTTCATCAATCATACCTCCTGGATATCTTAGGAGAATTATTATTATTTCTATAGCTATATCATATTTTCATTGAGTAGATATATTATGATTAACATAGCCAATTCTTGTCCCCATCAATGCATACATGATTATTCCATTATTTTACATTTAATAATAATGCTGCTATGAATAACCTTGTACATACTTCATTATGCACATACATATGTCTCTAGGATACTACCCAAGTTGGAATTTCTGTGCCAAGAGGTATATGCCTTTGTACTTTTCATAGATATTGCCAACTTGCTTTTCATAAATCTTAAACAAATTACATGCCCATCAGCGATATATGATAATAACTGTTTCCTCAGAACTTTGCCAATAAGAAGTTTTAGCGCTTGAGTTTTTGCCAATCTAATAGATAAAAATGGAATAATTTATCTTATGACTGATGAGAGAACATCTTTAAATATGTGTAAAAGCCATTTTTACTTTATTTTTTACAAACTATGTTCTTTGCCAAATTTTTCAATTTGATTCATGTATTCATTCAATATTTATTTATTATGTGGCAGGTAGTGTTCCAGATACTTGAGATAAAGCAAGTGTATAGATGAGGTATACATTGCAAATATACTTGTGTTTATATGTTTGACTTTGCTTATGTTTTCTTACCTTTTGGCCATGCAATAGTTTTGTTAGGTAATTGAATTTCTACTTTCTTTCTAAACCTTGTCTAGGAGACTTCTGCCACTACTCTGATACAAGTCATAATTTTTGCACTACTGAATGAATGACTCCTCATCTTTAGGAAGTATATTTTTCTGGTGCCTTTGAAGTTCTGCCCCTGCTGGGTCTTGCTTCACTCTCTTTTTTCTTCTTCTTCTTGTGCAGGTTCTATGTATTTCTCCTAGTTTCATTTTAAATGGGGCATGTGGAAAATATCTTTATTGCTTTTATATAATTTCCAGGAAGAACAGGTTGGAAGGAGAAGTTGATATAAACAACCATGTTCATACCAGAAGTCTCTACTTACATTTTTTTGTGAGACATATGTAATTATAACCCTATAATAGCCATTGTCACAAGAAGTAGTCAAAAAAGATTTGGGGGTTTCCACACTGGCCAGTTGGGAGAAGTGAGGTAGGAAAAATTTATTCTTCAAAGGTCATTGATACTAAAAGTGAATTATCCAATTAGAATACTATTAAGAAGGTAAGAGACACAAAATTGAAAAGTTCAAAATGGTGGAGAAACTCCTACTTCCAAGACAATGTAATTCTATATAAAATCTCTCTCTAACATCTTCACCAACAAGTGTAAAGATATTCTTATGCTGAAAATATTATATAATGAGAATCCCATGCAACCTGCACCATGGATGCTAAATCATTACATGTGATATTTACCTATTTCTTGGGAAAATGTAAGTCAGGTTTCTGTTTCTCAACTGATACCTTTTCACGAAAACTATTAGGGATGTGCTCAGTCTTGACACTGTCTATTTTGCGTAGCATATATTCCTGCACCTATTGAGAAGATTAATGACAAAAATGAAGGGGACACTGTTAGATCACAATTTGCCAAGTTAACTGAAGACTACATCTGACCAACACTCCCTTTCCATTGCAATGAAATGAACGTAGAGACCACTTTTGATTTTCCAGGTGCACGCTAATCAATTTAAAAATAGCTGTGGTTCAAGCACAAAAAGGAACTGGGCTGATCTGTGGTCAGGTAGGAGCCTTATAGCATTGGTTGTCTCTCCCTCTGGCTGGAAGCTTGATGGTGTTCAGCAGGATAGAGGAGACAATAAGGGAACTGAGCAGGGCCATGTAACTGGTCAACATGTTGAGAACTTTCATTATAGTCAACTAAAATTTATATTGCTCTATTTTTGATAATTTTTTGTTTTATAATCCATGTACTCCAACAAAAAGCCAGGCCAATTCATTTGTTTTCTGCTTTTATAAAATAAGAACCTCGTGGAGTTAGTTGTGAAACAAGATTCCACTTAAAGAAATATCCTCAGTAACAGGAATACCTGTCTTTATTTCAGACTAGAAAAGTAAAACTTCTAGTATAAAGAAATCCTGTTATTAGTTGCCAATAATTAGATTGTAGATTTGCACTTTAAGGTGATGGACATAGAAATAGATTATGGGAATGAGCAGCACCAGATATGAGTAATGTAGAACTTTGTTCAAAATAATTCAATTATATCAAAGAACATGCTTAGGGAATTATGTCTACCCTGCTATTTAGAGTCTGTGTAGACCTGAATGCCAAGGGATCCTTCCCATCACAAGTCCAGAAATCCTAAATTCAGTAAATTCGAGCCAACTGTTTCTTGATTATTCATTAGAAAACACTTAGTAGAAAATAAGCAAAGTTGAATGCTATGGGACATAGTCCTTAAGGAGTTTATTTGTCTGGAAATTACTCTCATCCCGTATTTCTAACAATGAGTAATATATTTCAAATTACATATTCTTTAAAAAATATTATTGATATTTTACAAAGGTAGATACCCTCTGCTCTTCACTATAATAATAACAATTTACTAATGGCTCAAACTATATAAAAGCAGTTAATACTTTTGGAAATAAATAAATTCAGGTCAAAGGGGTACTGAAGCCCAGATAATGAAATAAAGGATCTTTATATTCACATAGGCAAAATTTGATTCTCTGCTGTGCCTTGTGTCTCTAAAATTTAGGTATTAACATTTTAAATTGTATTGTGCTCATAAGAAGTAGGTTGTGTTCAATGATCAAATTATAAAAAATGATCAATGATCAAAAAATGATCCAAAAAGGAAAGATGTTTCATTTTATATGATACTATTGAAAGTAAACTGGTCTCTTCTCTCGCTGATGAAGGAATATATACTACATCTACATTTATTTTACACAAAATCTAGAAAATCAATGAATTAAGATAATTACTCCGAAAATTCAGGACAACAAATACCTTTATTGAATCAAAATGATAATTTGAAGAAAGTACACTTTGCAGCTAGAATAATAGGTGAGTATACGATGCTCTGAAATCAGAAGAGAGTTAGAAAATGAGTGTATATATGTGTATATATGTGCATGCATTTTATATGAATGGTCTGGATTTATTGTGCCAAAAATCACACTAAAAATAAAATGTGTTTTAATGTTTATATGTAAAAGTATTATCATTACAATCATATATTTTGTCTTCTATAATACCTGAGAATTTTCCCTTTTCTATTGTTTTCATATTTTTCTCAAAATAAATGCTAGAATACTAGATTATATTTTAGTACATAATACTTAGATAATTGATGACTGTTTATTTACACATACATATGAATTCAAGATACTCTAGGAATTTATAATTCTTTGAAAAACAAATAAAACTGCAATGAAAAGGTAAAAATTCTGAAAGTACTTTATTCTTCAATTCAGTTCAGGAATCCTGACTCTCAGATACAAAGGACTGAAATAGTCTACTCCCTCTGTAAGTTTGCTGATTTGTAAGAGTTTTGCTTTTTATTCCTCCATACCAGCGGAAGGTTCAAAAGGATTTTTATTTTTGTGATACTATTTATATCAATTAGGTGTGGTTCCAAAAAGAATCATCACATTTACTTCATAAGGCAGATAACTGAAAGTTTATCCTAGAGGCAAAATACTTTTTATTTCTACCCTCAAGCATATCCCTATAATTATCTATTCCTAGTCTTTTATTAGTACATGTTCTCCACACAAATAAAGCAGGTTAGTGATCTCTACTCCTGAAGGTCATTGTTTCCCAAATCCACAAATTCGAATTTACCCCTAAAATTTGCAGCCTTTATTTTATCACATTAGCAATAGAAGATCATTCATATAATCTCTAACAGTTTTCCACATTACTTTTTAAAAGTTAAAGAAAATAGTGATTATTTGAAAATTAAGGACAAATATGTTTGACATGTTGAAAGCCTTGTATCTTACGTATTTCTTCTGAAACATTTTGTCATTCAAAGCTAGCTTTAGGCTTAGGGATATTTATCCAGTGTCAACATGACTGTAAACATGTCTCACTGCCCTCCTCGCCAACTCCCTCTCCCTTTTATTGGTAAGACTCACGGTTTTGTTATGAAATATTCATGTTTGGAATTTCAGGCTGCTCCATCCTGTCAAGTGGATGACAGTCGCCTGGAAGGCAGCTGTGCATATAAATTAATCAACCTTACTTATCTGCCCAAATACATCTTCTGTTTCTTAGGGATTGAAAAAAATATCTAGCCATTTCCAAAGCACTGTGCAATGAATGTAGACTTGGGAGATTTTTGTAGATTTGTCTGTTTTCTTCTCCAGTATGGCTGGACAATTGCCATTATTATCTTCTTGAACACTTTGCAAAGCCGTTTATGAATAAACAGAAGTGCTGCAATTGGCCTTTCTCACAAAAATTTTATGTGGGTTCATTCAGTTGCTCAGGACACAAAAACACACAGTGTACGTCATTAGTGTCCTTGCCTTGTACTCTGGTTCTCAAACTGATCCTTAAAAAGTTTGTAGCAAAATAACCTTATAATTCAGAACTCTTGGACTGAGGCCAAGGACACTATTTTGCACATGCATTTTCACTGAACAGCTTGGAGTCCAGATACCTTAACTAACATCTTTACAATCTGGCTCTAACAGATATTCTACTGCTCCTGTTTGATCACTTTAGGTACACTGAACTGTTCATGTATTTTGGCATGCGTACTCTCCAGTTCCTCCATGCACTTGTGGTTTTCTCTGCCTAGTCTACCATTGCCCTTTTATGTTTAAAAACACTCTTGATCATTATTTTTTCCATAAGAAGCAGGCTTAGATATACCTTTTATTTACATATGTATATTAAATTTTTAGGCATATATAACAGTTGTACATTTTTATGGAATACATGGGATATTTCGATAATCATATAATGCATGATGATCAAATCAGGGTAACTGTGATATTCATCACCTAAACATTTATGTTTTTTCTGGTGTTGGTAATGTTCCAAATCCACTGTAGTTATTTTGAAATATACAATACACTATTGCTAACTATAGTTGTCCTATTCTGCTATAGAATATTAGTTCATATTCCTTCTAATTGTGCATATCCATTAACCAACTTCTATTTATCCCCTTCTCCGCCAGTACCCTTCCCACTCTCTGATAACCATCATTCTACTCTCTACCTTCATGAGATCAATATTTTGAGCTCCCACATATGAGAAAGAATATGCAATATTAGTCTTAATGTGCCTGATTTATTTCACTTAATGTCCTCTAGTTCTATCCATATTGCTATAGAAGACAGAGTTCCATTATTTTTTTTTTTTATGGCCGAATAACGTCCCATTGTGTAAATGTGCCACAATATATTTATCTGTTCATCTGGGTTCATGGAAGTTTGGTTGATTCCATATCTTAGCTATTGTGAATAGTGCAGCAGTAAACATGGGAGTGCAAATATCTCTTTGATGTACCAATTTCCTTTCTTTTGGTTATATACTCAGCAATGAGATTGCTTTATTGAACAGCAGTTCTATTTTTAGTTTTTTGAGAAATCTCCACACTGTTTTCCATAGTACCTATACTAATTTACAGTCCCACCAACAGTGTCCCAATGTTCCCCTTTCTCCACTTTCTCGCCAGCATTCATTATTTGTCTTTTTGGTAGAAGTCATTTTAATGGGTGGTATGATACCTCACTTTGTTTGCATTTCTGTAATGATTAGTGATGTGCATTTTTCATATTACTATTGGCCATTTGTATGTCTTCTTTTAAGAAATGTCTATTCAGATTTTGGCCCATTTTAAAATCAGATGATTTTATTTTGCTATTAAGTTATTTGAGTTATTTATTTGTTCTGATTATTAACCTTTTGTCAGTTAAATTGTTTGAAAATATTTTCTCCCATTCTGTAGTTAGTCTCTTCCCTTTGTTGATTGTTTCTTTTGCTGTGCAGAAGCTTTTAAACTTGATGTGACCCCATTTGTCCATTTTTCTTTCAGTTGTCTGTGCTTTTCAGGTCTTACTCAAGAAATTTTCTCCCAGAGCAATGTCTTGAAGTATTTTCTCAATGTTGTATTACAGTAGTTTCATAGATTCAGGTCTTAAATGTATCTATTTAATCTATTTTGATTTAGTTTTTCTATATGGTGAAAGATAGAGGTCTAATTTCATTCTTTGGCGTATAGATAACCAGTTTTCCCAGCACCATTTGTTGAAGACTGTCTTTTCCCCAGTGTATGTTATTGGCATCTTTGTGAGATATCAGTTGACTGTAAATGTGTGAATGCATTTCTAGGTTCTGTGTGTGTGTGTGTGTGTGTGTGTGTGTTTTAATGCTATTAACATGTTGCTTTGGTTACTACAACTTTGTGGTATAATTTGAAGTCAGGTAATGTGATAGTTCCAGCTTTAGTTTTTTTTTTTTTTTTTTTGGCTGAGAATTTATTTGACTCTTCTGGGTCTTTTATGGTTTCACATAAATATTAGTATTGCTTTTTCTATTTATGTGAAGAATGTCATTGATATTTTGACAGAGATTGCATTGAATCTGTAGATAACATTGAGTAGTATGAACATTTTAACAATGATGACTCTTTCAATCCATGAACACAAGATGTAGATATCTTTCTGATTTTGTGTTCTCTCTAATATATTTCATTAATGTTTAATCTTTCACTTTATTGGTTGTTTAATTCTAGGTATTTTATTTTATTTTATTTTAGCCACTGTAAATGGGATTCCTTTCTTGGTTTCTTTTTCAGATTGTTTGCTGTTGACATAGAAATGCTACTGATTTTTGCATGTTGATTTTGTAACCTACAACTTTACTAAATTTATTTATCAGTTCTTAATTTTTTGTTTGGAGTCTTTAGGTTTTTCTCAATAAAAGATTATATAATCTGCAAATAAAGATAGCTTGACTTCTTCCTTTCCAATTTGGATTTCCTTTCTTTCTTTCTCTTATCTAATTTCTCTAGCTAAGACTTCCAGTACTATGTTGAATAACAATGGTGAAAGGGGCATCCTTCTCATGTTTCAGATTATAGAGAAAAAGATTTCACTTTCTTCCCCATTCAGTATGATACTAGCTGTGGATATGTCATATATGGCCTTTATCATGTTGAGATATGTTCCTTCCGTACCCAATTTGTTGAGAGTTTTTGTCTTGAAGATGTTGAATTTTACCCAGTTCAAATACTATTTTTTTCAAGCAGAGTCTATAACTCTATCTTCTATGCACGTACAACTAGTTGTATCTTTCTGGCATTAATTTTTTTTTTTTTTTTTGCTTCAGGATACAGTTAAGTATTTGCTAATCTAATAAATATGCTCTTGGATTTTGAATTCTGAAGTGCAGGAGTTATATCTTTCTTTTAAGCCTTGCTATTACTGGATTGATTTTCTAATGGTATTTATTCTATTTGCAACAATCTGACAAGTTCAAATTTTGAAAATGATTTTTAAAATATAGAAATTGTGAATGCTTTCCATAATGTAAGTGTCCAGTGTTCTTACATTGATACTTACAGTGTAAGGTTACCTTAGGCACTTACTTTTTCGTGTATATATATATATATATATATATATACACACACAAATATATATACCCATACACATATATATACATATATACATACATATATGTATATGTTTTATATGTATAATGTATATATACACATTATGTGTGCATATATTATATACACACATTATGTATATATGTGTACATATGTATATATTATGTATATATATTATGTGTATATGTATATACATGTATATATATTATATTCACCTTTTAATTTGGAGTACTTTTAAAGAGCTTCCCAAAATTTTAGCAAATCATGAGTTCATAAATTTGAGCTTCATTCATTAAATGAGTTGAACAAAAAACTCCCTTTGTAGCCTTGAAATACTCGTTAGTCAATTGTTGTCATGAGGTTCAGTTTGCAAGTTATTTTGAAAAAATATATAGATATCTTCAAAATTTGTTTAAGTGGTTGTTTTCTATTAATGAACCTTAAAAGGAGCCGTAAGAGATCACCTTTCATTACCTTGTCTCTAGTTTGACCCAAACCATTTATTTTTTATTAGTCTTTAGAGAAGAAGAGCCTATAGCCTGAATCATTTCAGTGATTAACAATGTTCACTACCAAGACAGTTTTATTTGTTTTTAATCTAAATTACTAAATATAAGTCTATTTCCTTTTGTCTTGTCTTCAGAAAAGATGGAAAACAGCAGGTTACCATCCTCTGCAGAGAAACCACTCATATATTTGAAGACCATCAATAAGCCATCCTCCTCCAGGCTAAACAATCTCTGTCTCTTTAGCCTCTAAAATTGCTCTTATAGTCCAACATGTTAATCATCTTTGTAGCTCTTCTCTGAGCATTATCCTACTCCTAAAAGTTGTAGATTGCATAATGCTTTTCTAGGTAAGGATTCAGTACATTTTGTTTTGATTGATTACAAAAAAGAACATTTTTTCCATAGGCAATTTAGTAGTTTTAGAGTTACATATTTTTCAGAACATTCCCTACTGAAAACTCTTCTATGTGCTCTAAATATGGTTAATATAATGAATTAAATGTGCAAGAGAGAATATCCTATGGCTACTTTTATTACAATTTAAGTATGTAAATTTAGCCATTTAATTATACATCAGAGTATTTTAAATGGATCACTATGACTTAACTCCAGCAACCCAAAATAGAGCCTGGCTCCATTGAGTTTAACTGCTATAATCAACTTGAATTTACAAATCCATAGAAATTTGGTATAATACATATAATGGAGAAAGATTATAAACTGACCCTGAATGGGTCATTATTTTAGAAATGATGTTGCACTATTGTGGTTCTAAACACCTCAATCCCATTTTCTTTTTAATTGCCCCTGGTGACCAGGCATCTCATTGTGTAGCTATGGCTCCCAGGTAACCTATGGCCAAGAAAAGATAGTAACTATACACATGGAAGGTAATAGAGCCCCCATTTAGTACAGGGATTGTAACCATTAGAAATTCTCCTTTATATAAAGACATGTAACCCTTTTGGTTTTAACATTTTCCTTTTACACTATTTATCCGTACTAGTAGTAGACTAGAAAACTTAAATGCAAATAAATGCTGAAGAGAAGTTGAAATAATATTGAAATTTTTAGAAATTCTAGTCATTCCAAGGAAATGTTACTTGTATTATTCCTCGTCCTTCTCTATTCCTGATACAACATGGGTATTCTAAGCAGTAGATCCTTCTTTAGTGTTAATAGCATACTGCAAATTATATGGAAGATATAAGGCCTCATCTTTCCACTGCCCATACTTGCCCCCAAGTACAATGATATTATGAGTAAAGGCCAAGGATATGTATCTAAGAATGAAAATTTATGTTAATAAGGAAAGTTGGATTTGTGTCTGTTGGATTGTGTGTGTTAGTGTGTGTTCTTCTATTAGACTATCTTTTTGTACTTATTTTCTCCATTAAAATTGTGTTAGCTGGGCTGCTACAACAAGCTAAGCATGGGTATTTGTACTGCTAGTAAGAAAATGCATGCCATCAACAGTTTAATTAGGCAAGTGGTTGGAAAAGAGGAAAAGAATCATTTTCCAGACCTCTTAGAAATGTTTTGTTGAGGGAAAAAGTAGTCAATATAGATATATTGATATACTAATGAAGATACAAATATACTTATCAATCCATCAATCAATCTATCTATTTATCTATCTATTATCTGAGCTATCACAAAGAATTGGTTTACATGATTGTGGGGAAGTAATTTGAATCCACAAGGCAAGAAGTCAGGAAGTGAAGATCACAAGCAGAGTGAAACTCTGAAGCTTCATGATGAAGCTGTTGTCACGGGTAACGAGGAAGGGAAGGTTCCATAAAGGAAAAACAAACTGTAGACCAAAAATATCAGAGAATGGCTAAGAGCAAGGCCTAAGTCTTTTTAAAAATGCTTCCACTGATTAACTCAGGCTCATGAGGATAGCCCCTGTACTTTATTTGATTACAATTTTAATTACTTCAGCAAAATACCTTCACAGCCAGCACCTAAGTTAGCATTTGACTGAAAGACTAGAAGAAGTTGTACGTATGCTACAAAATGGCTGCTCTAGTTCCTTCTGCCCTCGTATTTTATGTTGCGAATTTGACACATTAAAAAAGTCATCATAGACAGGTCTGGATGTTTTTCCCAGACATTTTTCTCAGACATTGTTCTCAGTGGGCGTCTATCAATGATTCCTCTGATCATTGCAGTTGTGAGAACAGAATTCAGAGGTCTGAATCGTGATCTTTTGCAGGCAAGTCTGTAGATCGAACTATTATACCTAGATGCTAAATTAAAAACAAAATGAAAAGCAAAAAATCCCTCAAAAATTGATGATGGCATAAAATTTGAGAACTAGAAGAAATCGTATATATTATTGTGCTTGTTTTCTCATTGTTGTAGTGCTAGTTAGTAATAGAGTCACATCGAATGGCCTAATCATATGATATCTTAATAACACTTAAAGACACTACTCCAGGATAGTTACCTGTGGAAACTAAGGAAAAGGGAGGCTAAATAACTTCCCCAAGTTACTGTTAGTAAGGGAGGTGGGATTCAACATAGATGGCCTAATTTACGAGGCTGTTTTTAACCTGCGTGCTCTACTACATATCCCAGACTAGAATACACATATCACAACTGCTGGTCACATAGTGTCTTTTTTTCTAGTAGTTTCTCATTTAGTATGGAAAAATCATCTCAAATTACTTTTATCATTTGGCAGGTAGGAAAATCCATCATCTAATGGCTTTTTTTCTTGAGTTCTAATTCTTCCCTTTTTTAACTCCATTCTTTCTCTCCTAAGAAAAATACCTAAAATATATTTCTGTGTTTTGACTTGTACTCATTTATTAGTTTCCATTTATTTTCTCTTTCTCTGACTTCAATAGATGAATTTTATCAAAAGGTTGTTCAAATATTCAAGGGTCTCCTTCTTATTTTCGCTAGCTTTTTAAACCATAGGCTCAGCAAGATTTCAAGCTTATAATAGCTATTCTTTCTGAATATCTGAAGTCTAGAATTTTAGTTTAATATTTATTTTTCCTAAATCACACACATTTAAAGATCTTTAGATGTGGCATATACAAAAGATTGATCACAAGTCTAACATGAATCTGGAAAGCTGTTGTTTCCTAGGGCAATATGGAATTACAAACCTGTTATTCCTTATAGTTTTTTTCTGTAGATATGATTCTGGTAGGTTGTACTAACTGCAAATGACTTTCATCCAACAGCAGGTTTGGAATGACTTATTTTCATACAAAAATAAAACCATATTAAAAAATCAAAAGCACTAAACAACAAAAACGAATAATCAAAGACTCTAAAGTAAAGATCATATACATGCCAAAATAAAATAACACAGTTTTCATAGCTATATTGGGGCTTAATTTATGTACCATAAAACTCACCTGTTTAAAGTGTACAATTCATTATTTTCTTAGCACATTTAGAGAGTAAAAAATAAAACTTTCTTTGGAGAAACAACTATTCAAATCCTTTCCATTTTTAAATTGTATGATGTGCCTTTTTGTAATTTAGTTGTAAGCATTCTTTATGTATTCTAGACACAAATCCCTTACCAAATATATGATTTATAAATGTCTTCTCCCATTCTATGGGTGGTCTTTTTACTTAATGATGTTCTTCAAAGCACAAGGGATATATGTCATATTTTAAATATCACCAATTTCTTTAAATAGTTGCATGAATCTAAACAATTAACTGGTTAATTGGAGGAAGAAGGATTCTGGTTCCACTTCTAATATCATATAACATAAATTAGAGCAAGTAGATAACATGGTATTTAATGGCTGTACCTTGGTCAAGGATCATTGAAATGACTGGCTTAGTATTCTAAAATATTTGGAATGATTGTTTATATCTGCTTTTATGCATTCTTTTTTTCTTTTCAGTTAACACTCTTGGATAATGTATTTAAGGATGCTTAAGGTAAGCCATTTGAATATTATCTGAGTCTTAGTTTATAGATACAATAAGATTCTGCCTACTGAATTTTCTCTTTTTCTGAGATTTGGTTAGCCTGTTTTCTAGAAAACTAGGACAAATTTCTGTAATTAGTATTATAAATATTTATAAAAGACTACAGTAGACACAATTTAGCTTTTTGAATTTTGCATAAATGCTACCGTATTCACTATGTCGAGTATTTCCCTTACAAATTAATTTTTGTACTAGTGCATTGAAAAACAATGTCTTGAGAGATTTCCCATACCTACTGAACTAGAGATGACTAACTGCAATTGAAATAAAATACAAACATTTTCCAAATGTCAACATTTGTTTACTTTTTACATAGGTTTCTAGGAGTCTTATCACTAACTATTATAAATAAAGGTGGTGCAGTCTAGTACATTGTTTTTTCCTGCTCTAGTTGACTTACTCATTCAATTATGTAGAAACACCCATAACTTTAGATCTATATATCACAAGTTAATCATCTTGATATATAATTACTTTTATGATTAGTTTATGATTTTATTTGAGCCTTTGTGTGAAGATAGTGAAAGCTTTATATCTTACACTAATTTTATACCATCTTCAACTTTGTAAGAAGTCTTTTAATCAGAAAAGCTAAGAAATTAGTCAACAGCATTTATTTGAGAATATAGTTTTAAAAACGTACAAATATTATAGGTTTGATATTCTTTTCCAGGTTATAAAAATTATGTATGAGTTTTCATAATGTTAACCGTGGAAGTAATGGGAATAAGTATGAACTGGGCAATTTTCTACTTAGAGGAAACCAAGGCAACATAAATAATCTTTAAGTGATTTAGTTGTGTAAAATTACTTATTGGTCTTTTGAATGACTCTATTCTTGTTCATTTAACTAGGTCATATCACACATAATCATTCATTGTAAAATATAAATTGTGCTTCTAAAAATATTGCGATGTTCTCATCATGATTTGTTATTCTTCTAGCAACAATGTTAAAGTGATTAATGCATTCTAAAGAACTGCAAAAGAGAAACAAAATAAAATAAGAAAGTTTGAAAGTATAAGATTTTATAAGTTCATAGCAGACACACCATAGATGAAGTTAGGGATGTTAACAAAATTCTGTGTAACAAGCAAGAGTGCTAAAGAAATAAACAGGTTGCAGCTTCATATAAAGCTCTTCTCCTTCTCAAGAGAAAACTGCTTTTTTACATGAAGTCTCTAATTTAACATAATGTGATTTGAATCCTTATCCATAAAGTATGTTGTGTATTTCTTTTTATTGTCGTGGGCCCAGCCCCTGCTGGGACAAGTCTGCTGTGAGAGATTGAAATTCTCTCCTTCACTCCAGCTGCAGCTGCCAAGACTCTGCCTCCCAGGCCTGTATTCACCAAAACAATGATTACCTTGGACACTTGCTAAATCATGGAAACCTCATTTGCACCTAAATACAGTCTATGTACATGAATAATAATTGCTCATCTTTCGGGTGAAATTACGTAAACATACAGAGAAGCTACATACTTGGACATATTTATGGCAGCTTGGCCAAGAGTTTTCAAAAATCATTACATCAGGCTAATTAATCTTTTGAATTTTGCACAAGGAAGTCTGTTCACATTAACCAATGCCAACCTTTACTTCTCCCCATCTCCTGCTATTCCACATCTCAAACCAAACTGCCTTGCCCAACCAATTTCATTGAACGTAGCCTTAATAGACAACATTTACTGAGCATTTGACATGCATGAGACTCTAAACTCAGGACTTGATATGTGGGAAGAATATTTTGTAAAATATTGGAGAGATAGTCATGGCACAATAATTTAAAACAGCATGAATTTTGTATTCAGATATACCCAAATTCAGTTCTTGGGTATGTCTCATGCTGACTTGGACTTAAACTTTCTGTTTCAGTTTCTGCATATTGGAAGTAAGGAGGGTAATTATAACTTGGAAATTTTTTGAGAGACTTCTCCCAGGACATGAAGCCAGTCACTTGAGGAATCAACATAAAAACCCAGGCCTCAAGTCCATGTTCTTATCAATAAGTTTTATTGTCACCATTAATTTTTGATAGCTCTTCCACTTTTAACAAGGGTGTTGAGACCCTTCAAGGTATTGAAAAATATTGTTCTATTTATGGCTTATCAGAGATAGGAAAAATATGACATTTTTTAATATTTCTGAACAATTTAAATTCATACCATGCATTTTAAGTTTTGAAAACTATCCTACAGTATTTCCCACAGCTCATCCACTCCTGTCTTTCCAGTTGCTTTTCTTAGCTCTGATAAATAATTTTGTACAGTGTGCAGGGTTGTGCATGGGTGGCTGGGCAGAGAGTCATGGCATATGTATGAGGAAGGAGTCACAGAAGTGAATACAAGTAGTGGGTTTGAAGAAATAAAAAACTTGATTCCATTTTCTAACTTCTCATTTTGTCACATGTGTTCTGTGACATGAAAGTCGTGTTTTTCTTAGTATCGATGACTATCACTCATAAACTGGAAAGTTTTGGCTCTGTTTCTTTTAACACCAGTATAGAATATGGCAAGGAAATGTTAAGGAGAGTGAAGGAGAAAAGATAAAGACTGCTTCTGATGTTATTAAAATCTAAGTAATAACCATAAAAGATTACATAAATGAACATAAATCTACAGGCCTTTAGAATGAATTTGCTGTTAGTTTTATTTCATGAAGAACTTGGGGTGAACCCTTGAGCTCTCGTCATTATGTGGATTTCATCCCAAAGTATCCTATGGGCTGGATTAGAGGAAACACAATAAGATTTATAAAATGTTATTTTAACTCTCTTTATTGGCACTTTGTGCACGCACACACAAATGTAACTTTACAGCACCCCTGCATTGTCTATGATAACCTGAAGATGCTGAAGAAACAGAAACTCAGATATCATTGGATTAACACTTATTTTTACCCAGTGGAGTGCAGGTCAAAGGCACTCCATAAACTGAATTTGTAACTCTAGGAAGCAATGTTCTGAACCAGAAAGCAGGAAAGAGTATTAATCAAAAGTGAAAAGGTTCTGCTGAAAGCAGAACAGTCTTAGAAAATGATTTTAAAGATCACTTGTCGTGCACACAATTATTTTGTATTTGCAGTTCTTGCCAAGATTTTAAAGAAAACTGATGGGAAATTTCATTATTCAAGTATGCACTGTATATACAATGTAATCCCAGTCACTCACTGGGGCAAGGCAAAAGTGACATTAAGACACAATATTTTAAAAATCTAATTGTTCCATACTATACAAAGTGAGCTTTCGTTGCAAATGTTTATTTCTATTATGAGGTCTACAGAGGCATAATATTGTTAAAATGAGAATAGTTTCTGAATCATATAGACTTTTATGGATATTTAAAAAATATGTCTCTAAAGTGTTGGATAACTGGTACTGTTATCCTTATTTTCATTTTTTAATGTATTTTACCAGTTCAGGAAGGATGTAGTTCAATAAAAATTCCCATTACAATCTGAAACTTCCTCTCCATTTTCATAGTAGTAACTGGGGACACTGCTTCAAACATAGTTAAGCCTTTTAAAGGTGTTGAAGAGACAGCTTTTGTCATTTTTAAAAGATACTTATTTCTTTTTATTTTATTTTATTTTATTTTTTTATTATTATTTTTTCTTTTTTTAAATTATTATCCTTTAGGTTTTAGGATACATGTGCACAATGTGCAGATTTGTTACTTATGTATCCATGTGCCATGTTGGTTTGCTGCACCCATTAACTCGTCATTTAGCATTAGGTATATCTCCTAATGCTGTCCCTCCCCTCTCCCCCCACCCCACAACAGTCCCCGCAGTGTGATGCTCCCCTTCCTGTGTCCATGAGTTCTCATTGTTCAATTCCCACCTATGAGTGAGAACATGTGGTGTTTGGTTTTTTGTCCTTGCAATGGTTTACTGAGAATGATGTTTTCCAGTTTCATCCATATCCCTACAAAGGACATGAACTCATCATTTCATGGCTGCATAGTATTCCATGGTGTATATGTGCCACATTTTCTTAATCCAGTCTATTGTTGTTGGACATTTGGGTTGGTTCCAAGTCTTTGCTATTGTGAATAGTGCCGCAATAAACATATGTGTGCATGTGTCTTTATAGCAGCATGATTTATAGTCCTTTGGGTATATACCCAGTAATGGGATGGCTGGGTCAAATGGTATTTCTAGTTCTAAGTCCCTGAGGAATCGCCACACTGACTTCCACAATGGTTGAACTAGTTTACAGTCCCACCAACAGTGTAAAAGTGTTCCTATTTCTCCACATCCTCTCCAGCATCTGTTGTTTCCTGGCTTTTTAATGATGGCCATTCTAACTGGTGTGAGATGGTATCTCATTGTGGTTTTGATATGCATTTCTCTGATGGCCAGTGATGATGAGCATTTTTTCATATGTTTTTTGGCTGCATAAATGTCTTCTTTTGAGAAGTATCTGTTCATGTTCTTTGCCCACTTTTTGATGGGGTTGTTTTTTTCTTGTAAATTTGTTTGAGTTCACTGTAGATTCTGGGTATTAGCCCTTTGTCAGACGAGTAGGTTGCGAAAATTTTCTCCTAGTTTGTAGGTTGCCTGTTGACTCTGATGGTAGTTTCTTTTGCTGTGCAGAAGCTCTTTAGTTTAATGAGATCCCATTTGTCAATTTTGGCTTTTGTTGCCATTGCTTTTGGTGTTTTAGACATGAAGTCCTTGCCCATGCCTATGTCCTGAATGGTATTGCCTAGGTTTTCTTCTCGGGTTTTTATCGTTTTCAGTCTAACATGTAAGTCTTTAATCCATCTTGAATTTTGTATAAGGTGTAAGGAAGGGATCCAGTTTTAGTTTTCTACATATGGCTAGCCAGTTTTCCCAGCACCATTTAATAAATAGGGAATCCTTTTCCCATTGCTTGTTTTTGTCAGGTTTGTCAAAGATCAGATAGTTGTAGATATGCAGCATTGTTTCTGAGGGCTCTGTCCTGTTCCATTGATCTATGTCTCTGTTGTGGTACCAGTACCATGCTGTTTTGGTTACTGTAGCTTTGTAGTATAGTTTGAAGTCAGGTAGCGTGATGCCTCCAGCTTTGTTCTTTTAGCTTAGGATTGACTTGGCGATGCGGGCTCTTTTTTGGTTCCATATGAACTTTCAAGTAGTTTTTTCCAATTCTGTGAAGAAAGTCCTTGGTAGCTTGATGGGGATGGCATTGAATCTATAAATTACCTTGGGCAGTATAGCCATTTTCACGATATTGATTCTTCCAACCCATGAGCATGGAATGTTCTTCCATTTGTTTGTATCCTCTTTTATTTCATTGAGCAGTGGTTTGTAGTTCTCCTTGAAGAGGTCCTTCACATCCCTTGTAAGTTGGATTCCTAGGTATTTTATTCTCTTGGAAGCAATTGTGAATGGGAGTTCACTCATGATTTGGCTCTCTGTTTGTCTGTGATTGGTGTACAAGAATGCTTGTGATTTTTGTACATTGATTTTGTATCCTGAGACTTTGCTGAAGTTGCTTATCAGCTTAAGGAGGTTTTGGGCTGAGACGATGGGGTTTTCTAGATGTGCAATCATATCATCTGCAAACAGGGACAATTTGACTTCCTCTTTTCCTAATTGAATACCCTTTATTTCCTTCTCCTGCCTGATTGCCCTGGCCAGAACTTCCAGCACTATGTTGAATAGGAGTGGTGAGAGAGGGCATCCCTGTCTTGTGGCAGTTTTCAAAGGGAATGCTTCCAGTTTTTGCCCATTCAGTATGATATTGGCTGTGGGTTTGTCATAGATAGCTCTTATTATTTTGAGATACGTCCCATCAATACCTAATTTATTGAGAGTTTTTAGCATGAAGCATTGTTGAATTTTGTCAAAGGCCTTTTCTGCATCTATTGAGATAATCATGTGGTTTTTGTCTTTGGTTCTGTTTATATGCTGGATTATATTTATTGATTTGCATATGTTGAACCAGCCTTGCATCCCAGGGATGAAGCCCACTTGATCACGGTGTTATGATAAGCTTTTTGATGTGCTGCTGGATTCGGTTTGCCCGTATTTTATTGAGGATTTTTGCATCAATGTTCATCAAGGATATTGGTCAGAAATTCTCTTTTTTGGTTGTGTCTCTGCCAGGCTTTGGTATCAGGACGATGCTGGCCTCATAAAATGTGTTAGGGAGGATTCCCTCTTTTTCTATCGATTGGAATAGTTTCAGAAGGAATCGTATCAGTTCCTCCTTGTACCTCTGGTAGAATTTGGCTGTGAATCCATCAGGTCCTGGACTCTTTTTAGTTGTTTGATAAGCTATTGATTATTGCCTCAATTTCAGAGCCTGTTATTGGTCTATTCAGAGATTCAACTTCTTCCTGGTTTAGTCTTGGTAGGGTGTATTTGTCGAGGAATTTATCCATTTCTTCTAGATTTTCTAGTTTATTTGCATAGAGGTGTTTGTAGTATTCTCTGATGGTAGATTGTATTTCTGTGGGATCGATGGTGATATCCCCTTTATCATTTTTTATTGCGTCTATTTGATTCTTCTCTCTTTTCTTCTTTATTAGTCTTGCTAGCGGTCCATCAATTTTGTTGATCTTTTCAAAAAACCAGCTCCTGGATTCATTAATTTTTTGAAGGGTTTTTTGTGTCTCTATTTCCTTCAGCTCTGCTCTGATTTTAGTTATTTCTTGCCTTCTGCTAGCTTTTGAATGTGTTTGCTCTTGCTTTTCTAATTCTTTGAATTGTGATGTTAGGGTGTCAATTTTGGATCTCTCCTGCTTTCTCTTGTGGGCATTTAGTGCTATAAATTTCCCTCTACACACTGCTTTGAACGTGTCCCAGAGATTCTGGTATGTTGTGTCTTTGTTCTCGTTGGTTTCAAAGAACATCTTTATTTCTGCTTTCATTTCATTATGTACCCACTAGTCATTTAGGAGCAGGTTGTTCAGTTTGATGTAGTTGAGGGGTTTTGAGTGAGTTTCTTAATCCTGAGTTCTAGTTTGATTGCACTGTGGTCTGAGAGACAGTTTGTTATAATTTCTGTTCTTTTACATTTGCAGAGGAGAGCTTTACTTCCAACTATGTGGTCAGTTTTGGAATAGGTGTGGTGTGGTGCTCAAAAAAATGTATTATCTGTTGATTTGGGGTGGAGAGTTCTGTAGATGTCTATTAGGTCCGCTTGGTGCAGAGCTGAGTTCAATTCCTGGATATCCTTGTTAACTTTCTGTCTCATTGATCTGTGTAATGTTTACAGTGGGGTGTTAAAATCTCCCATTATTATTGTGTGGGAGTTTAAGTCTGTTTGTAGGTCACTCAGGACTTGCTTTATGAATCTGGGTGCTCCTGTGTTGGGTGCATATATATTTAGGGTAGTTAGCTCTTCTTGTTGAATTGATCCCTTTACCATTATGTAATGGCCTTCTTTGTCTCTTTTGATCTTTGTTGGTTTAAAGTCTATTTTGTCAGAGACTAGGATTGCAACCCCTGCCTTTTTTTGTTTTCCATTTGCTTGGGAGATCTTCCTCCATCCCTTTATTTTGAGTCTATGTGTGTCTCTGCACGTGAGATGGGTTTCCTGAATGCAGCACGCTGATAGGTCTTGACTCCTTATCCAATTTGCCAGTCTGTGTCTTTTAATTGGAGCATTTAGCCCATTTACATTTAAAGTTAATATTGTTATGTGTGAATTTGATCCTGTCATTGTGATGTTAGTTGGTTATTTTGCTCGTTAGTTGATGCAGTTTCTTCCTGGCCTCGATGGTCTTTACAATTTCACATGTTTTTGCAGTGACTGCTAGCGGTTGTTCCTTTCCATGTTTAGTGCTTTCTTCAGGATCTCTTTTACGGCAGGCCTGGTGGTGACAAAATCACTCAGCATTTGCTTGTCTGTAAAGTATTTTATTTCTCCTTCACTTATGAAGCTTAGTTTGGCTGGATATGAAATTCTGCGTTGAAAATAGTTTTCTTTAAGAATGTTGAATATTGGCCCCCACTCTCTTCTGGCTTGTAGAGTTTCTGCCGAGAGGAGAGATCAGCTGTTAGTCTGATGGGCTTCCCTTTGTGGGTAACCCGACGTTTCTTTCTGGCCACCCTTAACATTTTTTCCTTCATTTCAACTTTGTTGAATTTGACAATTAGGTGTGTTAGAGTTGCACTTCTCGAGGAGTATCTTTGTCGCGTTCTCTGTATTTCCTGAATTTGAATGTTGGCCTGCCTTCCTACATTGGGGAAGTTCTCCTGGATAATATCTTGCAGAGTGTTTTCCAACTTGGTTCCACTTTCTCCGTCACTGTCAGGTACACCAATCAGATGTAGGTTTGGTCTTTTCACATAGTCCCATATTTCTTGGAGGCTTCGTTCATTTCTTTTTATTCTTTTTTCTCTAAACTTCCCTTCTCGCTTCATTTCATTAATTTCCTCTTCTATCGCTGATACCCTTTCTTCCAGTTGATCGCATTGGCTACCGAGGCTTCTGCAATCTTCATGTAGTTCTCGAAACTTGGCTTTCAGCTCCATCAGCTCCTTTAAGCCCTGCTCTCCATTAGTTATCTTAGTTATAGATTCATCTAATTTTTTTTCAAAGTTTTTAACTTCTTTGCCATTGGTTTGAATTTCCTCCCATAGCTCGGAGTAGTTTGATCATCTGAAGCCTTCTTCTCTCAACTCGTCAAAGTCATTCTCCGTTCAGCTTTGTTCTGTTGCTGGTGAGGAACTGCATTCCTTTGGAGGAGGAGATGTGGTCTGCTTTTTAGAGTCTCCAGTTTTTCTGCTGTTTTCTCCCCATCTTTGTAGGTTTTTCTACTTTTTGTCTTTGATGATGGTGATGTACAGATGGGTTTTTGGTGTGGTTGTCCTTTCTGTTTGTTAGTTTTCCTTCTCCCAGACAGGACCCTCAGCTGCTGGTGTGTTGGAATTTGCTAGAGATCCACTCCAGACCCTGTTTTGCTGGGTGTCAGCAGTGGTGGCTGCAGAACAGTGGATTTTCTTGAGACCACAAATTCAGCTGTCTGATCGTTCCTCTGGAAGTTTTGTCTCAGAGGAGTACCTGGCCGAGTGAGGTGTAAGTCTGTCCCTACTTGGGGGTGCCTCCCAGTTAGGCTGCTTGGGGGTCAAGGACCCACTTTAGGAGGCAGTCTGCCTGTTCTCAGATCTCCAGCTGCGTGCTGGGAGAACCACTACTCTCTTCAAAGCTGTCAGACAGGGACATTTAAGTCTGCTGAGGTTCCTGCTGTCTTTTTGTTTGTTTGTGCCCTTCCCCCAGAGGTGGAGCCTAAGAGGCAGGCAGGCCTCCTTGAGCTGTGGTGGGCTCCACCCAGTTCGAGCTTCCTGGCTGCTTTGTTTACCTAAGCAAGCCTGGGCAATGGCGGGCGCCCCTCCCCCAGCCTCGCTGCTGCCTCACAGTTTGATCTCAGACTGCTGTGCTAGCAATCAGCAAGACTCCGTGGGCATAGGACCCTCAGAGCCAGATGCATGATGCAATCTCCTGGTGTGCTGTTTTCAAAGCCCGTTGGAAAAGCGCAGTGTTAGGGTGGGAGTGAACCGATTTTCCAGGTACCGTCTGTTACCCCTTTCTTTGACTAGGAAAGGGAACTCCCTGACCCATTGAGCTTCCCGAGTGAGGCAATGCCTAGTCCTGCTTCCGCTCGCGCATGGTGCACTGCACCGACTGTGCTGCACCCCCTGTTTGGCACTCCCTATTGAGATGAACCTGTTACCTCAGATGGAAATGCAGAAATCACCCCTCTTCTGCGTCGCTCATGCTGGGAGCTGTAGACCGGAGCTGTTCCTATTCGGCCATGTTGGCTCCATCTCAACAAATGCTTCTTGAATGCCTAGTGTGTGAAAGGAATTATAGTGTGAAATTCGGGTATAAAAACATATGCTCTTGATGGTCTTTTCCTCCAAATGCTTATAAAGAGCTAAGTAATAAGCCAATTGCTATTGAAAATTAAAAGTCATTGTGTAATTTTAAGACCTTCAATACAATCACCAAGGAAATATTATGAGACAACCTCTAATAACTCATTTTATGCACATTACTCATTTTGATAATTAAACTGATAGCACTTAGAATATAGTTATGTTATGTCTTGCTTTAAGTTGGATAAGTTAAAATATTTTTTCTAATGCAGTTGTACCTGATTTTGTGAAATATTTTAATTCCTAACAGCCTTATAGGGATATGTCACTTTATTGTGCTTCAGTTGATTGTACCTTCTAGAGTCTATGTTTTTACAAATTCAAGGTTTGTAGCAATCTGTCTCCAGCATGACTGTTGGTGCCATTTTCCAACAGCATATGCCCTCTTTTGTCTCTGCATCACATTTGTTAATTATTGCAGTAGTTGAAACATTATTAGTATTATTATTATATCTGTTATTGTGATCTGTAATCCATGATCTTTTATGTTACTGTTGTAATTGCTTCTGTACGCCATAAACTGCATCCATATAAGATGGCAAACTTAATCAATACATGTTTTGTGTGTTCTGACTGCTCCATTGACTTGCTTTTTTCCCATCTTGCCCCTTCGCCTTGAAGGAGAGGCTCTTTATTTCCTGAAACATAGCAATATTGAAATTGGGACAATTAATAACACCACAACAACCTCAAAGTCTTCAATTGAAATAAAGAGTTACACATCTTTAATTTTAATCAAAAGCTACAAATGATTAAGCTTAGTGGGGAAATCATGTCGTAAGTCAGAACAGGCTGAAAGCTGGGCTTCTTGTGCCATTTAGCCAAGTTGTGATGCAAAGGAAAAATTTGTGAAGTAGGTTAAAAGTGCTACTCTAGTGAAAACTTTAATCATAAGAATGCAAAACAGCCGTACTGCTGACATGGGACAAAATTTGAGTAATCCGAATAGAAGATCAAACCAGTCACAAAATATCTTCAAGCCAAAGCCTAATCCAGAGCAAGATCCTAATTCTCTTGAATTCTGTGAAGGCTGAGAGAGGTGATGAAGCTGCAGAAGAACAGTTTGAAGCTAGCACAGGTTGGTTCATGAGGGTTAAGAAGCCATCTCTATAACATAAAAGTGCAAAGTGAAGCAGCAGCTGCTGATACAGTGGCTACAAGTTATCCAGAAGATCTAGATAAGATAACTGATGAAGGTGGCTACACTATAAAACAGATTCCCAATGCAGATGAAACATTCTTCTATTGGAAGAAGATGCTATCTAGGACTTTGATAGAGAGGCAAAGTGAATGCTTGGCTTCAAAGCTTTAAAGGACAGACTGACTCTCTTGTTAGGAACAAATGCAGCTGGTGACTTTAAGTTGAATCCAATGGTCATTTACCATTCTGACAATGTTAGGGCTCCTAAGAATTAGGCTAAATCTACTCTGTCTGTGTTCTATAAGTGGAACAATAAAGCCTGAATCACACCATATTTGTTTACAGCATGGTTTACTGAAATATTTTCAGCCCACCGTTGAGACGTACTACTCAGGAAAAGAAAGATTTCTTTTAAAATATTACTGCCCATTTACAATGCACATGCTCACCCAAGAAGACTGATGGAGATGTACAAGGTAGTTAATATTTCTTTCATGCCTGCTAAGACAACTTTCATTCTGCAGCCCTTGGGTCAAGGAATAAATTTCACTTTCAAGTCTTATTATTTAAGAAATATATTTTGTAAGGCTATAGCTGATGGATCTAGGCAAAGTAAATCAAAAAACCTTCTCAAAAGGATTCATTCTTCTACATACCACTAAGAACATTCATGATTCATGAGAGGAGGCCAAAATACCAACACTAATAGAAATTTGGAAGAAGTAGATTCGAAGCCTCATAGATGCATTTGTGGAATTCAGTACATCAGTGGAGGAAGTAACTGCATGCAGTGGAAATAGTAAGACAACTATAAGTAGAGCCTAAAGAAGAGACTGAATAGCTGCAATCTTATGGTAAAACTTGAATGGATGAGGAGTTGCTTCTTAGAGATGAGCAAAGAAAGTGGTTTCTTGAGTTGGAATACACTCAGTGGATACGTTGTGAACATTGTTGGAATAAAGACAAAGGTTTTAAAATATTATGCAAACTTAGTTGATAAAGCAGTGGTAGTTTGATAAGAGTGACTCCCATTTTGAAAAACGAAATTCTGTGGGTAAAATGGCATAAACCAGTATTACAACTTACAGAAAAATATTTTGTGAAAGGAAAAGTCAATTGATACAGCAAACTTCATTGTTGTCTTGTTTTCAGAAATTGCAACAGCCAGTTCAACCTTCAGCAACCACCAAACTGATCAGTACTCATCAACATTGGGACAAGACTGTACACCAGCAAAAAGATCTCAACTCAATGAAGGCTCAAATGATTTTAGCATTTTTTTAGCAATAAAGCATTTTTAAATTAAGCTATATACATTGTTGTTTTAGACAATGTTTTTGCACATTCAGAATACAGTAAAGTGTAAACATAACTTTTATATACACTGGGGAAACCAAAAGATTTGTGTGACTTTATTGCAATGTTTGTTTTATTGTGCTGATCTGGAACTAAATATATCTGAGGTATGCTTGTACTGATGATTATTTTAACACCAAGATACTTTAAAATTCATTAAATAAATTTTTATTTAAATAGACCTTTAGCATACATTTATTGGTAACTAAAGGCTTAGTTAACAAAGGGAAATACTAAATTATTAAGGTTTTGCATGACTTTGAAAATTTCTGTATTGAATTGTAAATGCTATGGAATTGTAGCCATTTTTTGTTTTTTAAATCAAAGATTTAGTTAAATTTTTCTCAAATGCATCTTCAGAGTTGAAGTTTGCTTACCATTAACATTTGATATCAGAAGCATTAATTCTTTTTTGTAGCCTTATTTCATCAAAAGCTGATCAGCTATGTCTGTATGAGTCTCTCAGAGAGCTGAAGAAGTAATCAAAGGTCATGATGGAGGCTACAGCTACATACAATATCCCTGTGCCAACTCATGAGAGCTGAGAATTATGACATGGATAGTTCTGGGTGAAAAGCTTACAAGTAATAGAATATAATATGTTTGAATTTAAAAACAATTTACTATATTTAATTCAAACTAAAATCATAAAATCATTAGAATAAACTATAGGGATAAATTTTAATGACCTTGGCAACAAAAGAAAACGTAAAAAAAAATGGGCTTCACAAATGTTAAAAACTTTAGTGCATCAAAGGACATTATCAGGAAATTGAAAGGCTTTCTGGAGGAATGGGAGAAAATATTTGCAAATCATATGTTTGGTGGGGGAACAAGATCCATAATATATAAAGAATTCCTACAACTCAGCAACAAAAAGACAACCCAATTAATAAGTTGGCAGAGGACTTGAATAGATATTTCTCTAGAAAAGATACAAATAGCCAACAAGCACATGAAAACATTTCCAAAATCATTAATCATAAGGTAAATACAAATCAAAACCACAAAGAAATACCTGTTCAAACCTATTAATATAGTAATAATAATAATAATGATAGGCTGGGTGCGGTAGCTTATGCCTGTAATCCCAGCACTTTGGGAGGCCGAGGCATGTGGATCACCTGAGGTCAGGAGTTCCAGATCAGCCTGACCAACATGGTGAAACCTTGTCTCTACTAAAAATACAAAAATTAGCCAGGTGTGGTGGTAGGCCTCCCAGTTACTTGGGAGGCTGAGGCAGGAGAATTGCCTGAACCCAAGAGGCAGAGATTGGAGTGAGCCAAGATCACACCATTGCACTCCAGCCTGGGCAACACAGCCAGACTCCTTCTCAAAACAAAACAAAACAATAATAAGAATACTAATAATCAGAAAAATAACAAATGTTGGTGAGGATATGGAGAAATGGCTGATAGGAAGGTAAAATGGCACAGCCACTGGGACAAACAGTATGAGTTCTTCAAAAAGCTTGTTGTGGACTTGATGTGTCCACCCATGTCCACTGCCAAATTCACACTCACT
Organism: Nomascus leucogenys; assembly: GCF_006542625.1. Lineage (NCBI taxonomy): Eukaryota > Metazoa > Chordata > Mammalia > Primates > Hylobatidae > Nomascus > Nomascus leucogenys. The sequence goes on from NC_044382.1 coordinate 125,480,554, forward strand.
GTGATGGTATTTGGAGGTAGGGCCTTTGGGAGGTCATTAGGCTAGGAGGCTAAAGCCCTCATTAATGGGATTAGTGCCCTTATCAAAGAGACCCCGGGGAAGCCCCTTACCATGTGAGGGCACAGTGCAAAGACAGCAATCTACAAATCAGGAAGTGGTGTCTCATCAGGTACCTAATCTACCAGAGCCTTGATCTTGGACTTCACAGACTCTAGAACTGTAAGAAATAAATGTTTGTTTTTTAGGCCATTCCAGTTTATGGTATTTTTATTACAGTAGTCAGAACTAAAACAAAGCTAAACAGAATTACCATGTGACACAGCAATTCCACTACTAGGTATAATGCCCACTGTAATTGAAAATAGGGACTCAAACAGACACTTTTATACTAATGTTTTTGCAGAATTATTCACAATAGTCAAAAGGTGAAAATAGCCCAGTGTCTATCAACAGATTAATGCATAAACAAAATGTAGTACATATATACATACAATGAAATATTATTCAACCATCAAAAGGATTGAAGTTCTGATACATGCCACAATATGGATGGATCTTGAAATCATTATCTTAAGTGAAATAAGCTGGGCACAATAGGACAATATTGTGTGATCCCACTTAAATGAAATATCTAGAGTAGGTAGAACTAAAGACAGAAAGTAAGTTAGAGGTTACCAGGGTTAGGGAGGAGGTGGGGAACAAGGACTAATTGCTTAATGGTTATAGAGTTTCTGTTACAGGTGATGAAAACATTTTGGAAATAGATAGTGGTGGTGGTTGAATGACACTGTGAATGTAATTAATACCAACAAATTGCTTGAAATTTTTTTAATTGGCATTTTACATTATATAAAACCACAATAAAACATATTTTAAAACATTTTATACTTAGTTCATTTTAACTTACTTTGTATATCTTTCTTTATATAAAAAACTTTATATCTACTTGAGTAAATATAATTCTACAAGAAAATTGAAGAATATATTATTTATATTTTCCAAGCAGTAGTAAATATGTCAAGAAATTTTATTTAGTGCTACACGTTTCTAGGCACTGATTTAAGAACTTTACCATTCTTAACTATTTCCTACTCATAAGAACCCTATGAAAGAGTAATTATTATTACTTTAGCGATTTTACAGATCGCTTGTTTGTCCGTGTGTTTAGGTATCCCACAGTTGTAGTTCAGGAAAGATCTTTGCTACCGAGGCAGAGAAGATGAGGGAGACAATGAAATCCGGAGGGGACTAATTCATATTGTCTTTTAAGAAGGCCTGAAATATGAAGATAGAGATTCCCGTGGTGGTTGGTCTAAACTTTCAACTTTGAGTAACTGTGGACTCTCTTACTGTGGGAATTCCAGGTTTGTTCTGTGGAAGGAAGAACTTTAATTATTTTTGAATATTTTTAAATAGCTGTAAATCATTAGATGACATTGTTTATAAGTCATTGCAAACTAATTTTAGTTTATTGATAGGTAGCGCTGTAATGACTAACATATTCGTACTTGGTGAATGCCAGTGATGTAAATAATCTCTATTTCATCCAGATAACTTTGGGTTCCTTTGTATTGTTATGGTGTAACCACCCACTCTCAACTATTCTATCTCCCCAGTTCATTATACTGTCTGTGTGCTCTGGTTTCCAGCAGCTAGCCCTTGCCTCTCTGCAGAGGGCCGACGGTGGATGCTATGTTTTGCCATGGCCTCCCACGCAGACAGCTCAGAGGACCTGGGGGTTCCTGCTCCTTCCCACCTCAAAGTCAGATGCCATTTCTTTAACATTCATTATATGGCTGTCATGACCTGCTTCCTGCCTGTCCTGTGAAAACCCTGCATCACTCTTCCCCATAATCCTTTTGTTCCAGAATGCTCTCTCATAGCCCCTTTGTTTCTTCTGCTAGAAATAGTCTTTCTTTTCTTTTACACCTCAGTCAGCTAACTCTGACTGGTCCTTATGATCTCAGCTGAAAATTAATTTTCTTCTTCATCCCCTAAATTTGGGGTTAGGAGTACATCTGATGCAATCCCAGAATGCTTTGTACTTCCATGACAAGCTTATTTATTTATTAATGTACTATTTGTACATGTTTAATTTATTTTCCTACCAAGTAGCCTGTGAACTTTGGAGACCAGGGATAGAAGTTTTGGCTTCACTGTGGTAACCTGAGGGTGTACGCAGTGCCTGGCATATACAAAACACATAATAAATACACATTAAATATAGGAGTAATTCCATGAATTGATTTGATAAATTAGTCGATATATGGCTTATAAATATAAATCACTTCTGGTAACCTGAGAGTATACATATTGCCCGGCATATACAAAACACATAATAAATATGTATTGACTAGATGAGTAATTAGATGAATTGATTTGATTAATATATGGCTTATAAATATAAATCACTTGACATTGTGTCTTATTTTCTTGGCTTACATGCATTTTTGCCAGATTCTACATAGTAACCTTATATATGTTATTATGAGGAATATTAATATGTATATGTATGCTACCTTCTCTAGAAAAGTTCAACACCACTTTACGAATCAACACATAAATACATTTAAAAACTAAATATTTAAAGATCACTTTCTATTGATTTTCTAAGGGGTTAGGTGTCAACATGTACCCAAAAATTCATGTTTATTCACAGAGAGTATTTTCTTACTTGGGGCAATCCCTGGCCACAAATGTGTGATGTTTTCTCCTGCCCTCTCTCCCAGCTTAAGTGTATTCATTTAAATATTTAAAAATCAGAGTTGGCCTGTAATCTCAGAACTTTGGGAGGCTGAGGCGGGTGGATCACCTGAGGTCGGGAGTTTGAGACCAGCCTGACCAACATGGAGAAACCTCGTCTCTACTAAAAATACAAAAAATTAGCCAGGCATGGTGGCACATGCCTGTAATCCCAGCTACTCGGGAGGCTGAGGCAGGAGAATCGCTTGAACCTGGGAGGTGGAGATTGCAGTGAGCTGAGATGGTGCCATTGCACTCCAGCCTGGGCAACAAGAGTGAAACTCCATCTCAAAAAAAAAAAAAAAAAAATCAGAGTTGGTTGGGATCTTCTACCATAAATATTCAGTATTATGTAAACATAAAATGTCCCTCAGAAAAATTAGAGTGGCTTCTTAAATATTTTCCAAAAGCAGAATTTGCGAAATGATAGAACTTAGGAGGAATCTCTTCTGAAAGTAGAGCCCAAGGAAGGGTTTTTTTTTTCAATTTCTTTACAGAAGTGGAGAACTCAGGAAAATTAAATCAAGGGAGAGAAAGCCAATATAAGGATATGTTCTCAGCGTTTGTCCGCCACTGTGGGTGACTGTAGATGATCCATGTATGTGAGCTTTGAGATCATTCCACCAATGACACAAAAAGGAGAGTGATTATCGACTAGCTTAGGTACCGCAATGGTCAATGTGTGCTCCACTTTCATTTCCAACTACCCAGACTCTGACACTGGGTGACTGCTGTAAGTGTAGCATAATGAGGGGTCAGAAAATCCCTGGATGGAAAAGTGAAATCTACTCAGTGCTGCTGAACAAAAGTACATCAGGTTCCCCTCAGAGGGGCTGATTTCCTGAGCAACGTCCAGAATATTGTTGGGTGTAGAAGATGTAAGTTGAAAAGCAAGAGTTATCCAATACACTTAGCCTGGTGGTTGGGGAATGAGTACCTCTCACAGATGTGTTTTGTTTGTTTGTTGCAGGATTTTTTTTTCACTTAATTGCCAATATTTAAAAATCAGTAGAATTCATATAATAACCTGAATGTTGTGCTTCACTTCTAAAAATAAGATGAATCTCTCATAGATGTGGTTTGTTTAACCATTATGAAATCCAGTTGTTTTGCCAATTAAGTTTTAATCTCTAAAATTAAGGTGAGGTCACATAGCTATCTGGATTATAGATCACTGCAAAACTGAAACTCCTGGGCTCTAATGATCCTTCCACCTCAGCCTCCCAAGTAGCTGATTTGTTTAACTTCCTAAAATGGATCTTCTAGCCGTGATGGATTCACATTACCTCAAGGCTGGAAGGAAGTTACATGTGTGGTGTTCATGCCCTTTTAGACGGGGACATATTCAACAGTCTGCCATTCACTCATGTTGCTCCCTCTTTCTATTTGCATACTTGCCTGTCCCCCGCAGATATTTGCACGTGAGACCACAATTCTAAAGACTGGGACCCCTTCCCAAGATAGATGGTTAATGTGTTTGCCTAATTGGAAACATCATTTGCCCATCTCTATTCTGCTGTGTGCCCTGAGCAGCTGATGTGCACAGATGGCATCTCTTGGGCTCCCTTTCCACTGTGGCTTCAGGTTGTTCTCACCAATGGGAGCCATTGGCAAGAAATCAGAGGGCAGGAGGAAAAACAAGTTGGGGAATATTTTCTCCACTCTCTCCCAGTTATAGCATCGGAGCTATGAAAGTGGCTGCATCCCTCTGTAATCACAGCTCCCCTGAGCTATCACTGGTCTCTAGCAGCTTAATATTCTCCCCTTTCCCTTTTAGGCTGTTACTAAATTTTGGATACCTCCACAGTATTCTTTGGGTTTTCAGAAACCTGACCTCACTACTGTATGCTGTCCCTTCATTAAAATATCTTCAGCTAATTCACCTGATCGAAATTCTGTTTATTGGCAGGGTCCTGACTAATATTAATAATAACAGAGCCACCCTTCTCTCAGCAGTCATTTGTCAAACCCTCTTTTCACTTTAGGGAAACAAAAAAATCATTCTATTGTGAGCTGCTTTTACCCTCACTGCTGATCATGATCCAGTCCTGTTTTCCCACTTAGCTGACCATGTGCACTACGGAGGCCTAATCTGCTGCCTTGCTTTGGTTTACACTGTCTGCTTCAACCTGACAGCAGATTGATTGACTACTGGGCCAAGAGACTGCTTGCTGGGCTCTCAGGTTACCCACTGTACTTGCCAAGGCTTCAAGTGACCATAATGAGTTTCCCATGCACCAGCTGTAGCCCAACCTGTCTTGCTTGCAATAAGCAAGGGCAGTCAAGCCTCTTATCTTTCTTCCCTCCTCCAGAGCGGTGTTTGTGACTTTAGATTGTTTACTTTCTTGATAACAATCTGTGTATCTGTGTAAAAAAGCCTATGGAGACCAACTTTTGATCCTGATATGGCAAGGCAAAGATTCCTCCAGAAGAGAAGGCACTAGAGGCTTTAAGAAGGTTGTGACTCTGACCTTTGTACAGCTTGACATGATGAGTAAGCTTTGGATCACTCCTTGGTCCATCTTGCAAGATACCGAAGTGTGTCTAACTCCCCAGGCATGTGCAGACTCCTGATGATCTTCTTAGCCTCCACTGCAGCTCTAAGCAAGCTCTATCAGTCCAATTTCAGATTCAATATTTCAACAGCTGTTCAAGCTCCTGCTCTTACCACCACATCAAAACACTACAATGAGACAGACTTGGGTTTGAACACCTATTTTGCCAATATGAACAAGTTACTTCTCTGAATGTTTTTTTTTATCTTTAAAACTGGGATAATCCATTCAGGAAGATGGAAATAGATAAGTTATGTTGATTGCTATCCCAGTGTCTATTATGTAATAAACATTCAACAAATGTTAGTTTCTCTCATGAAATGGAATCCAAATTATTCATCCCTATTATCAAATGCCTGCCAAGCATTAGCCAACTTTGTTAAATTCTCAACCACAGCATAGAATCATGTGGTTAAGAGTGTAATCTGTGGGCCGGGCGCAGTGTCTCACACCTGTAATCCCAGCACTTTGGGAGGCCAAGGTGGGTGGATCACAAGGTCAGGGGATGGCGACCATCCTGGCTAACATGGTGAAACCCCGTCTTTACTAAAAGTACAAAAAAAAAAAAAAATTAGCCGGGCATGGTGTCAGGCACCTGTAGTCCCAGCTACTTGGGAGGCTGAGGCAGGAGAATGGCGTGAACCCCGGAGGTAGAGCTTGCAGTGAGCCGAGATCGCGCCACTGCACTCCAGCCTGGGTGACAGAGCAAGACTCCATCTCAAAAAAAACAAGTATAATCTGTAAAATCAGAAAGATCTGGGCTGAACTCTGGCTATATACCTTCCCAACTGTATGATGCTATAAAAGTCACCTGATCTTTCTGCATCTGAATGTATTAACTCTGGAATTCTACTGCCTGGGTTCAAATTCTAGCTTTATTCCCTTATTACCCATGCAAACTTAGACAATGTACTTTACTTTTCTGTGCTTCTGCTTCCTCATCTGAATTTAGATTTTGACTGGAGATCATCTACCTTATTGGGTCACTGAGATAATTAAATGGCTTAATTCTTTTCAAGTGCTTGAAACAATGTCTGTTCAACATAAGTTAACAAATACTCATTTCTTTATATGTAAGATTGGTGTGATATTTACTCACAAAATTATTGTGAACATTAAATAAAATAATAAATTATGCAGAACCAGATGAAAGTGCCAACATCTGGCCATATGGCATTTTCTTAAGTAACACAATAAGCTGTTAACATAATGGCTGACACTGACATCTCTGTATGTAATTGATATCATTAACACCCTATATTCTCTCCTCAGTAAGCCACCCTAATGCGGCCCAGCCTCAGATATGCTTTTGTAGGTCGAGAATATTGGGTCTGTTTGGTCTAATCTTCTGTAGACAGAAGAGATAAGAGCTTGCTTTCACTCCCAATACATGTTTTGAATCCAACTTCTAACTCTAAAAAGAGTATCCCTTAATAGAGCTTTTCAGGGATCTGGCCAACTTCTTGTCTAAAAGGCATAGTGGTATTCTCCTCCACCCCTCAAGGCTCTGTGGGATTGTGTGTACTGGCAATATGTGTCCAGATATTCCTTGTGGTTTGGGCCATTTCCAGATTGTGGCAAGCTATAATTCCGTGAGTAGCTTCAAAGTTGCAGTTTAAAAACCTCTTCCATCTACTGTCCCTAGTTGGCTCCTGACCAATCACCCCCTTGAAGTGATGGTTATGTCAATAAAAAAATTATGGCTTTTGGTGTGGAGCAAGAGAGCAGCTGGCAAAAACTCTCCTGTCTCTTTCATTGAGCTCAGCTAACCATGTGCCACTTCCATCTAACATCAGAGAAACAGGATAGCACACTCTCCAGAAAACAAGGCAGGCTTGCCTTTGCCAGCACCAAGGAGAGAAAGGTGGTGAGAGGGCAGGGCGATGCTTGGGCAACAAGCTCCTCTTGTAATAGTCCATGAGAAAATGACCAAGAAATGTACTAAAGGGCTTCTGCTTAGACATTTTGTTCAAGGGTATTTATATAGATCCACACAAATGGATAAGTTTATAGAACCACTACACTGAAGAAACCCCTCTATTCAGGCCTCTCTCCCCAATTCTAAACAGGACTGAATGAACATCTCTGCGGAGGGTGTTTCAAAACTCATTTGAGCAAAAGTGGCTAGATGAGGTAATGGCCAGTTAGGTAAAAATGTGCTGGGAGGGAACAAGGGAAAATCCTTGATATAAAAATATTTTTATTAAATAATTGGAAAAATGGAATGAAACACCTGCAGTTTATAAATCAAAGTTACCATATGGTATAGAATATTTGCTAATAAATTCTTATAGGCACAACCCTAAAAGTGAAGCCTTTTAAAAGTTTTTGCTATGGCGCAATATGTTTTTATATTAGTTTATTTCATCCTATGACTTTTATTTCAAACTTTAAGTTAATAGATTATTAAATTGTACTTTGAAGCTCATTTCAAACTCGTGCTAGTGATAAAAACGCACAGCAGAGCAAATTACTGAAGAATAAATGGCAGCAATGAATTAACAGTTGGGACATTAGAATAATCTCTGGACAGCTTTTACTCCTCTTTTTGTTGTTGCTCCGTTTTATGTTGATGCTTTGGGGTGATGAAAGCAATAGTTTGTTAATGGTAAAGTGGTTGTAGGAAGTATCTTTTCATTTTCAGATGATATATTGTGTATACTTTTAATTGTCAAATATTCATTAGCATCATCATTTTTTTCCAGACCTTCTTTTCTCTTTTGGAAAAGAAACAACAGTAACACAAAAACAGCATAATAATCACTTCCTAATACGCCATTTACTTTTGACATGTAAAAGAACAATTTTGTTTTTAAAGACAGATAGTACATCGCTTGCTCTATATTATAAAATTCTCCCTGGACACATATTGTCATAGATTCAAATATCTAATATTCCAGCCCCCATTTACTTCCCAAGTATTTCATGTTGATTAATTCTTACACCTTAAATGCAGGACATTAAAATATAGAAATGGGTCCATTAAAAATGTATTATATGTATATATCTGAAAGAGTGTTGCAGAACCAAAACAATACCAATGTCTAAGGTTTCTAAATTTGTATTGAATTGCCTTTAGCATCTTGGCATATGCTTTTGAATATCCTTAATGATTCTAGCTCTTTGCCCTCTGATGATAGATTTAATGCTTCCAGTTGTCCAAAGGGCTCTGGGAGCCAAGTTCAGTGCAAAAGGAGCATGAACTGGCTTTATTAGAAATAATTGCACTTATAAAATATTAAGTCCACTTTTTCTTTGTTAGTAAATTCACAAGTCATTTACTTTTAAACAACTCAGTGTATTGCTACTATTTTAAGTTAAAAGAAAACTTTTACAGAGGTATTTGTGAAGTTTGGCTTGTAAATCTGACTTGGTGAAAGAGGGTAAATTTAAGATTAGTACAATAGATGCTTCTAATATGCGGGATAGCCAGCAGGATTATAATTTTCTGTAAAAATCCTATTCCAGAGCAAATGTTCATAAAAATCCTGAGAAAAATCAAAATCTAATGGGTAAATGGTGATTTATATTGAATCAGAAATATTATCATTGACATCTCAGCCAAAACTATTTGCTATGTTATAAAATCTCTCTCATTTTTAAAATCATAATTTGATGTCATTTGAAAGAAAGACACGTCAACCCTGCAGTGAGCTACCAATTTATGTGTATATATACATATTTGTGTATCATATGCATTGTGTACATTAATATATACTATATTAATATTTGTTAATTTACATATATTTTCTATAATGTATTGTTATTGAAATTATTGAATAAAAATAATATTATTTTCGATAATAAATTTCAATGCATAATATACTTAACTATTTTAATTTAAGTAAATCAGAATTCTACTTGTGCTATTTGCCACAATTTATTATAAAGTATTTAAAAAAATTAAAATTGAAGTTTGCAAAAGTATTCTTTGGTCTTTCACATTCTTATTTTGAATAAAATAACTTCTTTTTAGTCTAAATCAATAAATATTATTGTATATACTAAAAGCAATCTTTCCCATTTTTTATATCTCTCCTAATCTTTTGCTATGAAGTAGGTTAAGTAGAAATTCATGAATTATGTCATTAGAAAATGTATATTTCTTTTGCATTAAGACAATAGTAATAAAAAGCACTTATTTAATAAACAGATCTTTTTTCATGCAATTCCTCTTAAATTACTGTAATTATTATCTAACCACTTAAAAATATGCACAAACTCAAAATTAAAAATGAACTAGAGCTCTGAATGGCTATACAGTATTATTGAAATTATATTTGGAGTCTCTGACTCCAATAAAATTGATTTTAGTAGATGTAAGCAGAATGGTACACTAATTTCAGCAGTAGTAGTTGTCACCATACAATTTTCTGTCTCAAGAAATGATGTAAAGGCTTGAATAAATTACCTTCAATCTGTACCAAAAAATATTCTGATTATCCTTCACTCCCCTCCTTGAAAAGGAAAAAAAAAAATAGAAAATCTCTACAAATTTAAAACTCAGAAAGGGAAAGGGCAGAGTGATAAATTATAATGCTTCCTAATGTACTATGGTCTCCCATTTGCTAATATATTTTAATTTCTTTTTGAAAATTTTGATGATAGAAACATATAAAAGATTTGGATTATTATATTTCTAACAAGGAGAAAAGTTTATATAAATTATAAATGAGTTCAGACAAGAGAAAGATAAATTTCAAAGCAGCAAATGTGTGAATATTCCTTGCTTAAAACCAAATACAGAACCCCAGTTAATGATCAAAAATTCTTAATCAATGTTTTTATCTCAACAGTGAAGATACTCTATGTGTAGAATTACATGGCAAAACTGAAAGAAAAAATACTAAGTCAGTTATTAGACAGACTGCCCATTGATGAATTTTATAGGAATGGTCCTTAAGGAAAATAGAAGTGAAAATGATTCACTTTTGCCATGATGAAAGGGGGAGGTTGAGAAATTCTCACCACAGAAAGTGACATTTACAAAGCTGTATGAAACTGTCAAAAACAATCATTTAAACGTTTGGGAACTATAAAAGATGTACATAACAAATCAAGGAGTGTTTATTAATAAAAATGACTAAACTTTAAATAATAACAGTGAGAGCATGTGGCATTTTTATTGGTGATGTTCCTATCTGCACATCATCTTTTTTGGCAAAGGAGTCTGCACATCATCTTTTGTGGCAAAGGAGTTCAACCAGGAAGAGCAGACCTTGAAAATTAACAGTCAGATTGCTGCTGCTAGTGGGAGATCACTGATGTAAAGCACTGTCAGTTAAAGTGATGATCTCAGTGACACATGAACATGCAGGGTCAGCAGCTATATTAGCCTGAGATTGAAATCCTGTTTGGGGCAAACAGCAAGTTTACAGCCAGGGAATTTCCAGGGAGTTCCAGGATGTAAGCTAGCTGTAGCAGGCTTGATAAACTCTCTACATATCCTGGGTTGGCCCAAGGCTCAGCTCATGCACAACAGAGACTGAAGGAGGCCCAAGCTCCCCATATATCACTGGCTAAGGGACGATAAACATATATGCAGAGGATATGTGAAAGGGCCTGGCATAAAGTAAGAACCAAAGCAGACTTGAAAATGGCCTAAAATTTGGGTGTGTTCCTCAGGCCACACAGAGATTTATCAGCAGAGAAAGGAAGAGAACCTGGCTAAACATATTTGAGCATGACTTCTGACAAATGTTTTGCTGAACACCAAGATATTCAGACACAGGAGAAACCCCTGAGGAGCCAGAATTAAAAATAAAAACTGCAACAAAAAACAAAAACTGCAAGTTCACACTCTAGGGAAAAGAGACTTCACAGATTTAATCCAGGGAAGTTACTAAGCAAGCAAACAAACAAAACACAATGACAATCCTTAATAAAAAAGTCAGAATCCAAAGTTACTAAAACCTATAATAAAAAATGTCCAATATTCTACAAAATTTTAAGAGACCTGAAAAAAAAGGGAAATAAACGTGACATTCAACAAAACTAAAAACAAAACCAGTCAATAGAAACTACCATTAATTGTCCACAGATATTAGATTTAGTAATGACTGCAAATGAGCTATTATTAGTATTTTCAAAGAGCTAAAGATAACAATATTTAAAGATTTAAAGGAAAGTATGACAATAATAACTCAACAACTAAGTAATATCCACAAAGAGAAATGAATTATAAAAATAAACCCAATGGGAGTGCTTACAATGTGATTATCAAGGTTAGCATAACTATTGAAAAGCTCAAAGTGTGTGAATTCAGACATTTTCAAATGCTCTGGATGTTACAACTTGAATTCATTTTAGATACATTTTTTTTTTCTCGACAGGTATATAATGCTGTGTATAGCATTTGACAAATGTTGGTGCTTTCTTTTTGAAAAAATAGGTCCTGGCATTTTCTGGTCCCTTTTTTCCTCCTCCTTCCAGTATAAATACTCACTTGCTCAAGAGCAATAAGTAACTCATCTTGGCAAATTTTGGAGAGAAAAAAAAGAGTAATGAAAGCAAAAGTAACAATTTTTCACTCAATCCAAGTAAAAAAGAAAAGATAATATGTTCTGCATTTTTGAGGATAAGACTGATACTCCATTGATAGATGTATATCAGTTTGCTCCTAAAAGGACAAAACCCAACTGAAAATGGTTATTAGAGTCCAACAATTTCATGTGTTGATGTTACCAGCTGTACTTTCCACTGAGTTTCCAGTTCACTCAATAACCCAGAAACAGAATAAATTGAATTGTTTCTTTTAAGGAATAATATAGCAAAAAGCAATGTGAGGTCAAATTAAAATAAATACAGTAATATTAAGAGTTGGAAGAGTTCATAATTGGACAAAAATACCTATGGCCTTTGTGATCAGAAAACCTTCAAATACAAAGTTGCATAAAAGGCTGGTGTGGATTATTGGCTGCATAACCAGATTTTATAAGGAAGAATCTCAACAAAGTGAGTTATCCACAGCATCCTGCAAGATAAATATGACTGAGCTATACAATAATTTTTTTTCAGGGAACTGATGAACCAAAGGCTGGAAAAGTAGGTTGGAGTTAAAGAATTGAAGCCCAGACTAAGATACCAAAACTCTGTATTCTTGCACTCTGCTGCTCAAAAAGCATTAATTGTTCCCCATTGTTAAATGTGAACAGACAGCCTTGAAAGATCAGTGTGGTACTCACATTAGGATGGATTGGAGAGGCAGTGTATTGGAGGCAGAAATAAGATTTCAGAAAAAGATATTTTCAGAACAGAGAGTTGGCATCAGAGAAGGCCTGTTGATCACTTCCAGACTCCCCACGTCACATCCAATGTTAAACTACCTTTTTATAAACATGAACCTTCTAAATCTCTGACAAGTTCGCATGCATAATTGAGTAACTTGTGACCCCGACTTAACTTTAACATTCTTTTTTTTTTTTTATACTTTAGGTTTTAGGGTACATGTGCACAATGTACAGGTTTGTTACATATGTATCCATGTGCCATGTTGGTTTGCTGCACCCATTAACTCGTCATTTAGCATTAGGTATATCTCCTAATGCTGTCCCTCCCCCCTCCCCCCACCCCACAACAGCCCCCAGAGTGTGATGTTCCCCTTCCTGTGTCCATGAGTTCTCATTGTTCAATTCCCATCTATGAGTGAGAACATGCAGTGTTTGGTTTTTTGTCCTTGCAATAGTTTACTGAGAATGAAGTTTTCCAGTTTCATCCATGTCCCTACAAAGGACATGAACTCATCATTTTTTATGGCTGCATAGTATTCCATGGTGTATATGTGCCACATTTTCTTAATCCAGTCTATCGTTGTTGGACATTTGAGTTGGTTCCAACTCTTTGCTATTGTGAATAGTGCCGCAATAAACATACGTGTGCATGTGTCTTTATAGCAGCATGATTTATAATCCTTTGGGTATATACCCAGTAATGGGATGGCTGGGTCAAATGGTATTTCTAGTTCTAGATGCCTGAGGAATCGCCACACTGACTTCCACAATGGTTGAACTAGTTGACAGTCCCACCAACAGTGTAAAAGTGTTCCTATTTCTCCACATACTCTCCAGCACCTGTTGTTTCCTGACTTTTAATGATGGCCATTCTAACTGGTGTGAGATGGTATCTCATTGTGGTTTTGATTTGCATTTCTCTGATGGCCAGTGATGATGAGCATTTTTTCATATGTTTTTTGGCTGCATAAATGTCTTCTATTGAGAAGTATCTGTTCATGTCCTTCGCCCACTTTTTGATGGGGTTGTTTGTTTTTTTCTTGTAAATTTGTTTGAGTTCATTGTAGATTCTGGATATTAGCCCTTTGTCAGATGAGTACATTGCAAAAATTTTCTCCCATTCTGTAGGTTGCCTGTTCACTCTGATGGTAGTTTCTTTTGCTGTGCAGAAGTTCTTTAGTTTAATGAGATCCCATTTGTCAATTTTGGCTTTTGTTGCCATTGCTTTTGGTGTTTTAGACATGAAGTCCTTGCCCATGCCTATGTCCTGAATGGTATTGCCTAGGTTTTCTTGTAGGATTTTAATGGTTTTAGGTCAACATTTAAGTCTTTAATCCATCCTGAATTAATTTTTGTATAAGGTGTAAGGAAGGGATCCAGTTTCAGCTTTCTACATATGGCTAGCCAGTTTTCCCGGCACCATTTATTAAATAGGGAATCCTTTCCCCATTTCTTGTTATTGTCAGGTTTGTCAAAGATCAGATAGTTGTAGATATGCGGCATCATTTCTGAGGACTCTGTTCTGTTCCATTGATCTATGTCTCTGTTGTGGTACCAGTACCATGCTGTTTTGGTTACTGTAGCCTTGTAGTATAGTTTGAAGTCAGGTAGCGTGATGCCTCCAGCTTTGTTCTTTTGGCTTAGGATTGACTTGGCAATGCGGGCTCTTTTTTGGTTCCATATGAACTTTAAAGTAGTTTTTTCCAATTCTGTGAAGAAAGTCATTGGTAGCTTGATGGGGATGGCATTGAATCTATAAATTACCTTGGGCAGTATGGCCATTTTCATGATATTGATCCTTCCAACCCATGAGCATGGAATGTTCTTCCATTTGTTTGTATCCTCTTTTATTTCATTGAGCAGTGGTTTGTAGTTCTCCTTGAAGAGGTCCTTCACATCCCTTGTAAGTTGGATCCCTAGGTATTTTATTCTCTTTGAAGCAATTGTGAATGGGAGTTCACTCATGATTTGGCTCTCTGTTTGTCTGTGATTGGTGTACAAGAATGCTTGTGATTTTTGTACATTGATTTTGTATCCTGAGAGTTTGCTGAAGTTGCTTATCAGCTTAAGGAGATTTTGGGCTGAGATGATGGGGTTTTCTAGATATACAATCATATCATCTGCAAACAGAGACAATTTGACTTCCTCTTTTCCTAATTGAATACCATTTATTTCCTTCTCCTGCCTGATTGCCCTGGCCAGAACTTCCAAGACTATGTTGAATAGGAGTGGTGAGAGAGGGCATCCCTGTCTTGTGGCAGTTTTCAAAGGGAATGCTTCCAGTTTTTGCCCATTCAGTATGATATTGGCTGTGGGTTTGTCATAGATAGCTCTTATTATTTTGAGATACGTCCCATCATCAATACCTAATTTATTGAGAGTTTTTAGCATGAAGGGTTGTTGAATTTTGTCAAAGGCCTTTTCTGCATCTATTGAGATAATCATGTGTTTTTTGTCTTTGGTTCTGTTTATATGCTGGATTACATTTATTGATTTGCGTATGTTGAACCAGCCTTGCACCCCAGGGATGAAGCCCACTTGATCATGGTGGATAAGATTTTGATGTGCTGCTGGATTCGGTTTGCCCGTATTTTATTGAGGATTTTTGCATCAATGTTCATCAAGGATATTGGTCTGAAATTCTCTTTTTTGGTTATGTCTCTGCCAGGCTTTGTTATCAGGATGATGCTGGCCTCATAAAATGTGTTAGGGAGGATTCCCTCTTTTTCTATTGATTGGAATAGTTTCAGAAGGAATGGTACCAGTTCCTCCTTGTACCTCTGGTAGAATTTGGCTGTGAATCCGTCAGGTCCTGGACTCTTTTTAGTTGGTAAGCTATTGACTATTGCCACAATTTCAGAGCCTGTTATTGGTCTATTCAGAGATTCAACTTCTTCCTGGTTTAGTCTTGGGAGGGTGTATTTGTCGAGGAATTTATCCATTTCTTCTAGATTTTCTAGTTTATTTGCATAGAGGTGTTTGTAGTATTCTCTGATGGTAGATTGTATTTCTGTGGGATCGGAGGTGATAACCCCTTTTTCATTTTTTATTGCATCTATTTGATTCTTCTTCTTTTCTTCTTTATTAGTTTTGCTAGCAGTCTGTCAATTTTGTTGATCTTTTCAAAAAACCAGTTCCTGGATTCATTAATTTTTTGAAGGTTTTTCTGTGTCTCTATTTCCTTCAGTTCTGCTCTGATTTTAGTTATTTCTAGCCTTCTGCTAGCTTTTGAATGTGTTTGCTCTTGCTTTTCTAGTTCTTTTAATTGTGATGTTAGGGTGTCAATTTTGGATCTTTCCTGCTTTCTCTTGTGGGCATTTAGTGCTATAAATTTCCCTCTACACACTGCTTTCAACGTGTCCCAGAGATTCTGGTATGTTGTGTCTTTGTTCTTGTTGGTTACAAAGAACATCTTTATTTCTGCCTTCATTTTGTTATGTAGCCAGTAGTCATTCAGGAGCAGGTTGTTCAGTTTCCATGTAGTTGAGTGGTTTTGAGTGCGTTTCTTAATCCTGAGTTCTAGTTTGATAGCACTGTGGTCTGAGAGACAGTTTGTTATAATTTCTGTTCTTTTACATTTGCTGAGGAGAGCTTTACTTCCAACTATGTGGTCAATTTTGGAATAGTTGTGGTGTGGTGCTGAAAAAAATGTATATTCTGTTGATTTGGGGTGGAGAGTTCTGTAGATGTCTATTAGGTCCACTTTTTGCAGAGCTGAGTTCAATTCTTGGATATCCTTGTTAACTTTCTGTCTTGTTGATCTTTCTAATGTTGACAGTGGGGTGTTAAAATCTCCCATTATTATTGTGTGGGAGTTTAAGTCCCTTTGTAGGTCACTCAGGACTTGCTTTATGAATCTGGGTGCTCCTGTGTTGGGTGCATATATATTTAGGATAGTTAGCTCTTCTTGTTGAATTGATCCCTTTACCATTATGTAATGGCCTTCTTTGTCTCTTTTGATCTTTGTTGGTTTAAAGTCTATTTTATCAGAGACTAGGATTGCAACCCCTGCCTTTTTTTGTTTTCCATTTGCTTGATAGATCTTCCTCCATCCCTTTATTTTGAGTCTATGTGTGTCTCTGCACGTGAGATGGGTTTCCTCAATACACCACACTGATGAGTCTTGACTCCTTATCCAGTTTACCAGTCTGTGTCTTTTAATTGAAGCATTTAGCCCATTTACATTTAAAGTTAATAATGTTATGTGTGAATGTGATCCTGTCATTATGATGTTAGTTGGTTATTTTGCTCGTTAGTTGATGCAGTTTCTTCCTAACCTCGATGGTCTTTACAATTTGGCATGTTTTTGCAGTGGCTGGTACCGTTTGTTCCTTTCCATGTTTACTGCTTCCTTCAGGAGCTCTTTTAGGGCAGGCCTGATGTTGACAAAATCACTCAGCATTTGCTTGTCTGTAAAGTATTTTATTTCTCCTTCACTTATGAAGCTTAGTTTGGCTGGGTATGAAATTCTGGGTTGAAAATTCTTTTCTTTAAGAATGTTGAATATTGGCCCCTACTCTCTTCTTGCTTGTAGAGTTTCTGGCGAGAGATCAGCTGTTAGTCTGATGGGCTTCCCTTTGTGGGTAACTCGACCTTTCTCTCTGGCTCCCCATAACGTTTTTTCCTTCATTTCAACTTTGGTGAATCTGACAATTATGTGTCTTGGAGTTGCGCTTCTCGAGGAGTATCTTTGTGGCGTTCTCTGTATTTCCTGAATCTGAATGTTGGCCTGCCTTGCTAGATTGGGGAAGTTCTCCTGGATAATATCTTGCAGAGTGTTTTCCAACTTGGTTCCATTCTCCCCGTCAATTTCAGGTACACCAATCCGATGTAGGTTTGGTCTTTTCACATAGTCCCAAATTTCTCGGAGGCTTTGTTTGTTTCTTTTTATTCTTTTTTCTCTAAACTTCCCTTCTCTCTTCATTTCATTCATTTCATCTTCCATCACTGATACCCTTTCTTCCAGTTGATCTCATTGGCTACCGAGGCTTTTGCAATCTTCATGTAGTTCTCGATACTTGGCTTTCAGCTCCATCAGTTCCTTTAAGCCCTTCTCTCCATTGTTTATTCTAGTTATCCATTTGTCTAATTTTTTTTTCAAAGTTTTTAACTTCTTTGCTATTGTTTTGAACTTCTCCGGTAGCTTGGAGTAGTTTGATTGTCTGAAGCCTTCTTCTCTTAACTCATCAAAATCATTCTCCATCCAGCTTTGTCCCATCGCTGGTGAGGAGCTGCGTTCCTTTGGAGGAGGAGATGTGCTCTGCTTTTTAGAGTTTCCAGTTTTCCTCCTCTGTTTTTTCCCCATCTTTGTGGTTTTATCTACTTTTGGTCTTTGATGATGGTGATGTACAGATGGGTTTTTGGTGTGGATGTCCTTTCTGTTTGTTAGTTTTCCTTCTACCAGACAGAACCCTCATCTGCAGGTCTGTTGGAGTTTGGTAGAGGTCCACTCCAGACCGTGTTTGGCTGGGTGTCAGCAGCAGTGACTGCAGAACAGTGGATTTTCGTGAGACCACAAATTCAGCTGTCTGATAGTTCCTCTGGAAGTTTTGTCTCAGGGGAGTACCTGGCCGAGTGAGGTGTCAGTCTGTCTGTACTGGGGGGTGCCTCCCAGTTAGGCGGCTCGGGGGTCAGGGACCCACTTTAGGAGGCAGTCTGTCCGTTCTCAGATCTCCAGCTGCGTGCTGGGAGAACCACTACTCTCTTCAACGCTGTGAGTCAGACAGGGACATTTAATTCTGCAGAGGTTCCTGCTGAATTTTTGTTTGTCTGTGCCCTGTCCCCAGAGGTGGAGCCTACAGAGGCAGACAGGCCTCCTTGAGCTGTGGTGGGCTCCACCCAGTTCGAGCTTCCTGGCTGCTTTGTTTACCTAAGCAAGCCTGGGCAATGGTGGGCGCCCCTCCCCCAGCCTTGCTGCCCCCTTGCAGTTTGATCTCAGACTGCTGTGCTAGCAATCAGCGAGACTCCGTGGGCATAGGACCCTCTGAGCCAGGTGCGGGACACAATCTCCTGGTGTGCCGTTTTCCAGGCCCGTTGGAAAAGCGCAGTATTAGGGTGGGACTGACCCAATATTCCAGGTGCCATCTGTTACCCCTTTCTTTGATTAGGAAAGGGAACTCCCTGACCCCTTGCACTTCCAGAGTGAGGCAATGCCTCGCCCTGCTTTGGCTCGCGCACCGTGCACTGGACAGACTGTCCTGCGCCCACTGTTTGGCCCACCCTGGTGAGATGAACCCAGTACCTCAAATGGAAATGCAGAAATCACCCGTCTTCTGTGTCACTCGGGCTTGGAGCTGTAGACCGGAGCTGTTCCTGTTCGGCCATCTTGGCTCCACCCCCAACTTTAACATTCTTCAGTGACTTTGCAATTTTTTTCTCACATCTTTCACACTTTATGAAACATATATTTTCAGAAAATTTTATATATATATCCCCTAACAATGTAATTAAACTTGCAGCTCTGTAATATATATCTTTAAATACTGTACACTATCATAAAAATGTTATACATAGCACCATCTGTTGGCTTAGGTA
Organism: Nomascus leucogenys; assembly: GCF_006542625.1. NCBI lineage: Eukaryota > Metazoa > Chordata > Mammalia > Primates > Hylobatidae > Nomascus > Nomascus leucogenys. The sequence continues at coordinate 125,499,614 of NC_044382.1, forward strand.
TCTTTAACAGATGAGAAATGTTTTATGTAAATTGGATTAGAATATCATTAGGAAATTTGAAAAGAGAAAGGGAAAATAGTTTTAATTAAGATGAGAAAAAGATGAAGTCTATATGTGGTCACTGATAAGGAATGAAGCTTGGTAATTCAGATTATTTTGGCCTCTGCCATGAGTAGTAGCAACAAGTATGACAAATTGATCTTGTAATAATTTGTATTAATTTGAGATAATAAAAGTGATTTTTAAAAGCCATCCTTCAAACATTTTACATAAAACAGGTATAAATAGTGAATGCAGTTACTTTAAAAATGCAGGGCAATATGTGAAACAATTTATGAAATAGAGACGCTATTTACTATGTGGTTAGAAGATGGAATTAACCAGATAATAAATACATGTTACTTCTTGCTTCATTTTAGCCCATCTCTGAATATTCAATAGTGTAATATATATAGACAAGCTGCATGGGAAATTTTAGTTATATTTACGTGCACATCAGTGGAAATTCAGCAATGGAATAAAACTCTATTCTTAATATTTATTTCTTAATGGGTATTTGTCACAAGGACTGGTGTCTGGTGGTTATAATTTTTTTTTTTTTTTACTTTTCCCTAGGTTGTGTCTATTGCTTTTAAGAAATACCAACAACTGAAAATTATCAGAGAAGTTCAAGAATACTATTTTCAGTATTAGATTTTCACCATCTACTCTATCAGAAAATCAAGAAATATACATTAGGTGTCAGGGCCCAATATTAGGCAATCCCTGTCTTTAAGGACCACCAACACATTATAATAAATGAGAAGATTCACATAAAGGACAATATAGAAAGAAAGGTTATATTATTTTAATATGTAATAAATATTTGGCAATAAATGATAAAGGTGTTCATATATGAGAGTTCTTTTAGACCTGAAGTGGTAGGTAAGACTTAGTGCTTATATATCTTGTCCTTTCCATGCTTATTCGTCAGCCACTAAACTCTAGTCCATTATCCTGTTTTTCTTTTCTAAATAAGGCTTTCATAGTTCTGTGTGTTTGTACAATGCATTCTCACCTATTCTCTCTTTCCAAACTCAGATTCACTCTTTAATAGTCATCTTAACATGACTTTCATAGTGCTTTATCATACAGCCTCTGCTCATTTCCCAACTTCATTCTCATCAATATCTCAATGATATGATATGCTCCATGTATGCTGAACTTACTCATGTTCCTAAAACATGCTAAATTCTCTTTTCCATATAATTGAAATTACTGTTTCCTCTGTCTACAATGCATTCTTTTTCTACCACATCTCATCCCATGTCTCATTATTAGTTTATAATTCTAACTCATTTTTCATCTCTCGGAAATCATACCGTTTTCAGAAGCTTTCCTGTTTTTCCAATATGGGTGAAGAGTTCCTCTCAAGTACTCTCTTGTATGTCTGTGTATTAGTACTTACTACAACTATACTATAAATTCTCAGTTCCTTTCTAGCCTGTAATTTCTATATATATTCTTTAAGACTGAGATCTAACCAGATAATATAGTGTCTAATACATGGTGTAGACACAATAAATATTTACAAGTAATTTAACATACAAATGATTCATCTGTCTTAAAAAAGCAGTTAGTTGTTACCCTTTATATGTTTCCAATTTTTTTTTTTTTACCTTTTGTCATAAGTTACCATATTTATTTTAGGAAGTAGTTTAATCTTTACGTGCAAGGATAGGGACTGTCTTGGCAATTCCAAACCTTAGCAGAGTGGATGGCAGGATAGGTTTTAAATACATGTTTATTAATATATTAATGATAATAATACAAAAGCAGATTGGTAGAAGGTATAGAAAACTAAGGTAATACAGTTTGTCTCTGATTCTACTACAAATCGATTATAAATGCAACAAATATTTTTCATCAGACAACCAAAATTCAAAACTTTAGTCGTCCAAGTAATGTTTTACAACTAGTTCTTTTGTTCATTTTTTTTCTCTAAGAGATGTCAGTAAACATGCTTGACATATTTGAAAAAAGTTTTCATTTTTAAAGAAAATCTCCTTACTGTGGGATTTGCTGTTATTACTTCTTTTTTCCTATAGTTGTAAATTTACTGTGGCAGTGAACACAAATATAAATTGCAAGAACCTACTTGAACTGGTTTTATGCGTTAGAATAAAATTTTGCAGTTTTATTAGAATATTAAACAACTTTCGTTTTTCTTCTAAGATCTTGAATTCATCTGTATATCCCGGAAAAGGCAGAAAATAATCTTGGGAAGCTGAATTTAGTAGACATGTATACAGAACCCTAGTAATCTCAGGAGGATTGCAAATATGTAGTTATTCAGCATCTGCTAGACACTCTAGGATGCTGAGATATAGCGGTGAAAAAAAGCCCAACTGTTTTCATGGTGCTTATGGAGTTTTAAACATTGAAAAAAAAAAAGAAAGAAAAAGCAAATGCAGAAAAGGAAAGGAAGTTAAGATCAAAATAATTAAATAAGATAATTTTATATGAGTATAACTTCCACGGAGAAAATTAGAAAATGACAGCTTTAAAGAGAGGTAGAGCTTTAAATACACTGGCCAAAAAAAGTGTTGAGATCTGAAAATGATTGAAAGGGCAAATGAGGAAAAAAAAGTGAAAAATGCTTTAAAATAGAAACAAAAGTTTGTTAAGCAAATTGTCTGCTTTCTTTGATAGAATTTACATTTTATTAAAGGTATATTAAATCATGACCCTTAACTGTTCCACCAGATTGGGAAATTTGGTGAATTAAAAGGAGTTATGTGAGTACAGCATCTCACTGTAGATAATAGCTCTTGGTAGAGCCCTGTGTATTTAATAATTGCTTAGGAGTATCTGTTGACCTGATTTGAGAATTTCTACTGGGATACATTGCTTTTTCTCTTTTATGACAAGAATAGTTTTAAAATAAAGCACATTGCTTAAAATCAGGACACAAGACCACAGAGACCACTGTGTAAGGCAAGTCCATTTTTAAGCCTAACAACCTTGTGGGTGTTCCTTTGAGCAGGAAGTATTTCGTGTATACTGGGAAGAAATAGCTTCATTACTGTGTCCATTCTTTAGGAATCACAACTATCCTTTAGACTAAATAGTTTTCTCTGTCTCTTGGGATATGATTTGGATCTTTGAGAAGAAATGCAAGATTGTTGGTCTAGCTTGAAATGTTTGCACATGGTAATGTAAATCCCTGAAGAAACTTTCAAGTTTCTGGCCAAGGCTGCTGCTATTGAGAACAATAAATATGTTTTCAGAAACTCAGAGCAATAAAGAGTGAAATAATTTACTGGTAACCTTTTCAAAACTTTAGTTTCCTATTGTGAACATAAGTTTGGTCTTTTGTCTCATTTGACTATCAATTTTGAGTTGCTTCATTAAATTTTTCACTGGGTCAGGGCCAGGTTTCTCAAGTGGTGGGAAAGAAGCATAGAAAATTGACTAGGTGTAGGCTGCTTTTGAGACATGTTTTCTCCTTTGCATTCCGTGTTTAATGTGTTTAAGAGCTTTGGGAAAAGGAGTTGTATTACCTGCCGTGGGACAAATTCTGCCCTCAAAAACAAAACATAATTGATTTATAAGTTAGCAGTAATATATACAGAGAAAAAGTTATTGATATTTTTATTTATCAATATAATTATTAAGGTGCAGGAAGGGCTAATTGATATAAACATTTAGTTTCACAATTTCACTTTTAAAAGTTAGCCTAGTTCAACTCTCTGTGTATATTAACACAGATAGTCATAGGAAACCCAATCATGGAAATTTATTGACAAACATGATCCCCATTATATGTGGGAATTAAGGCCATTTCATTACATATACTTTATTTCAGGTATTGGCATATCCATCTTTATTATCATAATCACTGAGGTATGTATGAAAGTAGATGTGTTCCTGGAACTCGTTATATAGCTTTATACACTTTATCTCATTTAATATATACAATAACCCTGTAAAGTGGCTATTTTTTATGGCTACATATTATGAATGAGAAACAAAGAGTCTTAGAAAGTTTAAGTAACAGGCCCAAGGTCACACCCAAAATTTCCAAGTTGTGCACAAGGTAATTTCCAGTACCATAAATAGCCAATAGGAAGATTCAAATCAAAATGTAGAATTTTGTCTATTTTGTGAATGCTTTGATAATCCGTGATAATCAAATTATCAGTGATCCTTGATAATCTCAATTTTTTGTGTGAGAACAAGAAACCAATGTGATGGTCAAATTAAAAACATTTTCTCTAAAAGTACCAAACATTTTTGGGGTCATTATTAAGTCTAAAAGGAACAGAGAAGTAACCCCAGGAGAGTAAAAAGTCCGACTTGCATTTCTGTTTTCCAATCTAAGAAGTACTAGGTAGGCTCAACTCTGTAATCATATGATTTCTAGAAGTGAGTAAAGAAGTCCTTGGTTTCTTCAAGGTGTCTCGTCCTGTATAGCTACTCATACATTGCAAGGAGAGTATGAGAGAGTCAATACAGTCCAGAGAACAAGTCTGAGCTAGGGTGGCTGAAGGCCTCCACCTTGACTATTCATCTTAGGAGCAACCCCCCAAATCTACAATGTTAAAATGGTGGCTTTGATACAGTTACTATGTGAGGTCTTCCCCAGATATATTTTTTTAAATATATGCCTTAATTTTTGCCTTGACTACTTTCTTAATGGGCCTCTTCTATTGAAAGCATTACATTTTAGGAACTATTGTCCTGTGAAGATCTGAACCCAGTACCCTAGTTCACCCATGTCTTCATCATTTAATGTAGCAAATTAGTTTGTTATTATGAAAATAAAATTCACAAGTAATTTTTATGTCAGCTTTGTGTATTATAGCTAGACACCCTTGACACAGATTTATTGCACTTCTTGGCAAAATATGTGAGCCAAAGGAACTTTCAAGACAGTGAAGAGAAATATTACAATAATGCAGTGTTTTGTGATGAGATAGGTTAAATCAAAGAACACTGGTGTATTGTGAGGAAAAATATACAAACAGTTATAAAGAGAGGTCATGACATGAGTTCATTCACATTTAAACAGGCTAGAAGAAAAGAATCAGGTTATTTCTGAAAGTCGTTGTGAGTGAGATTGATGCTTATAGTTCTAGGAAATCAATACTGTGCCGTCTCTACAGTACATCTTGATTTGTAATTCATACAGTGTTATGAAATGTTATAAATCTTCAGGAAGAAAAGCGGCTAAGCCAGAGAAGTTCATGCAGGAGAAACTAACGTTAGAGCAAATTGATGACTATCCCAGATTTTACACTTATTTCCTTCTCTTTTACCTATTAAATCTAGCTTTATGGTAAAAAGCCATGATATCTGTCAAAAGATATAATTGAAGGTCAAGCCATATTTGTTTTTCAGTTAGTGAAAGTCTAATTTTCATGCTAAATGTAACTGAGAAAATGTTATGATATATAAGGCTTAGTTAAAAAATGTAAATAGAGGGATGTATAATTTTTTAAATTACTTGAAAATATTCAAATTTTAAAACCTTGTATTTCAATTTATGACTCAAGTGGTGAGCGTACAGTCACCATGAAGAAGAGAAATAAGATCTAGTTTCATTTAATAGATAAAGTATGACATGGTATTTTAAACTTAAATGAAAACTACATTATTTCTCTGAGTAATTATTATGTAATAATTAAGATTGTAAGTTTTTAGAAGAAAGTGACAGTATCTATGTTTTATACTGCATACTGAATAGAAAAATTTGGACACATCATTAGACTCACAGTAAATACATATAGAATAGCATAGCACGGTATAGTGTAAAACTGAGTAGATCGCAAGATCTTCTCAAACACTTTCAGTTAAATCCATCTATATATAATAGCATAAAAATTGTGCTACCTTACATTATTGTTTGTAACCAAAAAAAATTTAAAAAATGAAAGTTTAGGCTCAGTAAATTAATGGCTGATTCTGATCAATTTATCTGCAAATCTAACATCAGTCTGCTAAATTCTACTTTTTGGGCCAGATGATAAAATTTTTTCAACACTGAGGCATGTTTTTATTCAGCCTTTCATTTTTCTTTAGCACACTACAACATATTTCTTCATCATAATCATAGTAATATTATGCCCTACAATATTCATTGTTTTAGAATCAAATGAAGCACAGCACACTTTATTATATACATATTTTCCAGCTACCTACCCACCCTGCTATCTGCCACCTGGTTTAGAAGACATCTTGACCCTTAACAAAAGATTGCTAGCTCTACTCTGTGGGTAACTAAGATGGTTTTTCAGGAGTGTTCTAGAGACAGTGTTCAAAAGAGCCAATTTTTGCACAATTTTTTCACAATACATGTTAACTGACAAAACATTGGTAGCTTGAAATTGACCGTGGAGGGAATATTTATACTATGGAAATTGGTAAACCCTATGAATCAGGCTTTTTTTCTCTCCTCCCCAGCCCCACCACACCCCCAGCTCCTGTGATAGCCAAGTATGTTAAGTATACCAGCCTACCACTGGTCACTGGTTTTCCTTTCTTTTTCTTTTTCTTTTCTTTCCTTTTTTTTTTTTTTTTTTTTTTTTGGGACAGAGTCTTGCTCTGTTGCTGGGGCTGGAGTGCAGTGGCGCTATCTCGGCTCACTGCAAGCTCCGCCTCCTGGGTTCACGCCATTCTCCTGCCTCAGCCTCCCGAGTAGCTGGGACTACAGGCGGCCACCACCACGCCTGGCTAATTTTGTTTTTGTATTTTTAGTAGAGACGGGGTTTCACTGGGTTAGCCAGGATGGTCTTGATCTCCTGACCTCGTGATCCGTATTGTGTTTTCTATTGCTTCCCATTTTACTGGAGAAAGAACCACAACAAAAAAACCATGGTGGTATTTTAACTACTTCTTTTATAAACTCTAAACGACAAATAATCATGGGATCCGACAGGCCTGCAAAAATTGAGTCTTATATTTTCGAAAAGAGACATCTTTATTTCTTACCATTTGTAGTAAGTGTAAGTAAGAGGAAAACATGTTATTTTTATACCCAATTCAAGTATATATTTTGACACATTGTATTTTCATACTCAAAGTCTGATGAACTTTACAGCCTTTGATAATTGTAAATTTAGAAAACATTCATTCCTATCTGGGCTTGTAGTTTCATTTCATTTGGAGATTGAATTTGTCTTTCTATTATTCCCTACCTGCTGAATTGAACTTTTGGAGTAGTCTTCAAACAGTGATGGGATGCACAATATGATTATGTTTTAGAATGAAAGTATTAATGAAACAACAAAAACTATTACTAGTGTTAAATTGTAACAGGTGTATTTAGCCAGGTATGTTCATTTACTATACTTACATGGTATTTTTTCTCTTCTATTTCATATGTGGGCCTAGAACTACTTAGCATTTTCTCTTTCATTTTTAATTGAAATACAATTATGAAATAAGTATGGAATTCACATGGGGAGCCTTTCCATTTGTTCCACTATATATGTCAAAGTACATGTGATTTTTACTTTTTAAGTCAAACAACGTTAGTTTTCTTTAAACATCTGGCTGGCATCTGGGAGATCTACTCCACACAATCAGAATATCATTGTGCAGTATGGGTAATGACCGATGTGAATAGAATACATTTATATGTAGAAAAGTTCACTTTATTGATTTAATACTACTCAGTGTCCTGAAGTGCTTTGGTTTTCAACGCAATTTAAATATACTGCCAAAGTTTTATTTATTTCGTCAATTTACACAATATTTTTCTTCCAAATTGCTGTATAGTAATCGCAACCAGGCAAGACCCAAAAAGCACTTAGTCTTCCATCTTCAGTCATTTTCACTGAACATTTTCCTAGGAGCTAACTTTATAACCAGCAGCTGTCTGGTTTAAGATATAATGCAGCCAGCCAAGCAAGGTGGCTCACGCCTGTAATCGCAGCACTTTGGGAGTCCGAGGAGGGTGGATCACCTGAGGCCAGGAGTTCAAGACCAGCCTGGCTAACATGGTGAAACCTCATTTCTACTAAAAATACAAAAAATTAGCCTGGCGTGGTGGCATGCGCCTCTAATCCCAGCTACTCGGGAGGCTGAGGCAGGAAAATTGCTTGAACCCGGGAGGCGGAGGTTGCAATGAGCCGAGATAGTGCCACTGTACTCCAGCTTGGGCAACAAGAGTGAAACTCCGTCTCAAAGAAAAAAAAAATATATATATATATATATATATATTGCAGTCTTTTTCTTTTTTTTCCCTTCCATCCTCTCCTGTGTGAAAGGGACACTTTGTTTTGCCAATAGTCTGCTTCTCTCTCTCTCTCTGTCTTTCATTCCCTGTCACTCTCTTTCCTCATTAGGAATCATTTCAACCTCTGATCAAGGAAAACATAAAAATTAAATTGTTAACGTCTTGCTGTTTTTTTTTTTAATTTTCATGCAACTTTCCCCTCCTACCCTATGTAAATTGTTTGCTTTCTTTTTTCTCTTCTCTGAGTGTTTCCTATTCTTAGCCTAGTTCAAAAGTCCTTAAAGTCAGGGCTATTTATTGTTGTATGGGGGTCAATCTTACTATCTCAATTTATGAATGAAGAAAACAATAAGAGAAAATAAATAGACAAATATAAGAAATGTGAATTAAAATGATATAAATCTAAGGGCTTTAATATGTTAATTATTCAGTGTTTAAATTATTTTTGAAGGCATTCTTTAAACCCAAACCCTCAAATAATAACTAGCATGTTTAAATTTTTAAAAATTTTTCATTTCCATTGCTTTTTAAAATATTTTTTGAATGTTCCAGTGTTTCTTAATTGTTAATCCCCTGAAGGGAAAGACTTTGTTTAAATCATCATGTAAAGAACATTATGCCAAATAGAAACAAAAGATACATTTTTCTGGCAATTAAAATAATAATAAAATATTAACTGGTTTTATTATTTTCCTTACTTGTGGTAGCAAATGGTCAGTATTGTAAGAGAAAAAATGAGTGAGTTATCTCTGAAGTTCCTTTATCTTATATTTCTCTAACAATGAAATGTAAATATGTCTATAGCTTTGAAATTCTAATTCTGAAGCCAGGATTACAAATGTGAAGGCAATAGGAATACCTGCTGAACATATTCTTCCCAGCAAATAAATCCAGTAGCCCAAAATCACTAGAGATGACTGCTCTCTGTTTATCACATCGGATCTTCTTCAGACACCAGAATCAGAGATTCTTGATTTCCAGACAAATATGATTGTGGTAATCCTGATTTTGAAAAATAGCACATACCTTTAATTTCTACGAAAATATAAAATTTGGCTGGGTGCGGCGGCTCACGCTTGTAATCCCAGCACTTTGGGAGGCCGAGGCAGGCGGATCACGAGGTCAGGAGATCGAGACCACGGTGAAACCCTGTCTCTACTAAAAATACAAAAAATTAGCCGGGCGTGGTGGCGGGCGCCTGTGGTCCCAGCTACTCGGAGGGGCTGAGGCAGGAGAATGGCGTGAACCCAGGAGGCGGAGCTTGCAGTGAGCCGAGATCGCGCCACTGCACTCCAGCCTGGGCGACAGAGCGAGACTCCGTCTCAAAAAAAAAAAAAAGAAAATATAAAATTTGATATTTCTCTCTAGTTCTTATCCCAGTTTCCAAATGACTTTGCCTGTGATGATTATATGCTGTTAAACTTTGACTGAGGTCTTCCCCAGATGTAGCTACATGAGTCACTGGTTAAAACATTTCTTTACAGATGTTTGGAAAGTGCTCTGGGAGTTGGTGTAATAGAGGGTGTTTACTTATATGCTGCCTGAAGTAAATCAGCGGCTGTTATTTCACATACCGGAAGCCTAATGAGCCAATGGTGACTGCAAAATAAAAGCAAACTGGGTGTTATTCATCCCACACATAGCTATTAGGAAGAAGAAAAACCAGCTGTAGATTATGCTAAGTCAAAACAGCAGAACAACCAATTTTACCATTTCCTACCATTGCTTTAACAATTGAGTTTAGCACTTAAGAGGTCACAAAGCAGTTCTGTATCTAACAACTGTCATGTATTCAAATAATTTAAATAGACATCTCTCTTCTTATAAGAGAAAATGAGATAGTTTCTGGCAAAAGATTTATTGAGCAGATAACAACTCAGAAAGCAGTCTAAATAGAGGACAGTGGAGCAAAGGCACAAAGAAGGGGCAACCCTTGATTTCCTCTGTGTTTCCCTGCAACCCCCTAAACCCCTTAGTAGCTATTTTCTGCTGGCTATGCAGGTCATTATTATGGCTGGGAGTGCATTAGGGATTCACTCTTTTATTCCTATATTCTGGGATGCATTTTTCTTGTACATATACACTTACAAACACAGACATATATACTCTTTTCTAATTATACTGTTATACTGGAAATTTCCACTTTTGTGATGAGGATACTAAAAGCACAGAGTAAGGAAAGAGTGACAAGAAATTTCAAATTTTAGGAGGGTGTTTCTCCTTTCTAGACTCCAATGTCTTGGGACTTGTGTTCTCTTGGGGGAGTAGTGTTTGTGCTGATTGAAGTGACTAAATTTGTAAGCAAATTGCTGAGTTGGAGTTATGAGAACAGACACCAACACAAGAGGAGGAAGAGAGAAAAAGCCTCAGCCACAATGAAATAGTAGCATGTAGTATTTAGAACAGTAAGGGGGGATCAAAAAGTGGAGACAAATATAAATATTTGAGGGAAATGGAACAATACCCCTATTTGATTAATCAAAGGTGGGTGTAGTCCACACATTTGTGATACACACACGCACACAGAGGCACACAAGCATTCAAGCTCACATTCCCAATGAGGGAATGTCAGTTATTTTTAAATGTTTTTACTTCACTATCAATAACCAAAATTAGTGCTCTGATTGTGGCTTCGATGTCAAAATATTGAGGGAAAAATCAGAACTGTTGTGCCAAATTGTGCTTTCTTGTTTCAGGTTCACTGGTCCACTTGTGAATTCCCTGAGAGCCAAGGATTTGAAACTCAGTTGGCGTGAGTAAAAAGGTGTACCTTTCCTTGATCCTTGTTTTTCTGAGCTTGTGGACAGTCATGATCTTTTCATTTTATGTGATCTCATGGGTGAGAGAACTGCACACCTGCTTGGCTCACACTAAACTACGTTTTTTTAAAAGCCTAAATACATAACAGATGCACCAGAGGATTTATTCTGGGAGGAATTTACTTATAAATTCAGACAATTAACACATACCGCACAGTCATAATCTTATCCCTATGCCATAATTATGATATAGATTGAGTAAGCTGGCATTGTGTATTCCTTACGGAAATGAATCCAATGTATTTTCTTCATATTTGTTAGATATGCTCAATAAAACATATTGCACATATATTTAAACTATGAGACAGTTTTATACATGCTATTGGAAATATAACCTAGTTAAATATTTCTAATGACAGTAACAGTGTTGACAGGTGATATTCTGTTTGCAAATCTTTCCAGAACTTATCAGGACCACCAAATCTGTCAGACACTGTTTTTGTTTTTGTTCTGAGACAGAGTCTCACTCTTTTGCCCAAGCTGGAGTGCAGTGGCGTGATCTAGGCTCACTGCAACCTCTGCCTCCTGGGTTCAAGCAATTCTCATGCCTCAGCCTCCCAAGTAGCTGAGATTACAGGCGTGCACCAAAACACCTGGAGAATTTTTGTGTTTTTAGTATAGATGGGGTTAGGCATGTTAGCCAAGCTGGTCTTGAACTCCCAGCCTGAAGCAATCCGCCTGCCTTGGCCTCCCAAAATGCTGGGATTACAGACATGAACCACTGTGCCCAGCCTGTCAGACACTTTTGAAACCTACTTCCTCCAGGAAACTTTCCTCAACTAATTCGAGTGACGCTGAAGCCCTTGACATAGAAATTCCACAAATCCTTTCTTTACAGTCCCTCTAAATGTGACTTTACAAAATCAAAATGCTTCATTTACTCCTTCTGATTTTCCTCAGAGTAATTATTCGGTGTCATTGCTCTTGTTTGAGACAGTAGGTTTCACAATCACGGTGTCTCAAACTTACTCATTAGTGTAATGCCAAATGTTTACCATATTCAAGTATTCATTGTAATATGTTGTAAGTTTCACAAAATTGACTAATTTTTATATTTAAGTCATTTATTTAAAAGGGACATTTTAATTACTACTATACATCTGAAATTAGTATTTTTCATAAATGAAAGATAAATATAAAGGTAAAGCAATAAAAACGTAATAATGTAATTAAATTCCAGCTTGAAACCTTCGCCAGCAGAAGCTAATTTAATGCCTGATTCCCAGTTGTCAGAAAGGACATAAGCAAGTGTTAAATGTTAACGACTTAATAGTAACAGACGTAGGCTTGCCTCTGATGTAAACTGAGAGAATAAAAAAGCAATCTTAATACTTACAAAGAATTCTTAGAACAAAAATTAAAAAGGAGTAACTTTCTCACCATGTTTTAGTAATGTACTTGTATTATTCACTACAGTCATCTTATGTAGCATCGCTGTAGTGAGTCACACATTTGAGGACCTTCTGCCTTGCTGATGTGCAGTATTATGTCATCTGTAAAGTATACAATATGATATAAAATATAGACAGTAACTTTTTTATACAGAAAAAAATGTAAAAGGAAGTCCACTTATGTGAAGTTCAAAAACACTCTAATACATGGTAATAGGAGTCAAATTAGTGGTTACTTTTGTGGGTTAGTTCATGACAGCAGATATGAAGGACGCTTCTGCAGTGGGGGGTGGTAATATTCTATATCTCAGTCTGGGTAGTATTTACTTGACTGTGTTTACTTTGTGAAAATACATTCAGCTGTACCCAGTATATATGCACATTTATGTTGGGCATTATGTGTCAATAAAATATTATTTAATACAATAATAATAAAAAGATATACTTGCTTACTTAAGAAGAAGTTCACAGAAAGGATGGCTTCATGGTAAGTAGTTTCTAGTGGTGTGTTAAAGATGGCTTGTATGGGCTTGTGAGAGTTAACAGCTGGAGTTTTGTAAGCTGGCTATTACACAGCCATTGCCCAAAATCAAATTATATAAAATTATGTTAAAATTAAGGGTAATAAATATAACTCATTTTTTCCTAATTATTATTCTATTGTTTATATTCTTGAAGTTATTTACATCTAAGTTCTATGGTGAAAACACCATGTAATGTACTACTCCACATCTTTGCTCAACTCTGCTTAGTGACATAAAGGTTGTTACCTTAAATCAGCCATGCAGAGAGTATTTCCACCACAAAAATTATCAAACAATGTAACTTAGGGCGTCCTTTACATCTAAAGAGCCAATTGTTAAACATTTATAGCAAAACACTGCTACATACAGTGTTTCAACAATGACCTCAAAAAATCAGACATTTGCCTGAGGTCTTACTCACGAATTCCTTGCCTAGACTATTGTCCTAAACAGTTTTCGCTAGTATTTTAATAGTTTCAGGTCTTACAGTTAAGTCTTTAATGCATCTTGGGTTGATTTTTATATATAGTGAGAGATAAGAGTCCGGTTTCATCTTTCTGCATAAAGAAATTATTCTGGTGCTGGACACACAAAAAGCCTTGACATCACCACTATGCACTACAGTCATGTAACAAAATTACATTTGTACCCCATGAATTTATACAAGTAAAATTTTTTAAATTAAAAGTATTTGTAATACATACAACTATTAAAAAAACTGATATCAAGAATACGCAAAAATCTCTATAGGTCAATAGAAAAAAAAGATAGACACCCAAATAGAAAAACTGGCAGAAGGCTCGAACCTTGCAAAAATGTATATGTGTGATCAAAAAGTATGAAAAAATGTTATACTTCACAGTCATTAGGAAAATGTAAATTAAAATCTTAGTGAGATACAAATATAAATGCACTGGAATGGCTAAAATAAAAAAAAAAACTGAAAAATCTAAATGTTGGTGACATTGAGGAGCAATTACAACTTTTATACCCAACTTATAAAAGTGTACATTTGTACAACCCACATGGCAGAACTTTTATAAAGCTACACATATGAAAACCCATGACCTAGAAATTCCCTTAGATATATACTCAACAAAAATGTTCACATATCCAAATGGACCTAACAGACACATAAAGAAATTTCCAGCCAATATCAGCAGAATACACATTCTTCTCAATCTCATATGGCACATTCTCCAGGATAGATTACGTGTTATATCACAAGTCTTAAATATAAGATATTGTACCAAGTATCTTCACATACCAGTAACAGAAATGAAACAGAAAAATTTAAAAACATGTAGAAACTAAACACACTCTTGAACAACCATTGGATAAATGAAAAAATTAAAAGAATATCTAGAAAAACTTGATTCTAAAATAAAAATGCAGCTTACCAAAACTTATGGGATGCAGCAAAAGCAGTACTAAGAGGCAAGTTTATAATGGTAAGAACCTAGATTAATAAACAGAGAAAATCTAAATTAAAAAAAACTAACTTTATACGTTAAAGAACTAGAAAAACAACAAGTTAAACAAGGAAATATTGAAGATTAGAGCAAAAATAAATGAAATAAAGGCTAGAAAAGCAATAGAAAAAAAACCAATAAAACTAAGTGTAGTTTTTTAAAAAAATAATATTGACAAACCATTAGATAGGCTATAAAGAAAAAATTAATTATTTAAAATCAGAAATAAAAAGACATGACAGTAAATAACACAGAAATGAAAAGAATAATAAGAGAATATCATAAACAATAATACGCCAAAATATTAGGCAAACTTAAAAAAATGACAAATTCCTAAAAATATACAACCTGCGAAAACTAAATCAAGTAGAAACAGAAAGCCTGAATAGACCAAAACAAGCAAGGAGTTGAATCAGTAATCAAAATCTTCCCAACAAAGAAAATTCCAAGACTAGATAGCTTCCCAGCTGAATTCCACCAAACATTCAAAGGATAATTAGTATCAACCCTCCTTAAACACTTCCAACAAAATAGGTAAAGAGAGAACACTTCGAACTCATTTTATTAGAACAGCATCATGCTGATTCTGAAGCCAGACATAAACGACACACATAAAAACTGTTGTTCAATGCCCTTGATGAATAAAGATGCAAAAATCCTAGCAAACCAAATTCAGTAGCACGTTAAAATAATGAGGCATCATGTTTAAGTGGGACTCATCCTTTGGATGCAAGTTGTTTCAACATGAGAAAATCAGTCAGTATGATACACCATAGTAACAGAAGGAAAGACAAAAACCACATGATTATCTCAAAGATGCACAAAGAGCATTTGACAAAATTCAACATTGTTTCATGAAAAAAACCTCCCAAAAGGTAGACATTTTTATAAATGAAATTATAAAACATTAACAATCTTTTTAAAGATACAAATAAGTGAAAAGACATTTCATGTTCGTGGATTGAACACAATTAATATTGTCAAAATATCCACATTGGTCTTTCACAGGTTGCCAAGAACACACAATAGAGGAAAGAATATAGTCTCTTCAACAAATGGTGTTGGGACAACTGGCTATCCACATGCTAAAATGTGAAATTGGACTCTATCTCACACTATACACAAAAATCAACTCAAAATGGATTGAACACTTACATATAAAACTTGAAGCTGTAGAATTCCTAAAACAACAACAACAACAAAATAGGATAAACTTTCTTGACATTAGTCTTTGTAATCACCATTTGAATATGACACCAAAAGCACAGGTAACAAAAGCAAAAGTAGACAAATGGGATTACCTTAAAAATCTTCTGAATAGCAAAGGAAACGATCAACAAAATGAAAAGACAACATACTGAATATTTGCAAAAAGTATTTGCAAATAATATATCTAGTAAGGGATTAATATCCAAATATATAAGAACTGATACAACTTAATACCAACAATACAAATAACCCAACTTAAACATGTGCAAAGGACCTACATAGGTTTCTTAAAAGAAGAAATTTAGATGGACAACTGGCATACCGAAAGCTACTTAATATCTCTAATTATCATGGAAATGCAAACCAAATCCATAATGAGATATCACCTCATAGCTGTTAGAATCACTATTACAAAACAGATAAATATATCAAGTGTTGGTGAGGATGCAAAGAAAAGGGAACCCTTGTATACTGTTGATGGGAATGTAAATTAGTACAGCATTTATGAAAAAAATATGAAGCATCCTCAAAAAATTATAAATAGAACTACCATATGATCCAGCATTTCCACTTCTGGGTATATCCAATGGAAGTAATGTCACTACCTGAAAGAGGTATCTACATTTCCATGTTCGTTGCCTCATTATTCACAACAGCCAAGACATGGAAACATTCTAAATATCCTCTGATGGATGAATGCAGGAAAAAAAAAAAACAACCCGGTGTGTGTGTGTGTGTGTGTGTGTGTGTGTGTGTGTGTGTGTATTATTCAGCCTTTAAAATGGGTGGAAATCCTTCCATTTGCAACAATAATTGGAGCGGGAGGTCATTATGCCAAGTAGAAAAGGTAAGACAGGAGGAAATACTGTACAATCTCTCTTATATGTGGAATCTAACAGAGTATAGTCATAAGAAAGTAGAATTATGGTTTCCAGGTTAATGGGTGGAGAGGAATAGACTGATATTGGCCAAAGGGTGTAAAGCTTTAGTTATGCAAGGTGAATAATTTCTGGAGATGTAATGCTGTGCATGGTGACAATAGTTAAAAATACTGTATATACTTGAAATTTGTTGAGAGGATACATCTTAAATTAAGTCTCACCACACACACACATACACATACACACACACAAATGGTAACTATGCAGAGATGATAGGTATATTAATTAGGTGGAATGTCGTGATCATTTTACAATGTATACATCTATCAAAACAAAAAATTGTACACTTTACACATATATCATTTTATGTGTCAATTATATCCTAATAAGCCATTGAAAATGAATAAAAATAAAAATAAACAAAAAAATGACCAGCACAAGAGAGAGGCTTCTCAATTCTCTCTTTAAGGATTGAAAAGGACATTCTCACAACTCTACAGCTATTTTATCCTTTTATATTATTTGTCAGAAGTGTCTACATGCTTATTCTATTAGGGAAATGATATTTTCTTAATTCCAGTTCACGTAATAGGCCAGAATGGAGTAGTCTTCAACCTTTAAGCTATATAACAATGCAGGGGGGACAGAATAGATATTAGAAAATCACTTCCAACACCCAAGCCATTTTGCTGCTTTCTGGTGGATAGTTTTAACTTGTGGCCCATACTTAAAGCCACATTTTTACATCTAGAAATTACTCAGCACAAACCATATCACAGTTTACATCATGATGTAAAGCAGTGATTCCCAGTTCCTTCAGAACCAACGATCCCTTCAATGTCTTGAATGAAATCCACAAATCTTTATCCCACCTTCTTATATCAGTTTAAAGTTTCAATATAATTTTCTAATAATTGAAGAAAAATAATTTATAGTAAAATAATGTTTTATTATTAAAACATATAGGAATAACTACATTAGTTGACATAATGAAGTAGCCAGATGCTTGACAGCATTTTATGATGAATAAAGTTGTTTTTAGGGGAATAAAAATAATAACCAATAGAATATTTTGGCATCTTTTCTTTATACTTGACATTTTAATATGAGGACTATATAAGCACATGACTATGTAAGCTACGACTGAAGATTGATACAGGTGACTTAAATGGTTATGGCAAGTTAAGTACCATGAGTAGCAATGCCTTGAGCACAAAGATCTTTGAAATGGTGAACAACTTTGGAAATATTTCCAAGCAAAACAAATTACAATCTTCTGTTGACCTACCCAGTGTTATATTTCTGGAAAAATCAACATGTATTAAAACTTACGCAAATCCTTCTTTTTATATGGAAAGCAGACTGTTAGACTTGAGGCTTGTAAAATTATTAACAGGTAGTTTCCTTTGATGATCTCTAGTGAAAATTTCAAAAGTCTCATAGCACACAAGTAATTTATGCCTAAAATAATCTCAATATTATTTGAGACACTATCCCTGGACACTACACTAAATGCTGGAAGTGACTCACAAACATTTTCATAATCAAAAATGGCCTCACAGATTTCTAAAATGTCCCTAGGGTCATTTGCAACAGGGTTATAAAAAACACTCTAAAAATGAAATGAAATTAGATCTTTGAGTTAGAGAGTCTTGGTTTTAATTCCTCATCCTATCCCTCTTGGTTGTGTGGGCTTGATAAAATTAACTCAAGGTCTTAATTTACTCTTCTGCAAAACAGAAACAGTATTCCAGGATTTTTTTTTAATGATTAATGAGGTTACTAGGCACTGAATATGTACTCCCAAGTAGTTACTTCTTACTTCTCTTCACTTCTATTTTTCTTTCCATATTACTGTACATTATTCTTTCCAGCATATTTATTTCATAAGAGGCTATCACCAAGAGGGGAAATTATAAATAAAAAAATATACTCTAATCCAGTATTGGAGAAGACATTGGCAACCATGTGGAAAAATATGGAAGGATAAAATTGACTGCACTTGTTTTTCTTAAAAAGAGATGGTTGAAGCAGTCAATATGGTAACTCCTATACCTAAATAGTAACTCTTTCTTTAGCTCTTAAACTAGTAAATAAATTAAACACTGACTTGGAACAAAGGCCCGGGCCATGTAAATGGCACCTCTACACAGGACATATATAATATCATTAGAGCAATATTTTTTGAAATAGCAATGTCCAAAAAAAATGGCTTGGATAAGTAACCACACAAACCCACCTACTAGAAATACATTGAGATAGTTTTTAGTTTATGTGTGCAGTGAGTTAGGAAAGGAGCTATTAAGCCAATTTTGTCTTGTTAAAAATTCACAGATTTAAAGGGGTGCAAACCAGAATATAGCAATGCCAGTTTCTTCTACATAACTTGATTAGAAAATCTTGATTGATGGCCTAAAAATTACTGGGATTATTCTTTGGAAAAGCTAGAAATATTTCTTCCATGTTCTCAAATGGCAAAAAGGTCTTTTATTCGCTGTAGTTGAAGTAAGTCTTCTACATGGATGGCTGCATACATTTGGAAATTTGAAGAATGTGAGCATAACACACTTTTTCGAAGGTCGCCAAAAAGCCCCACAACACTATTGCACTAAGTATTAAAGTATTCATATGAGAATTTCACAATAGTTTCCTCACTTCCTCCATTACTTTAAAATTAGGTAAGATGCTCTTTCAATAATTAAATTCTTGGAAACAAGATATATTAGTCCTACATTTAATACAATGAAGCCACATTTAAGACTGGGTTATATTTCTAAGGTTAATATCATCGGTACAATAAAAATAACCCTCAAACATTTCTTGATCCCTATTGAAGGTGCTATAGTGAGTATTGGTGCATTGTTGCTCGTTTTTCCCTGTGTGTTGGAATAAAACCCTGCTTTTTTGATGGAGAGTTAGGTGATCTACTTTTCTTGCAGCTAGGGTTTGTTTTGTGTGAAATATATACATCTTAAAATACTGAAATCATATTTGATATGTAAGAGATGTTCACATAATGAAAGAAATTACAAACTGAGGCTCATTGGAGAAACAACAGATTTATGGTTGCTAGAAATAAATTTAAATAAGTATAAAAGCTCTTTAAAAATAAAGATTATTGAATACCACAAAATATATCCTCAATTAAAGGGAAGATGGTATTTTCATCCAAAGGAAGACTCACTGTCTTAAAGAGATAACTGTTCAAGCTCCAATAAGCATTGGTAAAAATTAATAAGTTGGTTATAAAATTTATGTGAAGGTTTAAATGTCCAAAATATCCCATATTAAAAACAAGGAAGGAAAAATTGATTTCTACATATCAGCTCTTTTTCTAAAACTAGATAATTAAACTTGTGCTATATTAAAACATAAAAAATGACAGATGACATAGAATTCAGAAACATATCCATGTATGTGATAAAATCATGGAATATGTGTAGATATTACAAAGAATTATTTTTGACAGTTATTTTCCTTCAGTATTTGATAAACATGTGCTGCATACTTCTGGCTTGTATGGTTTCAGATGAAAAATCTGTTGTCATCCAAATTGTCAATCCTTTGTAGGTAATGCATAGATTTTTTAAAAGAAACAACATTATAGCAATTTAAATGAATGAGATATATATTAATTTGAGTAGTTCTAAAGAACACACTGTTGACGTGAAAAACAATCCAACGTTCTAACAGAATTTACATACACATAATACTTTTGCAACAAACTACACTGAGTGTGTGTATGCATATGTCTAAAATTATTAAAGTGACTCAGAGATTTCCATACAGGTTTTTTTTTATTGTAGAAGCCCCTCTTGGGTAGAAGAGAAACAATGGGATAGACAAAGGGAGAAAAAGGTTGACTTTATTTGTAAGGTTTGATTTCTTCTCTAAATCAGATTTGAGGAAAGTCTTATGATTCTTTTATTCTGAGCAGAGCACACAGGTATATGTATTATTTTTTAGGTTCCTTTTTTTTTCTTGTAAATATCTAAAAAATGGAAGTTTCTACTTGTGCACATTCTCATTTCAAACTGATCTACTAATGGTAATTGTGATACATAATTAAAATATTAAACTTTACACCACCTATAAAATATGTTCTAGAGAACCTCATGCAGTTCAACGGACATATTTGGGCAAGTTTTTGTGCCAAAGATGTAGGAGCTGGGCTTTGGAATATATTACAGGTTATTCTATTGGTCAAAATGTGGACATTTTTGCTGAGGGCAGAGAGGTGTAATTAACCGTGGCTCTCTCAGAACTATAATTCTGTCCCCAGGTGTCTAGAAAAGGTATGCTTAGAATTAAAAGGAGAAATCTTACAATAATAAGTAATTTACTCTCTTACTATAAATTACAGAATTGACCTCCAAATCTGTTTTTTCTCCACATAAGCTATAGTAGTTAGTATTCTTTAAAAGTTATATTCTGTGAAGCAGTGAATTATAGGGTTTCTAAAACTACTAGCTATCATAATTTTTAGAAACATACAACTCTCTTCACTAATGCAACTGTACTTACCCAAAGTTAAAATATTATATATTTTAGGTGTTAAAAAATTTATATAGATGCTTCTTTGCCAACCCATATCATTTACAGACTTATGGTAATGTGGTGACATTTTGATTTACGCATATAAAAATTTCCTTTTATTAGATATTTTAAATAAAGTATAGAAAAACTTCTGGAAGAGAAAGTTTTATTTTTGAGCTTCTGACAGTTGTAAATCTCAGCAACATTTACCTTGTAAATTTCCTGTGCATATGAGGAGATTTCATTTGTTACGTGTAGAGGCTACAATACCCTCACAGTGAATGTATGATGCTCTGCACACATTAGATCTAGTTTACTTTGTAAAATAATCATGTCTCTTGACCTGTTATATTGACTTAATGTCAGGGACTTCTAAGTTCCCTACTGAGCTTTTGCTTTTTTTTTAATCAAAGGATTAGAGAAAGATGTAAAAAGAGGAAGGGAATTGAGAAAACTTGCCTTATGGGGTAGCAAACAACTAATGAAAATAAAAAGAAAATATCTTACACTTCTATAGCTCTTAGAAGAAGGAGACACTGTTTTAAGTAATTGACAAAATGTTCCTTTATTTTCACGACTGCTCTCTGAGATGGACACATTATTACAGTATTCCCATTTTACAAATGAGAAATTAGAGTCACAAAGAAGTTTAGAGACTCGACCAAGATATCACAGCTCATATAGTAAACAAAGAAGCCTAGATTTGAACCCAGGCGTTTTAACTCCAGAGTTTATATTTTTGGTTGCTACACCATATTGCTACTGAAAAGTAAACCAAGGCTGTAAAAAGGTGACTATGGAGAAACCCTAAATCAATATTGATGTAGTTAAGATAATTTGAAATATTTTTATAAACTTTTTTTCTTGCAAAAAAATTGCTGCTTCTACCTCTTATTGCTTATCTTAGTAAATGTGGCCAATAATCA
Source organism: Nomascus leucogenys (assembly GCF_006542625.1). Classification (NCBI taxonomy): domain Eukaryota; kingdom Metazoa; phylum Chordata; class Mammalia; order Primates; family Hylobatidae; genus Nomascus; species Nomascus leucogenys. Next base: position 125,521,593 of record NC_044382.1, read on the forward strand.
TCTTTTAATACAGGCCAGAGAGCATAGACTCATCCTAGATTTCTACTACTTTTACACTTCCAAATGACCAAATCTTACAGGTTTCGAATACGAATGATTCAAACAGCTGTCATTTACTGAGCATCTGTGGTCATAAACTGTGCAAGTTACTTGATCTGTGATTCTTGTATATCTTATTTCATGAACACAATTTTAGGTAGGTATTATTATCCCTATCTAAGATTCACAAAGTTGCATTAATTTGTTTAAATTACATTGTTAATAAGTGACTGAACTGGGGATTGGCCCGCACTCTTTCAACTATACCATACTATATTGATTATTAATTATCTCTGCAGTGTAGCCCATCTTTTCCGTCCCCATTGCCATACCCCTCAGTCATCTCATCATCTCATCTTCATTAGTACAAAATGTTTTTTAACAGACTTCGCTGTTTTTAGTGTCAAAATTCTCATACTCTCTTCCATCCATATCCTGTTGACTATTATCTAAAGGGCACATTTGATTATGCCACACCCTTGTGAACAATCACAGCTGTTTATTACAAGATAAATACAGTTTCATACATTCATAAGGCACTTCCAAATGCCTCCTTCCTTTACTAGTTTCTTATTTGCCCGACTATCTTCATCCTTTTGCACACAGGCACACACACACACACACACACACACCATGCTCCAGTAAAATTAAACAGTGGAAAGTTCTCTTTTTTCTCTTGCTGCTTAGACAGAAGGAAAGGTCTCTGAATGCACATTACTGTTTCATGTTTATATACACTTATTTATTTAAATCCCCTTTGTTGTGATTGCCTTAGTATTTTTTTCTTAATTCAACTACAAACTCAATTCATGTCTTGTTGCTTTATGCATTCTTTCCCATATTCTTCTTGCCCTTATCCCAGTCTGAGTTATATATCTCTCTCTGTGTTTGCATAATTTTTATAGGACTATGTTGTAATTGTTAATTTTATTTTCTTTATATATCACATACAACATAAGAATTTTCAGAATATAATTTTAAAGAAGACTAGGAAATTATCAATTTTTTAAGATTTTAATGAAAGAACCAGCAGCTACATTTCTGAAAGGGTTTAAGTCAAGTCAGTATGTAGGCAGTGATAAGGGCCATACTCTCACAATTCCAACTTGGTAACATGTAGTTAAGCTAATAAATATTTCCTAAGCAGGTCTGCAAATGAACACTGCTATAAAAGAATCTTACATGGTTATTTGTTTCATTTTGAAAATATGCTCTTTTTATCCAGTGAAAATATGCATTAGAATGCTGAGAAGAATGTATTAGAATGCTAAGTGTGGGTAAAGAATAATTTTGCCTTGTGCAAAGAAGTATGTGGTTTAAAAAAGCAAATCTATTTATATGCATTAGTCTGAATATCAAGCTCATAAGATTAAATTAATTTGGTGCTCATGTTGATTCAGAAATCGTATTTAGTCATTCACTCAACAGATACGTATTGAACGTCCCAAATAGAGGAGGAGAGGAAAGGATAGCTCATTTGCGGGCAAATTATGAGATGTGACATACAGCGATGCTAGTCCAGATAGGAGAGGAATTGAGTGGTGAAAATGCACTGTGGGCACTGAGAATAGTGAATAAGAAGCAGTGGGAAGCTGAAGGGCCTTGTGTGCTGATGTCTGAAGATATGATTTTGTCCTGAAAGTATTGTAATCCATTTAAAAATCACAAATTGATTATAGTCTGAGAAATATTACTCTAGCACCATCATGAAGCTCAGATAGGAGAAGACCTATTGAGTAGGGTTGTTATGAAGTAAACTGTTGGTTGACAATAGGAGGACAAGATTGGAGGCTAGTCAAGCAGGCCTGGAGACGAAGCATATAAAAGTCAGTGACATGGGATAAGGAATGCCCAGCAATGAACAAGATGAGGAAGTTCTCACAGAATTTGGTTTCTGATGATTACATTAGTTTCCTTTTGCTGCTGTGACAAATAATTACAAGCTTAGTGGCTTAAAATAATATAAATTTGTTATGTTACACTTCTGCAGATTAGACATCTGAAATCAGTTTCACTGAGATAAATCAAAGTGACGGCAAGGATATGTTTCTTCTACAGGCTCTAAGAATAATCTGTTTCCTTCCTCCATCTTTAAAGCTAGCAGCACAGTGCCTTCCAAACTCTTTCTCTCTGAACTCTGCTTCCTGACTTTGCCTCTCTCTCATAAGAATTCTGTGATTCCACTGGGCCCACCTTTATAATCCATGAAAATCACTTCATCTCAAGATCCTTAACCTAATCCCTCATGCTATGTAAGATAATGTATTCATAGGTTCCAGAGATTAGAATGTGACATTTGGTCAGGGAGAAGTATTCTGTCTACCATGATGACAAAGGAAAGGTTGAGTTGCAGATTGAAATTCACATATTTGTCTCAGAAGTTGGTAATAGTATTTACTGATACAAATAATGAATGGAAAGAAAGGTGAAGTAAAAGGGAATGCATCTTTGTATGGCATTTTTAATTGGTGCTAACTCAATATGGGATATCATATAGTTGACCAAAAGAAAGGTGGCCATATGTACTAAAAGCTTAGCAGAGAGAATTTGTCAGGATGTATTGATTTCAGGGTCATTAATATTTAAACGAATGGTAGGAATCCCACTTCAGGTCACGAAGAAGTAACTGGTTCTGGACTTGCTCTCTTTCTGTCAGCTATAAAACTTGACAAATATATAAGGTGTTGGTTTTCAGGCAATAAACAGCAGGCATTAAAAATTATAATTCTTTGGCATTGGAAATCTTTTTTATTTTTATTATTATACTTTAGGTTTTAGGGTACATGTGCACAATGTGCAGGTTTGTTACATATGTATCCATGTGCCATGTTGATTTCCTGCACCCATTAACTCGTCATTTAGCATTAGGTATATCTCCTAATGCTGTCCCTCCCCCCTCCCCCCACCCCACAACAGTCCCCAGAATGTGATGTTCCCCTTCCTGCGTCCATGAGTTCTCATTGTTCAATTCCCACCTATGAGTGAGAACATGCGGTGTTTGGTTTTTTGTCCTTGTGATAGTTTACTGAGAATGATGTTTTCCAGTTTCATCCATGTCCCTACTAAGGACACGAACTCATCCTTTTTTATGGCTGCATAGTATTCCATGGTGTATATGTGCCACATTTTCTTAATCCAGTCTATCGTTGTTGGACTTTTGGGTTGGTTCCAACTCTTTGCTATTGTGAATAGTGCCGCAATAAACATACGTGTGCATGTGTCTTTATAGCAGCATGACTTATAGACCTTTGGGTATATACCCAGTAATGGGATGGCTGGGTCAAATGGTATTTCTAGTTCTAGATCCCTGAGGAATCGCCACACTGACTTCCACAATGGTTGAACTAGTTTACAGTCCCACCAACAGTGTAAAAGTGTTCCTATTTCTCCACATCCTCTCCAGCACCTGTTGTTTCCTGATTTTTTAATGATGGCCATTCTAACTGGTGTGAGATGGTATCTCACTGTGGTTTTGATTTGCATTTCTCTGATGGCCAGTGATGATGAGCATTTTTTCATGTGTTTTTTGGCTGCATAAATGTCTTCTTTTGAGAAGTGTCTGTTCATGTCCTTTGCCCACTTTTTGATGGGGTTGTTTGTTTTTTCTTGTAAATTTGTTTGAGTTCATTGTAGATTCTGGATATTAGCCCTTTGTCAGGCATTGGAAATCTTACAAAGATTTATCAACAGACAACTTTGCTCTTTGCTTGGGGACTAGCTCCTGACCAGAGTGCAAGGAGCTCTAACACAAGCTATGATGATCCCATTGAATGAAGTGGCAGAGATCAGAATTCAGAAATGGGCACCAGAGAGGAGGAAACTAAACAGATACAGTACTCAGATATTTATGGAAGGTTTTTTTCTAAGTCGTTGACTGTAAGTTTGGGTGCACAGGTACAGAGTAAGACTGGTAGGCTTACCAGGGAGTAGCTGCTTCACAGTTGAGAGCTAAACAGAGATATTAATAGTAGTGAGAGACATTACAGCTCCAGTTCAGCCAAAGAGGAGAGAATTTTCTTAAATTTCTGGATATCCATCTGAAGCAATAAAATGCCCACCTTAGGTATAAGAAAAATGTCCTATAAAAGAGTCAGCAATTTTTCAGGATATGGTGAGAGAGCAAACATTTTAAGCTTTGTAGGCCATGTGGTCTCTGTTATGGTTACTCAACTCTGCTCTGTAGAACAAAATAGTCATAGATAATACATTAACAAATGGATGAGGCTTTGTTTCAGTGAAACTGCATTTATGAAGTTGAGAGGCAGGCTTGATTTGGAACTATACAGGCTGTAGTTTGCCAGTCCATGTCCTGGAGTAAGGCCTAGTCTTGATCTAACAACCCCCCACCCCTAGCAAAAAACAAACAAACAAACCCTGAACTCCCCCTAAAATCCCGGAAAACAAGCCCTGGTAAGATCCCATGAGAGAACCAGAGACTGAATCTGCAAAGTTAGAGAGAAAGGAGGACTCCTTGGGCTTGCCACAATTCTGCCTTAAAAAAACATACAAACAAGCGTAAATAAAGTGATCAGCTTTTATAAGAACAAACTAAAGAAATAAAAACTAACATTCTCTAGAGGACAATAACGGAATGTAGATTCTTCACAATTCTTTCCTCATATGTTCACCATACAATAAAAAATACTAGATGATCAAAGAAATAGGAAAATGTGATCCATATCTGTGGAAAAATGCAATTAATATAAAATAACCCTGACATCTCCCAGATGTCAGATATAACAGAATAAAGTATAATAACTGCTTTCTATGATAAAGTACTTAAGGAAGCCTTAATAAGTCTTAATATGTGAACAGACGGAAAACCTCAGCAGAAAAATGAAAATTATGAAAAGAAACCAAATGGAAATTCTAGATTTAAAATCACAATAACTGGGCCAGGCACAGCTAAAATCCAAGTACTTTTGCAGGCCAAGGTGGGAGAATCACATGAGCCCAGGAGTTTGAATCTGGCCTGAGCAACATAGTGAGACCCTGTCTCTACAAAAATAAAAATAAAAAATAAAAATAAAAGAATAGCCAGGCATGGTGGCACACACCTGTAGTTCCAGCTACTGAAGAGGCTGAGGTGGGAGGATAGCCTGAGCCCAGGAGTTTGGAGCTGCAGAGAGCTATGATGTGCCACTGCACTCCAGCTTGGGTGGCAGAGCAAGACCCCGTCTCTAAAGTAAATAAATAAATAAATAAATAATCACTGAAAAAGCACTTACCAGCATATTCGGAATGGCAGAAAAGAGGCTACCAAGAAATGCAGGTAGCCATTAGAAGCTGGAAACATCAAGAAAACCTCCGAAGGTTCCAGAAGGAACACAGCCCTGCTGACACTTTGTTTTTAGACTTCTGACGTCCAAAACTATGAGAATAAATTTGTATTGTTTTAAGCTACTAATCTGTGGTAATTTGTTGCAGTTACAATAGGGAACTAATGCAGATTTAGAAATGAGATTTGTTATTTAGAAATCATATTTAGAAATGTTATTGCAAGAATAATATTGAATAGAAATTGTACAAATGGATATTCAACAATAAATAAATAGCTTACTGTAGCTTTTCTAATTTATAAACTTTAATTTTTTAACACGGATTCATTTGAAATGAAGCTTAAAACACAGACACATTGAACAGCTGTACAAAAATATTTTCTTATTCTATAAACCTTTTTGTATTTTTATTTTTTAAATTTTTATTACTTTTCACTTTCTAAATTGATTTGCTGTCACTAAGACACACATACATAAGTGTAGGCCTGCACAGGGTCAGGATCACCAAGATATCACTAGACAACAGAAATCTTTTAGCTCCATTATATTATGGGAACATCATCATATATGCAGTTTGTCATTGATGGAAACATTATGTAGCACGTGACAGTGTATATATATATATTTGCTTTCACATTAACTAAGAGATTTTAGAGAAGTGTTTGCGTCCCTAGGAAACATTACCTTTAAAGTTCCCTTTTCCCATCAGAGAGTCAAGAGTAATAATATGGGATAACATCTTAGGTTTTTAATTCTCTGCTACTCCTGATTTAACTAGGCACAGTCAAAATATCTTCAGTAGAGCAATGCAATTCGATAGGAAAATATGCCTTTTCTCTATCTCTTCTTGTCAATTACAACACAATAGCTGCAGATTTGTGGTAGATTTTCCTCAAGAAACTGTGTTTTGTTTCTTGGTGATTAACACTAGCAGTTGTATTAGAGGACTGGGGCTGGGGATGCTAAATTTCCTGGGTGCAGAATTAAGTCAAAGATGAAATGGAAGCCAATCTCAATAAATAGCATAATTTGTCATGAACGAATGAATTACTTTATGCCAAAAAAATCCTTTTCTAATTCGATATTGCTTTGGCTTTGAAACTTTCATTTCTTGCCATTACTTTTTTGGGTATATTCTATATTCTCACTATAAATAGCATATATCGTCTTTTAATTCAACAGTATTTACATTTATCAGGTCTTTTAGTGTTACATGTTTGTAACTTTAAATATGACCACCTCAAAAAACTAGAAGACAGAAGAAAGAAAAAGAAATTACTAAATTACACAGTACCCTGAACGCTAATTTCAGGGAGTATCCAACAGATTAAAAATGTCAGACCGGTAGCATTGTGTTAGTGGGATTTTCTTTAACAACGATATTGATAGTTTTTTGCCTTAACAACATAACAGATTCTATCTCAGGCACTGGGACTTGTGAAAAGTTAAAAATACAGAATGATAGGATTGAGAAAAAGAAGACAAACTGGTCAGAGGAAAAATGAAGAATCATAGGCTGGAAAGAAATAATAGATATGCAGATGCGGGTCGATAGCCTTAAAAATGAATGAAAGATTAACATAAGGTAAAGTAAGTGGAGAAATTTCTTTAGATGCTGAATTTTTTTTTTATAATTTGGATGGCAATTACGACAGTAACAATACAAAAAATAGTAATCCGTTTTTTTTCGTTAAGTTTTTCCTAGTTCCAGTATTTAGTATCAGATTCCCTATTTGATGGTATTCAAGTGGATTAAACACATTTGTTCAGCTTCAAGGAAAATAGACTCCTAGTGAAAAAAAGAAAGAGGTTTTCCAGTAAATGATTATAATAAGTAGGAGATAAGACAAAGTAAGGATGCTTGAACTATTAAAATACTTTAAAGTGTGATAGTGAAATGCATTGCTATTTTCTTGTTCCTATTTTCTGAGTCGTTACCTCTAAAATTTTTTCGTGGGCCAGGCGCAGTGGCTCACGCCTATAATCCCAGCATTTTGGGAGGCCGAGGCAGTTGGATCATGTGAGGTCAGGAGTTTGAGACCAGCCTGACCAACCTCATATCTACTAAAAATACAAAGAAAAGATTTTTTTTTTTTTTGTGAAAGCAGATATATGATCAGTCTTTAAAAATTGCCTATGTCGGGAAATGGGAGACTTCTGCATCAGCTTTCTCACAGGAGAAGACCAAGTCATGATGGTCTTTTGATGTTAGTACATTAAAAATTGCATTGTAGTTTTTTTTAAAATACAACTTTAGCTCCTATTATTTAAAATTATTTACAAACAAGTAACTAGTCTTTCTCTGTTGCATCTCTGTCAAGTTTCCCTCTCTATTGTTCCTTTTTAGACTCAATTCCCAGTTCCAGCATTTAGGATTTCTCACTCTACTTTTCCATGTTTACTTCTTCCAGATCTTTTTCTCATTTTCATGAATCGGCACTAAAATAAAAATAAACAAAATTTGTGACATCTTGCCTATAGACTTGTGCATGTGTGCTTGAGCCTGAGTATGTTTATGAAGGGAGGAAGCATGGAGAAGGGGACAAGAAAAGATGGTGTTAAAAAAATGTCATGATATCGCTGCAAGTTCTTACTACTAGTGACAGAGGAGTTACTGACAATGGAATAAGAAAAAGACAAAAAAAGGGAAAAAAATAGTGTTTCATTTCTTGATGAAGGGGAAATTCTCACCTTCAGAAAAGGTGACCTGGAGATTTTAGGTCAATATTCATATAAAATAAAGTTTGGGGATACTGGATTATACATTAGAAGTAGAAGAACAATTATAATTGTGTAACAAAGATAGAAAGGGACTCTAAGAAAATAAACTGAAGTAAACTAGTCAAGTGCTGACTAGTGATTTTAAGTACAGACGAGAATAACATGACTGCTATCAGTTGCTAAAGGACAAAGACAGGTGGGTGAACATAGAAGTAGGATCCATACAAAGGAAGAAGGGAGCCTTGGGAAAGGATGCTCCAATATTTATTTCTGTTTTTTAAAAAAGGAGGTGCAACAAAGTTGGAAGTTTTACTAAGTGAAGGGTTTTCTCAGAAAAGAAAATGGAAAAAAATCTTGGGAATGGAGGGGTTGATCAAAAAAGTTTAGTCTACAAGTCCAGGGAGGATTTATAAGCTCTCAATCTGATAGGATTTGAAGATGAAAGGAGTAATTCAGTGAAGAGGTTACAGCAAATAGTTGATTATTGCTCCACTTTGTGTAATCATGTAGTGGCTTGGCCTTAGGATGACCTTCTAAAGTTTAGAGAATCTCGAGAGCAAAATTGTGCCGGGGGAACTATAATAGTTAGGAGTGAAAATTAGACTTCTCTAGTCTAAGGTTCAGCGTAAGGGTGAATTCTAGCAATTTTCCATAATCATTATTCATAAAAGACCACAGACGTAACTGTAGGGCTGTACTTGAGGTCGACAAAGCAGAGAAGACACAGACCCTAGAAATAAATCAGAGTGTAGGTGAGGTGGGTGATATTTCAAAGCCATATGACAAAGATTTTTTGTTATTGTTTTTCTTCTTTTTTAAGCATAGAAGAAAGATAGCATTCTCAAAGCCTTCAGAGGGAGTTAGTCATTTAAAGCAGCATCTGACAGTTCAGGCAAAGAGGTCATGGGGAAGCTACTGATCTGAACAAGTGGGCATTAGATTGCTGCAAAGAATTAGATATTCTTTACAGAGTCAGTCAGGTCTGCACCCTACTTTTAGTGGCTTTAGTGACCCATGTATGATCCAGTAAGATGACTTTCTATTCCAAATGTGTTATTCTTTGAGTAGATTACACACTTTTCTAAGAGTCTCTGCTTACTTGCTGAGAGTCGATACAGTAGAAAAAAGGAAAGAATGGATTTAGCTAGGAGCTGGAGATGATGGTGGCTCCATTTTAAGATAGAGAAGTAAAGAAGCCTTCAGCACTGAAAACTGAAGAACGTATGCCAGTGGAGCCCATACACAATAGTCCTTTACAAAGAGAGGACATCAGAGTCACATTTTCTTACTGCAAGTGTTACTTGATTGTAATAATTTTTTTGTAAACTGCAGTCATGACTAGACAAGGAAGAGATCATTTATTGAAACTTCCAAAATAGTCAAACCTTCCCCTAAGGCTTTGCTTGTATACATATGTTCAACAACTCTCATGACTTAATAACTTATCTTGCCACGTTAATCTGAGCAATAAGTTTTAGAGGCTACTAAATGTTATATATTAAATTAACATCATAATATGACACTTTATCCTATATTGGTTTTTCTCATTGTTGCAGAACAACACATTTCCCTTTAGTGTTGAAAAATTCCCAGATTCAGAAAGAAAAAGCTGTAGTCATGTCACCATGATCCCTTGGGGTCAGAGATTAGGCCACATCAATAAGCCTAACAAAAAAACAGTTGTAAATTAAAACATAATAGAAGGAAACAAGATTGCCTCCTCTATTTCAAGTGACAAGAAAATGAGGAGGAATACCCCAAAACTCCAGAGTTATGAATTATTCCTACACTTTAGTAAAATAAAGAAATAAACATTTTAAAATGATGTCGATTTAAAGATGGCTGTGTTCAAAGTGTCGATTAGGATGGTTTGTGTGCTTAGATTCTTATAAAGTGAGACTGATGAAATTGTTCCATCAGTTCCATGATATATAACATGGCCTGCTTTATATATATTCCATATATATATATATAAAATTTATATGTATGCCATGTTTTGTATAATATATAAGGCCATATTATATGTAAGTATATTATATGAATGTATGTAATATATATTTATATAGAGAGATGGGGTCTTGATCTGTCACCCAGGCCGGAGTGCAGTGGCTTGATGATAGCTCACTGCACCCTTGAGCTTTTGGGTTCAAGTAATCCTCCTGGCTCAGTGTCCAAAGTAGCTGAGACTACAGGCAGATGCCATCATACAGGGTTAATTTTTTTTAAAAATTTTTTGGCAAAAATGGGGTCTTAATATGTTGCCAAGGCTCATGTTAAATATTTCTGTATACTCACCTATTAATGTTTCTCCTTTCAATGTTGGTTATATTCATTTGTTAAGCTTCGGGTAATCATTTTTATTTTTGATGTATATATCAAATTTTAAAGCTAAATAAAATGTGCATATAGAACATACACACGGTGTTCATGAATTCCTTAGATCTTCAAGTGACTTTATTAAGAATCCTAATTTTTACAGATAATCTTTTTAAAAAAAATTGTGCAGCATTTAAGGATTCCTAGAGTAAAATCTGAGATGTGCCATGTATGGATTGCTTGAACTTTGATTATTCTTCTTGCTGCTTTTTAACTTGGTAGGTCATGTTAATAATTGAACAGGTCACTATGTATATAGAAAATGTGGATAGGAGTAAGAGAAGAATGAGGAGTGATAGATAAAGGGATCAGTGGAGAGAAAGCAGAAGGTGTATATAGTAAAAAATTATAAAATAAACCAGAAAACAAGCAAGAAATGCAAAGTAAAGAATTTTAAATAATCTTTGGCTCAAAATATTGTGTCTCTCTAACATGCTACAGAGGAATCAATTTCTAGGCTGCTCTGAAGCCAGTATGTGACAGGTGGCTGATCTCCACCCTCTAATAAATCCAGAGCCTCAATTATGGATTGAATTCCTGTCATTCCTTATATTTTTTGTTTACTTTTCACAAGAACTAAAATCAATGGTGTGGTGAGAAGAAAAAATGAGGTGGGGAATAGGGAAGAGAAAATATTATATCGACGAAAGACTATTTCATACAGATTTCCTACTCTCTTAAAAGACCTTGTCCTTCAGCCTGCGTCCATATCTTCTAATGATATTTCTTTTGAGACACGTGGAACTCACAAGGGAAGTAAGAATGTTTTTCTAAGCTCATCTCTTTAATTTACTAATTTGTGTATGTTAAGCCCATTTTGAACTTGCAAGTACTCTCTTGGGTTAAAACATCTTTGAGGTTATACTGCAGGTCCCCAAAACATGGTGTGGTGCTTTTTTGTTTGTTTTTTGTTTTTGGAAGGCGGGAGAGAGAGAGAGACACACAGAGAGAGATAGAGAGAGATTAACTTCTGACCTACAGGAAATTATTTCTGGTCCCAAGAACAATTATCAAGAGGTTAGGGCTTTCTGAAAAGTTGGTTATTGACACGATAAATAAAAGCAGCCCCAAGGTAAACGTGTCTGTGTATTTCAAAGTATATAAAACATACCTGAAGAATACAGATGTGCTTTCTTCTAAGATAGCCCTCGAAACACTGAAATTTATTAGTTCACCTTTGCCAGCATACGCTAATGATCAACTATTGAGATACATATTCTATTTTCCTTAGACAACCAATGAGCAACTCTTTGTTGTAAAATTATGGCAGACCAGTGTAAGAATTATTTGTCTCTTGTTTTATTCTGAAGAAGTAAGGCATGACTGAAAGGCAGACACCTAAGTCCATAGAAGTCATCGAAATGTTTTTAAAAAATGTATTTGTTATACTTTTAGGCTTGAAAATAAGCCATGGTTCATGTCCCAAAAAAGCAAAGAATTCATGACTAAGACCTCAAAAGCAAATGCAACAAAAACAAAAGTAGACAATGGAACTTAATTAAACTAGAAAATTTCTGTACAGCAAAAGAAATTATCAACAGAGCAAACAGACAACCTGCAGAATGGAAGAAAATATTTGGAAACTATGCATCTGACAAGGAACTAATATGCAGAATCTATAAGAAGCTGAAACAACTCAACAACAATAAGAGCAAAAACTCCATTAAAAAGTGGGCAAAGGACAAGAACAGACATTTTTCAAATGAAAACATACAAATGGCCAAGAAGCATATGACAAAATGCTCAACATCACTAATCATGAGAGAAATGCAAATTAAATCCACAATGTGATATCTTACACCAGTCAGAATGGCTATTAATAAAACATCAAAAAATAACAGATGTTGGCAAAGACATAGAGAAAAGAGAACACATATATTCTTGATGAGAATAGAAATTAGTACAACCACTATGGAAAACAGCATGAAGGTTTCTCAAAGAACTACCACTACTGGTAGTTCAAGAGATCCCACTACTGGGTATCTACCCGAAAGGAAAAGAAATCATTATATCAAAAATATAACTGAACTCATTTGTTTATTGTAGCACTATTCACAATAGCAAAGATATGGAAATCAACCTAAGTGTTTATCAATGGATGACTGCATAAAGAAAATATCTTTCATATATACACATAATGTATGTATATATATGTAATATATGTATATACATACACATAATATATGTATATACATACATATTATATGTATATACATACACGTACATATTATATGTATATACATATAATATATGTATATACATATAATATACGTATATACATACATATAATATATGTATATACGTATATACATATATTATATGTATATACATACATATAATATATGTATATACGTATATACATATAATATATGTATATACATACATATAATATGTATGTATTATATTATATATATATTATATATTATATATTATATATTATATATTATATATAATATATAATATATGTATATACGTATATACATATTATATGTATATACATACACATTATATGTATATACATACACATATGTATATATGTATATGCTATATACATACACATAATATATGTATATACTATATATACACATAATATATGTATATACATATATACATACACACATATATGTATATACATATATACACACATATAATATATGTATATACATACGTACACACATAATATATGTATATACATACGTACGCACATATAAATATGTATATACACATACGTACGCACATATAAATATGTATATACACATACGTACGCACATATAAATATGTATATACACATACGTACGCACATATAAATATGTATATACACATACGTACGCACATATAAATATGTATATACACATACGCACGCACATATATGTATATACACATATGCACACACATATATATGTATATACACATGTACACACATATAAGTATATACACATATGTACACATATAATATATGTATATACACATATGTACACATATATAATATATGTATATACACATATGTACACATATATAATATATGTATATACACATATGCACACATATATGTATATACACATATGTACACACATATATGTATATACACATGTGTACACACATATATGTACATACACATATGTACACATATATAATATATGTATATACACATATGCACACATATGTACACACATGTACACTCATATGTACACACATATGTACATACACATATGTACACACATATAATATATGTATATACACATATGTACGCACATATAATATATGTATATACACATATGTACGCACATATAATATATGTATATACACATATGTACGCACATATAATGTATGTATATACAGATATGAACACATAATATATGCATATACACACATGTACACACATATATGTATATACACATATGTACACACATATATGTATATACACATATGTACACACATATATGTATATACACATATGTACACACATAATATATGTATATACACATATGTACACACATATAATATATGTATATACACATATGTACACACATATAAATATGTATATACACATATGTACACACATATAAATATGTATATACACATATGTACACACATATAAATATGTATATACACATATGTACACACATATAGTATATGTATATACACATATGTACACACATATAATATATGTATATACACATATGTACATACATATAAATATGTATATACACATATGTACATACATATAAATATGTATATACCATGGAATACCACTCAGCCATAAAAAAGGATAAAGTCATGTCTATTGCAGCAACTTGGAAATGGAGGCCATTAAGTGAAATTACTCAGAAATAGTGAGTCAAATACCACATGTTCTCGCTTATAAACGGGAGCTAAATAATGTGTGCACATGGACGCAGAGTGGGGAATAATAGACCTTGTAGACTCAGAAGTGTGGGAGATTGGGAAGGAGTAACAGATGAGAAATTACACTCTAGGTTCAATGTACATTATTTGAGTGATGGTTACACTAAAAGCCCAGACTTTGCCACTATGCAATGTATCCATGTAACAAAATTCCACTTGTACTCCTAAATTTATGCAAGTTTTTTAAAAATTTTTATTTTAGGTATAAGCAAAACAAAACAAAAACACTAAAAATAAATAAAAAACGTGAGAGCAGAGTCCAGTTTTTAGATAAGAAGGCAGTGGGGGCCTTGTGAAAATTCCTACATGTTCTTGATGATATTATGCGTTACATTTTTTACATTCAATTCAAGCACAAGTAATTAAGTGATCGAGCACATGCAGAGTAGAAAGTGATTGCTTTACGTTAGAGAAAAGCCAAGGGGATTTGTGGCACAATCTGGCATAGGATTTTGTATGCTCTGGTCACCGTTTTCTACTTAATTTTCTTTTGGAACTGTTAGAGACACAATTAAAATAGATTCTCTCAACTCCCCAGTGTGTGGATGAATTTTACTGCCTTTTAGGCCCAAAATGGAAAGCCTGAATTGTTGAATGACATCTACATTGATAGATAAGTGTCTCTCTTCAATTTTGGTATTTCTATCATTTCTAGTGATTTCAATAGCACTGAGATACAAAAGGACAATAAATCTGATAAG
This sequence comes from Nomascus leucogenys, assembly GCF_006542625.1. Lineage (NCBI taxonomy): Eukaryota > Metazoa > Chordata > Mammalia > Primates > Hylobatidae > Nomascus > Nomascus leucogenys. The sequence goes on from NC_044382.1 coordinate 125,536,615, forward strand.
AAAAGTAAAAAACATTTCCACTCAGTGCTTTTTACTTTTTAACTCCTTCCATCTCCTACTACCCAGGCTGAGGCCAGCTATAAGTTGTAGATAATATAATTAGCCTCAGATGGGGAAGTAACTCTGTCTACCTAGTGGTGAGAATGTTATGCTGTTCCATTCTACTTCTCAGTAACAATAGTAATAATAGCATTGCTATACCATCACAAAATATGCATGAGTACAATACAATGATGTGTGGCAATATCATTTGCAAATATATGCAGTTTTTAAAATTATTATACTTTAAGTTCTAGGGTACATGTGCACAACGTGCAGGTTTGTTACATATGTATACATGTGCCATGTTGGTGTGCTGCACCCATTAACTCGTCATTTACATTAGGTATATCTCCTAATGCTATCCCTCCCCACTCCCCCCACCCCACAACAGGCCCCGCTGTGTGATGTTCCCCTTCCTGTGTCAATGTGTTCTTGTTGTTCAATTCCCACCTATGAGTGAGAACATGCGGTGTTTGGTTTTTTGTCCTTGCGATAATTTGCTGAGAATGATGGTTTCCAGCTTCATCCATGTCCCTACAAAGGACATGAATGCATCGTTTTTATGGCTGCATAGTATTCCATGGTGTATATGTGCCACATTTTCTTAGTCCAGTCTATCATTGTTGGACATTTGGGTTGGTTCCAAGTCTTTGCTATTGTGAATAGTGCCACAATAAACATATGTGTGCATGTGTCTTTATAGCAGCATGATTTATAATCCTTTGTGTACATACCCAGTAATGCGATGGCTGGGTCAAATGGTATTTCTAGTTCTAGATCCCTGAGGAATCGCCACACTATCTTCCACAATGGTTGAACTAGTTTACAGTCCCACCAACAGTGTAAAAGCATTCCCATTTCTCCACATCCTCTCCAGCACCTGTTGTTTCCTGACTTTTTAATGATGGCCATTCTAACTTGTGTGAGGTGGTATCTCATTGTGGTTTTGATTTGCATTTCTCTGATGGCCAGTGATGATGAGCATGTTTTCATGTGTCTTTTGGCTGCATAAATGTTTTCTTTTGAGAAGTGTCTGTTCATATCCTTTGCCCACTTTTTGATGGTGTTGTTTGTTCTTTTCTTGTAAATTTTCTACAAAGAACTCAAATATATGCAATTTCATACTCCATAAGTAATTGCTGTACAAATAAATCAATCTGAAAATTTATAAATGAGTTATTTTCAAATATTTTTTCCTTTTTAATCTCTTTAACAAATATTGGGATCTCAAGATGAGACAAGTGATAACCCAATAAATTATATGTGTAACTAATTTTGCATGGCTTAGTGAATGATAGAGGCAGAACCAAAAGCAGCTCCGTTTTCTTCACCTGTGCTGGATTCTTTGGCCCAAGCCAGTGAAAAACTAATTTGCAGTTTCTAGTTGTTAGAATTGAGTCTTCCCTGAGTAGTACTGAGGCCCTAACTCCTGTTGGGGCTGAGGAGGTTATACCATTTTTCCCATACCTTTAATTTAATAGTCCTTTCTTCCCATTTTCAGTTCATCATGGGTCCTCTGGAAATCTACCTTTGTGAGCAAAGATTACTGCAGGCTGGAAGACAGGTCCATGATTGTCCAGGCTGCAGTGCAAGGAGATGAGCACATTTCAGCTTATCTCCCTACATTAGAAGGAAAAAACTTCTAGGTTAACAGTGAGATACATCTTCACACCCTAATGACCCCAATAAGATTAACTTTCACTTTTATATCTGAGTCAGTGACAAAGGAAATGACAGTCTCCCTTCTCTTTATGAGAAATTCATTTGTTCGCGTATGCAGCTGAGTTTTTGGGTTACCTAGTATGTTATAAGGACTGTGAGGTGCAATGAGTACAAGGGTAAGCAAATGAGCTATCACAAGTCCCTTCCATGTGGATTGTGTGTTTGAGTGGGGAGGACAAATCTCCACACTTGGAGTAGTAATTACTGCTCAGAGCCAATCACTCATTACCAGAATCACTGTGCTTTAGGCTTTGATCTTTGCTAGCATATATCTTCTTGGATGAAATAAGTTACATCCCTCTATAAAAATCAGTGGTTAGAGTCATCAGTGAGAGGAAAGTTGGCAAAAGCAACAACCAACTTCTGAAGCTGCTGTCTAGCTGGGTACTTTCTCAGATTGTAGACTCAGTAATAGTTAGATCCCCAATCATTTGCACTGACATGCTGTGTCACAGTTGCAACTAGTCTGGAGCCCGTGTGCTGGACTAAAGCTTTTTCAATGCCTCATATGGAAAATAAGGAATGGATATTCTGAGACTATTGCTGTCCTTTACATGCAATTGGAATTCATGAGGCTCTAGTTTTGAGAAAAGGAGAGATGCTGAAAATGGCATGCCAGCTGGCCTTGATTCATTATATACCCCGGGAACAGTGGGCTTTAAGACTCCCCTGAAACTCATAGCTGTCTCCCTTAGCAGATGTGTGAAATTCCATCTCTTCCCATGGTAGTTTTGCACTATGACAATCCCTGAACACTGCTGTTACCACCGTATATGAACACTGAATGAACAAAGACGTTTTCTAGCTGAGTAAACCATAAGCTCAGTTTATTAAAATGCCAAAGAGGTTAGTTATTATGCAAGATTAACAGAGCACTGCTGATCCTATTTTTTTAAGCAAGAAGACTTGATAGATAAAGTTGTATGCCTCCTGAACTTACATGATTATTGCCCTGCTCCAATCCTTCATTTCAATGCAGGGTTCTTAAAGCATCAAGCAGCAGTTCTGTATGACTAACAGAAAAGCTAAACTTTGCTTCCCCTCCTTCTGCACTTTACCTGTATAAGAATGTTTAGATGTTTTCCAGAATGAATCATGAGTGTTCTGAACTTTGGGAAGGTAACAGGTCAAATTTCAGGGTACGTACATGTTCTCAACAAAATAGAAGTCCTATCACCTTCTTCACAAGGTAAAGAGTAAATTCACCTTCACATCAATGCAAAATCACTGGAAAATAGTCATTGAATGGAAAATATATTTTGTGTTGGGCTGATAACCTATAATTTGGTGGGAGAAAAGCCTCTTAGTTGTTGCAGCTCCCAAATTTGTGGTATAAATACTTCTATCATGTAAGTTTAACAAATGATTCACCATATTCCTAAATACTTAACAATTGGCTATTGCAAGCTATTATCAACTGGTTCCAGTAGAGCCTTTCTAAACTACATATTTCCCACATAGGGAACAAATTAACCTTGATATGACCTAGTTTACTCTTTTTGATCAATTGAAAATAATTACAAACAGATTGATTCTCCCTCTCCATTTGGATGGAAATTATGCAGGAATTGCACCCTTCTGTTCAGTTTGCCAGGCCACTGAAGCATCCCCCAAGGATACACTTATCCTTGACTGGGATATACTGTGCTGAGCTTATGAACTAAAGAGATGTCAAAGTCGGATACACAGAGAACAAGACCAAACTGTGCTGCCAATAAAGGAACCTGAAGGAGTAATGATGGTATGAGATATAAAATCAAACGGAAATCAAAAATTGTAAAAAATTCCTAGGATGAGACAATTCATGCATTCAACACTAATCAGTTTTTGCCCTTAAGGACTGTATATTCTTATGGGGACTGGGGAAACCAAAAAAAAAAATCAACGAAAACAGAAAGAACAGAGATAGGGAAATAACAATATATGCAATAAAGAAAATTAAACAAGTTAGTAAGACAGTTTGGGTTTAGATGACGAATGCAGAGGAGTCCTTTCTGAAAAAGTAACTTTTTAAACAAAATATTTCAGGTGGCTGTATTAGCTTTCTATTGTTTTTGTCACAAAAAAAGTACCAGCAAATCTTTGGCTTAAAACAACACCAATTTATTTTTTTACAATTCTTGTGGTCAGAAGTCTAAAATCAGTATCACTGGGCTAAAATCAAGGATTGGGAGACGTTCATTTATTTCACCTGAAGTTTGAAGTGCAATTGACTATTACATATTGGCCATATATACCAGTGTTGCTGGAAAATTCCTTTTTATTTCAGTAATACATCCTTACATTATTTTAGATTTTTCCTGTATAGAATTGCATAGTCCGTGAGTAATATTATATTATTATCATCCATTTCAGTGCTGATAAGTGACAACAAAAGGAATGACTTTTGTTTTGTTTCATTTAATGGGTTGGTACCTGCAGTGCCATGCTGAATAGAAGTCATCATAGGGAACAAACTAGGGCCATGCCCAATCATAGGGGGAAAGAATCCAAGTTGTCACCTTTAAAAATGATGTCTAGTGTATATTTTAAAACATGCCTTTAAAAAGTAACATTTGAATGAAGCCCTCAGTGATAAGGCGGAGCCAGCAAAGCAAAGATTTGAAAGTGGCTATTAGGTAAAAGTAACAAAAAAACAAGTACTTTGAGGTGGAAAATGCTCAGTGAGTTCAAGTGGCAGCTACTGTGGCTACAGCCCGCTGCATGAATGTCGAGAAGATTAGTAGAAGATGAGGTTGAAGAAATAAGCAAGGGTACATTATTTAGGGCCTTGTATGCCATATAAAGATTTTGTGTTTCATTCTAATTTTAATAAGAAATCGTTACAGTCTTTAAAGCAATTGGTGATATCTGATCTATATTTTCTAAAAGATCACTTGTTTTCTATAGACAGTATAGGTGGCAAAGGAAGTATAGAATGGATGTATATGGGCTAATCTGGAAGAATTCAGAGACAGACGCCTATGGTTGTTTATTATACAATCCTGGCACGGATTTGCAAATGAGTTGTGCTTGTCAGGGGCAGAAGAGGTACAAAAACTTTGTTTTAAAAAGAATGGACAATGTCTACATTGAAGTAACATAGAATCACAGCTTTTTGGCTTTTTTTTTTTTTTTTTTTAGCTTAACTGAATGCAGTAACACCAGGTGGCAAGGTCTCCTGCATAGCCAGTCCAATTCAGCCTTTAAAGTTAAATGCTTACATGGAAAGGAACCCATTTCAACCTTTATATTGATGGTTGCTACTGCAAATGATTGGTTTGGTCAGCAAAAGGCTAACAGAAAAATGAAACTTGTAAACTTTCTGACAAATAATGGCTCATAGTACAAAGAGTAAAGTTTAATGAGTATCTTTTCCCCCAAAAAAGTAAATTAAAGAGCAACGATTTATTTTCTATTTAATTGGGTAAAAAGCTCTCCATGTGATGACTTTCATTGTGTACCACATGGGCAAACATTTCATGAATTCACCAGTGATTTAGAACTTCACAGACAACAAAAATATTTCCTTCAGTATGTCTATTTATGGATTCTAAATTTCAGTAATTAACCAAGAAATAAAATAAACCATTTTTAATTAACCTTAATTAACCTGAAGATAAAACGTTTAAGAGATTCTTTTTTTCTATAAAATTTTAAAATGATTCTTTATAATTATTTAATTATAATTACATAGAAGTAAGGTTCTAGATTCTATTTTGAGGCATACTAATGTGCGTCAAAATGAATTGTTACTTATAATTAAGAGTCACACTTGCACAGTAACTTGCAAATCTTGCCTGTGCTGAATTTTCAACCTTGTCATGATAATGTTAATATAATGGTGATAAAATGCAGCAGCTACCTGATGACTTTGAAGTAGTCCTCTTTACAGAGTAATTTCTTATATATGTCTATAAATTAGTTATAAGATGATTCTTTTTGTAAGCAAGTTTATTGCATTAAGCTGTTTCAAACCTATTATCAAAGACCAAAGGTACACTAGTAAAAAAGTAGATGGTAGTAAATTTATTTCACCACATTTAAAATTGATATTCAGAATTAGTTATTGGCAATATGTACAAGGGCGTACATGAAACACATACACACATTATATACAATCTATTTTCTGAGTATGAAATGTCCTGCAAGTAATCTTGCATGCAACTTTTTGTTTACATCATTATCTTCTAGGTTAATTCTTGCTACAAATAGTAGCCTGAGATTCATAACACAGTAACATTTATACTATTGGCTAGGTAAATAGTATCAGAATTCTGATAGGGTAGAATCAGAAAGGGAGGAAGAAAGAGGGAGAGGAGGAGGAGGAGGAGAAAGTGGAGGAAGAGGAGATCATAAAACAGTAGGAAGAACAGGAAGAGGAAGAAGAAGAGAAAGAGGAGGAAGAAGATGAGGGGAAGATAGAGAAGAAAGCAGCAGAAGAGGAAACAAGGGCAGTGGGAACTGCTTACTATTCATTGGGTGAATCCAAAAAGTGACATTAGCGTTCTCCCTTCTCCAAGATGAAATCAGGATGGAGTGGTAACTTTCCAGCCATCCTTATGATAAGACATCAAAACTTTGTTTAAAATATACCAATTTCCCATTATGTCTGATGGCCATTTTTCATATGTAAGCTGCAGAAATAATTTTTAGGTCAAACATAACTTGGGGAGAGATTTTATATTATTTAGGATTACATAACACTCTTCTGTTTCTGAGAAGCAGAGGCTCATTCAGGTTATTTCAACAATAGAAAATGTATTGTATGGATACATCCGGAGCACATGTGTCAGGTCTCAGAGAAACCTAGTGAAATATAAATATCTGGGCCTCTCAGGAAGAACAGGAGCTGCAGGACAACCACACTTCATGATAGGTTCCCAGGATCCTTGAAAGTTCTGCTGAATACATTATTTTATCAACCCCTCAGCAGCAGAATTTCATTGCTTTTCCTCTGCTTCTGTCAGTACCAATCAACTGGTCCTCTTTACTTTCCCATTTAAACCTACTCATCCGTTTCCCCTATCTGATTTTCCATTTAATCACCATCTTCCTTATTTCAGAAGAGCTTTGGCATTCTGCCACCATGAAGGCCACTGGCAAACCTGTGCATGAATTTTGTTATGGGCTACATGTTACAACTATCCAGTCAGCTGTGGCCAGGAGGCTGGCTTAGTAGTAGTGGCAGGCTCTCTTCCATGTGGAACATGGGAGTGGCTACAATTTGGATGTTTGGCTTCTCTGGTCACCAAATATTTGAGAGATGATTCTGATTACAGCTTTGAAGGTTTCCACCTTTCAGAATCTTAATATATAAGATATATATGTAATAAAATAATATATAAGATATATATGTAATAAAAGGGGAAAGATAGAATCAAATAGAAAAATAATATATAAAGTTATCATGGCAGGCCTATCACAATGAAAACTGAAATTTTCTCAAGTAAGCAAGTCCTTGACTTTCTGAAAAACATCACATTGATTCAGTTATTCACTCATTTAGTTATTCATGTTACACATGCTATTGATCTTCTATTATATTTCACAATCTCAACAAACAGGTTCCCAGACCTCACTTCCAACCTCTCCCTTTGCCTTTAGTGTGGCCTAAGTTGCTTTATGAAATGACATGCAATTAAACTAAATACATGAAATTAAATGGTGATGTGTATTTTCAGAGATTACATGACAGAGGCCACATTAGGGAGTGTGCCCAGGGAGGCTATCTCTGCTACTTGTGCTGTGACACAAAGAATGAGAAGGAACCAGCCTAAAGCAATAATGTTCAATGGCAGCGTTCAATTTTTCAGTGCCCCATGGTGACAAAAATTAATAGAATGCAGTTTTTAACCCCAGCTTTTCACCTAGCTAATTCACTATGTAGAGCAAAATATGGGTCCAATGCCAAAGGCATGTGAGGCATTTTCTTCACATTAGTGCTTTAGTACTGCAATGGTACTGTTATAATAAGCCATTGATTGGCTTGCTTGAAATGTTTCTGTAATTTGGGAATAAGAAAAGAAATTGCCACCTGGAAGAGAATATTTTTCAGGAATGATAGGACAGCCCATACCACAAAATTATACTAACAGCAGCTGAACATTGATCCATCTGGAAACTTTAAACAATGCATCTGGCGATTTACAGCTAATAACTTGCCACATTTGACAGAAAAGGTCATAAATATTTATTATTATTACCAAACAAGACACCTATGAGTTCCAAGCTAATACTTATAAATCTATGGGCCATATTGGCTGGCTGTCCTGAAGTAAACATAAAGTCAGCTAATCTTACAAATTGGAAAATGCCATAAACACAGCCAGAAGAGAGAATATTTGTGAATAAAAGTAATCTGTCTGATGATAAGATGTAGTTGGATTTCATCTTAAGTCAGCCATTGATATTACGATCTGTGATATTACAATCACAGATCCCTGTTTTTCTGGAACTCTCCTGGTTTATGCCAGTTGCCTTGGTGTATTGAAAGGTAAGTTATATTGTCTCCCGAGTCCTAACACAACTGTCCTCCAGAAAACAGAAAGACAGAGTGAGAAAGAACTGAAACATAACAGATTTCCAACTGTCTTAAGAATAGAAAATAAAAGACTTGCTCGTTTTACTGAGGATACCACTTCCTTAGTCTCTCCTGCTGCATTACTGGCTCAGGCTGAAGGAGAGCTCTCTCAAAAAAAAGTAGGCTAGCATCCTGATATATATATATATATACACACACACACATATACACACACATATACACACACGTGTATATATATACACACATATACATATATATGTGTATATATACACATACATGCATATATACGTATGTGTATATATATACACACATATCTCTGTATATAATATAGATATCATATGTTATATATCATATATGTTAGCCTATCATATATATGATATATATGATACATGTATGGTAGGCTAACATATATATGATAGGCTAAACTCTGTACTCAGCTAAGTGCAACTGCTCTAATGTTCTTTCTGAGAAGTAATGCTGGCCTACTAGCATTTTCTGAATCCCCAATAATACAATTCTTTTTTGAAAAAGCAGTAGATATATTGTATATGCACTCTAAAAGCACAAAGAAAAAAATTATTTATAAAAATGTCAACTAAAGACTAATTTTATAAATATCAGGAATAACTGTATTAAGCACAGAAATTTAAATTCTTCTAACTAAAATGCATTAACTTAATATGATGAATTCTAGTAGATGTGAAAATTATCAACTCATCAATCATTTGAAACTTGCAATATTTGCAAAGAAAAGGCTTTTGAAAGAATTCAATGTCACTAATATCTCTTTTTTTAAAAAAGATAAAATTTTATTGCAATAAACAAGTTTCTTCTCATTACAGACTAGTTTCGCCTTTCCTTTTTTAAAGTTCTATGTTCCCTAAGTTTTGAGCTTCATTTTCTTTGCATCAAATAACTTATTTGATAAGAGTGGCTAGCATTTTCTACATAACAGAAATCAGGTCAGGCAGGGTGCAGTGGCTCACGCCCGTAATCCCAGAACTTTGGGATGCCAAGGTGGGTGGATCACCTGAAGTCATGAGTTCAAGACCAGCCTGGCCACCATGGTGAAACCCTATCTCTACTAAAAATACAAAAAAATTAGCCAGGTGTAGTGGCAGGCACCTATAACCCCAGCTATTTGTGAGGCTGAGGCAGGAGAATCCCTTGAACCTGGGAGGCGGAGGTTGTAGTGAGCTGAGATCGTGCCACTGCACTCCAGCCTGGGCTACAGAGTGAGGCTCCATCTCAAAAAATAAATAAATAAAATAAAATAAAAGTCATTTAAATTTCAGGATATGATTAGCAGAATAAATTGAAGTAAACCAATGGTAGCAAAAGCAGATTAAAACTACTCAAAATAATGCTTTTCCTGAAAAAACTTATACAAATGGTCATGAATTCAGATTATGGGTTAAATAGTGAGGGGAGTTGGTGAAGTTAAAAAACAATGTATTAGGAAGCTAAACTAAAATGTATATAGTTTATGTGGTATTCTTTGAAAATTGCATCAAAGCCATATTATCTATATGTGCATACATCTTAGCTAAAATCCACCCAGGTGGTAAAGAGAGAGAAGAATACTAATGCATTAATTATCCCCTTGCCCCAGTTAGAAATACATGTTAATTAGGATCGCCTATTTCATTAACACCCTAAGATAACCATGTAATATCCGAATTTCACAAGTTTAAAAAAGTTCTGTGTTCAGGGAAGCAAAATTGAGAACATATTTAAATATTCATTATTAAAATTAAAGTGTAGGGTATTTGCAAGGTTTTAAATGGTTATCTTCCAAAAGAGAAACATAAGTAAAAACTTGATTTGTGGAATTTAAAACATTATTTTACTTTTAGCTATTAATTGTATCTGCCTTTATATCTTTTCAAGACCATCCTTATCTCTATATGTATACTTCTATACTGCTTTTATTGATGATATTGCTTTAACTGGTTCTTATTAAAGAATAATTTTTATCCATCCATTAAAGAACATCCGTTAAAGAACAATTTTCAACCTTAGTCTGTAGTGCTACTGCAAGGTCACCTTGAGGAAAGCAAAGTGTCTTTGAGAGAGAAGAATCTCCACCAACTTCTGATTTGATAGGTCTCCTAAGTCTTGTCTTGATTGATGGCAAGATGAAAGCAATACCTGTTTAATATAGCCAGAAGCATTCATTCCTAGGTGCCAGGGGCCCTTCATTCTCATGTTTCCAGAAAATGCAAGATTTGGAATCACACCAATTAGGAGCACAAATGTCTCAGACATGGCCAGTGTAGACAAGTGTCCCTGGAAGGTCTAGTTCATGCCAGTTGCCTGGTGTATTGTAAAATATGTTTCCTCCCTCTCTCTCTCTCAGAAGCTTCCTTGATGACAAAGAATAGGTACTTGTATGTACCTGTGAACCTAATGTGTCTGTCTGATCAGGTACAAATACCTATTCTCTCTCATCAAAGAAGCTTTTGGCTTGTATTTAAGGATGCTCAGTATTGCTACCCTTTTCACTTACTTTCCATCTCAATCTTTTTCTTCTTTTAGGGCAAGTAAATGTTCTAATTCCCAGATAGGTCAGGAGAAGGGATCAATGGTGGGAATGTGCCTAGTATTTTTTGATAGTTCAGTAAGAAGAATTTTCTGTCAGTTGCTTTTAATTCATAATTCTATGTTATCCATTTATTATATAATGTGGAATTCTAAATATCTGCAAAACTGAATATTTAGTGACTATATTCCTGCATTGTGTATCATCCTTTTGTCACTCTTTTGACTTTCTACCCTCCACTTTATTGCCAAGTAATCAGTCCTAAAAAGCAGTAGCCTTTTATAATAGAAATGCTTCCAGATATTAGATCAGAAATGGTCCCCTCCAGGCATCAGCTAGTGTAATTAATCTGAATTTCACATATCCATCTCTCCAGGAAAGAAGAATAAACTTGCTTCTGAATCTCAGCTGAGCCAAACTTCTTGTGAATTAAAATATCTGCTTTGATTTTTTATAATGGTTGAGTATTTTATCCCATGTCAATGGATTAAAAATTGAAATCATGATAAAAAATGTAATTGGGAGTTAGTAAAAATTTACCTTTGGCATCATTCGTTTCCTTATCATTTCTCCCTCCACAGTATGATGGCACCATATCTCATCTTGCACCTCAACTTATCATCTGACAAGAATCCTTCTGCAGATCCCATCTAAAATTACATTTCCAGGCATTCCACATAACTGTAGGAAAAAAAACATAGATTGTATGGAAAGTATGTAAGATAGACTTCAGTTTGAATCTATTCTGACACCTCTGTAACATTAAACAGGGTGTTTTGGCTCTTTTACTATGAGCTTTCTTATCTAAAAGTAAGAATACTATCAATTTTCTTTTAAACTTGTTGGAAAAGTTAAACGAGATATATGTTTAAATCTCTTTTGTGTCTGGAACATAGTAGGTATTCAATATACAATTAACTTTTCTACTCTCTAATCCAACGTATCCACCTTGATTAATAAAAATGCAGTTTTTTATTTGGTGTACTAATATGTGAAGTGGGTCTTTAATACCTTATTTTTTTTTTCATGAAACATCAGAATTAAAACAAAGCATCACGGAATCTATAATTTATCCATATTTTTACACATTCCTAAACAGAATTTAGTTTTACTTTTAAAATTTTCCATGTTTGAATGTATGCAATTATAGATTTGAAACATGTGTATATACATATATAAATCATTATCTTCAAATTTTAAAATTATTACTGTCAGTATTTCTTCATAGTTCATAGTTGTTGCTTTTATAATTGCATAACATCCTCTTTTACTGTTATTGGAAACTTACCACTATATCCAGAATTTACCACATTAAATAATGTTGCTATGAAAATTTTGTTTTATATAATCTTTTTCAAAAATTCTGAGAAGCAAAATGACTGAACCAATCTGGGTAGTCACTATCTCTTAAGTGGCCCTTGATAGCAGTTGTGAAAGAACAGTGGGTTTTTCTCAAAGGAGTCATGTTAAACTTGATGTTCAGTTAACAATGTGTTTCTATAGGGCTTAGATAAAAACCTTAGAGCAGCCAGTGCGTTTGACTTCTTGAATCCTTCACCTATGTATACAGCTGACTGTCTTACTCATGAACTTCCAAGTAAATCACAATATAAATCTGGAATTACTCTACAAATATGGACCTCTATGGCCAGTGGAAAATAATTGCCACAATCTTTCCTCTAGGATAATTAATGTTTACATATATAAGCCACAATACTTATCTTCAAAACACTGAATTCTGAAGAGTTCCATAAACAACAATTTTTCAAATAAAGTAATGTCTTCATATGCAAATTTACTTATTTATTTTCATCATTTATCTATTTTGTAGTTTCATTTTGGTTACTGATAACACCTTCACTTTTATCTAAAAAGTATGGCATCTTCCTAATGCCAATTTTTAATTCAGAGTTTCAAATCATTCAGAATACTGAGGATTCTTTTGTATAAAAATAAATTGCCCATATCGTGCGTATTTCATTTTCTTGGTATGTGTTTCTATGTTCAACCCTGTTAGGACATGTTTGACTTCTCTCTCTTGATTTATGTCACTTTCTTTTTCGTTCTCGGCAAAGCCCCCTCGCCTTCCAGCCTTTCCCACTCATTTGAGAATACGAAGGTTTGATGTAGGTGAATTGGCCTCCCTGAAGACGAGGACTTTGACACAGATTGCAGAAACTTCCCTCTAAAGCTGTATATCAGATGAAGAGTTGTGAAAAGAAATAGCTGCATAAAGCATCTCATTTCACATTACCTGGAGAGGGAGTTTTCGTCAGAAACCATCATACTGATAGGTGAAAATACATTTCCTGGCATATTCACCACGACACATTATATATGCTACTCCCATGAATAATTGAAATTGTATCCCACAGAGTTAACATTATTAGCATTCAATTGAGCATATGACAGTAAATTTAGAGAAAAACCTCATTCTGAATATTTAATAATAATATTTAGCATTTTTATGGCATATTATATTTTCAAAGTGAGGTATAAGGATTTATAATGAATTAGTGATCTCCACAGGATGTACCTTGGAGGCATGTCTAGCTCATTCTGCCCATTTTACAGTTGAAGAAACAGAGGACTTGGGAGATTAAGGGATTTGCTACATCTATCTCCATAACTTTGTTTTACTGAGTTCTGCTGGCAGAAGACATCCACTGATTTTTTTAAGGGGAAATTAAGATAAAAATGTAATATACAGTGTTTTATATTGAAATTCAAATATTCAAATAGCACTGACAATGGCTCCTTACTGAAGATGGCATGTGAAGCGAATAACACTGGCTTCTTAATTCTTCAAAAGTCTTTAAAAATAAAGATGATCGTAAGTAGGTATTTGGCAGGAAAGATAACTGTAGAGTCATGGAGTTTTGTAGTGAATTGCCCTTGCAATTCAGGTCATGAGGCTTCTTAGCTGAGAAGCACTTCTATAAACTGATATGTGGGCCTACCACAATACATGGAATTAAAGGATTCCCCTGGGCATCTTTGTCTACAAGCAGATTTCAAGGCATTTTGCACTTTGCCATGATAAATTCGATGTTGAATATTACAAGGTAGCCAGGCATTCAAGGGAATTAAAAACATTTCTAATTTCTGAAAAATAACAAAATGAGGAGTCAATTTTCAAAATATTTTCAGTTTTCATTTCTAATCAAGGAAGAGTCTAATGGCCGTTAAATATGTATATCCTTTTTAGTTAACTTTAGTGGTTTTTTTTTGCCAAAAATGAAACTGAGAATATATTCCATTTTTAAAACATTATAATACTATAAACAAAGGTATATTTGAATAATTTTGGCAAATGTCAGAGTCAAGCAAAAATGTGTTTTTAGACAATGAATTAAGAATTATAATAGGATTTTAGAAACTGAATGTATTAGTATTTCCTCCTTTACAAAAGCACATATTGGGGTATGGAATGACTTATTTATTGTCACAGAACTGATTGGGGCAATGGTCAAATCACAATTCTGATTATTTAATCTTTACTTCTTTTTTTTTTTTAACTGTTTCTTTAACTCTTTGATTCTTGATTGGTATGACAGGAAATTGAGAATTGTCTTTTTTTTTTCGAGACGGGGTCTCGCTCTGGTCGTCTGTCTTTTTGAAATTAATTTTTATCTTTTACAACTAGATATTATGAAGTTAAAATACCTTTTACTTAAAATATAAACTCATAGTAATGGAAGCTGATTGTGTCAACCACCTTCCTTCCACCTCCTATCCTAAAACTGTAGTGATTCTCTATTGACTACAGAATAAAATCCCTCCCATTTGGTTGACGATTAAGACATCTCCTTATTTATCCATAAACATTTATTAATTTACCTTTGATTCCCATTGCCAATCTGTGTTCTGACCACACTGAATTATTTATTTGGAGTTTCTTTTTCTAATATTTCTGGTTCCCTGGTTTTTCTCATGTTCTCACTGCACCAAATTCTATTTGCTTTCTCTCCACACAGAGTAAATCTGCTCAGCAGCAAGGCTACTCTTAAATTTTATATCTTCTGTGAAGTCTTCTCTGCACCCCAGAGCAATAAGTGAGCTCCTCCTTCTCTGAAGTTTCTGAGCTCTCTAGCTAGAGCTTATCCATTTAGTCACCTACAACCTGCCAGACTGCAGACTCTGCAGGTTAGAGTTCTAGCTGATTAACCTTTCTACCTCCAGTAGTAATCCCAAAGTCTAATGCTCTTTCTTCATTCATTCATCTACTCATTCATTCACCTATTCAACTAATAACTGCTTTAAAATCCTCTGGGTAATAGTCACTGTCTGACTAATGAGTAGTTACTCATAACTATTTTGTTAAATGAACAAGAGTAAGCTAACAAAGGTCAGTTTGAAAGGACCTAGAAGCCAAAGATGTTTATCTGGCAACAGAAATAAAGTAGACTCATTTATTAGAATTCAATGCAGATTAGTAATATTGTTGGATAAATTCCTAATGGTTATAGATGTCTATATCTATCTACACACACACAACACACACACACACGGCATAGATTCTTTTCTTTCCTATCTTTGATATAACATGACTGACTGAACTAGCTTTTGTGGCTCAGAATTTACTTTGAAAGTTAACATTTATCTGAGTTTTGAAGGGTTGATTTTTATTGCCCTCCATACAGTTACTTTTCTGTAGGTAAAGCAGCTTCCTGTGAACCTAATAAAAAATTCACAGAAGACAGATAAAAATATGAACAATACTTCTTTAGAGGCATATATCAAACACATGAAAGAAAACTTAAAGTCTTCAGAAGAAAATCTTTTTGTGTGACCAAAACAGACAAAAAATAGCCTCCAAAAATATAAGTAAAAATTACATAGGAAGAGTTATAAGTTAGAATATGAATACCTATTATATACATCTATATCAATACTGATATCTATATAAATCCAACAATTATTTTCAAATATCTTGATGTCGGTATGCTAAATACCCATATTATATGTAAATTCATGCCATTAAAAATTATAAAATATATGTGTTAAAATTTTCCAATAAAATTTTTTTCAAAAAATTTTTTTGCTGTTAAAAGATGACAGCACAGCTAGAATATAATATCTGGTACCTTTCACAGGCTTCCTTAAATATGAATAAGAATTCTTCATGGTATACATCTTGTTAGCAAACCAAAGCCCAAAGTATGAGTTGTTAGGAAAAAAGATAATCTTTAGCCAATTTATTCTTTTCTGGAGGGAGAAAGAGCCTAGGGGATTGTACATCAGTGATGTAAATTAAAAGGGAATTAAAAATATTATCAGAGTTACACACTTGCTGTCAGCTTAAAAGTAAACAAAGCTTGCTGTTAAATGAAGTGTGCTTGTGCTTACTTCTTTCTGTGAACTGAATCACATTAATAGAAGTAACAGTTTGGCAGGTAGGAGCTGGGCTATTGATTGTTTCTCCACAGTGTTGATTGCAGACTTTGACAATTTGGCCTCATTTCTTCAGTTCACTGGGGAATTGCTATTATCTAACCCTTTTACCAAGTTTATATATAAATATTGTAAATAAGGTCATCATAAATTTTATTATCTTTCTATTTTTTGAAATAGTAAATTTAAATCTCAAAGCCATGTCTGAGAAGGTAAAACTGCTTCTTAAAACTGAGTAAATTTGTTTATATCTTTACTTAGGGATTTATTTTTCTTCTGAATAGTCATTCTTCCCGCAATACTAGCTTGGCCATTTGTTCAATATAGATGATACCTGAGTACCTCAGTATATGATTTATTTACTTTTTCTTTTCTACTTATTTCCCTATCAATTTCTTACCCTGCTTTCATATTTACCTACCAGAGTGTGATACTGCTCCAGCACTTCTGAGCCTACTTGTAATGATTGTGAACTCTATCTGCACCTTATAACCACATATTTAAGTGATTCCACATATTCCACATCAGATGAAATTTTCCATTGTCTTTTGATACTCTATTTCTTGTTTCAAATTCAAGATCATCCACAAATTTGCAAGTCTCACTGGTAAAATTATCTGATCACATCCTTTTCTTGTCCTTTCATTATTTAAAATGCTCATGAATGCAAAGTATGTTGGCTTCTTGGTATAGGAGACTGTTGTCTTGTCTAAATGTATCTCAGGATGAAATAAATCTAAAAAGAGGAATCCTTACTTACCTTTGCCTTACCTTATATTCTGTAATACATTTTACATAATGTCAAAAAACAGGAGTAATAAGTAATGCTAAATTGTCCATTACCAATACGGCTACATGGTTTCAGTTGCCATATCAGGAACAAGAGAAATAAGAAAAGTAAAAATGATATTAAATGTTCGCCTAAAATTTGAAAGTAAAAACAGTCAAGTGAGAAGGATAGTGATAATCTCCACAACCCCCCGACACACATTTACCTGTGTAACAAACTTGCACATGTAGCTCTGAACTTAAAATAAAAGTTAAAAGAAGACTACAGAAATAACTATTTTTGAAATAATCTTATTTAGAATCTCATATTAGTCTAATGAAAGATGATGCTAAAAATACAAATTATTTAGCATTTTGTTTAAATTATAATATGCATATAAAATTACATCATTCATAAGTGCACACATCAGCAAATCTTTCACAAAGCTTAAACACTCAGGAAATAACAAGTCAGATAAAGAAAGAGAATGCTGACAGTCCCCAGAAATCTCTATTGTGTTTCCTCCCATCTATTACGTGCACTGCAAGCTTACCATATTCTGACTTCTATTATCATTTGATTACTTCACTGGTTTTGAAATGTATGTAAATGTTTTTCACTCAGTATCATATTTTTGATTCATCCATGTCGTTTCCTGTAAATATGGTTTGTTCATTTTTATTGACATACTTTTTTTCAGTGAACAAGTATATCAAATTTACCCTCTCCCTTACAAATAGGCATTTTGGAATTTTTAGTTTTTGTCTATTAAAAATTTTTCTGTGAATATTTTTATTTATGTATTTTGGTTAAACGTGTGTGCATTTTTATTTGGTGTGTGTGTATATATATATATGTATGTATATGCAATCTCACAATGTCAACAATTTTTTTTTCCTTTAACAATTCACTAGTTCTAAAATCTACATAGGCAAGCAAAAATCTTGTAATTGTCAAAACAATTTTGAAAAAGAAAAACACTGTTGGAGAATTTATACTATCTGATTGAAAGACTTGTGGAACTACAGTAATCAAGATTTATTTTATATGCATTATGTAGAGAGATATATAATATCTCAGATTGGAACAGCTAAATTACTTAGAATGCATATGTTCAGGATTTTTATTTTCAGTTGAAAAGGCAATTATTTCTTTGTTCACTTATCTTGACTCCTTAGTCCAAAATTTCTAGCCTTATTTCTAGACTATTCTGCCCCATAAAGATATACATATTATGAAAGACATTATATAATAGGTAATATGTAATATGTATATATATATAGAGAGAGAGAGAGAGAGAGAGCCTTTCCCTGCATCCATAGCCCAATATCTTGGTTACTGTAGTTCCATAAGTCTTAAGTTCTATAAGTCAGTCAGACAGTATAAATCTTCAAATAGTGTTTTTCTGTTTCAAAATTGTTTTGACAATTCCAAGTCTTTTGTTTGCCTATGTAGATTTTAGAATTAATCAATTGTTAAAGAGAAAAAGAAACCTGTTGAGATTGTAAATGAGATTACTTAATTCTATTAATCAATTTGAGAAAAAATAACACTTAAAATTGTTGAGTCATCCAACTCACAAGCATGGCATATGACGCCATGATTTTAGGTCTTCTTTAATTTCTCCCAGTGATTTTTTTATTTTGCTTTGTTTTGATTTTTTTCTTGGAGCAGGCCTTGCACATATTTTGTTAAATTCTCCTAAGTATTTTGTGATTTTATTATGTTATTGTGCATATTATTCAATTTCAATTGTTTGTTGACAGTTACAGAAATACAATTTTTTTATATATTGATTATCTGTCCTGTGACCTTGCTCTGCTTACTTTTTAGTACTTTTTTTTCTAGATTCCTTTGGATTTTCTACAGTCACAATCATATCATCCACTAATGAAGAGTTTTATTACTTCCTATTGTCTATTTTCTATGCATTTAATTTATCTTCTTTTCCAATTGCACTGGGTAAGTGCAATGTTGAATAAGAGTAGTGAGAGCAGATATCCTTGTCTTGTGCCTGATCTTAGGGGGAATGTATTCCGTTTTCTGAGATTGCTCATGATATTGGCTTTTTTCCATAGCTATCATGTATCTACTTGAAAAGTTTGGTTTTCTGTTTTTTAAAACCATTTCATTATTAATAGGTGTTGATTTTGTCAAAGTTTATTTTTTATCTACTGAAATTTATTTTTCCTTTTATAAAAATTGTAATGATTTTCAATGTTAAAACAAACTTGCAGCCTTGAGATAAGCCACATTTGGTCACAGTTCATTAATCATTTGAAATATTACTGAATACTCCTCATTAATATTTTGTTAAGTATTTTTAAACCTGTTTTCACTAAATGTATTAAGCTGTAGTTTCTTATCTTGTAATTTCTTTGTCAGGTTTTGCTACCGGGGTAATTCTGACTTCATAACATAATTTGGAAAGTGTTCCCTCTTCCAGTATTTTCCAAGTTTATGTAGAGTTGGTATTATTTCTTTAACTGTGTCACAGAATTTACCATGAAATCAATTGAGTATGGTAATTTCTTTCTAGGGAGATTTTTAATTATGAAATGTATACCTTCTCTCTCTATATGTGTGTATATAGGGATATATAGGAATATTTAGATTTTCTATTTATTCTTGAGTTAGTTTTAATAATTTTTTCTCTCAAATTTATTGGCATAAAATTATTTCTAACATTTTCTAGCTGTCCTTTCAGGATCTATACTTATGTCCCCTCAATTATTCTGATACTGGTGACTTGTTTCATGTCTTTTTCTTTCCTGATAAATCTGGTAGAGTTTCATTAATGTCACTGATTTCAAAACAAGGGCCTTTTGTTTTACTGATTTCCTCTATTGCTTGAGTATTTTATGGATTTCTGCTCTGGTCTATTATTTTAGTTATCCTTTGGCTTACATTAGATTTTATTAGAACTTCTTTTCCTAGGATCTTATTGTGCGTGATTAGGTTCTTGACTTTTGAACTTTTTAAATCTAACATATGCATTAAAAAATACGTAATTTCCTCTAAGTCTTACTTAAGTGACATATTACCAATTTCAATATGTTGGGTTGTTTATGGTTACTGAGTTCCAAAATTTTTTTAATATATAGTATGATTTTTCATAATCCCATATGTTAATGCAAAATATGTTATCTAATATTTTTTTTATTTCTTTTGTTCCCATGCTTTTATTATTGATTTTTAATTCCTGTATAGTCAGAGATTGGTATTATTTAAATCGTTTTAAATCTGTTGAAATGGCCGGGTGCGGTGGCTCACGCTTGTAATCCCAGCACTTTGGGAGGCCGAGGCGGGCGGATCACGAGGTCAGGAGATCGAGACCACGGTGAAACCCTGTCTCTACTAAAAATACAAAAAATTAGCCGGGCGCGGTGGCGGGCGCCTGTAGTCCCAGCTACTCGGAGAGGCTGAGGCAGGAGAATGGCGTGAACCTGGGAGGCGGAGCTTGCAGTGAGCCGAGATCGCGCCACTGCACTCCAGCCTGGGCGACAGAGCGAGACTCCGTCTCAAAAAAAAAAAAAAATAAATAAATAAATAAATAAATAAATAAATCTGTTGAAATTTATTTTCATGGTTCACAGTATGGTTTATTATAAAGAGCATGTATTCTGCTGTTTGTACGTTTTGAATAAATGTCAATTAAGTTCACACAAGTTGATGGTGTTGTTCAGGTCTTCTGTTATACTTTCTGAAAATCTGCTGAATTGTTCCCTCACTTAGAGGGAGTGAAATATTGAAATTTCCAACTATAATTATAGATATGTCAAATTTTCTTTACAATTCTGTCAGTTTTTGTTTTTGTTTGTTTGTTTGTTTGTTTGCTTTTGAGACGGAGTTTCGTTACTGTTGCCCAGGCTGGAGTGCAATGGCATGATCTCTGCTCACTGCAACCTCCGCCTCCCGGGTTCAAGCGATTCTCCTGCCTCAGCCCTCGAGTAGCTGGGATTACAGGCACCTGCCACCATGCCGGGCTAACTTTTTGTATTTCCGGTAGAGATGGAGTTTCACCATGTTGGCCTGGCTGGTCTCGAACTCCTAACCTCAAGTGATCCGCCCTCCCCAGCCTCCCAAAGTGCTGGGATTAAAGGTGTGAGCCACCGCGCCTGGCCTGTTTCATGTAATTTCAGTCTATTTTAGTGTTTGTACATCTGTTTATGATTATTTTTCACGAATAACTGACCCTTTAATAATTGTATAATATCCCTCTTCATCTCTCTAAACACTTTTTTTTCTAAAATCTACTTTTTCTTAAATACAGCCACTGTACTAATTATGGTTAGTGTTTTCATAGTATATCTCTATTACTCTGTTATTTAACCTACTTGTTTTTTTATATTTAAAGTGAGTTTCTTATACACAGTGTGCAATCGAGTCTTGATTTTTTTAATTTCTATTTTATTTTATTATTATTATTATTATTATTATTATTATTATTTTGAGACAGAGTCTCACTCTGTTGCCCAGGCTGGAGTGCAGTGGCACGATCTCGGCTCACTGCAAGCTCTACCTCCCGGGTTCATGCCAGTCTCCTGTCTCAGCCTCCCGAGTAGCTGGGACTACAGGCACCCACCACCACGCCTGGCTAATTTTTTGTATTTTTAATAGAAACGGGGTTTCACCATGTTAGCCAGGGTGGTCTCGATCTCCTGACCTCGTGATCTGCCTGCCTCGGCCTCCCAAAGTGCTGGGATTATAGGCGTGAGCCACTGCGCCAGGCCTATTTTTTATTTTATTCTATTTTGTTTGTTTGTTTATTTATTTATTTATTATTTATTATTTTTTTTTGTCAGAGTCTCGATCTCTAGCCCAAGCTGGAGTGCAATGGCACGATCTCGGCTCACTGTAACCTCTGCCTCCCAGGTTCAAGTGATTTTTCTGCGTCAGCCTCCCCAGTAGCTGGGATTACAGGCACCCGCCATCACGTCTGGCTAATTTTTGTACTTTTGTAAAGACGGGGTTTCACCATGTTGGCCAGGCTGGTCTGAAAACTCCTGACCTCAGATGATCTGGACCTGAGCCTCCCAAAGTGCTGGGATTACAGGCGTGAGCCACCTCACCTGGCCTGAGTCTTGATTTTTTTGAGTGGTCTGCGAATGTACATTTTTTAATTGGAGTGTTTAATTTAGTGTTAAAATTGCATTTACGTTAAATGCCTGGGCCTCCCAAAGTGCTGGGATTACAGGCGTGAGCCACCTCACCTGGCCTGAGTTTGATTTTTTGAGTGGTCTGCGAATGTACATTTTTTAGTTGGAGTGTTTAGTTTAGTGTTAAAATTGCATTTACATTAAATGCAACTTTCAATGGTGTTTAAATCCACCATTATAGCATCTGTTTTCTCCCTTCCATCTGGCGCTGTTCACTTTCATCTCCATCTTCTTGGATCGAAGATATTTTAAATAATTCAATTTATATTCACAGTTAAATTACTGAGTATGCATTTTTATTCTTAAGTGTTTCTCTAGTGCTTATGATACCCATCTTAAATTTATCTCATTATAACCCCAGATATTGTATCAACATGCTTAAAATGAGGGAAATTACAATACATTTACACTTACCCCCTCCAGTTTTTGTGCTTTTTGTGCTGTTACAGCCACAAATTTTATTTTTCCAAATATTACAAGCATCACAGTACATTATTTTGTTGTTTATAGTGGTATTTGTTTTAGTTAATAATCTTTTAAAGATATTTTAACATGAGCATTAAATTATTTTGTGTTTAGAAACTTTTTTGTTTTTTGTTCAGTGCTTTGCATATATCTGAGTTTCTACTTGTTATTATTTTCTTCTGCTTCAAAAATTTCTAAAACATCTATTGTATAGATCTGCTGATGACAAATTTAATTAGGTTGTCTGAAAATGTGTTTATTTTTTCATGGAATTCTAGATTTGAAGATTTAGCTCCTTATTTGCCACCTTAAAGACATCATGTCATTTCCTTTATGGCATTCATAGTTTCAGACAAGCTATATATATAGTCATTCTTAACTTGTTTCTGTGAAGGTAGCAAGTATTCCTTGCCTTCCTTTTGATTTCTTTTTATTTTCTTATCTGGTTTTCTGTTACTTAACCATGATATGACATGGTATGATTATCTTTGAAGGAATAACTTTAAAATTTTTAAATTAAAAGTATATATGTATGTACTCAAAAAGCTAAATATTAAACTACTTGATATTATAGCAAACTATCCTAGAGCTCTTTTTATTTTTTAACCTTTATATTTTTCTCTTTGATTTTTTTGTTTAGTTAAACATTGCTATGTCTTCAAGTTCACTGATCATTTTTACAGGTTTCTTGTATGATGATAATAAATTATGTATTATTTTTAAATATTAGCTATTGTTATTCGCAATTGCAAACACATGGAATCAGCACAAATGCTCATCAATGATAGCCTGGATAAAGAAAATGTGGTACATATACACCATGGAATACTATGCAACCATAAAAAGGAATGAGATCATGTCCTTTGCAGGGACATGGATGGAATTGGAAGCCATTATCCTCAGCAAACTCATGCGGGAAGAGAAAACCAAACACCACATGTTTTCACTTATAAGTGGGAGCTGAATAAGAGCTGAATAAGGAGAACACATGGACACAGGGAGTGGAACAACACACACTGGGGCCTGTTGGGTGATAGAGTTGGTCGGGGGAGAGCATTAGGAAAAATAGGTAATGCATGCTGGGCTTAATACCTAGATAATGGGTTGATAGGTGCAGCAAACCATCATGGCACACGTTCATCTGTGTAACAAACCTGCACATCCTGCACATGTACCTGGCACTTAAAATTAATAAAAAAAAGAAAAAGAAAGGTGGGTGGGAGCATAAACTAAAGAATTCAAGCAGCCTTTACAAAGTATAAAATGCAAATAAATGGTTCCTACTTAAAGCCTCAAGAAAAGAAGGAATGCTTATTCATTTCTTCCTGCAATTTTAAGCTAATACATAGCATCATTTTCCTTTTACAGAAAATATTTTCTTTATACAGTCATCCTTCAGTGTATATGAGGAACTGGTTCCAGGTACCCTGAGTATACCAAAATGCACACCCACTCAAGTCCCACAGTTGACCCTGCAGAACCCACATATATAAAAGGTCGGCCCTCCGTATATGCGGGTTCAGAAATACTATATTTTGTACATATACTATACTGCATTTGATTGAAAAAACCACACATATAAGTGGACCCATGCAACTCAAACCTATGTTATTTAAGACTCAACTGTAGTAGACATGCTGATCACAGGTTTTCCTTGTTTTTGTATGACTAAAAATGTCTATTTTACATTCAGTTTTGAATTATGCAATAATAAATTATGAAAGTCTAGCTTAATCATTATTTTCTTATAGCTGTTTGAGGATATCATTTTGATGTCATGGTAGACAAATTGATGTGCCGCCCAAATACTCCCATCAAGAAAGAACTTGTCTTTGTTGTCAGCAGACATTCTCCAGCTGTCAGTAACTTCATGATTTGCCTCCAGTACCCATAGCTGTCTTTTTAAAATGTGCTGTTTTTGGTCAACTGATAACCAAGGATTGCAGTGGAAATATAAAGACACAGCCCATTAATTGGCCCAACATGGGCTAAATCATAGAGGCCACAGATTTCCATGAGAGTAGCCAAGACTTTGCTGTATCTTCATCATAAATTTTCAGTTTTCACTCAAAATCCTGCCTCTTTCCTGCTTTATGCTACATGTGTTAATCACTAATAAATATCCTGTATGCTAAACTTTGTCTCAGCATCTTCTCTAGAAAACCCAAACTGGGACAGTTGGTATCAAAACTGATTTGAAAAAGCATATGATGAAATAAGAATTTGGAAATTGATTACTCACTGCATACCTAGACATGAGTGAAACTCATAGGTGGGAATTGAACAATGATCTGTCACTGATTTTAAGTGGAACACACACCGAGTGATAGTCCAGTTGTTAAAATTCTGAGAAAAAGAAATACAATAGAATGTGTGATGTTGCTGGCATTTGAGATACACAGAGGGAATAATAACCAACAAGTTTCATTATTTTTCAGTTACTAAGCACCAGTGGAATCCTAAAAAAAGAAAATGAAAACCTGCAAGTGATTAACAGGCAGGTAAAAGCCAAGAGTGAAAATCAGATAACCTCTTTTGTGATTCACTCCCGCTTAGCTTTTACTTGCAGCAGCAGGACAGAGAAAGCTGAGAACCAGGATGAGGGCCAGTGGCTGGGCTCAAAATTGTAGCCCCTACTGCCTGTAGTTGATATCAGAGCTCAACTGTTACTAATTTTTCTTTCATCCACTTTTTAGTTACATTACTTTAGCACTACATCTGCTGGCTGCAGTGGCTCTCCTGGAGACCAGTATCTCTGAAGGTTCTGAGTTCCTGTCTTCATGTCTTCACTCTCAGGCTGGGGTTGCTTCTCTTGCCCACTTACCATCACAAATGGACAAAGGAACCCAAAAAAGTCTAAATGGATTACCAGGATTTTGCACAAATTTCTCCCTGGCCCCATTCCCTGTAACATGGGTACCTCCTCATGAAGATCACTGTCAAATAGTCCTGTCAGCCAGGTTGGTTACTTTTTTTTTTTTGACTGCTGGTCTCTGAGCCAAAAGCAAGAAAAGGGCAACGGCAGTTGCTACACCTTATAATTCACTGGGAGTCCTACTATGATTATGGCAACAGTGTGTCCATGTGTGTACTTGGACTTTTAACCACTTAGAACCTATAATTTGGGGAAAGAGGAGTACACATTTTCCCAGTGCATCAATGGGTGATGGATAGTAGGGCCACTGCATCTTCCTACCCTTGGCTTTGAGATCTAAATATTAATATTCTTCTCTTTTGATAATAGTATCATCTAAGGGTCGTTGACTTGACGCATAGAATATCATTCCCACAGAATATCATCTTGAAGCCAGTGCTTGAACTGATCCAATACTATATCAGGCTGACAGATTCTGAGTGGTGTGACATGTGATATTTCTAGTGGGTTCCATGATTATG
The DNA here is from genome assembly GCF_006542625.1 of Nomascus leucogenys. NCBI lineage: Eukaryota > Metazoa > Chordata > Mammalia > Primates > Hylobatidae > Nomascus > Nomascus leucogenys. The sequence goes on from NC_044382.1 coordinate 125,562,627, forward strand.
GTCCCACTCCCATATCCCCTTTGTTGTAAAGTGGGATTTCATTCTTAAAATATGTTATGTGATACCACATTCTTACAGATCAAACATTCCATACTTCCTTAGTTACCGGTGCTGCCTCAGGCCACATAGGTAGAAAAGACAATCCCCATATGTAGAATATGCTTTTTTTCCCTCTGATTAGAACAAATTACAGAATTAATTACATGGAAACAGGCCAACGTAATCAATTTTCTATTGTGTAGTCCATTGGTGTCCTCAAGGAATGGTGCCATATTGGGAAATCAGTTCAAGTCTCCACTGCTGGCAGTTTGGATATTTTGTGATAGCAATAGCTACATCAACCTTCTGCCACTGGGCCCATACATAGCCTCTCTTCTTTATTTATGGTCATTATTTTCATATGTCCATCATGCCAGCATTGGTGTAGCTGTTCCTGGAGGCTGGCTGATGTAAACTGGCTGGTTCATTATGTCTACTTGGTGGATTAGTGTCTCTTCATGGGTATTCTTCGGTAGGCATTAACATAGGATACAAAGACCTTCAGGTTTTGTTTTACATCAATCCACATTTCCTCTACCACAGAGCACTTTCCCCAATCTCTTAATAATTCTTTCAGACTCTTGATACATCTAGCATAGGAGCTAAAATTGAGCCTACTACTTGAGTGAGTTGGGTTTTACTGTCATCCTTCATCTGAATCTGCAAGGCTTAGCGTGGTGAGTTAATCATGGCAAATACCCACTACTACAGCATTTTGATCTGTGAAGGCAAGGCAACAACTTTTGCCATCTATCCAAAGGTACAATATGGGTAGATTGCAAGAGTTGTCACCTTTGTAACATTGTTTTTATTATGTTAACTAGGGCGACAATGTCAAAACTTCCTCTTTATCTTTGTTAGTATCATATCCCTTAACATACAGGTCAGGAACCCAACACTGGTTGCATCTATTGCTGCTCTTCAAACATTCCTGCAGGAACAAAGGATAACCAGAATCCTGAAGAAGCTACTTGCAAAATGTATGTAAAAAATGAATTTGAGCAGAACAAGGATATATTTTTAGGAAAATAAGGCTAGATACCAATACCTACTTCAAGGGAGGACTCGTTGTCTCAGCTGCCAGAAGACAGCTTCTAGCTGTCCGAAACATCAGAGTTGATTCAGCTACAGAGGACCACTTCAGCTAAGGGCCTTCCTTTCCTCAGCAGCCCATATTCCATGAACAATTGCAGTAAGGCACAGAAAGATCCAGCTATTATGGCAGGACAACTCTCATGGGCCATATATTCTCCCAAATTCCAGTGGGGTTGGCTGAAGCATTTTTAGGTTAGCATCACAGCGTAATTTCCCCCTCTGCCCACTCTGTCTTTCATTTCCATGATATAGGTGTGTATTCTTAGTAAATATCCTGTATGCCAAACTGTCTTTCACTGTCTGCTTCGGTTGAACCCAAACTTGGACAATTGTCATCTGGTTTTGTTTCTGACAAAAAGTTCAGTATCAGTGTAATATTTTATCCTATGAAGAAAATCTCTTTTCTTCTGATTAATTTCAAGTTTTTCTTTTAAAATTTTAAAAATAATTTTATTAAAAATTTTTGCAAGGATTTGGTAAATTTTTTTCGAGTTTTATTTTAATGCTAGAAAAATCTCTGGAATATTCAAGAAGATAATGTGGCATATGTGGAAAATAGAATTCTCGCCCCTAAAAAACTATACATTTAATTTGGTTATGTTGTAAACAGCAATGTAATGTTCAAAAATCCCCTTCAAAAGTAGATAAAGTGGTTTTCCTAATGATAACTTACTTTGTAAGGAAAAGTATCCATGTTGTTATTTTCTCAATGTTTTACTTTTTCTCCAAACTGAACATCATCCTTAGTGGGATTATCTGCATCTAACCTCAAAGCCCCCTACCATCACTTTAAGATTTCGAGAAGGCTGGATACAGTTCCATGATCCAACTTCAATTATCAAATTTAATCCCTTCTGCTATGCCCTTCCAGTTTTCAATTTGTGATATGGATTTGACTAATTTTTAGATTAAATTGCTATCTCTATAAATTAAGAGGTTAACTAGATAAACACTATAGTCCCTTCTGAGTCTCTATTATTCCATGCAATACATCGCTTGGAAATTCTGAGTCTTATAACACGGATAATACCTTTCAGAAATTTTTTATTTAAAACATCTATTTCTAAAACAAGGTAAAATTTTTTTTAAACGTTTATTATTCAACAGTTTTGCTACAATAATCTTCTTTGTATTTTGCCTCCTAGACTTTATAGGCTTCTTAAATATAATATTTGGTATCTGTCATTATTTTTAAAATCTGCTAGGTATTATCTCCTCAAATGCCACTTCTCCATTCTTACTGGAATTCCAGTTAGCTGATATTAGGCTTTACCATTCTCCCAAAATTTTCTTATGTTATTTTCTGTTTGTTTGTTTATTTGTTTGAGACAGAGTTTAGCTCTTGTTACTGAGGCTGGAGTGCAATGGCATGATCTTGGCTCACTGCAACTTCTGCCTCCTGTGTTCAAACGATTCTCCTGCCTCAGCCTCCCGAGTAGCTGGGATTACAGGTGCCCACCACCACGCCCAGCTAATTTTTGTATTTTTTTTAGTAGAGATGAGGTTTCACCATGTTGGCCAGGCTGGTCTCAAACTCCTGACCTCAGACGATCCACCTGTCTCAGTCTCTCAAAGTGTTGGGATTACAGGCATGAACCACCATGCCCGGCCTCTTCTGTGTGTTTTTAAAATTTTTGCCTCACCATTTTTAATTTAGGTTGTTTGCTTTTGGCCTCTTAGTAGTTTTTGAGCTAGCTAGTGTTTTTAAACTTGCCGTTTGTGTTTTTATTTTGTCTGTGTGTATTTTTTTGTTTATTTTTCTAACCTATACTTGATCCTTCTTTACAATTTCTTATGGTGTGTCAAAATTCTCGATGACAAATAATTTTGGCTCCTGGAGTAACCTGTTCTCAGCTACTTTTTCTGTTGTCATCATCCCCATTATGGGATTTCCTGGGGGCAGAATTACAATATAACAGAAAAAAATGAGAATAAATAAAAATGGGTATTTTGCTTATTCTTTCTGAGCTTTCAGCATTTCTTTTTCCACTCCTTAAGTCAGACTAGTAGATTTCTTTTGGATCTTTCTCTGCAGTGTAAAGCTTACTTCCAGTTTTCAAATTATGCTGAGTTGAGGCCAGAGGATACCGGAGTAGGAAAAAAAAATGGTAAACACAACACCATTTCAATGGTACATAAAATTATGCCATTCTTTCTTTATCTACTTCCTTGTATTTAATTTTCAGAGTTCCCAAATAATAACTCCTGTGCATCTATCTAGATTTCTTTGATGAATTCAGTGAGATATAGAGAGGTGTGTGTTTATCTTACTCAGAATCAGCAGATCTATCTCAACTTTATCCTTTATTATCTAGAATATAGTGATCATAGTTATTTTTACATTAATGTCTGACAATTACATTATCTCCATTTCCTATGTTTCTCTTTTATTGTGTATGGCTACTCTTGGTTTTCATTGCCTTATCTTATCTCATAGAGTATTTTTATTGTGTTACTGGTATTTTATAGAAAAATGTTATACAAATAAAATGTTGACAAGCTTCTGTCAATTCTTACTTCTGCCAAGCAGTTAGTAGCAATAATAATCACTGATGATCTTAATTCAACTTCAAGAACTAGATGATTTGAAGATGTGAGGTCCAGTTTATTTCTAATTTGGCCTAATTCCTAAAATGTGGTTTTCACGATTTCAACCCACTGGACTCCCTTATCAGCAGGCCTTGAGTTCCAGTTTTGCCATGCTATCCCAGAAGTGCTAACAAAAGCTCTATTCAGCTTCTCAGCCTTTTAGAATGTATTAATTATCAAATACACATACCTGGAGTCTTTAGAGACTAATGGGAAAGCCTTGTGATTTCTTTCTAGTGGGTTTTCTCAACAGCACTCTGAGACTGTTCTCAGTGAATGTCTGTTATTGTTTCTTGCTTTAAGAAATTGTTGGGTCAATATGGCCATGATGACCACTTATTTTATTAATTAAGAATAATATCATAGCGTGCAGTATTGCGTGCTGTGCTTTCCAGGTCACAGAAATACAGCCTTCAAAATAAAATCTAAGAAAATATAGAAAGAAGAACTTAGCATGGAGTTCATGTCATGCATTAGAAGGAATTGATTCTCAATCAATTTAGGAAATGTGACTCGCCATGAAAACACAGACTAAAAAAATACAAGTTAATTAATTATCTATTAATACACTAAAAATGTTCCCCAAAGAACTGTTTCTTGTGGTGGATCTGGATTTGTTCATGCTGAACAAAGGCACTTAAACTTGGTCTGACTTTTTAGGTCCTTTTCATACCTTACAAGGCCTACTCTGTAAGACACCATTCATTTATGAGTTTGTTCATTGAATACACATTTATTTAACACATAACTTATTTCAGTCACTTTGAAAGACATTAAATATAAAGGCTGTATGTAATAAATGCAGAGCTTGCCCCAAAGGAGTGTTTAACACAATGGACATTGTTATCAGTTCAATGAAAGAGCTATTAAGTGTTATTTTATGCTGTAAAAGCATGTGAGCCATCACATATATAGAAGTGAAAAGAAAAGCAGATAATCTTTCTATTTTAGGCATTAAAAGGTCATTGAAACAAGTGTAAATGGCAGTTCACTCATGATTTGGCTCTCTGTTTGTCTGTGATTGGTGTACAAGAATGCTTGTGATTTTTGTACATTGATTTTGTATCCTGAGACTTTGCTGAAGTTGCTTATCAGCTTAAGGAGATTTTGGGCTGAGACAATGGGGTTGTCTATATATACAATCATGTCATCTGCAAACAGAGACAATTTGACTTCCTCTTTTCCTAATTGACTACCCTTTATTTCCTTCTCCTGCCTGATTGCCCTGGCCAGAACTTCCAACACTATGTTGAATAGGAGTGGTGAGAGAGGGCATCCCTGTCTTGTGCCAGTTTTCAAAGGGAATGCTTCCAGTTTTTGCCCATTCAGTATGATATTGGCTGTGGGTTTGTCATAGATAGCTCTTATTATTTTGAGATACGTCCCATCAATACCTAATTTATTGAGAGTTTTTAGCATGAAGGGTTGTTGAATTTTGTGAAAGGCCTTTTCTGCATCTATTGAGATAATCATGTGTTTTTTGTCTTTGGTTCTGTTTATGTGCTGGATTACATTTATTGATTTGCGTATGTTGAACCAGCCTTGCATCCCAGGGATGAAGCCCACTTGATCATGGTGGATAAGCTTTTTGATGTGCTGCTGTATTCGGTTTGCCAGTATTTTATTGAGGATTTTGCATCCATGTTCATCCAGGATATTGGTCTGAAATTCTCTTTTTTGGTTGTGTCTCTGCCAGGCTTTGGTATCAGGATGATGCTTGCCTCATAAAATGAGTTAGGGAGGATTCCCTCTTTTTCTGTTGATTGGAATAGTTTCAGAAGGAATGGTAACAGTTCCTCCTTGTACCTCTGGTAGAATACAGCTGTGAATCCATCTGGTCCTGGACTCTTTTTGGTTGGTAAACTATTGATTATTGCCACAATTTCAGAGCCTGTTATTGGTCTATTCAGAGATTCCACTTCTTCCTGGTTTAGTCTTGGGAGGGTGTATTTGTCGAGGAATTTATCCATTTCTTCTAGATTTTCTAGTTTATTTGCATAGAGGTGTTTGTAGTATTCCCTGATGGTAGATTGTATTTCTGTGGGATTGGTGGTGATATCCCCTTTATCATTTTTTATTGCATCTATTTGATTCTTCTCTCTTTTCTTCTTTATTAGTCTTGCTAGCGGTCCATCAATTTTGTTGATCTTTTCAAAAAACCAGCTCCTGGATTCATTAATTTTTTGAAGGGTTTTTTGTGTCTCTATTTCCTTCAGTTCTGCTCTGATTCTAGTTATTTCTAGCCTTCTGCTAGCTTTTGAATGTGTTTGCTCTTGCTTTTCTAGTTCTTTTAATTGTGATGTTAGGGTGTCAATTTTGGATCTTTCCTGCTTTCTCTTGTGGGCATTTAGTGCTATAAATTTCCCTTTACACACTGCTTTGAATGTGTCCCAGAGATTCTGTTATGTTGTGTCTTTGCTCTCATTGGTTTCAAAGAACATCTTTATTTCTGCCTTCATTTCATTATGTACCCAGTAGTCATTCAGGAGCAGGTTGTCCAGTTTCCATGTAGTTGAGGGGTTTTGAGTGAGTTTCTTAATCCTGAGTTCTAGTTTGATAGCACTGTGGTCTGAGAGACAGTTTGTTATAATTTCTGTTCTTTTACACTTGCTGAGGAGAGCTTTACTTCCAACTATGTGGTCAGTTTTGGAATAGGTGTGGTGTGGTGCTGAAAAAAATGTATATTCTGTTGATTTGGGGTGGAGAGTTTTGTATATGTCTATTAGGTCCACTTGGTGCAGAGCTGAGTTCAATTCCTGGGTATCCTTGTTAACTTTCTGTCTCGTTGATGTGTCTAATGTTGACAGTGGGGTGTTAATGTCTTCCATTATTATTGTGTGGGAGTTTAAGTCCCTTTGTAGGTCACTCAGGACTTGCTTTATGAATCTGGGTGTTCCTGTATTGGGTGCATATATATTTAGGATAGTTAGCTCTTCTTGTTGAATTGATCCCTTTACCATTATGTAATGGCCTTCTTTGTCTCTTTTGATCTTTGTTGGTTTAAAGTCTATTTTATCAGGGACTATTATATTCAGTGTATTATAGTATTAAAGGATGTTTCAGTGTAAAAAAAAGGTCATTGATTTTTGGGGGGTTGCATACACTAGACACTCAATATATGTTTTAATAACTCACTACAATTTTCCAACTAGTGCTATGATACACAGCCATGTTTAAATCTTCAGTTCCAACAAAAGTGAAGTGGAGGGTAGGTTACATGCCTTGCCTGCTTTAATTATTTTTTCTTTCCAACATTCACGTAGAACATTGACATCACTGTGGATTCTCATAAATTTTAAAACTATGGCTGTACTGCAAATTTTGATCACAAACTCCTCCAAGAAACACTTAAATAGCTTTCTAATTATATATAAATTATACACAACTTGTATTATTGCATGATTTCCCTTGACCTGTAATGTTTAAAAGTAGGCGTGAATTGAAATTCTGAGAAAAACACATTCTTTAACTTCAGAGTCCTTTAGGTATGCCTACAGCAGCCCTTCACTCCAGGGACTCTATTGAAAGATTGCATGGGCAATGGAACTGTCAGGAATGTCTGTCTCCTTTAAGCAAAGTTTTGGATTCTATTCACTTGACACATGAGCCAAGTAGGTAGAGATCCATCCAATTGCATCTGGACCATTGGAAGTCTCATTAAATGATACCATTTACTAACCACCTTCTGCCCCATGTTCTACTAACCTAGGTGGATTTCAGAAGCATTGCCAAGGTCTCTTCTGTCTATAAAAGGGAGGGGGGCAGTTATAATTCAGCAGCTTGGGTAGCTTCTTTTTTCATTGTGTGTAATTTAGAAAGCCAGACAGGTGATATTTATTGTCTATATTGTGGCTAAATAACAATAAATAGCTTTTCTGAATTGCTAATGTCCTTTTTCAGTCCATGCATTATAATACTCAGGGGTCTGTGTTGTTTTATCAAAAGGCAGTAAGGATGAGAAGCAGAATCCACTAGCCTCTGCCCCTACGTTGCTAATATGTTGACTTACCTCTGAGTGCTTGTAGACTCTAGCACCCGTCATAGGGCAGATATTATGCTGGGCTATGAGAACACAAAGTTGAGTAATACATACTATGGCTTTCAGGTGTGACCCAACTACTAATGGCCTTCCACTGATAGACTCCTTCCAGGAGTTTGCCTCTATCTCTGCCATATTTTTCCATTGAAGATTTAGAGTGCTTCAAATTTTAAGTATTGTTTTTAAATCCTTGGGACTGATGGAAAAGTATTTTTCAAGACTATTTATGTTGTTTTAGATAGAATAAGAAAGAATAATCTTGCAAGTGTCTGATTTGAAAGAGTTTGAGGTCACTGCACCTAAAAATTTGTTGTTGTTGTTGTTGTTTTTTAAGAAACAGAAGAATGATTTCTCATAATAGTGACTGGAAAAATATACAAAAACAGCTTAAAAATTGAAAGCCGCTGAGCTTACAGTACCTATATGTAGCAAGATTTATTCCTATCAATCAGGAAGATGTTAAAATAAATTTAACAGCACTTCATCCTAAGCAGCAGTTAAGTCAGATCCATTGGAAAGAGAATTTTCAGGCTAGTAACGCTCTCTACTTTTTTCAAAGGAAGAAATTCGGTGCCCAGGTGTTTTTTAAAAATTATTTGTCATCACAAAATTAATGTAAGCTTATTTGTTGTAAAATCATGGTGAAAACCCTATACTTTTCCTCAATTAAATGTTTAATGTAGTAAAAGCTGTCTCAATAAAAGAGGTGATCAGTTTGTAAGGCAGCCATTGCAAATAAGAGCTTTGAACTCATTTAGGTTCCTTAACACAATGATAATTTGGGAAGCCTTAGGACTTAAAAAAAAAAAAAAAGAGTAGCCAGAAGATTGGAGAGTCAGGAAGGCATAGGGTCCCACCACAGAAACTGCATAGGTTTACCCTAAAGAAAAAGAGACTAACAGAGAGAATGGTCTTCAAACTGTTGAAAGATCAACAAATATAAAATGAAGTAGACATATATAAGCCAGCACAGGACCAACTGGTGGAAAATAACAAGGAGAAAACACTTCTGTCCTGCATGAACGTGAGTTTCCTAACAGTTGATGCAGCCCAATTATAAGATGAGCTGCCCTCTGAAAAATAGAGCCTCCCACACAGTATATGCTTAAGGAAGGACTATGTGGCTATCAGTCAATAACACTGTAAGAGGGTTGGCCACAATAACACAGGAGATAGGTTTAGGGGCCTTTCATTAGAAAGTCTATTTCTCCTTCCTCTCTGTGTTTCCTCTCTCTCATTTTCTCTCATTTCAAACATTCAATTTCAGGTGGCTCCACCCCAATAAAGACAAGAGAAATAAGCATTTGGCTTAAGGTAAATGGACAAAAGAATGGTAGGAAGTATTTTTAGCACTTTGTGGAATTTCAGTCCTCTTGAGTTGAGAGCTTTGGGCACTTTCTTTTCCCAGAGCAGATGAAAACAACAGGCACCAATGTAGCACTTCTATTTGCTTTGGTTTAGGATAATTTATATTTCTGTAGTAGTAATGGGCCTAGCACCATCATGCTCAGCTTAAAGCAAACACATTTTCCTGCATCTATACCATGGGAGTATATAGAATTTTTCCAAGAAAACTTCAAAAGAAACTCTTGAATGAATACAAACATATCTGAAATGCTATTTTTACCTCGTTGCCTGAACATTGAGCAATAATCAAAGCTTATGAAATTCTGTTATACTTGTGTTCACTAATTACCTCCTCCTCTTCCATTTCTAATTTCAGTTGAAGAGTTTCAAAAATAAAAAGAAAAATAACAGAACAGTATGATAAGACAGATGGCTCAGCTGTTGACAAAGTCCATTTGACTTTTACCACACTGGGAGATGGAGAGCTTGATTAATAGTTGGTCAGCCAATGAGACAATTTAAAAAGAAAAGCTACTGGGCAAAATATGTCTTAACCAGATACAGCTATGTTATAATTGCTTGACTTAAATGTTTCTTGTGGAATCACCGTTTTGCATCAGACCTCTTAAATATGCCTGTTTGAATAAGCTCAAACCAACATAAAACTGTTTCTACCATTAAGTCCTCAACATAAGCCAATATAAACCTATTTTAACTGCATCTACTGATTAGGTAAAAAAGAAAATGCCATTGAAAACTTCTTAGTGCCTTTCCCTGAATGGCACTATAATCTATTACAATTACCAAAGAGAAAAAAGATCAAAGAATGCCTGTCTATACAAATTATTCTTAGAATAATAGAACTTCAGAGTTGGAAAGAGCCTGAAACTTCTTCTAGCCAATTACCTTTATTTTACAAGTGAAATTAATGAGGCGCAGACACATGAAGTGATTTTGCTGAGACCACACAGACTTGGAGGATAAACTATGTGAGAACATGAAGTTCTGGTCTTGTAATTCAATATGCACTATCTTTTTTTTTTTTTCTATTTTTTACTATGTACATAGTCAGTTATCTTAGAAATGTTGTTAGGATTATTATGGCTTCTTTTTTAAAGTTGGAGAGGACATTGCCCATTAAATTACATGTGCCTGTGCTTCAGAGTTATACAAAATCGGAAAGTGTATATCTCAAAATAGACATGTGAATAGCATTTTTAAAATGCTGTTTAATAGAACATATCTCTTTGTAAAAGCCTAGGGATACATGATAATATCTGTTAATTTTAACTAGATTAATTTCTTTTTTTTTTTTTTTTTTTGAGACGGAGTCTTGCTCTGTCGCCCAGGCTGGAGTGCAGTGCAACGATCTCGGCTCACTGCAAGCTCCGCCTCCTGGGTTGACGGCATTCTGCTGCCTTAGCCTCCCTAGTAGCTGGGACTACAGGCACCCGCCACCATGCCTGGCTAATTTTTTGTATTTTTTAGTACAGACAGGATTTCACCATGTTAGCCAGGATGGTCTCAATCTCCTGACCTCATGATCCACCCGCCTCAGCCTCCCAAAGTGCTGGGATTACAGGCGTGAGCCACCGCACCCGGCCTTAACTAGATTAATTTCTAAATAATAATTTGGAAGGTGGGATAATTTTTATATCATGATTTACTTGTTATTATTGACCAGATTGTTGGTAACCTTTAGTTTTGTGAACCCATCATAATATTATAAGGAAAATAGCCAAGAGGAGGAATGACTTTAGAGCAGATGGCCCCTTGAGCTAAACCTTTCAAGGGAAATAAATCACAAAAAAATTGTAGCAATTTAGCTTCAACTTGAGAATAGATGCTCAAAATTTTATGACTGTGCTTATTACACAATGATATATTATGTGGGTGATTTCCTAGGGAATCTTCTCTTCATCTTGTTCTTATTATTTGACCATACTGGTTTATTTATACAATTTTATACTTGATGCTTCTCTCGTTGCCTTGATAACACAGCTGCGCACACACACAAATGTCTGTCTATTGCTGAACAATGTTAAGTAATATAGTTTGACACATGTACATTGCAAATCAATAAATGTGACATTTTCTTTTCCTGGTACATTCTGTATAACTTATAACACAGCTTCAGGTATATGATGTGTCAAGTCATATCTTCTGTATTATATCAACTGAATAAAGGAAAAGGCTGATATAATTTAATTTCTTAGGGTAGATTACTTTTGTTTCCACTTAAAAATTGCCTCTCATGTTTTGAATTAAAAGTTGTTTGTCAAATTGGATATACCAAATAATCGCATTCCTAGCTGTCTATATTAAAGACATTTAAACATTATATATATAATTACTACATATACATTAATAATATATAATGTATGTGTACACATCATATATATAATTAATATGAGAGAAACCGTTGATCATCTTTTTATAGTCCCTAGACTGTGATAGAAAAATGTTAAATATATATTTTCTGAGTTTATATCTAATAGTCACATGAATGTGACATACTCCATAATTCATCAAATGATAGTATTAAGTTTTGTGATTTTGTTACTCTATGTAAAGTTATCACTTCCAAAAAAATCCACATAATATTATTGAATTCTAGTTGATCCTATGCATGCGGAAATACTTGGAGGTAAAGTGTACTAATTTAAGCAAGCTTTTTAAAAATTCATCAAAGTAAACATGGATGTAAATATAGACAGAGAGTTGCATAGATGGATATGTGACAAAGCAAATATAAACAAATGATAATGTAGAATTTATAAAATCAGGAAATGGGTGTTAATTGCACTATTATTTTAATATTTCTTTATAGTTGAAATTTACATAAAAATACTAGAAAAACATAGATATGTCCAAATTGTGGCTTACTACTTGAGATATTCCTTCAAATTTCTCTAATCTCATAGATTATTTTATAGTTTCAGTATAAACAATCAACTCAAATTTTATGAGAAATTACTTGTGACTTAAACAATTTTTAAATTTAATAATTATGGCCTCAGAAATGAATGACACTGTACTTTAGATCAGGTGCTTTCAATATTACCCTGTCTGTAAACACTGGTTTCAAAGTACAAGCTATCGATAATTAAAGAACTCTAACAGGCAGGTCAGCTCGTCTCATTAGCTGGGAATACAGCATGCATGCAACTGACAGCCTGACAGCCTTCAAGGAAGTCAGAACTGGTAACCATCAATCTTGAACATTATATCCACTGCCTTGTGGAATGCTGGCATCTCAGTTATGCACTCGTTATGGTTCTTAAGCAGATCTGTTGTTTCTCTCTGGCAACCCCTTGGCCTACCTTCAGTGGCCGTGCAGTGGTCTGCCACCTAAGTAAGAACAGCTGTCAGATCCTTAAACTCTCATAGTGAATGTCAATCCAACCATTTATAGATTATGAGAATTTTCGATCAACTAACATCAATAAAGCAAGTGCTACTCAACTTGTAAATATTTAATAAATGCCTTTTATGTCAAGCCTTGTGGTAGGCTCTGAACATAACAAAGATGAGAAAACTACTATGGGATATGTTTTCATGAGAGACTTAACAAAAACTCTTGGCCACTTAGCTCCTATCTAAATTAATTTTCTTTTTTAAGAAAGTCACTCTAAAGGCAAAGTCATCTGCTCTATGAGACTCTCAGGTTTTAATTTAAATTATCAAGTGAGACCATCAGATAGCCATATATCTGTATCACATATGACATTTTAATATTAAGCTTTCAGATTCAAGGGAAATAAAAGAACAACAACAACAACAATCACTTCTGTCTTGATACTAAAACTGATTTAAAAGGCATGGTATATACATGTTCCCTGTAAGGTCAATAATCAATTAATTTTATAATTAAACACTAAAAAAATTGACTTCATATAAAATTTGATACACCACTTCTATCAGACAATGAAAAATATGTAATCTCTTTTTACCCAGATTTCCAAGAAGTTCATAGAGAAATTAAATGTTTAATAGCTGTAACTATAGTGTTTTTCTATTTCTGTTTTAATAGGTATAATATATGAGGGTTTAAAAAATGTCAAATCACTTTTAGGAAGAGGAAGATCATACAAATACCTACAATATTAGTCATGTGTATCAAATGCAGATGTGTCACCCAATGTAGTTTAAATGATTTTAAATGAAGTTGTTGAGCTGTATTGTAATTTATTGCATTAAGAATGTTACCCTGTACTTTCTGACTACAGTGTTACTTTCTCATGATCTAAAAACCAAGACAAAATATACAGTGAAAATCAATTAAAGTTTTAAAATAAATCATTAAAATCATTTTAACAGGCAGAAAATTATATCTGTGTAAGAATTGTGAAGTCAACATAGGGTCACTTCATATTTATTGGTGAATGATGAGATGGCATTTATTTTCCCCTCACTGTGTATCTTGTAGAAAGTTGAAAAATTAGCCGCACTTCTTCTGATAACAGGTCCAGGAAATGAGATTTGAAAAGAACTGGAAGCATTTTCTGTGACAAACAGAGAGCTTCCTAATTCATTTTAGCAGCGTCCTTGTTATTCATCTTCAGGCTATTATATAGTCACTTGTGAGCCAGGGCTAGGGCTAGGGAAGAGAGGGAACAGGAGAGACAGAAAGAGAGAAAGAAAAGAAGAGAGAGAGGAGGAAAAGAAGAGGAGGAGGAAAGGAAAAAGAGAAGAAAGAATTTTAGAGGGTTTATATTTTCATACCTTTTATTCAAATCTATCCATCTCATATACCAAAAAAATGCTGGGATTGTTAAGAAAATAATGTGAAGTGCAACACTGCAGGTCCCTCAGAAAATTTAATCTTACTTAAAATTATTATTATTATTGACTAAATATCAATTACACATAATAATTTCTGAAAACAGTACTTATTGATTGAGAACTGTAGGACAATCTCTCCCTCAGGTAGGTTTTGTACAGCTTATAGAATATGTTTCAATATGGTATTGAAATATTCTCATTCTCCCCAAAGGTCTTTTGTTAAATATTTAATCATCGAGGCAGTCCTAAATAGTCTTGTATCTCAGGGAGTGAAAGCCATTATAATGCTCCATTAAGTTTATACAAGTAATTGATCTATATTATCAGTCAATTATAAATGACTTAATTTCATCCATGCATATTACTCTGGAAAACGTGGGATAGAGTTCACCTGTTTTATTCCATATTTCATAAATTTCCAAAACATAATACTTAATCTCACAATCGCTAGCTCTATGTTCACAAGTGCCATATTATTTGTATCAAGGCATTGTTAGTGAATAAACTTTGGTTCTAATATTGTAGCAGTTTACACTTTTTCTCCACTCAGTCCATCTGTGTTCACTCATGCTTTCCTTAAGTGGACATTTTCAATATTGGAAGATCCACCATTCATTTCAAATTATTATTTTTAGTGTGTTCAGGAAATCAATATCAAGTGATAATTATTGCCAAATATTGCTCTCTTAAATATTTAAATTGTTTGATGACTGCTCAGGTAGAGAATAGGATATTTTATTGTCGTTAAAAGTGAGACACACAGGAAGGGAGAATATGTTTGGGCAGTGGATCACAAGGTCAAGAGATCAAGACCATCCTGGCAAACATGGTGAAACCATGCCTCTACTAAAAATACAAAAATTAGCTGGGTGTGGTGGCACACGCATGTAGTCCCAGCTACTCGGGAGGCTGAGGCAGGAGAATTGCTTGAACCCAGGAGGCGGAGGTTGCAGTGAGGTTAGATTGTGCCACTATACTCCAGCCTGGCGACAAAGTGAGACTCCGTCTCAAAAAAAAAAAAAAAAAAAAAAAAAGAAGTTTCAGCATTTGTGCTTAATGCCAAGCTATTCTTTCAGGAATTTCATTTGACATGTTGTCGATAAATCAGTGGTTCTTTTCCTATGAACAATAGCAAACACATCTAATCACTATGTGCTAGTCACTATGTGTATACATATATATACACGCACACACTATTTACTGTATGTATACATATATATATATATATACACAAACGTATATATACATACAATATATTAACTCAGTTTGGCAAATAATTTATTAGGTGGGTACTATTGTTATCTCCATTTTACAATGGAGGAAAGTGAGGCACAGAGCAATTAAATAACTTAATAACTTAGTGGTAAAACACGAACACAGAATCCTGGTCTAAATTCTCTTGAAGGACAACTGAGTTTAAGATGCCCACCATTTTAAAATCACAATACTGAAAAACAAATTTTACTTCTGTTTTTAGAAATTGTTTGTATATCTAATGCTTCCTATTCCACAATTTAGCTCATTTATTCTTGTACACTCCTGAAGCTATTGCAAAGTTGATTTCTAGCTTTTAAATTTTATTCCTAAATAACCTAGCTGATGTGGTTTTAACAAGTACAAAGATTTTTTAAAGTAAAATATATTGAGTACATTTAAGGTATACAACATAATGTGATAAGATACATGTATATATAGCAAAATGATAATTATCATGGAACAAATGAACATATCCATCATCTCACATACTTACCCATCTCCATCCCCCATTGCAAGAGCAGCTATAATCTACTCATTTGCAAAGTCTCCTGAATACAAGATATTTTTATTAACTGTAGTCCTTATGTTGTATGAAGGATGAACGAGTCGAAAGATCTAATGTACAAAGACACTTGAAGAAATCCTATGTTCTAATGAATTCAGTTAATTAAATTTGTACAATATATAAGACATGATATTTTCATGAATCAAAACAAACAACATGGTCTCTGCCTTCAGTGAGCTAATGTTCTAATGGGGAGAAAGTTGTAAGAAGCAGGAAACTTGGGAGATAAATTATTATTGTGAAGTCAGATCATAGAAGTAATTGCTCACAATAATGAATTCAAATCAGCAAATAAGCAATGAAAGGGGTAAAATCTCATGTAATATACATTGTGAATTTTTAACTAAAGAAAGAAAACAAACCTTTCTGTGCTCCACAGTGTGGTTCCTTATGCACTACCATCATCATAAATGGCACTGACAAGAAAGTCAAGGTAACCACTGAGAATTTTCAGTAAGACTTACCGATGAAGAAGGAAGCAGAAAGACTAGTTATGAAGGCAGCATGAGAAGCCCATTTACTGAGGCACGATTTCAGAGGAGGTTCATCAGAGGCTATTTTACAGGGTTCTTCATTACATTGAGTGAAGAGCTAAAGGTTAGACAAAGGGGATACTCCCCTGCCTGAATGGAGTTGACCCTGGCAGTGAAGTCTGAGGTTGGAAAACATGGTTTAGGATTCCAGCAAAGGCTGTCTAGGGCACCAGTCAAGCTCTCCTTCTTGAATCCATCGTTTATCTTCAGACTACAAAAAAGCGGATAGAATAAATGAAGGTTTGTGGTAGAAGACAAACATGTATCAAAAAGCACTAAAGGGGACAGGGAGTGTGCAAATGCACTAAATCAATTAGAAGTTCCATTCATAGAACCACAAAGAGACAAAAAGACATGATATGGCAGCTATGCCAAACACATAAGTAATAAGAATAATAGAAAAGAATATTATACAAACAGAAAACAAGGAATAATCAATTTGGAAGAAATTTAATGCAAGGAACAAAAGAAAAAATCTCAATAGTATTTCTATGTAATTTATCCTGTGGAATATTTTAATAAGAACATGAATTAAACAGGCCAATAAATGAAAAACAAGATAATAAAACAATAGACCGATGTGTTTGGAAACTAAAACTGAAAATAGTTTCATTGTAAGACTAAGGGGAAGAAAAGGAAATCATATATGCAAATTATAAATGCTATTGAAAATCAAGTTACTATCATAGTGAAGGGCTTGAGTTAATCACCTTATAAGCAGAGAACAAATTCAGAGATTTTTAGTAATCGTGAGAAGTTGATAGATATGGAAACAGTCAAAGATGACCCTGAGTAAAGATAGTTGGTGACCCCTAAGGAAAAAAAATTATGAGGACTGATGGAAAAGTATTTTTCAAGACTATTTATGTTGTTTTAGATAGAACAAGGTAGAATAATCTTGCAAGTGTCTGATATGAAAGAGTTTGAGGTCACTGAACCTAAAAATTTGTTGTTGTTGTTGTTGTTTTTTAAGAAACAGAAGAATGATTTCTCATAATGATACTGCAATGGACACTGATACATAGCCTGGTTAAGTTACTTAATTTCAAAGGTGTAAAAAACATTCCTTAGATATGCAAGCAGACAAAAGCAAGTCACTTTTGTGGGTAAAAATTTCAAGCTGACCTCTACAACAATATTGAATTTCAGAAAACAGTAAAGCAATTTGTGTAAAGTGGTTGAGGAAAAGGTAAACTTAGAATATGATGTTCAGCCAAGTTTTTGCACAACTACCTTATAACCACAAACAGATATTCTCATACATAAACTCAGCTGATCAATTTCCTCTTCTTAGTTGTTTTGCTAATGGGCTCCAATCTCTCCTGGAGGTCACTTGTATGTGGGAAGATGCTGCTGTCATTCCCAAATACATAGCAACAGTAGATATAGTATTAGAAACAAGGAATGTTCAGAAAATTGTTCACAATGGTTTTTAAAGTGTGGTCCTCTGACCAGAAGAATTAGTATCACCTGGAAACTTGTTACAAAAGTAAAATCTTAGACACCACCATCAAGACATACTGAATCAGAAACTCTGGGGACGGGGTCCAGATATCTTTATTTTAGCAAGTGTTCCAGTTAATTCTCATGTACACTAAAGTTTAAGAATATTAGTGCTAATGTATTCCTTTTACAGGTAGGTGTTAACACTCAAGGATCAACATCCAAGAAGAGTCTAGACTGCCCAGGATTAGAATTTCAACAGCAGTCCTGAGTCTAGAGGGCCAAATGTAACACACACAAACTCTGGGGCCAAGGCTATGTGCTGAGCTGTGTGCTGAGTTATTACTGCAAATATTGATCGACTTCCCCCTCCTGCCTGTGAATGATTACATGTATTGAATGGAATTGGCCATCTAAAAAACAGCTTGCCATGACCAATTAAGTCCAAAGTCTTTATGAAAAACAACTGAGGAAACACATGGCATATAAATTTGGAAATAGGTAACATGAGGGTGTAGAAAGAATGACAGAAAATGGCAAACAAGCACAGAATCACATGGGGATTATTATGGCTGTTGGGGCGATTGAAATCAGCCTTGAAATGAGCCAACATTCTGAAAGGAGCCCTTGTTACAGGTGTGATGTAGGCCAGCTGGTCTCCAAAGTCAGGGGTGCTTTCATCTGGGAAATGCAAAAGTCAAATACTGCATGTATGGAAAGAAAATATCAGGACTTTATATCCTTTAAAAATGCATTATTTGAGTGCATGATTTATAAACTACAAATTAGTACATTATAGAATAGATAAATAAATATGCATTGGAAGAAATCCTTAGAGGCTACAAATGTATGAATTGAAGACATTTCTTGGTGATGAAATCTAGTCAGCAGTGAAATGAATAAAAATATGAGACTATTAAAACCATTTAAATGAAAAGCCAAGGCCAAGTAATTGGGAGCATTGTGGTTGCAGATCAGAAAGTGTTATTTACCTTGAGAAAGAAAATATTTATCATACAACCCACATGGATTGGAATGTGGGAAGAATAATGATGGCTGTATTGCACAACTCCAGAGGGAGTGATTCTTATAACATAAAATGTGAATTGTACATCCTAGAGTTACACAACGCAAGAACTTGAGGCAAAAAGGATGTGAGGAGAAGTATAGCAGAAATAAGTCCCTTATCATGTTTCATATCAAGCAGTCAACAAGTATTGTTTAAAAGTGAAACATACAATTGAAAGGAAATGATGGCTCTACACTTAATGATTTTTGTGTTTTTCAGAAACTTAATATTTATATACTGATATATCATGTATATGAATAATTGAAGTTTATTTAAACTTCATTTTTGTTCAGCTGCTTCTATTAAATTCAAGTAAAAAGAAATTATATTTTAGTTAAGAATAGCATGAATTGTGAAATCTCACTTTTGGATACTTAGATATCTGTGAGTAGTTTTTTGTGGTCTTTCTTATTTTGCTGGAATTTTAAATAATATTTACCAAAAAAATCATTTTTTTAATAAAAATCCCCCAAACAATGTCCTTTTCAGCGCTGTGACCTCTCCTTCTCATGGCCTCTTGTACTCACTTTTACACCCAAGGCAATTTAGATTTATTTTGCCAGTCGGTAACTATTATAAAGCCATGAAGTTAATCTTGCACTCAGCTGTAAACACTAAGTCTTATTCCCAACACTTTTTCTCCATCTTAAGTTTACAGAACTTCATATAACAAAAGCAAAATGAGCATTTAAAACAATGATGCATCCCTCTAATATTGAAAAAAAAGAACAACAGTTTTATGCTCCCAAAAGTAAAATTTTTCTGTCAGACCAAGGAAACAATAAGGCACACACAGGCGTGCATACACACACACATATACATTTTTGACCCAGTGTTTTTGAAAAGAAAATTATAATTGAACTATATGAATAAATGGGGTTTTAACATGTATCAGGGAAAAATGTGAAACAGTAATATACCTTGTTTTAATTCTCACTTTTTAGTATACGCCGCACCTCCTTGAGGAAAAAGACTCCATCTCTCTGTTTACATGAAATGTAAACAAGCTTGATTAGAGGCCCATGCACTGGCTTGATGATGAAAGTACCATATTGGAATGGCTTTCTAGAATATCAAAAAGTAACCTCAGAGCATCAGAATAGAATATTGGGATCTTTGGCCATGCAGCCTAAGGTCCTTACTCGTCACTTACATTGGAATTTTGTAGATAAGTATATTATTCCAATTCAGAAATAAATAAATATTTACTCTAGAAATCTTGGTGGGGGAGGACGGGTTGGGGAAAGCAGCCCACTGAAGGAAGAGAAAAAAATGAATCAATACATTTATTTTATTATTTGCACTTATTTTATTATTTGCATTAAGGGAATTATGTGTCAATTGTAAGTGTGAATCAAAAGTGAAGCCTCAAGGGATTTACATGCAGTGAACACTCATATGCAACCAAACCTTTTGCTCACTTAATTGGTTTTAATCTTTCAACAACTATTTATATCATATCTTTTTTTTCAAGATGAGTAAATTGAAGCCTGAGCTTCAGAGAGATAACAAAACTTGTCTAGGAACCCAGGGCAGACAGGAGTAGAGGTGGGATTCAAAAATTGGCATGGCATTTTTTAAAGCCCAACCTTACACTTCTATCTAGTGGTCCCCAACCCCAGCTGCGCAATGCAATCTTGGGAGAAACTTTTAACAAATCTTGACACTTATACCAAACTCACAGAGATTCTGATCTGATTGGTCTGGAATGTGGCTCAGATATTGGCAATTTTTAGAAAGCCTTCCAGGATATCTACTATATAGATGGTTGAGAAGCAGATCCAATGCCAACTATCCCACTCTTTCATGAAAAGTCTTGTAGCTCACCACAGACCCCATTCCTTTACCTTGGATCTAAATGATAAATAGTTTGTCTGTTACAGTGAAGACACTGGACATTTCCATTCCTCATGTCAAACATATTTATTATCCAATAAATTTTAGTACAAGAAATGGTATCATAAGCAAACTTATTGAGTTCTAGCTAATGTAAGTTCTGACAGTATGTATTATAAAGACGGGTCCAACATCAAAGTAAATCTTTGACTTCTGCCATATTCCAGGTATTTTCAAGGTAGAGAGAGGGGGTGCTGAAACAATTGTTGTTAGCTTTGCATTTTATTGAGATTTTTATGAAGTTCTAGGTGTAAGCATTTTCTCACATCAGTAAAGACCATATTAATTCAGCTGGAAACTTTTTCACTCAAATAAAAATCAGAGGGAATAAAATAAAGAAAATCATTTGCTGGAAACTGAAACTGTTTTGTAGGTTAATTTTTGCCAGAGAAGCCAAACCTGTGAGTAATCAGCTATACCCTCACCAATAGGTGTCACTGAAGTCAAGAATTACCAGGTGAGGTCCTCATGTTGAGGCAGTGAAATCAGATCAATGTGCTAAAAGTTAGTAAATAAAAATTTTTTCTCTTTCTGTGTCTCTCCACACAGACACGCATATACATATATACATATATACGTATATATATAGTATATATGTATATAGTATATATGTATATGCGTGTATATATAGTATATATGTATATATCCACACATATATATAGAGAGAGAGATACACACAGATTGTACAGATTATCTTTTGTCACTTTTCTCGCACTTCCCTCTCTTTCCCCTTGAGTTATTTCTAAAGAGGATAGCCTTAGTGTAAAAGAACGGTGGTGAACAAAGGGAATTGGAAGTATAAATAACTTATACATGCATCGTTGGACCCATATTCTTGGTTTTCATCTGCCATACTGATGATTATTAGTGCTGTTCAATTTTTTTCCAATCTTCAATAATTGTATTTTCTTTGGTATGTACTTACTCTGTACCACATGATTTTTTGAAACATGTAGACATTGTGGAATGTCTGACCAATTAACATGTGCATTCTGTCATACAGTTATTGTAATGAGAACTAAATCTGACCAATTAACATGTGCATTCTGTCATACAGTTATTGTAATGAGAACACTTTACATGCACTCTTAGAGTTTCTTTCTTTTTTTTTTTATACTTTAAGTTCTGGGATACATGTGCAGAATGTGTAGGTTTGTTACATAGGTATACACATGACATGGTGGTTTGCTGCACCCATCAACCTGTCATTTACATTAGGTATTTCTCCTAATGCTATCACTCCCCTAGCCTCCCACCCCACAACAGGCCCTGGTGTGTCATGTTCCCCTCCATGTCCATGTGTTCTCATTGTTCAACTCCCATTTATGAGTGAGAGCATGTGGTGTTTGGTTTTCTGTTCTGTGTTAGTTTGCTGAGAATGATAGTTTCCAGCTTCATCCTTGTCCCTGCAAAAGACATGAACTCATCCTTTTTTATGGCTGCGTAGTATTCTATGGTGTATGTGTGCCACATTTTCTTTATCCAGTCTATCACTGATGGGCATATGGGTTGGTTCCAGGCCTTTGCTATTGCGAATAGTGCTGCAATAAACATATGTGAGCATTTTGTGGAAGACAGTGTGGCAATTCCTCAAGGATCTAGAACCAGAAATACCATTTGGCCCAGCAATCCCATTACTGGGTATATACCCAAAGGATTAGAAATCACTCTTAGTATTTTTAAGAGTACAATATATTGACTGGGTGCGGCAGCCCACGCTTGTAATACCAGCACTTTGGGAGCCCAAGGCGGGCAAAACACCTGAAGTCAGGAGTTCACGACCAGCCTGGCCAACATAGCAAAACCCCATCTGTACTAAAAAATATAAAAATTAGCTGGGAGTGGTGGCGGGTACCTGTAGTCCAGCTACTCAGGAGGTTGAGGCAGGGAGAATTGCTTAAACCTGGAAGGCAGAGGTTGCAGAGAACCGAGATTGCGCCACTGCACTCCAGCCTGGGAGAGAGAACAGGACTCTGTCTCAAAAAAAGAAGATACAGTATATTATTAGGTATAGTCACTATGTTGTACAGTAGATCACTTAAACTTAGTGATGTGAATTCCTTAGGTAAGTAAATTGTGCTGTCTGAAAACTATTAGCGTGTAGCCTATGTTTCACCATTTATATTGTAATTTCATCTACTATTAGGACTACAACATATGTTCTACCCTTTACATTGCGATTTCATGTACTTTTGGTCTTTCTATTATGGACTTGGCAATACTATATTATATAATACTATTTTGAAGGACTGACATGAGAAGGATGAGTGGAGTTTCTTCATAACATTCACATATATCCCCCATCAATTCTCTGCTTATTGCATGCATTCATATATCCAGTAGAAAATAAGACCAACTTTGAGGAAACAAGGTGAGCCTTATCCATCTTTGAATCTACAATTGTGTCTAATAAGGTGTTTTCAACTCAACACTTACTGTTTGGGACACGTTAAACTAATTTAGGAGTTGAGTCTGGTGAAAACCAAACTTAAGTCACTTCAAAACGAAAGGAAACAAGGAAGCACGGCCCACTAGAGCAGAGTAGGCTTTCTTGTCTGGGGATCATTCCACGTGCTCATGAATTGGGTTCTTTCTGGGAATGAGTAAAATAGCAACAAATCCAATTTGATCAACTCTGAAAAAGGAGGCATATCTCAAGTAAGGATGAAATAAATTGTTTCAGAAAATGTAGAACCCAATATTCACATTGCATTTCTTACAGAGAAGGTGCTCACAAAGCAGAAAGCATAATTTTAAAATTTCCAGAGAGTCAAATTCTGGAATGCAAGATTTGGACAGAGAAAATCTGAAAGAACAAGAAAGAGAAGCAGAGGAAGTGCCAGCTTGAGATGGATATAGACTATTAAATAAGGTTGTGGCTGGGTTGAGACTTGAGAAGCAGTTAGACATCCTTTGCTAGTTTGGGGAGTCTCAAGTGAGAGAAAGGACTGAACCAAAGAGAGAGAAGAGAGAAGGAGATGGAGAGAGAGAGGGAGGGAGAGAGAAAGGGAGAGAGAGAGAGATGGGGGGAGAGAGAAAGAGAGAGGGAGAGAGAGAGAGAGAACAAAGAATTAAACTTAAGGAGAATGAAAACAAGAAAAGGGAATGAAGATGGGATCGGTACAACAGCACAAAGCCAAGACTAGTTTCCTATTATCTGAGCTAGTGGGTGCCTGGCAACTGGAAAGAACAGGAAATATCCCACAGGCTGAAGAGGAGGAGGAGGTGCTGCAGCAGGCGGCACACATGGCCCACAGAAATGTCAGCCCAGAAGGAGAGGCAATTGTCCTGCTTCCAAACACTGTGAAGGCTTATTCCTTAAGGTTAAGCTTAGGTCTGTGGATATGAATCATATCTAGAAAATTGTAATGATTTGTTCATCTCTCAACATGTGAACTGGTTGTTTATGGAACTAATTGTTTCTTGGAATTCAAACTTTTTGGTTTCGTAACAAATACAATTTGTGGAAATATTTCTCAACGTTTCCAGATCTTATTGGAAACCACGATTAGAAAACAAATATATCTTTGGTCTGATTCCTTCTTTAGAGGGATAACATATATACTATTTTCAGCAAAACCAACAATATAAATCATCTTGTTGAAATTCTTTGAAGTGCTAAAAAAAAATCATGCATCAAAAATAAAAATAGTTTAAGCCAGGCGCGGTGGCTCATACCTGTAATCCCAGCACTTTAGGAGGCCGAGGTGAGTGGATCACTTGAGGCCAGGAGTCTGAGACCAGACTGGACAACACGGTCTCTATTAAAAATACAAAAATTAGCTGGGCATGGTGGCAGGCACCTGTAATCCCAGCTGCTCTGGAGGCTGAGGCAGGAGAATTGCCTGAACCCCAGAGGTGGAGGTTGCAGTGAGCCAAGACAGTGCCGTTGCAGTGAGGCAAGATAGTGCCACTGAGATCCAGCCTGGGCGACAGAGAGAGACTCCATCTCAAAAAGAAAAAATAAATAAAAATTAAAAATAAAAACAGTTTATACATACACTAAAGTAACAAGACAACATCCAGAAATATTTTTTCTTTTTGTTAAGCTTAAAAGAAAAGTCCTTTGTATCAAAATATTTGTTAATTTTGTTAATTTGCTGACTGGTACAAATAAGAATGCCCAGGCTGCTCTAAAGGAGATTGAATTAAGAGATGTTTTTCCATCTCAACAGATATATTCAACTTTCAGTTTGCAGATATTTTCTAAGAAAATGAAACAAATAATGTTCATTTGCTTCTGATAGCCTGCTTTAACAGAAAACACGCAGTAAATGATTCTGAAAGAAGTGCCACTCTGAAAAATACCGGCAGTCATATTATTAAAGAAACATCATTAGAGTAATTGAGTCTCCAATTATATTTTACATTAAATGCCGATAACTCATTATTCATTTTTTGTAAAGTCAGCCCTTTTAATGCTCTCAGGTCTTTGGGGCATAGTAGTATTTTCTTAACAAACAAAATAAATACTTGCAATTTTGGTAATATACTGAACAGTACCTTACAGTGCCATAGAATCATCAGTGTCTACATGTGTACCTACACACATATACATCCAGACAGTTAGCTTAAACGATGAGAATTCTAAACTCACAGATGAACTTCAGGTTGTCTATTATTGTGGTCAGATTATTCTTTAGCTATCATACTACTTTTAGAAGAGCATTGGAAAATTCATTCAAAATTGCTGCTTGACTACAATAGTGAAGGTCTAAATACTGTGGGTAAGGAAAGTGAAAAAGTAAAAAGCAGTTATTAATTTATAATACATTTGTGCAAAACTGGGAGGAATAACATTACATTTCAATTGAATGAGCTATCATCTATTGAACCATACAAATCTCCTCAATATATTTGGATCCTGTGAAGTTCATTTATGCAAGAAATGTCAAAACCTATTTAAGGGAATGATCAATGACATGTGACAGTACCATGTAATAAAACAATGGATATCAATCATGGAATGAACACAAACACTGAGGCAAGTTATGCAGTTGAATCCTGCCCCTTTTGTTGTATTTCCCTCTTTCCTGTGCCTAGTAGTGTAGATGAACACACATGACCACTATTTTAATTTTTTTTTTCTTTAGAGAGTGATCCATAAATGATATAGATATTAAAATGTGGGGGGAGGGAGAACAAACAAAACAAAAATAATGCATTTTGTAGTGTCTAGACCTGGATATGAGCCCCTGCTTTAATCCTTATTAAATGTGTGAAACTGGGCAAGTCACATTCTCTCTAAAATGGAGATAACAGTATTTTACTCTCAGTTGTTACAAGAAAAAAACAATTACATATGTATGCTTGTAACAGAATGTTTGTCATGGAAGGTCCATGCAAATGTTGCATAATGTTAACTGGAGAAAACACTACTTTGTGTATTTTTTAAGTCATTTATTAGGAAAAAAATGTAAAGTATCTAACATGAAAGTTAGATGATTTTAGTGTGTTCTTGTTTTGTTTATCTTAAAATTATTCATCTTTTCCTAGCCTCTTTGTACTAAATAAGTTGCATAGCTGATGTTTGATGAGACATATATAAGAACATAAACTATGGGTGTGAGTTGCCTGTGCTCTAACTCTGGCTTTATCTGATTTCAAACTGTTTGACTCTGAAGGGGTTACTTACCTTGTTGAAGTCTCAATTTTTCATGTATAAAGTATAGATAATAACTCACACAGTCATTGTGAGAATTAAATGTGTTAAGAGCACATATAAACATGCCTCACATATGTATTCAGTAGATGTTGTTATTATCATTCTTAATAATTCCTGGAGAGTACCACAGCCAAACTCACAAAGCTCATGCAAACACTAACCACAGTTACCCAGGCTAGCTGGAGGAGGGTCAAGAAGCAATAAGGCATTTCATGCCATAGTGGATGGCAGGGAAAAATTCCTCTAACTTCTATCTCATCAAAATTCTTTTTACAATTGCTTTTATGGAGGAAATCCTCATAAAAGTATATATCCCAGATGTATTTATGAGTGCATTATTTGGTCCCATTAGGAGTTGAGTAGAAGTACAATAACTTGAGACTAGTTTAGAATTGTTGATTTTGGAAAGTTTCAGATGGAGCCCAAACCTCTCTCTACATATAATTTAAGTTACACAAATGATTCTAATACAAAGTCAGCCTTGAAAGCCATTACATTATTGTGTACCTAGAATATGTTGGTTATGGTAGGTGCAAAAGATACAAATGCAATTAAAACTGTCCATTTCTTCAGAGAATCTATTAGAGAAAGGCAAAGCAAATAAATTATACTGCTATTATTGAGAACTGTGAATAAAAAGATTTTTTAAAATTCAGAGAAAAATACAAGTAATTTTTTCTAGAATTTCAGAAAACATTAAATACATTGTGAATGCTATGGCTAAAGAACAATTTTTGAAACAGATTCTGTGGAAAAGAGGGTGTGCCAAACATATGAACTGCATCTGTAAACTATGGAGGCAGATGATCTGATGACTTATTAAAGCAATCTCAAGTAATAAAGTATACTGAGAAAGAAGTATGTGTATGTATGTGTAACAGACATTAGTAGTTTATAAACAGATATGGGACACAGTCATAGAGAAAACTGACTACTGTATGGAATAGATAATTAATTCACCTAAGGAAAGAATAGAGCTGGAGGCCTAAAGGAAGCTGTTTAAAAGCTTGGAGAATACCCAATTAAGCCCTGACCTAAGATGTCAGCAATGGAAATGATGAAGAGAGAGCAAATTTTAGAGATATCTCAAAGCTAGAAATGGCATGACCTTATGACAATGACAGTGCGATGTTAAAGTGGAAGTTCAATATTTTTATTAAGGAAGAGGATAAATGATAATATAAAATACTGAGAGAACATGAGAGAATCACCAATTTTAGAAATAAGTGTGCATTTACTATCTTAATCATGAGGAGCTTGTTACTAGAATTAGGGCACCTCTTCTCTTTAGCTTTCTCCTGAGGTCCAGAGTAACTTGGGGAAGGCAGAAATGGGTTGGCCTAAAATATATATATAGAAACTTACAGAACACTGCCACATATGGGGCTGGCAAAGTATAATCCACACCGGCCACAGAGAAGTAATCTTTTAGAAATAAATGTATGAGACCAAATGCTATAGAAAGTTCATATAACTCCTGCAAATTGTACCCATGGCTGACCCATAAGGCCATGATAATTAACACTGAGCTTTTGAAGATACAGCCTGGTGAGAAAGAGAAAGAGAGAAAAAATAAATAATTTAACATGCACAATGTTGGGAAACTTTAAAAGCATATGTATGTTATTGTTCAGTATTCACCTAAATTAGAGTTACATATTCATTTAGTACTTGCTTTTAAAAAGGTCTCATTCAGGTCCAAACCACCGTATTTATATTTTTATATCAGAATAGCTGAGTCTCTCTCAGAAGTTTGCAAAACAAAATGAGGAAAAATAAAGCCATTCAAGTCAATTTGTTGATTTAACAAAAGGGAAAATAAGGAAAGCCATCATAAAGCTGTTAAATCCTAAGATTTCTTTTACATAAAGATAGAAAATCTCACTTTAGACCAAGTGTTCCTGTCTTTCTATCTACTTCAAGTTAATTCTATTTGAATATTAGTGTTTCTAATGACAGAAATGAGAATTCCAAGTCTTCACCTCTTCAACTTTAATTCATTAATAATTCCTAAGTAAACCTGGAAATATTTGGAGGCTTGAATTTTGGTCCATTAAACTGTCTGAGAAGGTGACATTTAAAAATATGAAGGGATGACTTAAATAGAACCCTGAAAAAAGCAATAGATAATGCTGATAAAAAAAATGCACTGCAAGAGACCAATCCAAAATGACAAAGGAAAGAAGGAGAGACCAAGATGTGGAATAATAGGAGTGGGCGGTGCTTTCCCTAGAGGCACTGGAGTTCAAAGATGAGTCATTTCTTGATACACTGAATATGAGAAGCTGTTAACACATTAGAAACACTTCAGAATTTTTAAAGTACTAGCTAAATATTATACTAATAAATACTTCTCCTACATTCTTTAATTCTAGGATTAAGATACAAGGGTGTCTGAGGATCAATTATTTGAATAAGAAAAGATGAAGCATCCTGATTTGTATTAATTGAAGATTCCACAGGCAATTAAAAATTATATTATATCCTGTCCTGACTTATGCCAGCAACTGCTAGAAATTATGTAGAGTTAAACCATGGGTTACAGAAGATCTATATAATTTACAGCAAGTAGTTTACCTTAAGGAATAGCAATACAATTTACTACAATCCATTGTCATATGGGCACAGATAAGCTATTGTTCTTACCTCACAGAGGGCTGAGGCCTATAGAAAACTATCATGGTGAGAAGATCTCTGGGATCCAGAGCTTACAGACCTAGAGACGAGCCTATAGAAAAGCTTCAGAGAGCTGCTTAGGGTCTTAAACTTTAAGTGCCTAGGCAATGGGCGGAAGAAGAAAGAACGACTTTGAGAGTGGAGAGATAAGGGATCATGAAAATCAACTCTCCTTTTACATAAATAAGGCTAGGATTGGCCCAGGGCTAAATAGACTTTTTTATGTTCACCTCTCAATTTGGAGCTCAGATGGCTGAAGTTATTATTCATTGGCATTAACTCAATGAGAGCATACAGCATAAATTTAAAACCATACTGAATATTCAATCACATACAGATAATTTGTCACAGGGAAGAAAGATTGACTGGTGAAGCCTAAACTCTCTATTTTTTCTTCTTCTTGTTCTAACAAAGCTCTATTTAGCTATTTTTAATAATATACAGTGCACTGTCATACAATGAGCTCCTCCAAATTTTAAAGTTTTGGTTTATAAACCATGTATTGTCTTTGGACACTAGAAAATGTCAGCAACTGAAAATCCACCAGAATAATAAGGTTTAGGAGCCTTGTCAGATGAACAAAAAATATGTAGTCAATTATATTCCTGTAACAATAGTAATCAATTATACAAATAAAAGAGGTTCAATTTATAATAAAAAATATATATTTTAATTATTTATGCATGTACAGTATTATGGTTTAATATTAGCGAGAGATTTTGTGACCCACCTAAAGAATGCTAAAAAATTATTAAGCAATATAACATAAACCTGACAAAGTGGACACACCTCACATATTTCTGTTCAATAGAAGACTAAATGTTTTTTAAAGAATTATTCATTATTTTAATTTAATAATTTAGTGTACTTCAAAGTAAAATTTCAATAAAATTCTGAAATATTGGTAATGCATAGGGATTTTTTTTTCAGATTTCCATCTGTGAAGAGGGTGGAGAGGAAAAAAGAAGAAGGAATTTCTAAGTTTGCTCACCAATTATAAATTGTGGATAAGAATGCTAAAGTAAATTTTTGTACTGCTAACCAGTGTTGACTACAAAAATATTTTAGTTCCTAGTGTTACACTGCAACTTTTCATAACTTGACACACATAAAAATGAAAATATTTTTATAGCAATCTAAGGGTAGTTAACAAGGCTCTTTATGTCAAAAAAAATCTACCAGCTCGCCCAAGGGTTGAGGGGATCCATATCTTGGCATACCTGTAACACAATTCCCATACACCAGGGCGTCCTATCACATACCCATTGTGAATCTCTGGGTAATGGACTGGACCACCTGTACTTTCTCATGAAAATGACAGAATCTGTGAAAAACAAGTATATCATAAATAATTAATGAAAGGCACCATTGCAGTCATAGCTTATATTCCTCCTGGATCATCTCATGAGTTGATACTTTGGGAAAAAAACCTGATTAAATGGAATCAAGGGAGGGGGGAAAATCAAATGCATTATGAATTCTCTGTGCCTTTCTCATGACACTTTTTGTGTGTATTTAAAATTTTTTTTAGTTATTTATATACTTGTCTTATCACCCATTAACAATCAAATCCTTCAGTACCAAATCACTCTGAGATAAGCTGGTATCCATCACATATACTATGTGTTCAATAAATAATTATAAAGATGAAAGGGAGGCTGGTGAAAGAGAGAAAAAGATATAGAAAAGGTGAAAAAATTAGTAAAAAGTAAGAGAAGGTGGAAAAAGACAAGAGAGGAGGAAGGAAGGAAATACATTTAGAACTTTTGCATGTTTGTTTTGAATCAATTACAAATTTTATTAAGTCACCAATAGAAACCATGACTCCTACTATTAAGATATCTCCTCTCATTTAGCAGAATGCTAGTCACATAATAGAAATAGAATATTATTAGAGAGAACAAAAAGTAGAGAAAAGGGAATATGAAAAGAGAGTGATTTTTGACTCGTTTGATGTAAGCGCTGTCTATTTAGTGAAATGCAAGCCCACTACCTGTGCTGAAATGTAGACTTAGAAATAGGAGTTTACAGCATTTTGCAAACTGCTGTAAGTTTCTGGTGAAACAGCTAGGTTCAATACTTCTTCAAATCGATGAAAACATTATGGATGAGTCCTTACATTTTGTCAGTGAAGTTGTCACGGGAGTTTTGTGTCGATTCTTTGTTACTTAGTTCCTGCAGCTAATCCATATTAGCCAATATCAGTTTGATTTAAAAAGAGCTGATAGATATCACACCAAAGACTTCCACATATAACAAGAAATGAGGACAACAATTTTGTCCTTGACTGATAATGGTAATTTTAATAAGAAAAATAGGAGAACCAGAATATATAACTGTAGATTAACTTTAGTTTTTCTTACTCTTTTCCTGAGACACAACATTTAAGTAAAGTGGAAAAAATTTATGTAGGCACTTACTCTGCATATAGAAGTTATAGACTTTTACTTCTTTACATCATTTACTACTCGTTGATTTAACATGCATATGTTTATGTAATTCTAAATGATGATTATTTCAGATACATTTATTAAACACTAAATCTTCCTTATTGATATTCCTATGTGAGATTCCTTAAAATCTCACATTTTGCAGTGTATAATTTCTTAATACTTATATATCAACCAATTCTGATAACTTATTATATACATTCAATATAGAAGCTCAATATATTTTTAAATACATACTTTTTTAAATTTAAATTTTTATTTTACGTTAAATTTAAATTTTAAATAAAATAATCCTTTGGAGAAAATGAATAATACCTTGATAGTCAGTCTATATAAAGTATTGAAAAAAACCTGCCCCAATAGGAATATTAGAAAAGTTGTATTTTTATCTTAAATAGATTTATCATAATTTAAAATGTTGTATGGTTTTCATCACTATTTAAATACACTGGTCAGATTACTGTGAAAAAATCAGTAGCCATTATAAATATTATTTACCATAATAATAACTCATCATCATCTGCTAGCTCATGTCAAATATTTAATGCTCAGCATGAGTATATGATGCAGTATTGATGACTGGATGAAAGTTACTATTCAAGATTTATAGATAAGGAAGAACTGAATATTAAGTCTAAGAATGTGCAGTGGCAAAAATGTAAAAATATATTTAGTGTGATTTTTGTGGTAATGCTTAAATAAGAGGATGTTCACCTTTGTGAGTTTTGTGCTTATTGCTCTCACATTTTGCAGTATATAATTTCTTAGTATTATAATTGACTCACGCAGGATACTTTAAAGGTGAAAATAAACTCATAGCATTAGGATAAATACCTAATGTAGATGACAGGTTGATGGGTACAGCAAATCAACATGGCACATGTATACCTATGTAACAAACCTGCACATTCTGCACGTGTATCCCGAAACTTAACATATTACAATTAAAAATTAGAAATGTGGCTGGGCGCCGTGGCTCACGCCTGTAATCCCAGCACTTTGGGAGGCCGAGGTGGGTGGATCACGAGGTCAGGAGATCGAGACCATCCTGGCTAACGCGGTGAAACCCCATCTCTACTAAAAATACAAAAAATTAGCCGGGCGTGTTGGCGGACACCTGTAGTCCTAGCTACTCGGGAGGCTGAGGCAGGAGAATGGCGTGAACCCAGGAGGCGGAGCTTGCAGTGCGCCGAGATCGCGCCACTGCACTCCAGCCTGGGCGACAGAGCGAGACTCCGTCTCAAAAAAAAAAGAAATGCAAAAAAAACACAATGAAATATCATTACACATCTATCACAACAGTTAAAAAACCAGTGGCATCACCAAATGCTGTTGAGGATGTAAAGAAAAAAAAGAAAAGAAACATACATTTGGCAAACATGTGTACACAGATGCACTGACACAGTCCCTGGCTTGGAGGAGCTTGTCGACTGGTATATAATCATAATTGAGCTTCCAGTGGTTGACCCTTAACAATATTTTACTCTTTTGTTTTAAATTGTGATTTTAAAACATGATAATGACAGAGTTGATCTAAAGCTGGAGAACTCCAATCACAAAGCTTGTGTTTATGAACTCAGCAAAAATGACTCACTGTTGACTGTCTAACATTAGCTCTGGTATAATGCAGTCCTTGAACATGTACACACCCCCTTTCTGTGCTAAATATCTTCATTGTGTATAGAAGCAGAATGCATCCAGTTCATTGAAGCTAGAACAGTTCTACCACATTTAAGCTGAGGGTGTTGGCAGGAACCTGCCAATATATTAAGGACATGATACAAAAAGATACATAGATGTCAGCCAAATAAATGGCAATGTTGAAAAATGCTGTATAGGTACTTTCTAGGAATTGAGGCTATAAATTCTGCATAGGAAGAATACTATATTGAGCATAGGTATCAACCATCAACATGTCAACAGCAAGCAGCCTTTGTATATAACACTGCTATTGATCTGCCATCAGTGGGGCATGTACTTGGAGCTATTTGGGCTGAGAGAGATGTTGGATCTGAGCTGGTCTGCCTAAACTTCATTACAAACAACAGCTTGCAGTTGGGAAACAGATTTTTCTCTCCAAATGAATCTACCTGACTTCAACTGGCCTATTTCAAAGGATTGATCCTACCTACTAGCCGTGATCTGTGTGTGGCTACCTCTGCTCTCATATGTAGAAGTTGTGAGATAAAGTATGCTAATGATTTTAGATTCTATACCCTAAATAAATTATAATTTATATTATAGAAAACCTTTTTCACTCAAAGGCAAGGGGTTCAGTCCTATTGGTAGAATAGTGCCCTTAAAAAGTGCACTTAGAAAGGGACGTTCAATCAGCCTCCCACTCCCCTCTATTGGGGGCTGACTACAGTTGTGCCCTGGGAATAGTGGCCATAGTGGTGTCAAGAGGTTTATGTTTTTAATATGCTTATATAAAGACTGCAGGTGGTGAAGTTACTTAGATGTGCTTCTGAATCCCAATATCATAATATACTATCTTGAACAAATTATTCACTAGGCCTGAGTTTTATTATCAATAAAATAAAAATACTGACAAAATATAAATACAAAGAAAACAATAATGCTAATGTTTATTTCACAAGGTTGCTGTAAAAATTGAGTGATAATCGACTCGGGGTAAGCACTAGAAAGTTTTAGTTCACATGTTCATCCATTCAACAGTATTCGCTGAATGTCTACTCTTTTCCAAGCACTGAGCCAGAGAGAGGTTTATTTATGGTGAATAATACAGATATGGTCACTACTATCTCTTGAAGCTTACATCCTACTTCCCTTTACCCAGTTCCTCCATATTTCTTCCCTCCTGTAGTATTCAGTGTTGATAATCTATATGAAAGCATGAGAAAATTGTTCAGAAATATCTCCTTCAAAATTATAAGTCAAGAAATTCAAAGCAATTGATTTGACAAATTATTTCCTATAGTTATTATGGTTTTTGTACTAACCTGTCATTTATAACGTAATGCCTAGATTATAGAAATAAAAATATATTTCTTTTTTAAATATATTTTTGCAATTTTGCTAACATAGTCTAAGCCTCATTGCATTTTTGAATTTCCTGAAAGGGTTTTACAGTAATTATGATAAAATAAATATCAGAAAATAGGAAAAGTAATGTGAAATACTGGCTAAAATGTGACCCATGATATGTTTTTTTATTCTTTCTGTCTTGCAAATCTGTATAAGAGGAGGTAATTCTAACCTTGGTGATGTGAGAAACAAAAAGTAACATGAAAAACATTTGCATGTATTTACTATATGCCAGACACTACATTTTTACATATTAACTCTGTTAACCCTCATGGCAACCCTATGAGGTAAGTATCATTAATTTGACAAGTTACAGATCAGAAAAGTGAGACATAGAGTTTATGTAACTTCCCTCACTCACAGACCTCTTTGATTCCAAGAATCAGGGCCAGGCTATAGGGCTTTCAGAGGCTATGTTGTTTTTCTAGCGGAAATGCTTTAGGGAAAATAACGCAACAATGCACCCAGTGATTACATTCTATAGTCTACATACATATCCACACATTTCAACACAACCCTACTTAAAAATGAAATTGGATGAGCATTGTAATCCTCCACTTTGTTAGCCTGGGACATCTGGCAAGTCCTAGCCCACTTTAGGTCTATGCAGACCCTTCCTCAGAAATCTTGATTTTTTAAAAAAAATTCCATTTCTTTTTAATATTGTTACCTTGTTCTAACTGTTGCATTTGATTTCCCAGGATGTTAATTTCCTATTGCTGCTATAAGAAATTACCACAAATTTTGTGGCTTAAAGCAACACACATTTATTATCTTATATTTCTGAAAGTTTTAAGTCCAACATGGGTCTGACCAGGTTAAAAATCAAAGAGTCAGCAGGAATGCAGCATTTCTGGGAGAGGGGGCTGGCTCTAGGAGAAAATGCACTCCTTTATCTTTTCCAGCTTCTAGAGACCTCTTGGCATTTGTTGATTCATGGATTTATCCTCCATCTTCAAAGCCAGCAATGCAGCATATCCTATTTCTCTCTCTGACTTTGGCCCTCCTATGATTCTCTTATCTCGGGAAGCTGAGGCAGGAGAATGGCGTGAACCTGGAAGGCGGAGCTTGCAGT
Source organism: Nomascus leucogenys (assembly GCF_006542625.1). Taxonomy (NCBI): domain Eukaryota; kingdom Metazoa; phylum Chordata; class Mammalia; order Primates; family Hylobatidae; genus Nomascus; species Nomascus leucogenys. Next base: position 125,598,198 of record NC_044382.1, read on the forward strand.
TAGCCGAGATCACGCCACCGCACTCCAGCCTGGGCAACAGAGCCAGACTCTGTCTCAAAAAACAACAAAAAAAAAGAATTCAAGTGATACATTGGCCCAAACAGAAAATCCAGGATAATTTCCCCATCTGAAGACCCTTTACTTATCACATCTGCTAAGTCCTTTGGCTATAGGAGGCAACATATTCACAGATTCCAGGATAAGAAAGTTGGCACCTTGGGGACCATATTCAGTGTATCAGACCTAATATACCTGAATAGTCAGCACTTCCTGGATGCTATTGATTTGCTCTGTGACATGATTGTTCTTCTTTCAAATAAAGCTAATTGAATGCAAAGTGGCCTTCAGTGACTCCAGCCATGTCTTCCTTCCAAGTCCCTACTGCTTCACGTGATCCTGCTGACTCTGGCCTCCTTTGTAATTTAGACTCTTCTGATTAGAAACTCCAGGGGTTATATTAAAAAATTCTTTTACTCTATTGAAGACAGCATTCACAATGTAGGCCCAAACTGTAAAACCCTTTATTAGTCTCTTTACCAGTTTTACATAGAAGAATGATAATTCTGACACATACTGAACCCACTAAGCTGAGAGTTGTAGCTTCTCTGAGTCATGACATGCCCACATGTTACAGAATTCAACAGTTTATAGTTTGATGATGTGTCCGGAATTGGTGGGTTCTTTTGCTCTTTGCAATAAATCTTGCTACTGCTCGCTGTTTGGGTCCACACTGCTTTTATGAGCTGTAACACTCACCGCTAAGGTCTGCAGCTTCACTCCTGAAGCCAGCGAGACCACAAACCCACCAGAACCCGAACAAGAACTCCGAACACATCAGAACATCAGAAGGAACAAACTCTGGACACGACGCCTTTAAGAATGAAGCCGCGTACCCTCGCGGTGAGTGTTACAGTTCTTAAAGGCATCGTGTCCGGAGTTTGTTCCTTCTGATGTGTTCGGAGTTTCTTCCTTCTGGTGGGTTCGCGGTCTTGCTGGCTCAGGAGTGAAGCGGCAGACCTTCGTGGTGAGTGTTACAGCTCTTAAGGCGGCGCGTCTGGAGTTGTTCGTTCCTCCCGGTGGGTTCGCGGTCTCGCTGGCTCAGGAGTGAAGCTGCAGACCTTCGTGGTGAGTGTTACAGCTCTTAAGGCGGCGCGTCTGGAGTTGTTCGTTCCTCCCGGTGGGTTCGTGGTCTCGCTGGCTCAGGAGTGAAGCTGCAGACCTTCACAGTGAGTGTTACAGCTCTTAAGGCGGCGCGTCTGGTGTTGTTCTCTGGTGGTTCGTGTCTGCTCTCAGGGTGGCTGCAGACTTCGGTGAGTGTTACTCTTAGCGGCGTTTTTTTTTCTCTGGTCTCGTTCTGGCTTCAGGAGTGAAGCTGCAGACCTTCGCGGTGAGTGTTACAGCTCATAAAAGCAGTGTGGACCCAAAGAGTGAGGAGTAGCAAGATTTATTGCAAAGAGCAAAAGAGCAAAGCTTCCACAGTGTGGAAGGGGACCCGAGCGGGTTGCCGCTGCTGGCTAGGGCAGCCTGCTTTTATTCTCTTCTCTGGCCCCATCCACGTCCTTCTGATTGGTAGAGCCGAGTGGTCTGTTTTGACAGGGCGCTGATTGGTGCGTTTACCATCCCTGAGCTAGACATAAAGGTTTCCACGTCCCCATCAGATCAGTTAGATACAGACTTTTGACACAAAAGTTCTCCAAGGCCCCACCAGAGCAGCTAGATACAGAGTGTTGATTGGTGCACTCACAAACCCTGAGCTAGACACAGGGTGCTGATTGGTGTGTTTGCAAACCTTGAGCTAGATACAGAGTGCTGATTGGTGTATTTACAATCCTTGAGCTAGACATAAAGGTTCTCCAAGGCCCCACCAGAGCAGCTAGATACAGAGTGTCAACTGGTGCATTCACAGACCCTGAGCTAGACACAGGGTGCTGATTGGTGTGTTTACAATCCCTGAGCTAGACAAAAATGTTCTCCACATCTCCACCAGACTCAGGAGCCCAGCTGGCTTCACCCAGTGGATCCTGCACAGGGGCTACAGGTGGAGCTGCTTGCCAGTCCCACTCCGTGCGCTTGCACTCCTCAGCCATTGTGTGGTCGATGGGACTGGGCGCCCTGGAGCAGGGGGTGGCGCTCGTCCGGGAGGCTCGGGCAGCACAGGAGCCTATGGAGGGGGTGGGAGGCTCAGGCATGGTGGGCTGCAGGTCCCGAGCCCTGCCCGGCGGGAAGGCAGCTAAGGTCCAGTGAGAAATCGAGCGCAGCACCCGGTGGGCTGGCACTGCTGGGGGACCCAGTACACCCTCTGCAGCAGCTGGCCCGGGTGCTAAGTCCCTCATTGTCCGGGGCCGGCAGGGCCAGCTGGCTGCTCCGAGTGCAGGGCCCGCCAGGCCCACGCCACCCGGAACTCCAGCTGGCCCACAAGCGCTGTGCGCAACCCCAGTTCCTGCTCGCGCCTCTCCCTCCACACCTCCCTGCAAGCTGAGGGAGCCAGCTCCCTCCTAGGCCAGCCCAGAAAGGGGCTCCCACAGTGCAGCGGTGGGCTGAACGGCTCCTCAAGTGCTGCCAAAGTGGGAGCCCAGGCAGAGGAGGCGCTGAAAGCGAGCGAGGGCTGTGAGGACTGCCAGCACGCTGTCACCTCTCAACGAGACCTAAACTTGGTTCTTCAACATTCCCATGGTATGCTTGTTTCAGATGAGGTAATAACTAACATTGGACCTTTAAACTGGGCACTTCTACATGCCAAAAATATTACAGATATTATCTGATTTGACCCTCAAAACAAATATCCAGATACCTGAATTCTGACTACTTCTGGAGCCTTATTTTCTAATTCCCTCTCACTATTTCTCTGAGCAGCAGCCACCCTGGACTCTTTGCAACACCTCAAATACATGAATCATGGTCTCTACTTAGGGCCTTTGTACTTGTTGCCCCTCAGAAGTCATATGGTGTCTTCATTTTACTCAGGTCTGCTCAAATGCCACCTATTCATGAAGGATTTCTTGGTCATTCCATCTATCATAGCCCTCAACCCCTCTGCTTTTTCCTTAGGGCGCCTGTCACTAAGGTCATTATATATTCTTTTTAAATGTCTTCAGTGTTCCTATCCTCCATTGGCATTCCAGCAAATCAGGGACCCAGCAGAATTACTGGCACAGCATTCTGTCACCAGTTCCTAGAATCATGCATGTCACCAAGAAGCATCAAGAGATATTTTACAGATCAAAATAAAACCCCTGAGGTTTAACAAATTTAAGCAACTTTTCCAAGGTTATGATTCCTGCAAATCCATGTCCAATATATTATATCGCAGCTGTTTCCAAAATGCCATTCAATGTTATTGTCTCAGTTCATTTTCAGTGTGGGAGTATTCCCTCAACTAGACACGAAAATTCGCATAGACATTTGGACTAAAAATGATTCATAAACTTTTATGCTTTTTTCTGATATAGAAAATATAACATAAGGATTTTGCTGCTCTTACCTCCAGTTTGCCTTTCTGTGCTGGATGCTGCCTTCTGGCCTCTGCCATGCCAAGATCCTATTATCCCCCTTGATACTATAGAGTCCGGGTCTCCAGCATGATGTGCTCTGCTCAACCCTAGTGCAAAAAAGCAGTCAGCCCTACTCAGCAGCTCATTTGTTTTTTACATTTATTTTAAATTAATATATAATAATTGTACATATTTATGAAGTACATAGTGATGTTTCAGTGCATATAATGTATAGTGATCAAATCAAGGTAATTAGCATATCCATCATTTCAGACATTTAACGTTTCTTTGTGTTGTAAACACGTAATCATCCTTCAAGCTATTTGAAACTATGTATATAGTTATTAACTAGTTATCCTACAGCGGTATAGAACACTAGAACTTATTCCTCCTACCTAGCTGTAATTTTGTAACCTTTAATAAATTTCTCCATATCCTCCATTTCCCTCTATCCTGCTGGGTCTCTAGTATCCTGTAGTGATAGAAATTATGTGATCAACATTTTTTAGCTTCCACTTATGAGTGAAAACATGCAGTGTTTAAGTTTCTGTTCCAGACTTATTTCATTTAACATATTGTCCTCCAGTTCCATCCATGTTTTTGTGAATGACAGGATTTCACTATTTTTTATGGCAGAATAGGTATTCATTGTGTGTGTGTGTATGTGTGTGTGTGTGACATTTTCTTTATCTATTCATCTGTTGTTGAACACCTAACTTAATTCCATATCTTGGCTATTGTGAATAGTGCTGCAGTTAACATGATGGTGCAGATGTTTCTTTGATACCCTGATTTCCTTTTCTTTAGATAAATGCCCAGTACTGAAATTGCTGGATCCTATGGTAGTTCTATTTGTAGATTTTGAGGAATACCCATACTATTCTCTATAGTGGTTGTACTAGTTTACATTTGCACCAACAGTAGATTAGAATTCCTTTTGTCTGCATCCTTGCCCTCATCTTATTTTTTTGTTGTCTTTTTGATCATAGCCATTCTAACTGACGTGAGATAATACCTGATTGCGGTTTTAACTTGCATTTTCCTGATGATAAGTGATGTTGAGCATATTTTCATGTATTTGTTGGCCATTTGTGTGTTTTAAGAAATATCTGTTCCAATTATTTTCTCCAATTTTTTTAAACTTTTATATTAGATTTAGAGGTGCTTGTGCCAGTTTGTTATGTAGGTAAGTTGTGTGTTGTGGGGTTTGGTGTACAGATTATTTCATCACCAAGGGAATCAGCATAGTATCCAATAGGTAATTTTTTGATCCTCACCCTCCTTCCATTCTCCACCCTCAGCTAGGCCCTGGTGTCTGCTGTTCCCTTCTTTGTGTCCGTGTCTACTCAGTGTTTAGCTCCCACTTATCAGTGAGAACATGTGGTATTTGGTTTTCTGTTCCTGTGTTAGTTTGCTTAGGACAATGGCCTCCACCACTATACATATTGCTGGAAAGGACATGATCTCATTTTTTATGGCTGCATAATATTCCATGGCATGTATGTACCACATTTTCTTTATCCAGTCACTGTAGATGGACATTTAGGTTGAATCCATGTCTTTGCTATTGTGAATAGTGCTGCAATGAACACACACATATATGTGTCTTTATGGCAGAACAATTTATATTACCTTGCATATGCACTCAATAATGGGATTTTTGGGTTGAATGGTAATTCTGTCTTAAGTTCTTTAAGAAATCACCAAACTGCTTTCCACAATGGCTGAACTAATTTGTATTCCCATCAGCAGTGTATAAGCATTCACTTTTCTAAACAAACTTGCCAGTATGTTATTTTTTGATTTATTTATTTATTCATTTATTTATTTTTGGAGACAGAGTCTCACTGTTGCCCAGGCTGGAGTGCAGTGGTGCAGTCTCAGCTCACTAGTAATAGCCATTCTGACTGGAGTGAAATGGTATCTCATTAGGGTTTTGATTTGTATTTCTCTAATGATTAGTGATGTTGACATTTTACCCATTTTTTAATCTGATTTTTTTTGGCTATTGAGATGCTTCAATTCCTTATATATTCTGATTATTAGTCCCTTGTCAGACAAATTGTTTGCAAACATTTTCTCCTATTCTGTAGCTTGTCTTTTCACTCTGTTGATCATTTTCTTTGCTGTGCAGAACCTTCAAAGTTTAACATAATTCTATTTGTTTATTTTTGCTTTTGTTGCCTGTGTTTTCAAGGTCTTATTCATACAGTCTTCATATTGCTCTAGTGAAGGGAATGTCTTCCTATGAAGCAGAACTAGGTGGTGAGGTTTCTAATATCACATATTAAACCTATTCGAATATATCCATCTCTCTGAGTTTTCTAAACTTTTCGTCAATATTCATCCAAGTCAGTTCCAGTAGGTTCTCCTCATTTACCTGAGACTATGGAGCAAGCTCCAAGAGTCCTCCTGCAGTGCATTGTGTGGCAAACAGACCCAAGGATGACCTCTACACATCCCTGCCTCCTGGTCCTCATGACCTTGTATAATCCCCTAAAGTTGAATGTAGGAAGAAGCTCTCATTTGCTTCTAAAAAATAGATTATGGCAAAGGAGAGGGGATGTCATTTCTGCCATCATGTTATATGACATTGTAATCCATCCTGCAGGGAGACTTTGCTGGCTTAGATAAATCAAGCAATCACATTGTGAGCTACCCTATTCAGGGACCATAGATCAAGAAACGAAGTCCCTTGGTCCCACCAGCCACAAGGCACTGAATGCTGCCAATAACTGCAGGAGCTTGAAAGTGGATACCTCCTCCTTCAAGTCTTGAGATAAAACTTCCAAATTGAGTGCAGTGTATACTGCTCATATGATGGGTGCACCAAAATCTCACAAATCACCACTACAGAGCTTACCCCTGTAACCAAACACCACCTGTTCCCCAATAACCTATGGAAAAAAAACCTTCCAAGTTAATACCTTGATTTCAACCTTGTGAGGACCAGAAGCAGAGGAACCAGCTAAGCTATGCCTAGGCTACTGATCCACAGAAACTAAGATAATAAGTATGTGTTTCATAAGCTACTAAGTGTGTGGTAATTTATAATGCAGTAATAGTTAATACAATTAAGAAATGTTCCACATGTCCTTGCCATAACAGAACACTTTCCATCATAGAGTAGCACTCATATGTCAATGCATTATTTTTTATCCAAATTCATATGCCACACATCCCCAGTTCAACATTTTCAAGACCCAGGGAGTCTGTGGAAGTCTAGGGTTTGCAATTCAAAACTATTAGATTTTATGTATCCAAATGTCAAGGTCCCACTCTTTTCCTGAACACTCAGTCCCATATTTAATCTCGTGTGATGTTCTACAACCTTATAATTAAATCTTGAGCTGCTTTTCAGCAGTGAACCCTATGGCTGCAGGTGATAAGTGTTTCTGCAAACTCTGCTAATGCAGCCTTCTTAATTTCATAGCATACTTTATATTGATTATTGGTTGAACTAAACCTGTCATTTTATTTTCTTAAGGCTTTTAGAGCATTAAAGCAGGTGAGTCTATAATTTATCTACTTATTACTGACCCTATAATGCTCAAGTCCCACAGCTGCCACATAACCCAGTGCATTACTTTCATTTGTACTTCATCCCAATCTACCTCTCAATAATTGGGAAGCTACAGAATGTCAGGGATTAACATCAACCCACACTGTATCAGCAACAGGGTACTTATCAATATTTCACTCTTCAATGGAGTTCCAAAATTTCGTTCTGTGGGTCTGTTTTCTGCCTAATTTGATACTTTACTGGATCAAATGTTATTAGCCTGTGTTTCCTCTGGAAATCAGAACTGGGGCAAAAGACTTGCATGGGGCAGTTTATTTTGACTAGTGATCACATTGAGAATATAGGGCCACAAACACCAAAACAGAGGGGCCAGGACCGGTGGCTCACGACTGTAATCCTAGCACTTTGGGAGGCCAAGGTGGGCAGATCACTTGAGGTCAGCAGTTCAAGACCAGCCTGGCTAACATGGCGAAACCCTGTCTTTACTAAAAATACAAAAATTAGCTGGGCATGGTGGCAGGAGCCCGTAATCCTGCTACTCAGGAGGCTGAGGCAGGAGAATCACTTGAACCCAGGAGATGGAGGTTGCGGTGAGCCAAGATTGTGGGAGCCAAGCCTGGGTGACGGAGTGAGATTCCATCTCAAAATTAATAATAAATAAAACAGAAGAGAGTTATTGAGTTAATTACTGCTGTAGGTAGCTGGGACTTGGTCCAGATGGGAATTTCTATAGAGCTAATTAGGATGTATATCAGAATTGTTCACCTGAAGGATAAAAGGCATTTGGATTTATACATTGGCTCCCATCACCCATCTGATGAGGGTCAGCATGCATGGGGTGAGAATGCATCTTTCCCATATTTCTGAGTTTTCTGTAAAAGTTGTGATTTCCTAGTAGGCTCTCATAGGTATTCCACACCATGTGGTGAGGAACACCCTGGCAAAGAAGGTGAAAGAGGGACAGAGGATGTCCAAGGTTAGATGTTGTTTGAGTAAAGCTGGGAATAATCTTTCTGAGTCACACTTTCTCTGTTTTAGAACTGTGTTGGTTAACATTGTTCTATTGTCTTCTGTTGTATACTTTGTTCTATTTTTCTATTGTATGCTTCTGTTGAGAAAGAGAATAGCTTAATGTTTCTAATTTCTACTAGTTTGATGTGTCTAGATGATTGAGGAAATCTATCTTAATCTTTGAATTTTGAATTTCATTACCTTCCCTGGAACACAGGGAGTCAGTTTTAATTATAATTCCTATACTTTTCAATTTTTAAAATAAATTTGAATGATTTGATCAATTTGAAGTGTTCTCCACTCTAGCAGATAAATTACCATGAAATTAAATTATTTTCTGTCTTTATTGTCTACTTTCAAATTGTTTTCATCTTGTAGGATCATCTATATTGACTTTAATTATCTTAAGATTATCCTTTATTTCACTTTATGGTTTATAGCCATACCCATTTTCTAATTTGATTGTTATTTTATTGTTGATTTTTGAAAGTTCTTTATATATTCCAGATCATAGTTCTTCATTAAATATGTGACTTGCAAATATTTTCCCTAGTCTGTAGCTTTTCTTTTCTTCTGAACAGAGTCTTTCACAAAGCCAAATGTTTAATTTTGTTGAGGTTCAGTATCTCCATTTGTCCTTTTATGAACCTTTCATGTTTATTTTCAATTGGAGATTTTAAATAAGTTGATATGCTCACAGATTAATTAGTCAAACAAGAGTCATTGACTATAAGGAAGCAAGATGAGATTACAGAAGAAAAATACCTGAGGGGAAAGTAAATTCAGATCCAGAGCATGATTAAGGGTTGGCCGTTGGCAAGCCTGAGCTAAGTTCTGAGAAAATTATGTGAGAGTCCTACATATGACTACTGGGGAGACACAGAGGCTCCTCCCGGGGCTCAGGCCAGCGTTCTCAAAATCTTTAATCAGCAAACCTCTTATATTATATGAGTGAATAAAAAATAACACATGTAAATTCACTAAGGGGGCTCATTAAGGGGGTACATACTCTTGAGTTCTACATGGGTGGTAACACTCCTCTGTCTTAGATCTTGTGCTCTTATATTACAGTTTCAGACCTTTAGTTGAAACCGTGAATGTTGTACTCGGTGTGTCCAATGACTGGCAACACTCAGGGACTTTGATCTTAGCTGTTCTCTCTTTTGACACTACTGCAAACTGAAGCAAAAGTTGTCACATTAGCCAACTCATAAGGAAAGTGGGGTTTAGGTGTCTTGTTCAGACCCTGTTGTGATTGACTACAATGATTGTGCTTTTTAAAATATTTCCCCCCACCAGCTGTTGCTCATAGAATACATTCCTATTTTATACTGGTTATTTTAAATAGAGTGCACTTGTGTTTAAAAATTCAAGATGTCATATACATGTTTTTGTCACCAAATTTTTCACTATCAATAGGGCATATCATTTTTATTAGAAAATAGAGTATATATCCTAACTACTTGGTCAAAGCAAATAACCACATTCTTTATTATATCCGAACAGATCCAAAAATAGCAAAGTGGCAGATGGAGATTTTTGTAGTCCTTGTGATTGAAGAATGAATCAGAAAAGTACTTGTAAAAAGCCCACAATCTTTGATGGGAAAGAGATTAACTGGGCAAAACATATCTGCAGTGTCACTGAGTAACTTTGAAGAATGTACTTTTTTTTTTTCAAAGCGGCAAATATCAATCTTAAAGGTCTTAAAAATATTTCAGAGTGTTGCTCTTCTGGATTACATTTAAAAAATTTCTTTTTGGAAATACAAAACTCCAATTATTATTTTAAGTTCATGAAAAATACCCACAAGTAACAACTAATAATTGAATTTGCTTTATATAATTTTAAGGCAAAAATGTGAAACCATATTTCCAACTTCCATTGGGTAATATAAGAATCAGAACTTGTAGTGCATATTATGTGATCTAGTTTAACACTAGGAAATTTTTAACATTTCAGGGTGGTAAATTATACAAAAGGGGTCACAAGGGTTCCAGTTCCAAGTTAGGATTTGAATTTAATAAAATTTTTATCATTAGTTTCATTCCTTGCATACTCAACAATGTAAGAATTTTTTAAGATGCTTAAAAACACACCGTAGTTCTTGCATTTAAAGATGCATCTTAATTCTTTACCCAATTTTTAGTCTAGATAGTTACTAATTAAATGTCTCCCTTCCTTGCAGATGTGTAAGCAAATTAAACCAGTCCAAAGACATGTTATAATGTCACCTAGAAAACGTAAAACATCTGTGATTTTATCATAAAGTGAATCAGTTTCTACTCCATTATTAATAACCAACTAATAACCAATTATGGAAAAACTATTTACTGTATTTTCTTTAGCACTTAATATACTATCTTGCACATTTTAATTTCTTAACAATCATCCTATGTGATTTTAACAAGAAATGGGTATGAGGGTTCCTGTCTTATTTTAGAAATGAGGTTATAACTCAAAACATGGTTTTGAAAATATTTAACTATGCATGTTGAACTGCTCTTCCTAAGCAAGCATTATGTGATTCTTTTAAAATGGGATTGTAATTATACATTTTATGGGAAAATTTAAAAACCAATATTATTAAAAGAGAAGGGGAAAGATAAATCAGATGCAAGTAAAAAGGGAGTGTGGTCAGCTAAATATGGAGATGGTGCCTATAAGTATGCAATGTTCCCGAATAAGTGTCAGTTAAAATAGTGCAAAGGTATTTGAGCTATGAATCCCTTATAACCTTTGTTTTCATTATATCTGACTTTGGCAGGCAGGAAGTAAAGGAAGGTGGGAGAATTACCTGGGACTTCAAGCTGAGTAGCACTGGATGGATAAATCCATGTTGGACTTTATTAAAACCCAGTAGCATAAAACATACGAAAGAGAAAGCATAAAGTGCCAAAGAACTCCCCATCAAGTGTTCACTGCCTGATTAATAGAACTCAACAGTTACCATTTTGAAGCACATTCTGTAAAATATTGTATCAGTCTATTACTTATATCTCCTCTCTAGCTGTATGTAGTGTTTTTGATAACAGAAATAACATAAAATAAAATCAGCCTTAAAAATTAGCATTTTTCAAAGCTCTGAAGACCATGAACTGATGTAGTACTTAGTTTTTCCTGTTAATAATTCTATTGATCATCATGATATAAATGATGAAACAAACTTCCTTTAAAATGTAAATAATTATAAGGGCTTGAAAGTAGACATGGCAATACATTATCATGTCTCAGTGTGCAGTAAGACAAATTTGTTTGGTTATTAGCCTATCTTTTGTGGGAAGAATGTAGAAATTAATGTGTCTTTCCATATGATACTCTTCTGAGTGCACCCTGATTGATTCACGACTTCCCATAATTTGACAATTCTTTGAAACAGGATTCCATAACATCAATTCATTTTTTATTTAATCATTTCTCTAGAAAAATATTGCCTATTCACTTTTTCTTTTTATAAATGTTGCCCGAGGACCTACTATGTGAAGCATTATTTGCAGCTGTGGTGAGGAATATATGAATGGATAAACAATCTCCTTCCAAGCTTAAAGAGAAAACTACTCAAGTAAAAACATACTCTTAAACAAGGTAAATACCACCATGATATGCTTCCCTGCAGGATCTGTCCCCTCACAGAAAAATACAAATAATTAGAAATAGGCATTTCCTAGGAAGACCAAAGAATCTGTTTAGTGTAGCTTTTAGTTTAAAACTCATCATCATTGAGTGTTTGTGGTCATTGTAAATTATAAAATATCTGTAACCATGTCTTCTACAATACAGATAGAATCATTTACAAATACCAAAAATGAGCTAAGAAGAAATGAAAGAAATCAAGAATGAATTTCTAAAGAATAATTAGATTTTTTGGCTATGTTTATAACTAGACAGAAGGCAATTTAGTCAGTAACCCCCTACTCCAGCACTCATTAATTTATATGGTACATTAACAAAAGCTCGAGGATCCTCAGAACGTGCTCCCAGCCAGCAGCCCTCTTCTTGATGTTCCTTTATAAATGTGTTTCAGTGCCCCATTTTATCATCTTCCAATACCCAGATCAAGGGGCTTAAGAGTGGAGATCTGACCCAAAACAGACCAATGGACTATGATATGGTTCAGAACAAGGGGTCTGCTTAGCAGTGACACTTCACAGTCTTTGGTAACTGGCTAAATTAATTATGCCTTATCCTTCTTGTAGAGTTTAAATGTGAATCATACAAGGTACATGCACAGAAAAAGAGGCATGTGGAAAGAATGCAATGGACGTAAGTGATAAAAAGCAGGTGTTGTAGTGTAGAGGAAGAGTCAAATGTGGAGTCACTAGAAAAGTGGTTGCAGGCACAAAAGACAGAGAATAGCTCAGTAGCCATAAGCATTAAACTCTAAGGAATAAAGTATCAGGTGCTTCTCTTGAGAATTAGATAGCTAAAATTAGAGATTTAAAAGGTTTATTGTGATTTGTTCTTTACACTGTAAGGCCTGGCAATGAGAATGCATTTAGAAAGTGGAAATGGCAAGCTTAAAATTGCTGCAAATACAACGAGTATAGCATATTAAGTCATTGAAAGTCATTCAATATGGTGAGCAAGAATACAGTGAGTGAGGAGGAAGCTTTGGTAGACAAGGGCCATATTGTTTATGCCCTAGTCAGTCTGGGAAAGGGTGTGAATTTTATTTTAATTCCAGTAAGAAGGTATCAGAGAGTTTTCAGCCCAAAATAAATAGTTATGATTTCAATTGTAAAAATCTCATAATATTAAGCTACTATCTTCTCAGTGGATACTATGGGACAAAAATGGATAAAGGAAAGCCAGTTTTGTTTAATCAAACAAACTCAGGTAACAACTGACAGTGTTTGGGGCTAGAATGTTAACATATTTTGAGAAAAACACCTATATAGAACATATTTTGGGATTAGTGTAGCTGGCTAAAGAATTAAATAAAGGATACTAATGAAAGAAAGGAAAGAAGGATATTCCCTAAGGATTTTAACTTAAGCAATTGAGTGGATCAGGGTGCCTGCAATCTACTAAGATGGAGAGAGATGTAAGACTAGCAGAAGTATGAGGCATTGAATGGAGATCTCTCTTCTGGATGTGTGAAATTTGAAGTGTGTATTGATATCAAAATGAAGATGTGGAACAGGCAGTTATATATACTGTCTAGAACTCAAGGGGGAGGCGAGGGCTAAAGAGATAACACTTTGAAAACATCTGTGTACTGCTGACATTCAAAGCCTAGATGAGATCACTAAGGGAGACTATACAGATGGAGATCCTAGGATGCACTTTCCTGCATAAAAATTAAGGTGTCTGTGCATAGCAAATGTGAAAGAGTGACTCTTGAAGGTTAAACTGGAAGAACATGTTCAACACAATCAAGCCAAGGGTTAATATGTCTCATTGAAAAAGAGTTACTCTAACTTGATTAAAAAATAAGTTAAGCCAATAGAAAAAAAAATGGATAAAGAATATAAACAGTGCCAGGAGCGGTAGCTCACGCCTGTAATCCCAGCACTTTGGAAGGCCAAAGTGGGCAGATCACCTGAGATCAGGAGTTTGAGACCAGCCTGGCCAACATGGCAAAACGCTATCTCTACTAAAAATACAAAAATTAGCCAGGCATGGTGGCATGCACCTGTAATCCCAGCTACTTGGAAGGCTGAGGTGGGAGAATCGCTTTAACCTGGAAGGCAGTGGTTGCAGTGAGCTGAGATCATGCCACGGCACTCCAGCCTGGGCGACAGAGCAAGACTCCACCTCAAAAAAAAAAAAAGAAAAGAAAAAGAAAAGAAAAAAAGAATATAAACAGGCATTTTACAGTAGAGGAAATATAATTGGTCAATAAATATGAACAGATGGTCAACCTCACTAGCAAACAGAAAAATGAAAATTATGGCAATTGAATATCATTTTTCATTCATCAGATTGGCGAAAGTTAAAAAGAAAATTAAGTCCCTTGCTGAAGTGGATTTATGGAAATAGTTTTATATATTGCTATTGGGAATATGAATTTTTACAGAATTTGGAGGAAAAAATCTGGCCTTATCTATTTAAACTAAAAATACTCTTTGACGTAGCAGTTTTCAATTTTAAGAACCTATTCTATGTGCTTAAGGGCAAGTATATCAAAAAGCCTATTTTTTAGGTATGCAAAATTGAAATTCATCATGGGGGACAAAATATAGTATGGTCATATTATGGAATATTATGTAGTTATAAAATAATTTTTAGATATTTTCAATAAATCTACTTTTAAAAAAGAAACTTGGAGTTTGCTTAAAATTAAAGTCATATGTATATACATGTATAAGTGTGCAACATTGTCTTAAAAATATATATCAAATAATCACTTTTTAAAAATCTGAGGAGTCTAGGCTTATGAGTAGGTTATTTTATTGATCTTTTTATTACTTGACTTATGGAAACAACCATGTTATACTCTTTTAATTAAATTAAGTATAAATATGTACATTTTTAAAGAGATAAAGCATAGGTATTTTAAGAAAAAGGGACAAAAGTACATTGATAGAGTTGTTTGGTATTCAGCACTCTTTTTTACACTGGCTTTTTTATATGGTTTGGGTGTGTCCCCACTCAAATCTCATCTTGAATTTTAGCTCCCACAATTCCCGTGTATCGTGGGAGGGATCTGGTAGGAGATAATTGAATCATGGGAGTAGGTCTTTCCTGTGCTGTTCTTGTGGTAGTGAATAATCTTACAAGATCTGGTGGTTTTAGGAAGAGGAGTTTCGCAGCACAAGCTCTCTCTTTTTGCCTGCCACCATGTAAGACATGCCTTTGTTCTTCCTTCATCGTCTGCCATGATTGTCAGACCTTCCAAGCCACATGGAACCGTGAGTCTGTTAAACCTCTTTTTCTTTATAAATTACCCAGTCTCAGGTATGTCTTTTTATCAGCAGCATGAAAATAGACTAATACACTTTTACTACTGCCTACACCTTCAATTAAACTGACCTGAGCATTGCTGAGGTAGAAGGAGAGTGAGAATAAGGAGAGATGAAGTGGTTTCAGTCTTTACAATAATAAAATATTTGTCCATCGGCAAGAAAACTCAACCTGGTTTACTAATGGGCTGTGCGTGAAAACTCTGAAGCCTATAAATTAGTTCTTAGCTGCACACTTGTCATGGAACAGTTGCTAAAAAAAATCTGTTATAATGAGTCAGAGAAGTTGCTGCATAGACCAACTGATGAACTGTCCTAATTTTAATACTTTTGTAAAGACATCAGATACAATCATCTACCAGTGAATTCTTCTCATCCCCAAAAGAACTCACATGAATAGCAGTCACTGCAAATATATTAACTTTTTAAATAAGTTTTGGACCACTTATGGAGAATAAAATGTCCCCCTACTAAATATGCTATGTATCAGGCTACTACAAATCAGAAGCGATAACTCTAACAACTTGTATATTACCAGAGAAAAAGATAAAAAAACAGTTCTTAATTTTCTCATACTCTAGTTGAATGCTGATTTTAAAAGCTATGAAAAATAACTACTAAAAACAGAAGCCATATGCATTTCTAGTAGGAATAGCAGTGTATATATGTTTGTATAGCAAGTGGAATGATTCATAGCGCTTTTAAAATAGAGTATATAATTATAGGCCTAGAACCATACCTGGGCTTACCTGCTTGAAACTGTGCCTAAAAAGAGAGATCTGTTTTTCCTTTTTCTACTTGGTGAATGGGCTATTTTTAATTGCTGAGTTTGAGATAAGGAACTGTTTACCCCTTTTCTATATTGTCCTTAGAATGTGCAGAGGAAAAAAAGTCACAGTCTAGGGAAATTGCAAACCACACAATGGTAATTCATATGGAAATTTTAAAAAGTACCTCTCTGGAAGCAAATATAAAATAATACAATAAAATAGAAATAACATGGATTTTAAAGTCAGAGAGGAATTCTAGCCACACAGTTTGGTAGTCTCCACTTTCAGAAATGAAAGCAGAGAATTCAGCATTTTGGAGCTCTCTTACTCTCTCAACAAGAAAGTCAGCCCACTGGTCAGGAATCATGGCTGTTACATCACAGGATTTATGGCTTTGTACTTCTGTGCATTTGCTATTATACCAGAGGAGTTACTTAAACCCACTTTCCATACCAGACTGTCTTGGGTTTGGATTCTGGCTCTGCCAATTCCTGGCTGTGCAAACATGGGCAAGTTGCTGAATTATTCTGTGCCTTTGCTTCTTTGTCTCCAGGAATGGATAATGATGTAGAGCCTAATTCTGATGTGAGATGGTATAACTGGAACATGTCATAACAGTAATAATAATAGGAATAATTTTGAAGTTACTGGGTGTCTTTGTTGCTCTCACTGCTTTATACATATTAAATCCTTTCATCTTCACAACCTTATGTTATAAATACTTATGAAAACAGTAATATTATTATCCTAATTTTGTGAATGATGAAATGTTTCCTTAAGAAAGAAATATAGGTAAAGTTATACAGCCAACACATAGTGGAACCAGAATGCCAATCTGGGCAATATGGCTCCCGAGCTATTCATTTCTACACTTCTCCTCACTAAAAAGATTTTCAACTCTCTGTACATCACTTTAATACCTATAGCATGTTGGATGAATTCGGGTCAAAAAGCAAAATAGTCAAACTAAAGAGGAGGAACTATCTGTTCACAGTTTATGTACACCATCCAAAGGACACACATTGTTGCTAAATCAGGTACTGCTTCTCCTATTCATTCTTCCATATTCATGTATCCTTTATCTCTGCAGTGAAACAATAAGCCTCCTGACAGCACTAGGCAGTCCAAAATTCTTGATTATTGCCAATACTGATGGATAATGAAGAGATGAAGGATTGCTCACACTCCATTAATCTTTCTCTGATCGTGTAGTAAATAATCAATAGTTAATGGCCTGATCTCCCAATAGTTAGTAGTCATGGCTCTCCAGTCTGCCAAGCTGATTGGCAGGCATTTCAGACCTAGTTGGCTTTCAGTGGGATATACGTCACTCATAAATTCTCAGTGACTATCTCTTACCGTATAGTTTTCTATGTTCCTGCAGATGCCTATTTGCAGTAGAAAAACTCAGCTCTTGAACTGAGCAAAGGCAAAGCATTTCTCTCATTAGAGAGCATAGAGATCTACTGCAGAAGAGTTCACATAAGCTCTAGGCTTATAAATAATCTTCATCCTGGCACAAATGCAATCATAAGGGATGCAAGGTGAATGGTGTTAAAATCTGAGAAAACAAAGGCAGATGGACAGTTTGCACCAAATGGTCTCCTGGGCACAGGCACAAAAAATATGCAAATAGTTGAAAGAAAGTGTAGGTCTGCTTAAGATGTAACATTACAAGCTGAGGAAGACCCAAACAGGAGAAGACACATTGCATTGAGATATGAAGGTCCTGTTTGGTGTTACCTAATCACTTTTTTCTCCATTTGCTTTTTAAAAAATATGTTTGTTACAGATCTTCAACCTCTGCGTGTTCTTGCTTTTCAAGTTAGAATCTTTTCCTTTCTGACACAATGCAGCAGGAATCTTACAAACTAGAGTATTGCAGCCAACTGCTTGCTAGACTGTCACCCTTTTAACCTGCAGCTGTGCAGGCAAAGTGCTGACAGGTCAATTACTGTGAGGAGGGAAACTTCTGGGAAGGAAACAAAACCTGCCAACCAAGAAGCAGATGCTTTAGTCTGATACATTCAGGTGGCTGCCTACCCACATGGTACTGAGGTAGGGTGATGATTATGTGTAATGACTCAGTATATTGTTACTGTGATTAAGCACTCATACTTTAAAAGTGAACATAGTATATGGGAGGTAGGACTCATGCTTTTGCAGAAGACCCTGGTTCATCTCATTCTCCTTACTATTTCCAACATTTTCCTGTGATTTATATATTCATTTTTTTCAGTAAAGTATGTACTGTCAGCTCTGTGCTAGGTGTGATGGTAAGCACCAGAGATATAAAGGAAGCGAAAAAAGTGTCCCTGTTTTAATAGAGCTCATTTTCTAGGTGAAATAAAACACAATAATCATGTTAACAAACAAATGAGATACTTTTATGTGTCGATACTTAATATGAAGAAAATATAATAAAGTGATATAAAATAAATGAGTTTGTGTGGATGAGGTTACATAAGATTGGATGGTTAGGAAAGTCTTCTCAGAACACGTAACTTCTAATCTGAGACAAAAAAAGTCAAAAAGAAACCATACAAATGATAGCCTCAGTGGAAAGGGGTAGTTTGGATAGAACAAACACCAGTGGAAAGATCTCAGGAAAGAACTAAGCTTGCCAAACTGAATATGTTCAGGGAAAGACAAAAAGTCCTTTCTGCTCATTTATTATCATTAATTATCATTTATTATCGTGTGGCATTACCGACTTGAGGACTCAGGGGATGGAATATGGCATTGCCAGAGAAGCTGGCAAGTGAGAGAGGAAATTTTTCAAAGGAAGAACCCAGCAGGTGAAAGCGAGGTCCAAAATCTATATATAAGTTCGGATCAAGCCATCTGATCAAATGGCTTGCGTAATTAGCCACTGAACTGCTAAAGCGTAAAAGAAGCTCCAGGGGGGCAAAAGAAAAGTAAGAGCTGGAAAGCTGAAAAACCAAACAGAAATGTCAGCAACTTCTTACCATAATTTGGAGTTGAGCCCAGCTTGGTCAAGTACCTGCTAGGACAAAACTCAACAATCTTCAGGGGAAATTTGGAAAAATTCAGAATCTTTATAAAGTATCTTTGACAATATGTAGTATAAAATAAAAATACATGCAAAGAAACAAAAAAACGTGACCATGCGTTGCCCATAGTCAAGAGAAAAAACAGCCTATCAAAGCTCACCTGAGGAGAATAAATGCCTGAATTAGCAGATAAATACTCTAAAGTGGTCATTATAAGTATATTTAAATGGTATAAGAAAAATATGATAATAAATGAGCAGATAAAAAATATTAATAGGGAAATATAAAGTATGTGTTTTTTTAGGAATCATATAGAAATTTTAAAACTTAAAAGGTCAATATTCAAAGATAACCTCACCAGATGGATTCTAAGTCATACCAGAGATGGCAAGAGGGCAAAAATAGATAAAAGTGAAGATACATAAAAGTATTCCATTTTAAAAGAACAAAGAAAAAAGACTGACTTATGGAACAATATTAAGCAGTCATATACATTCTTCTGAGTTTCAAAAGAAGAGGAAAGACAATGGGGCAGAAAAAAAATATATGAATGAATAATTACTGAAAACATTGTAAATTTGTCCAAAAAGTTAAGAATGCTCTGTGGCCCAAATTTGTTGAAAAACATTAACTTACAGATCCAACAAGTTTTTTATTCTAAGCAAAATGAATCCAAAGAAAGTTATACCAAGGCATATCATACTCCATAATACATACTCTAATAACTAAAAAAAAATAAAGAGAAAATCAAATTTCATTCACAGTGACCATAATAGGGATTCTCATCAGAAACACAGGAGGCAAGAAGACAAGGTAATTGCATCCTTGAAGTGCGGGGGTAAAAAAATCTGCCCAGAATTCTTTAGTCAAAAAAAAAAATATCCTTCAAAAGGGAAGATAAAATAAAGACACTGCAGATAGATTAAAAATGAGATGAACTATTACTGGTAGACTTACACTATGAGAAATGATAAAATGTTTGAGCCGAAAATTATTCTAAGGTTTCATTTATTCCAAGATTACATCTGGTCTAAGCTGTACGTTTGGTATAAATGGTACCTCTGAATAAATGAAAAGTAATAGAAATGCTAAATATATAGGTTAAATTAAAAAGGTATATAATATTATTGTCTTAATTTCATTAAAAATCAATGAACTTTTTAAAAATAATTATTTTATTATTTTTCTTTTAAGTTCCGGGATACATGCGCAGAATGTGCAGGTTTGTTACATAGGTAAACGTGTGCCAGGGCGGTTTGTTGCACCCATCAACCTGTCAGCTAGGTATTCAGCCCAGCATACATTAATGGTCTCCCCTGAGACACTCCCCAAACAGGCCCAAGTAAGTGTTACTCCCTTCCCTGTGTCCATATATCCTGTGTCCATTGTTCAGCTCCCACTTATAAGTGAGAACATGCAGTGTTTGGTTTTCTATTCCTGCATTGGTTTACTTAGGATAAGGACTTACAGCTTTATCCATGTCCCTGCAAAGCACAGGATCTCATTCCTTTTTTATGGCTGTGTAGTATTCCATGGTACATCCAGTCTATCATTGATGGACATTTGATGTCTTTGCTATTGTGAATAGTGCTGCAATGAACATGTGCGTGCATATATCTTTATAACAGAATGATTTATATTCCTTTGGGTATATAGCCAGTAATGAGATTGCTGGGTCAAATGGTATTTCCAGTTCTAAATCTTTGAGGAATCTCCACACTGTCTTCCACAATGGTTGAACTAATTTATGTTCCCAACGAAAGTGTTTCTTGACTTTTTAATAATTGCCATTCTGACTGGCATGAGATGCTATCTCATTGTGGTGTTTAATTTGCATTTCTCTGATGATCAGTGATGTTGAGCTCATAAACCTTTCAAAGCAAGGGTTATAACCCTGTATTGTAAGGTTTATAGTGTATTAGGGTGTGATATGTATGATGACAATAGCACAATGTATGAGGTAGAGTCTTTTTCCTTTTATTTTATAGTTGATATAATAATTGCACACATTATAGGATGCATTTATATTTCAATACATGTATACAGTGCAAAATGATCAAACCAGGGTAATTGGCTTTATCAATCACCTCAAAGAGCCATCATTTCTTTGTGTTGTGAATATTTGAAGTCCTTTCTTCTAGCTTTTAAAAAAAATACACAAAATTAATGTTAACCATATTCACTCCACAGTGCTAGAGAACACTAGAACTTACTCTTCCCATCTAGCTGTAACTTTGTGTCTGTAAACCCAGCTCTCTTTATCCTTCTCTCTTCTCTACTCTACCTAGCCTCTAACCATCACAATTCTACTCTCTACCTCTATGAGATCTTTTTTTTAGTTTCCACATATGAGTGAGAAAACATAGCGTTTAATTTTTTATGCCTGACTTATTTAACTTAACATAATATCCTCCAAGCTCATCCCTATTAAGATGAATGATGGATTTAATTCTTTTTTATGGCTGAATAGTATTCCACATATATCACATTTTTAAAATCCATTCATTTGTTGATATAAACTTAGGTTAATTAAATATCTTGGGTATTGTGAATAGAGCTGCAATAAGCATGGAGTCTCAGGTATCTCCTAGATATACTGATTTTGGATAAACACCTAGCAGTGGGATTGCAGGAATTTATGGTAGTTCTATTTTTAGTTTTTTGAAAAACCTTTATACTTTTCCATAATGGCCATACTAATTTTTATTCCTACCAACGTGTATAAGAGTTCTCTTTTCTCTGCATCCTCACCAGCATTTATTATATATTGTCTTTTTGATGACAGCCATTATAACTAGAGGTAATATCTCATTGTGGTTTGAATTTACATTTCGCTGATAATTAGTGATGCTGATCATTTTTGCATATACCTTTTGGCCATTTCTATATCCTCTTCTATGAAATGCCTAGTCAGGTGTTTTGCTCATTTTTAACTCAAATTATTTTTATTATTTTGCTGTTGAGTTTTTGAGCTTCATATATGTGTATATATTTGCTCTGTCTGCCAGGCTGGAGTGCAGTGGCACAATCTTGTCTCACCGCAGCTTCAATCTCTTCAGCTCCAGTGATCATCCTCCCTCAGCCCCCCAAGTAGCTGGCACTACAGGTGCTTACCACCACACTTGGTTATTGTCTTCTTTGGTATTTTTTATAGAGAGGGGGTTTCACCATGTTGCCCAGGCTGGTCTTGAACTCCTGAACTCAAGTGGTCTGCTTACCTTGGCCTCCTAGAGTGCTGGGATTAAAGGTGTGAGTCACCATGCCCAGCCTTCTTGTATATTTTGTATGTTAGTTACTTATCATTCAGATGAATAATTTGCAATTTTCCCCTGTTTTACAGGTTGTCTCTTCATCCTGTTCGCTGCTTTTTTTTTTTTTGATGTGCAGAAGCTTTTTAGTTTGATATAGTTTCTTTTGCCGATTTTTTTTTGCCTGTGCTTTTGAAGTCTTTGCCATAAACATCTTTGCCTATACCAATGTCCTAAAGCATTTCCCCTATATATTTTTTCACAGTGGTTTTACAGTTTGGGGTCTTACATTTGTTTTTAATCCACATTGGTTGGTTTTTGTATATGGTAAGAAATAGGGGTCCGGTTTCTTTTTTCTTTCTTTCTTTTTTTTTTTTTGCATATAGATAGCCAGTTTCCAAGCATGATTTATTGAAACGGATGTCCTTCCCCTAACTATGTTCCTGATACCTTATTGAAAATCAGTTGGCTATAAATACATGGATTTATTTCTTGGTTCTCTAGTCTGTTACATTGGTCTATGTTTCTGTTTTTATATCAACGCCATGCTGTTTGGGTTACCATAGCTTTATAGTACATTTTGAAATCAGATAGTGTAATGCTTTGAGCTATGTTCTTTTTGTTCAGGATTGCTTTGGCTATTTGGGGTCTTTTGTAGTCCCATATGAATTTCAGAATTTTGTGTTTAATTTCAGTAGAGAATGTCATTGGTATTTTGATATGAATTGCATTTAATTTGAAGATTGCTTTAGGCAGTATGGTTATTTTAATAATATTAATTCCTTCAATTCATGAACATGGGATGTCTATTTGTCTCTTCCTTAACTTCAATTATCAGTGTGTTGTGTTGTAGTTTTCATAGTAGAAATTTTTCACTTCTTTGGTTAAATTTATAACTAGCTATGTAATCTGTTTTTGTAGCGATTACAAATGATATTATTTTCCTTTTCAGCTATTTTTATTATTGGCATATAGAAATCATATTGATTTGTGTATATTGATTTTGTGTCCTGTGACTGTACTTGTTTATCAGTTCTATGTGTTTTTTGATGAAGTCTTAGGTCTTGCTGTCAGTAAGTAAGATCATGTCATCTGCAAAGAGAAACAACTTGACTTTCTTGTGTGTTTTTTTGTTTCTTTTTCTTTTTCTTTTTTTTTTTTTTTTTTTTTTTTGAGACAGAGTCTTGCTGTGTCACCCAGGCTGGAGAGTACAGTGGTGCAATCTCAGCTCACTGCAACCTTTGCCTCCTGGGTTCAAGTGATTCTTGTGCCTCAGCCTCCTGACTAGCTGGGATTATAGGCACCTGCCACGATGCCTGGCTAATTTTTGTATTTATAGTAGAGATGAGGTTTCACCCTGTTGACCAGACCAGTCTCAAACTCCTAACCTCAAGTTATTCACCCACCTCGGCCTCCAAAAATGCTGGGATTGCAAGCATGAGCCACCACACTCAGCCTTGACTTTTTTTTTTTTTTTTTTTTTTACTAATTTGGGTACGTTTTATTTCTTTCTCTTGCCTGATTGCTCTAGCTAGGACTTGCAGTATTATGTTGAATAGGGTTCATGAAAGTAGACTAGCTGTTTTGTTCCAATTCCTAGAGGAAAAAGACTTTAGCTTTTCCCCATATAGTATAATGCTACCCATAAGTTTGTCATTAAGGGTCTTTAATATGTTGAGATGTTTCTCCTTCTATGCTAATTTGTTGAGAATTTTCATCATGAAGAAATGTTGAATTTTATCAAATGCTTTTTCAGTGTATATTGATATAATTTTTTTTGTCCTTCATTATGTTGAGGTGATATTTATTGATTTGGTGTACATTGAACTATTTTTGCATCACTGGGATAAATCTCAACTTATCATAGCCTATTGTCTTTTTGATATGTTGTGGGTTTGGTTTGCTAGTATTGTATTGAGAAATTTTGCGTATATAATTATTAGAAATAATGGCCTGTGGTTTTGTTGTTGTTGTGGTGGTGGTGGTGATGTCCTCATCTGGTTTCACTATCAGAATAATGCTAACCTCATGGAATGAGTTAGAAAGAATTTCCTTACCCTTCATTTTTTGGAAAAGAGAATAATTGGTGTGAGTTCTTTATATTTTGGTAGAATTCAGCAATAAACTCATATGGTCCTGGGCTTTTCTTTGGTGGGAAACTAGTAATTATTCAATCTCATTATTCATTATTTGTCACCTTAGGTTTTTAATATTTTCCTAGTTGAATCTTGGTAGGTTGTGTGTATACCTGAATTTATCCATTTGTTTTTGGTTTTCCCATTTGTTAGTATATAGGTGTTCACTTTAGTCTCTAAAGATCTATTTTATTTCTGTGGTATCTGTTATAATGTCTCCTTTTTCACTTCTGATTCTATGTGTTTGGATTTTCTCTTTTTCTGTCAGATAATCTAGTTCATGGTTTTCTATTTTCTTTATATTTTCGACAAGCCAGCTTTTTTTGCTGATCCTTTGTATTCTTTTTAGTCTCTTTTATGTTTAGTTCTGCTATGATCTTTATTATTTTTTTCCTTCACTAACTTTGGGCTTGGTTTGTTCTTGCTTTTCTAGTTTTTATGAACTGCGTAGTTAGGCTGTTTATTTGAAATCTTTCTACTTTTTGATTGAAGTGTTTATTGCTATAAATGTCTCTCCTCATACTGCTTTTGCTGTATTCTATACGTTTTGGTATGTTGTGTCTCCATTTTTGCTTGTTTCAAAATTCTGGTGATTTTCTTCTCAATCTATTCATGAACCCAGTAGTTGTTCAAGATCATGTTATTTAATTTCCATGTATTTTTACAGTTTTCAAAATTTCTCTTATTTTTGATTTCTGGTTTTGTTTCATTGTGGTCTAAAGAGATTTTTAAAAATTATTTTTAAAATATTTGTTGACACTTGTTTTGTGTCTCAACATAAGGTCTATCCTGGATAATGTTTCATGTGCTATAAGAAGAATATGTATTCTGTAGCTGATGGATCAAATGTTCTGTAAATGTCTACTAGGTCCATGTAGTCTATAGTTCAGATTAATTCCAATGTTTCTTTGTTGATTTTTTTTTGTCTAGATGATCTCCCCAGTGCTGAGTAGAAATAGGGTATTGAAGTTCCAAACTATTATCTTATTTGAGTTTATCTCTCCCTTTCAATCTAATAATATTTGCTTTGTATATCCGAGTGCCATAGTTTTTAGTGCATATGTATTTATAATTGTTTTGTTCTCTTGTGGAATTGATCCCTATATCATTATATAATGACTTTCTTTGCCTCTTTTATGATTTTTGCCCAAGATTATGTTATGGTTTGGCTGTGCCCCCACCCAAATCTCATGTTGAATTATAGCTCCCATAATTCCCACGTGTTGTGGGAGGGACCTGGTGGGAGATAATTGAATCATGGGGGCGGTTCCCCCATACTGTTATCATGGTAGTGAATAAGTCTCACAAGATCTGATGGTTTTTTAAGGGGTTTCTCTTTTTGCTTGGTTTTCATTCTCTCTTTGCCTCCCACCATGTAAGATGTGGCTTTTGCCTCCCATTATAATTGTGAGGCCTCCCCACCCATGTGGAACTGTGAGTCCATTAAACCTCTTTTTCCTTATAAATTACCCAGTCTCAGTTATGTCTTTATCAGCAGTGTGAAAGCAGACTAATACAGATTATTTTGCCTGCCATAAGTATAGCTACATTTTTATGCTTACATGATTTTTTTTCTATCCTTTCACTTTCAGTCTGTGTGTTGTTACAGGGGAAGTGAGTTTCTTTTAGGCAGAATATAGTTGAGTTCTCTTTTATATATTTTTTAATCCATTCAGCCATTCTATAACATTTAATTGGCAAACAGAAATGGTTAACATTCAAGGTTGTTATTGTTAGGTAAGAACTTACTCCTCTTATTTTTGTTAATTGTTTTCAGATTGTTTTGTACAGTTTGTTCCTTTGTTCCTTTTTTTTTTATATTTATGATTTGGTGATTTTCTTTAGTGATAATATTTGTCTTCCTTTTTTCTCATTTGTATATCTTCTCTACCAGTGAGTTTTGTATTTTCATGAATTTTCATGATGGTAGATATTATCCTCTGATTGTTAGATGTAGGACTCATTTAAGCATTTCTTGCAGGTCAATCTAGTGTTGATAAATTCTCTCAGATTTTGATTATCTTGGAAAAACTTTATTTCTCCTTTTGAAGGATATCTCTGCTGGTTATTTTATTCTTCACTAACTTATTTTTTCTTTCATTACTTGAATATATCATTCCATTACATCCTGAACTGTTAGGTGTTTGCTGAGAAATCTGCTGTTATTGTCATGGAGATTCTCTTAACCTTAGTTGGATGGTTTTTCTTGCCATTTTAAAAATTCTCTTTCTGTCTTTAACTTTAGATAGTTTGACTATAATGTGCATCAGAGAATACCTTTGGGATTAAATCTGCTTGGAGATCTTTAAGCTTCTTGGATTTGGATATCTATAATTCTTCAAAGACTTGGGAAGTTTTAGCTATTATTTCATTAAATAGATTTTCTATGCCTTTTCTCAACTCTTCTCCTTCTGGAACATACAAAACTTGAACATTTGTTTACTTGATGGCGTGTGTCCCTTGTGTCACATAGACATTCTTCATTCTTTTTATTATTTTTGTTTTTTTGTTACCTGACTGTGCTGTTTCAAAAGACCTGTCTTCAATCAGACATTCTTTTTTTTCCTGCTTGACCTAATCTATTGTTAAAGCTTTCCTTTCTATTTTTTTGTTTCATTCTTTGAATTCTTCAGTTCCAGGATTTGTATGTGGTTCTTTTTTGTGATATCTCTTTGTTGAGTTTTTCATTCAGATTATAAATTGTTTTCCTGATACTTTTGTATTTTCTACTTGTGTTCTCGTGTATTTTACTGTTTCCTTAAGATTACTATTTTGAATTTATTTTTAGGCATTTCATCAATTCCTTTCATTTGGGGTATATTATTGGAGAATTATTATGTTCCTTTGAATGTGCTGTGTTTCATTGCTCTTTCATGTTTCTTCTCTCTTTATGTTGACAGAATATATCTGTGCATCTGGTGTAATGGTCACTTCTTCCAATTGCATTGAGTAGCTTTTGGAAAGAAAGATGTTTTCCTGTAGGTGTTATATAGTGTGGACTGAGTAGGGTACATTGGCTTTGATTTTGTGTTAGTGCCATATTGTTTATTCAGTCGTAATAAATGTCAGTGGTGTCTGTGACTCAGTAACTTAAACTGAGGTTGTACATGGAGTCTATTATAAGGCTTTGTTGGCAACAGGAGTACCAGTTGGGCTGGTCTTGAAACTCCTGCATGGTATATGCAGGCATTCGTGGTGGTAGTGAAACATTTGGTAGGTCTGTCCTTGAATCCCTGGGTGGGGCACATGGGTGCCAGCAATGGTGGCAGTGACCTAGGACAGCCTGCTTGAGGTAGAGTGTTTTAACAGAAATATATTGCTGCATGTAATGTGACATGTTAAAATGTGAATTCTAGCCAGGCACGGTGGCTCATCCTGTAATCCCAGCACTTTGGGAGGCCGAGGCAGGCAAATCACAAGGTCAGGAGTTCAAAACCAGCCTGGCCAACATGGTGAAACCCCGTCTCTACTAAAAAAATACAAAAATTAGCCAGGCATGTGGCGTGCACTGTAATCCCAGCTACTTGAGAGGATGAGGCTGGAGAATCCTTGAACCCAGGAGGCAGAGGTTGCAATGAGCCAAGATCACGCCACTACACACCAACCTGGGTGACACAGCAAGACTCCATCTCAAAAAAAAAAAAAAAAGTGAATTCTACATAGACTGAGATAAGTCAAGAATGTGTAGAGCAATCTCTACAAAAGCCATTAAAAATAAACAAGAAACTAAAATTTTAATAGACAAATGAACATTGGAATTTTAATAAATTATTTACATAATTCAAGAAAGGTAGAATGGGAAAAACACAGTAACAGCAAACAGGTGACATAGATAGGAAAGAGCAAAATGGTTAACCTAAATCAATTAACATCAATAAGCTTACCAGATATAAATGAAATAGTCATTGGATAAAAAAGCAAGATGTGACTATATACTAGTGCCAAAAGATGGACTTTGAATATAAAGAGAGATTATTTGAAGGTAAAAGTATTGAGAAAAAGATATATCATACAAACAGCACAATAAAGCTGGAGTGATTATATCAGGCAAAATAGATTTCATGGCAAGGAGTATTACCAGGTATAATGAATAAAGGTAACTACAAAAAAAAGTTGAATTCACAAAGATTTAAACATTATAAATTTGCATGTACTTAATAATAGAGCTTCAAAGTGCATGAAACAGAAATTGACAAAACCAAATGGAGAAAAAGACAATCTACAAATAGAAATGGATATTTTAACACCTTGGTTCCGTATTTGGAAGAAAAAATCTAGGCAAAAATATCAATATAAACATAGAAGACGTGAAAATCATTAAAATCTACCTTAACCTTACCTAACTGAATTTATATTTTACTGCACACCAACAGCGGGTTAAAGTCTTTTTAGGTGTGTCTGGAATATTCATCAAACATAGACTCTAAATTAAATTACAAAATACAAATAATTGAAATCTTACAGAATATAGTCTCTGACAATGCAAGAATTAAATTAGAAATTAGTAACAATAAAGTATTTGGAAAAGCCCCCAATATCTGAAAATGAATAACATACCTCTAAATAGCTCATGGATCAAAGAAGAAACTACAAGGGAAATTAGAAATTATACTAAACTGAATGATAATGAAAACATATCAAAATTTGTGAGAAGCAGTTAAGATTATTAATACTTTTCTTGTTCTTTTCTCCTTAAACTTTAGGCAGAAGAAGGAGTAAAGAAAGCATAAATTCTGTATCTGTGTTTGGGTTAAATATATTATATATTTGTTGGGTATGCCTGGCACAGAGATTTACTTGGAGTAAAGAGCGATGCCAGATACTTAAAGATTGCTTCCCACTTCGTGATTCTAATTTTATAAATATTTCTATCAATCTGTTGGTATCTGTCTTAACCAGCCCTCATGACAAAAGTCTCTGAACTACTCTACCAAGAGTGACACAGTCTCCATCAAGCTCTGGAGCCATGTAGTCATGGCAGAGCAAAGAGTATTTAGCTCAATGGGGATTGGAATTCAGCATTGTTACAAATGGACACAGTTCACACTGGGACACGATATCTCCTTGGATGTCTGGATAATCTCCACATTCTTTGTTGCCCTCGTAGCTGATACAGTCTAGGGATTCTGTCTCTTCTACATTTTCTCCCCTGTTAGAATGGAGGTCCTAAATCTAGTCAACTGACTGGAGCTAGTATTCTTCCTAGGCCAGGACAGCCCTTTCCTAAATGTAGGCAGATCAGGTCAAAATAATGATTATTGAAAATGATACAGAAAGATGAATAGAACTGTGCTTTCTTTGCTACCGTAGGGTATGAAAACATATTCTGTTCTGCCTTTTGCCTGTAATTCTACAAACATCTACTGTACACTTAAACAGAATCTGCAGATTTCTCCCCTGAAAGCCAGAGAAGTTTCTCTGCCACACGCCAGCTCTTTCTCTTTGACACGTAAGAAGATGTATCCTTTCTTACCAACCAGCAGAAACTGGGACACACACACCACAGCCGTGCCCTCCCACCTCCTTCCCAGGCTTTCCTTCTTCCACCTGAGTTGACACTTTTGCCCTTGAGAGATTCTCCTGATTACTCAAGACATTCCGTCCACTTTTAGTACAGGCCACAGGTCCAATGGCAAGAGCATTTGTCTCTTAATATGTAGAAGTCTTGATACATTCCAGTCTCTAATGATGACAGGCTTGCAGTGGGCTGTTAATTCTTAATTTCTTATGGAAGTTCAAATTTTCTAAAGGCAATCTAGGCCTTGCAGCATCTCTTATGAATTCTATGACACGTGAAAAGTGCTCAAATATTATGCCAGCCCTCATGATTTCACAGTTCAAACTTTATCCCACCATTCTCACTTCACAAAATGCTTCCATCCACCAGAAACCCCACTTCTGTGGAGAAATAGAGAAATATATTTCCCCTCTACCTGGCACACTACGTATTTTAAGTGCCAACCACGGAATCTTCAAACCATTTTGGTAAGACATGCAGTGAGAGCATAGTTAGAGCTAAAGATTTTCCTTATTAAAAATTGCTGATTGCTTTTCCTTTCAGTATAAGAATGTGCACCTTATATACAAAGCCCTGCAATTTGAATGTAATTAAAACACATCCATTACCTCACACACATCCAATGACACACAAAAGTAGTTTAAATGGGCATATAGACCCCCAAAAGCCTTTCTAACATCAATGGGAAGTAATTTCCTGTAATTATTTGATAGTGATCAGGGCCAAGAAAATTTCATGAAATAGCTGCTATTTCCATGATCAATAGGGTAATCTTCCTTGACACATTAAAAATAGCTAGTAATAGGTAAAAACAACCCATGACAGATGAGATCAGCAACTTCTTATATTTTGAAAGTGTTTGTTGTGCCACACTAGAAAGCTTTTTTTTTCTTTGCTATTTATCTCCAAAGCCCTGCCTTGAATTGTGACACTAACCACTGCATGTCAATTTGTAGCTCTTTCTTTATTCCTCACTTTACATTTTAGGCATTGTTGTGATTACGGCTTTATTGCCTATGAGCACAAGTACCTAGGACTTTGGGGCCATAAAGCTGCCTTTGCAGCTTGTGCCTTTTCTGACAATCCAAAAAGGTGGCTTTTCCATATTTCCTTCATTTTCCTTGTCTGTGATATGAAAAAGGTTTGCAGCATGGCCAGATCAATTATGAGCAGAAACCCAAAAGCTGTTAGCTGAAAAAACAAACAAAAAATACCTTTGGTGAGGTATGATTTTTGGGCGAAGTTAAAGGCAGGAAGCTGGTAGAGCTCATAGGTTGTTTAGTGGATTAGTTGATAGCACGTAAACATTTAAAATGTTTATTTAAAACTGCAGGTTTCTGGATTCTTTTGAAACATCAGAAGCTCTTGAAATAAAAAGTCTGGTCCTCAAGTGTCCACATTCAGTTGACTCTTCTGTTTAGGCTGGCATCTCTCTGATTGACCACTCTGCACCTGGTCTGTCTCACTCATATATATTTCCTTTTAGCCACTGTGAGCAACTGTGTTTCAGATCCCCGGTCAATGACTTTGTTTCTCATCAAAACACCATTATCCTTGGGAACAATAACATATTAACTCGGCCTTATGAACCATTATACGTTAATATGAGTGTGTTTGTCTGATATTTTGGCAATTTTACCTAGTATTAACTCTGGCTAGAACTTGTTTGAAGATTCGACTTTAAGTCTTACAAACATGTATCACAATGATTTAAGTCCCCAGACACACATTTTCCAATAGGAAGGGGTTATTTTCATTGAAATATAAATGCTCTACTAAGTATTGCCAAAGGAGGAATAGATGCCCTTGAATTGTCCTGAGAAATGCCCGCACTGCACCAGGTGATCATCCCAAGATATGATGCTGGAAATCACTAGGGTTCCTGTATGCCACTGAATTATATTCAGTAACAAAGCCACCCACCTCAGATGCCGAGGAACATCTCCCTTTTCTGTCAGTCATCTCTGATCATTTCTTCAGCAGGAAGAATATCAGTATCCCTCAATCTAACTTCTCAGTTGGGGTGAATTTTCTAAGATATTAAGAGACAGATGTTAAAGCTTTAGGTAATCTATGAAATTATTACATTATCATTCCTTACAACTTTATTCTGGTATTGCTATACTCCATGCTACCTGGCTAACAGTTTAATATTTTTATTACATGGCAAAACACACATAAGCTTTCTAGTCAGGTTTTAGTTTTACTCACGTTGCTATCATTTCTTAGCTGCTTGACCTTAGGCAACTTGCCTAAACTTTCAAACTCTTAACTGTAAAATAGATATAATACCACTAATGTTAGAGTAAAATGAGTTACATAAGATAATATACATGACAATATCTGACATATGCCTGGTACTTACTAGTCATTTAATAAAAATTATTTTCTCCATTTGCCAACATCTGTTAAAAAGCATAGCTTCTGTCATTACATGCTTTCCAGCATGTCTTTGCTCCACTTATTTATACTGAAAATCAACATCTCCACTTCCATTTCTGTAAAGGTGCAGCTTCATTGATTCTTATGAAGTATTAATTGATAGGTTTATAGTTGCGAGATAACCCAACTTGAGCTTTAAATAATGAAAGGGATATGCTGGCTCAAACAGATGAAAACTTGAGGTAAGTTTTGACCAGTGACCTAACTGACATGACCAGTGTCCAGTTTCTATGCTTCCATTCTTAAGACTGATACCACATTATTAACCCCCATCTCAGGCAAGCTTTACCCTCAAGGCCATAAATTGCTATCACCCATAGCAGAGACTATATGTGTCCTCATTCACATTAAATAAGAAATATAAACTTTTATTTTTCCCATAGCTCATATATAAATCTCAGAGTTGAGTCTCATTGACCTGCTTAACTTTAGCTGCATAATATTCCCATAATAGTTGAGGAATTAGGATATGTGTACTGGTACAGTGAAATTTGGGTCTATTCCCATTACTATAGTGGGTGATTTTTTTCATGCAAATATTATGTCTGTTTAATTTAAGGTTGTGATAGGAAGATGAAGGGGGAATATGTGCTGAGGAGGCTGGCAACAAATGGCTACAAAGCCAGATTGAACTGATTCACCATTCACGCCCATCTTAAAAGCACTTCCTTTCTAATATTGTGTATTCTACACCACACGCGGCCCTTTTCAGAATGTGGATGATACCTCCTTAATCAGAGTTCCTAGAACCTTGTCTCTCTTTTCTACCTGGTAACCTCTTCAACAGATGGGGGCCTCATGGAGTCACAGCCAGCAGCGTTCAGATTTGGGCATAAGCTGTAAAAGTAGAATCTGGTGTTCCCTTCCCTGGTCTGCCTCCCCTCAGTGTAGGATTAATCATTGTTCTAATACTAGAGGACATAACACTATCTTTCCCATATCGAAAGTAAAACATACTTAACAGTGTGCTTGGCATATAGAAAGTGCCTAATAAGTTAAATAATGGTTCTTCTTACAAAAATGAGGCTAGTCTTAGAGAATGTGTCTATAAAACATTTCCCAACTTCTCCCAGGCAAAGCCTCTGTCTCAAATCTGCTCCTTTGTGCCTTACACAAGTACACAAAAATAAGTGTCTGCAATATGAAAAATGACACATAACTACCATTTCCTCTGCAGAAAACTGTAAACCCTTAACAGCACAAATTTACCTATTTTTATTTCCACCAGACCAATTTAAAATGCTACCTTATAAGAAAAACTTCCTGCAGGCTAAGATTTACTATAGATTGTATCATTAGTGCTTAGCCCAATTTTAGGTGTTGTTGGGTATTACCAAAATGGCACTGTCAAGAAGCTCTGGGCACTTTGTACTTAACAGAAATGTAGCTGAAGATATTGGAATATACAAAGGCAAGTAGGATTTTCATCGCTATGGGCATTCCTCAGGGAGGGAGATCACCGAGGCTAAGCCAGAGTAGATATCTTCACCCAAAGTAAAATTAGGTGAACCCTGAGATAGACCTGGCTAGAAGCTCTGGAAACAGAGCCTCGTCTAAAGGAAGAAGTCTGCTTGTAGTAATGGGAAAACTTGCACATATATTGGTATCTCTGTCCAGAGAGAAACAGAAAAGGCAGGTGTGTGGCTACTAGATATCAAGGCAAAGGATTACAACCAGAGAAATATAATGTATAAGAAAATTGGAAAGGATCACAGAGCTGACTACAGAGGATGACAGGCTTTACCTATTAAAATTACGACCGGTGCCTCCTCTTGTGAGTCTCACTGACCTTCATATATTTTCTTTTTCACTATTTTCCTTTCATCAACATAACCTCAAATCAATATTATTATTTTTCTTCTTTTACCTCACTGCGGACCAGACTTTCCCTTGTGGCATCATTTCCTGCTTCTGGAAAATGAAAACAGACACATTTCTACATTTTTATATGATTTGTCCATAACATTGCTCCTGGCTTCTCCAATACTGCTATTTTAGCATCTGTAAGCATTTGGCTTCATCATTATAAAAAAAACGAACAAAAAAAAACCCAACAAACAAAAACACACTTCATGTCTTTCTAAACTATGCAGAGATTATTGAGGTACAACAATGCTACATCTGCTATGATTCTAATAAATTTTAAATTAAGAGTATGAAATCCAAAATGTCTCTTGCTGGTAGCCCATGCCATGCCAAAAAACAAAACAAAACAAAAAAAAAACCACTGGCTGTCTTTTGCTTCTCTTGACTACTTTCCAGATCCCCTCATGAAGTAAATTTGAATGAAAAGAAAGGATAAAAAGAACACTGTTCAACCATGGGCAATGCTGAGCAAGAGGCTGGGGTAGAAAAATGTGTAAATGGAAAATTGGTGGGGGGGATGATGACAACTTAAGCTGAAAATATTAAGAGTTCTTTCGTGTTATGCATATGCCTTTTCATGAACCTGCACATTTATGGATATTAAATAAAATATTCTCTGACATGTAAGTGTACCTGACAATGAATATACACTGTTCTCCATTTCATCCCATAAAGAATTAGCTATTTTTTTTCCCAGGAGTGCCTAAGGAAGATTTCAGATTAGGAGGTCATTCTTAGAAAAACAAATAATTTTGAGGTTTCTTTTCTGGGGAAGGAGAAAGGGCTTTGACTTTTCATTTATAACCTCAAATATATTTTTTATCAATTATTTCCCTTCATTTTCCTTTACACTTCTATTTGAGGTGCCCAACCTTTAAGAGTCTTACTTTTAAGGGAACTGATCTTTATAGAGGAGACTAGAGCTACCATAAAGCTGGTACTGATAATAAAAATATGTCTTTGGCCATCTTTACTAAATTAACTCACAGGCGAGTTTTAGACAAGTCATATTTGTTTGTTGGATCTCAACATCATGCATAAAACAATTGGAAGTGGACTAGATGAAAAATAGTCCTTTTGCATTGTCGGTATAGTGATTTCCAAATACTTCCAAAAACCTTATATTTAGTATATACAATAAAACCCTTAGGGGTATATTTTAGCAGATGAGGGAACTGAGGCTCAAACAGGCTGAGCGGCATGAACAAGTTCACTCAGGACTGCAGAGTAGAGCAAGCATTTGAAGCCAGAGCTCTCGGGCTCTGCAAACCATGGCACTTTTATTAGGCTACAGTTATCAGCCCTGAGGTGGCAGAGGAGATGGCTATCCAGCCTTGAGATACTATCACTATATTCAGGTGAAGATTCTTGTCTCCAAAAGAGCAGGTCAAAAACTTAAAAAAAGTATAGGTTTACTGAATATCTGTTACATGCCAAGTACTATGATAGGAACTGAAAATGAGAGATATCTATTTATTTTTTAAAGAGAGAGAGAAAAGGTAACATTTCACTAACTTGAGGAACATGATAGCATCTATTGAAAAAGGCAAAAAATATGGTAAAGCAAATTACAATGCAGTATGTCAAATAATTGGATATTAGGACATTTGTCTCTCTTATAGCATAGTAATTAGCATTAAAAGGGAGTTGAGAGAAGAGACTTTGTTGATTAAATATTGCATTTCCTATCACTCCTAGTGCTTGGGTATGCAGTCCTCATTGTTTAAAGGAAAGGTTACATTTTTGAAATAACTGTTACATAATAGACATTATCAACCACGTTGATATAAATATTAAATATAAATATATTTAATTTTTAAAAGTTTGCTTTCAATATTTAAAATAACCTAAATCAAGAATCTCTGTGAGAAAAGACATACATGTGGTGAACAGCTCTGCAGAGCATCGTGGACTGGAAATCCACAGGAGGCCATGGCAGCTACTTCATGTAATTTATAGCTAGTAAGTTGCCACAGAGCTTTGGAGGAAATGGAGAAACTCAAGTAAGCTAGACAGGTGCTAGGTGAAGGTAATTCAGGCAATGGTTTAAAAGACAGATATTTTTATTATAATTAATAAAAATTAATGCATTTTTAGGAGATAGAATTAGCAATTGTAAATAACGAACGTAAAAATTTAATAACTGAATGAAATTTAAAATTAATTGTTATTGATAGCCAAAAATCTTCCCTGCAAGAAGGTACATAGGTTAAGCTAAATTGGTTAGAATGATTCATTCTTTGAGTGGAGGAGTGTGAGCCTGAAAAGTCTCAGTGGGAGAATCCTGATATAGTTTATGTAGCTAGAAGCAGGTGCCTAAGAGTATAACAGAAACGGAACACTATTTCAGCAAGGGACTAGAGCAATCTTTTAGTCAAGTCCTATTCGAACCATCTGTATTAAATGAATATTTTTTCTAAAATAAACAAAAGATTATTTGTAAAATTTCTAATCCATTGTAGATCAATATTTTGCAAAATTCAATAAAAATAGAAAAATAAAAGACCTACACAATATAAACTTAACTTTAAAAAATATGTTGCTTGGCAAATATAAAAGTATATTGTTTAATTGTTACACATTTCCTAAATTCTTATTCTTTAATTTCTACATTTAAGTAACCAAGAACCAATAATGGTTTGCAGATTACTAGATTATTTTTGGAGAAGTCCACCCACATTGTATTAGTTAAGATAAAATTAGCTAAGATAAGTAAACTCCCAAATATGCAAAGGCTCAAACACAATAGAGGTTTATTTCTTGCAAAAGAGTCTTAGGTGGCTATCCTTAATGCAATAGTGCAGCAATGAGTTTCTTGACCATACAACTTTCCCAGGCCTTGTGTGCCAAACATGCATCTTAATCCAGACACAAAAGAGAGAGAGGAGGTATGCAGAGGCACCTGCCTTTTAAAATGCTTAGGCCTAAAAGCAACATACATCCCTTCTACTCATATTGGTGAGAATTATGCATGTGATCAAGCATAGATACAGGGAGTTTGGGCAATATAAGTCGTGACTGTACAGACACCTCCCAGTAGTTACTCTATATTATTGTAGAGGAAGCATGAACTTGGGTGGACAGCCAACTCTCTCTAGCTTGCCTCATCAAAAACAAATCATTGTTTTGGCTTCCATGTATCTTTTGTTATGAGAGTAATAACAAGAACAAAAATGATTATAATAATGTCAGATTAAATAGTCAATATTTATTCAGAAACTTCACTATACCAGATATAGAAGTACGGACTTTTAGTCATGATTTTATTTTAAATAGATAAATTGGCATTTCCATTATTAGTAAGGATTTGTAAAAGGTATTTTGAGTTGATTGCTTCTGGGTAGGCTAATAGGAGGGACTTCTATATTTTTGTGGCTGAAGGCAGGATTTTAGGAGAAAAATGCCTCATAGAAGAGTGTATATATCTTTCCCTTGTATCACTGCTTTCCACTGTGAATATATCAATAGAGACACAGAATTTTAAACATATACCAGACGTTATAGAGGAAGATGCTCTGGCTTACATAGTATTTGGGATTGGTGAGATAATGAGTCGAAATAGTATTGTTTTTCTTCCCACTTTGGCTGGGAAATTTATAAGACAATGAGAACTCTCTTCCAACATATTTTGGCTGATATTCCTTTTGATTGTGTATCAACGTCTCAGGCAGCATGGGGCACTGGGAAAACTTCCATAGTTAGCAAGGCAACAAGTCATTTGGTCAGACTGGAAAATAATATCCTGTGGTTTCTAAGGAAATTTTTAAAACATCTTCTCAAACATAGAGGTTTTTATTTTCCTCCTTAAAGGAAAATTATTGCAACTGGGGGTATTCTTGATTTGACATCCCAAAAAGAAAACAAATGTGTCTGAGATGAAATAGTAACTAGAAAAAGAAAAAATAAAATGAATGAACTTACTTTTCCTTATACTATTTTATCATTTTACCTTTAATATAGAGTGAAAACCCAGATATATATATATATATATATATATATATATATATATATATATTTTAGCTGCTTTGATGTGACAACAAAACCACATGAGGAAGCATTATATTTCTATGTTGTTGATTCCATTCTAGCAAAAATAAAAATTCAAATAATCTACAAAATCATAATTTTTCTTGAGACCATCAGAAAGCTGAGATTATAAGGCAACCAGATGAACTGAATTTCAGAGGATATGAGACTCATGGAGAAATGGGATACATAGACTGTTTTATCATAGAGTAACAGAAGAAGAGGTGGCTCCTTGAAAAGGGATAAGATGGAAACAGCTAAATTTCAATAAGTTCTTCAAGACTTAGTGATGGTTAGTGTGACAAAGTTAATTCTTCTCATATTCAGTAACAGTCTGCACATACTTGCCAAGTTCTTTTCTATGTCTCTATTTTGGTTTACCGGAAAGAATGTGGGTAGGGCAGGAGACATGTGTGAGAGCACCCCTTGGTATCACACAGGAAAAAAAAATCTTGTTCTTTTCCAAGATCCATCTCCTGTTCAAAGCAAAAGGTTTAGACTGATGGGAGAGGACTCGGAAATATTTTCATGCCAAGGGCTCAGGCAAGGTTTGCTACTATTAGAAGAGAAACAAGCGAAAACATCTGCCTTAGGAAGAGGCCAAAAACTTGTGAGGGCTCAAGATCCTGCACTGAAAAAAAGCAAATATCTGCTCCCACAACTGGTGGAAAAAATACACTGAGCCTTTCTCTCCACCTGCCCCCAATAACTGGACAAAATTTCGCTGTCATGGGGGGTGCACGTGGTGGCTGAAAGGTGAGGGAATTCCACTCCAAGGCGCAAATGCACAAGGTCTGCCTCAATTTGAGCCTGGAGCAGAGGAACCAAACCCCTCCTCATGGGCCGGCCGCGGTGGCTCACGCCTGTAATCCCAGCACTTTGGGAGGCCGAGGCGGGCGGATCACGAGGTCAGGAGATCGAGACCATCCTGGCTAACACGGTGAAACCCTGTCTATACTAAAAATACAAAACAATTAGCCAGGTGTGGTGGCGGGCGCTTGTAGTCCCAGCTGCTAGGGAGGCTGAGGAAGGAGAATGGCGTGAACCTAGGAGGCGGAGCTTGCAGTGAACAGAGATGGTGCCACTGCACTCCAGCCTGGGCGACAGAGCGAGACTCCATCTCAAAAAAAAAAAAAAAAAAAATTATATTCCACAAACACCTCACAGCAAATAACAAACAACAGTTACTGACCCCTTGGGAGGGACAGGAGCACAAAGACAGACGTCATCTGTGGGGTAAGCATGTAGGGCCTCCTGAAAACTGAGGATAGAGAAAGAACCCTGAAACAAATTTGGGGACACTCTAGGAAGCAAACCAAATGAGATAATATTAGTGTACTGCTTAAATAAGTATGGTACACTGAATGTAAACATAGTAACACATTTGTAAACTCAGTTTAACTACTTGCCAGATTGTTTTATTGATTTGACACCTATGCATGCTTTGACAGCCTTACGGAAGAGGCATGTTCTATTCCAATTGCTACAGTTAAATACTATTGACTTGACTGCCTACACACACGTACAAAGTTTAATTTTTTTAAAAAAATTGAGACCCACAAAGAGTAGAGGAAAAGATACACTGTTAAATGATAAAAACGTTAACAGAAGTGGACCCAAAGAAAAAGTTAACAGAAATCTACACCAAGAAAAGCCAAAGATTTGGAATTATTCAAAAGTATTTGTAAAGAGTTAGTTAAGTTACAAGAAATAGGGAAAAAGTTAGAACATATATAAAATAAGTGAAGAAGTTTGACAGAGAAAAATGTTATAAAAATTAATCAAATAAAAATGCCAGTTGCGTGTGTGTGTGAGAAAGAGAGGAAGAATTATTTCTTTCACTTTCAGGAAAAATAAATATAAACCAGGATTCTATAACTAATTAAGGGTATCTTTTAAAACAAAAGTGAAATAAAAGCTTTCTCAGACAAACAATATCTGAGCTAATTCATTGCCAGCCTGTCTACATTAAGACAAACATTAAAGGACATTTTTTAAACAGATGAAGTATAATCCAGATATAAATTACCATGTGCAGAAAGAAAAAATGCATAGAACTATTAAAAGAAGAGGAGGAGGAGGAAGAAGAAGAGGAAGAAGAGAGATTGAATATTAAAGACTTTTTTCCCACATTTAATCTCTAAAAACAATTGCTGAGAATAATTAAGGGAGACCTAAACAAATGGAGACCACTACCATGTTCATGGATTAGAAAACTCAATATTGTTGACTTGTCTTTTTTTCCCAAATTGATATTGTAGATTCAATGTAATCCTTATCATATACACTTTTTTTGTAGAAACTGACAAACTGATTCTAACATTTATATGAAGGGATCCAGAGTATGTATTCAAAACAATTTTGAAAAATAAAAACAAAGTTTAATTTGATTTTAAACTTTATAAAGTTATGATAATCAAAAAATATGTTATTAGCCTAAGAATAGGCATATGGATTAAGAGAACAGAATAAATAGTTGAGAAACAGGCTCTCACATGCATTGTCAATTCATTCTGAACAAGGTGTCAAGGTAATTCAATACAAATAATCTTTAGCACAGATGATGCTGGAACAATTGGATATTCATGTCCTCCCTCCACCCAACCCTCCCCCAGAAATAAAGAAAAAAAGAGAAAGGAAAAGAAAACTGACACATTACATTATACAAAAATTATATTCTACATGAAGCGTAATCCTAAATATAAGAGTTCAAACTAAAATTTACTGAAGGAAACATAGGAGAAAACAATTGACATTTAAGGTTAAGCAAAACTGTTTTTTTTGTTGTTTGTTTGTTTTTTTTTGAGACAGAG
This sequence comes from Nomascus leucogenys, assembly GCF_006542625.1. Classification (NCBI taxonomy): domain Eukaryota; kingdom Metazoa; phylum Chordata; class Mammalia; order Primates; family Hylobatidae; genus Nomascus; species Nomascus leucogenys. Next base: position 125,638,960 of record NC_044382.1, read on the forward strand.
TCTTGCTCTGTCGCCCAGGCTGGAGTGCAGAGGCACGATCTGGGCTCACTGCAGGCTCCGCCTCCCAGGTTCACGCCATTCTCCTGCCTCAGCCTCCCGAGTAGCTGGGACTACGGGCGCCCACCACCATGCCTGGCTAATTTTTTTATATTTTTAGTAGAGACAGGGTTTCACCGTGTTAGCCAGGATGGTCTCCATCTCCTGACCTCGGGATCCGTCCGCCTCGGCCTCCCAAAGTGCTGGGATTACAGGCGTGAGCCACCGCGCCCGGCCAAGCAAAACTGTTAACACAGTTAACAGTTAAGGGTATCTTTACTGTATATAAAACTTAAAAAAATGATAAACTTAATTTCATTATGAAGAAAAACATTTGCATTTTGAATGATAGTATTAGTAAGATGAAAACATAATACACGCTGGGAAATTAGATTTAAAAACACATCAATAAAGAATTTGATATAAAAAATCCTTGTGACTAAATAAGACAGCAAATGATCCAATTAAAATGAATAAGTTATTTCAATAGATAATTATATACCATTGTAAATGAGCATGTAAAAGATACCCAACATTTGCCGTATGGAAATGTACAGTAAAACCATGATGAATTACTACTAAACATATATTAGAATGGTGAAAATCAAAAAGACTAACAACACCAAGTGCTTGTAAGAATGTAGAACAACTGAGAATACAAAATGTTACTCTTATTTTGGAAAATTTTTGTCAGTTTCTCATAAATTTAAACATACATTTTCCATACAATTCAACATCCTCACAGCTAGATATACCTAAGAGAAATAAAAATGCATATCCACTCACAAATACTTAAATGTTATGGCAGCTTTGTTCATAACCTCCCCAAACTGGAAGCAATCCAAATGTCAATTAACTGGTAAGTGGATACACAAATTGTGTTTCATCTATATAATGGAATAGTCCTCAGTGATAAAAAGGAGCAAACTACTGATACGTACAACAAAATGTTTACATGTAAAAACATTATGCTGAGAGAAACAAGTTAGGTACAAAGGCCCACATGATTCCATTCATATAACATTATGGAAGAAGCAACCCTGTAGTGACAGAAATCAGATCACTGCTTGCCAGGGGCTGAGTGATGGGGGTGGGGTAAGGAAAGGATTGTCTACAAAGGGTACAAAGAAACTTTTTGTGGGTGATAGAAATATTATAAATCTTCATTGTGGTGTCAAGCTTATAACTATATAATTAATAAATTTCATTGAACTGTGTAATAAAAGGAATATATTTAAATCATACTTAAGTAAACCTGATTTAAATAATTGAAGAGAAATTAGAGAAAGTACAGAAATCCCAGAAGGAATATTTTGATAGAAGAAGGTCTCCTTAACACAATTCTTCATCTGAAATTGTGAGAAACTCTTTCTGTTGTGTCTTAATAAATGGAGATTTCTAGATTTCACTGACATTGCTGAAGACAGGCAAAGTAGAATTAGGGCTGCAATTCCAGAGAATGTGGTTTTTTTTATTATTATTATTGTATTTTAAGTTCTGGGATACATGTGCAGAACATGCAGGTTTGTTATATAGGTATATATATGTGCCATGGTGGTTTGCTGCACCCATCAACCCGTCATCTACATTAGGTATTTCTCCTAATGGTATCCCTCCCCTTGCTCCACACCCACCTCCAGGCCCCAGTGTGTGATGTTCCCCTATCTGTGCCCATATGTTCTCATTGTTCAAATCCCAGTTATGAATGAAAACATGCGGTGTTTGGTTTTCTGTTCCTGTGTTAGTTTACTGAGAATGATGGTTTTATGAACAGATACTTTTCAAAAGAAGACATTTATATGGCCAACAAACATATGAATAATAGCTTATCTTCTATGGTCATTAGAGAAATGCAAATCAAAACCACAATGAGATAGCATCTCATTAATTGGTTATCCATTGCTGTATATTATTTTAAAACTTGTCAGCATTAAAAAAAACAAATATTTACTATCTGAGAGTTTCTGTGGTTCGGGAATCTGGGTGTTATTTAGCCTGGAGCCTTTGGCTGAAGCTCTTTCAAGAAGTTGTAGTCAAGCTGTTGGCAGGAGTTGCAGCCCCATCTGAAGGTTCCATTGAGCAGGGGGAATCTATTTCCAAGCTAACTCATATGGCTTACGCCTGGCCTTGGTCCCTAAAGATAAAGACCTCACTATAAGCTGTCTAGGATCTTCATGACATGGAAGCTGGCAATGAGACGGAGAGACAGATAGAAAGACAGAGTTAGATGGAGCAACAGAGAGAAATCACCCCAGATGGAAGTTGCAATCTTTTTATAACCCAGCTGAGAGTTGGCATCGTGTCTCTTCTGCCAATTCTTGTCAGAAGTGAATCAGTAAGTCTAGTTCACACTCAGGGGGACAGGATTATTACACACAGGCATGAATACCAGAAATCCAGAATCGCTGGGGGTTAGAGACTTTCCACTGCAGCTCACATCAGTTTTTCTATCACCAAGGCTCACCCTGGTCCTTTAGGGACTCTGATCTTTCTACCTGGCTTGCACCTGTGCTGGCTGTCACATACACTCACATTCACAAAATGTTGATCATTTCTAATCTCAATTAGGGAATGTTAATGCATTAATCATTAAACTCAGATTTCTTCTTAATATGTTAGTTGCCTTCTTTCTTAATCACATTTTTCTTTTTTTTTGCTGTGTGATTAATAAAAAAAAAACTAGTTGTTTGAAGGGTCTGTAAGAAAATCACATTTCTAATTATATTGAGTAACTGATCTAAAATGATAGAGAACAGATATTGAGCTGATTTGTGTCAAGAGTAGGATAAAAACAGCCATAATTTCTACAATAGATTTATAAAACAAATCTCGATGACTAAATGCTTAGAAGTGTAAAGCATATTCATAAATACAGTTCAATGTGTAGGCAGTGAATGCCATAAGTAATCTTACAATTCTAGATATTTCTTACCACTGAAATGGAAAATAAGCAACTTAACCTACAACTAAGCTTGAACCCTGTGGGATTAATAAATAACCAAAAGTTTAAATACTTAGTTTAATTGTAGGATAAGAATGACATAAGCTTATTACTCATATAAGACTCTCTTGAATGTTCTACACTATCTACCAAATATAGCCACTGAAAATTGTTCTGACTGATAGTTGTGGTTAAGTTTGTAATTTACTCGTTTGACTTTTTTCTCCCTAAAGTACCCAAGACTTATTTTGAAATAGCACACCCCTTATTTTGTAGAATTAGTCTACTTGTCCTCCCTCCCACTATAAAATATATAGTCCTTAAAGGAGCTGCCATTTCCTTAAATAACCTGCCTTCTCCCAGCCATCTAGAGTCAGGGCCCTGAATCATTTTCAGGTATGTATTGTACTCTATTTTCTTGAGCATAGTTACTGGTTTTGGATTGGACCCATGACCAAAGGTGAGCCAATCAGAACTTTACTCTGTGATATTTTGAATAAGCCAAAACGAAGAGCCCTTTCCTCCTATGTGACAAAGATGAGAAGCTGAGAACCTTGGCCTGCTGTCTCCACTGTTTCGGAGGCATGGAAATGGGTGGTCTGAATGAAGCTGACTCCTAGAGTCAAGAGCCTGGTTATTTTAGAGTCTCTGCTTTTAGTCATCTCTAAGGTCAGCTCTGCCTGCTGTTGCCAGATATGTTGCATGGGTCAATACCTTTTTAAAAATTTTTGTCTAAGCACATCTAAATTTGGTTAATATTACTAGATATCATCACATCTTAGCTCATGAAGATATATTCATATTACGTATATTAAGAGGTAATAATATGAATGAAATAAAGAGTTAGACAAGTAAAATGGAAAATAAATAGGTTAAGAAAACTAAATAATGCATTCATATAGGCTAACAGTAAGTGATAGAGAAATGTAATTTGAATGAACTTGCAGAATAACTGACTTTGAGTGAGTTTTGATTTGAAATACTGAATTTGAGCAAAGTATTAATTTATATTAAAACAGAAATGGCTATAGTTTATTGACAGCTTATTACAAGCCATATGCTGAACCATGGTTTGGACTTATGTGGATAAAACTTCTTAATTATTACCTTTTTTAAAGCAATGCTCTGACATAGGTATTATTTTCATTTTACTGATGAAGAAACTGAGTCTAGTAGAGGTGACTACCCTTACTCCAGGCCTTCTAGTAACTGCAGTCAGGATTTGAACTGTTTGACTGCAAGTATTTATTAAGGCCAGGCTAGGCAGATTACAGATTATTTTTGTTCTGTAGGCAGTTGAGAGATACTATTTGTGTGTGTGTGTGTGTATGTGTGTGTGTAAAGCAAGATCTACCTTTGTGAAAGCTCTATTTTTAGAAGATGAGTTTTCACAGCAGTGTGCAGAAATGGATTGGAGAAAGGCCAGGCATATGTTAGGAAGCCATTCAGTAGGCTAAAGCAGCAGCCCATGTGTGGGATGATACTGGGAAACATTTAAAATAAGCAAAGCTACAGGCTCGGTGAGTGGGTGAAACTTCCCACTCTGTAAAATACAGGACCGGATTTTGTATGTGTGATTTACTATTCCCCAGGCAATGTATATGATAGAAAATCTTATTGTTAGGGGAAATGTATAACACTTCTTATCTGATCAGTGTGAACAGCAGCAAATGTGACCTTTCCTCATAGAACAGTAAGTAAAAGATGGCCACTGGAACAGATTCAGTGATGTTGTGCTACCCAGCTTGGATCACATGGAATTGCTGGATTGATTTACAGTTACTACTTGGCCCTGTCTTCCCATATATGTGGAAAACTGCATATATGTTTAGCTTGTATCTCATTACTCCTAGATTTTTCCACTTTGCTTGTATTTTGAAACTACTTGGAAGACAGGGAGTTGTTTAATAAATTTTGTCATAGTCCTGGTGAAGATGACATACCTTTACTATGTTGGATTTTTCTCTACCTCCCCGGGAAGAAGTGTAACACAAATGCAGAGCAAAGGGAAGTTCCCAGACATCCTGACTTTCAAACTGAATCAGCAGCCACAAGCTGAACACTTGTATGCAATAAATCAAGAATGCAACATTTTATTTAGACGCCATGCATTAAAGCCAATTTACAGCCTCAGGTATTACTAAGTAGCTTGGAGGAGTCAGTGACAGAAACAATAGACTTTCCAATTATTATGAAAAGGTGATGAGAACCCGCTCTGCCCCTGTGAGACACTTCTTCATCCACAGTAACGATTTGGCTTCACTCTGGGCTATGCACGTTTCAGCAACCCATCTGATGGCCTCCCCAGTTCTGGGATTCTTTTCAAAGATAAGGGTATCGAGTGACAATTTTAATGTTCTGCAGTTCTGAGTCACTCACCAAAGTGAAAATCCAACTTCAACTGCATGTAGAGATTGTAGCATTATCCTAGTAAAAGAGAGAGGAGGAAATCATTAGAGAATGATATCATGTTAATTATAAAGCATTCAAAGCCACTTGATATTAGCATACCATTTGGATTAAATACATTAATAACTTTGTTCACACTAGTGAGTTTATCAATTTACATTTACTCAACTTTATGTACAGATATAGACATGTTCCTGCTGATGCCATGAATATTTTCAGAATTTCTTTAAAGGGGAAATTTAAAAATGGCAATCTGATTTTGAATGGCCTAAAGGTTGTTGTGCTTCAAGCACATTTGCTTAACACTCCATAGAATTAAAAAATGTGTGTGTGTGTGGTGTGCGTGCGTGTGTGTGTGTGTGTGTGTGTGTAGTTCACATCAAAGAATGGGAGGTGTTCTTTAAAGCTGGAGAGGGTATTTTGAACCCTAATCAGGCCAGCGCCTCACACACCACTCTTTTCACCATCCACTGCTTGGTACTCCTACTTAGTGACATTATTGATTATTTTACATTTTTAGGATGTCTGATGGAGTCTGTGTTCATTCAAGCTTAACCCAATTGTTTTGTAGCTTGAAACTTCGGTCAATATTAAATTATTTTATCTATCCAACATCAAACAAATATCCTAACTAAAATTTTTATAGAAATAACAGAATTGGTCATTTGTGACACTAGATAATCATCGCCCAAAGCTACATTACTATAGTTAGAATAAGCAACCATGTTAAAAACCAAGTATGTAATTTAATCATTTGCAAAACTCAAAGAAAGCCATAGGAACTACTTCAGAGTTTATCTAGAAATGTATTAGTAGAAATTATAAAATTCAAAATTGATATTTTGTATGTATAAATACATTTTAGCAAATTAATTTGGTCTCTCTACAATGAATTCTGTACACTTTGAAAATATTGCTTCCAGAATTATGTAAAATACTTGTAATTTAGACAATAAGGAAAGAGAATTTTTCTGAGGGCCTATTGCAAACCAACTTGTAATGACAGCTCATAATTACTGAGTGCTTACAATGTGCTCAGTACTATAGGCTAACATTTGATATGTTTTCTCAGCATCCAAGGTTTTGATGAGAAAATTGAACTACAAATAGATTAAGTAATTTGACCAGGGTGATACATAAGAATTGGAGCCATAATTTGAACTTGAGCAGTTTGATTACAGAACATTTGCATGTAACCTTTATCCTAAATTGTCTCTCTTGCAGGAATCATGGACAAAGAAACTATGTGATTCACTGTGAATGTCCTGTTAATAAAACTGCAATTAAAAAAGAAGTTCATAATAATAATAATAATTTACTTATTTATTTGCTTAAATGTTTCAGTTTTGGCCACCGGGAGCTCTTTCAGTTGATTCACGTGTCCCTTTGACATAGTCTAAACTACAAACACCTTTTCTTTGTAATTTCGTCTTGAAGTTTTTGTTTTGTTTGGTTTTTTGTGTGTTCGTTTGTTTGTTTTTTGAGACAGGGTCTCCCTCTGTCACCCTGGCTATAGTAGAGTGGCACAATCTCAGCTTACTGCAATCTCCCCTTCCTGGGCTCAAGCGATCCTCCCATCTCAGCACCACAAGTAGCTGGGACCACAGGTGCACCATCATGCCTGGCTAATTTTTGTATTTTTTGTAGAGATGGGTTTTGCTATGTTGCCCAGGCTGGTCTTGTACTCCTGAGCTCAAGCAATCCACCTACCCAGGCTTCTAAAGTGCTGGGATTACAGGCGTGAGCCACTGCGCCTGGCCTCTTTTGAACACTATTTTATGGCTCTTCAAGGTGCTCTAGGTTCATCTGGTACATTCATGTCCCAGTCTTAGAATTAACCATTTCTCCCAGGCATAACTGGAGAATTGTATTGGAAACCAATAACTGGGTGGTAGATGTGCTTGTTGCTACTGGGATATCATTGTCATAGGCCCTAAGCATATAGCAAGAAAATATATTCTTGTATACTAACAAATGTACATAGACACATCTATAAATATTCCTAAATGTATCAATCTATATCCATATTAAGCTAAACATAAGTTCGTACTGTTGTCTCCAACTCTGATTTGTTAACATATGAAATATTCTAGCCTCTTTCCTTGGTTATCTGCATTCTCCCACTCCAATAATGAGAAGCCTGGCTCCTGCCGTCAGTAATCCACTTACTTAGCTGTTTAATTTTAGTATAGAGTTTTCAGAATTGTTTGCCAGTACTCACATGAAAAACAACTTTAAAAACTAGAGTATTATGCTCATTTACAGTTCCTTTTGGCTTTAGTCTTAGTCCCTACTCATTTCTAAAGTTACTTAAGTCAACACTTCTCTCACACCTGCTTTAGTAAAGTAACTTCATATATTTGTAACACAGTTAGATTTTGCTATCATAGTATTCATTCTATTCTGGGATCCACTGATGTTCTAAAGTTTTTTTTCAATTGCATATATTAATATTCACTTTGTGCTTTAAGGTTTATGTAGATTTAAAACATTTTACAATGTCAAGTATCCACCACTGCAGTATCCTAAAAAATAGTTTCATAAATAAATAAGTAGAAAAGTATGGACAAATTTCCAGTGCAGAAAATTCCAAATAATTTATGCATATATTATACGTTCAGGAAGATGGAATATAACTCCTCATTTCTTAAGTATGGATTGCACGTAGTGACTTCCTTTTTATGAGTATAGCTTGGAAAGAAGGAAAAAGAGTAATTTAATTGTGGAGCAACCTGACAAACTACTTCAGCTTGGTGATCAAGATTAATATCAATAGTAATAAGTCATGTTATTGGCATGAGACCTCAACACGAAGTGATGAGAATGGCCCTTTATCTCTTGGTCTTCCTTCCAAAAACCCATAGCCCCAGTCTACTTATGAGAAAAACACCAGACAAAGCCCAGTTGAGGGATATTCTACAAAAAATCTCATTAGTACTTTCCAAAACGGTAAAGATAATCAAAAACAAGGCACATCTGAGAAACCGTCACTGTCTGGAGGAGTCTAAGGAGACAGGGTGACCAAATGCAATGTCCTATCTTGGATAGGATCCTGGAGCAGAAAAAGGATATTTGGTAAAAAGTAAGTAAATCTGAATAAAGAATCAACTTTACTTCATAGTAATATATTAATATGGCTCATTAATCTTCAACAGTGTACACTTATAAAAGACACTAATTATAGGAGAAACTGGGTGTGTGTTTGGGGAGGAAAGTATATGAAAACTCCTTCCTATCTCTATACAACTTTTCTATATATCTAAAACAATTCTACTATAAAAAGTTTATTTAAAAATATATAACATATGAGGCACAACTTTAAAAGAAGCATAACTATGGCACAGATCAACTTCTTGTAAACTGGGCAGGTAGGTATCAAAGTGATGATAAGCAATTTCATGGAAAGAGTAACTTAAAATTCCAAAGTAGAATTTGACTCCAGACATGGGAAATCTGAAGGCAACAGGTCATCCCCCCAAAGGTTTGGATGGAAAGGTTTGGATGGAATTTTAAAAATATGCCAAAATACTGAATGCATGTGAGAAAGATATGCAATTTAATGATCTCTATTTTCAGGAATATACAAATATTTGAAGTGTGTAATTGGCAAATAAGATTTAAACAAATCTAAGCTTCACAGGTTTCTGGAAAAAGATGATAGTGCTTTTCAGAGAAGATGTCAATGCATCTGCTGAGCTCTGTTGGTCCACTATAGTATCTTCCTTAAGAAGGTTAAGCATTGCAAGATTAGCTAATGAAATTTTACTTGCCCATTTCCATAGATTTCACTGAATTCTAAATAGAAGACTTATTCAAAGGTACTGGCTTTTTCATATCTTAGAAAATAAGGCACTTTCAAACAGCCAGAGAATTTTCTTCCCTTCCCGGAGTCAATATGTTTTATATTCCTATATTCTACATAGATGAATATGCAGAATATTTTATTTTCCTTCTTTGTTAGGCAGGATTGGTCTAAAGTATTTCTTCTCACTGATCATGAGAAATCTGTGGTGTTTCTTAAACTCGAATTTGCACACTAGTAATAACCAATTGGTCTTACACATTTGAAATGAGCACATTTATTCTCTTTGATAATGATTTTCTAATATTAATTTCCTGGGAATGAGGAAGAAAGGGTACAAGAAAAGATGTACCAAATCTACATGTCAGCTTTTTCAAAGACTGTATGACAGTTGTGACTCTAAAAGAATCCGCAAGGTGACAGTAATCCCTGTCAGAAAGGAAAAACGAGGGTTTGCTAATTTTTGAACAAGTCTTAGGATATGTGAAAAGATTACATTCTAGCAAGTAGTCACATCACACTTTTGGTTGGTTATAAGACAGGCAGAGCTCATTCTGGAGGGAGAGGTCCTGGCAACCACTGCAGCCAAATCCTTAAAATGGCCGCCAAACTTCCATCTTCTAGTGACTAATTCTTACACAGATTTTTGCTTAAATATAGCATCATGAATGCACAGCTGCAGAGGATGTGCAAAACAGCCAAATTGTACACATTGCAATCTGTGAGGAGATTTTTCTTTCTTTTTATGTCTGGGGTGTTGTTTCAAACAATCATGTGGATGCTGTCTTTGGCAATCTGCCATTTCTCTAGCACATTCATAAAACAATTGGAATGGCAGTACCTGGGTGCTGTTCCCAGAGAGGCATATAATGTGGAACAGCTGCTCTTCTATTGAAATCATTATCGACTGTCAGCCTGAGATATGAGTGGGCACTGGTTTAAGGATCACTGATGAATAATGACTAAGTGGGTTTTCAAAGAAGCAACTTGAGGTTCCCCCTCTCTGTCGGGCATTTTTGCACAGGAGCTGCCTGCTGGGAAGCTCAAGAAGCATCTTAAATGTCATTTGGAAAAACTGTCATATCAACTTTGGCACAAAATATAACAGCCATGTCCATGTTAATCAGAATAGCCTACAGTGAGTTATCATGGAGGTATCATGGTTTCTAAGGAGTATGGCTTATAGAATATGTATAATTGGAAATAGAGAAATTAGAAATTTCCATAGATTTACACACCTGTGAAGTAAATGATTGCATTGCTGAAAATAAAAATTATTAATCCAATCACTTAGCAATAGGTTGTGTACGTGTGTGTGTGTGAGACATTCCATTCCGTCTGTAGCATATTTAGTAAATATTTTCGTAAACATTCATCACACACCATCTACATATGTTAGCCAGTGAACTAGAAAATAAGCTACTAATTGGATGGAGCATGGACATGCCTGCCCTTATGGAGTTTATTTTTTTAATGAGGAGACAGAATCTCACATGGCAATGTGATAAAGTTATGAGAGTTATAAATATAGGTCTTTCTTTCTTTTAAACTCCCAAAGCATCCATATTGCTCAAGATTCAGGAGACTACAACAGCTTCAGAGAAGATAACATTTGGGCTGTTTGTTGAAGAATCAGTAGGTCATCAAGTTGAGCAGATTGGATACAGGGAGAAGTGTAGGAGAACGTTGGAGGGGAGTGTTTCAGAAGCTAATAATATGGTCTACAAATGAGGGAGAAACTGAACAGACTGTCATTTGAGAACAAGAATGACAAAAAGTGCGTATGAAGCAGAGAGAAGCTAAGATTGAAGAGAGGGGTGGCCAATAAATGTTGTATATATGTGCTCAGAGGTTTGGACTCACCATTGTGGGCCAGCATTGCCCCACGTGTCCCTGCACTACCATTCCCTAAAAATGCACTGTTAAAAAAAGGTTTTTGGCTGGGTGCGGTGACTCACGCCTGTAATCCCAGCACTTTGGGAGGCCTAGGCGGGCAGATCACAAGGTCAGATCGAGACCATCCTGGCTAACACGGTGAAACCCCATCTCTACTAAAAATACAAAAAATTAGCCGGGCGTGGTGGCAGGTGCCTGTAGTCCCAGCTACTCCGGAGGTTGAGGCAGGAGAATGGCTTGAACCGGGGAGGTGGAGTTTGCAGTGAGCCGAAATCATGCCACTGCACTCCAGCCTGGGTGACAGAGCAAGACTCCATCTCAAAAAAAAAAAAAAAAAAAAAAAAAAAAAAAAAAAAAAAAAAAAAAAAAAAAAAATTTCAGTGGACAAGTGTGTTGATTCTCATCTTAGAGATTGACAATGATGTTAGGAAATAAAAAGCTTGCAGTAGACTTATAATTAAGAAGGCAGTTTAACTAGACAGTAGGGAGACAATCAAAAGATTTAAAGCAAGAAAATATGTGAATAAGTTACTTTTAGAAGAAAGTTATGCCAGAATTGTGGGAAATAAACTAAAATAAAGAAGTGTGGAGAAGAAAGCAATAACAGTTGAGTCCACGGGACCGTGATGAGACTCAGAGAAAGAAGTGACAATAGGAATCAAATGAATCAGAAATGCATCTCAAAATAAAATGAAGCTGGTCCATGAGAATAATGAGAGATGTAAATCCAATGTCATGTTTTCTGTTGGACCACGATAAGTTTGCATGAGTGGTACATTGCCATATTGATGGTGATAAAATTAACTATCATAAATTGAATGCCTACTCTGTGTCTCACAGTACACGTGACATTTGAAAAATCGTATCTCATTCCATCTTCACAATAATCTAGAAAAGTAGGCAACCTTTGAAGGAAATAATTCTCATAAAGTTTAGATAAACTAACCTACAATCATATACTTAGTAACTAACCAAGGTGTATTATAGTACTGATTTTCTGACTCCAGAGGTTCTGTTATTGTAACACGGGCACCAAGCACAGACATTGGGGAAGAACTCCTGCCTAGAAGGGACACCCCAGTGCAAGTACAAATGGAAGAAAAGTTATGTTTACTAAGTCTGACATTCTGCTTGGAGAAGAGAGCCTTTTAAACCTCACATGGTGATGGTCTGAGGGCTGGAGAGTTTGCCAATAGTCATGGGGAAAAGGTAGAGGTTTAGGAAATGTAGTTTGTAACTAATGTTTTACAGTGCTGCTCTACATTTAAAAAGGCCATTCAACCAGTAATCTCGGCTTTTCACAAGTTTTCAAAAAATCAAAATGAAGAATAGAGTCATTTTATCCAAAACTGATGACATTAAAGCCCTTATACAAGTGTTCATGAATCCAACTTATTTGAGAATATTTTGGATTCTCACAAGGACGCTAATTTTATTCATTTCAGATCTAATGCTTAAGTGTGTTTGCAATTGAATTTCTTAGATTGCAGCAACAGAATGCATACTCAGTGATGAGCATGGGGGCAGCTCCCAGAGCCAGAGCAGGGAGAGAAGGAAGGAATGATTATAGAGCAAGGATGAGGACGTCTGTGGAAAAGGGTCACCATTTCTAAAAGAAAATAATAGTCAAAGAACAGAGCCAGCACATGCTAAGGAGAACCTTTAGGAAGAACATACACAAATAGCATGATGAGAACGAAGTAGCAAGGGCACACTCTTATTTATTTATTCCACAAAATGTATTAGGTGCCTTCTAGGTGTCAGGCTCATGCTTAAAGTTGGGAAAGCAGAAATACACAAGACATGGAATATGTATGGAAATGCTGATGAGTTATTCTTTACCCAGCCCCTGCAGTACAGACTTCAGACATTCATTCTTTCTCACCAAGGAATCCTCTCCAACAGCATACTTAAGGAGATGCCGAAGAGAGTTAGATCCCAATATAGTATATGTGAATGTGACCACAGCTATAGAACATGATAGGAATCAGATCCACCATTGGTTTAAGAGATGCTTGAGCTTCCAATCCTGCCAGTTGTTTTTTTTTTTTTCTTACAGTATTTAATGGTCCCTGGGTGATTTTTGACAGCAGCACAGACTTTTTTTTTTTTTTTTTGAACCTTTAATTGATGGATTCCAGTTGGGCTGGAACTAACTGTCACTTCCTCTAAGAACAGAAACAGTATTTCCTGGAATCCACTTCTTTGTGAGAACTAGCAAAAGATTTGAAAGAGGGAAATGAAGACAGTTTTTAATATCTACAGGCAGTTACAGCTGGGTGAACATAGACAAATGAGAGATTCCCAAATAAAATCTGAAAACTATTTTTTCTTAATGACAAATTTCTAATAAATAATACTGTAAAACATATTAAAGATAATAGTCTAAAACTATAGGTTGTTTATTATAAAACAGCTGCATAGACAGTATCACTATTTTTGAAACTGAAGTCAGAGCATCTTCTTTAAGAAAGGATTTGCACAGAGTTAATTTACAGTAGCATGTCAGACAATGTCTCTTTCTCAGGAGAAATTCCATAGATGTTCTAATATATAACTGGATAAGAAGATGAGCTCTGAGCTCCTAATCAGGATACCCTTACAATTCACTTTCTTTGATATCATGCCAATAATCACAACTTTAACAGGAATTAAGATATTTCCCACAAAGGAGAGAGACTTTCCATGATCACAATATAGTAACAGAACTGCTTATGGTTTAAGTAACTACCCACACTACCTTGATCATCATTCTGAAGGCCAACTAAGGTATAAGCCAGGTGTTTTGTAGATGGTAGATGCAGAGGAATAAAATATGAAAGTAATAAGAGAGAAACATAAAAGACAAACTTCACTTCATTCCTCATATTGCAGAGAGAGAGGCAGGCCTGAATATGTTCACAATGACATGACTACGATAGGCAAGGTTAAAATACACTTTTCTACCACCATCTACTTAGACACCATTAATTGAATTAAACAAAGTTTCCCCCAAGAGGGAAAGAGTAATTGTATTCATGATAAGAAATATTGAAAGATTTTACAATAACAAGCATTTAAAAACCCAAGCATTTTTCTTATGGGTGTCTGAAAGAAAATCAGAGAAAACAGCTTATCACCCCATGTAACTTTTTCCTTGGGGCCGAAGCATTATGTCCTTTAAATGGAGTAGATTAATGCTGATATTCATTGTAATCCCGTTTTAAAATGTCAAACTAGGATCAAGAGCTAGCGCTCTCATTTTGGAGATTCATTCATAGTAATATTTTATAGTATAATGGTGAAGCAGTTAACAGCTCATTAATTGCAAGTACTGTATCTTGAAAACACATACCAAAACATTAAACTATTTTTTTAACAGCAAATAAATGGAAGAAAAACATTCATGCCTGGGACATTTCCTCTGCATTAAAAATCTCTCCTGTAGAACTTTGCCAGAGTAAATATATTTCATCCATATGCAGAAAAAGGTACTGTGGCTATGTAGCTGAATCAAAATTTTGAGTAATTTCAAAACACAATTTTATTTTCTCTGGCTTTTCATTTTTGACTCCATCTCCAAATCTATTTACATTGATTGAAGCTTTAGAAAGGTTTCAGTCGTGCTCCAAATCCCTAAATGCCTCCATCTGAGTCGACATCAATGGAAGTGAGATATAGCCCATGTTACAAACGTTGCCAAGCCGGGGATTTTACCACAAGCCTTGGATTTCCTTTAGTGACAACAGCCAAAGAAACATTTATCCAGACCCTTCTCTTCCCAGCCACTAAAACACAATTCAGGTTCTAATATTCCAAGACATTCTTTACCTCCCTCTCTCCATGATGTAAGTACATGGCTCTTTCCCTCAAGGGTGAAACCTGAAGAATTTTAGGAGCTAATTGTCACCAGCACTTAGTCTAATCACAGTGATAGAAAGGTGTTGTTTGGCCTTTACAGTTTTCTAAAGTGCCCATACTGAAAGCACGAAATATTATTTCAGGCATGCCGGAGAGCGAATATTGTTATTCATACTTGATTCAAATGAGGCCTTTTTAGATCTAGTGCTTATCTTGTAAGATTAATGCAAGCTATAATCAATACAGTCAAATTTCAGCACTTTCCTAAAATTAATGCTGAAAGTCCAGAAGGGAAAATAATTGTACATTTAAAAATACAGAGCAGGTAATAATGCTTTTTGACAGCTTATGGTACTGATCACTAACCAAAATGGCTTGATAAAACAAATACAATTTTACTTGAAATTTCAGATCATTGTATCTCCCTATAAAGATGAAAGGTATTGCTACAAGGTACTCCCAGGTTCTAGCATCCACTGAAGTGGGTAGCCAATGTGTTTACAGTTGCCTGTAAAATATAATCCCATGTACATAACCCTATGTTTCTACTGGTGTGCTTTGTTTTCTTGGTGATTGTCCTGAACTTTTCAGACTGCAGTGAAGACTGAGGCTACAACCCAAAGATGGACAATGCTCAGGAGCAAAAACAGCCAAGTTGCAAATACACCAAACTTCAAACAGAAATCTAATCACATCTGTTTATCAATGTAGAAATCTCATTGCACCAACGTGTTACACACAGTCTGGTTGCTTTAGGCCAGGAAGATCTCCAACCATATGTTACACTAAAGAAACTTTTAAGTACATCTTGGGTTTATAGAAAGTAATGGGATCTAATTAAACTAAAGAGCTTCTGCACAGCAAAAGAAACTACCATCAGAGTGAACAGGCAGCCTACACAATGGGTGAAAATTTTTGCAATCTATCCACCTGACAGAGGGCTAATAGCCAGAATCTACAAAGAACTTAAAGAAATTTACAAGAAAAAAACGACCCCATCAAAAAGTGGGCGAAGAATATGAACAGACACTTCTCAAAAGAAGACATTTATGCAGCCAACAAACATATGAAAGAAAAGCTCATCATCACTGATGATTAGAGAAATGCAAATCAAAACCACAATGAGATAGCATCTCACACCAGTTAGAATGGCAATCATTAAAAAGTCAGGAAACAACAGATGCTGGAGACGATGTGGAGAAATAGAAACACTTTTACACTGTTGTTGGGAGTGTAAATTAGTTAAACCATTGTGGAAGACAGTGTGGCAATTCCTCAAGGATCTAGAACTAGAAATAACATTTGACCCAACAATCCCAGTACTGAGTATATATCCAAAGGATTATAAATCGTTCTTCTACAAAGACTCATGCACATGTATGTTTATTGCAACACTGTTCACAATAGCAAAGACTTGGAACCAACCCAGATGCCCATCAATGATAGACTGGAAAAAGAAAATGTGGCATATATACACCATGGAATACTATGCAGCCAATAAAAATGATGAGCTCATGTCCTTTGTAGGGACATGGACGAAGCTGGAAACCATCATTCTCAGCAAATTAACACAAGAACAGAAAACCAAACACTGCATGTTCTCACTCATAAGTGGGAGTTAAATGGTGAGAACACATGGACATAGGGAGTGGAACATCACACACCGGGCCCTGTCGGGGCGTTGGGAGCTAGGGGAGGGATAGCATTAGGAGAAATACCTAATGTAGATGACGGGTTGATGGGTGCAGCAAACCACCATGGCATGTGTATACCTATGTAATAAACCTGCACATTCTGCACATGTACCACAGAACTTAAAGTATAATAAATAAATAAAAATTTTTAAAAAGTAGGGACAGCAGTTCAGGTCAAAGGAAGGCTGGTCTTTGGAGTCCGTCACCCTGGCTTTATATCTTAGCTACCGTGATCCAAATGTGAGATCTTGGGTAAGTTACTATTTTCATTGAGCTTCAGTGTCCACATCTATAACATGATAAAACTAACATCTAACCTTTCATGAAAGCTTGTGAATATTCAA
Organism: Nomascus leucogenys; assembly: GCF_006542625.1. Lineage (NCBI taxonomy): Eukaryota > Metazoa > Chordata > Mammalia > Primates > Hylobatidae > Nomascus > Nomascus leucogenys. The sequence goes on from NC_044382.1 coordinate 125,655,922, forward strand.
TAAAGAATTAAAAACAGCTGGCTTGATAAATGATGCCTTATTGAAGGGTTTGAATTTTCTTAGAATTGCTTCTAAGTTAAGAAGAATAGTTAGTTCTCTCGTCTTATCTTCTTCCATTCATCTTTCCCCACCCCACACAAAAAGTTACCCTATAAGAGGCAAAACTAATAGTAGTGGGTTTATTTATGCTTATTCTGGGGTTCTGTGTCAGCATCTCTTATTTAAGACCCTAGATGGTCATCCATACAAAAAAAGGGAAATTCTCAATGATAAATAAATACGCCTAGTTCTCCACTGAGAGCAGCAAATTCCCTGCCTGAGAGATTTCCTTGACTTCCAGGAAAAGATGCATACTGCACTTTTCTTTCAAAAGGCCCCCATGAGAGAATATTTATCATCTTTAAAGCAAAGAGGCTGTAAGCAGCTGTGCCCATTCTACCACTGAGCCTTGGAGAACCGAGCCTTGGAGAACACTCTAAAACCACTTGCAGTCAGGGGGCACACCGCAGGCTTTTAACTAACATTTTTAAAGGCTGTGTGCCAAGAGCCAGATCCAATTGATACCAAGTCATCTAAACAATTCTACACCAATATGCCCACCTGTTATATTATGCAATAACCATGAAAGTTTATCTTCATCATAGCAAAAGTAGAGTCCCATGAGGCTCTCCCAAACCATGCTTGTTTTGCTTCTCAGGCCAACAGAGTAGTATTCTATCATTACATTCTTAATTGAAAACTCACCAAATGCAATTGAATCTCTCTTCCTGCAGTGTTTCATAGCACGTCTCTCTTACCCAGGCTGCTAGACAAAAGAATAACTTTAGAAAATTCTGTTTCTCTCCAGTCCCTTCTTCTAAATTAATATGTTTGTGTTTATTTCACTTTTATGTATGTTCAGTATTTAAAATGTTCATTGCCTATAAACTTTAAAGTGCTCTGTGAATCACTCATCAGGTCAATAACTGCACAAAATAGGAAATGCTCTAACATTTATTTATTTCAAGTATAAGCAGAGGATTACATTTATGGTGAGAAGTTTTACATGGTTAGAGTTGGTGTGGGTCTGCTATTCTGATCCAGTGAGACCCTTCTGATTGGAAGGAGCAATTTACATTTCAACATGATTGACACAAGTTTCTAATAAGGTATTCTGAAAGGAGTATTAATATTCTAAATGGCCCTGATTTCTAAGTTCAGAAACTCCCATCTGTGCCAATTAGCTGGAAATGATTGCACATATATTGGAATTAATACCCTGCATTGGTTTTCCCAATCACAGTATAACTGCAAACGTCAATTTCAATTGGTTGTTAAATGTTCCTATTAATATAAGAATGGAAGTTAAAAATGGTATCACCTATTTGTTTTTAAAGTCTTTAGTCAATCATAAAGCATTCATAATGCTTTATGAAAAATATCTTAATGTGAACAACCTTTCAATATGTTATATAACTGAGCAAATAAATAACCTTGGGACCTTGAAGGTTGACTTTACACTATTAAATAAAATTTAGAGGAAGCCATTGGTTTGGCCTAAGGTCCTGTGTTAGGCCCAACAGACTGAATCAGAACTGAGTCACTCATGCTGTATTTCCACATCGCAAAGTCAAAATTCAATCGTATATTTGATTTTCAAAAAAATCAAGAGAGAGAAAGAGAATAGCCAAATTCCCAAGCAAGCCAGTTCTTTCAGCATGATAAGGAAGTCCCTTCTGCTTTAACCTTAACAAAGAAACTTTGAAAGGGCCAATCTGCTTTTTGTCTTCTGTTTCTGTTTCTTCAGCTCCTTTTTCTCTATAAAACTAAACATCTCTGCACAACTCATTGAGACACTCATTTTTCTTTATAAAATGTGGTGTTGCCTGATTCTAGAATTGCAAATAAAAGCCAAATAAGATCTTTAAACTAATTTTTTTTGTAATTTTGTCTTTTACAACACCATCAAAATGTTTTAAGTAAAACCCACTTTTGCTAAATTGTCTTGCAGAATTAAACAATGACTCCTTTATGTTTTAACAAAGGTGAGTGTTCTAAAATTATTTCCCAGTTAGACTTACTTGCCTAACAAAATCTTAGTGCCGTCTTAAAAGAACCATGAAACATATTTTTTTCTAAATGATTTATTCTCAGTGAATTTGCAAAATATTTAAATCCTAGTCTTTCATCTAGTTTCAATGACTGCAGCAAAAGTTACAGAGAACTAGAAAAGGGCTACATATTGAAATTCCTATAAAGGAAAACATATTTCATTTTCTTTTTACTTAGCGGTTAAATGCAGGAATCAGCAATTGCCTTAAGAAAATCATACTTTATCAGTGCATGGAAAGGGAGGGGGTTTGTAACTGCTTGGCCTAGAGTCAGGACTGACATACACATCTGTCCTCAAAGAAAGCAAGCATTCTAGTGCTAATAAATCAATCAATCCACAAGGAAATGCCAGAAGAAGAGACTAAAGTCTGGAAATTCACTGTTATTTGGAGCGTGTTTGCAGGTGAACTGTTGCCTTAGCTAGGCTGCTGAGGGGGGCAGCTGTGAGAAGGGAAGGAAGCTTCTTATACATTTCATGCATAGTTCTTTTCAATAGAAGGCCATAAATGACATTAAATTGCAAAGACATTGAATATTGGGATGCATTCAAACTTAATTTTTTCTTGGTTAACTTGATCATACTAACCATCAAGGTATAGATTTAGTAAGATAAAGCAAGAGTTCTAAAAAACAAAACCCAAAACCAAAGCTTTAGCAAAACTTCGTTAATATCCTTCTCTCAACCAGATATTTTTATATATATATATATATATATATATATATATATATATATATGTGTGTGTGTGTATGTGTGTGTGTAACACACACACACACACACACACAAGCTGTGTATACTAAAAGTCAAGAGCCAGGGTTTTCTTACAAAATTTACTTGGAAAACGTATACACACAAATCTCAAACATAAACTAATAATTCTAACTGAGCTGTTAAACATTTAAGGATTTATCTATCACAGACTCCCGAAACGTATACCCAGCATTTGGCAGGATACAGTATGTAAGCAATAAGTTACGTTTCTCTGAACCTTTTTTACCAGACCCAATTTTTTTTTCTTTATAATAGCATGATTTATTTTTTTTATTTTTTATTTTTTATTATTTTACTTTAGCTTTTAGGGGACATGTGCACAATGTGCAGGTTTGTTACATGTGTATCCATGTGCGATGTTGTTTTGCTGCACCCATTAACTATCATTTAGCATTAGGTATATCTCGTAATGCTGTCCCTCCCCCCTCCCCCCACCCCACAACAGTCCCCAGAGTGTGATGTCGCCCTTCCTGTGTCCATGAGTTCTCATTGTTCAATTCCCACCTATGAGTGAGAACATGCCGTGTTTGGTTTTTTGTCCTTGCCATACTTTACTGAGAATGGTGTTTTCCAGTTTCATCCATGTCCCTGCAAAGGACACGAACTCATCATTTTTTATGGGTGCATAGTATTCCATGGTGTATATGTGCCAAATTTTCTTAATCCAGTCTATCATTGTTGGACATTTGGGTTGGTTCCAAGTCTTTGCTATTGTGAATAGTGCCACAATAAACATACGTGTGCATGTGTCTTTATAGCAGCATGATTTATAGTCCTTTGGGTATATACCCAGTAATGGGATGGCTGGGTCAAATGGTATTTCTAGTTCTAGATCCCTGAGGAATCGCCACACTGACTTCCACAATGGTTGAACTAGTTTACAGTCCCACCAACAGTGTAAAAGTGTTCCTATTTGTCCACATCCTCTCCGGCACCTGTTGTTTCCTGACTTTTTAATGATGGCCATTCTACCTGGAGTGAGATGGTATCTCTTTGTGGTTTTGATATGCATTTCTCTGATGGCCAGTGATGGTGAGCATTTTTTGATGTGTTTTTTTGGCTGCATAAATGTCTTCTTTTGAGAAGTGTCTGTTCATGTCCTTTGCCCACTTTTTGATGGGGTTGTTTGTTTTTTTCTTGTAAATTTGTTTGAGTTCATTGTAGATTCTGGATATTAGCCCTTTGTCAGATGAGTAGGTTGCAAAAATTTTCTCCCATTCTGTAGGTTGCCTGTTCACTCTGATGGTAGTTTCTTTTGCTGGGCAGAAGCGCTTTAGTTTAATGAGATCCCATCTGTCAATTCTGGCTTTTGTTGCCATTGCTTTTGGTGTTTTAGACATGAAGTCCTTGCTCACGCCTATGTCCTGAATGGTATTGCCTAGGTTTTCTTGTAGGATTTTAATGGTTTTAGCACCAGACCCAATTTTTTAAAAAGCAGTTTGCTTTTCTTTAGAGGGGCTGGGAATGGGGTTGGACAAGGGTGTCTTGTTGTTGCAATTTCAAGTGTAAAAGTAGCTCACTTTCTTACCCTAAAAAATACTATTGGGTATATAAAGACTATATAGTAGAGAGAAAAAATTTTTTGTTTTTTAGGCTCTTCTCTGCTTTATTGTTGTTCTGAAATTTCACGATGACATGCCTTCATTGAGGTCTAAATTCGTTCATTATATTAGAACTTTGTATCCCTTTCAATGTGAAAACTAATTTCCTTCAATTATGGGAAAATTATTTTGTATTAGTTTATTTTATTAATTTTTTTTTAATTTTTTTATTATTATACTTTAGGTTTTAGGGTACATGTGCACAATGTGCAGGTTTGTTACATATGTATCCATATGCCATGTTGGTGTGCTGCACCCATTAGCTCGTCATTTAGCATTAGGTATATCTCCTAATGCTGTCCCTCCCCCCTCCCTCCACCCTACAACAGTCCCCGGATTGTGATGTTCCCCTTCCTGTGTCCATGAGTTCTCATTGTTCAATTCCCACCTATGAGTGAGAACATGCGGTGTTTGGTTTTTTGTCCTTGCGATAGTTTACTGAGAATGATGGTTTCCAGTTTGATCCATGTCCCTACAAAGGACATGAACTCATCATTTTTTATGGCTGCATAGTATTCCATGGTGTATATGTGCCACATTTTCTTAATCCAGTCTATCATTGTTGGACATGTGGATTGGTTCCAAGTCTTTGCTATTGTGAATAGTGCCGCAATAAACATACGTGTGCATGTGTCTTTATAGCAGCATGATTTATAGTCCTTTGGGTATATACCCAGTAATGGGATGGCTGGGTCAGATGGTATTTCTAGTTCTAGATCCCTGAGGAATCGCCACACTGACTTCCACAATGGTTGAACTAGTTTACAGTCCCACCAACAGTGTAAAAGTGTTCCTATTTGTCCACATCCTCTCCGGCACCTGTTGTTTCCTGACTTTTTAATGATGGCCATTCTAACTGGTGTGAGATGGTATCTCATTGTGGTTTTGATTTGCATTTCTCTGATGGCCAGTGATGATGAGCATTTTTTCCTGTGTTTTTTGGCTGCATAAATGTCTTCTTTTGAGAAGTGTCTGTTCATGTCCTTTGCCCACTTTTTGATGGGGTTGTTTGTTTTTTCTTGTAAATTTGTTTGAGTTCATTGTAGATTCTGGATATTAGCCCTTTGTCAGATGAGTAGGTTGCAAAAATTTTCTCCCATTCTGTAGGTTGCCTGTTCACTCTGATGGTAGTTTCTTTTGCTGTGCAGAAGCTCTTTAGTTTAATTAGATCCCATTTGTCAATTGTGGCTTTTGTTGCCATTGCTTTTGGTGTTTTAGACATGAAGTCCTTGCCCATGCCTATGTCCTGAATGGTATTGCCTAGGTTTTCTTCTAGGGTTTTTATGGTTTCAGGTCTAACATTTAAGTCTTTAATCCATCTTGAATTAATTTTTGTATAAGGTGTAAGGAAGGGATCCAGTTTCAGCTTTCTACATATGGCTAGCCAGTTTTCCCAGCACCATTTATTAAATAGGGAATCCTTTCCCCATTGCTTGTTTTTGTCAGGTTTGTCAAAGATCAGATAGTTGTTGATATGTGGCATTATTTCTGAGGGCTCTGTTCTGTTCCATTGATATATGTCTCTGTTGTGGTACCAGTACCATGCTGTTTTGGTTACTGTAGCTTTGTAGTATAGTTTGAAGTCAGGTAGCGTGATGCCTCCAGCTTTGTTCTTTTGGCTTAGGATTGACTTGGCGATGTGGGCTCTTTTTTGGTTCCATATGAACTTTAAAGTAGTTTTTTCCAATTCTGTGAAGAAAGTCATTGGTAGCTTCATGGGGATGGCATTGAATCTATAAATTACCTTGGGCAGTATGGCCATTTTCATGATATTGATTCTTCCAACCCATGAGCATGGAATGTTCTTCCATTTGTTTGTATCCTCTGTTATTTCATTGAGCAGTGGTTTGTAGTTCTCCTTGAAGAGGTCCTTCACATCCCTTGGAAGTTGGATTCCTAGGTATTTTATTCTCTTTGAAGCAATGTGAATACGAGTTCACTCATGATTTGGCTCTCTGTTTGTCTGTGATTGGTGTACAAGAATGCTTGTGATTTTTGTACATTGATTTTGTATCCTGAGACTTTGATGAAATTGCTAATCAGTTTAAGGAGATTTTAGGCTGAGACGATGAGGTTTTCTAGATATACAATCATGTCATCTGCAAACAGGGACAATTTGACTTCCTCTTTTCCTAATTGAATACCCTTCATTTCCTTCTCCTGCCTCATTGCCCTGGCCAGAACTTCCAGCACTATGTTGAATAGGAGTGGTGAGAGAGGGCATCCCTGTCTTGTGGCAGTTTTCAAAGGGAATGCTTCCAGTTTTTGCCCATTCAGTATGATATTGGCTGTGGGTTTGTCATAGATAGCTCTTATTATTTTGAGATACATCCCATCAATACCTGATTTATTGAGAGTTTTTAGCATGAAGCGTTGTTGAATTTTGTCAAAGGCCTTTTCTGCATCTATTGAGATAATCATGTGGTTTTTGTCTTTGGTTCTGTTTATGTGCTGGATTACATTTATTGATTTGCGTATGTTGAACCAGCCTTGCATCCCAGGGATGAAGCCCACTTGATCACGGTGTATAAGCTTTTTGATGTGCTGCTGGATTCGGTTTGCCTGTATTTTATTGAGGATTTTTGCATCAATGTTCATCAAGGATATTGGTCTGAAATTCTCTTTTTTGGTTGTGTCTCTACCAGGCTTTGGTATCAGGATAATGCTGGCCTCATAAAATGTGTTAGGGAGGATTCCCTCTTTTTCTATCAATTGGAATAGTTTCAGAAGGAATGGTACCAGTTCCTCCTTGTACCTCTGGTAGAATTCAGCTGTGAATCCATCAGGTCCTGGACTCTTTTTGGTTGGTAAGCTATTGATTATTGCCACAATTTCTGAGCCTGTTTTTGGTCTATTCAGAGATTCGACTTCTTCCTGGTTTAGTCTTGGGAGGGTGTATTTGTCGAGGAATTTATCCATTTCTTCTAGATTTTCTAATTTATTTATGTAGAGGTGTTTGTAGTATTCTCTGATGGTAGATTGTATTTCTTTGGGGTCAGTGGTGATATCCCCTTTATCATTTTTTATTGCATCTATTTGATTCTTCTCCCTTTTCTTCTTTATTAGTCTTGCTAGCAGTCTATCAATTTTGTTGATCTTTTCAAAAAACCAGCTCCTGTATTCATTAATTTTTTGAAGGGTTTTTTATGTCTCTATTTCCTTCAGTTCTGCTCTGATTTTAGTTATTTCGAGCCTTCTGCTAGCTTTTGAATGTGTTTGCTCTTGCTTTTCTAGTTCTTTTAATTGCAATGTTAGGGTGTCAATTTTGGATCTTTCCTGCTTTCTCTTGTGGGCATTTAGTGTATAAATTTCCCTCTACACTGCTTTGAATGTGTCCCAGAGATTCTGGTATGTTGTGTCTTTGTTCTCGTTGGTTTCAAAGAACATCTTGATTTCTGCCTTTATTTCGTTATGTACCCAGTAGCCATTCGGGAGCAGGTTGTTCAGTTTCCATGTAGTTGAGTGGTTTTGAGTGAGTTTCTTAATCCTGAGTTCTAGTTTGATTGCACTGTGGTCTGAGAGACAGTTTGTTATAATTTCTGTTCTTTTACATTTGCTGAGGAGAGTTTTACTTCCAACTGTGTGGTCAATTTTGGAATAGGTGTGGTGTGGTGCTGAAAAAAATGTATATTCTGTTGATTTGGGGTGGAGAGTTCTGTAGATGTCTATTGTGTCCACTTTGTGCAGAGCTGAGTTCAATTCCTGGCTATCCTTGTTAACTTTGCGTCTCATTGATCTGTCTAATGTTGACAGTGGGGTGTTAAAATCTCCCATTATTATTATGTGGGAGTTTAAGTCCCTTTGTAGGTCACTCAGGACTTGCTTTATGAATCTGGGTGCTCCTGTGTTGGGTGCATATATATTTAGGATAGTTAGCTCTTCTTGTTGAATTGATCCCTTTACCATTATGTAATGGCCTTCTTTGTCTCTTTTGATCTTTGTTGGTTTAAAGTCTATTTTATCAGAGACTAGTATTGCAACCGCTGCCTTTTTTTGTTTCCCATTTGCTTGATAGATCTTCCTCCATCCCTTTATTTTGAGTCTATGTGTGTCTGTGCACGTGAGATGGGTTTCCTGAATACAGCACACTGATGGGTCCTGACTCCTTATCCAGTTTGCCAGTCTGTGTCTTTTAATTGGAGCATTTTGCCCATTTACATTTAAAGTTAATATTGTTATGTGTGAATGTGATCCTGTCATTATGATGCTAGTTGGTTATTTTGCTCGTTAGTTGATGCAGTTTCTTCCTAGCCTCGATGGTCTTTACAATTTGGCATGTTTTTGCAGTGGCTGGTACCGGTTGTTCCTTTCCATGTTTAGTGCTTCCTTCAGGAGCTCTTTTAGGGCAGGCCTGGTGGTGACAAAATCAGTCAGCATTTGCTTGTCTGTAAAGTATTTTATTTCTCCTTCACTTATAAAGCTTAGTTTGGCTGGGTATGAAATTCTGGGTTGAAAATTCTTTTCTTTAAGAATGTTGAATATCGGCCCCCACTCTCTTCTACCTTGTAGAGTTTCTGCCGAGAGATTAGCTGTTAGTCTGATGGGCTTCTCTTTGTGTAGAGAGAAAATTTAAAAAGGAAATACTTAAAGTGGCCTATATAAAGTATTAAAAACAACTGAGTTCTTGACAAAGAATTCAGCATATTAAATAATTTCTGTAACTCATGTATCTTGGGCTAAATGTTGATAGTTAATTTGTTGAGTAAACATTCTCTTCATCCTATTACCTGTGGAATGACCGCAGAAAATTTTTCATATATTTCCTATTTGCAAATACCCATCCTTCACATTCATATTTTTAGCTCTACATATTAGAACACAGATGTTAACCCCAAAATAAAAGTCTGAAAATTGATTTATTAAGAATTGAAATGAAGTTATGAGAAGTGTCAAAATAATTATGCATCTGGAAATTTCTGTAATATCAATAATTTAAAAGCCTGTTTCTATTTCACACAAAAGAATATCAGTAATCATCAAAGCTGATATTGGATCAAAAAGGAGATATGGCTCCTGTGATTATATTTTTAGATAGATTGAAAGAGATAAATCCAGATTTAAACATAGATATAAAGTAATATTTATTTGAATATAGGATATTTTAGTCACCAGATTTCACATGTGTTCTGTGATTGGAGTTACCATTAGTGAACAGCTATGTATTTAACATGGAATTTTATGTGCCATCTGGGAATGCACTATTTCAGGCATGGAAATAATTCTGGATCATGTATCAGGGGCACTGGAGAGTCATGACGTTCTCAACAAAAAAATTCAAAATAATTTTGGAGGCTATCACAGCCAATATCTGACTTTGGATTCTTGGGACCACTTTATTAAGAAAGACGCCTTCTGATTCTGGGCTTCATTCAAACATTATATTAACTATTTTTAACAAAAATAAAACAAACATTTGACATATTTTCATGTAACAAAGACCATTGCTTGTCTGAACAAGGATTATAAGGTAGCTTTGAGATCCCTAAGATGATCTCATGAATGTACTTATATTCTTTTCACTGAGTGCTGCTCTTCACAATTAGCCCCTTACTCTAGACATAGCCAACATAAGTGTAAGAATATTAGGAGGACTAGATATTATAAAAGTCTTAATGACTCATAAAAAGTTAATAAAGTGAAATAACCCAAAGCCAAAGGGAAACTGAGTGTTTATGTGTGTATATAAATAAATAGGTGGATATATACATGATTGATTGATTAATCAAACAGTAGTCGATAGTTAAACATAGAGATACAGTTTTTTTGTTATCAAAGAACTTAGGACAGTGATGTCCTCTCAAAATTTCATTTCCTAGTTACCAGCATACCTAGTAAAGTTCTAAAACATGAAACTTTTTTTGTAATTACACAGACAAGTTCTCTTTATTCCATAAAATCTACTATAGTTAATGCCCTCTACTAGGTTATTGAAAGATATCCTCTTCAAAGATGCTTAAGAATTGTAAAAATATACATATATTCCTGTGTATTGGTAGAGTTTTTTATATGTGTGTGTAATTAAAAGAATGATGAATACCAATTTCGCAACAGTAGTTACTCCTGGGGAGAAGCTGGGAGATGAACTGATGTAATTGTCATTTGGAAATATGTCTTTACAGATAAGTGGTTGAACTAATTCCATACTAGCTAGTAAGTAGATGCTGCCCCAATTCATCTGAGTGTTCCCTTTACCCATTCTCCCTTCAGTCCTTGTTCTGTGCACCACCCTAATAGCAAGGGGGCTCCAGAAGATGGCTTTAGAACTTGGGCCTGTATCAACTCCCTTTGTGCTTCTGTCTTATATGTAATTAGATAATGTGCATATCACTGTACATCTTTTGTATACTGTTTCCTAGAGTATTAATTCTTGGTTTGGGATTGAAAATATAGATGTTTTATGTCATTAATTAAATATAAAGCAAATAAAAAGGGGAGAAGGGAACAAAAGACAAGTGGACGTTTCAACAGAACAGTCTTCTATTTGTGACAGTTTTTCCTAAGCTTTGTGATGTACTGCATAATGGGCTTTGGTTTCTTTTCTTTTTTTTTCCTCTATATTTAACTAGGCCTCAGCCAGAAAATTTATCCTGCATGCTTCCCTGGGAGACATAATATTCACTGACATTATCAATACCGGGCACACTGCCCAGCGAGTGATTCAATATTAATTATTATTACTTATTGAGCACTGACTGTGTACTTTGGGTTACTAAAAACACAAGAGACAAGGTCTCTGGCCTGAGGGTATGCAGAGAGCTTAGGTTAGTGAGACAGGATAATTCGGTTGATGCATACACAGCAGATCTGAGTTCAGTTGTGTTCCCTCTGCTGGCCACCTCGTTGTTACTGCTCACAATGGGAAAACAACCCGGTCATTATTACTCCTGATAGAGATCTCACCTAAAGACATGTTTTTTCTTGTTATTATTTTTGGCTTTTGTTATTTATTGGTCTAGTTTTAATGCATTTCACATCTTTACATGTAGGCAGTTTTAAGGGATATAATTTGAGGAGTACTAAATGATCCACCGCCCTAATGTATCAGCAATAAAAATATTTGCTAACGTTTGTTTCTGGCTCTGTCTCTGGAAATGCGCAATGCAGTTTATATGTATTATCTCATTTAATGTTCAATCATAAAAATACAAAACCTTTGGTGTAAGAGTTTGTAAGAGTAAGAACATGCAAGCAGTTTGAAATGGTAGAGTGAGGAAAAAGCAGAATCTTTTATAGGAAGAAAACTCATTTTGTTAATGGGCATATTTAGATATCAAAAGTTTTTTTTTTCACCTATCCAAGACTCTGAGAAATGTCTCTAAGGAAAGTATGTCACTAAATTCTTCTGTCTGTGGAAGTAACAGGGACTTGGAAGATCTCTGAATTTGGAAACTCTGAAGAATCCAGAAACTAGAGGACCTAATAACTGAGGTACTTTAAATTTGGCAATAAAGAAATATAAGAGGGAATAAAAAGGAGAGGAGATCTCAGGAAATGTTGGAAGCTAGTCCTGGGTGAAGGACACATTAATCATGAATTACCTCAAGACAGAAAACAGCCAAGCTTTTTAAGGTAATGATATCTAACCTTGTATTTTAAGCTACCCTATGTGTTGAGTTACAGTCCTCTCTGCTAACCCAGACTTTGACTAAAAATCAATTATACACTCCACATGCTAATGGCATGTCTGCACACAGAATAAAGAAGTGTGACAGGAGGAATTTATAAAGTGACCGCTCAAAGATGTCTCAGCCTCATCCCTATTTATATCTATTTATATACCAAGATATCACACTCAGGATTATGTTGTATTATATGGCACAGTTGACCTAAATTGTGAGACTACCAACTACCTTTAATCTAATCACATGGGTCCATAGAAGAAGAGTGTTTTCTCTGGCTGGTGGCAGGAAAAAAAAAAAAAAGTCATGAAACATGTGGACTTGATGCATGGTTGCTTTGTTGAAGATGAATGGGATCACATGAGAAGACACACAGGGGGCCTTAAGGAGTTGAGAGAGCGCCCTGACTGACAACCAGCAAGGAAATGGGGGCCTTAGTCCTACAGCCGCATGGAACTGAATCCTCCCAACAACCTGAGTGAACTTAAAATAACTGAGCCCAGATGACATCTTGATTTCAGCCCTGAGCATAGAACCTAGTCAGGTTCATCTGGACCTAAAGAACTCTGCACTAGAAAGTGGGTGTTGTCTTAAGCCAGGAAATATGTAATAGTTTGTTACACAACAGTAGAACACTGATATCAGTTATCACCATTACAGACCAAAAAAGGAATGCACATAGGAAAGAAATCATGACACAAGACAGAGAGCATAGAGGAGGAATAGGACAGAGATGATAGATAGAAAGAGAAATGTAAGCTCCTTGAGAAGTATCAGCTGCATTAGGAGGACTCAAGATTTCCCACAGTGGGATGGATGCTCATCAGTTTTATTTGAATGTTAAACATGTGTGAATCTTCCAAATATCCTGATTTAGGGGAATATCCTGTGAAAGAGACATAAAATCACTGTCCCCATTTTATGAAAGTATTAGTGAGTAGGGAATTTTAGTGGCCTGTTGCAGAAGGGATGTTAGAAAATCCCTAACTGTGGTGACTACATAAAACTGTATTTATCCCATCTTGGATTATGTTTTCAGATGGAAGCTGTAAAAGTTATAATGTGTGAAAACTATAGTAGTTAACCATGGAATATTTCACAGGTAGCAATCAGAAATCAGAGGTATTTTGTTTGCTTCAAGATGTTATTAATTATGACTACAAATACTAGTATGCTGTAGACTATAAGGGTATTACACTTGCAGTTGGATGGCATTAAATTAAGGCCAGAATATCAAAATACATATACACATATACATATATATATATATATATACACATATATATATATTTGTGTGTGTGTGTGTGTGTGTGTGTGTGTGATGGAGTTACGCTCTGTCACCCAGGCAGGAGGAGTAAAGTGGAGCGATCTCGACTCACGGTAACCTCTGCCTCCTGGGTTCAAGCGATTCTCCTGCCTCAGCCTCCGAAGTAGCTTGGATTGCAGAAATATACATACATTTTCTAAGGACTTCCAGTTAAACGCAGAAAACTGATCATTCATTTTCACTAGAAATCCTACCTGAAACAGCACTAAAATATCAGCTGAAGAATTTTTTATAGGTAAAAACCAGAAAGAGTAAAGAAAATGAGGAGGGAAATACAGCAATGCAATTTTAAAAACCCGAAAACATTAGGATGAATGGTTACTGACCTATAAGTGGTTACTGCCATCCAGATGTAGGCACATTTATGACATAGCACCCTGGAAAAGCTCAGGAATTGATGGTACTAGGCACATCTGATAGAGAGTAGGTAATGCTGAAAACAGATGTACTGTTGGCATGTCTCTTAAATCACACCTCACACACTATAGTATTGCTTATTCCCCCTTTCTCCTTCACAGCCAAAGACTGTGAGGTACATTAAGCTCAAGAACATAGGTTCTAGTGGAGGAAGGGGAAGGGTCATCATACTGGAAACAAAGGGATTTAGTGAAAGACAACACATTAAATGGTGAGGTCTCAAGCCTCCATCTTCTACTAGATTCTGTGCATGATGGCGGTCAAGTTTACAGCTTATGGCAAGAGATTAGAGTACGGGTTTGAAACAATGGCCTACTGCTTGTTTTTATAAAGTTTTATTGGTACATAGCCATATCTTTTGTTTATGTATTATCTGTGGCTACTTTTGTGATACAATGGCAGAGTTAGCCAATAAGGCATAAAATATTTGCTACCGGCTTTTTTTTTTTTTTTTTTTAGACGGAGTCTCGCTCTGTCGCCCAGGCTGGAGTGCAGTGGCGCAATCTCGGCTCACTGCAAGCTCCGCCTCCCGGGTTCACGCCATTCTCCTGCCTCAGCCTCTCCGAGTAGCTGGGACTACAGGGGCCCGCCACCACGCCCGGCTAATTTTTTGCATTTTTTTTTTTTTTGTTAGTAGAGACAGGGTTTCACCATGGTCTCGATCTCCTGACCTCGTGATCCGCCCGCCTCGGCCTCCCAAAGTGCTGGGATTACACGCGTGAGCCACCGCGCCCGGCCGTTACCGGCTTTTACAGAGAAACTTTGCTGAACCCTGGGCTAGGAACTCCTTTCAAGGAAACTGACTGGGACAAGTAAACAATCTGTAGGAACTGAAAACTGGAGTTTCCAAATGAAATAGCTCAGCAAGTATATCAATCCTACAATAAATCTACCACTAGACAGAGCCCATCTAGGCAAATAGAATTGACAAACACCTTTGCAGTGAGTGCTTAGCTTCCCTTTAAATATAAAATAATATCCAAGGAATGCCAAACATTTAAACAAAGTCTGTAACATGAAATATAAAGATTAGAAAGAAAAATACAGAGATTAGAGCTAAAAGAATCAATGAAGGTGGCAGAAGGAAAAAATGAATATACATCCACATATATATGCAATGTCCTTGGGTAAATACATGGCATCAATTAAATGAAAAAGGGTTATACAAAAGAAGTAATCAGATAAAGCATTTTAAAATTAGATATACAATACCTGAAAAAAAATTCAGATGACATTCTGGAAGTTCAAAGAATCTAGGAAGAAGAAGAACAAAAAAAGGAAAGCAACAAATAACTAATCTCAGAAATTTTCTAAAATGAAAACATTAATGTTTCCAGATTGAGTGGTGAAACTGAGGGCTCACCACAATGTAAGAAAATAATACATATTTCTCCTAGGGCTCTGATACCAAATTAATTGGCAAATCTTAGCTTTTGAAACTGGCAGAATTTATATTAAGTTGGTGCAAAAGTAATTGCTGTTTTTGCCATTAAAAGTAACACAATTACTTTTGTTAGTTATATTGACCGTATATTTATTACATATAATGCAAACTCAAATTCTGTTGAATTTGAGAAAAGAGCCAATATATGGTTAAATTAACCAGTTTTTGTTCAAGTAATCTCATTGTAGATGTTTTGTTTATCACAAATTCAGGTTATTTTGCAAAGCGATTCCAAAATACCTAGGCTAGATTCTTCACAACTAACTTAATGGCTCAACAATCCGTATAACATTTTAGGACGTTCCATGATAGTACTGTCCACTCTGAGGCAGTACAGCTGTTTCTTCCCAAGTAGTCAGAAAAAGTCCAAAATTCCCAAAAGCAATCCAAGAGAATCCATTTTGCCAAAGAAAATCCCAAAAGTATTTTATGAGAATATATATATCAAAAATGCTGTGAAAAAAGCATTAATAGGAAAAGCGATTTAAGATTTTTTCTTCCTCGTCTTTTTGCACCTTTCAGATATAAAATTCAAAACTGATGTTTAGTTAACTTTTTTATTAGACAGATTTTAATAGGCTTATCTCTCTATAGTAATGGAGAACTTCTAAAAACCAAAGTAGAAATATGGGTTGTTTGCATAAGAGTTCAGTGCCTGGCTCTTAGAAGGTAATCAAAATTTTAGAAGGTAATCAGAATTTTAAGATTTAATTTAAAAGTTTAAATTGTATTCATGTCTTTAAATTCAATAAGAAGTAAGACATATGATATGTTCACATTATTTTCACCTCTTTATGAGGTGAAATTATTTAAAACTGATTTCAAAATGTCTTCAAACTTAGGTTTGGTGGCTTTGCCAATACAACTTCAATGTATTCAGAATTACTTCATAAATATCCATTCATATCAGTTTATAGTCTTCACTTTTGTCTTGATGTTATTGATTGTGCATCTTCATGGGCAGAAAGACATGAAATCTTATAATAAATCTTGGAATCTCTTTCTAAACCTTCCTTTCCATCTTTTCAATTTTTAAGTCCATTTAATTAAAGTATATCACACATATATCTGCCTCTCTACTGTCATAGCTAGTACTCTAGGAGAGGCTCTAGTCACTTATGGCTAGGCTAACTAATACAGTAGAAATCCGAAGGGCCTTTGTGTATTGAGCCTCTTGTCCAGTATATCCTGCAGGCGAATTACAAGGAGTTACTCCTTGGCTCAGAATCTTTGAGAGGATTCCAGGTCATTCAGAAAAATCCCGTATTCAGTATAGTAATAGCCAATAACCATGTGACCTGCCACCAATCTCTAATTCTGGCCCTATTATAAACATAGACACACACACACACACACACACACACACACACACACACACACGGACACACCATCCTCTCAGTGTTACTGGCCTTGCTTTGCTCTTTTCCATATCACTTTCTCTTCTAAAAAGCTCTCCCTTTTATATTTTCTTATACTAATAAACATCTTCCAAAGACCCAGATATAATACAGAGATTGCAAATAGGTGGTTTGGTGGTTTGCAGGTCAAAAGTGGGCATCAAATATATTTTGTTAAACTGATTGTGTGTGTATATAATATATATGTAGGCATATATGAATTTATGTATGAAATATAATCAGTTTATATATTATGTATAATTTTATAAAATATAAAAACATATATAAATAATATATACATATATAAATACACTTTAAAAAATTTAAAAGGTTGAAGATTACACATAAATCTTTGGCTCTGTAGCTTCGCTTGAGAAATCAGAAGTCTTTGTCACGTAAGGGTCCTTATCCCTGTAAGGTAAAAATTAGCTAGAGCTAAGGAAACGTTGTCCTCTTTAAAAGGATATACACTCTCCAGTTTTCCTTGGTCCCTGCCACTCCCCTTTATATTACAAATGGTTTACCCAGTTGTTCATTTATGCCACTCTCCTCTCCTCTTTAACCTTTGTTATACCTGTAGACCTTTGAATTGGTAACCTCTGTTTCCTGTCTTCTTCTCTGTGAAAATCTGATTACTCCATTCACTTCAGATCCCTGCTTTCTCTGCAGTCCTATAGATTTTTAAAGTACTATTTTTCCATCTTATTAACAACAAAACAACAAATAAATACAAAAATCTACGACCAAAGGCAACATTAGATGCCTTTCTCCACTAATGCTTTTTAAATTCCTTGAGTGTTGTATTAAGTCTCATTTGACGTTTTTCCTCTCAAGGAATTTAGTTTAGTAAAGCACAAATACTTTGCAATATTTTTTTTTCTTCACAGGGTGAATGAGTAAATAATGAAGCTTCCCTAAAATAATTTTCAATAAATATAATTTGCCACTTCACTAAAATGACAAATATACAGATATAGCTCAATGAGATCACTGACATACATAACAATCATGAAGAGTTGCCACTTAACTATTTCTTTTACTGTATTTTACTTTCCATGGCTAAATAATCTGCCATCTTTAAGCTCTGCATTTGGTAGTCTCATTTGCACATGTGTTTTTCTTATATCTTCTGCAATTATCTTAATGGAATGCATATTTGGGCCCTCACAGATCTTGCCATATGGAAATAACTTGTTACTTGCTATGATCTTACATCATTACTTCAGCATCTCCACACACTTTTGTATCCAACATGCAAAACCCAGTCTTCATTAGTGGTAGAGTGATTTGTTCAAGGAGACAGGGTAATGAAATCTCACATAGTCAACCTATTAAGCCCAAATTACTTAGAAGGCTATAAATTTAGAGCGATTGCCCTTCTTTTTAAGTTGGGTAAAGCATGGAGTTTGATTCCATGAACTCTTGGTCTTAGATTTGTTTGAATGATTTGATTATCCGGTTGCAGGGAATTAGAGTGGACTCATATTTTTAAAATTGACTAAAATGTAGCTGTTAAAACAGAATAAAAATTGACTAATGGATTACTTGAAAATTGACAGCACAACTCCTGATAGATTAAAAGCCCTAACATATTCTTTATCATTTGATCCAGGAGGAGAGAAACATAAACCATCCCTCTACTACTTAAATTTGGACCTTCATTTAACCTTCTAAATATTCTTTCATTTTGTACGTGTTGGCTCTGGAAAATATGAATGATATGCTCATCAGGAGAATTAAAGTACAATTGTTGTATATTAGTCTAAGGGAATTATCAGGTCTCTTTAATAATAGGAGTATATCTTTGCAATCAATCAGCTATTCATTAATAGAAATAGCAAATTTGTCTTCATTTCTAAAAAATGTTATTTAGTTAGACTGAGACTCTTCTTACGTGTTTTATAATTGCTTTACAACCCTTTTAAAATTACTGTCATTTTTGCTTTTTATTAGCAGAGTTCATTTTTGTCATGTCTATGTGATTGCAACTAAATCAGATTAAACTAAAAGATTTAGTATGGCTGATTTATATACCACTAAGTGTTGTTTTTGTCTTGGTAAATAAACAGTAATGATGTAGTTTGAATATAGAGGTATTCTATATTACTCATCATATGTATATATTAAGAAGTAAAAAACTAGCTGCTTAGATGACAGCATCAGCTTTGGCAGACAAAAATGTTGAACTTGGGTTTAGTGTCCCCTTTGACAGTAACTTCCTTAGACTTCTGAAAATTTATGCGGAACCAATGAGACTATGAGGGTAATCTGTTTTCCTGTTCCTACTATCTTTCTAAGAGGGCGAGTTAAGAAATATCTTTTTACTTCAATTTGCTCCCTGAAGAATAGGAAAAACATACAAGTTTAAATAATTAAATAAAGATCAATTTAGTCCAAAACGCTGAAAAGAGTAAAATATAATTAGCCTTGACATCTGCATGCCTGTTCTTTTAAACACGATTTTTAAAATATCTAAAGATTATTGGCATTACTTACTAGTTTCCTATGTAAATAAAAAGCGTATGGACTTGGTATCATTATTCAGGTTGTTTTCTAAAAAATCATTAACAGTTTCTTTTATGTACGGTTAGTGGACATGATTAGTAAACATCTGAATAATGTTCTCTTCTTTTTCCTTTCAGGTAAACTTTTACTGAAATTGTCAGGTAAATTTTTCTTTCAGGCAAATTTGTGCTAAATTGTTATACCAACAACAAAGCATATAAATCATAATTATTTAGGTTTTTCTGTACAATTGTATGCAAAGTGAACACAGCCATATAAAAAGTACTCAGATCAAGACGAAGAACATTACCAGCAACCCTGAAACCCACTCATATCCTTTCCCAGACACTGTCCTTCCAAAAGTAACTACTATTCTGGTTCTAAGACATAGATTAATATTTTTCTGTTTCTTAAAGCACAATGTATATACCCTTTTGGCTGGTTTCTTATTGATCTCATTTTTGAATTCAACCATGTTATTGCTTGAAGCAATAATTTGTTTGTTCTAATGATGTACAGTATTTCATCATATGAATAAAACGAAGAGTATTTGGTTTGTTTCTCCTTTGAGGTTTTCATAAATAAGGATGTCATAACATGATTAAACATGTCTTTCTATTGGGCATGCACCTAGAACTGCTATTGTTAGGTCAAATGGTAGGCACATATTCGACTTGGTAGATGTTGCCAAATAGTTTTCCTAAGTGATGTTTTTCAATTTACACTCCCATCAACAGTATATGAGAATTCCATCTCTTTCAAAACCTTACCAACACTTGATGTTGACTGTCTTTTTCATTTCAGGCATTCTGCTGGGAATATATAAATATCACATTGTAATTTAATTTGAATTTATCTAATAACTAATTAATTCAAGAATCTTGTCATGTGTTTATTTGCTGTGCAGACTAGTATTCTGGGAGTCTGAACAAATTCAAATCATATCCATATGGCTTCTTAGCATTAGTGCTCAAACTGTCGTTTTGTGAGACTGGGACTGTAATAGAAGATCTGAGTCTATATGCCATTGGGAATAAAATAATGAAGCAAAAACATTCCTCCTACACCCCTCCAATATCACCATGCCTATCCTCAATGCTTGCAAAAGTAGATCAGCTTAGGGTGAGGGATGATTGGGTAGATATAAAAGAGATGTCTAATGGAGCTAACGATACAAAATGTCATGGCATGCATGAATTTTCTATTGTGGAACATATATTTAATCTAAAAAATGTCAGTCAATCTAACAAACCAAAAAAGGAACATTGATCACATCATAGTATAGAGCACCCATGGTGAAGACTGAGAATCAGATGAGGCAGCACACAAGCATTCCCTGCATTCTGTGGTCCACATTGAAGAAAACGATCCTCCCATACCACCACCACTGCCCCTCCCCACACACTATCCGTTAGATATCAGCTAACAAAGACTGTGCTAAAAGCAACTCGAAGCCAATGTATAAGCAAATACTCAGGATTTTCAGAAAATAGCAAGGGCCTTAAAAGAAGAAAACACCAACACCAAAGGTCAGCAAGAGATAATAATAGCAAAAGCCATACAAAAAAGAAATAGAAACTATTGTCTTGGCCACATTAATTCTAGTTCCTCCTAATATACTGAGCAGGAAGGGTCTAGAAAACTATATTAGAGTGGAATCTCTTAAGAATTAAAAAGGGTCTTAAGCATGAGAGGAACAGAATAGGCAGAGGGGAAAAAGACTTGAAGGGATTGTATTCTTTACACAAATTATCTTTGATCTAATTTTAAATATCGGTAAATTTCTCAAATGGCCCAAGTGAAGATATTTTTAAGACACAGTAAATTAAGGAAAGGCAAAGGGGAAGAAAGCCAATTGGTGCAGGTAATTTGGAAAGTGAAGAAGACAGAACTAATAAGCCAACATGTACTGAACATCTTTTGTGTTCTGAGATAGGGAGTGAAGCACCCATCTGAAACAAGTGTATGAACTGTGGGAGAAAAATCAGCCCAGGAGCAATGATTTCACACATAAGTCCTTGGAGGTATGTTGTGCCCAATGAGGACCCAATCATGGGGTCATGCAAATGTTCCAACTGTGTATTCTGTCCTTAATCTTTGTCAATTCAGTCTTTTCTAAGGATTTGAAATAACAAAAAGAAAAATTGTAAAGTTGTTTTGCTTGTCTGCCTGCCTGCCTGCCTGCCTTCCTTCCTTCCTCTCTCCCTCCCTCCCTCCCTTCCTTCCTTCCTTCCTTCTTTCCTTCCTTTGTTTCTTTCTTTCTTTTTTAGTCTCGCTCTGTCTCCAGGCTGGAGTGCAGTGGTGCGATCTCTGCTTACTGCAACCTCTGCCTCCTGGGTTCAAGTGATTCTCGTGACTCAGCATCCTGAGTAGCTGGGATTACAGGCATGCGCCACCACACCCAGCTAATTTTTGTATTTTTAGTAGGGACGGGGTTTCACCATGTTGGCCAGGCTGGTCTCGAACACCTAACCTCCTGATCCGCCCACCTCGGCCTCCCAAAGTACTAGAATTACAGGTGTGAGCCACCGCGCCTGGCCTGCTTTCTTTTCTTTTAAAAATATGACCATTTAACCCAATTTCCTGCCTTAAGTCTTATGAATGGATCTCCTCTTTTGGCATTTTGACATATGCGGTGTTCCCTTTGCCATCTCTGCCTTGCCATTACTCCTCTTGCCATACGCATCTCCTTTCCTCTTTTGAGAGAGCCATACATTTGTCTCTTCATTTGTTTTACAAAGGAATCTGGCTGGCTGGGAAGGAAGGGCTATTTTTCTTGTTGGCATGCTGTCAGGCATTTGTGGCATGTTGCAGTTGAGACTGTGTTTATTTTTGCATTGTATATCAGTCTAATTTAATATGATTCCTGCATAAAGCTGTCCACCCATACACACCACACATTTATATATTTTATTTTATAGTCAGGGAATAAGGATTTTTCACCTCTAAAAGAACAACTGGCAGACTGTGGTTGCTGCCTGCCTACTGAATAGTTTATTGAGAGCATAGTTAAATTAACATGAGACTTGTCATAACATTTTAATTTATCTTTGGAATAGGATCCATGATTTCCTTCTTCCTTCCTTCCTTCCTTCCTTCCTTTCTTTCTTTCTTTCTTTCTTTCTTTCTTTCTTTCTTTCTTTCTTTCTCTTTCTTTCTTTCTTTCTTCTTTTCTCTCTTTCCTTGTTTGTTTCTTTCTCTTTCTTTCTTTCTTTCTTTCTTTCTTTCTTTCTTTCTTTCTTCTATTTAATGTCTTTTCATTCTGTTAAGCTCAGCGTCAGCTTAACTCAGTAACTTGGACTTGACATCATACCTAACTTTTAATTTTTAAGAATTCGGGTTTGAGAAATAAAGTTCCAGATCTGATGAAGGACTGCATGGTGTTTAATGTGATAACAACCTCAATATAGTACATAAAATTTAAAAAGCTCCCATGTTTTCCCTGCTTCAGGAAGCTGGAACGGTAGGACAGTCCACCTGCCTTTATGAAACAGTGTAACTCCCATTCGTCCATCCTGTCCCTGGCAACTTTGTATCCTCATTTATTTTATTTTGCTTATTTGAGATAAAAAAGGATAGGGACAAATAAAGTAAATCACTTGAGACCTCAGAGAAAAATTGTACTGTAGGGCATGTTAGCACCCAGCCTATTTCCTGTATTCTACTGTGTCTCTACACTATGGAATTGTTAAATTTATTTTCATCCATGCAAATCATTGTCCTGTGAATAATGTGACACCCTAAAAGCATCAAGTAAGAAGTTCTGCTCTCTCTGCTATTTTAAATGAGCATGTGTGGTTTCACTTCTCTTCCTCTCAATTGACTCCTCCCAAAACAGTATAATTAGCAATAGTTTCTTGGTTACTCTACCTATTTAACATGTCAGTAAAGACCTAGAGATCAATGGGCAACATCAAGGCAATAGTCCAGGTTTCATGAATACATTTCCGCAACCATGAAATTCAAATCGGTTCATCCGGATGCCACATAGAAAGCTGGAATGTGATGCCTCCCAAATAGAATCCCAGGGAGTGCCTTCAGCGGGGAAATAATGGTCTAGCAGACACTGCTCTCCATGAGGGGTAAGCAACAGCATCATGAAGCTAGAATAAAGACTCATTACAGGAAACTCTGAACATTTGCCTCAGATGCTACCACCCTGAGACCCCAGGCTTTCTCAGAGAATGAGTCCAGATGAATACATCTGGGACATAATAAGCCAAACCACAGAGATTTTGCACTGAAAAATAAAAAACAGCAAAGCTGGAAGTGAGCCAAAGGTTACAGTAAGGCATGATCATATCATATACTGTGGATGTCCAAGATGAAATATGGATGTGACCATGTGATGAATGGCATATGGCCAAAACAGAAAACACACTTGCCCTTTGACATTAAGTTCCAGGCATCTACATGTGGGAGACATTTCCATAAAGGAAAAAGTGCTCCAAATTGGAAAACAAAGCAATTGAGCAGTTGATGTTGATGGAAAGATGAAATGAGTTAAATAGAGACAGGTTGCCTTTATAAACAGAAAGAGAAAGAGTTATACAAGATCTTGAAGAATTTGTTCTCTATATCCCTATTATCTAGAAGAGTTCCTGGCACATGGTTATTATTCAGTGTACATCAGATGAATGAATGGCTTTCGAATATAAACATTGCTATAAAGAAGTCATCACTGTGCCCTATAGGAACATACAACCGCAAGATATTTTTAAGGTTTTTCTTTAAATGCTTGAGAAGTAATTTAAACAGAGTAGACTCAGATATTCTTTCTAACCTCAAGGCAAAGCTTATGTGCTCTCATAATTCACAAAGGGAAGGTGAACTTTTTAATAAAGCTGACAAACAAAATTCTGTTGAATGCGGGACATTCCAGGCCTGTGAACAAGCCTTTACAGCTGTGCCAACATTCATAGACAGAAGCAGAAGCTTGTAATTGATCACATATCATAGATTCTCCAGAAGAAATTGCGAACTCTAAAAGCATGCACCCCATCTGCCACCTAGTACGCTGTTCTTGCTCCTGTTTATATGTATAAATGAAACTTAGTAAGTTATATTTTGCTGTATATGAGGATTTGGGGCTTTGTCTTGGCTTTGTCTCAAATAACTTCAGCAACAGAATTATACTTTAAATCTTGGCTGATTTTTGAATAGCCAAAATGTATTCATTGTGTGGCTGCAAACATGTAATGTGGTATGCACTTGATCAAAACTTTTAACAAATTGCAAAAAAAGGTATATGTTTCCCATATGGGAAGTCGGAAATGAAAGGGCAATGCTTATGATTCAACATTGCAATGTTTAAATAGTTGTTCCTGGTAAAATTAATTCAGGATTCTAGCTCTGTAGAGGAGATCAAAAGGAAAATTGTAGCAACTGTTGCTATCTTTGACAGATCATCTGCAGCAAAAACAAAAAAAGAGTAACTTCTATGGGAAGCTTAGGATGTGTGAGCGCTGAGGCTTTATGAAAAGGTGCATTCAAGGTCTTTCTTTTAATAGAGTTTAAATGGTTGATAATAAGCATATTGTTCACAGAGTTTTGGGACGTGATGACAGTCTATTTTGTGACCACCGTGCTTCTTCTGGCTAGCATTAAGTATATGCAGAAATGTAAGATGTGAAGTGGATGACCAGAAAATAAGCATACCAGCATGTGGATGGGCTTTCATATAACTGGATCACATTCTGCTACTAAGTAGTTAGAGTCCTACATGGTTATTCTTAGCCTTCTTTTGGTTGAGGCTATCCTTCAATTCAAATCCCAGTGAGCCATCAAGTGCAATGTTTTCTACACTGAATACCTGTTCTATGCAAATTAATTGTTAAGGGTTAGATTGGCATTAAATGCAATTATTAACTTATTGAAATAATGTGGAAGGAATACAGCCAGGAAGAGACACATGTCAGACCATTTCAAGATCTCAAAATGAAAGAACAACATGTGGGTCCTCTACTGGTTCTTTAGATCCCATTTTGTGTTCCACACTGGGTAGGGTTGCTTCAAGCCACATTGTTCTTATGTTACTCTTCTTTTTAGAAGTTGGCAGTGAAGCCCTAGTCACAAACCCTGTGCATACCTTCCTTGTTCTCTGCAGAATTTATCTAGTTGTTCATTCCCCTTTTCATTGTATTCCAGGCCAATGAATTGCCCTCCTTCTGCCATCTCTCTGACTCTAACTTGGATGCTTAATGTTCCTCTCCTTTAAATTTAATGTAAATTTCCCACAGGATTCTGCCTTTGGCTGTCCTTTCTTTTCCCTTCTAGAGTTATCTTTCATTCATGCCTTCTGCTGAAGAATCCTAAATCAATAACCATGTTTTTTACTCACCCTGTTTGCAAGGGACTACAGCCATTCTCCTCATAAATGTCCTGTCAGCACCTCCAATTTGACATGCCTATAACTAATCATCTACTTTCTCCTTTATATATGCTATACTACGTCTCATCATACTCACAATTGGCAGAAGCTACTGCTCCAGTCGGACAGACTCAGAACTGTAGAGTTCTTCCTATAGTAGGCCTGCATTATAAATTTAGTGCTAATCTTTTAATAATGTAAGGAAGTAAATTGGACTTCTTTGCTGTCTTTCACATGTATCCCTTTCCTTTCTATTATTGCTACCAATCGTCTAGCTAAGAACTGTGTCTCTCTGGTAAACAATATCCATAAGACGATTTGTCCTACTGCAATTCCTTCCTTGAATTTACGCCTTGTTCATCAGACAAGTATTACCATTACCATCACCATCGTGTAGAATGGTAAGAAAAGTATTCTTAAAGCAGAACTCTGGTCAAGCCATCCGCAATTATATAACTTTCAGTGGTTTCCAAATACTTCCTAAAATGTAAAGTACAAGAAAAACAAGGAAGACTAATTCTAAAGCAAAAAGCCATTGGGTTATATGAAAGGAAGACTGGAAGAAGAATCAAAGATAACAGCAAATATTTTCCACGTATAAGCTGAAGGACTGTGGATATGTGGTCAGTTATTACTAAATTATGCAAAGAACCATAATTTGCTTATTCAGATCATTACTTTCTTAGACAGCTTCCTTCCCTAGACACCTTAGTATTATTCTATAGGTATACATGTATAAAATGAATGTATTTCCCAATGATGTATTATGGAATACGATCAGTCATATGCTTGTAGAAATGGGACTGGGAAGACAAGTGAAGAGCCTGTGGGATGAGGCCTGCGGCTTGGTGTGACCGGCAAAAGGCTGAACAACTTCTGAATTTTGCTAAGTCTAGAGAAATGCTGCTCCGATATATCTCTAAATATCACCAGGTCTATTTTTGGTCAATGACTAGCTGTGACACCTAGAAGGGAAACAATGATACTAAGAGTTAACAGCTCTTCCCAGTCTGAACCAATCACATTTATTTCTGAAGAAACCCTTTGATGTACTGAAAGCTCTAGAACAAGAAAATTATTTTCTATCTAAAAGGCTCCATTATACCTAACAATGAAAATCACATACAATCCTTCAAATCCAAATAGAAGTTCATTTTCCATAAAGCCTTTCTAAGTTATTAGAAAGGTTTTCGTCTTCTGTATTTTATAGCTATTTTCTGAATCTCAGTTATAATCTATAATGTCAAGTGTTGAATATATTAGAAATATAAGGTAATGTATTATCTCTTAATGTATCCTACATTCCTCAATGTCCACAATGGAAGGAGAGAACATGAAATATAAGATCAAAAAACATGTTTGAGAACCTTCTCTGGGACATATGAGTTTTGTGAGGAACTTTGAATGAGGTCCATAACCTTTTTAATACCCATTTTCATAATCTGCAAAACACCAACAATAATAATATTTTCTCAAACAAGTGGTATACAAGAACTCTGCTGATTAATCTAAAGGTACTTTGTAAATGATAATGTGCTCTGCAAATATTACTTACTATGCACATCCTACTGTGTACCTAACCGGAATCTTTAATATACGAGGCACTCAATAAATGTTAAATGCCTGTAGAATCAAATTGAATTTCAACCCTTCAAGGTAGAAAAGGAAATATTAAAACAAAATTTAGAAAATACACTTTATATACCCAGATTGTTTTTATAGATAAATGATTTCCCAAATGAATGCCAACAAATAGGAAATTGTATTGGTGGCAGCTCAATATCTGGAATGTTCTGCTTTAAACCAACGTGTGTCTTTATCATTTTTATTTGGCATTCTCAAGAAAATAGAATGTAGTCATGCTTGATAGCATTGCCTTAGGATCTAAAAGACAGAAAGAGCACATTTGTAAAAGAGAGACAAATAGAAAGTGAATGAGGAAAAGGGAAATTAATCACTGGGGAGAGACAGGGAAAACGTAACTTCAGTCTAATGAATGCTATGATTGCACTTCCCTGCTTTCACATCAGTGGGGCAAGTGAACATCCAGAATAACAAGGAATCACTTTGTTTTATAGCACTTATGATCTTTACACGAAGCATGAATGTTTTCTGAAATCTTATCAGACCTGTATATACCTTAAATTTGAGGAGAAGATGAGAGTTTGGTTGCTAGCTACTCCACATTCAACATAGAATGAAGGTCCTATTACTCCTATTTTACAACTGAGAAACCTGAAACACAAAGAAGAGATTTCCAGTGATACTTAAAGATAATTTAAGAGAGCCCAAAGTTATAGTGCCTTTGAGCCTAGGAGACAGAGTGAGTCCTGCCAATGATAAGATCCATGTTCTGTGCAAAACCAGTGTGTTCCGATTTATCAACGACATTCACCATTCAAGGCCTGAATGACATTCACCTCTTGGGGACTGGAGGGTAACACCCTGGTTACAGATAGTGTTTTATTGGTGGAACCAACCATGGTTTCCTACAGACCTGTGATTCCCAGATGACTTCTCAGGAAGACATCCTGAAAAAGAGAGCCAGAGAAAGTGGGAAAAAAAATAGGGCAGGCCTAATAGCAATCATAACCATAGCTAGCATTCTCTGAATGCTTACTATGTGCTGGGAAATATGGTGCATTCTTGATAGCTGGTTCCTTGCTGTTCCTCACAATGACCCCATGAGGCAGGTACTGTTATTATTCCATTTTACAGGTCCAGTATGGAGATAGAAATAGCCACTTGGCTCCAAACACTTTGCTCTTAACAACTGAAAGTGCCTTCATGCTACACCAATCATGTGAGAGATCTGAAGCCAGCAGAGTGTTTTTGAATAGGCGTGTCAGATAGTTCACTTGGGAGTACCTGTAAACAATATGATGAGTTTGAGAAGGGAATTAAGGGACTGTGTGAATGAATGGGGACCTAAGCCCTTATGGGTTTTCACTGCTAAAGAAATCCAAGTTTTTCCTGACCTCAGTGGCCTGAAAGTACAACTAGAGCTGTAGTACTCTGGATACTTGGAAGATGCTCACAGGACTCACATTCCTTTCAGAAAATTTTCCTCAATTTTCTGGCATCTGTGGATAGTGGAAAAAATATTTCTCTGTTGCTGTTGTATTCTAGTTTCCTGGTTAGTATCTTAACAAAGCTACTCTTACCATTGTAAGTCTTTTGGTTCAATCTTAGTGTGTTTTGTTGTCTTCTGTCTTCTTATGATGGAAGTATCATGGACAACTGGATGATCAAACTATGTATCAGAGAGAAGGAAGTAGAGGATAAACATGTAAGGTGGAGAAGAAAGGCTGACCTCAGAGTGTGTGTCTGACAGCTGCTTCTTTGTAATGCTTTGGGGTCCCTTTTTCGTGGAAAATGTAAACATACAGGACTGTGTGTTGATGACCTCAACTTGTCAGAACCTTGTTCTTCATGCCTAAATTTCCTCTAAAACCACAGACATGAACTACCTTTTCTACTACTGAAAACTGCTTCTAGATCCTTCCTCCATACCATGTGAAATTTATGTGAATAATAACATTATAACTAGTAAAAATGAAATGTATAATAACAATTTAAAGCAATGGTTCTCAAACCTAACCTTTCTGTGTTTATGAATCACTTTAGCAGTCTTGTGATACATATAGAACTCCTTCTCAGAACAATGTTATTAAATGCATAAAATGTTTAAAAATAAAAGTAAAAAGAAATCATTTATACTGAAATACAATTATCAAAATATTAAACAACAAATTTGTGATATAATAAGTCATTTTTATTAGCATACTAAATGAAGTTCTTGGCAGCAAGTCTAGTAATTACTGCGATTTCTGAATAATCATGAGGGTCAACAATGTTTTACCATATTTGCAACAACTGTAATATGATTTGAAAATAGCTGTGATTTTCATGGGGGATGAAGTAACTGTCATTGCTCATATTACTGTGCATGTTGCACAGGAATGTTGGCATTAACAATTGAAGGGTATACAAAATTTCAGTTAAAGATTGGTGAAAATAAAGAGGTTTTTTTTTCCATCTTTGATTGTCATTCATGATGTCTTGGAGATTCTGTGGACCCAAGGTTTAGAAGACTGAATTAAATTGCTGTAATTGCTGTTCTCTCCAGAGATTCTGCTTCTGTTTATTTTATTTTATTTTATTTTATTTTGTTTTGTTTTGTTTTGTTTTGTTTTGTTTTGTTTTTTGGAAACAGAGGCTCACTCTGTTGCCAGGCTGGAGTGTAGTGGTGCGATTTTGGGTCATTGCAACCTCTGCCTCCCGGGTTCAAGCAATTCTCCTGCTTCAGCCTCCCGAGTAGCTGGGACTACAGGCATGCACCACCCACGTTCAGCTAATATTTGTATTATTATCATTCTTATTTTTAGTAGAGATGGGGTTTCACCACGTTGTCCAGGATGGTCTAGATCTCTCGACCTTGTGATCCATGATCCACCTGCCTCGGCCTCCCAAAGTGCTAGGATGACAGGCATGAGCCACTGTGCCCACCCTCTGCTTCTGGTTTTCAAGCTTACGAATGATAAACTGTTGAATTTTAAATATGAGTTATTTTATAACAGAGAATTTTGGCAAGCCATTGCCTTCTTCTCATTCCTAAAATCATGCCATAAACTAGACTACCTGTTGTACACGCTGATATTTCTGAAATTCCCTCATTTCTAACCATTTGCAATTGTAGGAGGCATCAAAAGTTACAATTGCTATGTGGGTGAGGTAATGCAATTAACACTTTTATCTCTTGTTTAAATTAATATTCAATTGTCTATTTAGTTATATGCCAAAAGAACTAACGAAAAAAGTCACAGGCCAGGTAATTTTGAAGTAAGATATCTGTGCATGCAATTATTTATAAGGAGAAGTCACAAAGCACATGTATCCTAAAGAGCCAAACTGCAATTTAACCACCCTGGATGTATGAAAGAATAGCGAATCGAAATAAACATGGGGAAGGATTATTGGAGGTGGATAAGCAGGTACTACAAACAAAATTTTCGTATGTATTGTGTGCCCAATGGTAAGCTCAGAAATCAGTTCATCTGCTTCTGAATGTGGAATTCTGCACTCCATAGAATTGTTTGTTTTGTTTTTTGTAAAAATCAACTTAAACTAGAACTTTACAAATCATTTTAATTACATGTGTGATACACAAATATATTGTTCTATAATATTAGCTATTACAGATAAAACCAAAGTGCCCTTTATCCCCCTTTATCCTTCTCTAGATGTGGTTATGTCTATTAATGAGTACATTTCCACACTTTTCTATTACATATATATTGGATCATGAGTTCATTATTTATTTATTTATTTTTATTTTTTTTATTTTTTTGAGATCGAGTCTCTCTCTGTCGCCCAGGCTGGAGTGCAGTGGCGCGATCTCGGCTCACTGCAAGCTCCGCCTCCCGGGTTCACGCCATTCTCCTGCCTCAGCCTCTTGAGTAGCTGGGACTACAGGTGACCGCCACCAGGTCCGGCTAATTTTTTTTTGTATTTTTAGTAGAGACGAGGTTTCACCGTGTTAGCCAGGATGGTCTCGATCTCCTGACCTTGTGATCCACCCGCCTCAGCCTCCCAAAGTGCTGGGATTACAGGCGTGAGCCACTGCGCCTGGCCGATCATGAGTTTATTTTTATATCATATACATATTTTTATAGTTTTCTCAACAATATAATTTTGACATGTTTCCATGTTACTAAACACATATCTATCTAGTCTTCTTAGCTACTGAATATGGATACACTATAGTTTATGTAACCATTCCCTTTTTATCAAGCACTTGGGTTTTTTTTCCCCAACATATTTACATTAAAAGCAATGTAGCAACAAACATCTTTTTACAAACTCCCTTGAGCTCACTTGATTGTGTTTTCATCATGAATAAACTGATAAGTAGACTTGCTGGGTCTTTGAATGTGCATGTGATTGTATATACACATAGTTGTGTATATAATTGTATGAGACATTGCCATATTGTTCTCCACAATGTATAGATTTATACTTTTGTCAGTGCTGTATAATATTTCCAATTACCTGTACCCTTGCTAACACTTGACTTTATGATATAAAATGACACTAGACTTTTATTTCTTTAGTCAGTCGTAACTGGAAGAGATGATGCAAGGTTAAAGTGATTTCTAAACAGAAATTTCAGGGACTTGTTTGTCCAGTGCCCCACGCAAACTCTTCTGAACATTCTCTAGGAAATATATGTTCCTAGTGAGCTCCATTAAACAACAAGCTGAGCAAATTATTGAGACATATACAGTGCCCTGAAGGTCACTTTCTTTGAACAAGTATAGATATGGCATTTTATAGTATGAGAGCTTTGCCTAGAAATATCGTTTCAAATATAGAACTTTCCTCTAGTGTTCTCTAAATTCAGCAGGGCTCTTAGGAAAACAAGTGGCTTCTTTAGCTGGTAGAATAAAACAATACTTTCCAGTTGTATCCAGGAGCACTCAGAGATCGTGGCTGTTTTGTTCCTGTTGTGTTTGTGAGGCATCCATGCTGGGGGAATTTCAAGGAGCCAGCTGCTGCCACAGACAGCTGGAGCCAGCCCACTTCTCTCTTTCTCTCTCTTTCTCTCTGTTTCTCTCTTAGCACCACTCCGGGAAGACTGCAGGATCCCTGGAAGGTTTTCTTTCCTAGCACCATGATGTGTATATAGTGAATTTTATTTCCACTTTCTACAGCTCCCAGTCATGTTCAAAGTCCCAAATGTCTTGGTTTATTTCATGGCTTTTTCAAGCAGAAGTGCTTGTGAAATTAATGAAAGAAACACTGGTGGAGCAGAGGCAAAAAGGACAAAGCATTTTCCCATCCATTCCCACTTTCTTCTTTTTTTTTTATTATTGTACCTTAGGTTTTAGGGTACATGTGCACAATGTGCAGGTTTGTTACATATGTATCCATGTGCCATGTTGTTTTGCTGCACCCATTAACTCGTCATTTAGCATTAGGTATATCTCCTAATGCTGTCCCTCCCCCCTCCCCCCCCGACAACAGTCCGCGGAGTGTGATGTTCCCCTTCCTGTGTCTGTGGGTTCTCATTGTTCAATTTCCACCTATGAGTGAGAACATGCGGTGTTTGGTTTTTTTGTCCTTGCGATAGTTTACTGAGAATGATGGTTTCCAGTTTCATCCATGTCCCTACAAAGGACATGAACTCATCATGTTTTATGGCTGCATAGTATTCCATGGTGTATATGTGCCACATTTTCTTAATCCAGTCTATCGTTGTTGGACATTTGGGTTGGTTCCAACTCTTTGCTATTGTGAATAGTGCCGCAATAAACATACATGTGCATATGTCTTTATAGCAGCATGATTTATAGTCCTTTGGGTATATACCCAGTCACTTCTCAAAAGAAGACATTTATGCAGCCAAAAAACACATGAAAAAATGCTCATCATCACTGGCCATCAGAGAAATGCAAATCATTCCCAGTTTCATACTCCTATGAGAGAGGTACACCACAAGGTAAACAGGGCTCATGTGTCCCTTGAGTTTTCTGAGGCAATAAAGACCCCTTTGCTCTCTATGTGGGAACAGGAGTAATTTTGTGTCCATGTTTATTGTGGACACTAAGAGGAAAGCATATTCTCTTGCAACAAGTTGTATCATGTCACATCCACTTTTTCTAATGGTCAAAAAACAGCCTGGGACCCGGCTGAGTCAGAATACAGGAATTTTTTGATGCAAAATAATTTCCTTGTCACTTTATTAAATCTTTGTGAAGTTCCATCTTAATAAATTTACATGTAAAGGATTAACATTTTCCAACCTTGGTGGATATAGATTGCTTGTTTTTAATTAAAAACATTGATGGCTCCAGAAACAGGATTTGGTGCCGAGAGTGAGAGTTCTCCTAATGGAGCCCTGGAACTTGGACACAATTTTTGGCTTGGGGCTGTCAGTTCTCTTTTCTCCTGATTGCATCTCTCTATAGAATATCATTTATCTTAAGAGAGCCTAGTGTCATACATCTACAGTGCAATAAGCATAGCTACATAAAACTGTGGATTGAGAAAGGATTGAAACTGTGTTCAAAATATATATAAAGATTAAAAAGACACTTCTTTTTCCACAATTGTCCTTTAGGGAATAATTCTAATTACCATTTATTCGAATTTCCATAGCTTAGTTTTTGGCATCGTTTTGCAGAGTGCGAGAAATTCACAGACTGAATGTGCAGTGTTCAAACTTATAACCTTGAGGATGCTTACTGTCAAGTTTAGCGTCAACTCAATACTTTCCCTTATTCCTCTGGGTAGTCTCTTTTATGCAATTTGTGTACATGCCTCTATTTTTCTAGTAAATGTTAAGCTTCTGTTAAAACCTAGATAATATTTTATTCAACTTTATGTATTTTCCAACTTATCTTCTAACACAGTGTGTTGGAATCAGAAGCAGTTCAATAAATATTGGTTAGAGGGAGAAATAGAGGACAGTGTTTCACAAAGTGAGCTTCCTAACATGATTACAAACAGTAAAATAAATATTTTCATGATAATAGTATTATAATTATTGTGCTTATTATTAGAAATCATGTAGCTTAGGATCAGATCTGCAACTTCAATGATATTTTTATGAGTTAAAATGCAGACAAATGTCAAAGAATAAATATTAACAATATTAAATACTAAAATAGGTTTTATGTGAATATGAGAAAAATCGTGACGCTGGTATGTTTCAATAGCAACAACATGAGAAAACTCAAGGGTCAATAACTTACCTGTAGTTGTTATTAACTGTGAGTTTTAGCTCAGAGATAATAATAAAAAAAAAAAAGACAATATGCTGAAGTCAATCTCAGAACCAAGAGTAGAACCCAGGACTCAAATTATATTGGGATATTGGGCTTCTAACTACTATAAATCTTGACTTTCTCATCTAGAAAGAAGCTGATTGGACTAAACTGGGTAGTTGCTCCTGTGCCTGAATAAGAACCAAATAATAGTATTCAATGGTGTTCATGGGTACTTTAAAGAGCCATTTATTTGTTGCATTGTTATGTTTTTTTTCTCTGTAATTTCTCTGTTCATTCTCAATTTATACAGCATGGCTCTGATCCAATTTGCTGCCAACCACCATACAATTTATCTCTTTATTATATAGGCCAGAATGTGAGGATAAACTTAATTTTGGGCTCTGGCAAGTCAGATCTTGATATGCTGTGGTTCCCCTGGTAGTAATTTAAACAAGTTTCAATGTCCTTTCAGAGTATATGAATGTTGGCGCTTTTTTACATTTCTTCACCTGCAGAAATAGAAGTTTTAGATAACACTTTTCTCTTGGTAAATAACACATTTTATATAACTAGTTTATGCTCCCATATGTTTCTCATGGTGATATCTTTCTATTAAGGACTTTTTGAGCACTTAAAGGCCTGCTTCATCAATAAAACTAGATTTATATTGCTTTCATGAGTTCTAAAGTAGTAAATGCTTTTAACAAGGTTTATGGTAAATATAATTGAATTATAGATCCAAAGTTCATATTTATAGAGGAATTATGTT
The DNA here is from genome assembly GCF_006542625.1 of Nomascus leucogenys. Classification (NCBI taxonomy): domain Eukaryota; kingdom Metazoa; phylum Chordata; class Mammalia; order Primates; family Hylobatidae; genus Nomascus; species Nomascus leucogenys. The sequence goes on from NC_044382.1 coordinate 125,691,002, forward strand.
ACTGGAAGCCTATGGAAAATGTAGTTGATGATAACTAATAGAATATTTCACATTAGGTACAACCACACCAACCTGTGGTCCTGCTTGATACTAATGTTCATATCCTCTTCTTTCCTAAAGTATATTTTCTAGAAATAGAGACATTTTCAATTAAACTGCATACATTATTCTTAGATTTTCATCTTTTTCTCTGACTTTAACTTTCTTAACATGTCACTCACTGGGATCTGTTAGAATGGCTAACTATAAGAAGGTTCCCCTTTGCTACATTTCAAGTCTGTTTAAACTCCAAAATGAATAGACAATTTTACTTTATTCCTTGCGTGAAATGACATGAATTAGAACAGTCTAATATGAAATGTAATTGCTCTAGCAATGCTTGCAACTGGCCTCTGAGGAATAGTGTTTGAAGATCTCAGTGGGACATTAATTCAGTGGAAATTGTGTCCCTCAGGTCAGCCCCAACTTCCCAATTTTTCTTTAGTGATATAGTAGGACACTGTAGAAGTATGTTCACAATCAAATTTACTCCCCTAAGCAGATGATACAGCAAATCTTTTATTCACCTAGGTCAGTTGACATGATCTAAGCAAAATGCCTTATTAGATGAAATGTTCCCAATTACTCAATGGATTAATACAAATCTGTTTATCTGAATCTACAGCTGGCAGTGTAAACCCTTTTATGAGTTCATTGCTAACCCTCTAAACAAGAAGGTCACATTGCTGAAGTGGGAAAAAAGAAAGAAGACAGGGAAGCAATACAGTTCTTTCAGACAAATGGGGCACACTTTTGAACAACCTGGCAAAGCAACTGAGTAGAGACCGTATATCCCAAAAGGACAAGTAAGAAAGCATGATTGTATCGATTGCATCCTCGAGAATCCAAAATATCCGTTCCCCTCTTAAAAGCTTTACACCAGCAACTTAGAATTCCCAAATAGTCATTTTTTATATATTTAATTGTCTTAATTGTCTTTCACTTTGGTAGCAAAGCATAGTCACACAGAAAACATACATATATGTAGGGTCTTCCATGAACCACTCGTTACCTTAAGCGTAACTACATATATTTTCTTATTGAATCTACTTAGTAACAATATGAATAAACTGTTATTATCCATATTTTCCAAATGAGACAAAACTGAGATGCAAAGAGACAGAGTAATCTTTCCCAAGGTCACGGTACTATAAGGTCAAAAAATTAGGGCTTTAACATGGACTAATATGGCCCCAAGGCCTGTGTTATCTATACTGTATCATGCTTCTCAAAAAAATTACTATTTTTATTAGTCACAAACAATAGAACCTAAGCAACTTTACATGATTCAACCTAATAAGTTTGCAGTTGTCAAACTAGGTGGTGCACAGAACACATATATTTCATATGATTGCTGACAACATAAGAAGGGCTCAGTTTCGGGGACCACAAAACCTCAATTAGTAGCTTTGGATGATTTTAAGGGAATGTTTTGTATTATAACCTATATACTTTTGAACAAGGTATAGGCCAATGTTTCCCAAGCTTTTATGTGCATACAATCACCTGGGGATCTTGCTAATGTACAGATTAGGATTCAGTAGGTCCATGGTGGAGTCTGAAATTCTGCAGTTCTAACAAGCTCCCAGGCAATGCCAATGTTGCTGGTCTGGGAAACACACTTTGAGTAGCAAGAGATTAGGCAACTATTCTTAAAAATAAGCATTCATTCTTTAAGAATAGTCTGGCACCAATAGCAGCTGTCTCTAGCCTGCAAAGTTGCTAAGTGTCGTTTGTGCCATGCCTTGCTTTCTGAAGCCAAGAAATTAAGAACCAGGACCTCTGGACTCTGTGTAAAATGCACCACAGCACACCTCCTGGCTCTGATCTCTTCCTAGCAGGAAGCTCTTGCAGGCCTAAATAAGTAGGAAATATTTAGAGAAATAATCCCGCTCATTCCAGCTAGATACCACCAACTCTGATAATTTATGTTGGTTGTAAGCAGTGAGAAAAAAACAAGATTAAAAATTTCTAGTTATAAAGTAAGCAAATTAATTAATGAGTTAGTAATCTTGAGAAGTTATATTATTAATTTGGTAATGAAGATACTGAAAAATAAGACTAATTATGATTATAATTACTTTGTAAAGGCTATAGGTTATTACTTATTTGTCTTTTGCTTAATAACACACCACCTTAAAATTTAACGACTTAAAATAATAAATATTAAATATTGCTCAGAATTCATTAGGATGTCTACACTGCGTCAGCAAGGGCTGAGTGGAATAGCATGGTCTCACTTACAGGACTGAAACCTCAACTGAGACTGCTCTGTCATCTTGGAACTGGGACCTCTCTCTGTGATCCCTCATCCTCAGGAAGATATACTGGATTCATTTTTCATTCTTCTATTTTTATTTTTTTTCTAGTCTTACTGAACTGGCTGGAATTTTCAGTAAAATGCTGAATATGAATATTGATAGTAGAGCCCTTGTCTTTTTCCTGATTTAAAGGGAAATCTTTCAGCATTTCCCATTGAGAATATTTTTTGTAGAGACTCTTTGTCAGGTTTTTAAAAAAGTTGTCTTTACCTAGTTTTCTAAGAGGTTTTTTCCTTATTTATTTATTTTTTCAAATACTGTATGTTCTCACTTACATATGCCCAATGTTAGTGGAACTAAACTCATAAAAATGGAATTCTTCACAGGGTGATTGCAGAGTTCCCAGCAGCAAAAGAGGGGAGGTGCCAGTGTGAAAGCTGATTTTTAATCATCTTCTAGTGTCGTGTTTGCTTATATCCCATTGTCAAGGCAAGTCATGAGGTCAAGCTAAAATTCAAGGGATGGAGACATAGACTTCACTTGCTGGGAGGGGCTGTGAAATATTGAGAGCATCTTTTCAATTTACTACATTTTGCTCTCTGACTACGATTAGTGATACTCCATCCATAGATAAAATATGCTTATACCCATCTCAGGATCCCTCAAAGTTTTATCCACTGTTGTCATCAGGTCTTAATGCAGATGAGGCCCCTTGCATGGAATCCTTGATTCTGAAACCTGTGAACTAAAAATACAAGTTATCTACTTTCTATCTATCCCACATACAATGTTGGACAGGGACTGAGTAACTGCAACAGACACTCCTACTCAAAAAGATGAAGAAAAGGAAGGGCATGGCAGTCACTGATTCATAGCAATTCTGAAATCCAGCCAGGCTCTCGTATTAGCAGGTCTCACTATTTGCGGGGCAAAACATGCTTTCTGATTAGGGCCCAGTTCTGGTCTTATGATTTACTCTCTAATACTGCAGTTCCATATGGCTTTTGGCTCCACTATGGGTTTTTCACTCTGCTCATTGAGACATCCTTCTTTTTCCACAAGAAATGGTTCCTATTTGCAGCTGAGTAATTTTCACCTTGCTTCTCAAAGTAGAAAATGCAAAGGCCACTGGTCTTCTTTTAAATATAAATTATCTTTGTACCTTTTAGTCTAAGACTGGACCTATTGATCTGATTCAAGTTCACTCGATGCCCTGAAAGCCACATGCCTTTTGTTTGTTTGTTTTATTTTTAAAGACCAGCCTCTATTAAGTGCCATGGGTCAAATTGGCATGACACAATATTCTTAGGTTGCTAGACCATTAATCCAGCTATGTCTTCAAGAGAACTCTAACAACAGATCTTATAGTCACTTCCTTGACTACACTTTTGGCTCTGCACCTTGTTTCACATTTTATTTTTATTTATTATTATTATTATTATTATACTTTAAGTTTTAGGGTACATGTGCACAATGTGCAGGTTTGTTACATATGTATCCATATGCCATGTTGGTGTGCTGCACCCATTAACTCGTCATTCAGCATTAGGTATATCTCCTAATGCTGTCCCTCTCCCCTCCCCCCACCCCACAACAGTCCCCGGAGTGTGATGTTCCCCTTCCTGTGTCCATGTGTTCTCATTGTTCAATTCCCACCTATGAGTGAGAACATGCGGTGTTTGGTTTTCTGTCCTTGCGATAGTTTACTGAGAATGATGGTTTCCAGCTTCATCCATGTCCCTACAAAGGCATGAACTCATCATTTTTTATGGCTGCATAGTATTCCATGGTGTATATGTGCCACATTTTCTTAATCTAGTCTATTGTTGTTGGACATTTGGGTTGGTTCCAAGTCTTTGCTATTGTGAATAGTGCCACAATAAACATACATGTGCATGTGTCTTTAGAGCAGCATGATTTATAGTCCTTTGGGTATATATCCAGTAATGGGATGGCTGGGTCAAATGGTATTTCTAGTTCTAGATCCCTGAGGAATCACCACACTGATTTCCACAATAGTTGAACTAGTTTACAGTCCCATCAACAGTGTAAAAGTGTTCCTATTTCTCCACATCCTCTCCAGCACCTGTTGTTTCCTGACTTTTTAATGATGGCCATTCTAACTGGTGTGAGATGGTATCTCATTGTGGTTTTGATTTGCATTTCTCTGATGGCCAGTGATGATGAGCATTTTTTCATGTGTTTTTTGGCTGCATAAATGTCTTCTTTTGAGAAGTGTCTGTTCATGTCCTTCACCCACTTTTTGATGGGGTTTTTTGTTTTTTTCTTGTAAATTTGTTTGAGTTCATTGTAGATTCTGGATATTAGCCCTTTGTCAGATGAGTAGGTTGCGAAAATTTTCTCCCATTTTGTAGGTTGCCTGTTCACTCTGATGGTAGTTTCTTTTGCTGTGCAGAAGCTCTTTAGTTTAATTAGATCCCATTTGTCGCCATTGCTTTTGGTGTTTTAGACATGAAGTCCTTGCCCACGCCTATGTCCTGAATAGTATTGCCTAGGTTTTCTTCTAGGGTTTTTATGGTTTTAGGTCTAACATGTAAGTCGTTAATCCATCTTGAATTAATTTTTGTATAAGGTGTAAGGAAGGGATCCAGTTTCAGCTTTCTGCATATGGCTAGCCAGTTTTCCCAGCACCATTTATTAAATAGGGAATCCTTTTCCCATTGCTTGTTTTTGTCAGGTTTGTCAAAGATCAGATAGTTGTAGATATGGGGCATTATTTCTGAGGGCTCTGTTCTGATCCATTGATCTATGTCTCTGTTGTGGTACCAGTACCATGCTGTTTTGGTTACTGTAGCCTTGTAGTATAGTTTGAAGTCAGGTAGCGTGATGCCTCCAGCTTTGTTCTTTTGGCTTAGGATTGACTTGGTGATGTGGGCTCTTTTTTGGTTCCATATGAACTTTCAAGTAGTTTTTTCCAATTCTGTGAAGAAAGTCATTGGTAGCTTGATGGGGATGGCATTTAATCTATAAATTACCTTGGGCAGTATGGCCATTTTCACGACATTGATTCTTCCAACCCATGAGCATGGAATGTTATTCCATTTGTTTGTATCTTCTTTTGTTTCATTGAGCAGTGGTTTGTAGTTCTCCTTGAAGAGGTCTTTCACGTCCCTTGTAAGTTGGCTTCCTAGGTATTTGATTCTTTTTGAAGCAATTGTGAATGGGAGTTCACTCATGATTTGGCTCTCTGTTTGTAGAATTATTTTTGTAAGACAGAAAGACCATTTTATTTTCCAACCATGCAAGTCCTGGCTTCTAAATTCTGCTGCAAGTTGAATAGTTCCTTCTGTAGCTCATTGACATCTTCCTGAATTTTTTTATTCACAGCCATAAACATCCACTGACACTTTCAACATTCTAGTTGCAGATTTCCTTAGCCAAAATCCAAAAGTTCACTAGGTACACTCTCAGTTTTCCAAATTATCACAAGCAACAGTTTTTCTAATTTCTTTTGCTGCTATATCATGACTTGCTACTTTTGTAGTTTTATTTAGAAATTTTCCTGCCATTTTTTTCCAGGCTTCACTAAGAGTTTACTATCCATTTTTCTAGACGTTATTAATGCTTTATTCACAATTTTCCAGTCTTTTCCTGTTCCGTGGTCTCAAATTCAATGCCATGAATTTTAGATTTGTGTTCAATACCACCCTACTTCCAGTATCAATTTATGCCGTAGCTGTTGCTGTAAAACAAATCACTCTAACACCTAGCAGCTTAAAGCAACATACGTTTATTCTTTTTCAAATTTCTATGGATTTTCTGGACCATTCTTGTGGTCTGAGTTCTTAGCTGGGATGGTTGAGAGTTTATGAATGTCTGGAGCTCTTTCCACAAGATTTCTCACCCATGGAAGGCTTGTCTTGGCTTCTGCCCATCAGGATCTCAGGGATCCTAGTAGCAAGAAAGGGCAAGCCCCACGGTGTTATAGTATGTTTTAAAACACTGCTTGCATCACATTTGCTAATATTTTATTAAAAAATTAAGGCAACATGGGCAAAGAGAGATTCAAGGGGTAGAGACATAGACTTTCTGTCTTGAAGAATCGATCTGTAAAATATTGTGGTTTTCTTCTTCTATCTATTATTCTAGATTCCAAAGAAATATACTCTTATTAAGAACTAAAATTTATTTTTAACATAGAATATTAGAATTGGCATTTCATGAAACATACACAAATATATATATAGATAGCTATAGATATGCATAATATATATATACATGTATACACTTATACACACATATGTATGTGCGTGCATATGTGTGTGTGTATTCCTAAATCAGATGTCTCTCTTCTGAATAAAAAGCATTAGATTCTCATCTTCTTCTAGAATTTCTGTGAAATTTTTTCTCCATTCTATTTTACAGTTATGCTTTATCTTAATTCATTTTATTTAGCTAAGGAACTTTTAAGATGGGAATTTAGTTACTCAAAATCATATTACTTATATAAAAAATTTAGCATCAAATTTGCATGCATTCTGTAGGTCAAATCATCAATTATTTTTATACATAGTTACATAATACATTCCATATTATAAATGTTCTTTTAGGAACACCATTCCTGCCGGGCGCAGTGGCTCACGCCTGTAATCCCAGCACTTTGGGAGGCCGAGGCGGGTGGATCACGAGGTCAGGAGATTGAGACTATCCTGGCTAACACGGTGAAACCCCGTCTCTACTAAAAATACAAGAAATTAGCCGGGCGAGGTGGTGGGCGCCTGTAGTCCCAGCTAGCGGGAGGCTGAGGCAGGAGAATGACGTGAACCCCGGGGTGCGGAGCCTGCAGTGAGCGGAGATCGCGCCACTGCACTACAGGCTGGGTGAAAGAGCGAGACTCCGTCTCAAAAAAAAAAAAAAAAAAAAAAAAAGAACACCATTCCTACAAATAAGTACAGTGTTTATTTTCTACATGTAAATTTAAGTTAGGTAGAATGTTAACAAACGTGGAATTGAGTTTGTTACCTTCAGTTACCAGAATTTGACTGGAGTATTGTAATTTAAATTATACATTTAAATATTTCCAAGCAAAATGAATAATTTTTACATAATTGGAATTTATTTCCACCTAAAAAGTAGCCAATTGCTTCAATATTGAAAATTTAATTCATTTAGAAAAAGAAGTATACCTCTAATCATAGAGTTTATCCATTACCCTGCTCACATTTGGAATACTTGAATATGGAAATATTTTGACAATGTAATTACAAAGAAGTATGTGATTTTTATTTCCTCATGATATATTGAATTTATTGAATGTTGCCATTTTTCAAGGAGACTGTCATAAAAGGAAAATGACATGAGAGAACTGGAAATATTGGAAAGAAAATATTGATGAAGGATATACTACAGATTCTAAGCTGAAAAGGAAAGTGAATGGCAGAAATTGATTGAGACAGAGAAAGTACAAGGTTAATGGGACAAATAACTCAGAAATGGTCTTAAAAAGAATAAGAAGGAAAACGGAAGTGGAGAATATGTAAATGAGACAATTATAGATGTGTTTCTCAGAATATCTCCCTGTTAATATTTCCCATTAGACTGCCACTTTGTTTTCAGTTTTAAAATGTAGTAGAATATATGTATCTCTCATTACAAAAGTTTTCCTCAAATGTTTATAAAGTAAAATTTTTATTTATGCTCTTGTAACTGTATAATATTTAAAATATATTAATCTTTGTTTAATTCCTATTTTTATCATCTACATGATTGCACAAGAAGTGCAAAAAGAGCCAAATAATTAAACAATGTTTGTTTTAAATTCAACAATGACCCCTCATCTCTCATTTCCCACTCTCACTTTTTTAGCATTACAGGCTAAAAATCGTGTTTGTTTTTCTATTTTAAGCATTATCTATTGACCGCCCACTGTAGATGAGAATTTTCTCTTTCATCCTTTCTTAATTGCCAGCACACACGTGTCCTTTTCATAATCCTATATTTGCTAAATATTGTAAATTAGGTTAGATCAACATGCAGTATTTACATTAACTCATATTATTATTATTACTACATAGGATCTCTATTCACCATTATCTGGGGAAAATATCCTTTGTCTCTTGTTTGTATTGTGTCTCTTGTATCTTGTCTCCCACGTCTTCGTCTTCTTCCTTTCTTGGTTTACTCTCTCATTGTGGGAGATAATAGCCTACGATAACTTCCTGACAAAATATACGTTGGATTATGGGAGGTTTTCTTGCATGATGACATTTTGCTGAGGCAAAGCATACTCTTTTGGAAATAATTTCTCTTCAGAATTTTGATGGCATTGGCTCACTACTTTCTAGTTTCAGAATTTGTTATTCAAAAGGCCCAAGCCATTGTGATAGCCTAATTCCTGTGGAAATCTAAATCCTCTCCCCTCTCTAGCCCCTGTGGAAGTTTGTAAAAGATCCTTAGTTCTCTGAAATTTCATAGTGATTTAACTTTGTATGATTTATTTTAGCCACGTGTGTAGGTAATTATAAGGCCTTTCAATATGATAATTAAAGTTCTTTAGTTTGTGAAATAATTTTGAATTGTTTCATAAATGATTTTCTCTGTTTTGCTCTTGTCATTCTTTCTGGAACTTCTTGTATTCAGATGTTGAACTTTTTCAATTATTTGTTTAATTTTTGTAAGATTTTCTCATATATTTTTCCATGTATGTTTTTTTTTGGCTCTACTTAATGGGATTTTTTTTTACTAAGTTTGTCAGCATTCTATGAGTTTTACTTTCTGTTATCACTTTTTTACAAAATATTCAAAAGCTCCTTTTGGATCATTGAGTGTCCTTTATAGACAGATAGATAGATACATAGATAAACACACACATTTATATATATACATTTATATATAATTACATATATTCTGAAATTTCTTTGTGTATATATATGTTTGTTCTTGCTTCATGGATGCAATATATTCTCTTATTTATCTAAAGACATTAATAGTTTACTTGAAAAATTGTTAGATTTGCATAATATGTTTTATGTTGCTTTTGTTTCAAGTGTGTGTGTGTGTATGTGTGTGTGTGTATGTGCGCTTGTCTTTGTAAATTTTATACTAGGAATTTCTCAAATATTGTTCTTCAATTATTTTGGTCTTTGATTTTTTATTATAGGCTTTCTTCAGATAGTGAATAATCCATAGATTTCTACTCATATTATAGTGTGTAACACTGAATAGATAATTGAAATTCCATGGACTTGCTGACTGAATTTCACTAATGAGTGCACTGCCTGAGCTTTTCCTTCAGTAGACATAAGATGCCCATCACTTTGTGCCTTTTCCCTGTAAGGTCTAATTCACTAGAGAAGAATGTGTCGATGGATGTTCCTGCTAGCATTCTGTAAGCCAAATGGCAAAAGAGGAGGGTTCAGGAGCCTCAGGAATTGGTATGTAAATATCCACTGAATGCCACCTTCACCTCCCTCATTTTCAGCAGTGTATCCCTATCCACAACTATGCCTAATTTTTCCTACTCCAGAGGCTCTGTATTTTACCCTCTGGAGAGAACAAACCTCCAGAGTTCTGCTGAAGTACAGGAAGGTTGGTTTCTTGGCTAATGGAGCTGAGGGTGGGGATTGGATCAGAGATATGCAAAACCCATTAGGGGATCTCCTTGGTTTCAACTAAACATTCAGCTTCACAACACATAGGCCACACTGGTACCAAGCTACTCAGAATGATATAAGCAGGAAACACAGCTTGGCAGGAGGGCAACATCAGGCATTCCTTCAAAAAGAGTCCTTGCAGCAGCTCACATGGCAGTTCACATCCAGTAGCTAATGTTATCCCAGATCACAACTGGAGGGCTAGGACGTAAGTCCGTGTTAGGAGGTGCAAGAGTCACTTTTTGGCTGAAAAGACCCATGACCCATAGCATAACTTCCAGAGTTGCATGAAAAATTTACCAGCCGTTACACTCAGAATAGGCCAAAGCTACATCCAATCCAGATGTAGTTTATCAGGAGTCATTGCATTCTAAGCAGTGTTGCCTGATAACATGGTTAATATACTATTTTTATCAAGTTTCCAGAGGATCAGAGTTAGAGAGTTAAATAAAGTGTAAATTCTGAAGCCCAAAGGAATAGCTTGTATTAAGCCTTTATCCACACAATCTAATTGCTTCTTTTATTTTTTATTTTTATTTTTTAATGAAACAGGAAGGAAAAGAGAAAGTATGAGTAGAAATATGGGGATAGAGGCAAATTAAAATAGAGTGAACATAAGGGCATTTCTATTTCTTCATTTTCCAGGAAGTATGAGGTAAGAACACCATCGTAGGGAAATGATAGATAAGGAAGTGGGTGATTTGTGGGAGGAAAAAGTGTAAAGTAGAATTTTGGTAAAGTATATAAGGAGTATCCTAACTCCTCCAAAATGTATTATGGTCAGTAATTTTTTTATTTAAGAGTATTAGTGTATTACTTACAACAGATTAAATACAACAATATGTATAATGGTCTGAACACAATAGAAGTCGATTTCATGCTCATATAATTGAATTAGGCAGGAGGACAAGGTGGGGGCAGGACCCTCTTCCATGTAGTCAAGTTGGGACTCAGACTGGCAGAACCACTGCTGTCTTCAAAACTTAACTTCCAAAGTTATTGGGTCTTCTTTCTTCTAGCCAGAATGGAAGAATGCAAATGAGAATTTTGTTTGCGTTAGGCCTGGAAGTGGCAGCTCTCCCTGCAAATGAGCACACGTTATTGCAAGCAAGGCTGAGAAATATCCAGCTATGTGCCCAGTATACTAAGGAGAGCATGGATTTTGTTGTACAGTTAGTGAGCATTCAGATTTTTAAAATATTTGTATTGAATGCATAAAAATAAACATGATAGAATCAAATGATACGTGGTAGTCAGTTGTTTTTAAAGACATTATTTGAAACATCTAATTTCTTAAAACTGTCATGTCCATAAAATGCTGTTTAATGAATTAGTAGAATGATTTCAATAGCATGACATTAAGGGTTATCACTATATCATTTTAATAGTGAATTACACGCATGTAAAAATGTACACTGTTCTGATACAAAACATACCACTAGACTTTCCAAAACTGCCCATGGATCAATTACCTTCATAATAAATGAAGAATTCATCTTCAGTTTTAAAGAATAAATTAATAGCTTATTTTTGATCTCCATGTCTTATTTTCATAGATATGTGTTTTTTAAAATTCAGGTACCACCATATTTGCTCAATTGTACATGGCATCAATTTACTATGGTACAGTGGGTATGTCATTTTATAGGCTCAAAAGAAGTCAAACATGGAAGTAGGAATATCCAATTTATTAAAATGCATGTTACTCTTTCTGATATTGAATGAGCCTATTCTTTCTGGTGATCTTACATTTCTTAATGTAATATGGGAGCTACAGGGGGAGCTGAACAAACATTTCTATCAAAAAATATACTTTATGACATTAAAATAATAATTGAAGGATACAACTTTTTAACTTGTAATTAAGATTAAATACTAAAATAGGTATTATCCCCTTAGTTCATAAATGTGAGTTGTTTTAATTTTACCAGTAATATTGCCCCAGTTTTATATATTTATGAAATGTCTTTTGTTTTACTGATGGTGGTTTAAAACATATATTATTTTCTTTTTAAAAATGCAACTTCACAAAAAAGAGAAGAAAAAGAGGGTAAATCCACCATTTGGCAGCCTGTTTCTATTCATTCACATCTTTCTGTAACATTATCCTTTTGATCTATTGGGCTGCAGCAAAAGATGAAAGTTTCATGGTACGTGAGCCACACTTGCAATACTGTTTTTCAGTTACACAGGGATGAAAGGTAAGTGCTGTCCCTACTCTCTGATTATTTTTGCATATGTGTAACTTAGAAAGTGACTGTAAAAACTGAAACTTTCTGTCAGTCTAGTTTGCAAAAAGAAAGCTTCTCATGGCCAATGTAGACGAATAAACGTCCAAGTTCTGATGTTTGAAAAATTAATCCAAGGCCAATTCCTTAGGATTTAAAACATTTAAACTTGCCTTCATTAATGATAGCCTATCCATTACTAAGGAGATTCATGTGTATTACATAATTACTTCATATCTACTCAGAAGTGGAATCTTTGGAAGCCCCTCCTTTTACTCTCCAGTGGAGAAATAACCATGAACCGAGCAACCAAAGTAGCTCTCAATTTCAACACTACCATTCTGCACAGTATCAGTGTGTCTGTAATCCCTCAACTTCAGGAAAATAAGATACAATTACAAAGGAGAACCAGTCTGGATATATTGTTTAGACATATTTCCTAAACTTAAAAAAGAAACAAAAAACGATATACATTTGCTAAGAATCTAAAAACCATCAGGAAATATATTTGCAGCCAGAGGTTACAAGACAACATATTCACTTACCTAATTTTATTTGAAGAGAAGGAAGAAAACTTGTTTGGATGCTGATTTAGCATTCCAAGCTATAGGAACACAAAGGCTGGTAAGATGTCTCATTGCCAAATGATGCTTTTTCAGAAATTAATGCTAAAAATATTATAGAATTAAAAATTATCTTATAGACTATCTTTTTAAAAGTCCCTCCTTTTATCAATGACTAAAGTAAAATAAAGTGAGATTATACATTGACAGAGATGAAAATCAGAGGTTTTAGTTCGGTGTAATAATCAAGATTACCTGATGCAAGGTGATATCTGGTGTTCTATATCTAGCTGGGTTTTCAGTATCATACCATGACAGGCATAACTTCTGAACATCAGTTCTCTAAAAGTGTGAGCAGAATGGCAGAAGACCTAGATTTTTGCTCATTTTCTTTTTTCTTTTGAGTGAGAGTTGCATACTTATATATTGTAGAAAGGATACACCTCTAAAACACTGCTCCCTTAAAATTTAGTGTTGCATGATATTTCTGATCCTACAAGGATATTTGGTCTTGGATAAATGATAAATTAGCATGTTAAAGAAGCTCTTGAAGATTATTTATGATTCAAAGTAATCTAGGCACATACCATTTAAGAAACCACAATTTAAAAAAAATCTACCTAGACCTCATCTCACTTCTTTCTTAATGCATCAATTTCTCAAGTTTTTATTAAGCGTATGTATTTTTTTTCCTCTTCTGGGTGCTGTTCTAGGAAATCAATTCATAAATAAGATTGGTAATATTCCTTCCCTCATGGAGCTTAGAAAGCAGTAGTAGGAGATTCATAGAAAACAAGAAAAAAAAATAAGAGAATTTCAAAAGTGGTATTTCCAGTGAAGAATATAGAAAAATATGGTAGAGTTTGGGAGGGATCATATCTCACAAAATGATCAAGGAAGGACTTTTTAAGGAGGAGAATTGAAAGACAATCTAAAAGATAAGAAGAATCTAACCATGAGCAATTTAGGGGAAGAATGTTTCCAAACAGAGGGGTAAGCCGGTACACAATGAGCGAAAAATCAGGGCTTGTATTTTTGAGGGAGGGAGATAGAGTCCATGTAAATAGAGCACAAGGAATGAGGATAATTTTGGCATGCAACGAAATGAAAAACTTGGCAAGGCAGATTATGAAGCACTTATGGGCTATCATAAGAAGTATAGATTTATCACACTTCGAAGTTGAAAGAAACAAAAACAGTATAACACAGACTGTCCTTTAAGGCAAAAATAATATTAATGTTCTTTATTTCCTTAATACTTACCAGAGTGTCTGCTATGTAGTAGACAATCAGTAGGTGTGTATTTAAGTAAACATATAAAATTTGTTGGTAGGAAATGGCTGATATTGCTAGTATGAGCAATGTGTTCTTAAGAACCTCACATTTTCATTTCACATCCCATTATTAAATAATATGCATATGAAGAACGATGTGAGCAGGGGTGTGGAGCCCACACAAGAACAGAAGTTTAGTGCATTTCTTTTTGGGAATCTCCAGAGTATCTACTTCACGATAAAATGGAAAGCTTTCAATTTGAGAACCAAACATTTAAAATGTAACCCAGACTGGACCACTCTAAACTGCCTGGGATTTCCTGGCAGGGTCTATTTGCATATATTTTTCAACATTTAAGTAAATTCTCATCTCTTTCATTATAATTTTAACATTTTTTAAAAGGCATCATCAGAAAAGATTCTGTGATGAAGAGCATTACAGCACTCACAGGGCATCCACACATGCATCCAAAGGCTTCAAACTGTATGGGCAGACTTTTTTTTTTATTTATTATACTTTAAGTTTTAGGGTTCATGTGCACAACGTGCAGGTTTGTTACATATGTATACATGTGCCATGTTGGTGTGCTGCACCCAGTAACTCGTCATTTAACATTAGGTATATCTCCCAATGCTATCCCTCCCCCCTCCCCCCACGCCACAACAGGCCCCAGTGTGTGATGTTCCCCTTCCTGTGTCCATGTGTTCTCATTGTTCAATTCCCACCTATGAGTGAGAACATGTGCTGTTTGGTTTTTTGTCCTTGCAATAGTTTGCTGAGAATGATGGTTTCCAGCTTCATCTGTGTCCCTACAAAGGACATGAACTCATCCTTTTTTATGGCTGCATAGTATTCCATAGTATATGTGCCATATTTTCTTAATCCAGTCTATCGTTGTTGGACATTTGGCTTGGTTCCAACTCTTTGCTATTGTGAATAGTGCCGCAATAAACATACGTGTGCATGTGTCTTTAGAGCAGCATGATTTATAGTCCTTTGGTTATATATCCAGTAATGGGATGGCTGGGTCAAATGGTATTTCTAGTTCTAGATCCCTGAGGAATCGCCACACTGACTTCCACAATGGTTGAACTAGTTTACAGTCCCATCAACAGTGTAAAAGTGTTCCTATTTCTCCACATCCTCTCCAGCACCTGTTGTTTCCTGACTTTGTAATGATGGCCATTCTAACTGGTGTGAGATGGTATCTCACTGTGGTTTTGATTTGCATCTCTCTGATGGCCAGTGATCATGAGCGTTTTTTCATGTGTCTTTTGGCTGCATAAATGTCTTCTTTTGAGAAGTGTCTGTTCATACCCTTCACCCACTTTTTGATGGGGTTGTTTGTTTTTTTGTTGTACATTTGTTAGAGTTCATTGTAGATTCTGGATATTAGCCCTTTGTCAGATGAGTAGATTGCAAAAATTTTCTCCCTGAATGGGCAGACTTTCAACAACACATCCTGTATTATTACAGCATTGCTCTGGGATAGTCTGATTCCTGATGCATATAATTATAGGGGCTGAAACAAACCTCAAATCTTTAGCGTGTCCCTGGCCTACATAACCATTACCTAGACTTAGCTTTGGCTGAGGAGGAAAGTCCTTTACCGCAGCACTCCTGCTTTAATTTTGTAATTTCTTTCAGAGTCAAATTTACCACAAACCCTCAAAATACAGCGTAGACTTTGAGGGAAAGTAAAATGCCTGCTTTGTATGTTCACAGAGATACTAATCCAGTGAGCTTCATGGTTCAAATCCACTCATGCTTTTTTTTTTTCTTCGCTGAATCATACTTGCTTTTGGAGAAATGAAGTCTCACCATACAAATTATATCTCTAGAGTACATTGGACACCTGGAGAATGCGAAGACTTTCAGGCAACTCTGATGCCATGGGGCAGATTCAGATCATTTAGCAATTGACTGATTGCTTTCACCAACTCATAGCCAAGCAGCTTGAGAGTTAACGTAGAGATACATGGTTGCAATAGTAAAAAGGAATGTTTGACTATATTTGAGTCATACTTTCTCATTACTGTTGGAAAGGACTTACATTTGGCAGATCTTTCAGTTACACACTATAAAAGAAGAAAACGTTGTGTTCATCCTGGCAGAAACAATATTTTCCCTTTTAGATTTATTTTACAAATAATTTACTGATTGAAAATCACACAGGTAAATCTTTTTTTTATTTTTTATTTATTTTTTAACAGAAATAATGACATTCCCAGACCAGCAGACCAGTTCAAAATGTTAAACCAGGCACCGTCTGGAATATTCATTTTCAAACTCTATGCCAGTTGGATTAAACCCTGGCATGCTCGACCTACATTTGATTAACATTCTTTTAAAATAGATCTGGCAAATCAAAAGTCCTTTAGATTCCTGACCTTTGCTCAGAGATATAATGACAAGCTTGAGATGGCCTTTGCTATTTAATACAGAAAACTTCGACATCTGGCTGCACAGTGAACATGGAATGGAAGAAGGTGATATTTAATTATTAGCAAAGTCACACAATTGTCCAGAAACAAAGTCTATGAATTAAATGTATATTGGAGAGCTTAAAAATATCACTTAAATGCTCCTAGTCAAAATTCTACTGCTTATTAATCTCACCTAGACATTCTCTTGCATGAGTTTTTCACTATTCAATGTGGTGAGAGTTTGGGTTTCCTAACTGCATCCTAAGTTCTGTAAGGGTAAGGGAAGGTCCACCCATTATATTATTTCTTCTATAGCCTCCATCTCCTTTTTATTCATTGCTTTTTGAGTGCCTTCTGTTTTCCAAGCAGCAATACTGAAGGTTGCAAATATTAATATCAGTGTTCCCTGCTCTTGGGAACTTCAATCTAATGGGAAAGACAGCTATGAAAACAAATAATTATAATGTATTGGGAAAAGAGGTATAGTATAGGCATGTAAGAATGTAATGGGACAGGAAAGGGAACAAACACATTGGCCTGGGGAGTTAGAGAAAGCTTCCCAGAGATTACTTGGGACTTGGCCTTGAAAAGTGAGTGGGATTTAAACCACAGTAAGAGGAATACCATTTTAGGCAATGGCAAAGGCCTGAAGGGTTATACGACAGTGTAGAAACATTAGTCCTTGTCCTATTTAGCTTTGGCTGGAAGAAAACACCTACCCTAGAAATCTTGCTATAACTACATGATTTTAGTAAGAGTAATAGGAACATAATAGGAATGTAAATTCTGAGCAATATAATATAGCAGAAGTATGTGGTTTAAGGTAAGTTATTTGGAGCCAGACTGCCTGGGTACAGATTCCAGCCTGAACACATAAATGCTATATTACTTTCAGCAAGTTACATAAGTGTTATAACCTTCAGTGTCCTGGCCTGTAAATTAAGGATGATATTAGTAACTATCTCACATAAATTATTGTACAGATTAAATAATTATTTTAAAATATAAAATACTTGGAAAAGTGATGGATTTGTGAAAACTTTTTATAAAAATTAGCTACAAATGTTCGAATTAATTGCTTTTCAATAGCTTTATTGAGTTATAATTTATATACCATAAAATTCACCCATTTAAAGTGTGTAAGTCAATGAGTTTTAGTAAATTCATAGGGTTTTGTAACCATCACCTCAAACTAATCTTAGAATTTTTTTTTTACTCGAGGGGTGGAGCCAAGATGGCTGAATAGGAACAGCTCCGGTCTACAGCTCCCAGCGTGAGCGACACAGAAGACGGGTGATTTCTGCATTTCCATCTGAGGTACCGGGTTCATCTCACTAGGGAGTGCCAGATAGTGGGCGCAGGACATTGGGTGAAGCGCACCATGCCCAAGCCGAAGCAGGACGAGGCATTGCCTCACTCGGGAAGCGTAAGGAGTCAGGGAGTTCCATTCCCTAGTCAAAGAAAGGGGTGACAGACGGCACCTGGAAAATTGGGTCGGTCCCATCCTAATACTGCGCTTGTCCGATGGGCTTAAAAAACGGCACACCAGGAGATTATATCCTGCATCTGGCTCGGAGGGTCCTATGCCCATGGAGTCTCACTGATTGCTAGCACAGCAGTCTCAGATTAAACTGCAAGGCTGCAGCGAGGCTGGGGGAGGGGTGCCCGCCATTGCCCAGGCTTGATTAGGTAAACAAAACAGCCTGGAAGCTCAAACTGAGTGGAGCCCACCACAGCTCAAGGAGGCCTGCCTGCCTCTGTAGGCTCCACCTCTAGGGGCAGGGCACAGACAAACAAAAAGATAGCAGTAACCTCTGCAGACTGAAATGTCCCTGTCTGACAGCTTTGAAGAGAGTAGTGGTTCTCCCAGCACGCAGCTGGAGATCTGAGAACAGGAAGATTGCCTCCTCAAGTGGGTCCCTGACCCCTGAGCAGCCTAACTGGGAGGCACCCCCTAGTAGGGGCAGACTGACACCTCACACGGCTGGGTACTCCTCTGAGAAAAAACTTCCAGAGGAAAGATCAGGCAGCAGCATTCATGGTTCATAAAAATCCACTGTTCTGCAGCCACCGAGGCTGACACCAACACAAACAGGGTCTGGAGTGGACCTCTAGCAAACTCCAACAGACCTGCAGCTGAGGGTCCTGTCTGTTAGAAGGAAAACTAACAAACAGAAAGGACACCCACACCAAAAACCCATCTGTACATCACCATCATCAAAGACCAAAAGTAGATAAAACCACAAAGATGGGGAAAAAACAGAGCAGAAAAACTGGAAACTCTAAAAAGCAGAGTGCCTCTCCTCCTCCAAAGGAACACAGTTCCTCACCAGCAACAAAAAAAAGCTGGATGGAGAATGACTTTGACAAGTTCAGAGAAGAAGGTTTCAGATGATTAAACTACTCTGAGCTACAGGAGGAAATTCAAGCCAAAGGCAAAGAAGTTAAAAACTCTGAAAAAGAATTAGACGAATGTATAACTAGAATAACCAATACAGAGAAGTGCTTAAAGGAGCTGATGGAGCTGAAAGCCAAGTTTCGAGAACTACGTGAAGAATGCAGAAACCTCAGTAGCTGATGCCATCAACTGGAAGAAAGGGTTTCAGCGATGGAAGATGAAATGAATGAAATGAAGCAAGAAAGGAAGTCTAGAGAAAAAAAGAATAAAAGAAACGAACAAAGCCTCCAAGAAATATGTGACTATGTGAGAAGACCAAATCTACATCTGATTGGTGTACCTGAAAGTGACAGGGAGAATGGAACCAAGTTGGAAAACACTCTGCAGGATATTATCCAAGAGAACTTCCGCAATCTAGCAAGGCAGGCCAACATTCAGATTCAGGAAATACAGAGAATGCCACAAAGATACTCCTCGAGAAGAGCAACTCCAAGACACATAATTGTCAGATTCACCAAAGTTGAAATGAAGGAAAAAATGTTAAGGGCAGCCAGAGAGAAAGGTCGGGTTACTCACAAAGGGAAGCCCATCAGACTAACAGCGGATCTGTCGGCAGAAACTCTACAAGCTAGAAGAGAGTGGGGGCCAATATTCAACATTCTTAAAAAAAAGAATTTTCAATGCAGAATTTCATATCCAGACAAACTAAGCTTCATAAGTGAAGGAGAAATAAAATCCTTTACAGACAAGCAAATGCTGAGAGATTTTGTCACCACCAGGCCTGCCCTAAAAGAGCTCCTGAAGGAAGCAGTAAACATGGAAAGGAACAACAGGTACCAGCCACTGCAAAATCATGCCAAATTGTAAAGACCATCGAGGCTAGGAAGAAACTGCATCAACTAACGAGCAAAATAACCAACTAGCATCATAATGACAGGATCAAATTCACACATAACAATATTAACTTTAAATGTAAATGGACTAAATGCTCCAATTAAAGGACACAGACTGGCAAATTGGATAGAGTCGAGACCCATCAGTGTGCTATATTCAGGAAACCCATCTCACGTGCAGAGACACACATAGGCTCAAAACAAAAGGGTGGAGGAAGATGTACCAAACAAATGGAAAACAAAAAAAGGCAAGGGTTGCAATCCTAGTCTCTGATAAAACAGACTTTAAACCAACAAAGATCAAAAGAGACAAAGAAGGCCATTACATAATGGTAAAGGGATCAATTAAACAAGAAGAGCTAACTATCCTAAATATATATGCACCCAATACAGGAGCACCCAGATTCATAAAGCAAGTCCTGAGTGACCTACAAAGGGACTTAAACTCCCACACAATTATAATGGGAGATTTTAACACCCCACTGTCAACATTAGACAGATCAATGAGACACAAAGTTAACAAGGATAGCCAGGAATTGAACTCAGCTCTGCACAAAGTGGACCCGATAGACATCTACAGAACTCTCCACCCCAAATCAACAGAATACACATTTTTTTCAGCACCACATCACACCTATTCCAAAATTGACCACATAGTTGGAAGTAAAGCTCTCTTCAGCAAATGTAAAAGAACAGAAATTATAACAAACTGTCTCTCAGACCACAGTGCAATCAAACTAGAACTCAGGATTAAGAAACTCACTCAAAACCGCTCAACTACATGGAAACTGAACAACCTGCTCCTGAATGACTACTGGGTACATAAGGAAGTGAGGCAGAAATCAAGATGTTCTTTGAAACCAACGAGAACAAAGACACAACATACCAGAATCTCTGGGACACATTCAAAGCAGTGTGTAGAGGGAAATTTATACCACTAAATGCCCACAAGAGAAAGCAGGAAAGATCCAAAATTGACACCCTAACATCACAATTAAAAGAACTAGAAAAGCGAGGGCAAACACATTCAAAAGCTAGCAGAAAGCAAGAAATAACTAAAATCAGAGCAGAACTGAAGGAAATAGAGACACAAAAACCCCTTCAAAAAATTAATGAATCCAGGAGCTGGTTTTTTTGAAAAGATCAACAAAATTGATAGACCTCTAGCAAGATTAATAAAGAAGAAAAGGGAGAAGAATCAAATAGATGCAATAAAAAATGATAAAGGGGATATCACCACTGATCCCACAGATATACAAACTACCATCAGAGAATACTACAAACACCTCTACGCAAATAAACTAGAAAATCTAGAAGAAATGGATAAATTCCTCGACACATAAACCCTCCCAAGACTAAACCAGGAAGAAGTCGAATCTCTGAATAGACCAATAACAGGCTCTGAAATTGTGGCAATAATCAATAGCTTACCAACCAAAAGAAGTCCAGGACAAGATGGATTCAAATCCGAATTCTACCAGAGGTACAAGGAGGAACTGGTACCATTCCTTCTGAAACTATTCCAATGAATAGAAAAAGGGGGAATCCTCCCTAGCTCATTTTTTGAGGCCAGCGTCATCCTGATACCAAAGCCTGGCAGAGACACAACCAAAAAAGAGAATTTTAGACCAATATCCTTGATGAACATTGATGCAAAATTCCTCAATAAAATACAGGCAAACCGAATCCAGCAGCACATCAAAAAGCTTATCCACCATGATCAAGTGGGCTTCATCCCTGGGATGCAAGGCTGGTTCAACATATGCAAATCAATAAATGTAATCCAGCATATAAACAGAACCAAAGACAAAAACCACATGATTATCTCAATAGATGCAGAAAAGGCCTTTGACAAAATTCAACAACCGTTCATGCTAAAAACTCTCAATAAATTAGGTATTGATGGGTCATATCTCAAAATAATAAGAGCTATCTATGACAAACCCACAGCCAGTATCATACTGAATGGGCAAAAACTGGAAGCTTTCCCTTCGAAAACTGGCACAAGACAGGGATGCCCTCTCTCACCACTCCTATTCAACATAGTGTTAGAAGCTTTGGCCAGGGCAATCAGGCAGGAGAAGGAAATAAAAGATATTCAATTAGGAAAAGAGGAAGTCAAATTGTCCCTGTTTGCAGATGACATGATTGTATATCTAGAAAACCCCACTGTCTCAGCGCAAACTCTCCTTAAGCTGATAAGCAACTTCAGCAAAGTCTCAGGATACAAAATCAATGTACAAAAATCACAAGCATTCTTATACACCAATAACAGAGAAACAGAGAGCCAAATCATGAGTGAACTGCCATTCACAATTGCTTCAAACTGAATAAAATACCTAGGAATCCAACTTACAAGGGATGTGAAGGACCTCTTCAAGGAGAACTACAAACCACTGCTCAATGAAATAAAAGAGGATATAAACAAATGGAAGAACATTCCATGCTCATGGGTTGGAAGAATCAATATCGTGAAAATGGTCATACTGCCCAAAGTAATTTATAGATTCAATGCTATCCCCATCAAGCTACCAGTGACTTTCTTCACAGAACTGGAAAAAACTACTTTAAAGTTCACATGGAACCAAAAAAGAGCCCGCATCACCAAGTCAATCCTAAGCCAAAAGAACAAAGCTGGAGGCATCATACTGCCTGACTTCAAACTATACCACAAGCATACAGTAACCAAAACAGCATGGTACTGGTACCAAAACAGAGCTATAGACCAATGGATCAGAATAGAGCCCTCAGAAATAATACCACACATCTACAACCATCTGATCTTTGACAAATCTGATAAAAACAAGAAATGGGGAAATGATTCCCTATTTAACAAATGGTGCTGGGAAAACTGGCTAGCCGTATATAGAAAGCTGAAGATGGATCCCTTCCCTACACCTTATACAATAATTAATTGAAGATGGATTAAAGACTTAAATGTTACACCTAAAACCATAAAAACCCTAGAAGAAAACCTAGGCAATACCATTCAGGACATAGGCATGGGCAAGGACTTCATGTCTAAAACACCTAAAACAATGGCAACAAAAGCCAAAACTGGCAAATGGGATCTAATTAAACTAAAGAGCTTCTGCACAGCAAAAGAAACTACCATCAGAGTGAACAGGCAACCTACAGAATGGGAGAAAATTTTTGCAATCTACTCATCTGACAAAGGGCTAATATCCAGAATCTACAAAGAACTCAAACAAATTTACAAGAAAAAAACACCCCATCAACAAGTGGGCAAAGGATATGAACAGACACTTCTCAGAAGAAGACATTTATGCAGCCAACAGACACATGCAAAAATGCTCATCATCACTGGCCATCAGAGAAATGCAAATCAAAACCACAGTGAGATACCATCTCACACCAGTTAGAATGGCCATCATTAAAAAGTCAGGAAACAACAGGTGCTGGAGAGGATGTGGAGAAATAGGAACACTTTTACACTGTTGGTGGGACTGTAAACTAGTTCAACTATTGTGGAAGTCAGTGTGGCAATTCCTCAGGGATCTAGAACTAGAAATACCATTTGACCCAGCCATCCCATTACTGGGTATATACCCAAAGGATTATAAGTCATGCTGCTATAAAAACACATGAACAGGTATGTTTATTGCAGCACTATTCACAATAGCAAAGACTTGGAACCAACCCAAATGTCCAACAATGATAGAGAGGATTAAGAAAATGTGGCACATATACACCATGGAATACTATATAGCCATAAAAAAGGATGAGTTCATGTCCTTTGTAGGGATATGGATGAAGCTGGAGACCATCATTCTCAGCAAACTATCGCAAGGATAAAACGCCAAACACTGCATGTTCTCACTCATAGGTGGGAAGTGAACAGCAAGAACCCTTGGACACAGGAAGGGGAACATCACACACCAGGGCCTGTTGTGGGGTGGGGGAGGGGAGAGGGATAGCATTAGGAGATATACCTAATGTAAATGACGAGTTAATGGGTGCAGCACACCAACATGGCACATCTATACATATGTAACAAACCTGCACGTTGTACACATATACCCTAGAACTTAAGGTGTAATAAAATAACTGATGAATCCTGAGATGTGATCTTTTGAGCTGGTTAGATGCTTAAATTCGAGCACCACTCCTATGACATTCTGTCCTCTATTTGTGTCAGTTTCTAATATAGGCATACAAGTTTCTAGCTGTCACTTTGGTATTTACACAAGTAACTGCTTCTAACAGTGCATCATGGACAAAGATACATTGGTCTCCTGCTTAAACCATGTAATTCCTCCGGGTTCTCATTAAAGTTGCATAGGGATAATTATCTACAGTTTTTTCACGCTCGATTCTTTCCAACATGGCGTCTATGACAATGAAATAACCAGTCCAGCCAACTCCTGCAGATTCTGCAGGCTGTGCAAGCATGGCAGCTGCATCTACTTGTCTTCCGTTGTGGCCTCAGGAAGCTTTTACACATCGTGGAAGGTAAAGGAGGAGTACCTGTGACACACAGTGAGAAAGGAAGCAGGAGAGCCTTTGCCAATTTTAAAATCAAGTTGTTGTTGGGATTGTTTGGTTGTTGAGTTTTAATTCTCTATATATTCATGATAGTAATCCTTTATAAGTTACATGATTGAAAATATTTTCTCTCATCCTATGGTTTGCATTTATCACACTTAGCTGACAGTGTCTTTTGATTCAGAAATTTATTATTATTATTATTTTTAGAGACGGAAATCTCCCTATTTTGCCCAGGCTGGACTTGAACTACACTCAAGCCATCATCCTGTCTTAGCCTTCTGGGTAATTGGGACTACAGATGCATACCATCATATTCTAATTTTAAATCTTTATGAATTCCTGTTTGTCTATTCTTGTCTTTTTCTGTGCCTTTGGTGTCATATCCAAGAAAGCACTGCCAAATCAATGTCGTGAAGCTTTTCCTTATGTTTCTTAAAAGAGTGTTAGAGTTTTAGTTTACCTTTAGGTTTTTGGTACATTTAGAATTAATTTTTGTATAAAGGGTCCAACTTAATTCTTTTGCATGTGGATATCCAGTTTTCCCTGCACCATTTGTAGAAAAGATAGTCCTTTCCCCATTGAATGGTTTTGGCACCCTGGTCAAAAATCATTTGACCATATATGTGAGGGTCTATTTCTGGGCACTCTATTCTATCCCACTGGTCACATGTCCTTCTTCATGCTAGTACTTTATGGTTTGATTATTGTAGCTTTGTAGCAAGTTTTCAAAATCAGGGAGTGTATGTCTTTCAGATTTGTCCTTTTTCAAGATTACTTTGACCATTCAGTGTCCCTTGAAATTCTATATAAATGTTAGGGGTGGATTTTTTTATTTCTGAAAAGTACATCACTGGGATTTTGATAGGTATTGCATTGAATTTGTAGCTCACTTTGCCTATTATTAACATCTTAATACTATTAATCCTTCCAATTCATGAACATAGAATGTCTTTCCAATTATTTGTCCTCTTTAATTTCTTTAAGCAATATTTTGTAGTTTTTATTGTACAAGTTTTTAACCTTCTTGACTAATTCCTAAGTATTTTATTCTTTTTGATGCTTTTGTAAATGCAGTGTTTTTTAGTTTCCTTTTCAGATTGTTCAGTTAGTCTATGAAAATGTAACTGATTTTTGTGTGCTAACTTTATAGTCTCCTGCTTTGTTGAATTTATTATTTCCACGTTTTTCGTAGAATTGTTAAGGTTTTCAATATATATGATTGTGTCATCTGTAGGGACAATATTACCTCTTCCTTTTCCATTCATACGTGTTGCATTTCTTTCCCTTGACTCATTCATCTGGCTAGAAATTCTAATACTATATTGAAGAGAAGTGCCACAATTAGCAAACCTTGCCTTGCTCTTGATATTAAAGCTTTTACTTTTTCATAATTGAGTATGATATTCACTGCAGGTTTTCATATATGGCTTTTATTATGTTGAGTGGTTTCCCTCTATTCTTAGTTTGTTGAGTGTTTTATCATGAAAGGTGTTAAATTTTGTCAAATGCTTCTCTTTGCATCAATTGGGATGATAATGTGTGCTTTTTTTAGTACTTTCTTTCTGTTAATGCGGTGCCTTGCATGGATTGGTTTTTGCACGTTGAATCATCTTTCCCTTCCAGAAATAAACCCCATTTAGTCATAATGCGTAATGCTTTTAATATGTCACTAAATTTAATTTGCCAGTGTTTTGTTTCAGATTGCTATATCAATGTTTATCAGAAATTTTGGTCTGTAGTTTTGTTTTTTTTTCTTGTGATATTTTTGTCTGATTTTAGTATCAAGGTGATACTCGCCTCATAGAAGAATTAGAAAATCTTCTCTTCTATTCTATTTTTTGCATAATTTGAGAAAGATTTGTGTTAATCCCTTGAGTCTTCCTTAATTGTTGGTAGAATCCTCCAGTGAGGCCATCAGGTCCTGGGATTTTCTTTGTTGGGAGATTTCTGAGTACTGATTTAATCTCCTTACCAATAGTGATAAATCTATTTAGGTTTTCTATTTCTTCAAAATTTAGTGTTGGCAGGCTTAATGTTTTTTGTAATTTCTCCATTTCACCTAGATTAGCCAATTTGTTAGTATACAATTATGAATGTTTAATTTCTCTGGAATCACTAGTAATGTTCTAATTTCTGAATTTAGTGATTCGAGTCTTCTTTTTTTATAGCTGTTCTGTTCGAAGTTTTGTCAATTATTTTGATCATTTCAAATAATTAACTTTTGGTTTCCCTAATTTTCTCTATTGTTTTTCTATTCAGGGCTTCATTTTTCTCTGCTGTAGTCTATTATTTCCTTTCTTCTGCTAGAGTTGGCTTTAAATTGTTCTTTTTTTCTTGTTCCTTAAGTTGCTAAGTTAGGTAGTTGATTTCATATCTTTGTTGATTTGAAACATGTTTATAGCTATACATTTTTCCCATTAGCACTGCTTTCACTGTGTCCCATAAGTATTGGCATATTGTGTTTTTGTTTTAATTTATTTCTAATTTTTTTCTAACTTTTGCTTGTTATTTTTTCTTTGATCCACTGGCTGATTTGGAGTTTGTTTTTTAAGTTCCACAAATGTGTTCATTTTCCTATTTTCTTTGTGTTATTGACTTCTGCATCTCATTGTGTACAGAGAAGATACTTTGTACAACATCTATATTTTATATCTATTAAGACTTAATTTGTGGCCTAACATGGTCTGCCTGGAAAATGTCTCATCTGCACTTGAGAAGTATATGCATGTAGTTGTTGCTGAGTAAAGTGTTCTGTGCATGTCTATTAGATCTAGTTGGTTTATTGTGTTAAGTCCTCTGTTTCTTTACATTATCTTCTGTCTGGTTTTTCTATGGATAATAGAGAATGAGATATTGAAGGCTTATACTATTACTGTATAACTTTTTATTTCTTCAACTTTGTCAGGTTTTGCTTTATATATATTTATAGCCTGTTATTAGGTATGAAAATATTTATAATTTTTATATCTTTTTGCTATATTGAAACTTAAAAAAATTAGTTATATTTTAAGTTCTGGGATACATGGGCAGAACGTGCAGGTTTGTTACACAGTATACATGTGCCATGGTGGTTTGATGCACCCATCAACCAGTCATCTACATTAGGTATTTCTCTTAATGCTATCTGTCCCCTAGTTCCTCATCCCCCAACAGGCCACAGTGTGTGATGTTCCCCTCTCTGTGTCCATGTGTTCTCACTGCTCAACTCCCACTTATGGGCGAGAACATATGGTGTTTGGTTTTCTGTTCTTGTGTTAGTTTGCTGAGAATGATGGTTTCCAGCTTCATCCATGTCCCTGCAAAGGACATGAACTCATCCTTTTTTATGACTGCATAGTATTCCATCATGTATATGTACCACATTTTCTTTAGCTAGTCTAACATTGATGCACATTTGGGTTGGTTCCAAGTCTTTGCTATTGTGAAGAGTGCTGCAATAAACATACGTGTACATCTGTCTTTATAGTAGAATTATTTATAATCCTTTGGGTATATATCCAGTAATGGGATTGCTGGGTCGTAAAAATGATGACCAAAAGATAACAGAGGTGGCTATAAAAAATCAGACAAAATAGACTATAAATCTGAAAAGTTGGCAAGAACAAAGATATTACATATTAATAAAAGTTTCTGATCAGAAACACCAAGATCTTGGAGAGAAAGAAAATGCACTTAGGTACATTTTTACTACAGTTTTTCAGCACAGGAAACTTGCAAATAAAAACAAAAAGAAAGAGATGCTGAAGGAAAAGTAGCAGCTTGAACACATGAAAAGCCACTGGGCTCGGAGAAAACAAAACAAAAATAAAAACCAACAAGGAAGCTACCAAGGAAGATAGCATTTAATGGGGACAAGATCCTGAAGAAAAAACTTGTATATGCATGAAGTGATATGTAAGAAACTAAACAAAAATCACATACTAAAACGGCTAAATAGAAAAATGTTTATAGAATAAGAATATGAAGAAAAAAGTCTTTTATGCAGCTATACAATGTATTGGTGTCTTACTTTAAGTGTTTTTCCAGAAGAGTCAAGGAGTTAAGAAAAATAAGTTTATAAAGTAAAAAAAGTAATAAGGAGCTAAGGTTAATGTATTATTGAAGAAAGAGTTTTTTTAAATGAATCTAGTGTAGCGTAAGCGTGCAGTGCTTCTAAAGTCCACAGGAGTGTACATCATGTCCCAGGTCTTCACATTCACTCACTACTCACTCATTGACTCACCCAGAGCAGCTCCTAGTCCTGCAAGCTCTATTCATAGTAAGTGATTTATAGATGTACCACATTTTACCTGTTTAAATATATTTTTACTTTTCTATGTATAGATACAGAAATATTTATTATTGTGTTACAATTTCCTATAGTATTTAGTACAGTAACATAATATACATGTTCATAACCCTAGGAGCAATAGATGACAATATCATATACCCTAGGTGTCTAGTAGGCTATATCATCTAGATTTGTGTAAGTACACTCTATAATGTTCAAATAACACTGAAATGGCCTAATGAAGCATTCCTCAGAATGCATCCCTGTACTGGAGTGACACAGGACTGTATATGATCAAATGTGTTATATTTGTAATGTATTGAATACCACAGAATCTTTAGCACATTCTACCAGATTAACTCATTTCTGTGCATATGTGAATAAAACTTTTCTTCCATCTGTGTGTACATGAGGGGTATACTGAATTGGCATGAGGAGTAGTTAAATTACTACAAACCTTTGCAAATAATTACTGAATGAATTGGATTTAAAAAATATTAAGCAACTAAAATATATGATAGAGACTGAATTATAATAAATACAATAGAGACCGAACTGGGACTTTATAGTACA
The DNA here is from genome assembly GCF_006542625.1 of Nomascus leucogenys. Lineage (NCBI taxonomy): Eukaryota > Metazoa > Chordata > Mammalia > Primates > Hylobatidae > Nomascus > Nomascus leucogenys. Next base: position 125,720,050 of record NC_044382.1, read on the forward strand.
AAATCAAAAAATAGTGATTGTATCATTGTTATTAATTTTATAAAGTTTTATAAGTTTATATTTATAAAATAAATTCATACTAATAAAGCGTCACTTTTGTTAATTTTATATATACTGTGGTTTCATGTGTTTATTAGCAAAAATCAAGTTGCTTCTATAAAAGTTATAAAACTACTGAAGAAAAACTATAAGAACATTTATGGAAGAGTTTGTACCTGCAGTGACTAAAGAGTGCTCGATGATGCTTATTTGATGATTAAATGGACAGGCTAACTTATGTGGCTAATAAGCATGTATATATAAGCCTATATTTGATGGTCTTAAATTTCTTGAGGAATAATACTTTTCATATCCATGTATGAAAATAATTGACTTTTAAAAATGCTATACATTTTCTTAGTTATAAAGCCAAATGACCAAATGGTTTCCATAAATATGTACAAAATGTAATCTCTGTTTCAGCTACCATTGTGGCACAGGTGTGAACCTAACATCTGCTTCAAATTAGGATGATCTTTTTAAGAGCTGAATTGGAATGCTGCAGAATTCCATTAGAGACTACGTGAAAATGTGAATAGGAATAGCTAAAAACACTGCAACTACTGAATCAGCGAAGTCCTCCGAAGTTGACAATGCTACATCCTGGAATGTAAAAATAAAAACAAGGGTGCAACTGGAAAAATACATTTGAAGGTGCAAAGCATGCACTTGGTTGAACAGTTATACCAAGGATGGAGGAAGTAAAATGCAGCTGCTGAGAACTGAAAATATTTTCTGGAAAGTAATGCTGACAGGTGACATGCTTTTAAAGAATGGCTTCTTACTAGCCATGCAAAAACATGCAAAGGTTGTTTTCACCCAGCATGTTCTGGGTCTACAAGACATTCTGCAAATGTACTGAGGTCTGCTACCAAAAAAGGAAGAACAAAAATAAATATTTCAATATTTTTAATATTTCTCCTGGTAAAAGACCTGAAGTGATGTAAAGTGCCTGTATTATAATGAAAATGAACTTGAGCAAACCTTGCATTTGGATGTGGATTTTTCCTATGGATCAGGATTTTTGAGTACCTGGGAGACAAAAGGAGCATTATTTGTTACAATACTTTAACAATTATTTCAATACTGCTTGTTAGACAATTTTTAGTAAGACTACACATAACATTTTAGGAGATATGTGGAAAAAATAGATGTTGACCAGTATTACTGTGGTACATTGGTGGAATGCAGTTGCTCTTTGATACAAAGCTCCACAAAAAAAAGGTTTTTTTAAATTATAGATTTTCCCAGTTAACCTGTAACTGTATTTTTTTTCTTAGAGAGATAAAGTGATGGAAAAGAAGGATGAATAGTCTGCCCAGGACTCATAATGTTGGTATTTCTTTCTTATAGTTAATTCACAGAGGTGGTTATCACTGGTAACTCTTTGTGGAAAATTCTCCATTCTTTTTTTCTTTAGAAGTAAAAAGGGACTGTTTCATATTTTATCCAAATTACAACCAAATTGGTGAGGAAAATATGAGTCAAAGTATTTTCTAAGTCATAAATATTTTTGAATATTTTTGCTACTAAATTTCACTATAACAAATCTCAAAGAAATAAAATACACTAATAGGACTTTTATGCTCTTCAAGAAAGTTCTGATGGGAGCATTTAACTCTGGCCCCAACCTGGAGACCACCTGTTTACTTATTGTCCCCGAGGTTATATGCATACCCTGAGGTCAGTGGCTTCAATCCTTCTGTAGTTGCTGGTCAGCTGTGGGACAGAACTGAGTCCACCTCACATTCTGTGTTGGGCACAGATGAAATTTAGTGAGTTCAGTTGGGCACAAAGCTGAGTAATTTCCAAATAGAATAAAGCAAAGCAGTAAGATGTATCTTTTTCTTAACCACCCTCTGTACCTACCCATTAGTAATAAATTTGGCTGGGTGGTTAGAGTTTGGGATGTAGAAGCAACTGTAATGTTTAAGAGATGCGTCTGATAGTTTACTCTTTTTTAAAATAATTTTTGAATTTTGAAACTTTTCATTTCTGATTAACACTCTCTAAAGACTCTAGATCAAAAATTGTTATTTCATCAGGAACATTAACTAAATAATCACTGTTACTAATAGCCTTGAAAGTTATTACACACCTATTGGCTCAAGCTTATGGCTTTTGGTAGAAGAAATAGCAGACCATAATTCAGATTTCATTCATTCATTCCCATCAGGAGGAAAGGGTTTGCCAATCTAAATTTGAGCAGGTTGGTGAAGTATGCATATGTCTTTACAAACTTATTTCATAGTTTCATTTAACAAATCTTCAGGTTCAATTTCACTCAATACATGCCTTATAGAGATAGATATCACAATTATTAGGCGAATTTATGATTTTAGGGTTTGCAACATACACGTATATTCACAAGTTTATAAATTCTGTTTTTAAAGCCATCAGATGTTGTGAGACTTACTATCATAAGAACAGCACAAGAAAGACCTACCTCCATGATTCAATTACCTCCCACCAGGTCCCTCCCACAACATGTGGGAATTCGAGATGAGATTTTGGTGGGGACACAGCCAATCCATATCAAGAGCTTAATTGACAACCGCAATCATCCCACACACCTGACCCCACTTGCCTGTACCTTTCATCAGAGGTCCAATAAAAATGCCTGAAGCTCGGTGTCCATTTAGGGTTCCACTTTCTCACCAGGATGTCTGTACAAGAGATGCACAGCCTTATGAGAGAGTAAAGTATATATCTTTAAACAATTTGTTTACTATGATATTCTACTAAGTGCATTTATTATCTTGCTTTCTCTCCTACCAACAAAAGAAAAAATAATCATCTTAAATAAATTTTTATAGATGATGCTATCCCAAATTCTTCAACAAATGTTTTCCTGTGTAATTTTTAAAAGGTTTATTAAGTGATAATGACTTACTGATAGATTATTGTATAGAAACTTTACTGGAAGGGATTCAGGAATACTGAAAAATGGAAGAAATCACAGAGAAGTCCAGCTTCTGATTCACCTTTGTGGGTGATATGGTTAGGCTTTCATCTTGAATTGTAATCCCCATGTATCAAGGAAGGAACCTGATGTGAGGTGATTGGATCCTGGGGGTGGTTCCCCTATGCTGTTCTCTTGATAGTGAGTGCTCAGGAGAGCTGATGGTTTTAAAAGTGGCTCTTCCTTCTTCACTCTGTCTCTCTCCTGCCACTATTTAAGATGTTCCTTGCTTCCCCTTAGCCTTCTGCCATGATTGGAAGTTTCCTGAAGCCTCCCAGCCATGCAGAACTGTGAGTCAATTAAACCTCTTGATATGGTTTGGCTGTGTCCCCACCGAAATCTCATCTTGAATTCCCACGTGTTGTGGGAGGGACCCGGTGGGAGGTAATTGAATCATGGGGGCGGGTCTTTCCTGTGCTGTTCTCATGATAGTGAATAAGTCTCACAAAATCTGATGGCTATATAAACAGGAGTTTGCCTGCCCGAGCTCTTTTTGTCTTTCTGGCCGCTATCGACGTAAGACGTGACCTGCTCGTCTTTGCCTTCTGCCATGATTGTGAAGCTTCCTAAGCCACGTGGAACTGTGAGTTCTCCATTAAACTTCTTTCCTTTGTAAAGTGCCTAGTCTGGGTTATGTCTTTATCAGCAGCGTGAAAACGGTGTAATACACCTCTTTTCTTTATAAATTACCCAGTCTCAGGTAGTATCTTTGTGGCAATGTGAGAGCAGACTAATACAGTGGGCATGTTCTGCTCCATACAATCTGACACTTGATTATAAACTAATTGTTCGCTGTATGTTTGTTCTTTTATCTGAGAATAACCTGTTTTCTAATTAGTTAGTGCTTTATAGAGTGTTACTTTAGCCTTTGCTTGCTGCATAAGAAAAATTTGGCCAGAAATTGGCTATATATCTATCTGATCTCCCTGCCTCCCTTTCTATCTCCCTTTGTCTCTCTGACGAATCTAATCTGTGAACTATGGCATTTGAAAGCAAAGCAAAATGCAAAATAAGCAGAAATAAAAGTTCTCTGGTGTTAGAAGACAGAAGAATCTTTTGAAAATTTCATTAAAAATTAAATTACCAGGCTTCTTGCTTAGAAATTCTGATTTGGTAAGTCTGAGCTGGTATCCAGGAATTTCCACTTAATAAGCTTCCTTGTAATTCCATTGCAGGTGATTCTTCTACCCATGTTAAAAACGCTGGTTTAGGGAATCTATATTAGGGATTATTCTGGTTGGCAGAATTTACCTATTTTCTAGCTGTTCTACTGATATTTCCAGAACTGGTGGTCTATGATAAAGTATTTGAAGCTTAAGTATTCGATTCTGGCTATTCGAAACTCAGATTTTTCCCAGAAGGGCATTATTATCCTACTATGAACCCAACAGCCATTCCTGCTTTCCTTTTTATTGACTTTTGCTTGACCTACTCAGAAATAACTATTATTTGGGTCCAGCGAGGCCCCAGGCTGTTACATATTTAGCACTTCTTTCTCCAACTCTAAGCCATCCGGCTTGGCTTAGCTATACAAAAAGCCCTTTCACAGCGGTGTTTCTGCCTGGTTGTTTATTTAGTGCATATCAGTTCACTGTTGCTTGCTGAATTGTTTCTTTTTGCCTGGCAGAGATGTTAAGTTCCCTGCTCCTATTGCTACATATTATCTGCAGCTTTCAGCCAAAATTATTACGCAGATTTTGTTTAGTGAAGCTTCATTTATTTAAAACAATTTTCTTTACCTGCAATCATTTGACTTTTTCATGATGTTCCTGCCTTGAGATTTTTAATGATAATTCACCAAATAGTATATGGGAAGGTGGTTTATAAAGTCATGTAGGTATTTGAACAGTTAAAAGGGTTTTACTCTTCCTTCCACCCCAACATTTACCTCTTTTCATTGTAATTTGCGTGTGTGTGTGTGTGTATGTGTTTTCATCCCTTCTCAGTTTTTGAAAAAGAAGTTGTGCCACATAATTAGTGGCCATTTAAGTCAGAGGTAATTTTTGGTTTACAGTAGCCGTATTTCCTGACAACACAGTTATTTCAAATACATTATTCAATTTTCTTTATGAATGTATTCATACTTAACATGAGCGAGTCCTGAATTATGGGTGAGGGTTTATTTTCACCATTGCTCAATTTAAACAATTTGTGTTAATTCTACCTTCTAAACATCTCATGTATTCATTCTCTCCTTTCCATCCCAATTCTCACTGCCTTAGTAAGCTGTCACTCTATTCTGCGGTGGACCATTAGGGGCCTGAACCTGCACTTCTGTTTGCCGTCTGGATTACTCTGTTTAAATTCTTTCACTACACTTGAGTGATCCTGGACAATCTGCCTTCTCATCCCTCTATGTCAGTGGTCCCCAACCTTTTTGGCACCAGTGACTGGGTTTGTAGAAGACAATTTTTCCATAGACTGAGGTGGGGGGAAATTGTTTCAGGACTATTGAAGTGCATTATATTTATTGAGCACTTTATTTCTGTTACATTGTAATATATAGTGAAATAATTATGCAATTCACCATGATGTAGAATCAGTGGGACACTTGAGCTTGTTTTCCTGCAATCAGATGGTCACACCCAGGGGCAATGGGAGATAGTGACAGATCATCAGGCACCAGATTCTCATCAGGAGCTAGCAACCTAGCTCCCTCACATGTGCAGTTCAAATAGGGTTTCTATTTGCTCTTATTAGAATCCAGTGCTGCTGCTGATCTGGCAGGAGTTAGAGCTCAGGAGGTAATGCCAGTGATGGAGAGTGGCTGTAAATATAGATGAAGCTTTGTCCGCTTGCTAGCCACTCACTTCCTGATGTGCAGCCCAGTTCTCAACAGGCCTCAGATTGATACCTGTCTGTGGCCCAGGGGTTGGGACCTCTACTGTATGTGTTTGCCTGTGACCTTCCCTGGCCTGAAGTTCACACCCCAGCTGACACACTGGCAATTCCTAAGCATTATTTAAGAAAGTTAGTGTAAAACTCTTCTCAGTAGCTTCAAAACTCCCTCTGTATCTCAAGTGGGCCGCTTGAGTCCTTGTTCTCATCTATCTCCTGTGTCCTCTTTTGTTGCAGAAGTTGTGACATGTCATGGAAAATATTGTTTTCTTCATCTGTTTCTTTGGAAAATTGATGTCATTTTGCTCATTAAAAATGTTTTGCCTAGCCGAGTATCTTGCAGGAAATAGATGTAGATTTAAGAAATAAGTATTTATATGTGATAAAGAAGAAAGAATATAATAAATTGACATTTGTATTCATTGGCCTCCATTATTTTTAATGTAAGCCTTATTTCACTTGCCAAATTTTTGAGTCTGCAGGAAAGTTATTTCCCTGTCTATTATAAAGATTTTATGTTTTTATGTCCTTGTTGAAGAGTTGAGCTCCAATTTTTTCTTAAGAGACAGAGATGGCCAGATGCAGTGGCTCACGCCTGTAATCCCAGCCCTTTGGGAGGCCAAGGCGGGCGGCTCACGAGGTCAGGAGATGGAGATCATACTGCCCAACATAGTGAAACCCCGTCTCTATTAAAATACAGAAAAATTAGCTGGGCATGGTGGCACATGCCTGTAGTCCCAGCTACTCAGGAGACTGAGGCAGGGGAATCACTTGAACCTGAGAGGTGGAGGTTGCAGTGAGCCAAGATCGCACCACTGCACTCCAGCCTGGCGACAGAGTAAGACTCCATCTAAAAAAACAAACAAACAAACAAACAAACAACAACAACAACAAAAAACATGGAGACAGGGTCTCACTGCATCATCCACTCTGGAGTGCAGTGGTGTGATCATAGTTCACTTTAACCTCAAATTTCTGGGCTCAAGCAATCCTCCCACCTCAGCCTCTCAAATAGCTAAGACTACAGGTGTGCACTACCACACCTGGCTAATATCCTCTGTTGACCTCTGTTGTCATTGCTTCAGGTGGCAGTTTAAATATAATCTAAGAAATGAAACTTGACCTCAACTCACTACAAACCTCACCTACATGACGGTTATACCCATGGGAGAACCTCACCTACATGACAGTTATACCCATGGGAGAACACCAGGTATATGTTTATCTCTGTTCCCATGTGAAATGACAGTTTTGAGTCTCTTTAATCTAGTTTTTATCCTAGTAATTCCCAGAATATCAGAACATTGTTTAATTTTTATATTCCTGCTACAAGATGGCACATTGTTCTGTCTAGATCTTTTCCTGCCTGTTCCCTCCAAAGCTACTCTCCGTGCTGCCAAACTCATGGGTTCAGTTCAGATCTCAGCTGAAACTTCAAGAAAGGTTTTCATGATTGTCTAAGGCAAAGCCCAGTGATTGTCACTAACCTCCCTAAGCCCTGCTTTCACTCCTATGAGAGCATTTATTACTTTGCAATATGACAACATATTCACATCTCTGTATTTAAATGTTAAACTATGAAATTGAAAACAGAGATTATCTCCTTCACTGTTAAACCCATGTACTTAAAGAGGTGTCTGTGTAATAAATATTTATTTCATAAATAAAACTTTTTTGTGTTAGAACTGACATTACTGTTGATCCTTGAAAACATGAGTTTGAACTGTGTTTGTACACTTTTACCTTGATATTTTGCAATAAATATATTGAAAAATTATTTGGAAATTTGTAAAAATTTGAAAAAAACTCACAGATGCATCCTGTAGCCTAGAGATTCAAAAAAAAAAAGGAAAACTTAGTTGTGCTGTCAATTCATAAAATATATGTAGATACTAGTTTATTTTAGCATTTACTATCATAAAAATACACAAGTCTGTTATGAAAATTTAAAATTTATCAAAACTTACACATATAAACACCTACAGACATGGTGCTGTTTGCAGTTGAGAGAAATGTAAACAAATATAAAAATGCAGTATTAAATCATGACTGCATGCAATTAACTGCAGTACATACCATACTACTGTAATAATTTCATAGCTATCTCCTGTTGCTATTGTGGTGACCTCATGTGTTGCAAGGATCTGCTAACATGCCGTGTGACACTAATTATCTCCTTTTGTGCAGTTCTTCTCTACAGTTAATTGTGTATCTCAGTAAAATTGATCTCTCCAAGTTCTTGCATATTTTTCATTGTAATACTTTAAACACTAAATAACACCGTGGGACCCACATAAAGTGTCACTAGTGTTTCTGGTAGTGCTCCCAAGAAGCAGAGAAAAGTCGTGACATTACAATAAAAAGTTGAATTACTTGATATGTATCATAGATTGAGGTTTGCAGCTGCAGTGGCCACCATTGCGGACAGATTATTTATCTTATAAACAGATGGCATAAACTTACAGCATCAATGAATAAAGTGTAGTTCTGTACATTTATTTTTCTTCCTTATGATTTTCTAACATGTTCTTTATCTTTATTGTAGGAATACAGTATATAATACATATGACATAGAAAATGTGTTCATCAACTGTTCATTATTGGTAAGGTTTCCAGTCCACAGTAGACTAACAGTAATTACATTTTGGGGGAGTTAAAAGTTACATGAGGATTTTTTATGGCAGGGGCTGGAAACCCCAACCCCTTCATTGTTGAAGGGTTGGTTGTAATCATTTTGAAAATGAAAAGTGCATTCTTTGAAATGACCATATAGAAAGATCCAAGCCAGAACCTGCAAAACAAAGGTTGGAATTGCCATTTTATGATTCAATATAGGCTTTCTGATGATTAAGAAAATTTAATCTATGTTGTCTTCTTACAGGTCTTATGACAAATGAAAAGTAGCATATGTTGTTTTTATGCTAGGAAGCTTTAAAAGTGTTATTGTTTGGCTCCGTCTGAGAGCTTTTGAGTTACCCCTTTAAAAGTAGCTGACTTAGAAAGTGCTCAGGTGATGTCAGTGTCAGTTTTCTGATGAGCTACCAAGCGCTGGTGTGCTCCTGAGTGAGGGCACAACCATGTTTGAGTGAGTCTCAGCCGAGTGGACAGGTGGCCATTTGGCTGGGTAACAGTAGGGCTATCTCTACAGAAAAATTCACAAGTAAAGTACAGAAGTAGAAATGAATCCTTTATTGGCATGAGGTAGGTAGATTCAATCACAGTTAATTAAGGATGACAGAAAAGACATAAACTGAATTACAGTCTGATGAAGCACTTGGGCTTATTTGCTGTGTACAGACATTCTGGCTATTGGCTCTCTTTTACTTTGAGGACATTTGGATTTTCTCTTTTAGACACGCTTGATCTTCTGCAGAATAGCAGAGTCTGAGTGCAGACTAATCCCATGACAACCTTAGATATTGTGATTGTTGTTCTCTATGCCCCAAGAGCTCTGCTTCCCACTTAGACATGGAAGAACCAGTATAGGTACCTGGAGAATTTTGCTTAATTACCTGCAAGTTGCTCAGTGATCTGATGGTTTGTGTCTGAAATTATGGAGGCATAACTCTCTCCTTTTTGAATCAATGAATATGCATCTGTTTGACTAATTAGTACTCCAAGAAATCTAAGCTCTCATGTTTTAGTATATGCCTTTTATTTTTTCTAATAACCTTCTCACTTGAATTCTTTTCATAAATGATATTTAGAAGATACACTCATGAAAATGACAGTGTACTCCATGCCAAGTCTTATTGTGATTGTTATTCCTGATGTTTAATAAACTCACATTTATATATATAGCCCATTCATCTCTTCCCCTTTCCAGGACGCAGTGTTGTTTTCATTTTACCCAGGCACTTTTCCTTTTAATGTTCACTGCATTGTCAAACATACCTTATCTGAAGTAAATGATGTTACTGGCTGTCCTGGGGGAACACAGTAAATATCAGTAGGTAAATAGAAGCTCTGATAACTTCTGCAGTGTCAGCTTTATCTCTGTCACCATTATGGTGATGGAATGCATGTGAAGCCTGCTGGTCCATTTCATCTCCCTGACAGCATCTCCTGCAGTTGGGGGAATGTGACTGATGTGCAGCTACACAAGAGTTTTAATTAATTTGAAATACCACAGCAGCAAGTAAAGATAAAGTTTCAATACTCAGACATATTTAGAGGCCCAGTGTCATTAGCAACTTCGTCAACATTCATTTATCTATTTATTCATTTATGGGAGTCTCATGCATAACTAGGAAGATCTGAGCTGTTTAGGGAGATCAGCCAATCTTCCCATGGGGAAAGGACACTTGTTCTAATATATTAATGATCAATGGAAATTAAGTTATGCAAGAAGAAAGAGAGAAGCCTTCCAAGTAGTGACTATATAAAAGTTATTTTAGTATGAAAAAATCTGTTGAGTACAGAGAATAGCAAGAAGGTTCATGTGGCTAGAATGAAAAGACTAACAAGAATAGAGTATGGTTTGAGATGATGTCGGAGAAGTACATGGAAACCATACGCTAAATATTGTTACCCATGTTAGAAGTTTTTGTCTTTATCATTAAAACTATGAGAAACCTCTGAAAGTTTTAAGAAGCATGACTATGTATCGTTTGTGGTATAGATATCTTTCTGAGTGTGTCTATGGGGTATCTTTAAGTCTGTGGCATGTAGCTGTGATTCTCTGGGTGCATGTGTTTGGATGAGTGGCATAAGCAAATTTTATTAACCTATTCAATAAGTATTTTGAGCACCTGTTCTGGATACTCTTCTAGTTCTTGAAATGAGACCTGTAGATAAGATATACAAGATTTTTGATTTCATGGGAACATGCTTCTGGGAAAACACAAGATAAAACTACCCAAAGTCAAATAATGAAATAATGTAATTTTGTGTAATGATATGTGCCATGAAGAAGATTAAGTAAAGTAAGAATATAAAGGATGAGATGTGACAGTGATTATGGGAAACCAAAGTGAGGGAGTGAGTTATGAGAAGATGTAGGGAAAAGCATTCTAGACTGTGATGAGTAAGTGAAAGTCTTAAGGGGGGTATGAGCTTAGCGTGTTTGAGGAGCAACAAGAAGACTATGAAAGAGGCACCAGGCTAGGACATGAGTTGCGATGAGTTCAGAAAGATAGTTAGGGTTTAGATTTAAAGGCCTCACATGGCACATTTATTAGTGCCTTCCCACTATGAAGTACAGTTAAAAGATTATAGAGAACAAGGGAGGATATAGTGATAGATGCAGAGAGTGAGAAGTCTGTTGCAATAGATTTGGTAAGATAGGGTAGTAGTTTGTGGAGGAGGATCAGATTCTGGATACATTTTGAAGGCAGAGCCAACAAGACTTACTGATGGATTAGATATAGACAGTAGGTGGAGAGACAATGGACAGAAAAACTAATTTTGTTTTGGGCCTGTGCAGCTGGGTAAATGGTGATAGCACATACTGAGATGGAGAAGATCAGGGGGAAAATGGAATTAAGGAGAAATTATTCTATCATGTATTTGGGATTTTTTTTATAATGTTAGACTAGGCATTCTGGCATTCCTTTTAAGCATACAAGCCAAGATCAGATTATGAAGTTGAACATGAGTATGGTTTGCATTTTTAAAATGTGTCTACCTTTGATGTAGAGCAGATTGTTGTGAAAGCACTCTTGCCTCCCACCCTACTCTCTTAGTAACCAAACTGTAGTCAAAGTGTGATTTAAATGTACATACTTAAAGGAGGAGGTGGTAGAAGGAAGTGATATAGTAACATTGAAGAGTTCCAAATGTAACTTGAGCTTCACAGTGGAGTGGCATGGAGGAGATTTAAAGATTTCCAGGGTGTTGGCTGTGAGCCTAATGAGTTTAGTCCTAATTTCCTGATGGAGGAGGAAAGTGAGATATCATCCCCTTTGCATCCAATTATATAACCCTCTGCAGATCATCATGTAAGGCTATAGACTGTGCATGTACAACTTCAGGAGCAGTGTACCTAGAGTGAGACAGGAGAGGTGGCTGGTGGTCCTCGGAGTGGAGCAGATTGGCAGACCTCCTTCTATCACTTTTATTATTATAAATCTATGCTGTCTGATACAACAGCCATTAGCCATAGATAGCTACTTAAATTTAATAAAATAAAAACTAAATAATATTTAAAATGCAGTTCTGTAGCACTAGCTATATGTCAAGTGCTTAATTGTCACATGAAGCTAGTGACTACCATACTGAATGGGGCAGATATAGAATATTTCTATCATCAAAGCAAGTTATTTTAGACAGTATAATATGTAGAAAGAAGTGGATTCGATGATTTACTGTATTTCTGCCTTGTAGTTCAATTTCTATCTCTTGAGACTAAATGCAAATATTTTATATTATAGAGAATCCATTATGAATTCAAATTTAATCAGGAGTTTGTGATAGGAAATATCTGATAGGTTGGAGTCATACACTGCAATTCTCCTATATGGGCTTTACCTTCAAAATATTAAGCACACACACATATATATACATACCATCTTAGATAATAAAACAACAAATCACTGCTCTTCTTATATTGAGGCTTGGAAACACAGCTTCTGCATTAATTCAAAGAAACAATAAAAAGTAGAGTTGGTCAAAGCTTGTTTATTCTGTTTAGAGTCCCAGAAATGTATTTCCTATTTCTTTTGTTCCGATTTGATGAAGCTTTGACACTACAACGAATTATGTAAGTTATAAACAAAGAACTACATCATTATGAGCAGAACCTAACGTAATATCAGCCTTTAATGGTCTTTTGTAAACCTGTGATATGAATAGCAGTGCCTTACAGAAAATAGCGCAATTGATCTAAAGAAAGCACTTTCATTCTGCACATTAACTCATTCAAGAATAAAGGACACCACACTATACAATGAAGTGCATTGAAATAGAAAAATACATGAAGCCAAGACTGCCAAATTATTTATCTTTCATTAAAAGAGGAAATCACACATTATTATCTCTGGTAAATGAACGTGTTTGTCAAAGTTGGCAGTGGGCTCAGAAATAATAATCATAAGATATTCTATCCTCAATAAAGTAAGTATAACTCTGTTTTAATATAAATTTTAGGAAAGGGATTTCTGAGCATGGAGTACTTTCAAAGGAAAGTGTAAATAGCCCTGTGGGTCTTGCCTGACCATCAGTAGGGATGGCACATGCGTCTCTACAACCCCGGGGAGTAGCTCATCCATGCCGAAGATATTTTTCTATCCTTGTAACTTAGTTACTGATCAATTCATGCATAAGCAAGAATCTTAATAACGGTTGATGATTTTCAGCTATAGAAGCTTGGAATCCTATGCCCAGAAAGGAAGCAGATATGCAACACTTTTTAATTTTAATAACTCCTCCTTTTTCTTTTTTGAAAATTTAAATAGTATGTGCCAGAGAAAGATACCAAACAAGAATTTGCATTTCAAAACAGTTTCATTTGAGGCTATACAATGAATAGCGTGGAGATAAGGTGCAGGTTTCCTCTCTTGGTTCTCACAGTCAAGAGCAAAAGTTTCAGCCTACTAAAACTGAGAGCTTTCAATTTAGAATCTCTTTTTGTTCTAATCATAAACCATGCATTTGCAGGAAGCAAGGACATGCCAAATTAAATACAAAGTTTCCTTTCCTGTTTCAGAGAAACTCTGAAGAAGGTTTTTCTTTTTAAATTATTTATTTTATTTTTAGGGGCAAACTGCCAAGTCTGTACGTATTCCTGGAAAAAATTCTGAATAGGCATCTCTTGATATTTTCATTGAAGAGTCTTGTCACCTTAGAAAAAGGGAAAATATGCTGCATCCCGTAGCTATTCAAGGAAAAACTTGAGTTACAGTGAAAGATTTCTGCTATGTTTTTAGTATGATCTTCTGAAAGTATTTCTAGATGCTGAAACTTCTGAGGGAGTTAAAAATTCACCTTTAGAACCAACTTGGCTGGCTCTGACCACTGAAATGTTTTCCATGATTCATAGTTGCTTCAGGAGCTCATATTAACTTTCACTAGTACTGTTGTGATAATTAATGATTATGGCACTTCCATCCTCCAGGCCCTGCCCATTTATTTTGCTGTCCTCTTTTTTTTATTATTATTATTATTATACTTTAGGTTTTAGGGTACATGTGCACAATGTGCAGGTTTGTTACATATGTATCCATGTGCCATGTTGTTTTGCTGCACCCATTAACTTGTCATTTAGCATTAGGTATATCTCCTAAAGCTGTCCCTCCCCCCTCCCCCCACCCCACAACAGTCCCCGGAGTGTGATGTTCCCCTTCCTGTGTCCATGAGTTCTCATTGTTCAATTCCCACCTATGAGTGAGAACATGCGGTGTTTGGTTTTTTGTCCTTGCGATAGTTTACTGAGAATGATGGTTTCCAGCTTCATCCATGTCCCTACAAAGGACATGAACTCATCATTTTTTATGGCTGCATAGTATTCCATGGTGTATATGTGCCACATTTTCTTAATCCAGTCTATCGTCGTTGGACATTTGGGTTGGTTCCAAGTCTTTGCTATTGTGAATAGTGCCTCAATAAACATACGTGTGCATGTGTCTTTATAGCAGCATGATTTATAGTCCTTTGGGTATATACCCAGTAATGGGATGGCTGGGTCAAATGGTATTTCTAGTTCTAGATCCCTGAGGAATCGCCACACTGACTTCCACAATGGTTAAACTAGTTTACAGTCCCACCAACAGTGTAAAAGTGTTCCTATTTCTCCACATCCTCTCCAGCACCTGTTGTTTCCTGACTTTTTAATGATGGCCATTCTAACTGGTGTGAGATGGTATCTCACTGTGGTTTTGATTTGCATTTCTCTGATGGCCAGTGATGATGAGCATTTTTTCATGTGTTTTTTGGCTGCATAAATATCTTCTTTTGAGAAGTGTCTGTTCATGTCCTTCGCCCACTTTTTGATGGGGTTGTTTTTTTCTTGTAAATTTGTTTGAGTTCATTGTAGATTCTGGATATTAGCCCTTTGTCAGATGAGTAGGTTGCAAAAATTTTCTCCCATTTTGTAGGTTGCCTGTTCACTCTGATGGTAGTTTCTTTTGCTGTGCAGAAGCTGTTTAGTTTAATTAGATCCCATTTGTCAATTTTGGCTTTTGTTCCCATTACTTTTGGTGTTGTAGACATGAAGTCCTTGCCCACGCCTATGTCCTGAATGGTATTGCCTAGGTTTTCTTCTAGGGTTTTTATGGTTTTAGGTCTAACATTTAAGTCTTTAATCCATCTTGAATTAATTTTTGTATAAGGTGTAAGGAAGGGATCCAGTTTCAGCTTTCTACATATGGCTAGCCAGTTTTCCCAGCACCATTTATTAACTAGGGAATCCTTTCCCCATTTCTTGTTTTTGTCAGGTTTGTCAAAGATCAGATAGTTGTAGATATGCAGCATTATTTCTGAGGGCTCTGTTCTGTTCCATTGATCTATGTCTCTGTTGTGGTACCAGTACCATGCTGGTTTGGTTACTGTAGCCTTGTACTATAGTTTGAAGTCAGGTAGCGTGATGCCTCCAGCTTTGTTCTTTTGGCTTAGGATTGACTTGGTGATGCGGGCTCTTTTTTGGTTCCATATGAACTTTCAAGTAGTTTTTTCCAATTCTGTGAAGAAAGTCATTGGTAGCTTGATGGGGATGGCATTGAATCTATAAATTACCTTGGGCAGTATGGCCATTTTCATGATATTGATTCTTCCAACCCATGAGCATGGAATGTTCTTCCATTTGTTTGTATCCTCTTTGATTTCATTGAGCAGTGGTTTTTAGTTCTCCTTGAAGAGGTCCTTCACATCCCTTGTAAGTTGGGTTCCTATTTTATTCTCTTTGAAGCAATTGGGAATGGGAGTTCACTCATGATTTGGCTCTCTCTTTGTCTGTGATTGGTGTACAAGAATGCTTGTGATTTTTGTACATTGATTTTGTATCCTGAGACTTTGCTGAAGTTGCTAATCAGCTTAAGGAGATTTTGGGCTGAGACAATGGCATTTTCTAGATACACAATCATGTCATCTGCAAACAGGGACAATTTGACTTCCTCTTTTCCTAATTGAATACCCTTTATTTCCTTCTCCTGCCTGATTGCCCTGGCCAGAACTTCCAGCACTATGTTGAATAGGAGTGGTGAGAGAGGGCATCCCTGTCTTGTGCCAGTTTTCAAAGGGAATGCTTCCAGTTTTTGCCCATTCAGTATGATATTAGCTGTGGGCTTGCCATAGATAGCTCTTATTATTTTGAGATACATCCCATCAATACCTAATTTATTGAGAGTTTTTAGCATGAAGCGTTGTTGAATTTTGTCAAAGGCCTTTTCTGCATCTATTGAGATAATCATGTGGTTTTTGTCTTTGGTTCTGTTTATATGCTGGATTACATTTATTGATTTGCGTATGTTGAACCAGCCTTGCATCCCAGGGATGAAGCCCGCTTGATCACAGTGTATAAGCTTTTTGATATGCTGCTGGATTTGGTTTGCCCGTATTTTATTGAGGATTTTTGCATCAATGTTCATCAAGGATATTGGTCTGAATTTCTGTTTTTGGTTATGTCTCTGCCAGGCTTTGGTATCAGGACGTTGCTGGCCTCATAAAATGTGTTAGGGAGGATTCCCTTTTTTTCTATAGATTATCTTTCTATAGAAAGTATTTCATTTTAAAGAAAGTTGTGTGCATTATTTTAATAAAACAATATATTCAGGTTCCATCTCATTCCTCTTTTTTTTTTTTTTCTTTTTTGGCTTGGGACATCTATTGGACCTTTCTCCTGTTTTTACTGCATTCCAACTCACAGAGATGATCTGAGTTCACACCCCTTTGTTGTCAAAAGAGAAGAGACCTTTGGAAGCCACGCTGGTGTACTTTCAGGTACCAAAGGAAGAAACTTAGACGTAAAACTACCAACTATTCACAGCATTGTGGAATGCCAGAGCTGGAGAAAACCCTGAAAAAAATGCCTGAGAAACACAGCAAGACATTGTCTCTAAAAAGCTTTTCTGAAAGCTAGCCAGGAGTGGTGGTGTATGTCTGTAGTCCCAGCTCTTTGGGAGGCTGAGGTGGAAGGATCTCTTGAGCCCAGGAGTTAAAGGCTGCAGTGAGTTATGACTGTGCCAATGCACTCCAGCCTGGGCAACAGAAAGAGACCTTGACTCTATAAAAAAGATTAAAATTTTTTTTAAAAATCTCTAAAAAATAGAGTCTGTCTGCTTATATTTTAAAGATGAAGAGAGATTTACATACAGATTTTGTGAATCAAAGCTGAGTCTAAGTTTCAGGTCTCTGGATTGTCAGTAGAGCCCTCTGTCCCAATACCCTGTACCCTTGTCGCTGTCTTTCCTGAATAGCATTTTGTCTCTCTAACTTATTTGCTTTAATCCCAAGTGGAGTTGCCTACATTACTCCCTTTCTGGTCTCTGGAGCATGTGACTCTGCTGTGTGCCCCAGACCCATCCCTGGCCCTCTGGAAACTGTGACTACCACCCACAAACAGCTCCATCCCTTAACAGCTCCATCCCTTTCTGTGAACCTCTGACATCTGTTTCTCTAACCACCATTTTCTTTCTTCTCTTTTGTCTCTGTTCCTAAGGGTTTATCTGAAATCTGTTCTCAGGGTAAATAAGTCAGGCTGTAAATTCCCCTTACAGGAATTTTGGACAGGAACAGCCTGACTTATCTTAGAACTTTGACACTTCTGAGAATTAGAAAATGTACTTCATCTTCTTGCAGGAAGCATCCCTCAGCATTTTTAGCAGGAAAAAATATGTTTTTTCTGCTAAGTGCTTTTAGTGCTTCTCAATTATATTCTTTTCTCTTTCTGCTTTTCCTTCCAATTTTTTTAGTAGCTAATCCACTTCTTGGATTATCATGAGCGTGTGATATGTATAATAACAATAAAAAAACTCCTAATGATGTAGAGTATTTATGGTGAAAATAAATCATAATTCCTGAATAGAACAAGGAGCCCAGTTAGAACCTAGTATCTAAATGTATCAATTATTAACAGTTAGATGGACTGAGTAAAGTAGATTGAACCACATTCCACTTGGAATTGATGTTATCTTCTCAGAAAGATGATTTTATCTTCTCCAAGTTGGGGAACCTACTTCATCATAGGCAGGAGTTGGGAACAGATAAAAGTCCTGACGGTGATTCCCTGAGGTAAGCAGTAGGTTAGAGGACAGAAACCCAAGGGACCAGCCTCCTGCCAGCAGTCTCCTCTAACTCGATCACCCTGTCTAGCCCCAAATTACGCACTAATGGAAGTGAGGCTGCATCCAGTCTTCCTTGTCAGGGAAGACCCTCCCCTCAGGAGGAAGGAGGAATGTGGAAGGATTTATTTCGAGTACATCTAGAAAGGTGGAAAGTGATGGTGAAGCTACCCATTTATGTGTGGAATCAGGAATATGGGATGAAAAATTATTTCGATTTTTTTTATTTCTGTCTAAATAAGGATTAACATCTAGAGTTAAGAAAACAATATTTCTCTTTTATAGAGCATCTACCATGCATTAGAAATGATGCTAGTGTTTTACATACTTTATCTCAAGCCTGTCAATAACCCTTTAAAATGGTATAACAGAACAATTCACCTCTCTCCCCATATTCTCCCCAATTCAGTCACTGTATAAGCCTCTGGAATCTAAATATCATCCTAGTAAAAAGGAGGAAAAAAACAGAATTGATCAAATGTAAATATTTAATAATTGAATTCACCTAAAACTTACTAAGATATTAATATTTTCTAATGGAGCAGAACAGAAAAAGATAAATAAGGAAGTTGCAATTTAAATATATTTGAATACTTGGATTTAAAATTCATAAATTTGTAAAATTCGTAAATTCTAATGTAATTAATAAATTACATTAAATTTAATGTAATTAATAAAATACATTAAATTTAATGTAATTAAATTATACATAATTATACATATATAAATTATACATATATAATATATGTGTAATTATGTATATATGTATAATAATGTATATAATTATTATACATAATTATATCATATATTATATATACATTGTATATATATTATATATTATATATACATTGTATATATATTATATATTATATATACATTATATATATAATATATTATATATACATTATATATTATATATTATATATTATATATACATTATATATTATATATTATATATTATATTTACATTATATATTATATATTATATATTATATGTACATTATATATTATATATTTTATGTACATTATATATTATATATTTTATATACTATATATAATATAGTATATATAATTATACATAATTATACAAATTATACATATAAATTATACATAATATAAATATATAAATTATACATAATTATATAAATTATACATAATTATGCAAATTATACATAATTAAATTAAATTATACGTAAAATTTAATGTAATTCACAAATTCTTACATTGTAATGTTACAAATGATACATTTGTAAACACTATGAGGTGAAACTGGCAAGCAGGAGGCCAATCGGGTTGAGCTTGGGTAGGAAGGCTTTTGCCCGTGAATGGTATTCTAGGTATAGAAGAACTGCAGGAATAAGACAAAGTGCTAGGAGGAGTTACATGGTCTTATTTTTGAGGGAAGAACTTAGCCACAGAACTTAGGCTCACAGTAACATGAGGCCACAGCCACTGTTGTTACACAGCATCCTGACCTCCTGGTCTGGGTTCTTCACAACAACAACAACAAAATCTATTTTGAGATCTAATTTAGAATTAGCTCAGCAGGTGGGGATTATTCAGCCCAGAAAAGGCAACTGGGGAGTGTAGCGGCAGGTGGCCTCATTTCTTATAATTGAAATGCACCTGGTTTGTATTTCTATTAAAACAGCTCTCACTGCCGGCCTTGAATGTTAAAATACATTATTTCAGACTGTACATATGAATTTTAGTAGTGTTAAGTTTCAGGCTCTTGAGCAAGCATTTTTCATTCCCACTCACATTTTTCATTTAGTTTTATGCTTATAGATGAGTCCTAGTTGTACATATTTTTGGCGTACTTGTGATATTTTGATACATGTATGCAATGTGTAATGATCAAATCAGACTAACTGCAATATCCATCACTTCAAACGTTTACCTTTTCTTTGTGTTGGGGATATCACAATTCTCCTAGCTATTTTGGACATAGAGTAAGTTTTTGTTAAGTTTTTCTACCGTACTATTAGATACTAGAACTTGTTCCTTCTAATCTATTATGTTTCTGTAACCATTAGCCAACTTCTCTTCTTCCTGCCCCTCACTTCCCAGCTTCTGGTAACCACCATTCTAGTCTCTACCTCATGAGATCCAATTTTTTTTAGCTCCTACATCCCAGTCACTTTTTGAGGTAGCTGAAGTATTCATCTACAAACTGATAGATGTACCTGGTTTACTTCAGTCATGTGGCACACAGACCTTTAGACAATTCTTTTTCTAGGAATTATATCCATATATAACCTAGGGAAGTAAAAAGGTATCAGGAGAATCACCACATGTATTACTTAAAAGGGACATCAGAAGTGAATATTCCAACTTCTCAGCCATGTGGACGTCCCATCTATAGCATCCCTAAGGGGAGGTCTGGTCTCCTAGCCTGTCTTAGGTTGATTGGTTCCTCTTTCTAAAATGTCTTTGCTCTGGCTTAAGAATCTGTGGGCGGAAAGCACACCAAAGGATGCAGGATAAAGAACACATTAGTTTGAAATTAGGAAAGATGAAATTTGGAAAAAATAACATTAAGAGTTGTACTAAATGTATTACAAACCAAAGGTTAATAATCTGTTTCTTAAATTCTTCCTTCAAATTTAAATAATTTTTCCATATATCAGTTTCAGTTCTATTCATTCATCATTTATTCCAAAAAAAATGTAAAATACCGTAGAAGCACATAAAAAACAGCAAACCAACAGAAGTGAGAAGCAAGTCAAAATAATGCGAGACATAAACATGAGGCAGGGACAGAGGACATTACAAAGTCTATGCAGTTGTTGCGTATGCTTACAATGAGTGGTTATCAGACTTTATTCACTTAGTTGTATATGGATCATTTATCTTCCTTGAAGTCATTGAATTGATTTAAATAAAAGTGTGTCCTATACTTTTCTACTTTAATTTCATATCAGATTTTTGTCTACAAATTGACACACATTTTGACCAAGTTCAAAGCTTCATAAAATCCTTTTGTTTGTACTAGTGAAATGGTCCCAGGTATTTTCTATCTCTATTTATTTCCCCAAAATATGACCGCCTAATGTTGGAAATAAATGGCTCAGGAAGATTCTAAAGTAACAAATACATGTTTAAATTACAGTATTTATATCCACAAATATTTATTGAGTGCTAAGCACTGTTATAGGAATTTGGATCTTCTTAGAAAAAAAAAAAACAAAAAAACCTTGCCTCCTGAAGATGACATCCTACTGTAGTGGTTTTCATTGAGCTGCATGTTGGAATCAATGAGAAAAGTAAAAAACGTTCTGATGCTTGGACCACATGAAATTCTGAGGTAATTGATCTAGGTGTGGTCTGGGCATCATCAGGCTTTTTAAAAACTTCCCAAGTATTTTAAACATGCAGCCAAAATTGAGAACCACCATACAAGTGTAAAATAGGTAATATTTTTAATTTAAGGCAAATATTTTATATTGAATTCTGTGTCATACTCAATATCAGTGCTATTTATAGCATGTAAACTCTAGAAAATGAAATAAGTTAAGAACTATTTTTCATGAGAGTTGTTGTAATTAAGAGGCCAGATATGAAACACCAAATGGACTTATAATTAGATAGCGGAAACATGATGGTAGAAGAAGAGAATAAGACTTATAAAAACATCTTAATCAAATGATTGTTTTGGAGGTATGATATCACATTGCATTTTGACATCTGAATTCTTTCAGACAAGCCACAACTGGTAATAGTGTTTTGTCACAAAACTAAATAATTTGCTTTGAAAATAAATGTGTTTTTCTTTTGCATCTTTTCTTCAATCCAAAATCTTTCCTTAATGAAAAGTTGTACACAGGTAAGTGTACATGGCTATCATGTTTCTTCCAGTGAATGGGGAGTGGGTATTGTACATGAATGGTTCTTAAGGCACGATTCTAACTTCAGACCATGTACCTAGAACGCCAAATCCAATAAATTATATATTTTTTAAGTTGTGAATTTATGCTTGTGGTGGACAAGTTGAAGTAGTAGGTTTTCTTTTTTTCCTTTTCCCCCAAAACATTTTTATTTTGGAAGAACTGACTTTTCTTTTGGCAGAACTGACTATCCAACTGTATCCCTACCTCCTTCTTGTGTCAGCAATTCCGAACATGTGGAGCTCTTTTTGAAAACAGTGCCTATATAGGTTTGCATTTAAGTATGTCTCTCTCATGCTTATTTATTTGCTCATTTGAAATGAAGTAGCGTGAGGGGTTCTTAAACTTTAATGTGAATACAAATCACCGGTTGTCAACAAGAGTGGAGATTGAGATTTTCCCTTACTTGCAAACTAAGTTAGCCTGCCACAGTTTCATGTATTTTAGCAGAACACATGAGGTTTGTGGTCCAGAGATAACCTATTACTCATGACGCAGAAGGCAGAATGAGGCTTACGTTACCATTGCTTCCCCTTACTCCTCAAGTACATGCTGAATATGCAGTGGGTTTGTACCACTGTTGAGGAACTTCAAATGTAGGAAAGTCCGATCTTTAAACAAGTTGCATACAGCTCTTTTCTGCCTTTCCTTCAGTGGGAAACATTATTATTATTACCTTGGTCAGCAAATGAATCTGTCCTCTGCTTTGCAGTGAGATACCATGTCTTTATTTTGAGACCATTTGCTATACCAACATCCTTGAAAACAAAAGCTGTCAGTGCCTTCTTTCAGAAGACATGAAGTATGAGATACCCATGGAGAACTGTGTCCCAACACTGAGGATTTTGTTTGAATAAAAATTCTGATTCGGGTGGTTTGGGGTTGGACCTCATATTCTTCATTGCTAACAAGTTTCTAGGTGATTGATGCCAATGACCAAACAAGAAGCAGTAGTGGGCATGTTTATTATACTCTCTAGCCTAGCATACTGTCTTGATTTTAATATTCAGCAGAATTGTATGTGGGTATATGATGACGATGCCATGGGGGAAAAAAAACTGATGCGTCTCCTGACATACTATGTTTGTCTGTGTGTGTGTGTGTGTGTGTGTGTGTGTGTGTGTGTGTGTGTTGTGTGCACTGACAACCTGTCTAAACGTGGACAACTTAGAACACTGCATAATGTCACATACTACATATTCCTGACATTATAAGAACTCCTGGTACCTAGGCTTTTAAGGAGAAAATCTTGTGCAGTGATTAAGAATATGGACTCCGGAGTCAAAGTTCCTAGATTCAAATTTGGATTCTGCCATTTAGCTCTATAAACTTTAGCTAGTTATTGAACTTCTTTGCGATTCAGTTCCCCGTTTATAAAATTGGGATATTAAAAGTCAATAGGGGCCAGACATAAGGGCTGACGCCTGTAATCCCAGCCCTTTGAGAAGCTGAGGCAGGTTTATCACTTCAGGTCAGGAGTTCGAGACCATCCTGGCCAACATGTTGAAATCAGCCAGTGTGATGGCATGTGCCTGAAGTCCCAGCTACTCAAGAGGCCAATCGTTTGAACCGGGAGGTTAGGTTGCAGTGAGCCAAGATCGTGCCAGTGTACTCCAACCTGGGTGACAGAGTGAGACTCCCCACCCCCCAAAAAAGTAAAGAGGTATCAAGTGCTTAGAAATAGCAGTCCACTGATGACAGCTGCATGAATCTTTGCTATTATTGCTGGGTCCACCAGCCCTTTTTAGATTTATACATTAGTTGAAATCAAATTATGAAATGATTTGGCAAAAATACTTGCTCTTCCATAGAGCAACACAAAATATGAAATTCGTGACATTAAAAATTTGTAATCAAGTTATTATTCTCACCTAATCATGTTATTAAGGACTCAATAGCTATAAACTTCTAGTTATTAAAAAGTAAAATTATTCTCTAAGTTACATAAAATGCAAAATATATTTTTATTATATGAAATATCACAGATTGCATATATGATTAATGTACCTTAGGTGCCGTATCTTAAGAATAATACCTTAAAGTAACCAAAGTAACTACTATGCTATTGAAACATTGAGTGAATGAATGGTCAATTAATACTTTTGTTGGCCTTTTTGAATTTAGGAGAAGCTTTTGTATAATTCTGTTCAACTTAGTGAAACGGCTCTGTTGTCTAGGGTATATACCCTGGTTTTTGGTCTCAGTTGAGAAAGACTTCCGGACATTGATGCACATGGGAGTGGGTTTTAGGAGCAGAAAGTTTAATAGAAAAAGAAGAGAGAGAAAAAAAGGCTTCCTCATATTGAGAAAGTGGGTCACCCAAAAGGGGGTCTCTAGTTTGTGGTGGAAGGCAATCGATTTTGTACAGGGGCTTGAGGAGGAGGTGATTGATTTACATAGGGCTCAGGGGATTGGATCCACCAGGTGTGTCATTTACATAGCCAGCAAAAAGACTGGCCCTCCCACCCTAGTCTTTTATTATGGGAATGTAGCCTCCACCTGGCTGGTCGCCCTGAGGCCTGTACATGTGGGTTTATCTGGAGGCTGCCATGACACCTGGTATAAGTAGCCACAGGGAAAAGTGCGCAGGAGACACCATATTGAATGTATGTGGCTTCCAGGTACAGCTGCCGGTATTTACATATAAAAGCTTCTAGTTTGCATATCTATGCCTAACTTACCAGGCTGCTTTCTGTAAGAGAAGAAATGGTTTAGGGGCTGCTTTTTACTAAAGGAAAATTCCATGGAGAACTTTCACCCTTTCTAGCTGCCTAAAAATTATTTCCTAACAACTTCCGGATTATCAGCAAATATAAATAAATGTCTCTTATTTGATGGTTGTCTTACCAGTCATTGGGGGTATAGAAACAAGACCTAGCTATTAAGTATCTCACAATATAATGGAGGAAGAAAGGTACACATTATATACCATTATTTAATTATAGATATAACATAAGAATTTGTGGACACTGAACAAGGAGCAATAATTTTTGGCTTCCTAAAACATGAAATACATCAGAATTTGACATAATTGTGAATCGTTTTCCTCTCAACGTTTTCCACAATAAAGAGCATCTTTCCTTTTGCCATTCATTTTATGCAATTTATTTAAAAAAATCATTCATTCAGAAATAATTTATTAACTGTCCTGCTATATGCAAGGAATCTATAAGAGGTGCCAGGGTTAGAAAAACAAAATAAAAACAAAAACAAACGTATGGTCTGTGACCTCAAAGATGCACCATGTGTAGTCAAGGAAGACAGATAACCGGCTGCATGAACCCTGATGTGATGATGATGGAGGTAACACACAGGTGACTTTGAAAACGTGCCTTGAAGATCATGCCAAGGCATGCTGCTGTTCTTTCATTTAAGTTTATTTTGGGGGTAATAGAGTGACTTAAATTATTTTTGCATTTATTATCTATTTGTATATTTATTTCAGTAACTGCCTGTTCATGTGCATCGTTCCTTTTAGTTTCTATTGAATTATTCATCTTCTTTTAAACTAATTTCCAAGGTCTTTATCTTGATGGCACTGCAGCATCATTAAAGGATTTTAATAAGGGAAGTTGGGAAAGGGTTTATGGGTGCACATAAATTTTATAAAACTTATCACTATTCTATCATGTTTTTCTTATACCCCATACGGATATTTCAAAAAAATCAAATCAAATCAAGCAAAGAGTGGTATAGAGCAAGAAACAAAGTCCTCTGCTGTCTGACTCCCGCAGTCCTACTCTCGAATGTAAGCACTTTTAAATCTATTTTGTGTTTCTTTCAATAAACTTTATAAACGTAATCAAGTATGTACAGTTGACACCCTTGAAAAACATGGGGTTTAGAGTTACATAAACACACAGCCCCCTCCCCATGCAGTTGAAAATCTATATAACTTTTGACTCCCCAGAAACATAACTATGAATACCCTACTGTTGCCCAGAAGCCTATATCAACAGTCTGTTAACACATATTTCATGTGTTATGTTTATTAGAATTTGTATTCTTAAAGTAAGCTAGAGAAAATAAAATGTTACCAAGAAAATTGTAAGAAAGAATATATTTACTATTTTTTAAGTGGAGGTGGATCACCATGAAGGTCTTCATCCTCACCATCTTCACACTGAATACGCTGACAAGGGCTTGCTCTTGCTGTCTCAGGGTAGCAGAGGCAGAAGTAAATTCCAGGATAAATGGACACATACAGTTCAAACTTGTGTTGTTCAAGGTCAAGAGCATCTATTTCTATCTTTATCTACCTATATATAGATATACATTTATAAAGCTTAATAGTAATTTTAATAGGAATGAAATCATTCTATTTGATATACATTGACTTTTCTGTTTAATGTCTTGAATAATTTTTTATATATCATTATACTTAGATTTATCTCATTCATTCCAGCTTTTTAATATTGGTAACAGCCATTGATGATTTATACATATAATATTAAGTATGTTTTCAATCTTTTGTAGAGTATGTTAATGGAAATAAAATTGCTGGATTAAGGACATGTGCATTTAATATTTTAGTAGATAACACTAAAATATTTTTTTCACAAAGACAGTACCAATTTACACTCCCATCAAAAACATGGATATTTTTATTTCTACCAATACTTACCAACACTAGCTATAGTAAGCTTTCTAATATTTTCTAAACTGAGATAAAAGTTATTGTTAAAATTTTTTAAGGTGTAGTTTCTTAGTTATAAGTAATTTAGGGTATGTTTACAAAATGATATTCGTTATTTTAAGGTATGTGTAAGGGTGTGTGTGTGTGTGTGTGTGTGTGTGTGTGTGTGTGAATTGCCTGTTCATGTCCTTAACCAATTTTAGAAATTGAGTTGTTTTTCCTTAATCTTAAATTTATTTATATTAATTATCCATTTTAACAACCTGGAGTTATTCAAAAATCCATAGATGCTTTAGAGGATGGGGTTGAGTTTTGCCAATATCGTTTTCAGATAACGAGTCTCCAAGAGAGAACTTTGGTAAGAAATACTGTCGAAGGCCATAGAAGTTAATGGCTAAAGAAGATTCACCACTCAATATTCTTTCACCTGCACCAGGAAATTAGCACCCTACTCATTCAGTCAAGAATATCTTTGAAAAATAACATGAAGTTCATTCTTCTTTTAAAGCTCAATAGAATTCTCTCTTTCACCTTAAGAGCACTTTAATTTTAGGTTCTTAGGCTTTTTTTTTTTTTTTTTTTCCAATACATTTGTGCAGCTTCCATGCTGAAATATCCAAGAAGAGTAAAACACATCAAATATATTTAAAGATAATGCTTGGGCTTGTGACTTCTGTCCAATTGAATATATTGCTTTCATGTGTTCTGAATAACTTTCTTCCAAAATAAGTTTCCACATCATTCAGGTTTGTTAAAGTAGTTGACACAAGGCAACTTTTAGTAATAAATATCATACGAACTCTAAGTTGTTCATTAGACAAATTTTCCTTGGAAAATATTAACAGTATAACTTTTCATGATTAATAATAAAAAATGTATAACTAAAAATATATAAATTTATTTTTATTCATTTATTTATTTTATTATTATTATTTCTTGAGACAGAGTTTCACTCTTGTTGCCCAGGCTGGAGTGCGGTAGTGCAATCTTGGCTCACTACAACCTCTGCCTCCTGGGTTCAAGTTATTCTCCTGCCTCAGCCTCCCAAGTAGCTGGAATTACAGGCATGCACCACCGCGCCCAGCTAATTTTTTTGTATTTAGTAGAGATGGGGTTTCACCATGTTGGTCAGGCTGGTCTCGAACTCCTGACCTGAGGATGATCCACCTGCCTCGGCCTCCCAAAGTGCTGGGATTACAGTTGTGAGCCACCACACCTGGCCATGTTTGTTTGTTTTTTTAGAGATGGCCTCTCACTCTTTCACCCAGCCTACAGTGTAGTGGCATGATCATAGCTCACTGCAGCGTCAAGCTCCTGGGCTCAAGTGATCCTACTGCTTCAGCCTCAGTAAGTATAAATACTATCCATAGTGATAATCACATGAAAGCAGGTATAAATAGATTCATTAAAAGTATGAATAAGTTTATTTTAGGATATATGTCAAGGGCTAAATGGAAAATTTCAACAAAATTTACCTTAATGAGAAAGTAATCTTTATAA
The DNA here is from genome assembly GCF_006542625.1 of Nomascus leucogenys. Classification (NCBI taxonomy): domain Eukaryota; kingdom Metazoa; phylum Chordata; class Mammalia; order Primates; family Hylobatidae; genus Nomascus; species Nomascus leucogenys. The sequence goes on from NC_044382.1 coordinate 125,748,124, forward strand.
AACATATTTAGATGTTAAAATGTTGTCTTATGAGGGAGTTAGCCTGATTTAAATGCTTTGTACAGCAGCTATTTTAGAGATGAGTCTCCATTCCTTGATATGATCCTCTTTTTAAAGATGCTGAATATAGATTTTAAGTTCTCAGAAGAAATTTAATAAAGACCTATTTTATGGCTCTCATTATATATATGGAGATATTTCTGATCTATTGCTAAGTTTATCTGAATTGGTAACTGAAAATAATAAGTTTCAAGAAATAAACTCACATAATCAAAATATTCCCTTTAATAAACCATTGAATTTTTGCAAGAGTTACCACTGTTTTTGAAGAAGTTAGATAATAAACTAAATGAAGTTTTCAGTAGCTGTTTAATAGTAATAGATTAGGTGTGTGCATTTTATTTCCGATATTTCATTCAGTAGAGACTTAAGTGATATTTTAATTCAAATTCAGAAAAATGAGGAAAACCTATTTTTTTCTTATTAAACCTTAGGTGTAAAATGAATTCTATCTTATAAAAAACAAAATATTATTTGCTAATTTATGCAGAAAACATTGATGCCCGCTCGTATCAATAAATGGAGAAAATTTGTTGTAATATTGATTTTTAATTTGAATTACTGAAGATAGCTCTAATCAAAACAAATCTGAAAAATATCACTCTGCAACTATCACTGAGTAGGGTCAGGAAATTACTTCCATCATTATTTGTCATCATTATTTAATGCAATATGAAGAGTCATCTTGAATTTGGAGAAACATATCATTTCAAGGTGACTATAAAACACAAAGCCTTGGCCGGGCGCGGTGGCTCACGCCTGTAATCCCAGCACTTTGGGATGCCAAGGCGGGTGGATCACGAGGTCAGGAGATCAAGACCATCCTGGCTAACACGGTGAAACCCCATCTCTACTAAAAATACAAAAAATTAGCCAGGTGTGGTGGCGGGCACCTGTAGTCCCAGCTACTCGGGAGGCTGAGGCAGGAGAATGGCATGAACCCGGGAGGCGGAGCTTGCAGTGAGCCGAGATGGCGCCACTGCACTCCAGCCTGGGTGACAGAGCGAGACCCCATCTCAAATAAAATAAATAAAAATAAAAAAAAATAAAACACGAAGGCTTTTTTCTGGTGCATGTTCTTTGAATGTTTGTTAGAAGGCAGTAAAATATGGAGGGTCAAGGCAATGTAGTTTGGTGCTTTAGACCAGTGCTTCTCAAACTTTAATATACCTGTGAATTACTTGGAGAGTAGATCTGAAGGGACAGGGGTTTAGAATCTTTATTTCTTTTTCTTTTTTATTTCTATTTCAATGTGTTTTGAGGTACAAATGGTTTTTGGTTACATGGATAAATTCTTCAGTGGTGATTTTTGAGATTATGGTGCACCCATCACCCAAGCAGTGTACGTTGTACCTAAAATGTACTATTTTATCCCTCACCCGCCTATCAATCTCTCCCCCCAAATCCCCAAAGTCCAGTATATCATTCTTATGCTTTTGTGTCCTCATAGCTTAGCTCCCACTTATAAGTGAGAACATACACTATTTAGTTTTCCATTCCTGAGTTAGGAATTCAATCCACTTAGTTCTGAGTTCACTTAGAATAATGGAGTCTGGCTCCATCTAAGTTGCTGCAAAAGACATTATTTCATTCCTTTTTAGGGCTGAGTAGTATAATTAAATAGTCAAAAACCAATAGATGTTGGCAGGGATGTTGGGAAAAGCGAACACTTCTACACTGCTAGTGGGAATGTAAACTAGCACAACCACTATGGAAAACCGTATGTAGAATCCTTAAAGAGCTAAAAGTAGAACTACCATTGAATCCAGCAATCTCATTACTGGGTATCTACCCAAAGGAAAAGAAGTCCTTATATGCAAAAGACATGCACATGCGTGTTTATAGCAGTGCAATTCATAATTGCAAAGATACGGAACCAACCTAGGTGCCCATCAACCAAAGAGTGGATAAAGAAACTGTGGTAAATGTAAACCAGAGAAGCTTCATTGCTAACAAGCTCCCCTTTGATGCTGATGCTTCTAGACTGTGAGCCACACTTTTAGTAGCAAAGTTTAGGAGCACTTTCTACTATGGAGTCACATTTTGTATCCTAGCCCTTGCCCAAATGTGAACCTGGATAAATTACACTGTACTTCAGCTTTTGAATCTGTGAAATGGAATAACAGTGAACTTACCTAATAGGGTTGTTGTGAGGTTTACATGAGTAAATATACAAAATGCTCTTATAATAGTCCCTTATAATCAGTAGACATTTCTGAAGTTATCATTTTATTTTTTTATTTCTTCCCAGTTGAGAAATAATGTGTTGTGATAAAGATACAGAAACCATCATTAGAGAATTTAATTTGTTTAAATCTGGACTTTAGAAATAATCTAAGGAAAATCCTATATTTTACAGTCTAAGGGTTCAGATTAGCTAAATACAGAGAAATGGGGTTTTTTAATCTCCTGGTACACATTCTGCTTCCTTTTGCCACTCTCACCATTGTCCACTATAACTGATTTTTTTCTTTTTTAACTACAAATGTCTCAAATGCTTTTGAGAAATCAACAATTTAAACTACCATGTGAAGGTAAAAAAATGAACAAACAAAAAATTGTGAAAGGGAAATCATACACATTGTTACCTAGAAACCCCAGATTTTCCTTCAAGATGATGCAATAGCAGTGACTTGCTGTGCTAGCCTCTGTATATTTGTCCTTAGCATTTGTTGCAGTAGTGATACTTCTGTAACCTCAAAGGTATAAGTGATGCCCCTTCCACTGAATTATTTTTGAATAAGATGGAGAGGTGAAAAAAATACAGAATGGGCTTCAACTTCAATTTCAGTCTGTGCATTGATGATCTTTGCTGACAAGAATGTTGAACAAAATGAAGCATGCGTGAGAAGATAGAAAAGTGGGTTATAAAAAATGGAATGCTTTTGCTGCCAGGATGCCACTCTGGCTTCTGGGTTAATCGTGCACTGCTGGAAAAAGCATTTGTGTTCACGTGCCCAAATGAATCTAAAGACCATAATGAACAAAATCTTGTTTTTTTCTTACCCCTCTATAATGGACATTTGTATTTGCTTTTCTGAGGAGGTAATTGTAGCTATCTTTCTCTCCCAGGGTTTTTTATTTTTTATAGCCTAGATAACTGGATAATGCTTTAACAGTTATTAAATAATTACTATATTTGGCATTGAGGTAGCCATAGAAATAGATAAAGCAAAGTTAAGCTTCCAAGGAACTCATAACTTAGAACAGCATATAATGCTTCTCACATATACCATCCAATGTGTGAGATAAATGTATGAGATAAACATTATAAATGAAGTATTGCTGGTATTAGGGGAAGGGAAAAATTATCAGTGGACTTTCCTTAAAGAAAGTAACAGTTAATCTTTGCCAGGAAAATTAAAGAGAATTTTAATATGAAAGGAGGAAGGGGCTTATCAGATAGGATTAAAAATAAATCCTAGGCAAGCTCTGGTAATGGCAACATTCAAATCTGGCCTTCATATAAGTTGTGTATTTGACAATGCTGGAATAAAAGTACTTTACGGTTAGATCATAAGAGACTTTACTTGTGCTAAAGAATATGGACCACTTTTCTTCTAATGGAAATGGGGAGACCTGAAGGTTTTTACATAGAAAAGTGTCATGTCTAAATTGTGGTTTCTGAGTATGCCATAATCAGCTGGTGGATATGGAACAAAGACTAGTGAAAATACAAGAAATCAAGTCAGGATAATCTGTGGCTGTAGGCCTCTTCCTACTCAATGATGTGTCAAAAGGCCGAGATTAAATAACTCTTAGCTACTATATAAATTGACTTTCCATGTAACCTCAATGTTATATCTATTAAGCTCTATAATAAAAATCAATTTTCCACTCTTATCAAGACAAAGGAGTAAATATGTAAGCCATGGAAGCTGCAGCATGAGCACCATCTGAAAACGGTTATGCTGCCTTCTAAATCCAGGATCGTGACTCTTGGTCACATCTGAAAAATAAAAATTACTGACTTAGACACAACGTGTTGTGTTTCTAATGGTAATAATGAGAACAGAAATTATTACAATTAATCCAAATTGATGACAGCCGGAAGGAAAATTGAAAATAAATGAAAAGTGAAAAGATTTTAAGAGTTAAGGAACAACTAGTGCATTAAAAGGTTACTTTTACTTTGTTTGTATCTTGTAGTTAATAGTAATCTAAATTATAGAAAACGCTTTTGTTTTCCACCAAAAAAATGTCTGTTATAAATGTTGAAATAGAGAAACTAGCGATGAAAAATTTACGTATTCTCAAAAACCATTCTAGGGTTCTTTTGTGATTACTCCTCAAAACAGCCCTATTTCATAGTTGTTATTAACATTCCATTTACAGATGAGGAAACAGTCCCAGAAAGATTAAATGATTTTCCCACATTAATTTTTCTATAAAATACCACAACCAAAGTTAGCACCAAGATCTATTGGATCTAAAGCTCACACTGAAATTGTTCATTAATGTTGCATAAAGTCTACTAATGTATTTTACGGAAGAATCACAAAGCATGATTATTTCAACCAGTGAATCTGATAATACTTAAGTTTATGTTTGGGCTCTGCTCCTTAACCAACTTGACGTAGTCATACAAGAATTATTAATAATTTTTAGACTTTATCGTAAAATAGTGGTTGTTACCTGCTTTATGGTTGTTGCTGGAGTAATAGAAAAACTCAATATGAACTCACAGTCTTCAACACTATATAAATCATGCTGAATATTTTATTAATATTAATACCAAAGTTTAACATTTTGTTTAGCACTAAAATGATGGTAATAATAATATTTGGGCTTTGTGAAGCTCATACTTTTGATTTTAATATGTTCTGTTGGTTCTTGTGTTTAAATAAATCTTGTTATTTCCATTTGTCTAAATACACATAATGTCAGTTTAGAAGCAGAAAATCAACTCTAACTGGTATGTAAGAAGTAATTTGGGATAATAGTAGACACTCGATTTTGAAGTCTCACAGATCTGGTTTTATTTTTTAAATCAGACACCCTGGATGTATATATTTAGGCAAATTACTTAACTTAATATGTAAAGTTATTATGAGTATCTGAGATAATATACATGAAGTCCCTGATACACAGTGAGTGCCTAGTGAAAGGCAGATTCTATTGTAGTTGTTAAAGCTAATTTCCCATTAATTCCCTTGTGTAGATAACTTCACAATATCATGAGGGAGAAGACAACATTGGCAAAAAGAAATTTCGTTTTTCTTCTGAAAGTTTGATAATAATAACAAACAAATCAGTCACCAGGGCTAAAAATCAGAAGGTTCACACTCTCAGGTCATTTCTTTGACCTTTAATATTCTATCATGAGTATATTATTCCTGAAGAACATGAAATAATATATTGGCAAGGAAATTGGCAGTGGGCTTATATTTAGGTACACAGATAAGATTTTTTGTCATCATTATATATTAAACTCATATGTATTTAGAAAGTTTTTATATTAGTTAATTTGTCATCCACAATAGTATTCATACTCTAAAAATAATGTAAAAGGAAATTGTTAACAATAAAAGTATACCAAAAGATATCTTTCTTTCATGATTGCTCTGTAGGGTCTTAAGAGTCATAAAATGAATAGTCTTTGAGGTCAGACTACTTAGTTTTATTTTTGCTTTTCTCTGGTAGCTGTATGGCATTAGATAATTTGACTTTAAACTTTAGCTTCCTCATCTGGTAAGAAATAAAAAAGGGCAGACAGTTGACTCTTACATTTGTAAAAATTAATATAATAATGTATACAAAATACATAATATGATGCCCAACTCTTTGTGTTAAGCACACCAAAATGTAGTGATTCTTGCCAGTAGCCAGTTACGAACCATCGCTGTGGAGCTCATTGTCCTGTAGAAGGCACTGGGCTGAATCTGACCTCATTTGAATGTTCCTTTGTGTAGGATATATAAACATTGGTTTATTTGCCTGCTGTTTTTTTAATTCTTTCTTTTCAAAATAGGTGAGAATTTATTCATTTGAGAATTCTGAGATTTATATCATCTCAGAATTTATTCGAAATTTCTGGTTCTTTGCTTACAGAGCAGTGGCCATTTCTATTTCTGTCCACCAATGTCTCAGCTTGTTTCCAGTACAAAATTTAAAATATGGAACTAATTGAAGCCAGTTTAAAAAGGCAAAATCAACTTAGTTTTTGAGACAAACCCATAATTTTTCACCATTGTTTTCTCTGCCTGCCAAAATAAACACTTTCATAGGCAAATCTTATTTTCCTTTGAAAAATCCATAGGTATAAATTCGCAAGCTGCTTTCAAACTTTTGCCTCATTAAGCCTAATGCTTTTTGGAATCACACTAAACTATTTGCTTCAATAATTTATTTTGGGAACTAGTTACAGGCACTAATTCAGCTTTACGTAGAGAAGTATTTCTTTCTACCCATTCTTTATTTCTTGCTTTTTAATGTTACTATACCTTCTTCACATGAAACACCAAACTTATATTCTTGATACCACTGATTGATCTTGTAACAAAACAAGTGTGTGGTTGAAGGGACTTATGCATGCATAGATATTATTTTGTAATGTTGATGTCCTATCAGAATATTAAGGAAACATGAAAATACCATAGTCTATAGCATATTCATAAATTGGAAATCAGGGTTTCATTTGTAAGTTTATTTTGAATATGAAATAGCATTTTCATGACAATAAGAGTGATTAGAATACAGTCATTTAAATTCAGCACATACCTATGAAGCACATACTCTGCGTAACGCTCTGTGTCCTATTTACTACTGGGGACACACTGTCTGACTTCATGAACTGAACTTCATGTATCTATAAATAGTGATACTAATAACTAGCATTTTCTGAGAAGTTATGCTAAATATTTTATGTTCAACATACACTATCTCATTTATCCCTCCCAATGAGGAGTATACAGTTGTTACACTCATTTCATAAATTAGGAGCTAAGACTTATAGATATTTAGTGTCTTGCCTGAAGTCAGAAAACCAGAAAGAATCCTTATTTGGAACCAAGCCTGCCAGACCTTGAAATTCATGTTACTACTCAGTAGAAGTAAAGCCTATTTAAATGTGTTATGTTCTCACCTTTCAGTACCACTATTAGCTGGATGGATATTTGCAGGCTAAGTTGAGTGTTTAATTGTCATTTACAGTATTGCATTCTTCAATAGTGTCCCACAGATTGTTGATATTATATCTGCCTCACATTTCAAAAAGTTAGCAGAGGCTCCTTCCAACTTCAGGTCCAAAATTGAGCCCTGTTGGCCTCACTACCAGCAGTGGTGGCAAGAGAAGGCATGCCAGGTGAAGGGAGTAGAAAGGTGTTAAGGTCTCACCCAAGGTTTGTGCCTTTGGCCTGAGGGAAGTTTGCCCTCCAGATGTAAATGAATGAACAGAGTTTGGGTCCCCAGACATGGATTGGTTTACCCTCTTACTCTATGCGTACATTCTTACGTTGATATTTTAAGAAAGAAATTGTCAATGGGAAGGAATTTTAGGGAAGAAACAGCTAAATAATGAAAGAAGAAAATAGAAATTTTAAAAGAATCTAGTAGAAATCTCTTAATAAAACTGCAAACTTTTTTTTTAAATCCTCTAAAAGTAGATGGATTTGCGTTATTTAGTAAGAAGACATTTTCACTGTAAGTGAAAATCTCAGGACTTTCTAATCTTAGATTCAAAGTGTTTAAAGATATTGATGGGATAGAGTTTAAGAGATTATATTATTGTTCACATATATGTGATTGTGTGGTAAATAGACTACTGAGGGAGAGGAGGGCTTTAAATCTCCATGCTGGAATATTCATGGCTTGCATAGGCTGGAAGAGTTGATGATGCCTGCATGCATTTTCATAGGGTGGAGCAAATCTGAATATTTTCCTGTTGGGGAGTTCATGGGCTAATCTGTGAAAACTTTTATTTATCTCTGTATTATACAAACCCATGATTCTGTCATTAGAATTGTCTGAATAATTACCAAGCATAAAAGCTGCATCATGATTAAAACATGAAATACAGAGAATGTTTATCAGAAAATTATCCAGATCTCTTTGAACTTTTACTTTCACAAAAGTAGATGTTTTCTGAGGTTACCTCCTGGGGAAGGCATAACTGCCTAATCATAATAAAAGTCTTCCTTCCTTTGTTTACAAAATTGACTGATGTGGTTTCCAGAAAGTCAGATAATTTAGAAGTCGAGAAAAAGACAAAACTAAATAGTAAGTTTGTAAAATGTCTTAAATGACTCCAATTTCATTTTTCCTTTAGATCAATGTCTAAGTTTAGAGTAGTTGTAGACATTTTTCAATAAAATGATTTGTGTTAATCTAATATAATTTATCTGAAGGAAAAGGTCAAAAAATAAGAACATTTTTAAAATAAGGCATCTGTTGAAAGTAAATACTGAAAACTCTGAGACTACATGGTAGATTTGTCTCTAGAAAATTGTTTCAGATAGCTTAAAACTCGAGATTATAATGCTGAATCTTTTAGATTATTTTTGCAAGCGTGTTTTTACAAGTGAGGAATTTCAAACGAGAAATTATGACTCTCACTCCAATGATAGAATTTGGCAAAACTGTTACTACAAGCCAATCTTTTCAAATCTGTTTATTGTTCTTTCTGTGAATCTTTTTTGACTCTCTGATTATTCGATATAATTGTCCCTAAAATTAAAAAAAAAAACCGTCTGGTTTTACTCTTCATTTACAAGAGATCTCAATCGTGAAAATTTGAAGGAAATGATTTGTTTTTTTAAATTTATTAATAAAGTGATGATGTAGCTATGAAATTCTATGCTAATTTTTAATATATTTGAGGACACAGAGTTTTACTAGATGACAAAAAAGGCTAGTCTAGTGTGGATGATCTGCCTATATACTCTATTTCTATTTTATTCATTGCACAGCACTGATGAAAAAGAGAAGGTCTAATTTTCCTGGTTCTAGTACCCTCTGATGAACACCAGGTGCTGGAGGTTTCTTCTAAAAGATAGCAAGTTTAAAATCTGAACTAGTAACAAAATAAAGTAATTCATAATAATGCTTACTCAATCGGGAAATAAAAAGAAGGACTAGAGTATCTAAATGCAGTTGAAGGACCTTAGCTGTGCTCTGTATTTCCGTGGGTTAACCTCACAGTGGTTAAGAGAGTGCTTTAGAACCAGCCAGTCAGCTGAGGAATCCTGCTGACCAGTTCTCAACGGAAGACCTGGGGGAGTACTCTGTTGCTCTCCAGAGCTCTCTCTGTAAGGCCCTCTCCTCTACTGTACTCTGCCCTGACACTGCTAGCTGCCTTGGCCTCCTTGACGTTTCATTCAGCTCCTGACTTTCTCTCTAAATCTAGGCTAGCATTGGGTATAGAAAGATGATCAGAGACTGGGAAGAGCTCAGGTATTGGTTAAGGGAAACCTGATGCAGTAATGTGGTCAGGCATATATTTATAATATTTTATAGAGTAAAAACTCAATGCCATTATATTTTATTGTTACAACATAAGCAAATCAAACTGTCCAACTCTCTACCTTTCTCCTGTTGCTTATTAGAGTTGTTAAGTTTAGAAAGTAATGGATAGTTTGAGCTTCACATCTTTTTGTCTCCTATAAACACCCGCTGCAGTAATATAGTTTTTATTGATTACACACACACATATTTTTCCTACTTTTCACACTAGTTGATTATTGTGCAGACCACAAAGTTGAGAGTTCTAGTGAAAGATGCGCTATCTTTCCTTGGATTTATGTAAACAAATACAAACATAAAAATAAATTTGACACAGCTTCTGCTTCTCGCCTGCAGTGGCTTTGTGTGTTTTCATGCCAATTCTCAACATCCATTTTTCTTATCTCAACACTTTTCCTCTCCTTAATTCAGTTTTTATGTAGAAATTTGCCCAAGAAATAACCTAGTTAACCTCAACTTCTGTTTCAGCATACTTCGACATTTGTTGGCTGGAAAATTCTTTTTTTTTTTTTTTTTTTGGCTTTTTCAGCAGTAAGGGGTATGTCTGCATTTAGAAAAATATGTTCAATTGTATAACTTATTTTGAAATTAACCATTGAAAAAGTCACAGGGAGGCAATAATGATTTAAATGGTTTTGATTCATATATTTATTTCTTATTCGAAAAATAACTGGGACCTTCATAGTAAGAGGGGGGCATGATGCTTGAGACCACTACCTCTGTTTCTCTACATCTACAAAATAAACCCAAATAAATAAAATGAGAATAGATAAAACAAAAGAGAATGCAGTAAGTCCTATCTTTTAAAAAGTCATAGGCAAAGGAAGAGAAAAAAGGAACCTTTAAAATAACATAGTGATTTCATCAGCTTTCAATTTCCTCTGTATGCCAAATATATTGATATGTTAAGAAAAAAAGTTTAAGAGACAATATTGTAAAAAAATCTCCTCCATTACCACCCCCCTCGAAATAATAGAATGAGCCCAGAGGCAGAGTTCTTAACATGAATCTCAGGAAGTCTTTGCTTGGCCCATAAAGTGCTAGGTGGCCTGACCTCTAGACACCTCTCTATTTCTCTCCTATCTCATCTCCTTAATTCACCCGGGTCTGTGTTCTTTGTCCTTAATTTCCCAAACATGTGCAAACCCTAGAGTCTCGTCTGAAGGCTGGTCATGTGACTGAAACGTTCTTATACAGCCTTCACATAATTAGCTTTTTTTATTTTTGCTTAGATCACTCTAAAAGTGATTGCTATGCAAACCTTCATGATATGAATGAATTGCAGCATTCATTTTAATTACAAAATCAGATAGGGCTTGCCCTCTTTAGAGTTAGTGATGGGTTAAGCACTAACTAAGGGTACTTCTAGCTTGGGGATGTGCAGGTATGTTTCTGTTTCTTAATGGGAGTGTGAGTAAGGTTTCCTGCCTAGATTTAGACATTGGTTTTTGAAGGTGCTTAGTTTGTGAAATGTATTAAGCAATAAAATTATATTCTGTATACTTTTCTGTATATAGTTCAACAAAAGGTAGCAAAATACACGCAGTTACAAATATCATCTCATGTTATCAGACACTGTATAACCACAAGCAAGTGGTGCTTAAACATGTTTATTTGGATTTTGTTTCATTTTGTTTTTTTTTTTTTGATCCCATTACTTTGTGTTTAGCCTCACATAATATCTCCATCCACTTCTGGAATTTTAAATGCCAAGAACTGAAGGCCATCTTCTAGTTCTTTGGACTTAGACCAGGCCAAGCCTTGGACATGAAATGTTTCATTCTTTTACCAAATAATTCTCACTCATGCCATCCCTGCTAAAAGCAACAGCTACAAGTTTTCATCTTCATTTTCTCATCTGCAAATTTCACTCACATAGTCTTTCATTGGCAAGTAGTCATTTTATTTGCCTTGTGAGTTTATTTTGCTAAGTGTTGTTTGTATTTATTAAGTATTCTTAACATGATATTGTAACTTTCACTTATAATATGGAATATATTCATTAGAGTACATAAGGTGAGAAAGTCTGGAATTAGGACTGTTCAGAGCCCGTAGCCTGGAATTACATGGTACTGCAAGATGGAAAGCAGTCAGGACGTCAGCAAGAAGAATACAGGTGCTCTTCTTAGAAAACTAGTCTGTTCAGAGAAACAGTCTGATGGTTACATTGTGATTGCAGTGTATGACTTACCTGGGCCATCTAGACTCAACCAATCATACAACTTCATTGAAATCCACCACTAATTTGGCTTATAGTTGTTTAGGTTTTTGGCTTTATAAAAATCCCATGCTAGCTGCTTTTCCTGAAAACCCCATCTCACAGGGACTAAGCCTTCTTTGTTGGGTGAGGGTTTCTCTGCCTTAACCAGCAACCAACTCAGGTGAATTTTCATGATATCTCTAAGTCTTTATTTTTCCCTTGTCAACTCAAAATATAATTTATAGTTAATGTTCCGTTACTGCATTCTTATGCAGGATTTTTATGTATATTACTTACAAGTATGCCCTTTCATGTGTTTATTGAATTGATAATTGATGTCTTGAATACATCATACAATAAGGGAATTCTCAGTGAATTATTATATAAGTGTTTAAGGGTGTTTTCTTAGTATCTGAGGAAAAATTGGTTGGGATTTTGAAATGGCTTGGGAATGAATTATTTTTTACAGTTAAAATAATAGAACAAAGACTCCTGTTATTTAAAAACTTGGTAATCAACTCATTTTCAGGATTGGGCTAGATTCAGATAACAAGGAATGCCTGTATTAGCAAATTGAATTAAATGATATACAAGTATAATGCAGCATTATACAATAGCCAGTTAAGGTTCATGCCATGAATTTAAAAATGACTCAATAAATATAATACTATAGAGAATGAGCCCACTGGAAAAACTGCTATTTCATCACCAGTCCAGTTACTGAATTCTTATTTTTTCAGTTTTTTTAGTGGATTTTGTTTTTAGTATTATAGTCAAATTATCTGGGAAAAGTGACCATTTTCCCTGTTCATTTACAGTTTTTATATATCTTCTGAAGTTTTTCAAGTTGCATTAGCTACTTCTACAAAAGGACAAAACAACAGTTGTAACATTGAGCATTGATGTCTTGTCCCTGACTTAAGAAATATAGGTCTTTTTTTATATGATAAAGATTCATTTCATATATGTGAGGAATGCAAGGATTATTCTACAAAGATGATTAAGAAAGCTAACAAGACATATAATATGCATGTATATATTTGTGTCTGTGTGTTTATATGTATATGCACATATGACAAAATAAATCCCAGATGACAAAAAGCCTTAATTGTAAGAATTTAATTATAAATATATTATGCAAAAATAAGATAAATATATTTATTGGAGTAGAATAGGCCATTCTGAATGAGACAGGAACCAAGAATCTATAAAGAAAAGTTTTAGGTGGTTTTACTACTTAATAGTGTACTAATTTTATTTGATAAAAATAACCTAGACAAAGTTAAGTGACAGATGACACATTGTGAAAAATAAGTACATGGCTAATTTCAGGCAAAAGGCAAATTTGATTTGCAAAGATCTCCTGGAAGTTAGTAAAAAAAAATTATATTAAGAAAGTGAGAAAGTTGTGTACATGACTATTTCTCAGACTAAAAATATAAATGTTAAACAGTGTATTAAAATTCAATCTCACTTTAATAAATATGAATAAAAGTAATAAATAGATAAAATTTTAACCTGTCAGATTGGCAACTGTTTAAAGGTTTTGATGCAATTGAATGTTGGCAAATATATGAGGAAACAAGATATCTTTAATATTTCACAAAAGATGCCAAGATAGCTGTACAGGATATTAACATTACTATTACCATAACTATTCACAATAGTAATATAGCCAGATTAAATATCTATTAGTCTGGAGATAGTTAAAATGTATAAGTATATACTGTATCTATTAACCCAGAATGAGGTAAATCTATGTGTTTGGGTATGAAAAATATGGAATCCCATTGATGAAAATAAAGAAATGTATATATGTGAGTATAAATGCTTTACTAGAAAGATAAATTTTTAAAAATGTAGTTAATTTTGAGGAAATGTATGGATGTGATTAAATGTGGGAAGGAGAGAGGAGGACATTTCTATTTCACATCAGAGACTTTTGTATACATTTTTTTTTTCTTTCACCATTTACATGCAATATACGTTTTCATGTCAGCAGGGTTCCATGAGTGATAAAATTAAGACTATTTAAAAAAATTTTTCTTCCCTATAATCTTTAATAAGCACAATGAAAGAATTAAGATTAAAGTCTGCTACTTTCATGATTAGATTATTCTTGTTTTATTTATTTATTTATTTTTTTGAGACAAGGTCTCACTGTCACCCAGGCCGAAGCACAGTGGGCTCAAGCGATCCTCCCACCTCAGCCTCCCAAATAGCTGGGACTACACGCACACCTGGCAAATTTTTATTTTTGTAGAGATGAGATCTTGCTATGTTTCCCATGCTGGTTTCAAATATCTGGCCTCAAGTGATCCTCCTGCAATAGCCTCCCAAAGTGCTGGGATTACAGGTGTAGGCCACACCATGCTCAGCCTGTGAATAGATAATTCTACAAGCATTTTCCCCAAAACTGTACTCCTGGGTGATTTTTTTCCTAGATATTTTAATACCAGAGTTGGAGCTAAGCCATGTATTGAATAATTATAGCTTGAAGTGATATTAAACTTGAAGTAGAATTTTCTCCCATCACTCTTTCAAATAACATATATGCATGTATATCAAATCATCCTTCCCAGTTCCTAAATCACTGCACAGTTTTCTAGTCCCTTTCAGTTAATTAAAATCACAATCAGGTCCACTTTAAACCTCTGATCTCATCTCTCCTTCAGCCTTGACCTTGGCTGGAGGGACCTAGGTACGAATAGCTCTTTTAATCCTTTTCCTCCCACTTCAAGGTTGGGGCAGGAAGGAAACATCAAAGGAAAGAGAAAATCTTTTCACTGAATTGGGCGTGACAGAAGCACAGCATTTCTTTGGGGTGGCTGTTTCCAAAAGTCGCCTTTAATACATGTGTCAATTCTTTGGAAGGCCCTTTGGAAGCCTCCTCATTGCCCAGTTGCCTAGTGTATGAGACTAATTCTAACCCTATCAACTTCTTTTAACCCATTCCATTTCCCTATGGGATGGAAAGCCTCAGCTACGCAAATCACGTTTGATTCTGCTAATACTCACTCTCACTCCTCTTTTACTGTTGCACCTTTATATTGATGTAGACAGGGGATTCGGATTGTGAGTCAGCCAGCCTCTGATATGATCTAGAATGAAAGATGTACAGGCTCATATTGGGTCCATTTCCAAGACAACAGGAAGATTACCACTCAATTTTATTTTTCACTAAATTCTCCCTAAATATACTAAATACACACCAACAGCTAGCTGTCTTTGTAAACTTAACTAAGTCTTTGGTGCTAGAATTCTTTTAACATATCCTAAATTTCTGGTTAGATTTAAGCTTTCTTGAGAACATTACTAATTTGATAGTGCTAATATTCTGTGCCTAGAAAAAGACAAATGATAAGACAATGCTGAAGTTATAAACCAAAACAAGATTCTATATAGCACTTTGTTCCATAAAAATGAGCTTGAATTTTTCCCTCTCAGTAGTGAGAAGCCTCTGAAAATAACCCTGGGTCAGAATAACTAGCTTTTTCATTCAAATTTACCCTGGCTGATGTAGAATGTTTGAGGAAAAGTTGGCTGTTTTAAAGCATCAGACTCACACCTACATGAGTTTGTTTCTAAATTCAGTAACTAAAGCCAAAACCATTGAAGGTTGTCAGAAACTCCTTAAAAATTAACTGGGAAAATGCCAGTTGGGGATCAACATACAATCTCTCAATAGTCACAACACAGGCAATTTTCTTTCCAATTGGAATATGTCTGCTGTGTGCTTGATTAAGTGGTTGGTGAGTTCACATTTACTGTTATGTTGTACTTCTATGAAAAGTCTAGACTCACTTAGGGAAGCAAATAGCCCACACATGAAAGAGACATGCAGGAACCAAGACCTCTTGCTGATTCTGAAGTGAAATAGTGGGTGGAATTGCCTATGCTATTCAAGTATACTTTTCCTCTTTAGTTCTAGAGAATGAGTAAAACTAATTATGTTAAAGTTAGTTATATAATATGGCTCCATCATTATCTCAAGAGAGCATTTAAAGAAAAATGTAGAAAATTATATCAAAAGGTGCAAAAATAAAATTAGATGAATATATTAGTTTTCTAGTTCTGCTGTAACAAATTACTACAAACTTGATCGCTTAAAACAACATATCTCCTAAGAAGAATGGAAAAAAGTCAATGTTTACATGGAATCTTAGATAAGAAAAAAAAATGTGATTTGGGGAATGACGGGATTTAAAGGAGACACAAACTATACTCAAGATAGCAGTTTGGAATACAGACAAATAGAGTCGTTATTTATTATAAGAACTTTAAAATGTTTAATGTAAATTGGGAGAGAGATTTTTATTTTAATTACATTTAGTAGAGTTGTCGATATATATACAAGTCTACAGTTGTGGGTAAAGATATAAGTTGAAAAATAAGATTTGGAGTCATTCACCTATATGATATTTAAAGCAGGGAGCATAGATCATGGTTTTTCACTTTGGCACTATTGACATTTTGTACGGGATAATTCTTTATGTGGTGAGCTGTTCCTGTGTATCATTTAGTGGTCTTTTTCCTCCAGAAGTCTGTAGCACCCTCCAGTTGTAAGGAAAATATCTTCAGACATCTTCAAATGCCTCCTGGAGGATAAAATTGCCCCTGATTGAGAACGGTTGGCATAGATGACAGAACCAAGGCAAAGAGTTTGATTGAAATTGGAGGGATGAAGAGGAATCACTGGTGTTATGCCAATATTTATTGGTAGTTAGAAAAGGGGTCATCCTGAGAGGGTACTGATAAGATTTGCCCAAATCTCATGTCAAATTGTAATTGTCATGCCAAAATCTCGTCAAATTATAACTCCCAGTGTTGGAGGAGGGGGTCTGCTGGGAGGTGATTGGATCATGGGGTGGATTTCTCCCTTGATGTTCTTGTGATAGTGAGTTCTCAAGAGATCTGGCTGTTTAAAGGCACTTTCCCCTTCTCTCTATTCCTCCTGTTCCAGCCATGTAGGACATGTCTACTTTCCCTTCCCCTTCCATCATGATTGTAAGTTTCCTGAGACCTCCACAGCCGTGATTCCTGTACAGCCTGTGGAACCATGAGTCAATTAAACCTCTTTTCCTTATGAATTACCCAGTTTCAGATATTCTGTTATAACAGTGTGAGAATAGACTAATACATGTACTGAGGGGAGAGTCTGTTCCAAACAAAGGACGAAAATCAGAAGAATAGGGCATCAGAACTATTAGAGGAGACTGAAGAGGCGGAGGATCATGGTGGACAGGAGGCAGGATTAGATTGCAGCTCCGACTCGGATGGACAGAGCCACATGTGGAGGCTTGCATCATGAATTTTTGTTCCAGAATGACTGCAGGAATATATCATGATACCTCAGAGGACCGCCTGAGGGAAGCGGATTGCTCCTGCAGGACGCGGGAGACACGCCAAATACTGTGAGTGCCCAAACTGGAAGTGGGAAAGGGAGATCATCCTTCCCTGAACACAAACCCACACTGGGGAAACTGAAGGTCTAGATTAAGGGAGAAGATTCTGACCTTACCTGGGGCTGAGTCAACTTAGAAAGCTGAGTGCAATACAGAGGTAGAGGAAGCAGCGGGAAAAGCCTTGGGAGCTCGCTGGGTCCCCCAGCAACTCATTTTTGCCTGGTCTCACAGGGGTCCTCCAGGAAGGCAACTAGAGGTGCTGAGAAAAGACCACACAGAGAAGGAAACCTCCAACTAAACTTTGTAACAATTTGAACTGATAGAGAAGCCTCCTGGCCAGAACTCAGGAGATAGTGTGAATTTCGTGTGCAGACGCCACAGGTGGAGAAAGAAGGAAAGCCATACTTGATTTTGCTGCTGGGAGGTGGGTAGTCTGGGGCAAGTTCTCAGTCCTGCTCGCCCACTGCCTGGAAACAGACTCAGTGCTGTTGCGGGGAGCATGGTGAAAGTGAGACCAGCCCTTTGGATTGCAAGAGAGCTAAGTGAGGCCGACTTTCCCCCAGTTCCCTGACAACCTGCATAATGGAGACAGTCATAATCCTCCTAGGAATGTAACTCCATTGACCTGGGAACCTCACCCCCAACCTCCACAGCAGCCATAGCAAGACTCGCCCAAGGAGACTCCGAGCTCAGACATGCCTAGCCCTGCCCCCACCTAATGGTCCTTTGCTACCCACCCTGGTAGCAAAGGGTATATACTCTTGCAAGTTGTAGGGCCCTGCCCACCACCTGTTCCTCCTCTTATAACCACAGCTGATGCTCTCTGGAAAGCCCCACTTCCTGGCAGGAGGCCAACCAGCACAAAAATCATGCATTAAACCACCAAAGGTAAGAACCTTCACAGAGTCTATTTCACTCCCCTGCCACCTCCACCAGAACAAGTGCTGGTATCCACGGCTGAGAGACCCATAGATGGTTCATATCACAATACTCTTGGCAGAAAACCCCCAATACCAGCCTGGACCTTGATAGACTTGCTGGGTGGCTAGATCCAGAAGAGAGATAACAGTCACTTCAGCTCAGCTCTCAGGAAGCCACATCCATAGGAAAAGGGTGAGAGTGCTATATCAACGGAACACCCTGTGGGAAAAAAGAATCTGAACAACAGCCTTCATCCCTAGACTTTCCCTCTGACAGAGCCTACACAAATGAAAAGAAACAGGAAAACCTACTCTGGTAATATGACTAAACAAGGTTCTTTAACCACGCTACCCGCCCCCCAAAAAAATCACACTATCTCACCAGCAATGGAACCAAACCAAAAAGAAATCCCCGATTTACCTGAACAAGTATTCAGGAGGTCAGTTATTAAGCTGATTAGCGAGGCACCAGAGAAAGGTGAAGCCCAAAGTAAGGAAATACAAAAAGAATGATAGAAGTGAAGGGAGAAATATTCAAGGAAATAGATAGCATAAAATATAAATCAAAACTTCAGGAAACAATGGACACACTTATAAACACGCAAAATGCTCTGGAAAGTCTCAGCAATAGAAGTGAACAAGTAGAAGAAAGAAATTCAGTGCTCGCACACAAGGTCTTTGAATTAGCCCAACCCAACAAAAACAAAAATAATAAGAAATGTGAACCAAGCCTCAAAGAAGTCTGGGATTATGTTAAATGACCAAACCAACTCCATTCTATTGCCTGTTTTTGCAGAAGAAACCACTCCTGATTTTTTATTTCATGGATGTTTTAAGATTTTACCATGTTTTAGGAATACCAGTATGTTTATGGGTACAAACATATTTTTTGTATGTTTTTGAAAGTTTTTAAAGTGTCCTTCTGTATTCCATTTTTGAAAATTATGTATCTTGATAGATACAACAGTAATTCATTTGTAATTACTGAATAGTATGCTATTGACTGAATATAGCCTGATTTATTTATCTGCTGATACATAAGTTGCTCCTGATTTTTGTATTTTATTTTCTTTTTTAAATGAATCTTACTGATATTTTTATATTTTAAAGGTTTTCTTACAATCAGTTTCTATTAATCTCTAATATAGCTGTGCTTTCTACTTTGTTTCATTTAGTTATCTTTATTTTTCCACTCTTCCACTTTTTTATTTTTATTTTTATTTTTGCAGTGACAAATTAACATTTGTTTTTATGGCTTTTTTCCTGTGTGCATTTCAAGTCTTTTTCAAAACAAGGTCCCAGGAAACTCCAGATTCAATTATGTCCCTGGGCTTGGTCAACTGCTGCAGGAGTCTTAGAGAGCCTTGTACAAATGCTAGAGTTGCTTATTTACCAACATTAAACCCTGGGATAGACAATGCAGCAAAGCAGGACTCCTTCCTCCATGGAATGTGCTGATTTCAGATGCGGCGGCAGCCAGTATAGAAAACGCTGGAATGTTTTCTTGGAACTGGACTGTGATGAGAGGTGCTTGCCATGAACATAAGCTACTGTTCTGTACTGTACTGTTCTGTTCTGTTCTGTTCTGTTCTTTTCCAGAGTATCGCTCTTGTTGCCCAGGATGGAGTGCAATGGGGCAATCTTGGCTTACTGCAACCTCCGCCTCCTGGGTTCAAGCAATTCTCCTGCCTTAGCCTCCTGAGTAGCTGGGGTTACAGGCATGTGCCACCATGCCCAGCTAATTTTTGTATTTTTAGTAGAGGCAGTGTTTCTTCAAGGTCAGGCTGGTCTTGAACTCCCAACCTCAGGTGCTCCGCCCACCTCAGCCTCCCAAAGTTCTGGGATTACAGGCATGAGCCACTGCGCCTGGCCAGCTACTGTACTGTCTTTGACCCTTCCTTTCCAGTTTTCGAAGATAAAGCAGTAAATAATCTTCTCCGAAGATACTTGATAAAAATCCGCCCCCCCCCTCCCCCCCCCAGAAAACAAAAACACATGCTTCCATTTAATTAATAAAAATTTACTGCAGTTTGGCACCTGGGTTCAGCTGGCGGATGAGCTGACTGATGTGTTCACCCTGATAGCCAGGTGTGCCCATCTCCTTGAGGAAGCCCACTCTATTTTTGGTAGCATGAAGGGCCATTGAGAGGTGGAAAGGGTACAAGAACCATGAAATCTCCTGGAAATGCTTTCCTGGGAAGGCAATTTCATGAATGAGGTCTTCCAATCAAATGACACCAAACTTCCCCAGGTGTTAATCACTGTGTTGTCTGTCAGAGGGATGGTCTTATTATTGACCTTGGCTTGTCTACATTTCAAAACGAGTTACCAGACAGACTTCAGATTTGGAAATCCCAAGGTCACATAAGGTTCCAATATTCGCAGCATTTTTAGGTTCTGTGTGGTGGGGGTGGGTGGTGGGATGACTTTTACAAAGACACCACTAAAAATTTTCTTTAGGTGAAGTCTTGCAATGGTTCTCTGCACCAGTAAACTCATGCCATCAATTCTTTCGATGCATGCAACAAAGGTCAAGGAATGTTTATCTGGCAATTCCAAAGCATGAGATTTCACTTCTAGTCATCTGAGATGCACCTTGTCACGTTTCTGTTGCTGGGAATCATGTAGGAATAATTCTAGTTGCTTAAACCTGAGCGATTTTTCTTTCCTCTGCTCCTTTTTTGCCAAAAGTGTCTGCTTTGCCTGGGTGGATTTGCGGGCTTGATAAGCTTTCCTCTTTTTTTCGGGAGATTTTCTGGAACCAAAGGGATTTTTCTTTGCTCTTGCTCCGCCGTCTTTTTAGTGTTGCAGCTACTGATCCGCTCTTCCAGTTTATTTTCTGTGTCCTTTTTGAGTTATGTGAAACCTATTCTTTGCTCAATATGCAAATAATAGTATTTTATTGTAATATAAACTTCTCAGACCATAAAATTCTTCAAATTAATGTTTTATTTGCATCTCAACGTTTTACATGTAATATTTCTTTTTGCTTTTAAATATTTTCTAATTTTCACTAAAATTTCTATGTGTGTATGTCCATAGCTGTTTAGAAGTATGCTTCTAAATTTTCAAATGAATGTGTTTCCTTTTACCATTGTTACTGATATCTGACTCAATACAGAAAATATGGTTTAATACAGAATTTATTTTATTTATAAGGGAACCTTAAAACATTTGCTTTGAAGAGACAGAAAGAGTGATAGGCTTGGTTTATTAAAGATAACATATTTATAATGAATGAAGGGCTCTTTTTCCATAAATGAAAAACTTGAGAATGATAAGATACTAACGAAGGAAACAGGAAAGCATGAGAGGGAAATTGAGTGGTCTGATTTCCCTGAGCTGTGGAGAGGTGATGGATCCCCCAGATTTTGTTGAGTAGTCTTAGAAGGGAGTAGGGGAACCTCCTTCATTGTAACAAGAGAATGAAGAAAAATGTGTGTTACTGTAGGAAACTTCGTTGGTTGAGAATTTACGAATTGATCACCATTTTCTGAAAAATATAAAGCAAAACTGTCTAGTAAAGCAGATGGCAGGGATTAGTAGGAAGTTTGAGAAAACAAAAATATGAAATTTTTCCTTAGAAAATAGATAGCAAAATAGGAAACTATTAGAAGTCTGTTAGACAGTTAGCTCTAGTAGCTAAAATGGGTCTCCATTGGTGATCTCTATGTTAGCTCAGAATAAACTATAAGCAACTTTCCACAGACACTCATTTAAAAGTGTTGTTGAAAACTGGGAGTAACTGTCCTCAAATCCCTATCCAAATTATATACAGTCCATTGTTTCCATTTCCAGGTCCTTGGGGGCCCATCCTTAATGCTCCACTCCATGCCGCCTGGCACCAGAACAATTTATATCTTTTCTTTAAAGAGAGAATTTCATTCTGGAAATGCTGAGCAGGTCTTGCTTAGTAGACTCTAGTTATATAAATTCAGAAATATTTAAGGCATTCCAAGATTTAATTTAGGATTCAAACTTTTTATTTAGCGTGCACATTACACAGGTCTCAGTTTTGTAAATAAGTGCTCTTTCTACTTTAAAATCATTCTTGGCTTCAGTGCTGCCCCCAAATATCAGATTTATTTGTGTTCACGCCACTGTTTAGATCCCAAACACTCCTCAAATTTGTGAATTTGTAATTCCTTTTTCCTGCTTTTGTCTATGTGTACACACACACACACACGCACACACATGCTCTGCCAATTGAAACAGTGTCCACTCACAAAACATGTGACAATCTCCCAGTTGAAGTCTGAGATCCTTGATTACCATAGACACTTATGAATAATCAAACTGTACAATATTTTATTACAGAAGGTCTCAAATGGTTTGCCTATTTTATCCATATTGATTGTTTCCTTCTAGTGATCTCAAAGTAGGTGATTAAAAACCTAAGGTATACATTGTTGGTGATATTTTGTATGCTCTTCTGGAAAAAAGGTGACCAACAGTCCAGGAGTGAGTTTTTCCCAGAATTAAGGGGTTCCCAAGATGTGAGATTATCAGTTTTAAAAATGGAATAATCCTGGGAAAATTGAGACAATTGTTTATCCTATCTGAAAGCCAAACTAGATTCAAAGTTTGGGTTATCTAGATTTCTAGCCAGAATTCAATGTTTCAAACAGTTTGTCATTATTTAATTTTTTACTTACATTCATAAATATGGTAGTTCCTCTAGTGTGTTCTGTCTTACAAGTTAGTCTCACAAGTTTTGTAAAACATGCATTTTAAATGAGGTATATTTAAAAAAATGTAAGAAGCTAGCTTGGAAAAGTAATACTTCCTCTGTAAAACTCTGTTTGCTTTTATGTATACGAACATTTACAGAGAATGACATCTTAAAAAGTCTGGAAATAATTTGACGTTACATGCCATGAAACTTCGTGCTTTAGGTCTAAAATAAAATGTCAAAATACTTCACCAGGTTTTTCAGACACAAAATAAAATAGGACAAATGTATGATTTGGGGGAATTTGAGATGAAGGATATTATCTGAATAATACAAGCAGAGAACAAAAGTAAAATTTTTAATGAAAGTTTTTTCACACAATTATGTTAATTTCTTTGGTTTGGACTTTAATAATACTTTAATAATGCACTAAATTAGAATATAGCACAGGTGATTGTGGAAATAAGTATTTTACTGTAAGGTTTCAGGCGCATATTCTAATGTATTAAAATGGTCTCAACTTCTTTGTCTAATATCCCACATTTGATGTTACAGGAGGAGTAAGTGCAAATTTTGATGGAACACAAAGGAGCAAGTGAGAAAGTAGGCATTTTCCATAAAGTAAATGAGCAAATTTTTAGCACGAGGTACCAATTTTTGAAAACCTAAAGAATAGGAGAGGGGACATATTTACAGGTAAATAGTCAAATCTACTTGGTGATTTTGGTCCAAGTAGAATGGAAAAAAAACAATTTGCACAGAATGTAGTCTAACTTCTGTTACACAAGTATGTTTCTGGACACTGTGGCCTAGTGAGAAAATATTTTGCAGACATGGAAATGCATGTATATCACTGAGAGATGGGGATAAACTGTTAGAAATAAACCATCAATGATATTTTAAAACATCTTTGTTTTCCCACATGGTAATTAAAGCAAAGAGTTACTACGGTTCCTAGAAAGAACGAGAGGATGGTATCGCTATGTTTTCCTGGGAATACAATCTGTGTGGACGTGGTCTGAAGATTTCCCAAAGGGGATTCATGACTTTTGAGAAGAAAGTCTAAATAAAATTACTCTCCTTTGATACAGGAGAATGAAGGAAGGTGAGAAGATCAATTACTTAGCATGTGCACAAAGACTGTACAATCAGAGGAGTGGTTTCTTGATAATGACAGGCTCCTGTGACAAGGCCTTCAAAGCACATCAAGGGGTTGATTGAGCTGCTGGAGCAGGCAGGCATATGGAGTGGTGGTTAGCTTTCTTTGTAAAAGAACAATGGAAACTGGTGTCACCAGGTGACTTATCTAATTTTCACCTGTTTCCCCAGGTGGGAGTGAAAGAATGGAGGGGGGCGGGTAGGTAGAGGTAGAGTCAGCAGCAACTGCCTTGCTCTTTTCTCTCTCCCTCATCTATCCCTGTTTTGTCTGACAGAGGGCAGATTACGGCAGCTGAAGGAGTTAGAGGGACCCATGTTTTATAATAGACCTTCCCTGCTCTGTGGATTTGTCCACAAAGTTAATATGATTTATGCTGGATGGTCAGTTTAATTTGTGCTTTTAAATATGGATCAAGGACTTCATAGATTCCTTCCTGTAATCAACATTTACGGAACACTTCATCAGAGCCTGGCACTGTGCTAAGTGGATTTTTGTAAAAACTGAAGATAGAAGGATTTTGAAATAGGTTTCATTCTATTTTGTCCATTTAGACTTTACCAGTAGCTATTAATTCTGACAGTAAAGGGCAAGAAAAACAGAATGTTCCTCTCCTCTCCCTAACGGCCCCCCCATTTCCCATGATGTATGTTTGACATTTTCATGATTATTAAAGTTTGAATAATTAAATATTTGGGGTTTTGTGCATATTTCCCCCTTTACCTGCTAATTTTTAATGAGTAGTCAAATTAAGACATGATGGGGCAAGGGCTATGTTGCGGGAAGTTTCTGTATTATTTAAAACTGAATTATTCTGTTTCTAAATATGGAGGACCTCACAACATGGAGGCTGTTTTATCTAAATCTAGAGAGTACTTCTGGAAGTTTCTTGAAAGCCCAATTTTTCTTCATTTTTCGTATTAATTTGTTTATAACACTGCCAAATACATTGATTTATCCTCTTACATACTGTCAAAGCAGCCCAGCTCTGATGTTGAACATGGGCCATTTCAGGTAATCCATCATAAAATGGCTCAACAATGCCAAGTTTCTTTAAACCCCTTTCTGAATGTGTTTTCTTACTCAAAAGCAACGGCTTTGTGGAGTGACCCCTGCACCTGGTGTGTCAAGATTCAATAACTAATTGAATACACAGTGATTTCGGTTCTCCACCTGAGACAGCACTGATAGTGAAATGGAGACCTATCTCAGACAGCAGAACCTATAAATTAGCTTAGTAGTCCATCAATCTAAGCCCTGTCAAAAAGAAAAAACTAGAGAAAGAGAAAAAAAGAATAACTGTTAGAAAATTATACCCTTCCACATTTGTATCCAACAAGCAAATAATCATCAGCACATTGAATCTGTGTTAGGAAGGGGAATAAATATAGCCTTCTATTAAAATCCTTAGCGCATAGGAAGAAATGAAAGCACTTATTTGGGCTGAACACATTTTATTTAACAATGAAGGTCTAAATCCCAATTTAATCTTCACTGTCATGAGTACTCCCTATTTTTATATATAATAGGTACTATTGTACAAAATACATGCTCCTTACAGTATAAGGGTGAGGCAGTCTAACAAATCTGATGCTTCAGGTGAGTTCCCAGAGACACAGGCTCTGAAATAAAGTTTAGTATGCATAAAGTTTATTAGGAAATGTCCCAGGAAGGGAATGAAGGTGGATCATGTGGAGGAAGAAGCTGGGCTCCAATGCAGGAATACCAAAACCTCAGCCTCCTTCCTGAGGAGCCTGATGCTTGGATTTCCCCTCCAAGTTGCCCAGATTTGGGATCAGACTAATCCACTTGAACAGTCCTTGTATGAAGGCTGCTCCAAGGTGGCATCATGACATTGGCCGTGGAGTCTCGGAGTGGACTTGGGCATCGAAGGCTTAGCTGAGAGCACTTTCTACACTGTAGGCAACAATCTTGGGACTCCTGGAAAGGGGGCCTGAACACAGCACAGTGTTCACTACATCAGGTAAGTGACAGCTGTCACAAGCTAGGGTAAGCATCCAGACAGAATCAGGAATAAAAAAAAGGAGTTTGGGAGAAATCTAGGTAGTTAACTGTTGTATTTCTTCCCAGAATAAGTGCTACTGAAACCCCTTGAACATGAATGTCCCACTGTTAATTTCCTGATTTTTTTTTATTCTTTCGGCATTCTTTGGTAAGATGAAATAGTGTGACTCTACATAGGCATATCATAAATTTCACCTGAGAGTTTAACAAACAGAGAGGTTTTTAATAACATCCTCCAGAGCAGAATGTACGTAAGCTCAGAAAATGGTCAGTCACAGGTGTCATCACCTTCCCAGGGTTGTTTGTTGTTGTTGTTCATGGAATATTCTGGAAAGAAATAGGTAAGCTGCTACAGACCACACAGGTTGGTTTTGTGGACTGAATTCTGTCCCTTGCCAAAATCCATATGTTGAAGCCCTAATCCCCAAAATGACTGTATTTGAAGATAGGGCCGTTATGGAGGTAATTAAGTTTAAATGATGTCAAAAAGGTGATGCCTTAATCCAATAGAACTGGCCTCTAAGAGGATGAGCTACCACAGTTTTCGTTCCTTCTACATGAGCACGGAGGAAGGCAGGCCACATGAGGATACAGTGAAGACATTTATTAACAAACCATGAGGAGGACCCTCACCAGAAACAGAGTTGGTCAACACATCAAGCATGGACTTCTAGCCTCCAGAGCTATGAGAAAATATTTCTGTTGTTTAAGCCAGACTATCTGTGTTATTTTGTTACGGCAGCCCAAGCAGACTAATATAGCTGGTTACATGGTTAGCAAATGTAGGGACCATCAGTTTAATCTCTTTGCACTACATAAAACTGGAGATAATGAATAAAGAAAGACAACTTGTATGTAAAACAAGTTACAGGAGTTTGAATAGTTGACATAAATTAGTTGACATGAAATAGTTGACTATTACAAGCGTAGGCAACTGGTGCTTTAGAAGAAAATTATATTACAGGATGCAAAAATCTTCTCAAAGGAAAGATGTGAAGAAAAGTTCGGGATAATGTGGCATTGACATGTTAATCTAGGTCAAGGCTTCAAAACCTTAGCACTATTGACATTTTGGGCCTGATAATTCTTTGTTGTTGGGGGCTGTCCTGTGTGTTATAGAATATCTAGTAGCATCTCTGGGTTCTACCCACTAGGCGCCAGCAGCAATCCTTATCCCAAAGTGATGACAATCAAAAATGTCTCCAGGCATTGCCTGAAGTCCCCTAGGAGACAAAATTGTCTGCCTACCTCTTTTTGAAAACAACTGATCTTTAAGTAATATATTCTCAGAGATAGCCAGGAATATGAGTGCATGCACTGTTAAGGTAAGCCTAGGGAGGAGCTGTGTTTTAATTACACATTAAAAACAACAAAACAAAAAAACAAAAACAGCTGTTTTGTGTGTGGTGTCTTTCGTTCCTTGAGTGAATGTGTTCCTTGCTATATATTTGTCATTTGCTAAGGCAAAGTCAAGGCTTTAGTTGTGTGTGCAGTGGAAATGGTGAAATTGGAAATGATGAAAATTGGGTGTAGAAAGAATGAAAAACGTAATGGAGAAAGTCGCTGGCTGTTTAATGATCTTCAGGAGATTTTTTTAACTTCAGGGGTGGTTTATCACTGGAAATATCTAATAGTTACATTTTTAAAAGGCAAATATGATAATCAAGTCTTTCTTCGACTATTTGATACCGCCAAATTATTTCATTCTTTATCTGAATTTTTAATAGAAGTTTTGAATGTTATGCATATATTAGGAGTCCTTTTCTCATTTTCCAAATATGTGAATTGAAGAAAATGCAATTTAATGTTACCTGATTCTAAGCTACTGCATATGTTATGTTGCATGAGACACTAATATAACATAATGTTAGATAATGAAATGGACATTTCAGATTATGCTTTTTTCTCTTAGGGACAGATTTCTTACGATGTTTAAATGTTTAATGCTATATGAGGTTTATTAAGCAGAAGTATCCCATTTCCTTTCACACACTTAGAAAATAAACATTGTGCCGGATTTATCTGTTCCCGCAGCTGTGTGTTTGTAAATGTCAGAGCAAGACATGTTACGTTAGATTGGAATCTATTATCATTCATGAAAATAAGTTGCATTTGAATAGTTATGAGTAAGGGACAGAAAGCAACTGAAGGAAATTCACAATTACAGTCTTCTAGAACCTAAAGCAATAATAAAATAATCTGTAATTTGCCTAGTTTTTATGAAAACTTTGCTTTCAAATTTCTTCTCTTTCTTGGTCTTGTGCCAATTTTTGAAACCCCAAGTAGGTTTATATTCAAGGCTTTTTCCTTTAGGCAATGGAAATGTTAACTGTCTTTGTAGTTGTGGATTGTATTTAGCTTAGTTCTTTTCGGATCCTATTCCTCTTCCCTCAATGAAATGAGTATTACATCCATCAACTGAAGGCAGCATTGCTGTCCATTTGCAAGTGACTATGTAACCAGTGAGAGAAACAAAAATGCAGCATTTTAAGGAATGAAGAGTAAGTCACCAAAATAAATTATTACAGTTGTCTTTCAGCAACATTAGACTCCTATCTCCTGAATACTTTTGATTTATTTTCTATTTGTGTTCTTTATACTGTCTTCCAACTGAATGCCTTCATACCTTCAATCTCTGATTAAATGATTCCGAATTTAAATGCCATCTCTTTTATGACATCTTTAGAGACCAGAAAATCCGTTGTTTTTATAAAAAAATTCTAGGTTCCCTTGGCCTTCAACTCCTGTGAACATTATGCCTTCCTGTTTGCTGATAGCTTCCCACCTCAGCTCCTAGTGTTCAATCGTTAACCAACCATTTTTATTTCCAGATGTTCTTCTTTTACCTGGACATAAAATGGCCCCAGGATGGCTTTGTCACTCAAGTCCTCTATATCTGTGTTGGGAAACAATTCTCCATGAATCTTTTCTAATGCTATGTCTTTTGGGCAGAGGCACTGTCTGCGTTTGTGCTAGACTCTCTTTTCAACATGTATGTATAGGGAGCAATCTTAGCAGATGGAAAATTTCAGGCCAGGCACAATGGCTCACACCTGTCATCCCAGCACTTTGGGAGGCCAGGGTGGGCAGATCACTTGAGGTCAGGAGTTCCAGACCAGTCTGGCCAACATGGTGAAACCCTGTCTCTATTAAAAATATAAAAATTAGCCAGAAATGGTCACGAGTGCCTGTAATCCCTGCTGCTTGGGAGGCTGAGGCAGGAGAATTGCTTGAACCCAGGAATAGGAGGTTGCAGTGAGCTGAGATTGTGCCACCGCACTCCAGTCTGGGTGACAGAGTGAGAGACTGCATCTCAACTAAAAAAGGAAAATTTCTACCTCTAGAATAAAGACTGATTTGTTTACTATTCAGTATAATAGAGATAATATTTCCCTCTGATGCAAAGATCATACAAACTACTATTGCTCATTATAAAAGACATGTGTTTCCTAAGCTCAGGATTCCTCTCCTGTAGTACATCCTACTGTGTGTTCAACTCTCACTTGGTCTACTTCATATAACTGTGGGAAGTTGGGCTTCCATTTCTAGTGCAAATGTTGAATATCTGGCTAGGTCTATCTCTTTTCTTTCTTTCTTTCTTTTTTTTTTTTTTGAGACGGAGTCTCCTTCTGTTGCCCGGGCTGGAGTGCAAGTGGCGTGATCTCGGCTCACTGCAACCTCTGCCTCCTGGGTTCTAGCGGTCCTGCCTCAGCCTTTGGAGTATCTGAGAATACAGGTGCCTGCCACCATGCCCAGCTAATTTTTGTATTTTTAGTAGAAATGAGATTTTACC
Organism: Nomascus leucogenys; assembly: GCF_006542625.1. Taxonomy (NCBI): domain Eukaryota; kingdom Metazoa; phylum Chordata; class Mammalia; order Primates; family Hylobatidae; genus Nomascus; species Nomascus leucogenys. Next base: position 125,777,814 of record NC_044382.1, read on the forward strand.
ATGTTGGCCAGGCTTGTCTAAAACTCCTGACCTCTGGTGATCCACCTGCCTCGGCCTCCCAAAGTGCTGGGATTACAAGCTTGAGCCACCATGCCTGGCCATTGCTTCTGCTGTTTCTGTGACTAATTAATCATCTTTTGTTTCTGACCCAGCAGCCTTGTGTCTCCTGTCAGTCTTTCTAAAACTGGGACAGTCTAACTTGTTAGCTTGCAAGTAGGATAAAGTTTCAGACCCTTAACAATTCTTGACATTCTGGCCCATGGAAAATGTCTACCCAGTCTTCCTGAGTGTTATTGGACCTGTAGTGACTTCTTAAACACTGCCCTCTTCTGTCTTCCTTTCTGCCTTATCTTCAGATTCTTTAGGCACACATCAGATCATAGTCAATTATTAATCCAAACTCGAGGAAAATATCTCAGACTTCCCCAATGATCCCATCGTACTTCTCTCTGGACTTGTGCTGAAGGAAACAGCATTCATTCCCCTTAAATGGGAGATCATGATTGGATGCTTCCAAATATGCTTTTGTTAATGTTTTTTCCTCCATTCCTTTGACCTTTTTATATTCTCAACCTGAACAAGAGTGCCCAAGAAGGGCCCAAGAATAATAAAACTCATTTTTGACAGACTACATCGAAATGTACCTTTTGATACATTCTCATTAATTTATTTGATATCTATCACAGGAGGCGCTTGGTAGAAACTGAATCCAGGAAAATCGCAATTTTGTTTTTATGTGTAGTTTAAATGTGCAATATCTATATATTAATAAAACTTTTCTGAATAAGTTATTAAAACATACATAATAAATAGAAACATCAAATTCAGGCAAATATAAACCCCCATCCATGAACAGAGAATATGTGGAATGGGATGAAAAAAGAAACAGGTGCCTTCCACTGTATCTGTAAAAGTAGAGGTAGATTTGGGAACAAATGACAAAATGGTAACATTTGACATACGATAGAGCTGAGTGCTAAACACGTGGTATTTGGTATCTTAATGTCTGTACCTTTCTCAATTCTTGACAATTTATTGTAAGCATATAAGAAGTAAAGTTTATGGTGCTATATTTGCTTTCCTAGTTCAGAATTATGATTTGTGTTTCCTAATACTTGAATGACAATCTGGCTTTTATATACTACTTGGGATTCACTTCACTTCTCAGAGTTCTAAATTCATTACTCTATAGTCTTTTGAGGTTGAATATTGCCTTAGTTTAAGTCAAGGCCAGTAATACCATCTTTTTTTTGGTTGATTTTTTTTGTGCCTGTTTTAAATATTCCTTTTGAATGCTATATTTATCATCATTTTCATCTAATTTAGTTCATAATAGCCAGTATTTTTTATTCTTTCTATGTATTGAGCATGGCTTTAAACAATTATATTAAATTGTTTAATCCTGATTGTAATGATATAAGGTATGAGACATTACAGTTGACCCTTTATATAGAGAAAAACAGGCACACAAAGTACATTATCCCAGTTTATACAGTAATTGGTAACCTGATTTTAAGCATGGGCTATATTGCTCCAGAGCTTGTAGTCTTAAACACTATGCTATGTTGCCTTTCAAATTGTGCATTAATTGCTTAGGTAAAACATAAATACATGTTTATTTTATAAGCATTAAAATAAAATATCAGAAATTCTCATGTTCATGAACTCAATCTGCCTAATGTTTTCAGGTATTGCAGAGCATTCCAAATATTCATATGCCATAATTTGTTTAACCCATCTGTTTATTGACATTCCACAACTAAGCCTTAAAGGCACACAAAAAATATAAGTGATTTATAGTTATTTTGTAATTGAGGTATATATATATTTCTTACGTTCAGTTGATGAAAATAGTACTGGTATGATATGCTGCCCTCTGATAGGCATCTTTCTTCACTGCCAGAGACACACAAGACATACCAGAATAAGAAAGGTGACTTCCTCCGGATTGAGCAGATTTAAGCTGTGCTGGATTTTTTCTTAATTTCTTGTTTACCAAGATTGGAAAGATCACAGTATTCACTTTCAGGATTCTCAGCACTATATGATATGTGTCAATAACTATTCTAAAATACATACTTGAGTGGACCAATTATAAACTGGATTTCAGAGATAATCCAGTTAGGTGCTTGTCAAATTGCTGTTGTCAGGAACTCTTCAATTTGAGGCTAGTTCTCTTGTCTCAAAGTTTATCCTTGCAAACACCTTGCCTGAGCAGTAAGTGTCATTTGGCCACTTGAGTCTTCTATTTGCAAACGGTTAACCTGTTGGATATAAAGTAGACACTATTTCCTTGATTGACCTTGAGCAGAGGAATTTAACCTCTACATTGTTTTTTTGTCTTACCTTTCATTCTATCTTAGCTTGTGCCAACCTACTCTTCAGGGAAGATTTAGTTTGTGCTTGTCAAAGCTCCTTAATTTTCTTAGCTGAAAGGTGTTCTAATAAATAGATTAATGTTAACATAATAATTTGAATGAGAATAAAGAGATAGGAATAATGAACTCAGAACCTTTAGCTCATTTTAAAATGAAGATATTAGATCGTAGATGAAGATCGTCTGTAAGCATGGTATTTGCATACAGGGTTATGAGGATTTGATAGCAGGGCTTTGCACAGCAAAGCTTAACGGTCTTATCCGTAGATTTTGTGTGTTTAAGAAAAGCCGTAATTCAGAGTTCTGTATTTTCTGTGGCAGTTAAATGATTTAAATGAATCCTGAAACAGGCCCTTTCTGTTAATTTCAGAAGTAAATACCATGTTTTAGGCAATTATTCAAAGGCCGTTTTTCTTTAAGCTGATGGCAGGAGATAGAAAGGAGATTTATTTCAAAACAAGTTGAATATTCCCTCAGTATGTGTGCTTACCAGTCCAACAATAATAGGAAATTAAGTTTCCATAATGATACCAGTTTGTTCAACTAGAATCAACAGGAGGGTTTCTCCAGTCCACTGAAGACTATCACAAGCATAAGACGTTTGAAAAAATAAAATTGTTTCAGGTTTACTTCAGTTCGAATCTCAAGAGTAAACTGTTTCACAATAATTTGTTATATAATTCAAAATAACCAGAGGATTTGGAATGTCTCAACACAAAGAAATGATAAATGTTTGTGGTAATAGATATGCCAATTACCTTGATTTAATCATTGCACATTGTATTGGAAAAGCATATGTAGCCGATAAATATGTACAATTATGTGTCAAAGAATAAACTGGTTACATGTATAAAGAAGGTGGTAGGCATGGGAAGGAGTGAAAATAAGTGCATTTATCTTTTTTTTTTTTTGCCTGTAATACAACTGTAAAAACATGAGTCCTAACAACTGAGAATCTTGGTGAAAGTTTAACAGTTTCTGGGGTATTTGTTATTTTCACTATTCTATCAAACTAATTTGTTTCTTTTTTTTTTTGAGACGGAGTCTCACTCTGTCGCCCAGGCTGGAGTGCAGTGGCGCAATCTCGGCTCACTGCAAGCTCCGCCTCCCGGGTTCACGCCATTCTCCTGCCTCAGCCTCTCCGAGTAGCTGGGACTACAGGCGCCCGCCACCACGCCCGGCTAATTTTTTGTATTTTTAGTAGAGATGGGGTTTCACCGTGGTCTCGATCTCCTGACCTCGTGATCCACCCGCCTCGGCCTCCCAAAGTGCTGGGATTACAAGCGTGAGCCACCGCGTGAAGAATTTGAGGAGTTGAGCTCCAGCTGTCAGAGGCGGGAGCGTTAGTTCTATCTAGAATGCAGTGGTGTCACAACGTTCTCCAAGCACTAACACTAGGCCAATGGTGGTCCCAGGTTAAATGGAACAGTCGTTGAAAATGCTATAGCTGGCTAATGAACAAGAGAGATCGGAGTTGGAATAAGGTATATTGCACTTGGGAACTAGGACAGTAAATGAAAGCATTTAAGAACAGCTATTTTTAGGGAAAATTTTAGTCTGATAGGAAAAAAATAGATATTTAAAAAGAGCTGAGCCCTGGTGATCTCCAAATACATTCTTTTGTCATTACATCACATTAAAGTCTACCATATAGGCATTTGTGGTGGAGAATGCCTAGTTGTTTAAATCAACCGCTCTTCCCTTCTGGATGCATAACGAAATATTTTCCAAGCTCCATTGCAGTTGAGTGAGGCAATGTGACTGAGTTCTGTAATCGCATTAGCAAGATACCAAGAATAAGATGAGAGTGGTTATGAGAGCTGACATTTTGTATTTTAGTAATTTAAATATTATAGTTTATATTTTTAAAATTTTAGATGGAGGAAGAAAATTAAATATGCATTATTTCATGTTTACTGGCATGCCAAATACAGACTAGACATTTTATATCATCACATGCCATTATAGAATTTATGGAGAGGACTAGAGGCAACTCCCAAGCAGATAGGCATAAAATGAATAAGCAGAACAAAGATACCCTGCAAAATATTTTCTGAACCTAGATGGCTTCAATTTCTGATAAGCTGAATAAATACTCATTGGACCCTCACTAGCTTTATCTCTTCTCTGCCTTGCCTGCCTAATGAAAATACCACTAAAGTAATTCTTGAGAGTTGCCTTTTCTTTTCCACAGGCACAGGCATAACTTTTCATATTATATAACACTTTTTTTAATGTTAAGAAAAATGGAATACATGTAGAAATCATGAAAAGTGAGATTACAATTTGTGACTTTATGGATAGAACCAGGTGTTTGCGCCTTAGTTGCCCCAAACTCAGCTATAAGAACAGTTGCTTCATGCAAGTAATAATTAGTTTAAGTGTTTTAGCAGGTCAGTTTTTCAATAGTCTCTATCTGTTATTTTAACCTCCAAATGTGTTCATATGTCTTCAGGAGTTTATCCTAAAATATCCTGAAATAGCTCACGGAGTATGAACTCTTGAATTTAATAAACTTTGAATTAAACAGAAAAAGATCAAGCAAATGTATACGAATTTTCGACTGGTTAAGTAGCACCCTATTGGAAAATTATTGGAAAGAATCATTCATTTGTGTCTGTTTTATAGGAGTCCAAAAATTCATTCACAGCTGAGAGGGTCTCTTGTTCTTAAGGTTAGGATGAGTGTCAGTGAAGAGGAGGCATGAAGTACATAGAAATTTTTTCTTTCTCCTACACACCTTAATAGCCCCAGCTATTCTTTGAAAGTATTAAATAAACTCCACTTGCTATAGTAGGTAAAGCTAATCTCCTTTTTACTGGGGAAGAATAAGGTCTTAGATTCTGGATTCTAGTACAGGAATCAAATTTGTCTCCATACTCAAGGTCCACATCCTTCCTCACCCTGCATACTCTGACATTTACCCTGAAGTTTTACCGGTGCCTCTCGGCATTTGGATTGGATTTGGCTTACTTCCACCCACTCTGAATGTTGAACAGACTTGTGATTGCTTTCAATCAGAATAAATAAGGAGATTACTGTGCATAATAAACAAATTGTGGGCTAAGTCCTGTCATAATAATAGTTTTCATTTTTGTAACAGATTGTTTTGGGAGATCTTGAAGAATTTGAAAATATGGTTTCCCGTGTTTTGCTGATAGGAAAACAAAGTCCCTGGCACCAGTCTAGGATTACAAATCTCAGAGGCTACAGCCGAAAACACAGAACTCGCATTTTGGAAATTTGGACTCAGTTCATTAGAGCAGGATAATAAAAACATGACCAGGATCCCCATCCTCCTGCTATTTGGAGGACGTGGATTTGCTGATTCTGCTAAAGAAATACTTGGCGAAGAATTTGTTTTCTGTTTTGGGACTCCAAAATCATTTACAAAATGCAGAATGTGAATCCTAAAAAATAATAGCAGAGGGTCATATGCTAACTGCCATCTCCAAGGAAAATCTGAAAACAAATTTGCCACTTTAAATAAGCAGTTTTATTTATGTAGTACAGTCTGTCTGTCAAAACACCATGAGGCTCTGCTCAGTTAAATATTCTAATACAATTAGCAAAGTAATGTAATTGGCTGGCCTTAATAGACATAAGCTCTACGGGCAGCATCACTAAAGTTAACAGTCATGCTGGAGATGGGACTGAGAAGCTGCAAATGAAGCCAGATGTACACACAGAGGGGCTATAGACCCATCAGGATTTCCTCGGGGGGAAATATTCATTAAACTGTGCATCTGGTAGAGTGCTTCAGATATCTGCCCCTCCTAAATGATCCTTTGGCAGATTTGTTTTTAAAAATACCTCACCCCCATTTGAAAGTTAAATCTATATATGACAGTCTTTAGTAAATTAATGCATTGTTACCAAAAGTATTAAGTCAAAATGATAGTTTCTTATAATGGTGGTGATGCAGAGTGACGGAATCCTCCGTATCTCGTATTGTTGAAGAAATTTGAAAAAAAGATTAATGTTCAGATTTATTTATTTTTTGACAGTCTTCTCATCAAGAGACCATGGTCTATATCTCTTGTTGCTTCCCCTTCAATCTGGGAAGGCTCTGTGACTGCAGTGACTAATAGAATATTACTGAGTGGTATGTCAGTTTCTGTACTCAGGCCACAGAGACATAGAGTTTCCATTTTCTATCCCAGAACACTCACTTTTGGAATTCAGATGTGAGAAAACCCAAGTCCTCTCATTAGAGAGGATCATGTGCAGAGAAACTGAGGCTCCAGGTGACAGTCCCAGATGGGCTTCCAGCACACAGCCAACACTAAATTGCCATCTTTTAAGTTGTCCACCTATCTTGGTCCAGCTGCCTCAGCTGTTTCTGCATAGAGAAGAGCCGAACTGCCTCCCCACATCCCTGCTCACATTACAGATTTTTTACCCAAATTATTGAGTGCTGTCATTTGAAGCCACAAAGTGTTGGGGTAATTTGTTATGGCCATGATAGATAATGGAAATGCTCATCAATAGGTAACCAAACACATCGGAAAACACATATATTCTTTTCACAATTTCTTTTCTGTCTGGATTTGAAAACAAATTTCCATCAATAAAATAACTCGATGGCAATTTTCTCCAGGTCAGTGTTTTTAATTTGTAGCCTGAAATCTGTATGTTTAACTTGATACCAAACTTGTTTGTTCTCTAATCCAGTTGTTGCTGTTCATTTACACTTTATAGATATCTATGATTCTTCTGAAACTCGGGAAAAATACTGCTGACAACACCTTCCTTAGTGGTCTCAAAGACTGTGGAGAAGAAAAGTGGATTCTCACAAGAGTTAGAGGCCTTTCCTTTTCCGTTATTTATGTATTTTTGTCTGACATGTTTGTATAGGATGTGGTACATCTTATTTCCAAAAATTAGTTAAGTATACAAACTACTATGATGATTACACTATAAGTGAATTAATAAGACTCATCCCTATACCAAAGCTCTGAATTTCCTCTTTCTTCTTATAGATTCCTTCTGAATTATGTCTTTTCCTTTTACATGTCCAACTTCTTGATGCCTACTGACGTGCTCAAATTTTTCTCTTACTATAAATTGAATTTATTCCTCAGCCTAGCTATTCTACCAAGCTACTGACATTTCTTTCTTATTTTCATTTGTTACCAGGATTCTTTAAAGAGTAGTCTACCCTTGATTTCTCTCCCTTACATCCCCATGGTTCCACTGACGTAAGTTGTCACGTGAACAGTGACCCCATATATGTTAAGCCTAAAAGATGTTTTTAGGCCCTAGGTTATGCTTTACACGACACACAACCTTCATAATCATTTATTTCTTCTTAAAATACTATTTATTTCGTCTCCATGGCACAGTCATCTTTGTTTTTCTCCCATCCCTGTGATTGCTCCTTCTTCAGTTCCTCTTTTTTCCCAGAAGGTGCTTTCTTCCCTCTTTCTAGATGGTCCCGTCCATACACATAGCAAAAATTGCTCTTTGGGCCATATTTCTCTCCTGAGATCCAGAACCTTGTATTCAACTACCTATTGGTTATGTCTACATTTCCCGTGTTGAAACTATCATACTCTACTTCCTACCAACCTGTTCAATACTTTGTTTACAACCTCAGGTAAGTAGCACAATCCTCCATCCAATTGTCCAAGGAAAAAAAAACCAGGAATTAAGTTTACTTTCTATCTCATATTTTCCAAATTCAATTAATCACCAAAAGGTTCCTTTTCTTACATTCTTAAACTCACCCACTTCTGTCCACTTCTTTCTAGTTGCACCGTTACAGCCGTAGTTTAGGCAATCATCACCTCGTGTTTCTAATTCTGTCTCTTTGCCTCCTTTGTTCACCACTCCAATCCATTTTTTACATTGCAAAGTAGTCTTTCTAAAATCCAAATCTGAGCATGACATTTCCCAGTGTAAAAATCTTCAGCGACAGCTATTCCCTGTTTGGACATAGTGTCTTTTAAATTTTTTCTTCCTAGAGCTCTACTCCCCCATCCATCTTTCAGTGGTTGTGCACTTTGCACTGGTGCCATTCAAATTCCTTTTCTAAACCATCATTGGAAAACACCAGCTTGCAGTTAAAGTTGCTGTGATAAATGGCAGAGGGCTAGATCACCTTTCTTCATAGACTCCTTTTCTGTGACATGCTGGGCAAACCTCGAGTTGCACCACATTTTAAATGAGACCAAAATCATTTGAACTTTGACAAAACATCTCTTAAGAGTCCTACCTGCTATCTTTATGGACTGCCATTTATTTTGATTAAATATCCCCTTTGAACCTGCAACCTTCTGTTGTTCTCTATGAGACAGCTCTTGAGTATATTTTGCTAAATGATAGCAGCACATGTCGCTTTAATTTTTTTTGTCTTGTTCTTTTCTCAGACTAAAGCCAGTCTGTTCCTAGAGTTTACCTGTCGATAGACCATACTAGGACCCTGTGATGATGTAAACCTATTCTTATTATCCTTCTCCACTAACCGTACATGAAATGTATAGATTCTCATTTGTAATTATAATCCCCAAACTGTGAATATTTTTCAGATTGCATCTGATCATCACAAGATAAATCTGTATGTTTCCTTTTCAGATTTTTATAGTTCTTGTTTGTACTGAGTGGCAGCAAGGTAAAATATATCTTTTAAGACTTTTTTTTTACTCTTAAAACTCATGGTTTTATATCAATGTTTTAAACAATTCTAGTTACACTCCACTGCAATAGTAAAGCCCTAGGAAAAGCTAAAAAAACTCAGCTTAAGCTTATTGATTTACATGTTGAGTAGTTGATCTTACAAACAATGCATTGATGCAAATATCTCTCAGCTTTAATTTTTAATAGCTATGTATATCTAGTAATACTTTGCTGGTTATAAAAGTTAAAAAGAAAAATGTTTTAAAATTCATTCCTTCTTGTAGAAAGCAGAAAATACAAGAAAAGTGAGAGAATCAAAATTTTACTTCTTTTATATAAACGATAACAGCACAGTTAACTTTCTGCTTGTACCGTCCTTGAGTTATATAGTTCGTAGCATATAATGGACACTCAGTAAGTATAACAAATGGCTGTGGAATGTATGGAGGAATGTATAAGAATGAAAATGACAGTATATTTTTATTTTATGAGGTACTCTTCTAATATGATATTCACAAAATCCTATTATCTATATGTAAACAACAATTCCCCTATATGCAACCATTTCCCTATTGCTAGGTATCTGAATAATTCTTTTTTTTTTTTTTTTTTTTTTTTTGTTTGAGACGGAGTCTCGCTCTGTCACCCAGGCTGGAGTGCAGTGGCGCGATCTCGGCTTACTGCAAGCTCCGCCTCCCGGATTCACGCCATTCTCCCGCCTCAGCCTCTCCGAGTAGCTGGGACTACAGGCGCCCGCCACCACGCCCGGCTAATTTTTTTGTGTTTTTAGTAGAGATGGGGTTTCACCGTGGTCTCGATCTCCTGACCTCGTGATCCGCCCGCCTCAGCCTCCAAAGTGCTGGGATTACAAGCGTGAGCCACCGCGCCCGGACCTGAATAATTCTTAATCAGACATAAATGCAGATATGATATGCCTTCAGATATATCTCGTCTGCTTCTGTGATGGTTTCCCTAGAATAATATATATGCATTCCTTTTTATAAACTTCTCATATTGACTTTTTTTTTCCAGAATAATTTAACTCATGCACTAAAGGAGTCAGAAGGTAATGTGTTTGTCATTGATTCTTAAGCATGCTAAGATGCATGCTCAAAGCATATTTCACAGATTTTACTAATTTCACCTTATGGGCTATTTCATTCTTATATCATCTACATTTTTAAATTCAGTTACATCTGGAAAAATCTGTTTTTCTCTTACCACATCTGATCTACTGGATAGTATCTGGATATATTATGCTTTCTTACACAATAGCATAAATATATATATATATATACTATGTGACATTTATTTTTTCTATTTAAAACTTTTAGTTAGTGTTACTTAAATCTGAAAATGAAAATATATAATCTGTATATTTTGTTTAGATGATTAATTCTATAAGTTATAGGTCTTCCATGCTTCAGTTATGTCTGAGATGAGCCAGCTCAACACGTAATGTATGGGCAACATTTAAATGCATGGAGCTTTCAAGGTTTTGCATGGCAAATGTGGTTGTTGATAAAGGTAGTAGTATTGTAAATTTCCTTTTTTTTAACTTGTAAGTTCAGGGGTACAAGTGCAGGTTTGTTACACAGGTAAACTTGTGTCATGGGGGTTTGCTGTACAGATTATTTCATCGCCCAGGTATTAAGCCTAGTACCCATTAGTCATTTTTCCTGCTCCTCTGCATCCTCCTACCCATCCTCCTACCCTCCACTCTTTAAAAGGCCCCAGTGTGTGTTTTTCCCCTCTATGTGTCCATGTGTCTCATCACTTAGCTCTTAGTTATAAGCGAGAATGTGTGGTATTTAGTTTTCTGTTTCTGTGTTAGTTTGCTTAGGATATTGGCCTCCATCTCCATCAATGTCCCTGCAAAAACATGATCTCATTTTTTTTAATTGCTGCATTGATACAGTATTGTAAGTTAAAAGTGATAGATTTCAAAGGATGGTTTTTGTCAAAAAATGTACTTTAGGTATCATCTAATACAATTCCTAGTTTTTGAACTGTTTTCCAATGTCATTTAATAGGGTTTATGTGACTGGTATCTTCAAATTGTTATGAATTACACTGTTATTTTGACTTTTCAGAAAGTGCTTCCAAGTGCTTAAATCATACACCATCACAGCTCAATTAGGATAGAAACTGATTGTATGTAATGTTGTTTTGCATAAAATAACTTTGAAAAGTGCTTCATTCATTGTCCACATTGTGGTAGATATTGTTCTAGGTTTTTAATATATAACCTTTATATCACTTTCATCAGCTTCATTTTTTCATACCTACTTTGAAAGGTAGGTAAAATTATAGAAACTGAAACTCAGAAAGCTCAAATTATTACCTGAAGGTCACACAGCTAATAAGTGTTAGAGTCAACACTTGAACATATGCGTGTCTGAATTCTTTCTCTATGCCAAAAGCTGTTGGTGTCTTCTTGGACTCTAGAGTAGTTTCATTAGTATACATGAATTGCTAAATTATCTGCTTAAGGAATTCAGTGAAAGTATGTGAAGGCAGAATACATTTCCACAGGTAATAATATTAACCTAATTTTTTTTTTGCATTTTTCAATATACCTTATTGTTTTTAGGAATTACAGTGGAATATGTTACTCCAATATCATTTATTCTTCCTTTCATTTGATAAACTTTTCTGAATGAGAGAGTAATTACAGGTAGAGTGTAAGAAGTGTACCTACTATGGTTATACTGTCATGGTGATTAAAGTTTTAGTGCTCTAAATTTATCATAAGTTTTTCCATAAGAAAGATATTGATTTTAGGTTTGTTAAGTCAAGTGTAAATGTTAAAATTCAAAGTTAACCATAAAAATGATACCATATATAACTTCTGAACAAGTAGAGGGGAAAAAGCATTAAAAAGTTCAATCAATATAATAGACTGCAGGAAATTATAAAAGAGAATGAAAGAATAGGCAGGGGAAGAAGTAAACAAATGCTGGTAGAAATAAAGCTAAATGTCTTAGCAATCAACATCATCCATCATGAGTGCTAAGATAGAAAAGAAGTTGAAAATTGGTGATACATTCATCTCAATAGACAAAGAAAAAGGCTTCAATAAAATCCAACAATCATTCAAGATTTAAAAACCCTTAACAGACTAGGCATCAAAGGAACATACCTCAGATAATAAGAGCCATCTATGACACACCCTCAGCCAACTTCACACTGACTGAGCAAAAGCTGGAACCGTTTCCTTTGGAAATGGAACAAGGCAAGGATGCCTACTCTCACCAATCCTATTCAACACAGCGCTAAATGTTCTAGGCAGAGTAATCAGGCAAGGTAAAGGAATAAAAGACATCCAAATAGGAAAAGAAGTCAAATTATCTCTCCTTGCTGATGATATCATGCTATACAGAGAAAACCATGAAGACTCTGCCCAACAGCCTTCTGGAACTGACAAATTCAGTACAGTTACAGCATACAAAACCAATGTACAAAACTCAGTAGCATTTTTATACACCAATAACACTTCAGCTAGAACTAAATCAAGAACAGAGTATCATTTACAGTAGCCATAAAGAAATGAAATACCTAAGAATTCATCTACCCAAGAGGTAAAAGATCTCTACAAGGAGAACTATAAAATAGGCTGAAAGAAATGAAATGACACAAATAAATGGAAAATGTTCCATGCTCATGGCACCAATATTATTACAATGCCCAGAGCAATTTACAGGTTCAATACTACACCAATCAGAATACCAAAGTCATTTTTCACAGTCTTGGAAAAATATGTTCTAAAACTCATTTTATAAGTTAAAAAAAAAAAACCCAAATAGCCAAAGCACTCCCAAAAAAAAAAAAAAAAAACTCAAAGTCAGAAACATCATTATCTGACTTCAAAGTGTAATGTAAACTTACAGTAACCAAAACAGCATGGCACTGTTGCAAAACAGACACATAGACCAGTGGAACAGAATAGAGAACTCAGAAATAAACACACAAAGCTGCAACCATCTGATTTCAACAAAATCAACCAAAATTAGCAATATGAAAAGGACCCCCTATTCAATAAATGGTGCTGGGATAACTAGCTAGCCACATGCAGAAGAATAAAACTGGACCCCTACCTCTCACCATATACAAAAATTAACTGAAGATGGATTAAATATTTAAATCTAAGACCTTAAACAATAAAATTCCTAGAAGAAAATCTAGGAAATAACTTTCTTTACATTGGCTTTGGCAAAGAATTTATGAATAAGTTCTCAAAAGCAATTGCAATGAAACAAAAATTGTCAAGTGAGACCTAATTAAACTAAAGTGCTTCTGTACAGCAAAAGAAATTACCAACAGAGTAAACAAGACAGCCTACAGAATGGGAGAAAATATTAGTGAATTATGCATTTGACAAAGGTCTAAATATCTAGAACCTATAAGATACTTAAATCAACAAACAAAAACCAAATAGTCCTAAAAACACTAAAAAAATTGACAAATGACATGAACAGACGCTTCTCAAAAGAATATGTATAAACAGCCCACAAACATGAAAAATGCTCAACATCACTAATAATCAGAGAAGTGAAAATCAAAACCACAATGAGATACCATCTCACACCAGACAGAATGGCGATTATTAAAGAGTAAAAACAGATGCTCGCAAGGCTGTGGAGAAAAGGGTACACTTAAACGTTGTTGATGGGAATGCAAACTAATTCAGCCAGTGTGGAAAGCAGTTTGGAGATTTCTCAAAAAACTTAAAAGAGAACTACCATTTTGACCCAGCAATCCCATTACTAGTTATACATCCAAAAGAAAACAAATCATTCTACCAAAAAGACACAAGCACCTGCATACTCACAGTAGCATTAATCCCAGCAGCAAAAACATGAAATCAATTTAGGTGTTTATCAATGGTGGACTGAAAAAGAAAATGTGCTACATACACACCATGGAATACTATGCAGCCATAAAAAATAAGAAAATTATGCCTTGATATGGCTTGGCTCTGTGCTTCCACCCAAATCCCACTTTGAATTCTAATGTCCATAATCCCCATGTGTCTAGGGTGGGACCAGGTGGAGATAATTGATTCATGAGTGTGGCTTTCCGCATGCTGTTCTGGTGCTAATGAGTGAGTCTCGCTAGATTTGATAGTTTTATAAGCATCAGGTATTTCACCTGCTTGCCCTCACTCCATCCTGCCACCCTGTGAAGAAGGTGCCTGCTTCTCCTTTGCCTTCCATCATGATTTTAAGTTTCCTGAGGCCCCCTGAGTAACGCAGAGCTGTGAGTCAATTAAACCGCTTCTCTTTATAAATTACCCAGTCTCAGGTATTTCTTCATAGCAGTGTGAGAATAGACTAATATATGTCCTTTGTAGCAACATGGATGAAGGTTATTATCTTAATTAACACAAGAACAGGAAACCAAATACTGCGTGTTCTATTTTATAAGTGGGAGCTAAATATTAAATACACGTAGACAAAAACTATGGGAACAATAGACACTGGAGAGTACTAAACAAGGGAAGAAAAGAGGGATGCTTTGATTAAAAAAAGGATTTGTAGGAACCCTCTCTATTAGGAAAACTAGTATTACAGAGAATCCCATGAACTGTCATTTGTCTTTTGACTTAGTGACAACGAAAAATTTGAGGTTCTGCACATTAAAATATGTTTTAAAAATTTTGAAAAGAAAATTCCTGATATAGATGATACTCTGCAAACCAAGGTCCTCGGTAGGAATTCTGACATTTTGGTTATGGCATAATTGCTGACCAAGAGTTTTGGTTTAAGAGAACTTTGGGCAGAATCTCAAGCGTTGAACCTTGTTAAATTTCTATTTTTTTGTGCAAAAATTACCATCACCCCAAATTAATGAGTTTTTCTGAATCATTCCCTCTTGCAGTGCCTTGTTCTTTTCCTACCATAGTTTGTAACTATATGTTTGTATATTAGCTTAATAGCTATCTTTACAACTAATCGGTATCCCTGACAAGGCGAGGCTACTGTTTTGTTCTCCAACCTCAGGAATATCACCTGACAAAGGGAACATTGATAAATATTTATTCAGTGCAAAAATGAATGCAACTGATTATTGAGTTTTCACCCTATGATATGAAAAAAATAGCCATCTAAATTCATTTCCATAGTTACGTGACAGAAGAATTCCATAATAAGAGCTATATAGTCCTTTGTAATTAAAGAATAGACTTTCTGAAAATATATCTGGGCAAATATAGAGATTATTAGCAGCTTTATATTCATCCCATTCTTTCTAGTATCATGTGTGGCATATTTAACCTACTTGTCAAGAGGAAATAGACTTTATATATACTTTGAATACCATGAGCAGCAGGGGCTTGTTTCATTTGCTTGCATGCAATTCTCAGTTTATCTAGAATAACAGCAGAAGATGAAATTCCTGAGAGTTTTCCTTTAGTTTGGAGTTAGCCTCAGCACTTACCAGAGTTTGTAATTGCATATTTATTTATGTTTGCTTAATATCTGTACTTCCTTAGGGCAAGGATGATTATCCTCATGACTGTGTGTATATATTCTAGCATCCCATCAGGGTTACTATTTTTCTGCCTAGGAATGACAGACATGCACTATATAATGCCTTAGAAATGGAATCATGGAGACTGTGTGCATTTGTAATTGCCTTATTATCTGGAGACATTCTAGGGTGTCATTAAATTTTATTGTGCATTTCAGGAGTATTTTTATTCCCTCTAAGGTCTTGGTATGGATTTATACCAGAAATTATTTTTAGGGCAAAGCAGAAAAACTCTAGAAAAAATAACATACCTATGAGCCCCATTTAGTTTTCAAAAAATAAACATTATCATAAAATCTGCATTTCAGAGTTTAAAACTCAGTTTTTTTGTTTCATTTTATTTTACAGTGATGAGAGAATATTCTTTACACAAGAATAAATATAAAATTTGGTGTATGTATTTTTTTCTAAAATACACATTTCCAAAGTTACCTAGGAAAAGGTTTGAATCACATAATTTAAGTGCAAAACGCAATGAAACAAGGATCAAATGTTACCTACTTCTTGATGAAGGGAAAAAAAGCAAAAATTTTCAAGGAAATATAGTTCATAAACAGATTTTAACTCAAAGTTGTTTGTATTTAAATATGTAAAGTTAGCCAGAGAAATAAAACTCTATAGCCAAGTACCTCATAATTACCAAAGAATATTAGCTTTTGCTTGGTGGTGTTCTGATTATTTATAATTATTGCTATATATTTTGGAGTACCTTTTAATTATAGAATTTGTTTATTTCACTTTGTTTTACTAATGGGAAGATATCTCTGTAATAGCAGATTACAGAGGAGAGAGGTGCAAGTGGGAGAAGTGACAGGGAGAAGGGAGGCTTTTCTTCTCTCTGAACTAAGAATGGTTTATTGACATTTGTGTTACCACGCTCTGGAGAAGGAAATTGTATCCCTGCTCTTTAAATTTTTTTTCATGCAAAGATGTTGAATTAAAAGGAAAATTGTCGTACTAAACAGTTCATTTCACAACATTTGATTCTGCACGTCTAAGGAATTAACCTAACGTCTCAAAGAGTTCACATAACAAGTTAATAGAGAGCAACAGATGGAAATAGGTACAGAGAATAATCCAATGTCTTCTAGGTTTTACTTTTATGGGTGATAGTTTCTTGAGTGTTGAGTCTATTCAAAGATACATAGACATGATGAACATTTCAAGAGTCTCTTTACACCTAAAAGAAGTAGTGTGAAAGAAAAATTGCATCTATTAGCATTAAATGGGCAAGAACAATTTTATTCTAGAATATTTCAATAGGGGTTAAAACTATTGCAGTAGGAGAGCAATTCAACTCAAATTCTCAAACAAAAGGCAAGAGATTTTTTAAAGCACTGGGGTTAGCTAGTAGAAAAGTACTGGAAAAAGTTAGTAAAGAGGTTGGTCAATGTGATTAGGCCATCTGTGTTTGCTAACTGGTGCTTATGGAAGTTAGGCACGGATCCTGCCATAGACTGTGACTAGGGCTCCATTTTTATTGATGATTACATTTCAAAGGGATGGCTCCCAGGTCCTTGGGAAAGATATTCCTGGGTTGTAGAAGATTAACATATTAAAGAGGAAGAAAAAGAATTTACAGCTGCAAGTTTTCTGAAGTAAATGTTCTAAGAGAAGGGAAGTCAGGGGCCTATAGTGAGGAAGAAGCCTGTCTAAAGTTTAGTCAGCTGAGGAAATGTTAGAATCATCTAGGTGGATAGACGTGACATGTGTAGGTAGTAGAGTTATCATCTTGGTTCATGGTTAGGAACAGATGTGAAGTCTCAATGGATGTTGAGAGCTCAATTTTTTTCTCAATAGTTTACAACAGTTTACTAAATGTAATAGTATTTTCATAGGCTTTCAACTCAGAAAATCTCATTTTTGATTTCTAGTTGAGGCAAAAATAGATTATAATATTTCTTGTGACAGCTCCATATTCTTTGACTTCTTGATTTTTATCTCCCAAAAGTGTAATATAAATATTATACATAATACTACATTTTAAGGGGTATAAAAATCTTGTATGCAATAATTTTAAATGATATAGCGTGCTAAACAAAAACATAAAATGGGATCTAACACCGTAATTTTATTGTAAGACTTTCTTTTTAAAACATTTAATACTTGGGTGATGAATACCTTAAAATTGGATCTAACACCATAATTATATTTTATTAACTGTAAGACATTGTTTTTAAAAACATTTATTTAATACTTGGGTGATGAATACCTTAAATATCTTGATTTGATTATAACACATCCTGTGTATCTAAAATGTTTTCACATGAGCCCCATAAATATATATAAATATGCATGAAAAAAATTTAAAGGTACATTTAATAAATTTTTTTTAGTTTTGAAATTGAGGTATAAATTATAATCTATAGCATCTCACGTTTATCAATATCAGTTTATTTTCTCCTTCCTCTCTTCTCTTTTCCTTTTCTTTTTGAAATTCTCAAACCCTGGCTGAATTAAATCACCTGAGATGTATTTTGTTTCACCACATTTTGTTTTGCGTTTAAACACTGAAACACGAATTCCTGGGTTCTACTACCAGGTTTTCTGATTTAAGCTGTTTATGGTAGGCCCCGGGCATTTGCACATTTTAAAAGGTCCCAGATGATCTTAATGTACAGCCAAGAATGAGAAATACTAGTCCAAGTAATTGAGAGTTGATTACATATAAAATAAGGGTTTCAAAACTAGCTGATTACCAACATAGAGATTGCCGAGTCTCTTCCCCAGAGGTGTATTTAGGTGGAGGCCTTGGAATCAATATTTTAAAAATCCAATACTAAGGTTTGCACTGATGTGATTGCCCCTTAAGAACTGTGTTGTCTGTTCCCCCAAGAAGGATGGGTAGGAGCCAGCAGCGTATGACACTTCAGGGGCTCTTCCTTCAGCTTTCTTCTTGTGATCTTCACGACCTCTCCACCTTTTAAAGCTGTATTGAGATGTGTCTGGATTTATCTAAGAGATGTCTTCCTGAAAATATTCCTCCAAAATTACTTCTGAGTATAGAGCGGGCTTCTTCAGGTACTACTTAGTCTTTTTTGTTTTCTACCACAGGAATTATTCATCTACTTTGGCCTCTTGCTATAGCACAACTATTTATCTCATTTTTTATTTCATTGCTTTTACTTGCAGGGTCTAGTACCAAATGGTGTAAAATCTTCTCCTTCTCAAAAAGTAGCTAAATAAGAATAAACATAGTTTTGGAGTTTGTTGTTGTTGTTTCTTTTTTTGATGGATTTCACTAGTAGCAATAAGCAGAGACCAAAAGAATTAAATAAGCTTATCAAGGTTTAAAAATCTAAAGCTATCTCAGTGTTTTTTGAAGTGTCACTGCTAAAGCAGCCTTTCTTCTTTTAACTTCTCTTGAAAATTAGAGATAGCCAGGTAAACTTTCTAACTATCTTTTAATTCTTTGGACAAATTTATTGACATACTCTAACCTCTAGCATCCTTTTTTCATACCCAGTTGTCTTCAGTTTTACCCTATTTAACGTAAGTGGGGGCCAGCCTACTGACAAGAAACAAAGATAGGTTATTCTGGCAAAAAAAAAAAAAACAAAATGGAAATATTGATATCATTGTCTTTATATGGTGCCAGAAAAACAATATTTCAGGTGATGTCCGATTAAGTGAGAACTCACTTCCAATCTATCATGGCTGTACACAGTAGAGATATTCTGTTCCATGTACTGTTGGAATCCGTCAGCACAGTATAGAATTTGAGGTGATTCCTAGATGGCAGTTTTCCCTTCCACCCTTTTCCAGTAACCCTGGTTACTAGAAACCAGGGTGTCAACCATCATAAAATTTCTCTGAAATAATGATGTTTATACAATACATGTATGAACTCTGGTTTTAATTATCTCACATAGACTCTGTGTGTATGTGTAATAATTTTTGTAGTGTGCAGGATTGTAGAAATCTCATCCTTTGAAAACTGATATGCTTGCTGGTGCCTCGTTTGTATAGTTCATATGCACACACTTAACATCGGAAGAATTATTACACATAAAACATCTTCCTTTGAGTTTCTTTTTTGTTTTTTAAATCTCAAGCTGAGAAACATTGTTGCTTATAGCATTATTATGTCCTCAATGACTTACTGACACTGCAACATGAGACACTATGGCATTTTTAATTCTCACAAGTTACAATATAAGATTACTTTTCTGGAGAGTGTGTTATTTCACACCAACCCCTCAGTGCTTTGAAATGCTACCATTGTTGATACAGGTTGAGAACTCCTACATTGTTGGTACAGGTTGGTAAGGTTGAGTATTCCTTATTCAAAATGCTTGGGACCAGAAATACGTTGGATTTCATTTTTTTTTTAATTTCAGGATATGTACTGATTCAAAATGTTCAGTGAGTATTCCCTTTTAGCATCATGTTGCTGCTCAAAAAGTTTGAGATTTTGGAGTATTTCAGATTTTTGGATGAGGAATGCTTAATCTGTACTTGGAAGAAGTAAAAGTTACAAGCACAAAGTGTAGTTCCAAAGAGAACCTCTTGCTGCCTTTCATGTTCCTCCTTTATGTGATTGCGCTTATCACTTTTCTTTAAGATTTAGTAAGATCAACAGTGGTCTAAAACCTCAGAGCTGGAAATGTTCTCAAGTCATTTGGTTCTGAGAATTAAGCAGATGTGATGGCGATTGACTTTTTTTCAATAAAAGCATGACATCATTGGTAAAACTGGGCCACAGAGCTATAAAGAAGATTGAATGGCTCACTTACTCTGTACACTCTAATTTAGATATTGGAGTTGATACTTTTTACTGTCTTGCTTGTCATTTTGTTAAAATAGGCATTGGCTTTGTTAATTCAATTTGTTTTCTCTGTGTTTATTAGTGCCTTTTTTTTTTCTACTAAGGTGGCAAAATTTCATTACAGTTTTTAACTGTCTCATCAGTAGAAAGTACTTTGGGATGTAAATTGCTTTTGGCTAGGAGTTGTTTATCAGTAAAAATTGTTTTTGGATGTAAACATGTTTTGGCTGTGATGTGCCTGAAGTTTAAATTTTGTATTATTTTAGAACATTGTTGTTCTACCATGAGTACTAAATTTGAAAAACTTCCAATAAATTGTTCAGTTCTAGTCAACTAAATTGAATATATGATTGGAAGTTAGTAGGTGCTGAACATGTGTAAAAGTTCAAATACAGCATAGGTATAAAGGCATGACCTACCTTTGGAAAAGCCAAAGTCAAATATATAGTTTCTGTGCCTAAAATTATATATATTTAATGATTAGAAGATCAAATAGTAAAATTCATTGTCAAAATACTATATTTGATTCTAATTTTTAAACATTTCCTGAAATTGGAATACGATTGTATTTGTTATGCATATATAAGGCATAGTGTCTTCCTCTTCTCTGCTCCTAACCAGTGACCACTGACAAGCTATTTTTAAATGTATGGTTTGTTATGGCTTGTTTTCTTACCACTGGTATCATGTAATGTGCTGGAGGGTAATGACTATAAATGACAACTTTTATGACAATAAGTTCTATGGAAAGTTTAAAAGTAAAAACTACATCACTGAGTGAAAAATATCCTGGGTATGAAGTACCAAGGTGTGATTGACATCACATCTTGTTCTTTTTCTTGTGACAAGAACAGAAGTAGTAAAGCCACAGCAGGCAAGGAATTGGAGGAGAAACAAAAGCCTTAAGTGTTGAAATGAGCGCGATATGATCAGTAGGTGTCGATATGGGTTATCTGTAGTAGAATGCAACTCTGTAGGAGTCACAAAGATAACTGATATGCAGAGTGACTCCTGATTATTAAGTATGGGCTTGGCCTTCGGAGATTCAATGTCAGCTCAGTTTGCAAAGTTAAGGAAAACCTCTTTACAGAACCCGACAGGAAAGTAGCATGAAAAAATGGTGTTTCCAACTTTACTGCTCCCCTGTAAGTTAGGAACAAGCTACTGGGAGAGGTATCTGGACATAGGAAACATTAAGAAAAAGAAGAGATGTTTGAGTTCGTATCCACATTTAAAAGAAGAACTATTGGCAGGAAAGTCCGAAAAGCAGTAAGGTCTGTCTCGGTTTAGACAGCTCATGTGCAGTGTGCACACAGAGTGTAAACCTTTTGTAGGGTACGCTGTAAATGTTGAAGTGGAAAGTACTTAAGAATATGTCGCTGGGCTGAGTGTGCAGAAAAATTCAGGTGGCAAGGTGTGTATAAAATAAAAGGAAACAGTGATAAAAGGTAAAGAATATTTGAGGAAGAACAGTAATTTTAGTTCAGGCATGAAGATAAAGTAAGAAAAACAAGTAGCATATTAAATCCAGTGAGCAGACATAGCTTATTCATTTTAAAAAAATAAAAATCATATCTTGAAACCTGAAGTTACTCTCTCTATAAGTTAAATTCAGAATTAACGAATAAAAGAAGAAGCTAGAATTTAAAACAAAATTGGCTCTTGGGTTTTGAGATGGAATGGTTAAGAAGTGGATGACAATTTGTAGTGGAGTAATGTGTTAGAAAGAATAGTTGGCCCCAAAGATGTCTACATCCTTATCCTGTGATCCTGTGAATATGTCACGTTATATGGCGAAGGAGAATTAAGGTTCCTGATGGAATTAAGATTGCTAATCAGCTGACTTTAAAATAGGAAGATTATTTTTGATAATCTGGATGAGCCCAATGTAATCACAAGTCTCCTGAAACCATGGAAGAGGGATTCAGAAGTGTCAGTATCCGAGTGATGCCCTGTGAGACTCAACTGGATGCCAGTGGCTTTGAAAATGGAAGTGAGCCAAGGAGTGCAAGCAGTCTCTAGAAGTTGAAAAAGCAAGAAAACCTTTTCCCCTGGAGACTAGAAATGAACCAGACCTGTGGTGGGCTTTTCTTTTCTTTTCCTTTCCTTTCCTTTATTCTTTCTTTTCTTTTCTCTCTCCCTTTTTTTTTTTTTTTAAATTTGAGACAGGGTCTGTGGACATCTTTTTCTTTCCATTCCTTTTCCCTTTCCTTTCCTTCCCTTCCTTTTCCTTTCCTTTCCTTTCGTTTATTTCTCTTTTTTCCCCTTCCCTTCCCTCTCCCTTCCATTCACTCTCCCTTCCCTTCTCTTGCCCTCCCCTCCCCTCCCCTCCCCTCCCAAAAGTATGAGTTTTGATATTTGAAATACAGACTCTGATTATCAGGCTGGGAAATCTTGGGGAAACTGCTTAACTTCTTTTGGTGAGCTTCCTCATCAGTTATTCCCCTAGCATCCAGAAACACTTGTTCTTAGTTTTATTGCTGCCTGTGGCAGACCATCCTACGACTCTTTCTCTTCACTCTTAAATTGCTGATGGTCTCCAGCATTCAGATTTCTTCATTTCTGATTTCTTTTCCAGAACATATCTCTATACTTTAGTGATTCCACTTGTCACATATTTTCCCAAATGATAAGCACATTTGTCTATTCAACACCCAGTCATTTCTTCAAATTACAATCATATTTCCAAATAACTCCCTGGCACCTTTACAAGGACACATCAAGCTCAACCTGTCTGCAAACAAATTTACCACATTCTCCTTTGCCCCAAATTCCTTTTAGTAATTTTAATTCCATTTTAAATGCCTTTTAAATATCTAAAATACCAATGTTTAATTTTTCAGGTTAAATCACATACCTTTATTCTTTTTTTATCCTTATTGAGGAGAAGAGGAATGGAAAGAAAATTAACATTTATTGAACACTAAATATTTGTTAGATATTGAAATAAACCTCTTCTTACACATATAATTGGGATTTTAAAAAAATGTTAAACTAATACAGTTAAACTGAAGTAGCAAGTTTCACTGCGTCTCACCAAGCCTTTAAGCAGAAGCATCAATCACTTCTGAAGGAAGGAAGATACCATATAGAATAAGGATTCGCAAGCTATTTTCTGTAGCTGACCATAGTAAACATTTTCATCTTTGTGTGCCGAATATCATCTTTGTATTTGTTTTATTTAACAATACTTTTTAAAATGTATAATCAATTATGAGCTCATGGACTCTACAAAAATAGGCTTGATTTGGCCTGCACATGATAGTTTGTCAACTAGAACAAATAGAGCTGAATTTGATCCATAGTGAAAAGGTATTCTGAAACGTAGACTTTGTTGAGAAAGAAAAGTGTTTTTTTCTTTCTAATTTATCAATATTTCCTTTTACATGTAAAAAATTAGCTCTAATAAAACTGGATTATTTTTTACTATTAGATATAACATAAAGGAATGGATTTGTGGGAAACTCCCAACAAACAGGAAGCGGAAGTAGAAAGGCATTCTGGAGATGAGACGGGAAGCCAAGGAAAAAGTGAGAGAAATTAAACTTCGGCATGTACTCCTGCATGTCTCCTACCCCTCAACATTAGAGGTGGCAGAAATACTCAGTAAGATTTGGGGGTGAGGGAAATTCCAGAAGAGAAGGACTTATCCTATTTTTCCCAATATAGAACCTAAGAAAACTAGCAGATCATTAAAGAAGCACCATGTCTCAAAAGTTTTAAAAGTGATAGAACATTTGGCAGAGCATGTTGGTAGACAGGGCCTAAGATATATCTTATGATATATGTAGCTAGAATTAAGCCTGTAGAAGATTCAGAAGTTCTCAAATGTTCCAAAAGCAAGAAGCTAAATTGCTGAGAGAAATGGTGTGCAGGAATAGGGCTGGTGTTTGAGACAAGGGGGCTTTAAGACTTCATATTAATAGGGTTGTCAGGAGTTATGAACTTCAAAAGCAGGTACAATTCTGATACCTGAATAAACAGGTTTAGCAGTAGATTATCCAGGGACAAGGCTAGAATGACTGTCTCCCAGTGAGTAGCTATAGAACAGTAAAGTGGACGTTGCAATTTCTTAAGATTTAATCAGGCAGTAGTGTAATTTAAAGATGGTTAAAATTTCTGATACTCCTATGATCATGATGTAGACATTCCATGATTGCTTTGAACAACATGGTATGGTGGGAATAACCTGGTGCCAGCCTTCGTGCCCAGGCCCTAAGTGGCCGGCAAATTCTTCTATCTCTTGGAACACATGTTCTTGGGCACTACCTTTGGATATCTCCAAACTCAATGTTTTGAGAAGCCTAAAACACATGGGGAGGCTACATGCAGGCAGCAAGGTGGACAGACCCAGCTGAGCTGCCAGTCAATAGCCTTCATCCATTAATGTGAGATAGTCATCTTTGTCAAACCCACTTAATTGTTTAGATATCTGTAACCCCAGTGGATTTCTGGCTGCTACTGTATGGTAGACCTCAAGTGATAAATCAACCAGTTAGCCTACAGAGCCTTAGGAGATGATAAACAATGCCACAATATATAATCGCAATACAAGCCAAGAACACTTCATCACTATATGGTGAAGAGCTGCCAAGGTGAACTACCCGTACCAGGAGTGTATTTCTTAAGAATGTGAAATAGACTTTAATGTATGGGGCCATTTTGATTTCAGGCTTAATATACTAAGCTACAGCCAGACATTTGAGTTCTCAAAAGTGAAGTTTGAAACTACATGGTTATTAAAATGTAATCTGCAGACCTCTGAGATTAGGCAGTTTTTAATATCAAAACTATGTTTATATAATTCTAAGATATTAATGATGTTTGCATTGATGTTAAAAAAACAACAACAATAATGGTCAAAATTGCTAGTGCCTTAGCACACATCAAGGCAGAAGCAATGAACTGCACTATAGTCATTATGTTCTTCACTGGCAAGTATTTTGGATTAAAAAACTATTTCACTTAAGAATTTCCTCAATAAAGAAGTAAAACAACGGTAACCTTAAAAATCTCAACCCTTGAGAATATCTTTTTAATGCTGTGTTACAAAATGGAAGTATGCATGACAAAGTGTGATGTTTGTCTTAAGGAAAAGTACATGTGTGATTTTTGAGTTGTGAACTAAACTAGCTGTTTTCATGGATCACCTTTTCTACTTGGA
Organism: Nomascus leucogenys; assembly: GCF_006542625.1. NCBI lineage: Eukaryota > Metazoa > Chordata > Mammalia > Primates > Hylobatidae > Nomascus > Nomascus leucogenys. Next base: position 125,803,272 of record NC_044382.1, read on the forward strand.
AGAACAACTGACATACAGTGGTTATGCAGACGTGGGTTTCAGATAAAGACTCTTGAAAATGAATAAAGTGAGCCTGCCATTTAAAGAAAAACAACTGATTGTATTTGTTTCCAGTAATAAGTGTTTTCAAGGAAAAATTACAAATTTGGCGTAGTAAAAAAAAGAATGCCCCTTTCCTTACAAGACTCATACCCTAAGCCCCATGAGTATGTTATGATACATGACATAAGGGACTTTACAAATATAATAAAGGTTCTAAACCTTAAGATAGGGAGATTATACGGATTTTCCCAGCAGGATCAATCTAATCACACAAACTAATAAATAAATAAATAAAATAAGCAGGAATCTTTATCTGGAAGCAAAGAGATGAGCCATAAGAGGAAGTCAGAGAAACTCGAAGTATAAGAAGGACTCAACATGCTGTTGCAAGTTTGAAGATAATGAGAATATTATGAAGTGCAATACAGGTGTCCTTAAGGAGCTGGCAGCTTCCCCGGATGACATGCTATCGGGAACTGGGGACCACAGACCAATAACCATATGGAACTTAATTCTGTTAACAACCTGAATGAGCCTGGAACCAGGTTCTTCACCAGAGCCTACAGCTGGCCAGTACCTTGATTTCAACCTTGTGAGACTCAGAGCAGGAGAACAGCTGAGGCCAGCTGGACTTCCTGAATTATACAAATGTGAGATTATAAATGTGTGCTGTTTTGAGATGTTAAGTTTTGATAAATTTTATAGCAACGATAGAAAATGAATACGTTTGAAACATTTTTATTTGCTACCTTAAGCTTGACAAACACTTCTCGAGATCAGTGGTGATATTAATATGTTTTTAACATTATATAATGAAATGTGTCAACATATGGAAGGTCTGCACTAACTCATTCAACGAATATTTCTCGAAAGATGCTACAAAGTCATGCATGAGAGGAAAATCTCTTCAGATTACAAGTTGAGTCCAAAAATACAAAAATTTATTGATATGGTTTCAGGTTTTCAGGTACTATTTACTTTTAAAAAGCTCTCACTCACTAAGTTTTTTGTTGCAGCATTAAAGAATAGCCATAATGATGTGAAAAGACTATTAGGCTACTTTATCCTTTTCCAACAAAATATTTCAACTAAAAATATCTCAACAAGGCTTGGCGCGGTGGCTCATGCCTGTAATCCCAGCACTTTGGAAGGCCGAGGTGGGCGGATCACGAGGTCAGGCTAGCCTGGCCAACATAATGAAACCCTGTCCCTACTAAAAATACGAAAATTAGCCGGGTGTAGTGGCATGCACCTGTAGTCCCAGCTACTCGGGAGGCCGAGGTGAGAGAAAGGCTTGAACCTAGGAGGTGGAGGTTGCAGTGAGCTGAGACCATGCCATTGCATTCCAGTCTGGGTGACAGAGTGAGACTCCATCTCAAAAAAACGAACTCAACAAACTGAATGCAGAAGTATTTATGAGAATACAATTACCTTCTATTAAGCCAGATACCTAGACGTCAAGCAGATTTGCAAAATGTAAAATAATGCCACTCGTATCACTTTTATATTTTGGAAAATGCAATTATTAACAGAAATTTCTTTACAAAAAAGTGAGTTTTTATTATTGAAATTAATGTGAATTTAAAATTGTTTTAACTTCATAGATATATAAAGACATCAATAGATACCCCATATAAGTATATAAACATTATAACCCACATAAACATTTTGGATTTATTTTTCTTGAGACAGGGTTTCACTTTGTCACACTGGCTGGCATGATCATGGCTCACTGCGGCATCTGTAGCCTCCACCTCCTGGGCCCAAGTGATCCTCCTACCTCAGCCTCCCGAGCAGCTGGAACCACAAGCATACAACTACCATACCTGGCTAGTTGTTTATTTTGTGTAGAGTTGGGGTCTCCATATGTTGCCCAGACTGATCTCAAACTCCTGGGTTCAAACAATCCTGAATTGGCCTCCCAAATTGCTAGGATTACAGGTGTGAGCCACCACTCCTGCCCTACATTTCTTAATAGTTTCCAATGTGTAAGGGATTTTGAGATAAAAACTTTGGGAACCACTGACCTTGCTAGCCCCCAAGAACACAGACTGTCTATAAAGAAATCTGGCTGCTAAGTTCCATATAAAAAGATAAGAACCCTATTTCTATCTGTACTGTAGTTTTGAATTTGAGCTTTAAACTGACTGAAAAATCAACATGAAAAATGTTTGTTTTAAACCTGTACAGATTAGTCTTATTTTTATTGTCCAGGTTAAGTTTACTTTCCTTGCATTCTTACCCCGTTTGCCATCAGGAAAAACATGGAATTCAAAACAAAATGAATCAGTTATAGAAATAAATTGTACTTTACCTCTATTTTGTAAATGAGAAAGTTGAGTTTCACAGAGCATTAACATCTCTTTGCTTAAATGGTTTCCTATTGCCCTTTGAGGGCAATATAAATTCTTATATTGGAAATTATAAGGAATTATATTATTCAAATTATAATATCCCTATCAACATTTCTCAATGTTTGTTGGCTGCATGCATGTCTTCTTTTGAGAACTATCTGTTCATGTTCTTTGCCCACTTTCTGCTGGGTTTTTTTTCTTGTAAATTTGTTTAAATACATTGTTGATGCTGGATATCAGACCTTTGTCAGATGGATAGACTGAAAAAATTTTCTCCTATTCTGTAGGATGTCTGAGCACTCTGATAATTTCTTTTGCTGTGCAGAAGCTCTTTAGTTTAGACTCCATTTGTCAATTTTTGCTTTTGTTGCAATTGCTTTTGGTATCTTTGTCATGAAATCTTTGCTTATGCCTTTGTCCTGAATGATAAATATAAATATAAATTCCTGTGCAGATACTTCCTAATGTGTCCATTTTCTTGGTAGTGTTATCTGCAACCAAAATTCTATACCCTATGTAATTTAGGTACTACACAAATCAGGTGATTTTATACTTGAATATATCAACAGGTTTTTTTTTCCTCCCAAGTTTTATAGATGTATTTTTCTCTCTAGAAGATCCTTTTCCTTCTGATCCACCTGCAGGTTCTATACCTATAAAAAGATAATACATATGTCATCTCTTATCTGAAGCCTATGTCGACTAACTTCTTTAAGACCTTGATCAAGCATGATTAATTTCTTCCTTCTCTTTCTCCTATTTTATACTTATTTTTATAATGGTACTATACATTTTAATGGGATGATTTGCAGAATTCTACTTTTTCACTTTTGACTTTCCATTATACTTTTTATTTCTTCTCTACTCATCCCATGTGGTCACTGCATTCATATTAGCAGCATAACTTTTAATTCACCTGAATAAGTCAAAATGCAGTTTCCTAGGATGCTGAAGACATACTGTAACAGAAAAGCCAAAAAAAGTTGTTAGCCTTGCCCACTGCACTATGAATCCTTGGAAAACAGGATTCTGTCTTCATATTCACAACATAGTTCTTGGCACATTTAGATGCTGAGTAAATATGTGACTGACTCATGCATGAATGACGAATTGTTTGAATTGGATAGTCTCTCAAACTCCTTTTCATTCTTTAGCCCTGTCTTTTTCTGTGAACCTCCTCACCTCTTTTCATTATTCTTTTCTGCCTGGTTTTGTTTTGCTTTTCCTTTGTATTATATATATATATATATATATATATATATATATATATATCTCCATATATAATTCAAAATTATATAATTATAATTATATGATTATATATAATTCTACATCTATTTTACACGTAGATGTAGAATACATATGTATAATTTTTTCTTTTCTATTTTCCTTTTAAAATAAAAACACTTGAACAGACCTATGTTTTAAAATGACATTCAGTCAGCAGCCTCAGATGTAGAATTTGCCATCTCTCATTATTTTCAACAATGGGTGCTTGGAAGTAATTTGGAAATTTCACGTCACTGCACTAATAGGAGCAAAGACAAACCACCTACCTTTTGCCATAATACCAAAGGGATATCAGTCTTTTTTCTATTTTATTTGAAGTTCAGGGGTACATGTGCAGGATGTGCAGGTTTGTTACATAAGTAAACGTGTACCATGGTGGTTTGCTGCACTGATTATCCCATCACCTAGGTATTAAGCCCAGCATGCATTAACTATTCTTCCCCATGCTCTCCCTCCTCCCCCAACCACCCTTAGGCCTTAATGTGTGTTGTTCTCCTCCATATGTTCTCATTATTTAGCTCCCACTTATAAGTGAGAAAATGCAGTATTTGCTTTTCTGTTCCTGGGTTAGTTTTCTGAGGATCATGGCTTCCAGCTCCATCTGTGTCCCTACAGAGGACATGATCTCACTCCCTTTGAGGCTGCATAGTATTCTATGGTATGTATGTACCACATCATCTTTATCCAGTTTATCATTGATGGACATTTATTCCATGTCTTTCCTATTGTGAATGGTGCTGCAATGAACATATGAATGCATGTACATTTATAATAGAATGTTTTATATTCCTTTGGGTATATACCCAGTAATGGGATTGTTGGGTAAAATGGTATTTTTGCCTGTAGGTCTTTGAGGAATCAACACAGACTGTCTTCCACCATGATTGAACTTATTTATACTTCCACCAACAGTGTAAAAGTGTTTTGTTTTGTTTTGTTTTCTCCACAACCTCGCCATCATTGGTCGTTATTTGATTTTTTAATAGTAGCTATCTGACTGGTGTGAGATGGTATCTCGTTGTGCTTTTGATTTGCATTTCTCTAATGATCAGTGATATTGAACATTTCTCAATGTTTGTTGGCTGCATGCATGTCTTCTTTTGAGAACTATCTGTTCATGTTCTTTGCCCACTTTCTGCTGGTTTTTTTTCTTGTAAATTTGTTTAAATACATTGTAGATTCTGGATATCAGACCTTTGTCAGATGGATAGACTGAAAAAATTTTCTCCTATTCTGTAGGATGTCTGAGCACTCTGATAATTTCTTTTGCTGTGCAGAAGCTCTTTAGTTTAGACTCCATTTGTCAATTTTTTCTTTTGTTGCAATTGCTTTTGGTATCTTTGTCTTGAAATCTTTGCTTATGCCTTTGTCCTGAATGATATTGTGGAGATTTTCTTCCAGGGTTTTATAGTTTGGGATTTTACATTTAAGTCTTTAATCCATCTCGAGTTGATTTTTGTGTATGGTGTAAGGAAGGGATCCAGTTTCAGTTTCTACATATGGCTAGCTAGTTCTTCCCAAAACCACTTATTAGACAGGAAATCCTTTCCCCATTGTTTGTTTTTGTCAGGTTTGTCAAAGATCAGGTGGTTGAAGGTGTGCGGTCTTATTTCTGAGTTTTCTGTTCTGTTACATTCATCTATGTGTCTTTGCTCTTTGGCAGTCCATGCTGTTTTGGTTGCGCTAGCCTTGTAGCATAGTTTGAAGTTGGGTAGTGTGATGCCTCTAGCTTTGTTCTTTCTGCTTAGAATTGTCTTGGCTATTCAGGTTCTTTTTTTGTTCCATATAAATTTTAAAATAGTCTTTTCTAATATTTTGAAGAATGTCAATGTTAGTTTAATTGAAATAGCACTGAATCTATAAATTGTTTTGGGCAATATGACAGTTTTCATGATATTGATTCTTCCTATCTGCAAGCATGGAATATTTTTCCATTTGTTTGTGTCCTCTCTGATTTTTCTGAGCAGTGGTTTGTAGCTCTTCTTGAAGAGGTGTTTCACTTCCCTTGTTAGCTGTATTCCTAGGTATTTTTTTCTTTTTGTGGCAATTGTGATTGAGAGTTAATTTATGATTTGGCTTTCCTCTTGTCTATTGTTGGTGTATAGGAATGCTAGTGATTTTTGCACGTTGATTTTGTATCCTGGGACTATCCTGAAGTTGCTTATTAGCTGAAAGAGCTTTGGGGCTGAGACGATATGGTTTTCTAGATATAGGATCATGTCATCTCCAAACAAAGACAATTTGACTTCCTCGCTTCCTATCTGAATACCCTTTATTTCTTTCTCTTGCCTGATTTCCCTGGCCAGAACTTCCAATATTATATTGAATAGGAGTGGTAAGACAGGGCATCTTTGTCTTGTGCCAGTTTTCAAGGGGAATGCTTCTAGCTTTTACCCATGCAATATGATATTGGCTGTGAGTTTGTCATATATGGCTTTTATTATTTTGGTGTATGTTCCAGTATCATCCTGATACTGTCAGAGATACAACCAAAAAAAAAAAAAACTTGATGAATATTGATCGAAAACTCCTCAACAAAATACTGGCAAACCAAATCTAGCAGCACATCAAAAAGCTTATCCACCATGATCAAGTAGGCTTCATCCCAGCATGCAAGATTGGTTCAACACATGTAAATCAATAAATGTGATTCATCACATAAACAGATCTAAAGAAAAAAACCACATGAGTATCTCAATAGATGCAGAAAAAGCCTTCAATAAAATTCCTTTATGTTAAAAACTCTCAATAAACTAGGGGTATACATTGAGAAAAACTATCAGTTACCCATTCCTGGTTCAAACAATTAGACGATGATGACCCTCATTTTGACTCTATAAAATGTGGCTACCAACTAGCTTGCAGTGTTTGCTGAACGCACAGCAAATCAATAATGCAGTCATTGCGTTTACCCTTTGAGTTCAATAAACCCCTTTTAGGTTTGTATAGTTTGCATTCATTTTACAAAAAAGTAGAAGGAAAAAAGAGAGTAAAAATAACTTTAAAATATTAAGAATCTGAACATAGGTACACTTCTGTTTTAAGAAAATATTGGTGTACAAACATGAAAGATATAAGAATGAAAGGTCAAAGAGCACTGTCATAAATACATTTAGCAAAATAGGATGATCTAGGTTTTCTTGTAAAATTTTGAGAAGTTAGATCCTTCATGTTTCATGACTAACAGGTTGAGAGTATATATTTTCTTTTTTTTCTTTTTCTTTTTTTTTTTTTTTTTTTTTTTTTGAGATGGAGTCTTGTTCTGTCACCCAGGCTGGAATGCAGTGATGTGATCTCGGCTCACTGCAAGCTCTGCCTCCCAGGTTCACGCCATTCTCCTGCCTCAGCCTCCCGAGTAGCTGGGACTACAGGCACCCACCACCACACCCAGCTAATTTTTTGTATTTTTTTTTAGTAGAGACGGGGTTTCACTGTGCTAGCTAGGATGGTCTCGATCTCCTGACCTCATGATCCATCCGCCTCGTCCTCCCAAAGTGCTGGGATTACAGGCATGAGCCACTGCGCCTGGCTGAGAATACATATTTTCTTTATGGTCTTAAAAATACATTGTTCAGGGCTGGGAGTGGTGGCTCATGCCTGTAATCTCAGCATTTTGGGAGGCTGAGGCGGGCAGAACACCTGATGTCAGAAGTTCACTCTTCCTGAGGTAGGCCAGCTGCCATGTCCTGAGGCAAACCTATGAAGAGGCCCATGAGAGGGAACTTAGACATGAATTTCTAGGACCTGACAAAAAACACACAAGTGAAGTTGGAATCAGATCTTTCAACCCCAGTAAAGACTTGAGATGACTGTTCCCACCTGCTGACAGCTTGACTGCAACCTTATCAATAAGAACCTTAAGCCAGAGGCACCCAGTTATACTGTGTTGGGATTATTGATCCACAGAAGCTGTGAGATAATAAGTGCTTGTTGTTTTAAGCTGCTAATTTTGGGGGTTATTTATTACAAAATATGTAACTAATGTTCCATTAAGGCAAACGACACATAAGATTATTCAACGGCATTCTTATCACCCCAGCCTTCCTTACATTCTTCTCCTTAGATTATTTCCCTTAATTTCTTATGTTCTCTTCAGTGTGGCCATAATCCAGTTTCCTCTGTACCTAGCTATCTTTGACTTACATGTGATATTATAATTAGATCAGTTCCAAGATTGGGTCAGCCTGCATAGTAACCCTGCTCTCTTGACTTTGACAGTAAGGTTGACTGGCATAGGTTGCCTCTATTTACTCCTTATTTTTAAACACCATTGACTTTCAGCATCAAAATGATTCTGTTGAACTGTATCCTAAAGGGTCTGTGCAAGGTGCTAATACAATAGTGTCCTTTCAAGAAGTTGAGTTGCCCAGGTCAGCTGAGTTTATAGGATTAGAAATTATTCGAAGGTATTTCACATAAAGATGATAGTTAAGTCCAAAAAAGAATAAGCCGTCTGAAGGTGAGAATGTGGAGCCTCAAAAAAGTTTGAAGTAATGTGTTTGTGTGTGTTGCCAAAGGGAAGGAGAGCAGAATCATTTCTTTTAAAGTTAGTCTTTTTTTTTTTTTTTTTTTTTTTTTTTGTCACCTCACCATTCGGTAGCATTTGCTGACACCATCTAACTCATAGTAAAATATGCAGTGAAAACTCTGGAAATGCATTATTACCACTAACCCATTTCTCAAGAATATTGAAGAATTTTTTTGGGTATAGCCAAATTTCTAAAGTAATTGCCTGAGAGTAAATCTGTTGATATGGCAATAAGATGATGAAGACAGCATGGCTCTGTCCTCTAAATTTTCCTTAAGCCCACTGAGCTGTGAAGGCTGAGTCTAATGCACTTTGTTGAGTTTTGAACCTCTGCTGGGTGTATGTTATTAACAGTGTTGTAAAACAAGGCTGCCGAGGACTCGGGCCAAGAACCTCCCTGTAGTATAGAGGAGCTAGGCGATGACTTTGCCTGCTGGAGCCAAATCAACTGACTTTTTCTGTCAAAACTACCAGCCAAGCTGCTTATTTGACACTGGGGAGAGAAAATGACCTGAAGATTGTCTGAATTTTGCTGTTTACAATCATCTCTGCTGGCATCATGCATGAAGACAGACTTATTGCTAAAACTCTCTTACCACCTTTTATTCCCTAAGCTAATTGTTACTGTTAACACTGTAGTGATTAAAAGGATGGGCTTTATCACTTCTTGGCTTTTTGACTAAGATTAAGTGTAGAAACATCAGCTTCAAGGTCAAATAACTGGTCAGGAATTTGGCTTCATCCCCTAATAGTTCTAAGTCTTTTCCCAAAAATAGATGAATTATCTGAGTCTCAGTTTTCTCATCTGTAAATAGGCATCATAATAGTACCTAACTCCTAAGATGGAGAGGGTTATAAAGACAAAGGAGGAAATATATGGAAAACTTTTAGGATGTTGGCACACAGCATTTAATAAATCATAGCTATTAATATTTTGCTATTATCAGTATTAATAGCTCTTAATTGTATTAAATTGTCCATAAGCTTTAGTGAAAAATCAATTTGTATTTTAATTCCACTTATTTTTATTTTCATAGAACATTGAGCTCTTTTAAAGGACTACTGCTCTGATCAAAGTTAAAGAATTTAGTTTACAAGATTTAAAATATTTTCCTAAAGTTAAAGGTATAATTAAATATTGTGATTACAAATATACCGAACTCTATAACTTTTGGGTCTTAAAGTGTATGTTTACTCCTCTATTTGATTTTTAATTTAAAATGCAATAACTATACATTTATCAGTATTAAATTTTCTCTATTCACTGAAAAATCAACATAGTTGGGTTTTCTTTTAGGTTTGGGAAGAGATTGTCCCAAGTGTAATTTTTTTGAATATAATTTCTCTTCAAATCAGTTGTTCTTGGTCTTTACTGCTTTATTCATTACTAACGAAAAGGCCATATTTTTCTATATGTTTGCATATATAAGGAATTGTGTGTTCATAATGCTTTCGTATATACCCCAGCTTAAGTGCTTTTCTGATGAACAGGTAAAAGTAGACAGATACTCATTTTTCTGCCAGCATGATCAACATTTAACTGGGAATACTAAATTTGTTTACTGTTTTTTTATTTACCTTTTTCTCCCCAGAGACCGTTATAATTCAACCATCTTACTACATGAGGGTCAAGGTTGTTGTTTTTGTCTTTTCTGTTGTTAAAATATACACACCCTAAATATAGACAGAGAAGTACATATTGGCAAGAAGACTGAAATGCTTGGAGGCCTTGGCCAAGACTTTCCATTAGTCACAGTCTGATTGATTAAGTACTATCTAGGGCACTTTATTTAGTGGTATTTTCACTAATGGTGGCATGAAGTCTTTGTTTATTTAACTACAAGAATTTCTGTAAAACTATATGGGTTTTTGAGAACAGTTCCATTACAGTCTATCTTGCTTACAAATTCATATATGTCAGAATCATTTTTATAATGACTGGACCCTCTAACCTTTTATTGAAACAGATTTCTAGTTTTGAAACTTTCTTTTCTAAGTGTAATGACAGCATTTAGAACAGCCCTAGAATTTCAAAAATATCCCAAACCAAAAAATGTTTGATACTTTTACCAACTACAGCTTTGGAAATGCATTTATTCTTGAGGGATATTAAATAAACAATAGGTGAGTGTTCTAGATATATTCATTTCAGAGCTATATGGTATGGATGTCGATCTCTAGCATATTGTAAAATATTAGTCCACAGTATGTTTTACACCCAATGTAGTTCTATTATTATTTCCAAGAAGATATTTTGCCCTCTTGGATGTTGATTCATTAAATCACTTATTCAATGATTATTTATTGCCTGAAGCAATATTTTGAGTTCTGTAATTACAGTAGTGAGCAAACAAGGTTACTTTCCTCAAAGAACTTACTCTTTGGACAAATAAGTCAATTCATACTGTGTCAGATGCTGAAAAAAAATGCAAAGAAAGGAAATAAAGCAAAGGTAGAAGAAACAGGAATGCATTAAAGTTGAGAGGGATGGTATAATCGCTCTAGATAGATAAGGCTTCTCTACAGTAATTATAAGGCTAAGGCAAAGGTAATGTTGGAGTATATAAGGAAATAAGAGGCCTAGCTGTATTTAGGGTATACCAGTAGACACGAGTATGATTGACATATTCAAGAAACAGTGTTAATGCTGATGTGGCTGAAGCAAAGTGAACAAATGACAAAGTAGTTGGGAATGAAGTTAAATGGTGGAGATGAAGGAGTTACCATATTGAGCCACTGGAAAACATTGTAGGGACCCTGGCTACTCCTCAAATTGAGATGATAAACATGGAAGAGTTTTTAGTAGAGGAGGGCACTAGGTTTTCTTGGGAGGATTCTATTAATGTTTTAGGAGGATTCTCTGGTTGCTATTCTGTAAGAAGAGGCTGAAGAAAATGGAGCATGGGAACAGTCAGCAAGGTCAATTAGTAGTCCAAGTAAGATGAGAACTGAAAATTGGCTATTGAATTTAGCATTGTAAAGACCACTATAATGACCTGACAAGAAAGCCACGACAGGTGGAATTTTCTACAAGCTGACCCTGAGACGGACTTTGGCATGCTGAATATTTATTAGAGATTTACACCTGTGGGAGAGAGGAGAAAGCTGTATGGGTAAAGAAAGAATTTGAATGGAACAGTGATGCAGGCTCAAAAAAGCCTTGGACAATCCCATACATACATGAATTTAAATGAAATGTCAAGAGTGTCCTGCATTGAGCTTAAATATTTGGGTCTTTAAAATGTACCACAATAGTCACTGGATGTGTGCCTGCTAGGAGAGGCATGCGGTTGTACAAGGTAGCTCTCTGCAACTAAGGCAAACCCTGAAAACCCTGAAAGGTGAAGTCTATATGTTCGATGATCCAATACAAATGAAAAACACCAACATAGGGGGAAGTACTGGACCAATATTCCCCTGAAGCAGGAGAGAATAGGATCTAGTAGGTCTTTGTATAAAATAGTGTTAACCAGTAGTTATCAAGATGCATGTGTAGTAAATCAAAAACTTTCTTTTCTCAATTAAATATCTTTAGTAAAATTAAGTTTATGCCTATTAGAGGGAAACATATTAAAGGGAATCATAATTTTTTCCTACTCAATGAAAATTTTTCACTTTAGTGGGTGAATCTAGAGAGATTTTCTTTCACAGACCTCTCATTGAATTATTGGTTTCAACAATATATAAAGGTGTCATACTGTCATTACACTTAAAATTTGCTAGAACACTAGGAGATCACAGTGAAAAATGTTTGTTTTTCTATTTATGAGTTGTTGCCTCTGAAGGATTCTTGAAACCTGTGGTAGTGGCCATCATATTTTCACCCTCACTATAGGGCCTGAAATGCACCCTTTAGGAGTGAAGGTGAGGTAATACAGAAATCCAGGGTTGAGCAATAGGGTGAAGGTCCTACTTGGGTGACATATGTATTTCTTGTCAACTCAACTGCCTTTCAACACGGAGCATGCTGGACACATGGATACACTAAACTGAATAGAAACAAAATATGTAAAATAAGCTGCTTGTATTCAAATTCTGTTTATGGCAATGTCACTATAAGTCGTATTTTGAAGTCTAAAAAGATAGCTATTAAAACTTCCTGGCTTTGTAGTAGACATGGTTTTAAAATTTATACTAGAAATGAATAAAACTACTAATGTGCCTTTCATGTGGAGGCAATTGAAAATACTAGGAAACCTATTTGTTGTAGTGTTCTGTTTAAGTGAGTTGAAGTCAGACAGAAGCAGTTTTAGGCAGAGATAACTAATGCAGACTCTTAAACTTTTGAAAAGTTAGAAAGGACATAGAAATTTCTCCTCCGGAGGACACTGAATAATACAGAGTTTGCAGACAAATGAGAACGGCAGTTGATGACCTCTGAATGTTTCTTCCAACCATAGGATTCTCTTCAACTCTGTCCCAGAAGCACTGTTTGCTGATGGCTGAAGTACTTTATTTCTCTACGCCTCATTTCTCTTCCTGATAAATTTGTGAATGTTCTTCTAACACATCTGGTGGGATGGTTGTTAAGAAAACCCACCCCTGAAGATTATTTTAACCTACAGTTTTGATCCAAGAAAGTTGTATCACTTGACATTAAAACATTCCTATATTTTCACACACCTCTTTCTCAGAAAATGAATGAGAAATATACTATTGTATTAAGAGCTAGTCATTATTACTTACCAATGCCATGGGAAGAAAGAAAGGAATAAAATCATCAAAAATTTTCAAGCAACCAAATGTAGTTCACATAGGATTCCATTATCTTCCTTTTTTTGATTTAATCCACACTTATTTCCACTATTCTCCAAAACATGCCAGCCTCTCCAAATAGGACATTCTATTGCCAGAAATGTTCTTTCTGCTCTAACTTATGCAAATCCTGTTCACTCTTCAAATCACTATCTCTCATTATATATTCTTTGGCTATTTCAGATCTCATTGATCTTTCTTTACTCACAAATCCAATAGGCTTTATAGTTTGCAGAATATTCTCCTAGATTTAATTACACAAGTTCAGTAGTGTTGACTAGAGTTTCAATTGTCATATTCTATCACCAACTATACTATAGCCTCTTAAAAATACAGAATTCAGTATCTCCATTGCACCTAGCACTGTGCCTTGCTACTAAAAATCCCTTGATAAATTCTCTCTTAATACACCAAATTAGTGATGAGATTTCTAAAGTAATACTTTGTGCATCTCTAAAGGGTGCCGTTTAGATATGGTTTAAATATATACCTTTTAAATCGATGTGTAACCTTTTAAAGCTTTAATAAGCTATGTTTTTAAGTATTGACTGCACTTTCCATTTTTCAAAGAGCACTGACCTAGATAATTTGGATCAATTACCCTGAATGTAGAATTGGCAGCCATTGTTTATTTGTGAAGTCAGTGAAAAAGCTTTTAAAAATCTCACACAGAAATACAATTTTATTCTTTAATCTTAAAATAATTCAGAAAAGATATAGCAAAAATAATTATCTACTTAGGGAATATTCCTTAATGCTCCAGGGTTCTAAACAATAAGCAAAGACATTCATTTAGAACAAAAATCTTGAAAAGTATTAACATGAATGAATGTGTGCACATATCAGAAACCCACCTCTAAAAGATTGGAATAATAGTATTACATATATTCAATGTTAACCTTAAAAACATACTGTTATGAAAAATGGAAATATGAATGAGACAAATCAAAGTCAGGATAGTAGTTCGCTGATGAAATGGGGAAGGAACATAAAATTGGGGAAGGTTATTAAGAGTAATTCAACCATATCTGTATTGCTTATTTAAAAAGAAGAGATCTGAAACAAATGTGGCAAAAGTATAACATTTTTAAATTCTGAATTAACTACCAGATATGGATATTGTTATATTCCTAATACACTTTGTGTATTGTGGTTTGATTTTTTTAATTAGAAAACATTGGCATGTTACTTTTCAACTTTCCTATTTTGACTAGAAAACCAAGATGGATAAATTCCTGAACACCTATACTCTCCCAAGTCTAAGCCAAAAAGAAATTGGTTCCCTGAACAGACCAATAATGAGCTCTGACACTGACTCTGTAATAAATAGCCTACTAACGGAAAGCCCAGGACCAGTCAGATTCATAGCCAACTTCTACCAGATGTTAAAAAGAAGACCTGGTACCATTCCTACTGAAACTATTACAGAAAATTGAGGAACAGCATCTCCTCCATAACTAATTCTATGAAGCCAGCATTATCCTGATACAAAAACCTGACAGAGACACAGCACACATGCACATACACACACAAACTTCACGTCAATATCCTTGATGAACACTGATGCAAAAATCCTCAACAAAATACCTACAAACTGAATCTAGCAGCATATCAAAAACTTAATCCACTATGATCAAGTAGGCTTTATCCTTGGGATGCAAGGTTGGTTCAACATATGCAAATCAATAAATGTGATTTATTACATAAGCAGAACTAATGACAAAAAAACACGTGATTATCTCAAAAGATGAAGAAAAGGCTTTAGATAAAATTCAACATCCTTTTATGTTAAAAACTCTCAATAAACTAAGCATTGAAGGAACAGACCTCAAAATAATTAAAGCCATCTGCAGCAAACCCACAGCCAACATCATACTGAATGGGTAAAAGCAGGAAGCATTCCCCTTGAAAACTGGCCCAAGACAAGGAAGCCATGTCTCACCGTTCCTATTCAACATAGTATTGGCAGAGCAACCAGGCAAGAGAAAGAAATAAAGGGCATCCTAATAGGAAGAGAGACAGCCAAAATATCCCTGTTTGCTGACTACATAATTCTATATCTAGAAAACCTCATAGTCTCAGCACAAAAGCTCCTTCAGCTGATAAACAACTTCAGCAAAGTTTCGGGATACAAAATCAATGTAAAAAAAATCACAGTGTTCCTATAGACTAATAACAGCCAAGCTAAGAGCCAAATCAGGAACACAATTCCATTCACAATTGCCATAAAAAATATTTAGGGGCCTGGCACGGTGACTTACGCCTGTAATCCCAGAACTTTTGGAGGCTGAAGGGGGCAGATCGCGAGGTCAGGAGATCAAGACCATCTTGGCCAACATGGTGAAACCCCGTCTCTACTAAAAATACAAAAATTAGCTGGGCGTGTGGCATGTGCCTGTAATCCCAGCTACTAGAGAGGCTAAGGCAGGAGAATCGTTTGAACCAAGGAGTAGGAGGTTTCAGTGAGCCAAGATTGCGCCACTGCGCCACTCCAGTCTGGTGACAGAGCAAGACCCTGTCTCAAAAAGAAAAAAAAAAAAATAAATTCTTAGGAATACAGTTAACCTGGGAGGTGAAAGATCTCTACAATAAGAATTGCAAAACATTGCTCAACAAAATCCGAGATGACACAAATAAATGGAAATACATCCTTGCTTACAGATAGGAAGAAACAATATCTTTAGCCATACTGCCCAAAGCAATTTACAGGTTCAATGCTATTTCTATCAAACTGCCAATGACATTCTACACAGAACTAGAAATAACTATTTTAAAATTCATATGGAAGCAAAACTGAGCCCAAATAGCAAAGACAGTCCTAAGCAAAAACAACAAAGCAGGAGGCATCATGCTACCTGACTTGAAACTACACTACAGGACTACAGAAACAAAAACAGTATGGTATTGGTCAAAAACAAGCACAAACACCAATTGAACAGAATAGAGCCCAGTACTAAGGCTACATGCCTGCAACCCTATGATCTTCAGTAAAGCTGACAAAAACAAGCAATGGGGAATTGACTCCTTCAATAAACAGTGCTAGAATAACTGGCTAAACATATGCGGAAGACTGAAACTGGATCACTTCCTTATACCATACACAAAAATCAACTCAAGGTGGATTAAAGACTTAAATGTAAAACCCAAAACTATAAAAACCTTGGAAGACAACTTAGGCAATAACATTCTGGACATAGGAACTGTCAAATATTTCATGACAAAAATGCCAACTCAATCACAACAAAAGCAAAAATTGAAAAATGAGTCTATTTAGAGACAGAGTCTCGCTCTGTCACCCAGATCTTGGCTCCACTGCAACCTCCAACTCCTGGGTTCAAGCAGTTCTCCTGCCTCAGCCTCCTGAGTAGCTAGGACTACAGGTGTGCACCACCACACCCAGCTAATTTTTGTGTTTTCAGTAGAGATGGGGTTTTGCCATGTTGGTCAGACTGGTCTCCAACTACCGGCCTCAGGTGATCCACCCACCTTGGCCTCCCAAAGTGCTGGGATTACAGGTGTGAACCACCACCCCTGGCCAAAAAATGAGTCCAATTAAACTTAAGATTTTCTGCACAGCAAAAGAAACTATCAACAGAGTAAACAGACAACCTGCAGCATGGGAGAAAATACTTGCCAACTATGCATCTGACAAAGGTCTAATATCCAGCATGTAAAAGGAACTTAAACAAATTTACAAGAAAATAAAACCAAACAACCCCATTAAAAAGTGAGCAAAAGACATGGACAGTTTTCAAGAGACATACATGCAGTCAATAAGCACACATTTCCTCTTAACGCCAGTATTAAAAACCTCACTATCACTGACTATTAGAGGAATGCAAATGGAAACGACAATGAGATACCATCTCACACCAGTCAAAATGGCTACTAGTAAAATGTCAAAAAATAACAGATGCTGGTGAGGTAGCGGAGAAAAGGAACACTTATGCACTGTTGTTGGGACTGTAAATTAGTTTAGCTATGTGAAAGACAGTGTGGTTATTGCTAAAAGAGCTTAAAAAAGAACTACCATTCAACCCAGCAATCCTATTACTGGGTATATATCCAAAGGACTGTAAGTCATTCTACCATAAAGACACATGTACGACTATGTTAATTAACTGCAGCACTATTTGCAATTAAAAAGACATGGAATCAATCTGAATACTCATAAATGGCAGATTGAATAAAGAAAATGTGGTACATACACACAATGGTATAATATGCAGCTATAAAAACAGAACAAGATCATGTCTTTTGCAGGAACATGGATGGAGCTGGAGGCCAGTATGCTTAGCAAACTAAAGCAGGAACAGAAAACCAAATAACACATGTTCTCAGTTATAAGCATGAAGCAAATGATGAAAATACATGGATACAAAGAGAGGAAGAAAAAACAATGTGAACTACTTGCGGGCAGAGGGTGGGAGGAGGGAAAGGATCAGAAAAAATAGGAAAGGAAAGGAATAGAAAAAACAACTATTGGGTACAAGGCTTAGTACCTGGATGATAAAATAATCTGTACAACAAACCCCTATTACATAAGTTTTCCTATATAACCTGCACATGTACCCCCAAAAGTAAAATAAAAGTTAAAACATAGTTCCCTATTTTGAAAGAGCAATATTTCATTGTTGATAGACCTTTAATAATAGTCAAATATACCTAATACATATTAAACATCTACATGGTTCTATGATAGTAACATAAACCCAGAACCAATGAACTCTTATTATCAAGAAGCTTATAGAGTAGTAGAATAAACAAGTGAATTAATTTTATAATATAAAATTGACTGTATTATAAATGTTAAAGTCAAGAGTAATTATTTTTTTTTTTTTGACACGGAGTCTGACTCTGCTGCCCAGGCTGGAGTGCAGTGGTGCAATCTCAGCTCACTGCAAGCTTTGCCTCCCGGGTTCACGCCATTCTCCTGCCTCAGCCTCCCTAGTAGCTGGGACTACAGGCACCCACCACCACACCTGGCTAATTTTTTGTATTTTTAGTAGAGACGGGGTTTCACCGTGTTAGCCAGGATGGTCTTGATCTCCTGACCTCATGATCCGCCCGCCTCAGCCTCCCAAAGTGCTAGGATTACAGGCGTAAGCCACCGCACCTGGCCGAAGTCAAGAGTAATTTTAAAGGTAATGTTGGGGTTAGGTGAAGATTCTGGAGAAAATACAACTGAACAAAACATATAGGAAACTCTATGGGAAAGAGTAAATCATATAATTCAGTTGAAAGACTTGTCACAATGTGGAAGCAGGGAGAAATTAAACTGGAATGCTTCCTTGGGGCATCAAGCACACATTTTTCCCTGCACACTTATGGAAATAAAAACTGGACTCTTAACTTCCGAATCAAAGTAAGAAATAAAAAACAAAACATTGTTTTCTAATATTTTTGTTATATATTCTTGATGAGAATCATACTCATTTTGGATTTTTTTTTTTATTATATTTTAGGTTTTAGGGTACATGTGCACAATGTGCAGGTTTGTTACATATGTATCCATGTGCCATGTTGTTTTGCTGCAGCCATTAACTCGTCATTTAGCATTAGGTGTATCTCCTAATGCTGTCCCTCCCCCCTCCCCCCCAACCCACAACAGTCTCCGGAGTGTGATGTTCCCCTTCCTGTGTCCATGAGTTGTCATAGTTCAATTCCCACCTATGAGTGAGAACATGCGGTGTTTGGTTTTTTGTCCTTGCGATAGTTTACTGAGAATGATGTTTTCCAGTTTCATGCACGTCCCTACAAAGGACATGAACTCATGATTTTTTATGGCTGCATAGTATTCCATGGTGTATATGTGCCACATTTTCTTAATCCAGTCTATCGTCGTTGGACATGTGGGTTGGTTCCAACTCTTTGCTATTGTGAATAGTGCTGCAATAAACACAATAGACATTTTGGATTTTTTTTAAAAGAAGTTGGGGCAAAGGCGAGTTTTGGGATAAATAATAGTTTTAAGCAAAACATAATGTATCACAGCCTCCCACCTCTATGCATTAAGTTAGCAATATAATACTTAAGCATAGACTATTGTCTCAACTTGGGCTGCCACGACAAAATATCCTAGCCTGAGTGGCTTCAAGAACAGAAATTTATTTTCTCATTGTTCTGGAGGCTGACATCGGTGTGCCAGAATGTTTGGGTTCTAGCAAGGGATCTCTTTCGGTATGCAGATGCCCACCTTTTAACTGTGGCTTCACATGGCAAAGAAAGAGTGAGCAATCTCTCTGGTGTCTCCTCTTATAGGGGCATTAATCACATCACAAGGATCTCAGTCTCATGACTTTCTCTAACCCTAATGACCTCCCAAAGGCCCCATCTTCGAATACTTAGCATTGGAGGTCAAGACATTCATTTTAGCATGTTACATTTGGGGATACACAAATATTTAATCCATATTGATAGGAAACCAATTCTTAGTAGACTTTAATATATCACTTTTAGTTTTTTTAGAAAAAAACATGCAAAATAATGCAGTATTATACTGTTTCTAAATAGATACAGGTATGTGTACCTTAGAAACATAGATTATGCCTCTGTTCAAACATTCACTTAATATAGGTAATATTTGAATAAAAGTCAACTCATTCTCAGAGCCAATTTAATGTAGAAGCTGATACTGTCTACTGTAGCACAGCACTGTCCAATACAACATTCTGCAATTATGAAAGACTCTGTGACCACACTGGAGACTACTCTAAGCTACTAGCCACATGTGGCTTTGGGGTATTTCAAATGTTGCTAGTGTGATTGAGGACCTGAAGTTTTCATTTTATTTGACTTTAATTAATTTACGTTTAAATAACCACATGCAGGCTAATGGTTACTCTATTGAACAACCCACTTCCAGTATTTTATATGTTTACATTTCCAAGCAGTTGAATTTTTAAATTGTTCCCATGTACTAATTTCAGGTTTTGCTTAAACGTAGATATAAAAGTGGTATATATTATTTTGGAATTGGGGATTACTTAATACTTTATTTGTAGCTTAGATTCTAATTGTGTAAATGTTCTTTGGATGCACACAGCTCACTCTATGTAAGGTTTGTAACATTGGTCAATAGTAGCTCCATTGCTGAAAATGGAGTGGATATGATTACAAGCACCTGGCACATTAACACAGTTGTGTTAAAAAAGACTCGATTCTATACAACATGTGCATTTAAGGATATTTTCTCATGAATAATTTTGTTAGGTCACCAAAGAAGAATTAAATGGTGCTTAGCCAACAACTAGGACAGAAGTCTTATTACCAAAATGTTAGCCTAACAGATAAATATCAATGTAAAGTTTCTTATGTTTCTGAAAGCTAGTGAAAAATAATTTGAGGTTGTAAATATATTCCTTATTCATTTATGAATATATCTCATGGATGTTAATACATTTTCCTGTCACCTGACTAAACTGAAAAGATATTTCAAATGTCTGAAACTTGAAATTGTACAATAGCTGCACTGTTTATCTCTGATTAGTTTTAGAAACTCGCAATTTATTATGACCGTAATTTAGAGGAACTCTTGCAAGAGTAGTATTTTAAACCTAACATTTAACATATTTCTCCTTGTAACACTTTTGCAATCATGTGTTCTCTTTTCAAATAAATGCAAACATGAATCTAAGCTATCAAGGAAATAAATGAACCAAATCATACCAGTGACCCACAAATGAAGCTGCTGTCATAACAAATGAATTTACATCATTTAGGAAAAACATGCACATTCAAATGTGGTCAGGAAAACAGAGCATAGCTACAAATGATATGTGAAAACTAGGGTGGATATAATATTTCAGAAACATCAAAAGCAATTTGAGTAGTTTTTAAGAATAAAAATAATTGTAGACTAAGTAATTAAGCTACAGAGCGTTCAAAATACAAATGTACAGTGGGTAGGGGTATTTTCTAAAAGTGTGAACCAAGTATAAATCTTAATTTTTCAATATCTCCTGAGGATGAGAAATTGAGAACCACCTCATGGTATTTTCATATACATCATAATCATTGTCAAATAAACATTGGTAACATCAGAAATTACACTCCTTTATTTTCACCGTTTTACCTTTTTACCTAGATTAAGCTTACGTACTCTCCCAGAGAAATGTAAGGTTAGATTCATATCAACAGGCGTTAGCTTGTGTGTGTGTGTGTGCACATATAAGTGTGTGTGTATTTGTATTATATACATATATTTTTAACTATGAAATCATGCCTATTTACCTGGGTGTGTTATTTGTATAAAGGTTAAAAACATAATTTTTAAAATTAAGCTACTATGGCCGGGCGCGGTGGCTCACGCCTGTAATCCTAGCACTTTGGGAGGCCGAGGCGGGGAGATCACGAGGTCAGGAGATCGAGATCATCCTGGCCAACACGGTAAAACCCCATCTCTGCTAAAAATACAAAAAAATTAGCCAGGAGTGGTGGTAGACGCCTGTAGTCCCAGCTACTCGGGAGGCTGAGGCAGGAGAATGGCATGAACCTGGGAGGCAGAGCTTGCAGTGACCTGAGATCGCGCCGCTGCACTCCAGCCTGGGGGACAGAGCGAAATTCCGTCTCAAAAAAAAAAAAAAAAAAAAAAAAAAAAGCTACTATTTACTTCTTATAATCTGCCTTATAAGAATTTGGAGAGGAATTTGTTGTGTATTACATAAGTCATTTGTTTATATGTTAAATTTAATATTAAAGTGTGTGCGTGTGTGGATGGATGATAGATAGATAGATAGATACATAGATAGATGATAGATAGATAGATAGATAGATAGATAGATAGATAGATAGATAGATAGATTTGAGATATAGTCTCTCTCTGTCACCGAGGCTGGTGTACAGTGGTGTGAGCACAGCTCACTGCAACCTCTGCCTCCCGGGTTCAAGCGATTCTCCTGCCTCAGCCTCCCAAATAGCTGGGACTACAGGTGCACGCCACCAAACCCAGGTAATTTTTTGCATTTTTAGTAGAGACGGGGTTTCAACCTGTTAGCCAGGATGGTCTCTATCTCTTGACCTCGTGAACCGCCGGCCTTAGCCTCCCAAAGTGCTGGGATTACAGGCGTAAACCACCACGCCTAGCCCATATTTATATTTTTTATAAAAACGTAAACCTGGAAATAAGGCATGAAAGGGCTGCATGAACTTTCAATGTCATGTTAGAGCACAATCACACTAGGTCACCAGACTTTCTAAGGGAATAAAACTTCTATAACTTACTGTTCAGTTTTACCCAGGAGCTGGATTCTGTAAGGTTATAAGAAAATGTGAAGAAAATTGACAATATGCAAGTTATTTTTGTCCCATAGGATGCAATTGACTTCTGCCTTGTAAAGAAGATAATTCATGTGTTTATGATATTGTTAATGATTTTTAAAAAACTAACAAAGCTACCCTTTTCCAAAAACTGTTATTTTAATATGCCACTGTGGTTTTTTTAATATTCTCTCTTGAATCTTTTTTTTTTTTTTTGCAATTCTGTTGGCTTACTATTGATGACGTAAAACCTTGACATGCTTGCTATGAATTTATGACAATTATGTTTTTAAAATTTTGTTTTTGATCACATATTTTGTTGGTGAGATTATTTTAAAGCTAGTAGAATTCAACTGATGAAATGATTGGCAATAAGTATCATTAGGAGGAAACATAAGGTTAACTGATATTTGAGACTGAGGTAAGCTGAGAAAGAGTATCATCTCTGTGTGAAATAGCTTACAATTCTCCACACCATCCATTCATCACAATCAATGCAATGACCATCAGAAGTAAGAGGAGGGAAATCTATAAACTTCCAATTTAGTAGTGTTTTTAAACCATCATTATCATTAAGGAAAAAGTCATTAAATTATCTGTTGTGCTGAGTAGTATACTGATCAATTCAACAACATAGTTCTTGCCTCCTGGGAGCTGACAAATTAAAATAGATACTAGTGGTAAATTCAAGGGCAAACGCAAATAAGTTTATCACCATGAACAGATTAAATGAATAAGATTAATATTTATTTTGAAAAACAGAATGTGACGATCCTATGCAGAGTTTTAGTAACACTGTAGTCTGTCTGAACAAGCACGTTGTGACTGGATTAGAACTAGATTCAAACTCCCATTTTAGAACTTTTGAAATTTGATCATGAGAGATGACTGTGAATATTTTTGTAACTTTTTATTTTCTGTAAGTCAGTTGGCTAATTGTTATTACTGGGACTCTACTATGAAGCACTGAAAATAAAATCCTAGGAACTATAAAAGTAGATTTCTGGGCTTAAGCAACTTGTTCGTATACTGTTTTCTATTAGTCACTTTTGTCTAAATTATGTTATTCTTTTTTTATGCCACCTGTTTGTAAGTAATTGTAAAACTCTGTAGGAGCCTTTGAGATATTTATTTAAAAACCAAAGTGTGGGTATTAGGTGGGCTCACTGATACTGGGGTATCATTTTTTCTAGGCTGCTTCAAGAGACACAGGGCTAAGAAATTTAATTATGGCTTCTTATAAATACCTCCACTTTCAGTTCAACCACACAGACTTTTCCCTTACCTTTCCACTCTTCATGCTTTTCTTCCTTTTGTCACAGTGAGGACTCTCACTAGAATCTGTTATAATGTCTCCTCTCTCAATCCTGATATTATTATTATTATTATTACTAGCAGTAGTAGTTGAAATAGTAGTAGTATTTTACAGGGTCTCATTCTGCCACCCAGGCTGGAGTGCAGTGGTGTGATCACACCTTAGTATAGACTTGACTGCCAAGGCTCAAGTGATCCCTCCACTTCAGCCTCCTAAGCAGCTGGGACTACAAGTGCGTGCCACTATGCTCAGCTAATTTTTATATTTTTTTTAGTGACAGGTTTTTGCCAAGTTACCCAGGCCGCCCAAAGTGCTGAGATTACAGGCGTGAGCACTGTACCCAGTGTATCCTGATATTATTAATATGTATCTTTTCTCTTCCCTGGTTAACCTGATTAGGAATTGATCCATTTAATCCCAGAAAATCAGCTTTTGTTTCCTACAAAGTCATGTGGCTGGCAAGAGGTAGAGTCAGGACATGTGCGATCATGCTCTGATATGTAATGATTTTTCTCTTTCTGGATGATATTTATTTTGAAAGTTAGGCATTCGTTAAGTGATGATGAAGGCATGGTTTTTGTAGTTTGTCATTGTTCTTATTCTGTGTTGGTTTTGGAGGGATGTTTGAGAGATGACTCTTGCAATCTACTGCTCTCTTTCTGTATCTGAATTGCAGAATGTAAGTTTGCATTTACTAATCCAAAATTGGTTTAAGAATGTTTTAATATAAATTGTTATTAATTATATTGCTATAGTGTTATAGTAATAAATATTTAAAGGACATGAACTATTTCTAACTCTTAATATATTACAAATGTGTAAATATAATAAACGATATTTATATCAAAATAGCTGTCGCCATAATATACGCTGAGCAAAAGCTCAGTACTTTCACTAATGTCAGTGATAAGCCAAGTATATCAGCTATCAATGTTATTAAAAGATTGTTTTAGAAGATATACATAAAGCAATACGCCAAGAAAAGGGAACAGAGGTATAAAAGTTGGAAAAAATGAGGAAAATACATTATTTCAAATAATATTTAAATATAATTTGAGAGTTGACCACTTAAGAACTATGTAAGTGTCTAGTGTAGCTGAGACAAAAAAAAAAGACATTTCAAAGACTTGGTTAAAATAATAACCAGTCAGAAATCACAAAACTAAATTATCTACATTTTTCAGAAAGAAAAAAATGTGGAAACAAATATGAAAAACTGAAAATTTACTTAGAATAAATAGTAGAAAATAAGAAAATTATAGTTGATGACTCAGTATTGAAATATTACAATATAAATTATTTCTAATGAAATTTGAAATCATGTTGGCAAGTTAATTAAAAACAAAAGAATAAATGCTTGTCCATATTGCTTTATGTTTACATAGTTCATCTGGTAGAATAAATATTATTTTGAAAAAAGAAGGGCTCTTAGTGGGAAATACAATACCAAAGTTTAAAACATACTAGTTAAAACAGTCTGTGAATGGAGCAAGGCTAGACTGATGGTGTATATATGACAGAATAGCATTTGCCAAGTAAAAAATATTATATTTGCAAAATACTTAATATGAAATTATCAATATTTTCCTGTTCTTTATATACAATATTTGACTGAAAAAATCAGTGTGTATGGTCTTATTATTTTTAGAAACCATGTGCATTCAAAAATAATTTTAATTAGGCAAAAATTTACTTGTGCCTTTTTATATTTTCTAGATTTTGTATAGTAACATAAAATTCAGTGTTTAAAAATTATTAAGAAAATCTTTTATTGTTTACTTCATGAGTTTAAAATGAGAGATATTTACAATAATTGATTTATGTGTATATTAACTATAGTTTTATTTATAACAATACATTTTTTCAATTTACTTACATGCTTATATAAAATTAAATAACATTACCTTTTAAAATGAAATTTCAAAGTCTACTTAATATTCAAAATATTGAGTGAAAAGGCAGTGTAAATCTCTATAACTGTGGATAATTATAATACAATGGAAAGCAAAAAAAAAAAAAAAAAAAAGAACATTAAGTGTAGTTATCCCTGTCTAGTGGTATTCTACATGGTTTAAAAAAATTACTTCCTATATTAGACACTGAAACTTGTTACAGCAATCAACAAGTGAGAGCTTATTTAAGAGAATGATAAGACAATAGTGTCAAAAGCTACAAACTCTTTGGTGGGTAGGATGGGGGTTGAAATGTATCACATTTGCACGGAAGTCCAACGGCAGGCGTCACCTCTCTGTGGTAAGTGGTCTGAGCAGTTGATGAGTATTAGAGGTATCTACTTTTTAAATGAAGCAGTGAAGGTAGAGAGTGTTAGGGCAGTGGTGGAAAACATGGGGTAATAATAAAGAGAAGATTTGAGTCTAGTTAAATTGTCAATGGAAAGACCGTTGAAAGAGGGGAAGGGAAAAAATACAGTAGAGAGGATCACTGAAATTCTTAAGAGGTAATTTGAAGTTCTTGAGGAAAAAGAAGAAAATAATTGGGATGTAGAACATAGATGAACTAATTAGATAACTGTTAGATACCTTTGACAAAGTACATAAGCAGAGGGAGGTGAAAGATAGAAAATGTTTGAAATATTTAGATTGGGGCCAAAATACAAATAATTTTTTTTGTAATATTTGCAATTTTGTCTTTGAAATAGAGGAGTGGTAGGTTCAATTAAAAGTATTTTAAGGAAATTAACTTTTTTTTCACAGTACAATAATGATATGACTACCTTTAGCTGTGAAAATAATAGCTTTTCAGTCATCAGTTTTGTAACAGTTAAGACATTTGAAATGCCAAATATCGTTAAGGCTTTGAGAAATGAGAACTCTTGGACATTGTTATTTTGAGTGAAATTAATATAACCATTCCGGAGAATTATTTAAAATTCTGAGTAAAGTTAGATAGCACTTCTGAAGTCTATCCTTCATAAACTTTCATGTGTTCAAGAAAATAGACATAAAGATGTTCAACATAGCGCTGTTATATTAACAAAGGAATAAAAATAATTTAACTTTCCAACAGAAGGGAAATGAAAAAATTGTGGTTTAGTAGCATGATGAAATGTTACTAGAGACATTAAAATGAATAAGTTAGACCTAAATGACTGCCAAAACTTTATATTAAATTAACTCAAGTGTCAAAAAGGTACACATAATTATTAATATCTTATTAGTATAAACATTTATTGATAAATTATAAAAACAAATATGGAAACTATATAAAACAACTTCAGGAAAGTGAGAACCAATTGTCAGCAAAGGGGAAATAATGAGGAGCAGAACTTTAGTTGCATCTATAAGTTTCTGCAATCAGAAATTTCTTAAAAGGCTTATTTATGTAAATCAAATACAGTTATTTATCTAACTGCCTATGTTGAAGACAGATGAGCATTAACTGAAGTTGTTACTAATTGGGGACTTAGATAAAAATTAATATGTAATATAAAGCAGCACTCCTCAAACTTTTGGCTCCAGGGACCCATTTCGTGGAAGACAATTTTTCTACAGATGGGGTCAGGGAGGTAATTTCGGGATGAAACTATTCCACCTCAGATCATCAGGCATTAGATTCTCATAAGGAGTGTGCCATCTAGATCCCTTGCATGCACAGTTCACACTAGGGTTTGTGCTGCTATGAGAACATACTGCCCCTGCTGATCTGACCTGAGGTAGAGCTCAATCGGTAATATTCTCCTGCCGCTCACCTACTGCTGCATGGCCAGGTTCCTAACACGCTATGGACCAGTGCTGGTCCCTTGTCTGGGGGCTGGGGACTCCTGATACAAAGGATATTCACATGTAAGTTTAAGAATAAGTATTTATGAAGTAGGATATTTGAGAAGATAAGTAGCCCCGCAGGCTTAACGTCTACCCTGAATCTGTCAAAGAACTCAAGAATTGACCCTCATCTAAGAGTTATGATTTTGAAATTCAAACCCAACACAAATGTTTAAAGATATGTTGAAATGCGAATTAAATATTTCTGTGTTACATATTATAATATTAGGATTGTTTATTGAAAATAATAGAGACTTGTAAGCTCAAGGACAAACTGCCTAATGATTAGAAATGTATCTATTTAAACACATCCATTGATGAAGAATTTTATACCACCTAAAAAATAAATTCAGTAGCCCAATAGGAGTTAGGATTTTATAGAAAATGTAAATAATGATATTCCCCTAACTCAAAATATCAGGACACTTTTCTCTGAGGTTTATGCATGTATGGCCTGATTGAAGCAGATTTAATGAATATGAAGATTGCGGTTTAGTTTAGACTAAAAATAATTGAAAGAAGAAAGGATGGGAGGGAAGAAAAGAGAGAGAGAGGCAGGGTTCTTCTTTTCATGTTTAAAGAAGGTGAAGTTCTGAGGTGTTGGCAATGTTTTAGTTCTTTGGGTGAACTTTCACAAGTGTGTTCAATTTGTGATGATACTGAGCTGTCTCTGATCTGTGCACTTTTTGTATGTGTACCTTATTTCAATAAAGAGCTCTGTAGATTTTAAAATCTGCAAGTTCAGGAAACAAATTGCAGTTAAAAGTCAACTTGATGAAGTAAGTCTGTTGTATAACACTGTAGGCGTAAAAAGTACCGTGACCTCAAAAGTCATTAAATTTCATTTTTTTACTCTTTGAGATTCATAGATGAAAAGCCCAACATGAAGTAGGATAATGAGTCTGTAAAGCTTCTCTGGGGGCTTAATGAATTCAAGGAGAGAAAGGACATTTCAAAGTTTCCATTACTAAAATATTTATGTCAGTATTTAATCAAGCACAGCAGTTTTTCCCATCAGTTTCAATTTTTATTGATCATCATGTTAAGATATTGGCTTTCCATTATTATCTGGATGCACATTATCCCATATCTTATCCAAATATATTTACTTCCTGACTCTCAGTGAACATGGAACAATATGGAAATGAACATTATCATATGAAAATGAGGGCTATTGTACTTTCAAATATGGAAATAGAATAGATCTACAAAAGTCCAGACAGAAAATTTGGATATGAACTAATAACTACAATTACCAACTTGATATTTTTTGTGAAAGGGTTTATGAATTTCTATTTTATCTCCTTTCAGAACCGATTACCTGAAATATAGCTTACATTACAACCAGCTATGATGTGTCACAGACATTTTCTGGGACATATCTCAAGCATACTTTTAGTAGAGGGCAGGGGAGAAATTTGTTTCTTTATAATTTACAGACTCATACCAGTGGTCTTCTTACCTTATCCTAGAAGCTACTTATGCTGTGAGTTTATGCAACTGATGTCTTAGTTGAACTCCTTTCTGTGGGTATTTTTGGGGAGAGCATTTTGACTTCTAATTAATTTCATCTATCAAGTTCTTACCTAAACAAAGCCATATATTTTTCTCATGAACTTTTGAAAATTTTCTTATTTTATTTTTAGAGCAGGGGTCTCACTCTGTTGCCAACACTGGTCTCAAACTTCTGACTTTGAGCTGCCTTCTCACCTCAACCTCCCAGCTAGCTGGGATTATAGGCATAAACCATTGTACCCGGCTAGTCATAACTTTGTAATAGGTCAAATGGCAACAATATACAAAATAATAAAATTATGATATTAATGAATAATTTTTGCTAGTATCTCAGAGACAGATATTTTGTTCTGCTAAATTAATAATGAAAATAGTTAACATTTTTTGTACTTTACAAACGTAGTCATGAAAATCCTATAAAGCAATTATGGTTTTACTTGTTTTTTGGAGGTGTAAGTTGAGTTTAACTTCCCAGCCTGCAAAACAAAGATTTTCTACGCTGGCTTACTCCTTGGCACTTCCTTCCACATGTTTTCTATTTGGTGATGGTATCTTTGTCCTTGTAATCACCTGTGTTTGAAATCCTAGGGACATCTTTTGCTATTTCTTGCTGAAACTCCATTCACCAATTGCAGATGGATAAATTGTCAATGAAAAATAAAACAATATAAAACAAAAACCAAGAGCTCACAAATATACTAAAAATATCTTACAAGGGGAAAAGCTTTCCTAAGTATGATATAAAATATAAAATATAAAATGTCATTAAGACTGTCAGAAAACTTTGACCATAAAATCTAAAATATAAAACATGAACACAATTCTGTATTTTAAAAAAACACAGTATAAAAGTTAAGACAAAGACCAACCAGGAAAAATTAGCAAAATATAAAGAACCAATATTACTAATAAGGAAAAATTCTCAAAATCAATTATTGATTTTCAAAAGTTTTAACAGGAAAATGAGCAAAAGACAGGCAATAAGCAGTTAAGTACAGAGAAAATATAGTTGACTAAGTGAAAAAAAGATGCTCAGTCTCACAAAGAGTTAAGGAAATACAGTGGGATGTCAGGTTTCATCTATCAGGGAACAAAAGATTGATCAACTCTTAGGGAAAGCAAGGGGAATTAATTATTGAAAAAAGTATACTTTGGCAACTTTTAAAATTTGATTAAAGGTTTATATGCATTTTTCTTACCAATACCAAGGAAAATATCCAAAAAACATCATATATCTGGGGCAAAGTTTTTCCTAAGGGATAGTCATTGTCATAAATAACAACCATGTTAAATATGAGAAAAATGTGACAACTACTAACTTGTCTGAAGAGCTGGGAAATAAACCCAAATGCCTCTTAACCAAGCGGTGGGCTCTGTTCCTGTAACTGCTTCTGCTTTATGTCACTGTCCACTGTGCTCTCAACCTTTCTGTCCTAAATGTTTTTCCCTTAATGTGCTGTTTATTTTCTCAATCAATGTGATGTTATCTCTTCACCTAGTAAACTCTTCATTCTTCATCTCTCACCACCCTCTAGCCCATGCCCACCAGTCTTTGGTATCCATAGTAATTTAGGAATGCTGTCTCCTCTCTCAGTCCATGTTCAATATCTTTCTCCTCTGCTCTATTTTTAAGTCCAATGGAGACAGAGATCGCATCTGATGTGTCTGACCTTTGCTGTATGCCTAGCACTTAACTTAATGACCGGCACCTGTTAGGCACTTAATAAATTCCTTCTGAATTAACTAATGAAATTACTTTGTGTCTATACCATGGAATTCATCCTATTTATTCATTACAATGATGTCATGAGTACACTCAACTATTCATCCATTACAATGATGTCATAGCATATTTAATGAAAAGTACTTTATGATATAAAACTGATTAAAGGCACTTATTCTCATGCATACCATCCCTAACTCTCAGGTCTCAAGACCACTATCTGCTTTGAGGTCATTACAACTAACCACTAATTATGTCTTCAGATACAAGGTCATTGGTCACAAGAAGCTCAAGGCTTGTGGGTATTCCATTGTACTCTGGATTCTAATCTATATAAGGCACCAAATACAGCTTTTTTTCTTTTTTTCCTAACTCTTAGTTTCTTCTTTTCCCTAACTCTTTCAAGCTTTCTGCTGTACTCTCCAAAAGCCAAGATCAGTTTTCAGTAAACTCTATAACTTCACTGTTCCCTTCTCCTCTTGCTCTAATGAAAACCCGACTTCTCTGAATTAACCCTTTCCCTTGAAGCCTCCTTAAGAGGTGCTTCTTTTGTTCTTTCATATTTCTCGTAGTCTGGAGCCTGAAGTAGAAGAGGTATTCTCCCTGCTTATTACCTTTTCCAGACTATCTTTACTCCTTCTAAAACACCTTCCACTTCTCATGTTCGGTATTACCAGACAATATGATCCAGCAATACCCTTCCATGACACACATCACTTCTACTCGAACCCTGAAGATTTTTATCACTGGGATCCTCCTAATTATACTCCTTTCTCTTGGTCATGATCTATACAATTATATAACCTGTAACTGCAGGTTTGACAGTCTCAATTTTAAGTACCCCCACTTGCTGCCAGTTACATATGAGTTTTTCAGTTTATCTTTTTTTTTTGGCCTACTCTATCGACTCTTTGACACCAAGAAATATTAGTGCAGTCTATTCATTGAGTTCTTTCCTTAAACTCTTTAAATTCTATAATTCTTCATTATAATTAGTTTCTTACATAAAAGTCATATTTCTTACTCGTATTCCTTTCATTTTATTTGTCTAGCAAGCATCCAATTTTGGTTCCATGCAACTGCAACAAGCTGGAAAAATAAAACCCACGAAACAATGCTGGTATTGTCTCATTTTAAATTCATGGTTATTAATCTTAAGTGGGTCTTTATTACTGTGTAGCAATCTTTCTAAATATGCCTAGTCAATCTCCTCCACTCTTGTAGATGATGTTTTCATACTGATGTTTTGTGTTCTCAGGTACTCTCAATGCTTTCCTCACTCTCATCACATAGCTTAGCTCCCTTTATGAGAGGAAACCTGGAAAAATAAGAATCCTAGTCTTTCCACAAGTATCAACTACTTCATCATCCCCACCTACCTCCGTCTGTATATTTTTCCTTTCCTCTGTTAGTATGGATTAATTTTCTGTGTTCCTGTCTGAGGAAAACCCCTCCACTTGCACACTAGGTACACCCTTTGTTACCTTTTTCACTCCACGAGTCCTTCTTTCCTGCATCATTTGTTTCTTCCTCTCTACCAGATCATGCCTACCAGCTTAGCAAAAAAAATGCTATTAGTTCTCTCATCTAAAGAAAGAATCCCCTATTGATCCAAAATCCCCTCAGCTACCATTTTTCTTCCAGGATACCACACAGACACATACACAAGGGTAAATTGACTTTATTCTTTTCCAAAAACAGTAATGTATTCTTCCTTGGTAGATGATTATCATTCTCAAGACCTTTTCTTTTCAGACTGAAATCTTTGACTGCACAAGTTTCCTCTGTTGGTGCCTGGGGTCAGTATCTGAGACATCATCTAAAACTAGGGAAGGGTGCTCGGGGGAGAATTCCTGTCTCCAGAATTCAGATTTTATTTTTCCTCACCTCTTGTTACCATATAATCAGTATAAACTTCTCTTTTTGACTTGTGTTTTTGTTCTCTTCCTTAGATAGGGACACTGTATTGCTCTTACATGACAAGGCTATGGGCTCTGCAATGATAGAATCCTGGTTTATGAGATACTACATCATTAAAAATGAGACTATGACATTTTATCCATAGCTGGGCTTATAATATACATGTAGGAGTATGGTGTGTGCATGTGAATGATTCACTGATAATCAGGCAAGCCTTACTTTCACAGATGAGGAAACTTAGGCCCAGGGAAGTGAATTAACTTTTAAAAATATCATCAACAGAATAATCAAAGTTAGGAGAGCAACCTCCCTTCCAAATATCCATGCCACGGCTAGACTCACTCAGACTTTGCCCACAAACTGAATATTTTGTCCACATATGAAACAAAATTTATGTTTGTGTTTTATCTCATTCCTTTTTTGTCACCAAATGACTTGAATGCTTTAAGAACTGATGGAGGGCATGGACATAGACAGAAAGGAGTATTGAAAGGCTGATGTGAAAAACCGAAAGATACCTTGTCATTCTGTTGGCTATAAAATCCCCTCTGGTTTCTCTCTGGACCATAGCTGTGTTGCTTTTCTCCTTTACCATTGATAAAGAGAACATCAGTAAGTTCTCTTGTTTCTTTGCCCATTACTCCAAATAGAATATTTTGCTACTTAGTTCCTGTTTTTGTTTTCTTCTTCATTTATTTTTCTTACGGTCAGCTGTTGCACAAGTACCAGGTTTGTTTTAGGAAAAAGACATTTAAAAATAATAATTCACAAAGAATAGATAGCTGTAATCCTGGCTGTTATATGTTTGCTTACCATATTTATTCTAAACACCTGTTGTGAAACTAAGTGAAAAAAGGTAAATGAGAAAATCTCTCCACAGACTTTTGTTTTGCCAGACACAGGCCTACTTACCAAGGCATTTCTAGCTTACATAAGACAAAACCAACAAAAAACAACAAAAACCTTAATTATATTTTCCCTGAATTCAGCCTTGAAATGAAGTCATTAAAGAGTGCAAAAACTAAAAAGGATCAAACAAAACCCTTCAGTCTCTCAAATTTTCAGTAATGCAATATTCATGATAAGAAATGAACTAATCTATTCCATGAAATTCAGTGACAATTTAAAAAATAAAGGAAAAATAAAATTTCACACACTAAAGTATATTTGCGCAATTTTGAAATAGGCTTATAGACCTGAGTTTTGCTTATAATATGACTTTGTAAGAATTGAAGCTAATTGAATTTGGGAAGTGTCAGGCACTATTTATAAGCAAAACCAAATGCAATGAGCTTTTCAAGCTCAAATCTGGTTTAAGCTTGAATGAACTCAATTTACAAATTCAGACTTTAAATTTGCAGAATAAAATGCATATAGGGAGAAAATATGCTTTCATCAGCAACTAATTTGGAGTTTATATCCCTACATTCTATTCTATTTTTCTGAATGATGGAAATACTTTTTGACCTTGAAGTGAAGGTTTGAAGGTGAAGGATGGATAAAAAAGCAACCAAGATGAGTCCATTTGTCTCCTATCAGTCAGAAAATTTTTCTGAGAAAGCTAATGAGAATATAAAACACTTTAATGTGTTTCTCTTGAGAATTTATTTAGGCCGAGACTACCAGAATGACTACCTGGTTGTTAGCTATCCAGTGTGTAACTAGAAGCTTTCACAATCAGAGATTAAAATGGCATAAGCAAAATTTAGAGTAGTCTTATCCCTGCTTCCAGATGATTCACTACCCTATAACAGAGACAAGACCCCTGGACATGTGGCCCCAAGAGCAAATGCTTAATAATAGTGCAAACCATGAAGATGAAGGGTGAACAAGATGACAGGATTAGCAGGAGCCTGTAGCCTGATAGTAGGAAACAAGATGAGTGGATAATAGATCTAAAATCTTGGACACCAATAAGAAGATGACAAAACGATGAAATAGATCATTAGAAGGACTGAGATGACAGGCTCTTCTGACGGCAATGCACAAAGGAAATATACTGTGTCAGTGAATCTAGAAGCACTGCTGCTATCAACTCTGTGAGCACCATTCACCTAATTGTGAGCTAGGATTTTTTTGTTTTATAAAAGCCTTGCTGCCTTTGTGCTGTAGGAGTAGGAGAATTAGAATGGTGGTGCTTTATCAGAAGGCTGAGGAAAAATACACATATCCCCACAAGCGCAAGAAGAGAAGAGAATGCCATGAGAAAGGACTGGCTTATTTTTCATTCCAGCAAGATTTCATAGGTTCAGCTCACTTGGTCCTGTTTATTCACCTGTCTCCAAGGATACTTAAAAAAAAAAAAAAACTATTAATGGTTTACTTGATGTATTTTCTCTGTGTTCCCCTCCTATCCCCTTTCTTCACATTCATGTCTTTGACACTATTGGAAAGAGAAGTTAGAAACTATTTTCCCTTTATAGGCTCCTCTCTGGTGTTCCATCGAGCTCAAGCCTCCAGCCCCAGTCCAGTGTCAGTGCCTACTCACTGCTTAACGGGAATCTGTTTTGAGCTCTGTCCCACATCTTCTAGGCCATTGTCTTGCCAAAACTGCATGATGCATAATACCTGCAGGAATCCACAAAGCTGTTCACATATAGGTATGAACTTCCAAATATGTGCGAGTTAACTTGGGGGCAACTCAATTAATTGAGGACTGCAGGATCAGGTGGATAAATTCTTCCCACTTAAGTCTCTCCTGTGGACAATTTGGAAAGACTTACTGCATGGTTTCTTAAAGGATTGCAAGAACCATGAGTTTCCAGTTGCCCATGGCAGATATCTACTCAGTGAATCTTTGGATCCTGTTTTTTTCCTTCCTACAAGTTTCACAATAACTACTTTTTAATTTGTATTCCTTTTGATCACTTTTCATTGTGAAGTAACCAAGAAGCAACCCTTTTTCTCAGGCTTTACTTTATAGAGGGTCAAGACTAAGATAGTTTTCATTTTATGCTTCCTGGACTGGAATAGTAATCTGAAGCTGGTTTTCTCAAAATGTTATATGGAACACAACTTTCTTAAGATGTTATTAAATCAGAAAGTTTTATTCTGAGAAGAATTTGGAAAGCGCTTTATCCTATAGCATACTAAAGGGTTTGAAAAGTTCCACAGTTAAATTTGCCTATTTAAACTGGTTTAAACAATCATTTCTTCACATTTTTTGACCAATAAAAATTTTAAAAAGCAATAATAAATAATCATCAGTAACAACATCAACAGCCACAATATAGTATTCCATGAACGGTATCAAAAGAAATGCCGTGATGAATTTCTTAGTGTAGTATTTATGTATTTGTAGGAAGCCTCTGAAATCTTAGATTGTGCTCGAGAAATGCTTGTCTTCCACAAGTTTTCTGATGTTTGTAGCCAATATCTACATTTTCCTATGGTCTGTCAAGGAAAGCCTAGTTTTAACTATGAAAAACTTTAGCTGTATGTGATCTAATATAATCCTGCCTGCCTGCCTTCCTTCTTTCCCTCCTTTTATTTCTTTATTATAAAACTATTGAGGGAGGGGGTAATGACTGTACAAAATAAATGCAAACAATATCTAACAATGTATCATATTAAAAACAAAATGTATCAAGCAATATGATTTTTAAACAGTATTAATTGCTCCATATATTAGGCAATAATTCTGTTTTCCTTCTGTAGCTTTACTTTTTATTATAAAATTTGTAAACATTCAAAAAAATACATATCTATACATAAAACACCAATGTACTCATTAGATTTAACAATTGTTATCATTTGGAAACTTTGCTTCATCTATTTGTTGCTAAAGTAATTTTATAGTAAGTTATAAAACTAATGGCATTCACACTCTACTTCAGTATTGGAATCACTAATATAAATAAAGACATTATATTAAATACCATCCAACACCTTGATCACATCTAACAATAATTCTCTATTATCATCTAACATCTATTCCATATTCAACCTCTTGACTGGATCAAAACATTGGTTTGTTCAAAATAGAACCCAGTTAAGGACACTGTTATATTCGTTATTGCTCCTAAGTTTCTTTAAATTTAAAACAATACCTGCTTTTCATGACTTGTTTGAAGAAGCCTGACTAGTTGTCTTATAGAATGTCTTACCTTCTAGGTTTCTCAGATTGGTTCCTCTCAATGCCATTGAATTTATTCCTTTATCTCCTACATTTTCCTTAAATCAGAAGTTATATGTAAAATATTGATAAATTCAGAGTAAATATTTTCAAGAGGAAAGTTTCATAGAGAATGCAGCATTATTTTATTTTGACATATTCCCATATGAAGAATTATATTTATTGAGCCTATTCTGTAGCAAACTGCATCCACTGGTGAAAATCTATCAGGAGACTCATCAGATCTTTCTCACACACAGCTCCTACTCATGCTTTCCTAGTTCCCTCAGTAGACATAGGACCCTTTCCAGTTGAGAAGACAACTTTTACACTTGTCCTTTCCCTTTAATCTAGATAGTTAGACTGCTTCTCCACTTTCATGTTTAATAAAATACATTTCTGTACCATTTGTGTGATGAAATTTCATAACTAGTGACCCCTTGTTTCTATTTTCTGAGTGCATTTACGAGGAGGATCTTATCTTCTACCTTTCTTCATTAAAGAATCCAGCACCTGGGATCTGGGATTCTGGAGCCTAAAATATATGCGCCTAGTCAAGTTTAAAAGTTTAGCGCCTAATTATTTAATTATATTCATGGTGAGAACCTCAGATTCTCTGCTTACGAGTAGATTCCCTGATAAACCATTTCTTATTCTGTTAACCAATTTCTGTTGAACAATTCAACATATTCTATATTCTGGCAGAAACTTTGACCTAA
Source organism: Nomascus leucogenys (assembly GCF_006542625.1). Classification (NCBI taxonomy): domain Eukaryota; kingdom Metazoa; phylum Chordata; class Mammalia; order Primates; family Hylobatidae; genus Nomascus; species Nomascus leucogenys. Next base: position 125,840,584 of record NC_044382.1, read on the forward strand.
TTTAATATTTTTTCTATCATAATTTTCCTTCCTAGAATATTCCCACTTATTTCTTTTTTTTACCTATTACATTTATCTTTGAACCCCTTGCACTTTTTATGTTTGTTTAGTGAGTTAGCTACTTTCCTCACAGATATTAAAGAAAAAAAAAGAAGCTAGTTCTACAAATTTTTCATATGGTTGCTAAATACAAAACCACCACCCACTTCCCCTTCCTAAACCTCATCTCATGCCAACATGGTAGAAATGCTCTTCCTACTTTTCACTTCCTAATAGGAGTATGTGACTTATTTTTCATTTGAAGGTAACTTATTTAATTAATATATTGCCATCAATACTACGATATTCAGAGTTGAAGTAAAGATAGTGACGTTTTCGGCTCACAATTCTTAGAAATACATCTTGCTAGTAAGTCAACATTAAGAAACCTCTCTCAGTAGAGAATCATTTATTTGCAATAGAATGTAGACATAGTTTCTGTCATCCAGGAACTACTTCTAGATCAGTGGTTACCAAGGTCTCAAAGTGTAGTCCTGAAACCAGTAGCATTAGCATCACCAGGGAACCTACTAGAAATGAAAATTCTGGGGCCCCATTCTAGCCCTACTGAATCGGAAACTCTGGGAGCAGGGTTCAATGATCTGCGTTTTTACAAGCCTTCTGGGCAATTCTGATGTGTGCTAAAGTTTGAGAAATATTGTTCTAGAGTAAGAGATACCATTGTAGTGTGATAATACCAAATAGTAGAAGTTAGATTGCAAGCAATCCGTCTCCCTTCAGTGTGATGATGTTGATCAGTCTAACTTTAAATTGCCTTCAATTGATTCAGACATTCTAAATACAAATCTGGGTGTAATTCTCTTGCCATTTCCTTGGACTGTGAAAAATGTGAAATGCAAAAACAGGAAATTGAAGGAGAATAAATATAGTCTTTCCCCAATAAACTGCCAGTGTATTTCCCTGTTAAGTCCCTACATACCTGTAAGTTTTGTGATACCTGTTTTGCATACAGGCTGAAGCAAGACAGAGAATGGTTATTGTGTTCATTTTTTTCTTGAACTGGAGAAAAAATGACAGCGACTCATAAAATATCAAAAATTAGAGGTAAAGGAGATCCGACTTCATATATCATCTAGTTTATTCATTGCCAGAACAAGATGATTTCTTACAGTGTATTAACTGGTGTTTTGTCGAGCCTAATTTATTTAACTGGTTAACATATTTAGTTTTACATAAAGCAGGCCATAGATTCAACCAGATATTTTTCTATTTTATTTTATTTTTTATTTTTATTTTTTGAGACGGAGTCTGGCTCTGTCGCCCAGGCGGGAGTGCAGTGGCGCTATCTCGGCTCACTGAAAGCTCCACCTCCCGGGTTCACGCCATTCTCCTGCCTCAGCCTCTCCGAGTAGCTGGGACTACAGGCGCCCGCCACCACGCCCGGCTAATTTTTTTTGTATTTTTAGTAGAGACAGTGTTTCACTGTGGTCTCGATCTCGTGACCTCGTGATCCGCCCGCCTTGGCCTCCCAAAGCGCTGGGATTACAAGCGTGAGCCACCGCGCCTGGCTGATATTTTTCTATTTTCAATACATTTTGGTAGGTAGTTACATTTGAAACATTCATAAGCACTCTATCTCATGTGTTTATAGGCATATACTCTCATTCCCTGTTCGCAACTTTAGCCCTACCTGAGTGTTCTTCTCAAATCAAGTTTCTAAAGCTGGACTTCTTGATGTACTCATAAATATTTTTAAAGCATATACCTTAAGCAAAACATGCAACTAGAAGAGCTAAGTAGAATATAAAGTATGTCAGTGTATCTATGGCATTGAGATAAAACAAAATCAAACTAAAGCAAAAATCACACCATTTTTAATGGATTTTGCAGTATCTCGAATTGCTCTGGAAAAACTTCAGGTACTGACTGAGTAGTTTGGAAGGCTATACTTTTAACTTTGTGTAGCAAAATTGCTATTCATTTATCTACATCAGACTTCGTTCATTATTCATTTATTTCACAAATATTTACTGAATAATCAGCATATACCAAAGAGTACATGTCTTACTAGCTATGTATATTTACTAGCTGTGTAAATTTAGTTGGCATTTAATATTGTTAGCTGCAATTTTCTCTTCTGGAAAATGATACAAACCTCTAGGAATTGTTGAGAGAATTAAATGACATATTGCATGGGAAAAAAGCTGAGAAGAATTTCAACACATGGTTAGTAAGATTTAGATATCATCAGCACCACCGCCATCACCATCATCATCATCATCATCATCATCATCATTATGTATAAGGAACAGTGGAGCAGAAAATTAAATAAACATCAAGAATATCATTGTTCAATATTGATAAACATATTCTTATAAAGATCTAAGTAATAGTCTGTTTCAAGTGTCCTGTACATCCAGTTTGGTGTGTCTTTTTAAAATATGTACATATTGAGTGAGAATATTACATATTGAGTGAGAATATGTGTTTGCTTATGCACATGCAAGAATGCTTGGATGTGTTTTAGAAATACTTAGAATATCTCACTGATAAATAAAGCTCCAGGGAATCTCTTATTGAAGCTGGTTTAGTGGCTAACCATGCGTTTCTAAAAGCCTTGAGAATAGTGAATTCATTGCCCAGAGACCTACATATCAGATTAGCATATTTAGTGAATTTAGAAAGCCTGTCCTGCAATTTAAGTGATACACAAGGAGAATTTTTAAAAAATATTTTTCTACTTCTTAGGTTCAACAAGTAGCTCTTAGAAGTGGAAAGCACATATGTGACATACATGTGATTTGATTACACATGTCTTTGATCTAAATATATACACATATATAAGCTATAAACATACTTCATGTTTAAATATGATTATAGTTTAAAGCTTGTCTAATCATATTTTAAAATGCAATAATAAAACATTCTAAAGATTCCTTTTTGAAATGAGAGTTGTAGGATATTTGTGCCTAGTATTTTGTATTACAGACATGTCTTACTGGATTATAATCCCCAAGCTTATTTGATGCATCAGTGATCTTTGCCACAGATTTGCAACCTGATAAGACTGGAGTCAGACTGTCCCAGATGATCAGCATCCTTACTCAGAAAGTCAATTTGAAGATTTCACTTTTAGGAGATTTTCAAATAGTCATCTCATTTGAGGGAGCTTAATGATCAATGGGCTGTAGATTAACAATAACTACAAATTCTTACTCTTCCTGTTACTTTTATTGACCTTTATACTCCAGTTTCATTTAAGTTAATTCTTAATTTTCAATGTTCACCAGATGGTCTAATATTTCACTTTCTGACCCAAGTTTCTCCCTGCCTTTTGCTTTTTTTTTTTCTCTAGGAAATCAAATGTTTAATTTCAACACTGCTATCTACGCTTGAGAAGAACATGAATATAGTCTGTTTTAGCTTAGTGATATAAGAAACTAAAGTAGGATGTGAACATAGCTGAATGGATAGCAGGGGTGGTACTTATAAATGAAGGTACCTTTTTTTTTTTTTTTTTTTGAGACAGAGCCTCACTCTGTCACCCAGGCGAGAGTGTGGTGGCACACGACAATCTCGGCTCACTGCAACCTCTGCATCCCGGGTTCAAATGATTCTCCTGCCTGAGCCTCCCAAGTAGCTGGGATTACGGGCACCTACCAACATGCCTGGCTAATTTTGTGTATTGTTAATAGAGACAGGGTTTCACCATGTTGGCCAGGCTGGTGAACTCCTGACCTCATGATCCATCTGCCTCAGCCTCCCAAAGTGCTGGGATTACAGGCATGAGCCACCTCACACAGCCTGAAGGTACCTATTAATTGGTAAGTTAAATGGAGTCTTTAGATTATTTTAAACAATTGTTCTTTAAAATACTCATAAGAGGAGACTAGCTTCAGATTTTAGTGATGACACACTATGGGTGGGAATGTAAATTAGTAGAGCCATTATGGAAAACAGTATGGCATTTCCTCAAAAACCTAAAATTAGAACTGTCGTATAATCCAACAACCCCACTGTTCAGTATATATCCACAAGAAATGAAATCAGTATATTGAAGAAACATCCGCACTCCCGTATTTATTGCAGCACTATTCACAATAGCCAAGATATGGAATCAACCTAAGTGTCTATGAACAGATGAATGGATCTTTAAAATGTGGTGTACATACCCAATGGAGTAGCATTCAGCCATAAAAAAGAATGAAATCTTGTCATTTGCAGCAATATGAATGAAATTGGAGGACATTATGTCAAGTGAAATAAGCCAGACACAAAAAGGCAAATATTGCATGTTCTCACTCATATGTGGGAGCTAAAAAAAATTGATCTAATGGAAGTAGAGAATAGAATGATGTTTAGCAGATTGGGCAAGGTAATGAGAAGGAGGAATAAAAAGGAGTTGATTAATGTGCAAAAATAAAGTTAGAAGGAATAAGTACTAGCATTTGATAGCATAACAGAGTGATTATAGTTAAGAATAATTTATTGTGTATTTCAAAATAATGAGAAGATTTGGAATGTTTCCAACACAAATGAAAAATATTTGAGGGAGTGGATACCCCAATTACTTTGACTTGGTCATTACACATTGTAATGACCTTGTATCAAAATATCAGTTGTATCCTGTGAATACATACAACACTCTCTCTCTCTCTCTCTCTCTCCCTATATATATATATATATATATATATATATATATATATATACACACACACACACATATATGGAAATGTATATATAAAACATGGAAACATATATATACATATATTTCAGCACATGGTTAGTAAGATTTAGATATCAGCACCAGCACCATCATCATCACATCATTATTATCTATAAGAAACAGTGGAGCAGAAAATTAAATATATATATATGTTTCATATATATTTAATATCTCTCTCTATACATAGAAACATTTCAGTGATAGTAAAATATGAGACTCTTTTGGCTGAGTCCTCACACTGAAGACACTATGAATGAGACCAGCACTATGGAATTCTACAACCACATTTTATGTAGTTTGCTTGCAAACTACCCAATCCAGTCACACTTCATATCCTTCAATTAGTTTCAACATGGCCAGTCATTAAATTTCAGGAACACATCTGGGAGAAAGAAAAAAAACACAACTATATCCTGAAGGGATCCCTACCTGTAATATCCTCCCTAGGATGAAAATTGCATAATAATACCAACTTAATATTCATGGGACTTTGTTGCAAAGTGATAAACAAATTTGTGTGTTTGTGTGTGTGTGCATATATATATTAGGATTCAAAAGTATGATTAAATAGAAGCAAAAATAAGGAAAATTAAGATATGAAAACTGTACGTACACATAAACTATGCAGAATATATTCATGTTTATATGTTTTCTTACTCTATTTCAAACTTTCTTCAATTATAGGAATATACAAAAATAGCTAGACTCAAGATTTTACTCTTTTGTCAGTATTAATTATAACCTCCAGGTATATATTTTTATTTAATGTGTAATTTTTATTATCAAGTGATATAAGAACTAAAGTGAGTTAGAAATTTTAATATAGTACCTCTGTTTTTTAGAGTTAACGTTTTATTGAAATACAGTAAGTATTTAGAAGATGCCACAAATCACAATTATACAACTCAAAGATTTTTAACAAAGTGGACATAACCATATAAAGAGCTCCTGAGATAAGAGATGGAATCTCACAAGTCCCTCCCATGTCCCATCCTACTCACATGCCTCACACCCCAAAGGTATTCCAGTTCCAGAGGGAGCTGCTGTCTTGACTTCCAGCACTATGCATCACTTTTTTCTCTTTTTGAAGTTCATATACATTGAAGTACTAGCTTGTGCTCCTTTTTGCCTGGCTTCTGTTTTTTAACATTATGATTGTGACAGTCAACCAAGTTGTTGCTTGTAGTAATGATCTGTTTGTTCAATTTGCTGCTGCTTTTTTTTTTCTTTCTGCATTTCCACATATGAATGAGTACATCACAAATTAGTCTGTTGGTAATAGAGTTTGGTTGTTTCCATTGTTTTTGCAACTGTTAATGCTGTTATGAGTATTTTACATGCTTTTTGTGCACATGTACATGTACACCAAATATCTATCTATCTATCTATCTATCTATCTATCTATCTATCTATACAAACATACATACATACGTACATTCTTATTGGGTATATTCCAAGAGTGAAATTGTTGTATCATATGATAGACATGTATTGAGTATGACACACTTCTTACAGATGTCTAGCGTATGCACATTTTTTTTTTTTTTTAGTGGGGAAAGCTGTTTTAGGAAGAAAAAAAATCCATTAGATTTTATAGCATTTTACTCATAAAACTGTGGATTTGTGGTAAATTTCCTTATGGAAAACATAGCTTTTGCCATTGGCTTAGCTATCACTTTCTCTGAAAGTAAATTGACTTAAAAAAACTACATAGTAAATTAAGTATATATTTTCCTATGTGAAAGATTGATAAATGATTCTGACACATAATGCAGTGCCTGATACACAGTAAGCATTCACCAAAAGTATGTGCTTTGCCAATACACAGATGGCGAATAAGCATGTGAGATGAAGTATGACACCATATATCATCAAGGAATTTCACATTTAAATAACAAGGAGACACCACTGCACACTTAGTAGAATGGCTGGAGTTCAAAACACTGACAACATCAAATGGTGGCAAGAAGGTGCAGCAGCAGGAACTCTGATTCATTGCTGATGAGGATGAAAAATGGTGCAGCTACTTTGGAAGACATGTTGGCAGTTTCCTACAAATTAAATATATTTGTATCTTATATTCCAGCAGTCATGCTCTTTGGTGTTTACTCAAACAAATAGAAAACTTACGTTTATGCAAAAACCTAAACATGAATTTTTATGGCAGATTTATTAGTAATTGCCAAAACTTGGAAACAACCAAGATGTCCTTCAATAGGTGAATGAGTAAACAAATTGTGGTATTGTCATACAGTGGAATATTATACAATGATTTTAGGAAATAAACTATCAAGCTATCTAAAGATATGGATGAATCTTAAGCATAATGTTAAAGAAGACGATCTGAGAAAGTACATACTGTATGGTTCTAATCATATTATGTTCTGGAAAAGACAAAACTGTGGAAATGGTAAAAGCATCAGTGCCTACCAGAGGTTTAGTAGAAGTGAAGGAGGGACAAATAGGTGAAGAACAAGAAATATTTAGGGCAGTGAAACTATTCTGTCTGATACAGGAGTGATGGATACATGTCATTAAAAATTTGCTAAAATTGATAGAACTGCAGAACACAAAGAGTGAACCCTAATGTAAACTATGGACTTGAGTTAATCATGAGGTATCACCATCAGTTCATCAATTGTGACAAGTGTGCCATAGCCAATACAAGATGTAATGGTAAGAAAAGCTGTATGTGGATTCGGAGAGGAAGTATGTGAGAACTGTCTATACTTGCCAGTTAATTTTTCCGTAAACTAAAATTGCCATAAATAATATAGTCTACTAATTTTTTAAATACGTGTTCTTGGTGAAAGCCTGACTACATTTTCCTTAACTCCTAATGTTGTCCATTCAGATGGAGTGTCAAAGTACTGAACTCAGAGCCAGGACGAAGTAGAAGTAACCTTTTTGATTTTTGTGTACAACATTGTGTTGGTCAGCTATCCCAATAATCCACTTTTAATTGAAGAACACTCGAGTTATTTTAAATATATATGTATTTTTAAAGGCAGTAAATATTTGGAGGACATTGTTATTAGGGAATTCAACAGATAAAATTATTATGATGTTTGAATGAATAACAATTATCTTCTGGATCTTAATCTTTTTAAAGCCCATTTATATGGAAAATGAATCATAATAAGATGTTAAGCCTCAGGGAATATAATAGTTACCTTCTCTACACTTTAGAGTGTTTTCTCACACTTTAGTGCTTTCCACCTTGAAAACTTGTCAGAAATGTTCCTCATATTTCAGAGATGGTACCTTTAAAAAACTCCACACTCTTCCAAGATATCAGAAAGGTACACCCTGTTCAAATAGTCTCCCTGATGTATGTTTTTAGACTCTAAGTATATATTTGAATAAAAATCAGAATTAACTAATTAATGGAAAGAGAAAACCTTTATAATGAGCCTGACATTTTAATGCATCTGGCTATTTTTTCCTGCTCCCATTCTGAAAGAACTAACTTCCCATCAGTCTATATGTCAAAAACACAGTGCCCTTTTCACCATGTAATCTCAAAAATGAAGGTTCATTAGTAAAAATCAAATAGAGTAGGTTGATGAAAATGTGGATGGTAAGGTTTTAGAAACAGGAAGAAAAACATTTTTTAAGAAATTTTGCTCTAGTAAGGAGCTTAGAAGTGGGGCTACTGAAGAGGAATGCAATGTCTAAAGAGGACTGTTTGAGGTAAAATACCTAAGTATGCTGCGGAGAATGATACAGTAGAGATGGAAAATTGGATGGGAGAAATGGGGGGAGTTGGTGGAGAGAAGTCCTTGAGTAGGTGAGAGGGGAGTAGCAGAGTTGGCCTTCATTCTGAACAGGATCAATTCATCCAGAGTAAGAGAATTGCATAGCAACATTTGCAGGCAAGTGGCTAGAGAAGGTATCAGGAAATTCCATATGTTTTCTAATTACATCTCTTTTTCTCAGAAAAAAAAATGGGAAGAGGGGTTAGCAATTAAGTGATGCTGGTAGAACACTCAGAGATGGAAATTTGCAAAGAAGGGAAAGGTTAGAAAGTCTGACATAAGCCTGGGACAATAAATCGAGTGACAAAATATAGCAAGAAATGTATCCCATTGTGCATGCTGTTAGAATTACAGAGTATAATCATAGCATTAAATACCTGTTTTTGAATCCTAAGAAATAATATTTTTAAGTCATTAATTCTGAGAAATTGCTTATACAAATGAACAATGGCCAGAGCATTTATGACAATAGGTCTCTGACCCATGGTTTCTGCAGCAACCAGCCAAGGAAACCAAACTACCATTTCTGCAGAATGGTCCGGGCTTAGTCAATGACTACCAGCTTCCAACTCAGAACAAACCGGAGAAAGCCAAATATGGTCCTAGAACCTATCATGTAAGATTCTCCACCTTAGTGAGCTTGCTTCCAGCATGTGCATTTCAATAACCTCCAATTGTAGTATACCTGAAGCCTTCTAATTTCTTCACTATCATACTTTCCGATTCTCCTGCCTGCCTTGTAGTCGCCAACAAATGCAAATAATGGTGCTATCCCCGTGTTATAATAGGCTCTGAATAAATAATCTGTTCTCATTTGTGTGGCCTACATTTTTTCCACATTAACTTTTATATTGTATAAATATTGCCTTTCAAAAAACTATATACAGTATGTGTATCACTTCCGTAGAAAAAAAGTTAAACCACTTAGTATCCTTTAACAACAAACCTGGTGAGCTTATGGTTTCCATTTTCCCATTTTCTTCAATTACATAGAAGAGAAGATAGTGTAGTGACAAGATGATGTGGTGCAGGGGTGCCCCCAAAATGGGGCTTAGCCCAGGAGAGTTCTAGGCTTCACTAAGGAAAGAATTCAAAAGTGAGTGGACAATGAAAGCAAGTTTATCAGAGCAATAGTGTACAGCAACATGGCTGCTCCATGGACAGAACAGGGCTAACCCATAGGCAGAGGAGCCTAGAGTAGCCATATACACCAAAATGACTGCTCCATAGGCAAAGCAGGACTACCACATGGGCAGAGCAGCTCAGCAAAGCAGCAACAGCAGTTCTGAGAAGCAGCAGGAACTTACATCAACAGCAGCAGTTCAGAGGAGGAGCAGCAGCAGCAGCTGCAGCAGCCTCCCCCACTGTGAATTGCTGCCTGACTATATTTATACCTACTCTTAATTATATGCTAATTAAGGGGCAGGTCACTCAGAATAGGGCGAGGGAGTTCCTACAAGCATATAAGGTAACTTCTAGGTCACTGCTGTGGCATTTGTAGAACGTCGTGGTGTCAGTGGGAGTATCTTTATGCTAATGAGCAGTGAGGGCAACTAGAGATCACTTTCATCACCACCTACTGATGGAAAGAGGCTTCTCTGCTACCTTCTCTTTTGATCGGCAGGGTCATTTTGGGTGCTTAGAAAAAGTGTTGATGGTCTTCTACCTCAGATGGGCTTTGGAACAGGCATATGTAGTCTCAAGTCTTTGTTTCTTTATACATCAGTTGAATCACTTTGGTAAAGTTATTTAATCTCTAATGCTACAGGTTTCTGATTAGTAAAATGGGGTAATACCTGTTATCTCAGATGACTTTTTGAGAAGAATATACAAAGTTTATATAACTCATGGGGCTTAGCAGACTTACAAATTATTTTCCTCTTGCAGTTCTCCTCCTTCCCCTTGACCCATTCAATTACATTGAAAATGTGTTTATGTAAAAATAGCCCCAAAATAACAAAAACTTCCAAACAATGTTTTGTTTTCTAGTCTTAGTAGTCTGAAAACCACTGTGTCACTGGAGCAAATCTGAAAAGTAAAAAGGACGTGTGTGTTTCACTAAGCACCATTATTTGATTTGTTTTGCTCATAAAAGTTTACATGCTAGGAGATTTTTTCAATGATTTCTTTTTAAGGGAACAAAATTTCTTTCTTCAATCACCATGTTCAGGTCAAAGTACCTTGTCATCTTTACTTCTGATAGTTCCAATATCTGCACAGTGCTGGGCACAAGGTTGAAGCCAGTGAGTTCTGGATTGAAATATGTACAGAGAGATGAATAATTATACTTCCTCAATCTCTGTATAGAATCTCAGAGCTAATTTCCAAACTCCTTTGAGAAAGAGTTCTGTTTAATTCAATGAAACAATACAGTTACCAGCAGGTGTAATTCTAGGAACTGAATAACTGGCTGAGAAGAGATTTAGGCAAGTAACTAATTATTAAGAACAAAGTTTGTATATTAGTTCATCTAACTCTTCAGTTGTTAAGATATAAAAGTTGCTCTCTGGAAGTTGGAAAAACTCATTAATTTATATCTAGCTTTCACAATTAGGTTAGCTTTGTACTTACAGAAGCTATATTTTCAACATCTAAAACTTTCGTTTCACAGATCCAATTATACTTAATTAGATTTGTGAAAAGAAAAAACACAATTCTCATTTGTGTTCAATATATAAACTAAATTTCTATTCGTTTTACATGTCTTTCTAAATTTTTTTAATCTTTGTGGTAACTTACATTGTTATAGTTATAAAATTGGTAACTTTTAAAATGATGCTGATACTGTTTATATAGTATCATTACTTTTCTCCTACAAGTGGTATAGAATACAAAATGTTAGAAGCTTTTATTAATACTAAAAGATAAACTTTTTTAATGAAAAGGATTCATTCAAATTGTATTTATAAAATATATTTCAGTGGCTTTTTACAAAATAAAGTTCTATGAACCATCAACTTTGGTTATCAATTCATATCATTTTTAAAAAAAATATTAAAATAAAAATTGAAATCAGATTTCTTTTTAAAAAAATTATACTTTAAATTCTGGGGTACATGTGCAGAACGGGCAGGTTTGTTACGTAGGTATACATGTGTCATGGTGGTTTGCTGCACCCATCAACCCGTCAGCTACATTAGGTATTTCTCCTAATGCGATCCCCCTCCTCGCCTCCCACCCCCAAACAGGCCCCAGTGTGTGATGTTCCCCTCCTTGTGTCCATGTGTTCTCATTGTTCAACTCCCACTTATGAGTGAGAACATGCAGTGTTTGGTTTTCTGTTCTTGTGTTAGTTTGCTGAGCATGATGGTTTCCAGCATCATCCGTGTCCCTACAAAGGACATGAACTCATCTTTTTTCACAGCTGCATAATATTCCATGGTGTATATGTGCCATATTTTCTTTATCCAGTCTATCATTGATGGGGATTTGGGTGGGTTCCAAGTCTTTGCTATTGTGAATAGTGCCGCAATAAACATACGGGTGCATGTGTCTTTACAGTAGAATGATTTATAATGATTTATAATCCTTTGGGTATATACCCAGTAATGGGATTGCTGGGTCAAATGGCATTTCTAGTTCTAGATCCTTGAGGAATCACCACACTATCTTCTGCAATGGTTGAACTAGTTTACACTCCCACCAACAGTGTAAAAGCATTCCTATTTCTTCACATCCTCTCCAGCATCTGTTGTTTCTTGACTTTTTAATGATTGCCATTCTAACTGGTGTGAAATGGTATCTCATTGTGGTTTTGATTTGCATTTCTCTAATGACCAGTGATGATGAGCTTTTTTTCATGTTTGTTGGCCGCATAAATGTATTCTTTTGAGAACTGTCTGTTCGTATCCTTCACCACTTTTTGATAAGGTTGTTTGTTTTTTCTTGTAAATTTGTTTAAGTACTTTGTAACTTCTGGATATTAGCCGTTTGTCAGATGGAGAGATTGAAAAAAATTTCCCCCATTCTGTAGGTTGCCTGTTTACTCTGATGATAGCTTCCTTTGCTGTGCTCTTTAGTTTGATTAGATCCCATTTGTCAATTTTGGCTTCTGTTGCCATTGCTTTTGGTGTTTTAGTAATGAAGTTTTTGCCCATGCCTTTGTCCTGAATGGTATTGCCTAGGTTTTCTTTTAGGGTTTTTATGGCTTTAGGTCTTATGTTTAAGTATTTAATCCAACTTGAGTTAATGTTTCTATAAGGTGTGAAGAAGGGGTCCAGTTTCAGCTTTCTGCATTTGGCTAGCCAGTTTTCCCAATGCCATTTATTAAATAGGGAATCCTTTCCCCATTGGTTGTTTTTGTCAGGTTTGTCAAAGATCAGATGGTTGAATTCTTTTTAAAACAAATTACTATAAGTATAGTATATCAAAAATAATCATTGGCACAGAAAAATACAGAAATATTTTTTAGAAAATGTATAGTTAATTGGAGCTACCAATGATGCATATACAAAAAACCATAATATAATCCAGAATTATTAGATGAAGGAGGTAGCTGGCAACCGCATAAGGGATAGGAGGCCAACAATGACATCAACTTCTGATAAACTAAGTGTAAATACAGAGAAATGTGAAGCTTCTCCTTGTTCACAAACTAACAAACCCCTCATAATAATTTTCTTCATAGACTGTGAAGATAACTAGCATAAATTTTATAATTTTGATAAATTTGAGCTAGGTAATACCAAAAAAACTGAAATAAAATTGTTATTGAAGTAGGAAAAGTTATTGATATAGCATAAAATGTCACGATTCTATCTTTACGTAAGCTGTGTGGAAAGCACCTTAGAATACTGTTTTGTTGTGTGTGTTTGTTTTCCTTTTCCTTCCGCAAAGGCTGGAGACTGTTCAATAATAGACAAGCACCAACAGTAGGATTTAACAAGACACTCTGAAAGATGATCAAACTTCTACTGCAAACTTCAACCTTCTTAAAACAATAAGACAACACATCTATCATATGTCTTTTTCTGATGAGTCAAAGCCTGTTGCTGTAAAGGTGCTGTGGCTTCCTCACCGTAACCTTTATTTATAGCCTCCTTAGAACACATTTCTCACTGAATAACCATTACCCTGTAATCATTAATATCTTATTTGAAAATAATACAGAGTCATTTCTGTTGCAGTGAAGCACTGATGCAATATTCTGAAGCTGAGTATAAGTAATACAAGGTTCATTTGATTAGAAAGATGTTCATTATTCTTTGCTACCCTTGCCTTCTGGCTGCTTGAAGATCAGGGCCTTGCTCCAGTGTTTGCTTTTGCCTCTTGCATTTAAGGAATACTCCTGTGTTGTAAAGTCAGAATCAAGTAAGACGATTCACTAATATTTGCAGATTTTCAGTTATTTTTCCAATTCATTTGAAGCATCCATAAATGTTTTTAAAACAAATTTAACAAGGTATTTTTGTGAGGTTGAACACTCTACCCGGAAATATGTTGAATGGAGATAAAGACTGAAAAAGACAGTGTGATTCACAGGCTGTGTTGGGAAAATAAATGTCCATTGATAAGTTTTTAAGGTGATAAATTGATATGATTAATTTTAACAGTCCATTCAATTGTTACTTAATTGGGCAATTTCAAAAATTTTCTTTAAAACTCAGGAAACTGCAAAGAGTTGAATTCTGTAATGAGCCAAAATGATATTCATGAGAACTGTGCTATGTTATTTGTGCCTGATCTGCATAATAACCAGTACCAGAGCCACTCAACTTCTCTCAACAGTCACAGCTTAATGAGATAGTTATCCACTCCTAACTCCAAATGTTTCCTTTTTTTGGTCTTATTCAGTATCAGTAAGCATCTGTCAGAAATGCTTACAATTATATAGAGCACTGCCTTCGGTTTTTCTCACTGGTACCAAAGTGACTTTAGCTGGGCTTCTTCTTGTTAGCTAGGAATTTGTTCTGCCTTCCAGCAGCATTTTTGGAGACTGTATTAGTTTTCTAGGACTGCCATAATAAAGTATCCAAACCTGGGTGGCTAAAAACAGCTGAAATTCATTCTTACAAGGTACTGGAGGCTAGAAGTCCAAAATCAAGGTGATAGTCTCTCTGAAGGACTAGTTTTAGGGGAGAATCTGTTCTATGCCTTTCTCTTAGCTTCTAGTCTTGCTGCAATTCTTGTCAGTCCTTGTCTTGTAGAGGCATCACTCCAATCTCTGTCGCTGTCAACACACAGCATTCTTCTTTGTCTCTTCACATCTTGTCTCTGTGTGTCTTTCTGTGTCTTGTCTTGTGACACCAGTCATATTGGATTAGCAGCCATACTCCAGTATGACCTAATTTTAACTAATTGCATCTGCAATGACCCTATGTCCAAATAGGTTCTCATTCTGATGCACTAGGAGTTAGGACTTCAACATGTCTTTTTTTAGCAGAAGCCAGGGAGGGAGACACATTCAATGCATAATGGAGAAGAAGTTTTATGATGGAAATAGTATATGAAGTTCTTAGCTGCTCATTAGGCATTTAGTTCATGGTTATTTTAAGTTTCATATTGCTATATTAATATGTGGTATATGTTTATTCTCTACTTCATTTCACAGAGGATTGGACACAGCTTGAACAAACACACAATATAAGTGTAATTAAAGAAAAACAGAACTAAAGAATGCATAATGTAAGTAAAATTAAGACAATCAGGAAAAGAAGACAGTTTAGGAGAGTACATTCCTGAACAGAGAATTGGACAATTAGAGATCATAGTTTGATTTAATAGCTTTACTGTGTACTAGCTGTATGAACATGGGCAACTTCCCTTTCTCATCTATCCTGATAATAATCTTACCTTTTATTCAACATAAAGCTTTTCATTCAGGATAAAAAAAAAGAAACCACCATCAGAGTGAACAGGCAACCTACAGAATGGGAGAAAATTTTTGCAACCTACTCATCTGACAAAGGGTTAATATCCAGAATCTACAATGAACTCAAACAAATTTGCAAGAAAAAAACAAACAACCCCATCAAAAAGTGGGCGAAGGATATGAACAGACACTTCTCAAAAGAAGACATTTATGCAGCCAAAAAACACATGAAAAAATGCTCATCATCACTGGCCATCAGAGAAATGCAAATCAAAACCACAATGAGATACCATCTCACACCAGTTAGAATGGCCATCATTAAAAAGTCAGGAAACAACAGGTGCTGGAGAGGATGTGGAGAAATAGGAACACTTTTACACTGTTGGTGGGACTGTAAACTAGTTCAACCATTGTGGAAGTCAGTGTGGTGATTCCTCAGGGATCTAGAACTAGAAATACCATTTGACCCAGCCATCCCATTACTGGGTATATACCCAAAGGATTATAAATCATGCTGCTATAAAGACACATGCACACAAATATTTATTGCGGCACTATTCACAATAGCAAAGACTTGGAACCAACCCACATGTCCAACAATGATAGACTGGATTAAGAAAATGTGGCACATATATACCATGGAATACTATGCAGCCATAAAAAATGATGATTTCCTGTCCTTTGTAGGGACATGGATGAAGCTGGAAACCATCATTCTCAGTAAACTATCACAAGGACAAAAAACCAAACACCGCATGTTCTCACTCATAGGTGGGAATTGAACAAGGAGAACACATGGACACAGGAAGGGGAACATCACACACCGGGGGGACTGTTGTGGGGTGGGGGGAGAGGGGAGGGATAGCATTAGGAGATATACCTAATGCTAAAAGGTGAGTTAATGGGTGCAGCACACCAACATGGCACATGTATACATGTGTAACAAACCTGCACGTTGTGCACATGTACCCTAAAACTTAAAGTATAATAATAAAATCTTAATAAAAAATAAATAATGAGGTGATTTTGTTAACTTGCTTTGCCCTGTGCCTGACAAAATATGTGTGCCCTAAAAGATAGCACTTACTAATGTATTAACTTTGAAAAACATAAATATACCAACATTTTTACTGTAAGAGGTTTCAAATTTGCCTTTAAGCTCCCTAGAAGCCAAAGCAAAAAGAGTTATATGATTAAATAAATAATCATCACATTCATGTAAGAGAGAGACCACTGGTTACTTAGAGGAAGACAAACTTTGTATTTATAATTTCCCAGAGATATTTCTCATCTAAGACGTTCTATTGAGAATTCTGAATTATTAGTGAAAATGGCCCTAAGAAATGCATTGTTGAATATTTTTAGTGCATATGTCTTATAATATTCTCTGAGGAAATTTAAAATACATAAAAAATACAAATCCTTGAAGATGTAAGGTAGTTTTACTAGGGTACATTGTATTTGATAGAAAGAATATAGTTTTTACTCTTCCACAAATGCCACTTTTGGGACTCAACTTTTTTTTTATTGAGTCTATGTAGAATTTGAGTTTGAGATGAGATGAGAATTTGCATAATACTTATGTTGACCCAGTGGCAGTACTCTTCAACTTATGTCATTTATTTTGTTCAACTCATATGTAAGTGCCAACTATACATCAGCTTTACTGAGTGTCCAGGAATTGATAATAAAAATGGATAAGAATGTCTGTTTTCATGTTGCTTACTTTCCAGTGTAAGAAGGCAGAGAACAAAGCCACAAATCCTGTTCCTTCCTCTCCCACCTATTCTTCTGTGTCTAGTAGCCCAGTCAGACTAGTGTGTCATTTCAAAGCTTCTTAAACATCTGATGATGACTTTTTCCCTTTCATTAAAAATCAAAATTGTTAATTTCATTTTCTTCATGACCTGAGAGAAAGTAGAATGTAGAAAGTGGCCGTTCCATTGCTATGAGGTAGAGTTTTTAAGGACATTGAGGAAGAAGAGAAAATCATCTGTTACTGTCTCATACCTAGTTGAATTTTCACCATAACAGGCTAGGATGCTAATCCAGATTAGTCCCGACTACATTCATCTATGAAACTATAAAATGAGAATACGATTTTAAAGAATTTTGAGACTGTGTGTATAAATACATTAGCAAAAGTTTTAAAGGTTTTAAATAAGTGGCAGCAACAATGTTGAAGTTTACTTGAGCCTTGTATTCTCAGAAAACAATAATGGTTGAGAAATTTCTCTACCTTTTATTCTCTGAAATCTATCTTCCCTTTTTTTTTCTGAGAAATTACCAGAAAGGGCCACTTTACCCTTGCATATTCTAAGACCCACCTGTGCCTTTCCTCTTGGCTCTTCTGTTTTATAAAACCCCAATTTTCTGCCTTGAAAAAAAGTTTTCCTCAGTAATAACAATTCTCCCTATTGCAATAGCCTGTGTAAAATCATCTCTTTAATTATCTCATGCATTATGTCTTTGACAACAATTATTTTTTTTTACTTTCATAAAGTCAATGCATACTTCTGCGTATGTAATTTAATTATGACATGGAATTAAACAATTATGTAATGAACCACTCCTTTAGGAATATTATTTCATAAAGACTTAAAGAATATGCTCTATTTTTCTTCTTTTAAAATTATGTTGACTAACAGCAATGAACATATCTTTTGAAAGTCTTACAGAAAATACACACAAATGAGAATAGATTAGTTCTTTGCAGATTTTTTTACATCTACTTTATGAGAAACATGTTTTATGTGGTAAGAGTTTATTTATTGTATATTTAACCAACTATTGTGAAAGTCCTTAAAGTTTCGTAAAAATATGTTTAGTTTTTTTCAGATAGAACTTTTGACCTGGAGAGTTCTTTCTAACCCATTACAGCAGTTAATCTTCTTTACCTAAGCCTGTGTCTATGCATAAATATTTTGCTACATTATATTTGGGTAAATTTAGAGAGCCAGAGAGTTGTAATCTTCTAAAGAAATAGCGATATTTGTTTTCCATTGAACAGAAGAGTTTTTTTCCATGCATTTTTAAAGAATTCTGCCCAATTTTAATATAAGAATATTCTGAAAACTGGCATTTATAGATATGGATTTTTTATTCTGAGTCAAATTATCAGTTTTTGCAGGATCAAAAACGTGCATGCCACAAGGCCTCTGGGAATTTTTATGTAAGTATTCAGGTATAACTGGAAACATCCACATGCATTGGGTAATTTAAAATTAGCCATTTCCTCACAAGTTCTTGCTGCTTCTTTCAGATCCGGAGGCTGTCAGGATTTACAGGATACCTTATTAACTTAGAATAATTCAAATACCTTTTCTTTTTTGTCCAAAAAGCAGGGAGAGAGTACCTATGCAAACAGATAAAGTGAACAAAATTATGAGAGATATATTTACCTACTTAATAAAATGAAGAGTTTTAAAACTCTTTAGAAGCAACTGTTTTATGCAATACATTTGCAATGTAAACGATGGGGAGCTATATATATCCAGGCCAATGTTTTGATACATTTATCAAGGCCATTCTTAGCTATTCATTAAAGCAAAACAAGAGACATTCTGCCAGTCAATTGTCCAGTGCTGGCTGCCACTTTCTTTTCACTGGGAAAAACAACAGTAAAAACCCCAGCATTTATTTGAGGACATTGTGTAGAGTAATAATATCATTGAGTACATGTTTTGAATTTGCTTTGAAACAAATTGATTTATTACTACAACAATTAAGCTTTGTGATTCCTATTACCAGTTAACTGCTTTAAATAAGAAAACTTTTTTTCAAATAAGATAAACTTACCCAAAGCAGGAAAATCCAAAGGAAGATTATTTGATCCCAAATTTATATTTTTCTGACTCTAATTTTACTCATCTTCTTTGGCTATCAATGAGAAAATGGAAGAATTTCTTCCATTAGTTTGTCTTGTTCTTGAATTTCTTCCAGTTAGTCTTGTTCTACTGTCTTAGCTGGTACTATAGCAGTGGGTTGTTCAAATATAGTGCTTTCTAAAATGTGAAATACCGAAAATTAGTCTGGCAATATGCTGCTTGGAAGGAACATATGCTGCACCGTCTGGCAACATGTGGTATAGTCACATAGTGCAGAAACACTGCATACTCTGTTTACTTCTTGGAGACCCACAATGCACTTTCTTATACTGAAGGTTCTGATAAGTCTTGCAATAAGCATGTTCAGTATTATTTTAAAGTATTTAATGTTTAACTATGATCAAATAAATTTATGTAATTCTACACTAATATATTAAAGGGCTTCATATAACAAACGATATATTATCTAGCATGATGAATCTTATTATAAACATATGCAAGACAGTGGGTAGCCTCTCAGTAGCCTCACAGCCATGCTTCACAAGGAATGTTTTGTTCCCCATGGTAGATAGTCATCCAAATGACCTTCTGGGTAGAAGAGCAATGCTAGGGTGATCTGTTCCTTCAGTATTTTCGGTAGTCATTATTATTCCTCTTCTCTAATGCCATTGTGGGAAGTCAGTATGCCAGTTGTGGAAGCAGTGAGAGCAGTAGAAGTAGTGAGATGATCACAGATTGAATCCTCTCCATAGACACAGTTAATTGGATTTTTAATCATAAGCCAGTACAGGCAGCTCCACTCCAAAATACCTCAGAGATTCCTGGCGAGTCTAGACAATTTTTTAAATCACCGGTCAACGTGTTTTGTGCCATATGACTTACTCCTCTGCCCACAGTTGACTGAGGCAATGTTTGGTAGTTGACTGGAAGTCATAGGCCTTATTTGTTATACGTTAAATTCTTATATTTACAAGGGCCACTATATGAATCATGTATTCTTTAAAATTGGATTAGATGTCTTTCTGTGTTACTCAAATGAATTAAGAACCATCATGTATATTTTAATTATTTGACACAACTTCTGAAATAGTTCGATGAGGCTAGTATTTGTACTATAATTAGTACTTAGCTACAATTCAGTAAATCATTCTAGTTTGTTTGTTTGTTTGTTTTTTTGAGACAGAGTCGCGCTCTGTCGCCCAGGCTGGAGTGCAGTGGCACGATCTCCGCTCACTGCAAGCTCCGCCTCCCAAGTTCACGCCATTCTCCTGCCTCAGCCTCCCGAGTAGCTGGGACTACAGGCACGTTCCACACGCCCAGCTAATTTTTTGTATTTTTTAGTAGAGAGACGGGGTTTCACCATGTTAGCCAGGATGGTCTCGATCTCCTGACCTCGTGATCTGCCTGCCTCGGCCTCCCAAAGTGCTGGGATTACAGGCGTGAGCTACAGGGCCCGGCCAATCATTCCAGTTTTAGTGTCAGAGATTCAAAGCCTACACGATTTAACACTCAAGCTAAAGTTTTTCGTGTCTGTCTCCCTCTTTCTTATTTACTGTACATTCAAGGTAGACTCAAGATTTACTCTGCACCACTCCTCCATGATCCTTCTGTTTGGTCTTGCTTCATCAAGGTGAATTTTTATGCAGTGCTACAGATGTCCTTGTATCATCCTTATTATTTTCTCCGCCTCTCAGAAACAATTATATAAAAATCAATGTTATATCTGCTGAACTTAGCCTAATGTACATAAGCGGGGAATTGTTGTTAGGGGATTTATTGACCCCTATTTTAGTTTTGTTGTAAAGTATATTCACTCGTTAAATTTACCCAGATCCTGTTTCTGCCTTAAAATTGCCTTTATGGTGATATTAACTGATGCAGATCCCCTATTAGGAATAGAAAATGCCTGTGTTTCCTTACTTACAATGAAAAATAACCACTCAGCCAAGAAAAACTAGGTCTATGCAAATTTATGTTTTTGTCACATGTGAAATAAGATAACAGCATAAAGATAAATCCATTTGCTTGCTATACCTCTTTTTTCAAGGGGATTCTCCTTTCTCTTCCTCTGTATTATAAGCTTATGTTCTCGTAACTGTTAATATAGATGCATTAAGAGGGATGGTTATGGCTTGGCACAGTGGCTCACGCCTATAATCCCAGCACTTTGGGAGGCCTAGGTGGGTGGATTACCTGCGGTCAGGAGTTTGAGACCATCCTGACCAACATGGTGAAACCTCGTCTCTACCGAAAATACAAACATTAGCCAGACGTGGTGGTGGGCACCTGTAATCCCAGCTACTCAGGAGGCTGAGGCAGGAAAATCGCTTGAACCCAGGAGGCTGAGGTTGCAGTGAGCTGAGATCGTGCCATTGCATTCCAGACTGGGCAACAGAGGAAGACTCTGTCTCAAAAAGAAGGGTGGTTACATAGAAAGCCTCAGAGGAGAACACACTCTTAGCATTTCACGTAGTAGTTAATCCTCTCAAATTTTCTCATGAATAACTGGTTTTTAGTGCGTGGTAAGGGAAAGGTGAGACTCAGCACTGTCACCATGTTGTCTCATATTGTGATTCTTTCACATATTGATAGTGAAAGATGCCCAGTTCTCTTGATGCAGCCAAGGTATTGCAAAGATAGTCTAGCACTTTGAATTTTCCAGTCCCTGTTACTGTCAAATACCACTATGGACAGCATAAGCAGATACTGTGCAAAACACTCAAAGGCCTGAAAAGTATTCAATCTTAGATAAATAAATAGGTAAAAGGGTTATTCCTAGGAAAGAATGGCATAGCTCAACCTCTGAGGGACAACTGGTTGTAAAGAAATATTTGTGCATCCACTTAAAATAGATTATTTTAGAAGAAGGCAAGAAGGAGTAGTGTTTTGTTAGTTTTACTCCTGAGCCCCAGAATGTATTAGTTCCTGGCTGATGTGCAGCAAATTCTAACAAGATCTGTCAGCCCGTGGAGATGAGCCATTTGTGAGAATCTTCATTTATGTAGTACATATTCGTGTCTTCTGGGTATCGCCTCTCTTTATTCCACTTTCATCTAGCCTAAACTTCTAATTTTTCTTAACAGATTTGATTCATTATTTGGCTTTCAGATACATTTACATCACCTACTATCATATCCTACGTTATTATGTCACAAAGAACAGACGCAAGAAAAGCTGTCTTTCCATGTTCACTCCTCTTTGACCTGTGGCATGGGCTCTACTTTCTCCCTTAAAATGTTCTGGATATTTTTTCCCTTGTCTTTTGCCTATTTGAAAGGGTAATCTAGAGGATCTATAGTTACTTTTTTTTTCCCCCCTCCTGTGTTCTTTTTCTGTTTCTCCTTCAGCTGACTTTATTACTACCAAACACCTCATTTTTCAGTCTGGCTCTATTTTCCTTTGATGTCATAAACTTCGGGCTAAGCTGTTTTGCCAGATACTTGGTAAGCATTTTTATCTTTAAATTCTGCTGGCCTTTCTTTGATTTGTAAAGGGGTTCTTATGTTTTATTAGACTTTATTTTTACAGTAGTTTCAGATTTATAGAAAAACTTGCACAGAAATCCCAGAGACTTTCCATATACCTCTTCTTCCTCACCTCCTATCCATTAACATCTTGCATTAGTATTGAATATTTGCTAAGAACCTATCTTGATACAGTGTTATTAACTAAAGTTCATAGTTTATATTAGAATTTAACTTTTGCATTGCACAGTTCTATGGGTTTTGATAAATACATAATGTCATGTATCCACCATTACAGTATCATACACAATGTTTTCACTGCCCTAAAATTGCCCTGTTCTCTGCCTGTTCATCCCTCCTCCCTCCCCCTGAAAACCTGGTAGTCACTAACTTCTTTACTGTCTCTAGATTTTCTTTTTTCAGAATGTCATGTAGTAGAAATCATACAATATGTGTCTTTTCCAGATCAGCTTCTTTCACTTAGTGATATGTGTTTATAGCTCCTTCGTGTCTTTTTGTAGCTTGATAAGTTTCATTTCGTTTCTTTTTATTTATTTTTATTTATTTTATTTATTTTTTTTTTTTTTGAGATGAAGTCTTGCTCTGTCACCCAAGCTGGAGTGCAGCGGCACGATCTCGGCTCAGCTCACTGCAAGCAACCTCCACCTCCTGGGTTCACGCCATTCTCCTGCCTAGCCTCCCGAGTAGCTGGGACTACAGGGGCCTGCCATCACGGCCAGCTAATTTTTTGTATTTTTAGTAGAGACGGGGTTTCACCATGTTGGCCAGGCTGGTTTTGAACTACTGACCTCAAATGATCTGCCCACCTCAGCCTCCCAAAGTGCCGGGATTACGGGAGTGAGCCACCGTGCCTGGCCGCAGCTTGATAAGTTTATTTTCTTATCACTGAATAATAAACTTTTGGTGGGCGAACCATTATATATTATTTATTTGTGTACTTTTTTCTGTTCCAATTGGCCATTCCCATCTCTTAGATCCCCTAACGTGTGCTTTTAGGCCTATTCTCCTAATATGTTTCTCATCATAATCATCCTTTTTGTCTTTTCATCGGAATTTTAAGAGATGTCACAACTTCACTTATAACTGAAGTATTTTTTTCAATTTATCATTAATTTCCTCCATTGAAGATTTTCATCAGGAATAATGCTTTCATTTCCATGAGTTATTTCAAGATCCCAATGATTTCATTCTCTCTAGATGTCTCCCTCCTATATCAAGTAACTGTCAACTCTCATCTTTTTTGCTTGAACGGCTTCCTAACTTGTCTCCCTTTATATCCCCTTAATCTTTGTGAATCTATTATCCATACATAGATTTGCCAAAATGATATTCTAAATACAAATCTGATTTTGTCATGTTCTTGCTTATAGCTCTTCAGTTTTTTTCCCATTATTCTAATTTTGGATTTTTAAGATTGATGTATTTGTACATATTTTAGGGTTACATGTCATATTTTGATACATGTGTATTATGTATAGTGATCAGATGAGGATAATTGGAATATCCATCTCAGATATTTATCTTTTTTTGGGGGAACATTACAATTATTTTCTTCTGGCTGTTTGAAATATACAATAAATTATTGTTAACTGTAATTTTCCTACTGAACTACTAGATACAGAAGGAATTCCTTCTACCTAGCTGTGTTTTTGGACCCATTAAATAGCTTCTCTTCATCTTTCCTATTTCTTTCCCCTCCCCAGCCCCTGGAAACCACCATTCCACTTCATACGTACATTAGAGTAACTTTTCTAGATCCCACATATGAATGAGAACATGGAATATTTGTCTTTCCATGCCTGGCTTATTTCAGTTGACAGAACAACCTCCAGTTCTATCCATGTTGCTGCAAATAACAAGATTTCATTCTTCTTTATGGTGAATAATTTCCCATTGTGTATATATACCACATTTTATTTATCCATATATCTCTTTTTGGACACTTCGGTTGATTCTCTATCTTGGCTATTGTGAATGGTGCTACAATAAACATGAGAGTGCAGATATTTCTTTGACATGCTGGTGTTATATATATGTGTGTATATCTATATATATATATATCTTCTAGGTGTATAGATTTTGCACATATATATATACACTTACATGTACACACACACACGCACACACTTAGCAGTAAGATTGCCAGATTGGATCATATGGTAGTTCTGTTTTTAGTTTTTTCGGGAACCCCCATAGTGGTTTCCATAATGGTTGTACTGCTTTACATGCTCACCCACAGTATATGCGCATTCCCATTTCTTCACATCCTGACCACCATTTGTTATTGTCCTTCTGATAATAGTTATTCTAACTGGGGTGAGATCCTACCTTATTGTGGTTTTGATTTGTACTTCTCTGATTGTTAGTGATGTGGAGCATTTTTTCATAGACCTTTTAGCAATTCGTATGTTGTTTTTTTGAGAAATGGCTTTTCAGGTATTTTCCCATTTGTAAATCAGATTTTTTTTGTACTGAGTTGAGTTCGTTATATGTTCTTATTTATTCCTTGTTGAATGGATAGTTTGCAAATATTTTCTCCCATTCAACAGGTTTATTCTTCACACTGTTTTTTTGTTTGTTTGTTTGTTTTTGCTATGCAGACACTTTTTAGCCAGATGTAAATCCCATTTGTCTATTTTTGTTTTTGTTGCCTGAGATTTTGAGGTCTTACCCATGAAATCTTTGTGCAGATTAATGCTCTATAACATTTCTCCAGTTTCATAGTTTCAGGTCTTACATGTAAGCCTTTAATCTATTTTGAGTTGATATATGTTTGTGGTGGTGAATTATGAGAATCTAATTTCATTCTTCTGCATATGAATATCCAGTTTTCCCAGCACCATTTATTAAAGATACCATCCTTTTTCCAGTGTATATTCTTGACAACTTTGTCAAAATGAATTGGCTGTACATGTGTGGATTTCTAGGTCCTCTATTCTGTTGCATTAGTCTATTTTACATGTTCCTAGGATAAATTTCAAGATCCTCAGCATTCTTCCTGGTCCCTGGATGAGCTAGCCCTTGCTTCCCTCTCCAGCCTAATCATATCTTTCTGCCTCACTCTCTTCTCCTGAACTCCTGGACTCTTTCTTCTTTGAACGTACCGTTAATTTTTCTTGTTTGTAATGCTTCCCATTTGACTTTTCCTCTCTTTGCTTCATGCTTTCCCCAAGTCTTGGCCTGGCTAATTCCAACTCATATTTTCCTTCTTGTCTTAAATGTCACTTGCTCAGGGAAGTCTTCCATGATTCCACAAATTCTGTTGACAGCCTGCTGTCCTCTGTGCATCTGTTATAGAGGTGGTACAGTTCACCTCCAGAATGCTACAACCACTTGCAATTAATTCTAATTAATTTTGACTAGGGGAATAGCTTACCGTTTAAATGCAAACATTGTTAAAGGCGGGAAGTGTGTTTTCATCATTTACAACAGTGTCTTCAGAGCTCAGCCCAGTGCCTCCAACACAGCAGCTGAACAACAGAGACCTTTGAAAGAGTGATTTTCCTCACCTCTTTCCCTTTTTGCATAGGCCTATTCTGGTTTCATAGATGCAATGTCTCAAAATCGTGTTAAAATACAAATTAAACATTTGAAAATGTCTTTTTTATTCTTTGCAGTACTCTATTTCAGAGGATGTATTTGTTCTGATTTCTTGGAACATATTATCTTTTTAAAGATATGTGATTTTTTTCCCTATTTACTGGAAAGTATTAATCTCACGATAAGGGTGAATAAATTGGAATGGAAATAAGGTTCCTTTGGGATTGGTGAGGATATCTATCTGAAATTACAGTAAATCTATTATTTTCTTTTCAACTTTCATCTGAATTGGAAACATTCACTATGTAAATTCAGAGATATGGCAGCCTGAGTGTAAAGAGAAAATGAAAGCTAGAATCGGAAAGTTTGCCTCGGCAAAGAAGAGTTTCTGTTTCATGTTTTCCTAAACCATCAGAAACTCTGTTTTGGACCTGACACATCTGTTCTTGTCGAAAGCCAATCTCTTCAGGTTCCCTTTTATCATCAGAGCAGGAGGCTTGCAGCTCAGTGTGGCTTTAGCAAACCGAACCCATCCTATAAGCATCAGTGAGTTTGAAGCAGGTCCCTTGATTGCCCCACAGCTGGCTTCACCTCTAAACTTACCCTGTTTATTAAAGATTGGAGAAGGTTCCACCAGTGTCTCCTTCGGTTATTTCTTATGCAGACTATTCTTAGGCAAATGAAACACATTTGTTTTTTTCTCTAATCTCATCTCATGTTCTCTAGATTTCGCTAAAATTTCTCATTGTTTATGACATGGATCTCATTTCTCTTGTGCATGTTTCTCCTTAATTTGGATCTTTTCATGTTTTCATGGACATTTTAGAAGGAATTGCTTCCAAAGTGCTGGTGTTCACTTGTTTTTTTTTTTTTTTTTTTTTTTTTTTTTGTTCCTTGCTCATAACCGTTTAAAATATGATTGGCTTATGTCAATCACAATAGCCTCAGTGTTTATATATGTCACAGAATATGCAAAACGGAGGTTGAGACAGGTAGGGTGCTGGGAGACTGGCAACCTCACTGTGCAGTCAGGAGGGATGAAGGCCTAAGGGAAGGGTGTTGGTAATAGAAGATGTTAATCAACTGAACTTCTCCAGTAGACTGGACCTTAAGTACTCAGTGGTATCCTGTGTCTTGATTCCACTTCTCCCTTTATTCCCAGACGTCTGCTATGGTGTATGTCTGTCTGTGGCATCTTCTGTCTGCCTAGGACTTTGCATTCTCTCTTCCCTAGGATAATTGACATTTTCCATCCTCTGTCAATACAAATTTATTGGTTCACCTCTTCTGCACTCTATTGGAAGTAGACCAATTATTGTAGTTTACCTAGTAATAGAAACAAGCACCCATCTTGAGCGCCAGAGAAACATTTGTACATTAGTCATTTCCTTTTAGAGATTAAATCTACTTTGTAGCTTACATTCTCATGTGATGGAGAAGCCATTTGATGACTGAGTTTAAGTGTTAACGGACTTCTCCAAAAGAACCTGATATGCAGTATGATCATTTTCTTGATACTTCAAATAGTGGCAGTTTGGAGCAGCAGATCTTTCTTGTTTCTTCAGTTTGAAGGGAAAATTTAAGCAGCTTTATAGTTTTACTTTTATATAAGTCAAGCCAATATTGCTTTTGGATTAATTATCATTTCTAAAAATTCGTAATTGTCTATAAGAAAGTGGAATGACCCTTATTTCAGATAAATCAAAGGAAATATTAGTTTGCTTTTGAACAAAATCTATTTTGCCAAAATCAGTGTATAAATGCATCTGGACTTGATTAAATTAACTTCATCTTTATTTTTTTAACTTTTTTGTAATGGTAAATGCTAGATAAACTATTATTATTATTATTATTGAGATGGAGTCTTGCTCTGTCACCCAGGCTGGAGTGCAGTGGCATGATCTCAGTTCACTGTAACCTCCACCACCGACGTTCAAGCAATTCTCCTGCCTCAGCCTCCTGAGTAGCTGGGACTACAGGTGCCTGCCACCATGCCCAGCTAATTTTTTGTATTTTTAGTAGAGACGGGGTTTCACCGTGTTAACCAGGTTGGTCTCAATCTGCTGACCTTGTGATCTGTCCACCTTGGTCTCCCAAAGTGCTGGGATTACAGGTGTGAGCCACCACACCCGGCTGGTAAATCACTGTGAATTATAACTGTGTGAGAATCTATTTTATGAAATATTTGACCAGAATAAAAGTACTAAAGGTCACACTAATGGTTGCATGTGTTCAACTTTCTAAAAGGAAAAAAAATTGAACATTATTGACTAATACTTAAGGTAAATATTTTCCTGTCTGATCTGACTATTTAATACGTGGGAACGAGCTGATGCAATTCTTAAAGGATACAAATAGTCTTTTATATTATCCACTGAAGCTTAACAACTGTGACTCCAAAGAAGAGGGAAGAGCCAATTGCCTTTTCCTCTTTATATTTTACTTTTCATTTGTGTCATAGACACTTGGATAATCTGAGAACATGAACTAGGGGATTTCTTTTCTATTACCAACATGAAGGTTTCTTAATCTGTGAATATGTGAATATGGAGAACTCTCAGTAGGAGAGTACAATCCAGTAAGGCTTAGGCCATTTCATTCCCAGACTAGTAATTATTTAGTTGTTAGTATGTGTCAGGCATTTTTCTAGGTATCAACTGATGATTACCATTTCTCAGTTAACATAACACTCACAACAACTTATGAGTTAGATGCTATTTTCACCCCCATTTCAGAGATGAGGAAGCTGAGGCATGGAGAGGTTAACTGGCTTGCCCATAGTCACATAAGTAGTAAGTTGCAGAATGGGAATTAAAATCCTGACAATGGGCTTCAAGAATATAACAAACCATGGAATGTTTATATAATGTCATGAGATTTTTTTAATATACTTGATACTTTACAGTATCTTTTTTATGAGGAGAATAAAGGATTACCCTTCTCTGATTCAAATGAAAAATAAAATAGTTCAATAGGTGTCATCATTGTCAATCATCCTGGTTGTAAGATGATCACTTACAGAGAGAGAAACAGAAACCAGGTCCCGTCAGAAGTAATTGGTCACAAAACAATGGGCTTCTCAGATCAACCTCAAGAGAAAACCTTATTCTCTGTTATGGACTGAATGTTTGTGCCCTCTCAAAATTCATGTTGCTCTAACTTCCAAGGTGATGATAATTGTAAGTGGAAGCTTTGTGAAGTAATTAAGTTTAGATTAGATGTGAGTGAGGGTGGGGCCGCCTGATGGGATTAGTGTCTTTGTAAGAAGAGGATGAGAGACAGACTGCTCTCTCTGAGTGAAAAGACAACTTCTAGAAACCCTGAGGAGGGCCCTTATTTCTGATTCCGGCTTCCAGAACAATGAAAAATAAATGTCTATCATAAACCACCAAATCTATGGTATTTTGTTAAAGTATCTTGGACTAAGATACCTTCAGTGGTTGAGAAATCAGTGTGGCTAGAAGTACCTAGATTCTTACTTAATATTGTCCTAAATACAAAGTAAAGGAATATCAATTAAAAAAACGACCAACCAAACAAAAAACCCTGTGACTGATGCCCGTCCCATAGAATTATGAAATTTTACCCTTGATCTATAAGATGGACCTTTTTATAAGTCTGAGAGTCTGTTAGGGCAGTTTTCCTGATATTTTGTTAAGAATCCCCCTGATCACATCAGTGACAGTGATGACACGAAAATATCATCAAAGTGTAATTTTTATACCCATTTTAATTTTTTTTGTTTGTTTTCCAACTAAGACAAAGAAACAAACAAATAGCCTCAGACATCTGTGTCTATACCTAGGTATTTTTCTCCTCACCTGGGAATGCTTGTCTAATAGCTTCTTTCTTGTTATAGCAGAAAGAATCCCTGTGAAGTGGCAATGAACCCAGGTCATATACACATTTGGACCAAATTTTACTCTTAATCAATTGGCTTAGCCATGTTATGGTTTTTATCTAATTGTTTATTCGTAGGATGAGCTAATACCTTGCAGCCAAGCAAATTTTTATGGCTCTCTATATAATTTCTGAACAAATAGAGTGTATAATGGAAATGAAAGTGCTGACATTGTGCTTTCTATAATGGCATGAGTGGACTCAGTATTACAAAGTGCTCTTTTATTGCATCTTTCCACCAGGCCATTTATATGAAGCATGGATTGAGATGTAATTTAGAAGTGTGATATTAGGACTTGAACCCAGTATGAAAACCATCCAACAAATACACAAATGTAAATGATCCAGAAACAGAAAACAACTGACTCACCAAGGCCTCTGATAATTTAAACGTAGGTATTAGAGTCTTTCTGAGTGTGTTCTAAATCAGGCTTTGAGTAAATACTTTTTTATACACTTAGACCCAAATCACTTTAGACTTAAAATATTAGGATAGATGAGACCAAGTTCTTTTCTGCTTGAATAAAAAAAAAATTCCTGGAGTCATTGTAAATTTGTTTTCAAAAAATAGAGACCCACTTTTCTATGTACGCTTGTAAGGTAAATATTTCATAGGAACTGAAATTTAAGGAACAATGTTATTGATTCTATTTATCTTTTCTATAATTTAACCTGCATAATTTGTCCTTTATTTCAAGAAAAAGAAAAATAGGAAAGTAAAAAAGTAGCTAACTAGTAAGTAAAAGAAGCAAGAACAAATGAATAAGGCCATTTCTTTCTTTGTCATTATTTACTAAATATTGCCAAAGAGGTTACAGCAGACATTGGGTGGCTGATGAGGAGGGTTGATTCTAAAATCCTACACATTGATAAATTCAGCAAATCTCATTGTATCAATATTATAAAGGAAAGGAAGGAACTGAGTTAGTAGCTGTTTATTTCATCTTATTTAATGTGTCTGCTCTTTCGTCATCTTTTTCTTTTTCTCTTCTCTTTTCCAATCCTACCATTCCTCAGCCTCACTCAGTACAAAAATGAGGATTAGTCACAGAGATAAGATTAGTCTGAAAATATTTGAAGTATTTATTTAATTAAAGAATGGATAAGTGCAAGAAACAGAATAATAAGCTGAACTGGGGAAAATTGTTTCGCAACTGTCTAAAGGATCTTAATGTGTTAATTCGGTGTTTGTGGGCATTAGCTTATACTAAAATTTTAAGAATTCAAAGAAGTACAATTTTTTGGTTGTTATTCCTCCTATTTGAGCACTTCTTTCCCCTAAAGTTTCTTCTCCTCTGTCTCATAAGCTTTCAAGTGCTTTTTCGCTGCTTTTAATTTATTTGAATTCTTCCATTCTATATAAGTTTACACACTTCCCCTTATGTTTTATTTTCTTCCTCTTCTACCCAATCAAAATTTCAAAGAAATGGTGATAACTCAGTTAACTGCAGCTCTGATTAATATAACTCACACTAAATCTTATAATCTTATGATAAGATTGTAAATTCACACTAAATCTTATCATAAATAAGAACCAAGTTCTCACAAGTGCTTTTTGCATTTTTAAGATAAATATTGTCTTTCCAAATGATTCTGGAAATGGAAAAATGTTTCAGTAGAACACTTTTTGCATTCTTGGTCTATGCTAGCCACCATCTCATTTGCATACTCTCAGATATTTCATTTAGTCAATATCTTTAGCATAGGTGGAATAATGAAAGAGCATGGACATTGGAATTGAGACCCAGCCTCAAATACCAGCTCCACCACCAATTAGCTCAGTGGCCTTGAACAAGTTAGAAAACATTGATAAGCTTTTGAGCCTTCTATGAAAAGTTTGTAACAGCTCACTCCTGAGAATGATATGGGATAGTATATATAAAGCACCTAGAAAAATACCTTGCACCCTGCAGGCACTTAATAACTATGGTATCTATTGAGTAAATGATTTGTATTTAATAGAATCACAAAATACTTAGGTAGGAACATACTCAAGAGATGATTGAATGCATCTTCCTTATTTACAGATGAGAAAGCTGGGACTCAGAGAAGTCAAGTGTCTTACTAAAGGCAAATAAATAATTAGAAATGGGGTTAGAATCTATGGCTAATTTGTGGTTTAATTATTGTTCTTTACATTATTTTATACACTTGCCCCTCCAAGCCCTGCACCATTCTTAATTTTGCTGGCTTTTTACTGTGCCAGTCCACCCACACACTAAGAGAAATCACCATTTTTGTTGTCACTATTTTTTTCATCTAGAAGAGAAATATTCTTTGCCTTTTTCTTATTTCATAATCATGGCCTATGAAAGTAACTGGCCTGTTTTTCACAGAGTACTTTCTTCTGCCTTCTGTGTTTTTTCTAACAATAGTAGTTTCATAGCCTCTACTTTAGATCTGCCACATTTGATTCATTTTCTGAAATATTAATTTTCCCTCAGACAATTGGTTCTTCGCCTGTAATATCTTCTAACAGGAGATTCAGTTGAAATGATCCTCCTCTTTACAATATTATATTTTCCAGATTTTTCCTAGCTCAGGATTTAATACTACATATACATTTCATGATAATGTGAAATTATTTCCATTGTACCTTAAAATGATTTTAAAACACATTACAGATTTAATTCCTTCTCACAGACACTACTTCCAAATTTTTCTACTTCACTGCAAAATAGGGGGGTGGCAGTGGGGGATTTGGGGGAGAGGTGAAGGAGTTTACATTGTCCTGCAAAAAGGAAATACTTAGGTCAAAACAGTCAGAAGGAACAGTGCTCGGTTTCTGGATTTCCACTTCTCTGATTAACCAATCTATGTTTTTCTCAAGAGTTCTGCTAAATGTCTATACTGCTGGACAAAAATCCTGTTTAATGTATGTAAATAGCTTTGCTAATCTACACTGCTAGACAAAAATCCCATATAATGTATGTAATTACTTAAATTTTTATAAATTATGAAATATTTTAAAAACCTATAAAATGTATATTTTGGTTTTTAATTTTACAAAATAAAACTTTAGAGATACTGAAGCCCCACCCAATCTTTTTTTTTGTTTCCTCTCAGAGCAACCATTAACCTGGAGTTTGCCCTTATTAGTTTAATTCATGTTTTACAAAGGAAATACATACAAATATACATATGAACCATAAATAGCACTGCTGTATGTTTTAGATAAATCATAATATCCTATTGTAGGTGTCTTTTTTATAACTTTTTCTTTTCAACATTTTATGTTTGAATTATGTATTAAAAGTGGATTTCCACTTCACAAATTTTAACTGCTAAAAAGGGTTTCATTTTATGACTATGATGACTAAGCCAGAGTTTATCACACTCCATATTTGGGCTAAAATCAGTCGTGCAATGTGAACATTTCTAGACATGCTTTTGTTTGCGTTTATGGAAGAGCATCTTTAGGGTGACTACCTAAAAAAATTATATTTGATTTCACAGTGGCTTACACTTGCACCATCATATAAAAAATTTCCATTTTATTGATCTCCTTGATAAGTGTGTGGTGATAGTTTTTAATTTGCTGTTTTAAAAAATAATTTAAAAATTGATATCAGTTTTTTTTTAACCTTAGATATAGAAGGCGTTTTCAAGCCTAGAAGCAATAACACCCCAAAATAATGAGAACATCTATCTCCTAGATCTTGGTTTCCAAATAAAATTCCTTACAGTAACCCAAGTGCCTAGGAAAAGTGACTGATTCTAGGAATGGTTCAGGGAAAGTTTGAAATGGGCCAGGAATGTCTTATTCCAGAAATTACTCAAGAAAGAAAAAGAAAAAAGAGCACAAGAGCCAGTTTAATGAGACTTCCATTAACCAAATCTGTAAAACTTTAAGCATCAAAAATGAATAACTATGAAACAAAAAACTTCTTTGAAAAGATTAACAAAATTGATTAGCCTCTAGCTAAGCTAGCTAACATAG
The DNA here is from genome assembly GCF_006542625.1 of Nomascus leucogenys. Lineage (NCBI taxonomy): Eukaryota > Metazoa > Chordata > Mammalia > Primates > Hylobatidae > Nomascus > Nomascus leucogenys. The sequence goes on from NC_044382.1 coordinate 125,874,571, forward strand.
AAAAGAGAGATAACACAAATGACTCTATCAGAAATGAAAGAGAAGACATCACTTACATGATCACATGTACATTAAAAGGATAATAAAGGAACATTATAAACAACTCTATGCTCACAAATTTCATAATTTAGATGAAATGAACCAATTCCCTGAAAGAAACAATACACTAAAACTCACACAAGAAGAAATAGACACTCTATACAGGCCTATATCTATTAAAAAATCTTGAATCAATAATAAATAGCCTTTCAAAACAGAAAAGAACATACCCAATGGGTTCACTGGTGAATTCTAACAAAAAGTAAGAAAAAAAGTATACCAGTACTCTACAATCTCTTTCAGAAGAGAGAAGCAGGCATAATACTTCCTAACTTATTCTATGAGACCAGAATTACCCTAAGATAAAACCAGACACAGTCATTACAGCAAAATAAAACTTACAGACCAATATTTCTCGTGAACATAGATGCAGAAATCCTCAACAAAATATAAGCAAATTGAATCCAACAATGTAGAGAAAGAATTATACACCATAGCTAAGTGGAATTTGTCCCAAGTATGCATTCAAGGCTAGCTCAAATTCAAAAAATCAATTAATGTAATCCATAATACCAACAAGCTAAAGAAAAAACACACAATCATATCAATGCATACAGAAAAAAATTTGAAAGAAAATAATTGAACACCTGTTTGTAATGAAAACTGAAACTAAGAATAGAGGGGAATATTCTCAACTCGATAAAGCGTATCTACAAAAATCCTGCAGCTGACATTATACTTAATAGTGACAAACTCAAAACTTTCTCACTAATAGGAAAAAGAGAAGGTTATCTCCTCTCATCACTGCTTTTGAACATCATACTGGAATTCTAATGCAATAAGAAAAAGGAAATAACTGATGTACTAATTGGAAAGGAAGTAATACTGCTTGTTCACAGATAGCATGACTGTCTGTGTAGAAAATCTGAAAGAATTGACAAAAAACTCCTGGAACTAATAAATGATTATAGGAAGATTATAGATTACAGGATTCAAGGTTAACATACAAAAGTCAAACACTTTCCTATTTACTAGCGATAAACAAGTGGAATTTGAAATTAAGAACACAATGCCATTTACACTTAGCAGCCCCCAAAATGAAATACTTAGGTATAAATATATCAAATTATATATAATAACTATTTGAGGAAAACTACAAAACTGCGGCTAAATCAAATAACTAATAAATTGAGAAATATTTCTTGTTCATAGATAGACTCCATATTGTTAAGATGTCAGTTCTTTCTGACTTGGTCTATGAATTCAATGCAATTCCAAGAAAATCCCAGAAAGTTATTTTGTACGTATCAACAGACTGATTATAAAGTTTATAAGGTGGGCAAGAGACCCAAAATAGCCAACACAATATAAAAGAAGAACAAAGTTGAATGTCTGGCTGTATTGATTTCAAGACTTACTATTAAAGTCATAGTAATCAAGACAGTGTGGTATTGGCAAAAGAATAGACAAATGGATCAATGGAGCATGATGGATATTCCAGAAACAGAGCCACATAATTAAAGTCAACCAATCACTGACAAAGTAATAAAGGCAATTACAACAGAGTAAAAATAGATTTTTCAACTAATGCTGCTAGAATAACTATACATACACGTGCAAAAAAATTAATTTAGATACAGGTCTTACACCTTTCCCAAAAATTAACTCAAAATGGAACATGGACCTAAATGTAAAATGCAAACTGTGGAAGTCCTGGAAGATAACATAGAAAATCTAGATGACCTTAATTTGGTAACGACTTTTTAGATATGACAACAAAGGTATGATCATGGAAAAAATAATAAACTGATCTTCACTAAAATTAAAAATTTCTCCTCTGTGATACTGTCAGGAAAATGCAAAACAAGTCAGATACCAGAAGAAAATATTTGCAACCAAGCCATGAAAGGTACTGGAGGAAACTTAAATGCATATAACTAAGTGAAACAGTCCAATCTGAAAAGGTGAGAAACCCTATGATGTCAAATATGTGACATTCTGGAAAAGGCGATACTAAAAATATCAGTGGTTGCCAGGATTTAGGAGGGAGGGTGAGATAAACAGAGCACAGAATATTTTTGTTTGTTTTCTTCAACAGTTCAGTGATACACGTGCAGGATGTGTAGGTTTGTTACATAGGTAAATGTGTACCATGGTGGTTTGTTGCACAGATAATCCCATCACTTAGGTATTAAGTCAAGCATCCATTAGCTATTCCTCCTGATGCTCTCCCTCCCTCAAAGCCTCCCAACAGGCCCCAGTCTGTGTTGTTCCCCTCAATGTGTCCATGTCTTCTCATCGTTCAGCTCCGACTTGTAAGTGAGAACATGTGGTGTCTGGTTTTCTGTTCTTGTGTTAGTTTGCTGAGAATGATGGCTTCCAGCTCCATCCATGTCCTTGCAAAGGACATGATCTTGTTCCTTTTTATGGCTGAATAGTATTTCGTGGTGTATATGTACCACATTTTCTTTATCCAGTTAATTATTGATGGACATTTAGTTTATTCTCTGTCTTTGCTATTGTAAATAGTGCTCCAGTGAACATAGGCATGCATGTATCTTTATAATCGAATTATTTCTATTCCTTTGGGTATATACCCAATAATGGGATTGCTGGGTCAAATGGTATTCCTGCCTTTGAGGAATCACCACGGTCTTCCATAATGGTTGAGCTAATTTACACTCCCATCAACAGTGTGAAGAATTCTTTTTTCTCTGCAACTTGCCAGCATCTGTTGTACTTTTACTTTTTAATAGTAGCCATTCTGACTGGCATGAGATGGTATCTCACTGTGGTTTTGATTTGCATTTCTCTAGTGATCAGTGATGTTGAGCTTTTTTTTTTTTTTTTATTATACTTTAGGGTTTTAGGGTACATGTGCACAATGTGCGGGTTTGTTACATATGTATCCATGTGCCATGTTGATTTCCTGCACCCATTAACTCGTCATTTAGCATTAGGTGTATCTCCTAATGCTGTCCCTCCCCCCTCCCCCCACCCCACATCAGTCCCCGGAGTGTGATGTTCCCCTTCCTGTGTCCATGAGTTCTCATTGTTCAATTCTCACCTATGAGAGAGAACATGTGGTGTTTGGTTTTTTGTCCTTGCGATAGTTTACTGAGAATGATGGTTTCCAGTTTCATCCATGTCCCTACAAAGGACACGAACTCATCATTTTTTATGGCTGCATAGTATTCCATGGTGTATATGTGCCACATTTTCTTAATCCAGTCTATCGTTGTTGGACATGTGGGTTGGTTCCAACTCTTTGCTATTGTGAATAGTGCCGCAATAAACATACGTGTGCATGTGTCTTTATAGCAGCATGATTTATAGTCCTTTGGGTATATACCCAGTAATGGGATGGCTGGGTCAAATGGTATTTCTAGTTCTAGATCCCTGAGGAATCACCACACTGACTTCCACAATGGTTGAACTAGTTTACAGTCCCACCAACAGTGTAAAAGTATTCCTATTTCTCCACATCCTCTCCAGCACCTGTTGTTTCCTGATTTTTTAATGATGGCCATTCTAACTGGTGTGAGATGGTATCTCACTGTGGTTTCATATGTTTGTTGACAGCATGTATGCTTTCAAGAAGTGTCGGTTAATGTCCTTTGTCTACTTTTTAATGGAGTTGTTAGTTTTTTTCTTGTAAATTTGTTTAAGTTCCTACCTGTAGACTCTGGATATTAGACTTTGTCAGATGGATAGTTTGAAAAAATTTTCTCCCGTTCTGCAGGTTTTCTTGTTCACTCTGATGATACTTTATTTTTTTTGTGCTGCTCTTCAGTTTAATTAGATCCCGTTTGTCAATTTTTGCTTTTTTCGTAATTGCTTATGGTGTTTTTGTCATGGTATCATTTAGATTTTCTTCTATATTTTTCATACTTTTCGGTATTACATTTAAGTCTTTAATCCATCCTGAGTTAATTTTTTTAGATGGTATAGAGAAAGGATCCAGTTTCAATTTTCTGCATATGTCTAGTCAGTTCTCCTAGCACCTATTAAATAAAGAATCCTTTCCCCATTGCTTGTTTTTGTCAGGTTTGTCAAAGATCAGATGACTGTAGGTGTGATCTTGTTTCTAAGTACTCTATTCTGTTCCATTGGTCTCTGTGTCTGTTCTTGTACCAGTGCCATGCAGTTTGGGTTATTGTAGCCTTGTAGTATAGTTTGAAGTCAGGGAGTGTGAGGCCTCCAGCTTTGTTCTTTTTGCTTAGGATTGTCTTGGCTATTTGGGCTCTTTTTTTTGTTCCATATGAATTTTAAAATAGTTTTCTCTAATTCTAAGCACTGATTTTGAGGGAAGTGAAATTACTCTGTATGACACTGTAATGGTAGATACATGTCATTACAAATTTTTTGAAATCCATATAACATACAACACCAAGAGTGAACCATAATGTAAAACTACGGACTCTGGGTGATAATGATATAACAGTGCAGGTTCTTCAATTCTAACAAATGTATTTGGTGGTGGAGGGATGTTGATAATGGGAAGGCTATGAATACATGGAGGCAGGAAGTTTACAGGAAATCTCTGTGCTTTCCACTCCATTTTGCTGTGCCTCCAAGACTGCTCTATTAAAAAAAAAATAAGAAAAAATAAATCCAAGTATCTAAAAATCTAATTTTGCAACTGTAAAAAAAGAGTGGCTACAATGCATTATAATATATTGAGAAAATAATCTACACTAATACCAAAAAACAAATGACAAAAGTGTAATAAAGTTAGAAGAAATGATAGTTATAAAACCATGATTTTGCAAAAATCATATTAAAAATTGACATGGATAAATATTGTTGGATGTAAAACCTAGGGGTTAAAGTTTGTTGGCAAATAAGATTTACATAAGTTCAAATTATTTTCCCATAGATTACTCACTAATTATGAAATGATTAAAAGGTACTTTTATAGCAATAAGATTTAGAAGAAACAGCCTTAACTAAGTGATCAAGATTAATATAACCATGCATGGAACAAACCGACATTAAGTGCCTACTGTTATCATACTCTGGGAAAGATACTATATCACATATGTAATATTTCTGCCAAAAACTCAAAAGCATAATTATAAAGAAACAACAAGAAAAACCCAAATTGAGAGAAATACTGCAAAACATTGTGCCTGTACTCTTTTAATACACCAAGGTCTTAAAACACAAAGAAAAGGGAGGAAATGCTACATATCAAAGGAGAGAAAACATACAATATGATTAAATGTAAACCTCTGCATTGGATCCTGGTTCAGAGGGCAACATTGCTATAAAGGACACTAGGAAGATAATTAGTGAAATAGAAATATAAACTGTATTACATGGTAGTAATATAGCAATGTTACGTTTTAAAAGTTTGAGGTGTGGTTATGAGAGAAGGTTTTAGGGATGGAGGGTCATGATTTCTACAACTTACTGTCAAATGTTTCAGCTCCATCCCTTCCCTAAAGAATAACAGTAATATATATATTATCATATTATTATGAATGTATGTCTTGACCATTCTTGGTAGTATTATAATTTTAAAATATTTCCATTAAAAGCTTATTTTGGATTCAGTTTTGGGTTGATTTTGTAGTTTAAGGAACAAATCAAAAACTTTATGATATTGCATTGTTGTACTCAGGACCATGGTATAGCTCTTCTTTTCTGTACATCTTTTACCTTCTCCAATCAAGCTTTGTAATTTTTTAAAATTATTCTTAAGTACATTATAAGTTATATTGTTTGTGTAGGTACTACCTTCTTAAAAAATATCTAATTAGTTCTGACAATACATGAAAATGAAGATGATTTTTGTATATTCATCTTCTGCACTCTCCAAGTAATTCTAATAACATATCTGTGAATTTCCAGGATAATTCATGCAAAGAAGCATATCATTCTCAAAATGCCAGGATCTTTTCTACCTTTGTTTTGTGATCTTATTGTATTCTTAATGTTGGTTTTTATTATCTTATTCAGTTAGTTAGGTATTATAGCTCACTGTTTAGACATTAACATGACACATATCCTTTTTCCTGTTCTTAAATGAACACTTTCAGTGTTCACTAGTAGCATAGTTGCTGTAGGTTTGGGTCAATATCTTTCTGTGAACTCATTTGAAGCTCTCTTTTATTCTTAGTTTACTTAGAATCCATTTTTATTGTTATGAATGGTTTTAAAATTTATCAATCTTTTTTTTTCCTTTTGTAAATATTGGAATGATAGTATTGTATTTTTCTTTCATCTGTTAATGTGGTGAATTACCTTAATATATGTTTCAAAATTATAAAATATATTTGGATGTTTGGAATAAATTCTTCTTAGTCTTGATGAATGTATTATGTATTCTGAAATTATATTGAAAATATATAATTTAAGACTTTTGAATTTATAAATAAAATCAGCCAATGGTTTTACTGGCTTAAATTTTTCCTATCTTATTTATTAACAATAGTATATTAGTCCATATTTTTTTTTCTATGTTGTGTATCTTTGATTTTTGAAGACTCAGTAGAAGTCATTTGTAAAATTATATGGGCCTGGTAATTTGTTTTAAAGTTATTGTCATGCAAAGATTTAAAGTTCATAAAAGTTATTTGGAGTAGGAATTATATGGGGATTGCAGGTTTATTATTCTCATTTTTGCAGTTGAAGGAATTAAGGTATAAAAATTGGAAGACTTTTATTATGTTCCTGTGACATTTACGTAGAAAACTAGAAATAAAATCAGTCTTCTCACCAAATCAACAGCTTCTTTTTCTTCCTCCCCACAATCCCGAATCTGTGGAAGCACACCTGACTAAGTAGAAGCTAAAGCAATTGGGGTTGATGTTATTCCGTTTTCAAGGCCTGACATGAGTATTCTCTTATCAATGAGGCCACAGCTGACCAAAAGGGTCAGCAAATGATGCCCTTTGGTAGATGATCTCCAAGAAGCATAATTTTGCAAACATGTAAATGCAAAGAACATTTGAAACCTTCTGGAATGCCCAGTTAATCTTTGAATCACCATGCAGGGTTTCTACATTTTTTTCTCTAGGGAAAAGTAGTAATGTCCCAGAAACCACAGCGATTTTTATTCTTAAGTCTGTTGCTTTTCCAAGGTCTTCATTTGATTTTATAGTACTTTTGATAGGGACTATGAGATGGTTCACTGTATTAAAGGCAGACTTCAGAGTTTCACTCACTCCTGCCACTTGACAAAAACTCTCTTGAGAGCACAAATGCAAATATTCTCACTTCAACAGGCAGAGTTTAATCTGCAGCCCTGGTGTGTGGATTCTCCATCGTAGAGCATGATTCACTAAATCTGTCTTTTGCTATGACTCTAGGGAAGCCATCACTTGTCATTCTGCCCAGTAGAGCATGTTGTAGCACCTGCTTTATATTGTACCTTGCCACTAAGTATCCTCTCTGGTAGAACATCAAACATCCAAGTATTCCCATTTATCCAATACTCGGCGGGGTGGGGAGGGGGAGGGTTCAGAGGGATTATACACTGAATTGCGCCAAGCTTCAGCTGTGCCAGTAAGGTATTAACTGTGACTACTTTTCTCCATTTCTTATCACTGAAGAAACAATAATAGAATGAAATATAATAAACAGACAATAAACTTTCCAATTTTAAATGACATTTTCATCCAGTGAGAAAATTGAGTTAGGTAAGGTAAATCATAAGATAAACTTTCACCTAAGAGACAACTTTGCACAAATAATTTTTTAATTCAATTCTTTTTCAATTTTCTTTTTATTTTAAACTTCCAGAATTTTTGGACTTTATTTTTCCATTTTCTTTATTTTCAGAAACAATCTGGCATATTTTATAAAGCAAAAATATCCGAAATGCCTATGTTTTCATATATTTTTGACCATTTTATATTTGTGATAATGCTATGGAAAATGTATTATCATTTCTAATATATAAATTAAGAACTTTAAATTAGGAAAGTTTAAGTATATGCCAAAGGTCATTACAAAGCTAGAGATCTGTCTTTAGTTTGTAGCAGAAACTGTTTTCTATCCAAAGTCAATTCCCCATTACACACCATTTCTTTCTGGGAGTAGGCCTCAGATGTACTCTTTTGCCTCTTGTTCCCAGTGCTATTTACTATGTACTAAGGGAAAGCAATCCTATATTCAGCTGATGGGTAATTTGAATTATCTACGTCTATCACAAGCACTCAGCCCTCCTGCTCGTTTGTTTTAGTATTGGACATATGGCTGAAATGTGGTCTGTGCAATACTAAGAAAGATCTGCTAGGGAGGGATTCTGACAACTTTCCTTACTCTTATACAGGAAAACTCAAGGAAGAAGAGTACTCTTCTTTTCTGTTTATAAATAGTAGTCTCTACATGTGAAAAGTGCTGTGGAAGCCATTTTGTATCCTGAAGGAGAACCAGCTTGAGAATAAGACCAATTGTCTGAGAATGGCAGAGCCGAAGATATAAAGTATTTATGCCTATGAGAGCATCATTAAGCTGCCGAACTGATGAATTTTGGCGATACTCCACTTTAGGCCCTCTTGCTTTTAGGAAAATTTATTTAACTGTGTTGAAGCCCCCAGAGTCATCCTGACACAGAATTCGGAATGTCTAACTCAGAAGCCAACAATTCTTCATAGAAATACCACAACAGGTAGCCTCCATGAGTAACTTTTTTTTTTTTTTTTTTTTTTTTTTTTTTGGAGACAGGGTCTCTCTCTGTCTCCCAGGCTGGAGTGCAGTGGCGTGATCTCGGCTCACTGCAAGCTCGCCTCCCGGGTTCATGCCATTCTCCTGCCTCAGCCTCCGGGGTAGCTGGGATGACAGGCGCCTGCCACCGTGCCTGGCTAAATTTTTTGTATTTTTAGTACAGACAGGGTTTCACTGGATTAGCCAGGATGGTCTCGATCTCCTGACCTCGTGATCTGCCCGCCTCAGCCTCCCAAAGTGCTGGGATTACAGGCGTGAGCCACCGCACCCGGCCACAAGTAACGATTTTTAACATAGTAGTTATAGCTGTCAGTTACTAATTCAACTTAAATGGGTGGGTTTTGGTTTTTTGGAAGCCCGAAAAACATTGAAGAATAAGAAAGCTAACCTCTAGCAGGTTACTGCTCAGACCTTCTGGCTTTTACAAATCCTCTGGTTTTTCAACAGAAGCCTCTAAATCTAGAATTTTTAAGGTACAGTCTTTTGATTTTCAAATTTTGGCCACGAATTTTTTTTTTTAATTATTCAAGCCAATCAAAGAATGAGCATGAGCTATATTTGGTCATTTAGCTCTGTAATTCTGCAACCTCTACCTTTGAAGATTATAGCTCTTATTATATCTATAATTTCGTTGTATAATACGTGAAATCGTATGCTTTTTACGCTAGCCTTCAAACAAAGATAAACCCACCAGTGCTGAAAGTGTTTCTTTATCACTACTTGAACTCCAGCAGAAACTGCACATATTGGATCCAGGGCAAGTTGCATGATTTGTACCCAAGAGGGTGTTTTGTCTTGAAAAATTATTGCATCTTCAGAAATTTCAAGTTTGGTTTTTCAAGAAAAATAGTGTTTTCTGTAAAAAGTTTGCTTTGATGACTCTAAAATGCTCCAAAGAATTTTTTCAAGTTTTGTAGGACTGTGGATAGCTTATCATAAGATTTTGAAATTCACCTAATGCCAGATCGAAATGTCACAGGCTTACTCAAGTCTTTAAGGGATAGCCAGAGCTTAAGAATAAATGAACTCAGGAAATGGCTTCAGAATTTTATGATTTTAATTTGATATATGTTAGCCTGGAAGTATCCTACTGTGAGAAATGATTTCCTCTCTCTTGTCCTTTTTTCTTTTACTTTTTACCTGTATTTTTGCTAATTATTAAAATAATGCATGACCATTCCAGAACACTTGAAAAGTAGAAGAAAAAACATAAAAGATTAGAATGTACATTAATAAAATTCCCACCACTCGGAGAAAACTGTGAATACTTAGGATAATTTCCTTCAATGTACTTATTTTTCTACATTTTTATCTTACCTATTTGGAATCATATAATCATTTCTGTATCCTGTTTTCCCATTTTAACATAATTGAACCTAGATTGCAGGTCTGAATCTTGAAACCAGACTAATCTTTAATTATTTTTAGGTAACAATACATTTATTTCCTCTCTGCCTAGGAGCCTTAGAATACTGTAAATTTACGTTTGCAATTCAAAAGTTGTGCCAGAATTTACCTTATGCTACCTTTGCCTGGAACTCAGTAAATGCATTTGATTTATAAAAATAATTATCTTCATCACTTCATGACATTTCTTTTAAATACTCCGCTTCTATCTCTATCGTTTTGGGTGCCTTTGGAAAATCAAATTCTTAAGTTAAATCTCAGTTGTCTTTTCTCCTAGAGTTTTTGTTCTCTTTAATATTTTAGGGTTTTTGTTTGCCATTTGAGACATCTTCAAGTGTTTTGTTGAAAATATTCAAACTCTTGGTTCTTTCCCATATAATATATTTTATAGGCCCAGTTTTATCTCTTTTTATGGTTTATATATCATCATGAAGAAATATTACTTGGAGGAGTGTTTTCTAAAAGGCAAAGTGAGGAGTGTGCCCTTAGGCCCTTCACAGTCCCTATTACCAGCAAGAAGAACCTTTGGGCACATGCCTGCTTTTAGTTTTCACCCTGTCTGCTTATCCACTTAAGACATTTCTCAGGCAAGTGAGAGTTGTTGAGTGCAATGCAAAGCTTTCCATCTTTGGCCTCTTCTTGCCATGTTACAGGCTGGAAGTTACCATACCTGAATGACACATTGGGCGTTTCAGTACTTAGATTTACAGTTGATCATAGCAAGTTGATTGTATGTATTTCTCTTCATGCTCACATGAACAATTAAAATGAATAAATGAAAAAAGCTATAGACAAAAAATATTATATACGAGAAGTACTAAGAGACAATAGTGGATAAGAAATACCAACCAGTTTTGGAAAGCTGAAAGACAGAAAGTAGAGTAGTAATGAGACTGGCAGAGGAGGCTAAAGTCTAAATACTCCCAGAAAGGGATGATAATAAAATAAGTCTATGCATCAGAGCACTAGAGAGTCTTAGGGAACACTGAAGGCCAGGATGGGGCTTGAGATAGAAAAATGTGGGTAAATGATAGAAGGGTAACTCCCAGCACCATACCAACATAATTCAATTCCTCCTGTACCTAGCGAGTGGGTTCTTCCTGCTGCACAAACAGAATCAATTCATGGCATTGAAGTGAAGAATTGAATTAACATGAGGCCAGCCATGCCACATGGGAGATGGAGTTATCCCTCAAATTAATCTCATAGAAAGCTTATAGGTTAGGGGTTTTTAAATTAATTAATTATTATTGTGACAGAGTCTCACTCTATCATTCAGGCTGGAGTGCAGTAGTACGATCTCAGCTCACTGTGATCTCCACCACTGGGGTTCAAGTGATTCTCCTGCCTCAGCCTCTTGAGTAGTTGGGACTGCAGGTGTGTGTCACCACACCCAGCTACTTTTTGTATTTTTAGTAGAGACAGGGTTTCACCATTTTGGCCAGGCTGGCCTTGAACTCCTGACCTCAAATGATCTGCCTGCCTTGCCCTCCCAAAGTGCTGGGATTACAGGTGTGAGCCGCCATGGCTGGCCAAGCTTAGGGGAATTTTAAAGGTAGTTTGTGGGGAGTGGGGAGGGTGCCTAGGCAATGAGTGTTTGCTGCTGATTGGTTGGGTTGGAGATGAAATTATAAATTGAAGCTGTCCTCTTGAGCTGAGTCACTTCTGGATGGGGCCACAGAAGAGATTGGTGGGTCCAGGGGGGCCACAGGTTTTGGACATGCAGAAAAAACCTGAAACGGTATCCCAAAAGTCCAATCTCAGATTCTACAATAGTGATGTTATCTGCAGGAGTAATTGGAGAAGTTGCACATCTATGACCTCCAGATTAAAAGCTGCAATCATTTATACATACACCTTAGCAGAATTCAAGTGCCTCTGTCCTCCTTGTCTGGTGGCCTCTTATTAGCATTACAAAGGCAGTTGAGTTTTGGGGAAGGGGTATTATCATTTAAAATATAAACTAAATGTCTACCAGAATTAGCTTTGCCCAGGAATAATTAAGGACAGCTTCAAGGCTAAAGGCAAGAGGGGTTTGTCTCGACCATATCTCCCACAGTGCCAAAATTTCTCATTGATACGGTTTTTGTAAAGGCAGTTTTACTCCCAGCCTCTGCAGGAGACCAATCTTTTCACTGGAGCAATTAAACAGGGAAATTTCCTGACTGTAGAGCAGCAGTTACAGAGGAGGGTGTGATGAAGGGCAAGACTGACACTTGGAGATATTGTGGGATACTTTCTTTATAAATCTTGATGCCCCACATTTCTTCCTCTGTCCATGCTCAGAAAGCAGATAATTAGGCAGTTGGAAGGTTATTCTTTAAAGCTATGACCAAGATGATGGCCTTAATGCTTCTGTCAGTTGACTAAGCTTTAAACAGTCCTCTTCCTAACAATACTCCTTATCTCCCATTTCTTCGCACATTTACTTTCAAAAAACTTTCAGTTGTAAATTCTTTCTCTGCCCTTTTGAACTGTAAATCTTCCACAATCCAGGAATATCTTTCTAAAGGGCCTAGGAGCCATCTCTTTGAAATATGATCATTAGTAAAGATAGTTCCCCTATATTCGAGTCTCTGTGGGAGTGTGAGAGCCTAACTTCCAAGGATGCCAGTTAGCAACCAGAGGCGGCCCAGTCACATAGGCCAGCCTTCTCCCGGTGTCCTCCAGTACTTTTCCACTAACTCACCTCAGTGCTTAATAACTCTCCCACCTTTTGTTTCAGAGTGTTACTGTAGGTAATCAGGCAGACATGAGCGGGTCAGGAGAGGGGCCCCACCCACTACCCGGGAAGGACCATCAGGTGGTGGTCGACTGGTTATTAGAATTGGCTCTCTAAAATAATTGGTTGCAGCTGATGCCAGGGAAAGGCGGTCTCCCAATAGATAGAAAAAAACTGAAACTGATGATAAGCAGCTTCCCGATAAGATCTTAGGAGTTGGGTGAGTGGGCTCAAGTATGCACACTAAGAGGCAAAATGGTGGAGTTTAACTGGTATATGACCTTCCTCTAGGAACACACAACTGATAAGGGAAAGATGCCTCAAGTGAGCATGTGTACAACTTCAGTAAACATACTGTGCATGTGTCCCCTCCCAGATGCTGGCAGGCTGCTGCACACGAGGACAGCCCACCCCAAGGGAAGAATCAGGGGAGAGGGGATGAACGGCCCTGGAAGTATGCCAATGTCTAAAACCGCAAATCAAAGGTGAAACTGTGCATTTGAACTCTCAAGTTGCCTACTTAACCCTTTTCCAAAGTACTTTACTTTCGGTCCTGCTCTAAAACTTTTTAATAAACTTTCACCCCTGATCCAAACCTTGCCTCAGTCTCTCGCCTTACATCTCTCAGTTGAATTATTTCTTCTGATGAGGCAAGAATTGAGGTTGCTACATACCCAGATGGATTCGCCACTAACAAGAGGAGTTTAGTTCTCTCTTCCTTCTATTGCAATAGTCTTGAGTAAAGTTTTCCTTACTTTTTCACTTCACTCAAGATAGTTGATGCAGCTTCTTTGTGTGGGGTAAATACCCAGGGTTTGTCGTCTCATGCCAAGAAAATTTAGGACACGGACACACATGAGAAGTTTAGGAGCAGAAGTTTAATAGAAGAAAGAGAAAGAAGAACAGCTCTCTCTCTTTCTAGTGAGAGAGGGGCTACCAAAATGAAAGACCAGCTAGTGGCAGAGTCCACTGGATTTTATAGGCAGGCTTGAGGAGTTGGTGTCTGATTTATTTAGGGACCACAGCTTGGTTCAATCAAGTATGACATTTACGTAGCGCACAGGAAAGGCTGGCCACCCGTGCTAATCTTATTATGCAAACGGGGCTTCCCACTTGACCTGCGAAATCTTGTCTGTTCCTTACTGTACACGTGGCTGACAAAAAGAAGGGCAGATGAAGCCACCATTTTGAATATGCCTAGATAGTATTTTTCTGCTGGCCTGCTTCCAGCTTGCTTGTCTGTGTCTGCAGCTCAATTTTACAGGCTTTTCTTTGTTAGAAAATGATTTGAGGGCTGCTTTTCATTAAAAAGGAAAACCTTACTGAGGACTTCAGTACCCTCACTATCTGCCTAAGTAATTTCTTCTTAACTTCTATAGTATAGTTTTCCTTTGAGAGCTCAAAGTTCTTCCAGAAAAGACCTGCAGATGCTATAATGTGTGAAGCAGTAACTGTTTAATTTTCATACTGCAAGGAGGTCCATTTGTGGCAAAACCTGGTCACATACACATAGCTTCTCATGCATCACTCTTACATAAGAACTGACAGCCAGGCTCATCAGCCATTTGTGAAAAGCTTTCATTCAGAATTCAGAAGAAAAGCCCAACAGATCATTGAACTAAGTGGGAGGTGGGTGGGGAGGGAGAGAGAGAATGAATACTGTATACCAAAGTAAGTCAGAGGAGTTATGGAATGAGAGTGTTATCATTTATATTGTTCTGGAAAAGGTTAGGATATTGATTATAGTGTACTAGTAAGCATGGTAAAATGTCCAGGGTTTAAACTGAAAGAACAAAAATACAATAGTAACTTTACAAACGGTGTGAGAAAATAAATGAAAGATGATCACAAAAGAGAAAGAATGCTCTGCAACCACTATCCTGCAAAATAAAAAGGGAGAAAATGGAGGAATAAAAGAAAGAAAGAAAATAAAACAGAATAAATAGGAGCAAGGAAAATGGTAAAAAATTAAAAAGTCTTGGAGACCCATTACGTACAATAAACATAAACTTGCCAATTAACAGAGATTATAAGACTGTACTTTTTAAAAATATTGGATTTGTGCTATTTACTAGAGACATACCTAAAATATAAAGTCACAGCAAAGTCAAAAGGACAGAAAAAGATGTGCTAGGTAAATACTAGCCAAAAGAAAGGTGACACATCTTTTCTTTCCTGTGTCCTCTTTGTATGTCACTGGCTCGAGTTTATTGGTAGTGCTGCTAAAATATTCTATATCTTGTCAATTTTAATCTTTTATTCTATTAATTACTGCAAAAAGTAGGTTACATTTTCGATTATGAAGCTTGTTAATATTTTCTTAAAATACTGTCGAGTTTTTTTGCTTCATGCATTTTGAAGCTATATTATTAAGTGCCTGGAAATTTAGAAATATTATTCCTTAGTAAGTTTTACCTTATTGTCAAAATGTAGTTAGTCAAATTATTATTAATAAAGTTTGTTTTCATAAAGTTTGTTTGATCTGGTATTCATATAGCCACCTTGGCTTTATTTTGCTTAGTATTTTCTTGATCTGTCTTTATTCTCCAGTTGCTTCTAATGTCTTTCTTTTGACTCTAAGCTCTACAGTTCCACTTATATGTGTCTAAGTATGTATTTCTTATGATTTATCTCACAATATGTCAGAATCTGTGAATTTGAGAATTTGAGAAGTTCTCAGAAGTTCTTTTTGGACATTGCTTATCTCTTTCTCTGTTTGATTCTGGAAACAGTTGTATTTTCAGTCTGATTCTTTGCTTTTATTTTTCAGCTTCTCTTGTTCTCCATCTCTTTGTCTTTGTAGGCTCTTTTCCGATGATTTTAATGAGGTTAAACACATTCTTATGTTTTGGGTTTTAACTTATATCTTTTTAAAAAAATGATATGATTTGGATCTGTACCCCCACTCAAATATCATGTTGAAGGTCATAATCCCCGGTGCTGGAGGTAAGACCTGGTGGGAGGTGATTGGATCATGGGGGAAGAGTTCTCATGAATGGTTATCACCATCCCCTAGGTTCTGTTCTCATGATGTGTGAGTGACTGAGTTCTTGTGAAATCTGATGGTTTAAAAGTGTGTACCATCTCCCTCTCTCTCTCTTTCTCCTGCTTCAGCCATGTAAGACACGACTGCTTCCCCTTGGCCTTCGGTGAAGTAAGTTTCTTGAGGCCTTCCCAGAAGCTGATGCCACTATGCTGCCTGTGCAGCCTGCAGAACCATGAGCCAATTAAATCTCTTTTCTTTATAAATTACCCAGTCTCAGGTGTTTCCTTAAAGCAGTATGAGAACAGACTGATACAACATATTAAGCACATATTTAATGTTTGATATTTAGTAACTCAATTCTCTAAAATTATTTTCAGCATTTGTTTCTCCTATAGATTCTCATTGATGGTGGCTAGTTTTATTATGTGTTTTTAAAAATCAAATTGTATTTTTAGAATTGGGGAAATCCTATGAGGCCCAAGCTGTTTTGTTATTTATTTTTATTTATTTATTTATTTTTGCTTTTTTTTTTTTTTTGACAGGAACTCTAGACTATAACTAAACAGTGACCCCTCTTAAGCTCTTTACTTTGGACTTCCTGGATCTTTCCAATACCGTACATGTGAATCCCTGATGGTGAGAAGATCAACTTTTATTATTTTTTTCTGGAGAAGACATAACCCATCCAGATTTGAGGTCAGACAGTTAAATGTCTTTTTGTATTTATTTATTTATTTGCTTATTTACTTTTTGAGACAGGGACTCACTCTGTAACCCAGGGTGGAATGCAGTGGCGTGATCTCAGCCTACAGCAACCTCTACCTCCTTGGTTCAAGAGATTCTCCTGCCTCATCCTCCCATGTAGCTGGGATTACAGGTGTGCACCCCCACACCCAGCTAATTTTGGTATTTTTAGTAGAGACGGGGTTTCACCATGTTGGCCAGGCTGGTCTCAAACTCCTGACCTCAAGTGATCCGCCCACCGTGGTCTCCCAAAATGTTGGGATTATAGGCGTGAGCCACCGTGCCTGCTCCACCTGTTTTTCTTTTAAACTGGCAGTTAAGATCTTGTTTTTCCAGGACACCTTCACTGAAGGTAGCTCTTTAAGGCAGCAGGATTCACAATGGTGAAGATTGGCAACATGCTGTAGGACAGCTCTAATTTACGTTCACTTTGTCTCTCAGTTCCATGTCCCCAGAATATGTCCAAGCTCTTCAGGAGCTCTTCTGTGCATTCAAAGGAATACTTGACATTTTATCCCAATATTTCTTGATGTTTGGTAATAGGAGATTTTTTGGAATATTTAGTCCGTTATTTAAGTATAAATAGAGGCCAGTCTAATTTATTATATTGAAAGCCTAATATATTTAAGAATTTATAATGACTTAATGCACTGAAATATGTTAAAATGGAAACTTAGTAGAACAAAGTACAAAGTTTTATTTAGATCCCTCTTAGTGTTACTTGCTAAAGATTTTTCTCTTTCTTGTGCATTATATTTTTAAGTAGAAATAATTTCAAGGTTGAAGGAACAAATTGAAAAATAATTAAGCAAAAGATCTACATAGACTTCTATTTCAAATAGTTAAAGAGCCAGTGGAAATATATCTGAGAGCCTGAGGTTGACCGTAAAGAAGGTAATAAGACAAGATGCTCTGGCCTCAAAAGAAAAAAAAGTAATTCTAAGTACTGCAAGTAAAAAACAAAAGCTTAAACTTTTTGTGTTTGATGGGGATGGCATTGAATCTATAAATTACCTTGGGCAGTATGGCCATTTTCACGACATTGATTGTTCCTACCCATGAGCATGAAATGTTCTTCTGTTTGTTTGTATCCTCTTTTATTTCATTGAGCAGTGGTTTGTAGTTCTCCTTGAAGAGGTCCTTCACATCCCTTGTAATTTGGATTCCTAGGTATTTTACTTTCTTTGAAGCAATTGTCAATGGGAGTTCACTCATGATTTGGCTCTCTGTCTGTTATTGGTGTATAAGAATGCTTGTGATTTTTGCACATTGATTTTGTATCCTGAGACTTTGCTGAAGTTGCTTATCAGCTTAAGGCGATTTGGGGCTGAGACGATGGGGTTTTCTAGATACACAATCATGTCTTCTGCAAACAGGGACCATTTGACTCCCTCTTTGCCTAATTGAATGCCCTTTATTTCCTTCTCCTGCCTGATTGCCCTGGCCAGAACTTCCAACACTATGTTGAACAGGAGTGGTGAGAGAGGGCATCCCTGTCTTGTGCCGGTTTTCAAAGGGAATGCTTCCAGTTTTTGTCCATTCAGTTTGATACTGGCTGTGGGTTTGTCATAGACAGCTCTTATTATTTTGAGATACGTCCCATCAATACTGAATTTATTGAGAGTTTTTTAGCATGAAGCATTGTTGAATTTTGTCAAAGGCCTTTTCTGCATCTACTGGGATAAACATGTGGTTTTTGTCTTTGGTTCTGTTTATATGCTGGATTACATTTATTGATTTTTGTTTGTTGAACGAGCCTTGCATCCCAGGGATGAAGCCAACTTCATCATGGTAGATAGCTTTTTGATGTGCTGCTGGATTCAATTTGCCAGTATTTTATTGAGGATTTTTGCATCAGTGTTCATCAAGGATATTGGTCTAAAATTCTCTTTTTTTGTTGTGTCTCTGCCAGGCTTTGGTATCAGGATGATGTTGGCCTCATAAAATGAGTTAGGGAGGATTCCTTCTTTTTCTGTTGATTGGAATGGTTTCAGAAGGAATTATACCAGCTCTTCCTTATACCTCTGGTAGAATTCAGCTGTGGATCCCTCAGGTCCTGGACTTTTTTTGGTTGGTAAGCTATTAATTATTGCCTCAATTTCCGAGCCGGTTATTGGTCTATTCAGAGATTCAACTTCTTCCTGGTTTAGTCTTGGGAGGGTGTATGTGTCAAGGAATTTATCCATTTCTTCTACATTTTTTAGTTTATTTGCATAGAGATGTTTATAGTATTCTGATGGTAGTTTGTATTTATGTGGGATCGGTGGTGATATCCCCTTTGTCATTTTTTATTGCGTCTATTTGGTTCTTCTCTCTTTTCTTCTTTATTAGTCTTGCTAGCGGTCTATTAATTTTGTTGATCTTTTCAAAAAACCAGCTCCTGGATTCACTGAGTTTTTGAAGGATTTTTTGTGTCTCTATTTCCTTCAGTTCTGCTCTGATCTTAGTTATTTCTTGCCTTCTGCTAGCTTTTGAATGTGTTTGCTCTTGCTTCTCTAGTTCTTTTAATTGTGATGTTAGGGTGTCAATTTTAGATGTTTCCTGCTTTCTCTTGTGGGCATTTAGTGCTATAAATTTCCCTCTACACACTGCTTTGAATGTGTCCCAGAGATTCTGGTATGTTGTGTCTTTGTTCTCGTTGGTTTCAAACAACATCTTTATTTCTGCCTTCATTTCGTTATGTACCCAGTAGTTATTCAGGAGCAGCTTGTTCAGTTTCCATGTAGTTGAGTGGTTTTGAGTGAGTGTCTGAATCCCGAGTTCCAGTTTGATTGCACTGTGGTCTGAGAGACAGTTTGTTATAATTTCTGTTCTTTTACATTTGCTGAGGAGTGCTTTACTTCCAACTATGTGGTCAGTTTTGGAATAGGTGTGGTGTGGTGCTGAAAAGAATGTATATTCTGTTGATTTGGGGTGGAGAGTTCTGTAGATGTCTATTAGGTCTGCTTGGTGCAGAGCTGAGTTCATTTCCTGGATATCCTTGTTAACTTTCTGTCTCGTTGATCTGTCTAATGTTGACAGTGGGGTGTTAAAGTCTCCCATTATTATTGTATGGCAGTCTGAGTTACTTTGTAGGTCACTAAGGACTTGCTTTATGAATCTGGGTGCTCCTGTGTTGGGTGCATATATATTTAGGATAGTGTCCAGAATCTGCAATGAACTCAAACAAATTTACAAGAAAAAAACAACCCCATCAAATAGTGGGCAAAAGATATGAACAGACACTTCTCAAAAGAAGACATTTATGCAGCCAAAAAACACAAGAAAAAATGCTCATCATCACTGGCCATCAGAGAAATGCAAATCAAAACCACAATGAGATACCATCTCACACCAGTTAGAATGGCCATCATTAAAAAGTCAGGAAACAACAGGTGCTGGAGAGGATGTGGAGAAATAGGAACACTTTTACACTGTTGGTGGGACTGTCAACTAGTTCAACCATTCTGAAGGTCAGTGTGGCGATTCCTCAGGGATCTAGAACTAGAAATACCATTTGACCCAGCCATCCTATTACTGGGTATATACCCAAAGGATTATAAATCATGCTGCTATAAAGACACATGCACACATATGTTTATTGTGGCGCTATTCACAATGGCAAAGACTTGGAACCAACCCAAATGTCCAACAATGATAGACTGGATTAAGAAAATGTGGCACATATACACCATGGAATACTATGCAGCCATGAAAAAGGATGAGTTCATGTCCTTTGTAGGGACATGGATGAAGCTGGAAACATCATTCTCAGCAAACTATCACAAGGACAAAAAACCAAACACCATATGTTCTCACTCATAGGTGGGAATTGAACAATGAGAACACATGGACACAGGAAGGGGAACATCACACACCGGGGCCTGTTGTGGGGTGGGGGGAGGGGTGAGGGATAGCATTAGGGGATATACCTAATGCTAAATGACGAGTTAATGGATGCAGCACACCAACATGGCACATGTATACATATGTAACAAACCTGCACATTGTGCACATGTACCCTAAAACTTAAAGTATAATAATAATAAAATTAAAAAAAAATTTTGTGTTTGACCCTTGGAGCCCCTTTTATGTTACTGTGACATTCTAGAGCCCACTCTGCTCTTTCTTCCTGCATTGCTTCCAGATAATGAAATGCTTGTGGTGACTAATCTACCAACAATAAGAAAACCATCTATTTTAAATTATGGACACTTCTTGTTCTTTATTATTGAGTCTGTTTCTCTAGTCTCTAAACTTATTTTTTTCTAATAGCCCAGATTTCAGTTATTTATATGTTTTTATTAGTATGCCTGCCAAACCCAAAATTGGGTAAGACATTGATGTTTTTCATTTTAACATAGTGCATCTTGTTTGTGTGTTGAGGTTTGATATTACATGCAAGATAAGAACATAATTACAAGATAATCTAAAAGAAACTGGCCATATATTTTTCTCTCTTCCTCCTACTCTCTGCACTCCCTCTAACCCCCCTATACTGTAAGACAAGAAAAATGGTGCTTCTCCAGGAAATACCAGTAAGAAGTTACACTGAGAAAGAGTTCAGCAGAAGCAAAACTGAACATATCTCTAACCATTGTTAAGTCTTTAAAACTTGCTGCTAAACCAAACCTAATGGTTTAGATAGACCAACCACTACATCACTGACATTTCAACATTCCTTGCAGCCATGGCCATTGCCATGTATCTTTGCATTTCATCCCATCAAAATTATGAGTATATTTCCATGTCCCTGGTTTTGTATTTGGTCCCATGACTTGGTTTTCTGGTGTGACATATGAAAGATATTCAACTAGAACATTGTTAGTAGTACCCTGGAATTATACTATCAAAAATGCCAAGCATGAGATGTTTATGTTAAAGCATTCTCTGTGGAAGAAGGGCAAGCTTTTTATGGGGGCTTTAACATAAGGGAACCAATCAAAGTTCAACAAAGCTTAGCAGGAAGGGCTAGGCCAAAGTATGATTAATTTTGGAAATGGGAATAGAAAAATTGATCTTATGAGTTAGCCTGGATTTTAAATAACTTCCTATTTACTTTTTCTTTTTTTCTTTTTTTTTTTTTTTTTTTGAGACGGAGTCTTGCTCTGTCACCCAGGCTGGAGTGCAGTAGCGTGATCTGGGCTCACTGCAAGCTCCGCCTCCTGGGTTCACGCCATTCTCCTGCCTCAGCCTCTCCGAGTAGCTGGGACTACAGGCACCCGCCACCACGTTCGGCTAATTTTGTTGTATTTTTAGTAGAGATGGGGTTTCACCATGGTCTCGATCTCCTGACCTCGTGATCCGCCCGCCTCAGCCTCCCAAAGTGCTGGGATTACAAGCGTGAGCCACTGCGCCCGGCCCCTATTTACTTTTTCATAGGCAAAAGTTAGGGTCATTGTTAGCCATTTAACATAGTGTACCACTTAGTCACAGGCATATATTTAATTTAGAAGATATTTTTTGTTAGTCTAGATATTACCATTCTCTGCCTCTTGGACAGACCTTTGATGGGTAACTGGCATAATTCGCACTTCTCTTGTCCAAACAATAAAACTCCTTCTATTGAATTTATTTTAATATAAAAACATTTTAAATGTACAATTTATTGAAATTCTTTAAAACCAGGGACTATGTGAGTCCAATAAGTATATTTTGATTTGAATTAAAATTCAATTAATTTATTTCACTGAATCCAATCTAATTATTGGTATGTGCGAATTTTACCTATGTGAAAAAATTTGGAAGGATATTTGAAAAAAGGAATAAAAGACATGTATCTGATGTATCTGATAAAATACTTTAGGAAGTATTTTCAGATTAAAGATGTACATATAACACCTGAAAGTATAAAACTACTGAAAGAAAGCATAGGAAAAATACTTCAGGACATTGGTCTAGGCAAAGATTTTATGGCTAAGACCTGGAAAACATGAATAATAAAAATTGAAAGAGACAAATGAGACTATATTAAACTAAAAAACTCTGTATAGCAAAGGAAACAACAGAGTGAGGATACATCCTGTTGAATGAGAGAAAACATTTGCAAACTATTCATCTGACCTGGGACTAATACCTAGAATATGTAAGGAACTCAATACTAAATCAAATAATTCCATTGAAAAGTGGGCCAAGGACATGAACGGACATTTCTCAAAAGAAGACATACAGATGGCCAAGAGGTATATGAAAAAATGCTTCACATCACTAACCATCAGGGAAATTGAAATCAAAACCACAATGAGATATCACCTTTCCCCAGTTAGAATAGCTATTCTTAAAAAGTCAAAAAATAACAGATGTTGGCGAGGATGTGGAGAAAAGGAAATTCATATGTTGTTAGTAAGAATGTGAATTAGACCACCCACTATGAAAAAGTGTAGAGATTTTCCAAAAAGCTAAAAATAGAACCACATATAATCCAGCAATTCCACTGCTAGTTATATATCCAAAGGAAAAGAAATTTGCATACTAAAGGAATACCTGTACTTGAATGTTCATTACAGCACCATTCACGAGAGTCAAGATATGTAATCAACCTAAGTTTCCACAAAAGGATGAATGAATGAAGAAAATGTAGTACACATACACAATGGAATACTATTTGGCCATATAAAGTAATGAAATCTTGTCATATGCAGCAACATGGATGAAACTGGAGGTCATTATGTTAAGCAAAATAAGCCAGGCACAGAAAGAAAAATAGTGCATGTTCTCATGACAGATAAAAAATATTTACCTCATGAAGGCATAGAGGAGAATGACAGATACTAGCGGCTTGAAAGGATGAGTAGGTGGGAGGGGGAGGTAGGATAATGAGTACCAACATACACACTAGATAATAGGTATAAGTTCTATGGTTCAACAGCAGAGTACAGTGACTATAGTTAACAATGTATTGTATAGTTCAAAGTAGCTGGAAGATAGGACTCAAATTGTTTCCAACACATAGAAATGGTAAATACTCAAGATGATGAATACCTCAAATACTCTGTCTTGATCATTATACATTCCGTGCATGTAACAAAAATCACATGTACTCCATAAATATGTAAAATATCATGTATTAATAAAATACACATTAGTTTTCAGTATTCCCAGTGCAGGCTTAAACCAAATATTTTTTGAAGGTGTCTAGTATATTTAGAATGTATAACACACGTTTATTTTCTGCCCTCAAGGACTACAATCAAAGTGGGTGGAGTGGAACAGACCATAGATTCTGTGGGAATGCCAAGAGGGAGACTTAACTGTGGGATACAGTAGTCTGAGAATATTTCATTTTTTTGGTCACATATATTTTCATGTGTATAGGAATGTATCACCTTCTTCCCTAATGCAAATACTAATGTCTTCCTATTTTCTCCTTGTCCTTTGCTCAGCTTAAATAAATAAGTAGACTTCAGCTAGAGGCATTATCAGTGCGCAACTGATGATAATAAAACATGTATCCTAGAATATAAAATACCCCCATTTCTGTGGAATAATTCACACTGGTGTTTGTAATAAAAATAAAAAGAGACAAATGGGACTATATTAAACTAAACAACTCTGTATAACAAAGGAAACAATCAACAGAGTAAGAATACATCCTGTTGAATGAGAGAAAATATTTGCAAACTATTCTTCTGACAAGGGACTAATACCTAGAATATGTAAGGAACTCAGTACTAAAAAACTCTGTACAGCAAAGGAAACAATCAACAGAGTGAGGATACATCCTGTTGAATGAGAGAAAATATTTGAGAACCAGTCGTCTGACAAGGGACTAATACCTAGAATATGTGAGGAACTCAATGCTAAAACTAACGGGAACTGGATACTACAAAGACGCTGACAGAACACCTGTCAGTGTGCAGGGCTCATGGCCCAGAAAAAAGTGGGTACCTTTTCCTGCAGTTCTAACTTAATGCTTATAAAAATTGATTGAAGTGCAGATGATAGAAACCCAGAATTATGATCGTTACTGATCCAACAGTGACTATTTAAAATATGCTCTTTATCTTTTGTTTTGTTAACAGAGATAAAGAAAAGAAAACAACATGGTCTCCCTAGGGCTCTACATAGAGTTATTTTTTTTAATCCTTTGGTGTATTCATGATTTCATTTCTTTTGCACATGGGCTGATGGCTTCAGCTTTCCACAAAAAAGGAAAAAAAAAAACGATATTGAGACCTAAACTCTCTACTAAGTCTTAAAAGTGCTTTTACTTCTATGGTATTGAAAGCAAAAATGAAATTTGAATAATGAGGTTATCTCATATAGGAAATAAAAATAGGACATTAAAAATTTTTTTTTCTAATTTTTTCTTCATATTAGTTGAACAAAAGTAGACATTCTGAGTTACATACTTACAAAGGCCAATCTTATGGCATATATACATTAGCTCCACTATACATACTATCACCCAAAATGTGTCCACAGAATACTTAACATGAAGTATGTATCTTTTGACTTGGAACATTTGTGCTTCTGGTCTTACTCTGGTCTTACCCCATGCTAGAGTTATAATATTATTCCATTATAATGCGACACAATTTGAGTTCTGTCAACCCTTTTATCATCTTTAAGTCAGGAAATCTTGGAATATATTAACATAACAAATGTCTAAAGAGATTTTATGCAGTGCACTTAGAAAATTGATTTATTTTTAAGAGCAAGCAACCTAGATTTATAATAGACCAATTGACTGAATGCTAACCATCTCTCCTCACAAGTCATAATGGGCAGCTCATTAATAATGTTTTAAAGAAAATAAAACATGAATTGGGGGAACATCCAGGATAGAATGTTACTCAAAAGGTTCATCTTTCATTGTCATCGGGAAGGAAAATCTTGTAAACCTTTATACTTTTAGTTGTATGTAAAAATATACATATATAAAATATGTTTTAAGACTAGCTTTTGTAAGTATGTAACTCAAAATGTCTACCTTTGTTCTGGATAACAAACTTAATTTGAAGAATAAAACGTTTTGGATAACCATTTCATTTTTACTAACAAAAGGTAAACAGCAGATTTTAAATAGCCACTGTTTGATTGGTAAAGATCATAATTCTGGCTTTGAATCATCTGCACCTCAATCAATTTAAAATCATCAGTTACTTGATTCCTATCAAAATTCTTATCAAGTGTTTTATTATGAATTACTCTCTAACTCTAGTAATGTTTTCTTTTTTTTGCCTTGAAATCTGTTTTATCTGTTGTTAATATAGCTTTACCAGTTTATTTTGGTTAGCGTATGTTTTTCCTCTTCTCTTACTTTCAAACATTCTGTCTTAGATGTGGCTCTTGAAATCGGCATACAGTTATATTTCGATTTTTAAACTTATTTACAAATATTCATCTTCTAAATAAAGCATTATCTCCATTTACATTTACTGCACTTAATAAAATATTACAGTTTAAATTTACTATCCTGTTCTGGGATTTATATATTTATATTCTTTCATGTTTCATTTTCTCTACTTTTTTTGGATTGGTTATGATGTTTTAGCTATAAATTTTTAAAAAACATTTTATTTTGTCAGACATGTGTATTCATGTAACTACTACTACTGTGAAGATACAGAAGTATTCCACCACTACAAAGTATTGTGTTACCCTTTGTGTTACCTTTTATAGTCATATGCAATCTCTTCTTCCCCATCATTCTTATGCCTGGCAACCATTAATCTGTTCTCCATAAAAATTTGTAATTTTAAAAATGTTTCATAAACTGAATTTTATCTGTAATGTTTGTGAAAGTATCTCTGTGTTAGTTTGCTAGGGCTGCCGTAAAAAAATAGTGGGTAGCTTAAATAACCAAAATTTATTTTCTCACAGTTCTGGAGGCTGGAAGTCCAAGATCGAGGTGCTGTCAGGGTTGGTTTCGGCTGTGGCATCTCTTCCTGGCTTGTAGACAGCTATCTTCTCGCAGTGTCCTCACGTGGCCTCTTTGTGTGAAGGTACGATGTGGGGTGGAGAGAGTTTTGTTATTTCTTGGCTCCCAAGGTCCCTACCTGGTCTGCCTTTTCTCTCCACCTTTTGATGTCTCTTCTGTTCATTTTATATGTAATGTCCAGGAATCTTAGCTGTACTTAGAGGAAAAAGATAAGTATGTTTACTGCATTAATTATGTTGAATCATTGCATTGCCTTTGGCTGGTTTAGAAGTTTTTATTTAGTTACATGGTTAAACTATAGATATTAAGTTAATCAATACTTTTATCCTCTTTCTGGGAAATACAATGACCTTTGAATAGTTTGATCCCACTTATGTATCTACTCCCAACTTGTCCTCATATATTTTAATTTTATACTCGAAAACCCCACAAGTTGTTATTTTTAATGTTTCATATAATGATGTTTAATTTTTTCCACCTTTTTATCACTTCATTTTATTCGTTCCTCTTGTATATCATATTCTCCATCTGAGTTTTTATTTTCTTTTGCTTCAAGTATGTTGTAAGTAATTTCCAGTATGGGTTTATGAGTAGCAAACACTTTTAGTTTCTGTTTGTCTGGAAAAAAATACATTTTATTGGCATCCTTAAAAGATGATATTACTGAGTAGAATTAGTTACTTTCTTTCAATATATTGAATATATTATTCTACTGTTGTTTTTTGTCTTTTTATTTTGGGAGGTTTTCTTTACTTCCATTTATGCTCCTGTAAAAGTTATCTGTCATATTTCTCTGATTGTTTCAAAATGTGGTGTTTGTCTTTGGCGTTCTACAGTTTAATTATGATGGGTCCAGGTGTAGATAATATTGTTTTTATTTATTCAGCTTGAGATTCATTGGTATTTTGTATATGCGGATAGGGATATTTTATTATTTGTGGAATAGTCAGCTATTATTCAAACAATGCCCCATTCCTATTTTTCCTCTCTTTTCTTTCTGGAACTCTGTTTTAGTTTATATCAATACTTTTCAATATATTCTTTATGCCGTTTACATGCGCCTATGTTTTCCTTTTTATGTTTCTCTATGCTTTCAGCTCACAAATTCTCTGCATATATATATCTGTGACGATATCTCTGTCTGTATGACTGCTAAATTTATCCAATGAGTTTTTAATTTTGATAATTATATTTCTCACTCCTTAACGTTGCATTTTTATTACTAGATTTCTATTTTATAATTTCCTTAATATGTTAAGTTTGTTTTGTTTCCTTAAATAGAGCAAGCATAATATTTTTATAGGTTTTATCCGAAAAATGAAAATATTTGAAATCTTTATGGATATGTTTCTTTTGTTGTATTTGCCATGCTGCCATGTATAGTTGTCTTTGTGTCAGGTTATCATATGTGAAAATATATTCACTAAATAGATGAAGTACCTTTCTCTAGAGAGAATTGCTGTTTGCATCTGTTATGTAGATTAGGGTATTACTAATTCAAAAGCACCTAATTCCAAGTTTAAGTCTTAAAACTACCTGTTGACTATTAATTTCTAGTATCACACTGTGATATTTTAGCCTTTTTGGATCTCAGATTATTGTGCTACATTTCCCTTATTAGGCTTTACTTTTTTGGGTATCAGGTTTAATTTTGGTTCTTCCTGACAGCAAAAATTTTAACACACAAGTTCGAATTTGTTGGTATAAGCAAATGCCATCTAGGTAAAAACAGCATTAATACTTGGTTACGCCTGGTATTTTACATTTCCTGTTAGGTTTATCCTAGTGATTTCTTATTATCTTTTCATGTCACCTTGCTTTTAAAAAAATGTAAGAAATATTTCATCCGGTAGTTAAAATTACTTTTGTTAAAGGAGAGGTGGTCTGAATAGCTTAGAATGCCATTACCAGGAAGCAGACATCCTTTTACCCTGTCTCAGATATCAGCCAATTTCTAAAGTTTGCAACATTAGAAGCATCATTTTATATATTTAGTAAAACTGAACATAATCAGCCCAGGACTTTAAAAGATGAATTAAGTCTTACAGCTAATCTTCTTACTTGATGCTTCGTGGACTTCATAGCTCTTAGTAACATCCATTTCCAGTTCTTTTGAGGAGATAGATAGATAGATTAGATAGATAGATAGATAGATAGATAGATAGATAGATGGATGTGTGTGTTATATATATATAGAGAGAGAGGTAGATAGATATCGCTTGGATAATAATAAATGTCTTTTTCCTTTTTAATGCAATGAAAGCAGGTCCTAGAACTTTCTGGAAATATTGCTGACATCTTACATATATGAAAGTGTGGTTAGATGCGGGTGAATTTAATTGGGATGCTTATAGCTAAATATTATCCCAGGAAAAAAAGGAAACATGTATTACAGTGCAGGAGAAGCACAGCATCAACTGGAAAATTTATGACCTCACTCTGTGTTCCCAACATCAGAGAAAAGTATCACAAAATTTCCAATTTGAAAGGAAATACCAAATTCTTAGGGTGGCAGAGGTTTAGAGAATTTGCCTGAATTTCGTACCACAATGATTTTTAAAAAATAGGTGGAAAAACTGCATAAGTTTGGCTTAGGAGTAGCTCCCAAGGAGCAGTTCCTGGTAAATGTGGTTCCAAAACTTCCAGCAGGCCATCAGTCATGAAGGGAACAGAAAAATCCAAGGGTAAGAGAGAAGAAGAAACTTTCTCAGTGTGGGCCCAAGGGTAGAGTGGAGACATATTTATCCAGAGCCTCACAGGCCAGACACCATACTGGATGCCAGGGGTATAGCAGCAGCTGAAATATTTTTCACTCATAAATTTCCAATGCAACATAGAAGATGATATAAAACAAGATAGTAACTAAATAATTAAGTGTAAAGATGCTACAAAGGAAACACATTTCTTTGCAGGAATTTGGAGGGTTAACTAGGTAGCCTTGACCTATTTTTGTTCTACAAAATTTCATGTTATTTCAATTCTTTTTATCTTTGGTTCCCAAGAATGTCAAGTATTCTAAAGACTCCTGTTTTTTATCCTTTTCTAAATATGTAAAGATACATGAAAAGGTTGTATGTATATTCACTCTGGAAGGCAGTGTGGCATCTGACCTTTTGGCTAATGTCACTAAAATGAATTCTTGATCTATTTCCCCGCGGCACAACATATGTGAACACACAGCAAACTTTCACTCAGCCTGGAAAATTCACAATCCAACTTATGAAAGTAGTGCTTGTTTTCTACTAACGTGTCTAACCAAATTATACAGTCTACTGTAGATCCAAGTCACTTAGGCTTGTTAGAATGTTTCTGTTAGAATCCATTTGTGTTATTTGTGGCAGAAATTTCATGCCATCATGTACTGTGGAAAGAAATAAAAATGACAGAGAGCAAACATATTTTTTCCCCTGTCAAATTACCTGAATTTCAAAATAGTTCCACAATACTACAATGTGATCTATTCCCTTTTGTTAGCTGATCGGACTGGACCCGAAAGCCTCTAGTATAATAAACTTTTTTCTTATATACCAGCAATTTTGTTATAAACACCTTGTTGACTGAGGCCTAAAAGACCCAGGGTTAAAAAATGATCTATGATCTTGCTGTTATGAGAACACAAACTGTATTTTCTAAATTCAGAAAGTCAGTGGCAATGCTGGGCAGTGTTGCTTTAGTAAAATAAAGTGACTCGTCTCTTGGAAATCAACCATACCCAAAGATTTGCTTCTTCCAAAACCTTCTAATTCACAGTCAGGCAACAAGTGATCTTTAGGAAAATCCAGGAAGTCAATTTTCCTATACGCCTGCTTCATGTAGATAACTTGCTATGGATGACTTCAATTTTCTTGCTGATAACTTTTATATCTAAAAATGCTGATAGCACACGTACACGTCTAGATAATACACACAAGGTCACATACATATTAAAAACAAAGTCTTCAGCACGACCTGTAATTCACTGGTCACATGTAGCTGAATGTTCATCAATCTATGGATATTTGTTCCTGTGTTTGTTGTGGTGACAGAAAGGGGAAGAAAAACCCAGAATCACCTCGGTTTAGTTTTTTTCTAAATGCTAATAGAATTCTGAGCAAGATTTAAGATTTTGAAAAATATCAGTAATGAAAAAATAAAACTAGAAAAGTGACTTCTAGACAAGATTAATTCATACTTGTATGTCAGAATTAGCGGTTAACTCTTCTGTAGCCCCACTGCACACTCAAAACATCAATATGTCCTTCTAACTTCCTGGGCAGGGATGCGCTTCAGTTGAAGAGTTGGAAGCAATTTTACTTTGACTGTTAAGCAAAGGCATTGAACTTGATGCAGAAAGCTAAAATTGGCAGAAAGATCAAGATGAGCAGAAGTGTGGGAGGGGCCAGTGCCTCCCCACTCCCACTTCAGGCACCTATGGAGCACTCTAAGTAACCAAAGGGAGCTTGCAGAGGGCCTGTGGGAGAGGCACTGCATACACCCTGTTGTATTGCTTGTCAAATAACCAAAAGGAGAAATTACATCATTTTTCATTAGGGAGCATATATTTGATTACAATATGTATCCCAGGAATGTATTAAAGAATTGCAGTAAAAATAACCTTAGCATATCAATGCTGAGCAAGATATAAAAATACTGCCATATGCCGTATATTAGTTAGCATATAAAAGGGCCACATAAAATGAAAGTTTCGGAGTATATTTGGGAGTGTTCACTAGAAACTTAAGTACACTTACTACTCTCTGCTATGCTATTTTAAGAAGATAGCGCAAAAGGTATTTTACTCAAAGAATTGTACGTTAGGCTATTTTGAAGCTCAGACATCAAGTATTCTTCATATATCAAATGTTATTTATATATTTAATGCCCTCTTGAGAATTAATTTATGTAAAAAGTAGCATTTTGCATAATGAATTATAAATTTTAAGAGTTGTATGATAATATGAATATATACTTAGCTGTAGTATGATGAAATAGTATTGAATGACATGTGTCAGAGTTGTATGCACAATATAATCATACTCACTCGTGCTAGTAAATAAAGACCATACAGAACTTCTCTTTGGGTGAGAAGTGTCTTCCAAAGAGGTCTTCTAATTTCACTATCCCATCAGTCTCTCTACATGCATACAAATGTTATTAAACTATTCTGTGGAATAAAAACTGATATCATGTAGGGAATCAGTAACTAGCTTAAAAATGACACCATGAATTAAAGTCAGAAACCAGGCTTCCAAATGATCACTCAAGGCTCAGATTATGTAAAATTTCTCACGGTGTGTTTTGAGTATGGGATATTTAATATGTGCAACCTCTGTTCAAGACCTTCAGTTTCGAAAACTGCAATCATTTCATTTTAAAGCCCTCACAATATATAAAACTATATATACACACCGTATTTACTCTTTCAGACATGTTTATTCTCGGCTGATATGACCAAGAATCATGATCTTTTTTATATTTTTATTTTTTGAGACAGTCTCCCTCTGTCACCTAGGCTGGAGTACAGTAGTGTAATCCTGGATCACTCCAACCTCTGCCTGCAACCACCACCTCCAACCTCCGCCTCCTAGGTTCAAGCGAGTTTCATGCCTCAGCCTCCCTAATAGCTGGGACTACAGGCATGCACCACCATACCCGGCTAATTTTTGTGTTTTTAGTAGAGATTGAGTTTCACCATGTTGGCCAGGTTTGTCTCGAACTCCTGACCTTGAGTGATCCGCCCACCTTGGCCTCTCAGAGTGCTGGGTTTACAGGTGTGAGCCACTGTGCCCAGCCCATGATCTCTTTAATGACTTTATGAATTTTATTATTTTAAAATAATTTATTAAGAAAATCACTAGGGCAGTGCAACGACTTATATTTTATTACATGTTACCATTCAGGTCTCAGTTTCCACATAGATAAATAATGGTGCTAATCATTAAAGTTGTTGTTCAGAATTGAATACAATATGTATTCAAAAGTATTTGGGGCACTATAAATTGTTGAATGGATATGGCCATTACTATATTTAGCATTTGATCCGTAAAACTGATGCTGTCACAAAATAAGAATTTTGTTTAGTTTTTCACATGAGGTTAATATAGACACATGTTCAAAATATTTTTAAATGAGTGCATTTCTCAGGTCTTTGCTCCAGATTAAGTTTCTCCAGCTGCTATCCTTGTACTTGACCCTGATTTATCCCAATCCCTTCTCTTATGTTTAAACTCTAGGAATTCTCCTATGTTAATGGTAAAGGCCAATTACTTTGGAAAGCATTTTTTAGCCTCTCCAGCTGGACTGCATAAATTGACTCAGTATGTATTTACTGAGAAGCTACACTGTGTTGGACTCTGTGGCCATGCTATGTATTCTTTTTCTGACCTTCGTTAGCAAGTTTTCCTTAGGAAACATGTCCTTTTTACCCTCAGCTATTTACTACAGCGTATCTCATCTCTTGCTTTAGTATATAAGCTCTTGAAAGCCAGACTGTGTTTGATTTATGTTTCTATTTGCTGAACATCTTTTTCAGTACTTCATAATGCATACTTAATAGAAAGTTCCTGAAAGTATCAATGAATGGATGAATATATGAATATAATTCTTAGCTTAATTTTCTCTGATATTTTTGCCTCCAAGCAGTGTTCTGTTTATTTTTACACATTCTCTGACATATTATAGTAACACTCTTAAAATATATATTAGCCTCACGCAATACAAAATATATCTTTGCTATGGTATTTTTTATAATTAAAATAAGTTTTCTTTCTTTCTGACAATATTCCTTTGTTCCAGCAATACCATGTTCCAGGTTTTTCTTTCTTGGACTACCCTTTAAAT
The DNA here is from genome assembly GCF_006542625.1 of Nomascus leucogenys. Taxonomy (NCBI): domain Eukaryota; kingdom Metazoa; phylum Chordata; class Mammalia; order Primates; family Hylobatidae; genus Nomascus; species Nomascus leucogenys. The sequence continues at coordinate 125,907,826 of NC_044382.1, forward strand.
GTCAATATTTCTTAGGATTTTATCTTTGGAATTTCCTTTATTTCTCCATAATTTTCTCTGAAAGTTTCACCCATTTCCATGGTCATATTACATTTATTTGAGAATGAATTTCAAATCTCTAGTTCAAATTCAGATTCTCTCTTAAATCTTATATCTGCTTATCCAACTACATATGCTACAGGATCACTTAGCTAACATAAGGACCCTGCTACTCAAGATGTCCAAATGTGAGCTTATCATCTCTGCCAATCCCTCCTTTCCAGTTGCTCTTCCTTTTTAAAATATCTCCCAGGGAATGTCCAAACACACCCACCACTCACCCAAGACAGATATCTGGGTATTATTTCCAACTCTGTCTTTTTTCCTTCCCATACTTGTAACGCTAATCTGATCATCAGCGTATCTCTGCAATTCGTTTACCTCACTGTACTCCTAATATCATTTTACTACTTAAAGCCATTATTACCTCCTTCAAAGTTCATTAATGTCTGCCAACTATAGTATTGTATTTCTATATTACAGACCTTGCTTCCTTGCCCATTCACCACTCTAGAGCTGAGGGCATTTTCCAAAAAAACACATCCTGTTCTCTCATAGCTACACCTGGAACTCTGCCTACTCCAGGCTCCACTCCCTCACCCCACCCACCCAATAGTGATGGTGGACTAAATATTTTCTCCCCATCTTTCCCATCTAAACCCCACGTCACTCTTTCAGATCTAAACCCCAGAAAGTACTCTTAAGTACTTTCTGAGTACATTCTGGGTACATTGGTTTCTTTCCTCATAATATTTATAAACATAGCTCAAGTTCTTAAAGCTACTTCCTGTCCATTATTACCCTTATTTATAAACTCTTCTAATCTTATTTCTGACTTTTCTATTTACTTCATGTTTTTTTCTCTTAAAACACTTATTGGCACTTCGTGGTATTAACACTTCATTATATTTGGAGGTAAGTTTGTATAGTTATTTGCTCACTCATTGGTTATGTACAGATACCTTATTTCCCATCTTTTAAAAACAGACTTTTATGTGAGCAGACTCTCATACATTGTTAATTATTTGTTTTGAACAGCATGAAATGTGTTTGTTTATAATTTCAGGACTTCGCTATTTTAACATTCTATAAAATGGTATTCTTAAAATAATGATGGATATTCCAAGTGAAGAAATGGCCTTACATTTCTGCTACAGAGTTTTCTTAGACATCAGGAATAAATTTTAACTGTAGGGTAATTTTAACTTCTCAAGTTAATCCATTCTAGAATTTAGAATCTCCACTGATGTATAATCTTATGCAATGAAGGAACCCTTGTTCATTTCCCTGAGATGAATTCATGATCATTTGCTTTACCTCTTGGCATTTTATAGTATGATTTTATGCAGTCATGTAGATTCAGAATAATTCACACAAGTATGCATGGCTAAACATGACTTAAAGTGAACATTTGCATGGTATTTCCTTTAATGGTTAGTTTAGGCCAACACCTTCTCTGTTGTCTTGAATAATTCAATGAACTTTTTTTTTTTCTTCTTTCCAGAAGAAAAATGAGAGAGGTGATTCAAGCTGAGGTAGGCTAGGCATTTCCAATTGACAGCTGTAACCTTGTATAACTAAATCCATCACAAGTATCCTGTTACAGATATAGTGCTGAATGTTTCATTTCCTTTTTTGTAAAAAAGGTCAGTGTGTCCAATTCATAGTATCTTAGATCCCAAGGGAGGTTTGTAATGTTATTCTCCATCTAGTAAAATGTGTTAAGACTGTTTATTGAAACATAGTACAGGGGCTCAACATTTTTAGACTTCTTAGAAAACTTTATGTGGAGACAGAGTAGGAAAATGCCTATTAAACCAAAAATAACTAGAACACATCTGTCAGATTTACACATTTTGTGTGTTATACTTTCTGATATATGTGGATTTGGAACTATTTAGAGAGATGAAGGAAAAGTAAAATATCTTCATCCTGGTTCAGTAACTGATTACTATATAAAACTGATGTAACTAATACGTATACTTAGAATAAAAAGTATGTCTTAGTAAATTTCTGAATTGACTGTATTTGATAAGACATGATTAAATCTAAAGAGTTGAATTCACAGATGATTTCCATTTTAAGCCAAGGAAGATACATGAATTCTATAATAGCAAAGCCTTAAAACAAAAATACTACCTTTAAAAGATATAAAATCAATCACAAGATCATGAAGATAGTTTTCAAGTTGCTTTGTTATGTATACACGAAACACTCAAAGTCAAAACGCTATTTTAAACTTGTAAGGAAAGTCGGGACAAAAGAAATACTGTTTTGAATCTCTACAGAGGGAATTCAGGAGGATCAAGATCACAAAAATAACTGAAGGCGGCATTGCTGAGATAAAATCAGCATTATGCTCTGCAAGGCAGCAGTGCCCTTGAAAACACAGCTTGGATTAGCTGTAACTATTGTGGGGTGAATAACATAATCTTGAAACGAAGATATATATATATATCTTATAGACACTCTTATAGGAGTGCTGGTTATAATTAAGTGTTATCAACATGTAAGGCTGAAAATGCAGTCCATGTAGAGCAATAGAGATATGCTTCTCAGAATCTGTCTCGTCACTTTTTTTTTTTTTAATAAGGATGACTAACAAAGAGGAATTGGGAAAAAATAAATTTCTAAATCTTCTCCCAAAATAAGATTATTATATCTGCTCTAATAAATCTGATAGCTCTTATAAAATTTTGGCACGTTAAAGTGGAAAAATATATAATAAAATATTGTATTTTCTCCAAGCACATCTTTTACATTCATCTTTATTTTTAAAAACAAACTTTCAAAGTTTTATTTTGTGCTATACATTTCCCAATGAAGTTTGTTCCAGTGCACTAAATAAGTTAATGTGACCCTACATGGTCTGTATTTTTCTTTTTTTACAGTACAGAAAATTAATAGCTGGAAATTAGAAGACTTACCATGTTCTAGACAAAATTCTAGGTACTCCACAGGCAATTTGAGTCCAGAGCCCCCAGCCTTAAATACCATGCTGTAAATGTCATTGCTTGTTTGGGATTTGTGGTTTCTCCCATTTTTGTGATACATATTCTGTACATATTGTGCGGCTTGTTCAAGAGTGAAAGTCATTTGATTTGCGAGTGAACCTAGAGTTCAAAGAGTAATTTTTTTCTGGGGGTCTGTTTCTTATTAAGTATATGGGAGTTCCCATGACTTGATAAACTGTGTTTTTTGTTTTTTTTTCCCACTTTGTGTAGGATAGTTCAGGCAAGAGAAATAACCGCATTTTTTGCTAGTGCAAATTTTCAAAAAGGAAAGAGGTCAGAGAAGTGACCGTTTCTAGCTAAAATGGTTTTGTATTTTAAAATAATGAACTTTCTGAAGACCTTTTTAGCATTTATGTTTTATCACATTTTATGGAAGGTAAAATGAACCATAACTGGCATTTGAAAATGTTGTTAAACTTGACGGTCTTAGTGTTATCAAGGTTATTCTTCTTCAAGCCACTTTCTATGTACTCTCAAGCGAGTCATGTCAAGCTCTGCTTTTTTATTTTTGTCACCATCATTTGGGTCTTCCAGTGTCCTTCAATTTTTCAAATCCTATCCATCTTCAAGTCCCAGGCTTAATGCCCAGTGCTTTAGGAAAGATAACTTCTATAACTAAGGATCCTTTCATTTTTAATTAAGACCTCTTTCTCTGAATGTTTATTGCAGCATTTGTTAATTGCTGTTTATTAAAACATGCCTGTAATCCCAGCACTTTGGGAGGCCAAGATGGACAGATCACCTGAGGTCAGGAGTTCGACACCAGCCTGGTCAACATGGTGAAACTGTCTCTACTAAAAATACAAAAATTAGCTGGGCATGGTGGCAGACACCTATAACCCCAGCTACTCAGGAGGCTGAGGCAGGAGAATCGCTTGAACCCGGGAGGCAGAAGTTGCAGTCAGCTTAGGTTGCACCGCTGCACTCCAGCCTGGGTGACAAGAATGAGACTTCGTCTCAAAAACAAACAAACAACAACAACAAAAAATTTACCAGGTGTGTGTGTGTGCATGTGATTCTGTACTGATTTCTGCTTTCTTCTTCCTCATGTTATATATTTTTTCTTCTACACCGAGGGTTGGGATGTTGCTGGTAATCTACAAATGTTTTTAACTGATTGATTTATAAAGCAAGTAGAACTTGAGTTACCCATTTTAGTGAATTATATTTCAGTGAGTCAAGATGAATCATACCAAAGTCAAAGGAACTTACACTTTAAATTCAACGTGGTCTTCATATTCAATAAGAGCTTTACCTTGACCTTTCCTTGTAATTGCCTGAAGACATACTCAGGGATTACGTGGTTCACTCTGAGGCGTTCTACCTTGGGGTCTCATAAATCATGGATCTTCAGACTAAAGCACTACAAAAATAAAAGTTTGCCACTCTGTTGTTTTTTTAAAGTAAAGTGACTGAGTGGTTCTGCCCCAGATTGGAGTGGGTAGGCTTCTTGTGAGCAGTGTATATTAGGTCACCGGATGAGGAGGATGCAGCACCAAGCCGAAACTAGACTATGACAGTGGACCTGGCAGTAGGAGGGAGGTTAAGACTGTGGCTACAGAAGCTGGGACCTTGGAGACAGAGGAATGACCTGAGCAGTACTAAGCCTTAGTCTCTAGACCTGAAACACTTAACTGATTCTGCAGCCATCAGGCAGGTGTAATGAAGCAGCTTGAAATTCAGTATTAGCTAACTAATCCAGGGCAACTGATTAACTAGGCAAGTGTGACAGAACCCCAGTGAGGACTAGTGGTAGGAAGGGGGGCCACTGGCTGGATTCTGGCAGGGTATATAAGTCCTAGATTATGGTACCTGAGGGGAGAGGGGGAAATGCTAACTAAGTGTCTTAGCCAGGTATCTCCCCAGGAAGCAGAGCTGGAGACAAGCAGGTAATTTATTTTTGGAAAGTGACTTTTGAAACAAGAGTGGAATAGAGCAGAGGAGGAAAAACCAATACAAGGATGTATATTCTGTTGGTCGCTGCTTCTGGCAATTGGGTTTCAATCCTGCAAACAACTCTGGAGGAGCCTCAGAATTGTCTCCTAGTGGTATGAAGAAGGGGATAATTGATCCATGGGCTTTCATTTGTACTTCCAGGGCACTTCTACTGGGCAGATTTCTACAACTTGGCTCTCCACTGACTCAGAGAAGTCCCAAGGCAATAATATAAAATACTTGGGACAGTTGTGGCAAAATACTATCACCTTATATTAGCATTGCTTCAGAGGATATGAGAGAGGTATATGAGGTTATTTATTTATAAAAGAACTTACAAGGATAAATAAAAGATCATTTTAAAGATTAAGCCAGTGTCAGGAATCAATCCAAAATGGAGAGATGAGAAAGAGAAAAAAGTAAGATTTGGAGGATGGATGGAATGTGAGTGGTAAGTAGAGTTCTAAAAGACATCCAGAAGGGGGTTCCAAGATGGCCAAATAGAAACAGCTCCACTCTATAGCTCCCAGCGTGAGTGACGCAGAAGATGGGTGATTTCTGCATTTCCAACTGAGGTACCGGGTTCATCTCACTGGGGCATGTCAGACAGTGGGTGCAGGACAGTGGGTGCAGCCCACCGAACGAGAGCCAAAGCAGGGCGACACATTGCCTCACCCGGGAAGCGCGAGGGGTCAGGGAATTCCCCTTCCTAGCCAAGGGAAGCCGTGACAGACAGCACCTGGAAAACTGGGTCACTCCTACCCTAATACTGCACTTTTCCAAGGGTCTTAGCAAACGGCACACCAGGAGATTATATCCCGCGCCTGGCTCGGACAGTCCCACACCTGTGGAGCCTCGCTCATTGCTAGCACAGCAGTCTGAGATCTGATTGCAAGGCGGCAGCGAGGCTGGGGGACGGGTGCCCACCATTGCTGAGGCTTGAGTAGGTAAAGAAAGCAGCCAGGAAGCTCGAACTGGGTGGAGCCCACCGCAGCTCAAGGAGGTCTGCCTGCCTTTGTAAACTTCACCTCTTGGGCAGGGCATAGCCGAACAAAAGGCAGCAGAAATCTCTGCAGATTTAAATGTCCCTGTCTGACAGCTGTGAAGAGAGTAGTGGTTCTCCCAGCATGCAGCTGGAGATCTGAGAATGGGCAGACTGCCTCCTCAAGTGGGTCCCTGATCCCTGAGTAGCCTAAATGGGAGGAACCCCCCAGTATGGGCAGACTGACACCTCACATGGCCGTGTACCCCTCTGAGATGAAGCTTCCAGAGGAACGATTAGGCAGCAACATCTGCTGTTCAGCAACATTCTCAGTTCTGCAGCCTCCACTGCTGACACCCAGGCAAACAGTGTCTGGACTGCACCTCCAGCAAACTCCAACAGACCTGCAGCTGAGGGTCCTGACTGTTGGAAGGAAAACTAACAAACAGAAAGGACATTCACACCAAAACCCCATCTGTACGTCACCATAATCAAAGACCAAAGGTAGATAAAACCACAAAGATAGGGAAAAAACAGAGGAGAAAAGCTGAAAATTCTAAAAATCAGAGCACCTCTCCCCCTTCAAAGGAACGCAGCTCATTGCCAGCAACAGAACAAAGCTGGATGGAGAATGACTTTGATGAGTTGAGAGCGGGCGGCTTCAGATGATCACACTTCTCCAAGCTAAAGGAGGAACTTTGAACCCAACACAAAGAAGCCAAAAACCGTGAAAAATGATTAGACAAATGGCTAACTAGAATAACCAGTGTAGAGAAGTCCTTAAATGACCTGATGGAGCTGAAAACCATGGCACGAGAACTACATGACAAATGCACAAGTTTCAATTCGATCAACTGGAAGAAAGGGTGTCAGTGATTGACAATCAAATGAATGAAATGAAGTGAGAAGTTTAGAGAAAAAAGAGTAACCAGAAATGAACAAAGCCTCCAAGAAATATGGGACTATGTGAAAAGACCAAATCTATGTCTGATTGGTGTACCTGAAAGTGACGGTGAGAATGAAACCAAGTTGGAAAACACTCTGCAGGATATTATCCAGGAGAACGTCCCCAACTTGGCAAGGCAGGCCGACATTCAAATTCAAGAAATATAGAGAACACCACAAAGATACTCCTCGAGAAGAGCAACTCCAAGACACATAATTGTGAGATTCACCAAATTTGAAATGAAGGAAAAAATGTTAAGGGCAGCCAGAGAGAAAGGTCGGGCTACCTACAAAGGGAAGCCCATCAGACTAACAGCGGATCTCTCAGCAGAAACTATACAAGCCAGAAGACAGTGGGGGCCAATATTCAACATTCTTAAAGAAAAGAATTTTCAACCCAGAATTTCATATCCAGCCAAACTAAGCTTCATAAGTGAAGGAAAAATAAAATACTTTACAGGCAAGCAAATGCTGAGAGATTTTGTCACCACCAGGCCTGCCCTACAAGAGCTCCGGAAGGAAGCACTAAACATGAAAAGGAACAACTGGTACCAGCCACTACAAAAACATGCCAAACAGTAAAGACCATGGATGCTAGGAAGAAACTGCATCAAATAATGAGCAAAATAACCAGCTAACATCACAATGACAGGATCAAATTCACACATTACAATATTAACCTTAAATATAAATGGGCTAAATGCTCCAATTAAAAGACACAGACTGGCAAATTGGAAAAAGAGTCAAGACCCATCAGTGTACTGTATTCAGGAGACCCATCTCACGTGCAGAGACACACATAGGCTCAAAATAAAGGGATGGAGGAAGATCTACCAAGCAAATGGAAAACAAAAAAAGGCAGGGGTTGCAAACCTAGTCTCTGATAAAACAGACTTTAAACCAACAAAGATCAAAAGAGACAAAGAAGGCCATTACATAATGGTAAAGGGATCAATTCAACAAGAAGAGCTAACTATCCTAAATATATATGCATCCAATACAGGAGCACCCAGATTCATAAAGCAAGTCCTTAGACACGTACAAAGAGACTTAGACTCCCACACAGTAATAATGGGAGACTTTAACACCCCACTGTCAACATTAGGCAGATCAACAAGACAGAAAGTTAACAAGGATATCCAGGAATTGAACTCAGCTCTGCACCAAGCAGACCTAATAGACATCTACAGAACTCTCCACCCCAAATCAACAGAATATACATTCTTCTCAGCACCACATCACACGTATTCCAAAATTGACCACATAGTTGGAAGTAAAGCACTCCTCAGCAAACGTAAAAGAACAGAAATTATAACAAACTGTGTCTCAGACCACAGTGCAATCAAACTAGAACTCAGGATTAAGAAACTCACTCATAACCACTCAACTACATGGAAACTGAACAACCTGCTCCTGAATGACTACTGGGTACATAACGAAATGAAGGCAGAAATAAAGATGTTCTTTGAAACCAGTTAGAACAAAGATACAACATACCAGAATCTCTAGGACACATTTAAAGCAGTGTGTAGAGGGAAATTTATACCACTAAATGCCCACAAGAGAAAGCAGGAAAGATCCAAAATTGACACCCTAACATCACAATTAAAAGAACTAGAAAAGCGAGAGCAAACACATTCAAAAGCTAGCAGAAGGCAAGAAATAACAAGATCAGAGCAGAACTGAAGGAGACAGAGACACAAAAAACCCTTCAAAAACTCAATGAATCCAGGAGCTGGTTTTTTGAAAAGATCAAGAAAATTGATAGACTGCTAGCAAGACTAATAAAGAAGAAAAGAGAGAAGAATCAAATAGATGCAATAAAAAATGACAAAGGGGATATCACCACTGGTCCCACAGAAATACAAACTACCATCAGAGAATACTATAAACACCTCTATGGAAATAAACTAGAAAATCTAGAAGAAGTGGACAAATTTCTCGACACATACACCCTCCCAAGACTAAACCAGGAAGAAGTTGAATCCCTGAAGAGACCAATAACAGGCTCCGAAATTGAGGCAATAATTAATAGCTTACCAACCAAAAAAAGTCCAGGACCAGATGGATTCACAGCCGAATTCTACCCAGAGGTACAAGGAGGAGCTGGTCCCATCCCTTCTGAAACTATTCCAATCAATAGAAAAAGAGAGAATCCTCCCTAACTCATTTTATGAGGCCAACATAAGCCTGATACCAAAGCCTGGCAGAGACACAACAAAAAAAGAGAATTTTAGACCAATATCGTTGATGAACATTGAAGCAAAAATCCTCAATAAAATACTGGCAAACCGAATCCAGCAGCACATCAAGAAGCTTATCCACCATGATCAAGTGGGCTTCATCCCTGGGATGCAAGCATGGTTCAACATATGCAAATCAATAAATGTAATCCACCATATAAACAGAACCAAAGGCAAAACCACATGATTATCTGAATAGATGCAGAAAAGGCCTTTGACAAAATTCAACAATGCTTCATGCTAAAACTTGTCAATAAATTCGGTATTGATGGGACGTACCTCAAAATAATAAGAGTGATTTATGACAAGTCCACAGCCAATGTCGTACTGAATGAGCAAAGACTGGAAGCATTCCCTTTGAAAACTGCCACAAGACAGAGATGCCTTCTCTCAGCACTCCTATTCAACATAGTGTTGGAAGTTCTGGCCAGGGCAATCAGGCAGGAGAAGGAAATAAAGGGTATTCAATTAGGAAAAGAGGAAGTCAAATTGTCCCTGTTTGCAGATGACATGATTGTATATCTAGAAAACCCCATCGTCTCAGCCCAAAATCTCCTTAAGCTGATAAGCAACTTCAGCAAAGTCTCAGGATACAAAATCAACGTGCAAAAATCACAAGCATTCTTACAAACCAATCACAGACAAACAGAGAGCCAAATCATGAGTGAACTCCCATTCACAATTGCTTCAAAGAGAATAAAATACCTAGGAATCCAACTTACAAGGGATGTGAAGGACCTCTTCAAGAACTACAAACCACTGCTCAATGAAATAAAAGAGGATACAAACAAATGGAAGAACATTCCATGCTCATGGATAGGAAGAATTAATATCTTGAAAATGGCCATACTGCCCAAGGTAATTTACAGATTCAATGCCATCCCCATCAAGCTACCAATGACTTTCTTCACAGAATTGGAAAAAAAAAAAACTACCTTAAAGTTCATACGGAACCAAAATGAGCCCACATTGCCAAGACAGTCCTATGCCAAAAGAACACATCTGGTGGCATCACGCTATCTGACTTCAAACTATACTACAAGGCTACAGTAACCAAAACAGCATGGTACTGGTACCACAACAGAGATATAGACCAATGGAACAGAACGGAGCCCTCAGAAATAATACCACACATCTACAACCATCTGATCTTTGACAAACCTGACAAAAACCAGAAATGGGGAAAGGATTCCCTATTTAATAAATAGTGCTGGGAAAACTGGCTAGCCATATGTAGAAAGCTGCAACTGGATCCCTTCCTTACACCTTATACAAAAATTAATTCAAGATAGATTAAAGACTTAAATGTAAGACCTAAAACCATAAAAACCCTAGAAGAAAACCTAGGCAATACCATTCAGGACATAGGCATGGGTAAGGACCTCATGTCTAAAACACCAAAAGCAATGACAACAAAAGCCAAAATTGACAAATGGGATGTAATTAAACTAAAGAGCTTCTGCACAGCAAAAGAAACTACCATCAGAGTGAACAGGCAACCTACAGAATGGGAGAAAATTTTTGCAATCTTCTCATCTGACAAAGGGCTAATGTCCAGAATCTACAAAGAACTTAAACAAATTTACAAGAAAAAAACAACTCCATCAAAAAGTGGGTGAAGGATATGAACAGACACTTCTTAAAAGAAGACATTCATGCAGCCAACAGACACATGCAAAAATGCTCATCATCACTGGCCATCAGAGAAATGCAAATCAAAACCACAATGAGATATCATCTCACACCAGTTGGAATGGCAATCATTAAAAAGTCAGGAAACAACAGGTGCTGGAGAGGATGTGGAGAAATAGGAACACTTTTACACTGTTGGTGGGACTGTAAACTAATTCAACAATTGTGGAAGTCAGTGTGGTGATTCCTCAAGGATCTAGAACTGGAAATACCGTTTGACCCAGCCATCCTATTACTGGGTATATACCCAAAGGATTACAAATCATGCTGCTATAAAGACACATGCACACATATATTTACTGCGGCACTATTCACAATAGCAGAGACTTGGAACCAATGCAAATGTCCATCAATGATAGACTGGATTAAGAAAATGTGGCACATATACACCATGGAATACTATGCAGCCATAAAAAATGATGAGTTCTTGTCCTTTGTAGGGACATGGATGAAGCTGGAAACCATCATTCTCAGCAAACTATCACAAGGACAGAAATCCAAACACTGCATGTTCTCACTCATAGGTGGGAATTGAACAATGAGAACACTTGGACACAGGAAGGGGAACATCACACACTGGGGCCTGTTGTGGGGTGGGGGGCGGGGAGAGGGGAAGCATTAGGAGATATACATAATGTAAATGATGAGTTAATGGGTGCAGCACACCAACATGGCGCATGTATACATATGTAACAAACCTGCACATTGTGCACATGAACACTAGAACTTAAAGTATAATAAAAAGTATAATAAAAAAAATGACGTCCAAACTTCTCACTCCCCAGAGTATTACTGTATAACTTAACCTCCTAGAGTGTAGACAAGACCTGTGAACATGAGAGTCATTCCCTTGATGAGGTCATAGTATATGGCAAATGTGAGAGATAGTCATCCAGTGATTGTAATGATGCTCTGTGATGTCAAGGGACTCTATCTTATGAGACTGGAGAGTTAGATCTCCCTGCAGGCTTTGAAGAAGTAAATTATAAAAGGAACACATGACTGGGATGATCAGGGCCAGTAAGAAAACGGGGGCTTCAGTCCTACAACTGCACAGAACCAAATTCTTTCAACAATCTGAATGGACTTGGAAGAGGACCCCAAACTCCAGATGAGAACACAGCCTGTCCACTGCCTTGATTTCAGCCTTGTGAGATCCTGAACAAGCAAAGACTCTAGCCACCCTGAGCCTGAAATACCCATAGAAACTGTGAGCTAATAAATGGGTTTTCTTATAAACTGCTGTGTGTGGTGATTTGTTATATATCATTAGAAAAACAATACAACATGTAATGACCGTTTCAGCATTTTATTTTTGAGGCATTGATGCAGGCTTAAACTGTCAGGAAAGCATGATAACATGAAGCAAATTAGAAATTAGCATCTGGAAACCAGTTCAGAGATGATTAAGGAGGGCAGGCCATTCTGTGTGGTGACTAGAGCCCAGGTTCTAGAATCAGACTTCCCGAGTTTGAATCCGAACTTTAACAATTAAAAACAAACAAACTCTTTTGCCATGGGAAAATTGCATAATCCTTCTATTATACAGTTTTCTCATTTGGAAAATAGTAGCACCCATGTCACAAGCATAAATCAGAATTAAATGAGGTAAATAAATGAGTTAATAAGTTAAACAAGAATTAAATGAGATAAAACACAGAGACATTTCCAACAGTGTCTTTCAAACTGTAAGTATCAATAAATTAGCCATTATTTAGGGAAAATAAAAAAAAAATCCATTCAGATATTCCAGGTAGGAAATGAATGGGGAATGACGGTGGGGACAGAGAAACAAGTTGCAGAAGTAGAGATGATAGTTATTCTTAAAGGAAAGTGATAAATAAGAAATGTACATAACTAACATTGAGCATAGTTATGGGTTGAATTGTGCCCCCTTTGAAATTCTTATGTTGAGGTCTTAACCTTTGCTATCTTAAGTAGATCTATCTTAAGAACAAATTCTTACGTTGAGGTCTTAACCTTCACTATCTTCAAATGTGTTTGTATGTAAGATAGTACCTTTAAAGGGGTGATTAAGTTAAAATAGGGACTCTATGTTAGCATGGACTCTAATCCAGTCTGACTGGTGTCCTTCTAAGAGGAACTTTGGGCACACAGAGACACCAGGGTTCCTATGCACATTGGCAAGTCCTGATGAGGACAGAGAGAAAGCAGACATCTGCAAGCCAAGGAGATAGGCCTAAAAAAAGGTTTAGGAGATGGCTGCCTTCTGCTGGTCCTGTTGACACCTTGATCCTGCGCTTCTTGTTTCCAGACTCTGAGAAAATAAATTTCTGTTGTTTAAGCTACCTCGTGTATGTTATTTCGTTATGGCAGCCAAACTGACTTATACAAGGGTATACTGTTTGTTTCCTATTTTGCCTCCCCAGATCCACTCTTCATGTGCCTCCACCCTGCTCTGTCCAACAGGATGCTGCCCTTCCCTGCTTCAGTTCAGAATTTCTGGTGGGCATCAAGGGTCCGGCTTGTACTGGACTCTTGTACTCTGTGTCTTTTCCTTGCCCCCTCAACAATGAGATTAGGAAAGGTCTTTTGCTTTTCTGAGTTTCTTAGTGCCTCAATCTCCCAGATTTGTTTCCTTAAAATAGTCCATACCATCTGAGGTGAGTTCTGCTTCCTGTCAGGACTTGAATGAGGTGGGGGGAGCTTAGATAAATGGACAAAAGAGGTGAGCAGAGAATATGAAGGTAAAATACCGTTTGGGAAAAATGGGTATAACTAAAGGGTATAATTGTCTCAAACTAGAACAACTGAAGTAAGGAGTTTATTAGCTGATCCAGTCAGCCCCGGGGAGGCAGTAGATTGAGGCAGCAAAAAGAGTTCACCTCCACTCCCCCATCCCACATTAATCCCTAGATTATCTCATAATAGCAAGGTTTTAAATTTCATCTATGTAGTGAGAACTCCTATGGGTCAAGGTTCATAGCAGCAAATAATAAAACATTTAGATACTTTAAGGGAAAAATAATTATAGATTATGTAGTACTTAAGGAATCATCTGTGGGACCTGAGAACCAGGATTGCAGGCTGCCCAGATGCCCTAAACTACCCAGCTGGTCCATTGGATACACTGCCCTGGCCACATCTGTGCTTACACTGCCATCCTTGCAGGCATTCTGGGTCTGTCTCAGAGCCTCTAGAAAATTGATGTCTCCACTACTACCCTTGCCTGGGTAGACATCACTCAGCATTTGCCTTCTTTGTCAGGAGCAGTTGTGTAGTTTGGAGTTCCCTTTATTCTTCCAGCAACCCAAGTTCATTTTCCCTTTGCAGCCTTTATATCTACAGTGATGATTGATTTTATGTGTTAACTTGGTTGGGTCATGTGTGTCCAGATATTTGGCCAAATATCACTCTTTGTGGTTCTGCAAGTGTGTTTCTGGATGAGATAAACATTTAAGTTGGGAGACTGGGTAAAGCAGATTGCTCTCCATAATGTGAATGGCCTTCATTCAGTCAGTTGAAGTCCTGAATAGTGAAAAAATGCCGAGCCTCCCCTGAGTAAAAGAGAATTCCTCCTGCCTGGCATCCTCTGAACTGGGACACTGGCCTTTTTTCCTGCCTTCAGACTAGAACTGAAACATTAGTTCTTCCAAGGTGTTGACACTGCCAGCCTATGGACTGGAGATACATGGTTGATGCTCCTGGTTCTCAGGCCTATGGACTTGGATTGGAACTACACCATTAGCTCTGCAGATCTCCAGCTTGTCAATTCACCCTTCAGAGCTTAGGACTTGCCAGCCTCCATAGTCAGTGAGTCAGTTTCTTGTAGTAAATCTATTGTCTGTCTGTTTATCTTTCTATCTAACTATCTGTCTGTCTGTCTAATCTATCATCTATCCATCAGTTCTGTGTTTGTAAAGGATCCTGACTAATACCTGTACTTTTTCCTCTATCTAGATTGCCCTTTTCCTTTTCTTGGCCTGACTCACTCATTTAAATCCTTCAAGACTTAGCTCAAATATTACTTCCTCAAAGAATCTGTCCCTGAACACCTTGACTAATATTTGCTACTTATGCTATAATCCTCCATCCCTTTATCCTTTATTTTTCAGTAGAAGTTACCACTATCTGAAACCATATATCTTAATTGTCTTTTAATTATATTTTCTTTAGAACCCCATTAATATTTAAGCTCCATTAGATGAGTTCTAATCAGTTAGATTAGGGTTCTTCTCCATCTTGCTCATTTATGTTTTTCTATCCCTGAGAATTGTGCCTGGCATAAATAGATGTCCCCAGTATTTTTATGAATGAATAATTGAAGTACTCAAGAGGCCCAAATGAGGAAATGTCTAACCCTGGTCAGCTGGCAAAGGATGAGAGAAAAGGCTTCTCTCGGTAGCAACGTTTGAATTAGATCTTGAAGAACGAGGAATTTTTCAGACAGGGATAGAAAGATATCAGGCAGAAAGCAACGTTTGTGCAGAAGCGATGAAAGGCTTGGAGTGAGCTGCATGATGAGCATCTCGGAGTGGTAGGAGCAGAACAGCACATATGTGGTGGGAGTGGCACCCAAGAATCTAAAGGCAGGTGGCATTCAGATTGTCAAAGTTCACCAAATTCAGAGTTTATTTGCGTGGCACTGGAAAAAAAGTGGAAACTCTTTAAAATGGGCTGATATGTCAGACTTGTTTTAAAGCAGTGATTCTCTAAGTGTGGCCTGTGGCCTCTGGGGGTTCCTGAGACACATTTGGGAAATTGTGTCCTCACTTTGCCTGGCTTTGTGTTATCTGGGGTAAAAATCTCTGATATGCATGGGTTTCAGTTAATAAGGTAACATACCAAGTGTGAGGACTATTTGTACATGGTAAATATTGATATGATGTAACCCACATGAAATTATTTAGGGTCCTCAATAATTTTTAAGAGCATGAAGTGATACAGATACCAAATTTTGAGAACGACTATTTAAAGAAAAATATCTGAAAGAGTAACTGAGATGAGCACAGCCTGTTGGTAAGGAAAATAGGCGGGAGGCTGCTGGGACACTTCCCTTCTCCACAGAATGAAAACAGAAGTGTTAACTGCTGCTACAGGGATGAAAGGGAAAACTAGGATTTGAGAGACTTGAGAACACTGAATTCGTAGAAATTTATTATTAGTGTCTGAGTTCACTATATATATTTTTTGATCCGGGGTCTCACTATATGGCTCAAGCTGGTCTTGAACTCTTGGTCTCAATTAATCCTCCTGCCTCAGTCTCCCAAGTAGCTGGGATTACAGGCATGAGCTGCTGCACCCAGCATGTCTGAGTTTTTTAAGCTGGTCTCTTGGGTGGATGATCATAATGCCGTCAACTCAGAAAACCACATACACACACACACACACACACACACACACACACACACACACACACACACACACACTTTTTTTTTACTTCCTTCTTACAAGGTTTTCAACATACTGAGCCTAACATTATTTTTGTGATCCAGCTACTAAACTTGCTAAGGCCTCTCTTGAAGGAATATTGGATTACAGCACCAACTCATCTGAAAGACTCTCTTGCTGTGTGTGCCCAAGACTTTTAATCTGGTGCTAATTTGAACAATTTGTATTTTTCCCCTTTTTACTGGATAATTTTATGGATGTGGTTATTTTTACAAAGTTTTTTTAAAAACATAACTGATTTTTAAAATATTAGAACAGTGTTCGTAAGCATATTTTAAAAGGAAAGGTTAAAATTATTGTGTGTCATGAGCCAGACAGTAATGGATCTGTGGGTGTTATTTTTCCCCAAACAAAGAAAACCAGTGTTTTTGATCTGCAGTCTTCAGTCTCAGTCACAGTCTGTTGCAACTGTCAGAGTATTTGTCCCAGAAGACCGCACTCCCACGCTTCCTCTGGCCATCTGGAACAGCCTTTCTGTACCTAATTGACTCCATGATTCTTTCTTTCCTATTTCAGAGCTTCCTGTTTCTGCTTTTCTATTTCTGACCCCTCACCTTCCTTCTAACAAAATAATCACACTCTTTCTCCTCTTTTGAAATGCTTAGTCATTCTTCCACTTTAATGTGGCTATTTGTAACCTTCTCAACCCTGTTCCTAGTAATAGCTTGAGATGTCACCTATGAAATACTTCCTCATCAGAATCTTATGGTTTTATGTGAATTCATGGTCACTGAGTTAAACTCAGTTATAAATGATGACATGAAAAAGTAGCAATGTTACCGTTTTTATAAGCCAGTGTGCAAAGCATGAAGGACTAATCCTACTTTATAATTTTAATGCACTATATAGTTTACAAGGCATGTTTATCACCAATATCTTACTTGGAACTCTCAATAGCTCTATACAGAAGGCAAGGCAGGTATTAAAATGCTAATACTATTTCCTTCTTCATATAAGTAGGTAAAAAATGTTCTAAGGTACTTAAGGTCATATTTTTCACGGTGTCTAAGACTCAAGATATAAGAGTCCTAATTCAGTGCTATATTCTCTAATTCATGCCACTCTCAAGAGTCTTAGAAATTGTTTACAATGGGGTAGATAAAACTGTTATTTACCATTTAGTGACATATAGGGTGTTTTTCCTTACCATTGATAAAATATATTGTTGTTCAAAAAGCTCAGTCATTTGAATTTCTTCTTCTCATCACTCTGGTTAGGTGACCAGTCCTAAGTGGTGGTCTTCTAGTAGCTTCTAAGCACTTAATTCCAGAAGGTGAGACAGATCCTAGAAGCAGACATACCAAATACCTGGAAATAGCTCAAAGAAAAATGATATAAGGAATGGTAAAATGTATGCAGGAGGAAAGAGTAAGGCGCTTGTGTATTTAATTCAATAAAACGGAGCATAAGAAGAATATATTTGAAAGATGCAAATATCATATTTAAGCTCATAGTTTATAGAAATAATAAAATATAAGTAATAAGCAAAAGAGTACATTTTGGTTAAGAAAAAACATAGAATGATCAAAAAATACTATTCTAAGACAAAGTAAATGTATCACCATGAGTTATTTAAAATAAGCTAAAACAATTGGGTTTGAGTCATGAATAACACCGAAATTGGTGCATCCTTCTGTCAGTTTCCTGGAAAGTGTATTTGATGAAACATTGCTTTATTGACATTTGCCTTTCTGTTCTGAACCCTTGAGACTACTCGATACACTGAAAAGGTACCCAGCCCATTCCTTTCCTTTGCTAACATTTGCTACACGAAGTTATATTACTCAAAGTTTAATTAGTGGGAAATCGTATGAACTGTAAGTCAGCAAATGTTACCAAAGTCCCAATGTAAGGAGAATCTCTCTTTATGAATTCTTGGGCCATTATTTTGGAATCGTGTCATATCCTAGAACAAAATGCCGTCTGTGGAATTATTAGGATATTTTGAAAACATCTACTCATTAAGAATTTTAAATGAAATGAAAGAAATCGTTTTTCTACTCTTGAATAAAGTCCAAGTTTTTATATTTTGTCTATGTGTTACTACCTTATTTTCTCTTCAACTTTACTTTTGCTAGCCATAAATTAATGTTTGATTTTCTTTCTGATCCCATTCTTTCCAAATACTCAGTCAACCTCTGTTTCAGATTAGATCAGGGCCTTCTTTCATCCCTTGTAATGACAAACCATAGTCTTCATGAGTCATAACCCATGTGGCATACCAAACTAATTTTGATTGGAGTGGGAGAATGATGGAATGACTTTGTGTTTCTGTGTTTACTTTTTTCCCAACACTTTAGATGTTGTATTTGCTGTATAAATGTATTTATGTTTTATTCCAAATTGGTTGTACTTAGTCACAGAGTAATTTCATTTTGAATTTATAGAGTGTTAATTAAGTTGTATGCACTATTTTAGGCACTGGAAAGAAAGAAATCAGATTCATTCTCTCCCCTGCTTCCACCATAGTAGGTCATAGTCTTCCAGTTGAGAGAGCTCTTCTCACATCAGGTTATAATTATATATGTGTATGAGCTAAAGGTAAGCATAGTAAGCTGTAGGAAGTTATGGAATGGGACAAGTAACCCAATCCCCAGAACAAATAAGTCTTCCTTGGGGAGAGTACATTGTTTCAGTAATAGTTTCAGTTTCTATAACTTTTTTTTTTTTTTGAGATGGAGTTTTGTTCTGTCACCCAGGCTAGAGTGCAGTGGCACAATCTTGGCTCACTGCAACCTCCGCCTCCTGGGTTCAACCAATTCTCCTGCTTCAGCCTCCTGAGTAGCTGGGACTACAGAAACTTGCCACCACACCTGGCTAATTTTTGTACTTTTTGTAATAGAAGAGATGGGGTTTCACCATATTGGTCAGGCTGGTCTTGAACTCCTTACCTCATGATCCACCTGCCTCACCCTCCCAAAGTGCTGGGATTACTAGCATGAACTGCTGCACCTGGCCAACCATTTCTTATTGACAAGCTATATTCTCACTTAACCGTTTTAAAAATGTTTGTGGCATAGAGATGATTCATTGCTATTTGCATTTCAGAAAGCAAACCTATAACACAATTTATGTGATTAAGATCACATAGAGGATAAGGCCTAGAGATTTTAGTCTAGATTTCCTGCCATGGGTACATAATTTTTCCCCATTTCATTTTTAGAAACCATTCTTTCTTGGCTTTTTCAGAGTCCATAGAATTATCATGGTTAAAGATAATACTCTGTCTCTGTGTCCTTCATCTAAATGAAAACAAGTAAGATAGTATACATTTTGGACTCACATTTTTACCAGGGGTGCTACTTACAACTTCTTTTTTCACATTCCTAGTAGGTACATTCTAAAGATTATGCCACTTCCATTTTTTACTTATTCAGTTTGGACTCTCTTTAAAATGGTAATCCACTTTTCTTTATGTGCACCTTGATATCAACCTCAAAAAAAAAAGTGTTCCGTCCTGCAGTTCAACATGTCCTCTCTGGAGTCACTAGTGAATAGGCACCATTTTTAAATTTTTCTGTTTTGAGCAAACATGTAAACCTGAAAGACACCAAAAGGGAGATTTGCTTTTGGTAGAGAATTAAGAAAAATAGAGAAGCTGGTCATTATTGCCATATGCCTTGCTAGAAAAAAAAAATCAATCATTGTCCGAGTGTGTGAGTAAAACAAATATGGTTGAGACAACTGTATTTGGTATGTGTTTCTGCAAATCTTTAATTCCTGTGATGCTTTATAATGTCTCTGCTGGAGGAATAGGGGCCAAACAGTTGAGAGCTATAACTGATTGAGCAGGAAGAAGTCTTCACTTCAAGCTTTGTAAATCCATGTTTTCAAAATTGGAGACTAGCTTTTTAATATTCCTTTTTAGGTGACATCTTCATGTCTGAATTCTTGCTCATAATGCTCAGAGATTGTACCCTTTGGAATATTCCATTTTTCACCTTGGAACCTGTCATCCTAGACTGTCCCTGAATAGTTGAGTTCAATGTCGCCCATACCCTATAAAAGAGACTAAATAGCATTTTAACACAAGTGCTAAGTGTCTGGCAGAATCAGGTATTTTTCAGTGGCTGACAGAATGACGTGGCTATAGTCTGTTTCAGTGAAACAGATGTGGTAGAACAGTTTCAATTATGTACCCAAAGAAAGATTTTGGGCCAAATGCAGCCTCATCAAATGCAGTTCAGTGAGTCTGAAAGCAGGTGTAAATGTAGTGGAACCAGGAATTGCAGACCATGTAATTTGAAAATGTTCATCATTCAATATACTATAAAGATTATAGACAGGGGCCAGCCTTGTTAAATAAGTCACCCTCCAAAAATCTCAGTTTTGGATAAACACAAAGAACAAATTATCACTGTTGTGCTTTGCTTAAAAAATAAAATTAACATGCACAATATGGCCATGAAATAGATATAGTTATTATGACAAAATTTCATTATTTTTCCTAATGTAATCAGCTGAAAGGATATAAATAAACAGAAAATACTTTTTCTTATTTCTTTCCCTATTGTAACCTCAATTTAAAATTATTTCTTCCTATATCAAAAGATGCCTTTTATTTAGTCATATATTTATTTAGCAAACATTTGTGATGCCTAATAGCTGCCTGTTTTCTATAGACAATATACCAGCGCAAACATGTCGATGATGGTAAGGACTACCTATGTCAGTAAATGGTTGCCTTTTTCCCTTAGTAATGAAATGAGCTGAGTAAACTTAATAAGTCATAAAATGACAAGGATGTGAAAGACAGATATACCTCATCGGAGTCTGCTATTACCGTAAATATCAGCTAATATCACCTTATTCATCAGAGGGAAATTCTTCAGAGGTGGTTTTTTGCCTTCTATATATGTGTCTATTGTTGTGCTTTATTTTCAACACAGAAGCGAATTTTAAGATTGTTCGGCCTTCAGTGAGCAGATTTTTTTTTTTTTTGCCTCTTGAAATAACATCACCTCACAGAGCCAATGTTTCCTAGTATTACCATGCTTTAAATGAACAGCTATAAAAACTGAGACCAAGCTACGAAGGAGTAATTATTATTATTTTATTTTATTATTTATTATTTATTTATTTATTTTGAGACAGAATCTCACTCTGTCGCCCAGGCTGGAACGCAGTGGCGCAATCTCGGCTGACTGCTACCTTCGCCTCCAATATGCTTTATAAAGCATTATTAAGTATAACTGTTAAGTATAGTTAAGTACATAACGCTTTATAAAGCATTATTAAGTAAGCGATTCTCCTGCCTCAGCTTACCAAGTAGCTAGGATTGCAGGCGTCCGCCACTATACCCAGTTAATTTTATGTATTTTTAGTAGAGATGGGGTTCCACCATGTTGGCCAGGCTGGTCTCGAACTCCTTCGACAATATGAAAAATATACATCTCTTCTCTCACCTCCCAAATCACAGGAAAACTGTCATAGGTGAAATTTTCCCATAGTCTGTTAAAAAAATAATCTTTTACAAAGTAAACGCCTAAAGTATACCCTGTCTTAGCATTGATGGAGAGAAGGGTGGTCAGTAAAACTGTCTGCTCACTGTCTGGGCTCACCATAGTATAGCCTGACAGTCTCGGGAAATAAACACCCTCTTATATCACTAGTGGAGGTGCAAAATGAGTCAATGTCTATTAGAGAAAATTTGGTGGTATCTAACAAAACTACATATTCAGTGATCTTTTCATACAGTAATTCTGCTGTTAGGAATTTATCCTAAAGATGCAACAGCAACAATGTAAACATGTATATGCATGAGTTTATTTCATTGCATAATTATTTCTAATTACAAAATATTGGAAACTACTTAGGCATCCAAACATATGGCATTGAATAAGCTATGATACAAAATATATACTTGAGGGAACAACCTACAGGCAGAGAACAGCATAAAGATCTCTGCAAACAAATAAAACATGATTTCCAGGAGATATGAAGTAAAAATAAAGTTTAAAAAAGCTCACATACATGTTGTTTTTTGTGTGTGTCAGAAAGAAGAAAGTAAAGGAAAAACAAAATCCGGTTATTTCAAGGGGAATCCCGGGAAGGATAAAACAAAAAATAAAAAAGTTAGGTGATGTGTTGAAGGAATATGGGGCAGAATGAGACGTCTCTGAGTGTATCTTTTTTATATCTTTGAATTTGAAAGTCTCAAAATTTCAATCATCTTGAAAGTTAAAAAATAAAATTAATAATGAAGGAAAGGGAGAAAACAAAACTGACAAATATTAATCCTGGTTGTATTTCAAGTGAAAACTATAACTAAGCTGAAGGGAGAAAGAATGCATGAGAGGAAGATAGGTAGAATCATCCAGTATTTATATGTAGAAAAGTGAAAATTATAGAGACAGAAAGTAGAATGGTGATTTCCCAGAGCTGGGTGAGACAGAGGATTGCGGAATCAGTGTATAATGGGCATGGAATTTCAGTTTGGGAAGATGAAAAATTCTGGAGATGGATGGTTATTGTACAGTATTGTGAATGTACTTACTACTGAACTGTACACATAAAAATGGTTAATGCGATATATTTTATGTTACATGTATTTTACCAAAAATAAAAACAAAACTTATGCTATGAGAAGAAAGGAAGAGGAAGGAAGGAAAGAAGGAAAAGAAAGAGGGGAGGAAGGAAGGAAAGAAGGAAAAGAAAGAGGAGAGGAAGGAAGGGAGGATAAGAAGACAGAAAAACAGATAAATGAACCAATCAAAATGATTGCATAATTTCATAGTATTTGTCTATATGAATTCAATCTTGGGCGGGGAAGGGTGTGATGAGAAGAAGAATTGCTAATGAATCTTGAGCTCTTTTTGGTATTCTTGTTTATTGCGGTGATATAGGAAAAATAGTAACTATTTTGCATCTGTTATTGAACAAATGAGTGAATATGTTGATTTTGTTGGCAACCAGGATTTTCATTATGGAGGAAGGGATATTCAAATACAGAATGGGGAAAGCTGTCTCTGTGGATAGAAATTAAAGCATTGGTATGAACTCATATTTGCTAAAATATATATTTTATGTGCATAATGTGTATTTATGTCCACATGCAGATATATATGTATGCATATATTTAGTGTATGTGTGTATGTATATGTCATATATACACGTATGCATATATTTCCTAGTCATCCCTCTGAGATGGCCAAGAAGTAAAGACGCCTGATGGCAGTGAGCATACCTGGTGCTGAGGTCTTGGGTTCTAATTGTATTCCCCACTAAAACAAATGAAGACTCCTCAGAATAATGGCTTACTTTATAGCTGGCACAAAGCAGGTGCAAGATGAGCCTGGAACAACTTGCTACACTAGAACAAAAGCTAATGCTAAAAAAATTTTTTTAAAGATCAAGGAATAACACAAAAACATAGGCGCCAGCTTAAATGGCCTCCAACTGGCCAAATCTAGGACAGTTTATATGCCAAAATAAATCATAAAGTACAGTAATAAATTTTAAACCAATGAAAAATAGGAATTAATCCCCATATGAATAATAAGATGAATAATTATGTACATAAATAGAGAAGAATGGAAGTTTCTTGCTTACAGTAGAATGTAAGCATGGGCTGATAAATGCAGAGGAACATCATTATTTTATAATCATCAGGATAAAGATCACATCAGACGAATTATCAATGGTTGCTGTCTAGGAAAATTTTGATAATGAGAAGGATATCTACATGATCTTTAAGTATCTCCCCACGGGCTGCTTATTAGTTGCAAGGGAAAGAAACAATAATTATTGAGTGAATAAATCTGATAACATTGAGTAGGTGATCAAAATTAACATAACTAACAAGGAACAGATGGTCATGTGTGACACTAGACTGATGCCCTGTAAAGGACACGACTCCATCTATCTAATATTTTGTCTGAGAATGTATAAGCTTAATTAACTAATGAGAAAATATTTGAAAATAAAAGGAAAAACTTATCAAAAGAAGGTGTATTCTATGTCACTTCTATAAAAGAAAGTTTATTGACTTTTTAGGGTTCTTTATTCTGGATACAAGTCCTTAATGACATATGTAAAGTACAATTATTTTCTTCCAGCTTTTGGCTTGTTGTCCATTCACATAACAGTGTTTTCTAAAGAATAAAACTGATAATTTTATCAAGTCAAATTTTTTATTTTTTCACTTCTTAAATCTAAAACTGTTTTGTCTATCCCAAAATCATTTTTTCCTGTTTTTTTTTTTTTAATGTTGTAGTAGTATCTTTTAAATTTATTTACTTCTGTGGTGAATTTCAAGTTAATTTTTGGGTAAGTTGGGAGCGTTAGGTTAAGGTTCATTCAGAGAAGAAATTGAGGACGTTTGAAAATTACACAACAGGTCATAAATTTCGCAGGTCACTATGGAAAACTTTGAAGACAAATGGTTGTTGGATTTGAATTAAAAAAATAACAGAAACATGAAAGTGAGAATCCAGCAAGTGACCACTGAATGTCTTTTATTTCCTGTGTTTAATGTGTAAACTAGGAGGTAAGGCATAGTTGGTCCTGATGGGCTTTAACTGATGTTCACATGCGAGGCTATGAGGATTGAGATGTTCCAGAGTCCGTGTGTGATACCACAGATCATCTCTGCCATGCTGAAGTCCTCTTCCCTGAGCCTCAGTCATTTCTTTCACTTCCTACTCAGAAAACTTCTAGAAATGGCTTGTGTCATTATTATTTTCATTGTGCTTGATGAATACTATGTTTATTACCTTCCCTTCCCAGAGTCAGAATGTTCCAACTACTATGAAAGGTAGCAGTTTCTTAAGCCTTGCTGTAGGTATTCCATGAGTCTGAACAATGAGTTGCATGTGTTTTGAAGCTGTGGCTAACATGGCAAGTATCCTCATGCCCTCCCTCCTTTCCCACGATATTTCCCTTGGCCTCTCACTCCATATTCTCTGGAATTTCACTCTTCAATAAAAAGTTAGCATGCCAGCTTCTGCTTCAGACTGTTTTCTAGAAAACTCAAGGTAAATCAGTAAGAGAAGAAAGAGAGGAGCTCAGTGAGAGAGGGAAGAGAGGAGTATGATCTCAAGAGGAAAAGGAGTTCCCTGAGACCCTTATTGAGTCATGTTTTAGTGGAACCATCGATGAGCCTGGACTGTGCCCTATTCAGCCAGTAGCAGCATGGAGGCTGGCTGAGGGCAAGTGGCACCTGGAGCATTTGAGCACTGTGCATCCTGGTTGATCCACAGTGACAGGGAATGGCACGAGGACGAACATGCTAAGCTCTCTAGCTGCCTTTCGTCATGGTTGATAGACATATGGAAGCCCACAGAAGGGATGGTAGCATTTGGAGCATTTAAGAGGACTGTGGAGTCAAAATGCTTTTAGATAACCAAAGGGAGACACAAAGAGATGTGTACATACCATGCACGATTCTAAAGAAAGCAAACAGCATTTGGGAGAAAATTACAGTAGCCAGGAAGGGGTGAGACTCACACACCACTGAAGTGTGAGCTGAAATAAAAGCTCTACCCGAAGGAGTGACCAGCATATTTTGGCTACATTGGCCAGAGTTATAATTTGAATCCTTTGAAGAAGTCTATTTGCTGACATACTGAGTTTTGTAAAGGAGGACACTAAAGAAATACAGTATATTTCTTAGAGTAGAAAATTGTTTATAGATATGATAAATATATTAAGTGCTAATAATTTCCCAATATATATGCTAAACATTTTACCAATATGTATTCAGCTTTTAGCTCATTAACTCTAGTAACAAAATGATGTCTAATGCTAAAAAAGTTAAGACAATTAACTGTATGTTTCTGGAACTTCATTAAATACAGTAACATTATAATCAATTGCCTGCATTATTTTTCTATTGCTGCCAATGAATTTCCTCAATTAGTAGTTTAAAGTAGCACCCATTTATTAGTTCACAGTTCTGTAGGTCACAAGTCTGAGCATGAGTTAGATAATTAGACTGCTTAGGGTCTCACAGGCTGAAATTAGGTTATCAGTGCATTTGTATTCATTTTTCCTAGAAGTTCTGGGAAAGAATCAACTTCAAAACTCATGGAGGTTTGGTATGGTTTGGCTGTGTCCCCACCTAAATCTCAACTTTAATTGTATCTCCCAGAATTCTCCCGTGTTGTGGGAGGGGCCCAGGCCCTGGGGGAGGTAATTGAATCATAAGGGCTGGTCCTTCCCCTGCTATTCTCATGAGAGTGAATAAGTCTTACAAGATCTAATAGGTTTATCACGGGTTTCTGCCTTTGCTTCCTCCTCATTTTCTCCTGCTGCCACAATGTAAGAAATGCCTTTCGCCTCCCGCCATGATTCAGGGGCCTTGCTAGCTATTTGGAACTGTAAGTCCAATTAAACCTCTTTCTGTTCTCAGTTTCACGTATGTCTTTATCACCAGCATGAAAACAAACTAATGCAGTAAATTGGTACCAGTAGAGTGGGGCATTGCTGAAAAGGTACCCAAAAATGTAAAATGACTTTGGAACTGGGTAACGGGCTGAGGCTGGAACAGTTTGGAGGGCTCAGAAGAAGACAGGAAAATATGGGAAAGTTTGAACCGCCTAGAGACTTTTTCAATGGCTTTGACAAAAAATGCTGATGGTGATATGAACAATAAGGTCCAGGCTGAGGTGGTCTCAGATGAAGATGAGAAACTTGTTGGGAACTGCAGCAAAGGTGACTCTTGTTATGTTTTAGCAAAGGGACTGGCGGCCTTTTGCCCCTGCCATAAAGCTTTGTGGAACTTGGAACTTGAGAGATGATTTAGGGTACCTGGTGGAATAAATTTCTAAGCAGCAAAGCATTCCAAAGATGACTTGGGTGCTGTTAAAAGTATTCCATTTTAAATGGGAAACAGAACATAAAAGTTCAGAAAATTTGCAGCCTGACGATGCAGTAGAAAAGAAAACCCATTTTTTTGAGGAGAAATTAAAGCTGGCTGCAGAAATTTGCCATTTGCCTCCTGCCATGATTCTGAGGCCTCCCCAGCCATGTGGAACTGTAAGTCCAATTAAACCTTTTTCTTGCCAGTCTCAGATATGTCTTTATCAGCAGCATGAAAACGGACTAATACGAGGTTATTGGAAGATCCAATTTCTTAAGACTGAGAAACTGAGGTATACAACAATTTCTTGCTTGCTGTTGATAGAGGATTGCTCTTAGGTCTTAGAGAGGGCTTGCATTTTTGCTACATTCCTCCAATCTCTGTCTTCAAAGCAGAAACACGAATTCTCCTCACATGGAATTTTTCTCATAGTTTGTCCCTTTAAGGGCTCAACTGATTGGGTAATAATCATAATTCAGAAACCTAATCATAGGAATTATATCTCAATATATTTACAAGTCCTTCCCACTCAAGATGGAGGGGATTATACAAAGATATGAGTCATAGTGGGTGATGTTGGAATTTGGACTACTACACTGCATCACAGATGGAGAATATTAGAACAAAAAATATTTTTAATTTAGAGAGAACGCAGAAGTACTTTTAGAGTTTTTCTAATGCTTTAAGACAATATTAGAAATGAATTATGGCTAAGAAGATTCGATTACTATGGGTCACTCACAATGATAACCTCAACTGCATTTGTAGTTTAGGAAGAATGATGAGACACACACAGACACACACACACACACACCCCAATAAAACAGAAGACAAAGTAAAATATAACTTCAGTATATAAATGGCGTTAGAAAAATGCAGAATGATTGTTTTTTATGTTTCTCTTTCCTTTTAATTATTTTTATTTCTTCCTGTACTATTTTCTGAAACCAAGTCTAGTCTTTCTGCCTGTAATATGACACCCCTTCAAAAGGATTTGTCTTTTATTGAATCATCTGTGATTGACCTGACAATAATTAACTAATCACTAAAATGAGTTAAGAAGGGCAAATAAAGATTTCTCCTATATGTCTGCCAAAATAAATATGTCTTAACAGAAGCTTTTGACAATTTTTTTCAGGCCACATCAATTTCTTACAATGGTAATGGTGATGATGGAGCTTGTGGTGTCTATTGAGATGGGAACCTGATTTATTAAATAAACTGGGCTCAACATGACCCTGGAAAGAAGTAAAATAATCATTTTTAATGAGCTTTACAACTGCTCTTTTTAATCAGCTCTATGGGCTTATACCTTTCCTCCCATTGTAAAATCTAAGACAATTTCATTGATTTTTGACATCCTCAAATAATGTATTAATGGTGTCTTTTTTATTTTATTTTTTAATTGACAAATAATAACTGTGCATATTCGTGGAGTACATAGTGATGTTTTGGTACATATAATGCATAGATCAGGTGAGAATAATTAGCATGTCCCTCTCAAACATTTATCATTTCTTTGTGTTGAGAACATTCAATATCTTCCTCCTAGCTCTTTGAAACTATATAACATATTCTTGCTAACTATAGTGATCCTACAGTGGTATAGAGTACTAGAACTTATTCCTCCCATCTAGCTTTTAATTTAGTGTCATTTAACAATGTTCTTACTACCCTTCTCTTTACCTTACCGTTCCCAGCCTCCAGTATCCTCTGTCCTACTTTTTACTTCCGTGAGATCAACACTTTTTAGTTTTCACATATGAGTGAATGGTCGTTATTTTTTGAAAAAATATAAATACCAGTCTAGTATAATATTAAAAATCCAAACTATCATCCATTTTAAAACTTCCCTCTTGAGTTTTCAGACAATTAGTCGCTGGCTCTTGTTCCAGTTATTATTGCCACGTAATAACTTCAAAACTGCCATGTCTAAAACAACCATTTTATTTTGCTCACTGCTTTATGACTCAAGAATTTGGGAAGGGCTCATCAGGGCAGTTTTCACTTGAATTTCTTCTTCAATTGTGATCATATGCTGGTTGGTGCTGCAATCATCGGAAGGCTCATCTGGGCTGGATATCCGGGATGCCTCACTCACATGACTGACTGTTTGTTGAGTGCTGAGCTGTGGCTCTTGAAAATCATGCTTACATGTGGCTGTTCCATGTGGCTTGACAACTGAGCAATTGTTTGAAGTTCAGGGCTCATTAAAAAAAAAAAAAAAAAGCAGTGTTCTAGAAGAAAGCTGGAAGCTGCACATGTATTATCTAGCCTGGAAAGTCATGTAGCTTTACTTCTGCCAAACTGTTTGAATAAAAGGGGTGATGAACCACTCAAATTCAAGAGAAAGGGAAAAAGATTCCACTTTTTTATTGTAGAAGAACATATAAAAATGTATGTCTACCAATGGAAACTATCATGGCCCCTTTATACAAGGTGGAAATCTTGCTCACTATAACTGCATACTTTTCTCTAATGTCAGTGGAAGGTCAGCTTGCTACCAATGCAGCTCCATCTCTTCTTGCTGACCTTCTACACCCAGGCGCCACCCCAAGCTGGTAAACTCTCCACGGCCTTTTACCTTTAGATCACAACAAATATTAGATATCACCCTATACATCAAAAAAATTTCAGGGGAAACAGGCAAATCCTCTAAGTGCATGTCTTGGCTTTATGTCACGAGGAAATGCCCCTTCTTTGCATGTGCATATATGTGTGCATTTGGGTGGACAGTGAGGTACACTAACAACTTTCCTTCAAGTCCTCAATAAGGACTCAGTAGGACTTATTGAACTTTTATATTGACCTTATTAAAATAAGCTTAAGTGGTGATGAGCTAAGTATCCCCAAACTTATTAGAATTGTCTTCGAATGCTATAAAGTTAGTGTAACAATTAGCTGAAATATGCACAGCAATATATGATGCATTACCATACCATGTTACAGACTTACACTTCTAATTATCCAGGTTTCTTAATTTTCATTTATCCAAAATCTTGAAAAATAAAATATTTGATGATATAAAAGTTTTGCGTCTTCTGAAGATATCCTTACCTCCAAACTGGGTACATCTTAAAGTCTCCTCAAAATTTGTTTCAATGTTTGATGAGTGAGGTTAGGAAGATTCCTGTGGGCTTCTGCAAACAGAAGAGAAGGCTGTCAAGTATTTAAGTTTTCCAATGACAGGAGTTTTTTTGTCAAGTCTCTTAATTGGAGCTTGTATGTTCTTTCAAATTGGTTTAAAACTTTTCTTTTTTAAAAAAATTTATTTACTGTATTGGTGTGATTTTGTGTGTGGTCATGTAGTATGACAAATGACACATCATTGGGGGCTTTATTTGAAATTAGATAAACTTGAAATTTTATATTATTTATTTATTTTCTGATTATTCAATATAGCCTCTGTACAGAGTATGAAAACAGAAAATAGACAAATAGCACTTCACAGCATCAATGTGTACGGCTCCCTCGAGGTTCAGAACATACGGAGACTCCGTTATTTATGCTGATGATCACATTAGTCACTTGATACATAAAGTCATCCATATTTTAGGGTAGTTGGCTTAAAAGAACTTGGCACTAATAAAGAAAAAATTATATGCAAGAAACATTTTTCAAACTTTAATTTATCTAGAATATGTATCATTTAACATTCGAGAACTACGAAATGATTCCCAGAAAGGAATTACCAGCCAGCAACCTTAAAATACTTGCGAAGTAATAGAAAACATATCCAAGTTAAATGATGAAACTCCTTCCTCCAGGGTTCCTAAACTCATATTAATAATGTGAACACTGGACATGTATGAATAAGTTTTAGTGTTGTTACTTGCAGTAAAGTTTGTATAAGAGAAATAGGTGTGATTCTGTCTTCCAGAGATTTGACTTTAGAGGATAACACACTATTGATAGCTCATAAAGCAAAATGCTTCTGCTGACTGCCATAGGCCTCTGGAGAACTTTGCAGAATGTTGCTGTTATCATCCAGCAGGAAGACTTGAGCGTCATCAGTTTTATTTTTTAAGTGCATTTCAGACAGGCCCACAAAATTCCTGCATGGGAATTATCTCAGAGCTACGATAGAATCCCAGCTGGGAGGTCCACTTGGAAGAAGTAAAGAAATCTGTAGTGGCTGCTTTTGTGAATTGGGTATGTGTCACTTTTATTAACCACGTCCCAACTTCACGGATTGCCTAGAAGAAAAATTTGGTTCAGTATCTGTCCAAGTTGTAAATTTAACTAATGAGAATTATAAACCGTTATATATAATTTTAGTCATTTAAAATTAGTGCATTATGATAATCAGCCTGGGATAGCAATGAAAGTTTACAAGTGAACTTCTTATGAATATATTTAAACTGAGTGGTGTGTGTGTGTTCAGGCATACACACATGCATCTATGCCCTAGGAGTGCATCTTTTATGTTTAATATCTTATCACAATATATTAGTCTTTTTTAAGACATGAGGGAAAAATCTTCATTTTTTATAATATTATTTGAATTGTCCTTTTCACTTGGCATTCCTTCTTACCTGTATTCTTTAAGTGACATTTATATAGGAATAGTGCGTTAGAGTGTGTCAAATATAAATGTTTAAGTATAAATCTCAAGTGTGCAAATATGTAATTGCCTTTATTTCTATAGCTAAATTGACCATTGATCTGGTTTAATTATTTATGTTTGAAAGGGAAATTTAGCCTTGCAAAGTCAAGTCAACTCAGTCAATTTTAGTTGAAAACCTAGTCACTTTGGCTATAAATACATAATCAGGTAAAGGTTTTCTACTCACCCTCCCCTTCTCTCCCTGGGTGACATAAAAGTGCAGGTAGAAGTGAGGGGTGGGAATGCGCATGTTTCATGTTATAATGGCAGAAATATACTTCCACTGACTTCCATTGAAATAGGTATTTCTGCACATGATCTTGGTTGTGTTCTGGCATCTATTTCTGGCATAGGTAGTTTTACCATGAACTCCAAAATCCAGAGCACACAGATTTTTCTGTTCGTAACTTGTCTCTAGACTCTTACTTTATAGTGTCACACCTCCAGGAAACACTCATTTATCAACAGAGTCCATTTTCTTCCATGTAAGATTGCTTAGATTCTTTAATATTCTAATGAGAAATATTAAATATACAGAACATATTTGTGACACACAGCTGTATATTTAATCTAAGAGCAGTTTCCACTCAGTTTGCAGGAGCCAAAGTTGGCTAAAAGCACCCTGTTCTCCAAATTTTGAGAATCTGTGCTCTCATCTCTGATTACTGCTTTTGATCACAGAAGTACAGGCAAAGAGGGAGGAAAATCGTTGTTGCGCCTCCACCCATTGTTTCACTCCCACTCTGGCTGAAGTGACTTTCTGGGCACTTAAAGGGCTGGCACACCTTTTTACTCCCACTTTCAGTTATCTCTTTCTCTCCTTTTGGGAGCCAGACTTTAAAGACCAGGACATTCAAAAACAACTGCATATTAGAAAGTGACTGCACATGCGGTTGGCTCAGAAGAGCTGACAACTTAAGTTTACATCTCAGACGGATGCTTGGCACAGAGACAACATACAATTGAAAAAAAACTAAACACAAAAACAAAAACCCTACAGGCATGGGAAATCAAATTTCCAGAGATGCCACATTATTAGATTTAAATGTCCAGTTTTCAACAATAACGACAAAATCACAAGACACACAAAGAAATAGGAAAATATAGCCATTCAAAGGAAATGAAAATAAATCAAAAGAAACTATTCCTTTAAAACTTCTGATGGTAGGTATTCTAGAAAAAGATTGTAAAACAGTTGTCTTATAGCCGCTAAAAGAACTGAAGGAAGATGTAGAGAAAGTCAAGAAAATAATGTGTGAACGAAGCAGAATATCATAGAGTTAGATTCCCTAAAAAGAAACCAAAAAGAAATTGTGGAACTGAAAAGTACAGTAACTGAAAGTATAATAACTAGAGGCATTGAAAGGAAGATTGACCAGGGAGAAAAATAGAATCAATGAAGACAAGACAATGGAAATTATCATGTCTGAGTGACAGAAATAAAAAAATACTGAAAAAACATTATCAGAGTCTAAGGGACATGTGCGACAAATCAAGATATTCATTGGGAGAGTCCTGGGAGAAGAAGAAATAGAGGAAAAAAGGGCATGTTTGGAAAAATAATGGTTGAAAACTTCCCAAATTTGATGAAAGACAAAAAAAAAAGCATCTAAGAAGAAGATCAACAAATTCTATGTAAGATGAACTCAAAGAGAGTCACATTAAAGCAAATCATAATCAAAGTTTAAAAAAAGACAAAGAGGGGGCTTTGATGGCAGCAAGGGAAATGTGACTTTGGTCAAGGGGTCCTCCATTAAATTATCAGCAGATTTATTATCAGAAACTTTGGATACTAGAAGGCAGTGGGTTGATATATTCAAAGTGCTAAAAGAAGAAAAGAACATCCATGCATCCTAAATTCAGCGAAGCTGTTCCTTAAAAGTGAAGGAGAAATAAAAACATTCTGAGACACAAGCTGGGAGACATTATTACCACTAGACCTGCACTTAAAAAATATGCTTGAGAGTCCAACAAAGTGAAACAAAATAATACTAGACAATAACTCAAAGCCACATGAAGAAATAAATGTCTCAATAAAAGTAAATACATAGGCAATGATAAAAGCTAGTATTGTAACAAAGGTTTCTAACAGCACACTTTTTTTTTTTTAGATGAGAATTTCAGTTATTTTTTATTATTATTATTATTTTTTATATACTTTAGGTTTTAGGGTACATGTGCACAATGTGCAGGTTTGTTACACATGTATCCATGTGCCATGTTGATTTCCTGCACCCATTACCTCGTCATTTAGCATTAGGTGTATCTCCTAATGCTGTCCCTCCCCCCTCCCCCCACCCCACAACAGTCCTCGGAGTGTGATGTTCCCCTTCCTGTGTCCATGAGTTCTCATTGTTCAATTCCCACCTATGAGTGAGAACATGCGAACACCACACTTTTAAACATAATTTAAGATAGTAACATATTTTAAAAGATTATTGATTTATTTTGGGGGAAACACAATGTTTAAATATATAATGTGAAATCAGAAGGGGTGGGAATGGAGCTGTAAAGCAGAGTTTTTGTATGTTGTTGAAGTTAACCTGGTATAAATTAGAACATTGTAACTTTAGATATTAAATATAATTCCCATAGTAACCACAAAGAAAATAACTATAAAATATATACAAAAAGAAATAAAAAAGAAATGTAAATATTTCATTAAAAAATCAACTGGATGTAAAAAAAGACAGTAATGCAGAAAAATGAGGGCCAAGAAAGCTAAGACATCACAAAACAGCAAAATGACAGAAGTAGGTCCCTCTTTATTAGTAATTACCTTCAATGTAAATGGATTAAACTCTCCAATCAAAAGACAAAAATTGGTAAAATGAATTTTTAAAATCTTTAGCTTATATGTGGTCAGTAAGAAACTCACTTGAGATCCAAAGACAAATAGATTGAAAAAGAAAATACGTATATTTTTTATTTTGTTATTTTTATATTCCATAAAAATGACCGAAAGAGAGCAGAGGTGACTATACAAAATCAGACAAAATAGACTATAAATCAGAAAAGTTTGCAAGAAACCAAGATGTATTAATAAAACTTTCTGACTAGAAATATTTTCAATACACCCAACATTTTGGGGAGTATTTTATTTAGTTATTCTTAGTGGACGGGTTAGCCTGATACAAGCTACTTCTTCATAGGTGGAAGATAAGGTATATTATGGTCATTTTGTTATCTTGGTTTCTTGGGAACATGCCTGATACCAGTACAATGTATCTTCCCACTGAAGAGGACATCTAGAGTGGTCTCTTTACAGTAGTCCCTTCTACTATTTTTGAGGTGAGGGCCAGGTCCCCTCCTCTTTCCCTCCTCAAAGTTCCCAGAGCTTTCTCTCAAAGCCCTCCTTACAAAATCTCACCTCTCCCCCCACCACCTTTGGCTCTTGAGACTTTTAAATCCTTGATGTTGGTTTTAGAGTTATTATTCTTCTCAACCACTGGTCTGTCCTCCAATTAACTTCAGAATTTAGCTTTCTTATCTTCATCTCCAGTCAAAACTGAGAGCCACTGAGTCCTTTGAAAATATTATATTGTATTTTACTTAAAATATCTATTAAATGTTTAATTTCATATCATCCAAAAAAGGTAATGACTCATGTCTCTATCTTATTCTATCTTAATCTAAATCTGCATAAATTTTCCCCTAAATATCTTCCTTTTTGACATCAAATACAAAAACAAAATTGAAGTAAGAAATTCTGGTTTCACTGAGTTATCCTTAACATTGCATAATTGGTTGTAAGCTACGTATCCACATTTAATACAAACTTAAAAATCCTTTCCATTGCCCTTAGCTTTTGGTAAGCCTTGTTTCATTTTATAGTTTGGGCTTCAAAATTCTACCATCTGAGTTTTGAATTACTCGCATATATTTGTCTTTTTTTCTCATCATTTTTACCTGCATATCTTAAACCAAAATTTAAATGTTCTTGGATCCACACTGGATTCTTTCACCACATTCTTATTTTTTTTACTTAAATATTTTATTGTATAATCAATACTGAAGTTCTGAAAGCCTTCAAATGTTAGAGAAAGCTTTTTTCTCCCACAGTCTTATGGTATGTAGTAATACCTCTATCTTTTCTAAAATGTTTGAAATCTAACTTCCTTCCTATCATGTAGTAACCAGAGATATAAAAAGAGACACTAAAAATGATCTATTATGTTACATTCACTTATATATTTTCTTAGTTGTCAAATTACAATTTACTCAATAAGTTTTACCTTTGTTTACCTTAGTTTTATAATATACTAAAAATATTGCCTGATACAACAGAATAACATTTTGCAAAATATTTTATCTGCTAGGTAAGATGCAATTAAAATGTACATTGCGTCCAATATACTCAGAAGAACGGAATATTGATTGATATTTGTAAGAGGAACAAGCACAAATGAGATTTTTTTAATAACAGTTTTTTCAGTATAATGTTCTACTTTGGTGACATTCTTTACCAGCATATTCATTATCATAATTTCAGTGTAAAGTTATGCAGTAAATTAAATGAAAATCTTTTTAAAAATTTATCCTTGAGTAACTTTGTAAGCCTCAGAAAAGAGGTATTAATAAAGCCTATTTTGCAATAAATCTTCATTATCCTCTTATGTAAATATCACTGCTTGGATTAGTGAGTACACTTAAGAGATTAATGACAATAAATAACTTTCATACCTCACACATAGCTGATATATCCATTTCCAGATCCTTATGTGTATGCGGACATTATATGTCATATTCCTGTAAACTTCTTGTTATAAATATCAGCACTGTAATGATAATGACCTTATCATACATTTCACAAATCAGAGAAGTTACTTGTAGGGAATATAAACCATTAGACATATTTTAAATGTGATGGTTGATTTATTTTTGGTATATACAGAAGTCTCTGTAGCTTTTCATACTGTCAAGAACCTGGAACTATTCAAGAAATATAAGTCTGTTGGCTCTGTGTGGTTAATGACACTAAGTCCAAAGGCGGGAATGAAACAGAAGGCCTCAGAGCTGAGTAAGACACATTTAAAGGTCTCATCCAATGCAAGATCTCAGTGGGATTTCAAGCAGTGTGTAATGTGGAAGGTCATAGACAAAAACTTTATAATAAACCTTTCTAGCCAGAAAGCAGTCTTCCATGCAATCTATCCCCCAAATGGCACACTAAATAAAAATAACATCGCTAAGTTCATAAGTTCCAATATACTACTGGCATATAATGAGATATCCAAATATTTGGTCATTAAAAAATATGATATGGGTATATTGTTTTATCTGGCACTTCTTTGTCATCTCCAAATAGTGAAAAAATAAAAGTAAGATGGATACACAAATAATGATAATGGACAAAGGTTAAATACAATCAGAAAATGAATTCTCCATAAGAAAATATACTTTGTTTAGTTCAGTGAAGAAAATAGTATTTTCTTCATGTGGCCAGTGATCCTTATTGCTTTATTAGTATATTCAAAAATGATGGTTCGTGAGCTTGTATCCTATGAATAGCAAACTATGCTACCTGGATTAACCAGCAAAATTAAATCTTAAATGATTAGAGATGATCTCTCCATGTTTATCCTTTTAGCCGCCAGTTACCTTCTCTCTCAAGTCTCCCTTGTAGTTGAAAAGGCATAAATAGGTGTGAGTTTAGTAGGTGTTTTATAAGAGAGGAGAAAATTTAAAAATGTAGATAGTTATTAAAACCTTTAAATATTTGCATGCACTAAAGTGTATTGCTCTGCATCAAATTTATGTTTGCTCTCTTTTAGTTACAGCCTTAATTGCTTCCTTTTTGTGTATCATCTCACAGAAACTATTGTTTTATGTATTAAATCAAAGAAGGTTTGTTCACGCTCATTATAACTCACCTGCATACAAATATTTAATAACATCTTTTGTATCTACACTTCTTGCAATATTTTACTTTTGCCTAATAATGAGAGCCAAGAAGGTAAGCTTCGTAGCAACACTGTGATGTAATTCTCAGGTTGAGTTTTATCTCTAAATGTTTTTCTCTAACATTAAGTGCTATAGAACCTATTAGCTTGCTCTAGATAAAAGTGTGAGACTGAGCTATAAAGATTGCAAATGAGGGTTCGGATTCATTTTTGGGAGTCCTTATTTTTTTGCAGGAAATCTAGAATCCGTCATGCTTACCTTAACAAAACCCCAGCTGCTACTATGTCTCTGCTGACAACCTTCATCATTTTCCTACCAATAAGACATA
This sequence comes from Nomascus leucogenys, assembly GCF_006542625.1. Classification (NCBI taxonomy): domain Eukaryota; kingdom Metazoa; phylum Chordata; class Mammalia; order Primates; family Hylobatidae; genus Nomascus; species Nomascus leucogenys. The sequence goes on from NC_044382.1 coordinate 125,945,727, forward strand.
GGAAATAAAGGGCAATCAATATTAAATTTATTTTGCATGTGAAGTACCAATAATTTTTCCTTAACACCCTACTCTGATGTACTTCAGCCTGCAACTTTGAAGTGGAGTATTTCTAAAGCAACGTCACACAACAGTGGAACTCAAGGATGTTATTTATTCAGATGTTCTTCCAGGTTTGAGAACAGATACAGGCATCACTGTTCACCTTCCATCTGACGAACCTTTCTGGCATTTTAATTACCTGAGTACTGATTTTATCTAGCTAGAAGTTTATCTTAGTGTAGTGGCAGCAGCAGCAAAACAAGGTCACAGTCACAATATCACCAGGGAGATCCAGACACATCAGTTTCAAAACACCCATAATAGTCCTAGCACTTTGGGAGGCCAAGGCAGGCAGATCAATTGAGGTCAGGGGTTCGAGACCATTCTGGTCAAAATGGTGAAACCCCATCTCTACTAAAAATACAAAAATTAGCCAGGCGAGTTGGCATATCCCTGGAGTCCCAGCTACTCCAGAGGCTGAAGCAGGAGAATTGCTTGAACACAGCAGGCAGAGGTTGCAGTGAGCTGAGATCGTGCCACTGTACTCCAGCCTGGGTGACAGAGTGAGACTCTGTCTCAAAAACTAAACAAACAGAAAACACCCATAATGGGACAACATTGAAGCTGTACCTTCTGCATAGCCATTCTTTTCCTCTAATTACCCCTACTTCTCTAACTGATTCTCCTTGTTTTTTTTTTTTTTTTTTTTCCCGGTGTCTGTGTTCATGACATACCCTGGTTCTCAGCTGGATGTCAATTAATCCCTAGTAACTAAGATGTTAGCCAATAAAGCTTTATATATTCCCTCCTGCAGTTATTCACATATCAAAAGAGAGGAAATAATCCTGTCAATCTAGAAGGATTGAGTTTTCAAAAAGAAATTATGCCTATCTCTCCTCAGTGGTTCCTAATCAGTGACTTCTAATTCCAGTTGCTCTCATCAAGTAATACAAACTGAAAAATCTATATGTGCTAACCAAACAGCTGTCCGATGATGTCTTAGAAACAGGGTGGTTAATCTAGACACATCACAAAGTAGTGCTAGAAAGGAGTTGGAAGAAACCAGTAAGCCTTTTACCAGAGCAGAGCTCTGTTTTATTCCAGACACCCACCAGCAGCTTATTTATAAAAGTCTAGAATCAGATTAAACATTTGCATAATTCTCTATATCATGTAGTCAGCTATACCTGACATTTAATACTCACTATCATTATCATAGAGACAATATAATATTTTAATTAGAATTTTTAAATATACCTCAAAACCATACTGAAACTCACCAACAACAAACTAAAGGTAAACAGAGAAAAAAACTTCTCCAACAACATTTTTGGGATCAGAAATACCACCCAAAGTCCAGAAGCCCAACTGTCAAAATTAAAAGATGACAAAAATATAAGTAGGTAATTTTTAAACTTCAAATAAAACTAGAACAAAAATTAAGCTGAATAATCAAACTCTGACTAGGTCAGAGTTTATTGCCTGGAGACTCAGGTCTCTGAAACAAGGTAAGGCCAGTGAGAAATTCTTTGAAGCAGTTAATGAAATAAGATAAGGACTTTGTTCCTCCTGATTTACACATGTTCCTAGTGCTGTTACCTGAATCAAATATCCTTCCTGAACTCAACCCCCTTAGTAAAAAGGACAGCAAAATCTACCTGGTAAAGTTACCATGAATATTATTGGCTCATTCAGTGTAAATATAGTTGAGTGCTTTATGTGCCTTTCTGAATACAAAATATAGATGCTTATTTCAGAAAATAAAACCTCACTACTCCTTGAAAACACTTTGGCATTTTTTTCCCTAGTATTTTATCTTTGTATCACAACCCTAAATCCTTCTTTATTCACTAAATGTGTTATCATGAGAGGCAAATGCCGCTAAACAGAAAGTCCAGAAAATCTGAATCTCAGATCCTTTTATGGAATTGAACAGGATGCTAAAGCTCTATAAGCCTCAATATTTTTACTTTGATGATGGGGATATTATTAGCTACTTCATAGATTCATTTAATGAGATAAAGAATGTAAAAAGCCTAGCACAGATTGGATATATATAATTTATCAATAAATTATGTCCATTCTATCCTGAAGGCTAGTGAAATCAAGCAAGGGAACTAACAGACAAAACCATCCATCAAGTAACTAGGAACTATCCTCAGGTCTTCAGTGCTTTCAAAACTGTCAGGAAGAGGTGTGTGTGCGCACGCGCATTGAATGTGTGCATACACGTGCGTGTGTGTGTACAGGCCATGCTTATGTGCAAATGTGCACACATACATGCTTTGATGTATATTACCTTAAGACCCTACCAGAGTGGAAGTCTCTTCTGGGGCAGGGACACGGAGATGGATGCCTTCTGAAGAAGCCCATGGGGAAAACTGAGGTAGGCTGCTGATCACTCTGCTAGACACCTCTGTCACTGTGAAAAAGGAGTCACCATTCATGATAGAATCTGCTAGGCCTTTTGCTCCTGTACAGTCGCTAAGTAGCAGGCATTCCTATCCTGCACTTTGGAGCTCCCATGCCAAGATGGCATGCTGAGATTTTGCAAGCCCTGGACCAAAAGGGTTATTTTTGAGCTAGATGTGGCTCAGGGAATCTAAGGAGAGTACAAGGTAATAAAATCAAGACTTCGCCAACAAAATTACTCCCTTATTCCCTGCCATTAAGATAGTTCTGCTTTATTCCACAGGATATAAAGAGGATTTAGTTGAATAAGTCCTATTATTTATTACAGCCACCATTTACAACAGAAATAGTTTCCACCCGCCTGCTTTAGGAAAATGGACAAATTACTAGATCATCACTTATGGCACAGAAACATCAGTTTCCTAGCCAACAGAACTCCACACTGCAGATAAAAAGATACAAGATGACAGAGAAGGCGATAGAGCAAGGAACGGAAGCTTCTGACTTTCTAGCACTGACTTTGAAAGTCATAGAAATATGGGAAACTTTTAGAGGCAGCAAAGTGGACTGCAAATGTGGAAATGCAGGCTTCCAGGTATACCCACACAGAAATTTAACCTCAAAGAAAGACAACAATTTTACCACAATTCATTGACGTGTTGAATTTCCAGCTTTCATGTAAAGTCATTGAAAATAAGAGTAAATGCAGTCTTTTCAAATAAACACAACTATCTATTTTGTTCTCATTCAGTCAAATTCAAAATGAAACACAATGTCTGGATACATTTAAATTCCTTGACAGTTAAATGCATTTGTAATGTTGGTAAAGGAAAAATTACATATTTTAATGTAGTAATGCAAGAGAGACCTGTATCTCCTGACATCTTTGAAAGTATATATTTATAATTTTTTTCTTTCTAAAACTATGATTATCCCAACCTGTTTCTTAAGTTAAAAATAAAATAATTACATTTTAACAATCACAAACACTTTCAGTATTTTTGAAGAGTAATAGCCTTTAGTTGGTTTGTAACTTGATAACTCTACTGTATGAATGTGAATAACATTTATATATAATGTATATGGATAATTTTAAAAGTATTTAAATAGCCACCACTTTGTCTTTCCTAGTCTAGTTTCTCTTTAATTAAAGGCTGTAAAAATCCACAGAGACTTTTGGATAGCTGTTACTTCTGGGAAGTCAATCAAATAGTCGGGAGTCCCTAGTCACCTGGGAAGCCAGGAAGAAAATACACTTTAACAAAGTACAAGTGCAGTTGCCTAAAAATCTGGAGTCTGACTTCTGGTACTGCCACCTCTTATGAGCGTTTGACTTGAAAAAGTGACTTAAGTCCATGAAACCTAGTACACACGTCTTCTTACATTAGATTGCAGGCCAAGAACAGGGTGCTTTGAAAAAAAATTAAAAATATACAAACTTTGTGGAGTTGTTGGATTAAAAAAATTAGATGTTGTATAAATATGTAATAATAAAGTAGAATTCCATCTGTTATTCCAGTCTCTGGAGATAATTGCCTTCAACAGTTCTATTTCTCTGCTCCTCTTAGTGTATTATTATTTTTACTGTGGTTATTTTATTTTATTATAAATATTTTTTGAGATGGTGTCTCACTGTGTCACCCAGGGGTGGAGTGCAGTGGCGCAATCTTGGCTCACTGCAACCTCTGCCTCCTGGGTTAAAAGCGATTCTCCTGCTTCAGCCTCCCAAGTAGCTGGGACTACAGGCGCCATGCTACCACACCCGGCTAATTTTTTATTTTTAGTAGAGAAGGGTTTCACCATGTTGGCCAGGCTGGTCTCAATTTCCTGACCTCAGGTGATCCGTGCTCCTTGGCCTCCCAAAGTGCTGGGATTATAGGTGTGAGCCACCGCGCCCGGTTGTTCCATTTTATCTTAAGAAGTTTCCCTATCTAGTAGACTCTCCTCTGACAAATTCAAATATTATTTGATGTATAATTTTCTTTTTTCTTAGCAAGAGTTTAACAACAGTATCCCTTGCATAAAATGAGAGACACCTCTATTCGTTGCAATTTCAAGTCGTTCCAATTCTTCCAAAGGTCAAGTTACTGCTATCCCCAAATAACTTAAACATTTATAATTCTTTGCCCCCTAGGAGTTAAGGAGCTTCTAAACAGGACTTGCTTGCAGGGAATGCTTTGTGATCACAGAAACTTGCTCATTAGCTTGAAAAGACGGTTAACATTTCAAAGTGTAAAGGCATTATAATTGTATTTTTGGTGTAGTAGAGCGCTCCTAATGAAAATTATAGAGATGCTACATTTGTTTAAAGATTTTAAAATACAAGTGTATACTCTAGAAAATACCAAAAGGATTACACAACTTAGTCTCCTTTGCTCAGAAGCCACAAGTTATATTTAAACAATCATGATTTATGGAAGCCTGGAGAACTTCATGTTTTAAATATTATAAATCTATTTGGGATGCTTGTTGAATCTGAGGTATGTAATATGCCATTTATAAAGATGTATGTAAATATCCACAACTCTGTATGTCGATAGCTGTTTAAAAACGGATACTTTCATTCCCTCATCCAAGCATATGTAGTAGCATGCTGACTATGTGCCAACAACTATACTAGTTTCTATAGGGAATAAAGAAGAAAGGGCAGTTTCAAGGTACAAGCACCCTTGCACACTGTTGGTGGGACTGCAAATTGGTATACTTTTTGCAGGGAAGATGGACAGACTTTACTGAAATCTGAAATGTGTATAGTTTTTGATCCTGCATTGGCACTTCTGAGAGTTTCCCCGAAAGGAAAAACTGTGGCTGTGTGCTTGTGCATGCATATGTGTGAATGCAGAAGTTGCACTGAGCTGAGATTGAGCCACTGTACTCCAGCCTGAGCAACAGAGCAAGACTCTGTCTCAAAAAACAAACAAACAAACAAAAAACAAAAAAAAAGATAAAGTGGAACATAGTTTACAAAATAACTGGAGACTTCTTAGTAAATATTTTTATGACTGTGATCTTTCTGGAGTTATAATTTCACTTTAAGATTTCGTAATTGGCACATATGAATCACTTCAGAGAATGAAATCCAGAAATTGAGTTCAGTATTCAATGAAAGCAACATAGTGATGTCAAATCTGTTAGCTCATTTGGGCTACATGGGCAAGACAGGAGAATGATTCAAAACCTAACAGCTAGGGTCACACTCAGCAAGAGAACAAGGCAAAGAAGTGGCTTAAATACAAGTAAATATTGCAGGGGCAGAGGTCATGAAGATTCAGACTCAAGACAGACAAGTGGCAGAAATGTGGCAGACAGATGGGAAAAGAACTAACATGCATTGATTTTTCAACATAAACCAGGCACGGTGGCAACATCTTTTCAGACAGCTCTTATTTCTCTTAATCCTTCCAACAGCTTCTGACAGTCATTTATACTGATATTTATAGAAGAGGAATTGAAGCTCAGAGAACCTAAGTGGCTTTCCCAAGGGTTAGTCAGTTAATAAAAGTTAAGGTTAAAGCAACAAAAAGGATATTCTGTGAACTGCCCCATGCTACAGACCAGGGTGAAGACCCAAGTGAGAACAATCTGTCTTATAATAGGGAGAGAAGCTGTCTTTTCAGTAAGTTTCTGAAACTCTATGAGAGTAGGAAGTAAGAACTGGTTGCCTAATATGGGATTAAGTTTAGTCCAGCAGTTTCTCTAAGTATCATTTTAGGACCACATCTGTAAATATTGCCTGGATCCTATTAAAATGCAGGTTTAAGAGTTTTAACAAACATCACACATGACTTTAAGCACAGTAATACTTCAGAAATACTGATTTAAAGGCTCAAAGTTAGTTGTAATCGTATAAACCTTGATACCTAGCATATCCAGAGGAAACTGGTATTTAAAATTCAGAGGAAAACTATCCAGTTTTGCAGTTTCTGAATATGCTTAAAAATAATCATGAAATGAGGACAGCAGAATTAATTCCACCGTTAGTGACAAATTAAGTCAGAGCAGAAAAAAAGAAATACATACTAGAAATCAGTGTCAAGGATTATCAAATAACAAATGACAGAATTACTAAACACTAATAACAGAAGTGTCAGTTACACTAAAGCATGTGAAAAGCATTTGAATGGCAAACTAGCGTATGTTGATAGTTCTCATGGGTTTTCAGAACTTTGAGGCAAGATGAGATGTAAGTAGTTGGAAGAGTATTTTCTAAAGCAGCTGTTCAGCTAGTATTTTCAGATATATTAGAATAAGGGCTCAGGTAATTAAAGTTCCACCTTCAATTTAATTGCCAATTACACTACCTAAGTGAATCTGGTAGATGCTGTATAGGAAAGCCAAGGAGTCTAAGGGCCCAAAATACTTAATTATCAATTGGGAATTTTACATACAAATTGTCTATGGGGGAAAAGGAGGATTCTTTCTACAGCAATCACGTTTAGTACCTGTGAGGGACTCTACCAATGTCAAGAAGGAAAAAAATGTTATTCAGGAAACAAATTTCCTTTCCTTCATTCTACATGCCTTTCAGAAATACTATCTTATTTCTTATTTTTTGTTTTTGCATTTCAAACACTACATCCACAATAATTTCCCAACTCACCTCAAATAATATCATGTTACAACTTCCAGGCATGATATTCAAGCATAAAGGGATTTGTCACCCATGAACACATGTGTAAGTTCTAAAGTGACTCAGGAAAATTTAGTTGACATTTATTTTGTTTTATATAATCTCCTAGCCCTATTCAAATTATTTATATCAATCATCTGCTTTAATTCTCATCACAGTTCTCTCAGATGTGTTATCAATATACGCATTTTACAAGTGAGATCAAGACTCAGAAAAGGGGAAAGTTGCCCAAGTCACAGAGTCTGTAAGTACTGGAGCCAGGATTTCATCCCAGGAAATTTGACTCTAGAGCCCAAACCTTAACCACAATGCCATGCTAACAGCAATTAGAAACACAAATGTGAATATATGTAGTATCCAAATCAGCACAAATGTCTCTAACATGGGGTACTGACTGCTTTTAAGAAAATAAATGCAAAGTGTTAAAAATATGCCTATTGCACATGTTTTAAATAAAGGAGATTTACACTGTTGAGTATGGATTTAATTTTGATTCTCTGTAGCTCAGTTTCTAGAATGTGTGACTAATAATGAGAATCAAAGTTCATACTGACAAAGCTGCATCTCTGAAAGATTCTAGTTTCTTTTCAAAAATGAAAAAGAAATTAAAATGATGTCAGTATAGCCTGACTGTTACGTAGTTTAATTATTTGAAAACTGACAATTTGTTAATGGTTTTGGAATAAGATAAACTAGGATCAAATCCAAGCTTAGGCACTGACCATTGCTGTGATCTTGGTCAAGAACTCATTGTTAGAACTCATTGTTGTAATCTTGTATGTTAAGAAGGTAGACTAATTATTACCCCAAATGCTCTTCCTGGTCAGGCTACTTCAGAATCCTGTAGGAGGCTTGCTAAAACTTCACGTTCTTAGGACTTAGACCAAGATATATTGAATCAAAATCTCTGATGGTAGGTATTCACATTTTAAATAAGTCCTCCAGGTGAACATGTGAGCACTGAATTTTGAAAACTAATGGACTAGATGACTGAAATATTTCCAAGACACAATTTCACAATTAAAATAAATTACAGCTTCTTTTTTCTAATTTTAAAGAAAAGAGCTAAAAATATCTCAAAAATATAATGAACTATAATTAATACTCTGTATGTTATTTTCTTCCCAATAGAGAAATTTTAGTCATTGCCATTCTTTTTGCCTGTATTTACATTTTTCAGATTTTTAAAATTTATTATAGGTACATAATAGTCATGTATTTTTCTGAAGTAACTGTAAATTTCTTTAATACACAGATCTCACTCTATTGCCCAGGCTGGAGTGAAGTGGTGTGATTACAGCTCACTGCAGCCTTGACCTCCCAGGCTCCAGTTATCCTCCTGTCATCTCTCAGCCTCCTAAGTAGCTAGCACTATAGGTACACACCACCATAGTTGGCTATTTTTCTTTTCTTTTTATATTTTTTTTTCTAAAAACAGAGTTTTGCCATTTTGCCCAGGCTAGACTTGTGGTGTTTTGATAAAGGCACACAATGTGTAATGATTAAATCCAAGTAACTGGGGTATCCATCTCTATTAGGCTGTTCTTAAATTGCTATAGTGAAACATCTGGAACTGGGTAATTTATAAAGAAATAGGACTAATAGCCTCACAGTTCTGCAGGCTTTACAGGAATCCTGGTACCAATAGCTGCTTGGCTTCCACAAGGCCTCAGGAAGCTTAAAATTATAACAGAAGGTGAAGGGAGAGCAGGCACATCACATGGTGAAAGCAGGAGTAAGAGAGAGTGAGGGGAGTAAGTGTCACACATTTTTAAATGACAAGATCTCACAATAACTTACTATCATGAAAACAGCATCACGCCATGGGGGATTTGCCCCAATGACCCAAACACCTTCCACCAGGCCCCATCTCCAGCACTGGGGATTGTAATTCAACATGAGATTTGGGTGATGACAAATATTGAAGCTATATCATTCTGCCCCTGGCACCTTCCAAATCTTATATCCTTCTCGCATTGCAAAATATAATCATATCTTCCCAGCAGTCCCCCAAAGTCTTAACTCATTGCAGTGTTAATTCAAAAGTCCAAAGTCTCATCCTGGACAAGGCAAGTCCCTTCTACCTATGAGCCTGTAAAATCAAAAACAAGTTATTGACTTCCAAGATTCAATGGGGTTATAGGCAATGGGTGAATATTACTAGTCCAAAAGGGAGAAATCAGCCAAAAGAAAGGGGTTATAGATTAGGAGCAAGTTTGGAACCCAGTAGGCCAATCATTAAATCTGAAAACTCCAAAATAATCTCCCTTAACTTCATATCCTGTATCCAGGGCACACTGGTGCAAGAGGCAGGCCCCTATGGCCTTGGGAAGCTTTACTCCTGTGTCTTTTCTACGCTGAGATTGCAAGTTGCTGATTGCTGTACCATTCTGGGGTCTGAAGTTCCCACAGCTGCACTAGGCACTGCCCTAGTTGGAATTCTGTGTGGAGGCTCCAACCTCACATTTCCCCTCCACATTGCTCTAGTAGGGGTTCTCTATGAGGGCTCCACCCCTGCAGCAGGCTTCTGCCTGGACACCCAGGCTTTCTCATACATCATCTGAAGTCTAGTCAGAGCCTTCATTTTTGCACTCTGCATGCCTGCAGGCTAAACACCACGTGGAAGCTTCCAAGGCTTATGGCTTGCATTCTCCAAAGTGGCAACTCAAGCTGTACCTGGGCCCCTTTGAACAACAGCTAGAGATGGAGTGGCCAGCTGTGGCGAGCAGTGTTCAGAAACTGCGCAGGGCAGCAGGTCCCTAGGCCATGAAACCAGACTTCTCTCACAGGCCTCTGGACCTGTGATGGGAGGGGCTACTGAAAATGTCTCTGAAATGCCTTTAAGACATTCCCCCACCACTCCCCTGCCCTTGTCTTGGCTATTAGCACTTGGCTCCCTTATAGTTATGCAAATATCTCTAGCAAGTGGTTGCTCCACAGCCTCCTTGAATTTTTTTCCCAAAAAGAAAAAGCTTTTTTTTCTTCCCAGTCACATGTCCAGATTGTAAATTTTTGACGCTTTTTTACTCCACTTCCCTTTTAAATATAAGTTCTAACTTTAGGTCATTTACTGCCACATTTGAGCGTATGCTGTTAGAAGTGGCCAGGCCATATCTTGGATGCTTTGCTGCTTTGAAATTTCTTTCATCAAATTTTCTAGATCATCACTCTCAAGTTCAAATTTCCACAGGTCTTTGGGGCATTGACACAATGTAGCCAAGTTCTTTGCTAAGTTATAAACATGGGTGACCTTTGATATAGCACCCAGTAAGTTACTAATTTCCATCTGAGACCTGATGAACCTGGATTTCACTGTCCATATTACTATCAGCATTTTGATTACAACCATTTAACCAGACTGTAAGAAATTCCAAACTTTCCCTCACTTTGTCTTTTTCTGAGCCTTCCAGACTTCCAGCCTCTGCCCATTACCCAGTTCCAAAGCTGTGTCCACCTTTTCAGATATCTTTTGAGCAATGCCTCACTCCTTGGTACCAGTTTTCTGTGTTAGGCCATTTTTTTCATTGCTATTAAGAAATTCCAGAGACTGAGCAATTTATAAAGAAAAGACGTTTTACTACCCTACAGTTCTGCAGGCTTTACGGGAAGCTTGGTGTTGATATCTGCTTGGAGGCCTCAGGAAGTTTACAATCATGGTAGAAGGCAAACGGGGAACAGGCACATCATGTGGCAAAAGAAGGAGCAAGAGAGACAGAGTGAAGGAAGGGTGCCACACATTTCTAAATGACCAGATCTCACAAGAACTCACTATTGTGAAGACAGCACCAAGCCATGAGGGATCTGCCTCCATGACCCAAACACCTCCCACCAGGCCCACCTCCAGCACTGAAAATTATAATTAAACAAGAGATTTGAGTAGGGACAAATATCCAAACTGTATCACAATCATCTTAAGCATTTATCATTTTTTTTTTGTATCAGGAATATTGCAATTTCACTCTTTTAGTTATTTTAAAATACACAATAAAATATTGTTAACTATAGCCATCCTATTGCACTACGGAATACTATATCTTATTCATTCAAACTATATTTTTGTACCCATTACCCATCCCCACTTTATCCTCATCCCCCCATTACCCTTCTCAGCCTCTGATAACCATCATTCTACTTTCTGTCTCCATGAGTTCAATTATTCTTTTGTTTTAGCTCCCACATGTGCATTAGAACCTGTGATACCTGTCTTTCTGTGCCTAGATCATTTCACTTACAATGCCCTGCAGTTTCATCCATGTTGTTGCAAATGACAGGATTTTCTTTTTTATGGCTAAATAATAATCCATTGTGTATATGTACCACGTTTTCTTTACCCACATTTATTTTAAGTTGTCGGACAGTTAGATTGATTTCCTATCTTGGCTATAATAGTAATGCAATAAACATGAAAATGCAGATATCTCTTCAATATATAGATTCTCTTACTTTTGAACAAACACCCAGCTGTGGAATTTCTTGACCATTTTTTCATTCTATTTTTAGCTTTTTGAGAAACTTCCATACCATTCTTCATAGTGACTGTACTACCTAAATTCCCACCAACAGTGTGTAAGATTCCTCTTTATCCACATCCTTTCCTGCATTCATTATTGCCCATCTTTTAGATAAAAGCCATTTTAAGTTTTGATTTTTATTTCTCTGATGATTAATTATGTTGAATATTTTTCCGTATACCCATTGGCTGTTTGTATGTCTTTTGGGAAATGTCTATTAAGATCTTTGGCCCTACTAATTTTTTAAGCTTTTTATTTTTAGAGACAGGATCTTACTCAGGTTGCAGTGCAGTGATGTCATTATATCTCACTGTAACCTTGAACTCCTGGGCTCAAGTGATCCCCTCACCTCAGCCTCCCTAGTAGCTAGGACTACAAGGACACACCACCAAGCCCAGCTAATTTGCTTTGTTTTTTAGAGATGAGGTCTTGACATGCTTCCCAGGATGGAGGCCAATTTTTAAATTGAATTACATTTTTCCTATAGAGTTGTTTGAGCTCTTTGTATATTGTTATAGCCTTATATATTCCTTGTCAAATGGGTAGTTTGCAAATATTTTCTCACGCTCTGTGGGCTGTCTCTTCACTTTGTTGATAGTTCCCTTTGCTGTGCAGAAACGTTTTGGCTTAATGTGATCTCATTTGCCGCTTTTTGCTTTGGTTGACTATGCATTAGAGATCTAACTCAATAAATCTTTGCCTGGAACAATGTCCTAGAGTTTCCCTAAGGTTTTCTGCTAGTAGTTTCATAGTTTCAGGTCTTAGATTTAAGTCTTTAATCCATTTTGATATGATTTTTGTATATGGCAAGAGATAGGAGTCCGGTTTCATTCTTCTGAAAATGGATATCCGATTTTCCCATTTATTGAAGAAGCTGTCCTTTCCCTAATGCATGTTCTTAACATCTTTGTCAAAAATGAGTTGCCTGTAAATATGCAAATTTATTTGAGTTTTCTGTTCTATTCCATTAGTCTATGTGTCTGTTTTTATGCCAGCCTTATGTTGATTTGGTTACAATAGCTTTGTAGCATAATTTTAAGTTGAATAATGTGGTTCCTCTGGTTTTGTTCTCTTTGTTTAGCACGAGTTTCGATGTTTAGGGTCTTTTGTGGTCCCATATCAATTTTAGTATTATTTTTTCTATGTCTGTGAAGAATGTAATTGGTGTTTTGATAGTAATTGCAGTGAATCTGCAGATTGCTTTGAGCAATAAGAATATGTTAACAATATTGAGTCTTCCAATCCATGATATGGAATATCTTTACATATTTTTGTGTCCTCTTCAATTTCTTTCATCAATGTTTTGTAGTTTCATTGTAGGGATCTTTCACATCTTTGGTTTAGTTTATTTCTAGGTAGTCTATTTTGTTTGTAGCAAATATGAATGGAATTACTTTGTTGGTTTCTTTTTCAGATTGTTCACTCTTGTCATATAGAAATGCTACTGATTTTTGTATGCTGATTTTGTATCCTGAAACTTTACCAAATGTGTAAGTTTTAATTGTATTCTGGTAGAGTCTTTAGGTTTTTTAAACATAAAATATGTATGCAAATAAGATAATTTGACTTCCTTTCCAATTTGGTTGCCCTTTATTTTTTTCTTCTAATTGCTCTGGCTAGGAAACCCATAGTACATTGAACAAAAGTGGTGAAGTGGGTATCCTTAGCTTGTTCCAGATCTTAAAGATTTCATTTTTCTCCATAAAATATGACACTAGCTGTGGGTTTTTCATATATGGCTTTTATTGCAGTCCTTCTATACTCAGTTTATTGAGGGTTTTTTCCATAAAGCTATGTGGAATTGTATCAAATGCTTTGTTTTTGACATCAGTTGTAATAGTAATAGGGTTTTTTCTTTATTCTTTTGATATAAATGTATCACATTTATTGATTTCCATAAGTTTACCCATCTTTGCATCCCTGGGATTAATCCCATTTGATCATCATGAATGATCTTTTTATTGTGTTGTTGAATTCAGCTTACTAGTACTTTGTGAGGAGTTTTGCATCTATATTCATAGAAAGATACTGGCCTGTGGTTTTCTTTTTACCTTGTGTTTTTATCTGGTTTTAGTACCAAGTTAATAAATTGGCCATGTGGATTGAGTTTGGAAGTATTTCTTCAGCCTTGATTTTCTGAAATGGTTTGAGTATGATTGGTATTAGTTCTATTTCAAATGTTTGGTAGAATTCAGCAGTGAAACCATCAGGTCCTGGACTTTTCTTTGACAGCAGACATTTTATTTTTGCTTCACTGTCATTGTTTTTGGTCTATTCACGTTGCAGATTTTTTTCATGATTTAATCTTCATAGGTTTTATATGTCTAGAAATGTATCCATTTCTTCTATGTTTCCTGATTTATTGGCATATAGTTGCTCATAATAATCTCTAATAATTTCTTTTAATTTCTGTGGTATCACTTGTAATGTCTCCTTTTTTATCTCTGATTTTATTTATTTTAATCTGTCTTTTTTAATCTGGTTAAAGTTTTGTAGATTTTATCTTTTCTAAAAACCAACTTTTCATTTATTGATATTTTGTGTTTTTTTGGTTTCAATTTCATTTATTTTTGCTCTAATCTTTATTATTTCCTTCTATTTTGGGGGTGTTTGAGTTGCTCTTGCCTTTCTAGTTCTTCAAGATGCATCTTTTGATGTTTATTTTAAAATTTTCTACTTTTTTGATGTAGGTGTTGCTGTTTACTTCCCTAGTAGGACTTTTTTTTGCTCTATTACATCGGTTTTGATATGTTGTGTTTCCATTTTCATTTGTTTCACGAAATTTAAAAATTTTCTTTTTACTTTCTTCATTGACCTGATGGTCATTCAGGAGCATATTGTTTAGTTTCCGTGTGTTCGCATTATTTCCAAAGTTCCTCTTGTTATAAATATTTAATTTTATACCATGTGGCCTGAAAAGATAATGTGATTTCAAATTGTTTGAAACTGATTTTGTGGCCTAATATATGGTCTATTCTAAAAAATGTTTCATATGCTACAGAGAAGAATGTATTCCGCAGATATTTGGTGAAATTCTTTGCAAACATTTATTAGGCCTATTTGTTCTATAGTGCAGATTAGGTTTGATGTTTCTCTTTTGATTTTCTGTCTGGATAATTGGTCCAATGCTGAAAGTGGGGTGTTGAAGTTCCTGGCTGTTACTGTATTGGTGTCTATCCTTCTCTTTAGCTCTAATAATTTTTGCTTTATATACTGGATGCTCCAATGTTGGGTGCATATATATTTACTACTGTTATATCCTCTTGCTGCATCGATCCTTTTAATATTATATAATGACCCCTTTTTTACAGTTTTTGTCTTGAAATCTATTTTATCTAATGTTAGTGCAGCTACTCGTGCTCATTTTCTTTTTAGTTTTTTTTTACAGTTTTTGTCTTGAAATCTATCTTTTCTAATATAAGTACAGCTACTCCTACTCATTTTGTTTTTGTTTTCCATTTACATGAAATATCTTTTCAATCCCTTTCTTTTCAGTCTATGTGTGTCTTTATAACTGAAGTTAGTTTCTTGTATGCAGCTTATGGTTGGGTTTTGTTTTTTAATCCATTCAGCCTCACTTTGTGTCTTGGAGTCCATTTTCATCCAATGTTATTATTGATAAGTAAGGATTTACTGCCACCATTTTTTTATTTGTGTTCTGATTGTTTTGTTGGTCCTCTTTTTTTCTTTCTTCGTTTCTGTTTTCCCCTGTATAAAGGTGTTTTTCTCTGGTATTTTAAAAAAATTCTTGCTTTCTATTTTCTGTGTATCTGTTATAGGATTTTTTGTGGTTACTATGAGGCTTGCAAGTAAAATCTTAAAACCACCTATTTTAAACTAATGACAGGTTAACTCTGATTACAAAGAAAAGACAAAAATGCAAACTAGCAAAGAGAAAACTAAGAAAACTTTACTTTGTATATTATTGCAAAATTATAAAACAAGAAGGAAATTTGAAAGCTATTTGACCTTTTCCTTTTAACGAAGACCTCTTTTATCAGGTTTTAAGTATTACATATGGAAGATGATTTTCTCCATTATTCTGTTTCTCCAGTAACTGAACTGACTCCAAAAATGATCATCAGCAGATACCTAGATAGTTCATAATCCCATATAAATACTAAATTCTGTTATTACAAGCTTGAGGGGATATTGCTTGAAAATTGCTCTATGTAAAAAAGTAATTTATTCTTACTGTAATTTATCCAGTACAATTAAACAGTAAACTTAAAACACTAGAGCACCATAAGGTTTCTAGGTGGTGCCTTAATCAATTACAAGGAAAAAATTCTAAGATTCTCTTTTGTCTCATAGAGGTAATTCTTTCACTGTTTTGACTCTAACAACATAGGACGAGTTACATGAGCTGAATATAAGCCAGAATGAAGTGAATTTCCATATGCCATGTAGAAATAAAATTTCTAATAAAACTGCATCAATATAATTAACACTTGATATATAAGTAGTGCTCAATAAATGTTTGCTTAAATAATTAACTTAAATTTTTTAGACTTACAACTCAACAAGTAAGCAAATGGAACTCAATTAAAAAATGGACAAGGAACGTGAATAGACATTTTTCCAAAGAAGATATACAAGCCCATGGAAAGATGTTCAACATCACTAGTCAGTAAGGAAGTACAAATCAAAGCTACAATTGACACTACCTCACACCAATTAGAATGGCTACTATCAAAAACGCAGAAAATAATAGGCGTTGGTGAGGATGTGGAGAAATTGGAACCCTTATGCACTGTTGGTAAGAATGTAAAATTATGCAGCCACTAATGGTAAATGGTATTGCAGTTTCTCAAAAAATTAAAAGTATAAATACTGTATAATCTAGAAATTTCATTTCTGGATATGTCCCTAAAACAATTAAAGCAAGGACTCAAATTGATATTGGCACACCTATGTTCACAGCAACATCGTTCACAATAGCCAAACGTAGAAGCAATCTAAGTGGCTATTAAAAGCTGAATGGATAATGGGCTTGGTGGTGCACACCTGTGGTCCCAGCTACTTGGGAGGCTGAGGTGGGAGAATCACTTGAAACCGGGAGGTGGAGGTTGCAGTAAGCCCAGATCATGCCACTGCACTCTAGCCCGGGTGACCGTGAGACTGTCTCAAAAGTTAAAAAAAACTGAACGAAAAGCAAGATGTGCTATATCCATACAATGGAATATTCAAATTTAAAAAGGAAGAGGATTCTGACACATGCTACAACATAAATGAAGCTTGAGGACATCATGTTATGTGAAATAAAGTAGTCACAAAGGACAAATACTGTGTAATTCTACTCATATGAGGTACATAGGTAAATTCATAAAGATAGATAGTAAAATGATGGTTGCCAGGGGCTGGGGAGTCAAAGAGAATAGAAAGTTATTGTTTAGTAGGTCAAGTTTCATTTTTATATGATGAAAATAGTTATGTGGATATATTGTAGATGGTGGTTATGCTAGCATAACAATGTGAATAAATTATGATTAATGGTGAAGGTTAGAATTTTGGATACTAAAGTTAACATATCAAACAAGGTGCCCAAATTATTTTAAAACTATCATGAACACCTTGAGCAAAGTAGCTGTATGTTACATTTTTGTACCCTCAGCAGCTAAACTAGGACCCCAAATTCCATTGCTTAAAGATTATTTAACTGATCTGCAAAGTGAACACTTTCAATGAAAGTTGGTTTTCCTTTACTCTTAAGATGGAAAAGTGAGTGGGGCTTGATTCACATGAGCAGCATGACTTGAATTTTAACATAACCTTTTAATAAATGACTAAAGGAGCTACAGTCTATGGGCCAAATGCAGAAAAATCTGAAATATGAGGAATCTCCACATAGAAAAAAATTGTCCTTCCTGCGGAGTAAAACAGAAGTGTCTAGAAATGTAAAGTAAGATGATTAGATATCTGTCCAATGAGGATTTTTAAATCAAAATGGAAAACCATGACAAGTTTGACATCTATACCTCTGATGATTTAAATAATCCATTTTAATCCGATTAGGATGACTTAGAAATTATTTTGCATAATATTTACAGAGGAAGGCAGGGTAAAGTAGCTTTTCTGAAAGCACAAAATTTTATGAAACATCTTTACCCTGCAAAGAATAAATCTAATTTAAATTATAAAAATATTATTTGATTTGAGCAATGCTATGTAGAATGAAAAAGCATTAGGATACAAAGTGGTGCCTTAATAAATGTGAAATTCTAAAATTGTAACTATTCTTTGAATTATGTATAATTAAATCTATATTTTATTTCGAAAGAATTACAATAAAGCAATGAAACCCACTAAACACATAAAAATCCTGTTTTTCCATCTTATAATGTTATTGGCTACTCCATTTTAGCGTATAGAGACCTGTCTGATATTTAAGTATATTCATCTTAATTACTAATAAAATGATATCAAAGTAAAAAGAACAAAACTGCTTTTATGGAGGGTAGGAGGAGGCAGATGATCAGGAAAAATAACGAATGAGTACTAGGCTTAATACGATACATGGATGACGAAACAATCTTTACAACAAACCCCTATGACACAAGTTTACTTATAACAAACCTGCACATGTACCCCTGAACTTACAATAAAAGTTAAAATAAATAAAAATAATTAAAAAAATAAAACAAAAACACTCTTCGGAGAAAAAAAAGAAAAAATCCTAGGATGTTAAAAAATTGTCTTTTTTTAGTGCCTTACTTTTACCTAAAATACAAAAATAAAACCAACTATTCATGAATTAAATACCTTCCAGGAAAAATGTGCAACACATATGGTTTCACGAACACACAAGGGTTATAAGAATTTGCTGTATGTTATCTTTCCGTTTTCTGACACATGCTGCCTTCTGTTTAAGGATCTACATACAAAGCTTCCTAGGGAAAGCAATTCTAACGCCTATTGAAGCTGTGAGTTGCAATTTCATCACTTAAAATTCTCAGTTTTCTTCTGACTCTAACAGGGGATTCTTTTTTGGAGCCTAGAAGTAATAAATGATTAAAAGTCAGTCACTTCTGGTTCTCCAGACTAAATTCAGGTAGGAGTAAAGCTGGAAGTGACAACCTGCAAACTGGTCCCCAGTCCTCACATGCACACTTTCCCTTCTGGCTCTGCTCTGTACCTGAAGATATTGGCCCCTCCTGGCATTTCTCAGGCTTCCCTGCCAGGCGACTTCCCATAGGTTTGGCCTATGACAGGTCTTGGCAGAAGGCTAAAAGCTGCGGAAAGGGAGAAAGGAATTTTCCTCTCTCTGCCTTGGATTTTTTTCTTTTTCTTTTTTTTTTTTCTTAGCTAGCTATATCTGAGTGAAGCAGAGTAAGAGAGTTCTTGGAAGAACATGACTTTTGTCCAAAATTCAAGAGCTAGATGTTAACTCAGACACTCATGTCAGCTTCTCTCCTAGAGGAGGCACAGTGCTGGCTGGCTGGAGTATCACATTTGACTTTTTCTTCTAAACCCTCATGCTGCTAATCTGGTCTTAGAAGGAATTAAGCAGGTATAAAAAGGAGGTTTTAAAAAGAGTGGGGTGGGGTACAGTGGCCCACGCCTGTAATCCTAGCACTTTGGGAGGCTGAGGTGGGTGGATTGCCTGAGCTCAGGAGTTTGAGACCAGCCCGGGCAACACGGTGAAACCCTGTCTCTACTAAAATACAAAAAAAATTATCTGGGCATGGTGGTGTGAACCTATAATCCCAGCTACTCAGGAGGCTTAGACAGGAGAATCGTTTGAACCCCAGAGGCGGACGTTGCAGGGAGCCGTGATCATGCCACTGCACTCCAGCCTGGGCAACAGAGCAAGACTCTGTCTCAAAGAAAAAAAAAAAAAGTGAAAGAACAAAATATGCCTCATGATCAAGCATCTTAAATGTCAATGGTTTAAGAAAAATAAAGTCCATGATGTTTAGACCATTCAATAAACCAGTTAAAAATAAATATTTAAGTCAATCAGTTTGTATACTTCACTAAATGTTTGCACTGGAAGTCAAGAACTTAATTTGCCATGCCCCCGCCCCCGCTGTATCTCCAATATCTGAAACTCAGCCTAACACAAAGTTGGCTGTCAATAAATGTCTGAATAAAGGATTAAATGAGCATTAAAGAAGGATCTAAAGAAAATTTCATACTAACAATAAATAAAATTATACATTTAGTTTAGTTTTTCTTGTTTGTTTTTTACTTATCTCTAATGCTTATTATTATCATAAAATAATTGTAAAGGTGTAAATTTTTGTCAGCCATGAATTTTCCTTTAACCATCAAAGAAGTTGGAGTCTCCATCCCTCACCCCACACTCATAAACATATGAGATATATATATATATATTATATATTTTTAAAATATATATTTTTATATAAATATATTTTTCTTTTGAGATGGAGTTTCATTCTTGTTGCCCAGGCTGGAGGGCAGTGGCATGATCTCAGCTCACTGCAACCTCCGCCTCCCAGGTTCAAGCGAGTCTCCTGCCTCAGCCTACCCAGTAGCTGGGATTACAGGCTCCCGCCACTACACCCAGCTAATTTATTTTTGTATTTAGTAGAGATGGGGTTTCAACAGGTCGGCCAGGAAGGTCTCGAACTCCCAACCTCAGATGATCCACCTGCCTCCACCCCGCAAAGTGCTGGGATTACAGGCATGAGCCACCACGCCTGGCCATATATGGGATATATTCTAAATCAGTTGCCCATTTTTTTTTTTTTTTTATTTTGGCTGACTCTTTAATGGAATAACCAGATATTTTGGTTTCATATCATCACAGCCAAGTGTGCAGTAATTAAAAAGATGATTTCAAATGATATTTACACTTAACAACATGCACCAACTTCACCATATGTTTTCTACCGTTGTCAACGTGTTTATGTGACATTTTATCTGCAGGCAACAGCTTTGTTCCTCATGGCTGGAGTCACATACTGTGAAAACAAACAGAATCAGAGGTAGATAGAAACTGCTCAGTGAACTCACCTGTGCTTGAGGCAGCCTCACATTGAGATTCTAATGACTTCATTCTAGGGAAACTCACAACCAAAGAGGGTTCCTCAAAGTCCCTTTTCCTGAGCTCTGAACAGAGGGAATCTCTACTGCAGCGGCAACTGACTGGTGAAAGTTCCTGCACATTTGTGTGCACACATGAGCTCATGCCGCATACATGTATGCTTTTGTTCCCTACAAGGTCCTCCCTTAACCCTCTGCCAAAGTATCAACAGTAGTTACCTTTAGTGAGAGGGACTTGTGGAATAGAGGGGACTTTTTTTTTTTCTTTATAACTTTCCATATTAATTATGTATCTTCCTTTCAAGAAATAAGATGATTTTAAGAGGAAACATTAAAAAATTCAATATGCAAATGTCTCTTGAATTGGTTTATTATCATTTCTAGTTCGAGATTTGCAACTAGATTTTCCCATATGACTAGGAGCTTGATGTGGAGAAAAAGGTTCAAAACGTATTTAAATACACCAGAAGCATTAATTATCCCTGTGTCCTCTCTTTCAGTGATGAAGAGAAGGATAATCATCAATTAAAACAAAAAGTTAAGTTTTTACCACCTTAATCTAAGTTTTGGAGAGGAGGGGCTAGTATATCCTCATAGGTTCTGTCCTTGTCCAGTCATTGTAGAAATGGTTTTTTTGTTGTTGTTGTTGTTTTTGTTGTTTATGTTTTTTTTTTACGAAGTCTCACTCTGTCACCCAGGCTGGAGTGTAATGGCATGATCTCGGCTCACTGCAACCTCTACCTCCCAGGTTCAATTAATTCTCTGTCTTAGCCTCCGAAGTAGCTGGGATTACAGGTGTCTGCCGCCACGCCTGGCTAATTTTTGTATTTTTAGTAGAGATGGGGTTTCGCTATCTTGGCCAGGCTGGTGTTGAACTTCTGACCTCGTGATCCACCCACCTTGGCCTCCCAAAGTGCTGGCATTACAGGTGTGAGCCACTGCGCTGGCCAGAAATAGCTTTCTTAAGGTGACCTTAGAGAATGCAAAACGACAGCATTAACTGAATGTGTGCCTTGTTGCCATAGTCTATCCTCGAGAATTGGTCATTGAACACATTAACTTAATGGACAGTTTGACTGTAGCACCATCAATAAGATTGACCAAGAAAGCATTGAGTGCATCAGTTACTCAGTGTTTGGGCTTTCCAGGGACAAGTAACCCACACATCATTATAAAACATTCAGGGAAAAGCCAATATACTATTACATCAAAAACATATTTACATTTAAATTGCAGCATAATATTAGGTTATACCAGGCAATAATATTTCTAAGGCATAGAGACTTCATGTATGGCCACTAAAGAAAGTTTCATTACTAAGTGGCAATTGCTTAGAGATCCTTACAGCCCAGAAAGAATGTTGTCCCAGAATTCATGGTGTCAAGACCTGTCTTAGTGTGACTTGAGTTGGGTTACCTGAGAAACAGACTTTGATATGGGTACTTGCTGTCAGGAGGGTTGTTGGAGAGTAATTTGGGGAAAAACTTTAAGGAAGTAAGGGAAAAAGGCTTGGGGAGCAGAAGAAATTTAAGTGTGATTCAGTTTAAACAGACACCTCGGCCAGTTCTGCAGGGAGCTCTGAAATTGATATAGCCATTGAGAACTGTCCCAATCCTAGGCAAGGTGGCCAGGCTTTAATACCTTTGCATCAACTGCTCATCAGATGCAGATGTAACACTGGACAAGGCAACTCTCTTTGGCTGAAGACAAGTCTTGATGAGGGACTCAGATGTGAGTCATCAGTAGTTGTCATCCCTTGAAGCTCTGAAAGTAAGTGCCTTGGTCCCAAAGGATGGATAGGGTGGAATACCACAGCATCCTATACATAGGATGTCTAAACTACTGGGCATGTACCTAGTGCTAATAAGTCTGTCTCATGTTTCATTTGTGAGATTAAACTGTGTTGAATATAGTTTTAAATAACAGTTAAGGCCGGGAACAGTGGCTCACACCTGTAATCTCAGCACTTTGGGAGGCCGAGGTGGGTGGATCACAAGGTCAGGAGTTTGAGACCAGCCTGACCAACATGGTGAAACCTCGTCTCTACTAAAAATACAAAAATTACCCAGGTATGGTGGCATGCACCTGTAATGCCAGCTACTTGGGAGGCTAAGGCAGGAGAATCACTTGAACCCAGGAGGCAAAGGTTGCAGTGAGCCGAGATTGCGCCACTGCACTCCAGGTGTGCACCACTACACCCAGCTAATTTTTGTGTTTTTAGTAGAGACAGGGTTTCACCATGTTGGTTGGTCAGGATGGTCTTGATCTCTTGACCTCGTGATCCACCCACCTCAGCCTCCCAAAGTGCTGGGATTACAGGCGTGAGCCACCGTGCCCGGCCAAAAATGTGACAGATTTCTACTATAAGACCCAAGAAAAAGTAAAACTTTGCAACAGCCCCAAATTGTGGTATATGCGCTCATGACTTGCAAGTTAATTCTTTGTATCTCTTCAGCTTTTATATCCCCAAGTCTCATGCAGATGACTTGAGTAATTAGTATTCTCATGAAATTATCTACAGCATATAGATAAATTTGGTTTCATTAAATTTAAAATGCCTTGCCAAAGGTCACACGCCAAAATACTAAAGAAGATCCAGATTCAGGGCACAGATATTGGGTTCCTTGAACTTAATACTAAAGACATTGTGTCTGCTTTGTGTTTTCCAAGGATAACTATTCATTATTCATTCAAATTGAATTGTTCTAGTGAATAACATGAAAATTATCTTACTTTAGTTACACAGAGCAAACTGCAAAGCCAAATGGGACTTCTATTGAATATTATAATGGAACAGGTCCCAATGAAGCCCTTTTACTTGATAATGTTCATTGGTAACTCAATTCAAAAATTACCTTAAAAAGTTCAGCTGTGAGGCAAGGCATTGAAATGAATTACTTGAGCATGACCTAAAGGATTTGTGCCAAAAACTAATTCATTATTTTTCAGTGCCTCTCTAAGTAATTTTCTTTGGCTATTTGACATACATATATATATGTTATCCTTTGTGAAAGCCCCAAAGAGTAGTTGAGAAACTAACACCTGATAGATTTGTAGAATCATAACCACAAGATGCAGAGGGATCAAAGCCAACCAGACTGGATGGAGAAATTAGGCTTTATTAGGCTGTGGTCTGTTTTGAAATTTTCTGTTTCCCACCCTTGTCTTAGAGGATGCTTTTCTTGAAAACTAAGAATTGCATAGCTACAGTGGGCAGAGTAATTCTTAAATTGTAGAAAACAAACAAAAAAAACACCTATTTTCCAGTTTCAAAGAACAGCTTCTATTTCCTCTTCATAATATACATGCTTATGGAATGCATGCAGTAGAAAGTTGGCTGCCTTTTATAGGCAAGAGAGTCCTGCATAGGATTCAGCCAGCTCACAGAGGATGGCTTTGGGGTTAAGAGAAAAATATCCTTAAGACTAATGTGTGCAATTTTGTCCATAGAGGGGTGTGTGCATGTGTGCACATGCACGCTTGGTGTTTATTTCCATATGTATGTGCTCATATCTCCCCTGTGAACCTAGGGTATTGATAGAGAAAAAGTTGTGATGAGATAGGAGGGAATGAATGGGATTCAGATTCTGAATCCAGTTGATTTCTAAATCTAGTTTTCCATGCTGCAGAAACTATGACAGTTGTGTTGAAGACAGAAAGACCACTCTACTCTTGACTTCCTGTTCAATGATCAATTGAAAATGTAACAAGCTGCTAGCCACCCTTTAAATGCTCACACCTAGTCCTAGGGAGAACCGATTTCAGTTCTAAAAAGGATCTTTCTAATAAGTAAGCCTCTCCCCCCAATAATTGAGTTGTGAGTTCCTGATCCCCGAGGCATTTTAGCAGAGGCTACATGGCAGTGGGTCCTAGATCCTCCAAAAGGGACTCAGTTAATGAGTTAATGGTGGATAGTAGTCGGTGATCTGCAAAATGCCTGTTAACTCTAAGACTCCGTAATTCTAAAATCCAGCTGTTAGAACTAGAACTGTGGTCACACCAAATAGCTGCCAGATGAAACAGGTAATAAAGACAAACATGTATGACAGGATGCAGCCTGAAGAACTAACTCTCAGGATCAATACTCCAGTCACCAAGTGACAGGTAGCAAAGACAGCTGCCAGAAACTTGCTAACGTCTCCCAGTCAGGTCAACTTCCCTGACTTTTATGTTTGTGTATTTGGCAGCCCTCCTAATGTAACTATTGCTGAACTTCTATTTAACTTCAACAACAGTATAATATATTACATCGGTATAAATTTAATTCTCTTGCTGAGAATTTTACAAAGGAGCACTATATTTTGAATTATCCTTATAAATACTGGCACTATTTAATAAGCTCAATGCAGCATTGCAAGTTTGCAAGTTTTATGGGATGGCTTGAGTGGAAATGTTACAAAATGAGATTTCAATATGTAAATCCTCAGAATTCGTACGTTGTATTATCAGAAGATGATCACTTTAAGTAAAGCTAAAGTTTTTGTACACTCACTTCATTTTTGGCTCTGTTGGTTTTGTTTGTTCACGTATATATGTGTGACTTTATCCCTTTTTCTGCCATTGGATTTAGTAGGAATGAAGGACTAATGGGTGTTTCCAGGTTCAGGGTACATTTTATCACACTAGGCAGCCAGTATTAAAGTCTCTTTTTTTCCCCCAGCAGCCATTTCTCTCTCAGCTAGTAGCCAGAAATGAGAGCTCAAGTACAGGGGGGCCATCCATTCTGCCCTCAAACTTTTCCAGAACAGCTTTGATTGCTGCTCCAAAACCATGGGCTTCCTGGGAGTAGGAGTTGCTTTTTCCTTGCTTTGATGCAACGTTCAAAATCTTTCTAAATTTCATCTTTGAATCTTAATTTTTAACCTCTTACTGATGCTTCAAATATTTTTTCCTATTCATTAGGCCACATTTTCAAACTGCATTTCCCTGTAATTTGTACCTCATTTAACATTATCACTTGAAATTATTCTGGGATGTGCTTAGTTCCAGAGATTTCTCACAAAATAATGTTGCATTGCCTTGCTCAGTTAAGGACACAAGTTAACTTAAAACAGATAGGAATTATAAGCAACACGATCTGTGGAATCATACATATGTAAAAATAAACAGATTCATATGTCAGAATTCTTCTAGTATCAGACTTTCTGTATCTTTGATAGAAATAAAATTTGTGAAAAATTTTTTCATAAGTGGTTTCCAGAAGACAAATGGTTCGCTTAAGCTTCTTCTCTGAAGACAAATAGTTCTCTTCAGTTTCTCCCCCGAAAATGACTACAATTATAATTAGTTACTGGAAATTTGATGAACTTCTTGCAGGCTGTTCATAAAGAGTACCTGCAATTACCCAATCTTTGGCCATTTATACCTACTTCAGTACTGTGTTTCAAGTTGAAACTGCTGCACTGGTGGTTAAGCAGGCATCTAAGGGAAGTAAGACAGCCTAAGTTATGTAAAGTAAATTTAATATAATTGACAGATAGGCATTAGCCCTGGGGTCAGAGAAATCTTACAATTGGAAATAATTGAGAAATTTGGAATATATGAGAGGAAAGAACTTAGGCATAGTGCAAATTAATCCTTTCAGCCTTAGATTTTGGCATTTATAATAACTGGTAAAGAAATAGATTGGGGTGGGGGAGGGTGGAGTGGAGAAGGTACGCATTCTTCATAGTCATAAAAATAGCCAGTAGAAGGAAGCTCTCTAGGCTTTCTTGAAAATAAGCTCTGTCTAATGGAGGCATCACTTTGAGTCTTTCTTGGGTGACCCACAGAGGTACATCTGCAGAATTGGTCACTTGTTATCTGCCCTTCCCTTCTGCAAATGCTCCGTTTTTCATTGTGCCTGGGCCTTCTCATTGGCTGCCCTGTCTGTATGGTATCACAGTCAACTTTTTTTTATTCCAACTTCAACTTTGCTTAATCACTACCACTTAATCCTTCTTTGCTTAAGTTCATATATATTTATCATAAAAATTAAATGGAAAAATTAGTGTAAACCACTGACTCGTGTGCCAGGATCAGAATCATGGATTAGGAAATGCTACCCTATCATTATCTTCATTAGCATCATCAGTAGCAGCAGCAGCAGCAGCCTTCTTATTCCTTCTGCCTTTATAATATTGTTTATATTATGCTATGAAAAATATTAACATAAATTCTATCCATTAAGATACATAAATGCTTATGCTCAATTAGATTTATGTACCAATTTTTTCTGGGAGGACAACCGGGTCTTTTGGGGGTAAGGGGGAAAGTAAAAATAGCTAATGGCATACTTCTGGAAAAATATTTTATATACACACACACACACACATATATATATACACACATATATACATATACACATATATATATACATATATATACACACATATGTATGTGTATGTGTATATATATATTTTTTGAGACAGAATCACTCTATTACCATCTCGGCTCACTCTAACCTCCACCTCCCAGGTTTAAGAGATTCTTTTGCCTCAGCCTCCCACGTAGCTGTGACTACAGTCATGCACCACCATGCTCAGCTAATTTTTGTATTTTTGTATTTTTATTAGAGACAGGGTTTCACCATGTTGGCCAGACTGGTCTGGAATTCCTGACCTCAAGTGATCCACCCGCCTTGGCCTCCCAAAGTGCTGGGATTACAGGCATGAGCTACCACATCTGGCCATTATTTTGAAATTTTTTACAGAAATAAATAGAAAAGACAATTGAGATATATTTTACAAACAGCAGTATTATAATATTAAAGTATCTCCTTCACAGATATAACCTTTCTTTCACTGTTTTTTCCTTTATCTCTCATATTTTCTTATTAGTCTTAACCAGTCACTGGCATCAGCAGTTCTTGTTTTTATACTCTTAATAAGAGCTCAAAGGCTAATTAAAAAAAAAAAAACTAATGGAATTCCAGATTAACACACATAGGAACTAAAGGAAAAATTTCCTACCATGTTACCAAGTAGATATCCGACTTGAGATTTTAAATGTCCTTTCTATCCACCAAGTTTGTTTTCAGTGAGGCTATTGACACTACAGTGTTACTCCTGGACAAGTCCAGACAAGGCTGTAAATCTGCTGAAGTTCCCCTTTGGCTGAAGTATCTTCCAGTTTAATTGCCTCTTCTCTTCTGTTACTTCTGAGTTTAGCAACCTCTTTAAATAGTTATCTCTGGAAGCATACACCCATTTCTCTTTCCAGCAAAGTTTTAAACCAACAAACTGGTTTTTGATTTCTGAATACTTTGAATTCAAACTCCAAAAGAGAGATTTTGATTGATTTTGGCAATATCTATTATAGGCTGTGGCTATTGTATAGAACACTAAGAGTAGACCACTGTATGAGCCACTCTTCAGTTCGGCAAGAAATGTAATTGATGGCATGGCTATCTTGGGTCACATGCTGTCTTCCTCCCAATCAGCTACAACTCAGGGGAGTGCAGCTCTTAGTGACCTTGGGTAAGAAACCATTCTGAAGGAAGCTGTGATTTGTTTGTCACTTACGAAAATGAAGGAGGAATTTTTATAGCAACTTTACTCATAATTGCTGAGACTGGGAGGCAACCAAAACATTAAATTTTTATCCACTAATGGGTTGATAAAAAACTGTGGTACATTCATACAATAGAATATAATTTAGTGATAAAAAGAAATGAGATGTTAAACCACAAAAATTTTTGAGGAAATCTTAATATTGCTGAGTGAAAAAAGCCAATGTGAAAAGGTATAATACCATATGATTCTAACTATATAACATTCTGAAAAAGACAAAAGTCTGGAGACAGTGGAAAGATCAATGGTGGCTAGGAATTCAGGGGGATGGAGGGAGGGATGAATACATAGAGCAGAGGATATTTTTAGGGCAGTTAAACAATTATTCCATAAGATATTGTAATGGTAGATACATGCAATTACACATTTGTCAAAACTTACAAAATGCACAACACAGCATGAACTGTAATGTAAACTATGAAATTTGTTAATGAAAATGTATCAATATTGGGTCACCAATTGCAATAAATGTACCACACTAATGCCAGATGTTAATATTAGGGGCAACTAAAGTGTGGGAGGAAGGTGCATATGGGAATTGTCTGTGCTTTCTGATCAATTTTTCTATAAACCTAAAATTGCTCTAAAAAATGAGTCTTTTTTAATGAAAGAAGGGTACAGAGACAAATATATGGTGAGCAAGAGGAAAATACAAAAGATCATAAAGTCTATAAAAATGTCTCCAAAACACTGCTTTTTCTGTAGGTCCAAATTTCTTAATAAAAAGTACGAGTTATACATGTTATATTAGTTTTTTTTTTAACAATGCTGGTAAAACCTATTGAATTTCACCATTCCTCTGCTGGCAGATAAAAATCTGAAGTAATATTTTAAAGATACTGGCAGATCTGGAGTGAAAATTCTAGCAATACCAGAATTGCTGAAACATTAAAATATGTTTGTTTGTTTTTAGTTAAAAATGAACAGATCAACCTTTTACTCTTCTCTGAAAAAATATAGTGAAATTAGTAATCAAGAACAATTTTCTAAAATGAAAACATCCAAACAGCATACTGTAAAGACATTCAGGGGAAAATAAAATAGGTATGTATATATTTTTTTTGTCAAGATTGAAATAAGGCAGTGCTTCTGACCAGAGGAGTAAAAAGAAACTGTATCTTTAATTAAAAATTTAAAAAAATACTGGCCACATTCAGACTAGAACTCAGTCTCCTGTCTCAAAGTTCAGAGTTATTTCCACTACATCACGAGTAAAAAATAAGGCTGGAAAGGTGGGACAAGCTTATAAAAGGTAAGACAGAGTACAAAAGCCTTAATTACACAGAAAATAACATTTTGAACAAGGTTTTTATAAACCAAGAGAGGTCAGGGTAGATTAAAATACAAAAGTCAGTCTTGACAGGCACCTACTTGACACTATCATTAAAAAATCAGAACTTGAAATGAAAGGGGAAGGCTTATAAAAAAGATCGTGAAATAGATACTAGTGTTTTTCACCCAGGAAGCGATCTGGGAGCTCATGAAAGACAGGAATCACAGTTTCTCTGAAAACTGAAAAAAGTACTCTAGAGTTTATGCAGGGAATTCCTTTCAAAGTAAAGTTGGGTCAAGAGAAGTAATAACTTGTAGGAAATGAGAAATACTCAAAAGATATATTAAGAAACATCTTTTATAAGAGAACATAAAAGAGACTTCCTTAGCCAACAGATAGAAGAAATGATATTTAGAGAGAAAGAACCATTTCCCACCATTTTATTACATAAAAGGATGTAATATCATGTAACTGTAGCCTAGCCAAATGAAAATTACCACTCCAAAAGAAAGCCTGCATAGAAGGTACTCAGGATTGATAATCTTGTCATGGATGTAAGGGTGGAATGGGTATAATTATGCTTTACATAGCATAATATAAAATGAAAAAAATAAATTGCATATATGTTGTCACTCTGCTATTTTGTGCCAATCACTCAAAATTGAAAATCAACTTGAATTTATTACTGACAGACAAAAAATTATGGATAAGACTAAAACAGAATTCCAATGTCCACTTAGGATGTAGAAAGGCAGAAAAATACCACTCTTACCCTAGCAAGAAGGAAAAAAAATAAGGTAAATCTACAAATCAACCTTCTAAAAACTCATTGAAACCAAAGGTTCACAAACCAACCCATAGCCTGAAATCTAAGGAAAGACAGGAAACTTCAAGGAGAAGGATTCAGCACTGGCTTACCTAGGGCACAGCTCAGGGGGAAGACAGGTTTGTCATGCAAGCAAGAAAGAAACTTTCAGCTAAAATCTTCAGCAAACTGCTCAAGATCAAGTGTGAGCCAGTGTGAGAGCATAGAACCCTAGCCACAACAGACACTAGGGGAGCTTACAGCCACTTGCAAACTCTTCTCCCCAGACCTCACAGGATGCTCACAAAAAAGACTCGGGGTGGAGTGGGAGTGGAAGCCTTCCTTGTGGTGCTGCCTGAAGGTAAGAAGTGAACACTGCTGCAAAAAAGCCATGAAGCCTAGCCTAGAACTTTCTTTCCTTAAGAGCAAAAGCCTTAGGCAACTAGGAAAGGCAGCAAAAACTGTTGCCCCTAGGACACATGTGAACACCCACTGGCTGAGAAAGAGGCAGGAAACTGACTTGGACCCAGACTTACTGAGGGGCAGAATCCCTGAGAAAGCTCCACTCCAAGACCTGGCTACCTGAGACTGAGGATGAACCAGGATAACAGAGAACAACATCACACCCTCTCAACCACAGGCCATGCAGAGTAAGAAGTATGAGGAGTCTACCCCTGGTTGAGTCTCTATATCTGTCAAAAACTCTGAGACAGACCCTATCTGAGGTATAAGCTCACAGGGAAGTTAAGATGAGACTTCAGGTAACCATAGCGACAACAAAATTCCAAGAGAGCTAATAAATAAGTTTAAAAAGTTGCAAGATACACATTTGATAACCAAAAATCACTTTTATTTCTATGCATTTGCAATGAACAATTGTAAATTGAAATTTTCAAAAGCATAATTTTCAGTGGCATCAAAAAGTTTGAAATAGGTATAAGTCAAAATCTGTACAAGAGCACATCTGTGCTATAATCTACAAAACACTGATGAAGGAAATCACAGAAGACCTAAACAAATGGAGAACTGTGTTGTATTCATAGTTTGGAAAATTGAATATTAAGATGTCAATTATTTCCACATTTACCGATAGATTCAATGCAAAACCTATCAAAATCCAACTGGGATTTTTTTTCTGTAGAAATTGAAAAACCTATTTTAAAATGTGTTGGGAAAGGAAAGAACTAATCTACAGTAGCAAAACAAGTTTGAAAGAGAAGACCAATATTGGAGAGTACAAACTACATGATTTTCGGACTTTCTGTGAAGAGATGCTAATCAATAAATTGTTGTGCTTGTGAAAACACAGACGTGTTCATCTAACTGAACAAAATAGTCTAGAAGAAAACATAGGAGAAAATCATTGTGACCTTCCGTTCAAGGCAACGATTTAAGATACCTGAAAGCAAGAACCACATTTTCAAAAACTGGCAAATTGGACCCCATCAAAATTAAAAACCTTTGCTCTTCAATAAGAAAATGAAAAATAAGCAATGTGTTGGGAAAAGTATTTGTAATATTTATGTATGATGAAGGACTTTTACCCAGATTATCTAAAAAAACTCTCAACACTCATAAAAGCAAACAAATAACAATAAATGATAAAACAATTGAACAGATACTTCACCAATGAGACTAGTTAACAAATATGCATATGAAAATATGCTTAACACAAATGCAAACTAAAATCACAATGAGATGCCTCTTTATACATATTAGAATAGCTAAAATAAAAAATACTGACAATACCATGTTCTGGGGAGGATGGGGAACAACTGAAACATGACACTTTTCTGGGGAGACTTTAAAATACTATATTTACTTTGGAAAATAGTTCATCAATGTCTTTTCAATTTAAACATACATTTATTATATGACCCAGTGAACAGCCTATAGGTACTTACTGAGGTGAAATGAAAACTTATAATCATTTTTAACCTGGACATGGATGTTGCAGCAGTTTCATTCATAAGTACCATAAAATGGAAACAACTCACATGCCCTGCAATTTGTGAATAAAACAGTAGTTTATCCATAAAATGAACTCAACTTAGCAATCAAGAAGTGAACAAAGTATTGATACTCACAACTTGGTTGAATCTCACATACATTATGCTACATGAAAGAAGCTAGACTCAAGGACTGCTTACTCTACAATTCTATTTATATGACGCCAAAAAAATCAAACCTATAAGGACTGAAAACAGGTAACTAGTTATCAGGGTAGAGTGGGGAGGGTTTTTCTACAGAGAGGCACCAGGCGATCTTTTTATGGGATGAAACTACTATATATTGACTGTACTAGGGGTTTTATAATTGTATGTGTTTGTCAAACATTCATGGAAATGTACACTAAAAAGGGTGAATTCTGCTTTAGCTCAGTCTTACCACAATTTTTAAAAAGAATTTATAGAATTGATTGTAACCACTCTAGGTGCTCTTTCAGATTTTCTCCATTGTTCCGCAACTTTATTAATCAGGAACTCACAGAAAAGTTATCTAACAAGAAAATGATCATCACAGAAAAGTTATCTAACAAGAAAATGATCACCATGAATATGACCAATATTAAGTATTAGAAAAAAAGTTTAGCACATTTTATAGTTAAAATGTTGAGTCTATAAAGTAGTGTATACCAACATAATATTGGCTTATCAATATTACGGACAAGTGTAGCTGTCCATGCTCATGCAGTTGTCTAGTATATCTGGCATGGGCTCTGGAAAGAAGATGTCTAACATCAATCCTGATGCTTTCGTAAAAACTTTTAGAGTAGGTACATACAGCTAAGTTCTTGAGTGGTGAAATAAACTTACTCTGAGAAAATGTCTTCTTTCTCAGGTGATCATCTGTTGGTCAAGTTGAATTTAGAATTTCTCTTTGGAATCTTCTTCTGACCCTGCAGCACATTCTTTTGATGGTCCTTGGTATGAACTCATCATTAATGTTGAAAATGGGATTTAATTTTTAGAAACAATCCAGTTATTTGAAGTATGGTGACTAATGAGTATTTTGTCTTTTCCATTGTGCAAAATAAAACAAAGCAAAATAAGAGTAAAGTGAAGTAAAGCAAAATAAGTAGATGAGTCTTCTTAGTCATAAATTGAAGGCTACACCAAAAGAAGAGTTTCCCAAATATGAGCAATGACAGTATAATTGAATAAGCATATAACATGCTAAATTAACTATTCTGAAAGTCAGCTTTTCTTGAATGTACAGTGTTTGGCCATTCTTGTTATTGTACGTCTAAACCTCATCTATTATAATTTCTGGTTAAGAGTTCAGAGGAGGATTTTGTGAGTTTTGTTTTTAACAAAAGAAACCACCTCTGACTAATTCAGCTAGTGATCAACCATAACCCCAGATCCCTTACACTGTATTTGTCCATAGCCACTGATTCCTCATTTCTCATTGTGTACAGTCTCTGCCCAGTTACCCACACTAATGTAGAAGAGCAGCGGTGCAGGTAATCTCAAGTAGCAGATGGTGCAAACACATTTCATTTTTTGTTTTGTTTTGGAATGCAATGTATGACTATTTTTACAGAAGGTGTACACATTCCTATTTATAGCTGCCTTAGGCTGTGGTCAAAAGTGATGTGCCTATTCTCACACTCACTGCTAGAGCAGTAGAAAAAGTCATCTAGGAGCAAGCATGGCATTGAGGAGCAGCTGGCTAATAGCTGGTCAGTATCGAAACTGCATCAAGAATAGTTAAACATGATCATTGCTTTATGCAGTTTATTAAATTTGGTTTCTGTGTGCCTGCCTTCAATACACTGACTACCTTACATTTTCCTTTATGTACATCGTTTGCTGCAGCCAAAGTGAAATATGGTTTCATTCATTCATTTTCTTTCATTCATTCATTCGTTTAATAAAAATATATTGAGCACTGTCAATTATTATTATAGGCACCAAAGAGAAAAATAAAGAAAACCAAAATTCTAATCTTGCCCTGATACTTTTCTAAAATAATTCCCTCTGCCTGATATTCCCTCACCTTCTGCTCTGGACACTTTGAGGGCATCTCTTTTTCCTTTTGAAATCCTGCTAATTTCCATTTGGAATCCAGATGCATCAGGAGACGTGGCTCTTCTAAGAGGTGTAGCTGTTAACCATGTGACCAAGGCCAGTCAAACACAGTGAACCCCAGGACTTTGGTGAGGAATCCTCAGACACTTGTGCTCTACTCTGCTCTGGATCCTGAAGAATGTTGGTGTGAGCATAGAAACTGCTGCAATGACAATATCACCATGAAAGGAGATTACTGATTTGTAGCCAGAGTTGATCCACAATTAGCAAAGCTGAAAGAAAAAGTCCAGAAACATAGTTAAAGGTTTTCTGTTACTTACAAATAAAAATATCATAATAGATAAATTCACATTGCTTGGTAAAATACTATTGGTATTAATACCTCAAGGGCCATCTTAAAAGTTTTCCTGATCCTTTAAATAAATAATATACTGGGTATTCCATGGGAAAGGCACCCCTGGGCCCATAGACTAAAATCAGAATGTGGGCCCCTCCAGCAGTACAACGTTGTAAGTTTGACTTGAAACAAGAGGAGATTTGATTTTTCTCCACTGAACTTTTCTGACATTTCACATGAACCTCTCTTAGGCATTGTTTTAAGATTATTTCTATATTTATATTCTTCCCCCTTCTACTCTTTAGTCCTTTAATTGAATCATCCCTGCTGAATTTCATTTGTTTTCTTTTCCAGCTTGACTCAGTAATTTTAAATTTTAACGTCAATGTCTCTGTCACTAGACTCTCCACCCAATATAATGTCATTAGAGAACCAAAATAGCTCATTGTCTGTGGCATAATCCAAGATCACTACTTAGAGGTTATAGTAAAACTCACAGTAAATTACATATCAGGGTTTAGTCATTTAAATATTTCATTTTCAGTCTATGACTTCTGCAAGTAAACCTAAATGGAGAAGAATGATTAAGGCTATTCACATTTCTGAAATCAGGAAACCTCGGCAAATTACATCACTTACTAGCGATGTGATTTTTAGCAAGGCATTTAACCTCTCTGAGTCTCATGTCACCCATTGACAAAATGGAATACCTGAACTACTCAGATTATTTTGTAAATTGTAAAAC
Source organism: Nomascus leucogenys (assembly GCF_006542625.1). NCBI lineage: Eukaryota > Metazoa > Chordata > Mammalia > Primates > Hylobatidae > Nomascus > Nomascus leucogenys. The sequence goes on from NC_044382.1 coordinate 125,981,075, forward strand.
ATCTTATAATTTTAATTCTCTTATCTTTGTATCCAGCAATATTTATTGAAAAATCTTAGTGCCCAGTCAATATGCAAGCCACCAGGGATACACAAATAAATGTTGTCAATAAATCCATTAAGGGGGAAACAACATGCAAAGAAAAACGAGAATTCACAGGGGGACAGCATGGAAAATTTCTTCAGTTAGTATGAAAGAGACTGGTAGCTATAGGTCCATTTAGTAAAATTATATTTCTTTTTATGAGGTAAACAAGTAGACCATATTTCTAAGCCTCACTTGCAGATAGGTGTGACCATAAAACTGAGTAATAGAAAATGGGAGGCACATAGAAGTAATATGTATACTGTTTCTATGCCAAATAAGTTAAAAAGTGTATATGCCACCTCTGACCATCTTTTTCCTGTGAACTGCTAAATGTAAATAATAATACTGAAGCCATAGGCAGTGAAAGAACAGCCATAATTTAGAGGGAACATGAATACCTGACTGACTGATGAAAGACAGGCGCCTCCTGTTCTGGCACATGTGCTTCAAATAGTTATGTGAGGAAGAAAAAGATATTTGTGCTTAAACCATTAAATATTTGTGTCAACTTAATACTTAACCATAACCTATCTTAACCAATAATCAATAACCCAGAATACCATGATCTTTTGTTGTTGTTGCTGTTGTTGTTTTCTACTTAACTGGCAGTTCCTTCTTGGTCTCTCTTCTGGTTCCTTTAAATCCTTAATTCGTAAATTCAGAATGTCCCTGAATTGTCTTTGAACATCTTTTTGTATTTATATCCTCTTCCTCAGTGATTATAGGATTTGGCTTTTACTCTGAGTGAAAAACAAAGTCATTTAATCACATGGATTTGAATATTGTTTTCATGATGATAATGTATGTTTCTGACAACTTTTTCTCATGGGATGCATGAGGTTTAACAGATGTCACATATGCTTGACATCCCTGCTTGGATAACTCAAAGTCATCTCAAATTCAACCTGCCCCAAACTATGCATCTTATACTACTTCCCATACCTCTTTCTCTGTATTTTTCCATCTCAATTACTTATGCCAAAATGTCACCCTACATCTCAACTCTCAGCTATATGCTGAAAGCGTATGCAGAGTTTAACACTACTTATCAACTCCATTACTACCACCCTCAATAAACCATTATTATCTCACAATGGATTACTGAAGTAGCCAACTAAGCAATCTCCTAACTTCATCCTTTTGCTCTCTTACCATCTATTCCCAACAAAACAGCCAAACCCTCCTCTGCTTTCCTTGGAAAATGCTCTGGTGGCTTCCTTTCCACTCAAAGAAAATGGCAAAGTTGCAAATGCATATATGATAGATAAACTACCTCTTTAACCTCATTTCTACAATTCTCCTTTCACTAACTGCTCCAGTTTCTCTTGTCCTCTTGCAACTCTTCAAGCACTCCAGGTACCCTCAGACCCCAGGTAATCTTAAACTTGGCACTTACTTTTCGTCATGCCTGACCTGCTTTTTTCCAGGATGTCCTTATGACATGCTTCCTTACCTTCTTCAAATCTTTACTTGAAAGTCATCTCATTAGAGAGTTCTTCCCATGCCATCCTATCAAAAATTGCAACCCCCCAAAATGTTTATTGCTCTTTCCTGTTTGATTTTTCTCTTTGTCCCTTCTCACTAGCTAACATTTTATGTATTTATTGTCTTCCTCCTCCTCAAGAATATAAGTTCTAGAGAGGCAGATTTTTATCCATGTTATTAACTTCTGCATCTTCAGAACATAGAATAATATCTGGTATATAGAGGAGCTTAATAACATTTCTTGAATGAATAAATGATGAAATGTTTTTATTGGTTTTTCATATTGAACTCGAAGGTTGAATAGAGCCTAGCCAGGTAAAGAATAGGAGGTGGATAGCATTCCTAAAACAGATGAATGGAAAAGGTAGCAGGGCATATGTGGGTAACCTGACAGTCAGACAATCATGTGCTGATCACAAGGAGCTCTTTGAGCAGTGATGAGCTACGAGGTTAAAGATGGAAACAGAGGCTAGATTACAAGGACTTTTGCCCTGTGCTAAGGACATGGCTTTTACTCTAGAGTCAGTAAGGAGCCACTGAAGAACTTTTAGGTAGTGGAGCAACACAGCAGATTTACCCTTTAGAAAAATTACTCTGACAGCATCATGGAGGATACAGTAGAGGGAAGCAAAGCCAATTTAGGGAAAATTAGTAAGAAATTACTGCCATTGTCCTGGATAAAAATGCTAAGAGTTTGAAATAGAAGGAGACATACGTGGGATATTGGTATATAATGGTATTTGGTAACTAATCCACTATGGAGATTAGGAAACAGAAATGGGTTCAGAATAAGGGATTGCAATGACATCTGCCTTGTAAATGTTCTCATATTTCCCCAGTTACCTACTTTCTCTCTCCTTGGGTTGGTACTCCACCTAGGCTGAAGCATCTTAAATCCCTGACTGGCCACCAAGAGCCTAGATGATGCAACCTAGAAGTTAGCTCCTCCCAGTGTAAACACTAAGGAGTGGAAAATGTGAACCTGTGGAGAAAATCAGGCAGATAAAGTTATCATTTATTCTCTTTTCTGTAGACCATTTCAAAGAAGGGTTTCAACTTGCAGCATGGTCAGAGAAGTTCAGTATGCTCCGAAAGTACACCTTATGAAAGACCTTTGTGTCCTTTTATAGTTTATTGTAAAGCTGGAACCAATATGATAATGCATAATTTCACGTGGCATACATCTTTTCTTGCTTCAGATTCCTTTTGTCCTCTTCCTTACTATCTGGGTCTTGCATTTCTCATGCAAAGTGTTAGCACGTTAGTCCTTTTCTCAGGATATACTGTCTACAGCATCCAGGCTAACAACACACATAAAGTCTAATGTTTTAACTTGGAGATTGGCTAAATGGTTATTCCATTCAGGTGAAGGGGGACATTAATAAATTCTACACTGATATTGTAAGGCATAAAGTACTAAAGCAACATCCAAGTAAATATTGTGTAGTCTGCACTAGAGATCAAGGGAGAAAGTCTGAATGAGAGAGAGTTGTAAATCACGAATATAATGACTTTGGTGGAGTTTTGAGTTTAGGATAAGAGAAAATGTCTATGAAATATAAACCTATGGAATATGGGCAGAGACTAAGAAGGAATTACTTGAAATACATAAAAATTAATAAAAGAATGCTTTAATGAAAGTTAAGGGGGAGAGAGTTGCAAAAGGGATAAAGTGTACAAAAGTGTCAGATATAATGAGGACTACAAAGTGTCAGATTTTGCAATTAGTCTCTTATTGTTGATATTGTTGGGAGTTATTTCAGTGGAATGGAAGTGTCAGAAAGCAAACTGTAGTAGGTTAAGCAGTGTCAGGGAGGTTACAAAGTAGAAAAGATGATAAATTCCTCTTATATAAAACATTACTTGGGAGGGAAAGAGGTTACTGGCATTTTCACCTTGGAAAGATATATCACTACAAGCAGGCCTTTCTGAATGACAGAAAATGGTGGTGGCATTTAAAAATTATGCAAAGCTTATTAGAGATACCATGCTTCTAGAGTCACTGCTAATATTAAAACCAGTGATTTGTTAGCCAGAAGGCATTGCAAATCACATATAAGCATTACATTGGAGTGATTGGATATGTTAATACTGTTGCAACAAAGTAATATGGAATTAACAATTCCCTTTTCCACCACAAGATAATACTCATCCTGGAAGACAGCCCCCCTATGAGATATATATATATATATTTTAAATCTGTAGAAATTCTTTCACTATCACAGAGCAAACATAGGGTATTCTGGCTAAGCTACAATTTTTACAGATAATAGAGAAGAAGGAATCTCCTTAAATTTCAAAACCATACATGTGTACAATAACAAATTGAGGTCCAATGGTAGTCACAACCATAAATGTACAGTTTATAAAAACTCAGTACTTAAAGTCCAACCTATGAATAATTTATTCAAGAATATTAAAAAGTTTCTATTCTTATTAAAAACACTTCAAGTCAAGAAGGTGACAATTCTGAGTCTTGATTATTATTAAGTACAACAATGTAAGATCAAAAAAAATTAGCTGATGACCTGAGTAAATAAATGAGAAAAAATCAGAAACAGAAATGCCTGAGACAAAGACTTTTAGCCACATGTGGTTGTGGTTTCACCAATACATTAACTAGGGAGAAATATTGGAATTCGTGGCTTAACCATGTTATAATTTGGTAGCTATATTAGTAGGAATGCATAATCTGTAGATCTTCAGACATTTCCCTTTAATATCTAAATAAGGAGAGTGTAAGTCCCCATAAGAATTGACCACAGGAAATTCAACTTTATTGGATTTTCCTCTCCACATATTTCTGGGAATCCCCATGGAAATTACTTAAACATTCCATAAACACAAGTGGGCTGTCATTTGTCCGCTTAGTCTCCTGCCTCACTGCAGTCATCTAGCTAGAGTTTCTCTGTTGATCACACACTAGTCCGCTCAGACTGCCCCAACTCCCTCTGCTCCACTTAACCTAAATTTAGACACAGGCTTCTTCCTAAATTTCAACCAGTCCAAATATGACCAGATTGCAACGTTTGAACTTTGCTGAGACTTCAAAATAAGGGAATTGAAACTCATAAAAGAAAGTACATATAACTAGAAATAAGTTATGACCAGAATCCTTAAGGCAAGACACTTCTTGAATATCTTACTTGCAAACCCCTGGTTGGTTAATTCTGTAGGGATCACTTATGTCCAAACCTTGGAATGTAACTCAACATACTTCCCACCCTGGAGTCCAGATTCTCAACCACTCTAAGGCCCTCATAGAGTAAAGACATTTATTTTCTAAAATTACATTAGATGCAATGCAAACACATTTTTGCAACTTCATTTTATTGAAATTGCCAATTTATCTGATTCAATTGCATAATAAGGTCCATTAAGCTGTTTTTTCCTAAAATAAAGGAAATCTGCCCTCAAAGGTGAACTCAATCACATCTCCAGCTTCATTATTATTTTTTTGATGGAAGGAATGAGGTTCAGCCTCAGCTAGAATAGACCTTATGGCATGTATAAAATTTTTTTTCTAACTTCTATCAAACAACAGAAGTCAGTGTACTGTACATTAGAATCAGGCAATGAAGGATAGTGATTCCTGAAAGATGGAAAACAAATGAGGTGGTCCCTATGACTGCAGCAGTTTACTACCTGGAAAGAGTTTCCAAGGAGAAGAACATAGGTAGAGTTCAATAGTCTCTCTGAATTAGAGAACATACTGGGAGGTCAGGGCATCCAAAAGAGGCTGCTAGAGTTCACAAGGCACGAGTAATTTAAATCCTTTAGTTTGGCATGTAAGGTTCTGTATGATTTGATCCAATCATCTAACTCCAGTTTTATCCATTCAGGAATCTCCTCTGAAAGTCATTTTTCCGGCAATTCAAACCCCTTGCAGTTCTCTGAACATGTCTGTCTTTGCCTTCCGCTGTGAAAATGTTTCACACCTCCCTCCGTAATAGCTTGGTGCTCCTCTGGTGAATACCTCATGACCAAATCAGCACTCAAGCATTACTATCTCAATGAAGCCTTTCCTAAGATCTTGCCTCCACCCTTCAAAGCTGTGAGATAATAATTCTGTAAGATAACAATAAAATAATAAAACTGTACTATAACAATAAGTGCTAAGTCACTAGGTTTGTATGTGTTTGTTACAGTAGCAATAAGATGTGAATAAAATAGCCTGTGATCACTTCTCTCATGGTGGCTATTAATATAATACATGAATGCATGAATGTATTTCTTTGTTTATGTCTCTTACTGCTAGACAGTAAGAATGTAGAATGTAAACTATGTGAGCAACCATAATCAGGGCATATTAATCTCTAAGTTCTTATTCCTTAGCATAATACCTGGCATCATTTAGCATAATACCTGGTATGCCTGGTATATTAGTAGGCACCTAGTAAATATTTGTTGCCTGAATGGATGAATAAAAAATAAATGGCTTGTCAGTATCTCTAATACCTAACCCATTTCCTTCAATCCCTGAGCTCCTACCCTAATTTCGGTGACTGAATGCCTAGAATAAATGAATCCTCCTTTTTTTATTTTTTTGACTTGAAAATAGTGTTTAATCTTATCTTATTTATCACCAGTGTGTCTTTGGACTATCACCCCAAGACTCCTTGTGAACTCTAGCTGCCTCCTTGGATGCCCTCAGTTCTCAGTATGTTCTCTAATTCAGGGCGTCTATTGAACTCTACCTATGTTCTCCTCCTTGCACTACAACCTGGAAACTTTTTCCAGTTAGTAAACTGTTGCAGTCGTAAAGACCACCTCATTTGTTTTCTATCTTTCAGGAATCACTATCCTTCATTGCCTGATGTACAATATATTGATTTATGTTGTTGTATAGAAGGTAGAAAATAAAGCCAGGTGCAGTGGCTCATGCCTGTAATTCTAGCATTTGGGGAGGCTTAGGTGAGTGGATCACCTGAGGTCAGGAGTTTGAGAGCAGCTGGCCCACATGGTGAAACCCCATCTCTACTAAAAAAAAAAAAAAAATATGAACATTAGCCAGGCATGGTGGTGGGCACCTGTAGTCCCAGCTATTCGGGAGGCTAAGGCAGGAGAATCACTTGGACCCAGGAGGCAGAGGTTGCAGTGAGCCAAGATCTTGCCACTGCACTCCAGCCAGGTTACAAGAGCAAAACTTAATCTCAAAAAAAAAAAAAAAAAAAGTTAGAAAATAAATTTTATACATGTCCTAAAGTCCATTCTAGCTGAGACAGAACCTCATTTCCTCTATCTAAAAATTGAAGTTTAACCTTCTCTTATCACCAATGTGTGTTTGGACTATCACTTCAAGACAGGTACAAATGAAAAGAAATTGAAGAATCGTAGAAAGAAGTATGTTAAAGAAAAAAAAAAAACCCAAATAAAACCTAAACAACACTGGTTTTGTTTCAGGAACCAGAAGATGGGAAAGAACCTGTAAATCTATGTGGAGTCCAGCCTGAGTAAATAGCCGCCAGTGCTGGAGAAAGGGAGCCCAGATATAATTTGGGAGCTGGACTGGGCAACATCCTTGAATTGTCTGTCCTTAGATATATACTTCTGCCGCACATCCCCACTATTGAATTTCAGCCATCAGTCCCTGTTTGCATGCCCCAGGCCCACCCCAGTTGGTGGGAGCTACCATCAGTGACTTCTTAGACATTACTGCAGCACCCAGGACCTTAACAAGCAGTGATGTTTCCTGTCAACCCAATTTGGATATGAGTGCATTTTTCTGTGAAAATAGTATAATGTTTCCAATGAGGTTTAAGACATAACAAAAGGATTCTATCCATAATGTCTGTTGTGGGTAGAATGTATCTTTTTACATCGGTCTATGAATATTACCATCATTTAAAATGTTTTTATGGGAAATGACTTTGGGTTCCCAGCAGACTATTTAAATATACTGCATATAGGTCAAATAGAGTCTCGATTTGTAAGTAAATAAACACTTCTATCATGCCAAGTAAACAACTTTGGAAAAGGCATGTTTTTAATTCAGAGGTTCAAAATTTGTGCAGAACAAAACTGAAATTTGACTTTTATTTACAGCTTAAAAGTTTTCTAGTGGTTTTGAAACTAGAAAATACAGGTATCTTATGCTCTTTTTCCCTGGCAGTGACACCAAAGAGCCACCCTACTCCAAAGTGCACTCTGAAAAAGGGATAAAGTCTCATTCGCCAAGAGCAATAAGAAAAGAGCTTCAATTATTTTTCTCCCCAAGCGTCTCTTGTTTAGCATCAGCCTTTTTTCTCCCCTATAATGCCAGACAAATTAAATGATCTGGGCTACTGCTTGTTATTGAACATCCAAAGGGATTTAATTTCAAATATTCAGCAATAGATTGATGCTGCTGGAAGAAAAACTGGAAGCCAATAAACTGCTAGATTGAGTTTATGGCTCCATATGTAATGTCATCTGAAAGAGTATGCGACAGTTTGCAAAACAAGCAGGCTCTAGGCAGCATAAGCACTTGGCTCAGGCATTTACACAAGAATGACAAAACTAGGTTTTTATATCTGCAGTGCCTCTAACCCTATGATGGTTTTGTCACCATTTGGGCTTTTCTCCTATGGTGACCCAGCTAGCAAACTCAGAGCAAAGTGACCCAACTGAGAAGTAAACATTCAGCAGCTCTTGGCTCAAGAAAACAAAAAAATAAAATTGCTTGACATTTGGAGTAAACATTATGGATTTGCTTAAACAAAATAAATCAGTCTGGTATTTCAAGACATTCACTAGTTCTAATGCAGTGGGGAAAAGGAAAACTGAAGGAGCCAGCAATGTCTGTTTTTCATCAGATTTTATGTATAGGTAGCTGGCATAGCCAAGCCATTTCCTTAAGAAGCTGTTCATTATCAGCAAAAGAAAAGGAGACAGCGCTATTTTAAATACCTTTCCAAAGCAACTATCTATTTCATTGTAGTTTTAGAAATGAATTTTGTTTTCTCCATCCTATAATTGTAATTATTTCCTAACTCCTTGAGAGATATTTACAGTGAAAAACGGGGCTAATATTTTTCATTCTGTTCCTTTTATAATTTTCCACTTATGCCACTTATACTATAGATGATAGATTTGCCCTAGTTCCAAATCTACTTTGCAATAATTAAAGCAAATAAAAGTATCATTCAGCCTGATTTCCACATGGAACTTGTGTTAAAAAGTGTTTTATGGTCATAAAGAAATCACTGTACTGTTTATATGAACAGATTTCTAGCCATTGATCATGATTAAATTAATCATTTCCAAACATTTTGGGATAGAAACAATTTTGGCAGGGCAAAACCACTTTACTTTCCCTGGGATACTACGCGACAAATAATAGTATACTACTTCTAATAGCCTAGTTCTTGGTATTTCTCACACTATGGAGAATAGAACAGAGTGCTTTGGGCAAGGTGATGCAGAAGGGAGAGCAAAATCAGAGTTGGGAACAAGTGATCTTCTTATTGAGGCTTTGCCTGATTTCTGTTCTCCTTCTTTTACTTTGGAACATAGCTATGAATGAGAAGGATTCCATTGAAAATGTTCTATGACAAGATCCAGGTGTTAGCAACATCATTAATTCTACCCAGTCTCCTAACACTATATAGTCATTCTTGGCAAAAGGTAATTTCAACTGTTTTATCTTTTTCAGTCCTGATAATCGTGCTATCTCAACTCCTCTCAGTAAATGAATTAATTTCTTTAAATTACAAATAGCACATGCTTCTTTGGGTATATTTTAAATAAACAAATCTTTACGTTGTCACCTTTCTTTTGAAGGAGTCTCTCTTCTCATTCAGACTTTTTCTTTCTCCCTTTCCCCTTTTCTTTCCTCCCTTCCTTCCTGCTTTTCACAAACATACCCTGAAGCTAATTTTCTCTTACTTTACTGCTAAACTTGTTACATTTTTGAACTAGGTCAAATTAGAAATAGACTAAAAATAATTTGAGATTTGAAGAGATAGTAATACACATACTATATGTCAAACAAAATAATTGTATAAAAAAGGAAGGTGGCATACTTCTTAAGGAGCTTTAGTTACAAAATTGTTTTAGACATTTGCCTGATATGATCAGTTTATAAGCTATATCATAACACTAAAACAAAGACTAAATTAATTCTTACTGAAAGTAAGCTACTCACAGAATATGGAATGTAACATGAGACAGGCAGGTTTCTATTTGAAGTTCATTAAATATTTCTGTTTCTACCAAGGCTTTATATTTTTCCCAATGTGCTGTCATCATTATTTTAGTTTTAGTACTTATAACATTCCAATCCATAAGCACATTTTAACTTAATTATTTTTATTACAAAGCTATATTCTTGGAGAAATGTAGCCTCACCTATTGTTCTACTCTGTGTGTACACTGCATAGTACCTGAAGCAGCAAGCACTAAACATTTTTCTCAGTCACCTCTGGGGAGCAATGTGAGATCTTCTTTTGATATATTCATATTTTTGTGAACCCTACATTCCACACCTTATACTATACTTATAAACAGAGTAAAGTTTCAAAATATGCTTTGATTTTTCCCCAAAATTGTAATTAACAAATAAAATTTAATATTTGGGTCTTGAGGAAAGTTGACTTAGTTACAACCTAGCAATATCACCTGGAATTTCTACAAAGCAATGAGAAATGTCAGGAGAATTCAATTCTAGTGCTGGATCTGCTCCATATCAGCTAGGTAACATGAAGAAAGTCACTTAGCGTTGTAGGTCCTGAGCCTCCTGAAATATGAAATAAGAGGATTTTATTTTATTTATTTTATTATTTTTTGGGGGGGAAGAGAAATTTTTTTTTATTATTATACTTTAAGTTTTAGGGTACATGTGCACAATGTGCAGGTTTGTTACATATGTATCCATGTGCCATGTTGGTGTGCTGCACCCATTAACTCGTCATTTAGCATTAGGTATATCTCCTAATGCTATCTCTCCCCTCTCCCCCAACCCCACAACAGTCCCCGGAGTGTGATGTTCCCCTTCCTGTGTCCATGTGTTCTCATTGTTCAATTCCACCTATGAGTGAGAACATGTGGTGTTTGGTTTTTTGTCCTTGCGATAGTTTACTGAGAATGATGGTTTCCAGTTTCATCCATGTCCCTACAAACGACATGAACTCATCATTTTTTATGGCTGCATAGTATTCCATGGTGTATGTGTGCCACGTTTTCTTAATCCAGTCTATCGTTGTTGGACATTTGGGTTGGTTCCAAGTCTTTGCTATTGTGAATAGTGCCGCAATAAACAAACATGTGCATGTGTCTTTATAGCAGCATGATTTATAGTCCTTTGGGTATATACCCAGTAATGGGATGGCTGGGTCAAATGGTATTTCTAGTTGTAGATCCCTGAGGAATCACCACACTGTCTTCCACAATGGTTGAACTAGTTTACAGTCCCACCAACAGTGTAAAAGTGTTCCTATTTCTCCACATCCTTTCCAGCACCTGTTGTTTCCTGACTTTGTAATGATGGCCATTCTAACTGGTGTGAGATGGTATCTCATTGTGGTTTTGATTTGCATTTCTCTGATGGCCAGTGATGATGAGCATTTTTTCCTGTGTTTTTTGGCTGCATAAATGTCTTCTTTTGAGAAGTGTCTGTTCATGTCCTTCGCCCACTTTTTGATGGGGTTGTTTGTTTTTTTCTTGTAAATTTGTTTGAGTTCATTGTAGATTCTGGGTATTAGCCCTTTGTCAGATGAGTAGGTATCAAAAATTTTCTCCCATTTTGTAGGTTGCCTGTTCACTCTGATGGTAGTTTCTTTTGCTGTGCAGAAGCTCTTTAGTTTAATTAGATCCCATTTGTCAATTTTGGCTTTTGTTGCCATTGCTTTTGGTGTTTTAGACAGGAAGTCCTTGCCCATGCCTATGTCCTGAATGGTATTGCCTAGGTTTTCTTCTAGGGTTTTTATGGTTTTAGGTCTAACATGTAAGTCTTTAATCCATCTTGAATTAATTTTTGTATAAGGTGTAAGGAAGAGATCCAGTTGCAGCTTTCTACATATGGCAAGCCAGTTTTCCCAGCACCATTTATTAAATAGGGAATCCTTTTCCCATTGCTTGTTTTTGTCAGGTTTGTCAAAGATCAGATAGTTGTAGGAATGCGGCATTATTTCTGAGGGCTCTGTTCTGATCCATTGATCTATGTCTCTGTTGTGGTACCAGTACCATGCTGTTTTGGTTACTGTAGCCTTGTAGTATAGTTTGAAGTCAGGTAGCATGATGCCTCCAGCTTTGTTCTTTTGGCTTAGGATTGACTTGGCAATGCGGGCTCTTTTTTGGTTCCATATGAACTTTCAAGTAGATTTTTCCAATTCTGTGAAGAAAGTCATTGGTAGCTTGATGGTGATGGCATTGAATCTATAAATTGCCTTGGGCAGTATGGCCATTTTCACGATATTGATTCTTCCATTCCATGAGCATGGCATGTTCTTCCATTTGTTTGTATCCTCTTTTATTTCATTGAGCAGTGGTTTGTGGTTCTCCTTACAAGGGATGTTAAGGACCTCTTCAAGGAGAACTAAATAAGAGGATTTTAAAAGCTGGTTTCAAAATCCACTTTCAGCTCTCACAGATCATAAGCCTTTTCTTTGTTTCTTTGCTAGATTTGATTTTATTGTTAAATCAACTTTATTAAAATAAGCATACTTTATGGATAAAAATATACCAATTTTAAGTGTACTGTTCAATGAACTTTGACAGTTATATACATACAAATAACTAGCAATCCTAACAAAATATGAGACATTTCCAACTTCTCAGAAGGTGCCCTCGCGGCTGTTTTCAGTCAGTCCTCCCCCTTCGCCCTGACTGCAGGCAATCCCTGATCTGCCTTTTGCCCATTCTTGAATAGCATGTATGTGGAGTCAGATAGAATACCCTCTTTTTTGTCTGGCTTCTTATACTCACCCAAATGCTTCTGCAATGTATACATATTTTTGCGTATATTAGCAGTTTATTAATTTTTTGTTGATGGACTGTATTTCCTTTTATGGGTTTATCACATTTTGTTTACCTGATCATCTCCTAATGGGCATTTCTGTTATTTCTAGTTCTCAGACATTTTGAAAAAAGTTGCTCTGAACATTTGTATGCATATATATGTACTGTCTTTTGTGGAGATATGTTATTTCTCTTAAATATCTATGAGTAGAATTTCTGGGTCATATGATAAATATATGCTTAGCATTTAAACAAACTGCCAGTATTCCAAAAGGTATGTACCATTTTGACTCCTGACTGCAATGTATAAGAGCTCCAGATGCTCCAGGTCTTTACCAGTACTGAATATTGACAGTCATTTTTTATTTTAGGCATTCCAATGGATGTCTAGTAACTAGTCGTGGTTTTAGTTTACATTTCCCTTATCACTGGTGATAATAAACATCTTCTCCTTATGGACCATAAATGTATCTTTTGTGAAGAGTGTGTTCGAATCTGTTGCTCATTTAAAAAATTATATGGATTTCTGTTTACAATTGAGTTATAAGAGTTTTTTGCATATATCCAAGATACGTTTTTGGCTAATATGGATTTTCCAACACAATAATGTATTTTGAATATTTTCTCCAAGTCTGCGATCTGTTGCTCATTTGAAAAAATTATATGGATTTCTGTTTACAATTGAGTTATAAGAGTTTTTGCATATATTCTAGATATGTTTCTGGCTAATATGGATTGTCCAGTACAATAATATACTTTGAATATTTTCTCCAAGTCTGTGATTTGCGTTTTTCTTTTCTTATGTATGGCTTTTCAAGAGCAGAAGTTTTCATTTGATCATCTTTTTTCCTTAATAGCTAATGCTTTTTGTGTCCTGTCCAAGACATTTTTGTCCTCTCTAAGATTGTGAGGATTTTCCTCTAGGTTTTACTAAGAATTTTATAGTTTCAGATTTTATGTTTAGGTAGACTGTTTCATTTCTGTTTTTGGTATAGTGTGTGGCAAAGGTCAACGGTTGTTACTTTCCATCCTTTTATTCATCTGTTCCAGCACCATTTGTTGAAAAAAATGTATATTTCTTTCCCCATTGAAGTATCTTAGCACTGTTTTTGAAAGCCTCTTAACTGTATTTTTATAGATCTATTTCTTGACTCCCTAATCTATTCCATTATATGTCAAACCTTAGACCAGTATCATACTGTCTTTATTATCATAGCTTTATGTTACTAAAGATTTAATCAGTAGTATAAGTCCTCCAACTTGATTTTTCAAAACTATTTTGGCCATTAAAGATTTTTACATTTCATTTAAATTTTGTAATAGGTTTGCCAATTTCTAAAAATAAATACAGTGTTATTTATGTTTGGGATTGAGTTGACTCTGAAGATTAATTTCGGATAATAAGATCGAGGCTGAATCAAAAAACATGGCATATCCCTTCTTTTTAGGTCTTAAATTTCTTTCACCAAAATTTTGTACTTTTCTGAGTACAGGTTTTGCATGTATCTTGTTAAACACATCCCAAAGCATATGATGTTTTTGATAGTATTATAAATATATTCTTTCCCATTTGTCATTTGATAATAGAAATGCTATCCACTTGTGTAAATAGAGATTTCCTTATTCTGGACATTTCATATAAGTGTAATCACACAATATGTGGTCTTTTGTGACTCGCTTCTTAGGCTAATGCTTTCAAGTTTCATCCTTATAGTAGCACGTAACAATACTTTATTGCTTCATGTTGCTGAATTATATTATCTTGTAGGGATATGGCACATTGTATTTTTCCATTGATCAGCTATGTATTTGGATTGTTTCCACATTTGTTCTGTTATAATGTTAGTCTAAGCATGTATAAGGTTTTGTGTAGACAAATGTTTTTATTTCTCTTGGATATATCCCTTGGAGTAGAATTGCTGGGTCATATGGTAACTCTATGTTTAACCTTTTGTTGAACTGACATACTGTTTCCAAAGGTAACTTTATAATTTAACATTCCCACCAGCAGTTTATGAAGGTTTCAGTTTCTCCATATTCTCACCAAAACATTATCAAGTGTCTGTTTTTATTTCAGTCATCCTAATTGGTATATAGTAGCATATCATTGAGGATTTGATTTGTGTTTCTGTCAAGGCTAGTTATATTGAGAATATTCATGTGCCTAATGCCATTTGTGTATCTTCTTCCAAAAAAATCTATTCAGATACTTTGTCTACTTTATTTATTTTCCTTATTGATTTATATGAGTTCATTGTATATTTTGGGTACTAGACTCTTATCGGATGGATGATTTGAAAAATATTTCTTCTACTTTGAGGGTTGTCATTTCATTGTCTTGATGGTGACCTTTGAAGCATCAGAATTTTTCATTTTGATTATGTTCAGTTTACCTATTATTTTCTTTGGTCGCATGGGCTTTTAGTGTCATAGCTAAGAAACCATTACCTAATATAGGGTGATAAAATATTTTTGCCCATTTTTTTCTAAGAGCTCTAGAGTTTTAAATCTTATATTTAGGCCTTTGATCCGTTGTGAATTAATTTTTTTGTATATAATATGAGGTAGGAGTCCAATTTCATTCTTTTGCGTGTGAATATGCCATTGTTCCAGCATTGTTTGTTGAAAATACTGTTCTTTCTCTATTGAATTGTCTTGATATATTATAAAGAACTTATTGATTACAAGTATGAGGCCTTATTTCTGGACTCTTAATTATATTCCATTGATTTATATTGTTATCCTTATGCTAGAAATGCACTGCCTTGATTGCTGTAGCTTTAAAATAAGTCACTAAACTATGAATTTGCTAAATTTACTTGATTTACTTAATTGTTCCAGTAGCTTTTGTATAGTTTAAAGAATATTTTACATTTATGATTATGTCATCTTAAAATAAGCAATGTTTTACTTCCTTCTTTCCAAACTAGAAGACTTTTATTTATTTTTCTTGCCTGGCTAGAATCTGTGGTGCAATGTGAAGTGAAAGTGATGAGGTCAGTAAGATATATGATAAATCCCGTATGGTTTGGCAACCGCTCCATATGCTAAACAAGATAGTGAATAGATCAAAGTAAATGAAAAAATTCACGAAGATACTGCTAAATATCAAGAAAGTAATTTGACAGTCAACTTCTCTGCATGCTTATGAAGCATAATTCTAAAAAAGTCAGTATTTAATATACGTCTCTTTTACTGCTATAACATAAGAGGAGCTGTACTCCAAAATTTTACAGTGTAGTTTCCCATAGAATCAGTGTCATGAACAAATGATTGTGTTCCCATAACAACACAAAAAAGTCTCTGTAACTCATGGTGATGGTACAGTGCAGCATTCAAGATTGGTCTCTGGAATGAAGCCACTTGACATTAAATTCAATCTATTACTCTTGTAAACTGTACAACATTGAACAAGTTATTTAACTTCTTGTTTTATCAGTTTACTTATCTATACAATTGGGATAGTCGTATATCGCCTGCCTTAGAGCATTATTTTGAATGTTTAATGAGATAGTGCACATAAAGTACTTAACACATTGCTTGGTATATTCAATACATTATAGTTATAATTTTACTTGGACTCAGATACCCCGAAACAAAGCATTAATTATTTAATATGTTAATAGAATTACTATGTTCACTAATTGAGTGAAACCTAACCAGAAAATGTTTCCATTGCTCCAAACTTTTGTATGAGTATGTCCTAAAATGATGCTATGTTAATTTTTACTACTGAAATCCCTACAGTAAAAATAATGGAGGTATCCACAAGGGTTTCTCACTGCATTACGATACATAGCAAATTTTCCATTGGTCATATCCTGTCATGTGTACATCCTTCAAATTGTGCTTTACCAATTTGGTGTGATCCAAGAATTTATTCCATGTATGTACAATAAACCAAGAGAAAAATAATGTCTTCATTCCAAAAAGAGTTCCTTAAAGACATGAGACTTCATATGTGGCTTAGTTTTGGGGTGTTTTTCTCTCTGTCTTTTTTTTGTTTTATTTATATTTCCGTTTCCAGCAACTACAAAACTGTATTCAAAATATTCAGTGTTAAATATTCTACGAAGATCAGCTGTTTACCCAACTGCAATTTTTAAAATTAAGCTACTTGGATTGCAGGGTGGCAAAGGAAACAAAAGGTGGGGGTGGGGGATGTTGGATGAGCACACATGAAGGTGAAAGAATTTGTTTCTATTTTAAGAAAACTGCTAAATAGTTCAAAACACCATGATACATAAATCTAAAAATGTGTCCATACATTATTTGTCTAAGGGTAATGGACAAAAGATTGTCAGCAACTGTGTACATTAGTTCAGCTATACTTTTCCAAATATACCCCAATTATGTGTTAACAAATGTCTTTCCTGTCTAAATAATAAACAGTTTAATGGAGAAACAATACACATCAAATAAAAACAAATAAAATAATAAAAGAGTCATAAAAACTAAGATAAAATTTTTACATAGGAAAATTTAAACCCGAATGGACTTGGGATGTGACTGAGTCATGTACCCTATAACTGAGATAAATATTAAATCTCAGCCATCAGTTTTCTAATACAAATTTCATTTCAACCTTAATTATATCTATTCTCTTGGTACCATGATTATAAAAATTCAAGGAGAAAAATATTTAAGAATAACTTGTCATTCATTAAAGAGTTTCAGTCTCTTTGGAATGTATCATGGTTCAATATGACTAGCACGATGATTCCTATTCATCACTTTGCTGGGTAAAATACTCTAGGCTTCTCCCCTCTCATCTCCACCTTACTAAGAAAACTGTGAAGCCATATTTTTTCTCTTTTTGCCTATTCTTACTAGAGTAACTATTAATACTGATATGCTAAAACATAATTTCTATGTCTTTAGACTATAACACGTTAGGAAAGATATTAATAAGGGTAGTTTTTGTCCAAAGCTAAAGAAATATAATTTTTGGTTCAGTGTGTGTGTGTGTGTGTGTGTGTATCGAGAAGCAGAGAGAAAGAGGACAGAGCACTCAGTTAGGCTGCAAACATTATTGGCACACAATTAAATCCTCCATTGTCATTTCCAAACAATAAATTCAAACATGTGAAATAACAAAGAGTAACTGGCTGTCACAAACTCAGTGAGGAAGCCTTTATTTAGAGAGAACAGCGTGATCCAGATGTGGCCATGTCATTCTTATTCACATTTGCTAAAACCAGCTCCCTCATTCCATCACCTGAAGGACCCAAGCTTATGCACAGTTGATCATGGACATTCCTGCAGCCCTTGGAAAGTAGAAATTATTGTAGTTTGTGCACAGCCTGCATCACCTAGATGCCTGGCAATCTCTCATATTTCTCCTTTCTCCTATCTATTCTACCCAGCTTCCCTACTCCAAAGGTTCCTGCGTTCTTTTTGTAAGCGGTCCCATGTCGTCAAATCAACAAGTCCTCATAACGTTGCTGAGTCAGGTAGTTGCGTCAGGAAGTCTCATTTATCCTGAATCCTCACACCCTTCATAGTGAATCACCTGAAAGACAGACAAGGAATCATCTTTCTTCCTTGCATAAAAGACTGGCTTTCAGTATTGCCTGAACTGGCTCCTCCACCAACTAATTATAAGTAAGGAAGGGTGAATAAAGCAAGTACCCTCCTGCCCCTGTCATGAGGTTGAGAAAGACCAAAGGAACTGCAAGATATTCAAAGACTGAGAAGTTCCATACTGTCATACAGACAGTCAGAACCTAACTTGTGCAAAACTGGTCAGTGAAAATAGAGCAAACAGAAGTTGCACTGAGCAACTCTTTGTGGTCAGGAAGCATATTTTCTGAAGTTTTCTTTTTATCGCAAGGAAGTAGGAGTCTATATTCAAAGCTATCTGCCATTTTACTTTGGCATTTGTAAATCTAGTATTCCCTATAGTGTAAATGGCCAGAAACCCTGTAGTAATTCTCAAAATAAATAAGAAACAGATTGTTATATACCATCAATTATATATTTTTTATCAGAATAGGAATTGATTTTAAAATTGTTATATACCATCAATTACATATTTTTTATCAGAACAGGAATTGATTTTAAAAGATATTATAAAAATTGCATGGAATACTATGTTTATGAATATGTAATTTATATATAATGGGAAGGCATTTAATTACCACCTCTACAATAAGTCTTACCTCTTATTTCCCACTTTTTATCTGTAATACTCACTTTATGTACGCCAACATTTTCCTGTATCCCAAGATAAATATTTTGTTTCACAAATAATTTCCAAGTCTAGCCTTTCTCTACTGACTTCATTAATTAGATACAACCCTAATATGATTAATCAATATTTTCAAGTGTGGCAAGTGTTGTATAACTCTTCAAGCTTTCAGAACAACTTCCTACCAACAGCTCTCAAAACAGCTTTCATTTATAAATTTCTTTCAAGAATACTTACCAAGTGGTTCTCTTCCACTTGCAAAACCTCATGGGAAGGTCCAATTTGCCTTTCCAATTTTTTGTATTTTTTCCTAGGCTTCTTGTTTCACCTCATGATCAAAAACATAATTTCTAAACATAGATAATGTTATTTCTTCACTGTAAGACCTCTTAAATAATAGATAATTAATTTCAATCCTTTCTCAATGAAGCAAAAAGACTTTCTACAAAAGCTCTTATCGCTTGCTAAGGTTAACCACACAATTTGAACAGAAAAGCCTTTTGTTTTTCAACTCACAAGAAAATGTTTGATGCAAAGAAAGATTTGCTGGTTTTTGAAAGAATATGATTAATAATAGATTCAATCATGGGACTGCATCAAAGGTTCAGGTGGAGAAAACGGGAATGAAATTGATAGAAGAAAAGATGCTTAGATGATGCAAATTAGGCTAAAGAATAATATAAAAGGATTAGCAATCAGTGAGTCAGTTTTTAATTAAAAATAAAAATTCATGAGATCCTGTGCAAGCATTAAAGTACAGAAAGCTAATATTTGTTCATAAAGCCATCTCAATGAAAGTTGAAAGCAGAATATTAAACTATTAGACTACTTATGAGATAGAGCAAAGAAGTTCATTCAATTCCTTAATAAATGGAAATGGAAAAATATACTCTGAAAGGAAAAAATATGCAGTAAATGCTTTATTAAACATACATTGAGCGCTGAAATACATGATTAACAAATACACTTTGTAGGATGATTTTCATTAGAATAATAGACTTTTTGTTTGTAGATTTTATCCTTATAAAGATATGATTTTTTCTTCTTCACTCCCTACAGTTCCCTAGTCATTAAGCCCAGCTGGTCTTTCTCCATAACTTCAAAATATGTCTCCTTTTCATTCTACAGGCAG
The DNA here is from genome assembly GCF_006542625.1 of Nomascus leucogenys. Lineage (NCBI taxonomy): Eukaryota > Metazoa > Chordata > Mammalia > Primates > Hylobatidae > Nomascus > Nomascus leucogenys. Next base: position 126,000,904 of record NC_044382.1, read on the forward strand.
TATCCTAATGCAGACTCTATCATTTTGTATCTGGATTCTGATCGTGGTCTCCTAGCTGATCTTTCTGCTTTTAATTTTTTCTCCATATAATTCTTTTTATCTCCCACTTCCAGAGTAAAACCTCTTTGGTAATGCAGTTGCCCTTTTCTAAAACCCTTTAGTAAATCTTTGAATCCTACTAAATAAGTTATGAAAATTTAGCTTAGTGCTAAAGGCCTTTGGCGAACTGATCACTGCAAACCTTGTCTCTACTTTTCTCTAATTCCCTGTGCTATAGCAGAGCTGAGCCATCTATCAGGACCTGCACACATCTCATGTTCTCAGACTTCTTGGTTTTGCCCCAGTAATTTCCTTACCATGAAATGCCAATTTTTTTTTTTTTTTTTTTGACACAGTCTCACTCTGTCACCCAGGCTGGAGTGCGGTGGCGTAATCTTGGCTCACTGCAACCTCTGACGCTTGGACTCAAGCAATTCTCATGCCTCAGCCTCCGGAGTAGCTGGGATTACAGGTGCATGCCATCATGCCCAGATAATTTTTGTATTTGTAGTAGAGATGGGGTTTAGTCATATTGGCCAGGCTGTTCTCAAACTCCTGGCCCCAAGTGATCCACCGGTCTTGGCTTCCCAAAGTGCTGGGATAATAGGCATGAGCCACTGTGCCCAGCCTTTGGAATGCTATTTTTATCTCCTTTGTCTCTATCTGAATTCTACTGATATTTTACAGTCTTCTCAGATGAAATGTCATCTCTTCCATTTTTGTTCATATTTCTGAAACTGAAAAATATCTTTGCCTTTAAACTACAAGCTTCATTTTGGTATAAGTAAAAATCATAAATCATACTTGACCAAGTGCCTTGTATTTTTCCAGTCCTGGCACTTCACCTATTTGTTTCATCTACTGTTTCTAGATGTTCTAAGCACCAAGCCTAGGACTCTCACATACCAGTGACACACCGAACTATTGTTGAATGAATGAGTTATTTACAAAAATTCAACTTAGTGACGAATCATGCTTTCCATGTGTATATCCATAGTTGTTGAGCTTACAAACTAATTACCAACAAGTATTGTTTATAATCTCCATGTTACTTAATGAGAAATTTACCAAACATGTATATCAAATGATTAGCATAGTGACTAGTACATATTAAGCGTTCAAAAATGTCAGTTGTTATTAGTATTAATAGTACTTGTATTGGTAGTATTCGTAAAATAGGTTGTGTGTTAGAGCTTATGTTTTGCATTTCTTAATCGGTTTTGCATGTTTTCACTCAATGGATTTAAAATGTATTCACATAAAAAAGTAAAAAGAAAAATATGAGGAAATTAGTAGAATGGATTAATGTTAGGATGCTGATAAGACACAGAAATTAGAAGTCCAGCTTCCTAATGTAAAAGGGAGTTCATTTTTATTCATCTTTCCTAACGTAAGGGTGTCATGTCTGGCAACCTGTTAGCTACTTGATGGCTTAAACTAAAAATTCAGCAATGCCCTGCATTCTCTCCACAATACTTCTCTTTGCCTTTTCTAACTTTCGAGGTGTTAGACCTTGTTTCTATACTTACAGACTGGCATTTTCTGATCGGGCAACTATATTTGATGAGTGTAGTTAAAAAAATTTCTCTTGTACCAAAATAGTGATGAGCTCTTTCGAAAGCCTTTCTTCTTATTCATGTTTTGCAAAACGAAATTTTCTTTATCTAAAGTGTAGCTTCTCTCTGGATACGCTGGTCATTCCCTGAGCTCAAAAATCCCGTGATTGAAAATCTTATAATATCTATAAAGGAAAACTTCTTTCTCTGAAAGTTAACTGCTGTAAACTATAGAATAAACAGCTGGGGAAGACCAAGATGTCAGCACTCCAGGAATAGCATAGCATTAGAAGACGGCAGGGTGATACATGATGATGAACCAGCTTTACTTACATTGGAGCCTGGCTGAAAGAAATTGTAGCAGTTATCTGGCCTAATGTCTTTGAACAGTGCCTTCATATGGATTATGTCCTCCATGGAACCTTGTAAAATGTTACATTTCTTTAGTTAGTTCTTTTGTTTTGAAATATTCTGATCAGCTCACACTCAAAAAAGGAAATATATTATCCTACAAAAAATTTGGATGGAAGGATGAGGTCCCTTTAGATGTATATAAGGACTCTGCAATAAGCAAGACCTTTGGGCCAGGGTGTCTCTAACACAGGGAATTTCCATCTAAATTGTCTACTTGAAACAGTGGTTAAGGCAGAACTGGTAATATTTATTCAGTTTAGCTTTATTTGCTGTCAAATATTTATTTTCAGGTTCTGAATAATCTGATATCTTTGAACAATGAGGTTATCTCGTCGAGTGAGTGGGCACCTAGGTAAGGAATATTTCAATCAAGGAATACAGAAAAAAATAAATAACAGCAACCTGTGTGCCAAGGCCCTACCAAAGAACATGATTTTAAAGAAAATGTCATATATGTTCAATTTTGGGAAAGTTTTTTGTTTGTTTGTTTAGTGCCACTTGTGTAGTACATTGGAGAAATTAGAACGCATATTTGTTATAGACTGAATGTTTGTATACCCACAAAATATATATGTTGAAGTCTAAATTTCCAATCTGATGGTATTAGGAGGTGAGACCTTTAGGATGTAAGTATGTCATAGGGTGAAATCCTCAAGAATGAGATTAGTGTCCTTATAAGGAGATAAATCAAAGTTTTTTGTCTCTGCCATAGGAGAACACAGTCTAAAATATATAAGGAACTCACTACAACTCAACAGTAAAATAACAAATAACCCAATTAAAAAATAGGCAAAGGACCTCAGTAGACATTTCTCCAAAGAAGACATACAAATGGCCATAGATACACAAAAAGTACTCAACATCACTAATCAGGGAAATAAAAATTGAAACCAAAATGAAATATCTCTTTACACCTATTAGCATGAGTATTATCAAAAAGTCAAGAGATAATAAGTGCTGGTGAGGGTGTGTAGAAAAAGGAACTCTTGTAGACAGCTTGTGGGAGTGTAAATTAGTACAGCCATTATGAAAAATAGGATAGTGGTTCCTCAAAAAATGGAAAATAGAACTACCATATGATCTAGCAATCCCCCTTCTGGGTATATACCCAAAGAAAATAAAATCAGCAGCTCATAGAGATATCTGCATTCCCATGTTCATTGCAGCCTTATTCACAATAGCCAAGATTTGGATCCAACCTAACTATGTCCGTAGACACACAATTATATATATGTACACACAATGGAATATTATTAAGTCTTAAGAAAGAAAGAAATCTGTTTATTCGTGACAACATAGATAAACCTGGAAGACATTATACTAGGTGAAATTAAGCCAGACACAGAAAAAAAAAAATTGCATGATCTCTTTTACAAGTGGAAACTGAGAAAAGAAATAAAACTCAAATATATAGAAACAGACCATAGGATCGTAGTTTCTACGGGGTGCGGGGATAGGAGGGATAGCGAAGAGGATTTGATATAGGTCAAAGGGTACAAAGTTTTAGTTATGTAGGATGAGTAAGTCTAATGATTGAAAATACAGCATGAGCACTACAGTTAATATTGTATTGCATATTGAAGAATTGGTAAGAGAGTAGATTTTTGTATTCTTAATCACACACAAAAAGAAAAAGCTAACTCTGTAAAAAGAAGGATATGTTCATTGATTAGAGGGTATGAATCATTTCACCATGTATGGATATTTCAAAACATTGTATACCTTAAATATACACAATAAAAATATCAAGAAAAAAATAAATTGGAGATTATTTACTCCAAAAGTATTATCTCTAACAAGATTGGCAATTGTTCTTGCGGCCTCAATGCTCAGAAATCTGCAAATGCTGCCAAGTTGTGTCTAAATTTGAAGGCTTTCAATAGGTTATTCTAAAAAATTATCTTTCCTCTAATGCTAAACAAAAATAGTTGCAATTTTATATGAAATATTCCTGATACAAGATTTACATGACAAAAAGCAATAGCTTTCCTTTATACTGGCAACATATAACTTACATGGATCCCATTCCTAAATATAATTGATTTCTTAAAAAGTATCCTAGGATAAAGCTAACAAGTACATGAAAATAATAGAAGAGAAAAATTATAAAACTTTATCAGAAGATATAAAGTTAATTATCTAGAGTTGCCACATTTCTGTATAGAAAGACAAAATATGTTAAATGTACATTCTTTATAAAATATGCATGGAATTGATGTGAAACCAAAGAAAATTTTAACAAAGTTTAATTGAATAGGTTAAGCTAATTTTAAAGATTATATGGGGGAAACGTGTGATAGAAAAGCCAAAAATCTTTTTAAAAAGACAATTACGGGGCACTTAAAATGCAAAGTATCTATCTATATACACAAAGTTTGAGAAATTTTAAGAGTTATTTTGGTATTAAAATGTATAAATATATTAATGAAAAACAATGTAAAGTCAAGTATCAGACCCATGCATTTACAAAATTAATTTTATAAAACGTAACATTGCAAGGATGTGAAGAGTTTTAATAAAATGCTTTTGGAAAAATTTGAAAGAAACACAGTTGCATGCCTATCAAACTCCATGCCCCAAAACAAATTCCAAGTAAATTATAGTATCAAAACAATAATATAAATTTAAAACTCTAATTTAAATGTATTTAACATTAGAAGGGTATGTATATGATCTTGGTTAGAAAGTCCCTTGTATATAAGACAGAAAAAAAAAAACACAATAAAAACAAAAAAGAACCCATAAAGGAAAACAGTGATAGTTTTAGCTATGTAAAAACTTTTAAATTATTTCAAACTAAAATATACATCATAAGCAAAATAAAGAGACAAATCTTGAGATAGAGGTTTGACACAGATTAAGGAAGGAATTGAATGCCAAACTAAGGGCAGTGAATTTTTATCTGTGAGCAACTGAGAACCATAAAAGGTTTTTGACAAGGAGGGTAAAATGATCAAAGATGCCTTTTAACAAAGGAATTTGTTCAGCCACATAAAGAATGAATTAGAGCCGCAGTGTCTGCCCATGTGTGGAGGAGAGTGCTGTGCACACAGCTGTTCAGTTTGGAGTCAAGATCAATTATAAAGCAGTTGCAATGGTCCAGGAAAAGCAAGGCCATCTTGGTACTTATGTGAAAGACGAGACTCACATTTAAGAATCTGAGAATCACAGAAGAGGTAGAGAACTAATGTTTATTGAGCGCCTATATGTACTAGAGATGATAATTTACCCATAGGCAAGCAAAAATATGTTGCCATGTCTGATCTCTCCAATGTCAATCCCATGCTTTTTATTCCTCTATATATTTAAGTTGCCTCATATGTAACCTACCCTTAGCTTATGTATGGCCACCCTTGGTACAGTCGGGAATAATCAGAGTCACTGCATAAGATAGAAGTATCTGTCAGTGAGGTATGTGTAGGAAAGGGTTAATTCAGTAGGCTGAGTTGCTCAAACCCTGCACATTCCAAAGAAAGACCTGTCTTCATGACTGGCCCTTAGTCAAAGTTTTGGAGATGACCTCAAAGTAGTTGATATATTTTGTTGGACAAAAGTGTTTTGTATACCTGAGGCATTAGGCCATGCAGTACCAATGTTATCAAATAGTTTATGCTAAAAATGTGATATGGTAAATGCCTGTTTTTACTCAGCTCTGGAGTCTGAATAACTATAGTCAGTAGCATCAGTGCTTCATACCTATGTGACTGTTCCCCCACTAAAAATTCTAGACGTCATGCCTTGAGTCAGCTTCCCTGGTTGGTAAAACTTTGCATATATATCATACATTATTGCTGGGAGAATGAAGCAAGTCCCACAAAACTCCACTGGGAGTTGATAGGTGGAATACTGCACCTGGTTTTACCTGGACTTTACCCCCATGTGCCTCTTGCCTCTTCCCTTTACTGAATTTACTCTGTAACCTTTTTGTGTAATAAGCTATAACTGTGAGTATAACAACTTTGCTGAGTCCTATGAGTCCTTTCAGCCAATCATTGAGACTAAGAGTGGTCTTGGAGACCCCTGACAAAGGGCAGTTGCCCTGTGAAGGGCTACTCTCTGATGGATAATAGTTTTGCTTTCTAGTATGGCTAGTGAAGGAAGCCAACAAGGAATCTGAAAGAGACAGAAGAAACAAGAGTGCACTGTCTTGGAAAACAAGGGAGGATAGATAGCTACCTAGGAGGATGGAGAGATTATCTATCTATCTACCTATCTATCTATCTATTTATCTATCTATCTATCTATCTATCTATCTGTCATCTATCAGTCATCGAGACTATCTATCTAGAGAGCAGGAAGAGGACCTTCGAGGTGAATAAAGAATGAAATTAGGTGCTTGCAAGAGGGTATTTGAAAATCAGTGATAATTATGAAGAAAATAGTTTCAGTAGAATGAGGAAAACAAGTTGTAAAAGAGTTTAAGAGTCAGTAACCTGTGAGACTTTAAGCTAGACTATTGGTACAACTTAGGTGGTCAAAGGAAAGAGTCCAAAGTTGGAGCACAGGAATGAGTTTTGTTGTTTTGTTCTTAATAGCATGTTAACAGGAGGTGTGAGTTAAATCACATAACATAGGTTCAGTTTCTGCTCTGTCACTTATTGTGTAGGTGCTTAACACTTGTCATCAAATTTATCTGGGCCCACGTTATCTCATTTGTAATGAAATGGGCTAAATCTATTAATATTTGTTCTCTGATTAGGTTATTGTGAAGATCAAATATAAGTTGTTTGTGAAGATGTTTTGAAAATCTAAAAGACTAAACACTTATATTGCATTATTTTTACCTCCACTTGATGTGTAAACAGGAAGTATAGTTAGGCAAAATAATAAAAAGAGTCTAAATATCCTTATTCTTCTGGTCTTAGTTAAGGGGTATTTAATAAGTGCATGTAGTAATGTAGGAGTAGTATATCATTATGGTATATACCTCTCTCTACTATTGCTTGTAAATTCCTAGTTAGTGAAGAAACATCAAGTTGTTTATCTTTTCAATCTTGTAATACTATATCAATAAACAGAAGATGATTTCAAGTTAGGTTGGAAAGGAGCCCCAAATATCACCCTCCTATGTTTGAGAAGCTACTGTTTAACCATTTAGTAAGGACATTATCTACCGTTTAACCATCTAGTAAGGACATTATCTACCATATAAGATTGTTTTTGTTTGTTTGTTTGTTTGTTTTTCAGAGATGGAGTTTTGCCATGTTGCCTAGGCTGGTTTCAAACTCCTGGGCTCAAGCAATCTGCCTACCTCAGCCTCCCAAAGTGCTGGGACTATAGGCATCAACTGCCATGCCACACCAAGATTAATTCTAGAGATCATTATCATATAAAAAGCTGAACAGATAGTAATTTTATTTGTCTTCCCCATCAATGTATTTTTATGAAATCTAAACCATTATTTTAAAAATAATTGTGTTGTATACACAATTTAAATACATATACCAACCAATTTAAATATTATTTTTCCCTGAAAATAGCTAAACTAGCTTATAGTAGAATTTTTACTCTTTATTTCAAAGATTTTTCTCGTAGCTTTATGATAGATGTCATCTCTGAAGTGCCCTGGTCCCATAAACATAAACTCTGTAACCTCCTGAACTATGGAGGAGAATGCTTAAGTCAATACAACAAAGATTACCGGAATCAAAATCCACCATGTGAAGTCAAGGAAAAAACAATCTTAACACTCAAAAGTTGGTTATAAAACAAATGAATCAATTTCAAACCAGCCCCATTTGTGGAAAGCTCTTCTTTAGTTTGGAATACACCAGTCAAAATGCCATCCTACTGAAGTATCTTAAATCTACCATGTAGTTTCTAATAAGGAAGACGATGAGAGTGAATCTGCTAAGATGTATACAGACAAAAAACTAATCAACAGAGTTATACAGAGATAGCACTACAATAAAGCACCATGTTGTCAACCGTTTCGCCATGCTTCCTTCTCTGCATATTCTGATACAGTCTTAAAACTGAGCAGCCCTTAAAAGGACAAGTGTTAAAGACACATGGGTGTAGAGACAGGAAAGTAGAGCTGCCAATATTTGTGGTTTCAAGAACCAGTTACAGGTCAAGAACAAATGGAAGGTCAAAACATACTTCTGTTGATTGGCTTTCATAGATTTCAGCAAATGTTTTCTGTCTGAGAAAATAAATGTTGAACACATTTAAATATCACTTCCTAGATCTTAAAAGATGAAGTGTGCAAACACATTCAAGAACACCTATCTTTTAAGAACATATGGACTGCTGCTTACTTAACATTAATGACTGATTACTCAAAAACTGGTGCAAATATCAAATTTTGCTAGGGCTTAAGCATCTGGTTCATAGATTTGGCCATTAGAATCAAACAGTGGTTCATTTCAGAAATTGATTTATTCATTAGAAAAAGATAAAAGATAGTCTGGCAGTCAGAGATAAATTTGGATATTAACAGTTTTTTTAATTTTCAAGTGTATATTCATGAATCTCTTTTCAAAGAAACTCAAAATTACTCAGTTAATACAGACTGAACCTCAATCAGCCTAATGATCCCAAGAGAGAAGTCAAAAAAAAAAAGCAGGTTTTTAAATCCTGTTGGAGTTCTAGCATAAACCAACTGCCCACTACAAATTGAACACACAGCATTTGCCTATAGTTTGCTGCTTTTAGAGATTGCTAGCATGTTGAAGAATAATTATTACATTGGTAACAACTAGCAAGTATCTTTTGCTATCTTAAAACCCGTGATTCTAGTTTGACTCTATCTCTTCTTCCTTTTATCCTTCACTTTCTCCCTTCCTTCCTGTCTTCTCCCCTCCGCTCCTTCCCTCTTCCCCTGCTCTCCTCTCCTCCCCTTCTCTTCCCTTCCCTTTCCTTCCTTCTAGGAAAGTGGAAATGTATCAAATGAAAACATTTGATGTTAGAAAGCAAAGGAAAATACACATTCAAATTGCTAATTGGTACCTGCTAATATCACTTATGTTGTTAAATAACTATTGAGCAATTGTATTATTATTTTTTAGGTATAATATTGGGCCAAACAGGTTTGGTGGTCTGCCAATTAAATATATATTTGGATCATCACTTACAGGCATGAATTTACTTAAATATTTTAAGTAAATAGTCCCCATGATTCCAGTCAACTAATAAAGATTAGAACACTGTGTAAAACATGCTTTCAAAAACATAGGGTCCTTCTTATTTACTTCTGATAAGATACTCACTAAATCTCTAAACATTGCCTCTCAGTTTATGAATATCTCTATGTTTTTGTCAAAACGAAACCTAAATTACTATGTGTATAAGGAGGAGAACAGCAACAAGAGTACACAGAAATGATTGGATTTTGGAGTCGGTAATTATTTTCTTTCCTCACTCTGTTCCCCACTGTCCCCGACCAGAGCCAATATACTTAAAAGCACATTGTTTGCTCTTTATTTACCACTTAAGTCCAACTAGCTTTCTCCATCTCAGAACCAGTGCTTTCTGGAAAATACAAGAATTGGGTACCCAATCATTTTGTCTAAGCCCTGTGAAAAGAATTACTGAAGAGGTACAGATATAATGGCCAAACTTTCGCAGTATCTCTTAGACAAAGGTGTGCCCAGTCGTCAGTGGTTCCAGGAAATCATTGCTTCTTTTACCATCTTTACTGCATTGCCATTACTGCCTAAAATGATACAATAATAAAAAGCAGCCAATCACAACTGCTATAATGATCTATTTTAAAAATGTGGAGAAGATCACTAAATATCCTCCAATAATTATCTTCTCTGACCTCCATAGTAATACAGTTGTTTCTGGGAAGCCACTGCCTAGACAGAGATGATAGTTCCCAGCGGATCTTACAGCTTGGTATAGAGATATGAACAGTTTCCACACTGGAATGGTAGCATAAATGGCTTGCACCACTTCCAAGATAGAACTTAAATAAAAAGAGATTGTACTTCCTCAACATGCTCTTTTCTGCCTAGAATGTTGATGAGAAGAGTGACGCTGGAAGGAAATCTGCTGAAGATGGCAGAGCCACTTTCAGTTTGAGTCCCTCAGTGACTAAGGAGAGCAGTGCCACCTGTCACAACACAATGAATTATTGCATGAAAGAGAGATGAACTTTCAGTCACTGAATGTTCAGGCCCTTTCTTGTTATAATGAGTAGAACTGTGTTTGCTAAAACAGCAAGAAAGTAAATAGTTAAAAGGAATTTAAGAACACTGACCATCAAATGCTTGCAAGGATATAGAGCAACAGGGTCTCTCATCATTGCTGGTGGGAATGCAAAATGGTACAACCATTTTGGAAGACAAATTATTGTAAAGCTTAACACATTCTTATATGATCCAGCAGTTTTACTTATTGGTATTTACAAAAATGAATTGAAAACTTATTTCATACAAAAACTGGAACACAGATGATTACAGAAATTTTATTCATAGTTGTCAAATTTGGAAGCAACCATATTTGCTTCCGAAATAGGAAGCAAATTTGATAGGTGAATGGATAAATAAACTGTAGTAAATCCAATAACCTACTGAAACACATCCTGGTTGCTCCCAGTATGTACTATAATACATCTATTCAATAAAATATTATTCAATAATAAGAAATGAGCTGTCATCTAGCTGAGAAGTCAAGAAAGCAACCCCATTTACAGTAGCTACAAAAATAAAAATAATAAAAGTAAAATATTTAGAAATAAATTTAGTCAAGGAAGTGAGACTACAGGAAAACTACAAAACACCCATGAAAGAAATTGAAGAAGACACTAACAAATGGAAAGACATTCCATGCTAATGAATCAGAAGAATTAATATTGTTAAAATGACCACAGTGCCCAAACAATCTACAGATTTAATGCAATAGCTATATACAGAATGAAACAGGACCCCTCTATCTCACCATATATAAAAATCTAATCAAGATAGATTAAAGACTTAAAAAAAACTGGAACTATAAAACTACCAGAAAAAAACATTTCAGGGCATTGATCTAGGGAAATCTAGGCAAAGATTTTGTAGATAAGACCTGGAAAGCACAGGCAACAAAACCAAAAATAGACAAATAGGACTATATTAAACCCAAAACCTCCTGCAGAGCAAAGGAAATAACAGAGTGAAGGGACAACCTGTTGAATAGGAGAAAATATTTGCCAACCGTTCATCTGACAAGGGACTAATATCCAGAATATACAAAAAACTGAAACAACTCAACAGTAAAATAAAAACAAATCACATCAAAAAGTGGGCAAAGGATATGGATATTTTTCAAAAGAAGACATAAACATAGCCAAAAATATATTTGAAATACTCAACATCACTAATCATCAGGAAAATGCAAATCCAAACCATAATGAAATATTTTTTACCCCAGTTAAAAATACTATTATGAAAAATAAATAAATAACATTCTGGTGAAGGTTTGAAGAAAAGGAAACTGTTATACGCTGTTGGTGGGAATAAGAATTAGTATAGTCACTGTGGAAAACAGTAGGGAAATTTCTCAAACAATTAAAACTAGAACTATAGGATCCAGCAGTCTCACTCTTGAATATCCAAAGGAGAATAATATATCAGTATAGCCACGGGATGCCTGGACTCCTATGTTTATTGCAATACTATTCACAATAGCCAAGACATGGAATCAACTTAAGTTTCCATCAACAGACAAATGGATAAAAAAATGTGCTGTGTATACAAAATGGAATATTATTCAGGCACAAAAAAGAATAAAATTACTATTGATGGTGGTTCATGCCTGTGATCCCAGCACTTTGCAAAACCAAGGCAGGAGGATCACTTGGGGTTGGGAGTTTGAGTGCAGCCTGGGCAACATAGAAAGACCTCATCTCTACTAAAATTTTTTTTAAAAATTAGCTGGGCCTGGTGACACCATCCCTGGAGTTCCAGCTACTCATGAGCTAAGGCAAGAGGAGCCCAGGAGTTCAAGTCCTTGAGTTGAGGCTGCAGTGAGCTGTGATTGTGCCATTGCACTCCAGTCTGGGCAAAAGTGAGATCTTGTCTAAAAAAATAAAAGGATGAAATCAGATAATTTGCAGCAACATGGACAGAACTAGAGGATGGTATGTTAAGTGAAATAAGTCAGGCCAGAAAAAGCATATTGCATGTTCTCATTCATATGTGGTAGCTAAAATGATTGATCTTATAGGGGTAGTAAATAGAATGATAGATAACAGAGGCTGGGAAGAGTGTGTGGGTAAAGAAGAGGCATAAAAAAAGATTGGTTAGTGGGTACAAACATACAGTTAGAAGGAATGAGTTCTAAAGTTCAAAAGCAGATTAGGGTGACTATAGTTAACAATGTAATGTATATCTTTAGATAGAAGAGAGGATGTGAAATGATCCCAACACATAGAAATGATACATATTTAGGGTGATAGACACCCCAAACACCCTAATTTGATTGTTATATGGTCTCTGCATATAACAAAACATATATGCTCCATAAATATTTACAAATATTTATATCAATAATAAATAAAAATAATGATTCAGAGAAACTCCCTCCACACACACACACAATGAAGAAAATGAGCTATCATGCCGCAAAAAGACATGAAAGAACTAAAAATGTATATTGCTAAGTGAAAGAAGGAAAGGATACATTACTATGGGATTCCAACTATATGGCATTTGGGAAAAGACAAAACTATAGAGACTATTAAAAAGTCAGTGTTTGCTAGGGGTTCCAGGTGAGGGAGGAAGGAATGAATAGGTAGGGACAGTGGTTATTTAGGCAGTAAAACTATTCTGTAAGAAACTAGAATAGTGGATATATGTCATTATACACTTGTAAAAATCCATAAAACTATACCACAAAAAGTGGACCCTAATAAAAAAAAAAAACATGGACTTTAGTTGATAAAAATGCAACAGTGATAGTTCAAGAGTTGTAAGAAATGGACCTTACTAACACAAGATATAAATAACAGAGGGAAGTGCATGTGTGGTAGAAGAGCTAGGGTATGGGGGATTCTCTGCACTTTCTGCTAAATTTTCCTATAAATCCATAACTACTCTAAAATAAGTCTATTAATTTATTTTAATTTGTTGTTATTATTTTTTGAGACGGAGTCTCGCTCTGTCGCCCAGGCTGGAGTGCAGTGGCGAGATCTCAGCTCACTGCAAGCTCCGCCTCCCGGGTTCATGCCATTCTCCTGCCTCAGCCTCCCAGGTAGCTGGGACTATAGGCGCCTGCCACCATGCCCGGCTAATTTTTTGTGTTTTTAGTAGAGACTGGCTTTCACCGTGTTAGCCAGGATGGTCTCAATCTCCTGACCTCCTGATCTGCCCACCTCGGCCTCCCAAAGTGCTGGGATTACAGGTGTGAGCCACTGCACCCAGCCAATTTCTTTTAAAATTTATGTTTGCTTTCTTCTATAACCACACACACAACACACACACATGCACAGAGGACTGGCTGAGAAGGTGAGGAGCATAACAATGGAATTTAAATTGACTGAAAGAAGTGATGAAAATAGAACAAGGGAAACATGAAGTGAAGGAAGTGAAGCATTAGTGAGACAGCACTAAGAGTACACAATACCTTAGGTTTAGACAGGAAGATTCAGGACAGGATCTCACGGCTGGCAGCTCGTCCTGAGAGGTGACAGCGTGCTGGCAGCCCTCGCAGCCCTCGCTCACTCTCAGCGCCTCCTTGGCCTTGGTGCCCACTCTGGCTGCGCTTGAGGAGCCCTTCAGCCTGCCACTGCACTGTGGGAGCCCCTTTCTGGGCTGGCCAAGACTGGAGCTGACTCCCTCAGCTTGAGGGGAGGTGTGGAGGGAGAGGCACAGGCGGGGGCGCTTGCGGGCCAGCTAGAGTTCCGGGTGAGCGTGGGCTTGGTGAGCCCCGCACTCGGAGCTGCCGGCCCGCCCCGCCGGCCCCGGGCAGTGAGGGGCTTAGCACCCAGGCCAGCAGCTGCGGAGGGTGGGCCGGGTCCCCCAGCAGTGCAGGCCCGCCGGGGCTGTGCTCAATTTCTTGCTGGGCCTTAGCTGCCTCCTCACCCGGCAGGGCTTGGGACCTGCAGCCCACCATGCCTGAGCCTCGCCCCCCGCCCGCAGACCCCCGCCCCCGCTCTGTGGGCTCCTGCGCAGCCCAAGCCTCCCTGACAAGCACAGCCCGCTGTTCCACGGCACCCAGTCCCATCGACCACCTAAGGGCTGAGGAGTGCGGGTGCACGGCACAGGACTGGCATGCAGCTCCACGTGCAGCCCCAGTGTGGGATCCACTGGGTGAAGCCAGCTGGGCTCCTGAGTGTAGTGGGGACTTGGAGAACCTTTATGTGTAGCTAAGGGATTGTAAATACACCAATTGGCACTCTGTATCTAGCTCAAGGTTTGTAAATGCACTAATCAGCACTCTGTGTCTAGCTCAGGGTTTGTAAATGCACCAGTCAGCACTCTGCATCTAGCTAATCAAGTGGGGATGTGGAGAACTTTTGTATCTAGCTCAGGGATTGTAAATGCACCAGTCAGCACCCTGTCAAAACAGACCAATCAGCTTTCTGTAAAACAGACCAATTGGCTCTCTATAAAATGGACCACTCAGCAGGATATGGGTGGGACCAGATAATAAAATAAAGCAGGCTGCCCAAGCCAGCAGTGGCAACCGGCTGGGGTCCCCTTCTACACCTTGGAAGTCTTGTTTCACTCTTTGCAATAAATCTTGCTAGTGTGCACTCTTTAGGTTCACACTGTCTTTATGAGGTGTAACACTCACCGCAAAGGTCTGCAGCTTCACTCCTGAAGCCAGTGAGACCACGAACCCACCAGGAGGAACAAACAACTCCAGATGCGCCGCCTTAAGAGCTGTAACACTCAGTGCAAAGGTCTGCAGCTTCACTCCTGAGCCAGCGAGACCGCGAACCCACCAGAAGGAAGAAACTCCGAACACATCAGAACATCAGAAGGAAAAAACTCTGGACATGCCGCCTTTAAGAACTGTAACACTCACTGCGAGGGTACGCGGCTTCATTCTTGAAGTCAGTGAGACCAAGAACCCACCAATTCCGGACACAATCCTACTATTGTCTGCCCATGGAAGAGTAGCAAATTCCTAGCTACCACTAGTGATACCACTAGGCCTTCCAAGATCCCTGTATTTCCCATGATTTTTTCAAGTTTAATCACTCAAGCCATGCAACAACAGCCTAAACCATATGCAAAAGTGATTCTTACTAAAGCAATATTTATACCAATCTTGATTGTTTACTTATGGACACTTTAGCTTGATTACGTAATTTAATAATCCCTGTCTTAAAGAGAAGAGAGGCAAACAACTTGCCCAAAGTTTTCCCATGAGTTACAGAGCTTGACTCTGAACCCTAGTGATCTTACTCAAGGTTCTGGCCTCTGGGTGTCCATGTGTTGCCAACAGTAATGACTGAGCTTGGAGAAAAGACTCTTTGTTTACAGTCCAATTTCTGCTTTATAACCATCCCCCTACTGGCCAAGAAACTCTGAAGTCTGATCTTAGCAATCCTTCTGTCATTTGTGCATTGTTCTTCTTGTACAAGGCTAATCACTTTGATCATTTTTCTACAAGACCCATTGTCTGGATCTACAACATTGCTGTCTGTGTTACTTTTTATATCAAAAACAGGAATATCAACTAAGCAGAGAGGTTTAAGCAATAACTGCTTAAACCAAGACTTAGTCTATAGTTTACAAACAGTTCCCCTTGTAAATCATTTCCATAGGTGGTCCCTAGTCTCTCTGCCAACTCACCAAACCTACATCAGATATACCAGATTTACTATAGTCATCACCATGCTGGAACCTGAATTATTTGGAATATATTTTAAGATATACCAGGGAAGAATTTGGAAGGAAGTAGAACCATCACTTTCACAGTCATCACTTTCACAACCACGGCTTTCATAGTTTCAAATTGTGTAGCAAAATTTACCTGAGCAATATGATTAAGCTACTAGTGAGTTTCTGAATAACAATGAAATGCTTATGAAAGACAAGTGAGAAGTGTATATTTCCTTGAATTAACCAGCCTAAAAATAAAGGAGACTTTGTTAGCTCTTGAACCAGATTTTTTGGTGCATACACAGTTTGTTAGTTCCATGGTTTGCTTCATTCTTGCTCAAAGTGCTCAAAGTCCCAGGTTTGGTTCTAAATGACTGGGTGTGGTTTACTTTTTTTTAGATTAATAGTTTTCTGCTAAGTTTTCAAACTTTATAGATGGTTGTTATAGTTGTTTTATTAATACTTTTGAAAAATATTTCTTTCATTTTTTAAGAGATCAGAGTGCATAGAACAGGTAGGTTTTTTTTTGTGATGTGGGTCAGCAAAACTGAGAAGATAGCACAATTTATATTTTAAAAATACTGTTTTTTTAGCAAAAGAACTTCAAAGAAATCATACATATGAATTCTCAAAATCATATAAAGCTACAATTATTTAGTTGCAATCTCAGTGTCTCAAATGAGCCTAAGATGATGTAAAGAGAAAGGGAGGAGAAAGGAAAGAAGGGAGGAAGAAAATGAGGGAGGGACGGAGGGAAAGAATGAGTTATATAAAGGTGTATACCACCACAGGGGGAATAAATAACACCTACTTTTAAATCAGAAATCAAATAAATGAAGGTTAGTTTATTCTAAATGGTTTTAATCACAAAGACAGCTTTTAATATTGGAGATTCACAGGAATAAGTATCACTGCTTCCAAAGTAGGTTAATAATAATATTCATTGATTATATTAGCCCAGTCACCATAAATGTACACTGAGCTACTTCAGTTATGCTGGCACCCTTTAAGTGCCTGACCAGCAAACCTCAAAGATAATATTAGTCCAAAAAATATATGAGCTTAAAATGGTGGCCAATAAACTGGTGTCTAAGTGGAACCAGAAGTATAGTTTTAATAGAATAACCAGAACAAACAGCATCTGAAATTTCAGTAAAACACCTCATTTGGTGTAGAATTTCCTCCGGAACAAATGCTAAACAGAAGAAACCAACTTTGATGTCATTCTGCAGTGGATCAAGAAAGGATAGTTTAAGCTAACTTTAAGATATGGTGTGCATATTAGTTTGCCTTCTGTGTCTGCTTACTACACCTATTATGCAACTGAATAAATTATTAGCTGTACACCCTTGTAGATTAAATTCTAGCACTACCTCTAAGGGACATATGGACTTAAAATGTAGAACTGGGAAGTTGATTTTGTTTTGTCTTTTGAGTATGGAGGCATCACTATCATCATTAATGATTTTATTAATGAGTACATTCACAATATTTACAGAGACATGTTACTAGGGAATTTCCATTCAGAGGATAAATGGTAGTTAATATATACTATAGAGGTAAAGTGAGCTACAAAGAAACGTCATAGTCATTAATCAAGTTCACTTCTTAGGTCAAGTTAATTCATTCAACCACTTTGGATGGCCATTCATAAACAGAGATATATCCAATGAATGAGAACTTAGCAAGTAGGTGAGATCCCCAAAAATGTCTGGAAGAGCAAGTTGAAGATTATTTTCCCACTAAATTAAGAAAATTTTATCTTTACTCCGGGAGAAATACAACCTATTTCAGTTTTGAAAAATGAAACATTATTGATGTACATACAACCATAGGTCTTGAGTTTATTTTTAAAGTAATAAATATAATTGATTCATGATTTTTTGCAGAATTTTCCAAAGAATAAGTTTGTATCTGTATTTATGCACACATCCAAATATTGTATGTAATGTAAACACAATGAGTATTTAGTATTTTCTGGTTTTGCTTATTAATAATAATGGTGTCTACTCATTATTTGAAACAGCAACACCTTGAAGAATCATAATAAAGTCATAATTTCTAGTCCAGTGCACAGATATCCTAAGAAAGCACAATCAACATACATTTCTGTAGAAACTGTGTGAAACATGTATCTGCAGCACTGCAGAAATTGCAGAGACACAGGCTTCTGACTCCTTGCTTCACTGCCTTTAATGCAAGTCATCTACCAAAGTAATGAGGTTGACGACAGAAAACTTAATATTAATTTTATGTGGCTCACTCAAACCTTTTTCTCATAAAGAAAAGTTTTTGTTGTTTTACTTAAACTAACACCACCTCATCAGAGATATCACTCTTTGGATTTATGTACATGAAACTAGACTACTGTAGTAGAAAAAAAAAATGCACTATCCAACATTAACCTTAGCCTAGAGCAAAACAATAAACCCTCTACGTGGTAAAGCAAAACTGCTTTTATGAAATGCAGCAATTGATTTCCTTTTCAACAATTGATTTTGATTATATTCCGTAGTCAAGGACTTTCAGTTAACTTAAACGTTACCTGCTACATGTATTCTTAGAAGAAAACTGATTCACTTCTAAAGCTAAGTGATTTGGCAAATATTTCTGTAAATATATCTTGCAGTTTACTATCAGGAAAATAAAGTCCCTTTGCCTTTTCATTACTAATCATAGCCAAAACATATGATAATGATAAAAGCTACTTTAATAGCAACATAAATACACTAATTGTAATAGAAAAACATGGATATGAAATTAATTATATTAGCAAATAGAATGGTGATCCTTAAAAAGTCAGGAAACAACAGATGCTGGAGAGGATGTGGAGAAATAGGAATGCTTTTACAAAGTTGGTGGGGGTGTAAATTAGTTCAACCACTGTGGAAGACAGTGTGGCAATTCCTCAAGGATCTAGAACTAGAAATACCATTTGACCCAGCAGTCCCATTACTGGGTATATACCCAAAGGATTATAAATCATTCTACTATAAAGACACATGCACATGTATGTTTATTGCAGCACTATTTACAATAGCAAAGACTTGGAACCAACCCAAATGTCCATCAATAATGGACTGGATAAAGAAAATGTGGTACATATACACCATGGAATACTGCGCAGCCATAAAAAAGGATGAGTTCATGTCCTTTGCAGGGACATGGATGAAGCTGGAAACCATAATTCTCAGCAAATTATCACAAGAACAGAAAACCAAACATCGCATGTTCTCACTCATAAGCAGGAGTTGAACAATTAGATCACATGGACATATGGAGCATCACACACCGGGGCCTGTCAGGGGGTGGGGGCTCAGGGAGGGATAACATTAGGAGAAATACCTAATGTAGGGTTGATAGTGCAGCAAACCACCAAGCTACGTGAATACCTATGTAACAAAACTGCACGTTCTGCACATGTACCCCAGAACTTAAAGTATAAAAAAAAGTTGTATTTCTGTTCTTGATTCTTCCATTGTTTCCCAGCTGCCTTTTGTTCATGTCAAACTTAATTTTTCCTCAGAAGTTTCTTGTGTGAGAGGAGGAATGGGAGCTGTGACATGCTTAAAGAAATTCCATTTTCCACTCCTAACATACCAGTTTTAACATCTTGTCTGTTAAAGCTTCAGACTGGGCAAGACTCTTAATGAATTGTTTCCTCTCTATAAGGCAGTATCTGCTATGCTGACACTTCAGAAAATAGTTTCTGGTACATTAGTGTGTCTTTAACCCTGAACTCAAAAAATAAACTTTTAATCTGAAAATGACCTACTTCCCTCGGGACGAGTGGTCCTTTATGAGACACTGAGCAGTTCCCTAGGCCTATGCTTGAACCTCTGCAACTCTTGTGCCCTCTCTTACCTGTCACTCATTTGCTTAGAAAAAACATTGAGAATAAAATTAGTTTTTAGAAATTCTTACTAGTAATTTAATATTGTAAAAGTGTTATTATTCTTGCCCTCTAATATCGTTCAACATAGTGCCATTCCCTAAGTTACTGCAGTTCATTAGCTGAATAAAAGCAGCTCTGCTGATATAAATTTTTTTAGATAAGTTCACCTTTCTCAAGGAGCAAATGAAAAGGGCAAAGCATGACAATTTCTCATTTTATAATGGGAAATTTATTCAAGACTTTTTTTCTCCATGTATCACTGAAGACACGTTACAATTAAATGCCTTCATTTGCACATAAGTAGCCTACAAACCTTTTTTAAAAATTCCCCAGGTATTTATGGTGTGTTTCTCTCTAGCTATTTTATGTTTCATTTTTACTCTCTTTACCTATTAGGCAGTCTGACTCAGAACCTGCATTGAGTTTGTCCGTAATGACAAAAGAGCTGGTAAAGAATGGTTTTCATTAAGTCCTGCACAAGTAAGCAAAATAAAAATGAGAAAATAAAAGTTATTGAAAGAAAACTATGTATTTCTCCTCCCTGATAATCTACATGCTGAGTAATTGAACAATCATTTTTTATGACAATGTTGACAGAAAATCAGAAATTAAAACTATGGGAAAGAGAAATGAAATATCTGTCTTTGGTAGAAAACAACTTGTTCATTTTCCTTACAACTTAAAATCCTATCATCTAAAAAGTTCAGAAGCCTAGGTACACATGCCCCATGACATTGAATGCCTTCTCCTTTCATGTACATAGAAGTAGTGGGGTTTATTCCTAGAATTAAAGGAAAATTGTCATGATATTTTCATTGTTAATAATTGCTATCTTTGTAGTTGTCCCTTAGAGACCTAGAACAGAAATCTATTTCCTTTTAGATTTATTTCACTTAATAGACTAAATCTTTCAATTTTACCATTCAGTTTCCCAAGATGAAATATGTATACCAATGATTGTGGAATATAAAGATAGAGGCTCAGATCTGAGAATGTAAAATCTAGTTCAGGACTCTTTGACCTTGAATGAGACTAATAACGTTTTGTGTTCCCATCTTCTGAAATGTTCTGTACAAAAATAGATATTATTATATATCTATAAAGTTAAGGAATTGAAGTAAATAATTTGTGAGGTTATTTCAATCTCAAATTCTATGAACATTTGCTCAAATATAAATAGTACTGTTTCCATGATTTTAACTAATTCCAAACATAAGCATCCACAAGACCAACTACCTTATACAAATCACTAAATAGATGATATATTCCATATCACAGAGAATAGTCTGGGTATTAATATTCATTGAGAGTACAGAATATGATTTGAATTTCTTCTTGATTATAAGAAGATGAAGGTTATTTTCATAGGTCATTAGAAAGATAATTTTCCCTAGATTTTCAATAAGGGCATGAATTTTACCCACGGTTTGGCCTATAGGTTAACTCTCAAAAGGTAATGAGTATAAAAATTCATTTTCAAAGAGAAAAATCTTTAAATTCTTAGTTGTACAAAATTAAGTTTTTCTTGTTGATTTTTTTCTATATTTCTACGTTAAACCTGGCACCATTTCATCAGTGGTCTGCAAACTTTTTAAAATTGTAAAAGCCTTTTTATTACAAAGAAAGAAACTCAAGTTGTATAAAAGAGTGGTAACCAAATGTGTATGAGACGGACCACATATGTCCCAGACAAATCTGCAGTCCAGAGTCTTTTCCAAAGTTAATGTATATGTAAACGGGTCAGTGATATTTAAAAGAGGATCTTCGTAGGGAAAAAAAATCTTTCATAGTGCTTTGACTATATTCTCCATCTCTATGAAAGATAGAAGGAATATACACTTCTCATCACATCACATTAATGTTAGCTATAAATGCTTCAGGAACTATTTAGACATCTTGGTTGGCATTCTCTGAAATTGTGAGGGTTGTATGAACTAATGCCTGACTTTCATCTGAGAAAACTAAAAAAGTTAAAAAAAATTGTATCTGACTCTCAAACAAGAAAATCTAGAGAGCAATACATAATTTGACCAATGCCTTTCTTTAGTGATAGAGCCTGAAGTATGTAATTTGCAACAGGACGCATTTGCTGTTGCCTTGATATCAAATGTGAGTTAGTCCAAAGGAGGTGTGTGAATTTCCTGTGAAAAAAATGAAGACTATAGGAAGACTAAGATAACAAAAGACCTCAGTAGAAACACCTAGATGCCTATTATCAAATACCAAGATCTGCGAAATTAACCAAAAGATAACACCCGAAATAGAGTCAAATATAGAACCAGCCTCTTAATGCCCCTATAAGGAACCTATGAAGAACATATGAAAATACCTCAGGAGAGTCGGGTTTAGTATTCATCAGAGACAATCCAGGAACTTCAACTTTAACCACCTTTAAAACCAAATTCAGCGGTTTCATTAATATCTTAATTTTCATATTCTAAAAATTGATTTGAAACCATATTTACAACTTAAAATGATATTAGGGCTGAAATTTATTATCTAGAGGAGAGCAGAAAAGTCATGAAATCGGCTAGAGTTGCCATCTAGGGGCAAAGAAAGGAGATTATTCCACTGAACAAAAATACAAAAAGGAATATATACAGGAAAAAATGAAAAACACCATCAACCAGTTCTGATTTATTTGGTCTCCCAAAATATTGTTAAGAACATACTTAGGAAATATTTGAATGAAATCAACAGGAAATGAAGATTTGTTGTATAGTGTTTAATTGCATGTATATATTTTTAAATTTTCCCCAAGAAAGCATCAGTTGCTTAGATTGTCAGTAATTATATTCAAATTAGAGAAATTAAACCAATGACATAATAAAAAGACTTTGCACCTGACTTCACATTCAATAAGCGGTATCGTATTTTAATTGATTTTAAGTAATGAAGTCTGAGGTGTATTTGTACAAAATGAAGTATTTTATATTAAACCAAATTATTGCCATTACTTTTTTCTCTTTAAATTCAAAAATTAATCTGATTGCTATGTTATTTTCTGAAAAGGAGTTGTAAATGGAATGAAGAAAAAAAAATCAAGAGAAGAAAAACAACATAAAAGCTCAACCAGATGGTTTTGTAGTTTGTCTAATGATGATTTCATTGAAAATATTAGTTATTTACAGCTTTGAATAAACAAGATCTAATTAAGAAACGATTAAGTTTCAGCAGCCTACAATGATGGAACTGGAGGTCAAAATTACACTAATTATAAGTGAACTTAGGCTCTTTAGATGTTATCTAGTTTGTAAGCTTAAGGGAGATGAAGTGAAGACTTGTGAAATGTTAGCAACTGCATACATGTTACCAAAAGCAGCTATCAACATTGAGTTAACCCCATTTACTAAACTTCCATGAGGAATACATGTGCAAATGCACAAAGGTACATATGAATGCATATACACATAGATACATGTTCTGGAAGAGAGACTCTCCTGGAACAATATTTATTCAGGGAAGGGGCTGCTCCAGTATTCCAATATTTCAGATTCAGCAGGAGCACTTTATTTCTTCATTTAATGTTTCCCTGTGTTTGTTTCAATTCCATATTTATTTGAAGGAAGCAGTATCTATTTGGTTTCAATTCACTTACACTTAATCAAATGCTATTTTAAATATTTTTCTAGGCGTTTAAAGATGTAAGAACCTGAAAGTTTTCTCTGTCTTTACTACTTTTTTTATAATTGAAAATTACACTTTGGTTTGAAAAAGCAAACTTGAATGTCAAAAGATTTGCATTTTGGTTTAGACTAACCAATAAGGCAGCTCAAACAGAACATTTATTTTCTAGGGCATTATTGCAGTAAGAGAATTTATTCTCTATTAAGTTAACTAAGGATAATGTGTACTTCAAAAATGTTGGAACAGGTATTGAGACTATAGATTTAATGGCTTACCAAAGATGCTATAATCTACCTGGTAACATGCATTCTAAATTGGTAAAATATTTGGGTACTTTGCACACTGATGAGCTTGCAGCCCCTGTGGAGTCATTGCAATCTGTTGTGCAACACTGAGTTGGTATTTGCAAGGGAGTTTTTTTTCTCTCTTTTAAAAAATGTCATTTTATAAACCCAAGGAGCCCTGAATCCAAACACCAAATACATAAAAATAATGATTCTGTTTACAATTTTTAGCCATGAATTTCTAAATAAAATTCAAATGCATCTGCTTTCTAAAGGATATGAAGGTGTTTCTATTATTTTATGCTTATTAAGTTGAAATAGCGATCATCAAATGTTACAGGGAAGGAGCATAACTGACTATGATAAGTTATTAAGTAATTATTTCATTATTTCTGCTACAGAATATATTTAATACAAATTTTCCTGCTACAAATTTATTCCATCTTTCAGAATGTGTGAACTCTGAGGTCACAGACTGGTACCCTATATGCAAAATTCATTCCCAATTTTGGTGGCCTCCATGGTAGGATAAAATAGTTGATGTGTTGCCAACATTAAAAAAATTGTGATATTTTGCAAAAAATTAGATTTTCAAACTTTTTGAAAAATTGAGAGATCTGGCAATATGTAGGTTTGCATTGTCTTCGGACAATAAGCAGAAACCGAGAGTGACTCCACCTTTATTAAGTCATTCACTCTCCATCGCATTGCGGTCACCAACATTCCCTATTGTCTTGCAATTTTAAAGGTGAATGTAAATTACAAACCTTCAGCATTGCTTTTTATTATCTTTTTTTTTTTGTTTTTCACCTTAGAAACTTCTTTCTTTACTTATTTCTATTACTACGTACTCCCTATGAGGGGTATTTAAGACTTTGCTTTATCTGTTCAATCTCTTCCCATAAAATCTATCCAACCTTCTATGACCACTTAATATTTTCACTGCTCATTCATAAAAGCTTTACATTGGCTGACCTGCACTATCATACATCTTATAATCTCTCCCCCAATGGACTGTAAGCATTAGGAGAAGTGAAATCGTGCTTTATCAGGTATTTGCGTAACTTTCAAAGTTTGTTCAAAATATACTTGATTCCTAATAAATGTTTGATGATTATATTATTGCAGGTACTGCTGGTAGTGAAACTTGAATTCTGCTTCAGTCACTGTCTACCAATTTTCTCACAGGCTTGAGGTGATATGAATGTCAATACTACACAGAAATATGGGTACTTTGGAAAAGGAACAAGTAGGGTGGAGTAATGCTCATTTAATAATATAAAATTTACTGAAACTACATATACATTACAATCTTTAAAATAATGAGACTATTTCAAATGTCTAAAATAAATTTGGTGTTTTATGGCCTTAGATATTTACATGGAAAACATGATAAATTGTATTTCTACATCCTGTCATGTTCAGAGTAAATCATGCTAGACTTGCCCTCTGCTCTAAACAGTGGTAGAAACAGACAGTGTATATGAAGCAAATGTCTTAAGGCACTAAGCAACAGGCAATATAGGATCATGATACTTGAAAAAAAAATACAAAGGACACAAAGTGGATTCCTAAAAACATTCTATTCTCTGCAAGAAAGCACTTTCTGCTATATAACAGAGAGGAAGAGCCCAAATAGACTGCTGATCCACTGACCTAAGGAAGCAGAAATCAGAGATTATGACCTTGATTGGGGTGGTTTTTCAACCTACCAGGAGACCACGGAAGTGAGATAATAAACTCACCACAAATCTGGCTATTAAGGTATATGTGATTGTGGGAGACTCAAGAGAACCCAGCAAAAATGAAAGCCAGGGAAGTCTTGATAAATTACATCAACTCACACACTGCCTGGGTCCAGAAAAGAAAATCATTATGGACTGAAAGTGAGCATGAATGACCTCCGCCAAATCAGTGACTGACACACAGACCCAGGGGATATATACATAGGCAGGAAAACAAAAAAGAACAGAGATAGCAGTGGCTACACATCATTATGGGGAGATAGATTCTGTGATTTAAGTCAAAGTAGTTAATAAAAACAAAACCAGCCGAGCGTGGTGGCTCATGCCTGTAATCCCACCACTTTGGGAGGCCGAAGTAGGCAGATCTCCTGAGGTCAGGAGTTCGAGACCAGACTGGCCAACATGGTGAAACCCCCTCTCTAATAAGAATAAAAATAAAAAATTAGAAGGGTGTGTTGGCATGCACCTGTAATTCCAGCTACTTGGGAGGCTGAGGCAGAATAGCTTGAACCCAGGAGGCGGAGGTTGCAGTGAGCCAAGATCGCAACACTGCACTACAGCCTGGGTGACAGAGTGACACTCTGTCTCAAAAACAAACAAACAAAAAATATATATATATATATATCTCAAAACTTTCAGAGAAATAGAGAATCTAGATTTGCTACAATATACTATCAACAATGACCAGTTTTCAACCAAATAGTAATAAATTTGACTTATACCCAAACTCAAGAATCACAGCAGTCTAGTTGATAGGAAATAGTTTAATACTCAGTACAACCAGTTAGGGTGAGCCCAGATGTTGAATTTAGAAACGAAATTCAAAGCAGATATTCTAAGTATGTTCAAAGAACATGCTACCAGGCCAGGCATGGTGGCTCACATCTGTAATCTCAGCAATTTGAGAGGCCAAGGCGGGAAGAGCACTTAAGGCCAGGAGTTTGAAAACAGTCTGGGCAAGGTTAGCAAGACCCCATCTTTAACAAAAACTTTATTTTTTACTAGCTGGGCATAGTGTCAAATGCCTGTAGTCCTAGTTACTCAGGCGGCTGATGCAGAATGATTGCTTGAGCCCAGGAGTTCCAGGTTATTGAGCTGTGATTATGCCACTGCAACTCCTGTCTAGGTAATAAAGTGAGATCCACTTTCTAAAAAAATAAAAATAAAAACAAAAAAAAACATGATCATTGAGCCAACAAATAGGGTATATAACAGAAAAGTTAAAGAAGAAAGTTAAAGAGATTAAAAGGATAATAACAAGTGAAAGTTTCACTAGATGGGCTCAATGGCAGATTTGAGATGGCAAGTGTAAGAAACAGTAACTCAACTAAAAATCAGTAGAATTATCCCATCCTAAAACAGTGAAAAAATCTTGAAAGTGGCAAGAAAAAGCACCACACATCACATACATAGTAACAATAATATAATTAATAAAACAGTTCTAAAAACTGTATGTATATATGTGTGTAGATATATATATTTTTTCTTATGCTCTTGAATAATGTATAACTGTTTAAAGAACAAATGATAACATTGTATTGTCAGGCTTATAACATAGCTAGATAAGGGAGGAAACTGAGCTACATCATTGTGAAATTAATATATTTTACTGGGACTAAGTCATTATTTGTGGTCAGTAGTGGCAGTTTAAATGTGTATATTATAATATCTAGAGCCACTAAAATTGACTAAAAAATTCTTAAACATTAATGAAAGAATTAAAAAGTTGTTTAATTTTTTAATAAAGTTGTTTTAAATTTTGTTCTTTAATAAAGTTCTTTAATATTTTAAAACAAATTAGACAAAAGGAAGATAGATGTGAGACAAATATAAATGGAAGCAACATAGCAGATCTAATCTTAACCATACCAATGATTACATTAAATATGAATTGATTAACTCAAAAGGCAGAGATTGTCAGATGAGATTGAAAAAGCAAAATCCAACTATATGCTATCTAAAAGAGATGAACTTTATATTCAAAGACAAATTCAAATTCAAGCACAATTCAAGTTTATATGTATACATAGGCTGAAATTTAAAAGATAAAAAAGATATACAAACAATAACCATAAGAGAGCTGGGGTGACTACTTTAAGCTCACACAAAATAGACATGAAAACAAAGGTTAATGCTAGAGACAAGAACATTTTATAATGTTGAATGTGTCAATATATCAGTATAAATTAACATTCATAAATGTATATGTAGCTAACAAAGCCTCAAAAATACACAAAGCAAAACTAACTTCTATTAAAAGAAGTAAAGAAAAATTCAGTAATTACAGTTAATTTTAGCACTTCTGTCTCAGTAATTGATAGGACTAGTAGACAAAAAATTGGTAAGGAAACCGAATGTAACAATTTTATTAACCAACACAACCTATCTGACAAATATAGAACACTTTATTCCACAACAGTAGAATATAATATTTTTCAAGTGGAAATAAAAATATAGTGTGGGAATAAAATTTACATTAGACTATAAAACAAATCACAAAACATTTTAAAGAATTTCTTTGTTTTTCTGACCACACTAGAATTAGAAATCAATAACAGAAAAAATCTAGAAAATACTAAAACATGAAAAATCAAGTAATATATTCCTAAATTAACATGGCTCAAAGAAAAAATATAATATAAATATATGGAAGTATATTAAAAACACAAAATATTGAAACTTTAAATATTTCTTGTAAGAGCAGGAAATGAACTAAAATCAACTCATATAAGCTTCCAACATCAACTCATATAAGCTTCCAACTTAAGCTTTTAGAAAAAGAAAAGGAAATCAAATCTAGGTGAGTAGAATGAATAAAATTTTTTAAAAAATCACAGTAGAGATCAACACTTTTTAAAATCAATTACAGATAAGTTCTTTTTTTTCAAGATTTTGTGTGATTTATTTAAATTTCAGATATTGATAAGCCAATCTACAGTGTTATAAATCAGGTAATGAGAGCTTGAACTTAAACGGTGGCGGTAAGCCTATATAATCTATACAAAACAGTATTTTATGAAATAAGTACTATTACTATTCTCATTTACATATGAGAAAATTGAGGTCCAGAGAGGGTAAGTAATTTGCTAATTTTCTCAAGAGCACAATGCTAATGGCAAACTCCTAATTCAAATCTAGTCTGTTGAGCTCCAGAGCTTCAGTTCTCAGCATATAATAGACAAGAATCAGAAAAAAATGCCTTTTCCATGGAAGACAATGAAGAAATTGTTAACAGGAGAAAGTATTTTCAATCATTAAATAATTTTTAAATCAAGGCAAATAAATTGTGACTGCAGTCTGCCTAATGGCTATCAAATTAGCTTAAGAGTTCCTCTGCAACAGATGTAAGAAAGAGAATGAGTGAAGGGAAATTTGGACATTTTGAAATAGAGGAAAGAGTTCATATTAGATATTTTTTTCAAGCTCACTCTTCCTTAACCATATTCTTTGTTATCTCCACTATAAAATTGCTCATTAATTTTCTCCTTCCCACATGACTCTTTATTCTGTGAAATCAAAAGTTGTTTATTTAAAAAGAGAAACAAAAGTGACAAACATTTAGCCTGACTCATCAAGAAAAAAGAAAAACTATTAATATCAGGAATTACAGAGGCAGGAAAAAAGTAAAGATACTATACATGGAAAACTATAAAACATGGCTTAGAGAAATTAAAGATCTAAATAAATAGAAACATATGGCCTTTTAATGGGCCACAAGATTTAATAGTGTTAACCTGACAGTTTATCCTAAACTAATATTTAGACTCAGTGTAACCCCAAACACAATCGTAGCAGGGTTTTCTGTATGAATTGAAAAGCAGACTTCAAAGTATATGTAGAAAACCAAAGGACTAAGAATAGCCAAAATAACTTTGAAAAAGAAAAATTGAAGATTTTACACTGCTGATTTTAAAACCATTATAAAACCACAGTAATCAAAACTGTGTGGTATTGGCTTAAGAAGGGTCATATAAATCAACAGGAAATAATAGACTTTATAAATAGACCCACATATTTATTTACCATATATGTATATATATTTACCATTCATATGTATATATTTACCATATGTGGGTAAATATACAATATGTGAGTCTGTATATATTTCCATATATATGTATTTACCACATATATATTTGCCATATATGTATATATACACAATATGGTAAATATGTGTGTGTGTGTGTATATGAGACATGTATCATATATATGGTAAATTTTTTTCAAAAACTGTGTCAAGGTAGTTCAATGAAAAACAGTATTTTTAACAACTGGTGCTGAAATGATTGGATATTCATGTACACACATAACAAAAACCCACAACAAAACTAACCTCAATTTTAATATGAGCATAAATGAAAATTTCCTAAAAATGCATCATAAATGTAGTTGTAAAACATAAGATAATAAATCTTAGAAAACATAGTAGAAAATTTTTGTGACTTTTTAGGTAAAGATTTCTCAGTATACAAAAAGTAGAATTATTAAAATGATTGATAATTTGAACTTTATCAAAACTGAAAAAAATTGCCGTAGGAAAAAAATAAAATTAAAAAGTCAGACAAAGATCGAGTAAATATATTCAAAAAAATGTATTCAATGGCGCAATTTTATCCGAAAAATAAAGAGAACATTAAAAAAAGACAAATTTAATAAATCTTTTATTAAAGAAGATATGCAAATAGCAAAAAGCACATGCAAATATGCTTAACATGATTAGTCATTAGGGAAATGAAAATTAAAACCACAATGAGATACCAATAAACTCCACCAGAGACATTCAAATTAAAAAGATTAACAATATCAAGTTATCAAGTTAATGTTGAAAACATGTAACACCCGTTAAATGATGTTTAGAATGGAAAATGGAAAATGATGAAGTCATGTTGGAACACGTTACAGAATTTTTGTTTAAACAAACACCTAATACACAACTAGCTATTCCCCTCCTAGATATCCCTAGGTATTGTCATTGCCCAAGAGAAATAAGTACATTGTTCACACAGTCTCATATGTGAATATTTACAGCAGAGATATTCATAATAGCTAAAAATTAGAAACAAAACATCAACAGGTGAACAGATAAACACACTGTGGCATATTTAACAATGAAATACTACTATTCATCAGTAAGAAATATTAAACTATTGATCCTCACAACAACATGGAATAATTTCAAAAACATGTTTAGTGAAAGCAGTTAAACATTTTATAAAACTACATATTGTAAGATTCTATTTATATGAAATTTCTAGAAAGACAAAAGTAGTAACAGAAAACAAATTAGTAGTTATTTGAGTTCAGGTGTGAGGCAGGAGATTAATTACAAAGGGATATGAAGGAAGTTTTTATGTTGATGGAAATATTCTAAATTTGGATTGAAGTGAATGCTGTACAACTATATAAACTTAACATTTTTTGAACTGTACATTTCAAATGAGTGATTGCTATGATATATAAACTATTCCTCAACAAAACTGTTAAATTCATCTCTAAGATAAAAAATTATAAAAAATGTTTCTACACCTGATAAAAGAGCTTCAAAGTACATGAACCTATACTGACAGACTAATTGGAGAAAAAGAAAAAAATACATTCATAATTTGAGATACTAACACCCCTTCTTCATATTGACAGATTTGGTATACAAAAACATCAGTAGGAATATATTAGATTTGATAGGAATGTTGATTACATGGTCAATACATTTCTCAAATTTGAATTGTACCTTCAGGAACTGTTCCTTTCCCTACATGGTTTAACAATTAAAATCTGAGTCATTTAATAATGCAATGGAAATAGATAAAAAGAACTGGACAAAGGTGATCATTAGATAGGTATGTCAGTGACAGAGGGTAACAAGTCACAAGGTAGAAAAAGAGCAAATCAAACCCAGATAAGGATTGTAAAGTTTCTAAGGTACTCTTACTTGTCACACTTTCTTGCCATCCATAAAATCATTATATAGTTGAAAGCATTTATGGCATTAACAAAATTTTTATGATTGAATATCCTTATTTGGAAAAGATTTCTGGAAAAGATGATTTATTTGATTTCAAAAATAAACCAAAACTTTGATATTACAAAACTACCCTAAACCATTTTACTAATTGAATCTAGTATATTCAATTGGTAGGTTGGTAAACTGGAAAACATTTTTGAAGCAGAAAACTCAAAAATACCAAAGAGAAAACAGTTAACCCCAATAAAAACTGTAAAAATGATACCAATAGAAAAATAATTGCCCATTATTGAAAATACATCAAAATATGTTAATCTCAAGAATAATCAAAATACAATAAAAATATAATTGCATGACACTGAGATAGTTATTTGTATCTATTATTGTCTACAGTTTTTTTTATTGTATTTAAACAGATGGGCATTGTGTTTGTCAGGGTTCTGGAAGCACACAACAAATAATGTTACTTGGCACTGTTCTAGATGATGAAGCTAGAAGAGTGAACAAACCCTTACACATATGGTGCTATATATTCATAAGAAACTAAGGAACATAGATTAAAAATGTTCACAGGATCTCTCTGGATGGTAGAATTGAGGGTGATGTTTGTTCCTGTGCATTATACTTTTAAAATTATCTTCTTTATATAAAAAAGACATCATTAAAGATATTTTCTAATTTTTGAAGGATCTTTATAGAGACCTTATAAAAACCTATAGGATTCTGATAGATCTGAGCTGTTTCATTCCATGGAAGTCAATCACTGTCAGTGGGAAACCCCTAGGGAAGTCTAGAGATTAAGAATAAAATCTAAGGAAATATAATTTTAAAATTCACTCATGCTTCTAGCAGCACTGGGAGCAACTGTTAAGACTTGCATTCTTTTGATAATTATAGTTCAACATGTTCCCTGGGGCTGTTCTGAGTCATCTTCACTGGTGATAGAAGTCTTAGCCTTGAGTTTCTTTTCCATAAAAAATCTAACATAGTTCACAATGATGGGAGTGAATTGCCTTTGAGAACAGTTAAAGACTGTTAATGAAAACTTTATAAATACTTTCAAAAATAAAGTTTAGGAACTCTAAAGGGTCATAAAAACCAAGTACAAATTCTTTATTTTGCCAGATTTGGACAACGAAGCTTAAAAGCATTCAGCAACTTTCCTGAGTTTCATGGTATGGATAACAAAAAGCTGTCTCCTGAGTCCTGGTCTAGTGTTTTAGTGTTTTTGGTATGTAAAAATTAGTTTCAATAAAACAGTTCAAATCCCAAACCATGTCAATCTGATTGAAACAAAAGAGTTATGTAATAGTGAAAGAAATCAGCTGAATTGGCCATTTAGATTTAATTTGCTCTATGTGTGTGTGCTAATTCAAATTAATGGGTATATATTTTTAGATTGGTGATATCAAACTATGCTTGAGAGGTTAGTGTTTCCTCTGTGATACCTGAGGGATCAAGGGGAACATGTATCAATCTAGGTCCAACCAGGAGAAAGAAACCACACAGTGATTCAAGCAAGGGAATTTAAATGTAACAAATCATTGAAGTATGATAAAGAGTAACTATAACACGTAAAGAGAACCTTAAAAGGGCACAGTATGTCTGAGAGAGTATCCAAAGAAGGGCAAACTTGGAAAGGAGGTGTCCTCTCCAAGGGTGAGGTTCAGACCACATTGGAGAAGGCATGGCTGCAGCCTGCCGATTGACAATGAAGTTCACTGAGGTGCCCAAGACAGAGCTGGATCACAGTAATTAGGCAAGCAGAAAACAACGCTCTGGAGCACAGCTGAGCCACAGCTGGTGGAGAATACACTGCTGGGAAATGGTGCAGATGCTGGAACTAAGAAGAGAAGCTTTCTCCTTCTCCAGTGCCCCATCCAATGCCCTCTACTGAGAAAGTTTAACATTGTGCTCGCTGAAAAGAAGAACAGTTTAAAGGAATTTCATCCACTTTTGCAGTGCAGGTATTAAAAATTAACTTTAGACCTGAGAAGCAATAAACCAATAATTGGAAAAGGAGGCTTATAAGATCAGGTTCTGGGTCCCCAGGTCCACCAGAGAAGTTCTGCTCTTCCATGTTTAATAAAGAATGGTTCCCAGCAAAATTTATTTGAAAGCCAAGAACACTGAAAGACATTATAGAGGAAAAGATACAACAACATAAAACTTTTAATTTTAGACATAAAAGAAAACTATTAAAAAATAAGAATGTTAGTGACACTGGAAAATTTTTACTATATAATAGTACAGGTTAGAGAAGGAAAGAGGGTTTCAAGACAGGGCTCTAGAAAATAAGTAGGACTAATAAATAATTTGCACCAAAGTTTTTGAAAAATTAAAAGTACTGGCCGGGTGCGGTGGCTCACGCTTGTCATCCCAGCACTTTGGGAGGCCGAGGCGGGCAGATCACGAGGTCAGGAGATCGAGACCACAGTGAAACCCCGTCTCTACTAAAAATACAAAAAATTAGCTGGGCATGGTGGCGGGCGCCTGTAGTCCCAGCTACTTGGAGAGGCTGAGGCAGGAGAATGGCGTGAACCCAGGAGGCGGAGCTTGCAGTGAGCGGAGATCATGCCACCGCACTCCAGCCTGGGTGACAGAGCCAGACTCCGTCTCAAAAAAAAAAAAGAAAAAGAAAAATTAAAAGTACTAATTGTAATATGACAAATCAGTATTTGAATGAAGCTTGCAAGTCTATAGAAATCAAGCAAATAGAAAAGAAGAAACTAATGTTTAATGTTATATAAGAAGGAAAATGGTATTGCCTAGGTTTTCTTCTAGGGTTTTTATGGTTTTAGGTCTAACATGTAAGTCTTTAATCCATCTCGAATTAATTTTTGTATAAGGTGTAAGGAAGGGATCCAGTTTCAGCCTTCTACATATGGCTAGCCAGTTTTCCCAGCACCATTTATTAAATAGGGAATCCTTTCCCCATTGCTTGTTTTTGTCAGGTTTGTCAAAGATGAGATGGTTGTAGATATGTGGCATCATTTCTGAGGACTCTGTTCTGTTCCATTGGTCTGTATCACTGTTTTGGTACCAGTGCCATGGTGTATTGGTTACTGTAGCCTTGTAGTATAGTGTGAAGTTAGGTAGCGTGATGCCTCCAGCTTTGTTCTTTTGGCTTAGGATTGACTTGGTGATGCGGGCTCTTTTTTGGTTCCATATGAACTTTCAAGTAGTTTTTTCCAATTCTGTGAAGAAAGTCATTGGTAGCTTGATGGGGATGGCATTGAATCTAAAAATTACCTTGGGCAGTATGGCCATTTTCACGATATTGATTCTTCCAACCCATGAGCAAGGAATGTTCTTCCATTTGTTTGTATCTTCTTTTATTTCATTGAGCAGTGGTTTGTAGTTCTCCTTGAAGAGGTCCTTCACATCCCTTGTAAGTTGGATTCCTAGGTATTTTATTCTCTTTGAACCAATTGTGAATGGGAGTTCACTCATGATTTGGCTCTCTGTTTGGGATTGGTGTACAAAAATGCTTGTGATTATTGTACATTGATTTTGTATCCTGAGACTTTGCTGAAGTTGCTTATCAGCTTAAGGAGATTTTGGGTTGAGACAATGGGGTTTTCTAGATATTCAGGACATAGGCGTGGGCAAGGACTTCATGTCTAAAACACCAAAAGCAATGGCAACAAAAGCCAAAATTGACAAATGGGATCTAATTAAACTAAAGAGCTTCTGCACAGCAAAAGAAACTACCATCAGAGTCAACAGGCAACCTACAGAATGGGAGAAAACTTTTGCAACCTACTCATCTGACAAAGGGTTAATATCCAGAATCTACAATGAACTCAAACAAATTTACAAGAAAAAAACAACCCCATCAAAAAGTGGGCGAAGGACATGAACAGACACTTCTGAAAAGAAGACATTTATGCAGCCAAAAAACACATGAAAAAATGCTCATCATCACTGGCCATCAGAGAAATGCAAATCCAAACCACAATGAGATACCATCTCACACCAGTTAGAATGGCGATCATTAAAAATCAGGAAACAACAGGTTCTGGAGAGAATGTGGAGAAATAGGAACACTTTTACACTGTTGGTGGGACTGTAAACTAGTTCAACCATTGTGGAAGTCAGTGTGGCGATTCCTCAGGGATCTAGAACTAGAAATACCATTTGACCCAGCCATCCCATTACTGGGTATATACCCAAAGGACTATAAATCATGCTGCTATAAAGACACATGCACACGTATGTTTATTGCGGCACTACTCACAATAGCAAAGACTTGGAACCAACCCAAATGTCCAACAATGATAGACTGGATTAAGAAAATGTGGCACATAGACACCATGGAATACTATGCAGCCATAAAAAATCATGATGAGTTCATGTCCTTTGTAGGGACATGGATGAAACTGGAAACCATCATTCTCAGTAAATTATCACAAGGACAAAAAGCCAAACACTGCATGTTCTCACTCATAGGTGGGAATTAAACAATGAGAACTCATGGACACAGGAAGGGGAACATCACACTCTGGGGACTGTTGTGGGGTGGGGGGGCCGGGGGAGGGACAGCATTAGGAGATATACCTAATGCTAAATGACGAGTTAATGGGTGCAACACACCAACATGGCACATGGATACATATGTAACAAACCTGCACATTGTGCACATGTACCCTAAAACCTAAAGAATAATAATAAAAATAAATAAAAAAAGGAAGGAAAATAATCAGTCTTGGTCCTTGATTCAGTAGTGAAAAATACTTACCGTGATGGTTAATATTAGGTGTCAACTTGATTGGATCAAAGGATGCCTAGATAGCTGGTAACTTATTGTTTCTGTGTGTGTCTGTGAAGAGGAGACTGACAGTTGAGTCAGTGGACTGGGTGAGGAAGACGGACCCTCAATGTGAATGGGCAACATCCAATGGGCTGCCAGTGCCACTAGGACAAAGTAGGCAGAAGAAGGTGGAATAACCTTGCTTGCTGAGTCTTCTGGCTTTCCTCTTTCTACTGTGCTGGATGCTTCTTGCCCTTGGACATAAGACTCCAGGTTCTTCTGCCTTTGGACTCTTGGACTTACACCAGTGGTTTGGGGGGACTCCTGGGCATTCGGCTACAGACTGAAGTCTGCACTGTCAGCATCCTTACTTGTGAGGTTTCTGGACTCGGACTGAGCCACTACTGGCTTCTTTCTTCCTCATGGCCTGTCGTGGGAGTTTCCCTCGTGATTGTGCGAGCCAATTCTCCCTAACAAATCCCCTTTCATATATACATGTATCCTATTCGTTCTGTCCCTCTGGAGAGCCCTGACTGAAACACTTAGGTAATCATGATAAACACTGATTGGACAAAGATTGTGCTGCCATTATCTCAGATTATTGATGTAAGAGGAAATAAGAGTGACATTGGGAGCTAAATCTTACCAAAATAACCGGATCAAAGATTCATTATGTAATGCCACAATAGAGAAATTGATAGTTGCATACGGTTCTCTTTGTTTTAGAAATATGGAAGCAAACGCCAAACACCATACAAAATGAACAAAAGGTTGCAAATGGCTCTGGGAATTGGAACTGGAGGTAAAATAGTCTAAGGGAAAATGCTGAATTTCATTAAAAATGTTTTAGCTTAGTTTGATTATTAAATTAGGCACAGATTTGAATTTGATAGGAAGAAGCACAAATCTTATATGCAGAATAATTTCTACAATGCAAAAGTCATAAGAAAAACATTGGAAGAAAATAAAAAGTGATTGCTTCTGGGGGCATATTTCTATATGCCATTTAATAATTTCTTGTACATTTATCCCCTCCAAATTTCCTAAAATTAGTATCATCTTAAAAAACATATAATGAACAAAGCAAGTGAAAGGTTAAGTGAAGTCATAAGATACATGAGAAGAGAAAGCATGAAAGATAAACTAAGTTAAAATCAGTGTGGAAGGATCATTGCATCGAGTAAGCAATATTAGATGACCATTGTGAAGCTAGTACTGAAAGAATAAACAAAAAAAATGAATAAAACATTCTCCATTCTTTTCAGGCACTTAAAAGTAAAATAAAAATAAATGGAGGAAATAAGTTAGATAAGTTTTATTTTACTGAAAAACAAAAAAAAAATTAAAGGTCAGTTGATAAGTTTAGAGGTCCTATAACTCAAATTCAGTCAAAAATGAAAGAATAATTCCTTTTCTGAGAAGTTCTGCTCTTCTATGTTTAATAAAGGGTGGTTCCCTGCTCCTACTGTCAATAATTGTTCACTGTGAATAGGTCTCATATAAAATTATGAAGATTGTTATAAACTCCATAACATATTATTCAATTTGCATAATGCAATATTGGACAGAATTTTTTCTTAAAAGTTAATCTTGTGGATTCTTACAAAATCTGCTCATCCAGATACCAGTTGTAATGATGTTTTTTTATTCTTCTGTAGTATTTACTGCTTGCTTGAATTGGTTTTTAAATATTAAGTCAAAAAAGGGCACTTCTCTCCCATGTCTGCTTTTATTCAGGTGTGATTAACCAACATGCTAATGAAGCTTAAATGTTAGAGCCGTTCCTTGTACGGGCCCCTTCTAGCAACTTGCTCTACCTGTTTTTGTGGGATTTGCAAAAGCAGGACACTTTAATCAAAAGTAGTTAAGACCGCTGCATCTTTCCGCTTCGATTTAACTTTCAATACACTTCTGTTGTATAGGATCATATTTGGAGTGTCTATGAAGTAGCTGAGCTGGGAACAATTGAGTTTGATATTGTGGTCCACATGGACTACAGTCATGGCTGTGTATATCTGAGTTATTGTTAGCCATCCTGGTATAGGTATGGCTTTCAGGATTACTCCTGCAGCCCACTGTGTTAACTCCCTCAGTGCTG
Organism: Nomascus leucogenys; assembly: GCF_006542625.1. NCBI lineage: Eukaryota > Metazoa > Chordata > Mammalia > Primates > Hylobatidae > Nomascus > Nomascus leucogenys. The sequence continues at coordinate 126,039,037 of NC_044382.1, forward strand.
AGACACAAAGATACAGAGAAGAGGTCTCATGGAACTATTAACCTGTTCTACTGAGGGTGGCACTGGAAGGATACAGGCAACAAAGAAAAGAGGGATTGAAATGCATAGCATGAGAAGCTAGACTGTGAAAAATTTATTCAACTCTTACCTGTCATAAATAAAAGAAACTTTTAATACAACTTCTACTCATATTTGACAGCAATAGCATGACATTTATCAGACATTTTAATAGTAAGTTGTGAAGCTAAAAGAATATTTTAAATTATCAATAATGTAAAACTAAATTTCAATCAAAAGACTCAACTGCTCTCCAGTTTCTATAAAATCTAAATAATTGACATCTAAAGTGGCAATCAAAGTTTGAAGTAGGAAAGAAATAGCAAGAAGTCTATCAGGCAATTATTTAATTAAAATAAAATAATTGTCTTCTGGGTTTTGTAATTTTACCAGTACTTGACAGCTTTTTATAATTTGTAATGTATGGCAATTTATTTTTTCATCATAAATAAATGTTAACTTTTGTACAAAATTTTCTATTTGTAATTTTTATTACCTTTCTTTCATAAAACTGAGGCCACCCCTTGGATTTTTAATTGTTATTTAAAAACATTTACTATGCTATGTTTCTTTTTTTTTAAAATAAAACAAGCTTTATATAGTTTATCTCAGTGTAGATCACCTCAATAGATTAATGGACCCATTTTTCTCCCTTTTAGCTTCATGTGCAATGAATTCAGATGATCCCGCAATATGAGAAAAAAAAATCCAAGAAATCAACAAAAACTAAAATAAGTCAAAGGAAATAACAGAGTTTGTAATAAAATATTCTGTACAAAACTTCTGGATGGAAGCTACCCACTGTTTCAATCCATTCCTCCACTTACACCCACATTAACCTTCAAAAGGTAATTGGCCCCACTTAAAGTTGAAAAAGTGTTATGTCCCTGTATAAGAACTACTAAACACACAAACACAACACAACACATAACTAAATCCAAGAAAAAGGGAAAAAGAAAAGAACATACATAAAAGATGGATGAGTAACATATAGGAAGTATCTTAGAAAATACAGAATGATTGAAAAAATCAATTTTTATGATCTCCACTGAAATCATAGGCACCTTAATTCTTTGGAAATATGACAATAAGACAAGAAATGAGACAAGTGTTAAGAGACTTTGATTCAGAGAAGAAACTAGCTGGCAGTATTCAGGAAATAAATGGAAAAAATATATATACTACACAGAGTCTCCTGTATGATATGGCTTAAACAAGAAAATAAAAACAACCAAAAATACAGACACATTGTGAATGATCTTGAGGAAATTAGAAATGGAAGGAAAGAATAGAGACAAAAAGACAAAGAAATAAAGAGAGACAGAGGCAGTGATAGGAAAACAAAGAATATCCAGCAAACACTTCTTGTCTCTAAAACACAACAAGAAAGATCTGAACCAGGAAAAAAATGACAGAATACTTAAGAAAAAAGTATATCCTCAGAAAGATGCTGAAATAAGATGAATAAAAAATCACACAGGTACTGTGGCATAAAAAGTAACTTATAAACAATAGATGAAAATCAAATTGGCCTCATTCTTCTCAATTCCATACAAGACCAGAGATAAAAAGAAGGAAACAGTTCTTCACTCAGTATTGTCATCTGAATATGTCATTTGGTATTGTGGTCATCATCTTGGGACCAAGAGTGGAGCCAAGAGGATAAATCAACATATAATAGAAAAAGCTGATGATTTTTTTTCTTATTTTTTTTTGAGACAGATTCTCACTCTGCCACCCAGGCTGGTGTGCAGTGGCATGAGCTCGGCTCATTGCAACCTCCGCCTCCCGGGTGCAAGTAATTCTCCTGCCTCAGCCTCCCCAGAAGCTGAGATTACAGGCGCCTGCCACAATGCCCAGCTAATTTTTGTATTTTTAGTAGAGACAGGGTTTCACTATGTTGAGGCCAGGCTGGTCTCAAAGTCCTGACCTCAGGCAATCTGCCCGCCTCGGCCTCCCAAAGTGCTGGGATTACAGGTGTGAGCCACTGCACCTGGCCTGCCTGATGATGATTTTAGCCAACTCTGGATCCCTCCATCACCTTTGGGTGATAAATTTTTCTTATTGCTTAAGCCATTGTGATTTCAGTCCTTGGTTACTTGTTGTTGAAAGCTTCCTACCTGAAGCAAAGACGATGTAAATGTTGTTAAACTTCACCATGTAAAAACAGTAATATAAGTAACACAAATCAGAATATGAAGGTAAAGATCAAGAAGGTTGGGGAAAGTTTACTAATTTCTTTATCTTTTTACATCCAAAACTCAAAAAACACAATCTAAAATTGAAACAGCGCAATTCCACCCTCAAAATTATTTTTACCTACCATTATGGAAATCATTAAAGAATTGATATTTCTTATAGTGAAGAAATTGTGTACTTTTAGCAAAATGTTAGCACATTTTTCATGTCACTTTAGATGCTTTATGTTAAAATCAAATAAAATTAATAATTTCAGAGAAAAGCATATATAGTATGTGCCCATTTTTTTTGAAAATTTTTGGAAATTTGTTATTAAAATTAAAATTCAACTTCAAGATACAAAATTTTAAAGCCTCAATTTTCTTTTCACATTTCCAACATATTATTAAAGGTAAAAAGGCAAAATTATGCACAAATCACAGGTGCATAAGTTGATTAATTTTCTCAAATTTTATATACCTCTCAAATCAAGAAATAGTATATCAGCAGGGCCTCAGAAATGCTCAATAATGCAAAAGATCAGACCATGTCTCTTAGCGTAAGTTAATTTTGCCTGTTTTTTGAAACTTATATAAATGGAAACAACAGTATTATTTGTGTCTGTTTTTTTTTTCATGCAAGCTTATGTTTGAGAGAGTCATCCAAATGTTCTAGGCATACTTAACAGTTTTTTCATTCTTTTTGCATTACTATAGGATAATTTAGGCATTTATTTTACTATTGATGGACATCGAGGTAGTTTCCAGGTTGGGGAAATAATGAGTAGGGCTGTTTTGAACACTCTTAAATATATCCACTGAGGTATAGATCTGTGCTTGTTTCTGTTGAGTGTGTAAATAGAAGTAATATGTTGCAAAAGTAAAGGCTATGCAAATAGGTAGTTTTAATGTATACTGGTAGTTTTGCAAACTGATTCTACCAATTTACACTTCCCAAAGCCATGTCTATGAATATTGGTTATGCTACATTTACCAAAAATTTGCATCTACTTGATGAATAATACAGTTGTTCATATTTTCCTGTTTTTGGCAATCTGTATATATCACAATATTTAAGTGGTTTTGGAATTACGTTCTCTTTTATTTGTCTGAAGTAATTTGTTTTTTCCAATTAGAGCAAGAAAGTGATTATTTTAATGTCTAAATCATGTATTGTGTCAACCCTTCTTTTAAAAATAGCTATAAAAGCCGGGTGCGGTGGCTCACACCTGTAATCCCAGCACTTTGGGAGGCCGAGGCGGGGGATCACAAGGTCAGGAGATCGAGACCATCCTGGCTAACACAGTGAAACCCCGTCTCTACTAAAAATACAAAAAATTAGCCGGGTGTAGTGGCGGGCGCGTGTAGTCCCAGCTACTCAGCTACTTGGGAGGCTGAGGCAGGAGAATGGCGTGAACCCGGGAGGCGGAGCTTGCAGTGAGCCAAGATTGCGCCACTGCACTCCAGCCTGGGCGACAGAGCGAGACTCCGTCTCAAAAAAATAAATAAATAAAAATGAAAAAAAATAAAAAATAAAAATAGCTATAAAAAGTCCAAAGATTAATCATTTTTTCTTAGAATAACACCCATACATCTTAATAAGGTCCATAATTTATTGCATGAAATTATCTCCTTTCAATTCTGTTGCACCCACAATATCTTTATTGCTATTTTCAGGTTACACCAGGTTTTTGTTCTTACAGCTATTGTTACTACTTTTTTCTTACCTCAGAGTCTTTCTTCTGGTTTATTTTAATTCTCTGATTACTGACTATCCCAGAAATCACATCTCTGTTCAACTGTCATGTAACAAGAAATGTAAAAGCAAGCCTAATTTTTCTTAGGCTTCAAAGTTCAACTTATAATTTTGAGGGTTCTATTTATAAATTTTAAAAAGTTGTAAATCATATAACTTTTAATAACACTTGATCACATTAAACATTTAGTTAAGTAAATCCCTCCATATATTCTGCCTTATTTAATGTGTTTAATTTCCTTTTAAAATTATTTATATTTTAATTGACTAATAAAAACTATAAATATTTATGGTATACAGCATGTTGTTTTGATATATGTATACATTGGGAAATAACTATATCAAACTACTTAACATATCTGTTACCTCATATAGTTAACACTTTTTGGTTGTGAGAACATTTAAAATCTACTCTCTTAGGAATTTCTAAGCATACAATAATATTATTAACTATGGTCACCGTGTTGTAAAATAAATCTTCAAAACTATCCCTCCTGTCTAACTGAAGCTTTGTGTACTGTGACGAATATCTCCTCAATCCCCTATCACCACCATCAGCCTCAACTCCTAGTAACCTCATTCAACTCAAATGTTTTACATTTTTAAATTCTACATATAATTGTATTACACAGTGTTTGCCTTTTTGTGCCTGGTTTATTTAATAGCATAATGTACTCCAGGTTCATCCATGTTTACACAAAAGGCAAAATTTTGTTTTTTAAAGCTGAATAGTATTCCATTGTGTGTATATACACCACATTTTTAATCCATTCATTTGTCAATAGACATACAGGTTATTTTTAGATTGTGGCTAGTTTGTATCACCCTGCAATGAATGTGAGAGTGCAGATATCTCTTCATAATCCTGTTTTCAGTTCCTGTGGTTATGTACCCGAAAGTGGGATTGCTGGATGACATATTAGTTCTATTTTTAATTTTTTAAAGAATCTAAATACTGTTTCCTTAATGACTGTACTAATTCACATTCCTACCAACAGGGTGCATTGGTTCCCTTTTCTCTATATTCTTCTCAACACTATCTCTGGTCTTTTTGATAATGGGCATTCTAACAGGTGTGAGGTGGTATCTCATTGTCGTTTTAATTTGCATTTCTCTGATAATTAGTAATGTTAAACATTATTTCATATAATTGGCCATTCATGTGTCTTCTTTTAAGAAATGTCTACTCCAGTCCTTGGTCCTTTTATTAATTGGGTTATCCATTTTCTTGCTGTTGAGTTGCTTGAGTTCCTTATGTATTTTTGATAACAGCCACTTATCAAATGTATGGTTCACAAATATTTTATCCTTTTTGGGAAGTTAAAAAATTATTTCTATTCGTCTTTCTATCCTTGAGTCTTTATAGAGAAATATCTTATTTTGAGGACATCAAATAGTAATGATAGTTATTCCTTAGTAGTGAAAATTAGTGGTAGACTCTACTTTACTTTTATCTTTTTGCTTTGAGTAATTTTACAAAAGCAATAAAATTATTTTTTAATTTCAAATTGTATTTTCCACACAGGGGATATGTGTGCATGCAGGTTTGTAGCTCGGGTATTTTGCACTCAGGTAGTAAGCATAGTACCCGGCAAGTAGCTTTTAAACCCATTCCCCCGTCACTACTCCACCCCAGAAGTCCACGCTGTTTATATTCTCATGTTTATGTTCATGTATGCTCAATGTTTAGCTCCTACTTTTAAGTGATGTCACGCAGTATTTGGTTTTTCTCTTCTTGAATGAATTCATTTAAAATTATGGCCTCCAACTGCCAAGAACATGATTTCATTCTTTTTATGGCTGCATAATATTTCATGGTGTATATGTACCACACTTTATTGATCCAATACACTATTGATGGGCACCTAAGTTGATTCTGTGTCTTTTCTATTGTGAATAGCACAACAAGTAACATATGAGTTCAAGTGTATTTTAGGTATAAAGATCTATTTTCCTTTAACTATATACTCATGGGCTTGCTGGGTCAAATGGTAGCTCTGTTTCAAGTTGTTTGAGACATCTCCAAACTTTTCCATAGTGGCTGAAATAATTTACATTCCCACAAACAGTCTCCTTTTCCCCACAGCCTTGTGAGCATCTGTTGTTTTTCAACTTTTTGATAATAACTATTTTGACTGGTGTGAAATGGTATCTCATTATGGTTTCCATTTGCATTTTTCTAATGATAAGTCATGATGACTGTTTTTTTTTTCATCTGTTTGCTGTCTGCTTGAATGTCTTCTTTTGAGAAGTATCTCCTCATGATCTTTGTCCATTTTTAATGGGGTGATTTGTTTTTTGCTTGTTGATTTAAGTTGCTTATAGATTTGAGATAGCAGACTAGATATCTACGTATTTGTCAGATACAGAGTTTGTGAATATTTTCTCCCATGCTGTAGGTTGTCTGTTTACGCTGTGAATGGTTTTGTTTGCTGTGAAGAAACTCTTTAGTTTAATGAGGTCCTGCTTGTCAGTTTTTTATTTTGTTGCAACTGCTTTTGGGTATGTAACCAAAAATCCTTTGCCAAGGGCGACGTCGAGGAGGGTATTTCCTAGATTTTCTTCTAGGATTTTTACAGTTTGAGGTCTTAAATTTAAATCTTTCGTCCATCTTGAGTTAATTTTTGTATATGTTGAAAGGAAAAGTAAGAGTCTAGCTTCATTCTTCAGCATATGGCTAGCCAGTTGTCCTGGCACCATATATTGAATAGGGAGTGATTTCCACATTGCTTGCTTTTGTTGTCCTTATTGAAGATAAGATAATTGTAGATGTGCAGCTTTACTTCTGAGTTTTGTATTCTGTTCCATTCGTCTATGTGTCTATTTGTTTTTTCCTTGTTGATTTAAGCTGCTTATAGATTCTAGATATCAGACTAGATATCTATGTACTTGTCAAATACATAGTTTGTGAATATTTTCTCCCATTCTGTTGGTTGGGAAAACTTCGGAGTTTTCTCTTCTATTCCATTGGTCTATGTGTCTGTTTTTATACCAGTATCATGCTGTTTTAGTTACTGTGGCCTTATAGTATACTTCAAGGTTTGATAGTGTGATGCCTCCAACTTTGCTTTTTTTTTGCTTAGGATTGTTTGGCTATTTGGGCTCTTTTTTGGTTCCGTATGAGTTTTAGAATAGTTTTTTTCTAATTCTGTGAAGAATGACTTTGGCAGTTTAAGTATAGCATTGAATATGTAGAGTCCTTTGGGCAATATGGCCATTTTAACAACATTCATTCTTCCAGCCCATGAACATGGAATGTTTTTCTATTTACTTTGTCATCTCTGATTTCTTTTAACATTGTTTCGTAGTTCTCCTGTCAGACAGCATTCATCTCCTTGCTTAGCTGTATTCCTAGGTAATTCATTTGTGTGTGTGTGGCTGTTGTAAATGGGATTGCATTCTTGATTTTAATCTCAGTCTGGATGTTATTGGTGTATAGAAATGCTACTTATTTTTGTACGCTGATTTTGTATCCTGAATCCTTGCTAAAATCATTGATCCGTTCTAGTAACCTTTTGGTGGTGTCTTCAGAGTTTTCTAAGTATAGAATCTTACAGCTAGTGAATAGAGATAAACTTCTTTTCCTTTGGGATGCCATTTATTTATTCATTCATTCATTCATTTAATTTTTTTTTTGAGATGGAGTCTTGCTCTGCCACCCAGGCTGGAGTGCAGTGGTGCGATCTTGGCTCACTGCAAACTCTGCCTCCCAGGCTCAAGCGATTCTCCTGCCTCAGTCTCCCAAGCAGCTGGGATTACAGGCGCCCGCTACCACACCCAGCTAATTTTTGTATTTTTAGTAGAGATGAAGTTTCACCATTTTGGCCAGGCTGCTCTCGAACTCCTGACCTTGTGATCCACCCACCTCGGCATCCCAAAGTGCTGGGACTACAAGTGTGAGCCACCAGGCCCAGCCTATTTATTTCTTTTGCCTGATTACTCTTACTAGGACTTCCAGTACTATGTTGAATAGGAGTGGTGAGAATGGGCATCTTGCCTTGTTCCATTTCTCAATGGGAATAGCTCCAGCTTTTGCCCATTCAGTATGATGTGGCTTTGAGTTTCTCATAGATGACTCCTATTGTTTTGAGGTATGTTACTTCTTTACCCAGTCTGTTGAGAGTTTTTATCATGAAGGGATGTTGGATTTTATTGAAAGTCTTGTCTGCATTTATTGAGATAATCATATGGTTTTTGCTTTTAATTCTGTTTATGTGACACATCACACTTATTGGTTTTGTATGTGTGAACCAACCTTGTCCCAGGAACAAAGCCTACTTGATCATGATGCATTAACTTTCTGATATGCTGTTGGATTCATTGTGAAAATATTTCGTTGATTTTTGCATCTATGTTTATCAGGCTTATTAGTCTGAAGTTCTTTCTTTGTCATGTTTCCGCCTGATTTTGGTATTAGGGTGATGCTGGCTTTATAGAATTAATTAGGGAAAAGTCCTTCTGCCTCAATTTTTTTTTGGAATTAGTTTCAGTAAAATTGGTGCCAGTTCTTCTTTGTACATTTGGTAAAATTTGGCTGTGAATCCTTTCAGGGCTTTTTGTGGTTGGTATTTTTGTTTTTGTTTTTGCTGATTCAATTTCAGAGCATAATATTGTTCTATTAAGTGTTTCAGTCTCTTTCTGATTCAATCTTGTGTGACTGTATGTTTCTAGAAATGTATCCATTTCCTCTAGATTTTTTAATTGGTGTGCATAGAGTTGTTCCCAGTATTCTCTGGTGATATTTTGCCTTTTGGGGATCACTTGTAATATTATTGTTACTTCTGATTATACTTATTTGGATCTTCTGTCTTTTTTTTCTTTGTTAATCTAGGTAGCAGTCTAGCAATTTTGTTTATATTTTTGGAGAAACAAATCTTGGTTTTATTAATCTTTTATACAGATTTCTCCAACTCAATTTCATTATGTTTTTGTCTAATTTTAGTTTTTTTCTTTTCTTCTGCCAGCTGTGGCTTGTTCCTTTTTTGCTAGTTCCTTTTGGCACAAAGTTAGATTGTCAAATTGAGATATTTCTAACTTCTTGATGAAGGCATTTATAGCTATATACTTTCCTTTTAACCCTGCTTTAGCTGCATCCCAGAGACTTTGGTAAGTTGTGTTCCTGTTTTCATTAATTTCAAAGACTTTTTTGATTCCTGCCTTAATTTCAATGTTTACTTAGGAGTTATTCAGGAGCAAGTTGTTTAATTTCCATGTATTTATGAAGTTTTAAGAGATTGTTTTGATATTGATTTCTATTTTTTTGCACTGTGGGCCAAGAGTATGTATTTCAATTTTCTTTGAATTTATTGAGACTTGCTTTATGACCAAATATGTAGTTGATCTTAGAATACATTCTGTGTGCAGATGAGAATTATGTAAATGTACATTCTGTGGTTGTTAGGTGGAGTGTTCTGCATATGTGTTAGGTCTAATTGATCAATTGTGGAGTTTAAATTCGGCATTTCTTTGTTGGATTTCTACCTTAAAGATCTGTCTAACACTGTCAGTGGGGTGTTCAAGTCTCCACTTTTGGTTGTCTAAGTTTTTTTACAGGCCAAGAAGAACGTGTTGTATGAATCTGAGTGCTCCCGTGTTGGGTGCATATATATTTAGCATAGTTAATTCTTCTTGTTGGATTATACCATTTATAATTATGCAGTGCCTTTCATTGTCCTTAATTTTTATTGGCTTAAAATCTATTTTATATAAGAATAGCAAGTCCTGTACTTTTTTGTGTTCCATTTGCATGGTAAATCTTTCTCCATTCTTTTACTTTGCACCTGTGGGTGTTGTTATATGTGAGATGGGTCTCTTGAAGACAACAGATGGTTGAGTCTTGTCTTTAAATCCAGCTTACCACTCTGTGTCTTTTAAGTGGGTAGTTTAGCTCGTTTACATTCAAGGATAGTATTGGTAGGTGTAATTTTGATTCTGTCATCATATTGTTAGCTGGTTGTTATGTAGACTTGATGGCATATTTGCTTTACAGTGCCTGTGGGCTGTGTACTTTAGTGTGTTTATGTTGTAGCAGGTGTCATTCTTTCTATTGCATGTTTAGCACTCTCTTAAGGACCTCCCACAAGGCTGGCATAGTTGAAATGCGTTCTCTCAGCATTTGCTTGTTTTAAAAATATTTTATTTCTTCTTCACTTATTAAGCTTAGTTTGGTGGGATATGAAAATCTTTTTTGAAGTTTCTTTTATTTAAGGAGACTGAAAAAAGCCAGTCTTTTCTGGCTTGTAAGGTTTCTGCTGAAAGATCTGCTGCTAGTCTAATGGGGTTCCCCTCTGTACCTGACTTCATCTTTCTCTCTAGCTGCCTTTAAGATTCTTTTCTTTGCATTGACCTTGATAAATTTGATGACTATGTACCTTGAAAATTGTTGTCTTATGTCTAGCTAGGGGTCTGTGTATAACTTGGATTTGCATGCAACTTCTTTAGATTAGGGAAATTTAGTGGACTCTATTCTCAAATATATTTTCTAAGTTTCTTATTCTCTCTCAGGAATGCCAGTGAATTATAAATCTTGTGTCTCTACATGATAGTATATTTCTCAGAGGTTTTGTACACTTTTTTAAACTTTTTTATTATTTTTGTCTGAGTTGATTTGAAGAACTAATCTTTGAGCTCTGAGATTCTATCCTCAGTTGATCTCTTCTGCTGATACTACTTATTGTATCATAAAAAAACAAAAAAAAATTTTGTAGTGAGTTTTTCAGCTCTAGAAATTCAATATGATTCATTCTTAAAACAGTTACTTTGTGTTTCAGCTCTTGGGTTAATTTTACTGGATTTCTTGTATTGTGTGGATAATAAAATTAATCCTAAAAATTAATTGAGCATCTATTTTGAACATTTACTTTGTACTATTTAAACCACAGAAACACATCCAGGCAATAATATTTTATTTCATGTTTGATAGTTACATAAAATAACAGTTACATAAAATACATATTTACCTAATTGTATACCTACTATTGAAAAAAGAATATAAATGGAAATACTGATATTGTAACTTAATCATCTATACCAAAATTTAGAATTATAAAGAGTTTTAACTTCATAAGACTTTGGACTCATTTTTCAAGGCAAGTATAAATTTGATACTTGATTACCTTATGAAAGAGTAGATAAACATCAGATAATTGTTTTTAATATTTTTGAAAAGGAAGTGAATCATATATAGATAAAAAGAAAGGAAATATTGCTAAAACAGTGCCAGAAAAAAAATTCTCACACAAAGCAATGTTTCATATAAATTTTGCCTTTGTTAATGCTTATACATAAAATACTCTTTGCAGCTGTTCACCTGGTTAATATGTATCCCTCAATTATCACCTCAGGCACCATCTCTTCTAAGACAGGCTCTTGAAATCACTGGGTTGGTCCAGGTGTTTGTACTCCTATGCCATTTTGTTTATATCCATGTAAGATAAACTACCTCACTATATTAGAAATTATCTGTTAGGCCAGGGTTCTCAAGGTGTGATTCCCGTGCTAACAGTGTTAGTGTTACCTGTGAACTTGTTAGAATATACATTCTCAGGCTCCTCCCAAGACATACTAAATTACATTTTTTTTGTGGGGGGGGCGAGGTGGGGCCTAGCAATTTGTGTTTTAACAAGGGTTCCAAGTAATTTTAACATATGCTAGTTTGAGAGCACCAGTCTACTGATTTGTTAATAGAAGGTAAGCTCTGTAAGGATAGGAACTTGTATTGCCCATTTTTGTATTCCTGAATTTATAGCATCATGCCTGGCACATAATACATTTTTCCTGAAGGCTTAGTCTGACAAAGATGGAGTCCACGAATAACAAAAATAATTGCTACACTTTATAGTATTCTTATTATGCTTTAGACATTGTACTAAGCATCCCAAATACGCTTATTTATGTAATACAGTATTTCAATGGAACAGATATTATTTGATGTCTCCATTATTGCCCATTAAAAAACAGAGCACAGAAAGATTAGGAAACTTTGTAAGAGTACAAAATTAGCAAATAGTAGAGAGAAGATAAAATCTCAGTCCATCGACTATAAAATTGTATGGACTCACAATTTGTAGAAATACTCAGAATAATTTTTCCTCTTCAAGTATTTGTATTTATCTGCTCTCTTTGTCTTTTATATTGGTGAATTTACAGCCATCTCAACCTTACAAAGAATATTTTATATGCAGACTTTCACTGATAACAAATGGGCCTCTTAAACTCGTGTACCTTTAAACTACCTTAAACACTTACATAGGCATGTATTTACTCAGTCACTTTAGAGGATTGATCTGAAAATTTTCCTAATGAAGACTTAGTTCTACTTTCTGAATTACTGAAAAACTCTTTTTTAGTGTTATACCCACACCAAAACCCTACAGATACTGAGAATTTGTTGAAATATTTTGAATTGGTTATTAATCACTGTGGGATGAATTAAAACTTAATGTGAAAAGAAAATGTATGTCTCATCAGATCCTGTAACAGTTACCACTGAAATAAAGTAAAGAGTGTGTTTTATAAATTGGATTAATTCAAAGTTATACATTTATAACAATATTTAAGATAGACCATAAATTATCAAAGTTTAAGATGGTAATTTTTATGTCAGTTCACCTTCATGTACACATAATAATAATATTCTTCTACAGTAAGCTTAGAACAAAATATACTCAGGTTGCGTAAGAACTAAGTTTGATGATCATTTCTACTGGATTTTACTTGGGGCCATGCCTGATGCTTGGGCTCTACACAGGCTGAAATGTTTATGTGTAAAATTATGTCAATTTATTTTCATTTTGAAAAAAAAAGCCATTACCCTCAGTTTCTTAAAATGACAAAATCTCAACAGATAAAACCATTCAATATCTATTGCTAGAATATTTTGAAGCGCAACAAAGATATAGTTCAGTAATTCAAATTACCACAAGGCTAATGATCATTTTATCTTCATTATGTGAGCTGACTATAGCACTTCTTAATTCCATCATTCCTTTTGGTGTTCTGGCAAAACCGCCAGCCTGCAGGTGCTTTGACTGTGGCTCCTGGAATTCTGCCTGATCTCCATCTTTGCAAGCTGACACTGCAGCCAGAAAACAGATTAGATTATGCTGATGCTGAGCTGTGGAAAAACTGCTCAGTCCAGTAATCTTATAACAATTCAAAATATCCATCAACAGTAGCCTGGCAGCATTGTAATTGAGGGTCAGTTTGAAGCAAGTTTAATTCCATCACATTATGAGGTGTTGGCCGTGTAAAGAAATTACTCAAGTGAGACAAAGGGTAGAAAAAGGATTTAAATATATACAAATTCTCAAAAATATAAGGAAGAGGAGCAAAAGCGTTCAAAAGGTAAAGATTGTTTTTATTTCTTTAGCTAGTATATCTTAGCTGAAAGCTTCAAGAGGTTAGAACCTTCTGAAGAATTGTTACCATGTTTCCCTATCATTAATTGTCAAAAGGAAGACTGTGGAAATACGAAAAAGATGAAGAGAATCTCCCATAGATTTCTATGGCAACATATGGCAATATTCTATGCATGAAGAGAAGTCACTCTATTCTGATTTCTTGACAGGCTTACTCTGTGGTTCATGGATCATCTGTCAGAGAGTATGGAGACAGAACACAGGATATGCACTGAATCACTCAAAGAATGAATATATCAGTCAGCATCTGTTAATCATATGCTTGCATTTCCTACTGGCTTCTCATTACTCTGAAGGGAAACTATCTGTTAGAAATAACTTTGCATATTGCCTGTGGTCCATAGACAGATAACAGGTACACCTAGAAGAGGCAGAGCAGCTGAAAGTGAAGATGGACTAATCACATCTTGAGCTGGTTACTTTTGGTGGAAATAGTCATTGCACTAAATATATGAAAGTGGGAAAGATTGAAATTCCAAATAATTTGTCATTTATTTATGTGTGGTGGCTTTTATCTTGGAAATATGTGTCAGATATTGTGTTATGTAGAATTATAAGATTCACCATCTCCTGGTGTACACATCCTCTGTTGTCTTCCCTTGAGTGTGAGCAGGACTTGTAAATAAAATAGGATAGCGTTTCCATAATCGGTTACTAATCAATCAGAAGGCTTCCAGTTAATTAAAAGATTATCCTAGGCAGACGTAGTTTAATCAGGTGAGTCCTTTAAAAGAAAATGAAGTGTCACCTCCTGCTGGCCTTAAAGACACAGTCCCCATGAATTCTACAGCTGCAAGGAAGTGAATTCTGCCAACAACCATGTGAACTTCCAAGGGGATTCCCAGCCCCAGGTGTACTTGTGTAGGGCAGTAATTTAAGTCCATACTTGCAAGCTAGGAGCTCAGAGCTTCATGGGTCTCTCTGAGTTTACTTTTCTTGTCTTGACAAGGATTCTTCCATAATGTGCTTCAAACTGTGATATAGGATGGCAGATACTTATCCTCACTTCTACATCCTTATTTTCTGTGTGCTTTCTAATCAAAGCCAAATATTGGATATTATATTTTCCTAGATTTTCATTAACATGTGATGGCATAAATATATTAACACAAAAAATTTATAAATTCAGATATACAAGATTTTTAAATTTATCCAATAATTTGGCAGTTTTTTCACCTTATTTTCCTTTGATAGTTCATAATAAAGGGTAAATAGATTATTAGGTATTTCTCATTGAAGATGACTTGCTGCCTGAAGCTCACAGTCTATACCAGAGCTAGTTCAGTGGTACTATGACTTCATAATGTCTATCACCACTTCCTACATTCTCTCAGTGCTATATTCACAACTGCCCCAAATGACTACCATAGTACATGATTTTGCCACTTGAAAGACAAAACTAATTATTCCAGGTGTGTAGTCTGCTAAATAATGATAGCTGTTTTCAAATATTTTAAATAAAATCAAGAGAAAAAGGAATTAGGATGTTGTTACGTGATTCCAAGAAACAGAATTAAGATAATGTGTGAAGTTAGATAGAAATGTCAACAAAGCTATGTAATATGGTAGCTAATTAGGCAGAATTCCCCAACAATGAAGGTATTCGAAGCACAGATAGATAAGCCTTTCTCAAAAAAGATCTGCAGAGCTAATCAGCAGTTAACCTTGAAGCTAAACACCTTTATTTCTCCCAGCACCTCACGCAGTGTCTCAGGTATAGTAATTATCAAATAAACATTTGCTGACTGAATGAATATAAATAGGAAAATTTAATATGTATAAAATGTGAGTTTCCATTTATATTTTCAGCATAGTAAGTACATGATATACTTTTTTACCATGGGATTCCACAATTCTGTAGTGAGAAATAGCACATATATGAAATTCATAATACATTTATCAAACAGATCAAATAGACATCTCTTCATGAAATGGAGACATGCAGGTCATTCTTTCTTGATGGTTATACACTCTCTATGGTGTATCTAGGTAGTCATTTAATAAAAGGAAGGGAGAGTTTCTGATTTGGTTTGAAACTCCTTCTTTTAGAGCCTCAGCAAAAGACTGATTGATATATAATTAACTAATGCTGGATGAGCTTTCCCTCACATTTCTATATGACTCTTTTATTTCCCTCTATGAAACCTGTAATGCGGTACAGAGTGGAGGAAATAGTAAAGAAGCAGGCCTACTCCTAATGGAGGAGAAATAGCTTTCAGAAAATTTTCAAGATACGTTTTATGAAGTGCCATAAAATTCATAACGCCTCCTTTGTCATCAGAGGGTTACGAGTTATGAATTACCTCCACCATGGAGAAAGCATAAGGTATACTTGTGTAGAGCAATAATTTAAGTCTATACTTGCTCATGCTGCTTAGAACCATTTGCTCCAGTAACTCCAGTTTCTCTGTACTTGCCACAGTTTCAGACACCCACATTGCCGCAGAGTTCATCCTGCAGAACTCACTTCCTCTTGCTTTGCTCCTTCAGCTCAGTGAATGTTCTGAGACTAAGGTATCTCCATACAGAGCTGTCATGTATACCTAGCTATCCCTGCAAAGAACTTCTGAAGGGCACAGGGAAACTGTTCCTCTTGACACTTCTTCATTTAAGAGACCTGGACGTTTCTTAGCATTTGTGCTATGAGGTTGTGCCTGGTTCATCTAAGATTACTCTTCTTCTTGACATTTGTAAGAATCTTTCCAGTGTGGAAAGAGGCCATCACTAAAACTTTTTTTTACTGATCTGAAAACATGCAGCTGAGAACACCAATTACATGATTTCAACATATTTTAAAGTAAGGGTTATGCAATATGCAATCCACGGTTTTCTTTTTAACAAATAAAGAATATGTACTGTGTTAAAACATATGAAACCATGAAAACATTAAAAAAGTTGAGCTTCTTCTGTGTGATGTTAATGACAAGTGTGGTCACATCAGAAGTTTCGCCATTTGATAACTACAGAATACAAATAGAAAAAATAAGCAAAAATAATTCTTTGTACCTTGATCAACCATCAGAAGAGATGGTACATAAAGGGTGACCAAAAAGAACAGTTATAAGAATTAAGAGTCCTGAATTTCATGTGCCATCTGCCCATTCTGAGAGCAAAAATCTTAGGCTCAAACATACATGAAGTCAGTATATTAATTAACATCCAACTATAGGTGAGCAGGACAAATATTGAGTCATCATCCAGGGACCTAAAAAAAAAAAAAACATATTTCTAGGCCTTGTCCAGGTGTCATTGAAATATACTCTCTGGGAATATTATCTAAAAATACGTATCTTTGAAAAGTGAACTCCTTGATTTTATTATTGTCCAGGTTCAGAAACCAAATCAGGTAGATATTGGAGCCTGTTGTTCAGATTCTCCCTTCAGCAAGACCCAACTGTTTCACACTGGCCTCTTCCTGGGTGCAGCCCACATCTAATTACTAGTCTACGTGATAGAAGAAAGACCTCATGCATGCCTCTATTTGGAGTAACTCTGAAGGAGTAACAGCTGTAAAACTCCCTATGGGATTGGATATTTCTTTCATTGCCTCACAGGCATTGTTCCTAGGAGCATTTCCCAGTAAAGATCCCTCAAGTAACTCTCCACATTATTAATAAAATCAATTTCTCAGGGAACCTAACCTAAAATAGCTGGGTATTAAGTGGTCCTTGAATGCAAACTCTAAAATAGGCAGTAGATAATGGTGGAGCAATGTGAGACAGGTGTAGGGATAGGGGGAAGAACCAGAAGTCCCATAGCATTACAAGATAGTGAGCAAGGTAGGCATTCAAGTGGAAAGTGGCACAAAGGGGTAAACAAAGTCAGCAGAGTAAGGAAGACATCAGAGAAGAGAGTGACCTGCACAGAGTGTCTGAAGTGGAGTGAAGAGGAATTCTACCAGACAGAGGAGGTCAGCCTTGCATGGACTATTAGAATTGAGGAAGGGTAAGAAAAAAGTCCCTCCAGGAATACAATGTCCTGTGCAAGCTCAGCATTGGGTTTTGAAGCCCAAACAGAGCGAGAAGGATATCTGTATAAGGAATGGTGAAACGGTAGCTCAGGGTGAAGAATCTATCAATGTGAATTTGGCAGGATGTCTGTGTGAGTACTGTAGGCCATTGTTGAACAGAGGCAAAATATTGGTTATGTATGTATGTATGTGTGTGTGTGTATATATACATATATATATAGAGAGAATATATATATGTATCTCCTATATATATCCTATATATATATCACCTATATATATCCTATATATATATATATCGCCTATCCTATATATACATATCCTACATATATATATATATATTCTATATAGGATATATATAGAGAGATAAAATGTATGTAAATGCCACTGTATATATACGCATTTTATATATACATACTATAGCTCCGTGCCATGAGAGTACCTGATAGCAGTGACACCCTAATAGCAATATATATACCTAACACCCATATTTTGGCTTCTAAATTTTATTCTCAACTTAAAGGAACCACAACTACTTAGAGAAATGACTAGAAATGACTGGTTTCTGGGCTGGGTCAAAGAGAGTACAAGGTGATCCTGGAACATCTTTTTGAGACAAAATAGGAATATGCTTAAGAATGGTGAGACATACTAAAAGAACATAGAAATCAGCTTGAGCAGACTCCACTGGCCAAATGTGAATCAATTTCACCATCCACATGAATAGTTGACGGGAGCAAATTCCAGGTGCCTCTGAAGAACAGTGGTGAGGAGAAACCCTCACTGGGCAGTGCTAACAATATTAATGAACTTGGACTACTGAGTAATGGTGGTGAATGGCTTGTCTGGATGGCCAGAGTCCTGGCAGGAAAAGATTGGTGCATTTAGAGAAAAGGATTTCTGGAAAAGAAAATGTTAGTGCAGACATGGAAGAGCATATAAGGATGAAGATTACTGCATCATATGTTAATACCCATTAGAGAGCAACCACAACAGAAGAGTGACTCAACCAGCTGATGTCAGTTAGGCTGTGCCATTGCCCACCCCAGTGATTGCAAAGTGAGCTCATGAATATAGTAGCCCTGGTGGCAGAAATGGAGGCTGTACATGAGCCTAATGGCAAATACTGCTGATCAGTACTGATTCAGCTACTAATGATTGATACTAAATCTCAAAGCTTTCTGCAACAGAAACTAATACTGAGTCCCAGATAAAACACCATTTGAGTCCAACTATGCAATTAATGGCAAGTTGACTACATTGGACGATCTATCTTAGGAAGGGCATCTATTAATATTGTTGAAGTTGAGATACAAATGGATTTGGTTTGCCTCAACCAGAAACACTATCCAAGTTCTTACTGAGTTTTTGATCCATCCACATGATATCTATAACATCATCTTATCTAAATGAAAGGGTCTCCAGGAAGCATCTAATTTAGATGGATTGAGAAGAAAGAATATAACTATTTTTCAAACTCCTGGGGTGTCTCCAATATCATTCTTTAGAATCCTGTAGAGCAAAATGCAAATAATAGCCATGAAAAGGGAATGAGAGTAAGGAGCAAAAGGGTAAGAGACTGAAGGAGCAGAAGCAGCAGGTTTTTATGTCAGACACGTAGTATGTGCTGTATGATGGAGGCTTCATGGGTTTGATCACATTTAATTCTCAACAAGCACATAGTGTTCCTACTACCTGAACCAAAAATGGATTTAATTCATCCTAGAATCTCCTCTTTTATTTATAAGAATAAGGGTTAAAGGATACAGGACTGAGAAGAGTGGCCAAGCAGGTTAGGCTCTACTCAATCGATTATAAGTGGCTGAAGCATCAGAATCTAACAGCTAATAAGGGCCAGAAATTATCAAACAGTTACTCTGTGCCAAGCACTCTCTTAAGTTACCTACATGGATTCTCTCATTTAATTTTTAGGAACACTATCTGAGGAGACAGATTATTTACCTCATTTTATCAGTGAGGATACTGATGCTCAAAGCAGTTAAATAACTCATGGCTCACACAAATAGTGTAATCCAGTGGTTCTCAAACTTTAGTGTGGAGAACATATAAAAAAATTGTTGAAATACAGAGTACCGGGTCTTCAGAATTTCTGATTGAGAAGGTCTGGAGTAGAGGCTGAGAACATGCACTGCTAACAAGTTCTCCTGTGATGCTGATGCTGCCATTCCAGCGGCCACATGGGAGAATCACTGGTAGAATCAAGGACAGTATTCAGAGTCAAACTTAGGCATCCCAGCTTCAGAGCCAACATATTCTTTGCTAAATTGACATTTTTAACAGAACTAATCTGGAAAGGAATGAGAAACATTGTTAGTATCAACCTGACTTGCTTCATGACAGTATGCAAGAGGTATTTTGTGTTTCAATTTCCTTACTCAAACCTTCTGCCAAACCTACAGAAAATTAATTTTTTCCTAATATTAATGCAAATTATATTCAGTGGTATATCCAAGTAAGCCTAAATAACAACTTATTTCCAAAGCCATCCAGAGGTTTACATTCTCAGGTGGTTCACAGTAAAGACCCTTGAGAGCAAAGGAGTGACAGGAAGTTGGTGGTGTCAGCCTAAAGAAGAGAAGCACCAGAAAGTGGGAGATACGAGGAAAGGGAAAGTTAGTGACCATTTCACTACTGCAATTTCTCCTAAATTTGACCTTAAAATGGGACACCATTGTTTTTCCTCATCCTTTGGGGATTAGAAGACAAATGAATAGATCCCCTGCCCTAAGAGGGGCTTGAAGTTACTTGAATCCTATTGCCTAGCTCTGTATAAGGTCTCAGGACAGAAAAAATGTATAAACTCAAGTAGAATACAGGGTTTTGAGGAAGACATGGTTTAAAGTTATGTAACAATTAGAAAACAGCACCAAACAGAATATGATCAACTACAAGTAGCACTGTTAATGTCAGTAGAAGCCACAAAGAATCAAATAGAGGAACTTCAAGGTAGAAACATCAACACATAGCCCTGGGCCTCCCAAACTCCAGAATAATAGAATTCAACAAGGAAATAACTGAAGTCACCTTCAGGCAAACACCACAAAGTAGAAGCAGCTTAATTCTGTAATTCTCTCTAGCACCTTGGACAGAGTATGTTCTACTGGCCTGGTAGTTTTATTCTTATTAACAATTACTGGCCTAGAGGTAGACATAAACAACTGTATTTTTTAAGAAGGAGAAGCACTATATATTTTTTAACATAATTCTTCTGAGAAGCTAAAAATGCTTTAAATGTTGTCTTAGTAATCTCTTTATCTCCTAGAGTGAAACAAGTGTAATTAAATAGAAATAACCTCTACTGCTCTTAAAGTAAGATAACTTTTGACCTCTCTTCCAAAATACTCATGTTCTATATTATCTTTATTTTTCCCAAAGCATTTTCTTCCCTTTAAAATGAGAAGACATTTTTCAAAACACACCATTTAGGGATTAACTAGTATATGTTCAGGGAAAAACACAAAACCCAAACTTGGAAATAAAGAAAAAAGATTTTTAATTTTTAAAATAATGTTATACTAGAACATTTTCTAAAAAGACTTCCTGAGGGTCATCTCATTCTCTCATGAAATATAATTCTGATTTACTAGTTACAGTTGATTAGCATTCACATGTCTTATAACTGTAAAGTTAGAGCTTGAGTTGTAGAAAATTAACCAGGTGTCTTTTTTTCTGTTTGATAGAGAAGATAACCCCTAAAGGTTATAATTTTATTTCCCTGTAGTATATTAATGTGTTTCATATCATACGAGGAAATCTTATTCCAGATTTCTTTCTCCACTGACCTTGTAAATCTTAATTTTTCATATCCTCTTTGAATCAGGTTTTCATTCTGTGGGTTCCTGTATGACTATAATGAGTTAAATAAAACTTTGACACAGGCTACCTACTTGTATGAGTACTTTTTAACAATTTGAGAGTCATATATTTGCATGTAAATGAAATGAATCCATATTTAAGTATTTTATCTACATTTTTTCTTCATCTCATATTTAACTTGGATGAAAGGCAATGGTTTGAATGAAACTCAAATGAACATGGTAAGGTCGGCAATCGTATCTTGGAAATCAAGCAACAAGACTTACATTTTTTGCTACCTTATCCAGGGCTCTGAAAATTACAGTATTAATGAATATTTTTATGTAAAGATTTAAGAAGTCTTAGATCAGCTAAATCAACTAAACTGCTCCCCTGGAACAGACTTATACTCTGTCTTGCAAAGACTGGTCATGTCCCTGCACATTTTCATAGTCACTACAGAAACAAGGCTAATCTATTGCAAAGTTCTGCCAAATTATTGCAAATTTGGTAGCAGGAAATATGGCAGAGTCTTTATGAAAAGATGAGAATTTATTCAAAGCTAGAACTCCAAAGTCCATATGTCTTGTTCTACTTCTACCATGGACTTGTGCATATTTGTAGCTCAGCTCAATAAACATTCTGATTAGTAACAAAAAAACAAAGAGGAGTAAGGCATAGCTCATTGTAGAACATACAGTTTATTCCATTTTTAAAAATTTCATATGTAGGTATGTAGTATCTTTTCAGTATCTACCCTTGAGACAAGCAGTAAATACTAGTTTTTGCCTTTCACTTAGAATATTTCTCAGAAAAATCAGAATGAGAGACAAAAACAGATGCATAAAGTCATAAAGTCAGCTGTTAATAAGTGCTAAGAAGAAAAATTAAGGGGAGTAAGAAGAGTAAAAATTATGAAGGCTCTTATTTTATACATGCCCGGTTTGTGCTGGAAAATTTTCCATGAGAAATTTTACATTTGGGTCAAGAGTAGAATGAAGTGAGAGGAGAGTATTATTGATATGGAAAGGGGGCAGGAAAATGCTGAGAAGGGCAGGTCCCTAGCTAAGGTTCCACCCTTGGGCCTGTACCCACGGAACTAGGTGAGGACAGGCACTCCTGCCTTTGTGCCCAAATGTTGCATTTCCAAAGAACACCCTGGCCCATGATGCCCCCATCCTATGCCCATAAAATCCCCTGAGACTCTAGGAGGCAGGCACACAAGTGGCTGGACATCAAGAGGAACACACTGGTGGAAGAAGACACAAGCAGCTGGATGGCAACAGAATGTTGAGGGGAGCATGCAGCAGAAGGGCACACCGACAGATGCTGGCCATCTGCCTGTGGAAGGCCGTGGAGTTTGGCCAGGGTAGTTGGAGGACAGCCCGGCCGCCAAGCAGCCTGACTCCAGGGGAAAAGCATCTCCCTTCTGGCTCCGGGATCTGCTGAGAGCTACTTCCACTCAACAAAACCTTGCAGTCATTCTCCAATCCCACATGTGATCCGATTATTCTGGTATACGAAGGCAAGAACTCTGGGATACAGAAAGCTCTCTGTCCTTGCTGTAAAGCAGGGGTCTAACTCAGCTGACTAACCCAAGCCGCCTATGGACAGCTGAACTAAAAGAGCACCATGTAACACAGGCTCACTGTGGCTTCAGAAGCCATAAACATTCACACGTAGACACTGCTGTGGGGTTGAAACTCCAGCGGGCCTGTCTGTACACTTCCCTAGAGGTGTGAGTAGTGGGGCACTGAAGAAGCAAGCCAAACCCATCGCACGTCCTGCAAGGGAGACAAGGGAAGTTTGCCCATTTCATTATTCTTAATTTATAACGGGCCATAACAAACAATAATATGAATATCATTTTCTGTCTTACAAGAGTGTTTTAAGAAAATTTCTAAAATATGTAAATAGCTGTAAATTGAAAAATGAGTGATTATCTAAAATAGAATTTTTATCATAATGTAATCTAAAATTGATTAAAAGTTAAAAGCAAAATGAATTTTTGTCTTTTTTAACTGTGTAAACACAGTTCACTATATAGTGAAGGCTAATAATTTCTGTTTTCTGAGAATCTCTTTGATTCATAAAATCAAAGTCAAAATAATTACATTCTATTATTATTGCTCAATTCCTCAAAACCAAATCAAAGCTTGCTTATGTTTAGAATACTAGTCCTTAACCTTGGCTGCACATTGGAATTACTTGGGGGAACTTTAAATATATATGTTTGCCTTGCTCCCCAAAACCAAATTTTTATGTACTTGGTCTGGGGTGTATCATGAACATCACTATTTCAACAGCTCCCTAGATGACCTCAATGTGCTGCCAAAGCTAACCACACCTATTTAGACCATGACTTTACCAGTTTCCTGCTTGCATCTCCCCCGACATCCTCCCCTAAAGTTTCTAGTTGTCTCCTTTCATTTTTTGACAGAAGGCCCATACCTTGTTCATCACATTAACAATATTTTACAACTCTTACTAGCTCTTCCTGTTGGGAGATTTTACGTAATTATTTATATTTGAAGACTTTTTTTGCCTTAGAGCTCACAGATTTTCTGTTTTAATTTAAATTAATCATTTTCTACACATAGTTGTATTAGTCCATTCTCACGCTGCTATAAAGAACTACCTGAGACTGGAAAATTTATGAAGAAAAAGACTTCAATTGACTCAAATTTCCATAGGCTGTGCAGGAGGCATAGCTGGGGAGGCCTTGGGAAACTTACAATCATGGCAGAAGGTGAAGAGGAAGCAAGAACATCTTTACATGGCGGCAGGAGAGAGAGTGCACAAAGGGGGAAGTGCTTTTAAACAACTAGATCTCATGAGAACTTACTCACTATCTTGAGAACAGCAAGGGGAAAAATCCGCCCCCATGATTTAATCACTTCCCATCAGGTCCCTCCTCCAACACGTGGGGATTAGAATTTGACATGAGATTTGGGTGGAGACACAGAGCCAAACTATATCACTATTCATTGCTATCATCCTTGAATTTCTTTTATTGAACTCTTGGTTTAGTTCCACAATATCATGTAAGCTATGTGTGACTTTTCTGGTCCTTGTCCTTGTTTTCCTGGAATATACCTTAAATGACTTCCTTAGGAATAATGTATAAACATCCTTTCTGAGTCCTTGTAGATCTGAAAATGTTTTAATTATGCTTTTATACTTGATTAATAATTTAGCTATGTCTAGAATTCTAGGCTCAAACCTGTTTTCCCTTGAAGATATCTGAAGATTTTTAAAAATTCTATTCTAACTCCTAAGGCTGTTGATGAGCAGTATGATGTGTCCCTCTACTCCTGCTAGATTGATTCTTTTATTCTTAAAGCAATTTAGCATTTTCTGTGTCCCTTCTTTTAATTATATGGCCTATATCCTTTTAATAATCTTTACCATTGCTAAACCTTCTATTCAATAATAATAATTTCAAATATCCACATTATATTCGTTTTCTTAATTTTTTTCCTCTTACTATCCTGTTATAATATTATGGATACAAAGTGACCTTGAGTTTCTCTGAGAATTTTAATGGATTTTTCTTTGCCTTCTTTTGTCCTCTGAATTTTCACTTTTTCTTCTAGGATCAGCTATGTCTTTATTTGTCTTTTTCTTTTTATTTATTTATTTATTTATTTTATTATTATTATACTTTAAGTTTTAGGGTACATGTGCACAATGTGCAGGTTTGTTACATATGTATACATGTGCCATGTTGGTGTGCTGCACCCATTAACTCTTCATTTAGCATTAGGTATATCTCCCAATGCTATACCTCCCCCCTCCCCCCACCCCACAACAGTCCCCTGAGTGTGATGTTCCCCTTCCTGTGTCCATGTGTTCTCATTGTTCAATTCCCACCTATGAGTGAGAACATGCGGTGTTTGTTTTTTTGTCCTTGTGATAGTTTACTGAGAATGATGATTTCCAGTTTCATCCATGTCCCTACAAAGGACATGAACTCATCATTTTTTATGGCTGCATAGTATTCCATGGTGTATATGTGCCACATTTTCTTAATCCAGTCTATCATTGTTGGACATTTGGGTTGGTTCCAAGTCTTTGCTATTGTGAATAGTGACGCAATAAACATACGTGTCCATGTGTCTTTGTAGCAGCATGATTTATAGTCCTTTGGGTATATACCCAGTAATGGGATGGCTGGGTCAAATGGTATTTCTAGTTCTAGATCCCTGAGGAATCGCTACACTGACTTCCACAATGGTTGAACTAGTTTACAGTCTCACCAACAGTGTAAAAGTGTTCCCATTTCTCCACATCCTCTCCAGTACTGTTGTTTCCTGACTTTTTAATGATGGCCATTCTAACTGGTGTGAGATGGTGTCTCATTGTGGTTTTGATTTGCATTTCTCTGATGGCCAGTGATGATGAGCATTTTTGCATGTGTTTTTTGGCTGCATAAATGTCTTCTTTTGACAAGTGTCTATTCATGTGCTTCACCCACTTTTTGATGGGGTTGTTTGTTTTTTCCTTGTAAATTCGTTTGAGTTCATTGTAGATTCCAGATATTAGCCCTTTGTCAGATGAGAAGGTTGCGAAAATTTTCTCCCATTTTGTAGGTTGCCTCTTCACTCTGATGGTAGTTTCTTTTGCTGTGCAGAAGCTCTTTAGTTTAATTAGATCCCATTTGTCAATTTTGGCTTTTGTTGCCATTGCTTTTGGTGTTTTAGACATGAAGCCCTTGCCCATGCCTATGTCCTGAATGGTATTGCCTAGGTTTTCCTCTAGGGTTTTTATGGTTTTAGGTCTAACATGTAAGTCTTTAATCCATCTTGAATTAATTTTTGTATAAGGTGTAAGGAAGGGATCCAGTTTCTGCTTTCTACATATGGCTAGCCAGTTTTCCCAGCACCATTTATTAAATAGGGTATCCTTTCTCCATTGCTTGTTTTTGTCAGGTTTGTCAAAGATCAGATAGTTGTAGATATGCGGCGTTATTTCTAAGGGCTCTGTTCTCTTCCATTGATCTGTATCTCTGTTTTGGTACCAGTACCATGCTGTTTTGGTTACTGTAGCCTTGTAGTATCGTTTGAAGTCAGGTAGCGTGATGCCTCCAGCTTTGTTCTTTTGGCTTAGGATTGACTTGGCGATGTGGGCTCTTTTTTGGTTCCATATGAACTTTAAAGTAGTTTTTTCCAATTCTGTGAAGAAAGTCATTGGTAGCTTGATGGGGATGGCATTGAATCTATAAATTACCTTGGGCAGTATGGCCATTTTCACGATATTAATTCTTCCAATCCATGAGCATGGAATGTTCTTCCATTTGTTTGTATCCTCTTTTATTTCATTGAGCAGTGGTTTCTAGTTCTCCTTGAAGAGGTCCTTCACATCCCTTGTAAGTTGGATTCCTAGGTATTTTATTCACTTTGAAGCAATTGTGAATGGGAGTTCACTCATGATTTGGCTCTCTGTTTGTTATTGTTGTATAAGAATGCTTGTGATTTTTGTACATTGATTTTGTATCCTGAGACTTTGCCGAAGTTGCTTATCAGCTTAAGGAGATTTTGGGCTGAGAAAATGGGGTTTTCTAGATATACAATCATGTCATCTGCAAACAGGGACAATTTGACATCCTCTTTTCCTAATTGACTACCCTTTATTTCCTTCTCCTGCCTGATTGCCCTGGCCAGAACTTCCAGCACCACGTTGAATAGTAGTGATAGAGGGCATCCCTGTCTTGTGCCGGTTTTCAAAGGGAATGCTTCCAGTTTTCGCTCATTCAGTATGATATTGACTGTGGGTTTGTCATAGATAGCTCTTATTATTTTGAGATACGTACCATCAATACCTAATTTATTGAGAGTTTTTAGCATGAAGCGTTGTTGAATTTTGTCAAAGGCCTTTTCTGCATCTATTGAGATAATCATGTGGTTTTTGTCTTTGGTTCTGTTTATATGCTGGATTACATTTATTGATTTGCATATGTTGAACCAGCCTTGCATCCCAGGGATGAAGCCCACTTGATCATGGTGTATAAGCTTTTTGATGTGCTTCTGGATTCGGTTTGCCAGTATTTTATTGAGGATTTTTGCATCAGTGTTCATCAAGGATATTGGTCTGAAATTCTCTTTTTTGGTTGTGTCTCTGCCAGGCTTTGGTATCAGGATGATGCTGGCCTCATAAAATGAGTTAGGGAGGATTCCCTCTTTTTCTATCAATTGGAATAGTTTCAGAAGGAATGGTACCAGTTCCTCCTTGTACCTCTGGTAGAATTCGGATTTGAATCCATCAGGTCCTGGAATCTTTTTGGTTGGTAAGCTATTGATTATTGCCACAATTTCAGAGCCTGTTATTGGTCTATTCAGAGATTCAACTTCTTCCTGGTTTAGTCTTGGGAGGGTGTATGTGTCAAGGAATTTATCCATTTCTTCTGGATTTTCTAGTTTATTTGCATAGAGGTATTTGTAGTATTCTCTGATGGTAGTTTGTATTTCCGTGGGATCGGTGGTGATATCCCCTTTAACATTTTTTATTGCGTCTATTTGATTTTTCTCTCTTTCCTTCTTTATTAGTCTTGCTAGTGGTCTATCAATTTTGTTGATCTTTTCAAGAAACCAGCTCCTGGATTCATTAATTTTTTGAAGGGTTTTCTGTGTCTCTATTTCCTTCAGTTCTGCTCTGATTTTAGTTATTTCTAGCCTTCTGCTAGCTTTTGAATGTGTTTGCTCTTGCTTTTCTAGTTCTTTTAATTGTGATGTTAGGGTGTCAATTTTGGATCTTTCCTGCTTTCTCTTGTGGGCATTTAGTGCTATAAATTTCCCTGCACACACTGCTTTGAATGCGTCCCAGAGATTCTGGTATGTTGTGTCTTTGTTCTCCTTGGTTTCAAAGAACATCTTTATTTCTGCCTTCATTTCGTTATGTACCCAGTAGTCATTCAGCAGCAGGTTGTTCAGTTTCCATGTAGTTGAGCAGTTTTGAGTGAGTTTCTTAATCCTGAGTTCTAGTTTGATTGCACTGTGGTCTGAGAGACAGTTTGTTATAATTTCTGTTCTTTTACATTTGCTGAGGAGAGCTTTACTTCCAACTATGTGGTCAATTTTGGAATAGGTGTTGTGTGGTGCTGAAAAAAATGTGTATTCTGTTGATTTGGGGTGGAGAGTTCTGTCGATGTCTATTAGGTCCACTTTGTGCAGAGCTGAGTTCAATTCCTGGATATCCTTGTTAACTTTCTATCTCGTTGATCTGTCTAATCTTGACAGTGGGTTGTTAAAGTCTGCCGTCATTATTGTGTGGGAGTCCAAGTCTCTTTGTAGGTCACTCAGGACTTGCTTTATGAATCTGGGTGCGCCTGTATTGGGTGCATATGTATTTAGGATAGTTAGCTCTTCTTGTTGAATTGATCCCTTTACCATTATGTAATGGCCTTCTTTGTCTCTTTTCATCTTTGTTGGTTTAAAGTCTCTTTTATAGGAGACTAGGATTGCAACCCCTGCCTTTTTTGTTTTCCATTTGCTTGGTAGATCTTCCTCCATGCTTTTGTTTTGTGCCTATGTGTGTCTCTGCACATGAGATGGGTTTCCTGAATACAGCACACTGATGGGTCTTGACTCTTTATCCAATTTGCCAGTCTGTGTCTTTTAATGGGAGCATTTAGTCCATTTACATTTAAAGTTAATATTGTTATGTGTGAATCTGATCCTGTCATTATGATGCTAGCTGCTTATTTTGCTCGTTAGTTGATGCAGTTTCTTCTTAGCCTCGATGGTCTTTACAATTTGGCATGATTTTGCAGTGGCTGGTACCAGTTGTTCCTTTCCATGTTTAGTGCTTCCTTCAGGAGCTCTTTTAGGGCAGGCCTGGTGGTGACAGAATCTCTCAGCATTTGCTTGTCTGTAAAGGATTTTATTTCTCCTTCACTTATGAAGCTTAGTTTGGCTGGATATGAAATTCTGGGTTGAAAATTCTTTTCTTTAAGAGTGTAAAATATGGGCCCCCACTCTCTTCTGGCTTGTAGAGTTTCTGCTGAGAGATCAGCTGTTAGTCTGATGGGCTTCCCTTTGTGGGTAACCCGACCCTTCTCTCTGGCCACCCTTAACATTTTTTCCTTCATTTCAACTTTGGTGAATCTGACAATTATGTGTCTTGGAGTTGCTCTTCTCGAGGAGTATCTTTGTGGCATTCTCTGTATTTCCTGAATTTGAATGTTGGCCTGCCTTGCTAGATTGGGGAAGTTCTCCTGGATAATATCTTGCAGAGTGTTTTCCAACTTGGTTCCATTCTCCCCGTCACTTTCAGGTACACTAATCAGATGTAGATTTGGTCTTTTCACACAGTCCCATATTTCTTGGAGGCTTTGTTTTATTCTTTTTTGTCTAAACTTCCCTTCTCACTTCATTTCATTCATTTCATCTTCCATCACTGATACCCTTTCTTCCAGTTGATCACATCAGCTCCTGAGGATTCTGCATTCTTCACATAGTTTTCGAACCTTGGCTTTCAACTCCATCAGCTCCTTTAAGCCCTTCTCTGTACTGGTTATTCTAGTTATATATTCGTTCAAATTTTTTTCAAAGTTTTTAACTTCTTTGCCTTTGGTTTGAATTCCCTCCTGTAGCTTGGAGTAGTTTGATCGTCTGAAGCCTTCTTTTCTCAGCTCATCAAAGTCATTCTCCATCCAGCTGTGTTCCGTTGCTGCTGAGGAACTGCGTTCCTTTGGAGGAGAAGTGCTCTGCTTTTTAGAATTTCCGGTTTTTCTGTTCTGTTTTTTCCCCATCTTTGTGGTTTTATCTACTTTTGGTCTTCGATGATGGTGATGTACAGATGGGTTTTTGGTGTGGATGTCCTTTCTGTTTGTTAGTTTTTCTTCTAACAGATAGGACCCTCAGCTGCAGGTCTGTTGGAGTTTGCTAGAGGTCCACTCCAGACCCTGTTTGCCTGGGTATCAGCAGCGGAGGCTGCAGAATACCGGATTTTCGTGAACCGCGAATGCTGCTGCCTGATCGTTCCTCTGGAAGTTTTGTCTCAGAGGAGTACCCGGCCGTGTGAGGTGTCAGTCTGCCCCTACTTGGGGGTGCCTCCCAGTTAGGCTGGTCGGGGGTCACAGGTCAGGGACCCACTTTAGGAGGCAGTCTGCCTGTTCTGAGATCTCCAGCTGCATGCTGGGAGAACCATTACTCTCTTCAAAGCTGTCAGCAGAGGTTACTGCTATCTTTTTGTTTGTCTGTGCCCTGCCCCCAGAGGTGGAGCCTACAGAGGCAGGCAGGCCTCTTTGAGCTGTGGTGGGCTCCATCCAGTTCGAGCTTCCCAGCTGCTTTGTTTACTGAAGCAAGCCTGGGCAATGGCAGGTGCCCCTCCCCCAGCCTCGCTGCCACCTTGCAGTTTGATCTCAGACTGCTGTGCTAGCAATCAGCGAGAGTCTGTGGGCGTAGGACCCTCTGAGCCAGGTGCAGGATATAATCTCCTGGTGTGCCGTTTTTTAAGCCTATCGGAAAAGCACAGTATTAAGGTGGGAGTGACCTGAGTTTCCAGGTGTGGTCTGTCACCCCTTTCTTTGACTAGGAAAGGGAACTCCCTGACCCCTTGCACTTCCTGAGTGAGGCAATGCCTCGCCCTGCTTCGGCTTGTGCACGATACGCTGCACTCACTGTCCTGTGCCCACTGTCTGGCACTCCCTTTGAGATGAACCTGGTACCTCAGATGGAAATGCAGAAATCACTCATCTTCTGCGTCGCTCACGCTGGGAGCTGTAGACCGGAGCTGTTCCTGTTCGGCCATCTTCCCCCAGGTCGTCTTTCTTTTTCATATTGCTGATTTTTTTAGTATATGGTCATCAGGTTTTAGCCTTTTATATTTAAAAATAAGGGGGACAGAAAGATTAACTGAGTGTTCTCAGTATATAGCTGTAGCTTGATGACTTGTAGGATTTGCTTTATTTGACAGGAGGAGGAGATTTTCACTAAGTTGGAACCTCCCAAATCTCAGAATAAGGAAGGCATGATTTTGGACACAAATTCTTATCCTAGTAGCCCTATTCTTCTTTGATCAGTTAACTTGAAATCCTTAGAGAAGAGCCTTTCTTTTTAATGGGAGGGCACATACCAAAATGCTGATAAGCTAGTGTGGAAGGCAGAGGCAAGAGATAGAGGGGAACACTAGTGCATATGCTTCACGATAAACTTTCAATCAATCACCCTGTTTTTAGCCTCTTCTTCCACCACCATCTGAACCCAAATCTGGAGCTTCTGTGAATGCCACAAGGAGGGATCATCTGTCTCCTCCTCTGTGGTGTCCGTCTGGGTATTCTGGGCTACAACTTCCTTCTCTATGCTTGATTCATAAAAACGCTCCCATTGACTTCTTTCTTCCAGAAATTTGTTGAAATCCATCATTCACTGATAAGCTCCCTACGTCGTATTATCTTTACTGGTATAAATTTATGCCTTTTAAATATTTTTTTCTCTGCTATTATACAAATTGCTTCTTAGATGAAGGCAGACCAGTATGTATGCTTATTCTTCCATCTAAAGTTAGAAAAATTGAAGTTCCATTCTTCTGTTACCTCTTATAATTTAAGTTTGACCTAAAGTCTTCTCAAAATCAGTTGTTTCAATGGTAAGTAGCAGATCCATCTACAACTCCATCTACAACTGACAGATGAATTACGTCAAGAGTTTTACCCTGTATTGACTGTACTCAATTAATAGCATCAAATCCAGATTTTGTTTTATATAAAACAGATGGTAGGACTAGAAGAGGGTTGCTTATGTTGGATAGGCAGAGGTCAGCCTAAGAGCCAATGTTTGTAGAAAGGGCTGAAGAATCCTGATTTTTTTTTTTTTTTTTGAGATGCAGTCTAGTTCTGTCACCCAGGCTGGAGTGCAGTGGCATGATCTCAGCTCACTGCAACCTCTGCCTCCTGGGTTCAAGAGATTCTCCCGCCTCAGCCTCCAGAGTAGCTGGGATTACAGGCACCCACCAACGCACCCAGCTAATTTTTGTATTGTTAGTAGAGACAGAGTTTCACTGTGTTGGCCAGGCTGGTCTCAAACTCCTGACCTCATGATCCGCCCACCTCGGCCTCCCACAGTGCTGGGATTACAGGCATGAGCCACCACACCCAGCCGATTCTTAAAGTTGGTAAGCCCCATTCTCCCCACAGAACTCCCCCTGTACTCTTAAGCTTCTGTCTCAGTTCGTAGGACCAATTCAACATGAGATGGTAAAAACTGAACAGCATCTGCTTATTTATTCTCTCTAGATCTAGACAGGGTTGAGGCAGTGCTTTGCTTGACACCTTTTTTTTGCAAGTTGGACACCTGTGCATATGCTCAGCCATTCTGATGATGCTGCCTGCCTGCCCTGAGTTGCTTGACCAGGATGTCCCCCTTCTTGTTCCTCCATGGGCACAGAGCTTCCTGACTTACAGCCTCCATGTCACTGTTCACAGTGATTTGATGGCTCTGTTCCTTAACCTTCTTGCTCACCAGCCTGAATCCCTGTCTACATCTTGTTATGGTTATTTTCTAGGACTTGTCTAGCACTATTAAGCATGCTACAAGTCAATTTATGCAAATTTTGAGACAGGACAGTATGACAAATTATCTGAAACAATCTTTAAGCCTCATTTCTAACAATCTCCACTGCCTCATCCCAACGTGAATTATCTAAACCTGCTGTAACAGGCAGACGAGTAGAGACTAAGTGTGTATTTGGATAAAATCACTGCTGTAATAATTATACAACTTATGACTATGGCAGAGTGTTTCCTCACCCAAGAGTGTAGAAAATAATAGTACTACCTGAAGGGTTTTTTGAGAATTATAGGAGATTATTTCTGTTAAGCAGTTAGAACAATCCAGGTATTTGTTTTGGTTATCCATAGTGCCCACCTCTATATCATATGCACATTTTTGACAATCCTACTTAACTTACTCAATGTTCCCATGAGAATTTGAGTGTGGCCTCAGCATGGGCATTCAGCTTGGGTCCTTGATTCTGAATTGTATTCCTATCTCTAAAAGAAGAACCTTAGAGCTACACAGCTGCCTATGAATAGTATGCAATTTTAGTTACTGAAAATTGAGGAATATTTATATTATAACTTAACTTTTAAAATCGAAGTTAATTATTTTTGGAAAAACTGTTGCTTATTTTCAGTAAATGGTAACTGAATATTAGCTTGTGAAAATATATTACTGACATAATTTGGGGATGAGAAACAATGGTAGGAATTTGCACAACTCCTCATTTAAAATTCGAATTTTTCCTGTATAATGAAGATAGGTGTATTTATCTAGAGTCTTACAACTACCACAGCTTGTCCTAAATAGTTAGATGAAGTTTCTAAAATTGTAGCGGTAAAGGTATTTTCATAGTTTTTTTTTTCGGTTAAATTATGTTAATGCTGAGTAAGTTCTGTTTAAAAAAAAAGTAAAAACAATTTTTTTTTATGATTTAGTATAACCATTGCTTATAACCGTGGTTTCAGCCATCTAGCTGGTCACTATGTTTCTGGAGGAGGTTTGAGCCCAGCCATCAGTATTTTTAAAAGCTTCCAGGTGATTCTAATACACCAGCCTTTTGGGAAGACTCCTCTCCTACACAAAACAGAGAATGTGAACACGTGCATCACATTTAAATAGAACAAATATAAATTTTCACACCAAATATAATGCAAGTTGACCATGGTGGATTTCACAGCAGTATTACTTCTTTACCAAGCTTGCCTGATTATAATAATCACCCAGGGCAATTGTTGATAATGGCCTTCTCCTGACTGAAAAAATCTTCTGATTCACCCCAGATTCAGTAGGCCTATAAAAAAAAAACAGAAATCTGCATGCTAACACATATCCTAGCTGATATACATGATCATATATGTTCAGCAAATATGAGCATATAGGGCTTGGGTAAAGATGTAGGCTTCAGGAGACTGTAGTGTTAAGCTCATGGGCATGTGCCAGAGTTCCTATGTACATAACAACACTAGAAGTCTTGCCTTATTTGGAGTTATAGAAAAATATGTAGTGAGATAATGGAAACATCCTTAGACATACAGGTGTTTGGATAACAAGATAGTAGAACCCATCTCACCAGGCTGGCAGACAGCAGTGAGCAGCATAGAAAGGAAGTTGTACTGGACAATGCAGGTGACCATGGATCTCAGCCTCTCCTTGGCCTTGTCCCCATTCTGAGTGTAAAGAATCACTTTGGTGAACCTCTCCTCATC
Organism: Nomascus leucogenys; assembly: GCF_006542625.1. NCBI lineage: Eukaryota > Metazoa > Chordata > Mammalia > Primates > Hylobatidae > Nomascus > Nomascus leucogenys. The sequence continues at coordinate 126,073,433 of NC_044382.1, forward strand.
TGCTAGTTGCCTTATGCTAAATACTGTTTTATCAATTTGTGTTCCAGTGCTGGCATTAGTATGCAAGTATGAGGTCCATGACTTGTATTTCACTATGGGGTAAGGAATCACTTTTCCTTCTGGACACGAATGAGAGAAGATGTAGAAATAGGTTCGGCACAGAGTCAACAAATGCCAGCCCAGTTTATGTTTTCATCCACAAAGATCCTGGGGGATACAGTACATCATTCTTTCATGTATTATTTGTGGCAGCTTTGGGACTGCAATGTCAGAGTTTTGTCATTGGAACAGAGGTCTCTGCAATGATAAAAGTATTCCTATGTGGGCCTTTACAGAAAAACTTTGCTGGCTGTTGTGCTACGACCACCTTGCCACTTTGAAAGTATCCAGAACTGTGTCAACTCAGAACAAAGCAGAGTATGAGGCAGTGAGAGGCTGAGCCCTGAATACTGCAGATATCTGAAGCTATCCCTACTCCTGGGCTTTTAAGTTGAAGACCATGAATTATTTTTTTGTTTTGCTTTGTTTTGGTTTTGCTTTGAATTTTACTTAATCTATTAGAGTTGGGTCTTCCTTTATTTATAACAAAAATAGTCCTGACTGGTAACAGTTACAATAATTAAAAATATACAGACCAAAAAAAATCTAAATTTGCATAGTATTTAAATATCTAACCAACACTGGGTGACATTAAGAAGCTAAGCACTTTTTGCAATGAATATCAAGACTACTACCTAAAAGTAGCAAATGTTTGCAGAAACAATTGAAGACAGGCTGATAAGAGAATGATTTCTATCAAGACCAAGACAGAGACAACACGCTAGCCATTCTGTGATGACGTCTTCAACAACTCCCTAGAGAGTAGGGATTAATGGTATATACATTTTACATGCTAGGTAATTGTGTTTCATATTTTGCACTGATTGACTTGTATTAGCTGCTGGTTGAAATTCATTTAGCTATACAGTCCCTTTTTTAGTTTAATTCAGAAATGTGTTCTGTTCACACATAAGTCCCTGTTTTGTGGCACAGAATCTGGCACAAGGCAGATGCTCAGTAAATAGAACAAATGAGCCTAAACTTCCTGACTCAACATTTTCAACCTCGGATACAGATCAGAGTAGTATGTAACAAGAGTATAAAGAACTGGTCCCTTCAGCTTTCTTATCTGAAAAACACAGCCCCTAAATATCCTTCTACTTTTTCAAAGGGATAAATCTCCCTGACAGACATATCCAGTCTATCTTGTAAATTCTTAATAGCAATGAGCTAAGCTGCTCCGTGCTTTCTGCAACCATAGAGCCACCTTATTTATGGCCCCTGATAATTTTTTTTCATTTAAATATCGCTTACTCTTCACCTTATAAAACTGAAATAAGCATGAGACCTGGTGAGACTGATTTCATCTTCTGTTCACTGTGTCTTCTTTTGGAGGATATGCCCATCTTGGATTTGAAGGAAAAGGAAAGCCATTCATTATTGTATGAAGCAATAATGTTCCCTATGATATGGTCAAGAATATAGTGAGCCTTTGTTTTTTTAGAGGAAGAACTTTCTATATTCCAGGCTTCATGTATAAAAATTGCTTCTGTGAGTCTAGGGCTTAATCCCTTTGTTTCCATTAGGATAAAACTTGCTTTACATGAATCTTCTTTGAGTATTCAGTTGAGAACAAGAGGCCTTGGATGAGATTTACCCTAAGAGTCACATATTCTTCATTTTACTGATAGCAAAGAATCATATAGACCACCTGTTCCACATAAATCTCACTTGAAGATTGGAGAATAAGATTGATTGTTAATCTTCCCAAGCCCGAAAGAAGACTTGCATTAATCACCTGAAGCTCTTACCTTTAGTTGAGATTATTTTTATTTAGAAACTACCTCCTAAACTCACTGTATTAGCGCTCTCCAAAGGGACAAAACTAATAAGATATATGGGATATATTAGGGAGAATGGGCTCACATGGTAAGACAGCAAAGTCCCATGACAAGCTGTCTGTAAGCTAAAAGAGAGAAGCCAGTAGTGTGCTCAGTCCAAGTTCAAAAGCCTTGGAACCAGGGAAGCCAAGATTGCAGCCCTCAGTCTGAAGCTGAAGTCCCAAGAGCCCCTGGGAGGCCATTGGTGAAAGCCTAGAGTCCAAAGGCTGAAGAGCCTGAAGTCTAATGTCCAAGGGCAGGAGGAGAGAAAGCAAGCACTTAGCTCGGGACCAGAGAGACCGCCAGAGGACTAGCAAATGGCTTCTCTCTTCTTCTTCTGTCTGCTTTGTTTTAGCCATGCTGGCAGCCAGTTGGAAGGTGCCCACACACATTGAAGCTGGTTGGTCCTCTTGTAGTCCAGTGACTCACTTGTCAATCTTTGCTGGCAAATCCCTCAGAGACATACCCAGAAACAATACTTTAGCAGCTATCTAGGCATCCCTCAATCCAGTCAAGTGGACACCTACTACTAACCATCATGTTCACCATGCACCTAGCTTACACGTTGCTCTCTATTGATAATAATAAAAGAAAAATTCCTAAGAGAGAACATGATATTTGCATTCATTATTTAGAGCTATATAACACATTACCTGAAAACCTAGTGACTATAGCTAACAAAAATTACTGTACTCAGAAGATGGAAACCCTAAATGCCCTAAGTTGACCACTATACATTATATACTTGTAAAAAATTTTACATATACCCCATAAATTTGTGTAAATAACAAAAAACTTAGTGATTTAAAACAACAGTATTCATTATGTTACAGTAAGTCAGGAATCCTAGCACAGTTTAGCTGGGTCCTCTGCTCTGACTCTCTCACAAGGCTACAGTCAAGGAGCTGGCTAGAATTCTCATCATCTCAAAGTTCAACTGGGAGCAAGATCCATTTACAAGCTTGCTCACCTGGCTGTTGTCGAGATTCAGTTTCTCATGAGCTGCTGTACTTAGAGCCTCACTTTCTCTACAGCTATTAGCCAGAGGCCTCCCTCCTTGGTGCCTTGCCACATAGATCTCTCCATTGGGTAGATCACAACATGGCAACTGGTTTTTATCAGAATGAGCAAGTGAATAAGGAAGAGAAAGTGCCTTCAACATGGAATCATGGTTTTCATAAGCTAATATCAAAAGTGACATCCATCACTTTTGGTATATTCTACTTGGTAGAAGCCAGTCATCAAGTCCATCCCACATTTAAGGTGAGAGAATTACACAAGGTATGAATGTCAGGAATTGGGGGTCACTGGGAGCCACTTTAGAAGTAGGACTACTGCAATGTCTTTATCAATCAAGTTGCGAAAGGAGATTGCAATCTTCAGGAAGAAATAGATCAAAGTGTAAAAGTTTATTTGCTACATTTATTTGCTACTCTTACCCACTTTGGATATCATCCTGTTGCCTCCAATTAGCTACTTCTATTTCCATTCTCAGTACACAAGAATGTGGCTAGACTTAGCTGTCAAACACTGTAAAAAGATTTGCCTCTTTCATGGGCAAGGACTTCATGTCTAAAACACCAAAAGCAATGGCAACAAAAGCCAGAATTGACAAATGGGATCTAATTAAACTAAAGAGCTTCTGCACAGCAAAAGAAACTACCATCAGAGTGAACAGGCAACCTACAAAATAGGAGAAAATTTTCACAATCCACTCATCTGACACAGGGCTAATATCCAGAATCTACAATGAACTCAAACCAATTTACAAGAAAAAAACAAACAACCCCATCAACAAGTGGGCAAAGGACATGAACAGACACTTTTCAAAAGAAGACATTTATGCAGCCAGAAAACACAGGAAAAAATGCTCATCATCACTGGCCATCAGAGAAATGCAAATCAAAACCACAATGAGATACCATCTCACACCAGTTAGAATGGCCATCATTAAAAAGCCAGGAAACAACAGGTGCTGGAGAGGATGTGGAGAAATAGGGACACTTTTACACTGTAGGTGGGAGTGTAAACTAGTTCAACCATTGTGGAAGTCAGTGTGGCGATTCCTCAGGGATCTAGAACTAGAAATACCATTTGACCCAGCCATCCCATTACTGGGTATATACCCAAAGGACTATAAATCATGCTGCTCTAAAGACACATGCACACGTATGTTTATTGTGGCACTATTCACAATAGCAAAGACTTGGAACCAGCACAAATCTCCAACAACGATAGACTGGATTAAGAAAATGTGGCACATATATACCATGGAATACTATGCAGCCATAAAAAATGATGAGTTCATGTCCTTTGTAGGGACATGGATGAAACTGGAAACCATCATTCGCAGTAAACTATCGCAAGGACAAAAAACCAAACACCTGGGAACTGAACAATGACAACTCATGGACACAGGAAGGGGAACATGACACTCCGGGGACTGTTGTGGGGTTGGGGGAGCGGGGAGGGACAGCATTAGGAGATATACCTAATACTAAATGACAAGTTAATGGGTGCAGCAAACCAACATGGCACATGGATACATATGTAACAAACCTGCACATTGTGCACATGTACCCTAAAACCTAAAGTAGAATAAAAATAAATAAATAAACAAATAAATAAATAATAAAACAAAAATAAAAAACAAAGTTCTAAAATCAGTAATCTAAGCTACCACCTTAGAAAACTAGATAAGATCTTTTCAAGCCTAAAGCAAGCAACATTTAAAAAATAAAAATTAGAGTGGAAATCAATGAAATTGAAAACAGGAAATTGAAAGAGAAAATCAATGAAATCAAAATTTCTTATTTGAAAAGACCAGTGAAAATGATAAACCTCTAGCCAGGCTAACCAAGGGAAAAACAGAAAACATAAATTGCCAAAATCACAAATACAAAAGAAGTTGGCACAACTGATCCTGTAAACATTAAGAGGATAATAAAAAGATTATTATGAAGTCAATGCTCACAAATTTGATAACTTAGATAAAACAAACCAATTATTTGAAAGGCACATCCACCAAAACTCATACAAGAAGAATTATCCTATATATCTTAAGGAAATCAAATAAAAATTAATAACCTCCCAAATAAGAAAGCACCAAGGCCAGATGGGATCACTGATGATTCCATCATTTAAGGAGGCGGAAGCAGGAGGATTACTTGAGCCCAGGAATTCGAGATCAGAAGGAAACAGAGAATAAGAAGGAGAAGGAGAGGGAGGAGTGGGAGGAGAAGAAACAGAAGAAGGAAGGGGGAGGGGGAGGAGGAACTGCAGACCAATATCTCTCATGAAAGTAGATACAAAATACAAAGTCCTCAAAAAAATATTAGCGCATCAAATCCATATATATACGTGTATATATAGGTATATATACACACATATATGTGTATATATGTGTGTGTATATATGTATATATATACATATGTGTATATATGTATATATATACATATGTATATATACACATATACACGTATATATACACGTACATATGTACATACATATATACTTGTATATGTACGTACATATATACGCATATACGTATATATATATACACCTATGTATATATATACTATACGTGTATATATGTATACATACACGTACATATACATATATATGTATGTATATACATATATACGTGTATATATACACATATATGTGTGTAGATATACACTTATACCTACACACATATATACACATATATATTTTCCAAACTAAAGGGATTTATTTTAGGTAGACAAGACTGGTTCAACATTTGAAAACCAATTAATATAATCTACTACATCAAGAAGCTAAAGAACAAAATTACATGCTCAATAAATTAATGTAGATAAAAACGTTTGACAAAATCTATTATGTATTTATGATAAAACTCTCAACAAACTAGGACTAAAAAGATACTTGTTCAACTTTATAGAGAACATCTACGAAGTCTACACCTAACAACATACTTAGTAGTGAGAAACAGAGCTTTTTGCTAAGATTGGGAACAAGGCTAGGCTGTCCTGTTTTACCACTTTTATTCAATATTGGACTGGAAGTACTAGTTTGTGATAAAGACAAGGAAAGGGAATAAGAAGTATACAGATTGGGAAGGAAGAAAGTCCTAAAACTGCTTTTATTTGCAGATGACATTTTTGTCTATGTAGAAAATCCCAAAGAATTGACAAAAAAGAAAAAAATCCTGAAATTAATCAAGAATAGCAATGTTTCAGGTTACAGGTTAATATACAAAAGTCAGTTGTTATTGTATTACTACAAGAGCGATGAAAAACGAATTTGAGTTTTTTTAAAAAATTACCATTTACAATGGCACTCAAAAATAAATACTCAGGTATAAATCTAATGAACATGTATAAGATCTCTATACATAAAAATGATAAAATTCTAATGAAAGAAATCAAATATCAAAATATCATAAATAAAATTTGCCTAGGAATCAGGGTCAAGATACCATATTCACTAAACTAGGGAGAACCTCAGTACAATGCTGAACATTTATCACACGATGTACTTGATGTTTCTCTTTATTCAATTTTCCCACAACATTCTCTACTCTTTGCTCTCCAGTTAATATCTTTTCCTATCATTGATCTACTGAAATATAACTTTGAAATCACTGTTAATTTCAATGTGTATATGCGTGAATGCACACATGCAATGTATATGTGTGTACACGTAAATACTTATTTTTGCTTGAAGACAATAGTGCATTTGATATTTTTTATCTAGAGTAACAAACCTATATGTGCTAATTTTCTTGTTTGAAAACCTGTATGCTCAGTAGCTATTAATATTATAGAAGTAATTAAATAACATTATTCTCCTTCTGTTTACAATACCTGTTTTTTCAATGGGATCTAACCATGATCAATGTACACCAAACCTATGATGAGATCAACAGCTTATTAAATAAATGCCAATATTATGCAAAACTGCCCCTTTTTTCCTCCTTTACTAAAAATGGCTCCAGACAATTCTCATATATTATGAAGAAAACAAAAGGAACATTAAAAAATTACCAGAACTTGATGTATTTTTAAAATCTAAGCTACACCCTCACTTTTTGCATGATAAAACTTATTTCTTACCCATTGCAAAAAAAGTAGCTTGGCCAACCTGATTGTGTAAATGGACAAAATAATACATGATATATACTCCTAGTTTGGTGAACAAGCAAAATTCAGAAAGATGTCACAAGCTCAAAAAATAAGTTGAAATAAAATAGCCCCGAGATTTAAGAAACAGAGTGGTATAGGATTTACTATTCCAAAGATCAAAAGGCATGTCTTGGAAAGGAACTAGAGAATTACATAAAGCATTAGTAATGTTTTACATTTAGTAAAATCTATTAATAGTAGCATTTTTTCTATGAAGCATCAGTTTTCATGGAGCAGTAGAAAATGCTACTGAGTTGGATGTCTTCATTTGTTTAGAACTCCGAATCAAAGGTTAGAAAATTGGAAAAGAGTGAATTAGAAAAATAAAAATATTTGTCACATTCAATAAATTTCCAAATAGAACTTCTCTCTGACAGTCATTTATAACTGGATCACACACAGAAACTGTACACTTGGTAAGGAGTGATTGAAAAATTGTACAAAGTGCGTTATTGGCTTCATGTCATTCTTTGAACAGCAGCAAGTAATGAACTCTGTTCTCAACAGAAAGAGGCCACTTGTATTCAAGGGCTAGTTACTTACATTCCTAATCACTTATGTCATTTTTCACTTTGCTGTTTCCTAAGTAAAATGAGTTGGGGACTGCAAAAAAGACAGAGTGATGTTTTCCATTGTTCAAGTTACAAGACAGCATATTTTAGTAATTAATGCCACATTTGCTAAAGATATTACCAAATTCAGAATAGCAGGAGCATTTACTTGTCAACATTGAAACATAATTCCAAGTTTCCTTCTGAGTTATATAACAGTTCAGTATCCCACTACCTCCATCTAGAGCAGGTCTTAATAGTTGGAATTAGCTATGTACATTTCCATATCTCCATAGAGACTAAAGAATAATCACTTTTATATGTAAATACATTTAGTGTAACTACCCTAGAGACCACAGTGGCTGCTGCAGTTATTAACGAAGCTGCACTTAATTTGATGCTTATCCAAATTACTCTCCAGGAAAAATTCAAGAAACTGAACACGATTTGAGTTCATAAGACACTGCTCTTACAATGTTTGATAAACTGGGCTAGCATGAGTAAAATTGCTTATACTTAAAAACAGTGACTGTTTTTCTGGTTAGGATATGAAATGTGCAATTTTTTTGCTCTCCTCCCAAGGTTATTCAGTCCTCTGTTCTGAGTGTGTTGCTTGAGGCTCCTGGTGTCCACATCTCTAGGGCCACTGCCTACTGTTCAACCGCAATATGCCCAACAAGAATCCTGAATCAATAATTGAAGCCAAAGTGAGGATGGCCAGCTGCTACAGGGGCACAAATTTGGCTATGCCATCACCACTATCCTTTTGGCATTTGAAAAACTTCCACCAATATACATATATGCTTTAATAGGGTTATGCCTCGTAGTAAACTCAGAAAACCTGGTTGACTACATCTTAGAATACAAACTTCATTCAAGACTCCCACTGAAGTCTATGGTGGGGCTGCTTAGGATTCTCTGAGGGCATTTATAGTGTAGTTCTTTATACTTATACTGTCACCTCCACAGGACTTTTCAGTTAGTACCTGTGAAAAATACTATTTTTCTTGACCATCTTTCAGTGTAGGACTTGTTTCCAGAGGTTTTTATTTGCCCTCCTTATTCCTGCCTTTCCTATTCTATTTTTCTCAACCAGATAAATCATTAGTTAATTTCCTCTCTTCATTTATGTTTTCTGTTCTTGCCTTTTCTCCATCTCGTATCGGTCTGTAATGAATTATCATCCATTTCTGTTTGATCAGTTTCTTTTTTAGCTAATGAATCTTTTTGGCTTTGAATGTTCCCCAAAGTCAAAACACCACAATAAATTCAGCAGGTACTTGGTAAACGCAAAAATCATTCAGGATTAACTTGAGAAACTTTTTGCTTCTGCTAGCCTACCTGCTGTAAAATCACAGCTTCAGGCCCTGGCTTAGCAGTTGGAGCTCACAATTATGATTAATAATTTACACTGTTCCTAAACTGGCTACATTTTTGGCTCAGAAAAAGAGACATTAAGTTCTACTGAAAGCTCACTGGCTGAACTGTACATAGGGCTGGCATAAGGATCCAATTGAGCTGAGTAAGAATTAATTTAAAAGCTTAGATAAAAAAAGAGAAAAGTTAGGAGCTGCCCTTGGAAGAGTCTTTTTAAGGATCAGTGTTGATAATTTTCTAAACCTTCCCCCACTTGCCTAAATGTAGAAGCTTCTTTCTCATTAGGAATTAGGGGCAGGATAATCGAAAAAGGATGAAACCTCTTATGTACTAAATAATATGAATTACCAAACGCGGTACTTGGCATTATGAGGTGTTTGTGTGTTGGGTGGTGCAATTTCATTTTGACAGGGAGAACTGGGACCACACATATTTGTGTTTATCATTCCATGCCTGAAGTTTTGATCCAGCAAGATGTTTTGGTTTTTCCATAAATTATTTCAAATAAAGAGAACAAAGACATAGATACTTATTGCAACTCATATTTATCATCCATTCACTCATGAATACTCTGTGACCCCTACTAGGCCCCACACCAACCTGAAGGGAAAACTTACAAGAAACCTAATTCACTAAGCACGTTGTCATTTTAATAGTCTTTTTAATTGCAGAATTGCAAAAGAATTTTTACTTAAATTCATATTAAATACTTCTATTTTCTTTTAGACTGAAATCTCAATCATGGATTTTCTTTTCCTTCTATATCCTTTTCACTTACACAGTATTTAATCTCTTGCTCCAACCCTCTGTATTTTCCTTGAGTACTTAAAAGATTCCACCCTCATTGCACAGTGCAATCAACACCACTACAATTGCTACCCCAAAACACATGTATCCAAATTCATTACAATGCTCAAAACAAACAAACAAAAAAAACCCCTCAACTTCAGTGACGTGTCCTTCTATGAGGACACTTGAGCTTTTGTTACTTCAAGTGGCTTTCGGAGTCTCCTCCCTGAATCACACCTCCATACATTCAGCCCTTAAAAAATAGATTTTGTTTCAAAGTCTGCAAATTCTACATAAGACAAATATTGGTGAATCAAATTTCCTCTGTCTCTTTATATGCATGAAAAAAAGTCAACACTGAATTGGTGTCTTTTAGTCCTTCTAGTGAGAGGAATTTTTACCACGTTATTTTTGTCCTGTTTCCTTTTTCCATTCCTATTTCCATTTTTCCATTCATTGATTTTTGAAGATTTCATCTCATTCTCAAGAATTTATTGAATTATGAACACAATTCGCACTCTTGTTATCATCATTACATTTGCTCATTCTGAGATGCAAAGTAAAATTCTTTACTCCTCCCATGTATATCCTCCCTTTCTGTGTATCTGAATAGTAACAGACCAAACAGAGAAAACTGGAGGATGGGTACATTGCTTCTCTCACGCACCTCAAACCCTATATTTTCTGAGATTCTGGGAAAAATGGGTATTTATTAAACTGACCCATAGTAAAATTTCACTCTATAAATTACATATATTACTGGGGCTTGTTCACATAAAGACAACTAAGAAGTGATCTTAGAATTAATTTTTACAACATCTTGAATATTGTCCAAACGTTTTAGAAAAACACATCCTATTTAAAATGCAATAAATTATTAATCAGTTCAGGCATTTAAGATGTCATTTTTTATCTTGTTCTTCATTAACCAGTGCCCTTTTTTCACTTGAAAAATACGTGTCCTTATTTTCAATTTAGAATTAAATTTGATTACCAAATGGCATTATAAATGATCTCTGATTAAAAACATATATTCTGAAAATGTAACCTAGAATTTTATTCCTGTGTTAGCCAGTAATTGAGAGATGCATGATTTAGCAGGGTTTTTTTTTGTTCTTTATCAAAACATATGCACCAGTTTATTAAGCATGATTTAGAGTGATGTAGTTTTTACAATTTTACATCATTTGATCACTATCAGTAATGAAATGCACTGTAATTTAAACCAGGAGATAGCCATTAATCTCTAAAACAATGATCACTGACATTTAATAAAATATATTACATGAAAATCATCACTTAACTGTACTTCCAATACACCCTGTCACATTTGTTCTTCTATATACTTTCTGTTATAAAATAAAAAAGAACATTACTATTCTTTGAGGCTGATGGCTGGTCCAGTAAGATTGGTAGTATAATTGCTAGTCTACTATTATAAGTCATCTAGTAATTTGATATAAAAGAGTTAGGCAATTTCAGTTTCATATCCCCATTATGCAACTCTAAATGATAAACTTTTAATATGAGGAAAATGCATCATGCCATTGGACCCAGCCTTTTCTTCCTTCTCATTTTGTATCATATATTTAAGGTTAAATTAGCCACATTTCTTTTAAAATTGCTTTTACATCCTGACTTTTCTATTTCTTTAAATATGTATATTTTCTTCTAGTTATACAGGCTCGACCTCTAAAAGTATTCCATGGCTTCTCTCTTTCCTTGACCCCCTATATTCACTCATTCTAATGCTTAGGTATATCTCATATTCATTTAGTTTTGTTTTTCATTTTCTATTCAAAAAATCTGATCTTCAACATGCCTGACAAAAACAAGCAATGGGGAAAGGAATCCCTATATAGTAAATAGTGCTGGGAAAACTGGCTAACCCTATGCAAAAATTAAACTGGACCCCCTCCTTACACCTTATAAAAAATTAACTCAAGATGAATTAAATACTTAAATATAAAACCCAAAACTATAAAAACCCAGAAGGAAACCTAGGCGATACCATTCAGAGCATAGGCATGGGCAAAGATTTTACCATGAAATAGCAAAAAGCAATTGCAACAAAAGCTAAAATTGACAAATGGGATCTATTTGTCACACCAGTCCGAATGACGATTATTAAAGAGTCAAGAAGCAACAGATGCTGGCAAGGCTGTGGAGAAATAAGAATGCTTTTACACTGTTGGTAGGAATATAACCATTATGGAAGACAGTGTGGCATTTCCTCAAAGATCGAGAACCATAAATACCATTTGACTCAGCAATCCCATTACTGGGTATATACCCAAAGGAATTTCAATCAATAATTCTATTATAAAAATACATGCGCATGTATGTTCCTTGCAGCACTGTTCACTATAGCAAAGACATGGAACCAACCCAAATGCCCATCAATGATAGACTGGATAAAGAAAATGTGGTACATATACACCACAGAATACTGTGCAGCCTCAAAAAGGAATGAGATCATGTCTTTGCAGGCACATGGATGAAGCTGGAAGCCATCATCTTCAGCAAACTAACACAGGAAGAGAAAACCAAATACCACATGTTCTCACTCATAAGTGGGAGGTGAACAATGAGAACACATGGACACAGGGAAGGAACAACATACACCAGGGCCTGTCAGGGGTAGGGACAAGGGGAGAAAGAGCATCAGGACAAATAGCTAATGCATGCGGGGCTTCAAACCTAGGTGATGGGTTGATAGGTGCAGCAAACCACCATGGCACATGTATACCTATGTAACAAACCTGCACATTCTACACATGTATCCCAGAACTTAATAAAAAAATATATATATATCTAAATCATGTGATCTAGAAGAACAGGTGGTAAAAGAAGAACATAGAGAATATTACAAATGTATAGGGGATTTCAAAGAATAATGGCAGAAGGGAGGAAAAGTAAGGGTGTGATTGAGGAAAAGTCATGACTAGCATATATATATATTTATATACATACATATGCTAGTCATGACAAATATATATATTTCTCTATATATATTTCTATATATATAATATATATGCACCAGCTTATTAAGCATATATATATATGCTACATCATATATCTGTCATATATATGTCATATGTGCTTTAATTTCTACTTTCTAACACTTTGGTCCAAATCTTCACTGCATTCATTTGGACTATATTCAATTGTTTTCCAACTAGTCTTCCTACATCCAAGTTTCTACCCTCCAATCCAAACTCCTTACATCTTACACTTTCATCATTTTAGCTCACATCATGTCCCTTCTGTTTCCAGATAGCCACAGCTCCTGATTGCTTAAAAATAAAACCTGAACTCGTGAATTTAACAGTCAAGGCCCTACACAATCTGATCTCAAATTTTTTCCTGTTGTTTAAGATGCTAGTCATGACTTTTCCTCAATCACACCCTCACTTTTCCTCCCTTCTGCCATTATTCTTTGTCATCCCCTATATAATATTCTCCGTGTTCTTCTTTTACCACCTGTTGTTCTAGATCACATGGCTATACAGTTTGCAAGTCTCTCCTCTTATCTCTTAAGAGCCTTTATATTTGCAATCCCCACAAAACACTGTGCCCTTTTTTCCCGTCTTTCAATTACATTTATAGGTTTCAAAGCTACTGACATCATATTCTTTTCTGAATCTAATACAGAGCATTGCACATAGGTAGTAGTTCAATAAATGCTTATAGATGCTATGCTTGAAATAATAGCCTACATAAAACTAAGGGGTCAAAAACTGTGGCCTATGGGCCAAACATGGTACCCTCCAACCTGTTTTTGTAAATTAACTTTCTTTGGGACATGGCTATGTCTATTTGTTTACGTGTTGTCTATAGCTGTTTCTGTGCTACAACAGCAGCATTGAGTAGCTGAAACAAAGGCTCTATGGCCCACAAAGCCTAAAATATACACTGACTGGCTTTTTATGGGAAATGGGCTGACTTCTGATAAAGTACATTGAAGGAAAGTGGGAAAAAATAAGCTTTATTTGGGTGCCTGAAGAGATTCCACAAGAAGTGCCCACTCCTGGCCCTCTGTTTCCATTTCTCTCACTGTCTTCGCCTCACTGCAAGAACACCCACCAGGTCTGTAAGTAAGATGATACTGGGCTTAGCCATCTGAAGCTGAGCTTTTGTAAAGTGTCTCCTAGAAACACACCTGTTTATAAGCACTTCCACTGAGATACCTTAGATAAGCTTCTGCAATCCATATTTAAGGCATCCGCTGATCCTCACATATGGCCACTGACAAGTGACAGCTGCCAATCAGTTGGAACTAACATATAAATTTCACTTACCACAAGACACAAGCTTAGAGGAGGGTGAAAGCCGTCCAAATGACAATGGCAAATGACCCAATTAACCATTAGAAATCATTTCAGTAGGAAAATTCTCCTTGATGTGCCAGAAGAGCACATTTAGCTGATTTATTTTGTCAAAATAAAATTGATTTTGGCAATTTCAAAACTTAAAAAAAAGTATGCTCCAAGTAAGGAACTTAAAATAGGACTTTTTACATGGGAACTTGAATAATTATTTTTGTACTTTTGTATTCATAGTTCCCCAAGTATATCACAGTGTGTTCATATACATATTTATATATCTATCTAGCTATGTATTCTCATTTTCAAATCTAAAAATTCATAGGCTTACATGTATTCCAATTTAAATTCTGGGTAAAAATTGCATAGATTATTTTGGATTATCCTAGCTACATATAGTTTGATGCTCATGTATTTATTCAGTGACTATTTCTTAGGAGCTTTCACGTTCCAAGCATGATAGAAATAGCATAGTACAGTAAAAAAGAGCACCAGATTTCTAGCAGTCAGAACTGGGTTTAAATCCCATCTCCATAAGCTCGATGACTATAGATAACTTATTGACTGTCTTTGAGACGAAATTTAGTTTTGGGTAAAATGTGCAATATGGTATTTTCCTCTAGGAGAGTTGTTGTAAGAATGACATGTGGTAGCTGTATTAGTCTGCCTGGTATATATCTATCCACTTCAGGCTTCTACTGCCTTCTACTGGGAGTCAGCCCTGTGTGCTGACCTAGGAATGATCACTAGATCCAACATGAACCAATTATAGTAACCCTATGTCCCTGGTAAATTCTCAAGGATGGATGTTTGCCCCATGTCAGGACAGTCAGAGTCCTTTCCAAGAATTTTTTACAACCACAGCTAGAGTACATATCTCTTTGCTTATGAGATCATTAGACTGGAAGGACAAATCTAAAGATGCTGTTAAAAATGCCTCCTCAACGGAGCTTGCAGTGAGCCGAGATTGCGCCACTGCACTCCAGCCTGGGCCACAGAGCGAGACTCCGTCTCAAAAAAAAAAAAAAAAAAAAAATGCCTCCTCAAGTAGGGAAAGACTGTAGGAGAGAATAAAGGTGTTAAAAAAAAATATGGTTAGAGAGTTACTGAGTTTCCCTAGTTCCAGCCCCTAGGTCACAAGGGCTGTCCTGAGGCCCAGTCCTTCCAATACAATGCCGTCCTGCTAAAACTGCCTTGTTGTAGGTTAAGAATCCTAACTAAAACAATATAGAAATGCTTAGCAAAGTACTAAGTCACTGAAAAACAGATGTCGGTGGCCTTATCCTATCTCTGGGAATCTGAGAATAAGGAGATGAATAGTTTATGGTCCCTATCTTCAAGATGTCTCTGATTTAGTATGTCAACTTTTTAGACAGTAGGGGCCTTATTTCTTGTATTTTTTTCCCAACACCAAGAGCAGTGTTTGACACATACTAGGTAAACAATAGTTATTTGTTGAATGCACAAAAGCATGATTAAATAACTATGATACTGACATACTGAGTATTATAATAGATACATAAAGACATTCAAGAACATCATGAGGAAACTTATCTAAACAGGTTTTTGCAAGCACTGTACATAAAATGTATATGAGCATATAACAGGAAGCTAATTAAATTGTTGTTATGAGTTTTGACAGGAATTACCTGCCCTGCAATATTCAAGGAGAAAGAAATGCCAATATTCTCTATTTTTTTATATTAAAGAAAATACAGTTCTGACAAGCTACTTATCAAGGCTGCACAGGGCTCCATGCTGGGCACAACTTGTGTTCCTTGCCCTCTCCATTGAATCTCACAAAAGTACCTGGACTGGAAAATTTAAAAGAGGAGGGTCCTGGCCTCAGACTACAATGCCACTGAATTACTTGAGGTCCTGCTGTACATTGCCTCTGTCTTGCCCTTGTCCATCACCGTCTCTCAGACACTATGTATGCAGGTCACTGCCACAATGACCATGCAGCAACCCCTTTGAAGTTGCACTGACAATATTTTTGGCATGATACCCAAAGTCACATAATTGAATGACCAGGCCTCCCCAAATACCCACTCTGCACATCATTTTGTACATCTCTAAGGTGCAGCATTGGGACTGAGTTCTGATCTATACCACCATGTCTGTCGCATTCTCATTCTCATAGAAGCCAACTCCATAGAGGAACACACTTTTTCAAATTTACATCCTATCTTTTCTCCGAAGTAGCATGAAGATTGATCTCCCAAGTTCAGTTCATCTAGACTTTCACAAATGACCTATTTCTGAGAGCACAAAGTTAAACTCCTTAGAGGAGAGTTTCTTTCTTTCTTTTTTTTTTCCATTGTGATCCCACTGGTGATCAAACAAGAAACACTTTCTTAGTCAAAATTTTCTGGCACCTTTTACTTGTGAAAATTTGCTTTTCTATATTAATGTAATCTTTTTTTGGTGTCATTGTGATGACGATGGTGGTGGTGGTGATGATAAAATGAACTGAGAAAAGATGTAGATAAATGCAGATTGGACCTTTTTTATTATATATTTGGAAAGAAAATGCCTATGATGATGCATTCTCCCCAGGAGAAATATTACTTTAAGGAATTATAATTGCTGTTTTGAGTTCAGTAAAACAGAAGTTCTCTTGATACCTCAAACATTTTAGACAAATGTGTTCATATTCTATTCAGGCAAAGATAAGCATTATTAGTCTAAATAAAGGTGACATGAGCAGAAAGCACTACACATTGACACAAAGAGAATCTGTATACTCCTTGTTTATTTCAAGTCTGACACAGTTGAGGGCTTTCAATGTCATCCCAGCTTCCATATTTTGCACTGAAAGCTTCTTTAGCTGGAAATTCAACTACTAACCCACTGTAACTTCATCTGGTTTTCATGTCACTTTGTGATGAGCAACTACAGTAATCTTGTATCGCTCCCTCTCAGTTCTGACCTTTCACTGAGTTTCAATAGCATTAGATGAGCTAGATGCTCTATTCCTAGGCAACCTGTGGTAAAATAGAAATTGAAATACTAAAATACACCAAAGAGACTACAGCTTTTGGTTTATAATTTGTTAGGATCAAAGGAGGCATTAGCATCTACAGATTTAATACTTACTTCAAAAGAAATATACTTCTAAGAAAGCTTTATTTTCCTTTTTAAAGCTAGGCAGAGAGATTTTTTCTATAGTAAGAAATACTGGCAATTGATTTGATAATTATAAATTCAAGTAATCCATTTACAACATTGCAGATTCCCTATCTTTTGGGTGCAGAAGGTTATTTTAAAATAGAAAAAAAAAGCTCAATAGCAAGAAACATGGAAATTCCCCAAACCAACCACAAGATTGATAATATTTATTTTGACCAAAATTTGAATTCATTAGGTGCTTTTCTATAAAAAGAAATGAAAATATCTAGCCCACAAAGTGATGTACCTTTCCTAAAACTGTAATGAGTTAAAATAGCATTAACCATATCAACCTAATGTACTATTTTTTAAAATTTTATTATAGTTAGCCATTTGTGAGATGTGATTAATCCTAAATTATTTTCTGTTCTCTCTAACATATGTATCATACAAATGATTTATCAGTGCTTTAAATGTGTTGTGTGCTTTATAAAAAATAGCATTTGGTATTACTTTGTCCTTTAAAATATTATGTGATTTGATTGGTTAGTGAGAAAAAAAATGAAATCGCTTCCCAATCTTCATTTAGAACACATAAAAACTTAAAGAGCTATGTCATTAAATTTACTGGCTATTAAGTCTTATCACTTGTTCTTGTCTCAAAAGTGGCAAAAAAAGAGGGCACAGAAATATTTTGTCCCTTGGACATATTTTATGAGAATCTTAAAATTATACAAAATTGGTATATTTTGCTAAAACTTGTAAGACAACTTTGCAAATAAAAAAAAATTATTTGTAAAATATTATATTCAAATTGTCTAGCCTCCTGAATGATAATCAAAGTAACATATATTTTGGAAGTAATTCTTTTTTTTATTTTTTAATTTTATTATTATACTTTAGGTTTTAGGGTACATGTGCACAACGTGCAGGTTTGTTACATATATATCCATGTGCCATGTTGGCTTGCTGCACCCATTAACTCGTCATTTAGCATTAGGTATGGCTCCTAATGCTGTCCCTCCCCCCTCCCCCCACCCCACAACAGTCCCCGGAGTGTGATGTTCCCCTTCCTGTGTCCATGAGTTCTCATTGTTCAATTCCCACCTATGAGTGAGAACATGCGGTGTTTGGTTTTTTGTCCTTGCGATAGTTTACTGAGAATGATGGTTTCCAGTTTCATCCATGTCCATACAAAGGACATGAACTCATCATTTTTAATGGCTGCATAGTATTCCATGGTGTATATGTGCCACATTTTCTTAATCCAGTCTCGTTGTTGGACATTTGGGTTGGTTCCAAGTCTTTGCTATTGTGAATAGTGCCACAATAAACATACGTGTGCATGTGTCTTTAGAGCAGCATGATTTATAGTCCTTTGGGTATATACCCAGTAATGGGATGGCTGGGTCAAATGGTATTTCTAGTTCTAGATCCCTGAGGAATCGCCACACTGTCTTCCACAATGGTTGAACTAGTTTACAGTCCCACCAACAGTGTAAAAGTGTTCCTATTTCTCCACATTCTCACCAGCACCTGTTGTTTCCTGACTTTTTAATGATGGCCATTCTAACTGGTGTGGGATGGTATCTCATTGTGGTTTTGATTTGCATTTCTCTGATGGCCAGTGATGATGAGCATTTTTGCATGTGTTTTTTGGCTGCATAAATGTCTTCTTTTGACAAGTGTCTGTTCATGTCCTTTGCCCACTTGTTGATGGGGTTGTTGTTTTTTTCTTGTAAATTTGTTTGAGTTCATTGTAGATTATGGATATTAGCCCTTTGTCAGATGAGTAGGTTGCAAAAATTTTCTCCCATTCTGTAGGTTGCCTGTTCACTCTGATGGTAGTTTCTTTTGCTGTGCAGAAGCTCTTTAGTTTAATTAGATCCCATTTGTCAATTGTGGCTTTTGTTGCCATTGCTTTTGGTGTTTTAGACAGGAAGTCCTTGCCCATGCCTATGTCCTGAATGGTATTGCCTAGGTTTTCTTCTAGGGTTTTTATGGTTTTAAGTCTAACATGTAAGTCTTTAATCCATCTTGAATTAATTTTTGTATAAGGTGTAAGGAAGGGATCCAGTTTCAGCTTTCTACATATGGCTAGCCAGTTTTCCCAGCACCATTTATTAAATAGGGAATTCTTTCCCCATTTCTTGTTTTTGTCAGGTTTGTCAAAGATCAGATAGTTGTAGATATGCGGTGTTATTTCTGAGGGCTCTGTTCTGTTCCATTGATCTATGTCTCTGTTGTGGTACCAGTACCATGCTGTTTTGGTTACTGTAGCCTTGTAGTATAGTTTGAAGTCAGGTAGTGTGATGCCTCCAGCTTTGTTCTTTTGGCTTAGGATTGACTTGGCGATACAGGCTCTTTTTTGGTTCCGTATGAACTTTAAAGTAGTTTTTTCCAATTCTGTGAAGAACGTCATTGGTAGTTTGATGGGGATGGCATTGAATCTATAAATTACCTTGGGCAGTATGGCCATTTTCACAATATTGATTCTTCCAACCCATGAGCATGGAATGTCCTGCCATTTGTTTGCATCCTCTTTTATTTCATTGAGCAGTGGTTTGTAGTTCTCCTTGAAGAAGTCCTTCACATCCCTTGTAAGTTGGATTCCTAGGTATTTTATTCTCTTTGAAGCAATTGTGAATGGGAGTTCACTCATGATTTGGCTCTCTGTTTGTCTGCGATTGGTGTACAAGAATGCTTGTGATTTTTGTACATTGATTTTGTATCCTGAGACTTTGCTGAAGTTGCTAATCAGCTTAAGGAGATTTTGGGCTGAGACAATGGGGTCTTCTAGATATACAATCATGTCATCTGCAAACAGGAACAATTTGACTTCCTCTTTTCCTAATTGAATACCCTTTATTTCCTTCTCCTGCCTGATTGCCCTGGCCAGAACTTCCAGCACTATGTTGAATAGGAGTGGTGAGAGAAGGGATCCCTTTCTTGTGCCAGTTTTCAAAGGGAATGCTTCCAGTTTTTGCCCATTCAGTATGATATTGGCTGTGGGTTTGTCATAGATAGCTCTTATTATTTTGAGATATGTCCCATCAATACCTAATTTATTGGGAGTTTTTAGCATGAAGGGTTGTTGAATTTTGTCAAAGGCCTTTTCTGCATCTATTGAGATAATCATGTGGTTTTTGTCTTTGGTTCTGTTTATATGCTGGATTACATTTATTGATTTGCATATGTTGAACCAGCCTTGCATCCCAGGGATGAAGCCCACTTGATCATGGTGGATAAGCTTTTTGATGTGCTGCTGGATTCGGTTTGCCAGTATTTTATTGAGGATTTTTGCATCAATGTACATCAAGGATATTGGTCTGAAATTCTCTTTTTTGGTTATGTCTCTGCCAGGCTTTGGTACCAGGACAGTGCTGGCCTCATAAAATGTGTTAGGGAGGATTCCCTCTTTTTCTATTCATTGGAATAGTTTCAGAAGGAATGGTACCAGTTCCTCTTTGTACCTCTGGTAGAATTCGGCTGTGAATCCATCTGGTCCTGGACTTTTTGGTTGGTAAGCTGTTGATTATTGCCACAATTTCAGAGCCTGTTATTGGTCTATTCAGAGATTCAACTTCTTCCTGGTTTAGTCTTGGGAGGGTGTATTTGTCGAGGAATTTATCCATTTCTTCTAGATTTTCTAGTTTGTTTGTGTAGAGGTGTTTGTAGTACTCTCTGATGGTAGATTGTATTTCTGTGGGATCGGTGGTGATATCCCCTTTTTCATTTTTTATTGCATCTATTTGATTCTTCTCTCTTTTCTTCTTTATTAGTCTTGCTAGCGGTCTATCAATTTTGTTGATCTTTTCAAAAACCAGCTCCTGGATTCATTAATTTTTTGAAGGTTTTTGTGTCTCTATCTCCTTCAGTTCTGCTCTGATTTTAGTTATTTCTAGCCTTCTGCTAGCTTTTGAATGTGTTTGCTCTTGCTTTTCTAGTTCTTTTAATTGTGATGTTAGGGTGTCAATTTTGGATCTTTCCTCCTTTCTCTTGTGGCATTAGTGCTATAAATTTCCCTCTACACACTGCTTTGAATGTGTCCCAGAGATTCTGGTATGTTTGTCTTTGTTCTTGTTGGTTTCAAAGAACATCTTTATTTCTGCCTTCATTTCGTTATGTACCCAGTAGTCATTCAGGAGCAGATTGTTCAGTTTCCATGTAGTTGAGTGGTTTTGAGTGAGTTTCTTAATCCTGAGTTCTAGTTTGATTGCACTGTGGTCTGAGAGACAGTTTGTTATAATTTCTGTTCTTTTACATTTGCTGAAGAGAGCTTTACTTCCAACTATGTGGTCAATTTTGGAATAAGTGTGGTGTGGTGCTGAAAAAAATGCATATTCTGTTGATTTGGGGTGGAGAGTTCTGTCGATGTCTATTAGGTCCACTTTGTGCAGAGCTGAGTTCAATTCCTGGATATCCTTGTTAACTTTCTGTCTCATTGATCTGTCTAATGTTGACAGTGGGGTGTTAAAATCTCCCATTATTATTGTGTGAGAGTTTAAGTCCCTTTGTAGGTCACTCAGGACTTGCTTTATGAATCTGGGTGCTCCTGTGTTGGGTGCATATATATTTAGGATAGTTAGCTCTTCTTGTTGAATTGATCCCTTTACCATTATGTAATGGCCTTCTTTGTCTCTTTTGATCTTTGTTGGTTTAAAGTCTATTTTATCAGAGACTAGGATGGCAACCCCTGTCATTTTGTGTATTCCATTTGCTTGATAGATCTTCCTTCATCCCTTTATTTTGAGCCTATGTGTGTCTCTGCACGTGAGATGGGTTTCCTGAATACAGCACACTGATGGGTCTTGACTCATATCCAGTTTGCCAGTCTGTGTCTTTTAATTGGAGCATTTTGCCCATTTACATTTAAAGTTGATATTGTTATGTGTGAATTTGATCCTGTCATTATGATGTTGGTTGGTTATTTTGCTCGTTATTTGATGCAGTTTCTTCCTAGCCTTGATGGTCTTTACAATTTGGCATGATTTTGCAGTGGCTGGTACCAGTTGTTCCTTTCCATATTTAGTGCTTCCTTCAGGAGCTCTTTTAGGGCAGGCCTGGTGGTGACAAAATCACTCAGCATTTGCTTGTCTGTAATGTATTTTATTTCTCCTTCACTTATGAAGCTTAGTTTGGCTGGATGTGAAATTCTGGGTTTAAAATTCTTTTCTTTAAGAATGTTGAATATCAGCCCCCACTCTCTTCTGGCTTGTAGAGTTTCTGCCGAGAGATCAGCTGTTAGTCTGATGGGGTTCCCTTTGTGGGTAACCTGACCTTTCTCTCTGGGCACCCTTAACATTTTTTCCTTTATTTCAACTTTGGTGAATCTGACAATTATGTGTCTTGGAGTTGCTCTTCTCGAGGAGTATCTTTGTGGCATTCTCTGTATTTCCTGAATCTGAATGTTGGCCTGCCTTGCTAGATTGGGGAAGTTCTCCTGGATAATATCCTGCAGAGTGTTTTCCAACTTGTTTCCATTCTCCCTGTCATTTTCAGGTACACCAATCAGATGTAGATTTGGTCTTTTCACATAGTCCCAAATTTCTTGGAGGCTTTGTTCGTTTCTTTTTATTCTTTTTTCTGTATACTTCCCTTCTCTCTTCATTTCATTCATTTCATCTTCCATCTCTGATACGCTTTATTCCAGTTGATCGCATCAGCTACTGAGGCTTCTGCAGTCTTCGTGTAGTTCTCGAAACTTGGCTTTCAGCTCCGTCAGCTCCTTTAAGCCCTTCTCTTCATTGGTTATTCTAGTTATCCATTCGTCTAATTTTCTTTCAAAGTTTTTAACTTCTTTGCTATTGTTTTGAATTTCCTCCCGTAGCTCAGAGTAGTTTGATCATCTGAAGACTTCTTTTCTCAACTTGTCAAAGTCATTCTCCGTCCAGCTTTGTTCCATTGCTGGTGAGGAACTGTGTTCCTTTGGAGGAGGAGAGGTGCTCTGCTTTTTAGAGTTTCCAGTTTTTCTGCTCTGTTTTTTCCCCATCTTTGTGGTTTTATCTACTTTTGGTCTTTGATGATGGTGATGTACAGATGGGTTTTTGGTGTTCATGTCCTTTCTGTTTGTTAGTTTTCCTTCTACCAGACAGGACCTTCAGCTGCAGGTCTGTTGGAGTTTGCTAGAGGTCCACTCTAGACCCTGTTTGGCTGGATGTCAGCAGCGGTGGCTGCAGAACAGCAGATTTTCGTGAGACCACAAATTCAGCTGTCTGATAGTTCCTCTGGAAGTTTTGTCTCAGCCGAGTGAGGTGTCAGTCTGTACCTACTGGGGGGTGCCTCCCAGTTAGGCTGCTTGGGGGTCAGGGACCCACTTTAGGAGGCAGTCTGTCCGTTCTCAGATCTCCAGCTGCGTGCTGGGAGAACCACTACTCTCTTCAAAGCTGTCAGACATGGACATTTAAGTCTGCAGAGGTTCCTGCTGAATTTTTGTTTGTCTGTGCCCTGCCCCCAGAGATGAAGCCTAGAGAGGCAGGCAGGCCTCCTTGAGCTGTGGTGGGCTCCACCCAGCTTGAGCTTCCTGGTTGCTTTGTTTACCTAAGCAAGCCTTGGCAATGGCGGGCGCCCCTCCCCCAGCCTCGCTACCACCTTGCAGTGTGATCTCAGACTGCTGTGCTAGCAATCAGTGAGACTCCGTGGGCATAGCACCCTCCATGCCAGGTACGGGACACAGTATCCTGGTGTGCCGTTTTCCAGGCCTATTGGAAAAGCGCAGTATTAGGGTGGGACTGACCCGATTTTCCAGGTGCCGTCTGTTACCCCTTTCTTTGACTAGGAAAGGGAACGCCCTGACCCCTTGCACTTCCCGAGTGAGGCAATGCCTTGCCCTGCTTTGGCTCGCACACAGTGAGCTGCACCAACTGTCCTGCACCCACTGGTAGGCACTCCCTAGTGAGATGAACCCGGTACCTCAAATTGAAAGGCAGAAATCACCCATCTTCTGTGTTGCTCACACTGGGAGCTGTAGACAGGAGCTGTTCCTATTCGGCCATCTTGGCTCCACCCCCAGAAGTAATTCTTTAAGGAAAACTAACTGTGCAGCCTATGAGCCAAGCAATTGTATTTTTAAAAACTATGTGATGCAAGGAAAAGTGAGTCATTAACAAATATCCATGCTACATAACATAAGGTTGATATGCATTGTTTTTATAAAACATGAACATTTGGCCAAAGTTTACACAGTGACAAAATAAAATAACAAGCATCTTTTTAAACCAGTCATATATATGTCTTAGGTTCCAAATGCAGATGTTTACTTCCTGGTAAATATATCTTTTCAAGGATAGTTAGTTTGAAGCACTGACAATGAAACACAGATTTACTTTGGCCATTCCTAGCAGAGTGCTTACTTGGCTAACATTTCCACAAACTTCTGCTAGTTTCTAATCCTTGGCTAGCATTTAACAACTGCAGGGAGAAAGGCAGAAATATTTTCAAAATATATGCCTTACATATATACTTGCCTTTTGGATTTGCTTCAAAGTTTATGAATGTCTTTGTATGCTTTTACATATTTTAAAACTATTTTACCTATCGTTGCAAATACAGTCTTCATTTTAGCCTAACTTAACTGATTAACAGTAGGCTTATAAAATTAATGCTTATTGATAAAGAAGTTTTCACTCATTAAATTTTAACTTAAGGGTATGTCTGTTGAGGGCATTTTAATATTTTAAATTAGACTGTTCTAGTTCCAGAATCAGAATTTAGATTATATCTAATAACTTTTATATATGACTGGGACATACTACTTTGCAGTCTCATCTGTTACTTTGCAGTATGAGATGCAGAAGCCCACCAGATAGAAATGGAGGCAAAAAGAGTCTACCTTTCACCAAGGTCTCAATCTCCTGCATCTTCTCTGTCAACAAATTCCTATGTGCCTAGGAGAGTCCCGTGCAGAAAGAGGACAGCCCAATTTGGTTCTGTGTCAGTGTCATGTCAAAGAAAATGGCTATTAACTGCTGAGTGGAAACCTCTCTCAGCAAATCATGGCTTATACACAGTGACTAATTCAAAATCCCCTTATGCTGTTGCTACTCTTGCAATAGCTCAGTATTTCACCCATAGAAGTGGCAATTCTTGAGCATTAGCTTCAGTAAAAATTAGTCTTTGGCAAACTGATGACTGCATTTTGGATCAGAGATCTTTAAATTCCCTCTTCTAGCTACCATTATAAATCAAGAGTCATGATGGAATCTAAGTAGACTCTTTTACGAAGAGCTATAACATAAGATCCATTTATTGGTAGGAAAGTCTCTTGAGGACAAGGACTTGACCTGTTCTGTTCTCTGCTGTAATCTCAGCACATACAGCAGAAACTATAATATAGCAGACACTCAAATATTTGGATGAAGGAAAGAACAAGAAATGAAGGGTGAAAGGAATTTGGCATATAAGGTACTGATGCTTGTGCTCTACCACTGCGAAGTATTGACTCTAATGAGCAATGATGCACTCAGTGTTGATCTCTACAAAAATTGCATAGAGAACATAATTGGTAGGATTAAATCCCGTAGTTCTAGGCATTATGAGCAATGCTAACCTTTACCAATGCCTACTGATGAGATTATTTCTCTCATATCCAGAGGAGGAATCTGGGGCCCTTCTCAGTGTCTACCAGTGAGGGTTCTAGAACCATAAACACACTGATTTCCATTTATCTCTTCCAATGCAGTACAAAAGTCAACTTACTGGTCTCTCATCAAAACACTTAGGGAGTCTGATTCATATTATACCTCTGGGCCAATGAATAGAATAATCCAAGTGCATCTTGATAAAACTCCCTAAATCCAGATGTGAAAGAGAAAGAATGGGAGAGGTGATATAATTCCCTTTCTTCATAGATAAACCATGGTTTCCACATGCAATTTGGCCAAGCTTCTTTCCAAATCTTTATATGCTGAAGGAAAAAGGATTAATTTTCCTAAATCAAACCAAAAAAAATCTTCATGTTTAATAGCTTAGTCAGGTGGCACTCCTGCCCATATTAGTTGCCTATTGCTGCATCAAGAAATTATCATCAACACTTAATGATTTAAAACAACAAATGTATTATCTTGCACAGTTTCTCAAGGTCAGGAGTGCATTTGTGACACAGAAATGAATTTCTTTAGTAACTACTAAATTGAGCCTTCAGATGAGACTACAGCCCTGGCCAGTATCTTGACTTTAATCTTGGTTGGCACTCACTCGTGCTGTTGTTGGCAGGCCATGATCCCACACCACCTGGCCTCTCTGCAGAACTCCTCCTCAACATGGCAGCTTTCTCTCATGGGGAGAAATCCGAGAGAAGGCACAAAGAGCACTTAAGAAGGAACCACAGACATGGTATACCTAATCTTGGAAGTGGCCTCTCATTACAGCATCAACTTGAAGTCCAGAATTCTTATCTAAATTAGGTTCATGTGTGAATAAGGACTCTTTGGGTAAAGTTACCTAAATACAGTTCCCATCTATCTGTAGACTTACGTAGTAAAAGGGATAAGTCTTCACACACACACACCCCTAATGTGCAATAGAGGTACAGATGTAAGGTAACTGCTATAAACACTACTGTTCAAAAAGGGAGAAAGTGGAAGGCACAAAGATGTCACTACTCCACAGAAAGCCTTATATCCAGCCAAGCAAACACTGGAAGTTCCTTGATGAGGTCTCAGGACTTAGGAATGATGCTCCACAGCTATTGGCTCTGCCCTGTGGCTCTTGGTTCCGTACCCTATCCCGTCTTTTCTTATTCCATGAGAAATATCATGTGTTGGTAACTGGCCAGCTTTCTCAGCCTGCTTCTTGCCAATAGAATTTAAGGCCCAAGGACATTTTCTTCATCCTTGACATTTTATTCCCCTCATTTTGAGCTGGTTATACTTCTATAGCATTTCTGAATGAACAGCATGGCCCTCTGGTGAATTCTCTTGGAATTCACTCCATATTTTAAAAGCCATACCTACAACTCTCTTTAAGAGAAGCCCCTCTCAGAGGCTCTAATTTTTTGTTGAGAGGACCTGTGAGGAACATCCTTATTTTCTTTAGAACATTTTGTCTTACTGTCTAATATCCTGATATACCACCTCAGATCTTTCTGAAACTGAAAAAAACAAAAAACAAACAAACAAAAAAACAGGATGTTACAGTCATACACTCAGCTTCACTATGCCTTTTAGCAAAATCTTAGGTTTGATTGTTGCTTGGAAGCCATTTCTTAATTTAGCATAACTGGCCCTTCTGTAGAAATTGAGACTTTTTAAAACTATCAATTCCTGATTCTTCATGTTTAACAATTCTTCCCTTCATCTACCTTTTTCTGTTTGCATTTTACCAAAAGAATCCAGATATCACTCTTACCTCTTTCCTTGGAAATCTTTGCTAGATCATTCAGCTCATTAGGCTTATTTTTCACTTTCCATGTTACTGCAGGCATTAGTGTTGGTAAAGGTCTGCCACTAGATAGAAAGCATTGCCTTTCCTCCAATTTCCAATAATATTTACCTCATTTTTCCACAAGGCTTCATGAGTAACTCTATCAAAGACTGTGAGTCTTCTACTAATAACTTATTTAATCCACTTTAGACCTTCCCTAACATTCTCCTTAAAGCCTACTGCAAGTTCCAAAACCTCTTTCACATTTCAGGTTTTTGTTTCAGTCGCGTCTCACTTTTGGTGCCAAAGTGTACTTTGTTTTTCTGTTTCTACCTAACACAAATTACTCATGAAATTAAGCAGCTTAAAACAACAAACATTTGTTATCTCACATGTCTGTGGGTCAGGAATCTGGATGCAGCTTAACTGGATATTTCTGGCTTAGGGACATTTAAATGTTGCAAAAACTTGTTGGCTCTGGCTGCAGTGTCACCTCAAAGCGCAACTAGGGGACCTTCTTGTACACATGGTTACGGGTAGACCTCTCTAAAGGACTTCCTCACAAATGTCAGCTGCTTTGCTCCAAGATCAGCAACTCAAGAGAGAGAGCATCCAAAACAGAAGCCATGATTTTTTATAACATAATCTTGGAAATAATATTCCATCACCTCCACTGCAGTTCATCAGAAGCAAGGAAGTGCAGCCCACATGCGAGAAGAAATGATTACATAGGGAGTGATAAAGAGAAGAGATCACTGGAAGACCTCTTAGAGACTGTCCACCACAAGGAGTCAAAGGACTTCAAAAATAATTTGTTCATTAAGAAATGAATTTGTGGCCAGGATTGGTGGCTCACACCTGTAATCCCAGCACTTTGGGAGGCCAAGGTGAGTGGATCATCTGAGGTCAGGAGTTTAAGACCAGTTGGCCAACATGGTGAAAACCTGTCTCTACTAAAAATACAACAGTTAGCCAGGCATGGTGGCGCATGCCTGTAGTCCCAGCTACTTGGGAGGCTGAGGAAGGAGAATCGCTTGAACCCAGGAGGCAGAGGTTGCAGTGAGCTGGGACCATGCCACTGCAATCTAGTCTCTGTCTCAAAAAAAAAAAAAAAAGAAATATGAATTTATATTTAAAAACATACCATCACTAAGGAGCTTCACAAGTTACTGATTTTTTTGAGTAGCAGAAAAAATTAGTCAAGAAGAAACAAAAGCTATCATAAAACAGTAAAATTAGCACACAAGAAAGAAATCATCCAAATAAGGAACATTATAGTTTGGAGCAAAATATTGTGTTTAAAGCAGGAACATTTATTTTATCCTGACATTGAAATTTCCTTAGTCATGTAACAGGATTAATCATACCTCATTACATTTTCTTCCCTACAGTGTTAATCACACCATTTGGTTCTGAATAGTAAGACTTATATAATTATAATAAGTTAAAAAACTTTATACCTTCCCAATAAAAATTTTAGAATACATAGAGAATTGAAAATTAACTAACTTTGTAAACAGATTTTAAAAATTACAAATCTAAAATGTAAAAGATTATTACAAGAACAAAAGTACAAAAATATATATACTGTGAAGTATAAAGTGAGAAATGGCAGAGTATAATAATTTCCTCCATTTTAATAGTGGTGAGCTGAGAAATACTGATATGGTTTGGCTGTGCCCCCCCAAATCCCATCTTGAATTGTAGTTCCAGTAATCCCCATGTGTCAAGGGTGGGACCAGGTGGAGGTAATTGGATCATGGGGCGTTTTCCCCCATGCTGTTCTCCTGATAAGTGAGTTAGTCTCAGGAGATTTGATGGTTTTATAAGCATCTGGCATTTTCCCTGTTGGTTC
The DNA here is from genome assembly GCF_006542625.1 of Nomascus leucogenys. Classification (NCBI taxonomy): domain Eukaryota; kingdom Metazoa; phylum Chordata; class Mammalia; order Primates; family Hylobatidae; genus Nomascus; species Nomascus leucogenys. The sequence continues at coordinate 126,102,887 of NC_044382.1, forward strand.
TCTTTCTCTCTCCTGCCTCCCTGTGAAGAGGTGCCTTCTGCCATGATTGTAAGTTTCCTGAGGCCTCCCCAGTCATGCTGAACTGCGAGTCAGTTAAACATCTTTTTTTTATAAATTACTCAGTCTCAGGTATTTCTTTATAGCAGTTTGAAAATGGAAAAATACAAATACCCTGTACTTTTAATTAGGCATATAATAGAGTTAAATATATTGTTCAAAATTTTGAGGACAGCAATAAAATAAGTACAAGGACAATAAAATTGATGTGGGACATACAAAGAAATATAAAGAATATACATTCATACAGGAGTTTGAATATATTATCTAAAGCAATAAATCAAGAAATAGAACTATAAACATGTTATTGTGTTTTATGATTGTGATGAAGAAGGTAGACTAAAAATGCTTTTAAGGGATGTAGAGCTGGGATTAGAGAAGCTTGTAGGGGTACAATTTTCTTTTAACTTAATAACATTCTAAAATGTGTGTATTGTTATACATGTCTAAATATTATTTTTAAAATTCACAATCTAAAAATAGATACCTGTAATACAAAATATAGATGCTGTTTGTTAAGTGTGTCAATAAACTGCTTTAGTTCTTAACCCTTTGTTGTACCCATTCTCCAAAGATGGGCCTTCAACAAACCTCCTTTTATTCTCCTCACTATGAAACTGGTTCAGATCTTTGACCTGATTATGGCAGGTGGAAGGCAACAGATGTGAGGCTGCATGGATTCCACAGCTAAGTCATAAAAAGTCTTGCAGCTCCTGCCTGGATCTATGAGGCTTTTCTCTAGGAAGTCAGCAGCTATGTAAGATGTATGACTTCCCTGAGACTACCATGGTATAGGGAATCCCAAGCAAGTGATGCAGAGAAGTAACAGGGGGAAGAGGTGCTTGGCAAGACCCAAGCTAAGCCTTAGATGTGTGAATGAAGAAACTATCTTAGACATCTGCTCCAGTTGAAACTTCAGATGTCTCCAACCCCGGATACCATGAGAAACCTCAAGTGAGGACTACTCAGCTGTTCCTGGCCAATCCATAAAACCATGAGAATTAGCTGTTGTTCTAAGCCACGAAGTTTTGAAGTAGTTGCCATTTAGCAATAGATAACCAGAACAGCCCCCTAATTTAGATACCACTTCTAGTTAAAGATCAGTTGATATATTTGAAATGCCTCTCTGTCTTCAAATTTATCTTTATAGCTGAAGTTCTATATTTTCTGGTTTATTTCTGCATCAATCTCTACCCCTAGGTTTTGTCATCGGTTCCACTTTTGCTATGCATCCTTTAGTCATGGTTGGAACTTTGCCACTCATTCCTGTGATGCTCTCTCTTGATCTCCTTTGTGTCCTTCAGAAGAATACTTAAGTTACAATGGAAGAGCCTTGTCATGATCATGGATAATTCAGGGTGGGATCACCTTGGCAAATTGGCCATGTTTCTGGCTCTGATCTTTAGTTCCACAGGTCCCAAAATTTGCTTGCATTAGTGTCCAGAGTTGATCAGGCTCCAAATAAACCAAAGATCCATGTAACACAGGGTTTTATAAACCAAAATTACAATCCACTAACCTGCAAACCAGACTGCTCAATTGTACTTTACACTTAAAAATTATAAATCTCATTGGGATGGGATAATCACATTTATCAACTAATTGTGTCATTTCCTGCAGGAAAATCTATTTAAAAAACCAAATTCAAATCCAATTTTGCTTTGTACACATGGAATCACAGCAGTGAGATTTCACAGTACTATTTTAATGACCCATGACATCAGGTTATGACAATGAATGTATAAGACTTGTTACAGGCGTCTCTGCCAATAAGGAAAGCAAGTTGAAGCAGTTTGTAAGTGACCTCTCTTTCTGGACATTAGTGAAAGGGCAAGTCAACACAGTCATCTCTTCTGTCATCTTTCCTAGATTGCATGTTGACCATTTGTGACCTCTTTGTGGACTTGTTCTTTCTTTGCTTGTTAATGTGGGATCTCATTAGGACAGAGGCAAACTCTATTAACTGAATCTTGTCTCTGGCCTAGAAAATGTTAGGTCTCTGAAGTAACCTAACCACGCCCTAGTAAATTGTAATTTCATACATAATATGTTAATTTTGTGCCTATCATCAGGATTTAAGAGCTTTTCTGCTGGGATATCTAAGAATCACCACCAGTAATGTAAATATCATCATGAGAGAAGCAGTCCTGGATTCTCATTTTGGACTCATCAGCTCCAAAGTCACAGCAAACCAACAAGAGTGCAGTGAAATGTTAATAAATGCCATATTCACAAGCAGTACTGTAAAATTTAAATAAACTGACAAATTCAAATAGACAAGCCCCAAATGCAAATTTGAGAAGAAACAAATTTTTATTCAGTCAAAAAATAATATAAAATTTTATTAAAATGAAACTGTTGTTTCTTAGAGATACGTATTTTATGTATCCCTAGTGTAATACAATCAATTAAAGCAAGTGGTGGAGAACCTATGTTGAAATATTTTTATTTTATATTAAGGGCAATGCACTTATTCAAAACAAGGGAATTTGGCCATTAAAATGATGTAAAACATCATATGATGTTTACAATATAGTATTCATTAACCTTAAATTCAATTATTGTAACAGCACTGAACTGGTATTGAAAATGTGATTGTATATTTCTTTCTGACTTATTCATAATCACCCATGTACATCTTCCCATAGGAAAGTAATCATGAAATATGACCTACAAAGCACCAAATTCATGAAGATTTTGGTTTTTGTTTACTTTGCTTTCCAAATGTGACATTCCAGGTTTGATATTTTATTACATTGTGCAGAGAGGAAACAAGCCTAGAAAATGTCTCTTTTTTTTCCAAGCAGTTCTATGAAGGGTAAAGAAAAATCCAAGGAAGGAGGTCAGTGCCAGAAAATCTAAGTCATTCCAAAGAATGTCAGTCCCTCAGAAAACAGCACAAATGAAAATTTACATATGATTTCAGGATCGTGACTAACTCAAGGTATTCAAAACTTTGGGTAGCAGCTACATATCCCTGAGAGATCCAGAGAATCTCAAAATTTTCCCTAGTTAGGTAAATCATTCATTTATTCATCTATTATTTTAATAAAAATTTGTTGAGTGCCTACTATATGTTAGACACTGATTTAGAAGCTGAAGATAAAAATATGGAAAAATAACCGTGTTTACCTTTAAGGAGTGATATGGTTTGGCCCTGTGTCCCTATCCAAATCTCACCTTGAATTGTTATCCTTACAATCCTCACGTGTCAAGGGCGGGACTAGGTGGAGGTAATCGGATCATGGCAGCGGTTTCCCCCATGCTGTTCTTACGATTGTGACTAAGTCTCAGGAGATGTGATGGTTTTATAAGCATTTGTCATTTTCCCTGCTGGGTCTCATTCTCTCTCCTGCCACCCTGTGAAGAGATGCTTTGCTTCCCCTTCTCCTTCTGCGATGATTTTGGATTTTTTGAGGTCTCCCTACCCATGCTGAACTGTGAGTCAAATAAAGCTTTTTCCTTTTTAAGTTACCCACTCTAGGGCAGTTCTTTGTGGCAGTATGAAAACATACTAATACAAGGTGCAAACAGCTTAGTAAGGGTTACAAGCAAGTGAAGAGTCAGTTACAACAGTGAGGGTTAAGGGAGCAGATAGAAGATAGTTTAAGTTGAAAAAGAATAGATTATTGAAGAGTTATGTAAAAGGTTGCTAAGGTGGCTGGGCATGGTGGCTCACCCTTGTAATCCCAGCACTTTGGGAGGCTGAGGCAGGTGGATCACCTGAGGTCAGGAGTTCAAGGCAAGCCTGGGCAACATTGCAAAACCCCATATCCACTAAAAATACAAAAAAAAAAAAAATTAGCTGGGCATGGTAGTGGGCGCTTGTAATCCCAGCTACTTGGGAGGCTGAGGCAGGAGAATAGCTTGAACCTAGGAGGTGGAGGTTGCAGTGAGCTGAGATCACACCACTGCACTCCAGCCTGGGCAACAAAAGCGAAACTCCATCTCAAAAAAAAAAAATTGCTCAGATGATAAAGTTAGATGTGGTGAATATTTTATTGTATATATGTAAGGTGCAAAACATGTTTTGCTACACATATACATAGTGAAATGATAACTGAAATCAAGCAAAGTAACACATACATCTCCTCACATGCTTTTTAAAACAACAGAATGTATTTAGAAATTATTCAGCTGCATTTAAGACCCATTTGGTCCCTTCTCATCTTTGTCCCCTGCCCCATGAAAATACCTTTATGCATTCTATTCCCTCTGCATAGAATGTTGTTAAATTCCATTTCTTCTCTACTTCTCCACTAACAGTATTTAACATCTTCTACCTAGAATATCACAATAACCTCCTGTTATTAATCTGCCTATATTTACTCCTCAATCTAGTCAATTTTACGTGTCACTGTCAACTATATTCTAAAAATGCAAATTTGATCACATCATTTTCCTGCTTCAAAACTTTGTTGTAGCTCAGCTAGCTAAGAAATAACATCAATGGTACCCTTACTTTAACTAAATGTATTTAATATCCTGTCCTGTCCTGTCCTGTCCTGTCCTGTCCCGTCCCGTCCTATCCTATCTTTATGCTATCCTGTCCTGTCCTCTCCTACCCATCCATCCATCTGTCCATTCATTTATCCATCTATTCCCCCATCTGTCTATCTATTTCCAAAACATGAATTTAAGTCTTGAGGTTCCTTGCTAGGCACTGACAGTATAAAGGTATGTGAAGTTTCCACCTTCAAGGCATGCCTAGCTCAGTGACCTCAAACTATTTCTTTAGGCTTATCTCTTACCACTCTCCCCAGCTCCTACTGATCTGATTGAAACACAAATATCCACATTCTCTGCTCCAGCCACACTAATTTTCTCATCTTTCCCCAAATACTTCATACTCCTTCATCATCCTAAATATTCTCATATGTGGTTTTATCTCCTGGGATATCCATATTTATTTTCACCTCTTGGGGAATACTTTTAAAAGCTGGATTGTATGTGACCTCTAAAGATCCAGTTCATATATGGACTTTGTAGGCCCTCTAAGATCTATCCCTTGAGTTGGACACTGTTATTTTTAGAAATATTTTACAGACTAAGAAAATAAGAGTCAGAGATTAAAGACTGGTTCAAGATTGCACAGCTAATAAGTGGTAGAGCAGAATCTGAATTTGAGCACAGTTCCTTTCATTGCAATTTTTTTGTGTCCCATTCTATATAGTAATTGTCAACTCAACCTTCCTACTCTTAAGTCTGAGTCATTAGTCTGAGGCATCCAGAAATTTCTATTTTTCCCAAACCTCAGAGGTAGTTTTTGGGAGTGTCTCCAGATGCTTTCAGTCTATTATGAAAAACCAGCTTCACTGGGATGAATGGTGGTTCACACTCAAAAACTTGTGTTCTGCTTCCATCTCTCTCTGATAATAACTCTCCACAAAAGTGTGACTATGTTTCCTCTGTGCATCTGTTTCCCCATCTCTAAAATGTGCTTAGGGATAACTATGTCATAATTCAGCTAGACTGAATTACTCGTAGTTTTGCATATGTTTTCTCTCACTTCCAGTCCTTTGCTCATTATTACCTGTACCCACAATACTCCATCCTTCCCAGGGCCCTCCTTCTTTCAGCTAATGCTTACTAAATTTCTCCATCAGAGTACGTCACAAGATTCAGCACAAAGTACAGTGTGTGTGAGCACATGTCAAATGAATGAATGAAGGTCCTCAACAGTTCTCATGAGAAGCTTCAACTGATCCTGCAAGAAATGCAAGTGCACCGTCTACCTTTGATTTCAAATTCCATTTTGTAACAAGGAGTGAAAAGAGTTCCCTATAAAAAGAAACAAGGATGAAGGGGATAAAGGCCTTATTCGTGTAACACATATCTAATAGAAAACACTAAATTCTTAATTGGAACATAACTTTCTGCATAAATCTTTGCACCTAGAAATTTTTAAGTCAAACTTTATTATAACTGCATTCCGCAGTTTAGTGGGAGTTTTTGAATTTGTTATTCAATTTACCTTGTAGAAAACATCAGTAAAATTTCACATATCTATAATTAGAATGCTCTGAGGAGAAAAGGGCTTTTGGAAAGATATGACTGTATTTTGCAAGCCAACACAACCTGCTTAAGGGAAATTCATTAAAATTTACTTTTAGCTTCTCTAAGAGTTCTCACTTTGAAAGCAATTAATTTTACCTCAGAAATCCTTTTTTTCTTTCTAATTCCACTTAACACTTTCATCTTCAGTAGAAGGTACCTACAGCAAAGTTGTCGGACAGAGTTTTCCCCACTCATGGAAATGTTTTCTGTCTGCACTGTTAGGTAGCTATGAACCACATCTGTCTATCAAGCACTTAAAATGTGGCTAATGTGACTGAGAAGATGAATGTTAAATTTTGTCTCATTTTAATGAATTTAAATTTAAATATGAATAACCACAAGTGCTAGGGGCTATTTTATTGAAAAGTGCAGATCTAGCATACGTTCTTTTTCTAAATGTCTTGACCTTAGTTAGATATCATTCTTGGATATCATTTTCCAAATGGACAGGGAAACTAGAATTCTTTCACATGAGAAGAAGAATATATCTAGAGGGGCCTATTTACTTTATAAAAAATGATCTGAGGCAACTATACTTACATATGTAATTTGTATCTTGCTATGGATAATGTAGATACAATTTGTCACCAATTTTCTCATAAATTGAGGAGAACTGTATATATGGTATTGTTACTTCTACAAAATCTCCCCCTTCTTCCAAAGGACATTTGACTTGGAATGGCATCCAAGGCTTCACAACCTGAGTGTGCCTAACCTAACATCAACTAATGGCACTATTATCACTCCAAAATTACTGCTGGAGTGCACATGATCTTACATCTGCTTAAACACTCTTTTTACTGCAAATGGCTCCAGCCGAAGACGAAGAACTCTCCTGGAGTCAAAGTTTGGTTTATTGGCTTGTTGAAACAAGGGATATGGCATACCATAGGGAATTCTGGGATGACTCAGCAAGAGGGAATTAGGAGAAGCTTGTTTGGGAATATGTGTTTCTGTTACACGACTTTGGACAGTGTTTAAGGAAGTAAAGTTTCACTCTGGATGGGGCACTACCAACTCTATAACTGGATATCATAATTATTTTTTTAATCTGGAAGAAAAGAGAAATGGAGCGTGGCTAATGCTGTATCTTGGAAAGAAGCAGTAGTCACTCATACCAGACTGGTATGGGGTGGGTGTCTGATCATTATTTTTTTGTTAAACTTTGGTCAGTATTTTTGTTTTCAACTGTGCTTAGGCATGATTATAAAGTTATCTTCTCTGATACTGGTGTTATATGAAATCATGTATGTTCAACAAGAGAATACGTAGCCCAGGGTTTAGAATCAGACCAGTTTGGCTGACAATGAAGAGAAAAAGCTTTTTTTTTTTTTTATCTTCACTATATTCCTACCACCCCCATTCAATAATTATTCACAAACTTTCAGAACACACATCTGGAACTCAATGATGCTTTACTTCATTTTTCTAAACAGTTTGTTGCTCCCTTCTCTGTCTTTCTGTATCATTGAAAATGTGTGTGAGTGCTTCTGTATATAATACATGTGTATTTAACCTTCATGAAGTATACATATTGAAAACTTTTTATGCACCATCATTGTATGAAGCAGTGAAAATACAAAGTGAGCAAAAAAGACAGTGCCTAGTCTCATGTACGTCAAAATCTAATGGAATAGTAAATTAATATATATCAAATTTGCAACCATGAAAAGTGGCATGACATAATGGTTCATGGTACTATGACAACATATAATAGGGAAATTGGCTTGGTCAACAGAAACATGAATGATGAGGTGAATGATGAGATAGATTTATATTACACATAAAGGAGAGGTTAGAAATATTCTAGGCAGAGAGAAAAGCATGTGAAAATATCCTGTGGTGGACAGGAACAGGATGATCACAAATAAATGAAGAAGCCCATTGTACCTAATAGGGCCCAGACCATAAATGAACTTGTGGGCCTTTTTAGAGTATCTTCTCTGCTCATCATTAGAGTCCTAGAAAGCTATTTAAAATATTTTAACACTGAAAATGGGACTTTGGCTTTAGTGGTTTGGAGTTGGGTGTCAGAGCCTATTTTTATAGGGAAACCAGTTAGAAGACTATTTGAGAAGTACAGGAGGGGTCTGCTGGGTACCTTGAGCTAGAATGCTGGTGGTGGGAATGAAGAAAAGTGGATGGATTTGAGGTCACTCCAGAGATGGATGGAGGAAGTTTAGTGAAGGAAAGGTAAGAATCAAGGATGACTTCTAATTATTTGTCTGAGAATCTGAGTGAATGGTGGCATTATTTAAATAAAGAGGACCATGATTTTGTTTTATTTTATTGGTGGATGGGGTAGAAATAATGAGTGAATTGTTGAAGTTCCACTGTGAGATTTCTATGAAGTGATTGACTACATTAACTTTGCCCTTGGAAGAGAAAACTGAACTAGAGATGATAAACTGTGAATCAGTTGTATATGAGTAGAAATTATGGCTGTGAGGAGGGACACATCTATTTGTCTATAGAGTAGGAAGTGAGGATTGTCTCTAGCCATGTGAAAATCTACATCTAATGAATGGTTGGAAAAAGATGATCCCACAGAAACTCCAGAGAAGTTAGCAGAAGTAGAAAGGATAACCAGGAGCCTATGACATCACAGAAGCCAATAAAGGAAATGATATGTATTTCCCATCTCATAGATAGAATTTGAAAGGTTTTTTTAAGAAGGTGTTATACTTCTAAATCTTTTTTTAATAATTTTCTTTAATTTTAACTTTTATTTTGGAGTCAAGGGGCACACGTGCAGGTTTGTCACATCACAATATTGCGTGCTGCTGATGCCTGGGGTATGAATCAAAATATCTAGGTAGGAGCATAGTACCCAATATGTAGTTTTTCAACCTGTGCCTGCCTCCCTCCCTCCGCACTTAGTAGTTTGCAGTATCTATTGTTCCATGTTTATTTCCATGTATGCTCAACGTTTAGCTCCCACTTATAAATGAGAATATGCATTATTTGTTTTTCTGTTTCTATATTACTTTAGAATTATGACCTCCAACTCCATCCATGTTGCTGCAAAGAACATGATTTCACTCTTCTTTATTGCTGCATAGTATTCTATATTGTCTATGTACCATATTTTCTTTATCCAATATGCCATTGAGGTGGTTTAGTAGTACATTTAAGAAAAAAAAGAGAATAAAGTTAAAAGCAAATTGGACAGGAAGAACATATAGGTAAGAAAATAAATCTAGGAGGTTATTTTTTCATTTCATAGAGTTCTACACCATTGCTAAAATGTAGACAACATACTTGCTCCTGAACTCCTTTGTCTCCTGTAGTATTTCATCACATGTAAAATAGGGACAAAGTGGAATTTATAGTGTAAAATGACAGTGCACATCAAGCATGTTCAGCTTCAGTGATAAGTTCAAGGTAATCATGTCTATTAGAAGTGGTAGTACTGGAACAATGCTCATGGTTCTAGAAGATATGTTGTCTCCACTTTATTATAAAATATATTGATGGTATGCTAGTTTCCTCCTAGACAAGATAATCTATCATGCTTCTCTCTGTATTTCTAGTGGCTGTCACAGCCTGGCATTTAATAGATATTCAGGGATACTATTTAATTAATGCCCTTCAACTATTCGTTTGAATTTCTCAGTCACTTAAAATATCTGCTCAGAAATTACTGAAAGAGATTGGTATAGATGCTTAAGCTAACTCTTTTGGATATAGTTTTGGAAATTTACTCATAAATGAGTGTGTGTTTCTAAATTACAACCCACTGATGACAATGAAGTATATCCTGTTAGATCACAACTTTACCATCACTAATTAGTTCTTTTTCAGGGGCCATGTACAAGTGAGCCGAAGTATTTTTACTGGTAAAAACCCTGTAAATTACCCTAAGTCATTTCCTGAAGGTAGCATATTAAGCTAGAATTGTGTTTTGAATTAGTGGTCCAAGTTTATGTCCATATAACCAACTTTTGCAGATGATCGGGGCTAGGATACTTCAGACTTTTACACACTGACCTGCATATTCACTAATCTTGACATGTATTCTACTTCTTTCATTTCTTTCTATCAGTGAAAAATTGGCCAGTTAATGAGAAGAAACCTGTAGTCATCATTAAAACCACCTTACCTGGAATATTTTAACTTCAGCATTCTATATGAAAACTAACCATTACAAACCAACCCATTGGCTTCTGTGCTTTTATTAAAAATATGAAAGTAGCCAACCTAAGCTATAATCAATTGGTCAAACAGTGGGTATTGATTTAGCATATGCGAGTAGAAAACTAACCTGAAAATATAAACTAAAAATGCATTTTAATAAGAAACCTATTAATAAGTATTATTTACACTATTTTAAGTACTTTGCAGATGTTATAAAATTTAATCCTAAACAACAAATCTGAACCATAGGTCCTAAAGTGTAAAGCTATTGAGAAACTTGGTCAGTGTTAAGCCTTAGTAAGTGGTAGAGCCAGAATGTACCCCAGGAAATCCATACCTGTCTGCACTTTTAGCTACTGCATCACCAAAGCCTGAGTACCTGACTACATTTTACCCACAAAAGATGTGCTGCATCATTTATTTTTTGGTGTAAAGTTTTAGGTTTGGTGTAAACCTTTTATGATACATTGGCTAGACCCTAAAAATTATATTATCTGTCCCTTCTGAGATACATATGACATTAAGTATTTTCCAAATCAGATCAGACAGATTTCATTTGTTTGCTTGCTTTTTGAAAGTTGCCAATCTTCAAAGGAAGAACTTTTATTTTCTTTTATATTTTGTCTGAACTTGGATTTGAATTACATTAATAATGATAAACATCAGTCTCCACCTGCAGCCTAAACTGGAGTTGTATATATGAATCTTCCAACCTTGATGAAAACAAGGCACTCTTGCCTATTTTAAGTTCAAAAATGTATTTATTTCAAGCACATCTAATGCATGCTATTTTGGTGTAAAGATTGGAAGCAGCAATCATAATTGTATTTCTTCTACTGAACATCTTGCACAAGTATTATACCATGACTTTACTTGTTATAATGGCACTGAAAATTACACAACACACTAAATTCCAATTGGAATGTAACGTATTTTTGCATTAAATTAAATATAAGCAAAGGGTATAACCTTTGCAGCAGTATTCTCCCTAGCCCTGGAACTATCATATGATGATATTTTATACATACAATAGCTAGAATTATCTATGCACTACTTAAAACCTGTGTGTGTCAGAAATTTTATTTATTCCTTCCAAAACCAATTCAATTTTAAACTAATGATACCCATGTCCAAATGAGACACTGTGAATGGAACAGGAAAACATATTTTTATTTTTAAATTAAGTTCCGTGATACATGTGCAGGACGTACAGGTTTGTTACATAGGTAAACGTGTGCCTTGGTGGTTTGCTGCACCTATCAACCCATCACCCAGGTATTAAGCCCCACAGACATTAACTCTTTATCCTGATGCTCCCCCTCATCCTGCCCCCCAACAGGCCCCACTCTGTGTTGTTCCCCTCCCTGTGTTCATGTGTTCTCATTGTTCAGCTCCCACTTATAAGTGAGAACATGTGCTTTTTGGTTTTCTGTTCCTGTTAGTTTGCTGAGGATAATGGCTTCCACCTCCATCCATGTCCCTGAAAAGGATATGATCTTGTTAATTTTTATGGCTGCATAGTATTCTATAGTGTATATGTAACATATTTTCTTTATCCACTCTAAAACTGATGGGAATTTGGGTTGATTTTATGTCTGTCTTTGTACTGTGAATAGTGCTGCAATGAACATACACGTGCATGTATCTTTATAATAGAATGATTTATATTCCTTTGGGTATATACCAAGTAAGGGATTACTGGGTCAAATGATATTTCTGTTCTAGGTCTATAAGGAATCGCCACACTGTCTCCCACAATAGTTGAAGTAATTTACACTCCCACCAAAAATGTAAAAGCGTTCCTATTTCTCCACAGCCTCGCCAGCATCTGTTGTTTCTTGACTTGTTAATAATCACCATTCTAACTGGCATGAGGAAGTATCTCACTATGGTTTTGATTTGCATTTCTCTATTGATCAGTGATGTTGAGCTTTTTTTTTTTCATAGTTCATTGTTTCATGTTTGTTGGCCGCACAAATGTCTTCTTTTCAGAAGTGTCTGTTCATGTCCTTTGCCCATTTTTTGATTTTTTTTTCCTTGTAAATTTGTTTAAGTTCCTTGTAAATTCCAGATATTAGACCTTTGTCAGATGGGTAGATTGCAAAAATGTTCTCCCATTCTTTAGGCTGTCTTTTCACACAGATGATGGTATTTTGTTGTTGTTGTGCAGAAGCTCTTTAACTAGATCCCATTTGTCAATCTTTGCTTTTGTTGCAATTGCTTTTGATGTTCTGTCATGAAATCTTTCCCTGTCTCTATGTCCTGAATGGTATTGCCTAGAGTTTCTTCTAGGGTTTTTATAGTTGTGGGTTTTACATTTAAGTAAGTCTTTAATTCATCTTGAGTTAATTTTTGTATAAGGTGTAAGGAAGGGGTCCAGTTTCAGTTTTCTGCATATGGCTACCCCATTTTCCCAGCACCATTTATTACCATTAGTAGACACTTAAACCTAAATATAACTCAAAACTGAGGGCAGTAGAAACATTGTTTGTCCTTTTAGAATCTTTAAAGTAACACAGGCTTTTCATCTAAATTAATAAATATTCCAGGTAGAGGGTATTAAAATCCCATGAGGATTGTGTTTTCTTGGAATAATTATATGAAGAAGTATATGTTTCAAACTAGAAATCAATTGATTTTAATAAAAAACTATTTTGAAAAATAAGCATATATTACCTTTTCAAGGCACTTTTTAAAGAGATTTTTGAGTTATTCAATAAATATGCTTTAAATATGTTCGGTTCCTAGGACCATGGATTGGCTTGGAAGGCATTCATGAAAATGCAATATAATAACATAACACGCATGTATATACATGCTTGCAGTAGATCATTCTTGCATTGCTATTAAGAAATGCCTGAGACTGGATAATTCGTATGAAAAGAGGTTTAATTGGCTCATGGTTCTGTGGGCTGTACGGGAAGCATAGCTCTGGCATCAGCTTCTAGGGAGGGCTCAGGAAGCTTACAATCACGGCGGAAGGTGAAATGCAAGCAGGAACATCACATGGCAAAAGCAGGAGCAACAAGAGAGAGTGGGGGAGGTGCCACATTCTTTTAAAACAACCGGATCTTGCAAGAACTCACTATCATGAGAACAGCACCAAGAGGATGACACTAAACTATTCATGAGAAATCCACCCCCATGATTCAATCACCTCTCACCAGCACCATTTACAACACTGGGGATTACAATTCGAAATGAGACTTGGGTGGGGACACATACTCAAACTATATCATCAATGCTATTGCAATTTTCCATTTTGCTGAAGCAAATACTCTTTTAAAATTGTTAATGTTACCCTGTTCCCAATGATGGTAATGATATGTCTATTATTATTATTATTATTTTTTTTGCCTTAAGTTACTGATACTAGAATTGGATTTTCTAAAAGTTAGTAAGCTTTAGGAAAACCCCAGCTTCAATATTCATCTATCTCAGTTATCAATTAAGGAAGATATATGGCTCTGCTATACCTTGGGCTAATATTGACTGATAAAAACAACTCATATTACATTTGACACCTCCTAGACTATGTTTTCAGTTTTCCTTATTCATCCAAAAGGCCTTTATCTTACATTTAGCCCCACAATCACAATTCCTGGTACCTATTCACTATAATCTACCTTAGAGTTCAATTTGCCTAAATTGTTGTCCTTTTTACACAAAAACATTTGGCCCCACAATCACGATTCCTGATACCTATTCACTATAATCTACCTTAGAGTTCAGTTTGCCTAAATTGTAATCCTTTTTACACAAAAATGTTTGAAGACTAAAAACTTTTGACTCTCTGTTCATGGAATTTCATATTTCTTGTGAATGTAGCTATCTGTACAAGAGACTATTTCTACAATAGTATTTATCCAAAGTATGCAATGCATGCTGCTAGGAGCGTGCCTATTGATTTTCGGTAGTACAAAATCCAAAATATTTATTTAGTTTAATAAAGCACTGAGTTATTTATGCTAAATAATATTTATGAGATGACCTTGGAGTGTATGTATATGTGTGTATACATATATATTTAGAAATATATATATGAATTTGTATATATATTCATATTCATTAAAACTTATTTAATTAAAAATAACTTTTTACTTATATAAATAATAGAGCTATTCCACAATTGTGTCAAAGAATTGTAATGGATGACAAAATTTGTAAAGAACAAACATTAACCATATAATATTTGATTTAGCATACTAAATCATATTATCACCTAAAGTGGCAATATCTCTATAAATATGTTAATATTCATAAATAAATATACTAAAAAGTGGCTAATATTCTCTGAAGGTAACATAAATGGTACAGAAAAATTGAAAGTGTTGGTCCTTGTTTCAAGAATATTATTGACTTAATCCTCATTTATTTTATGTTACATTATTTGTAGCTTTCTTTTAATAGTCAACAGTTCATGCTCCATGTATACCACTTCATAAAAGAAAAAATAGTTGTGTCATCAGCATGAGTTAATGAATTCTGTGATATAATACAAATGTAATTATTTTGTTGGAAGCCAATGACCTAATACAGATTTCTAAAATCTTGAAACACCTTTTGTTGCAGGCTAAGGATAAAACAATTTATAAGTGGTTTAGAATTATATTGTTAAATTTATTATTCCAGTTTCCTGGGGTCTTCCATACCAGATAATTACTGCTTGTTTTCCCACTGGCTTTTGTGATTGTAGCAATGGTTACCTCAATTCAGTGGACTTTATTTCCTCATCAGAGTCTTCGGACAGCTACAGTATTTCAACCGAAAGATAAAGCAGCAATAAAATTATTCAAATATGAAGAAAAGAAACAATAATTTCTAGCAATCAACCTAATGAGGTCATGGTATTAAAACTGGAGCAACATTTTTTTTCTCTTGAATGAAAAAAAAGGGAGAAGACACATTAAAAAATAATACACTGAAAAACTTACATTACATATAACACTAATTTCATGTCAAAGAGTTACTTTTACTTCAAAAGGTGAATGAGTACATATTAAGCAACATAAAAAGCAAATTTGCATGGTGTATTGAAAAAAGCATCACATACAGCCAAAAGTAGACTGGGTATAAATTTAAAATTTACTACCTAGAATCAAATTATGTAACTAACTTGATCATCAGTTCTTTATTCACAGTTAAGAAAAATAGTAACATCTACCTAACAAGATTAAAGGGGATGTCTGTTGCAGAATAGATGCCTAGGAAATGTTAATTATCTTTGTTATTAACAGGTTATAATGCTAGTAATCTAAAGAATAACGAATTAAAAAAATCCACTAATATTAACCCATCCCCAAAAATGTAAAGGGAGAAAATGACCTGTGTAACCAAATAGATGTTTTTTTTTTTCTCAATTTGCTTTGATTAAGCATGTTTGTATGGAACAATTGGGTAAGATAAAGGAATTAAAGGCTTCTAGATTAAAAGGGGAGAAAAAAGCTGTTTTGATTCATAAATGTTGTGATCCTTTACATGGAAAACTCTAAGGATCCACTACAAAACTACTGGAACTAATAAACACTTTCAGCAAGGTTACAGCGTGCAAGTCTACTGGATGTCTATACACCAGCAATTAACAATCTGAATATAAAATTAAGAAACCATTTCCATTACAAATATCATAAAAAATAATTAAATGCTTAGGAATAAATTTAACAAAAGAAATACAAGAATTTAACATTGTTGAAAAAGTTAAAGATGATCTAAATAAATTGAAAAACATCCTATGTTCATGCATCAGAATACTTAATATTGTAAGATGACAATACTTTTCCAGTTGATCTACAGATTTTACACAATTCCTAAAAAAAAATCCCAACTTCCCTTGTTCAAGAAATTGACAAATTGTTACTAACATTGATAAGGAAATAAAAGGACCCAGAATAAGCAAAAAGATCTTGAAAATGAACAAAATCCGAGGACTTACACTTCCTGATTTCAAATTTACTACAAAGTCACAGTAATCAAGACAGCAAAATAGTGGCATGAGGATAAACAGATAAATGCAATAGAATTTGAGAGTCTGTCAATAAACGCTTAAATTTATGTTCCATTGAATTGTAACAAAGTTACTAAGAAATTCAATGGAAGAAAAATAGTCTTTTCCAGAAACAGTAATTAAATTATTAGATATGCCCATGTAAAAGTAAATTTGAACTCTTACCTCACATCATACCCGAAAATGAACCCAAAATTGAGTGTAGACTTAAATGTAAGATCTGAAACTCTAAAACCCTTAGAAAAAAAAGAAGACAGCCTGACCTTTGTTTAGGCAGTGTTTTCTCAGATATAACGCCAAAAGAATAAATTATAGAAGAAAAAATACATGACTTCATCAAAAATGTTAAAATATTTTACTTAAAAGGATACCAGCAAGAAAATAAAAATAAAACCCACAAAGTGGGAAAAGTATTTTCAAATTATATATCTGATAAGGGACTTGCATCCAGAATATATAAAGAACACTGACATCTCAATGATAAGAAGACAAGAAATATAATTAAAACATGGGTAAAGGATTTCCATAGACATTTCACCAAAGAAGATATGGAATGGCTAATAAATACATAAAGAGGTTTGCAACATCGTTATTCACTAAGGAAATATGAGCTAAAACCACAATGAGATCTGCAATACACAATGAATCAAAACAACCTCATATTCGTTAAAATGGCTATAATCACAAGAACAGAAATAACAAGTGCTGGCAAAAATGTGGAGAAGTTGAAACTTTTGTAAACTGTTAATGGCAATGTAACATGGTGCAGCCACTTTGGAAAGGAGTTTGGCAGTTTCTCAGAATGTTAAACATACAGTTACCATATGACTCACCAATTCCGCTCCTAGATACCTACCCAAAGGAAGTGAAACATGACTGTGCAACAATTTACACACAAATGTTCATAGCAGCACTAATCAGAATAGTCAAAAAGAAGAAATAATCCAAATGTCTATCAACTAGTGAATGGATAAAGAATGTGACATATCTATAAAATATTCTGCATTAAACAACAACAACAAAAATGAATTGCTGGCTAGGCATGGTTACGGATGCCTGTAATCCTAGCATTCTGGGAGGATGAGGCAGAAAGATTGCTTGAGAAGTTTGAGATGAGCCTGGGCAACATAAGGAGATTCTGTCTCTTAAAAAAAAAAAAAGAAAAAGGAAAAAGAAGAAAAGAAGAAAAGAAGATGAAAGAAGAAGAGGAGGAGGACGAAGAAGTACTGATGCCTGTACAACATGAACTAACATCAATTATGTCAAATCAAAGAAACCAGGTACAATATACCACATACTGTATAATATTGTGAACATGAAATATCCAGAAAAAACCAAACATATAGGTGCAGAAAGTAAATTGATAAGAATAGTGAATAAAAATAAGTAGATTTTCTGTGTGGGATAATATAAATGTTTTAAAATTAATCATGGTGATTATATAACTCTGTAAATACACAAATATCATTGAATCATATACTGTTTCAAGGTGAATTTTCTGGTGTGTCAATTATATATTAATTAAAGCTATTACAAAAGTTTAGAGGAAAAATAATCTACCAAAAATGGAATCTGCCTCACAGTTATTATGATTATATAGGGGTTAATATTGCTATTTAGGGGGTAATAGTGTTGTTATCTGATTGCTGGTTTGAGATGGTTTTTTGTGTATTGTGGGGTAAAGAAATTTAGTAATTATGGGATATTCTGATTCTATCATCTTTTTTGCTCTTGAACGCAAAGAATCTCTATGTGAAAAAAGGATAATACAAATGTAATACAGATAAGTTTAAGTAAAATCTCTGTAGTTCCAAACTTGTTTGGAATTATCAGTGAGAAGTATCAATTCATAAAGTATATCACATAGATATAATTGTAAATGTAGATAAAAAGATGATAGATTATAGATATTGATACAGGTATCCATATATGAACAAATTTATCCTAACTTTATCTGGTGAAGAGGCTTAGACACAATGAGCCATCTAACCTCAATGGACATCCCTAGAATCCAGATTACATTCTTGAATTAGTATTCCAAAGTTAAAAAAAAAAAAGGACTTTTTGAGAAAATGACAGTTTACAGAACTAGGACAGGAAATATGCAAGATTAATATAACAAATTTCAAGCAGGGACACACTCAAGCACTACTACCAGGTCATGTAAAAAAGACTCAAGAACAAATAAAAAAAAAAAAAAAAAAAAAAAAAAAAAAAAAAAAAAAAAAAAAAAAAAAAAAAAAAAAAAAAAAAAAAAAAACAAAAAAAAAAAAAAAAAAAAAAAAAAAAAAAAAAAAAAAAAAAAAAAAAAAAAAAAAAAAAAAAAAAAAAAAAAAAAAAAAAAAAAAAAAAAAAAAAAAAGACTCAAGAGACAAATTCAGAAAGCTTCAAATGACAAAAGATGGATAATTTAGAGTTTCAAAATGCTAAGATCAAATATTTAAATGCATAAATTAGTAATAATGATACTTTTAAACGAGTTGGTCATCTTTGGAGACTGATAGATAATTCATTATCTTGAAAACTGGCAAGAATGGAAAAGAAGTAGTTATCTTGCTTTATATGAATTCACCACCATATAATTAATAAATTAGAAAAATATTTATTAAAGTATTCATACTAATACATGAGAAAATAATTATAGATGTTGAAATCCTCAATTAATTAGTGAATCTATACGTTGAATATAACAGCTGTGACATCATAAAAAGACCACTAGATATTAAGAGCTTCCTGCTGAAAGCAGATTACCTCTTGTTCTGCTGTAAGGATAAAACCTGAGTTGGAAAATGTCCCTGGATCCAGTAACTCATTTTAAGAAAATACAGATGAAAAAAAAAAATGTGTTGAAATTCTTTGTTAGTATGCGATAAACTAAATCCAGATTGACCATCTCTACAGATCAAATGCCCATTTTTCTTCAGATACATTTTGAAATGAAAGTAAATGAATGAGGAAACAACCAATAAACTGAAAGAGCTTTAAAATACATAGCAGGTTTTAAAATGGGCAAGATTCAACTACACTGTGTGTGGATGCATATTTGAAGTAATACAACTGTAAAAAAATTCACAAAAGGGACCACTAGAACAGTCAGAATAATAGTTAATTTTAGGTAAAGAAAGGGGCTGTAATTGGCACAAGACACAAAGAGAGTTCTGTAGTGGCTGTCGACATTCTATTTCTGTACATAAGCAGCGATTATAAGATGGTTTACCAGGTATTATCTCTTAAGCTACTTTTTGTTTTTGTGTTTTGTGTGGTTTTCTGTTTTTGTCTCTTATTTTTCAATAAAAAGTGTAATACAGTTTTAAAACAGGTAGCATTTGAACCTCCCATACAATGAAGAAAATTAAGGCAAATGAAGCATAGTCATAAAAAATTTAAAAAGTTAACTATCAGAGAATTAGTAAAACATAAAGCATGAGCAAAATGAAAGATGCAGTGGTCAGCCTTAGTACTTTCAGACCCATTACAATTCTGCAGCTCATGCATTCCTCAAACTTCAGAATCCAACTGTCATTTTTATTTTTTAATTTAAGCAAAGATTTATTCTTTTTTTTCCCTAGTGAATTATGTCATATTTTAGTGATTTTAGTTATGTTTTTAATCTATGTGACATTTTATGGCTTGTAGACAAGTTCAAACCAATCAGACGTATTCTAAATATCATCTGTTTGGCTGTATTTGTGGGGTTTTTTTCTTACACTATTATTTCAATTTTGTAAAGATGTATAACATTTAGATTCATGTCTGTGACTGTAATTTATCCTTTTCTCAGTGCTACATTTAAGTGGATTTAATGTTCACCACAAGCTCTTGTAACAAAGAAACCATACTCAGTACTTTCTTATTTTGATTCATCACTGGTTTGTCTGGGTTTTTATCAGTGAGTTGTTTTTTCAACAGTAAGTTGTAAGTTTTTGATAAGCTTAATAAGATTTATCAACGGACAGAAGAGAAATGCTTAATATATGGTTTCAGAAATATAAACTATTATAATTTATTCTAAAAGAAAATATATTTCAGTGAGTATGAAAAAATATACAATTTTTTCCAAAGAAATAGCTCCAAAAATACTTGATACGTTATTGCATTACCAGTGGTATAGACAAACATTCAAGACATAAAAATTCTCCATGTTACACAAACTATTTTAGAGCACAAAAAAATCAAACGGCAATAGCAACAGGACACATTAAATAGTCCCAAAAATCGTATGCATCATAATTTGACAAAGTTTGAAATCTTTTGATTAAATGTTACTATTTCTACCAGAATTCAACAGGCATCTTTTGTTTATGGCTGAGCATTTCACATTTTTCTCAAGACTAGAATAAAGGTTAATGTCAGAGACATTTATTTTGACTTGCTAAAATTTAGATTTTTTTCCCATCTACTTAAGTGCAGTTTTAATCCATTGTTACTCATTACTTGGATGGCCTCTAGTAAAAGATAATTTGCCTTTAATGCTATGTTTAATTCAGCGAAAATATCTTTAACTTTTAGGAATTTTTTTGTGGGTCTTATTTTATCATTTGGCAAATTAACAGGAAATTTTTGAGCAGCTATTTTAGGAATTCTATCCTCAATAGCATCAGCAAACCTGATTGTTATAAAGCTAAGACTCTGTATATCTCGATATTTTCTTATTATAGTCTATAGTCTTGGATTTTCTTAGAACTGAAACTTTTATGACTTACATAGGCCAAATGATGGCAAATTCTCTATTCATTAGATATTCCTGTAGTACTAGAAAATTAAGTCAAGTAAAATAATGTTTTTATATTTAAACTTAAACCTATATTTTCAGAATAATTTATATATATTCCATAAAACATACATCTTATAACTTCTATATCCTATGGTTATTAGAAGTGAATTCTATTCATAGTCTCTATAGTAACTAGTTGTGGGAAATCATTATGTTGCCTCAATTCTCTCATTAGTGTGATCATCATGTAATCTTCCCTATCCTTTGCAGGTGTAGCAGAGTGTGCTTTCATAATAATATGTGATCATTATATTTACGATTTTTTCACCAAACAATTTCTTCACCAAACATAAGTAAAAAATGACATCCTTCAAAAATTCTGCTTGCAAATTTCAGCAATTGAAAATTGCTTTGCCTGTGTTATCTCAACTGTTTCAAAAATCACTTTTGTGTTTTTCATTGACATTTCTATATCTTATGCTCAACTTTTTACTTTCCCCATATTCCCTAAAATGTTGTTAACATTAGATTTTTAAAGCACCAATGGCATCATCCTTTGAAAATTTTAACTTTCATAGCTTTCACTGCCTTTATCAGTTTATTCGACATCTTTCTTGATTCTTATCACATCAACTACCAGAGCAATTTTATATGTTATTATGATCATCTGCTTGTCTTTCAGGACACTTTAATTCCCATATCAAGTCCAAATTCCTTATTTTTTCTTCTACAAATGAATATGCAGTCATATGAGGGTTGTATATTAATTAATTGGTATGAATTTTTCAGGCCTTGCATTATTTAGTAATTACGTGTAGCTGTTAGTAAGAGTCCTGACTACAGCATTTTTAAAATTTCAGAGATTTATTTTCTAAAGTAAAATAGAAAATTATGTTTTCCAGTCCTGATATGTCAGCTGTACATAGTCATTAGGGAGCCAAGCTTGTGTTATCTTTCTTTCCACAATGTTAAGCATGTGTCTTCTGCTCTCAAAATCATAGGATGGCTGCTGAATTTCCAGCCATCACATTCATTTTCCAGGATGACAAAAGAAGAAGGTAAGGGGCACAGCAACAGTTCTCCCAGACAAGTCAGAACCTTTTAAAGAACTGTTCTGGTAACTCCACCCAATTACTTTTATTTGTATCTCATTAGTCACCCCTCAGGGCAACTGAGGCTAGAAAATATAATCTGGCTAGATACATTGCTGCTCCAAATAAAATCAAGGATCTGCTAATTGCATTTGTGTCCAGCTGGCAGCTCTATTTCCAAATTATTAGATTAGACTTGTATAAATAATTCTGGTTTCTGTGTTTGCAATAACCAAACTACTTTTTTTTCAAACTCCATTTTATTTAACTTAATTGCAGTGCGTTTTTCTTAAAATAAAAAAGAGTATGTTTGCTTTTATAAATGTATTTAAAGTTTGCTATTTGAGTATTTGTCACTTGAATATTTGTTACATAGTTTCTTTTTAGAAAGACAGCAAAATATTTGTCTCAGCAAATTAGATATGGAAGTTTGTTAAACTCAAAATTAATTTTGTTGAACTTAATAGTTTACATTTGAGGTTTTATATCAAACATAAAAATGAAAATATATTTTGTTGATATTTGAACAAACTGTAGGTTATAATTGCAATTATATACTTACTCAAGATAAAACCAAATAATACTTCACATCTACGGTTCTTCCTCACATAAAAATTTCCATTAAAATTACATGAATGCATGCATGATGTGTCTCTGCCAGGTTTTGGTAGCAGGATGATGCTGGCCTCGTAAAATAGTTAGGAAGGAGTCCCTCTTTTTCTGTTGTTTGGAATAGTTTTGGAAGGAATGGTACTAGCTCCTCTTTGTACTTCTGGTGGAATTTAGCTGTGCATCCATCTGGTCCTGGGGTTTTTTTGGTTGGTAGGCTATTAATTACTGCCTCAATTTCAGAACTTGTTGTTGGTCTATTCAGGGATTTGACTTCTTCCTGGCTTAGTCTTGGAAGGGTGTATGTGTCCAGCAATTTATCCATTTCTTCTAGATTTTCTAGTTTATTTGCATAGAGGTGTTTATAATGTTCTTTCATGGTAGTTTGTATTTATGTGGGATCAGTGGTGATAACCCCTTTATCATTTGTTATTATGTCTACTTGATTCTTCCCTCTTGTCTTCTTTATTAATCTGGCTAGCGGTCTATTTATTTTGTTAATCTTCTCAAAAAATCAACTCCTGGATTCATGGATTTTTTGAAGGGTTTTTCATTTCTCTATCTTCTTTAGTTCTGCTCTGATCTTAGTTACCATCTTCTGCTAGCTTTTGAATTCGTTTGTTCTTGTTTCTCTAGTTCTTTTCATTGTGATGTTAGGGTGTTGATTTTAGATCTTTCCCATTTTCTCATATGGGCATTTCGTGCTATAAATTTCCCTCTAAACACTGCTTTAGCTGTGTCCCAGAGATTCTGATACATTGCGCCTTTGTTCTCACAGGTTTCAAATAACTTATTTATTTCTGCCTTAATTTCATTATTTACCCAGTAGTCATTCAGGAGCAGGTTGTTCAGTTTCCATGTCCTTGTGTGATTTTGAGTGCGTTTCTTAATCCTGAGTTCTAATCTGATTGTTATAATTTCCATTCTTTTTCATTTGCTGAGGAGTGTTTTACTTCCAATTATGTGGTGAGTTTTAGAATAAGTGCTATATGCTGCTGAGAAGAATCT
The DNA here is from genome assembly GCF_006542625.1 of Nomascus leucogenys. Classification (NCBI taxonomy): domain Eukaryota; kingdom Metazoa; phylum Chordata; class Mammalia; order Primates; family Hylobatidae; genus Nomascus; species Nomascus leucogenys. The sequence continues at coordinate 126,126,564 of NC_044382.1, forward strand.
ATATTCTGTTGATTTGGGGTAGTGAGTTCTGCAGATGTCACTCAGTTCCGCTTGGTCCAGAGCTGCGTTCAAGTCCCAAGTATCTTTGTTACTTTTTTGTCTCATTGATCTGTCTAATATTGACAGTGGGGTGTTAAGTCTCCCATTATTGTGTGGGAGTCTAAGTCTCTTCATAGGTCTCTAAGAACTTGCATTATGAATATGGGTGCTCCTGTATTGGGTGCATATATATTTAGGATAGTTAGCCCTTCTTGTTGCATTGATCCCTTTACCATTATGTAAAGACCTTCTTTGTCTTTTTTGATCTTTGTTGGTTCAAAGCCTGTTTTATCAGAGACTAGAATTACAACCCCTGGATTCTGTTTCTTGTTTTGTTTTGTTTTTCTTTCCAATTGCTTGGTAAATATTCTTCCATCCCTTCATTTTTTTTTCTTTTTTTAATTATTATTATACTTTAAGTTTTAGGGTAAATGTGCACAATGTGCAGGTTTGTTACATATGTATCCATGTGCCATGTTGGTGTGCTGCACCCATTAACTCGTCATTTAGCATTAGGTATATCTCCTAATTCTATCCCTCCCCCCTCCCCCCACCCCACAACAGTCCCCAGAGTGTGATGTTCCCCTTCCTGTGTCCATGAGTTCTCATTGTTCAATTCCCATCTATGAGTGAGAACATGCGGTGTTTGGTTTTTTGTCCTTGCGATAGTTTACTGAGAATGATGTTTTCCAGTTTCATCCATGTCCCTACAAAGGACATGAACTCATCATTTTTTATGGCTGCATAGTATTCCATGATGTATATGTGCCACATTTTCTTAATCCAGTCTATGGTTGTTGGACATTTGGGTTGGTTCCAAGTCTTTGCTATTGTGAATAGTGCCGCAATAAACATACATGTGCATGTGTCTTTAGAGCAGCATGATTTATAGTCCTTTGGGTACATACCCAGTAATGGGATGGCTGGGTCAAATGGTATTTCTAGTTCTAGATCCTTGAGGAATCGCCACACTGACTTCCACAATGGTTAAACTAGTTTACAGTCCCACCAACAGTATAAAAGTGTTCCTATTTCTCCACATCCTCTCCAGCACCTGTTTCCTGACTTTTTAATGATGGCCATTCTAACTGGTGTGAGATGGTATCTCATTGTGGTTTTGATTTGCATTTCTCTGATGGCCAGTGATAATGAGCATTTTTTCATGTGCTTTTTGGCTGCCTAAATATCTTCTTTTGAGAAGTGTCTGTTCATATCTTTCACCCACTTTTTGATGGGGTTGTTTGTTTTTTTCTTGTAAATTTGTTTGAGTTCATTGTAGATTCTGGATATTAGCCCTTTGTCAGATGAGTAGGTTGCGAACATTTTCTCCCATTCTGTAGGTTGCCTCTTCACTCTGATGGTAGTGTCTTTTGCTGTGCAGAAGCTCTTTAGTTTAATTAGATCCCATTTGTCAATTGGAAGTTCTGGCCAGGGCAATTAGGCAGGAGAAGGAAATAAAGGGTATTCAATTAGGAAAAGAGGAAGTCAAATTGTCCCTGTTTGCAGATGACATGATTGTATATCTAGAAAACCCCATTGTCTCAGCCCAAAATCTCCTTAAGCTGATTAGCAACTTCAGCAAAGTCTCAGGATACAAAATCAATGTACAAAAATCACAAGCATTCTTATACACCAATCACAGACAAACAGAGAGCCAAATCATGAGTGAACTCCCATTCACAATTGCCTCAAAGAGAATAAAATACCTAGGAATCCAACTTGCAAGGGATGTGAAGGACCTCTTCAAGGAGAACTACAAACCACTGCTCAATGAAATAAAAGAGGATACAAACAAATGGAAGAACATTCCATGCTCATGGGTTGGAAGAATCAATATCGTGAAAATGGCCATACTGCCCAAGGTAATTTATAGATTCAATGCCATCCCCATCAAGCTACCAATGACTTTCTTCACAGAATTGGAAAAAACTACGTTAAAGTTCATATGGAACCAAAAAGGAGCCCACATAGCCAAGTCAATCCTAAGCCAAAAGAACAAAGCTGCAGGCATCACGCTACCTGACTTCAAATATACTACAAGGCTACAGTAACCAAAACAGCATGGTACTGGTACCACAACAGAGACATAGATCAATGGAACAGAACAGAGCCCTCAGAAATAACGCCGCATATCTACAACTATCTGATCTTTGAGAAACCTGACAAAAACAAGCAATGGGGAAAGGATTCCCTATTTAATAAGCGGTGCTGGGAAAACTGCCTTCCCATATGTAGAAAGCTGAAACTGGATCCCTTCCTTACACCTTATACAAAAATTAATTCAAGATGGATTAAAGACTTACATGTTAGACCTCAAACCATAAAAACCCTAGAAGAAAACCTAGGCATTATCATTCAGGACACAGGCATGGGCAAGAACTTCATGTCTAAAACACCAAAAGGAATGGCAACAAAAGCCACAATTGACAAATGGGATCCATCCCATCATTTTGAGCCTACGTGTGTCCTAGCACATGAGCTGGGTCTTGACTCTTTATCCAATTTGCCAGTCTGTGTCTTTTAATTGGGCCATTTAGCCCATTTATATTTAATATTTATATTTCATATTGTTATGTGTGAATTTGATCCTGTCATTATGATGCTAGCTGGTTATTTTGCCCATTAGTTGATGCAGTTTCTTCATAGTGTCAATGGTCTTTACAATTTGGTGTTTTTGCAGTGGCTTGTACCGGTTTTTCCTTCCCATATTTAGTGCTTCCTTCAGGAGCTCTTATAAGGCAGGCCTGATGGTGACAAAATGTCTCAGCATTTGCTTGTCTGTAAAGGATTTTATTTCTCCTTCACTTATGAAGCCTAGTTTGGCTGGATATGAAATTCTGGGTTGAAAATTCTTTTAAGAATGTTGAATATTGGCCCCCATTCTGTTCTGACTTGTAGGGTTTCTGCCAAGAGATCCGCTGTTAGTCTGATGGACTTCCCTTTGTGGGTAACATGACCTTTCTCTCTGGCTGCCCTTAACACTTTTTCCTTCATTTCAACCCTGGTGAATCTGACAATTACGTGTCTTGGGGTTGTTCTCGAGGAGTATCTTTGTGGCATTCTCTGTATTTCGTGAATTTGCATGTTGGCCTGTATTGTTAGATTGGGGAAGTTCTCCTGAATAATATCCCGAAGAGTGTTTTCCAACTTGGTTCCATTCTCCCCGTCATTTTCCAGTACACCAATCAAACATAGGCTTGGTCTTCTCACATAGTCCCATATTTCTGGGAGGCTTTGCTCATTCTGTTTCATTCTTTTTTCTCTAATCTTGTCTTCATGCCTTATTTCATTTAGTTGATCTTCAACCTCTGATATCCTTTCTTCTGCTTGATCGATTCGGCTATTGATACTTGTATATGCTTTATGAAGTTCTTGTGCTGTGTTTTTCAGCTCCATCAGGTCATTTGTGTTCTTCTTTAAGCATGATACAAATATCTTTCACATAATATTTGACTTTCATAGCATAGTTATAAAGGCAAGTGCTTTGCAACAAGCATTTGAAGATTTCATCAGTTTCCTCAAAGGCCTCTTAAAGATATCTACAACATTTTATAAAGTATAGAAACAATAGATTTTAAAAAGAGGCATGAGCCACATCCCAGACTTAACAAATGTTAAGATTTTGTTGTATTTGTTTCAGATATTTTTAAATGAATTAAACATTACAGATAAAATGAAAATATTCTTTGGTTCATGCACATTTAATATGTAGAGATCCATAAAATATATATTGTGTCAGCACTCATATCTTTGCATAAATTTTTTATACTGTTTATATGATTCTAGAAATTATTTTAAAACTCATTATTTTTTAGATATATCCTTATTAATACATAAACTTAGTTCATTTATTTTAAACACATATATAGCATTACATTGTACAAATATTCCACAAATTATTTATTGGTATGTAGCTGATGTTGAAATAAACATCTATTACGTAAGTTTCTGTAAGGTGCATAAGTTGCTCTAAGGTACACATTCAGATCTAGGATTGCTAGTCATAGAATATTTACATCTTTGATATTGCCAAATTTCTTTCTAAGATGGCTGCACTTGTTTATAGTTCTGCCATCTGTGTGAGAGTTTCTGTCTCCCCACATAGTCACCAAATTTTGGTATTGTCATTGCCCTTTTAAATGTTTGCAAACCTGATGAGTTTGAAATTTTATCTATCTCCTTATTTCAATTTGCATATGCCTCAACACTCATGTTTACTTATTGTTAATGTTTTTATTGGGCTTATTTATCTATATGATTTGCTAACTATTCATCATAGTTTTTGTCTTATCTTACTGATTTGTAGAGGTATTTATTAATTTAGGCTATAATTATTTGCCTGTGATCTGATACTACATCAATATTGTTCATTGTCCTCAAATTTTACTATGTTTAATCTCCTTTTTATTTTTGAAATAGATGCATAACATTTTAGATGGTATATAGATTAACTTGTGAAACATAACACTATAATAACCATATGTGAATTTACTGCTAGACCATTACCGATGTCTGCATTATCTTCCCCATCCCCTATTCCCTTATCCTATCCTCCTTTCCAAAGCTAACCACTGTTTCATTTTAAATTTCCTTTCATTTTAAATTTTGTTTAATCATATATAGCTTGTTTTCTGATTCACTTAGGCTACGTACTTGTACTATCCATTACATTTGAAAACAGTATTTGCAGAAATAATATAAGGATTATTATAAGAAATAATGTAAGGATTATTTTACCACCTGCTAGAGCATACTATTGCTGCTTTCTGCCCTACATTTGGAAGTGCTACAAATTCAGAGCTGTATCACTTCATTATTAGATTTGAGGTTCCTTGAACCCCTAGCTGATGGGAAAGCAGGTTTGTTCCTCTGAGAGCTGGTAAACTAACAGTTGATTATCACATGGAGAGCATAGCCATTTTGATGCCAGTTCAAAGTGAAGGGTGGCCAAGGTAGTGACCAGGGTAAAGTGAGGCACCTAGGGTGCAACATTTAAGAAGGCACTCATTCTTAGGGTGGTGAACGTGCTGACAGCAGTCTCAGAAGGCGGACAGACTTCGGAAAAATTAACACCTTAAAGACACTAAAGTGTAGTCTAAATATGAAAATTTATTATTTACAAGTATATAATCAATTTTTCTATTATTTATTGAAGAATCTATAAGTTTAGTAATTTGTGCTTTACTGTCACATGTCAAGTTTTGAAAAATATGTTAACCTATTTTTGATCTTTTTACTTTCTTCTATGGGTTTGCTTTCTCTTGATTGCTGTGGGAAAATACTATACTTTTTAATATATCTTATGTTTAAATATTTCTTATGTTTGGGTTGTTTTCAAAATTGCCTTCAAAATATTCTTGGCCTACACCCTTCCCCGTATTTGTAGAATTCCACCAGAAAAACTGTCGGGATTTTGGTTTGGTTTGGTTTGTATTAAAATTTTAGACAAATTAGGAGGAAATTAACATCTTTTAAATGTTGAGTTTTTGTATTACTAAATTTGGTATTTCTCTCCATGTATTCTTTTATTATTAATTTTTAATAAATAAAATATTTTTATTTTATTAAATTATATATAACAATTTATAAATTATTTTTTAAAAGTACATTTATATGTATTATTTTATCACAGGGCTTTATCAATGTATAGGTAATACACAGTGAAAGGGACATATTTAAAATCTACCAACTGATGAGTTTTAACCTGTATATAAACCCATGAAATCATCACCACATTCAAGATAACGAACATTTCATTACTACCAAAATCTTTTTTCTGACACTTCGTAAAGCATGCTCCCTTCCAGCCCCACTCACAGGCAAAATCAGATCTGCTTTCTGGTCCTATGTATTAGATCGCCGATGTTAGAATTTTGTATAAATGAAATAAATCAGTATATACTCCATCTTTGGTCAGGTCTCTTGCAGCATAACAATTTTGAGATTCATCCATGTTGTTGCATTCATCAGTAGTTTATTCCCATTTATTGATAAATCATTTAATTTTATGGTTATGCTACAATTTTTTAAATTAATTCATCTGATAGACATTCAGGTTGTTTCTAACTCTGGGATATTGAGAATAAAATTGCTATTATCATTTGTGTACAAATCATTGTTGGATATACACCTTCATTTTTACTGAATACATGATCTAGGAGAATAATAGCTAGGTTGTATGGTAAGATTATGTTAAAATTTTTAGGAACTACTAGACTGTTTTCCAAAGAGTTTTCAACATTTTATATGTCTGCCTGCAGGATATGAGAACTATAATTGCTCCAGATTCTTGCCAGTACTTGGTATGCTTAGTCTAATTTTATCCATTTTAGTGACTGCATAATGGGTTTTCATTGTGGTCATTGTAGAGCATGAGTAGTGGTATCTTGTTGGAAATTTACTTGTATTTCCATAATGACTGACTAATAATGTTCAGCATTTTAAATGTGTTTATATGCTGCCTATGTATCCTTTGTAGTAAAGAGTCTGTCAGAATATTTTGGCTTTTAAATTGGGTTGTTTATCTTTTTAGTTATAAAAGTTCTTCATGAATGCAAATACAAGTCCTTTGTTGAATATGTGTTTTGTCAATACATTCTCCCAGTCTTTGACTTGTCTTTTCATTTTGTAAATGGTACATTTTAGAAAACAAATATTTTTTATTTTGATGAAATCCAATACTGCTTTTTTTTCTTTCCTAGTCCATGCTTTTATTAGGTTGGTGTAAAAGTAATTGTGGTTTTTGTCATGTCTTTTAATGGAAAAACTGTAATTATTTTTGTACCAACCTAATATTTTTGTTTATTTAAGGTATTTTTGCCTGTTCTTTGTCATGTGATTTTTCTGTTTTCTTTTAGAAGGTTTCTAATTTTGCTTTTATCATTAGGCATTTATTGCGTTTCAAATTCTCTTTGTCTATGGTATAAGTCAAGGTTCATTTTTTGCATGTGGATGTCTAATCATTCCAGCACCACTGGTTGAAGAGACCGTCTTTTCCCACATTGAATTTCTTTGGCATCTTTTTCTTTGTTGAAAATCAATTGGAGATATACACATATATCCTATATAGAGATGAATATATTTTTACATATATCCTAGATAGAGATGAATATATTTTATATATTCATATATATATTTATAATATATAACATATTTATAATATATTTATATGTATATCCTATGTAATATATAAATATATATGTCATATATAAATATACATAATATAGTCATATATATTAACATATATCTTAATATATGTATAACATATTATATATATGTTTAATATAGATTGAATATATATTCAAAGAATCTGTTGTTTTTCATTCATCAGTAAGCTTAAATATATGTAAATACTACACTATCTTAATGCCTGTAACTTTATAATAACTTAAATCAGATAGTGTAAGACTACCATCTTTTCATCTGCTCAATTGTGTTTTTTTTTTTCAAAATTGTTTTGAATACTCTTGGTACTGCCCATTATATAAATTTTACAATCTCCTTGTCAATTTTTGCCCCTTTTCCCAAAAATCTCATGTTTAAATGGGATTGAGTTAAATCTGTATAACAATTTTGGGAGAATTGATTAAATATTAATCTTCAGATCCATACATATAGTATAGCTTTCTATTCACTCAGGTGTTTAAATTCCCTCCACCCAGTTTTGCAGATTTCAGCATGCAGGCCTAGCATATCTTTTGCCAAATTTATCCCTATTTTTTTTCATACTATGGTAAGTGGTATTTTAAATTTTAATTTCTGAGTGTTTATTGTTAGAATATAGAAACAGAAGTTTTTGTACATTGACCTGTATCTTGAAAACTTGCAAAACTCACTTGTTTGTTAGTTATTTTAGCATTTTTAGTAGAGCCTAAGGATTTTCTACACAAATGATTATGTTGTCTGTGAATAATCACAGTTTATTTTCTTTTCCAATGTATGCTTTTCTTCCCCCCTGCATGATTACACCAATTAGTACTTCTGGAACAATGTTAAACAAAGTCTTAACGGCAGATATCCTTGCTGTTTTCCCCTCTTTAGGGAGAGAGCATACGGTGCTTCATTACTAAATACAATGTTAGCAGATTCTTTTTGTAGATACTCTTCATTTGGGTTGAATAATATTCCCTTTATTCAAATGATGGACAGTTTTTATATTGTGTATGTTGTTTGCAAAATGCTCTTTAGCAACTATTGAGATGTTCATAATGCTTTTTTCTTTTGTTTTTTAATATTAGGAAATGCACTGGTTGATTCTCAAGTGTTAATCTTATATTCTGGAACAAACATAATTTGGCAATAATATACAATCTATCTTTTTTGGAAAATACAATATACTAATATGCTAAATATTAAATCCTAGGTAAAAATTTTTGCATCTATTTTCATAAGGGAAATTTGTTTCCAGTTTTATTTTCTTGTAATATCTTTGTCTCGTTTTGGGCTCAGTGAATAAGGTGTTAAGTGTTTACCTAGGCTAACTTACCAGCTTCTTTCTTAACCCAGTTCATCCTATGTATACAAGTGTAAATAATTCACATTCTGTCTCCCATAAACTTCATATATACACATATCGCATAGCATACTCTTAAGTCTTAAATTCATATTAAATGAATATATAAGCAGTAAACATGTAAGACAAGTAATTATAATAAAAGTACAAGTAGTTAGCAGCAAGTGCTTTTTTTATCACATTATAATAATTCCCTTTATAATCCTCAGAATAAGCTTATGCATAGATTCTATTTACGGGCATTGTATAAATAAGAAAATTTTGTTTATAGAGCTTAGGTAACTTGCCAAATCTAATAAGCAGCAGGGCAGGGTTTCTTTTAGACTATAAGTTGAAAATTTTAGACTATAAGTTGAAAATGCTTTTCATTTGTTGGTGCCTATAAAATCACTAAATCATACTCTCACTCAGTTTTTCAACAGCAAATGAATAAGAAGAAACTTCTAGATAAATTAGGCAATTTAGAATAGTATATTCTTAATTTACTGCTTTGTCAATATCACATTCTAAGATTCTAAGATTTCTTATGTAAACTGAAATTGTGCAACATCTGAGTTTTCTTTTTCAGAGGAATATTTACAGAATATAAAATGTCAGGAAAATCTAAACATGGTGACCTAACAGACAAACTTCTTTATCCACTTATGTATTGGCAAAATGAGTGAAATACGTGAAAAAAAGATAGAAAACAGAAATAGAGTAAAGCAGAGAAACTAAAACAGATAGAAGGCAGACAGGTAGTTAAGCAGAGCAGAAGAGAAAAAGGCAACAAATGGCAGTTCTCATCAAATTTTTATGCTTTTCTCTCGTTTTTCTTTTTTTTTTTTGCTCAGTACCTTTAGTAACTGGGATATATTATACTATCTTCATTCAAATCACTTTGTAAATTAAAGCCCTCCACGCCACCTCATACCAGACACTTTAGGATTCACATATTATCTAGTCATCAATGAAGACAATGGAAGACAGAGAACAAGACAAAGAATAAAAAAAAACCTTCCCAACTTTAAGACAGGTCCACCATTTTATCTAAGGCTTGCATGTTTCTTTTGATTGAACAGGCACAGTACATTTCTAGATGGGACCTCACTCCTCCCAATGCTCTAATATCTCATAATTTATAAAACAGCTTTTTTCCTTGAAAAGCTCAATTTGCTTTACAGATACCTCATTGATTCTCACAGTATTCCTTCAGTGAACTTAGGCGACAAGAATTATTATATATTTTACTGGGGCCAACAAAAAGACGACTGAAGCAACAAGAACCCATTATCACTAGTGAGTTACTGAGGACTAGGAGTTTCAAATCTAATGCTGTTACCTCCCTTCATCTCTCTTTAGGCTGTGAAGTCTTTAGGCTCCTGAGTCCTGCTACTCAGGAGGTAAGGGTTTCACAGGGAAGAATGATTGATAGGTATCCAAGTAGCTATTAAATGCCTATATAACCTCTGCACTTGAATGTCTGGTAGTCAATTCTGATTGAACATGAACAATTTTTTTTTCTCCTGAAACCACTTCTCTTTCCAGTATTCTTATCTCAGGAATAGGACTATGGTCCACCTAGTTGATCAAACAGCCAAAATAGTACATTCATTATTTTTCCTTTTCTCCTGTTTTTCTTATCTCCAAATTCCATTGACACCACCACCAAGATTGATTCCAAGCAGATGCATCTTGACCCCTCTTATAGGTAACACTCTAGCCCCGATTGCCATTATCCATCCTGACAGTCTGGTAATCAGACAAATGGGAAACTTCCCAACGTCTACTACTGTAATGCCCTGGTGTTATTAGGATTAATGGCATTATTATCCCCCCTGATGGCTGCAATACCCTTCCTCCTTTCATGCTTACTTTCTCTGCACCACAATCCACTCTCAGCCAAACAGGAAGAATAGTTATACATGTTAATGGCTTAAAAAATGAAGTTTAATTCTACTAGTTTTATTACCAAAGAAGTCCCCTAGTTCATAGTAATAAGAAGTCCCCTAGTTCATAGTAATATCGTGCGCGTTAGAATTAATTACTTTCATTTGGTATTTACCTTGATGTACGTGTGTCTCTCTGTGTGTGTGTACAAACTATGCTATATTTATGTAATATAGTAATTCTTAACTTTTCACTTTTGGACATCATATATTCATTTCCATCTATAAAAGATGAGGATTTAGCTCTTTTACGATTCTCCTCCAGAAACCACATACTCATTTTTTATACCTTCAGCCATCTAATATAGGTTATTGTAATTTGTGTTATATAAGTATGCAATATTTATATTATCATGACTGTAAAAATGCTACTTATAGCTGAGCCATACATGTTTTATTAAAGAGAATTAATATTCTAAATACTTATAATAAATTTAACCTCTACTCTTCCTCACCTAAGTGATTCTCCCTTAAGCACATTCAAACATAGGACATAGTCTCTGTTTCATATTCTTAAGGAAATTTCCTCCACAATCCTTTCAAATATTCTTTCTGCACTGGCTTAAGCCTGATATACAGCTGTCTTTCTGGCATCCACTGCTTCATCCTGAAGATTCTCTTTGCTTCTTTTTGGTATCTGTGCTCTGTTTTATGAAACCTATACTTCCTCCTCCTTCATTTATTCTTCTTTTTTGTGGAATAAATTCTGGTAGCTTTCTGAGAAAAAGACAATGACAGGTAAATTTTTTTAGACATCGTGCATATCTGAAAATGTCTTAATCTATCCTTATTCTTAATTGACAATTTAGCCAAGTATGATATTGTAGATTGGAAAATGTTTTTACTCAGAATTTTTAAGGCATTTCTTGTCTTCTAGGTTCCAGTATTATTTTTGAAAAGTCTGAAACTATTGCAATTTTGATAATTTGCATAAAACTTTTTCTTGTTAATTCTGGAATATTTTTCCTCAATATTCTAAAATTTTAAAATAATATGCCTTGACATGGACCATTTCCATCTTTAGTGCTGGTCACTCAGTTAATCCTGTGAGTCTGCCAATTTATAACACTCAGTTGTGAGAAATTTGTTTCTCTGATAATTCCTACTTCTCCATTTTCTCTTTCAGGAATTCCTATTATATGTAGGGTAGATCTACTGAAGTAGTCCCCTAATTTTCTTGTCTTTTATCTCCTGTGTTTTATATCTCTTGGTCTTTTTGCTCAGTCCTCTGGAAGATTTTCCCAACTTGATCATCCAGTCATTTTGTGAGCACTCTATTCTATCATCATATTTTAATATCATAAGATCTCTGTTCACTTTATGTGATTGTATTCTTGGGTTATTGGTGCAGTACCTTTTATTATCTAATTCAAAATATTAATGATTTCTTAAAGTTTTCTATACCTTGCATGGTATCAATTTCTACCAATTCACCATGTTTAACTGTAAGTATTGCAGCGATCTTTTTAAAAGCATGTTATCTTTTCTTCCGTAATGCCTTCAAATATCATCGCATTGTATTTAGACTAAATGTCTTACAAACAACAACAATTTAATTGTAACAGTTCCAGAGGCTAGGAATCCCAAGATCAAGACTCTAGCTGAGTTGATGTTTGGTGAGGGCCATACACTTAATAGATATCCATTTTCTCACTGTAAGTTCACAGTATGAAAGGGGCAAGCAATCTCTGTGGAATCCCTTTTATAAAGGCACTAACTCCCTTCATGAAGGCTTTATTCTCATGACCTAATCATCTCCCAAAGGCCCAGCTACAAATCCCCTCATATTACAGGTTCCATTTTAACATGTTAATTTTAGGAGGACACAAACATTCAGGCTATTAACTCTCCAATTTGCCTCATTTCATTCTCATAGCTAAAAGACACTCAATATATTTTAAATAAATTATTGAGGTAAGATTCAAATAAAAATTTATGTAACTTAGATTTCATGGTTTTTCTATCCAGCACACTAATTACAATATCAACTTTCAATCCATTTTTCACCCCAAATTGTATTACCTACCACGATAGGCTGATCTTCCTAAGGTGTGGCCTAATCTTGTACTATTCTTTTAAAACAATTCTGACCATTTAGTGATAAATTAAACAAGAATTAAACAAGAGTAAAGGTATCAGTATGGTTACCAACGCTTTCCTAAATATAACTTCCACCTGACTCTCCAGTATTGCCGATAAAATTGGTTCCTGGTAGAAATAAACAGAATAACCTCATCTGCTTATTCAATCAGTGAATAGAAACAGATTAATTGAGGTACCTCTGCTGGAAAAGACTAAGATGTTATGTTATTGAAAATGCCATTTTTTAATGTTAGAAAACACAATCTGTGTTCATTTAAAAATTTTCATCTAGAAGATGATTTGCTCAAGATAGTTCCAGAATATCCTTGAATAGCAAAAAGGTGAGAGTAAGAAGTGGGAACAGCAATGGCAATGTAGGGAGATTTAAAACTGAATTTAGAAGTGAGAGTACAGGAGAAGACAGCAGGGGAGTTGGGTCGGAACCTATGGTAGCAGTTATAACCCAGAGATAGAGTCCGTTTTCATGGCAATTAGGAAGAAGCGGGGGAAAAAGAGGCTAGATAGAAGGATGCAATTTGCCTATTCATTCTTTAGTCTAGACTTTGCACAGTTCTTGAATCCATCAATCAAGAAGCATCTCCTTTCCTAGTGCCATCACCCTTCCCAGGGCACCATTCTCTCTCATGCGGCTGTTGACATAGCCTCGTAATTGATTTCTATGTATCCAATCTAGTCTAGATCTGTTCTATTCTTTACATAGCACTGAGAGCGATTTTAACTTCAAAATCTGATTACCTCACTCTCCTGCTTACATTCTTTAAATAGCTCCAGTTGCTCTTGGGATAAATCCTAAATCCCTAACTGGGACTAGAAGGTCCTGGATCTTCTAGCCCCTGGACTAAGCCTATATATATATATATATTTGAAACCGTATATATATTTAAAACCATATATATAGGCTATATATATATGGTTTTATATATAGGTCTATGGAGATATATATATATATATACACACACACATATATAGAGAGAGAGAGCCACAAGCCTAGTCCAGGGCTATATATATAATATAGATATGGTTTTATATACGTAAGTCTATGGATTTTATATATATATATATATACACACACACACATACACACACATACATATATATATATATGCATATATATAGTACCTTGGATAAACGTGATGATGACTTAATGTCATCTATAGTTGAGGAAAAGTAGTCATTTCCATAGAGAAATTTTTTCTCACCTAAAGATGACATTACGTCCTCATCATGTCACTTAAATGTCACTTCCATAGGGAGACGTTTCCCGACCGAAAGGTTATATTAAGTCCTCGTCATGTTTTCCCAACGTAGCTTATTCGTCTTGGAAGCACTGATCACTCCTGTAACTTTTTATTTAATATAATCCATCTCCTAGATTGTAAGATACACTAAAGGATATTTAGACTCACACCTGTTATATATTTAGACTCACACCTGTTATATAATATATATTTAATAATCATTACTATTGTCATAATAGTAGCTATTTCTTGAATGCCTGATATATGCCAAATGCTAAGTGCTTTATTGACCTTAATTTATTTATTCCTATTTTAGAGTTGAGGAAACCGAGGTACAGACTGATTACAGGAAAGCTTCAAAGCTCCTAAGATAATGAAGGCACTAAGTCTGGAATTAGATCACTGGGCTTAAATCCCAGTTCTGCCACCTGCTGTGTAATCTTAGGCAAGTGACAGATAAATAATAGTACTTATCTCATAGGGTTTTCAGGAATATAAAATGAGCTAAGACATATTAAAATTTTAGAATAACATATGGCACATAACTGCTACATAAGTTAGCAGTTATTATTGACTATTATTATAACCACTATACTACAGCAACCCCAACAAATATTTATTGACATTTCTAGAAATGAGAGGAAGAATAAATGGAATTATTCACTGAAAATATTCAATGTATTTTTCTGGGGGTATGGTTTAAACACTTCAGTGTACTACCTCTGATTTTCAATCACTGAGATTTTATACACATTAGTCCCCAGTAGCTCGAGTAGTGCCTACTGGGAAATAAAATGGAGGTACTATTTCAAATATACATGTTGGAGCCATTAGCTACAGTGCTAAAGCATGTGTATTACAAAAAGAGTGGAACCATGAGCCATCCTGCAGGAAATCTGAGCTCCCCTAAATGAATTGAGCATTTCGTAGCATCTGGAGTTAATATGTTAAACAAAGCAGTGCTTACCACTGCTGAAGTGAGAGGTAATATAATTTAATATTTTAGCAGACCATAGTATGAGGAATTTCCTTCCTCACATACTCTCCATTTCTCAGATAGTCAGCATTTTAATAGAAATTTTAAGGAACATTCCACCAAATAATATTCCTGACTTTGTTCCTCCAAAATTATGTCCCCAAAGGAAAAAAGTTTCATATGCAATTCTGTATCTTAATCTGATAAAATTGAGAATAAAAAGCAGTTAATGCCATGGAAGTTTTTCCATTTTAAACTAATAATATTAGTGTGGGCAGACGTGTGGGAAGCTCTACCCTACTTCTAGTTGTGAAAATGTGCTAGTAGAGTTTGACGTGCCCTTCAGTATACCTGCAGATGAGACTACACTGGTTCTGAAATACCTGAGAAGTGGAAAACAGTTCTTCTCTGGCACCTAATGAGAGTTTATTAGGTTGGTGCAAAAGTTACTGCAGTTTTTGCCATTACTTTCAATGACAATTGAAATATTATGTGCTCCATTAGTGTCATGCCCATTCAAAGTGAAACTACTTCTAAAGGTCTTTCAGAGTTGTTCAATTTATTTTTACCTTCAGTGCATTATTATCTTCCTACTTTGAGGAACATCTACTCAAGACACACGATATGCTTAGGTAAAACTGGGTAACTACAGCAGCTATAGGGCCATTGCAAAGTAAGAAGTAGTTGCAGATTATAATGAAATAGTGTAGGTCTAGATTAGATTCTGCTTACCGATTAGTTGATTGAATATGGAAGTGACTAATTCCAAGATACCGGCGTTAAGTCTATTTATGAGTTTGCAATGACAAACTAGCTATATACAAAACAGATCAGACTCTTCAAAATTGTAAGACATTATTAAATAAATAAATCAGGTGATTCTGGGAAAATGGCAATCATATTCCGTTTTTCTCCACTAATAATTTCAAGCTGTCTTTCTTGCCACTAATCCAGCAGTCTCATAGCTGCTGGATCATAAGAGACATTTTGATTCCATGGAAGTCTACCTGAGGCTAATTGTGGAGCCCTGGCAAAGAAGTCTAAACTCATGAGCACTGAGAAGAATTGAGAAGAATTGGGCATTAGGAGATCTGTGATGGCCAGCAGATATTTGAGACTAGCCTTCTACTAATTTGCCTTAGTATGTCTGTACCCCTGGCCTCCAACATATCAAAATAATGCTGAAAGGCTGATTATTACTTTGCTTAATACTTGATATTAGACTATTATTACAGATAAGAGTGTATTTTCCATATATATATATATATTTATATATGTCAAAGCAGAAAAACAAAACTTTAACTTGAATCTGAATAGTTTATGAGATAACCTCATAGTGCCCTAAGAGAATCATAAATGAGAAAAGAAAAAAAAAATGCTTACCAAGAAAGGAAAGCACATGGAAAAAGACTGAATACAGTGGAGAGTAGCATGGTGATGAGGGCCACAGTGACAGCTGCATGTTCAGTTCAGTATGACAGCTAACTTAGCCAGTAGTAGGGTGTCAGAAGCAAGGTCTTAGCCAGTAGTAGGATGTCAGAAGCAAGGTGTTAGTTAGTCAAATGGAAGGTAGGAAAAGATTGAGGACTAGCCTTGTCATCTGCCCTTACATGGACTCTGACAGTCAAACCTTAATGGCAAATGAAGCCCAAAAAGGATTTAAAAAATTTAACTTTCTTCATTTTTAAAAAGCTGAACTCAGGAAGCCCCATCTGTCTAGAAGTGTAAAATACTGTCTTTCTAATTACAGCTGAACTCAAACCCTTCCGATACACTCAGTTTAGTTTTCATTTCCCTTCCTCCTTCCCCAGCACATCATCTCAGTTTTGAGTGTTCTTATGCAGTGTCATGCCTAGAGGAAGAAATCTTCTTGGCTACTGTGGGAAAAGACCTCTCAGTTTTTCTGGTATCTCTTTCTCAGAGACCTTCTTCTATGTTTTACTTTCCCATTCCTTTCCAATTCTCCTTTTCCTCCTGAATTCAGAAAATCTTCATCTTTTCTAAGGGAAAAGGTTGTTCTACTCAATTGCACAGTCTTCCACTTGGGCCACAGCTTCAGAACATAAAAGCCCAAAAATTGATATCTTTGTTCTTTGATTATATAACAATCAGCTTTCCCAAAACCAAGTATTGCTCGTATGTAACATCTGAAATGGAGAAGGGTCAAGGACAAAAAAGTAGAGTTTGAAACAAAAACAAAGCATACCTCAAGTAATCCACAGAAAAATTTAAATTATTATCTAGCCACATTCCTACCATTAATCTTGCATCTTGATAAAGAAATTGTAGTTTTCACACAGATGTCGCTTTCCGCACTTTAGGGTCCATCTACAAAATCCACTGTTTCAGAAAAGCAATTTCCACACACAAACTAATGCACAGCAATGTGGGCATTAGGTCTTCCAGGCTGCCCCAAATATGCCTGGATTCTGGGTGAAGTACAAACTTCCTCCAAGCATATCATTCTGGGAGATGGTAAAATATCAATTTGAGTTACCCTTTGGAATAGACATGTCTACACTATAATTCACTACGTTATCACTACATAAAACAATGCCCTATGTAATAAGTACTTGGTACTTTTCATTTTAACATTCACATGTATTTTGAATAAAATTTGATGAACTTTCACTTAGCCTCTGATGGCACTTAGGAAATGAAAAAATTAAGACAAGAAAATTAAATGACTTGGCCTGAGAACAGTGTTGAAAGCAAACTTTTGAAACCAATGACTATTAATACATTGAGAACATTTGTATTAACCATTTGGCTATTCTTGGGGTATGAGATATAGAAGCTCCAAAAGAAACCTGCAAAATGCCCATATTCAACATTAAGTAAATGAAAGAAGCTAATAATATTCCCTATATTTTTTCAGTTTGCAAAATACCTATAGTACGAAAGTATGGGTAATTTGATGTGAATAGATACCAGCATTATAGTTCACAATAAAAATTGTGGCACTATTCACAACAGCAAAGACTTGGAACCAACCCAAACGTCCATCAATGAATAGACTGGATTAAGAAAATGTGGCACATATACACCATGGAATACTATGAAGCCATAAAAAAGGATGAGTTCATGTCCTTTGTAGGGACATGGATGAAGCTGGAAACCATCATTCTCAGCAAAATATCGCAAGGACAGAAAACCAAACACTGCATGTTCTCACTCATAGGTGGGAACTGAACAATGAGAACACTTGGACACAGGAAGGGGAACATCACACACCGGGGCCTGTCGTGGGGTGGGGTGAAGGGGGATGGATAGCATTCGGAGATATACCTAATGTAAGTGACGAGTTAATGGGTATAGCACACCAGGATGGCACATGTATACATATGTAACAAACCTGCACATTATGCACGTATACCCTAGAACTTAAAGTATAATAAAAAATAAATTTATTTCGATTATGTACTTAAATTAATAACTTTAAAAATTAGCCTACCATGGTGGCACACACCTGTAGTTGCAGCTAAGGCAGAGGGATCACTTGAGCCCAGGAATTCAAGGCTGCAGAGCACTATAATCACAACCTTAAATAGCCACTGCATTCCAACCTAGGCAACATAGCAAGACCCTCTCTCTATTTCTCTTAAAAAATAATAATAATTAATAAGCTTGCTTGTTTAGTATTTCAAATTATAGAAAGACACCTAGCATAATGAATAGGAAGTTTGTCTGAATATAAAGCAAACAAATACCTTGAATAAATATGTCTGGATTGAAAAAAAATGTGAACTTCTACAATGCTACTATTTCTCATGTTGTCATTTCAGTTATTCAACTAGCATTAAACTAGTCAATAACATATTCCTTAAACACCTAGCCTGAAAATGTTATGACTTTTTCAAAAAAATGTTCTTAGTTATTGCAGAACTGCTATCTATCTTTATGCGAGAATATGATGCCATTTTAATAGAGGTATTTATGGAATAAAGATAAAATGACGTTAGAATTTAACCATTTACTAAATGGGACTCTATTAACTTCTACATAGCTAATTTTACGCAGGACTGTGGGACTGAAACTATCCTGATTAAAATTATAAATATTAAAAACTTGAAAACACTCCATAAAGAAACTCACAATGTATCAGAGAGGAGTGCTTTAGCAAAGCTTAATTGGCCAAGCCCATCAACATTCCAAAATCCACTGAAAGTAGGCAAACTACTGTTCACAGAAACCATGTCGTCTGATAACACTCTGAATGCTGATCTGTCTGAATGACCTTTTGGACTTTCTGAACTATGTGACTCAGTTCAATTTATACAGATACATGCAGGTTGCTCTTTTATCTCAAACATTCTAAGATTCTCCCTCAGATTATATCTTCCAAACTGTAAAATAAATAAATAATAACCAAGAATAGTAAAGCTTTCATTGCACAATAAGTATATTACTTAAAAGCTAGTTAAAACTTGATTTTTCTGGAAATAAAAATAAAGCATTATAACTTTACATAGAAAAAGATACATGAACAGTCACTTTTCTGACAGCCTCGAAATTTATTAAACTTAGATAAGTTTATTAAGCTTAAAATTTTGCTTTCTCTTCAATAGCAAGTTTTGTGACAGTTGCTAAGTACCAGTATTATACTAAGTACAAAACACTCAAAATATGTTTCTTGCCTTCAATTCAAGGGTAAAGAAATACAAATACAAATAACTATATGGCATGTCAAAATGTGACTTTTACACAATAGTAGCAATAATAAGGTACCATGGGAGAAAAAGAGAAAGAACAATTAATGACATAGCAGAGGTACAATTGGACTTGGGTCTTGAAGACCAAGTCAGATTTTAACAAGCCAAAACAAGGATGAACGTGCCTCTGGTCCAAGCAAATGTTCTGAGCGAATACAAAACAAAGGATATTCTCTGAAGTTATCAAGTAGTCTGGTGAAGACTGAAGCAAATTTATATTTGTGTCTTTTACCTAAACATGGTGAATTTTCATATAATAGTTAACAGTCAATCATACCAAACTTCACATTTTGGAAGCAACTGTGTAAATTATTTTGTGGAATGCCATAATAATAAGGCTGCCGGTAATTTCTGCCTATTTTTTACTCATGACTCTTCAAATTAATATTTATTCTTATCTATTATTTTATAATTTTCATTTATTTTTACATAACCATCAGACTCAAATCTAAGTGCTCAAACTCATGGTCCTAAATTTCTACTTTTTTGTAACTTTAAAGAGAAAATGAAACCGCTCAAGTGCTGTGTCATTTCCTTTCATCTTCCTACCTGCAGGCAGGAAAAAAGAAAGTTAAAGCGGCTGAGAAAGTTAAAGCAAGCAGATCTATAATATTCATCTCATCAGGTACTGCCAAACAGACCACCAGCATTTTCAGGCTCATAGTAACTTATGCCTCGATCCTAAGCCTTAGATTGTCACAGAAATTAAATGTTATGGAATAATTCCAGAAGTCTGCCATACTCCATTTTCAGCCCAAACTATCTTTTACAAGAAAGAATGGCATATGTCTGCATTTTTTAAAAATCTCTATTCAGATGAATCATAGTAAGCTTACAATCCATATTCAAAATCCTACACTGATTCAAGAAACATAAAATTAAAAGAGTAATAATATTTTGACAATTTTCACATGTAGAGTAACAGGATGTCAGAAATGGGACTTTTACTGTCTCAATTTTAACTGAAACCCCAAAAGTCAAGAGCAAAACAACAGATGCCAAGTATACCACATTATATAGCATAGGTCAGCAAACTTTTTCTCAAAGGATGAAATGGTAAATATTTTAGGCTTTGCAATGCATAAGATTTCAATCCTTCAGCTCTTCCATCATATGGGGAAAGCAGCCATAGGTAGTGTGCAAATGATGGACATATCTATGTTCTAATAAAACGTTACTTACAGACACTGACATTTAGATTGCATCCTTTTCACATGTCATAAAATGTTATTCTTCTGCTTTTTTTCGATCATTTAAAAACATAAAAATCATTCTTAAAGTACAAATTACATAAAAACAGCAGCGAGCTAGAATTTGCCAGTAGACTAATCCCTATTCTATAGTGAGGTGCTAGACCACCTATGCTAAGATATTATAAAATCATTTTAAGAACATTTATGTTCTCCCACTTCCAGTATATATAGTTATAGAGGTCTGACAGGGCAAAATATATTTTACCTTTAGGGGAAAAAAATACTCAAGTGCTGTGTCATTTCCTTTCATCTTCCTACCTGCACACAGGAAAAAAGAAAGTTAAAGCTGCTGAGAAAAGTATTTTCTTGTAAGAGAGTTCTTAGGATGCTATGATGTCTCTCTACTATTCCCAACAGTGGTGGTCAGAAAGGGATGTTTCCTAGTACATTGAGACAGTGTGTTCACCCTGAAGTTTTAGCTTGAGATATCAAAGAGAAGTGGAGCTTCAATGGTGGACCCCTGTACTTCCATCTATGGCAAAACAACGATTCTTGAATTCTTGCGTGGGCCCAGAGAGGGATCCAGTCAAAATTCATTATAAAGAGGACACTACACAGAAGATTACACAAAGGAATAAGAAAAATCCCAACAATGAAAGTCTGTGTTTGTTAGAGTCAAAGGGTTGTCCCATTCTCTGGCAGATGTTTATTGTGGCACTATTCACAATAGCAAAGACTTGGAACCAACCCAAATGTCCAACAATGATAGACTGGATTAAGAAAATGTGGCACATATACACCATGGAATACTATGCAGCCATAAAAAAGGATGAGTTCATGTCCTTTGTAGGGACATGGATGAAGCTGGAAACCATCATTCTCAGCTAACTATCACAAGGACCAAAAACCAGACTCCGCATGTTCTCACTCATAGGTGGGAATTGAACAATGAGAACACTTGGACACAGGAAGGGGGGCATCACACACCGGGGCCTATTGTCGGGTGGGGGGAGGGGAAGGGACAGCATTAGGAGATATACCTAATGTAAATGATGAGTTGATGGCTGTAGGACACCAGCGTGGCCCATGTATACATATGTAACAAACCTATATATATATATACACATATATGTACATATATGTGTATATATACACACATATACACATATATGTACATATATGTGTGTATATATACACATATATGTATATATGTATATATATAAAGAAAACTGGCTAGGGCTAGGTTTTAACAGGGAGTGTCAGAAAAGAATAAATTTATTTTCTGCTTCTATCAGTTCCATCTTACTCAGCAAGAGTTAGAGTATTAATGGTAGTTATAATATTTTTTTCAGTTATACTTCCCTAATCCCTCAGAAATGGTTTAAAGGCAAAGAAAAAAATTGTTAAATTATGTACACAGTCCTGCCCTTAATTGCACTTTGGTTTCATATTGACATAACATGTTCCCCTTGCCTTTGATAGTACACAGCGATGATTTCAGAAGCAATTTCAATATTCTCTAAGTAAAACTGATAAAAGAATCTAATGAATTTCTCAAAAGCAGCCTGTTTTTCAAAGGTGACTGTAATATCATCAAATATTTATTTTTCTGAACTTTACAGATGGAAATGAATCATTCCCCATTTAGCATTACTTACAGAAGGAAATATGTAGCATTTTTGAGATCTGCCTTGGACAATATTTTCAAGTTATTACATTTAAGAAAAATATAAATTTAGCAGTAAGTTGCAAATGGCACAATTATAGCTGCATTCACATTTTTCTGTATTTTGAGAAGTTGCCTAAGTGCAGACATTTTTACTGTTTCTAAGACATCAGAGGTTTGAATCAGAGGTCACTTCTCAACCTCCCCTTCAGAGAAAAGTAAACTAGATGGACTATCTGAATTCACAAGTTGGATTTATACATCAAATATCACATTCATTTTCTGTGTCTAAGATAAATATAAAATTCATCCTCCAAGCCAGAGTAAAAGGAGGGCACTATTAACCATTACATCAAAGACAACAGGTGTAACAGACTGCTGGACAAACCATGTGTACGGTAACATTGCCTGTAACTGACAGGCTATCACTTTCCAAAGTGTCTTTTGAGCAACTCACAATCATTCAATCATGTCATCATAAATAATTTTCTTCAGAATTAACAAAAAGAAACTATTTTATACATGTATTTCTAAAGAATAAATTTTGTGGACTTTGGGAGTCCTTTTTCTTATTCTCCACCTTACCATAACCATAGTATTTCACTTTGACAAACTTTATGTTTTGTGTTGGTTCTTTGCCCAACTTTCAAACTCTGAGCTCCAAACAAATAGCAAGAACCTCATAACATGTGTTACTGCTGCTTTTTAATTTCCATAATGGATGTCGGTAAATATCAAGGAGATGGGAGGGAAAAGATGCACTTTAGGCAGAAGTAGGGGAGCTGTGTTGCTTTTGCACTCTCTTTATTTTACTAGATGACTTGGGATTTGGGAAATTAAACATTTCAAAGATTAAAAGAACTTGGAAAAATGATTTAATAATCATTACAATAATTTCCGCAACCTACTTCACAGCAAGATGTAAGTCTCATTAAATTCAGCCACAGATGAGTGAGCTGGAAAGATGTGGTTGGGCACTCAGAACAAAGGTGACTTGCTGAAGTTAGAAGCAAACAGAATAAAAGCGCTTTTCATCAGTTCCAAGTGAGCAAAGACACTGAGACAAATTTCTTGCGTGAAATTTTGTCTAATTAGTTAATGGATATGTTAGAGGGCAATGTTGCCAATTTGTTGATATAAATGATTTTCCCATTTCCTCCCTTGTTGAAGGCCTTTCTTTATTACTTGTGAACTTTTCAAATTGCACCCAAGGCTCAAAGCAATTTGAACTCAACAGGAAATCACCATTCCAGAAAGACTCCCAGAACTGATCTGTATCTCATATGAGAAATTCAGAATCCTATAAACTGGGTGGCTGGAAGCTCCAGGCTTTTGCCAAATCCATGATCTGAGCATTGCTAATGAGCATTTCTCCCTGCAGATGCTCAACACCAGAGGACTCCTTACCTCTTTTTATTTTTTTTCTCCTTATTATATCCCTAAATTATGATACTAAATGTGAGAAATGCTTGGTTTCTAGTATCACTCACAATTCCTTTTATATGACCCCATTTGGTAGCTTCAACCATTTCCCATAATGGCTGTTGCAACTGTACATTGACCTCCTCAAGCTTATTCCGTCAGAAAACACTCTCTGCTGAGGCCCCAACTTTCTCAAATTCTTTCTCCTGCACTGACACAGGTCACTTACTATTAATATGTCTTTGTTCCTTCAAATATCCTTCTTGACAGTGCCTTCTATGCTTCAGAATCAATTTTGCCACGTCTGCCTATATTCTCAGAAACTTGCTTAGTTATTTCTTCCATATCCTATGATGCCGTGCTTGCTCCCTATGCTCTCCCCCTTATCTCCCATCCCTACAACTTGTAAATGTGTACAAGTTTCTCCCAAATAAAAAGATAACACAAAACAACATCAATTAAACAAACAAAAGATCTCTGGATTCTGTTGATTTCTAGGTCTCTCTTTCTGTGTGTGTCTCTTTCTAATAATAAAACTCTACATTTTCACACTGACCCTTCAAGTCCCAGGAATTGTACTTCTACCTTCACTTTTCTTCTAAAACTTCTCTTCTCCAAGTCTCTAAGTACATCCATTCATTCATTCATTCATTGATCAGTCCTTTGTCTATTCTTCTCTTCATCTTTTGTGACTTCACAGTGTTCTTCAATGTCAAAAGCTTTCTTTGGCCTCTAGAACAGCATTCTCTGGTAATGATTTTTTAATCTTACTGTCTGTTGTTTAGCTTCTGCACAGGTCCCTTTTATCTTTCCATTCCTTAAACTTTTGTGTTCTTTGGAATGTAACACTCTCCATGTATACACTAGACATGGCTTCAATTTATTTCTGTCTTCTGGTATTCTATACTATATGTCCAACTAGGTCACTTTTTTAAAGGTTTAAATCTATATATTATATTGATTCTTGGATGAAGTATCATAGATATCTTGAAGTCAACATATTATAACTTATTATTTTCTTCCCAAACCTGTATTCACTATTTCATGACTGTTATAACCAGTAACACAGTCTATGAAGTTAGAGATCTTGGAATCATCCTACATAATCTGCTTCAACTAATCATCTTCAACATATTTAATCAGACTTTTCCCGGAAACTGTACCTCCTAAATATTTCTCTATTTCTTCTGATCAATCTGGTCCAACTCGCTGCTGCCTTAGTTTATGGCATAATCATCTTTCACTTGAACTAATAATCTGGGTACTATCTATAACTTCAAACTCACTCTTATCCTAGCAGCTTTTCTGATGAAAGAGAAGGAAAAAAGAGTCAAGTATCTGATCCCTGAATAGCAGACACCCCGCCTGGTAGCAAACACGGGCTAGGCAGTGTCCTGGAATTATAGCCAATTATACCTACCACTGCTTCTTTTGATTGACAAAGGGAGGGGGTGTCTATTTCCTTCTCTCACTACTTTGTGGATAGACGTGAGACTGAATATCTGGCTTTTGCTTGTCTTCTGATAGATTCCTGGTAATCTAGCCTCTATTGGCCTTTGTTATTCACTTGATGCTGATGCTAGTCTCACCTGTCACATTTAGGCAAGCTGTAGGCAGGACAACATAACATAAAACTATTCTCTGAGTTCCTCATAAAGAGTTTTAGAGTTCTCTAAGATGGATTTAAAATTGAGAGCATATCTTTGTTTCACTTTTTTATGAATTATTAAGATGACAAGAAACCAAGAAATGGCAGAATAAAGGAATACAAATGATCAAAACCATGATATAAAAATTCAGGGAAAGCAAGAAAGTGAGTGTGAGACCACTTTGAGGGGGAGATGAAAATAACCTGCTTTCTAAATTTTTGAAAAAAAAAAAAAAAAAAACCTTTTAAATATCTGAGAAAACCCTGAGCAGAGGCTGCAGTGGTGGCATTAGGATTCTCACCCATTAACTGAAATACTACTGTTTTGAAAATTGTTTAGGGAAATCTACTGCCATATACAATCCAGCTGTTCTAAACTATATTAACAAAATTATTACTAAGAGACAAAAATTTGAAAAGAACTGTTGAAAACGTGATATTCTGGTGCTGGTGACCCCTTTAAATGCTCCTGAATCCACATTTCCTGACAGTTGTCAGTTCTACCCAACTACAGATGGAAAACTTGTTAGGTGAAGCCCCTAGAAATTCACCTAAGGCCTAAAGGTCATAAATCAGTGCTCATCTTGCTGGAGCAAGAAGATAGAAATATAAGCTAAAATATTGATACAATGAAAATTTGAGCCCAACTCGAGTTTGCATTGCTAAGGTCAATAGCTCTCAAAATAAGTCATTAGTGTCCTCATAGTCCAACATAAAAGATACTTAGATTCTTCCATCTTCTAATATTAAGTCAGAGCTTAACTTGTATTATTGTGTACAAATGAAAAAAGTTCTCAATTCTTTAGTTTTACTAAAGGGAAATAATAAATATATAAAACAAAAATTTAAATGAGCATTTAAATGCAAGACACTATGTGATATCAAGTGACACGTTATCTGGTTTCATCCTCACTTTCCTGTGCAGAAAGAAGCAGAGAGTTAAAAAATTTAAAGAGCTTGATGGGATTGTACAATTGCCAAGAATATGGCCACAGACCACCTTGGATGATGGCAACAGCTATTCGTATTACCTCCAATACATACTCAGACTATAAGGGAAAATAAAGTTTTTACGCATATAGATGCTAGTTATCATTGTATTCTAATTTATATATGTGACTATATTAACTATTAATAGTTTCTAAAAAAAATTTTTACAAGTTCCAAGCCCAAACCCTGTTCATAATTTTTTTATAACTTGAATTTAAAATAATAAAGGTAAAATTTCATTGTTGGGAAATTCTACGCAAAACTCCAGAGCATGGGCTTCTCTCGAAAAATTAGACTCAGGGCTATCATTCTTATATGGGATCCATATTTTCAAGCCAAACAGTGGTGTTGTCATTAATGCAGCATGAAGTCTCCACCTGACTCCGGATACTTATTCAGCTCACCTGCCCAATCTCTGCAGGACTGGGGCTTGTAGCTCCTATACAACATCTTTGAATGTCATCTTTGTTACACACTTCATGAACTCTAATTACTTTTAGTGTTGCAACCGTTTTTTGGCTACAGATTTTTTAAGTTTAGAGACAAAGTCATGATAAAGCAATAGAAATAGAGCAGAAATAACTATCTGTTGTAACTTCACAGAGGATATTTACTCAGGGAGTAGATGGATAAGCAATGGAACTGTCAGTAAGATCTAAATGTGAACATTTAACTCGATTCTACTAAGTGATTGGATGGTAAGACACATTGCATTATCGATACAGACACACCTTCCAAGAGCATTGTCTCTGCATCCCAGTAGAGAGCATGGCTCCTGGGTGCTTCTTCAATCCCCTGACCCATTAGTGCAAAGCCTCTGTTCTTTTAAAGGAGAAAAACCTTTCATATCTTACAGTATCTTCTGATTATGCCCCCCAAAAATAATCCTGGAGAAACTTGGGTTTAGGAGGGGTGTACCAATTTTCTAAAGAATTGACTTCAAAAACAGTCGATGAGCTTCAGATTTGTTGAGATCAACATGAGAGATAACGGAGAAAAACTGTTACCACAATTTGAGTGTTTGCCTACATGTTTCTTGTTTGTTTGCTTGCTCGTTTGTTTACACAAATGTAGAATGACAATGACAAGTTTATTTTATAATCCTACCAAAGAAATACATCCTAAGAAATTGATGTCTATTTTATGCTAGGTATGGGTATTCTTCAAGAACTGTCATATCATCTTAGGATTTAAATGTTCTGCTTAGTATTAAGTGAGAGAATTAGTAATATCACCTAGCAACTGCATTTCCTTTTATCTTGCTTAGCATTTGTCATGGTGAAAAAACAGTTTTAATCATAGAAAGGTAAAAACTGTTAGCACATTTATTCATTAGTGTTACAATAATTTTAGGCCAACTATATTATTTTTCAAAATTCTTCACTTGGTTACTTATATCAAAAAGAGATAATATTAATTTATACATATATTTATACTTACATATTAATATTTAAGTCACAAAGGTTCAGGCTCAATATTTAAACACTGGTAATTCCTGATAAGGTGAAATGTTAACTAATTATATAAAGTAATAGATAATTTTTAACAGCAGCAATATAAACTAAAACCTTATTCCTTGAATTGACTAATTCTTGCTTCTGTTGTATCATTTTAGAGATCAAATATCTTTGTGTTTAATACCTAAACCACACACATACATGTGCACACACATATACACAACAGGATGGAAATTAGAGATCTTAAGGGATATTTTAAAAACTATACTACAAGAATCCATAGAATGACAATGACTCCATAGGATGGGAGGCTTAATCTTTAAGGAAGAAATACCCTGGAACAAATTTAACCACAGATCTGTCTTACAAATAGAAAAACTTTAAAATTTCATAAAACAGAAACTAAAAAGTGGGTCAGTTGTCAGTAATGTATTAATTTTTCAACACAAGAATTTAATTTTCTTACACTCTTTTTTCAGGTTTCCTTTGAAGTTGATAGCAACCAAATTGGAATAAGTTTGAATATAGAATCAGCACACTGCATTTGTTAATGCAGAGGATTTGCAGTACAAAGGATGTTAATGAGTCCTTTAAACTAACACAATTTTATGTTTTGCTTTGAACATGTAGTTGCATTGAAAGGCAACGTTTGCACTAAACTGGTAAAAACAACAAAGACATAGCAAGTAGCAGGGTTTCTGTAGTTCAAAGAAATTCCACAGAGAGCCTGCTTCAAACCACAAAATCCCCACCCCTCATTACCCATGTCTAGTAGCAAGCCCCATTATTTGGCCAAGAAGAGGGCAAGGGTACACACGGATGCATGCAAAGAAGGAAGATAACTTTCTTACTTTTAAAAGAACTTTGAGAGAAACAGAGAAATAAAAATATTTAAAGTAGAAAAAAATAATAAAAAAGAATATCACAGTTCTCATATATGGATAGCCATCATAAATCAACTAACTGTTTTAGGTATCATACAATCACATGTTGTCATCTTTATTTCCGATAGTAACTGTTTCACAATTGATATTCTAGTTGATTATTAATACATTCTATATTATCTTTTAATAAGAAACCAAATATACCAATTTCTGGCTTTCAGTATTAACAGCACATCTCTCCTCATAAAGCTGTTGCTTTTGAATGAGCAAACACCCTCTGTTATATTGCAAACCTTTCTAGCTATTTGGGGGCCAAGATAAGTGACAAAGTCACGGTGACTTGAGGGAAGTTGTTACCCTCCTCAGGACACCTTCCTGCCACACACTAACAAGTGGTTCTGGGTTGCTATTTCAAGTTCTATTTTTGAACATCTGTTGGGAGAATTATACCTCCATATGAAGGATCTTCTTTCGGCCAAACTCAGAAGCTAGCCCAACATAATGCTGATTCCAGTAGCATTGACTTCATGTATTGAAACATCCTTGTTTATTTTATTATGTTCAAGGCAGGAAAGCCACCACTGTGATTCATTTTTATATGTAAATATCCTAGAAAACAAAGAACTAGAAAACAACTCGGCTTGTTCTGCTGTCATTTCCCGCCTCTTACATTGACCTATATTAAAGATCAGCTATCTCTAGATAATTTCACATTAAGTCAAATAATAATTTTTTCTATAATTAGGTGTCTGGCTTCATCATACATCCAATAATTTAGAACAGTGAATCTTGATACTATATGTTAGAATCACCTGGAGAGAGTGATACTAATGTTTGAGGCTCCATCCCCAGAGATTCCAGGTGTGTCGGAATCTTATATCAAAACATTTAAGAAATACCCAAGTTAAAAGAAAACATAGCCAGTGTGGGGATCCACTGTAATCATGAGATATTTGTTTTGTTTATAGTTTGTGTGGCTGAGTAATAATATAAAACCAAAGAAATAGACATTATTAAGCAACTACAATAAGCCGGAAGAGAATATCTTATCTGCAAATACCAAATTCTCATACCAACCCTGTTCATCAAGAGGGCAAATGTTTACTACAGACTCATTTGCCCACATACCAGAGAGCAAACTACATCAAAGCTGAGTTGACCTACTGAGCTCCAGCTTTACAACAGGTAGGCTTGACATCTAGAAAACCAAGCAATAACTAAAACAGTCTGAGCTAGTGACCCAGATATTCCTAGTATTCAAAAATCCTTTATTATAATTCACAAGAGCATTTCCTTTCTTCCTAGTGTTATCTCACTTAACATTAACTTTTCTCCCAAAGCAGAGTAGGAAGAGGGATGAAAAGGTACTTTAGCTTTCCCTCAGTGATTTTCTGCAAAGGGCAAAACATCTACTCCTTATACTCCAGAGACATGTTCAGCTTCATGCAAGTTTCAAGCACTTAGCATGAGAGGGTCAGTGATTCAGGACTTGTCATGGTGGACATATTCCACTGATGTAATCTTCCAGTAAAGAATCTGCAAACACAGATACCTCAAAGGTACAAGGTTGTCACAGTCAGAACGACTTATAGGCAGTACCCAGTAAATATGTAAAATCATAGTTTGTCACCATCAGAAAGAACTGCTAGCATCCACTTTTGCCCTCCACACGATTAACTAACTTTTAATAAGTCACTCAGCTTCTCCTTAAAGTCTTCAGCAACAAGAAAGTAAACGATTAGTTCCTATAGTAATATATTCCATCTCCAAAGAGCTCTAACTCTTACATAGTTCTTGCCTTTTCTGAGGATAAATCTGCCTGGCCCAGTTAGACCTACTGGTCCTCACAGTTTCTCCTAGTTCTTGCCTTTTCTGAGGATAAATCTGCCTGGCCCAGTTAGACCTACTGGTCCTCACAGTTTCTCCTCAGAGTCACCCAGAATAAATCCTATTTTAAATAATACTTGAAGATGGTATCATATTAGGTTGGTGGAAAAGTAATTGCAATTTTTACCACGAGTTGTTGTGAGACAGAGTCTTGCTCTGTCACCCAGATTGGAGTGGAGTGGCGGGATCTGAGCTCACTGCAACCTCTGCCTCACAGGTTCAAGTGATTCCCCTGCTTCAGCCTCCCAAGTAGCTGGGATTATAGGCGGCTATCACCATAACCAGCTAATTTTTGTATTTTTAGTAGAGACGGGGTTCCGCCATGTTGGCCAGACTGGTCTCGAACTCCTGACTTTAGGTGATCTGCCTGCCTCATCCTCCCAAAGTCCAGGGATTACAAGCACACCCGGCCCTTACTACAACTTTTAATGGCAAAAACCACAATAACATTTGCACCAACCTAATTTTCATGAACTTGAGTAACTTCTTTTCCATAGTCCCACAGCTACAATCTTCAGACACCTAATCATCTCGATTACTCTCTTTGGACATGCCTCACTATGTCATCACAGTATGTTGCCCAGAACAAAACCAAAATAGAGCGTGGCATGATGATGGAAGAGTCACATGGGACCATATTCTACCCAAAACATCTATCAAAAAGGATTTGCTTTTCTTTTTTTAGTGACCTCCTATTTAAACACCCCTTTCTAGTCTTCTACTCAGTGGATTACTTTTTTCTTCATCTCTCTCTCTCCCTCTGCCACATGAAAATTCAAAAATGTCCCAAATCAAAATTTGCTTTAAAAGTTCCTAAAAGAAGTGTTTATGATTTCCTCCAGGCCTATACCTTTTCTCAGTTGGCATTTATTGTCTTGGCAGCAAAAGAAGAGAACATGAAGAAAGTTTGGAAGCTTTTCCCCATAGCGACATAGCCAAATTAGTCTAAACTGCCTTAAAACAAAACCAAAAAAAAAAATATGGTGACTACTACCGGAGATACTATTTTTCTTCAAACTTTAATTAAACTTTGTTATATGTCTGAAAATTGAAAACCCTGTGTTAAAATACTGCCATGCAGATAATAACATTTTATTATTCTTTTAAATATCACTCAATAAAGATGAGGTTGTTTAGTGGAAAAATCCATTTGTGTTGTTTCTAAATTCTCAATCAATTGTTAGATTTAGAACCACATGCTTCTTGATGGGAAAAGGAATTATGTATGGATAATTTTCATATCTTGATTGAATACTCTCATCAGAAATGAAATGGGTATTGGGCTCTGAGGAGGAAATTCTGGAATCATTCCAGACTGATCTATCTTCCCTGGTGCTTAGGTTGTAAGGAGCTAAATGCATCACAGTATTAGAATGAAATGAATTATGCAGAACCTTTGATAGAAAGCATGTGCAATTTATTCTTTAAAGACTCTTCAAATCATTCTGTTCCATCTTTGATTATGTGGTAGTTAGGCTGAAAATAAGTAACCCCTCAAATGTTTTGAAACACATATACATATGGATTGCATAAAATTAATATCTTTACCTTTACAAAAATAATTCCAGGAGCACATTTGCCAGTAAGACAGTTTCAGTACTCCTACTAAACTCTATTTTCAGAGGTTTATAATGTGGTCATAAAAATTCATTCCAGGCTAAAATTCAGCACCAAGGAAAATGCGCTTTACACTTGGTAGATAACCATTTCCTCTTCTTTCATTCATCATGACTGTTTTTTTTTTTTTATCTTTTCACTGTGTTTTTCACAAGTTGAGTCATTAACCAAACTGGCAGGAGCCAAATCACAAATGAATTTTTGTCATTTTTTAATTTATTTGCAACTTTCACCTCCTCTCCCCTTCCATTCCCTAGTCCCCTTCCTTGCTTCCAAAATACATGAGATTGGAGATTTTTTTTTTTTTTACATAAAACCGCAAATTTAAAGAGTCTACTTCAAAGACTGCATGCTACCGTGCTTCAGAAAATCTGCGTAAGTACTATCTACCTCTGATGGTATTAAATTTACAAAGACTTAATCCAAATCTTGTTAACATCAGCTATTGGTTTATATGTAGCAAAGACATACAGGAAAGATCACATTTAGCAAACTGTAAATGTTTATTGTTCAAAGAAGGAATGAAATCATTTTTTCAGCACTCTGTAGCTCCTGCACTGAAGCATGACTAGTACCTTGAAACCCATGAAATAAAGAAGGGTTAAGCTGGATTGAGAGCACCTGCCTAAACCCAGACTCATTTCTGGAGAGCGGAAGTTTGATGGATCAACTTTTTCATTAAAAGTTACCCAGTTCTCCTGATTCTAAGAGTGAAACTAAAGATCTGAATCTGGGCTCTTTTATGCCTTTATTTCTTATCTTTGGGCAATAAATAACTTGGTTCTGCTTTTATCATTGTTTGTGTGCCAAACCCTTCCAACCTACAATCCTTAGGAAGAACCCTCTGAGTGTATTTGGAAATATTGCTACGGACTTCTTTTCACCCTTGATCATAATGTTGTATCAAACAAATGTGTAATTTGTAAGAATGTTTACATAATATTATTTCATGCCATCCTTATGGTAACTCTGTGAGGAGATTTACCCAGGGTGTGTCGGAATCAGAGAGACGAAGCTTTAAGGGACAGGGGGAGAATTGCATGACGGGTCTGGTTTCCTGACTCCCAAGGCTGGAGGACTTTCAGC
Source organism: Nomascus leucogenys (assembly GCF_006542625.1). NCBI lineage: Eukaryota > Metazoa > Chordata > Mammalia > Primates > Hylobatidae > Nomascus > Nomascus leucogenys. The sequence goes on from NC_044382.1 coordinate 126,159,922, forward strand.
AAGAAAAGTGACATTCCCTCTCCACTCCAGTGGAGGAAGATTGAGACAGCATCTTGCTCCTTGCAATCCCAGTTTCCAAACATCCTGCAACACACTCCTGCTGATAACAGGCTCCTTTGCCTCAACTGCCAGAGCCAGAAAACAGACTCACAGGAATAAAGGGCTTGATAAAATAAATTGATCCAGAAATGGAGTAGGGAAACAATAAACAAGATCACAGCTAAGTGCTAATTTGGGGTGGTCATTATGGCCACGTAAGATTGAGAAATGGGTGAACTGTGAGATCTTAACTCATTAAAAACGACGCAATTTTAGATTTACTGAAAAAAAAATAGATTACATGTCATTTTCACATCACTAACAATCAGATTAAATCCATATTTGAAAGAGTATGATTACATACTCTTTTTCCTCATGTGAATTTTTCTTTTCTTTTTTTTTTTTTTTTAGAGATGGAGTCTCGCTGTGTTGCCCAGGCTGGAGTGCAGTGGCATCATCTCAGCTCACTGCAACCTCTGCCTCCCAGGTTCAATCAATTCTCCTGCCTCAGCCTCCTGAGTAGCTGGGATTACTGGTGCATGTCACCACACTCAGCTAATTTTTTTGTATTTTAATAGAGACAGGGTTTCATTGTGTTGCCAAGGCTAGTCTCAAACTCCTGCGCTCAGGCAATCCACCCTCCTCGGCCTCCCAAAGTGCTAGGATTGCAGGCGTGAGCCAGCGTGCTCGGCCTCTCCTATGAATTTTTCTAAAGGTACAGGTGAAACTCAACAAGGCTTATTTGAATTTATCTACTTATCGTTAATCTAAAACCAGACTTTAAACGACAGACTACTTAGGCAACCATCTCAGGTTTCTGACCATTTTTGAAGCCCAGAAAATGTTTTTCTCTTTGCTAGTGTTTCTACATATTGCCAGTTAACGTCCTGTTCAGGAGGGAGAGACATACTTGCAAAACCTCTCTCCTTTGTTGAAATTGGTGGAGGAAACACATTCAAAAAGAAAAATAAGGAACAAATGCATCTGTTTTTATCACTGCTTAATGTTTTTCTTCCCTTAAAAATGCCCATTTTTGTGTAAAGTTTGCTTTTCACTTACCTTTATGCTAGACAAAAAATGTCATTAATTCTCAAATGTCTTTCATTAGGCAACAAACTCCTGGGTGCCACTTTAGCCACATACCAGAAGAGAATATTAATTTAAATAATGAGAGGAAATTGGTTTTTATAATCATCTTTGCAGAGTAGAAAACAGGGAGAAAGCCCTACGCACTGTGGATTTAAAGGAATGCAACAGTATTTGTGCCATTTTATCTGAGAGCACCTATGTTATATGCCTGTTTGCTATTGCTGGGTCACCATTGCTACACACTGAGGGCATAATATGTATAAAGAATATCCCCTTTCTCCTCACCCCAAAAAGAATACAATATTTGAATGTGTTTACCCACGTATCTTACTATCTAAAAGACAAGGATTTTCTTGCATAGTTATATCCCATTGAATAATGCACACTTTCATCATGTTTAATGCTTGTCTGACAAGAGTTTTCCCAGTGGTCACTAATAGTGATACCTTAGGTCAAACATTAATATCTCAATAGCTTTTTTTTTCCTCCCCTCAGACTATTAATTTTTCCCTGTGAGTCCTGTGAGTTGTGGAGAGATTTCGTTCAAATGGCAAATGCATAATAAATATTTGTTAAACATATAGACAACTACACTCTTCAAAATTTGTTAGATAACTTGGTAGTTATTTTCCACAATTTAACTATGGAAATAACATACTGAAATATAAAGCCACATAAAAAGCTCAAACTCCTAGGCATGGAATATCAGGCCCTCCAAGAACCTATGTATGTGGACCTGGACAGCCTCTTATCTCACTGTTCCATCTGAAGGCTAAGCTCCATTCAACCAAAATTGGTTAGGTTATTCAATATTTTACACTGATGTAATTCTCTGTCTTTGACATGTTGTCCTTTTCTCTATCCACCAGGAAGATCCCTATTTCTCTTTCACAATCTGGCCTCAGCTCCCCAGCCCTACTGCACCTGATCCTTACCTCTTTTAGAAACATTTCTCAGATGTTCTCAAGACTGTTGTTTACATCTCTGTCCACTTGAGGTTTTATGTTTTCTTCTGTGTATTCCCTGGGTCTACCACAATGGTGTGTGCTCACGGCTGGTACTCAGTAAATGTATCTGACGCAATAACTAAATAAGGTCCTGTATAAGTAGAGTCTTCATTTTCTATAATCCTTTGAATAATGTAAATGTCATTTGGAATTCACTAAGTAATTAGAAAAATACTTGTTCTCAATGTTTTTTCAGTAGCATCATAGTGACTTCTATAATTAAAACACAGACTTCACGGATTACCTAGTCATGGGATTTATGTAAACAGCACCATTCCAGGCACTGGGAGACAAGTCATGTGATTAATGTAAAAGGGTTCCAGCCCTACCACTGGAACCAGATGAATTTTTGAGAAAAATCTTGATTTCTCTGGACTTCACTTTCATCATCAGTTAAATATAAGAGTCACAAGATGCAAGCTCTGAAACCCTTTTCTCTCTGACATTCAACCAGTCTGTCACGGGAAAGCATCCAAGTATGCTGGTCATAGGCATCACTTTTTCTGTACATTCAACCTTAACTGAGTGTCTACTGCACACCAGGCATTGAACTGCAGCCAAGATGGACAAGACAGAGGAAACAGTACTAGCACTGTCACATTTTTAACTCACAACCACACCCTGATAGATATAACTATTCCAGCCTCCCAGGTGAGAAAATGGTAGCTCAAAGAAGATAAATAACTTGCCCAATCTCATACCTGCTAATGAAAAATCTGGAATTCGAATTCCAGTCTTTTGATTCTTAAACTGCTAAGCTGACAAACTGCTTCCATTCTGCCATAAACAATTAAAAAAAAAAAAAAGATACCAAGAAACAATGTTGCTGTGCACTTGACACAAATACAAACATTCTCACTATATAAAACGTGGCTGAATGAAGCTGTTGAACAGGTAATGGAATAAAATTTGACTTTTTAAAATTATGCATTGTTATAGTGAGTTTTACTTTCTATTTTTCCAGTAATATATAAAAGTGCTTTTTTACTCTGTTGCAGAATTTTAAAAAACGAATGAATGGAAAGTGTTCATAATTCAATTTTTCCATATCATAATTTTTAAATATTTATAATCATTTCCAGAATTTAGAGCTTAATGTTAGAACATTATTATACCCACATAGATAAGATAGAGTAAGCCAGATATGAGGGGAGGGACATGGATGTTTGGGAAAACGAGGAGCATGTAAGCTTCCATTATTTAATCTAAATTATTCCGTCAAACTTTTAACTTATTTTCTGTGTGTGTGTGCGTGTATTATACAGTGTGTGTTTATATATATTTATATTTACATATTATACAGTGTATTTATATATTGTATATATCTGTATACACATTATAAACAAACTACATATATAGTTTATATATAAACTATATATAAATAAAATATATATTTATATATTATTTATATATAAACACAAAGACACAATATATTTATATATGAACACACATATAGACACAATATAATATATAAACACACAGACATGTAATACACATATACATAATACATGTCTATATATGTGTTTATATATTAACATGAATACATATAATACATGTGTTTTAATATATAAAAACACACATGGACACATGTATATAAACACCCATATAATACATATATTAATGTGTTTATATATATAAATACTACATTTATAATATGTAATATTTATATATTGTGTTTAAGCCACTGTTATACTCTGGCTGTATCCTTAAGCTAATGTGAGTAAAAATATTAATAAGATTTGAGAGAAATGTGTTCTCCCTTGATTCACTGTCAAGAGCAGGCAATGGAAAGAAATTGAAAAGGAACTATGCAATTCAAACAGCAGGAAGATAAATGGACAGGAGAGATTTTGTTTTGTTTTCTTTTATAAAGGCATTCAAACTCTGACCAAAAAAAAAAAAATGCAACTAGGTTTTTAAAGGTTTTGCTATGCCAAGGAGAACCTAATACATCACTATAGCTCCGAAAAGAGAACAGAAGAAAGAGAAGGGGTCACAGCTATCTATCAGCCTTTAAACAAACATCATCTAAGTTGCCACAGGTACCTCAGTATATAACATCAAGTTATGTATCACTGAGGTGCAGCTGCTCACCGCTTAAAATAAAAACTGAAGATTTATATTATACCAACTTCCTGTCATCTACCTGTCTTCAGTTTTCAGCCTGGGGAAAAGGAAATTAATTTTTTTAAAGCTATAAACAAAGATCTTTTTTTAATTTTCTGTAGACAAATATTTTAATGGGGTGGTACAAACCTTAGATTCTTTCATTTGTTCAGAGTTTTATGCCACTGTTCAATGAAAATAATAAATAAATCTGTAATTGTAGGTAGACCTATGACAAACTCTGAGACAATTCTGTATGCAGTTTTAGGGTGCTTCTCAGACTTTCATTTGGTTAAAATGACTCAATATACATGGCTGGTACAGTTCTAATCAAATAATCTCTATTGGTAATGACAACTGTCATATAGTAATCAGCTAATTAGAAGATAGAACTTCAGGTTTATTGAAAGAAATTCTAATAGTAATGTCAAGAATTGCTTGATAAATGAACTGTGTACAGCCACAGGCTTATGTCTATGTTTTCATGACTTTACTGCTATTATTCAAGAAACATCTGTCCTAGGAAGATGAAATTGCACGAAACTTTTTGTTTCAAGAACTTTCCGAAAATCTATTTATCCAACTAATAGACTACTTAACTAAGTCTCATCAAAATAGTAGCTTTTTGCAGAACAAGAGATTTCTCAATTAGGCTTATCAAACAACTAATTAATCTTCAAGGTTCATTTTAAAACTTTCCTCTAGCTGTGTCCCCCAATTCTAAATTATTATATCTCAAAATGTGCACAATCCCAGTCAAGCTCAGTACACCTCAATCTGTATGGAGACTCCGACCTCTCTTAAACCACTATCCACATTATACATATGTCATCCAGGACCTTGTGCATTGGAGACATTACTAGGACTTTTCAGGATAGAGCTCTCTTTTGTCTGATGAACAGGTTATTTTGATGGCCTGTTTGGAGACTTAGAATACAACATATACCTATAGAGGGACAATATATGTTCCACTCTTCTATAGGTTTTAATAGTAAAAAAAAAAAAAAAGACAAATGAGTCATAATTCCATACATCTTATATCAAGTGAGTGCAAACTTATTCTCTTCTGGTTTCCACCAAAGTTAAATTCTGGATGACAGCTGGACTTAGAGAAATCTAGTTTTGACTTCTATTTATATGCTTGTCTTTCTCAACATGTTCTGATTAATTTAACTCATCTATACCTGATTAAAAACTAATGTTAATTAATATGAACAAGTTAGTTGATATCTGTAGAAACAGCCACTAAAATTTTTAAGATTATTTCACACTTGTCATTGGAGAATAATAATTGTATCTGAAGGAAAATTACAGAAGTAAACGTTTTAACATCGAATACAGCTAAGTATTTATTTTTGTATTTATTTTAACTGTAATTTGTTCTTGTTACTGAAATTTGAAAAAATATTTTAAGTGATTAACTTGAAAATAACGATCATCATTGTATATGCCTCTTTAAAGTTGAATGTGATATTAAATTATGGTCCTAAGGCTTATTCCAACCTGTTTATCTAGAATCAGAGATAAATAGAAGAGTTAGTGAATTTTAAAATCTTTTCCCAGAGGTCTTATTCAAAACTCAATTTTGGTTTGATGGGAGAGTTAGCAAGCCTTTTATGTTTCACACTTCTAAATGAATTCCTATTCATTCTTTATATCTTTTTGTTTGTTTCAATTGGTGTGTTTTTATTTTTAAAAATTTTGGTAAAATATACCTAACATAAAATTTAGCATTTTTACCATTTTAAAGCGTATAGTTCAATGGCATTAAATACATTCACATTATTGTGCTACCATCACCACCATTCATCTCCAGAAATTTTTAATCTGGAAAAACGTATTCAACAGTAATTCCTTATTCCCCTACCCTATCCCACCCCAACATCTGGCAACTACAATTCTACTTTCTGTTTCTGTAAGTGGAATCATAATGGTATTTGTGACTCACTTTTTTCACGGATATAATGTCTTCAAACTTTATGCATATTGTAACATTGTTCAGAATTTCCTTTTGTGAAAGCTACATAATATTCTGTTGTAAGCATACAACAAATGTTGTTTACTCATTTGTCTGCAGATGCACATTTGGGTTGCTTCTACCTTTTAGTTATTGTGATCAATGCTGCTATGAATATTTGTGTACAAATATCTGTTTGTGTTCCTGCTTTCAGCTTTTTTGGCCTATATCTGAAAGTTGTTAATTTCTAGTAAAGAAAAACCCAAGAAAGGAGTTAAAAATTGCTACTGAAATTAAATGCATTTAAAAATTTGATATATTGCAAAAGATGCAATAAATATACAAAAAAGAGATAACAATTTAATTGACAAAATAATCTTGATTGTGTTAAAATATTCCTCTCCATAATGTTGTATGCCCATCTATACCATTTTACCAGATTCCAGAAAACAGTCAATATAGAACCATATAAAGGAGAAAATCATTCTATCTCACTGTTTTATGAATCAGGTCCAGTTAGTCAAGGGATATAAAAAGAAAATAAAATAACATTTGAAAACGTATTTTGGCTTTAATTGTATTAAAACCTTTTTACATAGATTTAGAGTACATATTAGGCATTTTATGCAGTTTCTTCCATTCTCAAATCCCAAGATAATGATTCTCCACCAGATAGGGTAGACAAGGGTCTTACTTGTCTTTTTAGCCTGAACAGAACTTGACACATAACAAGCAATAACTAAACATTTTCTAAGAAATATTTGTTGATTATCATGAAGCTTTGTCCGGTCCTCTATGTGTTTTATATCTACAAGGAAAATTATGATTTGCCACACTTAACATTGTGCGAAAAAATTCATACCTAACTCAGCTCAGGTAGTCTGTAGCTGTGTGATATTATAAAAACAGCTAAACTGGAAGCTGGCAAAGTGGAGTTATGGTCACAATTAATCAATTAATAAGTCATCACTTTACCTTTCCAAGAGTCACTTCTCTCACTTATCAAATAAGACTGAATGAGAGAGAATCTTTCAGCTCACACCTGCTGCATGGGAGATTCGCTCCTAACAACCTCAGTAGAAATTAAGCTGTTTCACAGTGAAACACTGTCAAAAGTGACAGTTTGTTATAGGTGTTATTATTAGTACCTCAAGTGACTTTAAGTACCTTTTAAATTAAATAAGATTCTCAAGATTCTCATAATAACCAAACAATATACATGACTTTGTTTCTATGGAAAAAATCTGTGTTCAAAATTATAACCTAAAATAGATAAACACATTTTATTTTTAAAATTGTATATATTCCCATGTGTTTTTTGTTAGCAAAATTTATAGCCCAAGAAATCAAAAATCATAAAATTATTTCCTAAACATTAGTGACACAATCAATTAAAATTTGATTTTACTTGCTGAACTCCAACTACCTAACAGATTTTCTTTTCTTAATTGAACAATTATTGGACATCATAAAGGTGTAACCCAGGCTAAATCTAAAAACACAGTATATAGTTAGATAGTATTTCTACTATTTGATAGGAGAAAATGAACAAAAAATAATAACTGTACTTTTATGAGCTTTTAGTTCAATTCACGTAAGAAGAGACCTTCAGTCTTGACTTAAGAATATTGATAATCAGGTGGAGCCAAGATGGCCGAATAGGAACAGCTCCGGTCTCCAGCTCCCAGCCTGAGCGACACAGAAGACAGGTGATTTCTGCATTTCTGTTTGAGATACCGGTTTCATCTCACTAGGGAGTGCCAAACAGTGGGTGCAGGACAGTTGGTGAAGCGCACTGTGCACAAGCCAAAGCAGGGCAAGGCATTGCCTCACTCGGGAAGTGCAAGGGGTCAGGGAGTTCCCTTTTCTAGTCAAAGAAAGGGGTAACAGACGGCACCTTGAATATCGGGTCAGTCCCACCCTAATACTGCGCTTTTCCAATGGGCCTGGAAAACGGCACACTAGGAGATTGTGTCCTGCACCTGGCTTGGAGGGTCCTATGCACACGGAGTCTCGCTGATTGCTAGCACAGCAGTCTGAGATCAAGCTGCAAGGCGGCAGCGAGGCTGGGGGAGGGGCGCCCACCATTGCCCAGGCTTGCTTAGGTAAACAAAGCATCCAGGAAGCTCGAAATGGGTGGAGCCCACCACAGCTCAAGGAGGCCTGCCTGCCTCTGTAGGCACCACCTCTGGGGGCAGGGTACAGACAAACAAAAAGTCAGCAGGAAACTCCACAGACTTAAATGTCCCTGTCTGACTGACAGCTTTGAAGAGAGTAGTGGTTCTCCCAGCATGCAGCTGGAGATCTGAGAACAGACAGACTGCCTCCTAAAGTGGGTCCCTGACCCCCGAGCAGCCTAACTGGGAGGCACCCCCCAGTAGGGACAGACTGACACCTCACTCGGCCGGGTACTCCTCTGAGACAAAACTTCCAGAGGAACTATCAGACAGCTGAATTTGTGGTGTCACGAAAATCCGCTGTTCTGCAGCCACCGCGCTGACACCCAGGCAAACAGGGTCTAGAGTGGACCTCTAGCAAACTCCAACAGACCTGCAGCTGAAGGTCCTGTCTAGTAGAAGGAAAACTAACAAACAGAAAGGACATGAACACCAAAAACCCATCTGTACATCACCATCATCAAAGACCAAAAGTAGATAAAACCACAAAGATGGATAAAAAACAGAGCAGAAAAACTGGAAACTCTAAAAAGCAGAGCACCTATCCTCCTCCAAAGGAACGCAGTTCCTCACCAGCAATGGAACAAAGCTGGACGGAGGATGACTTTGACGAGTTGAGAGAAGAAGGCTTCAGACGATCGAACTACTCAGAGCTACGGGAGGAAATTCAAAACAATAGCAAAGAAGTTAAAAACTTTGAAAAAAAATTGGACGAATGGATAACTAGAATAACCAATGGAGAGAAGGGCTTAAAGGAGCTGATGGAGCTGAAAGCCAAGTATCAAGAACTACGCGAGGATTGCAGAAGCCTCGGTAGCAGATGTGATCAACTGGAAAAAAGGGTATCACTGATGGAAGATGAAATGAAGCGAGAAGGGAAGTTTAGAGAAAAAAGAATAAAAAGAAATAAACAAAGCCTCCAAGAAATTTGGGACTATGTGAAAAGACCAAACCTGCGTCTGATTGGTGTACCTGAAAATGACGGGGAGAATGGAACCAAGTTGGAAAACACTCTGCAACATATTATCCAGGAGAACTTCCCCAATCTAGCAAGGCAGGCCAACATTCATATTCAGGAAGTACACAGAACGCCACAAAGATACTCCTCGAGAAGAGCAACTCCAAGACACATAATTGTCAGATTCACCAAAGTTGAAATGAAGAAAAAATGTTAAGGGCAGCTAGAGAGAAAGGTCGGGTTACCCACAAAGGGAAGCCCATCAGACTAACAGCTGATTTCTCTGCAGAAACTCTACAAGCCAGAAGAGAGTGGGGGCTGATATTCAGCATTCTTAAAGAAAAGAATTTTCAACCCAGAATTTCATATCCAGCCAAACTAAGCTTCATAAGTGAAGGAGAAATAAAATACTTTATAGACAAGCAAATGCTGAGTGATTTTGTCACCACCAGGCCTGCCCTAAAAGAGCTCCTGAAGGAAGCACTAAACATGGAAAGGAACAACCAGTACCAGCCCCTGTAAAAACATGCCAAATTGTAAAGACCGTCAAGGCTAGGAAGAAACTGCATCAACTAACGAGAAAAATAACCAACTAACATCATAATGACAGGATCACATTCACACATAACATTATTAACTTTAAATGTAAATGGGCCAAATGCTCCAATTAAAAGACACAGACTGGCAAACTGGATAAGGAGTCAGGACCCATCAGTATGCTGTATTTAGGAAACCCATCTCACGTGCAGAGACACACATAGACTCAAAATAAAGGGATGGAGGAAGATCTATCAAGCAAATGGAAAACAAAAAAAGGCAGGGGTTGCAATCCTAGTCTCTGATAAAATAGACTTAAAACCAACAAAGATCAAAAGAGACAAAGAAGGCCATTACATAATGGTAAAGGGATCAATTCAACAAGAAGAGCTAACTATCCTAAATATATATGCACCCAACACAGGAGCACCCAGATTCATAAAGCAAGTCCTGAGTGACCTACTAAGGGACTTAAACTCTCACACAATAATAATGGGAGATTTTAACACCCCACTGTCAACATTAGACAGATCAATGAGACAGAAAGTTAACAAGGATATCCAGGAATTGAACTCAGCTCTGCACAAAGTGGACCTAATAGACATCTACAGAACTCTCCACCCCAAATCAACAGACTATACATTCTTTTCAGCACCACACCACACCTATTCCAAAATTGACCACAAAGTTGGAAGTAAAGCTCTCCTCAGCAAATGTGAAAGAACAGAAATTATAACAAACTGTCTCTCAGACCACAGTGCAATCAAACTAGAACTCAGGATTAAGAAACTCAAAACCACTCAACTACATGGAAACTGAACAACCTGCTCCTGAATGACTACTGCGTACATAATGAAATGAAGGCAGAAATAAAGATGTTCTTTGAAACCAACGAGAACAAAGACACAACATACCAGAATCTCTGGGACACATTCAAAGCAGTGTGTAGAGGGAAATTTATAGCACTAAATGCCCACAAGAGAAAGCAGGAAAGATCCAAAATTGACACCCTAACATCACAATTAAAAGAACTAGAAAAGCAAGAGCAAACACATTCAAAAGCTAGCAGAAGGCTAGAAATAACTAAAATCAGAGTAGAACTGAAGGAAATAGAGACATAAAAAACCCTTCAAAAAATTAATGAATCCAGGAGCTGGTTTTTTGAAAAGATCAACAAAATTGATAGACCCCTAGCAAGACTAATAAAGAAGAAAAGAGAGAAGAATCAAATAGATGCAATAAAAAATGATAAAGGGGATATCACCACCAATCCCACAGAAATACAATCTACCATCAGAAAATACTACAAACACCTCTACGCAAATAAACTAGAAAATCTAGAAGAAATGGATAAATTCCTCGACAAATACACCCTCCCAAGACTAAACCAGGAAGAAGTTGAATCTCTGAATAGACCAATAACAGGTTCTGAAATTGTGGCAATAATCAATAGCTTACCAACCAAAAAGAGTCCAGGACTTGATGGATTCACAGCCGAATTCTACCAGAGGTACAAAGAGGAACTGGTACCATTCTTTCTGAAACTATTCCAATGAATAGAAAAAGAGGGAATCCTCCCTAACACATTTTATGAAGCCAGCATCCTCCTGATACCAAAGCCTGGCAGACACATAACCAAAAAAAGAGAATTTCAGACCAATATCCTTGATGAACATTGATGCAAAAATCCTCAATAAAATACTGGCAAACCGAATCCAGCAGCACATCAAAAAGCTTATCCACCATGATCAAGTGGGCTTCATCCCTGGGATGCAAGGCTGGTTCAACATACGCAAATCAATAAATGTAATCCAGCATATAAACAGAACCAAGGACAAAAACCACATGATTATCTCAATAGATGCAGAAAAGGCCTTTGACAAAATTCAACAACCCTTCATGCTAAAAACTCTCAATAAATTAGGTATTGATGGGATGTATCTCAAAACAATAAGAGCTATCTATGACAAACCCACAGCCCATATCATACTGAATGGGCAAAAACTGGAAGCATTCCCTCTGAAAACTGGCACAAGACAGGGATGCCCTCTCTCACCACTCCTATTCAACATAGTCCTGGAACTTCTGGCCAGAGCAATCAGGGAGGAGAAGGAAATAAAGGGTATTCAATTAGGAAAAGAGGAAGTCAAAGTGTCCCTGTTTGCAGATGACATGACTGTATATCTAGAAAACCCCATTGTCTCAGCCCAAAATCTCCTTAAGCTGATTAGCAACTTCAGCAAAGTCTCAGGATACAAAATCAATGTACAAAAATCACAAGCATTCTTGTACACCAATCACAGACAAACAGAGAGCCAAATCATGAGTGAACTCCCATTCACAATTGCTTCAAAGAGAATAAAATACCTAGGAATCCAACTTACAAGGGATGTGAAGGACCTCTTCAAGGAGAACTACAAACCACTGCTCAATGAAATAAAAGAGGATACAAGCAAATGGAAGAACATTCCATGCTCCTGGGTTGGAAGAATCAATATCGTGAAAATGGCCATACTGCCCAAGGTAATTTTTAGATTCAATACCATCCCCATCAAGCTACCAATGACTTTCTTCACAGAATTGGAAAAAACTACTTTAAAGTTCATATGGAACCAAAAAAGAGCCCGCATCGCCAAGTCAATCCTAAGCCAAAAGAACAAAGCTGGAGGCATCACGCTACCTGACTTCAAACTATACTACAAGGCTACAGTAACCAAAACAGCATGGTACTGGTACAACAACAGAGACATAGATCAATGGAACAGAACAGAGCCCTCAGAAATGATGTCGCATATCTACAACTATCTGTTCTTTGACAAACCTGACAAAAACAAGAAATGGGGAAAGGATTCCCTATTTAATCAACGGTGCTGGGAAAACTGGCTAGCCATATGTAGAAAGCTGAAACTGGATCCCTTCCTTACACCTTATACAAAAATAAATTCAAGATGGATTAAAGACTTACATGTTAGACCTAAAACCATTAAAATCCTAGAAGAAAACCTAGGCAATACCATTCAGGACATAGGCATGGGCAAGGACTTCATGTCTAAAACACCAAAAGCAATGGCAACAAAAGCCAAAATTGACAAATGGGATCTCATTAAACTAAAGAGCTTCTGCACAGCAAAAGAAACTACCATCAGAGTGAACAGGCAACCTACAGAATGGGAGGAAATTTTTGCAACCTACTCATCTGACAAAGGGCTAATATCCAGAATCTACAATGAACTCAAACAAATTTACAAGAAAAAAATAAACAACCCCATCAAAAAGTGGGCAAAGGACATGAACAGACACTTCTCAAAAGAAGACATTTATGCAGCCAAAAATCACATCAAGAAATGCTCATCAGCACTGGCCATCAGAGAAATGCAAATCAAAACCACAGTGAGATACCATCTCACACCAGTTAGAATGGCCATCATTAAAAAATCAGGAAACAACAGGTGCTGGAGAGGATGTGGAGAAATAGGAACACTTTTACACTGTTGGTGGGACTGTAAACTAGTTCAACCATTGTGGAAGTCAGTGTGGCGATTCCTCAGGGATCTAGAACTAGAAATACCATTTGACCCAGCCATCCCATTACTGGGTATATACCCAAAGGACTATAAATCATGCTGCTATAAAGACACATGCATCCGTATGTTTATTGTGTCACTATTCACAATAGCAAAGAGTTGGAACCAACCCAAATGTCCACCAATGATAGACTGGATTAAGAAAATGTGGGACATATACACCATGGAATACTATGCAGCCATAAAAAATGATGAGTTCATGTCCTTTGTAGGGACATGGATGAAACTGGAAACCATCATTCTCAGTAAACTATCACAAGGACAAAAAACCAAACACCACATGTTCTCACTCATAGGTGGGAATTGAACAATGAGAACTCATGGACACAGGAAGGGGAACATCACACTCCGGGGACTGTTGTGGGGTTGGGGGAGGGGGGAGGGACAGCATTAGGAGATATACCTAATGCTAAATGACGAGCTAATGGGTGTAGGAAATCAACATGGCACATGGATACATATGTAACAAACCTGCACATTGTGCACATGTACCCTAAAACCTAAAGTATAATAATAAAAAAAAAGAATATTGATAATCAATAAGTAAAATGTGCATCTCTTTCTAGACTTTTATTCTTAAGGTCTTTTCTAGATTTAACATTTTATGATAAAGTGCATATTTTTAGAAAGTACACTCCTTTGAATTTATTAACATTTGCATTTCAAACTAGAAACTAATCTCTAGTCAAACAGTTTAAAATAAAAAAAGTTTTCAAAATAAAAATGTGTGACTAATATGAGTTTTATGAATACATATATCTACCTATTCAAATGATATTGAAAACCTGTATAGGCTAGGTTTTGATGTGGTTCAAATCAGAAAAATGCATTTTGCCTCAGTTGAAAATGCTTCACAACTTATTGCTAAAAAGATACATGCAAACCTTGGTTACATGTTGATTTAGGGCACAGAAAAAAAAAAGCTGAGATAGGCTAAGCTGATTTTAAACTTAAAGTAAACAAGCAAAAGAAAATGTATTTCTGAGGATGCATAAACTATTACTAGGATCAGAGATACTGACCTGCGATTGCAAACAAAATAACATAAGAGATAAAGCAAATTCTCTGTAAATGGACTGCTACAAAATTTATAAGACTGTCTTTGAGGGGTTGGGAGGAACTGGAAATTCTATTAGAAATTGAATTTCATAGAAGTTTGCAAGAATCATCAAGACTCTAAGAACAACTTGTCAGATGATAGTGGCGAGCAAGTGATTAATAAAGAATGCAGTTTATAGAGGACAGGCTTTAAGTAGACAGAATAATAAAGAAACTAAGACTCCAAGCATCCTAGAAAACCCTGCTGGGCCACAGAAATGGCAGTGAGGAGGCTTTCAGTATATGGCTGTTATTTTCAATGGTTTTGGAATGGCAACCCTCATGCACTACAACTTCCATTTCTGTTATCAATGCTTATACTGATATCAGAAGGTTAATAACTAACAAAGTTCATGACTGCCGAAGAATCCTCATGGTCGGACTATACTCCTCTCCTTCATTTTCACCAAGCATGCTTTTTCAAATTAAACCATCTAAGGAAATTTTCTGGCAAACACTAAAACTTCTGTTCTTCTCCTTTCAGGCCACATAGGCATCATGGTTGTTTATTCACACTGGGATTCTGTTACAGTGTTTGCCAGATCACCAATCCCTCCTGAAATCGAGGAGCCCACTTTAGTTGAAATAAAACTGTTTCTACCATAGTACAAGAAAATTTTCTTCATTTTTCTTTTCCTTCACTACAATTCTGTTTAGATGAAATATGAGTCTTAGATTTGCATGGATGTTGAGATTAATTGACAGTATCTCACAAACATGAACTTAATATTTACTAATATTGTTGAAATAAAAATACTTTATGCCATTCTGTTTTTTTGCTGTTTTTTTTTTTTTTTTTTTTTTTTTGAGACAGAGTCTCACTCTGTTGCCCAGGCTGGAGTGCAATGGCACAATCTCGGCTCACTGCAACCTCCACCTCCCAGGTTCAAGCAATTCTCCTGCCTCGGCATTCCGGGTAGCTGGGACTACAGGCACCTGTCACCATATCCAGCTAATTTTTTGTATTTTTAGTAGAGATGGGGTTTCAGCATGTTAGCCAGGATGGTATCAATCTCCTGACTTCGTGATCCTGCCTCAGCCTCCCAAAGTGCTGAGGTTACAGGCGTGAGCCATCACGCCTGGCCTCTGTTTGCTTTTAAATCGTGTTTTAAGAATATTCAAGGATGGAGATGAGTAATGTGAAAATGAGGATGTGATCAGCTTAAGGCCTTTCAGAAGATGTTTTTAGTTTATTTTTACATTTTTTTAGTTAAGATTGTATGTGCTCACAGTTAGTAAGTTTCCAACCTGAAGGAAATTCACCTTTTATTTAGTTCACCATTTTCTTTTCACCATTCATCATTTTTCTTTCGCATTACCTATAAAAGTTGAAAGTGTGCTCTATCTTCCCCGTGTTGAATAGAAATTGATGGTGCAGATGTCAGGTAAGGGGTTGAAGAAGACAGCTTTGAGTATCAGCAGGGATGCTGCTCAGTGGCAGAGGGAAAAAACAATACTGTGACATTTAAAAATGCTGAAAAAATGTGCAGGTCTTAAGAAATTTATTTTTAAAAATAGGTTGGCAGGTTGCCACATACATCATATTAAACCAAACTTAATTTTATTGGCTTCTTGTTTAGTATCTAGTTGCATCTGTGTTTGGGAGCAAGTGATGGCAGGTATACTAAAAGGCTATTAAAGTAAAGAGAGAAGATCTTATTCCCCAGAAAAATGCATGGGCAGGTAAGGCAATCAATTTCCACATGCCCAGGGTTTTCAATTCAGCCCTTTCACAACATTTCATTGTCACTACTTCCAGCCTCTACGAGAGCATTTACTTCGCATATTTTTATGCCTATTGGTATGTCTTCAGGGAAACGTTTATTTATACTCACAAAGGGTTTCCATTTTTTGTAAAAGGCAAGAGAATATTACTCAAGCTAAATCATAACGGATAAGGTTATCTATTGCTGAAGTTGGCTGATCCTGGGGATTACTATGAATGACAAAGATCATGATCCAACAGGGTTTGTAGCTTATCTACGTCAGATAAATATAACTGAAATGACTATTATAAGGTAGAATTTTGCTCCAAAGCAGAAATTCAATACCAAAGGACTCAAAGTGTCAGAATTAGATGGTAGATGAAAGAAGAAAAAAAAGATAACCCCAAGCTCAATTCACATTAATCAATATATCATTAGTTCCTCTTAACCAAGCTGTCACCATGTTAGAAATCTCTTTCACAAAGTCTTCTCCTTTCTAAAACTTCAATATATCTCTTGGAATGTGTTCATAAATAAAGTACAAAAGGTATACAATTTTTCTTTGTGACTAAAGAAAAGCAAAGAGTTTGTCTTTTTCAAGCTGCACTGGGAGGCTTACCATGAAAGTAAAGTAGCAAATTAGCGGCATGCTAGGACCCCTTCTAATATCCTTATAAGATATTTATGAATATCTCATAAGATATGAAATACGTATATGTTTGAATTCATGAACATATATTTTTACAGTATGTGTGTGTGTATGTATATATATATACACACACACATATATATATATAGAAACCAAAACAAAAACAAGAGTCAATAGTTTGCCAATGTCCTAGGTAAGTTTTCAACCTGAAGGAAATTCACCTTTTATTTAGTTCGCCATTTTCTTTTCACCATTCATCATTTTTCCGTTGCATTATCTAGAAAAGTTGAATGTGTGCCCTATTTTCCCCATTTGAATAGAGATTGATGGTGCAATGCCAGGTAAGGGGTTGAAGAAGACAGCTTTGCATATCAGCAGGGATGCTACTCAGTGGCAGAGGGAAAAAACAATACTGTGACATCTAAAAATGCTGAAAAAATGTTCAGGTCTCAGGTGAGTAAGACGATAGTTTAAATCAAGGGGGAAAGATTTAAAAGCACAGTTATGTATCACTTAATAACAAGGATAAATTTTAAGAAATGCATTTTTAGGTGATTTTGTCACTGAGTAAACATCTAGAGTGTACTTACACAAACTCAGATGGGATAACCTACTACACATCTAGGCTATGTGGTATAGTCTTTTACTCCTAGTCTACAAGCCTATACAGCATGTTCCTGTATTGAATACTGTAGGCAATTGTGGCACAGTTATAAATATTTGTGAATCTCAACATGTCTAAACATAGAAAAGGTAAATATACGGTATTATGATTATAATATATTATAAAGATTATGGTATTATAATCTTATGGGACCACTGTGATCTATATGGTCTGTCCTTGATTGAAATGTCATCCGGAGTGATGAGTGTACATTTTTTCATCTAACCCATTCTGGAAGGCACTAACCAAACATGTTCCCCATACCATGCTAAAGGAAGAAAATACATCCCCTACAGTTCTAAATTCTACATCTGATACAATACATCCACTGGCCAATAAAAAGTGCAGCTATTCCTCAAATCCATGTAATTGTCTTCCAAATCAGCCAGATTCTGAGCCATTCCACCTAACCCTTATTTCCATTAACACTTCTCTTCCTACAGCAATTTAAAACAGAATTTGGAGATTATAAGAGTATAATACCATGGGGTTCTAAATTTATAAATAAAAACTGCTGAGTATTCTGCTTATTTAGACCACTACTTCTCAAATTATCTTTCATGAAGGACTAGTTTATTCATTTTCCTAAATTTCCAATCTGTTACACATGAAACTGGCAAAAAAAAAAGAATCACTCAAAAAATTAAGCTAAAATTAATCATACAAAATAATATATTTATTTATTTTTAATAGAGAGAGGGTCTCGCTATGTTGCCCAGGCTAGTTTAGAACTCTTGGGCTCAAGCAATCCTCCTGCCCCAGCCTCCCAAAGTGCTGGGATTGCAGGCATGAGACACTGCATCCAATCCAAAATAATATTTTTAAACTATTAGATTCAACAGACAAAAAAATTACCGTCTGTGATTTTTTTTAAGTTTCAGAATGTTCACTTTCAATTTCTTTAGTTATCTCTTTGTGGGCCTGTAGCAAACATTTTGCATACAGGTACCAGCTGTGAGCACCATTTTGAGTATTACTGACTTAGATAACTCAACATGCAGCATAGAAGAGGCTGTATCAGCTCAGTTTTTTAAAATGAAATTAATTCTTGCCAGGCTCTTCAGGCAGAATTTAGCACACCTTCCTTTCCTTCAGGTTTAGATCTCAGAGTCTATAGCTGCTAGCAGCCAAGTGGAAAGAAGCTAGAGACACTCCAGCCAGCCAGCCTGTTGGGGAGTATTGAAATTGGGTAAAATTCCTGTGGAGCCTTTAAGAAATATTAGAAAAAAAAAGACATTACTCCAAATCTGTGAGGAAGTTCATATCTTTACAGATAATTAACAAGAAATATGATTTCAGAAGTCCATCAAAAAGGAAGAAAGTAACACAGGCAATTTTGAAACCAAGAACAAACAGACACAGAAAAAAGAACATGATGAGCTAAAAACAAAAATTCAACAATTTGACTTAATAGAAAAAATAATGAAATCTTTAGCAGATTTAAAATCCATTA
Source organism: Nomascus leucogenys (assembly GCF_006542625.1). NCBI lineage: Eukaryota > Metazoa > Chordata > Mammalia > Primates > Hylobatidae > Nomascus > Nomascus leucogenys. Next base: position 126,178,946 of record NC_044382.1, read on the forward strand.
AAGTCCCTAAAAAGAATGAACATTGAAAAAAAATTGTATCAGTTGTGTTGAGGATAAACATGAATGCTATTCCAGAGGAAATAAAAGAGATGGAAATGCAGAAGGATGAAAAATATGTGAGGTAAGAAATACAGATTCAGTCTAGATTCCAGTCTAGATTTTCCTGAATAAACAACAAAAACAGAAGATTATAGATTCAAAGAGCTCAGTAAGTTTCAATAATTTTGAGAGCAGTTTATCAATAAATATTGGATTAATGATTAGCAACAGAAAGACAATTCTACTAGCAACTTAATCACATTCAAGTTGTTTAGCTATTCTTTAGAAACTGTTCATATTGAATTCAAATAAAAGCAAATGATTTAAGTAGCATTCCAGTATTGGATGCATTTTCTGTTCCTCACCACGAATTCGGAAGGGATGAGGAGATGGTCAAAAGCAAAGCAACATGTAAATGCACACAGATGCCACAGCAGTGGCCCTCACGTGATATCATGGTGCAAAATATCCAGTGAGCTGTGCCATCTTGGTTTGCTTCACCTTTTTGTTACCTTCAGTGGTTATAGCTAGTATATGAGTCACTGCTAAGAAGACTCCAGAATGCTTTCAAGGAGACGCTTAAGGGCAGCAATCTGGGCATTTGTAGATTTGCTTGTGGGAACTTGAGGAGGAAAGACAGGATTTTTTTTTTTTTTTTTTTTTTTTGTAAAGGCCTTCTTTACCTTCCCAAGAGCTGTCATTTAGCACTGCCACGTTAGGAAGAGCAGAGAGACGCCTCCTAACATATCTCCATCTATCCACATAAGCCACTCTTCTTGTTTCCATACTCCGGCCCTATCTTTCCGCGAACTTTTATATGCTTTTTACTTTTTACTACACATTATTTATCTGAAGACTCTTCCGTTGAGTTATACCTTAAAACATGTATCTTCCTCATGAAACTCACTCAATATGGAATAATCTACATGTTTTCATAAAAATCACACATCATTAAGCAAAGAAACAAAAAACCCAGTGCATGCTTATAGGAGGCTGCTACATAGTTTTATTTCGTTTTGGGATTTTTTTTTTTTTGGTGTGAGTGAAAGAGGTGTATGCATGTGTGTTGGGGTGTGGGTAATGTTGACTTTCCCATAGAATGTGGAGCTGCTCTCTTGGGACCATAACATGCATATCTGAGAAAGCCCAAAAAGAGGGTAAACCTATGGCTTAATATTAATCTTTCCTGCATAAAGGTAATTGATCCATTTCTTGTATTAGTACTGTTTTTGAGCCCCTTAGGCCTTGAATTATGAGTATATTAAAAGAGAGAGAGAGAAGATAATGGATGGTCTATTAAAAAGAAGAAAATTTCTAAGAAAAAACATTATTAAAGGCACAAAATTAGGATGCAATCAGGAAAAACATATAGCTCGCTTGGATTATATTTGTATTACTGACAAAACACACAATACAAAAACGTAAGTGCATACCATACAGGCCATACTGAACATCAGAACAAGTAGTTAGACATACAGCCAACAAATATTTCCTGGCAAAAGTATCACTGGACCAATGTGAATTTAACTGAAGCAACTCCTGGAAATATATTAGCCTTTGTATAGTCAAAAATGACTACTTGTGTTAAGAAAAAGTAAAATAAGCAAAAGGATTTTTTAAAGTGAGAGTAAATAATGATGAAATGAGCTTCCTTAAAGAGAAAAGAGTCAGCTGATCACAATAACAGTTACGCATAAGGTAGGGAAAAGTTTTGGTAGAATCTAATATCATCCTTTCAATAAATAGCCTACAAATGAGATCTGTGAGGAATAATCTAAATAAATTTATCTCTGTAGTTCTAAAATGCTAAATAAGACTAAAAGGTAAAACTAAAGAAATGAATATATATGGATTTACAAAAGTCTAGATGAGAAATAATAAAAGCTAGATCAAACCCATATTTTGCAAAAATTGGATATTTTAAACGACATTAAACAAACAAAAATGGCAAGATTAATAGCAGAAAAATGGTAGGTTAAAATAAATCAATATAAAGAGGAGCTAAAATTGATCCAGTAGTGATCCCATGCAAATGGAAGAATTTGTCCACTTGACAACCAGTGCTGGGAGAAGACAAAATGTTTATAGAACACACGAAACTGGGGTTTTTTTGTGCTGGTCATTGAACTGTAATTAATTGAACCATGTTAGGATATAGGCAAGAGAAGACAGTAGATGCATAATGTCACTTGTACCTAGATGAAAAAAATTAACATTATCAGAAGAAAATTATTTACATAATATATTATAAAATTATTTATAAAATTAGACTGTGTAATGCACTAATTAAAAAGTTTAAAGGCATTCATGCTCTGAGTCAAAACTGGCTTTAGATACTTTTTGAATCTAATAGTACTAAAGTTCTTTTGGTCCCTCTAACCAAAAGTACTTAATTGTATTATGTAAGGAATAATTTTCTTCTGAAGAGTACCTTATATCCAAACAGGCATTTTATACACTGCCTTAAAAAGACATGACTTGATCCTTGGGGATGAGCAAAACAGATTCCAAAGGGAAGAATCTACGTAAACAGCACTAAGTTCCTTAACTATTAAATTGAATAACAGAAAAAAGTGGCTAAGTATACTAGCAGTCCAACTATTTTATGTTAAAGTTAACTTTTGTTGCCATTGCCACTGCCACCCCTAAGCATTTTAAATACAACTAAGCCCAATGAATTAATCTGTCCAAATAATTGGTAGCAAAATATTTGACCAATAAAATTGAATAAGACCATTTGTTTGTGATTAAGTCAACAATTTTTTGACAATTATCAAGTATCAATCTAAATAATCATGTTTTGTTAAGGTTTATTCATTGAACAAGAAAATTAATTATTACATTGAGAAAAATATGAAAATAAACTTTGTGTCTTTAGGTTAAAACAAAAAATCAAATGTCAGTAGGCATATATAAAATTTAGAAAAGGAGATGAAGGAAAGCAAACATTAAAATGTCAGGAATTTAATATAACCTATTCTAAAATTTAAGAGTACCTGAAAGATAATAAGACAAATGAAGAATAGAGACCAGGAGGGGAAGACTATTAAAGATCATGAATTCAAATAAAGAAAGAGGAAGCTTTAAAGGATAATTGTAATTAAATAGCTGTCTTCTTGTTACTATCTCTCCTCAACTCCAACCTTTAATTCATACTCTATGAGAAAATTAAATGACTCCATGATCAAGCCAGCAGTTAAGACTATATCTTTAGTAGAAAGTGGACTTCAATGGCTGAAAATAATTCAGAGTGAAATACAGCTGCAGCAATCAAGCAATTTTTTAAAGTAGTGTCATCAGTAGAAGCATTATGTAACTTGTTAGGGAGCACAGTGAAAGAAAGCTTACTTTATAAAACAGCAGAAGAAAACAATATCAAAAGAGGTGAAAAGTAAATATAATAAGCAGGAAAGATCCACATTTGTATGGGTAGGGGTAAAGAAGTAAAAGTGAAAGATATAGTCTCAAATACATTTGAAAATTTTAAAGGACTTAAAATTTTACAAGCATTTTCACATCAAGGCCTAGAATGAGTTTTATAAACCAAAAAGTCAAACTAAAAGGGTATTATACTGGAAATAACAACCTAGTGGATGGTAGGACAAATATAATGTACCCAATCTTCCATAGTTTGTTATAGAAATATGAATGATAAGCCCTTGAAGAAAAGTCATATGCCCTCTTACTTTTTAAATAAATAGCTTTCATATTTCCCCATAGAAGATATATTTGAAAAAAGACTAAAATATAACTAAGTAAAATTTATAATAAAGTAAATGAAATTATGTGGTGAAATTACACACTGCACAGTATAAATGGAAGAGTTCAAAACTATTTGTACTCTGAGCCACACTTCAAATAGTGGCTGTCAAATAGCATTTAACTCAATACAAAGATAAAAAATATAACTTATTTTCTAGTTAAGCATCAAATATTTAGTCCAGTTGTAAAAATATATTTTCCTTGTATAAATTAATGAACACTCCTTAGTTCTTTTCGAGACTCGAATGTCACAAAACTCTTCAGCAAAATATTAGATAAGCCAAAGACATTAAATTAGAGATTATTCACGTTGTAAATAAAGAAGCAACAGTAAAGTGAGCAGAAAACAGGACAATCAATGTTAATCAGAATTCATATAAGAATAAAAATGTCCAAATCACAGAAAATTTTATAAATCTCTTTTTAACCTTGTATATTTTCAGTTTTATTTTCATGGGGTACTGAATTCAGTATTTTAATAAAAAAATATCAGGGACTCATCTCCCTGGCAGAGAAATGTTTCTGGTGGTGACTTTGGATTTTCCTTCTATATAGCTATGAGTAAGTGAATAGGGTGGTCATTTAATCCAGGGTCTAGGGCGCACAGCAGTCAAACCAATGAGAGAGCAACACAGTCCAAAGATAAACTAACAAAATAGTGAGATTAGGTTTAAAAGATAAAAGAGAGAAAGAATAAAAAGCTAAGATACAGGGGAATGATTCCAACATCACAATGGTGAATAGGTAACCAGCCCAGAAGCAGGTGCCTGGCTATTTTCATCTCCTTGCAGTCTGCACACAACTCCTTGTAGCTAATTAACCATCAGTGATCATTGTAACAACCACTAATTCAGCCAGCCTGCTTCCCCAGTCAGATTTAACATTTAGTGGAATATAGATCTTTTTTATGAATAGCTTTTCTTTTACATGACAACAACGATTCATGAGCAGTCCTACATTCCTCACTTTCTAAGTAAGCTTAAACTTAACTTCAGTACTAGTCTGGAGCCATCACACCACTATGTAATGCAGGACAAACTTGAGCTTCTCAACTGTTGAAGGCACTGAGATCCTCAAGGGATCAACTTAACCTCCCAAGGATTGAGTTCTAATAAATTCAAGCAATGGGAAGCTGAGCTGCAGAGCAACTGAGAACCCAGATATATATCTGAAGATGCCAAGAAACATGGTAATTGCAGGGTAGAGTATTTCCTTTGTGAAAATCTCATTTGGATGGGATTCTTTATTCAGCCTTTCTATTAGCTATCTCAAAATGCCCAACACTTCAAATCTATTACATCTTGAAAGTACCTCTAAAATCTTCACCCATTATCAAGTCAAAGCAATTTTCTAAGCTCTGACTCAGATAACTTTATTTCATATTTAATAATTAGAGTATTTTTATGCCCAATAAAAGACATCTGAGCCTCAGTATTTTTCATCCACAAATCACAAACAATTTATTTTCTATGAAAGCTATTCTTAATCTCTGTCTACTAAGGAAATCTTCCTTGCAATTGCGCAAGTTTGGGAAACTGCTTCCTATTTACTAGGGGTACACTTGGGATATTTTCTCCTCTAGATAATATTGGAAAATATGCTTTGGGGGCTATAATAAGCTAATTGGAAACATGAAAGTTAATTCACTGCAAGAATCCCCTCTGTACCTGTAGCATTTAGTTCAGTGCCTGCAACACAGAAACGGTGGAATGAGTGACATGGTATTATTTTTAAAATAATTCCCTCTATTTATATGCCAGAAAATATTTTTTAAAGGTTTTAAGTATATATGACGTTGCTGCATTTAAATATGAAAATATTATTCTCATGAAGCAAAGTTTATCATTTAATTCTAGCTATTAACATTATATAATAGAAAATTTTTCTTAAACAATATTACAGTAGCTACAGACCTGTAACTTTTGTGCTGTTGTTCACAGGAATGGTGGAATGGTTTGAACGTATTAAGTCTGGCTTATATTTTTAATATATCATTTGTTATGTATTTTTTAAACACAAAAAATGTAACCTCAAACATGAAACAGAAATGTACAGAAAAATATAAAGGAAAGAAAACCCTCAGCAATTTCACCATCTAGAGATAAATTATGACTTATCAGTTTAATGTGTAATTTAAGGTTTTCATTCTACAATTATATTATGTGTACATTTAGCATATTCTTATTAATGGAAAATAATACCTTCAGCTTTTTTCCCCATCACTCAGTCTTCCACACTGATTCAAGGCAGATAGTGAATTGGGAGGTAGGAGAGCTGAATGGATCAAGCAAAGCACAAGCTTTGGTGTCACACAGACTGGGCTCACATTCTAGATATCCCACTTACTAGGAGTGTGCTCTAAATACATTAACAAAACTCACTGTCCTCATCTTTAAAACAAAGATGATAATGCTGCCTTGTAAAATAGCTATGAGGATTAAATGACAGAGTGTAGGTAAAAACACTACAAACCATGCCACACACACGGTAAGTGTTGAAAACCCAGGACTCAGCTTACCTTGACTCCTTCTCTCCCTTCTAGAATAAGACAATTTGAAGAGTGGATACTGATCCAGCATTAAGCAAAGACTCTTCCATCTCAAAGATTTTCCGGTCAAAGCGCCTGTCTTGGAGAGGCTAGGAACAGATGGAATAGATATGAGGAGGAAGCATGGCTCAATTCCTTAGTACAAATGGGAAGCCCATTGCTAGGAGTTTGTCGCTTGTGAACTCCCCAAGAAACAGAACACTGTAATAAGTGAACAGAGTAGTACTCAATGAATTATGAGCTTTTCTAGACCACCCTTTAGCCGCCCATCTCTGGGATAAAAGTTTCTGCACTCTACTCAGCATTCAGCACATGCCATAGCTTAAATCCTATCCCTAAAAGAAGTAGCTTTAAAAACATATGAAATTAAATGTTGGTGTCTGTACACACAGTGAAACAAATTCCTCTCTTGCTCTACTGCTTTACAAAGCTCATCTGGGATTATAGATCAAACTGAATTCAAACCTCACTCTCAGATTAGGCCTTCAGCCTGAAAGGACAAGGTGAGAACTTGGCCCATTAAACATTATGGAGTAAGTCAAGTAGTGAAAAGTTGTGCAAAGCTCCAAGCATCACCAGAATGTTTTCAGCTTTTTACGTCGGAGACCTTTGAGGTTTGATTCCACATCAGGGCTCTGAGCTGTGTGAGTTCACACTGTCACATTAGGAAAATGCCAGGAGAACACCCATCTGTGCAGACAAAACCTTACCGTTTCCCATTAAGTCTCAGTGGCGCCCGTTCTCACATTACTATGGTTAACCTTGGGTTAAACAGCATTTGGATAATAATGGTATAAACTTTTCACAGTTCACTTAAAACTTTATAAGGGTTGGTTCTTTGTAGAGGGGAGTGCATTAATATATAAAACAAGCATGTTTTTTAGTTTAACTATTTGGCTTTGTGTGTTTTCAGGGTCACTATTCCAGCAAAATGTAGGCAACTTCAATGTTTTTTTAATAAAGTGAGAGAATGCAAACATTTACAGTTCACTTGAATAAAGCTGTATGACCTACATACCATGCATTTAAAACAATTATGATGCTGTTGCCAGACAGTATGGGGTATATTACTGGAGCTACCATCATTAGGCATGCCTCAGCATAGCTCTTAAAGAATCCAGATGGTGGTTTTCAATTTTATCTCCATGGTGTACCCTAGGAAGTATGTGTTACAATCACAGTCTCCTTACTTCAAAGTTTTGTAAGCAGAGCCAACAGACAAAGGGCCTTCCTGCTGTTATTGGTGGGCTGTAACTGCACTAGCCATTACCCTCAACAGAAATCATATGCAATACAATGCCCCTGATCCACAACAGCAAAGATATGGCCCAAGGGCAAAAACTGGTACATAGAGGAATTTCTCAGAACAAGACCAACTGTTTTTAAAATTACATTTTTTTCTTTCAAATTTATCATTTCAACAGAAATGGAGAGGGAAGAAAATGAATATATCATTTCATTTTTTTATAAAAATCATTTCTAATAAGGTCTTATTATAATAAACAAATACTCAGGTAGGATAAGAATAAATCAAACCAACTGAGGGTCAAACTCTGGTTATCTTTAGGTATATAGGTAAACTAGAAATACTGCCTGTGAATCTAAAAAAGGATTTTCATAATTTTCCTCAGTGTAATCACAAAGGCAAAATAATTTCAGCTTGCTGAAAACTGTGGGGGAGGCTGTTATTATGCTGTAGTGTTTTACTATAATTGTTTACATACTTAACTTTGCATTAAGACTCTGTATGTGTCCCAGCATTGTACAGTTTTAAGTTTCAATATTGGTTTCACTATTTAATTTGGATTCACTGATCAGATATTTCTGTCAACTAAATCTATAGAATATTAGATTTTTAAACATATGACATTATTAAATTGATATTATCTGTCAAAATTTAAAATACACACAACCTTTGATCCCAAAATTCACTTTTAATAATTCATCCTATAAATGTTTTTTCAGTTATACACAGATGTGTTCAAGCTAACTGAAACATTTTTATTAGCAAAAAAACCCTAAGAATAACTAAGTTTCCATCAATAGGAAATTAATAAATTTACTAGGAATGCTACAAATGAGTTAGATCTTTCTGTACTAATAGGGCAAGATCATCCAGATATGTTAAATTTTTAAAAAATAAGATGTACAATATTGTGTGTAGGATAAACTTACTAATATTTCCTAAATGTTTCATCTGTTAAAAGATTCCATTCATTTTGGGTTATGAGTTGCTTTTATAAATAATTTTGTACCTATATTTCCAATGATCTAAAGAGGAGTGAGAGAATATATGTGATATGGTTTGGCTGTGTCCCCACCCAAATCTTATTAGGAATTGTAGCTCCCATAATCCCCATGTGTTATGGCAGGGATCAGGGGAGATAGTTGAACTATGAGGGTGGTTTCCCCACCCTGTTCTCCTGATAGTAAGTTAGTTTTCACCAGATTTGATGGCTTTATAAGGGGCTTCCCCCTTAGCTGGGCTCTCATTCTTCTCCTTTCTGCCACCATATGAAGAAGGACATGCTTGCTTCTCCTTCTGCCATAATTGTAAGTTTCCTGAGGCCTCCCTAGTCCTGCTGAACTGTGAGTCAATTAAACCTCTTTCCTTTATAAATTACCCAGTCTCTGGTATGTCTTTGTTAGCAGCATGAGAACAGACTAATAGAACATGTTCTCAAGTATCCCATTTTAGCTGAATTCAGTTCATCTTAATTGTGTTTCACAACATTATTTTTTAAAATAATTTTAGTTTTGTCCCATCTAAAGCATATAAAAATGATGGTTTTTGTTTGTTTGTTTTTGGTATATTATGTGATTGGATTCTGTTTGCTATGCAGGAATTACATCATGACTCAAAATTAAGGCATGAAGAGTTGTCAGCACTCTGAGCTAATAGGTCAGTGACTACTCTTTTTATCAGATCTCTCACTAAGTATATCTTTATAAAAATGTTAATTTATTAATTTTTTAACATGGTTGGGTGATATCTTCCTGGTTGGGATAAGCAGAAGGCACAAGTAATAAGATGTTAGCACATACCAGAATTTTTCATTAATAGAAATAATTTTAAAAATATTACAGAAGGGGGAAAATATGACAGTTATAAATAATTTCTTTTTAAACTTTTAAATTTAATTAACATACTGATTTTCAGACCAGTTTTAGGATTACAGAAATTTAAGTGGAAACTATAGCATTTCTATATTCTTACATTCTCTCCTCCCACCATCCCACTTTCCCCTATTTTAACATGTACATTAGTGTAGTACAGATGTTACAATAGATGAGCCTATATCGATACATTATTGTTAGCCAAAACCATTAGTTTTCATCATATTTCACTATTTGTGTTGTACATTCTACAGGTTTTGGCAAACGTCTAATGGCACAGAGCCACCATTGCCAATTTCACCACTGTCTTTCACCAAGTTGATTCATTTTGAACTGGCTCCAGCAATCTACTCAGAGTTGACCTCAGAGCAAAAAACTGAAGTGGGTAATATATGAAATCTTTTCCCTCCTCACTCTCTACCTGAAGTACCCAGTGCCCTCTCATGGCCACAGGCTCTGCAGTCATGGATAACATTTTTTCAGGAACAGAAAGAAACTTGTGAGTCTCAGCATCCCTCTATGTCTCTCTTCTCAGGAAAGCTTGCATTAGAAACTGTTGTCTGGAGAGCTGGCCATTGAAGCCCGAGGCATGGGCTGCTTACAGCATTGTTACAGGTATCTGAATTAGAAGGTGGATGGGCCTTTAGATTTGGATTTGCAAAGTAGAGCACTTTAGCAATGAACATGCTCTGTTAACTCTCCTGTTAAGATGGTTATTTTCTTTTAATAGCCTTTAAAAACAACTAGAATCCTATTTCTTTCAATAGAGATTTATCAGGACCCTAGTTGAATTCCTACTCACCAGTTTTTCTCTGTAGATTTGGTCCATTGTAGGACCTTGGAAGGTTTGTGTTTTTTCTTAACTATTTACTGTTCAGTCATCCTTGAAGCTTGTGTTAAAAATACACTGTTGGTGGGAATGTAAATTAGTACAGCCACTATGGAAAACAATATGGTGATTTCTCAAAAAACTAAAAATAAAACTACCATATGGTCCATCAATTCCACTACTGGGTATTTATCTAAAGGAAAAGAAATCAGTATATCACCTCCATGTTTATCACAGCACTATTCACTATAGCAAAGATATGGAATCAACTTAAGTGTCCACCAATGGACAAAAGAATAAAAAGAATGTGATACAAATACACAATGGAATACTATTCAACCTTAAAAAATGATAAAATTCTGTCATTAGCAGCAACATGGATGAAACTGGAGGTCATTATGTTAAGTGAAATAATCCAGGCACAGAAAGGCAAATATTGCATGTTGTTACTCATATGTGGGAGCTAAAAACGTGGACTTCATAAAGATAGAGAGTAGAATGATAGGTATACCAAAGGCTGAGAAGGCTACAGGGAGGACAGTGTTGAAGACAGATTGGTTAATGGGTACAAACACACAGATAGATAGAAAGAATAATTTCTAATGTTTGATAGCTGAGTCAGATGACTACAGTTAACAGTAATTATTGTATATTTCAAAATAGCTAGGTGAGAGGACTTGAAATGGTTGCAACACATAGAAATGATAAATACTCAAGGCGACGAACAACCTAAATACCCTGACTTGATCATTACCCATTTTATGCATGTAAGAAAATATCACATGTACCCCACAAATAAGTATTATGTATCAATAAAAAGTAGGATATATTATAAACTCAGATCACCTGGCATAGGATCTCCCTAATATGTACAAGCTTAGCAAATACAAATTTGTCATGGGCAAAAACAAGAATGAAACAAATTACTTATTTGCCTAGAATGAGTAAAAGTAACCCAACAATATTACTGGCAAAATCTCATTCCTAAAAGTGAATCAGGTTTGGCATTTTTAATACAAAAACAGAACAAAACTGAAATTTCACTAAGACCTGAGTTCCACTCCAGTCACCAAATTTAAGCAAAATATGGCACAGAGTAGTATATAGACTTCAGCTTTTAATAAAAATAAAATCTTGACCCAGATGATATAATTTAAATTAAATGGCTTTTTATAATTTAATTATACAACTTATAGAAGGTTGCACATCCTTAAGATGTCAAAATGTGCCACCTTTTGCCGCTAAAATTTCAGTGAGACATTAAGAATTGTGTAAAAAAAAAAAAAAGCCTGCCTTCTAGAGTAAGCTGTACATTTTGTGAAGGGTGTGTTTAAGAAAAATGTCTAATTTTTTTCATCTGATTAATCAAACAGTGGGAAGTGTTGTAATGGATAATTGGGCTACCCAGTTTATCATTATAATTTGACATTTACATAGGTCTTCATACTTTCAAAATGTTATGCAACCATTTTTCTTGATTCCATCAATATTACTTTGAGAGGTAAATTAATTCTTCAATTCACATTTCACAAATGAGCACAATGAAGGAAAGTGGGATGAAACAAGTCAGATGCAAAACTAAGATAAGAGCTTCTTGTCCTGGCAGGCCTAAGCCACTATTTTTTGTCTCTTGAGGAAGCCGAAGCCTTTCTGTTTGAAATTTTTCAAAGAGAATTAAGCTGTCAAACACACGTTAACAACCAAGGCCTCTCATTTTCTAGCCCGGGTGGTCCAATTACAGATTTAGCCTAAAGTAGAATCAGATATAAAATAATATGGCAAGTCATGGTTGCTACAGTCTTAACTGCCTTTTATTTTAAAACAGACTTCAAAGATTAAAAATAACACGTCTTTACTCATGGGTAAATTTTTCTTTCCAACTCTTCCTCCTCAGTCTTTTTCTGCCTTCTCTAGAACAATATTACCACTCTGCAGGGTCTGTTTGCAACAATCCAGGAAGTTCTGTGGGCCTGCCCCAATGTTACAGAGAAGAAATGATGACCATAAAAATAGCACATAAACATGCGAATTAATAGGGTATTTGACATTTGATTGAAAAACTTAATCAGAGGACAGAATTCACATATTTCAGCCTAAATGTCTTTATGTATATGTATCTTCTTCCTTTGATTGCTTGTCTTCAAACCACCCCATCACCATCACCCTCTGCTCATGATGAATGCCTACAGACAGAGCTACCGCATGAGGTGGCAGTGTTCTCCCCGTTGATAATAGGGACTGAAAGAAGCCAGTTCAACTCGGGATGTAACGATGCCACTCACAGTACTAAATGTTCATTTATACAGTCCATCTGAATGACGGATTTTCAGCATTGAAGGGATCCTAAAAGAATTCAGATATTTAAAATGGAATATTCAATTTTTTGGAGCTTCAATGGGGCTAATGTAACTTTTTTTAAAGGATAAGATATATTGCAAAACATCTAGACTCACATGATGTGCATCAAATCATAACTCCACAAAATTAAATTGGATTAATGTATAATTAGGCTTTATGGCAATAACATGCTAGCTGGATAACTTGAAAATAAATAAAAAGAGCAAACTCAGTCCTGCTGTAAATACTGTTACTCTTGGTAAATGGCATTTTATGTTAAGAGCTCAGAGTGTTAACAACGGTGTCAAGAATAGGTCAAATTATTAAGAAAAGTTAATTTCTCCTTCTTGGAGAGGAGTACCTTCCTCCAAGTGCAGAATTAGAAACCATCAATCTAAAATAAAACTAAAATAAACCTACTTACAAATATTGTTTTTGTGCTTGGAATGGCACCAAAGTAGTTAAGTAAAATATAATTTGAAATTTGGCAGTACATATATAAGTATGTGGATGAGTGTATATGTGTGCACTCTCAGAGTTAGCTCTTTTAAAATTAATGTTATTGTTGAAGTTGTATATCGATCCTCAAGTTGGAAGACAAATAAGTACACAAACAAAAAGATGTAATAGGGCATAAAATTTGAAATTAACACTTTTGTATTTATTGAGTTTATTCTCAATGTCTCTGGAAAATAATTATGAGTGTTATATTGACACTGTAGGTATTCTATATATATTTGTGAAATAAATTATACATGTATATATCAAATGTTCTTATATATTTAAATGGAATTTATTAAATTTCATCTTAAATGAATATATTTTTATAATTAATTATGAAACATTGTTCTAAACAGCAAAGTCCCAGATGCCAAACCTACATTGTTATTCATTCTGCATCCGTCCACTAATTCATACCTGGCATTCTAGTTTCAAAATCTTCTCTTACCATTTTTGTTCAGAATTATAAAAACAATTTTAAAAGGATAATATTCATTGTGATGTATAACTTCTGTAATTTTATTATTTCTATCTTAAGGATCACACGGATTTTGTTTTACAATTGAACTCCCCCTACCTGTTAAAATAAACAAAAACAACACTTTTCAGCACTCTTAGCACACTTTCTTGCTCACTAAATTGACTAATTAGAAAGTGTCTTATTCCATCTATTCCTGAAATTTTGACATTAATAAATTATCCATAACTTGTGTTTGAATGGCAAAGTTGTATTCAAAAGTAGAAAGACACTCAGTACCCCGAGTCAGGTAATGAAGGTTGTATTTTATGGAGGCAGGACTCTGATTTTTACTAGCCTTTTCTAAGTACATTAACATTGTAAGCTATATTTTTTAAAACATCTGTAAATTATAAAATAGTGTTGCTATAAGAGAGCGTGTCGATAGTTATATGCCTAAAAGCCCGGAGAACATACTGGTGAATACCATCTCTGCAGAAAGACCAAACGGATGCCCTTGAAATTCCTTTTAACTCCTTCAAAATGACCTGAACCACAAGTCAGGAATGAAAATCAATGCCTATTTACTTTCTATGCACCAAGCATTGTGAAATTACAAAAGCAATATAAAATGGCTGCCAGTTTGTCATTTTCTTTTTTTAAAAAATCTTATCACTGTTTGATATTACTTACATAATATACCAAAGAAACAAAATAAGAGTAATTATATAAACATTCAAAATTAAGTGTACCTAAAGGTGAATATTGATGTACAGAAATTGGCATGTTCACAAATGAATTCTACCACAAATTCTAGCAGCTCTCTTTAGTGTTTTCCCACACACCATACCCCAATACGATGATTCTAGTTCCAGATCCCAGCTGCCTTATAAATCATGTCTGAACATAAGAAAGGGATGAAATCTCCTATACTCCTTTAATTTCTCTCCAAGTAGACCTTATTATATCCGGCCCTTCTTTAAGCTTAAAATAACATTGCTGATATAGATAACGATGTTGCGTTGTTCATCTCAAAACATTCTCTTTGCCTCAGCGTCTTTAATGATATAATAAAAATAACATTTAAGACATAAAAGTCCATAATCATAGAAAGAATCACAAATAACCTTAGAGATTACTAAGTCTAGAGTGGTGGTTCTCAACCATTTTTTTTCATTATCACCTTCCAAGGAGAATTTTCAAGCGTTGTTATCCTAGTCAACCCTTCCCTCATGAAATTTAAATATCACAACTACACTCTATATCTGTTTATCTATTCTCTATATATCTAATCTATATGCTTTATACATTAAACGTGTAGGGGCTTTTTCGGTTCCCCTGAGAAAAAATTTATGGCGCATTGGAGTAACATCATCTTTGTGGTGAATGTATTTTTCAGCTAAGGAAACGTGACTGAAATAGAGCTAGTAAAATAGTAAGATACTTCTATCACAATGGTATTAGTCAATTACAGTGGGGCAAGAGTTGTACCAATGACCTTTCACAATCACCAGTGAGATATTAACTATTTTATTGCTAGAAATGAATCTAAGGAAGCAATGATACCACTTTTAAGTTATAATTTTTTCCTCCTGATCTTTTTTGTTATTTCTCTTCTGTTGATTATGTGGATACCACTCCATTTTCATACTCATAACTCTAAAAGTACATGTTACTTCTTTCTTTCTCAAATCATTTATGACTTCTACTTTTTCCATTCAACTTTTCTGTTTATAGCACTATTTCACAGCATCTTCTACCAATAACAAAGCAGCTTAAGGATACATAGTGTGTAAGAATATATGCACACATGCATAATACATATATAATACATATGTAAACACATGCAAACCTATTATTCATAAGTGGAGAAAAGGCTAAATATCGTGGTACACATTCTTCACTGCTAATGACCAGAGGCCAACATGTGATATGACAGATCGTAGAGGTTGTTCATGATGACATTTAAACATTTCAGTTTTTCATCTGATCATGATAAATTTCTGACTAATGTAGTTCCTTTTAGTGAAGCTTAAGTCATAGTGTGGAACCAAACCATTTAATATAACAATATTTGACAACGTAATAGTGAGAGGTTCAGAAGCACAATCAATAAAAATAGATCCTAGACCACAGCAAAAGGCAATCAAACACACTCAAAAGAAGGTAGCTGACTCAGCTTCTAATTAATCAAATGAATCACTTAAACCCCATGGAAATAATGGCAAAAAAGAATCTCAGAAATTCTGCACTAGCTGAAGTATTTTTTTCTTTTTTTTTTTTTTTTTTGATGTCTGTTGGTCTTTTTTGTTCCCAAAAAGGACAATCCTGGTAGGATTTAAATTTCATGGTTAAGTTTGTATCACAGAGGTTTTTTTGTAGTTTTATGAAAGGAATGTGGAGACAGAATCTGGGTCCTTGCCCTAGCTTTGATCATTACTGGTTTTCTTTTTCTTGGAAAGTTCCTGAACCTCTCTGATTCACTTGTATTATGCATAGGTTATTATGAGGTCAAATGAGATAATGAATATGAGTTATAAAAGCTGCTAGGTTTCATAGAAAGTCCTATTTTATCATCAATGCTATCTTCCTAGGAAGGTAGGAAGTGACTACCTTCCTATTATTTCCTATTTCAAATACATATCAAGCAAGATTTTGTTTTGCATTTAGTTTCAATGGGACAGTAGTAAACTATAAACAAAATATCATTCCAGGAACATTACCTTAATGTCTTGATGACATTGATGTCCAAAAGTTACAGACAGTGAACACTGAGTTCCATGAAAAGAATTCTGAGTGTGGATCACATTCCTGCTTATTAACATAGTTGTCAGGCTTTCCCCCATTTATCCCAGGCTTCACTTTCTCAGTTTTTCTTCTACTGAATAATCATTATGTGTGTCACATGGTTCTAAACACTGAACCAGGTGGTAGTAATGAAGAACTGACCATCAGGGACTCAAGTTGGAGAAAATACTGCAGACAGTGGAATAGAGGCTCAAATCTAATTCCTACTCCCATCCCTTTCAAAAAGAGAGAGAGAAACTGTCCCTTACAGTATTTTGGCCAGAACTAGTGATCACAACACCCCTTTTAAATTTCCTTAGTACTCAGATCACATTCTACCTTACGTTATAGCTCTTTGTGAGTACATTATACATCTATTATCACTCTCCCCACTAGATTGGAAGCTGCTAAAGATTAGTGACTACATGTTAGTCATTTTCCTCTCTTGAAAATAATAGGAAGTACTGTAGCATATAATACATACTGACAAATGTTTGCTAAGTTAAAATGAACAGAGAAGACACAATTTCAGCTTAAAATTTGCACTTTTTACATTATAATTTGTGATCATGACATTCTTTCTATATTATAGTGTATATTTAAAATTCCCTTATGTACTAGTTTAAAATATAATCTGAATGTGAGGGGGAGAGGGAGACGGAAAGAGGGAGAGAGGGAGAGAGAAGATAGAGGACTTTGAAATATGGTTCTAACGAAAAAGGGAAGAAAACAATAAATTATTAGAAAGCCCCATTAGAATTTATCATGGTAAATTCTCCTAACCTTTACCTCAGCCTCCCATTTGTAACGCTATTGATCTTCTGAGCAGTTTGTTTTAAAGCATGTTTCTGAAGGTTAAATTGGACTGAACAAGTGAATTTCTGCCTTTTAAGATGACAAACTACATACCTGCTCCTTGAGGAGAGAGTTAAGAGAGAGCTAATACAAATTTCAACACAATTATAATCTGACTTGCCTTTTAGCTGACCAAGACTCTGCCTCATCCAAATTAGGTTCAATGTTAGTCTTGCTTTTGATTGTGAAATTATTTCCTATTTTCTTAATTGTTCTAATTTATTAATTGCTAGTCAGCAAAAGACTTCTATGTAACCAAATGTGCTTCACGTGGAGGAGCTAGAGGTGAGAAGGGCTTGAGCCTCTGATAACAGTGCTCTTCACTAGTCTTTTCCAGTCATGAGCTTCAAATCAATAGGCTTAAGAGCTGTTTCTAGTGACCCAGATCAGAAGTGAAAGTTGGAGCTTCTTTTGGCTGAGAGTGCCCGACAGTAATTCATGCATCGTAAACACGGTCTGTCGAGTTGTCCCATGCCTCAGCAGTTTACAGGGAGTACAGATTATTAAAATAGAGTTGGGGCTCAATTTTTGCTTATGCTTCTGTCATGGTCTGTTGCTATTGATTTTTTAGGAGGCACAGATACTGTGTCTGTCCACCCAAGGGATACTTTTGGTGCATGGTTGAACTCTACGAAAAAATGATCTTATTTGTTTATGCCAGTTTTTCTCTAAAGTATGTTTTATATTTTTGCTAGATGTCCAATAAATTTGTTGTTATGCACTCATTTTTACACGTATTAAAAATATATAACCAGCACATCAGAACCACAATTTGTTATATCTCATTTCTCAATTTAAGGCAAATAATATTTAGAAATAGAAGAGTTATGCCAGTGATGTAAGTATTATAAATTCGGGAAAACACTGCTTTATACCCAAACTTCATGCCTTACAAACAGGAAGTAGGTAAGCCATCTAGATTGAGTAGTTGTATCATTTGGACCTGTCATTCCGCTTTCTGATATAACAAGGCAAAGTATCATAGGTAAGTATGATCAAGATAAATATGTATGAAATCTTCAAAATGAAAATTTTTAGAATATTAATCAGCTCAAGTGACTTGTGGATTTAGATTCAGCAAAAGTCAAATCATTTCCCCCAAAGCATAACTGCATGCAGCAAAAAAAAAAAAAAAGGATACAACATAATTAACCTATATACAGTTTTAAGTTTTGTTCCTAGGCATCAGCAGTATAAAGAAGCACAAATAATCTTACTCTGGTTTATCAAAAATAGGAATACATTTCCAGGAGGCATTTTTCTCAATCTGACTCAAATGAGTGGATATGTTGCTGAACAAGTAGCTATATTTTAATTTAATTCCTGACACTGATTTCCAAAGAAAAGAGGGCAAGAGCTCATTGCCCTACTTTGGGTCTCTTCCCATGGCTTTCCACTGCCCTGAGAATAAAGCTGACTGCCACGCCATGGAATAGAAAGCTCATCACGACCTAACTCCGACCTGATGTGTCAGGTTCATTCTTCCCATCTTCTTTACTTGCTAGGATTCACACACCTGAACTTTCTGTGATTCTGCACTCAATTCCTTCTTTTTCTACGACATTTTTGCATATTGTCTTTGTCAGTAACACTCTTCCCCAAACTCTTTACATATTTATTACCTTCTCACTTTAAGGTATCTGCCTAAATCCATCTTCTCAAAGAGCCTTCTCTAACCATGCTATTTTTAAGCAGATACCTTCATTCTATCTCATACTTTCTCTGCTTTTCGTTTATTTCTTTCACAAGAAATAGTAATTGACTATTAATTTCTTTTGTTATGTGTGTGTATATGTGTGTTTCAGTCTCTTTTTTCCTTGAATAGAAAGTTGATTAGAACAAGGACTACTATCTTATTCTCCAATTTTTCCCTTAGCATCCTGCATAGAGTCTGCACACAGTAAGTCTTATCAAATATTTTTGAATGGCTTAATGAAAGTATATCTTACTGGTGACTTTATTTTAATTATTTCGAAGACTCAAATCATCCTAGGTTTTTTGAATAAATTCCATTTTCATCACAATATTAAAAACATAAAATAGGACAAATTAGACTTTATCTTTTTAAAACTGTTCCTACAAAACTAAACTCAAGGCATGATTTTCAGCTCTTGGGTTCTGCAACCTCAGCTTTACATTGGGAAAGTATGATGAATCTCTCTCTTAAACACAAAGTCATACCAATTTAAAACCCTAAACTCAGGGGTGTCAGGAGCCATCCTGCTCTTTATAATCTTAGAAGTATGGTTTTTCTTTCTGCAATGTGTTTTTTGATTAATTATCCAACTAGTGACTAACCAGTCCTTTCATCAGTTTTCTTTGTTGAAATCTATTTTTCTCTTTGACATTTAAGTTTTTCTATCTTCCTCATGTCATTTTTCCATCTATCATTTTCTCTTTCATTTTCCTCAAGAAATGAGTCAGTTGGAGGGTAATTTTTACCCTTGTCTTCTATCAGATGTGAAGGAAAACCTGTTTGTTGACTTATTTGTTTCATTTCCAATTATGTGTTTTCAATTACAAAGCGTAACTTTTAAATGAAAATATTTTCTTTCTTCACAAAGCCATATCATTCCAACTATCTTCTTTTTATAAACTAATTGGTTAATCAATTCAACAAGAACTTTTTTCAACACCTACAACATGACTGACATTGTCTAGGCTCTGGGGAACAGCAGGAAACAAAGTATTAAGTCCCTACTTGAATAGACTTCCAGCAGGGCAGGAACCTGCTGATTAAAACATATGTTCCTGTGCATGCATACATGTGTTACTGCACACCCACACACCCCCGCACACATACACACACTTGTCTTACCTGCTGAAATGTGGAGAGTCTATAGAAGGGAAAGGAGAGAATACAAATTGGGAGACAATCCCACCGTACTTGCCACAACATTTTTACTGCATTGTATTAATTTTACCCAGGAAATGAAAAAAACGTAAAACTTCTCAAATAATTAATAATATACTATGTAATCTCTAGGTTCCAGGAACACATAATCCAGTTGGGGAGAAGAGCCAAACAGTAAAGCTAGATTTCCTCACCTCTCTCTCCATCTTCAATTTCAACTAGTATGTGGACTTCACGCTCCAAGCACTGACATTTTTCTGAAGCTATCATGTCCTTTCACCATCTCATGTTTTTGCAAATGCTGTTCCAACTTCATAACATTCATTTCCACATTTCTATCCACAAAATTTTCTTCATCCCTCAAGACCAAAGTAAAGTGATAATACCTAATACAGACCTCGGTTCACAAAGGTACTCAATAAATGGTGTTGAATGAATGAGTTTAGAAACAAAGATAAAGCTGATATGATTCTACATCAATGATTCAAATGCATGAGTTCTGGTAGGTTCAAAGTGAGAGAGAGGGCTCAGAATAAGCAATCATGATGGAGAGGTGCCATTATTAAAAAGTGAAGAAAGTTTTTTTGAGTGGCAGAAAGAGAATGAAAGCTGTTTTAAAGGAATAACACAAACTTAATTTGAAAGCATATAACATATTTACTTTCTTCACACTTAATATTTGTATTCTGCCTAACACTCATGATTAAATTACAATAAAAAATTTTCATTTGTACTGAAATGTCATTTATGCCACTATAGTATATTTATTAAGAAATGATCTGATGCATAAGGTTGGTGACCTTTGTTTGCTCAAAGAAAAAACATTTGTTTCCTTCACAATTAAGTGGATTTTCCAGATCAAAGTCTCCTGATATATTGTTGATAAGTTCATTTCTAACTCTGTTAACATTTAACACCCGTCCTGGATATTTATAAAACAAAAATAAATGTAAAATATTAACATTTTACATTAACAACAAAGTCCATTTGGAATAAACTTGTCTCCCAAGACCATTAGTCTAAAATGTTGAGGATGCCAATATTTACATAGCCTAATAACAATGACATGAATAATTTAGAACAGAAATAATAAAGTCAAAAATTACCTGAGTCATGTCAAGGTAAAAGTTTATGAAAATGAGACAAATTGATAACTGCATTGGATTGATGTGTTCTACAGTTCAGAAAACATTCCTTTATTAATAAAGTTCATTTTTTCTATTCCAAACATCCTCTGCATAGCTTTGCGATAGTTCCATATTTTCCACTAATGTGGAAAATGCCAGTCCAAGCCAGAGATTTCCTGCTGTAAGGTTAGGAGACCTAATCTTAGCCTTGGGATTGCCTCCACCTATAACTCCCTTACTGGAAGACTGAACATATTAGTGGGTCTGCTGAGCTTCTGCTTCATCCTCTACAATGTGAGGAGAGTACGGAGGGGAGTCATGATCTCTAGAGTCAGTTTGTGCAGCTCTGGAATTCTGTGAGTCTGTGAGTACTTTCACAATCTCCTCTGGGTACCTAGGAGAGGATTCGCTTTTTGGAGGGATTTCTCTAAGGCTTGGTCAAGAGCGAATCTCCAGGCCTTGGATTGGTTACCTAAATCTCAGGTCAGCAAATCATTAAATGATAATTTTTATAAAAAGGTAATATCATGACTCATACAAATATAAAATGATCTCTTGCAAAATATTTTGTTTAACTTATTAACTACTGAGGGATCCAGTAAGATATTGATCTCACATCCATAGGTCAATCAGAATACTGAAATGTATTTATTTTAAAAAGTAAAACTCTAGGAAAAAAAAAACACATAAACTAGAGAATATATTTGCAGCACATTTTATGAATAAAGGGCTGGTTTTCTTGATATGTAAATATCAATAACTAACAAAAGAACTAAAGAACTAAGAATGTAAGAGCCCTAGAAACGACGGAAACCTCTGATCTCTTCCATATGGAGTATCACATTAACCAAGGATAATTAAAGGTATTTCTAAAAGTACAGAACATAGGAGGCAAGTTTCATATAAAGCTATCCAGATAAACCTATTTCACATAAAGACAACAAAAAATGAGAATCAAAAACATTTCAGCTGATGAAAACTCTCTGACTTTGCCTGCTAGGGTCTGAATATTTTTGTCCCCCACCATTCATATGTTAAACTTAATCCCCAATGTAATAGTGTTAATAAGTGGAGCCTTTGGGAGGTAACTGGCCATAAGGACTATACCTTTTTATAAAAAGAGGTCTGAGTGAGTTTATTCACCCCTTCCAACACGTGAGGACACAAAGAAGGAACCATCTATGACAAAATGGGCCCACACTAGACACCAAATATGCTAGTGTCTTGAGTTTGGACTTCCAAACCTCAAATTAATAAATAAAATTAAAAAAATAAAAAGCAAAACTCTCTTTTCATGAAGTAATAATTAATTGCATTTCATCAAGTGAGTTTCATTTGCATTTCTACAGATGAGAATTATTTGCATTTTTATGTTTTCTACAATGTACAGTTGTAAAATAGATCAAAAGCACTGGAAGGCGGATATAATGCAGAGGAACACATAAGATACCAAACTCAGTAATATTTTAGTAGTATTGTTTACAGGCTTTCACAATTTTTCTCTACAGAGTTTGTTCAACTTAATTAGAAAACATTATCCTTTTTCTCCTCTTAAGTTATTTAATATCCTTGCAACATTTAAGACATCTATTTCCTAACAATATAAATATTGTTGAAAGTTTTAAATTTGGAGATATAAGGACCTTCATTTCATTTTTAAAAAGTGGTGTTTATTTAAGATAGAATCTTTTGTTCAAACAAAATATCAATCACAGAAAGGTAGAGTTGACCTGGTTAAAGTTGGAGGTTTGAAGAATCAGAATGAGAGTCTCCTCAAGCTCCTTCCTCATTCTTGAGGTGGCTCCTAAGTTTTAAAAATTATGTAAGTAAAGTTTTGTCTCATTTTGGAGTGAGACAGACATTAATTCAAACCCATTCTACTTAATTGTTATACAATCTTTGGCCACGTGTTTTGACTAACTTCTGTTTAGGATGTTAAGAGAATGATAATAATTGTGTCTTAATGTTGCTATAAGACCATTAAGGTATTAGGTATTAGATATAAATATAGATACAGATAGAGATATCCAAAGGGTGGAAACAACCCAAATGTCCATCCACAGATGGAAGGATAAACAAAATGTGGTGTATACATATTATGAAATATTATTCATCCTTAAAAATAAATGAAATTCCTCTCCATGCATAGCATAGATCAATCTCGAAAGTATTAAGCTGGCCGGGTGCCGTGGCTCATGCCTGTAATCCCAGCACTTTGGGAGGCCGAGACAGGCGGATCACGAGGTCAGGAGATCGAGACCATCCTGGCTAACATGATGAAACTCCATCTCTACTAAAAAAAATACAAAAAATTAGCCAGGCCTGGTGGTGGATGCCTGTAGTCCCAGCTACTCAGGAGGCTGAGACAGGAGAATGGCATGAACCCGGGAGACGGAGCTTGCAGTGAGCTGAGATTGCGCCACTGCACTCCAGCCTGGACGACAGAGTGAGACTCAGTCTCAAAAAAAAAATAAAAATAAAAATAAAAAAGTATTATGCTAAGTGAAATAAGCTAGATACAAAAGGACAAATATTGTATCGTTCTGCTTATATAATAAATATAAAACAGGCAAATTCATAGAGACAGAAAGCAGAAAGCCTGACAGGAGGGAAAATGGGGAGTTATTGTTTAATGGGCACAGAGTTTCTGTTTGGGATGATAAAAAAGTTCTGGAAATGGGATGGTAACACAACATCATTAATGTACTAAATGCCACTGACATGTACGTTTAAAAATAGTTAAAATGGTAAGTTTTATGTATATTTCACAATAGAAACACACACAAAAAAATGTGCTATAGTGTCTAATCCTTACTCATAATGAGTATATAAAAGTTATCTCATCATTATGATTGGTATTTTATTTTACTTACTACTTTAATATTTCATTTTACTTACTACTAACAATAAATTCACACTGCTAGTTAGTTATGAACCTAAATCTCTCCTTATATCTAGATTTTCTGGCTCCTAATCTGATACTCTTAATGAGATCTCATATATTTAACATTTTTTAGAGATCTCTTCTCTCTCAGATGCTTGGGCACATGACTTTATTCTAGCAATTCCTTACCTGGTATGCTTCCAACAAATCACAATTAGTAATGTAATTTTAAAATAACAATTACAATTTTTTGAACACATTGATAAGTAATTTTTTGGTGATTACCAAGTGTCTATAAGAGTGTCTCACTCAGGGTACATATCTAATAAATATTTATTAAATCAATAAACATATGTAAACATGTGAACACATAAATTAATCTCTCTTCCTTCCTGTAGTCCCATTAAAATGACGTTATATAAACAGATAAATCATAAACCCATAAACTACTGGAAAGAAAAATATAAAAGAAAAAGATGCCAACAAAATTTTGTAAACTGGACACCTGGCAGTAGCTTTAGCTCAGTCAAAGAAGACTAAAGCCTGTCTTGTAAAGGAGGAAGTAGAGTCTTGCCACACTGAAAAATCCCAAAAGGCTCAGGAAGTGGAAACATCAGATACCTCTAAAGACCAAGGGCCAAAGGGGAGCTGAAAACACGAGATAAATGTCTTTTACAAAGAACAATTAGATGTACATATTTCAAACTAGGCAAACAACGGACTCACCAACTCACAACAAGGCAAAATATGGTTAGTTAGCTTTCTGGAGTGTTAAGTCAGGGAAGAAACAGACCTTAGACTATTCATAGCTATAGGTAGAGTAATAAGCCATACTGAGCAGAAAGATTAGGAATAAGGCTGCTTTCCAGTCTGTTTGCACAGAACTGTTATTCATCATTTTGGAACCTCACAATTATAGGAAGTAGGCAAAGAACACCAGTTATATGAGGAATGACCCTTACATGAAAGTCTGAGAGGAAAACAAACAAACAACTGAAAAACACAGAAAACATAAAATGCAGAAAGACAGAGAATGTTTAAGAAGAAACTATGATTCTCAAAGAGACAAGATAAGTATTGTGATTACAAAATAAGAACCCAGACAAGATATTGCAATTGCAAAATAAAAACAAGACAAGGGAGAAACTGGTTTCTCCCTGCTCATTCTCACATAGCATAACTGTAAATCCTGGAAATAATGCAAGATACAACACAGGTGAATTCCAAAAGGTAGCAAGAAAGAAGAACTGATTTGGGAAGCCAAAACTGGAGGAAGAACATAGCATCAGGGCATCTTATGACTCCCTCCTCAACAGGAGATGATGACTCAAACCCAGCACTTCCAATTCCCAAATCTAGCAACAGAAAGCAGCCCACATAGGGAGATTCTTCCCCAGGAGAACAGTATCTTTGACGAAATTGTCAGCCCTAAATCACCACAAACAGGACTGATTGGGTGTTCCACCCACAATGAGCTGCCAGGGAAAGTGATCTTCTTTTCCACTGAGCCTGAGACCCTCTTTTCTACCAAGAAATATGTAGGTAGACAGGTAGAGCTGGAAGGAAGGACCCAGTCTCAACAAGTGAACTGGCCTTGGGAAGCCTCTTTGATCCCACAGGCCTGAGATTCCCCTCCTCTGACCAGAAACGCTGGAACAGCCAAGGGATACCCATGAGAGGATACCACCACACCCCTCCACCCACAAGAGACACCTGACAACTCTGCCTGGGGGAACCACTCACATCCCCTCAGGCAGCACCAGCAGGGGTGAGTGGAAGCCTCACCTGCACCAGATAAACCAAGCAGACCAAAATAACATCACAAAGGTTCTGAAAAACTGTCATTGGGACCATAGCCCAGAAAAATAGGCAGAGCTGTGTGCCAACCTTAAACAGGGTGACTGCCTGGTAATATAAAAGATTTCAGTAAGACCCAGGATCTCATAATATAATAAATAAGTGTCCAGCATATTATCAAAAGTCACCTGTCATATGAAGAAAAAAGAAAAATCACAACTTGAATGAAAAATGACCATCAACGGATATTAACTCTACGGTAAATCAGATGTCAAAATTAACAAGAATCTTAAAACAACTGTCATAAAAATAGTTCAGTAGTCTGTTATAAAATCTCTAGGAACAAATGAAAAAAAGAGAAAATCTCAGAAAATAATTAGAAGTTACAACAAAGAACCAAATGTAATTTATAAACCTGAAAAAAATGCATTAAAAAACACCAAACAGCTCACTGGATAGGCTCCATGGTAGAGTGGAGATGACGGAGGATACAATCAGTGAATCGAAAACAGAACAGTGGAATTCACACCATCAGAAAAAGAATAGCCTAAAAAAAATGCTCAAAAGCGCCTCAGGAACCTTTAAGACAATAATAAAAGATAAAAGCAAGAGACATGTAGATCAACGAAACCCAGTAGAAAACCAAGAAATAGGCCCACACGAACATACCTTCTCATTTCACAAAAGTAGAAGAGCCTTTCAGTGGAGAAAGAATCACATTTTTACCAAATGCTGCTGGGACAATTGGACAACTGTAGGCAAGTGTACAAACTTTGTCCCAAACCTCATCCTTTAAACAAAAATTAATTCAAAATGGACTATGTACATTTTATAGTTTTAAACATAAAACTATAAAACATTTAGAGAAAATATTCAGTATCTAGAGCTAAGCAACAAGTTCTTAGAGTTGACACCAGATCATAATCTGTAAAAAAGATTGATAAATTGGGCTTCATCATTTGCACTCAATAAGAAAAAGGTAATTCAATTAGAAGATGGGCAAAACACATGAAGATATTGCAATGAAGAATACATATAGACTGAAGAGAAGCACATGAAGATGTTCAGCTTCACAGTCATCAGGGAATTGCAAATTACAACCACAGCACTGCATACCTATAGGGAAGACTAAAATAACAAATGGTGACAACACCAAATTCTGGTGAGGATAAAGAGAAACTGAATCAACACATACATTACTGCTGCAAATGTAAGAATGCAAGAGACAGTTTGAAAGCAGTTTAGTAGTTTCTTTTAAAACTAAATAGGCAATCACCGTGCAACCTAGCACCTGCACTCTTGGACAATTATATCAGAAAAATAAAATCTTACATACACATAAAAATCTGTGTATGAATGTTCATAACAGCTTTATTTGTAACAGCTAAGAACTGGCATCAGCCCAGGTGCCATTCAATAGGTGAACAGTTAAGCACATGGTGGTCTATTCATACCATGGACTATTAGCAATAAAACGGCATGAACTATGCACACAATAAGTTGGATAAATCACAAAGGCATTATCGTTAGTGAACAAAGGAAGACTTGAAAAAAATACATATTGTACGATTATAGTTAAATAACATTTTTAAGAGATAAAAATCTTAGCAACATAGGTTAGAGCAGTAAGAGAATGTAAGTTTGGTTATAAAAGGGTAATATATCAGCCATCCTTGTGGTGACGAAACTTGACTGTGGTGGTAGCAACACAAACCTACACATGTGATACAATTATGTAGAACCAAACACACACGCACATATGCACTCATACACAAGCACAATGAAAACTGGTAAAATTGGAATTAGTTTGGTGGATTATATCAATGTCAATGACAGTAATATTATACTATAGATTAATAAAATGTTACCATTAGTCGTAAATAATGTAGGCACAACATTCTATATTTTTTCTTAAAACTGCATATGAATCTAAATTATTGCAATCAAAATTTTGAAAAGAACAGAAGGATACATAAAAAGAACGTTCAAAAACCAGAAAAATATATAGAAAATTACAAATGAGATATCAGTAATTCAAATAAAAAATCAACAGAAAAGTTGAGCTAAAAACGGAAGGAAAAATAAATGATTTAGCAGCTCTTTCCAGGCAGTCAAACATACAAATAATATAAAACCAGAAAAAGTGATCAGAGAAAATAAAGGAAATTATTAAAGAAATAAAACAACTTTGCTAACATTGAAGACTTCAATTTCCAGAATAAACATCATATATAAATGCACAGAACAATAAATAAGAGAGACCAGCAACAAGGCACACCATTAAAATTTTTCAGAAACACTAAAAATAAAGACAGGAGTCTGAAATAGTTTATGTGGGAAAAAAAACCCTAGGTCACATAAATGATTAGGAATCAATATAACATTATAATTTTCATATAGAAGCTAAAATATGTAAAATAATAAAATCTCAAGACCCCAACTGTAACCATACCAAAGGGAAAGTTAAGGTGGGGAACTGAGTCATGGAAAAAACAAAACAAACCAAAAACATAACTTCCTTTTGTTCCCGGATAGATGTAACTTCACATGCTGACTTTAATCTTATGTAAAATTAGATTTACTGAGAAAGCGAAGTATACATAGTTGACTTCCTCCCACTTCCATCTTTTCACATGTAAAATGTAAATTCACTGAGTGCTAATCAAAGCCTCACAGGAATGAAACCACTTGCCCCATTGCCTACCCTCTCCATTTTTTCTTTCTTCCCATTTTCCCCTTTAAATATTGAAGTTCTCAAAATCCACTTTGGAAAAAGCACAAGACACAAATCTTATGTGTCTTGTACTTCTTTTTCCCTGATCACATCCTCAACCTTGGCAACATAAACCTATAAATCAATTGAGATTTGCATTGGTCAGTTAGTTTACAGAAACAATCAGGTAATTTCCTACAAAATTTCAAGGGGAAATGAAATGCAGTCTAGAATTCTACACTCAGCTAGACTATCATCAAATTAAAGAATGGAATAGTGGAATTTTTAGACATTAATGCTCTCAAAAAATTTAACCTGCCCTGCAACC
Organism: Nomascus leucogenys; assembly: GCF_006542625.1. Classification (NCBI taxonomy): domain Eukaryota; kingdom Metazoa; phylum Chordata; class Mammalia; order Primates; family Hylobatidae; genus Nomascus; species Nomascus leucogenys. The sequence goes on from NC_044382.1 coordinate 126,207,881, forward strand.
TTTTTTAGGAAGCTGCTAAAGAATGTGCTTGACTAAAACAAGGCAATAAGCAAAAGGAAGTCATGGCATCCAGAAAATAGGATCCATCATACACAAAAAGATAAGGTGAAGAGAATACCCAGGATGTTCAGAACCCACCAAAAACAAAAGATTCTGGTCCAGATCAGAAGAGAGTGAAACACTCTGAAAAAGTCCCTCAAAGACAAAATTAAATAGAGTTTAAATGATGTGCTTGACCACAAAAAAAGGCTTCTTGCGCTGTAAGATTTCTGGAATTAGTGATAAGTAAAGATAAATATAAGCAAATGATCACAACAGAGTGAACACATTCCAGTAGACCACATGGATGAGCTTTGGAAAATATAGATATAAGCATAAGGTAATCCCTTAGTTTCTGGGAGGTTGGAGGGAGGGAAAGTTTGAGAAGGTAAAATGTGTGTGTTAAGGGTGGGAGTGGGTAATATGGTTATGCTTTGTGTTCCCACACAAATCTCATAGGGAATTGTAATAGCATAATCCCCACATATCAAGGGAGAGACCAGGTGGAGATAACTGAATCATTGGAGGCAGTTTCCCCCCATGCTATTCCTCTGATAGTGAATTCTCATGAGATCCAATGATTTTATAAGGGACTCTCCCCCCTTCACTCAGCACCTCTCCTTCCTACTGTGTCCGGAATTGGTGGGTTCTTGGTCTCACTGACTTCAAGAATGAAGCCGGGGACCTTCACAGTGCGTGTTACAGTTCTTAAAGGCGGCGTGTCCGGAGTTTGTTCCTTCTGATGTTTGGATGTGTTCGGAGTTTCTTCCTTCTGGTGGGTTCGTGGTCTCACTGGCTCAGGAGTGAAGCTGCAGACCTTCGCAGTGAGTGTTACATCTCATAAAGGCAGTGCGGACCCAAAGGGTGAGCAGCAGCAAGATTTATTGCAAAGAGCAAAAGAACAAAGCTTCCACAGTGTGGAAGAGGACCCAAGCAGGTTGCCACTGCTGACTCTGGCAACCTGCTTTTATTCCCTTATCTGGCCCCACCCACATCCTGTTGATTGGTCCACTTTACAGAGAGCTGATTGGTGTATTTATAATCCCTTAGCTAGACATAAAGGTTCCCCAAGTCCCCACTAGACTCAGGAGCCCACCTGGCTTCACCTAGTGGATTCCGCACCAGGGCCACAGGTGGAGCTGCCCACCAGTCCCGCACTGCTGTGCGCCCACACTCCTCAGCCCTTGGACGGTAGATGGGACCAGGCACCACAGAGCAGGGGGCGGTGCTCACTGGGGAGGCTTGGGCCACGCAGGAGCCCACAGCAGGAAGGGGAGGCTCAGGCATGGTGGGCTGCAGGTCCCCAGCCCTGCCCCGAAGGAGGCAGCTGAGGCCCGGGGAGAATTCGAGCACAGCGCCAGTGGGCCGGAACTGCTGGGGGACACGACGCACCCTCTGCAGCTGCTGGCCTGGGTGCTAGGCCCGTCACTGCCCAGGGCCGGCCACCCTGAGTGCGGGGCCTGCCGAGCCCGTGCCCACCCAGAACTCGCGCTGGCCTGCAAGCACTGCCTGCAGCCCCAGTTCCTGCTCACGCCTCTCCCTCAACAACTCCCCGCAAGCTGAGGGAGCCAGCTCTGGCCTAGGCCAGCCCAGAGAGGGGCTCCTACAGTGCAATGGTAGGCTGAACAGCCCCGGAAGTGCAGCCAGAGTGGGTGCCAAGGCCCAGGAGGCGCAAAGAGCAAGTGAGGGCTGCGAGGGCTGCCAGCACACTGTCACTTCTCACTACCACCTTGTAAAGAAGGTGCCTTGCTTGCCCTTCACATTCTGCCATGATTGTAAGTTTCCTGAGGCCTTCCCAGCCAAGCTGAAACTGTAAGTCAATTAAACCTCTTTCCTTTACCCAGTCTCAGGCAGTTCTTTTATTTTATTTTATTTTATTTTATGTATTTTCATGTGGAGTTTCACTGTTGTTGCCCAGGCTGGAGTGCAGTAGCACGATCTCAGCTCACTGCAACCTCTGCCTCCTGGGTTCAAGCGATTCTCCTGCCTCAGCCTCCCGAGTAGCTGGGATTAGGGGCACATGCCACCACACCCAGCTAATTTTTTTTTTTTTTGTATTTTTAGTAGAAACGGGGTTTCATCATGTTAGCCAGGTGGGTCGCAAACTCCTGACCTCAGGTGATCCTCCCACTTCGGTCTCCCAAAGTGCTGAGATTACAGGCATGAGCCACCTCGCTTGGCCTTGCAATTCTTTATAGCAGTATGAAAATCGATTAATGAATAAATTGGTACCACAGAGACTGGGATGCTGCTATAAAGATACCCAAAAATGTAGAAGCAACTTTGGAACTGGGTAACAGGCAGAGGCTGGGACAGTGTGGAGGGCTAAGAAGACAAGAAGATGTGGAAAAGTTTGGAACTTCCTAGAGACTTGTTGAATGGCTTTGACCAAACTCTGACAGTGATATGGACAATGAAGTCCAGGTTGAGGTAGTCTTGGACAAAATTGATGAACTTGTTGGGAACTGGAATAATGGTAACTCTTGCTATTCTTTAGAGACTAGTGGAATTTTTTTCCTGCTCTAGAGATTAGTGGAACTCAGAACTTGTGAGAGACAATTTACAATAACTGGCAGAAGAAATTTCTAAGAAGCGAAGTATTCAAGATGTGACGGGTGCTCATAAAAGCATTCAGTTTTATGCATTCATAAAGAGATGGTTTGGAATTGGAAATCATGTTTAAAAGCAAAGCAGAGCATAAAAGTTTGGAAACTTTGCAGCCTGACAATATGATAGAAAAGAAAAACTCAATTTTCTGAGGAGAAATTCAAGCCAGCTACAGAAATTTGTGTAAGTAACCAGGAGCCAAATGTTAATCACCAAGACAATGGGGAAAATGTCTCTACGGCATGTCAGAGGTCTTCATGGCAGCCCCTCCCATCACAGACTACTGACCCAGAAGCCTAGCAGGGAAAAATGTAGGCCAGGCCCAGTGCCCTGCTGCTTTGCGCAGTCTCAGAACTTGGTGCCCTGTATCCCAGCTGTGGTTAAAAGGAGCCAATGTACAGCTCAGGCCACTGCTTTAGAGGGTGTAAGCCCAAAGCCTTGGCACTTCAACGTGGTGTTGGGTCTTTGGGTATGTAGAAGTCAAGAAGTGAGGTTTGGGAACCTCTGCCTAGATTTCAGAGGAGGTATGGAAATGCCTGCATTTCCAGGCAGAAGTTTGCTGCAGGGGCGGAGCCCTCATGGAGAACCTCTCCTAGGGCAGTGCAGAAGGGTAATGTGGGGTTGGAGCCCCCACACAGAGTCCCCATTGGGGCGCTACCTAGTGGAGCTGTGAGAAGAGGGCCACCATCTTCCAGACCCCAGAATGATAGATCCACTGACAGCTTGAACCTTGCAACTGGAAAAGCCACAGACACTCAGCACCAGTCCATGAAAGCAGCCAGGAGAGAGGCTGTATCTTGCAAAGCCACAGGGACAGAGCTGCCTAAGACCATGGGAGCCCATCTCTTGCCTCAGCATAACCTAGATGTGAGACATGAAGTCAAAGGAGATCATTTTGGAGCTTTAAGATTTGATTGCCCTGCTGGATTTTGGACTTGCATGGGGCCTATCGTCCCTTGGTTTTAGCCAATGTCTCCCATTTGGAATGGGAAAATTTATCCAATGCCTGTACCCCCACTGTATCTTGGAAGTAACTAACTTGCTTTTGATTTTTCCAGGCTCATAGGCAGAAGGGATGTGTCTCAGATGATACTTTGGACTTGGACTTTTGGGTTAATGCAGGAATGAATCAAGACTTCAGGGGACTGTTGGGAAGGCATGATTGGTTTTGAAATGTAAAAGGAACATAAGATTTGGAAGAAGTCGGGGGCAGAATGATATGGTTAGGCTTTGTGTCACCACCCAAATCTCATTCTGAATTGTAATCCCCATAATCCCCACATGTCAAGGGAGAGACCAGGTGGAGATAACTGAATAATAGGGGTGGTTTTCCCTATGCTGTTCTCATGATAGTGAGTGAGTTCTCCTGAGACCTGATGGTTTTATCAGGGGCTCTTCCCCCTTTACTTCACACTTCTCATTCCTGCCACCTTGTGAAGAACGTGCCTTGCTTCCCCTTTGTCTTTTGCCATGATTATAAGTTTCCTGAGGCCTCCCCAGCCATGCTGAACTGTGAGTCAATTAAACCTCTTTCCATTATAAATTACCCAGTCTTGGTCACTTCTTTAAAGAGTAAGAAAATGGACTACTACAGTGGGAATGGGAGATAAATTATGGTAAAAATGTCAAAGTGTCATCTCTCTCTTAACAATCAGTAGACTATATCTGCAACCTAAAAATTTTTAAATAGCCATAGAACTATATTTTTATATTTTTATTTATTGATTTATTTTACCTTTCAATAGTATTGTTTTATTTACCACTGTTATAAAATACTTTATATGCAAAATAAATAGAATAGTATAATGAATCTCCATGTGCTCATCAAATATGGTGGTAAAGAGCAGAACAAACAAGTGTTGGAAATAGGGAGAGGTGGAGCAGGAACTGGTATTTTTAATTGTATGCCATTTAGCACTATCTTAAGTTTTAACTCTTATATGTCTTATTTTAATTACATAATTATACAAAAATAAAATAATGCAAATAATTTTAGAAATTGACCAAGCATAAAAATATTAAAATTGGCTGTGCATGGTGACTCACACCTATAATCCCAGCTCTTTGGGAGTCTGAGGCAGGAAAATCGCTTGCACCCTGTAGCGGGAGTTGCAGTGGGCCGAGATCTCACCTCTGCACTCCAGCATTGTCGATAGAGTGAATAAGACTCCATCTCAAAAAATAAAAAATAAAGATTAAAATTACCCCTATAATCCTGTCACCCAGAGGGTACCACAGCTGAAATGCCAGTGTATTTTCTAAAATTATGGTGTAAAGCTCAAAAATAAGATAGTTGATTCAAACAAACGCAAAACCTTCAATCTTCAGATCTGATATCTTCCTTTGGAAAATACTCTTAATCTTCAAGCACTCTTTGGAAAACAGTAACATTACAATTGACATCACAGTTGACACTGGGGAAATCTTGTCAGGAACTGAATTGAGTAGCTTGGAAAGGAATCACCCACAACTGTCCTTGACTGGATGTATCCAATTTGACCATTAAACATGAGAAAAACACAGGGCCCACTAATTAAGTATGATAATCAGCAGCCTACGTTAAAGTCACTTTTGTGAAAGTTAATTCAGTTTGATTCAGCTTCCAAACCATCACTGTTAATCTTGAAGCAATACTTCATGACTGCTATTTCTCTCTAATGGATTACTTTATGACCTATGAGTTTTAGTCTTTTTAAATTTGAAAATGTTATATATATCTTATCACCAGTTACTCTTACCTCTTATCTTTAAAATGTTCCAATGTAACTGCAAAATTACTATACCCTAATATCCCATCTATACAGATAACATGTCTCACCATAAAATCTCATTCTATTTTGCAAGTCATTTATAAAGATACTGGCTGTTCCTCTGTTCATATGACCATTGATTTAAAGAGTAGTTAAAATGTCCCATCCTTTTTCCTTTAACAGAATTTTGTCACTTCTTTGCCATTAAAGCATAACCTAACTTATCTGCTAGCTTTGGGTTTAAGACGTTAATTTTTGTATTTAATGTTTCTATCAATGACCCCGTAATGTGGAAACTATTTTAGATTTGTCTACAAGTGCAGATATTTCTATTTAGGGAGGGCAATTTTATTGAGGCCTTTTGGGCTTTGGGACCATTTCTAAACATCTCTCTTAGTCCTACGAGTGAAAATATCGTTTTCACAATACAAACTCAAGAAAATGCAGAAAAATTAGCCTGTCAACACTTTTCTTCTTGTTAGATTTGTGTTTGATACTTGGGGCTACTGTATAAATTTCCATAATTTATGCAAACAATGTAAGTAAATCACATATCAAAAGCAATCATATTAATGATACAATATTCTCTTGAACACTGGTGGGTTGGCATCATTTTTTTAAACTGGAGATATAAATATACATTTAAAGTATATAAGCACTCATAGATTAATATTTTATACTATTGGTAGTACTCTATCATCCCAAGAGTTATATCCCCTAATGAAATGATATGCTATTGGTCTTGAGGGACTCAAGATGGGCACTGACAAGGGTGGGGGAACAGAGGAATATACCCACCGACAAGCTGTTTCACCTAAAAGAGGCATGGTTTGAAAATTGTACCTGGAAGGGCATTAGTCAGGATAGAAAAACTGTATCACTACAAAGATTCTATATATACAATATTTTTATTATCAGTTTCTATCGTAAGTCTTGTATTAGTCACATTTTGAACATATACTATTTTACCCAATTTGAGAAACCTAGATGTAACATTTGAATTTTGTGGGCTGGGAATATGTTATAATTTGAGGAAATCTGTAACACATAGGGGGTCATATAATGCTTATTTCCTTCTGCATCACCAACCCATTCCATTCTTCATTATTGCCTAGTTACCCCAGAGAAATAGAAGTGAAGCTCAGTAGATGCTTCCCTGATCAAAAACACAGAATGGGCCAGGAACAGTGGCTCACGCCTGTAATACCAACACTTTGGGAGGCTAAGGTGGGTGGATCATGAGGTCAAGAGATCGAGACCAACCTGGACAACATGGTGAAACCCCATCTCTACTAAAAAAAAAAAAAAAATACAAAAAAATTAGCTGGGTGCGGTGGTGCACACCTGTAGTCCCAGCTACTTGGGAGTCTGAGGCAGGAGAATCGCTTGACCCTCGGGGGCAGAGGTTGCAGTGAGCTGAGATTATGCCACTGCACTCTAGCCTGGAGACAGAGGGAGACTCCATCTCAAAACAAACAAACAAAAACCCACACAGAACATTACAAGGCTACAGCAAAGAAGGTTTTCATACAAGAGCTTGCTACCATTAAAACCCACAAGCAACCACAGGTATTTTCTGTTGTTTTAGTTTATTCTGGAAAAAAAAAACAAAAACTCCCTAAAAATTACCACCTTTTTACCCATACCTGTATCTCTTCTTGTCTCTAGACTGCCATAGCCAGCTGCGAATTCAAAACACATCTCTCATTCAACATACCCCAAAAATTTAACTTAGAATTTTCCACCCAATTTTGCCCCACTCTCTGTTTCCACCACCTTAGTAAATGACAGTGTCTGAAGTAGAAACCTGGGAGTCATGGTAGTTTCTATATTTCCCAAAACACCCACATCAAGTTCAGTCCACCTACTGTATCATCTTTCTCATCACTCAAGTCCAGCTCACCATTCTCTCATCGAGAAAATTACAGTGGACTTCTAAATGTCACTTTGTGCTTAAAAAACCCTCAAAGGCTTCTCATTGTTCCTAACAAAATGTCTGAACTACTAATAAAAACTAAAAGCTTTTGTGTGATCTGGTCCTTGCCTACCTCTCTAGACTCATTTCTTGCCACTCTAACTTACTCTTTCAGATAAACAATCTTTCTGTTTTTGTATTGTGCTGTCTTGTGTTGTGCGGTTCTGTTTTGTATTGTGCTTCCCACATGCTGTCTCCTTGTCCCAAAGGGATTTAGTGACTCTATTTTCTCCCCGTTAGCTTGTAAGTCTTATATATTCTTAAGTGACCATTAGACCAATTGCCATTGCCTTGTATCCTCAGACAAGACATGGCTCTCATGTTTATGCCAAGACTCTCTATTCTTCCTTCTCAGTAACTCTACTCTACTTGAGGTTTTGCATTTAATTGTTTAGTGTCTCTGTCATTTGTTAGACCAGTGGTCAGCAAACCTTTTCTGTAAAAGACTGGTTAGTAAATATTTCAGGCTTTCCCAGGCATATGGTCTCTGTTAAAACTACTCAACTTGGCTCTTGTGAAAAAGCACCCATTGACACTATGTTAACAAATTTGTGTATCTGTGTTCCTGCAGCCTCTGGGTCATAGTTTGTCTATTCTGTTATTAGATTATAAAATCCATGAATGCACTGAGCATGTTTGAATTTTTCACTGTTGTATTTCAGTTCCCACTGCAACATTTGGCACACAATAAGCATTCAGTACATATTTATTAGATGAATGAGGGTCAATAAATGAACAAGATTTTGGATCAATATTTATCAGTTGTGAGCGTATATATATGTATTTTCATCTTTGCTTCTAAGCCTCAAGAAAGCAATTGTTTGACAAAGGAGATTACTCTTAAATGATCCAGTCGTTATGCAGATTTGCTCTTGATATGCTTGACGGTCTCAGACAAGCTCAAAGCACAGAAATTTAAGCAATTAATGAGGGAGTCTCTACTTGTTCATAAGATCCCTTAAACAAAACAAGAGTTTAAAGGAGAATGAGAACTAAAGAGAAAAACCATGCTCCAGTATTCCATTTTCACCTATCAGGAAAACTGAAGGAGCAACTAAAAATCTTTAGTTTTGAACTAGTGGTCTAAGCACATAAGTACAGAAACAGTAATTATTAGAAAGAGAAAAAAAAATAACTCTCAACAAAGCCCAACAAGGAATCATAAAGACATTCACTCCAAATTATGGCTGAGAACTTCAGTAGCAGCCAATTAGGCACTTAAACTTCACTTAGAAAGATTTTTATCCAGAAAAGAATAGTTTCTGGGGCTTCCAGTCAAGATGTTAAATTGAGCATACAGAGGTATATTTATCGCTTCTCAGTTAAGGTTGTTTGGAACCAAGAGAAAACTCAGTAAGATTTAAACCCATGTGACTGGGGAAATGAGACTGGATGTGTGCCCTAGGGACTGAGGCTTTAAGCCAATGTCAGAAAGAGTAGATTCAGGAGGTGCTACCACTAGTCAGTGAAAAAGCACTGGGCTCCCTGCATAGAGCTTGGGCCTAAACAAGGGCTATTACTTATGTGAACAGTGACCTGAAATTTCAGCAGCCAACTTGTTGCAGCCACAAACAAAATGCTTACCCAGGACATATGTGAAAAAAGAGAATACCCATACTATAAGAATCACAAGTACAAGCATTGATTACTATGGGGGTCTGAACTGATCCCACCCTTTAGTTACAAAACTACTGAACTGAGAAATAAATCTAAATATTGATCCAGATTTAATGGAACCTATAGTGTCACCTGAAGAGAAAGTGAAGAATTCTCCAGAATACATATGAGAAAAAATACATATTAATTCCATAAAATAGGGTCCACAGAATCAATAAACTAGGGAATTTACAAAGAACCAGACCACAGTACAATTTACAAGGAATTTTTAAAATAAATACATTTCAAGAGGGCAAAAATGAAATCCATAAAAAGAAGATGCTATGAAAGAATGACAGGCAGACACAGAAATGAATCAGAAAAGAATCAAAATTATATATAAAACACAGTCTTTGAAATAAAATAGTAACAAAAACTGTAGAGATGCTAAAGAGTAACTTACTACAATGGGAGATCAAATCAAGTCTCAAAGTAGAACAGAAAGCTATATAGAGACAAAAAAGTACGAAACAGAAGGTAAGAAGTATTACTTTCTTATGGTATGAGAGAATGAAAAAGAAATATTTAGGTAATACAGAATGAAAATTTTCCATAGTTGAAGATATAATTTTTCAGCCTACAAGTGTTTCCAGAATTCCAAGGATTTTTAAAAATTCTACCCAGACATGAAAATTAGCAAAACTTCTTAACATTTTCCAAATAGGGGAAAAAAAATCAGTACTCAGAAACTTGTACCTAGGACGAGACCCATCAGAATGAACACAAATCCAATCAGAATGGATAGCAAACTACTTATCAACAACAATAAAAACAAAAAATGAGATGAGAATAGTGTAATAAAATCACCAAAGTACCAAGGAAATGTATTTACCAAACTAAAATTTCACAAACAAGCACAAAAATGAAATAAAAACATTTTTGGACATAAGATTTTCAAAAGAATTTCTACACGCAAGTGTGCCCGGAAGGGATTACTAAAGGATATATTTCTTGAATAATAAAAATGATTCCACAAGGATTGGGATGAAAAGAAGTAAGTATATGAAAATAACATTTTTGTCTGGGCGCACTGGATCACATCTGTAATCCTAATAGTTCGGGAGGCCAAAGGAAGGCAGATCACTTGAGGTAAGGGGTTCAAGACCAGCCTGGCAAACACGGTGAAATCCCATATCTACTAAAAATACAAAAATTAGCCAGGCATGGTGGCACACGCCTGGAATCCCAGCTACTTGGAAGGCTGAGGCATGAGAATTGCTTGAACTTGGGAGGTGGATGTTGCAGTGAACCAAGATCACGCCACTGCACTCCAGCCTGGGTGATAGAGTAAGACTCCATCTAGAAAAAAAAAAAAAAAAAAAAAAGAAAGAAAGAAATAGGAAGACAATAAAATTTTTTAATTCTATCAAACATTTAAGAAAGGAATTACACAAATTCTCCACAATTTCTTCCAGAAAATAGAAGGAGAATCATTACTATGAGGCCAGCAGTACCCTAATACCCAAAAGAGACAAAGACATTATAAAAAAAAAAAACTACAGACGGTTGTCTTCCATGAACATAAATACAGAAATCCTCAACAAAATATAAGTAAATTAAATCTAACAATGTACAAACACAATTATACACTGTGACAATGTGAGATTTATCCCAGGTAAGCAAGGCTAGGTCCACTTTCAAAAATCAATTAATGTAATTAATCAGATAAATTGACTAAAGAAGAAAAATCACATAATTTTATCAGTAGATGCAGAAAAAGCACTGGACAGAATCCAGTACCCATTAGTGATAAAAATTAGAAAACAAACTGAAAACAAGGAATTGAGAGGAAGTTCCTCAACTTGGGAAAGAACATCTACAAGGAACTGACAGATAATTTCCTATTTCATGGTGAGAAACTAGATACTTTCTCCATAAAATCGGGAATAAGATGATACGTCTCTCACTACTCCTATTCATCATTATACTGAAAGACCTGGCTAATGCAATAAAAAAAGAAAAGGAAATAAAATATATACAAATTTGGAGGAAGGAAATAAAATTACCTTAGATCACGGATAATATCATTGTCTATGTAGGAAAATCTCAAAGAAAAAATATCCTGAAACTAATGATTATAGAAAAGTAGGAAGATATAAGTTTAATATATGAAAGTCAATTGCTTTCTTGCACAACAGCAATGAATTAAAATTTGAAATTAAAAACACAATGCCATTTACATTAGCACCAAAACAAACGAACAAAAAATACTTAGCAGTAAACTAGCAAAATATGTATAAGATCTACACAAATGAAACTAAAATATACTGATGGAAGAAAGCAAGGAAGATCTAAATAAATAGGCAGTCCATATTCATCGATAGGAAGATTTAATATTGTTAAGACGTCAGTTCTTCCCCAATTCTTATTTATTGCAATTCCAATAAAAATTCCAGAAGATTATTTTGTAAATACCAACAAGCTGATTCTATTGTTTATATGAAAAGGCAAAAGACTCAGAATAGCCAACATAACATTGAAGAAGAATAAAGTTGCAAGACTGGCACTAACCCACTTTAAGATTTACCATATATCTACAGTAATCAAGACATTGTGGTAGTGGTCAAAAATGGACAAATAGACCAATTAAAGAGGATAGACACCCCCAAAATAAATCCACATAATATATAGTCAGTCGATCTTTGACAAAGAAGCACAGGGAATTCAATAGAAAAAGACACTCTTTCAGGAAACGTGCTGGAACACACACAATGGAAACATATGCAAAAAAAAAGAAAAACAACAATCTGGACACAGACATTACATATATCATTACATATACATTACATATTACATTACATATATCATTATATGTAGCAGAAAAATTAATTCATAATGGATCATACATCAAAATGTAAAACATAAAACCTGATATGGTTTGGATGTTTGTATCCTCTAAATCTCATGTTGAAATGTAATCCCCAGTGTGGGAGGTGGGACCTGGTGGGAAGCATTTGGGTCATGGGGGTAGATCAGATCTCGTTAATAGCTTGATGCCATCTCACGGTTATGTGAGTTCTCTGAGTTTATAAAAAATCTGATTGTTTGAGAGAGTCTGGGACCTTCCGTTCTCATTGTCTTTTGTGCCCTCTTTAGCCATGTGATGTGCCTGCTCCTCCTTTGCCTTTCACCGTGATTGTAAGTTTCCTGAGGCTCTCAGCAGAAGCAGATGCTGGCACTATACTTCTTGTACAGCATGAAGAACTATGAGCCAAAATAAACCTCTTTTCTTTACAAATTACCCAGTCTCAGCTATTCTTTTATAGCAAGGTAAAAACTGACTAATACAAAACCATAGAAATCTAGAAAATAACAGAAGATAAGATTTAGGTGTCCTTCAGTTTGATAACTTTTTAGATATGACACCAGAGCCATAAAAGAACATTTAATAAGTTGAACTACATTAAAATTGAAAACTTCTGCTCTGCCAAAGACATTTTTCATAGAATGAAGAGGCAAACCACAGCAAGAAAATATGTACAAAGTGCATATCTGATAAGGGACTATGAGCTAAAATATACAAAAAAAAAACTCCTAAAACACAACAGTAAGAAAACAATCCAATAGATTGACAAAAATCTGAAAAGACACCCCACAAAAAGATATACAGATGGCAGATAAGCATATGAAAAGGTTCTTAGTATCATATGTCATTAGGGAATTATAAATTAAAACAATGAGATACTTCTACATGCCTATCAGAATGGCTAAAATATAAAACACTAACAAAATAAATGCTGACAAGGCTGTAGAGCAACAGGAAATCTCTCGATTGTTAATGGGAATAAAAAGTAGTATAAAAACTTTATGAGATAGTTTGGCATTTCTTATCAAGCTAAGCATTGATTTACTCTCTGATTCAGAAACCATGCTCCTTGGTATTTACCCAAATGAGGTGAAAACATTTCGACAAAACATACACATGGATATTTATATTAGTCTATGCATAATTGCCAAAACTTGGAAGCAGCCAAGATGTTCTTCAGTATTTGAATGGAAAAACAAACTATGGTACCTTTATACAATGGAATATTATTCAGTGATAAAAAGAAATGTGCTATCAAGCCATGAATAGACATGGAGGAATCTTAAATTTCTATTTCTAAATGAAAGGAGCCAATCTGAAAAAGCTAATATTATATGCCTCCAACTGCGTCCTACTGAAAAAGGGAAAACTATAGAGACAGCATAAAGGTAAGTGGTTTCCAGGGACTAAAAGAGAAGAAAAGAAGGGAAAACAGGTGAAGCATAGGGGATTTTTTGGGTGGTAAAACTCTTCTGTATAGTAGTCAACAGTGGATTCAAAACATTATGCATTTATCCAGACCCACAGAACTTCACAAAGCTAACACAAGCTATGTGCCTCTGTGGATAATAATATATCGGTACTGGTTCATCAGTGCTAACAAATGCACTGCGAATGCACAATGTTAATAATAGAGAAAACTACAAGAGAAAAGGATAGTATATATGGAAACTCTGCCTCCTGCCCAATTTTTCTGTAAATCTAAAACTTCTTTAAAAACCAGTCTATTAGTCTACAAAAACACCTTGGTAGATACGGTTGGTAAATTTAAGTGATCTTAAAATATAAATTAGGAAAACTTATGTATCTTAAAGATGCCTTTAAATTCTAGATAAAAATAATAAGAAACAATAAGAGGCAGTTTAGAAGCAAATTTGACATCCTCAAGAGAAATAAAAAGTTATTAACTCTAAAGACACCTTAGAAATATAAAAGTTGATTTCAAGTTGAAATGACAGCAATTCAGTCAAATCTTCAGGCTCCATTTCTAATTATAGTTCTCTTGCTATTTCTACCAAATCTGCAGTTACTTCCTTCACTGAAGCCTTGAATCCCTTAAAATCATTCATGAGAGTTGGAATCAATATCTTCCAAACTCCTGTTGAAGTGGTTATTTTCACCCCCTCCCATGAGTCATGAAAGTTCTTAATGGCATCCAGAATCATTTCCAGATGGATTTCAATTTACTTTGCCCAGATCCATCAAAGGAATCACTATCTATGGCAGCTATAGCCTTACAAAATGTATTTCTTAAAAAAAAATAAGGCTTGAATGTCAAAATTACCCTTTGATCCATGGGCTGGAGAAAGGATATTGTATTAGCAGCCACGAAAATATTAATTTCCTTGTACATCTCCATCAGAACTCTTGGGTGACCAAGTGCATTGTCAATAAGTAGTAATCTTTTGACAGAAATCTTTTTTTCTAAGAAGTAAATCTCAACAGTGGGTTTGAAATATTCAGGAAACCACACTATATATTCATGTGCTGTCATCCAGACTTTATTGTTCCATTTCAAGAGCACAGGCAGAGCAGATTTAAGATAATTCTTAGGCGCACTAAAATTTTCAGAGTGGTAAATGAACATTGACTTCAACTTAAAAGTCACCAGCTGCATTAGCCTCTAACAAGAGTCAGCTGTCATTTGATGCCAGCCATTGACTTCTATGGAAAGGCTTGATGGAGTCTTCTTCCAAGATAAGGCTGTTTCATCTACATGGAAAATCTGTTGTATAGTGTAGCCTACTTCATCAATTATAGCTAAATCTTCTGGATAACTTGCTACAGTCTTCCATATCAGTACTTGCTACTTTACCTTGCACTTTTATGTTATGGAGATGGCTTCTTTCCTCAAACCTCATGATCCAGCCTCTGCTAACTTCCCATTTTTCCTCTGCAGCTTCTTCACCTCTCTCAAGTTTCACATAACTAGGGCCTTGCTCTGGATTAGGCTTTGGATTAAGGAAATGTTGTGGCTGGTTTCATCTTCTATCCAGACCACTAAAACGTTCTCCACATGAGCAATAAGGCTGATCTGCTTTCTTATCATTAATGTGTACACTGGAGTAGCTTTCTAAATTTCCTTCAATAACTTTTCCTTTGCATTCACCATTTGACTAACTGTTTAGTGTAGGAGGCCTACTTTTTGGGCTGTCTCAGCTTTTGACATGCCTTCCTCACTAAACTTAATTATTTCTAGCTTTTGACTTAAAATGAGAGGCAGATGACTCTTCTTTTCACTTGAATACTTAGAGGTCACTGTAAAGTTATTAATTATCTTGATTTTAATATTTTTGTGTCTCAGGGAAAGGAGGCCTGAGGAGAGGGAGAAAGACATGAGAGAATGGTAACTGGCTTATTTCACATAGCATAGCATCTTCCAGGTCCATCCTTATCATTTATTGCAAATGGTAGGATTTCCTTCTTTTTTAAGGCTGAACAATATTTCACTGTATGTATACACCACATTTTTTTAACTATTTATCTCTCAATAGATACTTGGGAAATATAATTCAATAGAAGTTTAAAAAGGAAAAAGCAAGGAACAAATATCAATGAAATGGGATAGAGCTGAGAACCAGGCTCATACATAAATGACAGTTTTGGAATGGCAAATAAATAAAAATTAGAATGAATTAGTGAATAATTAGCAACAATTTTTCTCAATATAGAATATTTTTGAAAAATCGTTTTCTTACCAAATACCACAAAAATAAAATCCCACTGAACTAAAATACAAACATAAATAAAAAACTTTAAATCTATTAAAGCAGACAATGTACAAGAAGTCAGGTGGAAAACAATTTCTTAAATAAGATTTTGAAATTACATACCTTACAGGAAACAATAATACATTTAATCATATCAAAATGAAACAATTTTACATATCAAAGTTTATTATGACCAAGGCAAAAATACAAGTGACTACAGTATTACAACATGTAAAGCAGCCAAAGGATTAGTATGCATATTCCAGAATTTATAAAGAACATCTATAAATCAGTAAGAAGAAAAATTTTAATCATAAATTAGAAAGTGAAAGCCAAAACAGACAAATTATAAAAAGTTGTTCAATCTCATTATTGAATAAATTATTGAAACAACAATTTTCCACTTAATTTGCCAAATTGGTAAAAATTTATATTCTGATAATGTCAAGTATTAGGAGAATTTGGGGAAAAATGGTTTTCTCAAATACAACTAGTGGAAGCATAAGTTGATACAACTACTCTGGGAACAATTTGGCAATATCTAGTTAATTTAAGTATATGTATATCACACAAATCAATTCAACAACTGTACTTCTGAGTACATACCCAATAGAATGCTCACACTGGCTGGCGTTAGTGGCTGTGGCCTTTCCAGGTGCACAGTGCAAGCTGTCAGTGTATCTACAATTCTGGGTTATAGAGGATGGTGGCCGTCTTCTCACAGGTCCACTAGGCAGTGCCACAGTAGGGACTCTGTGTTGCTGGGGGCAGGGGACTCCAACCCACATTTCCCTTCTGCACTGCCCTAGCAGAGGTTTTCCATGAGGGCTCCACTCCTGGACCTGGACCTCTGGGCCTGGACAGCCAGGCATTTCCATACCTTTTCTGAAATCTAGGTGGAGGTTCCCAAACCTCAATTCTTGACTTCTGTGCACTCAAAGGCCCAACACCACATTGAAGCGCTGAGCTTGGGGCTTGCCTCCAAACCTTTATGCTCTGCTTTCCTTTTAAAAATGAGTTCCAATTTCCCACCATCTCTTCATGGGCGCATAAAACTGAACATTTTCAGAATAATCCAGGTCACCTCTTGAATGCTTTGCTGCTTAAAAATTTCTTACATTAGATACCCCAAATCATCTCTCTCAAATTTAAAGTTCCACATAGCTCTAGGGCAGGGGCAAAATACTGCCAGACTCTTTGCTGCAGCGTAACAAGAGTCACCTTTATTCCAGTTCCCAACATATTCCTCCTATCTTCTTCTGAGCCCTGTAAACTGTTCCAACTTCTGCTTATTATTCAGTTCCAAAGTTGCTTCTATATTTTCAGGTTATCTTTATAGCAGTACTCCACTCTAGTGGTACCAGTTCTCTGTATTATTCTGTTTTCACAATGCTATAAAGAAATAACAGAGACTAGATAATTTATGGAGGAAAGAGGTTTAATTGACTCACAGTTCTTTATGACTGTGGAAGCTTCAGGAAAGTTACAGTTATGGCAAAAGGTGAAGCAGAAACAAGGAATGCCTTACACAGTGGCAGGAGATAAATGTAAATGGACAACTTCCAAACATTTTTAAAAGCGTCAGCTCTTGTGAGAACTCCCTCACCATCATGACAACAGTATAGGGGAAACTTACCCCATGATCCAATCACCTTCCAACAGGTCCCTCCCCACTTCCCTCAACACACGGGATTACAATTTGAGATGATATTTGGGTGGGGACACACAGCCAAACCATATCAGGGTATAAACATATACTTAGAAGACATAAGTTCTAATGTTTGGCATCAGAATAGGGTGACTAGAGTTAACTGCAATGTATTATACATTTTGTAGCAGCTAGAAGAGATCACCTGATTGTTCCCAACACATAGAAATGATAAATACTCAAGGTGATGGAAACCCCAAATACCCTAACCTGATCATTACACATACCAGGCATATAAGAAAGTATCACATGTACCCCATAAATATGTAAAATGTTATGTATCAATACAAAATTTTAAAAAATAATAGTGTCTCTCTACGTAAAATTCAACTTCATTTTTATGCTAATTGAATCCTATGAAATAATTGTGTTTGGCTACTATAAATTGCTCTCTTTCTTACAATACATACGTATTTTACATGTACCTATTTCCCCATAGAAAATAGATTTTAAAAAACACGCACACAATATAACGAATATTAAGATATATTAATTTATAATTACTTGGGTAAGAACCACGCAGGAGAGAGAGAAACAGGAAGAAGGTACCTAATCAATGATACATCTGTATTTTGGGACCTAAAAGAGCCCTTTCTTTTCTGCTGAGCATGAAGTTTTCATGGATAGCAGGATTTTTCCTTTCACTTTTTTCTTAATATCAAAGAAATCATTTAAGAGTGTGGACTCACTAACCACAGGAAATGATTGTGCTGTGCTTCTCCCCATCCATTCAGGGTCTATTTATGTATTGAACGTTATTTTCCAGAGATGGGCCCAGAAACCACAGATGGGAGATGACTCAGGAGAGTGGGATAGGCAAGAATTGCTGCATTTAAACTATGTTCTCACTCAGATACCACTGTTCTAATCAGGTCAGGAAGAGTAAATAAGCTTTTCAAGGCACTAGCTTGTTGTTCATGAAGTTACTTACTTTCAAGAAGGATTCTTCTGTCAGTAAAAGAAACAAAAAATGGACTGAAAATCAATACATCTGACATGCAACCTGACATTGCTAGTAACACTAACTCTCTAATCCCCTTGCACTGTTTTTCCCTAATAATGCAAATTAGATGAGTGGATACTCATGCAGGTCTTATAATTTAGAAAGAAATATTTTATTTTTAGAGGCATTTTGACTTTGAATTTTTCATTTCCATGTATTTCTTAAGTGCGAGAGAAAACTTTCTTTTCTATTTGATTTCTGCCTTTTCACATGAGTACAGATAGTTTCATATTTCTCATGGTTTTCCATATATCTCTCCTCCCTCTTATTTTTTATTTTCTGCTTTGATAATATGTAAGTTTAGCTATAGGACATATTGGGAATACTTTTCTTCTAATATATTTTCTAGAATAAAAATGTTGTTCTTCAGGACTCCTGAAACCAGATGTAATTCATGGTTAAAATCCTTCACAAAATTATGAAAATGTTTATTGTTGACACTCACAGACTGCTTTATGTAATCTTTTTTTCTTTCCTCTGCCTTCTCATATCAGCTCAGAATGCGAGCTGATATGGTCATTGATAAAAAATGTCTAAAATATAGATAAAAGGAATAAATAGGTGTGCTTACTACATGGGCTGACTAATCTATTGCTAATATTCACCCATAGCTGTCAGTTAAGAATGATTCTAAGCTTGTATTCATGCTCATGCTCAGTAGGGTAATAAGGCACGCGTAGCAAGTAACTTTTCATGAGCTTTGGCTAAAGCAGAACTCTTCCAAAAGTGTTTGCAGTTTTTCAAGGTAGAGATACAGTGAATTAGATGACTACTAGGTGATGGAAAATATATTTGGGAGGAAAAATTTTCTTAGGTACTCCTGTTCTGCCTATTTTTTATTCTGCTTTTCTAGCCACACATATATTTCCTAAAATGAACTATTGTGGCAGCATCTTAGAAATAATGAGTTGCTGAGTCCTTTAGAAGTTTTTCTCTTCAAACACCTTATGGAGGATATGTAGCGCAGCATGTACTGTCTGAGGGCTGTCCCTTTTTTCTTCCCCAGCCCCGCTCCTCTCACATGAGTTATTATTTCTAACAGCTCCAAGAGAAGTTACCTGTATTTCCTGATGCCCCCAAATTGCCCTTAATCAACATACAACACATTCCGATGTGGAATCTTCACCTATTGTTCATTTCCTTCATTAATGAAAACTTCATCTTCCTCTCCCCTAAACACTGCCACAGATTTCTATGACAATATTATTCAGACATCAGTAGTATGGCTTCCAGCTTTCTATTTTTATAAGACTGTATAAACCCAAAAAAAAGCCAGACCAATTTTTATTATGAAAACATGGCATATAATAATAAATTTCAATGTTGACTTTTATATAAAAAAGACACTTTTGTAAAGTCTCTTCTGATAAAACTATAAATTATATCACTTTTCTAGTGGGCAATATGAAAGCATGTATCCAAATTACAATATGCATATTCTCTGAATTTAATCTAAAAAAAACATAGACATAGGCAAAGACATATATGCAACCTGATATATATATGCAAATATATACACACATATATACTTATATAAAAATGCTATATTTTTTAACCTAGTAAGTCGCAACCCAATTTATATATTATGTATATATATGTAACCTAATTTACATATATATGTGTGTGTATATACATATATATTTTACATATACATATAAATTGGGTTGCAACTTACTAGGTTAAAAAATATAATACTTTTATATAATGGATATCATTGCAGCCAATACAATAAATAAGATATGAACATGGAAATGAATTGTTATTGAGTAAACTGTCTGTTTAAGAGTAAACAGATAACTTACAGAATTGGAGAAAATATTTGCAAAGTAAGCATCTTACAAAGGTCAAATACCTAGCATCTTTAAGGAACTCAAACAAATTTACAAGAAAAACAATCCCTAAAAGCCCACTAAAAGTGGGCAAGGGACACGAACAGACACTTTTCTAAAGAAAATATACACGTGGCCAATAGCATATGAAAAAAAGCTCAGTATCACTGATCATTGTAGAAATACAAATAAAACCACAATGAGATACCATCTCACACCAGTTTGAATAGTTATTATCAAACAGTCAAAAAATAACAGGTGCTGGTGAGATTGCAGAGAAAAGGGAATGCTTATACACTGTTGATGGGAGTGTAAATTAGTTCAACCATTGTGGACACCAATGTGACAATTCCTCAAAGAGCTAAAAGTGGAACTACCATTTGGCCCAGCAATACCATTACTGGGTATATATACCCAAAAGAATATAAACTGTTTTACCATAAAGACACATGCACACAAATGTTCATTGCAGCACTAGTCACAATAGCAAAGACATGGAATCAATCTAAATGCCCATCAACAGTTGACTGGGTAAAGAAAATGTGGTACGTGTATACTATGGAATGCTACATAGAAAAGAACAAGATGATGTCCTTTGCAGGAATATGAATGGAGCTGGAGGCCAACATCCTTAGCAAACTAATGCAGGAACAGAAAATAAAACACTGCATGTTGTCACTTGTAAATGGGAGCTAAATGATGAGAACACATGAGCATAAAGAGGGGAACAACAGACACTGGGGTCTACTTCAGAATGGAGGGTAGAGGGTGAGAGGAGAGAAAGGGACAGAAAAAATCACCTACAGGTGCTAGGCTTAATACCTGGGCGATGAAATAATCTCTACAACAAACCCCCATGACATGAGTTTACCTATATAACAAACCTTCACTTGTATCCCTCAACCTAAAATAAGAGTTATAAAAATTATTTGTAGTCTTGTATTTGTACTCTATGTTTATATATTAATTGTCTTGGTAAGCCAAATATATGTGTGTCTGTGTGTGTGTGTGTGTGTGTGAGATATATATATGTGTGTGAGATATATGTGTATGATACATATGTATGTATGTGTGTAATGGTTATCTCTGAGGAGTGGATTTATAGAATAGGAAGATAACTTAATTTTCTATTTCACACAATTTTTGTTAGAACTTTTGCATCAGATCTTTATACTTTTATCATTTAAAGTATTTCTCCATTTTGAAAAACATTATTAGTGGGAGAGGACACAAGGTGGATAACCTAATGATAAACTGAATCCAGGAACAATTGAAAGCTGGCTTGTACAACAGCCTCTTACTCTTACTCTCTTTGCACGCATGTCACCTAAGTATTAGAATGTATTTCCCTTATATGTCTTCTCATTATCATCCAGCACTCTCCATGTCCCAAGATTCCTGAATTATGTCCCTCGTTTCTAACTAGATTTGTTTCTAAGTAGATTTTATTCTTCTACTCTGTCTCCTTATGCTGAGCACTGTCCTTGGCAGAACAAGACAGCAACAATGATTACTGCAACAATGATTCAGACAAGAACAAACACAGCTCTCCCACAGGGCAGCACACACAAGGGGCAGGTCCTCTATGCCCATGGAGGGGAATTGCTAAGCAAACTGTAGTTTAGAAATTTCTCAGGGATCTAGAACTAGAAATACCATTTGACCCAGCCATCCCATTACTGGGTATATACCCAAAGGATTATAAATCATGCTGCTATAAAGACACATGCACACATATGTTTATGGTGGCACTATTCACAATAGCAAAGACTTGGAACCAACCCAAATGTCCAACAATGATAGACTGGATTAAGAAAATGTGGCACATATACACCATGGAATACTATACAGCCATAAAAAGGATGATTTCATGTCCTTTGTAGCGACATGGATGAAGCTGGAAATCATCATTCTCAGCAAACTATCGCAAGGACAAAAAACCAGACACCACATGTTCTCACTCATAGGTGGGAATTGAACAATGAGAACACATGGACACAGGAAGGGGAACATCACACACTGGAGACTGTTGTGGGGTGGGGGGGAGGGGGGAGGGACAGCATTAGGAGATACACCTAACGCTAAATAATGAGTTAATGGGTGCAGCACACCAACATGGCACACGGATACATATGTAACAAACCTCCACATTGTGCACATGTACCGTAAAACTTAAAGTATAATAATAAAAAAAAGAAATTCCTGCCCAGGAAGAAGTGATGGGCTTGTCAGTAGTTCTCTGATTGCTCACTTACAGTTAGCCTGGATTCCTTGGAACAATGAGGTCACCCAATCTCTAGGATGTAAATCCTAATAATTTCTGGGCACATAAGACATATTCCTTATATTATCTGTGGATATCAAAATTGGGCTATATCTTTTGTTTCTCTTTTTTTCCTCATAGACTCATTTTTGGGGGTTCATGTAGTATTTCTCATTCTTCTTTCTATACTAAATACTCTGGTTAGGTTTTTCTGGCAAAAAAAAAAAAATATTATAGCCTGAAAGTTGCTATGAGTCTATTTCTATCCTTTTGACTTCAGATAAATCCTTTGAGAAAAGGCAAAAGAACTGCCCCCGTTACAGTTTTAGCTTTCATTGCACTTTAGTATAGAAGTATGCAATAAACCCTTCAGTCAGACAGGCAGTAACACAGTATGAAATGAGGCCTTGGGAAATTTGGCTATTGTTATGGGATTAGAGACAGCCACAATACATAGTCAATTTTTTAAAACTGGCTAGCTATAATTTTGGGACAGCAAATGTACTTCAAAGTGAATCTACCTGTACAAATAAATATAGACATAGTTACATACATGCAGATTAATGAAAATGTGGATAGGGACTGTTCTACTTAAATGTTTTCAACTTATACATTTTTATAGATACATACAAAATTACATTGACTTTACTCCACAGAAAAAGTAGATCAGCGTGCCCACTATCTAGAGTTGGCAGTAGCATTAGTGCCTTGTAATTTTAGACCCTGTGATATTTTATGTTGGTCTCTATCTGCATACTACTTAGTGAGGCTGGCTTAGTTTTGAGAAGTTTACCAGTCTTATTTGCTGTATCTTTGGTAACTCTTAGATTAAAAAAAATGATTTAAATTTCTACTAAGAGAGGTAACAATCACAACTGAAATGAAAGCAATTTAAAACATGCACACAGATTGAGAGTGGTGAGAAAACAAAAAAATACCTTCCGTGTATATTGCATAAATCATTCCATGGTGAAAATGACGCTGAAAAACCACACACAAATATTGCAGCCGGTGTGTAGCACTCTGTTTGTGCAATGAATACTAACAATATTAACACAGCCTCCCACCTTGTCTTCCTTCTTTTACACTTGCTGCCCCCCGACCCCATGTTTCATTCTGATTCCAAACACAGGAGCAGAACGATGCCATTAAAACAAGTAACATCATGTTACTTCCCTACTCAAAATCTTCCAATCTGTTTTTTTTCCTCAAAGATCTATTAATCTTTCCCCAACCCCAGTTGCCCTTCTTGCCTCATCTAGTTTCCCTCTCCTTTTTGCTCAAGATGTTCCTTACACGCAGCCTCCTTGCAATTCTAAGAACTCATTAGCACTCTCCCACCCCTGTGCCTTTGTGCCTAGTATTTCCATGCTTTGGACCGATTTCTTTCCAAATACACAAGACTCTTTTCCTTTCCCTCAGGTATTTCCTCTGATGTTACCTTTCCAAGGAAACCTTCCTTGACACCCTACTTAAACTGTAACACTCCTTCCTTTTCCATTCTAATTCAGTGCACCCTTTCCCCCTCCCTGCTTTAGACTTCTGCACAGTGCATACTAGCATGTAGCGAACTATATGTATTTACTCATCTATTGATTTCTGTCTTCTTCTGTTTGAAATAAGTTTCCTGAGGGCAGGAAATTTTGTCTATTGTGTGTAGTCCTGGATACCTAGTACACAGTAGGTACCCAAAAAACCTTTGTTAAAGAAATAAGTATTTAGTGAATTGATTAATGAAGAATAAAGGATGACTATGTCTGCAATGAACGAAAGTGACTTGTGAACTGGGCTTTTAATGTCTAGCTAAAAGATCAAGATCTATATGGGTATCTGTTAGCTTAATGTTAATTCAAGAGAAGACTAATAGTCTACTGATGAGCAGGCCACAAGGCAAAGATGAAAGAACTACAGAGCTCATCCAGGAGGGAATTTAACAAACTTAATGGATTTCCAAAGTAGATAAAACTGGTTAATTAAAAATTTTAAAGCCTAATAAAATATATTTACTTAATAATAAGAATATCTGAAAATATTCAGGTTGAAAGGAAAGGCATAAACTCCAGGCATAGAAATTCTCAGGTTATCTTTGATGACATTCTCTCTTACTCACACCTAATTCACCAACAAATCTGACTACTTCCCAACTCCACCATTATCCCACCAGTCCAATCCACTATCAACTCTAGCTGAGAACCATATGAGACTCCTAAATAGAGTCTGTGCTTCTACTTTTGTGCCCCTCTGTCCCTGCTGACTCATAGCAGCCAGAGTGATCTTCAAATTTAGAATAAATTCCTGTCTTCAACACACCTTATAATACGCTACATGATTTGCGGCCCGGCTCCACCACTGACCTCTTTTCCTAACTTTTTCCTCTCCCTCATATGCTCTGGCCATGATGGTCTTTTTGCTGTTTAATAAGTCAAGCAAACCTATGCCTCAGGTTCTCTGTACCCATGTCCTGGAGCAGGAACATTAATTCTCCAGATATGCAGGTCGTCCACATCCTCACTTGATTCACTACCTCATTCCTATTTTTGTTCAAATGTCAGCTCCTCAGAGAAGCCTTTTCTTTCTTTCTTTTTATTTCTTTTTGTGATGGAGTCTTGCTCTGTCGCCCAGGCTGAGTACAGTGGCAAGATCTCAGCTCACTGCAACCCCTGCCTCCTAGGTTCGAGCAATTCTCCCTGCTTCAAGCCTCCTGAGTACCTGGGATTATAGGCACCTGCTACCACGCCCAGCAAATTTTTGTATTTTTAGTAGAGATGAGGGTTTCTCCCTGTTGGCCAGGCTGGTCTTGAATTCCTGACCTCAGATAATCCGCTTGTCTCGGCCTCCCAAAGTGCTGAAATTACAGGTGTGAGCCACCACACTCAGCCAGAGAAGCATTTTCTAACTGTCAAACGGAAAATTACAGTCCTTGTCATTCTTTATGTCCTTCTATACATTTTTATGTATAGCCCTTGTCATTTCCTAACATTAGGCTACAGATGTATCTATTCCTGTACTTTATTGCTGTATCCCCTGTGGCCATGACTGCACCAGGTACAGAGTAGGTACTCAGGGATATTTATTGAATGCATGAGTGCTGAATGTGATGTATGGAGAGACTGCAAGTTGAAGTTCATCTTAGTCACTATGCATAGGAAGAAATGAACTTAAAATACAGATTTATAGGCTTTCAGGACCCAACATGCTCAAAATTAGAAAAATGCTTCCACATTTTTACATTCACAATCACTTCCTGCTCTGGGAGAAACCATTCATAACTACCGTAAACATTTCTGGGGTTTCCAATGGGGTATGAAGACTGAAGGTTCATATAACAACATATCTTACTTTTTCCTGAGCCCAAGCTTTTGTTTTTCCAAATTATAAAGTTTTTTTTCTCATCTGTATTTGAAACAACCATGTTTGTGACCTAACCCTTATTTTTTAGCAAATTGTGCATTTATTAAAAGATATTGAAATATTCAGGAGGAAATCATGCATTTAAATCCCCAAATCCTCTTATAGGAAGCATTTCCTAATCCTATGTAACTTGTAGAAAATGTTTGTCTAATCTTCTACTCTATTATGACTCCCTATAGTTAAGGTAATAAAAAATAAGTTATATGTTTTCCATACTAATCTGTGTCTATTTAAAAAAAAACAGAGAAATAGAATAGTATACATATATAATGCGTTACTTGTTAAATTGCTGTTTTCCTATATTCTAACTTTTAGAATAATAAGTCTGTATTATATCTCTCCCCATCTGAATAAAAAGTTTTGTGCAAATACTTTGAGAAACTTCTGTGATTGTAAAATGTCAAGCTCTCATAAAGCATGTTTCAAAAGCAGAGACAGAAATATCTGAAGATGTTAGAACTGAGATAGAATTTTAAATACCCAGATTCGCTAATCGTTATGCAACCTCCTCAGTCAGTGGGTGCTGCTGCTTTTTCTTTCACAAGTAGAATTTCTAATAGATTTTCCTCACTGAAGAAAAAGAGATGAAGGAAGACATCATTCTATAGATATACCAAGTAGCTGATGCACATCTGTGTGGATATCAATTGGTAAACAGCTAGATTGTAAACAATCTCCATGTTAATTTTATATAAAATTATCTATAATGTTTCCAAGATTCATTTTTAAAATAAACTGCAAAGTATTGTCTGGATAGTAAAATATTTTCCACTTCAGTTCTTTTTCTTTTAGCCAAACATTCTTAGTATACTGTTAAAGCAACAGTGCCTGTCATTATTCAGTTTAACAATATTACTTCTAATAAGTAGAAATATAAATGACTTGAAATCCACAAGGCAAACATCCATTATTTGTTTTGACTGCATCAGGATATTATTGGGAAATCAGATATTAAAAGACATTAACATTTTGTCTTTAAAACACAAACTGTGGCGAATTTACAGG
Organism: Nomascus leucogenys; assembly: GCF_006542625.1. Classification (NCBI taxonomy): domain Eukaryota; kingdom Metazoa; phylum Chordata; class Mammalia; order Primates; family Hylobatidae; genus Nomascus; species Nomascus leucogenys. The sequence goes on from NC_044382.1 coordinate 126,234,643, forward strand.
TAAGCTGACATTGCATATATAGACAGCCTGGAGAATTCTAGGCTATCATTCACAAACGTATTTTTCAAATATTCATTGGATCTTATACCTATGCCAACCCCAGCTGTGGCGGCAAAACTACTTTGCTAAATGAACTGACATGGCCTCTTCCCTCAAAAATTTTAGGCCATCACTGACTTTGCATTATCATATGTACATGCATGTACGTGTGCACACATGCACACACACATATACACACACACCCCTTGATGCAGGTGCTTTTGATCTTTTTCAAAGAAAGGAAATGGGCAGTTTCAAAGTCACTGCCTGCTGCTTAAAAAAGCAGAGGTCATGAATGTTTCATTGATATAGCTCAGATGTTATCTTTATGAATGAAGGGTTTCTATGCAACTTGATTGTGGAAATTGTCTGCCTACGGGAATTCACAGAAGAAAGAAAACTATTCGAAGTGGGTGTTTCCTGCATAAAAAGAGGATTATGATGATGCATTCTCAACTTTAAATTTGCGGGTTTTTTTTAAAGTCATGACCACAACTGCAGCAATGAAAATACCATAAGTAGTTTACTCTTCCTACACCACAAAACTTGGCCAGGAATAGCACATACTTTTGGCTACATCCACATCTCTGATTAATTTTTTGAATGCAGGAAATGTACAATCATGGCATTTAAACAAATGAACACTGACGCATATTGCTTCAACTTAGAGAAAAAGAAAAAGACCAAATTTTATTATGTTACAATACACACACAAAAAAAGAGTTTGTGTGAATGATCAGTTAGAGGATTTTTAAATGCATTTTATTTACTCCTTGACATACATCCACAACTCCAGTTGACATTAATGGGAATTACTCAAGTGTATTGAGAAAGAATAGACCTTTTGTATGTATACTTGTACATTCAAGTAATAAATTTACATACGCTCAGAATAAACCCATTTGGTTTTTCTTTTTAATATATTGAGTTAAAATCACTGGCATACCTCATAAGAGGTAGTGAGTGAAATATGGTTAACAGAGAGAAGTTTCAGACACTAAGTAGCTCAAGACACATTTCATAAATTGTCCCTATTTCCCTTAACCATCCAGGACAGAAACTAGTTTCTTAATTCATCTTTCTTACTAAATGAGAATTGTATTTTCGCCATGTGGAGAGGGGAATGACCACAGGGTAACCCCAGGGAGCCACTGCAGTCCACTGCAATTGATGCAGCAAGAGGGGCTGACTGTGGCCTCAACTTCCCACAAGATCTCCAGTCGCTGGCAGCCCTACATGCAACTCTCCTGGGCAACAGTCAGCAGGTACAAGGTCTGTCTCTGCTCGCAAGATCACTCTCACGCTGACAAAGGCCTCCTCCTAATGCCCATGCCATAAAGAGTCAGATTATAACACGAGCAGGATGCATCCAGCATGCAAACCCCCAGGCCCCTCTCCGTGAGACGGGGAGTCTCATACACCATTAACCAGGGACTCTAGCTGGCATCATGTGACACTTGGTGAATTTGCTCAAGCCCTTCACCCAACACTAGTTGCCTCAGAATGTCTTTTAAGAAAACAGTTAATATTTCTTGGTGGTTATTTTACAAGTTCATTAGATGAAAGGTTTGTAAGCAGAGAATCACTTTCAGTGGAAAAAAATCATAATATCATAACTAACTTAGTTATCTGTCCACTCTGGCTGCTCTCACGCTTACGTATTTCCTAATCAGGACATTGGCTTCTAGCAGCAGGGACAATAAGAAGAAAAATTGAGGCTAATCAGTGAATGTAAAACTAAAAAAAAAAAATTTAATTCTGCCTCAGAAGGTTTGAATATTTTCAATGTGAGTCTTTGGAGTGACATACGATTTGCTATTGTGGGTTTTAGTATCTTCATAGGGCAAACAGAAACATAAAGAGTGACTGCCAGACAAGGTGTTTAAGGAAGTTTGGGGCAGAGGAAGTTCTCAGCAATGCTTCTGAGATAACTAAAACAATTTCAGGTAAATACATCTGAACACTTTAGAAAAAAATGTCTTCTGTCTCATATTCAGAACAAAGATAAAGTACCAGTCAAAAGTGTAGATTTTCTACTTAATTACTCAAAAATCAAAATAAGCAGGTGATCTCTGATTAAGCAGAATGCAAATGAGTAGGATTTGACAATGATGCTTTAACAGCATGTCTGAGAACACCAAAGCTGCAGCTGTAATCTAAAGAAATTAAGCGTATTTATTTGTTTCAGTGTGTCCATTGGGATAGATGACTGATGATCTGCCAGCTGCTGTTTTAAATCACAGCATTTCAGAGTAGAGTTTGATGGCAGCTTACACAATTGGATTTCGTTTCCTACTAGGACTACCTAATACAATTCCACAACTCACAGTTAAGTGTAGACAAAAAGGGTGGCAACATGAGAAGGCAGAGAAAGACCCTGATGGGGGTATGTACAAGCTCCCCAGTGCTTCAGGATTCATTATTTTAATAATGACATAATTAAATCTTAATATCTAAATGACCAGGTGTGAGGTTATGCACTGGGATCTTCTCCCTTCCTCGCTAAACACCAAAAACATTGGTAAGTCTCTGGTGAAGGTATTTGTAGGTTCAATACTTTTAGGTTGCTGATTGCTGTGTTTGGCTTCAAGTTTTGTGGTAATAAACAGTGATGCCCAACCCTCCCAACCATGTATGGCTATTCTATTGTTTGCTTTAAAGGTACAGAAATAAAAGGAGAATTGCTACTTGGAAGGTACTTGCTAATAAACGATTATTTTCTTTACCTGCCAACATCTCAATGGTATTAGAATTAGTTTCCAGTTTCCCAAAACCACAAGCAGAGATGCCTGAAAGAGAATCATATTTTGGTACAGTTAAACTATGAAAAGTTTACTATGCAGTGACTGTGCTTAAGAGTCTAAAGAGATTGATTAATCTAAGGGACTCTTGCCTACATCGAGAAAAGGAATGTCTCTGCAGTTTATCTCATCTGGTGTCAACTTCCTGTATTAGAGCTACAGAGACTGCAGGTCTTGGAGAGTCAGACACACCTGGGAAGGCAAACCTCAAGCTGCCACTTACTGGTTAAGTGATCCCAAGCATATTAGCTAACTAAAGATGTAGTTTTCTCACTTATAAATTGTACATGAGCACCTCCCTCATGGAGTTGTTTTAAAAATTATGTGAGATAGGGATTCTGAAACTAGAGTTAGTTAAACCATCCTACACAAACAAGCACTCAGTGAATTTCAGGTAAATAATAGTAGGTATTATATGTTACCTACTATTAGGTTAATTTTAGAAATGAGGAAATTGAGAGCCACTGAAAACATGTGAGAGACTGTTAACCACAGAACCACAGCGAAATCTCAGCTCCTTAAATGGGGTATAGTCCTCTTTGCAGTATATGGAAATAATATGTTCCTGAGCGTGTGTGTGAATGTGTGTGTGTGTGTGGGGGGGGTGTAGTTCAAACGATGTGGGACTGGTGCTATTCCTACTAAGTGAAGACAGTAGTCTCATGTCCAGTATCACTTCTATTCTCTGTATCCATTAGACTCTCTTTTGTCTATTAGGAAATTTGAGATACTCTTTGCAAGCAATAATAACATGAGATCGTGTTCTGAAACATGTACGCTTTTTTCTTACTTGGCTATCCCCACAGTGGGAAGCCTTTCCATACACAATGTAATAACTTGGCACCACACATTGACAAAATTTATTCAAGAAAAACATGAATACGGTCATGTCTAATAATTAAGATAATTTATTCATTCTTATTAGGAATATCACGTGTCAATGATACAGAAGTGGACAATACAAGGAAGATCTTTACTTGCTTGAGCTTAAACACTAGAGATGAAAGAACAGAAAAGCATAGAAGCAATTAATTTGCATTATATTAGGCAAGTGATTTTGCTTCACTAAGTCTCAGTTTTCTTAATCTTAGAATTTGGAAATTATTTTAGATAAAAAGCATCACTAAATGGGAAAATTGCTATTAATAAAATACATCAAAACATTTACTACAGATGTATCAAAGAACTAAATGTTAAAAGAAAAATTATAAAATTTTTAGAATATAGGAGAATATTTTTTAACCTTTTGTTTAGGAATATCTTAAATAAGAGTGTATACTTATAAGCCAAAAAATATGTTGACACAGTCAATTCCAAAACAAAAACAAAAACAACTATGTGACCATAGACCCCCCCAAAGTCAAAAGATACATAAAAGATTGAGAGAAAACATTTGAAAAACAAACAATACTCCAAATTTTCAGTAAACCTCTGAAATTGATAAACTACCCATTATAAAATGAACAAAGACTGTGAAAATGTGTTCCCCACATCAGAAAATGCAAAAGACACTACAATGAACTCAAACAAATTAACAAGAAAAAAAATAAACAACCCCATCAAAAAGTGGGCAAAGGACATGAACAGACACTTCTCAAAAGAAGACATTTATGCAGCCAAAAAACACATGAAAAAATGCTCATCATCACTGACCATCAGAGAAATGCAAATCAAAACCACAATGAGATACCATCTCACACCAGTTAGAATGGCCATCATTGAAAAGTCAGGAAACAACAGGTGCTGGAGAGGATGTGGAGAAATAGGAACACTTTTACACTGTTGGTGGGACTGTAAACTAGTTCAACCATTGTGGAAGTCAGTGTGGTGATTCCTCAGGGATCTAGAACTAGAAATACCATTTGACCCAGCCATCTCATTACTGGGTATATACCCAAAGGACTATAAATCATGCTGCTATAAAGACACATGCACAGGTATGTTTATTGCAGCACTATTCACAATAGCAAAGAGTTGGAACCAACCCAAATGTCCAACAACGATAGACTGGATTAAGAAAATGTGGCACATGTACACCATGGAATACTATGCAGCCATAAAAAATGATGAGTTCATGTCCTTTGTAGGGACATGGATGAAACTGGAAACCATCATTCTCAGTCAACTATGGCAAGGACAAAAAACCAAACACCGCATGTTCTCACTCATAGGTGGGAATTGAACAATGAGAACACATGGACACAGGAAGGTGAACATCACACTCCAGGGACTGTTGTGGGGTGGGGGGAGGGGGGAGGGACAGCATTAGGAGATACACCTAATGCTAAATGATGAGTTAATGGGTGCAGCACACCAACATGGCACATGGATACATATGGAACAAACCTTCACATTGTGCACATGTACCCTAAAATTTAAAGTGTAATAATTAAAAAAAAAAAGAAACACAATGTATTAGCCAGAAAAATACTCAAATTATAAAAATTAGAAAGTACCAAACTTTTGTCATTAATTTGACAAAATCTTTAAAGACTGACTGTATGTCCCACTGAAAAGGCATAGGAAAACATTTCTTCTCATACACAGTTGGTAAGATTATAAATTATGACAAATTTTGGAAAGAGTAATCTGGAAATACTTATTAAACTTTAAATCACATTAACTTTGACCTCAAAATCCTACTCTGGGAATGTATCCAACTAAAATAAAAGTACATGTACTCCAGGACATATGTAGATAGATTTATGTATGGCAGCATTATGTGTAGTAGAAAAAAATACTTGAAACAGCCTGAAATGTCCATATATAAAGAAATGTTTTTATCGATTATGTTATATCCATTCAAAAGACTTCTCTAAGAACTCCTAAAAAGAATAAAACATATGTATATGTGTTAACTTCAAAAAAATAATATATTGTCTAAAAAAACAGGATCCCTAATAGTGTGTGTGTGTGTGTGTGTGTGTGTGTATATATATATAGTCACTCTATATCTATATATATGGTCACTATATACATATATATATATATATGATCACTATATATATGGTCACTATATATATGTGTATATATATATGGTCAGAATATTATTAACTATGTATAAATATGTTTTTTATTTGTATAAACAAAGAATATAGTAACGGAAGTTTTGGGATTCATACAAATAAATACCTAACGGATTCCATCACGAGGTGGGATTAGAAAATTAAAATGAAAATTATCTGTTTACATTTGATGTTCCTATACTATTTGCCTTTTTGCTTTACAAGTGTTAATGCTTTAATTTTCAAATCACTGAACAAGACACACCTGCCCACCATAGTGAGGATTTGAGGAGAGATGTGCACAGAAATAATGCAACACATGCAAGGGGCCAGTCACTTTTCCAGAGTAGCCAGAGAAGTTACCATAGAGGGGGTGGCCTTTGAGCTAAATATTGAGAAAAATACAGAAATGCATCTTACATTGGTTTATGATTTTGGAAATAGGGGATTCAGATCTGATCCTCTTATTAACACCAGAGGTGTCATTTGATAGGGTGAGTCTACCTTCTAAATCTCTGAAAAGTACTCTCTTCTGAAATATATATGGCTTTTAAACCTATAAAAATGTACTCCAATCATTCATAATTTTACAGATTCAAATTAAAATAATATACTATTTAACATATATCTAATTCAGACTGGAAAAGTCTGATCATCAATCTCCTGTCATTAAAAAATCTGATGATAACACTGTTAAGATATAAGAAAAAGGTATTCTCATACCCTGTTCGTGGAGTATATACATTGTTACAAAGTATGAAGGGCTTTTTGGCAAAATGTTATGAATTTTAAATTTGATCCAACATTTCTAGGAATGTATCTCACAAATGTGCCTACAAAGATACACACATGCATATGCTCAAAAATATTCATGACAGTACTCTTTGTAATAGTAAAGTGTTAGAAATAATGTAAATAAGAAACAGATAAAATAATTTGGGCAATGGAAAGAATAAGAGCAGGAAAAAATGAAGCCTAGAATGTGGTTTTCAACATCCAATATGCAATTTTTCTTCTTTCATAGCAGGTCTACCTCTTCTGAGTTGGGCCATGTTGTAATTTAACCCTCTTCTGTGACCTGATAGTCAGCACTGGAGTGGAAGATGGGGTCAGTTCTGCAGAGGACAAGCAAGCATTGTGGATGATGGATGATGCTGTGTCCTAGCCAGACTAACTTTACCCAGCCAGTGCGCCCATCTCTCAGCTTCTGTAAATCTTGGTTGCTTATAGCTCACCATTTCCTCTTTTCAAGAAATTAACTTTGACTAAATGGGAGCCACCTCACCCAAGAAGTTACTTCTCCCACCCCAGGACAGCCTACAGCCAGGGCTTGGCCCTTGTGCTGACAGGTAAGGACAACACTAAGATGTGACTTATGCCCAGAGCACCCCAAGGTATCTTAGCTAAAGCAAGATTCCGAATGAAACCTCATCTGTGTTTAGCCACTTGCCATGCTATGTCATATACTTCCCTCACTTCTTTTATCTTGATGGCTATCAGGGCCCTGGTAAGAAAGAAATTGGACTCTGAAATTTAGGAAAGGGTTATATTCAGAAAATGCCCTTGAGAAACTTAAGCTCTGGATTCGCTTGAATCCCTTGGTACTGCAAAAGTAGACCATCACTCCTGTTAGAGGACAGACCATCACTCCTCTTAGAGGACAGCATCCTCTCCCATCTCATCCTTGCTTGAAGACTATGCAGATGCCTCAGGTGAGGCAAGGTTGCTCATGAGACAATGCTCATCCTCTGCAGGATTTGCCCTATTGTCCCCTCCTGGCCATTAGATCAATCAAGAGGGTCAACTAACAACATGGCACAACACGGAAGAGCCAAGTCTGCTAAGAAAGGAGAGAAATTACATGTTGAAGAACCCACAGAACCTAATTATTATCCACCAACAGGAACCAGGAGAGTAGCCCCATGATTGGATCTCCGGGATGCCAGATCATGAGTGAAGGTAAAGCTGGATAACAAAGATTTTGTCAATTTCAGGTAAATTATTTTATTTAATTTAATACCTGACAAAACCCTGCAGGACAGTTCTGATGTGCTACTAGGATGACTCAGAAATTTGAAAAAACACAGAGATGTCTGAATTGTTGTGACAGGCAGTAGAGAAAGAGATCAAAAGACTCATTGATAGGAGCATGTTAGAATAGACCAACTACCTAAGACCAAAAGACCTACCTTCCAACTATATTCCTTGAAAAGACCTAAAGGACACACCATTTACCAAAATGGAATGAGCCGATGAAGGAGGCAACAGTGTCATTGAAAATCTCATAGTGGCTGTCCTCTACAGTCTGGGCTGATGACATTCAAAAATATTAGCCTGCTATTAGCAGGCTCAACAGCAATCAAGATGATGTGATCCTTGAACAGCAAAGGAAATGTGGCAGCATTTAATTGCTATAAGTAAAGTTCAACAACTAACAAGGTCAGAATAACAGGCAGGGAAATCTCACCTGCAGGGAGCTATGCAACTGGCTAATACAATAGCCAATGAAAATGTTGTTTAATATAATACATAATCCAAAGAAATCAAGAATGAACAAAGAGAAGAATGAGGCCCAGTCTCAGTTTTTTGTCCCAGATAGAAAATCATGATCCTGGCACATATTGCAGTTCTCAGGCAGTTCTCAAGCCAAAACACATCATTTGAAGAATAGGTTGAGTCCCCAGCAGGAAGGAGTCTGAAAAACTATGGCAAGAATAAACAGGAATGCATCCCCCTAGTCCTTGCTCAAGGGATCTGTGACACATTAAGACAACCAAACATTAAGAAGCATTTTGAACTATTCAACTGTGACTAGTTGATGTTGATACTTGGAAACCCAAACCTTGATCTGATCATGCCACGCTTGTTAGAGTAGGGTAGTACATGGGTTTTGTTTTGAATTTTTTTTTTACACTCCACCAGTGTCCATATAGTGACTAAATCTTATCAGTTCTAATTCCAAATGCTGTCTTCCATTGGTCTTTTCTTCTTTATCCCCAAAGACACTCATTTCATCACTCTTGCTTAGGTCAATTAAAATAACTTGTTGATTATTCTCCTTGTTTCAAAGTGTTTCTCCTTCCAATCACTCAGAATGATGATGGAAAAATGATGTCAAAGTTTTCTTAATAAAAGATGAAAACCTCTGCATCAATTCTTTGCTTAAAAATCTTCAATGGTTACTATTTTGCCTTACAAAAAATATCAAACTCCTATACCTTATGCGATCCTTCACAGCCTGGTCACATTTTATCTGCCATCCTTGCCTCCTGCCACACACCCCTGCTCCCTGTGTTTTGACCATACAGAACTTCAATGAGTGCCATTAACAGATCACCTTTTGGGTTTCTGATAATGTCATTTTGCCCATCTGAAAGGCCATTCCGTATTGTTTTTTCTACCTATTTCTCCCAAAGCAATCATCTGGTTGCAAACAAACAACCTGAAGTCCCTATCAGCATTGGTTCAATGGAGACTACCTGAACCATTGAGGAGGGTAAAGAATGCTTTTTTGGGAACCATGGCTTTAGAGATACTGTATCAAATATGCCTTGACAAACCTATTTAGAAATATACTCATTTTTCACATAGCAAACTCCTGCTTATTCAAAGTCTAGTTCAGTTATTACCTTTTCATGTTCCCATTCTCAACCCTTGCAGAATTAATTGTTCTTTCACTTGGGTTCCCAAAGCAATTTATTCTAACTCTTCTATACTCTGTAAAACTTGTTATTATAGTTTTAAATGGTGTCTAAGCATTTTTGTATCCCTAGCATTTATCATGGTGCTTGGCACATAGAGTTCCATCTACATTCTTATTGAATTAATATTTGCTCTCCTATACTATCAAATAATAATGAAGTTAATGTGTATCTAGAATTTATAGGTAGGTTTTGTTTTGTATTTTTAATCTTCCTCCCTCCTTCACCTCCCAACCTTATGTGGTATTCACTTTTGACTTCATTGGATTTACTTGAGCTTTCAATTTGTGATCCTATCATGTATTAACTGGTAGAGCCTGACCAACTACTTTGGCAACCTTTTCTAAGGCAGGAGAAAAAGAAATTGTTTTACCTGTTTTATTTTTGGAATTTTTATTGTAAAATTTTCAATCATTAAAAAAGCAATGGGAAAATTATAATAAATATCCTTCTTCATTACCAACTGATAGCCCAATCTTGTCTCACACATATTTCTTACTCCCCATTTTCAAGTTATTTTGAAGCAAATTACAGATGTCATATTATTTTATTCATAAGTATTTTTATAGTTACATCTAAATGTTAAAAGAACTCTTTTTAAAAATATGTTTAACCCACAATACCACTATCACTTCTTTTAAAAATGTCAGTAATTTCTTATTATCAAATATTCAGTCATGTTCAAATTTTTTGTACCTTTGAAACCTTTAGTTATCTGCCTCATGAAAAGGCAGATTAAAGTGTGCTCATTTATTGTAAACTAGAGTATGTCCTGTATAGTCAAAGATGTAGGTTGGTAAGCTCAAATAATTGTGTGGTATAATTACTGACAATAAGGAGTTAATATAATTCTATCAATTTCACTACATTAGAAAAACAAAAACAAGGAGTAGAAATGCATATTCCATCTCCCACTCACCTGGACTTCTCAGGGTGTTCCAGAAGGATGGCATTCTAACCTTCCCCTCTGTTGAAATCACAACCAAGAGCTGATTACAACAGAGGAATGTGGTAGTCTTACATATTTTTGTGCTCAACACTCAATTTTGCCTCTTTATTATGTAATTACTGATTACTTGAAACTAAAGCTAATAAATAAGTGCTAAGACTCTCTTCCTCATAGGAGTATAGTAATGATTGAATTATGCAATATTTTAGAAAATGGATATTTTATTTGCAATTTAAATACTCTACAGTCCTCACATTTCTATTTCATGATAGAGTAATAACAACCTTTCTGCTGAATATATCCACAGTAAGGAATTTATACAAATGTACTCACTCCTCAAATGCTTCCTCATGCACTTTCTTTGAAGGTGGAAGTGTTGAATCTACTAGTCCCCTGTCCCAAATAATATTTTAACAGTAAACCTATTTCACTAACCGTGATTAACTATTTTTTCCTGTCATGGACTGCATGTTTGTACCCCATATTCCTATGAAATTCATATTTTGAAACTCTTTGTGATTGGTATCCCCAAGGTGATGTATGGTATTTGGAGATGGGGCCTTTGGGAGGTAATTACATCATGAGTGTGGAAATCTAATGATAGAATTAGGGGCTTTATCATAAAAGACACAGAGCTTTCTCTTCTTCTCTCTTCCACGTGAGAATACAAGGAGATGCTGACCGTCTACAAGCCAGGAAGAGGGCCCTTACCAGAACCTAACCATGCTGGTATCCTAAACTTAGACTTCCAGTATCTAGAACTGTGAGAGAGAAAAAAAAAATGCTTGCTATGTAACCCACCAAATCTATGGTGATTTGCTATAGCATCATAAACAAGACGTAAGACATAAACCGACTAAGACCACCACAATAACAAATATTATCTGAACATTCTATTCTTTAGACTTTTGTCTTGGCATCAGATGGACACAGCTTAAAACACAGCTGGGGTAATAACATTTTAACTAAGAGAAGTAGTAAAGCAACTAGAAATAAAAATAATGTTAGGCTATATTGGGTACAGAGAGCCAGAATTGGAATCTATTCTGCTCTTTGCTAAATACTGGCTTTGTGATTTAAGCAAATCTCTTCTCTAGAACTGATCCTGTCCATTTAAACAATTGTGAGCACTGGATTAGATCATTTGTAAGGACCCTTTCAATTAAGGAGCTCTTTCTAAATATGAACAGAATATATTCTATCAGAAAAAGCTGTTGGAATATCATCTTACTAGCCAAAAAAAGGAAAATCAGGTTGACTCATTTATTGAACTAAAAACTCCATCTACTCTTCTAATTTGTGCATTTGAATAAGAATTTTCAAAATTCTGTTTCCTGTGACTTGTCAAATCATACATTGTACAAAATCGTATTGACATAAGCTCCAGGAAGGCAGCAGAAAAAGAATCAATGCATTTTATATGCCAATCCTTTTAAATTGATCATTGTCCTCATTCATCTCAGACAGTGAAATGACTTACTTAGGATGAAGGTATTTCCAACCAAGCAGGACATTTTTCCTGATTAAACTTTTCTTATAAAAACCAAGTGATTTTCATAACAATTCTTGTTACTTTTTGTTATTCTTTCACATGCAAAAGATATTTTAATAAGAAAAAATGCAACCTATACATCAAATATGAGTCATTGAATAAAACACAGCCACACTGACTTTGAACTATACTTACAAGGCAAGTAAAGTAGTTCATGGGCTCAAAGGAAATAGAGTTTATACCTAATTAAGTGGGAGAAGAGGGAAGAAGCAGGGATGCAGAAATATCTTCACAGGGAAATTTGTGTTTGAAATCAGCCTTAACAAATGAACAAAAAGGCAAAAAGCAAAGATAGGAAAGTATTCTAAGGAAGGGAGTCAGCATTGGGAAAAAAGATGGAAGAGAGAACAGTACAGACAGGCATGCTACTGTCTGCTTTCCACTGACACTGTCCCTTAATATTCACAAAATCTAAGTATTATTAGCATAATTTTAAAGATGTGTAAACTAAGGTTCAGGCAGATAAACTTTTTTGTCCAATGTTACATACCATATTATTAACTTGTCTTAGGTTACACACCTAATAAATAAATAAATAAACAGCTCTCAAACCCTTTTATGAAAAACTTCAAAGCCATATTATGCTGATATAGTAATTTATTCAAAAAGCATTCATTGAGCACTCACCAGATATCAAAGACTATAGTTAAAACTAGTGATGCAATAGTCACTATCTATAAGGAGCCTGGGGACTCTTAGGCTGGATGAGGAGACACTGAGCTTCCCAGTTGATATGCAATAAATTTCGCCTGCCTTTTTTACTTCCTGCACTGGTTTTTGCTCCACAATGTACCCTTTGAGTTCATCCTCATAAGGACCATTTACACTGGTCCCTATTCTCCACTGAATCCTCTTTGCAACAAGGATTATTCCAGTACAAGTAGGAGCCCAGCACAGAGCTGTCTGGAAACAACAGCTAAGAGAAGGTCCTATCATGAAGATGCTTCCACTGACCCAGGAGGAAGCCCAGACCCAGTGTCTTAATCCTCAAGTTTCCTTCATTGACCTTGGGCACCTTGGATGTATGCTCAGAAGCAGAGGCATTCCAATATGTTCTCCTTTCTTTTACCAGGGAGAGTTCATGACACCCAGGAAAGGTAGAGCTCCCCTTCTCCTTGCCTACTGAAGCTCTTACAGGCAAGAGTTGAGTAATACCTCCTCATAGCTTTCTTCTCTTTTACCTTCTCTTTGTCTATAACAATGCATTCCCACCATTCCTTATTTTCTTTCTTCTTGATGTGCTAAAACATGAAAAAAACTGCCCTTATTCTCAGGAATTCAAAAGTAGACGAGCTATTTTGTTTTCCAGCATTGCAAAGCTTACGCATCTCCTCCACTGTGAGGGTGACTTCTTACTGCATGATGAAATTAGTTTATGCCCGAGAATGTTTTGAGCCATTTCTCTGGGCCGCAAATAAGACTTGTCCATATGTTTGAACACTGAACATAAGGAATATCCAGGCCTCAGGGGCTAGCGATAAAATATAAAGGTGCTTCCAGTTTTAGATGACCATTACCAGGGTTGATTTCTATAGAACATTTCCCTGAAGTACAGTTATTAATTGGATAGAAAGCCAAATTTTCTCATGTTATCTTCGTCTGAAGGTTAGAAGAAGAAATGCCTTAACAAGAGACTAGGAAAAGATGACATCAACTGAGTATTTGATAAAACATACACACACACACACACACATTTTTTTTTTATACTTTAAGTTCTAGGGTACATGTGCACAACATGCAGGTTTGTTACATATGTATACATGTGCCATGTTGGTGTGCTGCACCCATTAACTCGTCATTTATATTAGGTATACCTCCTAATGCTATCCCTCCCACTCCTCCCACCCCACGACATGCCCCAGTGTGTGATGTTCCCTGCCCTGTGTCCAAGTGTTCTTATTGTTCAATTCCCACCTATTAGAACAAGCAGTGTTTGGTTTTCTGTCCTTGCGATAGTTTGCTCAGAATGATGGTTTCCAGCTTCATCTATGTCCCTATAAAGGACATGAACTCATCCTTTTTTATGGCTGCATAGTATTCCATGGTGTATATGTGCCACATTTTCTTAATCCAGTCTATCATTGATGGACATTTGGGTTGGTTCCAAGTCTTTGCTATTGTGAACAGTGCCACAATAAACATACACACACACACACACACACACACACACACACACACACACATATTTTTAATCTGTTATAATGGCAAATATCTTACTGTTCATGTTTTTCTGTTCTACTTTTCAGGGTAATGGGGTAGGCAATTAATATTTCTTTTAGAATATAAAGGTTATTTACAGATGGCTGGAAATAGAAGTAGAGGCAGTCTATATGCTAAAAAAGAATTGATTCAAATTTTCCTCTTTATTCCCTTAAGTGAAGTTTATGTTACTTTTTAAAATTCTGTAGGATGCAAGGAGAGAGTAAGTGGAAGACATCTAAGCTTCCACATTCCCACCATGATCTTTTATAATCCTAGCTACTAGAAAACCCCTCAGTACTTGGGGTCTCAAGACTAACATAGAGAGCTGGCTAGAGATTGCACAGAGACATTGCTTAAGAGAGGGTGCCCACACTGTGACCCATAGGCCCCTGCCCTTGAACAGCTGGAGCACAGCACCATTCAGAAAGTCCAGCTCACACAGAACTGCTTCCTGCCCTGGGACTGACAACACCACTGCTGCTATCAGGCCAAGGAGGCAGTGGAAAGGCCAGGCACTTTTACACACTCCAAGGAAAAACCCAGTGCTGTTGCTGTGGGTTGCTGCGGAACTAAGGAGTGAGCAAACCACATGTCCCTGTGCTGCCTGCCTACACTGCTGGCACTGAAAGTGGCCCCGCCCTCCCCCCGGGGCAGGCCTGCAGTGCAGTTGCTGCTGCCTCTACCTGAGCATTCTGCTAGCAGCCTGGGGACTGCCCCACTCCTGCCTATCACAACCAGCACTTGCACACACTACCAGAGGCCTAAGGACAAGTCCACCAGCCTGGTCCTGTCACCCAAATATTTGATCATGCTGTCCAGGGACCTGGAGATTGGCCAGTCTAGTCCACCATCCTTAGCATGTAAGCACTTTTGGAATCTGAGGTCAGGCTGACCCAACGTGCAATATCACCATAACTGGCACGCACCTGCCTGTGCCCCCTGCTCCCTGGCCCACCCACACCATTGCAGCCACTGCCAGCACCAGCTCAAAGCACTTAGGTTCCAGTACGTAGTTCCACCAGTGCTACTGCCATTGTCCATATCATGCTCACTGCCCAGGAGCCCAAGGAACCACCAATATACTTGGCTCACCACTGCCACTATGAGCAGCCAAGCAAGCCTCCTGGAGGCCTAACAATCAGCCTGCCTGGACCCACTAACACTACAGCCAGCACACACTGCTCCAGGGCTCAGGGACAGGCACGCTCACTGCTGCAAACATCAGGCCCAAAGACTGGCCCATCTGGCATTCCAGTCCCCAGCAAAACTTCACCATAGCCTCCATTAATAACTGCACTCTAAGCCACTGAAAAAAATCACAGATACCATGGATGCTATACACAGCTGAAGAAATCATGCTGAGACTGCACTACTGCATACAACCAAAATAGAAGTCAAAGAGGACTAAACAACCAACACCACGGAAAGAGCTTTAGAAAAAGGACTCCCCTATGAAAGCAAATTTTAAAAATTAGAAAAAGTAACTGTTACACTGGATGCAGAGATATCAATGTAAGGACACACGAAACATGAAAAAGCAAGAAAATGAAAAAAACCCACTCAAAAGAAAAATGATTTTCCAGTATATCCCCATCAAAAAGATTTGTGAAATCTGGATAAAGAATTCAGAACACTGAATTTAAATAAGCTCAGTGAGATATAAGAAAACGCTAAAAAAAAAAAAAAAAAAAAAAAAAGAAATCAGAAAAACATTTCAGAACATGAATGAGAAATTTACCAAAAAGATCTTAAAAAAAACCAGGGAAGAAATTCTGGAACTAAAGAATTCATTGAAGAAAATACAAAGTACATTTAAAGCATAAACAACAGACTAGATCAAGCAGATGAAAGAATCTCAGAACTTGAAGACAGGTCTTTTGAAATAATCCAATCAGACAAAGATAAAGAAAAAAGAATTTAAAAAATGATTGCAGCCTCCATGACATTTGGGACAACATAAAGTGACCAGATACTCAAATTATCAGTGCTCCCATGAGTGAAGAGAGAAGAAAAGAGTTAGAAAACCTATTTAACAAAATAACAGGTGAAAACTTCCCAAGTAGAACAGGGATGTGATATCCAAATACAGGAGGCCCAGAGATTTCCAAACAGATACAATACAAAAAGCTATTCTTCAGGGCAGATTATAGTCAAACAGTCTAAAGCAAAAAAAAAAAAAAAAAAAAAAAAATTCTAAAAATAGCAACAGGAACTATCAAGGAACCTCCATCAGACTAATAGCAAGTTTGTCAGCAGAAGCCTTTCAAGCCAGTAAAAGATGGAATGACATTTTTAAAGTGCTGAAACAACAAAAATGTCACCCAAGAATACTATATCCAGCAAAATTATCCTTCAGAAATAAAAAAGAATTAAAGTTCCAGACAAGCAAATAATGAAAGAATTCATCACCATTAGACCAAACCTACAAAAATTGCTCAAGGGAGTTACACAACTAGAAGCAAAAGTACATTTACCATCCCCAAAGCACATGAAAATATAAAGCTCACTAGTAAATCAAATACACAAATGAGGAAGAGAAAGAGCTCAAATGGTACCACTATAGGAAACCACAAAACCACAATGACAAACAATAAAAGAAAAGGAAAGAACAACAAAATAGCCAGAAAACAACTAGCAATATGACAGAAACAGAATGTCGCATATCAGTAAATAACATTGAGTATAAATGGGGTGAACTTTCCACTTAAAAGATATACACTGGATAAATGGATTTAAAAAAAAAACATGATCCACCCATATATTGCCTGCAAGAAATACACTTTAGCCGTAAAGACACATATAGACTCAAAGCAAAGTAAGAGAAAAATATATTCCTTACAAACAGAAACTACAAGTAAGCAAGAGTAGCTATACTTATATAATTCAGATAAAATAAATTTTTAGACAAAAACTTTAAAAGATACAAAGAAGGTCATTATGTAATGATAAAGGGGTCAATTCAGCAAGAGGATATAGTATTGTAAATATATATGCATCCAACACTGAAGCACCCAGGTATATGAAGGAAATATTACAAGACCTAAAGAGAAAGACCCCAATACAATAATGGCTTGTATTGGGGTCTTTCTCAATACAAGGAGTGGGGACTGCCCCACTCCTGCCTATCACAACCAGCACTTGCACACACTACCAGACGCCTAAGGACAATTCCACTAGCCTGGTCCTGTCACCCAAATATTTGGACGTGCTGTCCAGGGACCTGGAGATTGGCCAGCTTGGGACTTCAACACCCCACTTTCAGATTTTGACAGATCATCTGGACAGAAAGTCAACAAAGAAACATCAGACTTAGTTTATACTGTAGACCAAATAGACCTACTAGACATTTATAGAACATTTTATTCAATAGCTGCAGAATACACATTCTTCTCCTCAGCACATGAAACATTTTCCAGGACAGCCCATATGTTTGACTACAAAACAAGTCTCAAAAAAATTCAAAAAATAGAATTGAAATTATATCAAACGTCTTTTCTGAACATAATAAAACTAGAAATCAATAACAAGTAGAACTTTGAAACCTATACATAAAAATTAAACAACATGCTCCTGAACAAGCACTGAGTCTTTGAAGAACTTCAGAAGGAAATTAAAAAATTTCTTCAAACAAATGAAAATGAAACACACCATACCTAAACCGGTGGGAAACAGCAAAAGCAGTGCTAAAATGGAAATTTATAACAATAAACATCTATGTCAAAAAGTAGAAAGATATCAGACAACATAAATAATATAATGCACATCAAGGAATTAGGAAAGCAGGGACAAAACAAAGCCCAATGTAGCAGGAGGAAAGAAAAAGATCAGAGCAGAGCTAAATGAGACAGATACTAAAAAACAACACAAAACATTAATGTAACAAAAAGTTGATTATAAAAAATAAAAATAATAAATTGCTAGCAAGACTAAGAAAAAAGGAAAGATGACAAATAAAATCAGAAATCATATGATCATCTTGTTGATACAGAAAATTTACTTGATAAAATCCAGTATCTTTTCTATGATAAAAACTCTCAACAAATTGAAGAAACATACCTCAAAATAATAAAGGCCACATAGGACAAACCCACAGTTAACACACTGAATGGGGGAAGGCTGAAAGCCTTTCCTTTAAAGGCAAGAAAAGAAAATTAAAGGCATCCAAACTGAAAAAAGAATAAGTCAAGTTTTCCTTTTGTGCTTACAACACAATCCTACATCAAGCAAAACGTAAAGACTCTGAAAAAACTCCCAGATTTTGTAAATAAATTCAGTAAGGTTGCATGATACAAACTCAACGTACAAAAACGAGTAGTTTTTATATATCAATAATGAATTAGCTGAGAAACAAAAAAGTTAATCCCATATATAATCGTGACAAAAAATAAAATACCTAAAAATAAATTTTAACCAAAAAGGTAAAAGACCTCTACCAAAACAAACAAACAAACAAACAAAAAACACTCA
This sequence comes from Nomascus leucogenys, assembly GCF_006542625.1. Lineage (NCBI taxonomy): Eukaryota > Metazoa > Chordata > Mammalia > Primates > Hylobatidae > Nomascus > Nomascus leucogenys. The sequence goes on from NC_044382.1 coordinate 126,253,359, forward strand.
AAACATTAAAATTGAAGAGGATACAAACAAATGGAAAGATATCTCACGCTCATGGGTTAGAAGAATTACATTAAAGTGATCCTATTGCCCAAAGCAATCTACAAGTTCATTGTAATCCCCCATCAAAATACCAATGCCATTTTTCATAGAAATAGAGAAAACAATCCTAAAATTCATATAGAACCAAAAAGCTAGAATGGCCAAAGTAATCCTGATAAAAAAGAATGAATCTGGGGGCATCCTACTATCAGACTCCAAAATATATTAGAAAGCTATAGTAACCAAAACAGCATGGTATTGACATAAAATATATGCATAGACCAATACAACAGAATAGTGATTCAATAAATCCATGTATTCACAGTCAACTGATTTTTGACAAAGGCAGCAACATTCACTGGGCAGAGGACACCCTCTTCACTAAGTGGTGCTGGGAAAATTAGAGAACCACATACAGAAGAGTAAAACTGGACCCCTACTACTCCTCATAAACAAAATTCACCTCAATATGGGTTAAAGCCTTAATCATTAAGTCTTCTTAATGTTAATCATTAAAGTTAATAAAATTTAAATCATTAAGTTTGCATAAAACTTCTAGAAAAAATATAGGAAAGAAGACTTCAAGAATTCAGTCTAGGCAAAGATAGCATGGCTAAGACCTCAAAAGTAAAGACTTCAAAGGAAACAGTCAACAAAGTGAAATTACAACCTGTTGAATGAGAGAATATATTTGCAAACAATGTATCTAGGGACAATTGACTAATATCCAGAATATATGAGGAACTCAAACAACTCACACTAAAAACATAAATAATCCCATTAACGAGTGGACAAAAGACACAATCAAACATCTCTCAAAAGAAGACATAAAAATGACCATCAGGAATATGAAAAAGTGCTCAACATTGCTAAGCACTGGGGAAATGCAAATCAAAATCACAATGAGGTATAATCTCACCCCAGTTAGAATGGCTATTATTGCAAAGACAAAAAAATAGCAGGTGCTGGTCAGGACGTGGAGAAAAAGTAACTCATATACTGCCAGTAGCAGTGTAAATTAGTAAAACCGCTGTGGAAAATGGTACAGAGATTTCTCAAAAAAGCAAATATTGAACTGCCATACAATCCAGCAATTCCACTACTGGGTATTTATCCAAAGAAAAAGAAATATATTTTTCAAAAAGATACCTGAACTCATATGTTTATTGGAGCACTATTCACAATGGCGAAGATATGCAATCAACCTAGTTGACCATCAGTGGACAAACAGAAAGACAATATGGTATATATACATAATGAAATACTATCCAGTCATAAAAATGAATGAAATCATGTCATTTTCAGCAACACGGATGGAACTGCAGGTCATTATGGTGAGTGACAGAAAGACAGATACCACATGTTTTTCCACATGGAAGCTAAAAAAGTCAATCTAATTGAGAGAGAGAATCAAATTATAGATACCAGACGGTCGGTAGGGTGTGTGAATGGGAATGAGGATCAAGAGAGGTTGATTAGTGGGTACAAATATATCACGTATATAATTAGATAGAAGAAACAACTCCCAATAATCAATAACAGAGTAAGATGACTATAGTTAGCAACAATATACTTTATATTTCAAAGTAGCTAAAACAGTAGACTTGAAATGTTACCAACACATAAAAATGACAAATACTCAAAGTGATGGATACCTCAAATACCCTAGCTTGATTATTACACATTCTATGCATGTAGCAAATACATGTACCCCATAAATATGTAAAATATATTGTCAATAAAAATTGCAAAAATCTATATAATTATTCCTAATTAATTTATGAATGCATGTTGTAAGCACGTGATATATTTTGGTTGCTAGAGTTGCGCTGGACTTACAGAAAATCAAAGTCACAAATCCCCTCAGCAACTGCCTAAAAACTGTCTTGAATGTTATCAGCTTTAAATGTTGCAAAGCTGTGTTTATTTGGCTTGTAATTTTGAATATATCCCAAAGGACAAATTAAGAGCTATTAAACCCTGGCTTAGTTTGAGTCCCTCTTATGAGTCTATTCTTCTATCAAAATAGAAAGGGACCCAACTGCTCAAAGACATAAGGTTTGCTTTATCTCAAACAAACATAGCTAGAATTTTAGAAATGAGGAAGAAGCAACATTTTCTGGAAAGGCTTAACATTTTATTACCAGTGAGTATATTTGCTTTGGAAAAACCTTTCAACTGAACAATGGTTTCCATTATCCTCAGCCTTTCGTTTTCCTCTAAATCCCCTTTTGTAGGCATTTCTTAGCTCTCTCAACACTGCTTGACAGTTTTGTTATTTTAGTTTGATTTTCTGTAATTCTACTTCTCTGCTGTCTGGATGATTTTATTATTTGCCATATTCTCTCTTTCAGATTGGGAGTCTTATTCTGGTTTTGGCTTGCCAGAGTTTTGGCAGGCTACTGCTATAAAATGCAAGAGATTTGGAAGCTATGCAGATGGCAAATGTAGTGTTGTATGCTTTCATTCATGATGGGCTTCCGTCTTTTTTATAACAGGCAGGAAAACTGCCAGCTCTTATTCCCTGTGGCCGCTTCTGACATACTTAAGCAAGACTGTGGTAGTGATTTGAAGGGCTGCAGGCTTTTTAGTTGGGGTACACTCTGGTGGTTGGAATTTAAAGGAAAAAGTTTCTGTTATACTTAGCATTGATTTTCTTACATTTGTTTTCTATATTGGTGTGTTTTTAATGACTCCATTTACCTTTGAAGTTAACGTTTTTCCTTTAGAAGAGTTAAAAGATTACCTAATATTTTCTTTGGTTTTTATTGTTTGTTTTTCCCAAAACTAGTACTCACGATAACAATGAAATTTATTTTTTTTTTTAAAGAACATCTTGCCAAGCATTACCACTAAAATAATATCTACTCTCTCAACTGTAATTTAATAAACCTGTCTCTGGAAATGACTCTTGGAAAAGAGAAGCATTCATTTCAGCTCATTAGATCCATGAGCTTAAGCTTAGATAAATAATTCCTGTTCAGAAAAGGTAGGACAATTTTGCCACAACATAGCTTGGATATTTAGGATGCTCCAGTAAATCAAAGGTGTGAAAAGTGCAATCTTATGCAAAAAGTGAAATATTGACTGGAATTGTTAATCAAAGTACATTTTTCCATCATATAACTATGGCACTGTAAGAACCAAAAATAATTAAGTCTTCCCAGTGCCTCAGTTTCCCTTGATTATGCCTTTTTTCTCTCATAGGGAGATGTGTTGGGGAAAATATTCTAATTAATTTCTATACAACTTAAAAGCTCAGGACAGGAATATACAAGCATCCGCACAAGTAAAACAGGCCTTCACAAACGTAGCTTTGTTCATATAAATTAATATATTGTATCAACATATCAAATTTTATTCTGTCATACTATATGATGTCTTTTAATTTATGGGTTCTACTATAAAAACGCACACAATTTTGCTCCCAGTCACACATAAATAATATGACAAATAAGCAACCGGTCTGATTCTAATCTCCTCTGCAGCCCTAAATATTATGTCCTCCCTCAATAGGAATCTGAATCAGTAGGAATTCTGAATGCAAAATTAATGGAGTTCTAACCATGAAAAACAAAAATAAGGATTTCAGATATACCTGGAGATTTCCAATACCTAACCCAGAACTTGGCCAAGTCAATTCTTTACCACACAGGATTCTGCCTTTATAAGAAGGCATTTGCTTTCCTGGTCCTCCCTACAGAATGCCAATAATGTCTTTCCCCTCAGTTAAAAGGTCAGAAAAAAAAATTTCCCTAACCACTCCCAGATACCACATGGATGGCAAGATACTGACAACCTCCATTTGAGAACCAATGCACACACAATATTGGCTTGGAAGTTCGACAAACCTAGAACTCCAAAGAGACAAAGACAATTCTGTTACACATTAAATTCTGAGTTCAGGCCAGGTGCAGTGGCTCATGCCTGTAATCCCAGCACTTTGGGAGGCCAAGGCAGGCAGATCATGAGGTCAGGAGTTCAAGACCATCCTAGCCAATATGGTGAAACCTCGTTTCTACTAAAAAAAAATACAAAAATTAGCCAGGCGTGGTGGTGCGCACCTGTAGTCCCAGCTATTTGGGAGGCTAAGGCAGGAGAATTGCTTGAACCCAGAAGGTAGAAGTTGCAGTGAGCCAAGACTGGGCCACTGTACTCCAGCCTGTGTAACAGCGCGAGACTCTATCTCAAAAAAAATAAAAATAAAAAATAAATACTGAGTTCAACCAAAGACCTGTATGTGTTTTAGATAATTTTTCTGTTGTATAGGATGTATGGACTGACTTTTTGCATTATTAAATGTACAATTTATTTACCTTGATCAAAAAGTCAAAAAGAATCACGCAGACACAAAAAGTAAAGAAAATAAAGCTAAGTATCAATTTTTTCTTGGATTCAGATGCTTTTCAATTAGTAGAGAATTTGTGTCTGCTTTTATTTAACTGTATATACAGGTGAATTAAAACTGAAATAAGGAGACTGCAATACAAAGGCTAAGGCTTACCCGACCCTAAGACCACCTTATTTGTTAATTAGAATTTATGACTAGAAGTATTTTATTATGAGGTAATAGATTCAGTAGAGTCAAATGACAGTATTATCAGCTTCATTTAAAATTGTCTGATAAAAGGAATATAAACAAATATTGTTTATAAAGTAATAGGGATAGGTTTACTGACTTATGTATATTTTTCAGCAAAAACTTAACCATGACAAAGACATTCATCAACTCCATATTAATCGAAGTACATATTTCAAGTTAGAAAGTTTAGCCTTCTTGTCATTATAACTAAATAAATGTGCCCATAATATACCATGTTTTATTAAATGATTTTTTTGTGAAACATTTCTGAAAGACACAAAAATAGACTTGAAGAGGTGAAAATACATGCTACATTCTTGCATAAGACACAGCATTCTAAAAATTACAATTTCCTCCAAGCTACATAATACATTTGATCTAATCCCAATACAAATATCATAAGAATTGTTTGTAGCATTATACAAGTTCATTTTAAAGTTCATATAGAAAACTAACCATAAAGCAATATCCAGAGAAATCTTAAAATGTATGGGGGAACTACTTCATCCAGATACTAAAATATATTAAAAAGTCTCTATAATTAAACTATATGCTATGGACATATGAATGACCAGACATACTAGTAGAAGAGAGTAGGAAATTCAGAAAATGTATCCTAGCACATTGGGAAATTTGGAATATAATTAGCACAGCATCTCAGATCAGTGCTATGAAAACTGTATAGTCATATGGAATAGTGTAATTTTGAATCATTCCTCACATAATTTATCAGGATAAATTTCAAATGCATCAGAGGTTGGAACATTAAAAGTACCGCCATACAGGTACTAGAACAAAATGGGAAAATTTCACTACAGAGTAGAAAGCACTTTCCTAATTATGATTCAAAACCAAGAAATAATAAAGAAAGTGGCAGACACATTTTTGTACATTAAAAAAATCTTTATGGCAAACACAGACACAGAAGAGTAAAAAGACAAATTGTAAACTAGAAAAAAATTACCAAGAATACATTACAAATAAGAAGTTCATACCCTAAGAAATACAAAGAAAATTTAATATTTGAGAACCAAAAGACCAATTGCCCCATGAAAAATTTACAAAGAAACATAAATAACATATAAAGATGCTCACTCTCACTCTCTCACTCATAATAAAAAATGCAAATTAAACCTATTATCAGATACCATTTCTCATCTATCCAATTGGCAAACATCTGAAAGCTTGACAGCATACTCTATAGCTGGCCTGTGGGGAGTCAATCATTCTAATACATTGCTGGTGGGAATGTAAAATGACTCAACCCAAGGGAATTTGATATCTAGCAAAATTACATACACGATTACCCTTTATCTCAGCAATCCCACTACTAGGAACTTTCCCAAAAATACACTGGCAATAGTACAAAATGTGATACACAAAAATAATTCATCATAACAGTATTTGTAATAAGAAAATACTGGGAAAAATCAATGTGCATAATTACAGGACTGCTTGGATAAACTTTAATGGAGTACTCTGCAGCTGTAAAATTGAATGAGGACAATCTCACTCTACTGTGGTATGGTGATCACAATGATAAATTATTAGGCTTAAAAAGACAAGGTACAAAACAGTTTTATTACTATTACATAAAAAGAAGAGACAGAAGTATGTGCGTATGTAAGCACAAATACACTTACGTATATGGGTATTGATATACACTCATGCATATATACACTTACATATATAGGTACATGCCTATGTATACACATATATATTAGAAAAAAACAGATAAACTAAGAATAGCAAAAATGTCACCTATTAAAGGAGGTAGACATAGAGATGAAAGTTAAACCCATTTTGAGTTTTGGCTTTGGAGCCTTGTAAATGGTTTTCATTTTTAATAAACAAAAGTAAAGCTAAACAACGAAAGACATCCCTATATTTTGAAAAGTAATTCAAGAAAATGAATCTAACTGTATATTAAGTTGGTGGCATAGCTACATAAAAATAATTATGTTGATGGATTTAAAAAACAATATTTTCATTATAATCCTTGTGGGATATATCCTAAGGACAAAAAGAACAACAAAGAAATCTTATATTGTACTCAGTGATTTTATCATAAATTAAAATTCCAGCATCGTTATTCTGAAACTATTATGAATATATTATAGGACAAAAGAAATAAGTAATTATGTTAACTCCAACAGGAACCAAGATTTTCAGATAAAGAGATGTGAACATAAAACAATGTAAATGAGTACCCTATAATCTGAAATCTGAGTTTACAATATCCCTATGAAGTCATGAAATATTTTCTCTATATAAAGAAGTATGAATTTTCAAGTTCTGAAAGGTTGAAAATAAATAGTAATCCAGCAACAATAGGCAACTGTAGAGTACTTGTTTTGGAATCAAATAGTCATTTTCTACTAAATGAACAAAGGCTTTTTGGAGCAATGGGTGATTCCATGTCTTGGAATATTCAAAATGAGCCTGGAATATCTTGTACCAAAAAAACAAGAAAGATTTCACACTATTGCAGTTGTATTAAAAAAAAAAAAAAGGTGCAAGAGCCAATAAACTCTGATTGGTTAAAAATTGAATAATTTGAGCATCAGAAAGAATAATATTTGCAATTGATCAGAACACACTCAACATTTCTTTAAAAATAATTGGTTAACTGTGAAGTTGCTAAAATATCAACTCATTCTGCAAATTAATGAATAAGGGCAAATAATCAAAGCTTTACCATCATTTTACAAATTAGGTTTGGAGGGAACAATACTGATGAAAGGAAAATTATTCTTTATAGAAGTATTTCAGCTACAAATGCAGAAAGAATAAAAAATTAAAAATCACAATACTGTGACCTCTAAGGGAAAAAAGATCTTAGCACTGATTACCAATGAGCAACCATTTTGTGAAAGTCTCATGAGAAACCCTGGAATAGACTGATGGGGCTTACAACTCCAAACCCACCTGACTAAAAGTGAGGCTTCTTCCTGACATGATGCACTTGATGTCTCACAGCACTTCCTGAAGTGTCTTTTTCTTTTTTAATTATTTATTTATTATTATTATGCTTTAAGTTTTAGGGTACATGTGCACAATGTGCAGGTTTGTTACATGTGTATCCATGTGTCATGTTGGTGTGCTGCACCCATTAACTCGTCATTTAGCATTAGGTATATCTCCTAATGCTATCCCTCCCCCCTCCCCCCACCCCACAACAGTCCCCTTGACTGGAATACTATGGCTGCATAGTATTCCATGGTGTATATGTGCCACATTTTCTTAATCCAGTCTATCATTGTTGGACATTTAGGTTGGTTCCAAGTCTTTGCTATTGTGAATAGTGCCACAATAAACATATGTGTGCATGTGTCTTTATAGCAACATGATTTATAGTCCTTTGGGTATATATCCAGTAATGGGATGGCTGGGTCAAATGGTATTTCTAGTTCTAGATCCCTGAGGAATCACCACACTGTCTTCCACAATGGTTGAACTAGTTTACAGTCCAACCAACAGTGTAAAAGTGTTCCTATTTCTCCACATCCTCTCCAGCACCTGTTGTTTCCTGACTTTTTAATGATGGCCATTCTAACTGGTGTGAGATGGTATCTCATTGTGGTTTTGATTTGCATTTCTCTGATGGCCAGTGATGATGAGCATTTTTTCATGTGTTTTTTGGCTGCATAAATGTCTTCTTTTGAGAAGTGCCTGTTCATGTCCTTTGCCCACTTTTTGATGGGGTTGTTTGTTTTTTTCTTGTTAATTTGTTTGAGTTCATTGTAGATTCTGGATATCAGCCCTTTGTCAGATGAGTAGGTTGCAAAAATTTTTTCCCATTTTGTAGGTTGCCTATTCACTCTGATGGTAGTTTCTTTTGCTGTGCAGAAGCTCTTTAGTTTAATTAGATCCCATTTGTCAATTTTGGCTTTTGTCACCACTGCTTTTGGTGTTTTAGACATGAAGTCCTTGCCCACGCCTATGTCCTGAATGGTATTGCCTAGGTTTTCTTCTAGGGTTTTTATGGTTTTAGGTCTAACATGTAAGTCTTTAATCCATCTTGAATTAATTTTTGTATAAGGTGTAAGGAAGGGATCCAGTTTCAGCTTTCTATATATGGCTAGCCAGTTTTCCCAGCACCATTTATTAATAGGGAATCCTTTTCCCATTGCTTGTTTTTGTCAGGTTTGTCAAAGATCAGATAGTTGTAGATATGCGGCATTATTTCTGAGGGCTCTGTTCTGTTCCATTGATCTATGTCTCTGTTGTGGTACCAGTACCATGCTGTTTTGGTTACTGTAGCCTTGTAGTATAGTTTGAAGTCAGGTAGCGTGATGCCTGCAGCTTTGTTCTTTTGGCTTAGGATTGACTTGGTGATGCGGGCTCTTTTTTGGTTCCATATGAACTTTCAAGTAGTTTTTTCCAATTCTGTGAAGAAAGTCATTGGTAGCTTGATGGGGATGGCATTGAATCTATAAATTATCTTGGGCAGTATGGCCATTTTCACGATATTGATTCTTCCAACCCATGAGCATGGAGTGTTCTTCCATTTGTTTGTATCCTCTTTTATTTCATTGAGCAGTGGTTTGTAGTTCTCCTTGAAGAGGTCCTTCACATCCCTTGTAAGTTGGATTCCTAGGTATTTTATTCTCTTTGAAGCAATTGTGAATGGGAGTTCACTCATGATTTGGCTCTCTGTTTGTCTGTGATTCGTGTACAAGAAAGCTTGTGATTTTTGTACATTGATTTTGTATCCTGAGACTTTGCTGAAGTTGCTTATCAGCTTAAGGAGATTTTGGGCTATAGTGCTAGAAGTTCTGGCCAGGGCAATCAGGCAGGAGAAGGAAATAAAGGGTATTCAATTAGGAAAAGGGGAAGTCAAATTGTCCCTGTTTGCAGATGACATGATTGTATATCTAGAAAACCCCACTGTCTGAAGTGTCTTTTGAAGGATTTTTGCTTAAAAAAAAAAGTGAAGCTTAATCAATTGCTTCAGATTGAAGTTTTACAAGAAATATGGAGAATGAATGAATTAGGTAAATGAGTAAATGATGCCACAAAGAAGCAACCAGCGAAACCTAGAATGTGAAAAAATCCCGCCAGACCTAGTTTCATTTTCAGTAAATAAATGTCAAGGGGAAAAAAAGGAGAGAAGAAACTGCTATAGAGAAAAATAATTTACAAACATTAACAAAGTATATGTATAGACCTTGGTGAAATTTTAATTTGAACAACTGTAAAGATAATTTGGCAAATTTGAGCATGGACTGATTACTAGACGATATTGTTAATATTAGTTGTAATAATGATCATGTAAATATGAAAAAGTCATTAGCCATTAGAAATATATTTTGAAGAATTAATAGTTTCTGATTTTTTAAATACTTTAGAAAAATGGGGAAGATAGATGAAATAAAATTGCAAAATGTTAATAATTATTGAAGCTAGATGATGGACACATAATTTATTGTGTTATTTATTTTCTACTTTTGGTTGAAAAATACCATGATACAAAACTACTTTTAATTTATTGATTCTGGTCACTTCTATCTTATGACTACTAGTGACTGCTCCCCTTGTGCAAACATTGCAGAAACTGTATTCTTCAGCATGTGATTCGTATCAAATAAATTTCCATTGTTCTTTTTTTAAGTGAAATTTATTCTTTCATCAGACCTGGTACATTTACAGGCAGAGTTTCAGTATGTTCTGCTTCATATGCTTTCTTAATCCATTAAATAATATTATATAAGTAAGTTTTAGATTTTCTTCACAGTGAAAATAAATGAAACACAATTATGCCTGTGAAGGACCCTCTGCTTTTATGTGATATTTTATCTCAACAGTTCCCAATCTGTGGATCCTGACTTTGGAAAACCACAGAGAAAAATCAAGCAGCCATGAAATGAACTGTGTGTGTAACCCCTATAATATTTTACACATATAAGTAGTATTAAAGTAAGAGTATACTGAGCTGCCTTTATAATTAAAATCTCAATTAGTGAATATTTAAATTACAACGACTCCTCTTATATAAGGTTATGTTTTTCTTTATATTAACAAAAAATGCCCTAATTATTAACAATATTGAAAACCACCGACTACTTGGTTCTGACACTATTTAGTGTTTAATTTTCAGGTATTTTAGGAATAGCAGTGATTTGTGTGTGTGTGTGTGTGTGTTTTTAAAGAAAATAATCCCTAAGGGGTCCCTATTAAAAAGATTTCCTGCAGATGCATCATGAGCGGTCCTTCATCATTCCCTGAGACGAACTCCTCTCTATGAAATGCTAATAGGTAGAATACCATGTGAACGGAGCCCCCTGGACTTGTGCAACACAATGACTCTGAGCCTCAGGAACCTTTTCTCCCTAAGACTACATAATGCAAAAATGCTATTCTCTTTTTGTATCACAATCACATGAAGTTTTAGGATAATTTTTGTAATGTGTAGTAAACCAAGAAAGATATAATATAGCCAATACCAATAAATAAGATTGTAGCCAATACCGGTAAATAAGATTGTACCCTCTAATGGTAGAAACTGAACCTTCTCTGGATTTTACCTATATCTGGTCTCCAGCATGACTATAGAACATTGAAGGAACTAGACTGAGTGAGGGAAATATGCTGGTGCCCACTGAACTCCACATGCTGGAGATTGGCTGCATATTTATGAATGCTGATTATTATTTAGACCAGATGAAACCCTATTTTTTCTAGATGCTTCTTAACTATTTTACAGATATCTACAATGAATTGTTTATACTATCCTCATGAACAAGATACTTGTCATTCATTAATTTTTTTCCCTTTGATGTTCTCTTCCAAATAGTTTCCCTTTCTTAAGATGAACATTGTTAGGCATAATTATAAGCATATAAAGGCACACTGCTTTACCAAGTAAAATTCAAGATTCTTGTTCTTGTTCTCTCATTGTTTATGAAGAGTTAAATCAAACACTTTGTGTGAGGGTAATGTGTATATAAGTCAGGGAAGCTATAATTGACTGTAGAATTTCTTCTCTTTTGATGCCAAGACAATATTGGAGGAAACCTGAGTCCTAAAACTTGAGATTCCAATGGTACCATTGCAATCAGGGTGAGGCATGAAAAACTATTTGAAGTAAGAGTAGGATAAAAGAATAGATCTATCACCATTTCAAAGAAACCTAAAATTAGAATGTTTGGGGAATAAGAGAGATTGACATTATCTCCCTAGCTGCATTTTTTATACTTGTTCTCCTTGAATTATTATCTACCTGGGCCTCTGTGTATGCTTGCTTTTCTTTGAGATAGTATGGAGTAAAGAAATTATTATTAGGAAATATTTCTCTATCTAAAAATGCTTAGCTTATGTATGAAGAACCAGTTAACCTACCTTTAATTTTGCCTGTAGCCAAATGAATTTTTAATATTTAATACTTGTAGATAAATTTATTTAAGATCAGAGTTGTGAAATATTTATAGAGAAAGAGCTGATGATGAACTCAATACCAAACCCCGTGGTTTCACTTGTAATAACCAGGCCTCTGGGTCACTTTTATAAACCTGGTAACTATAAATTCAGAGGTAAAATAAATAGAGGGATTTAAAAAAAAGTAACATGAACCCAAGATTAAAACGACTACCTAAGAGACCAGTTATAGATCAGTACCCTTGTAGCAGTTATTGATGACATTTTAAAGGACAAATTGACCAATATGGAATAACATAAAGCAAGAAAGCACCATCTGATGGAGGTGACACTCGGGATAGGTTTTCTTATGGTTTCGTTTTTTCTCTGAAGAACAAACTCTCTGCTCATACCCCTACGTGTCATAACTGACTAAGCCAATAAATTGGCTTCCACAGAAGTTCACTTTGTTTTTTTCACTTGTAAAGTGGAAAAATGAAAGGACAGTTATCCTTTACTAGAAAACTAATAAAACGTATGTTTGAAAGCTAAAACTATACCCCTGCTGAAGATAAAGTACTATGGAAGGTCTAAAACTATTAACAAGTAAAAAATAACTCTGATTTTATAATAAAAATATTTCATGGGAATTATTACCTTTGTCATTTGGTCATTCAAAATATCTGGTTAAAAAATAAACAATCAAATTTCACTAATTCTCCTTTTTTAATAATCAAAAGGTAACACATTCTCCTTTATTATACCGTATTATTAAGTGCATAACAGAGTTAGCTACAGATTAGCCATTGGACACATGACTATGGATTGATTAGCTGATACACTGAAACTCTATTCACACCAGAAACTATGCCCCTAAGTATTGTTTCTTTGTCTTGCTACCTATAACATGCGCCCTGGTTACTTCATTCATCCCAGTTAGAAGGACAAATGTGTGGGCATGCTAACAATAAAATTCCTGTTCCAAAATCTTTAAGCCAATATAGACAATTGAATTTTTAAAAGCATACTGGAGTTTGAGTCACTTAAATGGGACTTGATAAAGCTATGCATACATTAGGATTGGTTTAGAGAAAAATATTGGTAATGCCCAAAGGACGCACATCTGAAAATGTGCCATTAGTTCTTCTGCTAAGACCCGCCTCTTCTTCTTTAAAATGCATGCATCACTGAACAGAAACCTTCACCCAATATTTTAATGAAGAGACACACAAAAAAATTAGGCATGAAAGAATCTTCCAAAAATGAACATAAAAAATAGATAAGCCATTTTTGGTGATGATGAAAACACAAATGGCCATGGGAGCTAAGTAGGTAATATACATGAGTAGACTGAAATGATCCAGTTGTAAGAATAACAATAGAGCAAGGGCAACTCAAACAGGACAACAGAGCAAAGACAACTAAGAAACACCAGGGAGTAGTAGAAACTGTAACTGTCCTCAGACCACAAATACTGTTCACAAGGCAGCCATGGCTTGGCACCAACAGAGAGTGGCCATGAGGATGCTTTTTAAGGAGCAGGCAGAAAACTATATTCTGCTTGCCATCCCTCAATTTTTAAGTATTGTAACCATTTTAGTCCATTTGATCTACTAAAACAAAATACCATAACTGGGTAGCCTATAAACAACACAGATTTATTTCTCACAGCTCTGGAGGCTGGGAAGTCCATAATGAAGGCACTGACAGATTTAATGTGAGGGCCCATTTCCTGGTTCAAAAACGGCAACTTCTCCCTGTGTCCCCAAATGGAGGAAAGGGCAGAAGAGCAGTCTAGGGTTTTTCTTTCTTTTTTTTTTTTTTTTTTGATATGGAGTCTCGCACTGTCACCCGAGCTGGAGTGCAATGGCGCAATCTCACCTCACCGCAACCTCTGCCTCCTGGGTTCAAGTGATTCTCCTGCCTCAGCCTCCCAAGTAGCTGGGATTACAGGTGCCCACCACCACGCCTGGCTAATTTCTTATGTATTTTTAGTAGAGACGGGGTTTCGCAATGTTGGCCAGGCCAGTCTCAAAGTCTTGACCTCATGATCTGCCCGCCTCAGCCTCTCAAAGTGCTGGGATTACAGGTGTGAGCCACTGCGTTTGGCCTAGAGTCTTTTCTATAAAGGCACTAATTTCATTCATGAGGGTTCGGCCCCATGACTGACTCACCTCCCAAAGTCCCAACCTCTAATACCATTACATTACCAATTAGGTTTCAACATATGAATTTGTGGCAGGACAGTGGGGAGGGCATAATCGTTCAGAATATAGCACTAAGTAATTAAAAAAAACAATGAGGTCATCATGACAACCAAAGGAAACTTATTTGTTTTGAGTCAAGCTCATTTCCTAACATTATGTAACTCCTTAGTCATGACATTACCATTTGGAAAAGTAAGATGGGTTAGCCCATTATTTAACAATTATTGCCATTAAATGATGAAGTATACACAGAATTTTGAGGAATGTGCAAAACAGTTTTTATTTTTCCTTTTTTTTTTTGAACTTTTATTGAGTTCAGGGGTACATGTACAGGCTTGTGATACAGGTAAACTTATATCATGGGTGCTTGTTGTATAGATTATCTTGTCACCCAGTTATTAAGCCTAGTATCCATTAATTTTATTTCCTAATCCTCCCCCTCTTCCTACCCTCCACCCTCAAGTAGGCCCCAGTGTCTGTTGTTCCCCTCTATGTGTCCATATGTTCTCATCATTTGGCTCCCACTTATAAGTGACAGCATGAGGCATTTGGTTTTTTGTTCCTGAGGTAGTTTCCTAAAAATAATGGCTTCCAGCTCCATCCATGTTCCTGCAAAGGACATGATCTTGTTCTTCATGGCTGCATAGTATTCCACAGTGTATATATACACCATATTTTCTAAGTTCCAGGACACATATGCAAGACGTGCAAGTTTGTTACATAGGTAACCATGTGCCATGGTGGTTTGCTGCACCCATCAGCCCATCACCTAAACATTAAGCCCAGCATGCATTAGCAATTTATCCTAATGCTTTCTCTTCCCCTGCTACCCCCTGCCCATGACAGATCCCAATGTGTGCTGTTCCCCCCTCTATGTTCATGTGTTCTCATTGTTCAGCTCCACTTATGAATGAGAACATGCAGTGTCTGGTTCTCTGTTCCCACATTAGTTAGCTGAGGATAATGGCTTCCAGGTCCATCCGTGTCCCTGCAAAGGACATATTTTTCTTTCCAGTTATGGAGTTATGGCTCTGTCTATACAGAGCCTACCTTAACATACATAAAAGTTGATCCTCTCAGATCTCACTTCCCAACCTGTGTTTCCTATAAGGTACTCTCAGACTGATCACTTCTCTACCCAGCCCGGAGAGTCCTCTTGCTTTTTGTTCATGGTTGTTGTCCCAGGCTACCATTAGCGCTGTGTTTTTGCCCCATGGAAATGGCAGGAGATGGGGCTGTTCCAGAATTTCTACACAGACAGCATTTAGGAGCAATAATCTGTCAAATGAGGTGAAGTGGGAAGTGGAGGCTAGGAAATAGATTAAAACTTCATTTACTGAGTGAGCATTTTGTTAATGAACAGCTTCTTTGTTTGGTTCTTTTTTTTTTTCTTGTGTGAGTGTGTGTGGTGGTTTATTGTTGCTTTGGGAGTAGTGGCTGGCAGGCATCACCATTTTAGTGCTGCTAGTAGAGACGAGATAGTCCGCCACTCAGTTTCCACCTACAGGAGGAGGAAATGAAGGATAAATTGTTCTTCTAGGCCTAAATCCAGGGTGAAATAGCTACTAGAGAAGCTAATATTTTATTGCTAATATTGTCTATCAATTTCTGTAGGACTCTGGTATATTTCACTTAAAGAATCTATTTTTTTTTCTTTATAGCAGCAGCTCCATATGTTGATATGAACTGTGACCCCAGGAGAATGGTGGAAAAGTGTCTTGATCCAGGAAGGAACGGGTATAGAGAAAATATGAGTCTCACCACAATAGAAGCAACATACGCAAAATCCATCAAACATACCATAAAATCAATGTGGGAGCAACACCACTTTGGCCTACTGCTCCTTGAAGTTTTTCTCTAGTCAAATGATGACAGGAGTACATTTGTAAATAAATTACCAAGTTGCTTTTGATTTGATGGAGAAGGAAGAAAAGGATTGTCTCCTGGAAGTATTTTTATTGTCTTGATAGGTAGGATAATATCTCTGTTCATCAAACTGAGATCTTTTGAGAATCTTAACAAATGTATACCTCTCCCTCGCACCTGTTCCTCCCTGGTGTATTTCACAGGCAGCTTTGCTAACTGACTGCACTACTACAAATAGATTCTGTCACTTTAGAAATAGGGTTTTTCCTTTTATAGGCAGATTGATGGACTAAGTGTCAAGGTTTTAGAACAGTAGCATGACTGGGGCAGACACTATAAACCATAAATCCAGTATTGACAAATGTCCTAGTCAATCCAGATGTTTCTGTTTGTTAAATTGCCTTTATCGAGTCATAGTTGTACAGCACAGAATATGGAAAATAATTGACAAGTTCTGAGAAGCCAGTTACTGAGCTCACAGTTTAATAAAGAAAATGTTAATGAACACTTGAGTATTATAAATTGTTATAAGAAGATTCTCTCTTCACTGTTTGCCAAAGTATGCTAATAATTCTTGACTGACTAATAAGCAGAGGTCATTCTAGATCTACAGATTTTGAAAGTTGGAACTTTTTATTTGCACCTTTTGTTTCACTTGTCAAAGTGAGCTAGTAACAGAATAAACTACAAAAATACGTTAACAGAATCATAAGCTTGAAAAACATCTTCTTAGAATTCAAATTTAATATAAATATTTTAAGAAAATTATATTTAGGCCATTGTAAAAACATTACTTGGGGGCTCCCTAAAAAAAAGTAATAGGTTATCTCTCAAAGAAGCATCAGAATCAAAGAAAATCCAGCAGCCAACAATTCTCTTTTTATAACCCTAATTCCAACATTTGCACTAGAACATCGATTGTCCTTATCCACGCTTCTGCACGGCAAAAGAAACTACCACCAGAGTGAACAGGCAACCTACAGAATGGGAGAAAATTTTGCAATCTACTCATCTGACAAAGGACTAATATCCAGAATCTATAAAGAACTCAAACATATTTACAAGAAAAAAACAAACAACCCATCAAAAAGTGGGCAAAGGATGTGAACAGACACTTCTCAAAAGAAGACATTTATGCAGCCAACAGACACATGAAAAAGTGCTCATCATCCCTGGCCATCAGAGAAATGCAAATAAAAACCACAATGAGATACCATCTCACACCAGTTAGAATGGCCATCATTAAAAGGTCAGGAAACAACAGGTGCTGGAGAGGATATGGAGAAATAGGAACACTTTTACACTGTTGGTGGGACTGTAAACTAGTTCAACCATTGTGGAAGTCAGTGTGGCGATTCCTCAGGGATCTAGAACTAGAAATACCATTTGACCCAGCCATCCCATTACTGGATATATACCCAAAGGATTATAAATCATGCTGCTATAAAGACACATGCACACGTATGTTTATTGTGGCACTATTCACAATAGCAAAGACTTGGAACCAGCGCAAATGTCCATCAATGATTGATTGGATTCAGAAAATGTGGCACATATACACCATGGAATACTATGCAGCCATAAAAAGGATGAGTTCATGTCCTTTGTAGGGACATGGATGAAGCCAGAAACTATCATTCTCAGCAAACTATTGCAAGGGCAAAAAACCAAACACTGCATGTTCTCACTCACAGGTGGGAATTGAACAATGAGAACACTTGGACACAGGATGAGGAACATCATACACCGGGGCCTGTTGTGGGGTGGGGGGATGGGGGAGGGATAGCATTAGGAGATATACCTAATGTAAATGATGAGTTAATGGGTGCAGCAAACCAACATAGCACATGTATACATATGTAACAAACCTGCACATTGTGCACATGTACCCTAGAACTTACAGTATAATAAGAAGAAGAAAAAAGTAAAACACATTGTTATTTTATGTACCACTAAAAAATGAAACACTACTACTTATAATTGTAAGAAGCATTTTGATTTCAGAAATATTACAGTGGTATAAAAGGTACATCTCATAATTGATTTGGGGGAAGATTTCAAGGAAAATCTCTAAATCTTTACAGAACATTATTATTGGAAGCAAGCAGCTAAGGGAATATGATGGAGTTCAGTAGTTGACATTTTCTTGCTATTTCTCATATCAAAGTGAACTCCTATTTTGGAGTTCAGAAAGAGATGTTAATCTGATTTCTGCTTTTCGTAGAAAAGAGTAGGTAATGTAAGGCAAACCCAATGCATCCTATCTTTACTATGCTGGGATTTTGCTAAATGTTTGAAAAACAAATTCAGATTAAGGAAAAAACCATCCAGGCATAAATAAACAAGCAATCAACTAGAACCTAATGAAAATAATCATTGAACTATTTATGCTGTAGAGCACAAAAAAATCTCCAACATAGCACTGTCCATTTTAAATATGTTCAGTTTGAACTTTCTTTGAAAATACCACACGTGTTTGGGCAGCTGTCATCTTTTAAAAGTTCATATTCACTTTGTACCCTTTCTGTTCCCATGGGCAGACAAAGCTGAACATGCTTTTAGAAGAGCATTCCCCTTGAACTTCTGTAGACATGCACTGACTGATGTCAGAAGCAATGGGGTCTTGGAATAGGGGATCCTATATCTGAAAAAAATTCAAAAGAAAAAAATAGACTTCTTCTTCTGACACTGGGAAGGACATTTTATTAGGAATCTAAACATTTTTTTTTATCTGAGAAGAAAGATATAAATCCCAAACAAAGCTTTAAACAAAAAGTAGAAATTCCCTGCTTAGGTTTCTACCACAAAAACAAACTTTGGTCCCAGATTTATTTATGGAAATACACCTTTTCCAAATCCTTTCTGTTGTGTGCACTAAAACAATAAGTAACCTCTCCACTGATACTTCAACTCCATATATACATCTTTCTACTTATCTCTTCTCAGATGTCTAGTAAGTGTCAATAACTTAATATGGCCAAATCACTGTGTTCTAACTCTGTCCTCTTGTCTTCCCTATCATTTACTGTTATATATGACATTGCCCTCCACCCAGATGTCCAAATAAGAAACCTAGGAATAGATCTTAATTTCTTATTTAATTTCACCTCCTACATCTATTCCAGCATCAGTACAAAATATACCAAATCCTTTAGTCCAATTTTCCCATTTATCAGTAATATCCTGAAGAGGCTACTATGATTTCCTGCCTGGTTCTCTAGTTTGTTCTTTCATAGCCCCTAATCCTTTTTCCACACAGCCACAAAGAAGTTTCTTTCCCAAGTCTCAGCTCCTGTGCCGCTTCTTTAATGTAAATCAGGTTGTTACTACCCCAAGTCTTCCAATCATTTCCAACTGCATTTCAATTACTAGTAACTTCACCCTCTACACTTTAGTTTTCTCATCTGTAAAATGAGACTAATAATGATACTACTTCATACGATAGCTATGAAGATAAAATGAAGATAGGTAAAACTATTAGAACGGTCTTGGCACATAGGCAATGCCACACAGAGCAAAGTTGCTGTTGTTTACAACTCAAATGTAAACCCCTTACCAGGTCTGACCCTCTCCCTCCTCTTCCACTACATCTCTTACCACTGTTGCATTCCTCCAATGATCTGGTCTCCTTCGTCTTGCTCAAGCACATTTGGCTCATTTCCTTCTTGAGGCCTTGAACCTTCTGTCCTTCCTGTAATCATCAGCACCCAACCCTCATTTTGGCTTGTTGCTTTTTATTTTCCAAGTCTCAGATCCTGTGACACTTCTAAATGAGACTTTTCCTGACCACCCAAAGTAACATTAGCACATCACCCTGCTTTATTTCCTTCATAGCACTTTTAATTTCTAAATTTATTCATCATCTTCATCTCCATGTCACTAGATGAAATCAGGGCATGTTGTTGTTACTAGCCTTCTGACTTTGGGCAAGTATTTAACCACTGAGGGTCACAGTTCCTCCATATGTAAACTGGGTAAATTCATACCTCCATTATAGAATTATGAGACTTAAAGTAGTTAATCCATATAAAGTATCTAGGACTGTCTCACAAATAAGTGCTTATCATACAATGACTTCTTTAAAACAAAAAACAAATGAAATGTGTTATATAAAGACAATCCATATCTGACGTGAGAGCTCATTAAAAGTAGAGATTGATGGGACATTAGCCTGATACTCAGAGAAAGATGCTGTGAGAGCACCTTTCAAGTGTGAAGGAAGAAGTAGGTCCAACCTGTCGGAAACCTGACATTTTCTGAGTCTCCATTGTGGATTATGATTTTTATCCACTAAAAGACATGAAACCTTGGTCTCAGAAGAGAAGTTGTAAGGCCTCCCTACTGTCTTCCTTTCTTGAAGTCTGGAACTGTTGGTCCAGCTGGACTGGACAGCTAGAGAAAGGTAGTAAGACCTCTGGTTACTGTCAGTGTCTTTGGTGTGCAAACTCCCAAGATGAGCTCCCAACTTCCCCCAATATTGTTTTATAGGCCTAGAGATGCCCCACAACACTTTTGTTTTATTTTACTTAGTAAACTATGTCCTCCTCACACACTTGGACTAGCCTAAATATATGTAAGTTGGTTCAGAGGTGAAGTTTCCCCCCACTGAAGAGCTACTTGTAGCACATCCAACCTGCTACAGGCAACATTCTTGATTGAACAACTCCCTGGACCCAGGGTATATCATGCCTTCTGCTAATTCTCTGCTTTTAAGTTATCATCAATAAATCTTATTATGGCTAATACACTATGTTATTAGTGGTTTGGGATACCATGTACCTTGCACAAAGCTCAAAAAATATCTACCACTTTTTCTACTCAAAGCTTTTTACACAACTAGTAAAATCATCAATTCATTTATGCCTGAGATATAGCTAATATCACAGAAAACAAATTGCAGTTTGGAGAGGTTGTCTATTCTAGTATCAGCCTGAGATATTTTCCTGATATCTCATTTTAATTATGGAAGACATAATTAATAAAATTGCATCCTGGTTACCCTCAAATCTGTCCATGGTCCAGTTTTACCCTTTGATTTGTGTCTAAATGACAGCAATTTTGGTAAAGCGCAGCACTGGATTCAGAGGTAAACACATTCATCTTCTCATTAGTTCTGATGAAATCTATCTGCAGGCAAGTTATGTGCCAGGACACTGATACATGCCAAGAGGATGCACTGCTATAAACTTCATCTCAGAAAGTCTTCCAGATGGAAAAAAGTTAGAAGGCTTCCTCCAGAGAAAATGAACTAAGAGGAAAGATCTGAGTCTTTTGGTTTAGGAATTTTACCTAGAGTTAGTTCCTTTTGGGGGAAATTCAGTGAATTTGTTCTTAGCAATTCTAGGAAGAGTTGAGATCTTTCAAGACAAACATTATAGTCTTATATAAACTCAAGTAAACTTTCTTTGGGAATGTAGCCTAGGGAAGTAAATTTGCAAATAAGTTTTAAAGAGTTCACTAGAACTTGACTCTTAAAAGAATAAAATATGCATATTTACTCTTGCTTAACATCAGATGAAATCTAACTAGGAATATAAAAGATATGTAAAATAAAGTACAGAGAAAAACTGGAAATTATCTTCAACTTTTACGAACACATGAAGGTAATCGTATCACACAAGATGGGCCCAGAAATACAGAGAAGTATTTATTATAACAAGATCTGCACCCTCCAAACAGAATCTAGAGAAAGCTCCCCAATCAATAGTCACCCAACAAGTTACTCCCAAGACGTTCATTCTAAAGAGTGATTCCTAGAAGTGTCAACACTGACAATTGCTAAGTTCAGGCAATGGCGGTCTTTTCTGAGTTAGCAGGAACCTGTCACTGTACCCCGGTTTTACTTTAGGCTGATAATAAATACTACTTTTTCATATATCTTCTCATGTGCTATCTGACTTACACAGACTCATATTAGAAGCCCATGAGCCAACTATTTATATTTCCATTTGGCAAGGTAATAAAATGTATTTATTCTCAGAAATAACTTACCAATGGTATCTGCATTAATTACATCTTTCATGTTAACTACAGCACAAATTCAGTGTGTAATTAGCAAGGCACAAACAACAGAGATTAAAAGTGGCAAAAAAAATTGCAACAAAAATATGTTACAGGGGAAAGATGGAGTAGAACATACTTTTCCCTATTTCTATGGCTAAGTAGAACTAAAAGCCCTGGTCATTATATTAATATATGAAACAAACATGAGAAGACTCTGAAAGGTGGACAGGAGTAGGTAGAATGGCTAGGGACCTCAGGACCTTAGAATCGACATAGAGATGAGTTCCGTGGTTTGTTTTGTTTGTTTTGTTTGCCTCGTATATCCTAGATTTGGAGCTGGAGGAGCCATTAAACCAGAAAACCTAACAAGCATAGACAATAAAATCCTGTTCTCCTTAACCAAATAATGAGGGAAAGGGCAGCGTAGTAAAATAGTGAACCTCAGACAATAGCCACCCTACTCCAGCCAAGTGCAACAGAAAAACCTGTGGCCCACACACCCATACATTCCAGCTGAGGCTGCATACAGTGCCTAGACTTCCACTAAGGGCAGGTTGTAATGAGGCATCCCAGTACCCTGCTGGGGGTAGTGTCAGAGAATGCTGAGGAAGAAGTTGGGACTTTCATTCCTACTGTGAGGTAATGAACCCATTCCCAACGATGTCAATGGAGACCATGTGTAGATCCTGGACTTACACCCCTATCTGGCAGTAATGAAGGCTTTCCCCCCACCCCAACACACACAACTCTAAGGTGTCAACAGAGGCTGAGTGGGAAGTCTGGACTTTTACCCTCACCTGACAAGAATGAGGTGGGGCACCCCCATTCCCTGCTAGAGTGATGTCAGAGCTAAATTTAAGATAAGCCAGTTAAAATGAAAGGTTTAAATGAGGTCTAGAACTTATAACAAAATGGAATTGTCTGGCCTTTAACCCCAAATCACACATCATATCAAGAATCAGGAAGGTCTCAAACTTAACAATAAAAGATAGATGCCAACACTGAGATGGCAAGATGTTAGAATTATCCAACAAAGATTTTAAGGGAGCCATAATTTTTTAAAAATGCTTCAGTAAGTGATTACCAATATACTTGGAACAAAGGAAAAAATAAGAAGCCTCAGCAAAGAAATAGAAAGTATCAGCCAAAAAGAACCAATAGGAATTTTAAAATTGGAAAGTAAGTAACTGAAATAAAAAACTTAGTGGAAGAGTTCAACATAGAATGGAAAGGACGAAAGAGCCAGTGAACTGCAAAATAGAACAATAAAAATTACCCAGTCCAAACCACTTAGAGGAAATTGACTAGGGACAAAAGTGAGTTCCAGGGACTTGTGGGTCTTAAAAAATCTAGCAATCAAAAGGATAAAAAGGTGGGGTTAAAAAAACCAAAAGAAATAATGCTTGAAAACTTTTCAAATTTAGCAAGAGAGAAATCTACAGATCAGTAAACCGCATAAATCCTAAATAGGCTAAATTCAAAGAAATCTAAGCCAAGATACACAAAAATTAAGCTTTGGAAAATTAGACAATAAAAAACAGTTTCATTTTTGAAAGCAGCCAGAGAAAAATAAAACCTTACCTATGGGGAAAAACTATTTGAATAACAGTGGATTTCTCATAGAAACCATGGAGGTCAGAAGTGGTACAATAGTTCTCAAGTGCTGATGTTAAAAATAAAACAAACTGTCAACTGATTATTTTATCCAGCAAAAATATTATTTGGGAATAAAAGGGAAATTAACATTTTCAGATGAAGGAAAACTAAGCAAACATATTGCCAGCATACCTACCCTAAAATAATGAATAAAAAAATTGTAAACAGAAAAAAGTGGTGATAGAAGGAACTTTCGGATATCAGAAAGAACACAGTAGGCAAAAATATAAGTAAATACAATAGACTTTCCTTCTCCACTTGAGTTGTCTAAATTATATTTACTATTGAAGCAGCAAGTATACACTATCTGATGTGGTTTTAAATACATGTAAATAAGATATTTAAAACAATTATATCATAAATAGGAGAGGATAAGGTGACATCAAAGAAGGTAAACTCTATACTTCACACAAACTGGGAACATGACATCAACAGTAGACTCATGACAAGTATATATAATAACTAGTAATTACTTTAAAAAAAACTATACAAAGGGAAACATTAAGAGGTACTATAATGATCGCCATTCTAACTGGCATGAGATGGTATCTCATTGTGGTTTTAATTTGCATTTCTCTAATGACCAGTGATGATGAGCTTTTTTTCATGTTTGTTGGTAACGTAAATGTGTTCTTTTGAGAAGTGTCTGTTCACATCCTTTGCCCACTTTTTGATGTGGTTGTTTGTTTTTTTCTGTTTAATCTGTAAATCTGTTTAATTTCTGTAAATCTGTTTAAGTCAGGAAACAACAGGTGCTGGAGAGGATGTGGAGTAATAGGAACACTTTTACACTGTTGTTGGGACTGTAAACTAGTTCAACCATTGGGGAAGACAGTGTGGCGATTCCTCAAGGATCTAGAACTAGAAATACCATTTGACCCAGCAATCCCATTACTGGGTATATACCCAAAGGATTATAAATCATGCTGCTATAAAGGCACATGCACATGTATGTTTATTGCAGCACTATTCACAATAGCAAAGACTTGGAACCAACCCAAATGTCCATCAATCATAGACTGGATTAAGAAAATATGGCACATATACACCATGGAATACTATGCAGCCATAAAAAAGGATGAGTTCATGTCCTTTGTAGGGACATGGATGATGCTGGAAACCATCATTCTCAGCAAACTAAAGCAAGAACAGAAAACCAAACACCACATGTTCTCAGTCGTAAGTGGTAGTTGAACAATGAGAATGCATGGACACAGAGAAGGGAAGATCATACACCAGGGCCTGTTGTGGGGTGGGGGGCTAGGGGAGAGACAGCATTAGGAGAAATACATAATGTAGATGATGAGTTGATGGGTGGAGCAAACCACCATGGCACGTGCATACCTATGTAACAAACATGCACCTTCTGCACATGTACCCCAGAACTTAAAGTATAATAAAAAAAGGAGGTACTATAAATACATAAGAATGGAATTCTAAAAAATCTTCTGTAATACACAGAAATGCTGGAGAAAGTAAACAGAGAAACAAAAAGACAAACACAAAACAAAAATTAAATGGCAACATAAACCCTAACATATCAATAATTACATTAAATGTAAATAGTTTAAATACCCAAATTAAAAACCGAGATTGACAAAGTGGATTAAAAACATGACACAACTTTCCACTGTCTACAGAAACCTCACTTTATATATATAGGCAGAGTAAAAGGACCAAAAAAAGTTATATCATGCAAACATCAATCAACATAAAGCAAAGCAAGAGTGCATATTTATATTAAATGACACAGACCTAAGAGAAAAAAAAAAAAAAAAACAGAGACAAAAGGGGCATTACATAATGATAAAAGGATCAATTCACACACACACAATATAGTAATTCTAAATGTGTATAAGCCAAACAACAAAGTTACAAAATCTACAAAGCAAAACTGATAGAACTGAAAGGAGAAAATGTCAAAAATTCACAATTATAGTTGAAGACTCTACATACTTCTCTCAACAATTTATAGAAAGAATAGACATAAAATCTTCAGAAATATAAAGGAATTCAACACCACCAACAACAAATAGGATCGAATCAGTGTTTACAGAATGCTCCACAAAGCAACACAATACACATTCTTTTCAAGTGCCCATAGAACATATGCCAAGATAGGCTATATCCTGGGTCGTGAAGGAAGCCTAAAGTAAATAAAAGAATTGGAATAATACAGAGTGTATTCTTTAACCTGAATGGAATCAAATTAGACATGAATAATAAAATGATAACAGAAAAATCTACAAACACTTGGAAAGTAAACAAGTAACATAGACCCATCTTAAATTAACTTATAGGTCAAAAAAACTCACATAAATTTTTAAAAACTACATTGCAACAATGAAAATTAAAATACATGTCAAAATTTGGGGGACACAGCTAAAACAGTACTGAAAAGAAAATTTATAGCACTAAATACGTACATTAGAAAAGAACAAACGCCTAAAATCAATAAGCTAACATCTCACCTTAAGAACAAATAAGAGCAAAATAAACCCAAAGAAAGCAACATAAATAACAAAAATAAGAGCATATATAAATGAAAAAGAAAACTAATAGAGGAAACTAATGAAACAAAGAGCTGATTCTTTGAAAAGATCAATGAAATTGACAAATGTCTTAAAGATGACAAAGAATAAGGCTAGAAGGGGCAAATTACTAACATCAGGTATAAAATAGAATATCAGTATAAACCTTTCAGACATCAAAAAGATAAAAAAAATGCCGTGAACAAATCTATATACACAAATTTAACAACTTAGATAAAATACATCACCTTCTCAATATTGCTCATAAACTATGACCATATAATAAACTACAAAAATTGACCCAATATCAAATATATAATTTGAGTATCCCTATAATCATTAAGGAAATTAAATTCACAATTTTAAAATTTCCATTAAAGAAATCTCTAGGGCCAGATGTTCAGGGAATTCTACCAAATGTTTAAAGAAAAATTAACACCAATTCTACATAATATCTTCCAGAAAGTAGAATAAGAAGAAACACTTCTCAATCCATTTTATGAAACTGATATTACCCTGATACCAAAAAAAGACACAGAAAGAAAATACCAAAAGAAAACCAAAGACCAATATTCTTCATGAATATATATGCAAAAATCATCAATAAAATATTAGCATATAAAACTCAGGGACACATAAAAAGAATCATACCTCATGAATAAGTAAGTTTTGTTCCATGGATGCAAGGCTGATTCAATATTTGAAAATCAATAAATGTAATCTACCACAATAATAGGCTACAAAGAAAAATTAAACAACCATATCAATTAATGCAGAAAGAACACTTGACAAATTGCTAGGCATGAGAAAAGCTTACCTAGTAGAGCAATGTCATCTCAGTTTCAATTCCTACACATTATATCAGAGCAAATATGCAGTGTCTAAAACCTGTTAGCTGCTCCTATCTTTGTTAAGTTTGCTTATTAACCATAAGAGAAACTCATCCTAGTCAGCATACATAAAAGTAAGGCTGCTTTATATGTCACAGGGGTATTTCATGGACTCCAAAGACAGCACACTCAGTCAGACTTTGCAAAGGAAAAGCTCAAAAAAAAAAAAAAAAAAAAAAAAAGAAGGTTGAAAAACCAAGTCAGCTGCTTTCTTCTCAGAGTTCCAAGATCTCTTGTCATCCTTTTCTCTGTAAAACTAACTCATTTTTTCTCTCTGAAAAGGAAATCCATAAGGTCTGAATTTGCATATTCTTTGTTCCTATAACCAAGGTTTACTTCTGCAAGCCTAACCACAAATATACAGGAGAAAGAATTCCACTCAGTCTGGTACAGGTGCCCATTCTTGGTCCAATCAATTAACACAGAAAGGTGAGGGCCTCTGGCACATACATAGCTGAAGGAAGTGAGAGATGGGCATTGCTGGGCTCCACAGATTCTCCAAAAAGTACCCACAAAACATATTTGAAAATTCCAATATATCTTCACTGTTAAGAGAAGCAAGAAAGTTGTAAAGTTAGAACTTTTTGTTTTTGACTAGTTCTTCCCATGTCTTCAGATTCTACTCATTCTTCAATACTTAGTACAATCCCACCTCCTCCATGAATCCCTATCTCTATATTCTAGTTCCCAAAATTCCTATGCACTAGGTCATTTAGGATGTAACGATGCATTGCCAGATACATTTCACTATTATTTTACATTTATTAGTGTTGGCTCAAAAATCATAACTAAGGCTGGAGTGCAGTGGCACGATCTTGACTCACTGCAACCTCCGCCTCCTGGGTTCAAGCAATTCACCTGTCTCAGCCTCCCAAGCAGCTGGGACTACAGGTGCACACCACCACGCCTGGCTAATTTTCATATTTTTAGTAGAGACGGGGTTTCACCATATTGATCAGGCTGGTCTCAAACTCCCAACATTGGGTGATCCACCCACCTTGGCCTCACAAAGTGCTGAGATTACAGGCATGAGACACCACGCCTGGCCCATAATTACTACTTCTAAATGCTATTCTCTTGTTGGCACCTCCTACACACACAATAGCACAAAAAGTGTTCAATGAAATCTAATTTACTTATAATCATAAACATATTTCTACAGTCTTTTCCGAAATAGGATCCAAGAAACTGCATATTTCAAAGTGATACAAAAATATGAAATATGTTGGTTGAGATCAAGGATACTCAAGAAATAAATTTGGAGTTTTCATATTTAAGTATTAAAATAAAAATGCTAGAAACTTAGAGTTATTTACCACTGTTATTGAACCATTCCTCACACAATATATGGATGAAAAAAAGTACCTTACCCATTTAAGTGGCAATAAAACTGAGGTACAATGGTGCAAAGATAATTACATGGGGTTGAAAAGAAAGTCAGCTATGAAGCTGAGGTTTAATTTTATATGTGTATTTTATACATTTATTTATTCTTTATTGGCTATGTGTTATGGTTCTATGAAAGTTACCAATAAATAAAAGAAAGGGTCTCTCTCTTTAAAGAACTCATAAGTTAGTGGGGGAGACAAGATACGTATAAATTAATTAAAAGATAAAATATATTGAATAAAACCCTTTGCTTGGAAGCCCACCATAGGCATATGCACCATTTTTTAAATCTTAAATTCCATTATCCTACTCTTAGACTACAAACTCCTATCCTTATACAACTCTCACTCTCTTACCTTTAATATATCTTATATTTTTATTTTTGAATACTCATGCCTCTGTGCCATTACATTTTCTCCTAGCCTACCAGATATCACCTTTCATTTCTTGTCCTGCCTGTATCCCATGCTAAAACACCATAGTTACTCAAATTACCCTCAATTTTCTTGGTCTTCTTTTGGTTCTATTCATTTATTTAATCAATCAACAAATACACAGTCAACACTTTCTTTGTATAAGTGCTATGCTGTGCACTGGGGCTACAGCTGTAAATAAAACCACGGTCCCATGAAGCTTACATGGTTATAAATCAAGCCAACCCCCCTCAGTTTCTCTTTTACACCCTGACTTAACTCTGGTAAGGGAAAAAAAAAAATCACCTAGTAAGATATAATGATGCCATTAGAAATGAATGATCTCCTACCTAGCCCAGACTTTAAATAAACTCATGATCTCGTTGTGAATTCCTCTCTGTTCTTTATTCCAAATGTTTCTTCTTCTTCTCAAATCATTTACTTCCCAATTTCCCACCCAAGCAAATAGCCATGACTCTTTTTTCAGTAAGAAAAACAGGACCATCTTGTAAGAATTTCCTCAGCTGCTGCTTCTTTTCCTTGCATTCATCCCCTCCTGGTGTCTGGTTGGTCCCCTTTCAAGGTGATCCCCTTGGTCTCCTCCATCATGTTTCAGATCCTGCCCTCTCCTAATCTCCTCAAAGATCTTGCCCTATTAACTAATCATCACGTCTCTGCGTGCCTTCAACCTCTATGATGAGTCTTTCTCCTTTGCATATGAACATGTTTAAGTCTCTTCTATCTAATCTAGAAAAATAAACATAACATCCCCTTGTTCTGACTTGTTCCTCTACTTAGTATTCCATCTATTTTCTCCTCTTAAAAAACAGTAAACTAAGTGAACCATTAATGAAGCAAAATTGTAAAATGCCCAGTGTCCAAGGAGGTTTTCTGAGGGATCATGAACGTCAAAAAGCTCTCTGTGAATGCTATTCTACATTGGTATAATATTTACACACAGTAGCATGACAATCTCAGTGATTTGTTAACACTTTATATGGCATTGTTTGCTGTGAAAAAATCCCTGATGCCGTCCTGTTAGTTCTGATAAGCTGTTCGTGTTCAATAAAAGCAAAGACAGCCGTTCATTGCCATTTGCTTGGAAGCTCACCGTAGGCATACGCAGTAAGCCAGAAAACGCACACAACTCAGGAAAATAGGGAAACACCACAGTTGGCAAAAAAAGTCTCACACCTCTTGACACCAGAACCAAGCTTAGGAAAGACCTCTGGGCCAAGATTATTTGTGTCTCTACTGAGAGAGCAGGGCAGAGCTGGCTGGCCTTTCACCCTCTCCTTTTTCATCCTGCCTCTCTTCAGAGAGAACAGGTTTCTTCACGGAAGTCATCTTGCTTTGGGTTCCCAGCAAGCTATGCGTCCCCTCTGAACATCTCAGCATCATAATTCTCTATCCTTTGGATGCCAGTGCAACATAGAAGGTGGAATTACATGCTGGAGAAACAAGACAATCGCCTCTATTAAAAAAATAAATACATAAGTAACAAATCAGTGTTTGATCCTGACAATATCTACAAGCTCTAGAGAAGCAATGGATATGAAAAGTTCTAACCTTTTTTTTTTTCAACCAACTGCAATATCATTTCCATTATTTCTCCAGGCTCCCATTCTGAATTCAAAGCAATTTATCTGAAGTTCAGACACAGTCACTGTGATTTAGTTTCAGTTTTATGGCAACTGCAGGTCTCTAATAAGTATGCTCCTTTCATTGATTTTGTTCCCCTTCAGCTACTGCTATAAATGTAATTGAATTTTTTTATTTTTTTTTCCTCATGACCTAACTTTTTTTTTCAACTGACAAGACAGCAGTCAGTGCAATGTCCTATGAGTTTTACATACTCCATTAATAAGAAATAGTTTCTTTTGGAAATGGACTTTCCTATCGTTTTCCTTTAACAAATTATATGTTTTTTAAAAGCCAAAGTAACCCCCTTCCTTCATCACATTTATTTTACAGTATCAGTTAATTCCAGCACTTAGAGTGGGAGGAAGATACTTTCAAATGATTTGGATTATAACACATAGCATATGTAGTAAGCTGACTTTTAGAAAATATTTTTTGCTTTTTAAGTCACTCTTCATGTTGAGATTTTTCTCTGTTGATGAATTAATATGTTTATATAAGGCTGGACTGTTTTACATTCTCCTATACCTCAAGGTGAAAGGAACCAATAATGGTTTTCAGGCAAACACAAGTACTTCCTAAGGAGGGATAGTTATTCTTGATGCAAGGAGGTTGACAGCCTTGTGTGTCACAAGCCAAACCCCAGTTATCTCTTGCCTCTCATGCATAACCCTTGTAAACATAGACAAAAAGTGACAGATTGAAGGGCCAGCCATATTTCATTCATTTTCTTTTTCCCCTCTGAACTTTCCACCTCCATTTGAAATGTCACTTTTAATATAACTGTATTCTTACATGTATTTGGATATGTTTGTGATGACACTACTCTATTTTATTTATCCATTCTAGTTTAATTCTGCATATTTAGAATATATTTTGGAATTTGGTAAATTAGATCTTTCTTCATTTTTCTTATTAAAATATGTTTGGGGTTTGCTTACACATTAATTACTCCAAACAAATTTCATAAACACAAACCAGAAAACTTTTTCTTAGTATTTTCTAAATGAAAACAACCAATTCATCTCCCTACAAATATCCATCTTCCATTTATTTAGGTATTTGTTTATATCATATAGTACAGCTTTTAATATCATATTTCATCAAATCTAGTACAATGTTAATATTGTGATCAGTACTTTGTATACAATTTAAAGAGAGAAACCACTGTTTAATTATGAGATAATATAAATTATATCAATTTTAATTTCAAAGATGATAAAATTTAAAATAAATGCATCATAAAATCAATGAAATACAGTAATTCTTATCTTCATGATGATCTAATTTATAAGGACTATTTTTGGTGCCTGAACTTGCCATCAGTTAGTTTCTCACATATTTAGTGGCTTGCTTTGTTTAGATTTGACTAATAGTGAATATTTAATTGAAGAACCATAGATACACAAACATGCAAAATTTCTAACTGCACAACACAATGAACTATCACAAACTGAACACACCCATATAAAAAGCACCCAAATCAAGGATCAGAACATTACCAAAACTTCAGAAGCTCTCTTTGTGCCCTCCTACTATTCACTATTCTTCTCCTAAGGCAAATTCCTATGCTGATTGCTAACAGCCAAAGATTAGTAGTCCCGCCTGTAGTCCCAACGATTTGCGAGGCCAGAGGTGGAAGAATTGTTTGAGCCAAGAGTTTGAGAACAGCCTGGGCAACAAAGTGAGACCTTCTCTCTACAAACAATAATACTATGAAAAAATTAGCCGGGTGTGGTTGTTTGTGCCTGTAGTCCCAGCTACTCAGAAGGCTGAGGTGGGGGATTTGCTTGAGCTGAGGAGGTTGAGGCTGCAGTGAGCCATGTTCACACCACTGCATGCCAGCCTGGGTGACAGAGTGGGACCCTGCCTCAAAAACAGACAAACAAACAAACAAAAACCAAACCAAACAAACAAAACAGAAAGAAAGAAGGAACAGTGATCATATTTTAACAATAACAGTTATTTATCATTTCATAAAATGAAGACTAAACCACTGAATAAATATAAAATGAAAGAAATAAATCAGCATAAATTCTACTTTACTAAATTCTCCAATGTTCAAAAATATTTGAATGTTTATGTTCATTTCTGAAAGATCAGTTTCTGACTAAAGTATCACTGCCACCAGACAGTCTTTCAAAATAAATAGGAAAGTGTAAGAGAAAGTAAATTCTTCAAATCTGCCCTCTAAACATGTTCTCCATTCTGCATACACCACTGTGTCCTCAGGGAAAATAAAGGCAGCCCCTGCCTTCATGCCTCCAGTCACTCATGCTCAAGACGAGCATGGAGGCTGCATGGAGCTACGGAGCCAAAACAGGCTTTCGAAGCAGCAGGCGCCAGCTTGGGTAAGTAATCTAATTTCCATGAGCTTCAATTTTCTCATCCAGAAAATGGGAATAATCATGCCAACCTCATACGACTGTGGTGAAGAGCTGACGTGGACAGCATCAAGAGCAGCTGCAGTTTTCATTTCCTTTAGCCAGTGGTAGGAACATCGTTTCCATCTCCTATGAGATCAGCAAGTTTTAAACACTTTTATCAGAACAGTCCTTTTATCAAATGAAATCTTAAAAAAATAAAAACTATAAGCAATTTAATTAGTTGAAAGCAAGGTACAGTTTGAAATACGTACTGAAAAGGTTCTTCCATAGATCATAGTGGAGGAAAACAGCCAAATTTTTTACCAGTTAGCAAGATACTCTGTGCGCTTCAGAAAAATTGTAAGCCTTCTTTTCAACAAAATTCTATTTTTTAACCTTTATTTCAGGTTCGGGATACATGTGCAGGTTTGTAATATGGATAAATTGTATGTTGTGGGGGTTTGGTGTACAGATTATTTCACCACATGGGTAATAAGCATAGTACCAGATAGGTACGTTTTCAATCCTCACTATCTTCCCGGCTTCTGCCCTTCTGGTATCTATTGTTCTCATCTTTGTGTCCATGTATACACAACGTTTAGCTCCCACTTGTAAGTGAGAATATGCAGTATTTGGTTTTCTGTTCCTGTGCTAGTTTACTCAGGATAATGGGCTCCAGCATCATCCGTGCTGCTGCAAAGGACATGATCTTCTTCTTTTTTGTGGCTGTGTACTATTTCATGATACCATGAAATAGTATATACGTGCCACATTTTTCTTATCTATTCTACTGTTGATGGGCATTTAGGTTGATTCCATGTCTTTGTTATTGTGAATACTGCTGCAACTGAACATACGTACGCATATGTTTTTAGGACAGAATGATTTATATTCCTTTGAGTACATACCCAATAATGGGATTTCTGGGTTGAATGGTAGTTCTGTTAAATTCTCTTCAGAAATCGCCAAACTGCCTCTCACGATGGCTGAAGTAATTTATATTCCCACCAGCAGTGTATAAGCATTCCCTTTACTCCACAAGCTCACCAGCATCTATTATTTATATGACTTTTTAATAATAGCCCTTCTGACTTGTATGAGATAGTATCTTATGGTTTTTGGTTTGCATTTCTCTAATGATTAGCGATGTTGCGCATTTCTTCATATGCTTATTGGCTGCATGTATTCCTTCTTTTGAAGTGTCTATCCCTTCCTTTGCCCATTTTGTAATGGGAATGTTTTTTGTCTGTAGATTTAAGTTCCTTACAGATTCTGGATATTAGACCTTTGTTGGATGCACCGTTTGCAAATATGGTCTCCCTTTCTGTAGGTTATCTCTTTACTCTGTTGTTAGTTTATTTTGCTGCGCAGAAGCTCATTAGTTTAATTAGATCCCATTTGTCAATTTCTATTTTTGTTGCAATTACTTTTGCCATCTTTATCATGAAATCTTTGTCAGGTCCTATGTCTAGAATGGTATTTCCTAGGTTGCCTTCCAGGGTTTTTATAGTTTTAGGTTTTACATTTAAGTCTTTAATCCATCTTGCATTGATTTTTTATATGGTTTAAGGAAGGGGTCCAGTCTCAATCATCTGTGTATGGCTAGCCAATCATCCCAGCACCATTTATTGAATAGGGAATCCTTTCCCTGTTGCTTTTGTTGACTTTGTTGAAGATTAGATAGTTGTAGGTGTGCGGCCTTATGTCTGGGTTACTATTTGCCATAAGTTTATGTGTCCGTTTTTGTACCACTACCATGCAGTTTGGGTTACTGTACCCTTGTAGTGTATTTCGAAGTTAGGTAGTATGATACCTGCACGTTGTTCTTTTTGCTTAGGATTGCCTGGCCTATTTTGGCTCTGTTTGTTTCACGAATTTTAAAATAGTTCTTTTTTTTTTTTCTAATTCTGTGAAGAATGTCATTGGTAGTTTGCTAGGAATAGCACTGAATATGTAAATTGCTTTGGGCAGTATGGCCATTTTAACAATGTTGATTTTTTTCCTATCCATGAGCATAGAATGTTTTTGCATTATTTGTCATCTCTCATTTCTTGAGCAGTGAAAGATTGTATTGAGACATCCCTACAAATCTCATTCTCATTATAGAGATCTTTCACCTCCATGGCTAGCTGTACTCCTAGGTATTTTATTCTTTTTGTGGCAATTGGAAATGGAATTGTGATCTTGATTTGGCTCTCAGCTTGGATATTGTTTGTGTAGAAGTGCTACTGATTTTTCTGAATTTTGTATCTTGAAATTGCTGAAGTTGTTTATCACATCAAGGAGATTTGGGGCAGAGACTACGGGTTTTTCTTGATATAGAATCATATTGTCTGCAAACAGAGATAGTATGACTCCCTCTCTTCCTACTTGGATGCCTTTCATTTCTTTCCCTTGCCTGATCACTCTGGCTTCAACATCCAGTACTATGCTGAAAAGGAATGGTGAGAGAGGGCATCCTCATCTTGTTCTGGAAGGGGAATGCTTCCAGCTTTTGCCTGTTTAGTATGATGTTGTTGTGGGCTTGCCATAGATGACACTTATTATTTTGAAGTATTTCCCTTCAAGGCCTAATTTATTTTCATACAAAAGATGTTGAATTTCATCAAAAGCCTTTTCTGCTTCTATTGAGATAATCATTTGGTTTTTGTTTTAGTTCTGTTTATACAATGAATCACATTTATTGATCTGTGTATGTTCAACCAACCTTGCATCCCAGGAATAAAGCCTACTCGATTGTGACAGATTAGTTTTTTGATATGCTCCTGAATTTGGTTTGCAAGTATTTTGTTGAGGATTTTTACATCTATGTTCATCAAGAATGTTGACCTTTAGTTTTCTTTTTTTTAGTTGTACCTCTGACAGGTTTTGGTATCAGGATGATGCTGGCCTCAAAGAATGAGTTAGGGAGAAGTTCCTGCTAAATTTTTGGAATAGTTTCAGTAGAAATTGTACCAACTCTTCCTTGTATGTCTGCTAGAATTCAGCTGTAAATTTGCTGGGTCCTGGGCTTTTTTTGATTGGTAGGGTTTTTTATTACTGATTCATTTTTCAGAACTCACTATTGGTCTGTTCAAGAATTCAACTTTTTCCTGGTTCAATTTTGGAAGATTTTATATTTCTAGGAATTTATTTTTTGTAGGATTTCTAGCTTGTGTACATAGAGGTGTTCATAGCAGTTTTAGAAGGTTTTTGTATTTCTGTGAGGTCGATGGTAATGTCTCCTTTGTCATTTCTGACTGTGTTTATTGGGATCTTCTCTTTTTCTTTATTAGTCTAGCTAGCAGTCTATTTACCTTATGCAGTCTTTCAGAGAACTATCGGACTTGCAGATCTTTTGTATGGTTTTCTGTGTCTCAATTTCCTTCATTTCAGCTCTAACTGCTTATTTCTTGTCTTTTGCTAGCTTTGGGGTCAGTTTGAGCTTGTTTCTTTAGTTCCTGTAGGTGTGATGTTAATTTGAGATCTAATTTTTGATGTGGCTATTTAGCATTATAAACTTCGTTCTTAACACTGGTTTAGTTGTATCCCAGAGATTCTGGTATGTTGTATCTTTGTTCTCACTAATTTCAAAGAACTTTTTATTTCTGCCTAATTTCATTGTTTACCCAAAGGACATTCAGGAACAGGTAGCTTGATTTCTATATAACTGTAAGGTTTTGAGCAATGTTCTTAATATTTATTTCTATTTTTATTGCACTGTGATCTCAGGGGGTGGTTGGTATGATTTTGTTTTGAGTTTGCTAAGGATTGTTTTATGGCCAATTATAAGGCTGATTTTAGAGTATGTGTCATGTGCAAATGAGAAGAATGTATATTCTGTTAAGAGTTGTGTAGATACATGTTACATTCATTTGATCAAGTGTCAAGTTCAGGTTCTGAATATCTTTGTTAGTTTTCTGCCTCGATGATCTAATACTGTCAGTAGAGTGTTGTCTCCCACTATTATTGCATGGTTATCTAAGTCTCTACATAGGCCTCTAAAGAACTAGCTTTATAAATCTGGGTGCTCCTGTGTTGGATACACATATATTTGAATAGTTAGGTCTTCTTGTTGAATTGAATCCTTTCCCAATATGTAGTGCCCTTATTTGTCTTTTTTGATCTTTGTTGGTTTGAAATCTGTTTTGTGTGAAATTAGAATAACAAATCTGGCTTTTTGTTTTCTATTTGCTTAGATTTCTCTCCATCCTTTTACTTTGAACCTATGGAATTCATTGCATATGAGATGGCTCTCTCAAAGATAGTATACCATTGGGTCTTGTTTCTTTATCCAACTTCCCACTCTGTGTTTTTTAACTGGGGTATTTAGCTCATTTACATTCAAGGTTAATATTGTTATGTGCAGATTTGACCCTGCCATTGTGTTGTTAGCTGATAATTATGCAGACCTGCTTGTGTGGTTGCTTTATAGTGTCATTGGTCTATGTACTTAAGTGTGTTTTTGTGGTGACTGGTACTGGTCTTTCATTTCTATATTTAGCAGTCCCTACAGGACCTCTTATAAGACAGGTCTGGTGGTAGCAAATTCTCTTAGTATTTGCTTGTCTGAAATTAATTTTATTTCTTCTTTGCTTATGACGCTTACTTTGGCTGAATAAGAAATTCTTGGTTGTAATTTCTTTTCTTTAAGTATGCTCAATATATGCTCTCCAATCTTTTCTGTCTTGAGAGTTTCTGCTCAATGGTCCACTGTTAGCCTGATGGGGCCCTCTTTGTGAGTGACCTGCTCCTTCTCTCTAGCTGCTGTGAACATTTTCTTCTTTCATTTCAACCTTGGAGAATCTGATGACTACGTGTCTTGGGGATGGTCATCTTGTCTAATATCTAAAGGGGTTCTCTGCATTTCCTAAATTTGAATGCTGTCTTCTCTAATGAAATTGGGGAAATTTTTGTGGACAATATCCTAAAATACGTTTTTCAAGTTGCTTGCTTTCCCTCCCTGTCTTTCAGGGATGTTAATGAGAAATAGATTTGGAGGTTTTGTTCATTCTTCTTTCATCTTTTTACTTTTTTTTTTGTCTGAGTTATTTCAGAGAACCAATCTTCAAGTTCTGAGATTCTTTCCTCAGCTTGGGTGATTCTGCTCTTAATACTTGAGATTGTATTCAAAAATTCTTGAAATGAGCGTTTCAGCTCTATCAGATCAGTTTGGCTCTTTCTTAAAATGGCCATTTTGTCTTTCATCTCCTGTATCATTTTCTACTATTCCTGATAATCTTTGGATTGGGTTCTGAATTTCTCCTGAATCTCAAGGATCTTCATTTCTATCCATACTGTGAGTTCTATTTCTGTCATTTCAACCGTTTCAGCCAGGTTAAGAACCATCATTGCTGGGGAACTAGTGTAGTTGTTTGGAGGTAAGAAGACACTCTGGCTTTTTGAGTTGCTAGAGTTCTTGCCCTTGTTCTCTCCCATCTGTGTGGACTGATGTTCCTTCAGTCTTTGAAGTTGCTGTCATTTTGTCCTTTGGATGGTTTTTTGTTGTTGTCGTTGTTGGGTTTTTTTTGCTTTTATCTTTTTTATATGCCCTTGGGGTTTTATTGTGGTATAAGGTGGGTTCAGTCAACTGGCTTTGTTTCTGGAAGATTTTAGAGGGGCAAACCTCAGCTCTGCAATCCTGGGCTGCACCCTTTAACTCTGGGAGGTTGGTATTGAGCCCCTGGCTTTGTTCTTTAGCACCTCAAGATTAAGTACCTGCTGCATTGGGGCAGCCTGGAGGGAAAGGGAAGTAGGCAGCGAGGTGTTCCCAGACCGCTGGCCCTGGCACTCTGATGAGTGGTGCCAAAGCAAAGCACTTTGTTGGGGTCGGGATTCATGCTCTTTGGTGTGTGAGTAGTGGCAGCACAGTGGGGTACTTATGTCAGCTGGGGTTGGGTACCAACGGGATATAGCTGCCGCTTTCCTGCTTGCTTACACAGGTGGTGGTGGCGGAGGCAAGGGTGGCACACTGACAGGCATAGGGCTACTGGCCTCACTGCATGCCTTTGAAGTGCTGGTGGTGATGGGACAGGGGAACATAATTCTTTTGAAAAATAATTTTCACAGAAAATCTCTCATTTATTAGCTGAATTCCAGTATCTGCCAACCATTACAGACAAGAATGTATCTTAAAGTTGCATCATCCAACCTATTGTTAGTACTGAAATGAAGCCTCTTTCCCTTTCCCTTGAAGTGGAATCACAAACATGTACACACATACTAGCATGTGTGTATAATCTGTTGTAAGCTTATTACATCTCCCTATCACCCTCAAACTCTTGGGATTCAATAATTGGAATTTCTTTAGCATGTCTTTATAGATCTACTTATTCTTCATTTTCATCACCCTTCTTTGAGATATTTTAGCTCTCTATATCTCACTACAGAGTCTTAAAACTTGGAAGAAATGCTCCTCATTAAAGAGAGAAACTCAGCCCCCAAAAAACAAAGTCAGCCAAACATCTAGAAACAAACTGACTTTGGTAGGGCGTGCAGAAGGAGATGACACCTAATGAGACAGAGAAAAATGCAGTTTAAAATCTGTCTCTCAACACAAATACTTAATTTTTAGCTTTGGTAGCCCATTTGTACTATGTCACACCAATACAGTTAGAGAAATTGAAGCTGAAATTAATCTATTTTCTCTCAGCTCTGAGTCTGTCCCTTTCTAATCTTGTATAAGCAATCGTTGATTCAGATATCCTGTTATTCATGATGCTGTATCCTAGAAAATAGACTCTTTGCTTACAGCAAATGAGTTATAAACGGTTTTGCAGGGTCAAATCAAACCACTCACTAAAGATGAGATTCATTAGAAGTGGAAAAGGACTGCACATATTGAAACCTCCTGCATGTCAGGCTCTAATTTAGACTTGTTATCTTATTTAACATACATAAATACACACACACACACACACACACACACACAGAGAGAGAGAGAGAGAGAGAGAGAGAGAGAGAGGGATGGTTTGGCTGTGTCCCCACCCAAATCTCATCTTGAATTGCAATCCCCATAATCCCCAGAGGGAAGGACCCAGACAGAGGCGATTGGATTATGGGGCGGTTCCCCCCCATAATGATATCACTCATGATAGTGAGTTCTTAAGAGATCTGATAGTTTTATAAGTGTTTGACAGCTCCTCCTTCACACACTCCCTCTTGCCTGCTGCCATGTAAGACATGCCTTCTTCCCCTTCCACCATGATTGTAAGTTTCCTGAGACCTCCCCAGCCATGCAGAACAAAGTCAATTAAGCCTCCCTTCTTTATAAGCTCTCCAGTCTCAGGTAGCATCTTCATAGCAGAGAACAGACTAATATAGTAACACCAGGTAGGTAAGAGTGCTGTTTTAAAAAATAAGTAAACTGGGCTCAGAGAATTTAAGCAGTAACCCCTAGGACACACAACTATTAAGAGGTTGATCCAGAAAACAAGTCATATTGACTCCAAAGTCAATGATTTGGGGAAGGAATGAAATAGTAAGGTAGTAT
The DNA here is from genome assembly GCF_006542625.1 of Nomascus leucogenys. Taxonomy (NCBI): domain Eukaryota; kingdom Metazoa; phylum Chordata; class Mammalia; order Primates; family Hylobatidae; genus Nomascus; species Nomascus leucogenys. Next base: position 126,293,769 of record NC_044382.1, read on the forward strand.
AAAGACTATTTCCAGAACTATACCCGGAATATCCCAACTGAAACGCGCATTCAGTGTAGTGACCACTTTGCAGTAGGTTAATGAAATTAAAAGTGTTATGAATGTCTCGGACTTCCCCACCAACACCCCTGACAGCCAGTCCTGAAAGCCACAGCATTCTCATTATGTGGATAGAAAGCAGGCATATTTTCAGAAGAGAACTACCATCAAGCTGAGAACTGTCTTAGCAGGCAGGTAAGGGCTTCATGCAGCTCCCTGTCCTCTTGCCCTGCCAATCCCATCCCATCTGCAGACAGCCTAAAAAAAAAGCCATTCCACAAATTACGAGAAGAAATGAGGCTCCATGAATGACTCTGCCTTGCTATTCTCCATGTGCCTAATGCATAGGTCCCCAAGACCTAGTCAGCGGCTACCATTCACTTAATGTGGCTTATATCTTGGTAATCTCATGTAATAGGATTTTGCATCTACAATTTTAATAAAATGCCAAGTCTCAAAAGGAGATGAAGTGAAGTAATATTCTTTTTAATTCAAAAACCTTCCTACACATCTGTGCTTTACAATTATTTGCCTAAAACAAATCGACTCATCAGTTAATTTCCTTAACTAAAGTAGTGCATAAATTAGAATATCAACTACTAAAGAATAATGACATCAAAGTTATGGATTTAGCCATTTTATTGACTCAAAATGGATCTTTTCCTTGAGAAATATCAATAACTAAAACTATGACTAAGACAGTTAATAACAATTAATGCATAAGGTCAGAGACCAAATCACTTTTAGCCCTGTTATGAGCATTGCCTGGTTACTAGTTTGATTTTTGACCTTGTTAATATGGATGTCAGAGGACATGAGGGTATACCATGTCACTTTAAAACATAATTCTTCATGCCTAAATGGCCCTTCACCATGCAATGGATGGAAAGCAGTAAATTGTATATTCCAAGCACTTCTGGTAGTATTTTTTACAAGAGAACCTCATAGACTTTTCTGTTTTTATGTTTTGTTTTGCATTGGTTTTGTTTTTTATCAAATCTTCGATGTAAACTATGTTAGATTATGCTGAAAGAAAAGCAACAGTATCAGGTTAAGTTTTCAGGGGTAAAATATGCTTATAAATAAAATAGTCCCTAACATAAAGGAGACAATGTGAAGACATCTCAAGAGAAGATGTGAAGACATCTCAAGAGAAGATATAAAGACAGTATTACAAAGAAGAAAATTAGGCATTAAATTAGGTGACATGCCTTGGACAAGAAAAGGGAACCAAAGAGCAAAGTGTTAGAGAGGGGCTGGAAAAGGGAAAGGTTCAGGCGGTTCTGAGCCCTCCTTTATTCTTCCAGGGATGAGTAGGAGTGCTACAGAAAACACCGGAAATGTGAGAATAGGATCTCCTAGGAAAATGAGAACATAATTTTCTTCCTGCATGAGAAATCACTAATAACTTTCATATAGCTCTTGCAGTTAAACACACACACACACACACTCACATGTACACATACACACTCCTTATTAAGAAATTAATATAATTATCATCCCCATTTAAAAGATGAGAAGCCCAGTTATTAGTGATTAATTTATTTTCCCAAGTTAACCTAGCTAGTAAGAATTAGAATTCTGGCTTGAGCTCTGGTTTGCTGATATCAAATATCATGTTTTTTTTCCATTATACCATGTTATTCTTAATTAGCAATTGTTTGTGTGGCAAGAGAGAACAAAAAAGTGATTGCTTTTTCTGCCTTTCCCCTGCTAAGGAGTAAGGATACTTTTGCTGGAACAGATTCAAGAAATGCAGGGGAAAAAGGAAGACTTAATACCCACAGAGGTTAAGAAAATCTACATAATAAAAAGCAAAGGTTAGGGGCTTGGGAGGGAGACAGCAGCTCTATTGGCTCAGCTTAGGAGGCAACGTGAGGGCCACAAGGCATTCTTTTTCTACTCTAAGAGTGTCTGCAATAAATTCTGTATAAATTTTAAGTAGTAGCTTTGAGCATTAATGTAATCTGTTGTTTTTTTAAATAGATGTTGCCATACTTTGGGAATATATATATAATGAAATACATGTCTTTTGTTTTGCTTACTGAACTGCTATTACTTTGGCTCCACACTAATATTAGACCACATGGACTCTAGCCTTATGTGGGCTTCATTTGTGTAATATAACTTTTTAATATTCGGGTAGTAACGGTAAAATGTAAAAGCCAATACTGGAAAATTTTACAAAAATAAAGTTAAAACAAACTGTGCAAATATACAGTAAACCAAAGCCTCCAGTCTTTTTTTCCCTGAACAACTTCTACCATTGGTCAAAACGGTCCGTGTTTTGTTACTTGAAGTTACTCCAGACTTTTCTGGCTTCCTATCTTTGCTCCAGTATTCCTTTAGGAATGGCTTCTTGTGCTTTTCCAGATGAACCCCATGCATCTTAATTTACAGATCTCTTCTTTAACCAGGAACTCCTTAATAAATGCATGTGTTCATTTTGCAGGAATTCACTGAATTGTGGGGGATGCATAAAATAAGAGATAGAAACTTAAAGGGAGTTTACTACCTATTTGGAGATGCTATATGGAAGCAGAGTAGTGAACAGCTATATCCATTTCAAAGTAATCTACATAAAGTAGAAATCTTAAGACCCTTTGGATAAGTGAATCTTCTTTAGGTATTTTCATCACTTCCACTGAGTGTAAGGCAGCTGGAAAGATGATTCAAGGGCTCATTAGCTGATTGTCAAAGCAAAATCATTCCTAGCTTTAGCCATTTGAAAATCAAGCAGAGGAACCGGGAAGATTGCCCAGCAGGCAGCAAGGAGATGTTTCTACCATGAGACGATGAAACAGATTTGAATATCATAAATTTAACTGCAGTCTTCACTTCTGAGCCTCCTACTGACCATAGACATTGAAAGAATTGGTCTTGTTTGTGACTCTACTAAGACAAGGTCCTGATATTAGTCAAGCAATCAAATAAAGTTTCCTACATGTACTTACTTTATGCCAAGCCAACAGTTTAGCAACTCAGGGTAGCAAACTGAAAAGGCTACTCTACCCAACACAGAAAAGCATGAAAGCATGAATAGTGTATTCACCCACTAGGGACAACAGAAAGATGCTGTCTTATTCCCTCAGTAAGTTCAGTGCATTCTTGTCTAGCGTTATGCCATCCTCTCTAGGTTTTATTCTCTGTGGGTCATGTTGGACTCTATGGATTTCTAAGCAACAGACAAAGGTAATAATATACTTCTTATGATGCTTTAAATACAGAGCCACCTGTTTGATTCCAAAAGGAAGGTAAAGTTCCTTTTAGATAATGGTAGAAATCCAGGTAAGGTGATATGCACTGGAATACTTTAAAAATACACTGATATACAAGGAATATGGGAACAGAATCTAGAAAATTGTGAACAGGAAATAAGCACCCTGGTGAAGAAAAATCAAACCTAAGTACAACTTGTTCCAGGAAAGCTATAATATAAATATTGAACAAATTTGGATTCAAGACTACATTCTTAACACGGTTAACTATATTGCTTTCAATTAAAATATGGTTGGTATTTTATTGGCATATTAGTAATTTAAAGGGATTGTCCAATTTAGAAAAAATGCAGATACATTACAGATATTACTTTTCTTGTTTTTTTTTTAATGCCATCACCTACTTTTACATTAAACTGTTCAACTGGTGTCTAATATCTCTCCTCCATCCCCCCAGTTTCTGGCCTCTAAACAGCAGCAAACTGACTTCAGTGACATTCAGTGTCTTCTCTTCTCTCTGCTCAACCCCTAGAGTAAGTCACAACTAGTCAGTTCAAGTGAGAAAATACAAGTAAAAGGCGAATAAAGTGTATCAATTTTTATCCCTGAACAGTCAAGCAGGGATTAAAGTTTCTACCAGAAATTGTCTTTTGTAACTAGAAATCTAGATATTTGAAAAAGTAGAATAAAATTTGGCCACATAAAAAATGCCCCAGTTAAAGTTGTTATAAGTAATCTGTATTAATTTGGGACCGTAACTTTTATGCTGCTACGTGCATGGCAAAAAGATAAAAAAGGCAATATTTCAAAAAATTAATAGTGTTATTTCTACAGGGTAAGGTAATGTCACATATATCTACACATTTAAAATGAACAAGTATAATTTTAAAATTGGGGGAAAACACAGTAAGACACTTTGAGAAGATACTGTCCTTGCATAAAATACTTTTATGCAAATAAATTTTGTCTTGGTACAACAGTTCCAACAGAGTACGACTAAAACTCTACTTGATTCTAAAAGTGTATGTTCCTTTTGAATTTAATACTTAGCATTTATGACAGGATATACTTGAAGCAGTAAAAAAAAAAAAACAGCACAATTTTGCCTTTGAGAAACAAAGCAGGTTTTCTCCACAGACAAAATGAATATAATAAAAGCCAAATGTTTCGACAGATGAGTAGAGTGTTCATGATTGAAAAAAAAAAAAAGAACTCAAAGTCATCTTCAAAGTAAGTAGTTTCCAGAATCATACAGTGTATGTAACAGACATTTGAAGAATTTTACGGGAGTATAATCCAATGTATACAATGAATCTTTTCCAGTGAAAATAAACTTTGCCTGGGATCATAGTTATGACATATTTAATTATTTTCTGGATACTCAATTACACAATGATCAGCTCTGATCCCTAAAATTGATAACATAAACACCCAATAAAATGATGACACAGTAGCTTAAATTTCAGAGTGTTTTCAAAGTCTTAAATAGTTGAAATGATTTCAGTTAGCATTGGTCTCCACAGGTCTCCAAATTTTTCAAAGACAAATACAACCTCAATACATTTCAAGAAATGTTTACTTTTGCTATTTCCAACATGTGTCAAATTTTCTATGAAGACAGAGTTTGAAGAAAAATTTTTCCGGCCTTAGTTATTTATGCCAATTGGATTCACATCAACGGTAGTGAAAACTCTAAGCAGCTATTTCTGATTCTTACCAGACTTGCAACAAAATAAAAATTCCCTCTGATTAGTATCAATGTAATTTTAAAACCAACACATTCATACAAAACAAGACCAAGACAAAAATCCCCCTAAAGTCATCTTTTCCTGGGTTCCTGATTTCAGAAGCACAAAGCTACATATACTTAAGATCTGATCAGAAAAAAAAAACTAGAAGTGATAAATTCAGCAGCTTCTTTTGTTGCACATTGAGCACCTTTTCAGTAAAAGCTGTAGGATTACATGTTTTTTGTTCTAGAAGTATCACGTGTGGGAGGGCAGAGCTAGGGAAGAAGTCAAAGCATAGTAAGTAGCTCAGAAATTTAAAATACTAGGCACTTTATATGTATTATCTAATGTAACCTTCCCAAAAGTTCTATGAAGTAAATATCATTATTTATTATTCCAATTTTATGGAAGAAGAAATTGAGGCAAAGAAGTTCCAGTGATCAGATGAGGTGGCACAGTTAGTAACTAGCAGAGCACAATTTAAGCCCAAATCTGTCTAATACCAAAGTCAAAGCTTCCAATCTATTAACTACCCCACCTTTCAAGAAACTGCACAGGGTCACGATTTTTCTGTCAACTGGTGCTTTATTGTCCTAGCACAGCTCTGACTAAAATTTGTGTCTAGGGTATCAATATTTCTGTGAAACCTACATCTCCTCTCAGATTACTGATCTCTTTTTCCAGTTTCTAACCAAATGGAGAAAGGAATTATGATGTGAATTCCATAAAATTTACGGTATCAGGTTGCAAGAAGATGGGAGAGCAACTTTGTCTGTTCCCCTAGGTAGTTCCTAAAACCACTGGAACCAATCTAAAATACTTATCTTTGTCATGGATCTCCCTCTCCCTTTCTCTCTCTCTCTCTCTCGCTCTCGCTCTCGCTCTCACTCTCACACTCTCTATCTAGTCCAGCTTCTCTTGGAAAGAGGAAAGAGATCTGGCAGACCTGGTGAAGCATTTCTGCATACCAACAATTTTCAGGAAAATGGGCTTGAAGTCTGTAGTTCACTGCAGCTGGTGTCACTCAGCTATTGCAGCTGAATTTTTGTTATTCCCTAGTTGGTCCCATGGGTAGCTCTAGAGAATGTTAGTGTGCTTTAATGTATGTGATTCTAAGTATGTCTGCTCCTGACTTTTAAAGACATAACTTTTAAAACACCAAATTCGTATTTGAGCAATACCCGATTAATATTGTGGTGGTCATTTGTAATCCACATCATTTCCTGTTTGCTTTCCGGGGACATTGTAGCATTGTTCTTCCCTAGGTACTTGAGGTTATATGTGGCCATTAATTCATCTTGGACAAAGAAACATTACCATAAGTGACACGTGGCAATTTTAGGAAGAAGCTTTAAATGCTAGGCTGAGAATCAATACAATTTTCATTTTCTTTGCTATATGAGGAGCTGCTCTGCGATCCTGAATGCAGGAGTAACGATGATGCCAAGCAGAGCCCACATCAGCCTCAGTGGGTATTTAACAAGGGAGAAAAATAAACCTGATGTTTTAAGCCATTAAGGTTTGATGGCTGTTTGCTACCACAAATAATGCACCTGTTTTGATGATTACCACCATATTATGAGTGGCAGATTATACTACCTTTGCAAAACCAGCCGTCTGCTGCTTGTGGAATGTACTGGCTCACCTTTAATGTTCAGAATAAATAGCCCAGAATATACCTTGAAAGTGAAAAAGGAAGAAAGGAGGAGGAGGGAGAAGGAAGAAGAGGAGGAGGAGGAGGAAAAGGCAACTAAAGGCAGCAATCATTGGTAACATTGGCAGTATAGTGATACGAGTATTCTTCCAAAGATATTCCCAAGTGTTACTAGAATCATCATGGAGATTATAATACAACACAACCTAAGCTTACCTATGCCAGTGTAAGTTGTCATCATGTAAGACTTAGAATGTTGGACTAGGAGAAATCAAGGAAGCCACATTCTTATTTTATAGAGGAAGAAATCAAGGTCAGAAAGATATTCAGTGCTGTGAAATAGAGCTTTCTCCAGTGATGGAAATGATATTCTGTACTGTTTAGCATAGTACCCATTATTTATGTGGCTTAATGAGCACTTTCTGTATGGTGGTGTAATGTGATACATCTATACAGGCAACTGAGAAATTGACTTTTAATTTTACTTAATTTTAATGTATAATAAATATTCTCATGTGACTGGTGACTACTGTATTGGACAACATAGGTTTAAATAGTTTCCCAAAGGAATAAAAATAGTTAGCATCAAGGTCAAGATTCAAAAACAGTTCCTCTAAACCTCAGCTGAGAGTATTTTCTAAGTTTCCTAAGAATATGGATCAAATTGGCTCTTATCCTTAAACACATATGAATAGTAACATCTGTTTTCTTCTAGTACTACTGCTTTACACATGAATTCTCCTAGACTCTGCACTAGTATCCCAAAGTAACTTACTATTTTGCCATTCTCTACGCAGTTATGAGTATGTGACTCTAAGTATATCTGCACCTGACTATATGAGGCATGACCTTTACACAATGATTTTCTTTATCCTGCGGTAAACCTTAGACTTGGTAGGTGGCTTTGTGTCAAGTAACATGATTTCAGGAGTTCTCTAAAATGCTTAGCTATACTCCCTTTGTATTAATTCAGGTTCTAAATAATGCTTCTCACTTTAGTCTTCTCATTTTATCCTGCAAATTGATAGAATGATAAATAAGATGTAAAGTATAAAAATATTTCAAGAAAATTTTAATAAAGTGAATTCATACTGGTGTATTAAAGAGTGAGAGCTGATTCATTCCAATGATGATTGATAAGTGAGGGGGTAGAACGTGATCGTAGGCTTGCCATCAGTGCTATAATTTGTTTATTACTGAGCCCTTACTATGTGTACACACTCTTTACATATACTTAGTTCCAAGATCACGAAGAGGTAGATTCTGCTTATATCTCCATTTTATGTATTTCCAAAATCACATATCCAGTAAATGAAGCTTGGTTCAAAATCAGGCAGTGAGTCTATACTGTAATAGCCTAGACAAAATAGACAATGTGAAAATATAAGGAACTAAGAACAAAAAAAAAAATGAGTTTCTCTCCTGTATCTGCCATGAATTTGCTTCACAAAACTGTGCAAGAAACAACTCCCCCGAGCTCATTCCTTTATAATAATAAAAATAGGTTGTTCTAGATGTCCTCTAAGGCAGCTAGAATACCAATAGAGTATGGAGTTGCAGATTCTAGTCCAAGCTAAAATGTTGTTGAGACCTTGGACATCTTTCTTACTGTGCATCTTTTAGCCTGTAACTTATCTGTAAAATGTTGCTAATATTGCCATTTTATAGATTTGTTGTAAAGATTAAATGAAGCATGCTGCTAAAGTACCTGGCATGGTGCCTACAACTATGGAAGCTTTAGAAATTATAATGTTTTTTTCCCTTTTAGCACTAATATCCAAATATTCTAAGTGGAACCACCTACATAAAACATTCCTTAGCCTTTCAGCAAACACTAATTAACTAAAAACACTATGTGTGATTCATTTATGATCAGGCTGTGGTATACAGCCTGATCTGCACCTGACTATATGAGGCATGACCTTTACACAATGATTTTCTTTATCCTACTGTAAATTGTAGTCTTGGTAGGTGGCTTGGGTGTCAAGTAACATAATTTCAGGAATTAACTAAAATGCTTTCCTACACTCCACTGGTACCAATACAGGCATTGATATAAAGGGATTACATTGTTACAAAGGGAGCTACTAGCCATTACTTGTGCCTGTGACGAACAAAGGCTCTACCATATCAGTGCATAAATCACAAGGTGTATCTATAGGTAAGAAAAAGAAAATTATTTGCTGAATAGCAATGAGGTCTTAATACTCAAACTAGTACATGTGTGCAACACTAGTACATCTGTCAAGCAAAATGCAATGTAATAAGTCAAAAATTAATTTTAAGTATGCCATCACATAAAAAATGGTTATTATAAATTAAATAATAGTTTCAAACATTAAAAGATTTGGGGACCAGAACTTTCCTAGATGTGGAGGGAGATAACTACATACAAGAACTCAATTGATAATGCATTTCAACTCAAAAGGAGAAGAGCAGATTTTTTTCACAAATGATAAGGGGTACATATCATACAATGCAACCTACAATGCAATAATAAAAAAAAACAAAGTTGACAACATAAAACCTTTTTTAAAAATGTAGCCAATCTCATCAAAATTCCAAAGGCTTTTTATAGAAATTTACAACTGATTCTAAAATTTATATAGGAATTCAGAAAGTCTTGGAATAACCTAATTGATTTTTTAAAAACAAGAACAAAGTTAGAGGATTTATCCTACCTGATTTCAAGACTCAGTATAAACTATAGTAAAAATCAAGATAGTTGGTATTAGCAAATGGCTAAATATTTAGATCATTGGAGTAGAGTCCAGAATTAAGCCCACACTTTCATGTTCAATGGATTCTTGATAAAGGTGTCAAGGTAGGTCAATAGGAAAACGAAAGTCTTTTAGCAAATTATGCTGAATCAACTAAATACCTGAAAGAAGAAAAATAAGCATCGATGCTTGTCTAATATCATATTAAAAATATTAACCTGAAATGGAACCCAGAAATGTATAGACATAGATATATAGAATACATATATAAAATCCAAAGTACAAAATTTCTAGAAACAAAATCTTTGTGCCCTTGGGAAAAACAATTCTTAGCAGAACACAGAAAGCATAAAACATTTTAAAAAGTGATAGAATGTATTTCATCAAAATTTACAAATTTTTGGTCACCAAAAACACCATTAAGAAAGGGAAGCCACAGACTTGGAGAAAATATTTACAATAAATATGTAAAACAAATCACTTGTATTCAGAATATGTAAAGTATGCTTAAAACTCACTAAAAGAAAAAATAATTTTTTAAATATTTGGACAGATATTTTACCAGAAATGATATATGATTGGTCAGTAAGCACATGAAAGGACGTTCAATGTTATTTGTCATCACGGGAAAATGCAAATTAAAACTGCAATGAGATAACCTCTACATATTTGTTAGAATGGCTACACTAGAAAGACTGTCCATATCGCGTGTTGGTGAGATGTGAAGCAGCTACAACTCTCGTACACTGCTGATGAAAATTCACACTGGTATTTCCTAGACTTTTGAAAACTGTTGGATACTGTCATAAAATGTCAAACATAAACCTAATATATGATCTACTCAAATACTCATTTTGAGGTATTTTCCCAGGATAAATGAAAATACTTGTTTACGCACAGACTTTCATGAGAATGTTTACAGCAGTTTTATGTGAAATAGCTAAAAATTGGAAACAACCCAAATGTTCATCAATAGGTAAATGGATAAACAAATTATGGCATATCTATATAGAACAATACTATATACAATCAATACATCTATTGATATGTTCCATAATAAGGATGAAGCTCAAAACTATTATACTGAATGAAAAAAGTCAGACACAAAACAGTATATAGACTATGATTCCACTAGAACATATTGATAGAGTTTAGCTCTGTGTCCCCACCCAAATCTCACCTTGAATTATACTTCCCACAATCCCCATGTGTCATGTGAACAACCCAGTGGGAGGTAATTTAATCACAGGAGCGGTTACCCACATGCTGTTCTCATGATAGTGAGTTCCACGAGATCTGATGGTCTTATAAGGGGCTTTTCCCCCTTTTGCTCGGTACTTGTCCCAGCCATCATGTGAAAAAGGACATGTTTGCTTCCCCTTCCATCATGATTTTAAGTTTCCTGAGGCCCCCCCAGCCCAGTGGAACTCTGAGTCGATTAAACCTCTTTCCTTTATAAATTACCCAGTCTCAAGTATGTCTTTATTAGCAGTGTGGGAATGGACTAATACACATATCAACTGATCTATAGTGACAGAAAGTCTATCAGTGACTATCTGGGGACAGGGGTGAATAAAGGGAGGGATTACTGAGGGTCATGAGGAAACTTTTGGAGGTGATGAAAGTGTTTGTTATCTTTACTGTCGTGATAGTTTCATGGATGTCCAGATAAGTCAAAACTTAGCAAATTGTATATTTTAAATATGGGCAGTTTATTATATATCAACTATCCATCACTAAAGTTTTTTTTTTAATGCAGCAAAAATGCCATGAACAAACTTAGAAAACAGGGGTCAATTAGGGCCAAAATATTTATAGTACATATAAATAATAAAAGATGGTTTTTCTTTTTCTTTTTTTTTTTAAAGTGTAGAAGAAGCTTATTAGAGTGGTTTTCTTTTTTTTTATTATTATACTTTAGGTTTTCAAATTTATACAACTTATTTAACTTAATAAGAGAATGACCTACCAAATGTCAGTGTGCAAAGACTATCTATTAATAGACTGGTTAACTTCAAAGGACAGAAGGATGTCAGGAAGGAAGAGAGGGAGGGAAGGAGGGATGGAAGGAGGAAGGAGGAAGGGGGAAGGACGGAAGGAGGGAAGCAGGGAAGGAGGGAAGGAGGGGAAAAGGGGAGGAAGAAAGGCCAGTAAGAAATATCCAGTAAGCATACACTGGTCAAAATGACATCCTTTTTTTTCTTCATATCTCTATACTGGCAATGGTGTGCTTGAAGAGACAATTTAAAAAGATAAACTGATGACAACTTGTTGGATAGGCAATTAGTCAATACCTACCAAATTTTAAAATTTACATACTCTTTGATTTAAAAATTACAAATTAATGTATTTGTATAAGGGTGCTGATTGTAGAATTGAAAAAAAACAAACACACAAAATAGCCTAAATGTCTATTCATAGGAATTGACTTAATAAATTATGATATAACATGCAATAAAATATTATGCAGTTTTGTGAAAATAAATGCACTGACATAGTAATATCTCCTAGATACAATAGATGAAAAAGGCAAGATACAGAACAGTATGTGGTATAACTGTTTCCTTATTAAATTTTTTCTTAAAAGACACACCACTGGGCATATTGATATGCATAATTTTTCTGATAGAAAATGCACAAGCTGTTAGACACTGTTAAGGGATTGTCTTTTAGGAAAAGGATTGGGTTAAGAAGGAAATATTTTTTTCTTTTCCATTTTGTGTCTTTCAGTGTGGCTTAAATTCTACCATAAAAATGTTTTACTTTCTTTTGTATGTCAAAAGAAATTTCTTCAGGAATAAGACATTAATGCTTAGTTCTCCTTTCACAAAGTTGATAATCAAAAACAGTAAATTTTTAAGAATAGCTTCATTAATGAATGATTACATTTTACAATAGAAAGAATTTTGATCTGCAGACAACGAAGGTGAAGATAGTTGACCTTCTTAAGCAATGCTGGTGAGACATCCAGGACTCAAATCTTTCACTGACTATACATCTTATTTAAATTTCTAATACGCCATTGATTATTGGCTCAGCATTCATGCCTCATTCTAGAGGGTGGTCTCTCAAGGCTAGGTGGTTTTATCCCTGAGTCTGTGCCTAAGCTAACCTTTTAATCAGCCATTCTAACATTCTATTGGGCTGGCTGCTTTAGGAAGATGAGGCATATGGTAAAACTCATAAATCCTATTGTCCTTTGCCCGTTGTCATACCTCCTTTTAAAGGTTGCATTTAGTTAACCTACTCCCAAGTGGTTGGCACTCTTCTTGAAGAATGGTGCTAAGTCCAGGGCTTAACATCGATTCCTGCTCCTGGCACATAGATTGTTGAACAGTACTAGGATCTAGATCAGCCTTAGTGAGAGACAGTTCATAGCATTGTGCCCTAACCCTATCACTATGGCCACTCCATTCCTGGCTGTGTTGTGCCAGCATAGAAGGCCCAAGGACAGAGAAATGGTTGACATCTACAGAATGAGATCCAATCCATTTAAGTGTTTAACATCTACTCCACCATGAACAGTCTCTGCTCTAAGACACAGAGATCTTTACATCTTGTACCATCTTGCTTGGTCCATCCTCGCACTCTTCCATGGACCTATTTTTCTCAGATCATCCTGGTTTGTTCCCTCCAATCTCCAGACTGACTAGCTAAGCCATTTCCCATTGTTCACGGGGCCATGTAAAATTCTACATTAGGAAATTTCTTCATCTATACAAACATAACAACCAAATGTCATTTTTGCACAGTGGGATGATTTCCTTTCACAACACCCTTAGTGCTACCCTTGATTGGGGAGCAGTGTAGTAGCAGTCAATTTCAGGCAAGCACAAACCATACTGAGACAACTTATCTGTGACCCAAGCCCAGGATTTTTCTCTTCTGTCAGTTGATTCTGGGAAAATCTCTGAGTTGTGAGCTGAGACATACGTGCATGGGAGTTTACACCAAAGGCCCATGCAATTTATTGTGCCTAGTGGGCCTGCTTGGCACAGTTACAAATATATTATTTCCTTCTCACAATTGGTTGAAGCTATATCTGCCCAACCTTATGATTTAGCACAACTGATAATGTTTAGCTCACAAGAGAAGCTCTCCCTATGTGGCCACTTTTCCCATGGCCAGGTGTTCAATTTCACTAAAGCCTGTTAGTCTCCTAAGAACTCTATTTCCAACAGAAAGTAAGTCCCCACTTCAGAAGCTGTGGCTTTGGTCTAGAATGCTGATTACCTGTGCTACGACTCCTCTACTGGTAGTCGCCAGAGACGTTATATCATGTCCAAGCTTCAAGGAGCCATCCAACAGCTTATCTTAGTAAGACACGGAATTCCAAGACGTGGGTTAGTGCTCTCATATTAATGAATTCTCCACAATTCAGCCCTATATTTTTCAGCCCACAATACAACACCCTCAAGATCTATTCCCATACAAGTTTTCCCATTTGTTAATGGTACATATGAGCTAGATCCTTAATTTCCTTCAGTGTGTAAGCTAATTTCTCTCTGAGCAGAAACTGCAATTACTTGCTCAGGCTCCACCGAGTCTCAACTCTTGTAACTCCTTTGGAAGCAAAGATGTGTGGCAGGGAATTGCTATGCGGATGAGTGATAAATTTCAAGACACCTACCCCATGCATGGATTTTACAGGATCTCAAGGCAAATAGAGGCTTTTCTTATCTATTAAACGAGAAGGCTACATCTCCAACCCACGAGGATTCAGAAGTATTTCATCTTTCAAGATTCTTAAGTGTATTTGCCCAGCTTTTTCCACTCCATGCCTCAGGGTACCATATTTTATTAGAACCATAACTTTACACAGGAAATCTGGGAGTCTGTGAATTAGGTCTCTTTTTCATTTCTGCTATTCTTACAAGTAGATCTTCAACTTGATTTTCAACCTAAAATGTCATGTGCCTTAAGCAATAACAATCTCTTTAATTCTGTTATGGAAGACCTCTAGCTTTTAGAACTGTCCTTGATTTGGTAATTAGCTGATCTAAATCTGTCATTCCTTTTTTTAAGACTTCCAGAGAGCAGTTAACACAAGCCAGTGAACTCCACAATTCTTGTAATTACCATTACCCTCAGACTACTGAAGTGTCATAGTTACCATGTAACCCAAAACATCACCTTCTACGTGCCTCTCATCTCAAAACACCATTGGGAGATCTTTTGTAACTATGACCAAGCAATCCAACTTCAGAAGCCCATTATCTGTTTTTATGGTCACTCCGAGCACTAATTATCTGAGCTCCCCCTGAAATCAGATACTGAGGCAAAGAATCATATGCAGGTAACTTATCTAGAAACTTCACCATGGAGATACAGCGTGAAGGGCAGAGAAAGTAAAAAAGAAAAATAAGGAAAAGCTAATACAAGCTTTTAGCTTTTCCTTATTTAGTAACAAGTGCTACTAAGTTGGCCACCACACCCTGCAGGACCCTCTGAAGTGTTTCACGGAATGTAACTCAAAACTGTTTGACCAAACGATAATTTGGAAGGCATTTATCCATGGCTATAATCCCATATAGTTCAACAATATCTTATGTATGTCAAGTCATAATCCCATACTGTGCAGACATAAGTGTCAAGTAAGTTCCATGGGTTCTGCATGTCTGAGGCTCAGAGAAACCCCCAATCAGGAAGTAAAGGTTATCAGTACAGAACCTGCCCAAACATAAGAGTAAGAAATTGAGTTAAGGATTCAAAGTGGTACATAAGAGGAATCTGATACTTCATTTGATTTTCACAGTAAGCCTATGTGTTAGATACTCTTTGTTTGTTTGTTTTTTGAGACAGAGTGCCACTCTGTTGCTCAGGCTGGAGTACAGTGGCAGCATCTCAGCTCACTGCAACCTCCGCCTCCCGGGTTCAAGCGATTTTCCTGCCTCAGCCTCCTGAATAGCTGGGATTATAGGTGTGCACTACCACGCCCAGCTATTTTTTGTATTTTTAGTAGAGACAGGTTTCACCATGTTGGTCAGGCTGGTCTTGATCTCCTGACCTCGTGATCCGCCCGCCTCAGCCTCCCAAAGTGCTGGGATTACAGGCGTGAGCCACTGCGCCCGGCCGTGTTAGATACTCTTGTTAGCTCCATCTTACAAGTGAAGAAGCAGACAGAAGGAATATGTTTAACCCAGGCTAAGTGCAAGTAGTAGAGCCAAAATTTGAAGGCAGGTAAATTTGACTCTGTGGAATCTTAACCAACACCCTACACTGTCTCTCCAACATGAGTAGGTACCAAATACATAAAGGCAGTGAGCTGAACATGTCAATTATGAAGGAGCTTCCCCTGACAGCAGAAACAGTAGAGGAGCCGAACTAGCCTAATCTGATCCAGAATTGCTATTCTTTCCCCAAACCAGATAATATTACTAATCCTACTTTATTCTTAGCAGGTTATCACACTATTCATAAGAAGTAAGATAACCGGAACCACGCTGTAATGCAACAAACCTCTTACCACTAACCCAACCAGAGGTCACTGACAGATTCTGCAAAAGCTGCTCTAATTCTCAGAAAACTCACATTTCCTGTCACATTTTGTTCTATCTATGTTTCATTCAAGGAACATTAAAAGGGCATTGGAATTCTAGAACCTACAGCATTAATTGCTGCTAATGAGCCTGATAGATCCAATAGAAACAGCAAAACAAACAAGAAATTGTCCAATTATAATTCTATTTCCCAAAAATAAATACCTAAGGGATATAAGTAACTTCGTTATTTTTGGTAAGAGTTACATAAAACACTTGATTAGTATTGATAAATAGACTGCAACGCAATTCGTGTCACTTCTCATTTCTTTCACAGTTTCAGCAGGAGGCAATGCAGTATCACTGTTTTCTCATCACTGAATAATAAAGCAATACAATCAGATGCACAGAATATTCTGAAGCAGTTTCCATGATTAGTTAAAATTTTCCTATAAGCGTACCCAAAAAGGTTTAAGAATCCTCTCCTGTGGGTAGAGATTATCTAAAATTAATAAAATGGCACAAGAAGGCAAAGGAAGAGTCCTCAGGTGGCTTTTTCTATTCCGTTTTCCAGAATGGAATGACTCTTTAGAACCCACTGGATGGGTAAAATCACACAGTATACAAGGCAGCCTTGCTTGCAGAGATAATGCAAGGCAGGATGAGCAAAAAGTGACCAGAGGTCAGCAGTCCCTGAACCAGCCTGTACATCTGAAGTGTGTTCCCACTCTGGTCTATCACCAGGTCCAGCTCCTCCCTTTTCGCCTGCCTTGAATCTGATGTGTATTAATAATCATGCCCATTATACTTATTGTAGTCTAAAATCATATTGCAATTTCTGGAGTAATTGATGCCCACATAGAGGAGCCTAACTGGCCTAATGTGATCCAGAAATCTATAGAAATTAACAGAGAAATATCATTCCAAAAGTTGCCATTGAACTTCTATTCTCAATTAAGAAATTGTATGCCTGAAATGTTAGAGCTCAATATAAAATTACAGACAAGCTAGCCCAGTATTTCCCAAATGCCTTTCCTTCATGATTCTTGTCATATCTGCATCCCATCAGTACCATTATTTGCTAAACATTTCATTTTTCACTTTTTTTATTTAGCATTAACATCTAGAAAATTATATGCATTATATTTTTTGAATATGCATTGAAATAAATGCATAATAACTAATAGGTTGCATACACCACCTAAAATAATCTTAAGTGTCATCACTGTGTACATACCTCACCTTAGAAAATGCTAATCTCCTCAAACACCCGTTTTTAGATGGAGAAACCAATGAGACAAGTAAATTTCCCAGCGTCACTAATCTAGTCGGTGGCATGGCTGGGACTTACACACAATTCTCTTGCCTTGCAGTGAAGGCTATTTCGTGTGCATCATGCTGACTCAACAGCATGAAGGAAAAGCATGATAAATGGGGCAACATTAAAAACTTATTGCACTTCTTGGCTCCATGTAGTGATTAAGGATCTACACAGATGTCTAAGCAAAAACAAAGCAACCTCACTGCCCTTCCTCACCCCCTAGAATTTCTCCTCCTCTGTGTTCAATGATTTTAGCAGATACTATTCTACTGTCTTAAGGTTTTTATCCCTCATCTTCACCCTTTGCAGTGTTATTATTCATTCTGTCTCTATTAGAGGTCATGATCTCTCCGAAAGTTGGGAGTAAAGGCCAAGATGTTGCATTTTGCCTATAAATAATCATCTCTGTACCTAGGATTTATAAAGTGCTTTATAGTTTTTTCAAAGCCCTTTCCCAAGTTTTATCATTTTCAATCCTCACAACATCATTATAGAATTCATACTTTACTGAGGATGTTTCTTCTGGGTTGCATGCTGTAATCAAAAAAAGAATCTCCCATCATAAGGAAGAAGAGAGATGCAATTAAAATTACTAAAGAGTTACCATAAAAATATCACAATATATCTGTTAATCTATCACTTTTATTATACTTTTGTATTCTTAGCAAGATTGATGTAAGTGTAGCGATGCCATGCTAAGAAATGAACCTTGCTTCAGTAAAATGTTCCATTTTATCCATTACCTTAAATGATGGGCTTGTGAAAGCTGTCAGCGAAGTCACTTCAACATTGCAGTCTTCAATACATGGAATAAAAAGTGACATTCTCTTGATTAAAATTAATTTCTTTGCCATGGAAGAACATGCAATATCCATCTCCCTAATGGTTCTAAAGTCCTTGGAGTAATAGATAAGGCAGTTAAAGTAAATAAACATGGCTCCCAGGAGGGGGCAAGGTTTTTTCAGGCTAGAGTCAGGGTAACTCTGGAGAAAAACAACTCCTTAACACATACTGGACAGACAGATGATTTTGGTGGCCAAAGGCACCATCTTCAGTAATCTGTAATTAATGATGTCAGCCCAGGATATGGGATCCAATAAGATAGTGTATTACAGACCACAGACTCACCCCAAGCCCCATTAGGTGGCCTCCTTTGAATACATCTCTCTGAAAAATTACATTTGAAAGTTTACCAGCTCTTAAAGGTCACCAGTAAATTAAGCTGCAGTGTGTCATGTGGGGGCTTAACGACCTTGAGAGTTAATGTACCTCTCTAATTATCACCTCAATCACATAGAATGTCTTATTCATCTTAACCTGACCTATCACTTGCCTGTTAATCTGTCCCACCACAGGCTAGTGCTTGTAGGAAAAGATTCTTAAAGGCTCTCAAATGGTTATGTAAGAATCTATAGTCAACTCCTTGCTTCCATATATGAGTTTGCAATATAAAAACATGAACTGCGGTCTGCTATCACCTCTCTTCACTCTACTCTTCTTTAATGTCCAGCACGTTCTTTGACTTCCTTCTCCCAAGTGCTGAGTCAGTGTGCCTACACACTGGACTACCAAAAGTAAACTATAGGATCAAAAATCCACTGGAAAATGCCTCTTCCAAACCATCAACTGAGGGGAAAAAAAGTTTTAACACATAAGATCAAAAAAAGTGTTGATATTAATATGTAAAGAGGTCATAAAATTAATAAGAATAAAGCAAACATTCTGTAGGAAGGACTTCAGTAGATTACAGAATCAGTGCACTAAATAAGATGCATAAATTGCTGTTAAACATGTGAAAAGCATTCAACAGCTTAAGTAATTGAAAATACACATTTAAAAGTAAAATGCCTTTTTGTCTATTAATTGGTGAAGATTTTTTTTTATACTTTAAGTTCTGGGATACATGTGCAGAACATGCAGTTTGTTACATAGGTATACACGTGCCATGGTGGTGTGCTGCAGCCATCATCCTGATCATCCATGTTTTAAGCCCCACATGCATTAGCTATTTGTCCTAATGCTCTCCCTCCTCTTGCCCCCCATCCCCAACAGGCCCCAGTGTGTGATGTTCCCCTCCCTTTGTCCATGCATTCTATTGGTACAACTGCCACTTATAAGGACATGCGGTGTTTGGTTTTCTGTTCCTGTGTTAAGAATTTTTTTAAATAAGAATTCTTAGTATTGGTTATAGAATGAGATAATAGGAATTCTTACATAATGTTTGTGGGAATGAAAATCGGTGTGATTTTCTAGAAGGCAGGTTGGCAATACATATAGGAATTATTATAATGAACAGCTCAGCTATTTTAATACTTATACTCAAAAGTTATTCTGAAAAAGCAGCAGAGATTGTAAAATGATTTCTATAAAGGGTTATTCAAATTGTAGATTTATTATGCTGCAAATTTGGAAACAATCTAAATGTCTACGATTAATTGATTAAATAATGTTACATCAATATAGAATGCTATGAAGCAATTAAAATGGTAGTATGTATTAGTATTTAACATGTAAAACATAAAAATTAAAGAAAAATCAGAATTTTGTATATGTACATATTGTGATATATATACATGTATACATACTGCGATATAAATGTTATCTATATGTACATATTGTGATATAAATGTATATTACATATATGCACATATGATTTAAATGTTACATATATGTACATATTGATATAAATTTATATATTACATATATTTCTGACATATATAAAGGTAATTTAATGCATAGAGAGTTTTTACTTTATATTTTCCTTGCAAATTCTAAATTTCTATAAGGAACATGTATAGTTTTCATAATCAGATTCAAGGCATATATAGCATGTATCATCACTCATCACTTGAGGAGTGTCAAAACCAGAGATACATATATATTATGTGTATTCTACTCCATTTGCAACTTTTTTAATGTTTTTATGGGAATGCTATGCCAAATTAATGCACTTATGTGTTGGATTATCAGAATTGTACTCTTCCCATTTATATGAAAGATCCACCTCAAGCTAATGATGAGCACTATGTAGATGGAAGGTAAACCCACAAATGTTAGGCTGACACACTGAAGCCAACTGCCCAAAGCTAACTGTCATCTAAAGTGTGCTGTCTATGTTTTCAACAGTGGGAGAGTATATGAATAATTTCTATTAAAAATTCTGACATTCACAGGATTCTTTCACCTTCATAAACCAGTAAATAGGTCAATAGATGTAGATGTCCTTCAGAGGCAGGGTGAATCATTCTACACAAACAACTGTTGGCCTGAATACCAGACTCCACTCCACTCTTAAATTCTATCAAGGCCCCGTGTAATTCTGAGGCAATGATTCAGATGTCATGGCCTTAATTGATGAGTACTAGGAGGCCCTGTACTTAATTTCCTTGTGCCATTTCTCCATTAAAACCATGCTCTGGGTAGTTTTCTACAGGGCCCTAGAGAATCAGGCAATTCATTGAATTTGCTCTGCTGCATTAAAACAGGCAGTCCATTGGGTACCACTTATATTTCATTTCAGAGATCAATAGGACACTCCATTCAATCCCAAAGAAATTCACAGTCATCCTTCTTTTACATGAGACATTGAGTCAGTAATCAGTCTAAATTTTATTCTCAAGCATACGGAGAGTCATATCTTCAGGACAAGCTAGTCTTTTGGCACTGATCAAAACTTCTGACAGAAAGGAAAGTACTGCTATGGATGCTGTCACCCTCTGTGGAAGAGCAAGTATATTTCAGAAGACAGAAATACAAACAAACACTGAAGCCTTTTATTCCTGTTCTTATAAGAGATTAAATTTCCAAATTTCCACATGCAAGAGTTTAATAAACAGTTGGATATATAAGTAAAAGCTCAATAAATGCCTTTAATATTATAGTAGGACTGTTTTTGAGATTAAAGCTGATTAGACAACTGAGTGGATTTGTTTCAGGCCAATGATAATATTTTCTTTGCCTAAAATAATGAAAAGTGAAAGACAGTCATTCCTGGAAGAAAATAATGGTGTCTTTGTAAGTGTAGTTAGAAATGATAGCCAAATACACGTGCTGAAATTTGTGTCTATTTACAGTAATGTTCTTAATAGTTCACACTCTCTAGACATAGCTCATCATTCTTCCTCAATACTGGTTAGGCATAAAAAACAAGACCAAATATGAAGCAAAATTGAGAGCCATAACCAACGAAAAAAATTTCTGAGGAAATCAGCTAGTGCACACACAGTGTATTCTGTTATTTCACTTGGACCTGCTGTTGGCTCTGACATAGAGATGAGATGTTCTTTGATGATGGAGATTCAAGGCGTGTATACTTGAGCAGTGATGAGGCCCCAGATACACACGCATTATGCTATCAATTTTACATTACTTTGCCTTCAGGCAAGCAGATCTCAACAGCCCATCTTTATTTCAGGAAAAATGGTCAAACCCAATTTCACAGGTAAAACAAAGTCGGTTTTCGCCACAATATAGCCATATATAAACAGAATGCCTAGCCATGAAATAGAAAGTGCTTTTTTTCTTACACAAAAGGTCAAAGACATCTGGCCTCAATATTGTTTCATGTTCTGTTGGCAATAAAACATTTTCTCTGTTTGAAAACTAAAATGTTGAGCACAAGTTAGGAAAATTGCCAAGCTTGTCTTTGTTAACTGAGCTGAAATTTATTCTTAATATCTGTTCTCTTATAATTTAATAGCAATTTAACAATATCCAACTTCCTTTTAGCGTTTTGCATCAAAGTATAATAAAAAGATACGGTAAAGGGGCTTTTAGTGAAGGATAAAACTTTATGAGCAAAAAGTCTCTATTTAAATGCTGTGGATGCTTATTTAGCTGTTTTTCTTCATTAAATATGAATTATAGCTCTTTAAATGCTGATTTGGAAATCAGGAAGGTTTAGTTTTACTCCACTGCTTTATATCCACAGGCAACATAAATCTATTTAAAAGCTGATTCAAGAAAGCAACTGGGGGAAGCAAATTGCTAGTGATTTGATCCCTTGAATTTTGCATGCTACATAATCAGAATCAGGTTGTACAGAGTACCAAAATGTTTATTTGAATGTGGTTGAAAAGACACTTATTTCTTAAAACACATAGAATGGCCAGTGGTAGAGTTTAACACAGACTTACAATACCCTCACGAGGTACAGATACAGTAGGGAGAGGGCCTGAAGACAATCTACCTGAAGGCAAGTTTTTTTTTTTTTTTTAATAAAGAAATCCATCTGTTTGCTTCTTCATTGGAAAATATAGATAGCTAATAAAATTACAACCCCAGATGCAAAATACCTTTGAATTATAATTTCAATACTGAAAACAAACTATTTTTGTTAATACCGTATTAAACTAATAGTTTAGAATAGGACAAAATGTTATTATCATACACCTCATATAGCAACGTGATGACACTGAGATCAGGACAAATCTAATTCACAGAGCCACCATTTCGAAGTCTTCCATAGGACAAAGTAAAGAAATGAGGTACACAGATCACTTTATTTCAAGATCATCCTATAAGAACATATTATCCAAAGTGACATGAAGAATTAATGGAATCGGAAAGTATTGTGTGGTACTGACAGTGTTGTTTGAATAGTTTTCTCACTCCAAGTGAAGTGACACAAACTGATTTACTTGCCATTTGCATGCAAAAGAAAAACTGACTTTCCATGCACAATGTAGTAACAAGTAATAACCCTTCTTCACTGTCTTACTACAAGTCAAATGCTGTCTGAAATACAACAAAATAAAAAATCAGAAGAGAAAAGGATTTTTAAGTGTATTCTTTCAAAAAAAAATGCAGGATGACCAGAGATACTTAAATTTCTCCTTTTGACTGAATGATCAAGAGTCCAGGAATGGATCATATGACTGTGTTAATTTTGACTACTTAGAACAGGCACATTCTATGACAGCAATTCTGATAGCTTTTTGTTTGACTTACACATAAATCACCTTCACCAACTCACGATAGCACAGATAGACATTAGGTGCATCTTTTGGGAAATAAATAAAAGGCAGAAGTGGTATATTTTCAGATACTTTCATTGTTGACTAGTAAACAAAGGTCAACCATTCACAGTTAAATCAATTCTATTTTGCTTTAAATTTTTTTAATTGTAAGGGAAAGGATAAATTACATTTTACAGTTGTTTGTACATCAAAGAACTGAACGTTTTTGGGATGGCCAACTATGCAAAAGTCTAGCTAAAGAAACCGCAAAAAAAAATGCAAATTCTGAACTCAATTTTGTAACTGGGAATTATGGTAAAGTTACAGTGAAATTCATGTTAATCTATAAAAGATTCTGCGGAATAGGGAGCCATCCAATCAGTGAGGAATGATGGTTGCAGAAGTTATTTCATAGAAAATATAATCAAATTTCTCCTTTCTGTTCAATCTGAATCACTGCGGTCTTGTTTTAAAAGAAATTCACATTGCTTTGCAAGTCAAAACTAGAAATATTGTACTGACTAAAATACTACTAATTTTAACATAAAGAATAGAGAAACCAAGTTTGAGGTAACAGAGAAATAGATGTGAAATGACAAAGGTTATAAACCTTACCTAATAATAATTGGAAAAGAACTAATATTATTATTAAATATAGACAAGACATAAATTAGCCAAGTTAACTAAATAACCAACCATTTTACTGAATAAGTTATTCCCTCAATCCTCCCCCCAAACAGTGTTTTTTATGGCGAACCACTGCTAAAGGAAGTTATTGTAACTTAGCAAAGTTTGTGTCAGTCATATCAAGGATTTTCTTCACAAACTGGAGGAATTTGGTGAACTTCATTAACAGTGGTAAGATTATTTTTTTTTATAACAAATTACCCATAGGTGGAGTCAATAAGATGTTAAGAGACAGAGATAGTACAGTAGACTATTTGTGTTACCCCAAAATTTATATGTTGAGATCTAATCACCAATGTGATGGTATCTGTTGGGGGGAGGGCCCTTGGGAGATGATTAGGTCATGTGGTTGGAACCCTCACAAATGGGATTAGTATCTTTGTAAAAGTGACTCTGGAGAGCTCCCTCACCCCTTTAGCCATATGAGGACACATGGAGAAGACAAATGTCTATGAAGCAGAAAGCAGTCTCTCACTAGACACTGAATCTGCCTGTGCTTTGATTTAGGACTTCCCAACCTCCAGAACTATGAGAAATAAATTTCTGTTGTTTATAAGGCTAATCATTTAGTGCATGGCTCTAAATAGTGAGGAATAAATTAATTGTTATTTTTATTTTCAAGGGTCAAATAACTATCCCCCAACCTTCTTTCAGCTCAGCTTAAACGTCTTCTTGAACCAGTTTCTATTCTGTGTATTCTGTGTACTGAATTCTATCTCTTCTGATACTCAATCATACTTCATATTCTTATTGAAGCATCTCTACTTATGCCACTCTTGATTTTGATTCTTTCATCTTAATCTTTTTGTTCAGATTTTTTTAAAGCATTTGATCCATATAACTAGTTCCACTAAGGCACAGCTCAGAGTACATTCCATAGCATGTGCATTTATATAGCTAAGAGCTTTATTTGACTTACTTTAGTCCCAATTCATTCCACAAAGAACTTGAGGTGGTTATAAAAGCTTACTATAAATTGATATTTTTGTCAATTTCAACTGAGCCTGAAATACGTTTATTACTTTGTATTATCACTATCTATAGTACATAATACAATATAGTCTTACTGCTTTTCTGGGGGGTGAGACCAAAGGAAGAGAAGCAGTAGGTTGGAGGTGATTATAGAATGAGATATGCATAAAATATCCATACATATGCTAAAAAGGACAGCATATCAAGTATAATGCTGAATTTCACTTCCTTTTGCTTTCTCCATTCCTTCAAGAAGGGATTTTACTAAGAAGGTGTTAAGATTAGTTATGGAGGATAGGACTTAAAGCAGAAGCAATAAAGGTCCAGCCAATCCATATCAGCTCTGGTATATTTCACAACATCTTTGGGCCACTTTGGTAAAAATAGAAGTTCACTAAGGCTAGTATGCTTATTCATTCTTGCATCTTCCCGGTCACCCTAATTCATTATAGAATATGAAAATAAAACACAAATAAATATTTTATTTAAAAAACTTTATCGCTGGATATATATCTTTAATTTTTAAAACAGATTCACAATACACTCAATTTAATTCAGCAAGGTTTTTGAGTATTTACTATATAATATGTGGTAAAGTGCCATGCTTTTTTCTTTGTTTTTTTTTTTTTTTTTTTGAGATGGAGTCTTACTCTGTCGCCCAGGCTGGAGTGCAGTGGCATGATCTTGGCTCACTGCAACCTCCACCCCACCCAGGTCCAAGCAATTCTCCTACCTCAGCCTCCTTAGTAGCTGGGAGTACAGGCATGCACTACCACACCCAGATAATTTTTGTATTTTTAGTAGAGACAGGATTTCACCATGTTGGCAAGGTTGGTCTCGAACTCCTGATCTCAAGTGATTCGCCTGCCTCACCCTCCCAAAGTCCTGGGATTACAGGCATGAGCCACCACGCCCAGCCCTTAAAGTGCCTTTTAAAGTGTAGACTTTCAGCAAACTTAGCATTTAATGTGAACAAGTTATCTATAAAAAGATAACTTAGGCCAGGAACAATGGCTCACGCCTGTAATCCTAGCACTTTGGGAGGCCGAGGTGGGCGGATCACCTGAGGTCGGGAGCTCCAGACCAGCCTGACCAACATGGAGAAACCCCATCTCTACTAAAAATATAAAATTAGCCGGGTATGGTGGCGCATGCCTGTAATCCCAGCTACACGAGAGGCTGAGGCAGAAGAATCACTTGAACCCAGGAGACAGAGGTGGTGGTGAGCTGAGATCGCACCATGGCACTCCAGCCTGGGGGACAAGAGAGAAACTCCGTCTCCAAAAAAAAAAAAAAAAGATAACCTAGGCCCAGAGTTGCTCAAAGATCATAATCTATAATAGTAGACACAAGTCAAGGACAAAAATTATAATTGCTATATTATCAGAATAGTATAATTCTCAATTTAATTCTAAAGAAGACTTGCAATAATTTAGAGAAGGGACCATTCAATAGAACAGGACAGCAGATCTAAATCCCAAAGCTGCCTTCATGGAGACAATATTTGAAAAAGAAAAAAATTAGCTGATGAGCAGGAGATAAGAGGCCTAAAAAAGATCCACAGAAATGGCCAGGCATGGTGGCTCTTGCCTGTAATCCCAGCACTTTGGGAGGCCGAGGTGGGTGGATCACAATGTCAGGGGTTCGAGACCAGCCCAGCCAACATGGTGAAACCCCATTTCTATTAAGATACAAAAAATTAGCTGGGCATGGTAGCATGTGCCTGTAATCCCAAGCTACTCAGGAGGTTGAGGCAGGAGAATCACTTGAACCTGGAAAGTGGAGGTTGCAGTGAGCCAAGATCACACCATTGCACTCCATCCTCGGTGACAGGTGAAACCTCATCTCTATTAAGATACAAAAAATTAGCTGGGAACAGTAGCATGTGCCTATAATCCCAAGCTACTCAGGAGGTTGAGGCAGGAGAATCACTTGAACCCGGGAAGTGGAGGCTGCAGTGAGCCGAGATCACACCATTGCACTCCATCCTCGGCGACAGGGTGAAACCCCATCTCTATTAAGGTACAAAAAGTTAGCTGGGCATGGTAGCATGTGCCTGTAATCCCAAGCTACTCAGGAGGTTGAGGCAGGAGAATCACTTGAACCCGGGAAGTGGAGGTTGCAATGAGCTAAGATCACACCATTGCACCCCATCCTCAATGACACGGTGAGGCTCCATCTCAAAAAAAAAAAAAATATATCCACAGAAGCAAGAGTGTACATTTGTCTGGATTAGTGTGGCAGTCATTAGGGCTATTGATTGAACATATTCAGTGACCTTTCTTAGGATATACAATAGGATTGCACTTCCTTGTCCCTCAGAAGTTGGGCTTTACCATGCAACTTAGTTTGATCACTGAAATCAGCACAGAAGTGATATGAATCTTTTCTAGGTGGAAGTTTTAAGCATCATTTTGTGAATAACCACATTCTCTTGCTCCTGCTTTAGAAATCTGAGAAGTATGAGTTGAGGTGGATCCTCTGTGTGTCAGACTGTGCCCATGAGTGACCACAAGAAATAGAAGCTCCAGTTAATCTTTGACGGGCAACAACTTCTGTGGTTATAAACTCCCTTAAAAAATCTTTTGGAAGGCACAAGATGAAAAAAGCCACTGAAGAAAGAGTAACGTGATTTATAGAAATATAGAAAAATAAATATCATGAAAAGTATGAAGGGAGGGTTTAAAAAAATAAAAGCTTCAAACATACTCAAGCTGCTGATGGACAGGGATGAGGAAGAGGAGGTAGAGAAGGATGAAGACTAAAATAAACAAGAAAGTTGTGTCTGAGAGGCCATCTATTATCCATGAAAGAGGAGATTCTGTGGTGGGGGAGCCACAGTGTCCGGGCATGGCAAGTTAGTAAAGGGGAGCTAGACATGCGAGACCAGAACATGGAGACTATTATGTTGAGGAGTTTGTGAAAAAGGGATGCAATAGAAATAGTTTGGGAATAAAGGAAGAATTTTTGTTTTGTTTATAAAACAAAGAAAAACCTAAGTATGTTTTAAAGTAGAAGAGCAACTATCAATAAAGAGGGAAAGATAAAAGGTGCAAAATAAGAAGGAAAGACAGAAATATCCCAGAGAGTTGAAAGGAGATAAGGTCAAGGAACAGGTTGCAGCATTCACCTCAGATGATAGAGAAACGGAAGTATAATGGAGAGGAAACACTTTTAAGGAAGGTCAAACTTGGATGACCTTGTCTCCTCATTAAAGTAGAAGGTCAGATTGTTCAGAAAAAGGAAGGAGGAAATGGGGCTCAAATGAGAAGGTTTGGAGGATCTGTTTCAGGGAGTGTGATGTGGAGCCTGCCACTGGAGGAAAGATGGTGTAAACATGTGGTAAGTCCACTGAGTACTGATTCTGTAATTGTACCTCATACTGATGACACAGTACATTATAGTAGATAATTATTTACTCAATGTCCTAGTCAGTCCCAGGGACATACCTGGTTTAAATATAAACTGATGTATCATTGAAAATTCATTCATAACTCCAAGTCAAGTCACTCCTTAGGTAACTTGTCACTCTCTAGTAAGGATTCTGGGACTCTAGATATCTAGTTAGCAATTTACATATGTATTACATTTGATAAATTTAATTGTCAGGAAGATGCTGTAAATTATACAGTATTTAATAGTTGAATAAAGGGAGGATCCCTGACTTGATTAAGGCTTCACAGGTAATAAATCACACAGCCAAGACTGAAACTCAGTCTTTATTTGCCAAGTCCAGAATAAGAAATAGTATTTCTCAGAAATAAGCACAAGACCTGATAGTGACTGTAAACCCACTTATTTAAAATATTAAAGAGGGAATTATGGATGACTATATTATTTTAGTAAATTATGTAATTGTATTAGCCCATTCTCACACTGCTAAAAAGAAGTGCCCAAGACTGAGTAATTTATAAAGAAAAGAAGTTTAATTGACTCACAGTTCCACATAGCTCAGGAGGCCTCAGGAAACTTACAATCACAGCAGAAGGAAAAGAAGCACATCTTACGTGGTGGCAAGTGAGAGAGATCAGGGAAAACTGCCTTATAAAACCATCAGATCTCATGAGAACTCACTCACCATCATGAGAACAGCATGGGGGAAATCGCCCCATGATGCAATCACCTCCCACAAGGTCCCTTCCTCTACACTTGGGGATTATGGGAATTACAAATTTAGATGAGATATTGGTGGGGACACAGAGACAAACCATATCATTTGGCCACTAGTCCCTCCCAAATATGTCTTTCGCATTTCAAAACCAATCATGCCTTCTAAACAGTCCCTCAAAGTCTTAACTCTAATTTCAGCATAAGACTCAAAGTCTTAACTCTCATTTCAGCTTAACCACAATCCAAAGTCTTATCTGAGACAAGGCAAATCACTTCTACTTACGAGTCTGTAAAGTCAAAAGCAAGTTACTTCCTTCCTAGATATAATGGGGGTACAAGCATTGGACAACTGCTCCCATTCCAAATGGGAGAAGTTGGCCAAAATGAAGGGGCTACAGGCCCATGCAAGTCCAAAATCTAACAGGACAGTCACTAAATCTTAAAGCTCCGAAATGATCTCCTTTGAATCCATGTCTCCCATCCAGGTCACTCCGAGGCAAGAAGTAGGCTCCAACAGCCTTGAGCAGCTCTTCCTCTGTGGCTTTGCAGGGTACAGCCCCTCACCCTGGCTGCTTTTATGGCTGGCATTGAGTGTCTGCAGCCTGGGTGCATCGTGCAAGCTGCTGGTGGATCTACAATTCTGGGGTCTAGAAGACAGTGGCCCTCTTCTCTCAGCTCCACTAGGCAGTGTCCCAGTGGGGACTCTGTGTGGGGGTTCTGACCCCAATACTTCCCTTCCACATTGCCTTAGGAGAGGTTTTCCATGAGGGTTCCACCCTTGTAGCAGACTTCTGCCTGGAAATCCAGGCATTTTCATACATCCTCTGATGTCTAGGTGGAGGTTCTCAAACCTCACTTCTTGACTTCTGTGCACCCACAAGATCAACACCATGTGGAAGCTGCCAAGGCTCGGGCCTTGCACCCTTGGAAGCAACAGCCTGAGCTGTGCATTGGCCCCTTTTGGCCACATTTGGGATGCAGGGCACCCAGTCCTGAAGCTGCACAGAGAAGCAGTGGGGCCCTGGGCCCAGCCCATGAAACCTCAGGGTCTGTGATAGGAGGGGATGCCATGAAGGTCTCTGACATGCCCTAAAGACATTTTCCTTATCTTCTTGGCTATTAACATTTGACTCCTCATTACTCATGCAAATTTCTACAGCTGGCTTGAATTCCTCCCGAAAAAGTGGGTTTTTCTTTTCTACCACATGGCTTGGCTGCACATTTTCCATACTTTTATGCTCTGCTTCTCTTTTGAACATAAGTTCCAATTTCAAACCATCTCTTTGTAAACTCCTAAGACAGAACACTTTCAAAATCAACCAGGTCACCTCTTGCATGTTTTGCTCCTTAAAAATTTCTTGCAAAAGATACCCTAAATCATCTCTCTCAAGTTGAAAGTTCCACAGATCTCTAGGGCAGGGGCAAAATGCTGCCAGTCTCTTTGCTAAAGTATAGCAAGAGTGACCTTTGTTCCAGTTCGCAAGAAGTTCCTCATCTCCATCTGAGATCACCTCAGCCTGGACTTCATTGTGCACATCATTATCAGTATTTTGGTGTATCTCTATAACTGTAACCCACTACCTCAGTACCAATTAACTGTATTACTCTGTTCTCACACTGCTATAAAGAACTGCCTAAGACAGGGTAATTTATAGAGAAAAAATGTTTAATTGACTCACAGTTCCTCATGGCTGCGGAGGACTCAGGAAACTTACAGTCATGGCAGAAGGAGAAGAAGCACATCTTATATGGTAGCAGGCAAGAGAGAGCAAGGAAGAGCAGGGAAAACTGCCTTAAAAAATCATCAGATGGCCAGGCATGGTGGCTCATGCCTGTAATCCCAACACTTTGGGAGGCCAACGTGGGTGGATAACCTTAGGTCAGCAGTTTTAGACCAGCCTGGCTAACATGGCAAAACCCCATCTCTACTAAAAATACAAAAAGTAGCTGGGCATGGTGGCATGTGCCTGTAACCCCAGCCACTCAGGAGGCTGAGGCAGGAGAATCACTTGAAACCGGTAGACAAAGGTGCAGTGAGCTGAGATCACTCCACTGCACTCCAGCCTGGGCAACAAGGGCGAAACTCCATCTCAAAAAAAAAAAAAAAAAATACCATCAGATCTTGTGAGAATTGACTCACTAATCACGAGAACAGCGTGGGGAAATTTGCCACCATGACCCAATCACCTCCCACCTCCCACGAGGTCCCTCTTTTAACTCATTAGGGTTATGGGGATTACAATTTGAGATGAGATATGGGTGGGGACACAGAACCAAACCATATCAATAATGATTCGGGATGAAAAATACTTCTACGCTGAAGGCATGAATCTAGGCCTCAGAACCACCTATATCTCTTGGACCACTGTGGTGGAGACCTATAACCCTTAAACTAAAATAGAAATAAATGAGTTTTACAATGGAACCATAGTGAGATGGCACTGGGGAAATATTTTGAGCTTTCTAACCCCTTTTCAGTTCTTGGCTGATGAATGCTGGTTAAAAAAAAAAAAAAAAAAAAAAAAATACAGTCCAGGCAGAGCACAGTGGCTCACGCCTGTAATCCCAGCACTTTGGGAGGCCGAGGCAGGTGGATCACAAGGTTGGGAGATAGAGAACATCCTGACTAACATGGTGAATCCTCGTCTCTACTAAAAATACAAAAAAATTAGCCAGGCGTGGTGGCGGGCACCTGTAGTCCCAGCTACTCGGGAGGCTGAGGCAGGAGAATGGTGTGAACCCGGGAGGTGGAGCTTGCAGTAAGCCAAGATCGCACCACTGCACTTCAGCCTGGGTGACAGAGCAAGACTCTCTATCAAAAAAAAAAAAAAATCCAACAAAGAAAAAAAAGGAAGAAATAAAACATAACACCCAATGGAAATAAAAATTCCACCTTTCTCACCCAACCCTCCTCTATTCTGATATTTTAATTCCATTAAGATTATGAAGAAAAATGAAATCTCTCAGAGCCTAATGCCAAATTGTGCTCCAGACTTACTTGTTTATCCCTCTGTAGCAATATCCAACGCTGTTCAAAAGAGGCAAGCAAAGCAGCATTTTGGAGTTTATGAAGAAAATCATTCTCTAATTTTTTTCAGAATTCAAATGAAAGCTGTGGTTTGAAGCCACTGAAACAGAATTACATGTGAAGTTTAGAAGGGATTAATTTCATAAATTTCTTAAGTTGTTGACGGAACCATCTGGCAGTTTGAGAGATAACCATTAAAGCCTATAAAAAAAAATGTCTTTTTGTAAGATTATAATGACTGAATATTATAACAGCAGGAGAATAAAAACTAATGCATATTTTATCATTGAAAACAAATGCTCTGGACTTTAAAAGGCATGTGGGATTTCTGCTCACTTCTAAAGGAAAGCAACTAATGAGTGATGCGCATCTACAAGAGCCTCAGAGGTACCGCTTTATTTGATCCTCATGGAGGGCTGCAAAGAAATTATCACCTGCACTTTTCTGAGGAGGAATTTATAACCCAGAGAAGTTAGGTGATATTCAGTGTACTAGAAAGTGTAAGCCATATGCATAAAATTTGAACTAAGATTATTATTACTAAAACACTACATGCTGCTAAATCATACTACCTTTTGAAAAAATTAACACTATGTATCAGATAGTTGTAGATGAGGACCAGAGATTTTATTGTAATTACCTATGAAGGTGTTTCTGGCCAGTCTGGCAGTCAGTGATTTACCAAATCTTTTCACAAAAGTTCTCCCGTTAGTTTGTCAGTACATCCTGACTAAGCTTCATTATCATTACTATTTTAAGGAATAGAATATATTCCAGTTCAAGGTAATTTGACCTACAGACAAAAACAATGGTCCTTAAACTTGGATACATGTCGGAACCTTCTAAGAATCCAACAAAACATACAGATACTTGGGCCAAAAAGATGGCTCTCTGAGAAAGGGTCCACGTATGCTTATGTATAGTTTTGTAAAATCTCCAGGTGCCTCTTAAAATTGAGATCTACTAAAATAGGGTTGTCTCAATGTAGAAAAATGCTTAAGCAGCCTAGTCAAGCTAGAACACCTGGAATTGAATTCCAGCTTCAGCATATGTGGAATGTGCAACCTTAGGCAAATTAATCTTTTCTGAATCAGTTTTCTCACCTGAGAAATGGGCGTAATTAATAATGCCTATGTCACAAGTTCTTATGAGGACACGTGAAAGTGTATGTACTGAGAACAATATCTGGCACATCCTAAGTGCCTAATGACAGCAATTGTTAATCCAATACATTACTTAAGGAGGCACAGATGGAGGGCTTCTTAATCCTTTTTGTGAGTCAGGTAGCCAATGCAAGCTATCTGTTGCTCTTTCGAAACAAGGCCACTTCCCATAGACATCCATTATGTCTCAACAGATGCATGAAATGTCAGGCAGGAATCAGGTTTTTAATTACATTAATGATGCACAGAGGGACAAATTTTTATCTGCTACTGTGGATGACTCCAGCTGTCTTTTCCTGTGCAGCCCCTTTATACCTTCATCTCAGATTTTCACATTGCCTACTCTAACACCTCAGCCAATTTTTTCCACGGCTCATTCACAGCACAGCTCTAGCAAGTAATGTCAATATTTTCTTTACACAGCTTTCAGGAGTGATTTAAAATGACTATGCAGCATATTACTCAAATCCTAGGCATTTCTCTAACACAGCTCCTAAGAGCTATACAAATGGTGCACTTGGAACCAATCTTAGGTAGCCTTGCCCTGGATACTAGGGATTGCACAGGTTCAACAATTTGACAAGGGTCATACAGCCAGTAAGCCACAGAGCTGGGACTCCTAAACCCATACACTATACTTTGCCCAGTGCAGCACCAGTCTCCTCAACTGTTCAGAGAACTTCCCTCCAATGTCCTACCAAGCTTTGCCCGTATTCTTCACTTCTCATCCTCACTTCCATCCGTGCTCTGCATAGACCTTGCCCGTGCTACCACAGTTCCGAAGCCTTGATGTTTGTTACTGAAATACATGCTGGGTTGGAGACTGGTTCTAATAGTCTCTCTAAACTACTTCCTTTCCATCTTTCCGAACTTACTACTATTTCACAACCATTCTCACATATCACCCCGATTCCTGACATCTCCAAAGTTCATCCTGACTTCCAAAAATTATTTGTCTCTCCTTTTGCTGCATTATATGCCTGTAACTTCTTCTCCCTAAGTTGACCTTTGATCTGCAATGTTTATCTCCTCTCATTCAAGACATCTCTCAAAGCCACTAACAACTGAGGGTGGAGCCAATGAACGGGATTTCTGTATTTTTTTGCTGCTGAATCATAAATTTGTTTTGAATTAATAAATAGATGGATAATTCCTTTTGGTTTTCTGTAAGATTTTCCTAATATAAACCAACAAGTAACTTCAGGCTTATTTAAACAACTGATACTTGGGGTATGCCAGTGTCAGTGACTGACACATGGAAAGTTCTACACTGCTCACAGAACGTGGCTATAAAATATCACTCTATTTCTTCGTAATTTTATTAATCAGTCAGGCATTTGGCAAACACTTACAAAGTGCTGTCTGTGTGCCAGGCACTGTTCTTTATGCTAGGCCACTACCCTGAACAGTAGACATGTATTCTGCTCACATGTAATTCCTATTAATAATAAAAAGCTATGGAAGAAATAAAACCAGATATTATGATACTGCATGAATAGGAGAGGCTAATCAAAAAGGTAGTCAGGAAGGTATATCTCAAAAAGTGGTGTTTGAGCTGAGGTTTGAACTATGAAGAACTACCAAAGCAAAGAGGATTTTTTTTTTTTGGAGTGAGTGGAGCAGGGTGGGAAGAGGTATTTCAAACAAAAGAACAGCAAGTCATATGTATACATGTGCCATGTTGGCGTGCTGCACTCATTAACTCGTCATTTAACATTAGATATATCTCATGTATACATATGTAACAAACCTGCACATTGTGCACATGTACCCTAAAACTTAAAGTATAATAATAATAAAATTTAAAAAAAAAAAGAAAGAAAGAAAGTCAAAGGTAGAAACAAACTTAAATTTCTTGGAGTAAATGATAGGACACCAGGATCGGTAGACGATAATGAGCAAGGCTTGCAGCAGTAAAGATGAAGTCAGCCAAGTGAGAAGGAGGAAGACCCTTCAGGGCCTTATAGGCTAGAGTAGCAGGTTTAAACCTATGGAGCTTAAAGTGGCAATGATCTGATTTTTTTTTTCAGGATAATAAGGGTATTAGGGCGCTATGTATGTGGGAAATGGATAGGCTGGAGATGAGAATAGAAGCACAGAAAAGGCTACTGCAGCAGTTTATGAGCAAGAGGAGGGCCTTAAACCTGAGCAAGCTACATTTTTTAATACAGTATTCATTAAAAAAAAACAGAGCCTGGCTTTGCAACAGTAGAGTTGCTATGGCTCTGGTTGTTTTGTCAATTATTTGAATGTAAAGACACACAGTATAAGAGCTCTCAAAAAGCCTTCACCCTCCTCCATCAATTTTTTGGAATCTTTTCAAAGAGAAAAAAACAATTGGATTTATTAACTCAACCAGCTTACACTCATAATTGGCATCAATTCTGCACAGGGAAGTCAGCGCAACCCCAGAACCCAGGGCTCCTCCCTGTATGCTGTCATCTCATTGGCCTTAGTGCACCTGCTTCACTGTTTCTATAAAGCAAGAGTTTCAGCAAGGAAAGAATCATTATAGCATGTTCTTTGTGCTGGACACTCTACGAGTGACTCTGAGAAATAGAACAAGCAAAACCCTTGAGAGTGCTTAGGTTTCCAGTCGTGCCTACTTAATGATAATCAATTTAAGTAAGAGACGTTTCTTATTAAAATTTCCTTGAGAAAATTCCCTCTCTCCTGGCAGTAATGACTTATTTCTGAACGGTCATCAACTTGTTAACATGTTAACTAAATGGGAGTAGAAACTTCTAAGGATTATTAATGTTTTCACCTAGAGTAAACTTACCAATTAACGTTCTGGGATAAATAATGAGGATTAATAATATCAGGGCTGAAAGTGATATTCTGCGAAGTTTAGGGTTCTCTTTTGCCTACTTACCATATTAACAGCCAGAGGGAGGGCACAATTCCTATTTTTTCATTCACAGAATTCCAGAAGAAGGCAACAAAAAATGAAGATCCAGCTAGAGTAAGTGTCACATTTGAAACCTGTAATGTTACATGTAGACAATACAGAGGATTCTGAGGAAAATGATAACGAATTGATCCAGCTGGCCGCAGTGGCTCACGACTGTAATCTCAGCACTTTGTGAGGCTGAGGCAGGCAGATCACGAGGTCAGGAGTTTGAGACCAGCCTGGCCAAAACAGTGAAACCCCGTCTCTACTAAAAAAAAAAATTACAAAAATTAGCTAGGCATGGTGGTGGGCGCCTAGAGCTACTCAGGAGGCTGAGGCAGGTGAATCACTTGAACCTGGGAGGTGGAGGTTGCAGTGAGCCAAGACTGAACCACTGCACTCCAGCCTAGGCGACAGAATGAGACTCTGTCTCAAAAAAACAAATAATTAATTAATTTAATTTAATAAAATAAATTGACCCACAAGTTGAAACCAAAATTTGTACCAAAAAAAAAATGCTACCTGCTTAATTCAAATGAAAGTAAATTAGATGTTTATGAAAGAAACTGAATGGCACAGCAAAATAGATGGACTGAAAAAGTTCCTTGAATATTAATACCGGTTTTAGATTATTTGTTTACCTGCTTGAACGACCAATTTATACATGAAAGAAAAAAAGTGTTTTAAGTAATAAGGTAATTGTATATAACTGAGAAGAAATTATTGCATGATTCCTAATAGGATAGAGAGCAGTATTTATTAAAACTGAGGGAAGATTAATATTAAAAGAACCTCAGAATGTCCTGTGAATATGGCAGATTTTATTGCTATATCCTCATTCGTTTTAATGATAAAAGTGCCAACAAAATATACTAGTAGAATTGATTAGGCTTATTACTTGCCACAGAATTTAGGGAAAGTAAGTACTATACTAATTAAAGACAAGAGAATCGCAGAAACATTAACAAATATACTTCTCAAAGGTTTAAAAACATTGTCGAATTATGAACATATATTATAAAATTCCACACAGTATAGTGAAAATATATGTGATTTGAATAGTAGAAATACTAAGACAGAAATTTGCAGAATCTTTCATAAACTGTTCCTTCATTCTTCAATTTTTTAATGAATGCATTAATTAAGGGATTACTATGGGCCAGGCATAGTCCTGGAAACTGAGAACACAAAAGAGAATGGGACAAATCTCCCATCAAGGATCTTTTAATGTAGAGTAGTTGTTCTTAACATACGAACACACACCACATATCACCTGTAATTACTTTCAGAGTAATTACTCTGAATACTACAAATGGAATTTGAGAAAGCCACCACACTAAGGTTAAATGTCTAACACTCACCTGTGGACTAAGACACTGGTTGTATACTGGGTTAAGAAATGACAAGCCTGGGGAAGAAAAAGGCAAGATGCCACCATCCCAACCACTCTGCATTCCAGTGTTGACAGAGAACTCCACTGATTCTTGCTGGCTGGTGATGTGTTTTAACTAAACTACTGTTTCAAACAAACACAACTGGCCAATTTTGTTTGTCTACTGCACAGAAGAAGGAATAAATACTATCAGGCAGAAAGAAACCATCCACCCAGTCAAAGATCCAGAGGGCCCACTGAGTTGCCCAAAATTCTCGCTTCCCTTTGCGTCAGCGTGGTACACAGGATAAATATCTTTATAAATATCTATAACTTTAAATTCAGTCTATCTGCCCCAAAACTTAGCTTACACAATTCTAAATGTTTTAGAGGATAACGAGTCTCACGATAAAATATGAATATATTTACAAAATGAACTATCTTATGTTTTGAATATGTTTCAGTGCGCTGATTTTTATCTCTGTCTGCAACCTGTTGGCATTTATTGTCTATATTATACAATTACTTATAGGTTACATCTTTATTTCTTTCTGTTTATTGGTTTGCCTTTATTTTCAGCATGAATAGGAGTTCCTTCATGGTAGAGTTAATTCAGTCTCTTCTTTGTATCTCAAATACTTTAGGACAGCACATACAGCATGTGGTAAGAGTTTAAGAATAACCAGCTAACATCATAATGACAGGATCAAATTCACACATAACAATACTAACCTTACATGTAAATGGGCTAAATGCTCCAATTAAAAGATACAGACTGGCAAACTGGATAAAGAGTCAAGGCCCATCAGTGTGCTGTGTTCAGGAAACCCATCTCACGTGCAGAGACACACATAGGCTCAAAATAAAGAAATGGAGGAAGATCTATCAAACAAACGGAAAACAAAAAAAGGCAGGGGTTGCAATCCCAGTCTCTGACAAAACAGTCTTAAACCAACAAAGATCAAAAGAGACAAAGAAGGACATTACATAATGGTAAAGGGATCAGTTCAACAAGAAGAGCTAACTATCCTAAATATATATATGCACCCAATACAGGAGCACCCAGATTCATAAAGCAAGTCCTGAGTGACCTACAAAGGGACTTAAACTCCCACACAATAATAATGGGAGATTTTAACGCCCCACTGTCAACATTAGACAGATCAATGAGACAGAAAGTTAACAAGGATACCCAGGAATTGAAATCAGTTCCGCACCAAGCAGATCTAACAGACATCTACAGAACTCTCCACCCCAAATCAACAGAATATACATTCTTCTCAGCACCACATCACACTTACTCCAAAATTGACCACATAGTTGGAAGTAAAGCACTCCTCAGCAAATGTAAAAGAACAGAAATTATAACAAACTGTCTCTCAGACCACAGTGCAATCAAACTAGAACTCAGGATTAAGAAACCCACTTAAAACCGCTCAACTACATGGAAACTGAACAACCTGCTCCTGAATGACTACTGGGTACATAATGAAATGAAGGCAGAAATAAAGATGTTCTTTGAAACCATCGAGAACAAAGACACAACATACCAGAATCTCTGGGACACATTCAAAGCAGTGTGTAGAGGGAAATTTATAGCACTAAATGCCCACAAGAGAAAGCAGGAAAGATCTAAAATTGACACCCTAACATCACAATTAAAAGAACTAGAGAAGCAAGAGCAAACACATTCAAAAGCTAGCAGAAGGCAAGAAATAACTAAGATCAGAGCACAACTGAAGGACATACAGACACACAAAACACTTCAAAAAATCAATGAATCCAGGAGCCGGTTTTTTGAAAAGATCAACAAAATTGATAGACCGCTAGCAAGACTAATAAAGAAGAAAAGAGAGAAGAATCAAATAGACACAATAAAAAATGACAAAGGGGATATCACCAGCGATCCCACAGAAATACAAACTACCATCAGAGAATACTATAAACACCTCTATGCAAATAAACTAGAAAATCTAGAAGAAATGGATACATTCCTCGACACATACACCCTCCCAAGACTAAACCAGGAAGAAGTTGAATCTCTGAATAGACCAATAACAGGCTCTGAAATTGAGGCAATAATTAATAACTTACCAACCAAAAAAAGTCCAGGACCAGATGGATTCACAGCCTAATTCTACCAGAGGTACAAGGAGGAGCTGGTACCATTCCTTCTGAAACTATTCCAATCACTGGAAAAAGAGGGAATCCTCCCTAACTCATTTTATGAGGGCAGCATCATCCTGATACCAAAGCCTGAAAGAGATACAACAAAAAAAGACAATTTTAGACCAATATCCCTGATGAACATCGATGCAAAAATCTTCAATAAAATACAGGCAAACCGAATCCAGCAGCATATCTAAAAGCTTATCCACCATGATGAAGTGGGCTTCATCCCTGGGATGCGAAGCTGGTTCAACATATGCAAATCAATAAGCGTAATCCAGCATATAAACAGAACCAACGACAAAAACCATATCATTATCTCAAAAGATGAAGAAAAGGTCTTTGACAAAATTCAACAACTCTTCATGCTAAAAAACTCTCAGTAAACTAGGTATTGATGGGATGTATTCAAAATAATAAGAGCTATCTATGACAAACCCACAGCCAATATCATACTGAATGGGCAAAAACTGGAAGCATTTCCTTTGAAAACTGCCACAAGAGAGGGCTGCCCTCTCTCACCACTCCTATTCAACATAGTGTTGGAAGTTCTGGCCAAGGCAATCAGGCAGGAGAAGGAAAGAAAGGGTATTCAATTAGGAAAAGAGGAAGTCAAATTGTCCCTGTTTGCAGATGACATGATTGTATATCTAGAAAACCCCATTGTCTCAGCCCAAAATCTCCTTAAACTGATAGGCAACTTCAGCAAAGTCTCAGGATACAAAATCAATGTGCAAAATTCACAAGCATTCTTATACACCAATAACAGACAAACAGAGAGTCAAATCATGAGTGAACTCCCATTCACAATTGCTTCAAAGAGAATAAAATACCTAGGAATCCAACTTACAAGGGACGTGAAGGACCTCTTCAAGGAGAAATACAAGCCACTGCTCAATGAAATAAAAGAGGATACAAACAAATGGAAGAACATTCCATGCTCATGGGTAGGAAGAATCAATATTGTGAAAATGACCATATTGCCCAAGGTAATTTATAGATTCACTGCCATCCCCATCAAGCTACCAATGACTTTCTTCACAGAATTGGAAAAAACTACTTTAAAGTTCATATGGAACCAAAAAAGAGCCCGCATTGCCAAGTCAATCCTAAGCCAAAAAAACAAACTTGGAGACATCATGCTACCTAACTTCACACTATACTACAAGGCTACAGTAACCAATACAGCATGGTACTGGTACCACAACAGAGATACAGACCAATGGAACAGAACAGAGCCCTCAGAAATAATGCCACATATCTACAACCATCTGATCTTTGACAAACCTGACAAAAATAAGCAATGGGGAAAGGATTCCCTATTTAATAAATGGTGCTGGGAAAACTGGCTAGCCATATGTAGAACGCTGAAACTGGATCCCTTCCTTACACCTTATACAAAAATTAATTCAATATGGATTAAAGACTTAAATGTTAGACCTAAAGCCATAAAAACCCTGGAAGAAAACCTAGGCAATACCATTCAGGACATAGGCATGGGCAAGGACTTCATGTCTAAAACACCAAAAGCAATGGCAACACAAGCCAAAATTGACAAATGGGATCTAATTAAACTAAAGAGCTTCTGCACAGCAAAAGAAACTACCATCAGAGTGAACAGGCAACCTACAGAATGGGAGAAAATTTTTGCAATCTGCTCATCTGACAAAGGGCTAATATCCAGAATCTACAATGAACTCCAACAAATTTACAAGAAAAAAACAAACAACCCCATCAAAAAGTGGGTGAAGGATATGAACAGACACTTCTCAAAAGAAGACATTTATGCAGCCAACAGACACATGAAAAAATGCTCGTCATCCCTGGCCATCAGAGAAATGCAAATCAAAACCACAATGAGATACCATCTCACACCAGTTAGAATGGCCATCATTATAAATCAGGAAACAACAGGTTCTGGAGAGGATGTAGAGAAATAGGAACACTTTTACACTGTTGGTGGGACTCTAAACTAGTTCAACCATTGTGGAAGTCAGTGTGGCGATTCCTCAGGGATCTACAACTAGAAATACCATTTCACCCAGCCATCTCATTACTGGGTATACACCCAAAGGATTATAAATCATGCTGCTATAAAGACACATGCACACGTATGTTTATTGTGGCACTATTCACAATAGCAAAGACTTGGAACCAACCCAAATGTCCAACAATGATAGACTGGATTAAGAAACTGTGGCACATACACACCATGGAATACTATGCAGCCATAAAAAATGATGAGTTCATCTCTTTTGTAGGGACATGGATGAAGCTGGAAACCATCATTCTCAGCAAACTATCGCAAGGACAAACAACCAAACACTGCATGTTCTCACTCATAGGTGGGAATTGAACAATGAGAACACTCGGACACAGCAAGGGGAACATCACACACTAGGGCCTATTGTGGGGTGGGAGGAGGGCGGAGGGATAGCATTTGGAGATAAACCTAATGTTAAATGACGAGTTACTGGATGCAGCACACCAACATGGCACATGGATACATGTGTACCTGACCTGCACGTTGTGCACATGTACCCTAAAACTTGAAGTATAATTAAAAAAAAAGAATCAATAGTGATGGATACTACATAATCCTTTTTCTTTTTCATAGCGTCTGAACTGTGTATGCATGCATAGGTATTTATTTAATAGATGTGTGTATTTAACAAATATATATGTATTTAACATTTATTTAATAAACACATATATGTCTATATGGCACATATTTGTTGAATAAACTTAATCTTAGATAGAAAGTGATAAATGTATCACTCATTGTTATTTTCAACATTGCACAATACAGAAAATAAATTTCTCTACTATCACTGTTTCATAGTTTCTTTAGTCTATGCATTCCCTCACATTTTCCAAGTACACAGCTTTCTAAATTTGTGGTATAATTAATAATATTTCAATTTTATTTCTGATTGTAAAATATCTCTAAACCAATACACATGTAGTTGGATAAGATAAAAATAAATGATATCCTCAGTCAAATAATTAACTTCAGAAAGAACAGACATTAAGACTAGTATTACGTTAAATAATGATGTTTCTGGCTACAACAATATAACAAAAAATATAAATATGAAATATGAAAAAATATATAACAGAAGGATAATATATTATTTATAGATATTATGATGCTATTTCTGGACACAGAAGAGACAAGAAAAAAACAAAATCAATAGTTCAACAAGGTGTCCTGTTATTAAAATTACATATGTGCAAATAATAATTAGAACATATAATAAAAACTGTATCACATGCACATAGCTATACAAGGCTTGGGAATAAACAAAATAATTATAGAGTCTAGTAAATATTTTTTTAAAAACTACAAAAATATACTGAAAGACACATAAAAGGTGACTTAATTCAGGATTAATTTAT
Source organism: Nomascus leucogenys (assembly GCF_006542625.1). NCBI lineage: Eukaryota > Metazoa > Chordata > Mammalia > Primates > Hylobatidae > Nomascus > Nomascus leucogenys. The sequence goes on from NC_044382.1 coordinate 126,336,680, forward strand.
GATCCTAAATAGAAAATTTAATTTTTATACATTAAATACTTGGTAATTCTCCAAATGTTAATCTACAATTTGATTTCCAGTAAAACTTTCAAGATGAATTTAAAATTTAAGAAAGCTTCTTCTGAAGAAAAAATAATTATCAAACTATTAAAAAATAAATAGAGAAAAAGTGAACAGTACAGGAAGGTTGGCTCTGCATGTGTATCGGAGGTGCAGAAGCAGGTTTACACTGACGTGGAGAACTGTTTCAAGTTCCTGCACTTCTCCATTCAGCCCTGATCTCTCAATCCTGGAATCAGAGGCGTTCCCAACACCTTCCTAGCACCAACCTCTCTCCAAAAATCTCCCCAGAGAAAAGTGCCATCTGCTGCTAATGGCAGATTAGGGGCTTTTTTTGCACACTTCACCCACTTGAAAACTGCAAAATAACATGTAGAGATTCACACTCTGAACTTTTATTCAAGAAGGAATATGGGAGTATAACATAAGAGTGAAAAAGATTTTGGATGCTTTCCAGTATGTAGCCGGCAGTAGCCTGCATTGCTGATCTGGAAAATCATGAGTGGGACCACAGTGCATGAGACAGGGGAGAGGTATTTCCACAATACACATTCTCATTGGGAAGCCAGGCAATCTAGGCCACAGGGGAGCTCCTTGACCCCTGTGCTGGGTATGACTTGGGGAGCAATCAAGAGACTGAGAAGGAGCAACAGTGGGAAGTACACTGTATGTGCTCCCACAACCCAGTGCTGATACAAGGAGGTCATTCCTGATCCTAATTCATAGTGGGCTGCTGAGGAACTTGCCAGCCAGCATGACAGGCAGTCACTGGTTCGAAGAGTCTCCAGAGATTTGTGATCCAGTCTCAAGTAAGGGAGGAGCCGGAACCCCATAGCCAGAACTGAGAGGTGAGTGTGGCATGGGCTCAAGCCACAGGTACAAAAATTGAGTGCCTGCCCCTTCCCCGCCCAATCTTGTGGAATCAGACCAGGAAGGGTGTTCCCTGGGATACATGGGTTCTTATCCCATGCAGAGAGTTTTGTGTCCTGGGGCAATTTCTTAACCTGAAGACCAATTGCTTATGACTTGACTCAATGCTTCAACATGCTGCCAGCAGTGGGAGAAAGCCCTGACAGGTTCAAGACCATAGGAAGAGATGGATTCCACTACCACCTGCTAGACTGCAGAGCCTGAGCTGCCCCTCTTTCCCTATGCTGGCTCTTTGGCACAGTAGCAGTTGCTTCGCTCTTCCTTGGAATGTTGCTCCAGGGGCCCAAGGACTGCCTTCTGGCCCATATCAGGGACAGTGCTTGTGCCTGCCATTGGAGGGCTCAAGCACTTGCCAGGCCCAGCCCCACTTGGCTTTTCCCCACCTATACACCTCAGAAGCGGAACACAGGACCAGGACAAGTGGGAATTCCATGGACCAGCCCATTGCCTGAAACACCCAAGTATTCCTGCTGGTTAACAAAGGTCATGAATAAACACTAGTACAACTACCGCAGCTGGCTCTTACTTGCAAGAGACACTCACTGGCCAGCAGGTCAACCTGCACAGCCCATTACATCTACTGACACAATTGCACAGGACTCAGGAAAGAGACAAGCTTTACATGACCTCTGCTACCACCATTTTTCATGCCACGCCAGGTACTAAGGAGGGCTTGATCCCACTCACCCACGCAGTGCATTACTACTACAACTAGAATTTAAGAAAGCCACCACACTAAGGTTATCTGAGGGGGAAGAAAAAGTAGTAAGTTTGAGAAGCCTATTTAAGGAAATACTTGATGAATACTTCCCTAGTCTTTCAAAACACTGAGACATCCAGATACAAGAGGCTCTGTGAACTCTAGGAAATACATTGCAAAAAGAAGTTTATCAACACATATGGTCGTGAGACTTTCTAAAGTCAATATGAAGGAAAGAATTCTAAAATCAGCAAGAGAAAAGCGTCTAGTCACCTGTATTAGTCCATCTTCACACTGTTATAAAGAAATACCTGAGACTGGGTAATTTATAAAGGAAAGAGGTTTAATTGACTCACAGCTCCGAATGGCTAGGGAGGCCTCAGGAAACTCACAATCATGTCGGAAGGGAAAGCAGGTACATCTTACATGGTGGCAGATGAGAGATGGCAGGCAAGAGCACAGGAAAACTACCATTTCTAAAACCATCAGATTTCTGAGAATTCAGTCACTATTACAAGAACAGCATGGAGAAAACAACCCCCACAATCCAGTCGCTTCCCACCAGGGCTCTCCCTCAACACCTGGGGATTACAATTCAAGATGACATTTGAGTGGAGACACAATGCCTAGCCATATCATCACCTATAAAGGAAAACCCATCAGATAACAGTGGACTGATCAGCAGAAACTATATAAGCCAGAGGAGACTGAGGTCCTTTTTTCAGAGCTTGAAAAAAAAAAAACTATTAAACACAAATCTTATATACTGCTGGAACAAGCTTGATAAACGAAGCAGATATAAAATATTTCCCAGAGAATCAAAAACTGAGGAAATTTGGCCCTACTAGACCAGTCCTACAAAGAATGCTCAAAGGACTTCTAAAGATAATAACGAAAGGTTAATATTCACCATCATTAAAATACACCAAGATATACAACTCACAGGTTTTATAAAACATTAACACCCAGAAAAAAAGAAAGAAATTACATGGAAACATGGCAGAACTCCACTAAATGACAAAGACAAGGAGACAGAGAAGTAAAATAGAAACAACCCACAAAACAACCAGATAGCAATTAACATTATAACAGGAATGAAACCTCACATATCAATACTAATCTTGAACATAAATAGACTAAATCCTCCACTTAAAACATATAGATTAGTGGAATGAATAAAAAAATTAACCAATGATATGCAGCTTATAAGAAACTCGCCTTACTGGTAAAGACACTTATAGACTAAAAGTAATGGGATAGAGAAAGATATGCCACACAAACAGAAAATAAAAGTAAATCGAAGTAGCTATACTTATATCAAATAAGACAGACTTTGAATCAAAACCAGTAAAAAAGGACAAAAAGTCGTTATATAATGATAAAGGGATCAATTAAACAAGAGAATATAACAATTCTAAATATACATGGATGTAACACCAAAAAATAAACAATAGACCTAAATCATACTTTACTTAGACCAAATAGACCTAACAGACATTTACAGAAGATTTTACCTAACAACCATAGAATATACATTTTTTCTTATGAGCACATGGAATATTCTCCAAGATAGCCCATATATTAGGCCATGTAACAAGTCTCAGTAAATTTTTAAAAATTGAAATCATACCAAGTAATTTTTCATATAACAGTGGAGTAAAACTAGAAATCAATACCAACAGAAACTTTGAAAAATACACAAATACAAAGAAATTAAACAACATACTCCCGAACAATCACTAGGTCAGTGACAAATGATGAAAATTTAAAATTTTTCAAAACAAATGAAAATGGTGACGCAACATACCAAAACCTCTGAGATACAGCAAACGTGATCTTAAGATGAAAGTTATAGCATTAAATACCTATGTCAAAAAATGGAAAGATCACAAAATAACAACTTAACATCATTCCTCAAGGAACTAGAAAAACAAGAGCAAACGAAATCCATAGCTAGCAGGAAAAAATAAATAACAAAGATCAGAGAACTAAATAAAATCAAGAGCAAAAATACAATAAAGTGAATTAATGAAATTAAAATTTGGTTCTTTGAAAAGACTAAAGAAAAAAACTGATGAATAACTAGCTAGACTAACCAAGAAGAAGAGACAGAAAAGCTAAATAAATATAATCAGAAATGAAAAAGGAGACATGACAACTTATACCTGAGAAATATAAAAGATCATCAGAGACTACTGTGAACAACTCTATCCCATAAGCTACAAAATCAAGAGGAAGTGGACAAATTCTTGGAAAATACAATACCTCAAGAGTGAACCAGAAATAAATAAAAATCGTGAACAGACTAAAAACGAGTAGTGAGATTAAAGCAGCAATAAAAATCTCCCAACAAAAGAAAGCCCCAAACCAGATTCTACCAGGTATACAAAGAACTGGTATCAACAATACTGAAAACATTCCAAAAAATTGAAGAGAAGGGAATCCTTCCTAATTCACTCTCCAAAGTGAGCATCACCCTGATACCAAAGCCAAACAAATAAAGAGAACTACAGACCAGTATCTCTAATGAACATAGATGTAAAAATACTGAATACTAGCAAACCAAATCCAACAGCACATCAAAACAAATAATAACATGTTATACACCACGGCAAGCTGTTTTTTATTCTAGGGACGCAAGGATGGTACAACATACACAGATAAATAAATGTGATCCATCACAAAGTATAAGTAAAGGCAAAAACCATGTGATCATCTCAATAGACGCAGAAAAACATTTGACAAAATTCAGTATCTCTTCATGATAAAAACCCTCAACAAACTAGGCATAAAAGGAATGTAACTGTAAATAATAACGGCCATATATGACAAACCCACAGCCAACATCATTTTTCCCTGAAAGAGGAAAAGTTGAAAGCATTCCTCCTACAAACTGGACAACTTTCACCACTCCTATTCAGCATAGTACTGGAAATTCCAGCCAGAGCAAGCAGGCAAATGAAAAATAAATAAAAGGCATCTAAATTAGAAAAGAGAAAGTCAAATTATCTCTGTTTGCTGATGATACAATCTTATACCTAGAAAACTCCAAAGACTCCTCCAAAACACTCTTAAATTGATAAATCAGCAAAATTTCAGGATATAAAATTAATGTACAAAAATTAATATCATATCTACACACTAATAACAATCAAGCTGAGAATCAAATTAAAAATTCAATCCCAATTAGCTACAAACAAATTCCAAGATATCTATTTAAGCAGGGAGTTGAAAGATCTTTACAAGAAAAAGTAAAAAATAGTGATGAAAAAAATTGTAGGTGACACAAAGAAAGGGAAAAACACCCTACTCTCATAAATTAGAAGAAATAATATTAGCAAAATGACCACATTGTCCAAAGCAATCTACAATTTTAAAGTAATCCCTATCAAAAGCCAACATCATTCTTCAAAGTGTTAGAGAAAACAATCCTAAAAGTTCACATAGAAACAAACAAACAAAAGCCTGCATAGTCAAAGCAATTCTAAGCAAAAGAACAAAGCTGAAGGTATCACATTACCTGTCCTCAAGTTGTACAAGGCTGTAGTAACCAAAACAGCATTGTACTGGTATAAAAATAGACACATATCAATGGAACACAAAGGAAAACCCCAAAATAAAGCTACATATCTACAACCAATAGATCTTTGACAAAATTGGCAAAAACATAATAGGTTGGTGCAATGTAGGGGAGGCCTGCCCCTACACACCTGTGGGTGCTTCCCGTTAGGTGGGAGGAAAGACTTGAGAAAAGGAATAAGACACAAAGTGTAGAGAAGGAAAAGCGGGGCCCAGGGGACCGGTGCTGTGCTTACAGAGGACCCACACCGGCACCGGCCTCTGAGTTCCCTTAGTATTTATTCATAATTATCTTTACCATCACCGGTGCTGTGCTTTGAGATGTATATGCGAACATCTCCATAAACCTTTTAGCAGTATTGCTCCAGCAAGCCCCACCTTATTCCTAAAGGCAGTTTTCTCCTTACTCAGTAAACAAAGCACATTCTGCACCGCCCAAAATCCTTTTAACCTTAAGTCACCACAGCACATGTCTCTTGCAAGGACAAGGTTGGGGGTAGGGTCACAGATTAACAGCATCTCAAATACAGAACTAAATGGAGTCTCTTATGTCTACTTCCTTCTATATAGACACAGTAACAGGCTGATCTCTCTTTCTTTTCCCCACAGTGCAAAATTAATTATGGTTTTTGCCATTAATGGGAAAACTACACCTTTTCAATAAATAGTGCTGAGAAAAGTGGATTGCCATATGCAGAAGAACGAAACTGGACCTCTGTCTTTCACCTCATGCAAAAATCAACGCGAGGTGGATTAAAGACTTAAATATCAGACCTGAAACCATAAAAACACTAGAACGCCTAAGGAAAATTCTTCTGGACAGTGGTCTGGGCAAACAATTTATGATTAACACCTCAAAAGCACAAGTAACAAAAACAAAAATAGAAAAATGGGACTTAATTGAATTTAAAAGCTACTGCACAGCAAATGACATAATCAACAGAGTGAACAGACAACCTGCAGAATGGGAGAAAATATTAGCGAACTAAACACCTGACTGGGAACTAATATCCAGAATTTACAAGGAACTCAACAAAAACAAAATCACAAATAATTCCACTAAAAAGTGGGCAAATGACACTAATAGACTTTTTTCAAAAGAAGACATACATATGGCTCATAAACATATGAAAAAATACTCAACGTCACTAAGCATCAGAGAAATGCAAATTAAACCACAATGGGATATTATCTTACACCAGCCAGAATGGCTACTATTAACAAGTCAAACAATAACAGGTGTTAGCAAGAGAGCAGAAGAAGAGTGCTTATACACTCTTGGTGGGAGTGTCAATCAATGCAACCTCTACAAAACAGTATGGAGATTTGTCAAAAAACTTAAAACTACGTAATTTGATATAGCAATCCCACCACTGTGTATCTACCCAAAAGAAAAGAAATCATTATATCAAAAAGATACAGAATCAATCTAAGTGTCCATCTATGGATGAATGAATAAAGAAAATGTGATATATATACATATACACAAATACATATATAAATATGTACACACACATACACAATGAAATTGTATTCAGCTCTAAAAAGAATGAAATCATGTCTTTTGCAACAACATGGATGGAACCAGAGGCCATTCTCTTAAGCGAAACAGCTCAGACACAGAAAGTAAAAGACTCACTTATGAGTGGAAGCTAAATAATGTGTACACATAGACACGGAGTGTGGAATAATAGACATTGGAGACTCAGGAGGGTGGGAGAGTAGGAGGGGAAAGACGGATGATAAATTACATAACGGGTACAACATACATTATTCAGGTGATCGTCACACTAAAAGCCCAGACTTCACCACTATCTGATATAGCCACATAACAAGACCTCTTGTACGCCTTAAAATTATACAAATAAAAATAAATAAGGAAAAAATGCCCTACGTGGTAGTAAAAGCTACCATAAAGGTATAATAATGTAACTTTCAGTTATTGTATTATATATAGAAAGTTAGACTAATGGACCTTTCAAGCACTGTATATGAAATAGGATGTGAATTAAGGAGTTGAATTAAAAATGAAAAGGCATAAAGAAACTAAAAGAAAATGTTGGTAAACATGTACATAATCTTAGCTTGGGAATGGCTAAGATATAAAGTCATGTAAAATGAAAATTTACACATAGTAATGTGTAATTTTGATTGCATAAATTAAAAAGTACCATCATAAAAATCATAAACAATATTAATTGACAGAAGCCAAAACAAAAAATATATTTTCTAAAAATGTGGCAAATAAAACTATCATCAATAAATAATGATAAACATCCTAATAAGAAAGTGTAATGGCCATGCATAGTGAATTTACAAACAAAGAAGCACAAACAGCAAATTGGCATATTAGAAGTATTCAATCCCAACAGTATTCAAAAATACAAATTAAAATATGATATAACTTCAATTATTCAACAGCCTTTCATTAAGCATTCGTCATGCCCCTGGAATTTTTTAGGTCACTGGTTTTCCAAGTGTGGTCCCTGTACCAACAGCCTTAGTACCACTTAGGAGATTAATAGAAATGCAAATTATTGGCCCCCACAAAATAATTCTCCGGTAGAAGGGTCCAGCAATGTATGATTTAATAAGCCCTCCAAGTGATTCTGTTGTACAATAAAATATAAGAACCTTTGATTTTGGTGAATAAAACAAAGATCTGTTTCCTTCAGGAGCTTTATTCTAAGGTGAGAGATCAGACAAAAACTAAAATGAGTTAATTAAGTATTTTGATCAGAGCAATAGAAAAATACAGCAGGATAGAGATGGAATGTGAAGGCAAGAACCAAGTTATAATTTAAAATAGGGTGCCCAGGGGTGATGTCATTGAGAATGTATATTTTGAGCCAATGGCTAGAGAAAGATGAGACTTAGCCACATAGTTATCTGGAAAGAAGAGCACTCCAGATAAAGGAACAACTAATGCAAGGACCTTGTGCACTTGAGGAATCATAAAGAAAATCAAAGAGAAGATAAATAGCAGTTAGACAGGGGAAGATAATTGAAGATGAAATCAGAAAGATTATAGTCCAGAGGCCAAACTATGTAGAGGCTTGAAAAGATTTTGGCTTTACCCTCAACAAAATGGGGCACCTCTTCAGTGCTTCAGCGGAGAGAGGTGTAGCATTACCTGTCTTACATTTTTAAAAATCCCTCTGGTTACTATGTTGAAAATGACTATGGTGGTGTTAAGGAAGAGGAAATGCAGAGAAGCCAGCCATAGGCTGTTGGAATAATCCAGAAGAGAATTGCTGGTGGCATAGATCCGGGTAGTGACAATGTGGTGAGACTGGAGGTGAATTATAAGAAAAAGATGAGAGAGAATAGTGACTCTGAGACTTTTAGCATGAGGAATTGAAAAGACAGAGTTGCCATTAATTGAGATTGAAAGGCTATAGGTCAAATAGGTATTTGCCTAAGGATTAGGAGTCAGTTGACATGTAGGGTTTGAGATGTTTACTAGACACTGAAGAGATGTATAATAGGAAGATGAAATGTACAATAGAGGAGTCTGGACTGCAACTATGTGTTTGGGAGGCATCAGTATATAGATGGTTCTTAAACTTGCAAGAATGAATGAAATCACCAATGCAATGAGTGTAGATACAGAAAAGCATAAAGGAGCGAGCCTTAAGGCCCTTCAACAACAAAATATTAGGTAGAATACGGTTCTTTTTGGGTTGTTTGTTTGTTTACAGGAGAGAAATCACTCTAAAGTAGTGTTAGCCTCCAGGCACAGCACAAGGCAGCTATGCCAAATATTATGAGACAGGAAGGCTCATGACCAAAGGAAGATGTTCAAAGTTCGTGCTTTATTGAATCCATTAAAACATATAATGAAAAACAAGAAGAAAGAGATGGAGTCTGTTAACAATCAAGATATAGGGCAAATGTGCTGGAAAGACCACACAATCCAAATATTATATTATATAAGATTTATTTTTCCTTTCTCCCTGGCACATCAGCCTTCTACAGATAGTGTGGATATAAGAACTAAACCTAAATGTGGCCAAGAGCCTGCTACAGTCTGAATGTTCAGGTCCCCTACAAAATTCATGTATTAAAACTCTAACCCCCAAGGAGGTGTTATTAGGAGGTGAAGCCTTTGGGAGGTGACTAGGTTATGAAGGCAGAGCCCTCATGAATGAGATTAGTGTCCTTATAAAAGAGCCACTAATGACCTCTCACCCCTTTCACCATGTGAGGACATAGTGAGAAGGCACCATCCTCATGAACCAGAAAGTGGGCCCTCACCAGATAATGGAGTCTGCTGGTACCTTGATCTTGGAATTCCCAGCCTCCAGAAATGTAAGAAATAAATTTCTGTGGATTATAAGCCACACAGCTCATAGTATTTTGTTGTAACAACCTGAACTGACTAGGACAGGAGCTCAACAGATAGAAGTTGCCTGGGGCAAACACACATTTGCTCTGTTGGAAAGATTTATTGTACAGAATTGCACACTACATGCATAGATAGCCTGTTCAAGGAATTTTGCTATAAAGGGGAGCAAAGAAATAAGATGTTAACTGGAAGAGAAAATGAAGTAAGGAGATTTCATAAGATTGGTAAAATTATGAGTAGTACATTCCTGTAAAAATGACGCAGTAGAGGCCGGGCGTGGTGGCTCATGCCTGTAATTCCAGCACTTTGGGAGGCCGAGGTGAGCAGATCACCTGAGGTAGGCAGTTCAAGACCAGCCTGACCAAAATGGAAAAACCCCATCTCTACCAAAAATACAAAAAATTAGCCAGACATGGTGGCGCATGCCTGTAATCCCAGCTACTCGGGAGGCTGAGGCAGGAGAATCACTTGAATCCGGGAGGCGGAAGTTGCGGTGAGCAGAGATCGCACCATTGCACTTCACCCTGTGCAACAAAAGCAAAACTCCATCTCAAAAAAAAAAAAAAAAAAAAAAGATGCAGTAGAGAGGGGAATTTTTATGATATAGGAGAGAGGGAGGGAATTGTTGGGGACATGTCTTTGAGTAGGTAAGGTGGAATTGATACGCACAAAAATTTAAAGGACAGAATTTATAAAGGAACTCAGATAGTTTATCTTACCAAAAAGCGGCAATGAGTGCTACAGAGAGGCTGTGGGATATCTTTTCTGATTCTTCAGTTTTCTCAGGAAAATAGGAAGCAAGGTAATCATCTGAGATGGAATAAAATTTGGAGGTTTGAAGGACGGAGGAGATGTGGAATGATGAACAGGAGTGGAAAGAGGACCAGACCCAGGCATGAGCATTTGACCTGTATGGTCACTGGCAAGGGCAGCAGAGTTGTGTTTTTTGATTTTTTATTTTCCGTAGCCTCGTTTATCTGCACAGGTACAGAGGAAGAACAGGGCAAGAGTTGGATTTTGCCAGCATTGTAGTTTTGTCAGATGAGTATGATAAAGCAAGAGAGGTACAGGTAGGTCAAGACTATTTGTAAAGGAATGGTTATAGTGATTGACAATAAAATGTATTTGAAATTTACATAAAAGGGAGAATATTGAGAGAGGTCCAAGTAAGTAAATACATGCTATAGGAAGTACTTTGACTACTTTTATATGAGAGTATTTGATAGCAAATATTTACTCATTTTATTTCCAAAGTAGAGTAACATGTTATTTCTGTATTATGGCCTTCACACAATCCATTATGAAATGCTAATCTTGGTTTGTGATTATGATATGCATTTATTTCCAATGAAACCTCATACAAAAAAGCAACAGAAAAAGCATACAAATATTACATTAGAAGAATTGCTCCTTTTTAAAATGGCCTTTACCCAGTTGCAAGAAGGCACAGTATTTTCATCTTTTCATTCACAGTGGAGTAATATTATCAATGTTTGCCCCTAAAGATAACTCACGTCTTTGTACGTACATTCATTTTTCATGCTTTCGATCTTATTTGTTCCCACAAAGTGGGTAACAGATGTTTCAATAACTTTTTTTCATTACATACTGATAACAGATCCTAGAAACACTGTCCCATCACACAAATACACCCCCTAGTCTCTAACCTTATTCATTTTCATAGTTATCACAACCACAGACTTGGTTCCCATCACATGGCTGCAGATCACACATACCTACCAGTGGAGTAAAAGCAGCTTATCTTCCCAAGGCGGTATCTGATTGAGATTAATGGGACAATGTTCATGCTAGGCCAAGTTATTATCAGAATCATCTTATCATTGGACTTAGAAAACATTTAATACATTATATTTCAGAAAGTTATGATCTTCATGTCAGATAAGTAGATACGTAAATGAGAACTTCTTGCCTTCTGGAGTTACAATTCAATCCTTTTGAAGTTTTTATGTTGGCTTCTTTTTCACTTTCCATCTAGACAATCCCTTATGCCCATATGTGTTTATGGCACAAATCTATCTGCATGTAATGTCTCCCTCTGTTCCATTATAAAACTGCATATGTTCTCCTACAATGCCTGCATGCAGGAGGGATCTCTGTGAACTGGACTATAATTGAAATGAACATTCATGCTGAGTCTGTGATGCAGAAAGAGAAAAAAAAATCCTCATGTTTAAAAGAAAACTATGATCTCTATGTTGCGTTTTACCTTTCCTAACCTGGAAGATTTTAATGAAATTGAAAACAATGTTTTGGTCCTGGGGCCTGCTAAACGGGAAAACGAAGGTGTTTGTGTGTTTGTTGGTTCTTTATTAACCATATATCATATCTAGTTCCCACATGTTACTTTGACTTAACATACCCCAAATAAATAAAATTAATACGTTATAAAGCAAACCCAGGTTTTAAGAAAAAACGAACTGACCTCTCTCTTTTTGCCTAACGGAAGATGGGTCCATCATGATAAGACTGAGACATGACAGAAAGTCCATTTAGCAAAACAAGCAACATAATGAATATTCACAACACTGCTTTTATGCTGCTGATCAGGTTGTATGCTAATTTCAAGTGTAAAATGTAGGTTTGGGATTTATGCCTTGTATAAAACATAATCAAGTTTCATTATTTCCCTGAGTCATAGCATTTTAATCTTTTCTAATTAGATGTAATTACTATTCTTTCTCACAGCAGGATAGCTTGGAAGTATAAAAAATTTGAGGTGCCACATATCTAAGGGCGAGAACTACAAAAGGGAAAAATACAGGCCTCATTAGTAAATAAGAGAGGTTTCATTCTCAGGTGACACTGGAGCCATTCCCTCAGTGGGAAAAAATGGACACTGAGACAAGGTATAGTAGGTAATTACTATCTTTTTATAGTATTCTTTTCTAACAACTGGATCAAGGTCCAAGGACAGAAATACTTTCCATGTGGAGAGCAGAATTTTAATGTCAGAGTTTATGCATTTTAATTACAGCAATTTAGTTTATCAGAATAAATTGTCTTTCTAAATATCATGATTAATGTACTTTCCTCTCAAATAGTCTTCTGTTCCTTCTATCTTTACCTTCTGGTAAACTAAGACCAGAATTTTCTATAGAAATCAAATAAGATGTCTTCCAGGTCTAAAAAAAAAGTATCAAAAATGTTATGAGTCTAGTTGCAATGTTAAGAGCTGAACCCATAAAATGCCAACACAGAAGCAAAACTTTCCAGACGCCCTTATTCTCCATTTAGGAAATTTTTCTACCAAAATAATTTATTCATGTAAAGAAACTTTTTACCACTCTTTTGCATGTAAGTTCTTCAGCGAACATGTTTATTCATGTGGATTCTGCAAAATTGGTTGTTAAATGAACAACTGGTGAAATCAGGTTCAGACAACCCAAACTTAATTTATTTTACATTTATACGGTCTACTTCTCGAACAAGCCATCAAGCCATCCATTTCTTTGAGAGAAAACAATTCGTTTTGAAACCTAGATTAACTACCTAAACTGTGTATAGTGATTAAATTAACTGGTCAACTGTTCATTTTAATTCTCTTCTTCACTTTATATTGTGCAGAAAGCAAAAAAAAAAAAAAGCGTTGATAAACCAAGATAGTGAGCTTTACTAATAAAATAATATTCACCTTTTTAATGTTGAATTTTATGCCTGTTCATTTAATCTGTAAAACATGAAATTGGAAATTTTATACAAATATATTATACAACATAAGGGAACCTTCCAGGTCATTATTCTATTTCCAAATTTATGGCTGCCAAGCTTAGATAAATCCTGGACAGGCAACATAGATGACCCAGATTACCAAAGTTTTCTTAATTGGCAATACATAACTTCCAGCTGCTCTGAACAAAACCTATCACCCATTGAGATGTTGACATTTTTCTGCCTCATTAAAATCTTCTGCAATATTCTGCGTGAATATATTGTTTAATTAGCCATTATTTCTGAACATATTCATGGAGGTGTTAAATGATTAGAACACTAATACAATTCATGGTCGCAAAGCAAGCCTGTTTACACTGTACTCGCCTATATATTTCGACAACATCGTACTCAATATCATAGTGGGTAGGAGGAGAGTTTTATCCCATGGAGCACATTACAGTTTTTACCTTAAAATGTATTTTTGATATGTCTTTGATTTTCCATGAATTCACTGTTATGTTCTTGAGTATATATTTATAATTACAAATGCATTTTAAGGATGTTCTATAACAAAGTTAAGAGATCTTATAAATTCCCCTGATAAAATTTAAGTCAGTTAGATATAATTTATTTAATGGGCTAAAAAATTTACAATAAAGATCCCTGATTGCATCTCTTGTAAGAAATAGCTGAGAGTCATTTTACGAAGATTGATTTAATAAGATATATGTTCTCAACTATATGAGATTACTGTATAGATTTACACAGAAAACATGTCTCACTACTATTTCTAGATTTTTGGCCTATGCCATAAATTTGAACAGAGAATTTCCAAAAAAAGAAATTAATGAGTTTTTCTTTTGCAGCCCCAATGTTTTCTCTATATATATGTTTTCATCAAATATCAAAATTAATAAAATCAACATAAGTAAATTGTATTTTGTACAAAAATGCCTGCTTTCAGTTGCCATAAACCCACAGCTCGTGGCATGACATATATGATACAAGGGTGAAATACGTACAAAATATTTAAGATTTGTACAGGGTAGTGTTGTGGTTATTTCCTGAGTAAAAATTTTTAATTTGTATAATTTCACACAACAAACTGAATAACATATTTCATACTTAGTGTGTGTGTTTAAGGCAGTTATAAACATTCCCAATAGTCTTGGGGAATATACTACACTTATTTACTTCTATTCCCATTTTTTTTTTTTTTTGAGATGGAGTCTCGCTCTGTAGCCCAGGCTGGAGTGCAGTGGCGCAATCTCGGCTCACTGCAAGCTCCACCTCCCGGGTTCACGCCATTCTCCTGCCTCAGCCTCTCCGAGTAGCTGGGACTACAGGCGCCCGCCACCACGCCCGGCTAATTTTTTGTATTTTTAGTAGAGATGGGGTTTCACCGTGGTCTCGATCTCCTGACCTCGTGATCCGCCCACCTCGGCCTCCCAAAGTTACAAGCGTGAGCCACCGCGCCCGGCCCTATTCCCATTTTTTAATAGCAACAACACCCACGGTTATTTTCATGATCACATGCGATTTGTCACTTAGGTTTTTCCGTGTGTTCTTAAGGGCTCTTTGTTCATTTTATTTTGTGAGGATTTAAGATTATAATGTATAACTCTGAAGACTCTGGAAAACATGGGACATAATAAAACAAAGGAAAGAGCATTCAATTTCACTTGCTGAATTCAAGGTGTCCCTCCTTAAGTTTTGTTCCACTAGTAAAGTTAAGCAACAAAGGCTTAACTCTCCCCTCAGTATCTTCTCCTAGGTAACAAAACATTGTAATTTTCTTAGAACAGCATAAGTATTACAATTATTATTTTTACAATATTTTAGAACTTATTTGCAAAAACTATTCAATAAAATAAATCTAGTCCAAACAGAAGAATATTTGTT
Organism: Nomascus leucogenys; assembly: GCF_006542625.1. Classification (NCBI taxonomy): domain Eukaryota; kingdom Metazoa; phylum Chordata; class Mammalia; order Primates; family Hylobatidae; genus Nomascus; species Nomascus leucogenys. Next base: position 126,351,871 of record NC_044382.1, read on the forward strand.
CTTTATACCACTTTAATATCAACTGGCATATTGTGACTCCATATAGATATACTCAGATACTTTTAAATGAGATTAATTTTACATGTGGCTCTAGAAAAGTATTCTTCGTAATTTTTTGCTCTAGATTGTTTCTCACACTTTATTATCTATGTTCTAGGATTTAAGTGATGACCATCAAAGTTAGTGGCTGGTAGCTATATTGCGTTACCTTGCTGTTTAATCTACAAATAATCCTCCTTATTTCCTTCTGATAATCTATATTGCAAAGCATTGGGATGTAGCACATATTAAACTAAACATTACAATAGATTGCTTCAAAAAGTCATATAAAGTCATATCCTGAACAATGCTAAAAGCAGAAAGTCTTAGTATTCCCTATAAGGAGGCTCTCTCACTGGGCATCCCTTGTTTTAAACCTGAAAAGTCCAACCCAACACAGAAGCTAACCAGCTTCAGGGGCGTTTTACAGGGTATTCAGGTAGCTATATTCCGGAAGGACCGTCCCACTCTATGAAAATCTTATCTGGCACCCTAAACATTTACAGCTTTATTGAGGTATAAGTGACATATAGGAAACCACACCTATTGAAAGACTACAATTTGATTAGTTTTGACATATGTATGCACTCATGAAAGCATCAGTACAATCAAGATGATAAATATGTCTATTACCCCCAATGTTTCTTTGTTCCTTTGATTATCCGTCTCTCCACCCTTCTATGACCCCCTCGCTTCTCCAGGCAACTACTGATCTGCTTTATGTCCTATAGACTGGTTTTCATTCTCTAAAGCTTTATATAAGTGGAATCATAAAATATTTACATGTTTTTGAAAGGGAGCATCATCTGATTTCGTTCAAGCAGTATAATCATTTTGAAATTCATCTATGGTGTTGTATGCTTTAGAATTTCATTCTTTTTTGTCAATGATTAGTTTCCTATTGTATGGAATATTTATCCCTTCACCACCTGATAAATATTCAGATTGTTTCCAATTTTCAGCTATTATAAATGAAGCTGTTATAAATACTTGTGTACATCTTTATATAGATAAATGCTTTCATTTCTCTTCGATAAATGCTTAGGAGGAGAATGTCTGGGTCATTTGCTAAAGTGTATGTTTTGCTTTTGAAGAAATTGGCTAACTTTTTCAAATGGCTTACCATGTCACATTTCCACCAGCAATGTATTGAGTACCACTTCTGTTCTCCTGCCAACACTTCAAATAAGTATTCTTTTTAATATTAGTGATGCTGGAGGGTATGGATGAGTAGCTACTTGTGATTTTAATTTACGTTTCCATGAAGTGCTATTGATATTGAGCAACTTTGAAAGCACTAATCTAATATCCATATACCTTCTTTGGTAAAGTGTCTGTTCAAATCTTTCAGCCATTTGGAAATTGGATTTTTGTCTTATTAATATTGAGTTGTAAGAGTTCTTAATGTAGTCTAGATACAAGTCCTCTGTCAAATATATGTTTTGAAGATATTTTTCCCAGTCAATAACTTGCCTTTTCATTTCTGTAACATTGTCTTTGGGAAAAAAAAGAATTTAATTCCAATAAAGTAGAATTTAATGATTTTTTTCCTATAGTTCATGCATTTGGTGTCCAGCTTCACACATCTTGACCAAACCCATTTAATCTACTTTAGAAACAGTAAAAGGGCCGTAGCACACTACCATTTTTCCTCTTCCAGACTTTGTCCTATTGTAGTCACTCATTTTACTTCTACGTATATTATAAACTCCACAACTCATTATTAACTCTTATTACTAATTCTTGTTAATTTGAAACACTGCATTCTATTTTTAGAGAAATCTTAAATAACAGAAAAACACAGAAGTCTTTTATCTACTTTATCATTTCCAGTGCTTTTCCTTCCTTTATGTATACTCACATGTGCGTCTAGCAGCATTTTCCTTCCGCCTGAAGACTTCCTTTGTCATTTTTTTAAATACAAGTTGCTACTAATCAATTCTCTCAGCTTTTGTGTTTCTGAAGAAAGCTTCATTTTATCTTTCTTTTTGAAAGATATTTTCTCTGGATATAGAGTTCTAAATAGATAGGTTTTTATTTCTTTCGATGCTTTAAAGATGTTGCTTCACTTTTTTCTGGCTTTCATTACTGCTAAAAAAAAAAGTCTGCTTTTATTCTGATCTTATGTGCCTGTACATAATATATCTTTACTTTTTCTGAGTGCTTTCAAGATTTTCTCCTTATCACTGGTTATAAGCAATATTATTAGAATTTTCATAGTTTAGTTTTTGCGTTTTGTTGAATTTCTCAGATCTCTGAGTCTGTTACTTTTATCAAATTTGGGGAAAAATCATTTTTTAAATTAGTAAGCTTTTCTTTTTTGGAGAACTTTTAGGTCCACAGAAAATTGAGCAGAAAATGAAGAGAATTTCGGTACATCTCTTGTTGCCCCTGCCATACATACAACCTCCCTGGCTATGGACATGGACATCCCTCACCACAGTGGTACATTTGCTGCAACTGATAAATCTCATCGGTATCACATAAAGTCTGTAGTTTACATTAGGGTTCACTTGGTGGAGTACATTCTATGGGTTTTGACAAAAGTATAATGACATGAATCCAACAAAAGTAGTACCACATAGAGTATTTCTACTGACCTAAAAATCTTTCTACTACACCTATGCATCCCTTCCTGCCCCCAACTCCTGGCAACCACTAATCTTTTTTACTACCTTGCTCGTTTTGCTGTTTCCAGAATGTCATATACTTGGAATCATACAGTATGGTTGGAATACTGGAATCATACAGTCTTTCCATATTGGCTTCTTTAACTTACTAACATAGATTTAAGTTTCCTCCATATCTTTTCATGCCGTGATAGGTCATTTTCTTAGTGCTAAATAATATTCTGTTGCCTGGATATACTACAGCTTATCTATCCATTCATCTACTGAAAGACATCTTGGTTTCTTCCAACTTTTGGCAATTATGAATGCAGCTGCTATAAACATTCGAGTTTTGTATGGACATCAGCTTCCAGCTGATCTGAGTAAATAACGAGTGTGACTGCTGTAAGAGAATGTGAGTGTAAGAGTATGTTTAATTTTTAAGAAACTGTCCAGCTGCTGTTCAAGATGTCTATACCATTTTGCATTCCCAACAGCAATAAATAAGACTTCCTGTTGTTCCACATCCTCAACAGCATTTGGTGCTGTCATTGTGCTGGATTCTGGTTATTCTAATAGGTGTGTATTGGTATCTTATTGTTGGTAACACATTTTTGTTTTAATTTGCATTTCCCTGATGACATATGTTAACCATCTTTTCATAAGTTTATTTGCCATTTGCGTATCTTCTGTTGTGAGGTGTCAAGTAAGATCTTTGGCCCATTTTTTAATTGGATTGTTTTCTTATTGTTAAGTTTTAAGAGTTCTTTGTGTATTTTTTATAATAGTCCTTTATCAGATAGGTCTTTTGAAACTATTTTCTCTAAGGTTTTGGCTTGCCTTGGTCTCTTGAGCTTTTTTTTTATTTTATTTTATTTTTGAGACGGAGTCTTGCTCTGTCACCCAGGCTGGAGTGCAGTGGCGCAATCTCGGCTCACTGCAAGCTCCGCCTCCCGAGTTCACGACATTCTCCTGCCTCAGCCTCTCCGAGTAGCTGGGACTACAGGTGCCCGCCACCATGCCGGCTAATTTTTTGTATTTTTAGTAGAGACGGGGTTTCACCGTGGTCTCAATCTGCTGACCTCGTGATCCGCCTGCCTCGGCCTCCCAAAGTGCTGGGATTACAAGCATGAGCCACCGTGCCCAGCCTTGAGCTATTTTTCAAATAATTTCTTTGTACTTTTCTCTTTGAGGAACTTCTTGTTACACATATATTAGAAAATCTGAAGTTAGCTCACTAATGTGATTTATTTTTGCCTTTTTCACTCTATGTTTGGATAGTATCTGTTATAACATCCTCATATCTAGTAAGTATTCTTCTACAATGTCTAATAGTTAATCTGCTATTAATTCCATTATATTTTTATCTTAGATATGTAGTTTTTAATCTTTAAAATAGCATCTGTTTCATGTCTTTTATTTATCTTCTCAATATGCTCATTCTCTTTTACCTTCTTGAATATACAGAATCCATTTCTAGTAACTCTTAATTTTTGGGTCTGTTAACCGTATCATCTGTGTCATTTCTGTATTATTTTTTCTCATTGTTGCTTGCGTGATTTTGGATGAAATGCCAGACAGTGTGAATTTTACCTTATTGGGTATTGGATTTTCTGTATTTAAATATTTTTGAACTTTTTTTCTGGAATGCAGGTAAGTTTAATTCTTCCAAGGCTTTATTTTAAGCTTTCTTAGATGACATCAAAGTGGGTTTTATTCTAAACAACTTGGCTCACTATCAAGGGCCATTCTGAATACTCTACCTTATGTCCTATGCATTGCAAAGTCTCTCCTTGCATTTAGAAGAACGTTAATTAGTCATGGCTCTGTGCAAGCCTTGTAGATTGTTCTGTCTGCCCTTCCAGCACTTCTTTCCCTGGCCTCAAGTAGTTTCCTCAGAAGCGTACACTTATCAGCATCAGCTGAAGACTCAAGCAAAACTCTCTTTGTAAAATTTGTTTTGTGCTGTTTTATGTTCCTCCCTGTCTAGTACTCTGCCCCAAAAATTTCCACCTAGGCCTCATGGAATCTGACAGTCTGCCTCTCCAACTTATAGAAACCACTGTATTTCACCTGCCTTCCCTCTTTCTGCACAATGACATGGAAACTTTCTCTAAGAGGCAAAACGAGACAGTCATTTGTACTCACATTGTTTCTCACTCTCAGGAATCAATACCCTGTTGTCCCTCGCGTCCTATCTCTACAATCTATTGTTAGATATATTTTGTCTGGATTTTTAGTTAAGGTAAATGGGCAAATCCCATCTCTGTCACTCCATTAGGGTCAGAAGCAAAATTCTGCCACATTTTTTTTAATGCGAAACAACTTTAATGTTTATCTTTCCCCCATTACACAGCTTTATAGAGATTGAACCTCACTAGAGGTTGAAAGCTCCTTGGACTTAGAGGGTCTTGGGATGGCCAAAGAGGCCAGTTTGCAGCTGCCCCAACACAAAAGACCTTGACCTGAAGCAGCCACTTAAGAGTGATGCTCATCTGTGTGTACTTGCCCAATAGGCCTAGAGGCCATTCAGCTAGTACAAGATAGGTTGTTGATGCTTTTCTACCTTCCTAAGGGAAATAAAGCTATAGAGAGTTTCTGGGATGGGGCTTAGGACAAGCAGTGCCTTGCGCATGCGAATGCAGCAGAGCATGTTGTTTCCAGGCTAGGGCAGCATTGGGATGTACTCTTGCACCATGACTTCTTCTGTGAGTGACCTTGCATTCCTTCAATCAAGCCTCAACATCAATCTTGCTTTTCCAGCTTTAGCAAGCACTCACGACTTGCTTCCTTTTCCTGTCAGTGCACAGAAATAATCTTGCTTGCTGGGGTCACATTGTTGTAGCACACCTGGTAGTTGAAGAAAAGCAGGACTGGAGATCTGTTTTCCTCTTTATCTTGTAGAAAACTGAAGGCTGATGTTGTCGTGGCACATGTAGACTTATTCCTTTCATTACCATCACATTTGACTATCAAACACTTTAAAAAGAATGCATGGTAATTGTCAAAAATTCAAAGAAATGTAAAGTTGAATGTCTTCTTTTGAGAAGTGTCTGTTCATATCCTTTGCCCACTTTTTGAATGGGTTGTTTTTTTCTTGTAAATTTGTTTGAGTTCATTGTAGATTCTGGATATTAGCCCTTTGTCAGATGAGTAGGTTACAAAAATTTTCTCCCATTCTGCAGGTTGCCTGTTCACTCTGATGGTAGTTTCTTTTGCTGTGCAGAAGTTCTTTAGTTTAATTAGATCCCATTTGTCAATTTTGGCTTGTGTTGCCATTGCTTTTGGTGTTTTAGACATGAAGTCCTTGCCCACGCCTATGTCCTGAATGGTACTGCCTAGGTTTTCTTGTAGGATTTTAATGGTTTTAGGTCTAACATTTAAGTCTTTAATCCATCTTGAATTAATTTTTGTATAAGGTGTAAGGAAGGGATCCAGTTTCAGCTTTCTACATATGGCTAGCCAGTTTTCCCAGCACCATTTATTAAATAGGGAATCCTTTCCCCATTTCTTGTTTTTGTCAGGTTTGTCAAAGATCAGATAGTTGTAGATATGCGGCATCATTTCTGAGGGCTCTGTTCTGTTCCATTGATCTATGTCTCTGTTGTGGTACCAGTACTATGCTGTTTTGGTTACTGTAGCCTTGTAGTTTAGTTTGAAGTCAGGTAGCGTGATCCCTCCAGCTTTGTTCTTTTGGCTTAGACAATTATGCAGCCAAAAAACACATGAAAAAATGCTCATCATCACTGGCCATCAGAGAAATGCAAATCAAAACCACAGTGAGATACCATCTCACACCAGTTAGAATGGCCATCATTACAAAGTCAGGAAACAACAGGTGCTGGAGAGGATGTGGAGAAATAGGAACACTTTTACACTGTTGGGGGGACTGTAAACTAGTTCAACCACTGTGGAAGTCAGTGTGGCGATTCCTCAGGGATCTAGAACTAGAAATACCATTTGACCCAGCCATCCCATTACTGGGTATATACCCAAAGGACTATAAATCATGCTGCTATAAAGACACATGCACACGTATGTTTATTGCGCCACTATTCACAATAGCAAAGAGTTGGAACCAACCCAAAGGTCCAACAACGATAGACTGGATTAAGAAAATGTGGCACATATACACCATGGAATACTATGCAGCCATAAAAAATGATGAGTTCATATCCTTTGTAGGGACGCGCATGAAACTGGAAACCATCATTCTCAATAAACTATCGCAAGGACAAAAAATCAAACACCGCATGTTCTCACTCATAGGTGGGAATTGAACAATGAGAACTCATGGACACAGGAAGGGGAACATCACACTCCAGGGACTGTTGTGGGGTGGGGGGAGGGGGGAGGGACAGCATTAGGAGATATACCTAATGCTAAATGACGAGTTAATGGGTGCAGCAAAACAACATGGCACATGGATACATATGTAACAAACCTGCACATTGTGCACATGTACCCTAAAACCTAAAGTATAATAATAAAATAAAATAAAAAGAAATGTAAAGTTGAATGTTAAAAGCATCTTCAGACACATGAACATTGTTCAAGTATCATTTCATAGGATTCCTATAGGATGTAGGAATATCTAGCATTTTATACATTAATGTGTGTGTGCATGCAGACATATATTACTGGACTTTTCTTTTTTACTCAACCTTGTTTTGTTACCATTTAAATAATGGAGTAACATTCATCGATGGGCATAGCAAAATATATATAGCCATTCCTTGACAGTGAAATATTTTGGTTGTTGAAAGTTTTGGGGCCTGATCAGATTATGCATCTTTATACATAAACTTTTTTATGATTCCTTATTTTCATAGGGAAGATTTATCTGAGCAAGAAAATTTAATCATGTGCTTTTGATATATGTTGACAAAGGTATCAAATTATCCATTACCATTTATGCACAATTTACCATATTCCTTCCAGAATTTTGTATATATAGTTTTAATTCTATCAATTTAATTGGTTAAAATTGTGATTTATCACTATTTAACATGAATTTCTTTACCTGCTACTAAGGTAGAATGTGTGTTCAGATATTGCCTGTTTTATTTTATGATTCATTTTTCTCCCTTTGCCTGTTTTATTTTGGACTTTAATGTTTATCAATCTGTAAGGGTTGTTTATGTTTTCAACATCTGGATAGTCATATGTGTTATAAATATGACACAGCTCTTTAATGCGTTTTCTTCACATTCTGAAAACACTCTTGATTATCTGTCAGCATATTATTGGAAGATTCATCTGTGTTCAAATCTTGAACATAATCTTTCTTTGTATGATCTTACATGTTGCCATGTCTCCGTGAGTCTCAGTTTCATCTTATCAAAAATGCATATAACAATACCTGCCTCACAGAATTAATGCAAGATTACATAAAATTTTATAAAAGGCAGGAGGCATGGCACATAGTTGGAGCACAATACATGTTAGTTTCCCTTCTCTGTATGCACAGTTTGAATGCCGTAGATATTCCTTGATAAAACCATATATTAACTAATACTAGTTTTCAGTATGAATTTTTAAAAGCTTTTTTTTTTTTTTAGTTTTAAGTGATGAGGTCTTGCTACGTTACCTAGGCTAGTCTCGAACTCCTGACCTCATGTGATTTTCCTGCCTCAGCCTCCCCAGTCTCCAGGATTACAAGCATGAGCCACTGTGCCCAGTAAAAGCTTTTTTTTATGCCAAATGACACCGGATAACATTTTTTTTATTCACTTTTTGTTATGCTATTTGAATTCACATCTTTTCATTGCTGTGTTTTCAGACAGTCTGCAAGTGTGTTAATGTTTACATACCCTGAGGGGATGAGAAAGTGGGGGGGTGTGTGAGAGAGACAGAGAGAGAGGATGAGAAAGGGTATGTGTGTGTGTGTGTGACAGGATGAGAAAAGGTGTGTGTGTTTGTGTGTGTGTGTGTGTGTGTGAGAGAGAGACAGAGAGAGAGATATTAATGACCAATTCACTGCTATATGAATCAGGGCACATTCAATCAAGAGTTTTTGGGGGCTGTATACTTAGCTGGCATAAGTTGTAGAGTTATAAAAGGACCCCCTCACCAAAATATCTCCTCTCGATTGGTCTGTCAGGTATTTCTAATTTTCCTGTCACTCCTTAAAGACCACCTAAAGGTGATGTGCATTTCAACTAGGCTAAAATGGACTTTTACCTGAGAAGAGTAACATTATCAGAGATTAGTCTATCAAATTATTCCATTAGCACCTATTATCATTTAAAAGAATGCACAGTCCTGAGGGACTGGGACTTAATATAGACAAGGTTTGATTGCAAGCAGAAGAGCTGAAATCTATGTTGTTGGTGGTGAAATGTTCACTGCAGATACATGAAGTGGGGTGGGAAGTGGGATTTCAGCCTCAGCACCAGTGGGAAGCCTTGAAGTCAGACATCAAAGAAGCTTCAATATGTCTGCAGCCATGCAAAGGGCTGTGTCCAAAGGCCATGTGCCTCATGTGTCTGCAGCTGCACAGGCAGATTTAAAGTTATTCTGGCCAGGAAAGGAATTGGGATAGATAAGACCAAAGATTCTACCTTTGTGCTTTTCTATAGCTCCCTACAGTACATACCTCCTAGCACTGAAAATCAAACTGTTAAAGACTTTTCTCAGCGGCCAGAGAGACAACCAATTTTCAAGTCATGTCTGAACATAGCAGAAAATACATGAACGGGTATGAAGGGCAAATTTTCATCATAAAATCAGAGTAGAAAAACACAGCCATTGTTTAAGTATCATACTATGAACTCTATTATGTGATCAAAGAAAAATTAGTAAAAAAAATTAGTAAAACCATCTCTTAGAATAACTTGCTCTCGTAAGTGATTATCAAGTATTTGTATAACACTGAATGCTCACTGGGATAGTTTCTTTTCTATGCAGAGAAGAGACACTAACAAAGCAAGAGTCAAACACTGAAATACCCACAGTACAAAAAACCCTGAGACTGTTGCTCTGTTCGTCCCACCAGTAATTTATTCACAGCAGCCAACTGCAGAAGAGAAATTTCCTCACCACCGAGGACATTACTTTTTTCCTCATAAGTTCTTTTCACAAAACTTTTCAATATTTCCTACTTGGCTGTTAAACTGCCAGTTGCTCACACAACATTGAGACTGATGAATTTAACTGATGCTACGCTTAATGTTGAACAGAGTTTGAACAAATTGCCTAGCTTTTTTGACATCATATGAGCATGACTGTGTTAATTCTAATATTCCATTTCTTATTAGGATTCAAAAACAGATAAAAGACAGAGAATAAGAATGAAAATAGAACAGAATAATGTTTTAGCCTGCCATCTGAAGACTTATTAACAACCATGGTAAACATTTTGCTACAAAAAGGTTTAAAACTCTTAGCTAGAGTCAATTATGTTGGATTAATATTCATAGCCTAGTGGCTAAGAGAACACGGCTACAGCATTAGCCTGACACAGGTTACTAGCTCCACCCATCAGCAGCTCTATGACCTTGGCCAGTCACTTAATGTCTCTGTGCCTCAGGTGTTTTTCAGTCAAATGGTATAATAGTAGCACTGCTCTTACAGGATTGCTGTGAGATATGGAAAAGCTATTGCGAACGTGTTTGACTCATGAAAAGCGCCTCATTTAATGTTAGCTACTATTATTATCATTATCTACTGATTACTCATAAAGTGCTGCCAGAGTGAGGAGAATGAGAGCAACATAACACATGGTCTCTTTCCAAAACTCTTCAGTCTCATGGGGAATAAAAGACCCACTGAGAAAACAACGAGAGAGCAAAGGCACTATGGTTGTATTTCTGACTACTAACTCAATAAAAAACTCCAAGAAGGTCAGGATTAACTTAGACTGCCTTTGCTATAATAGGATTCTTGAAAACGCAGGCATACAATGCAGGCCTTGAAGAATGAGCAGGATTTTTAAAATCGCTTTAGGGTCACCCTTGGACATGTGGTCCCCAGATGTGTTTTGTTCCGCTTATACAGTATTTTTTAAACATTTTAATTAGTTGCCAACATTTAAAATTAGATCACCATCTACTCTACTTCACCCATTTAATTACCTGCCTGGTTCCTGTCATTATTCGAGTTTGCAACCTATAATCTATGGACTTAATTCCTATTCTCATTGTCACTGGTAACTATAAGCTTTGGTAAATAGAGAATGATTTATTTTCTTCATATAGTGTCACAAAGTTCTGCTCCACTGAATACTAACAAGCGTTCATAAAAATTACTTTTTAAAAAGTACTCTTCCTTCTTAGAAACTGATTTCTAACCAATCTAATTTGTACTGGATTCAACGAAAAATTATAAAAAGTATTATGATTATGATTTCTTCACCTGTTTTGTCTCTATTGTTCCATTTTTGCTGAAGTATTGTATTAGAACTTAATGAGCTACATATTATAGGCAGAAAAAGAATAGTATGGTGCAATGCATTGGGAGAATTTAACACAAATCATTGCAAAAAGTGGCAACAACACAAAAACTTCCTAAGACACTATTTGGTCTTGGCTAAAGCTGAAAGGGCTGCCAGCATGCATTTGGGAAAGGATAAGCTTCTAAAAAGAAAGACTGCTTTTTAAAAACTAATTTTTAGGAACGCTTGTTATAAGCTTCTACCTACAAGCTCATCTGATTACCTCCTATTCACCCCATTGATGAAGGATGGATACCATGCCCCATAAGGCTCCAAGTGTCCAAGTACACAACACCCAGCATTGGACAGATGAGATCAACAGCAGTTTATTAGTCCCGTGTACTCACAGCCTCAGGGAGAAGAACACTGTGTGTGCCATGCAGCCCCATCTGGGGGTTACACTCAAGTAGAGTGAACCAGCAGGGGCTGTGGGAAGCAGGCTTTGCGGTGACAAGAGGGTAAGATAACCCTTGGTTCCCGTGGGAGAATGTCCGTGGCTTGTTTGAATAATTTTGCTGGCTAGCAAGGCATACCTGCCAAGACCAGGGAACTCATAGCTAGTTCTTGGAACCTTGTGAGGCTCAAAATGTCAAGGCAATGCATCAAATTTCAGGTGTTACAAATGCACATATGTACATATTTTACTATTTACTCTGATATTTAAAATCAGTAGGGAATCGGGTAAGTTTCTAACTAATGGTTTTTATGTCCCAAATACATATCTGTTGATAGCAAGGTATTGGATTTTCAAATATGCATTTTTGATAAACTGTCATGTATAGTTTTATCCATTTAAAATATTGTAATATAAATGTTTTTTCAGTAGTTCTGTATCCAGTAAACTAAGACCATGCCTTTCCACAGCATCTCTGATTTTTCAATAAATTCCCACAAACCATGCTCGATAAGTTCAAAGATACAAGTTCTAGGCTCCAAGCCTCCATTCTCTCTTTGTTCATTTTTTTTACGATTCCTTATAGCATTTCCTTCAACATCACCTTGGTTTCACTACTTTAAAATTGCCTTTTTATTATCTACAGGACATGATTCACACTCACTGTGGCTATCTGAGAGTTTGACAACCTGCACAGAGAGATAGCCGGATGTCTATAATGCCCAGTCAAAGGGAAAGTATAAAAGGAATACAGCACCAAGTGTGGTATATGATAAAAATGATCTCCTCTACAGCATAAACTACTTCTCTGAAGCCCTGGGAACTTCAAGATGTCAGTTTATATATTGCTTCTTTCTAAGCTGCATTATGTAACTGAGAGCTCTTAAAAATTAATTAAGAACATCAGGTTTTTCTGACAAACGTAATTGAGAAAAGCAAAGATAATATTGTTCAAAAGAAGTAATTGATCTCAGGAAGATTGTGTATGATTAAAATTATGGTTCCATATTTTTCTAATTTTTTCAGTTGATGGAAACTTTCTTCTTTCCTATCTGTATATGCCTTGATATTAATTACTTCAAATACAAACATTTGTGGTACAGCATATACTTCTTCAAAATGAGTTCTCATCCCCAATATAAAAATTAAAGTATTGATTTCTCAATAATGTATTTTTCCAAATTTCTATAGAATGATATTTAACTGGGACTTTAAAAAATATTTGGTTTCCAAGCTTTATAAGATAACCAGTGACATGAATCTGTGACTTTTTTAAAGTGGCACAAATAGTATTAACCTTTACAATTATAAGAAACAATAAATATGCCTTCTGATCTACAGGACAGCTTTTTGGGTATCTCATTTTCTTATATATAATCTTTGCCTAAATGTTAACTGTTGGAACACATTTTCTTAGAAGTTCTCATTGTAACAGATAATGAATATGCCAATACTTGAAGAAAATTTTTTCCTTTATCACTGTCTTATTTCTCCACAGTAACCACAGTGCAGTCACTTCAGGGCCAATGCAGAAAGCTTTTGTTTAAATGACTGTCTTAAAAAATTCTGAATAAATTTAATATCAAGAAGAGAATTTCTGACTTTCCTTAGAGCTCTTAAATTGATTGAAAATCTAAGACTAATGGCAGACAAATAACTTAATGGTAATTTTTTTAAATGATGATGTAAGCTTGACTACACATCCATCATAATTTTTACTGGATCCTTTTTTCTCAGAGAACATCTAAAGCAAACTGGAACACATTTGTTCTTGAATTAAATTAAAAATTATTGTGAAGACCGCGTTCTATGCTATGTTTTCATGTATCTTAAAAATATTATGTCAGAATTGTCAGCCTGGATAAAAATAATGTATCTTCTTTAATCACATAAACATTAATAGATTTTTTTCTAATGTTAGTATATGTGCTATCAATGCACAAGACTTCTTAAACTCCTGTCAAAACCAGTCAATTGATTTTTAAAATTATCTGTACTTGACTTTCTTCTTTTAATACTCTCTTATTGTCCATTACAAAATAAATATGTTCTCTGAGCGGTACATCACACCTTCTAAAAATAATCAAAAATTCAGGAAATGCATTTTACTGCTGAACTTCAAACTAGATGATAGAAGCCTTCTTTACTGATATTTGTAATGCATAATTTGTTTAAAATTAAGTTTGCATAACCTATATTTTGTTCTACTTTTATAAATCCAAACAATGAGAAAAATTTGGACCTTATTTTATCATTTCAAGATGCTAAGAACAAATGAATGAAGTGTATACATCATATAAATTTGTGTGCTTCAGTATGTGCCTCTAGTCTGCTCTAAGCCAACAATATTTATAGCATTAAACTAATAATATGTTGTAAATTATAGACATTGAAAAGTGTTATTACTGATTTCACTTTTCATAAGCATAAATAAACCAACTGCATTATTCTGTACCATAATTATGAATAAATATGTTCCTCTTATTTCTTACTAAATTAATATTTAAAAGTTGCCCATTTTAAAGTACTCCTGCTGATATTTAAAAGAGTATTAAATAGAGGTTGGCCTTAAAGAGATTAAAATATGCTATAGGTGTATAACAATTAAGTTAGTACGCTTCTGATAAAAGTATAGACTATTATATCAATGAAGAAATTAACACGTGAAATTGAAGAAGGCATTGCAAGTAAATAGTGTATTGGAAGATAATTTCAAAGGTTATTGTGACAATATTTTAGGCTACTGGGGAAAAGAATCCATTTTCTTCCATATGAAATACATTACACCAAAACTACAGTTAGTCTAAATCAAAAACTGGAACAAATTAGAAAAAAATAAGTAAATATTTGCCTGATCATGAGATGAAATAATCTTTCTAAGCATATGTGGCAAGGCAGAAGCCCCAAAGAACAAGTTCAATAAAAATTCCAAAAGTTGCCACAAATACAGAAGAAAAAAGTTACCATCTTTAATACATGAAAAGAAAAAATAATCTTTCTTTCCCATTTTAATGGGATATATTTTTTGTACCAACTTTCCTCCTAAAGTTAATTAAAATAGTTAAGTCAGGCATTTTTTTAATATACCTTAAAAGTTTTGAAGAGCTGCCCAGATAGCAGAGAACTGACAGGCCAAATTCCAGGAGGACCAAATTCTAAGAGGATCATATCTGCTTTTGCCCTGAGGGAACTTGCATAAATCTACAAATTTTGGCTAAAGTTAGGCAGCATCATAAACTTTGAAGGGCAGAAATAATGATCTAGCGTCTGTTCTAGGTGGTAAGCATCACAGCAAAATACACCGTGGATTAACCTGAGACCCCAGGGGGCTACTCAAGGTAAAATGTTCCTTGTGTTACCCAAGAGGAGAATAAAGATACAGATTAACCACAGACTTTGATAAATTAAGATTTGGGATACACATTATAAATTCAGCATAACTGCTAAAATTATATAAACTAAGTATATAATACCTAAACTAGTTCCAGAAAAAAATGAAATGATAAATAATCTATAAGCAGCAAAGAAAAAAATACAGATTGAGTGCCACTGGAGACATAAACTAAGATGCCAGACTTAATTCCAAATATATCAGTAATTATAGTAAATATAAATGATCTAAATGTTTTCACTGAATATAAAGGATTATTAAACTGAAGGGAAAATAGGTATACCTGTATTAATAATTACAAAAGGTTCAGTTTCACCAGGAAGATGTAACAATTATATATGTTCTTATTCCTAATGGCAGAGCCACAAAATATATGAAGTTAAACTGACAGATTTACATATAAAGAAAAATGAATTCATAATCTCAGCGAGGATTTTAACACAATTCTCAGTAATTTATAGAAAAGAAAGAAAAAACAAGTAGAGATGTAAGAGGAACAAAAACAAGTATACTGACCTACTAGATATATATGGAACTCTATAGTTTACAGTTGCAAAATAAATATGTTATAAGAGGACATGAATATTAGGAATATTCAGTTATAAAGCAAAATCCAACAAATTTCAAAAGACTCTTCTGGCCATAACTGAGCCAGAAATTGATTTTTGAAAAAGATAGCTAGAAAATATCTACATATTTGGAAATTGCAAAAACTATTCATAGGTAACCCACTAATCAAAAAACAAATTATAACAGGAGAAAGAAAAATAATTTGAACTAAATTTTGGGATGAAACTAAAGTAGGACTTTTTTCAAAAAAAATTTTAGAAAAAATTTCATAGCTTTTAATTAATATATTAGAAATAAAGGTTTAAAGATTGAGTTAATTATTTATCTCAAAAACGTAAATTAAAAAGCAGCAAAATAATTTTAAAGATCATAGAAGAAAGGAAATGCTAATTATAACAAGAGATAAGCAAATAGAAAACAAATAGAAAATAGAGAACAAAAAGTGGTTAATTAAAAATAATTATAATATAAAAAATTGGGGGAAGTGATAAAAAAGATACAAATAACCAATGTTACTAATGAAAATGGGATTATCACCCTCAATCCCATAGAAACTAAGATGATATTGGATATTTTCAGAACTTTATAATAAATTCAGAATTTTGAATGAACTAGGCTATTTTCCACAAAAAGATATCTTACAAAAACTCAAGAGAGAGAGAAGGTAGGGAAAAAGATTGAATGAGATCCTGAAATTTTTCTGTAATCATTAAAGAAACTGAATTAGTAGTTTGTTTAAATAAGTCTTTTTTTTTTTACAAAGAAACCTTTAGTCTCACATGGCTTCATTGGAAATCTCTTCCAAAAATTAACGGATATAAAAATTTCCTGTTAAGTGATCTTATCAGAAAAAGAAAAAACAAACAAAAAGAGGTAATAAACCCAACTCATTTTCAAAGAATAACATAATCTTGAAACCAAAATTCAACAAGGAAAAAAATGAAGTTAAACTACTTACCATTTTCATTTATAAACATATAAGCAAAAAAATCTTAAAATCAAAAAATTAGCCACAGCAATGCTTCATGCCTGTAATCCCAATAATTCAGGAGGCTAAGGTGGGAGAATCACTTGAGCTCAGGGGTTTGAGACCAGTCTGGGCAACATAGCAAGAACCTGTCTTTACAATAATAGAAGAAAAGAAAACATCCCAGCCACTCAGGAGGCTGACACAGGAGGATCACCTGAGCCCAGGAATGTGAGGCTGCAGTGGACTCTGATTAAGCTACTGCACTCCAGCCTGGGTGACGAAGCAAGGTCTCATCTCAAAAAAAAAAAAGAGGAAAAAAAGGCAAATTAAATCTGACAGTATAACACATCAAAACCAAATGGCTGTAACAAGAGTACAAGGTTGCGATCTACCCAGTCTAATATCCAGAGTCTACAAGGAACTTAAACAAATTTACAAAACAAAAAAAGAAAAGAAAGAAAAAAAAGCAACCCCATTAAAAAGGAGGCAAAGGGCAGGGCACAATGGCTCATGCCTGTAATCCCGGCACTTTGGGAGATTGAGGCGGGCGGATCACAAGCCGAGGTCAGGAGTTCAAGACCAGCCTGGCCGACAACGTGAAACCCCGTCTCTACTAAAAATACAAAAATTAGCCAGGTGTGGTGATGAGTGCCTGTAATCCCAGCTATTTGGGAGGCTGAGGCCCGAGAACTGCTTGAGCCCGGGAGGCGGAGGTTGCAGTTAACCAAGATTGTGCCACTGCACTCCAGCCCGAGCGACAGAGCAAGACTCCGTCTTGGGAAAAAAAAAAAAAAAAGTGGGCAAAGGACATGAACAGACGCTTCTCAAAATAAGATATTCATGTAGCCAAAAAAAATTAGAGAAAGCTCAACATCACTGATCATTAAAGAAATGCAAATCAAAACCTCAATGAGAGACCATCTCACACCACTCAGCATGGCAATTATTAAAGTCAAGAAACAACAGACGCTGGTAAGGTTTTGGAGAAAAAGAAACATTTTACACTGTTGGTGAGAGTGTAAATTAGTTCAACCATTGTGGAAGACAATGTGGCAACTCCTCAAAGACCTAGAAGCAGAAATACCATTTGACACAGCAATTCCATTACTCTATATATACACCCAAAAATATATAAATCATTCTATTAGAAAGATACATGCACATATATGTTCATTGTAGCACTATTACAATAGCAAAGACATAGAATAAACCCATGTATAAACATATACACCATGGAATACTATGCAGCCATAAAAAGGAATGAGATCATGTATTCTGCAGGGACAAAGATGGAAATGGAAACCATTTTCTTCAACAAACTAACAAAGAAACAGAAAACCAAACACCACATGTTCTCACGTATAAGTGAGAGCTGGAAAAATGAGAACATGTAGACACATGTGGAAGGAACAACTCACACTGGGGGCTGTCAGTGTATGGGGAGGAGGGAGAGCACCAGGAAGAATAGCTAATGGATGCTGGGCTTAATACCTAGGTAATGTCTTGATCTGTGCAGCAAACCGTTATGGCACACTTTTACCTATGTAGCGAACCTGCACATCCTGCCCATGCACTCCAGAACTTAAAATAAATCTTGCAGGCACAAAAAAGTATTCCCTTCAATGTGGGATCTTTCATTTTATTCTAGTATTTTTTAATGAACTGGTCAAACACGTCAGCTGTCTTGTTAGTCCTAAACGCTCTTTGTGATCTTACTTCCAGTCACATCTCCTTGTCAGACTACCTGACACTCTCTAAGCAATCCACTGTATCAAAAAATTCTATTCCTGTCCTTTTTACTTTGATACACTTCAACCTAGCTATATTTCCTTGCTATAGCTGTTACGCACTTTCTTCTCTAAAGCAATTGGGAGTCCAGTGATATGCCTCTAGCTGAGTCTTTCCCAGTCAAGCAGTAAACCCATCCCTACTTCCTGCCTGCTGGTTCTACTCATCTCCTCAGTCATCTGCATTGCTGACCTACTTCCAGCTTCCCAACATCTCCAGGTGTAATAGCTTCTACTCCTCTTAGGGACTGCCAGCATCTCCTTCATTTTTTTTGTAGGGTTCATCTTCTGCCTGTATCATATTTGCACAGCTCATGCTCTGCAGGTTAGGAAAGACCAGTTGCTAGAACTGACTTCAGGGGACCCAGGCAGCACAGTGCTTCACAGCCAACCCTTCAGAAAGAGAATCCAAAAGAGACTAAGGATATGTGTATTTGTTCCAACAACTGCAGAGTCCACTTAGGTTCAGAGGCAAAGGGTATGCCAATCCTCCAACTCTGGGCTTGAGAAAGGAGAAAGTCCTTACAGGATGGACTTACCAACATCAGGCAGCCAAATTTTTGTAAAGGAAAGGATAGCCTATTTTCTATTTCACAATTTAAGGTGACTAAGTTTTCCCAGTGTGTGACATGACACACTTGTGTATCATTTTGCAGAACACCATGATGTCCTTTATCTGTGCCACCTGATATGAGTATCTCTGGGAGGCTTAGCTGAAGTAGTATAGCATAGCAATTTTATATTTGTATATAATCTTCCATATTTCTATGTTGCTATGCCAGTCAGTTTATTACCCTCTTGAGCATTTGAGTGCAAGGAATCTTCTGATCAAACTGCTGAAGGAGTGCAAGCTATGTCTCTTGCACTAACCTGTTGCCTGTCTGGAACCCTCCCTGGGAAATCTCTGCTTGCTACTGAGCTCTATACTGAGCACAAAATCCAAGCAAGAAATGGAAATAATGGTTTCTCTATCACTGAATGCCAGTGTTTTTGCTTTTCCCATCACTAATTTCTGTGGAATATACTGTATTTATATATTTAACCTAACCTCAAATGCCTTCCTCCGTGTCGGATTCAACTGCCAAATGTCTCTCAAGATTATCTACAGTAGAGATTAATAAGGCCTCAGTCAGGTGGACTATATATTTAAAAATATATTTTTTGCCAATATAATTATAACACAACTATACCATAAATATTTTCCATGCTGAAAACACATCACTCCTTCCTATACCAGTACCCCAATGGCCAAGACAATGAACCAAAGTCAGTCAGATATGTCTGGAACATAAATTATTCATAATTTTCACATATTACCCAAAATTTAATTATTGATGGCTTTTCTTTCTGTTTTTACCATAGCCAATTTACTTTGACTGATGGTATTTTTTAAAGTACTAATAATTTGGATATGGTTTTAGAAATAGAAATTATCCAAAGTAAACTTCAGGGGTTCATTTCATGATCCTTTTCTCTCTCCCTTCTCAGTGGTCTTTCAAAACAATTCCCAAGTCTGTAACATCAAGAATAATTAAGAATCACTTAACAATCTCAGTCACTGTGTCACACTTATATGTTCGTTGCCAAATACATTTATTTTTAAACTAATTTCAACTTCTCCTATTATTATCATTACTGCTTATTAGTAAGTGAAAACATATATGGCTTTCTCATGTTCATGAAAGTTTCACAGTTGTTAAATTTCAGAGCAAGAGTTTAATACTGGAAGAGAAAATGTATTTAGAGTAACGGATAAGAATTTTATGTGCCAAATATGACCTTTTATTTCCTAACAGGACTAAGAACAGCACCTTCTAATCATACTTTGTAGATCAGGTTTGAGGAGTTAAGAGCAGATTAAAGGACCAAGAGTAATGACCTTATTCTTAAATGATTTAAAAGATCCAAAGACCAAGACTAACAGTCCAAATGCAAACTTCATGAGGACACAATGAGGAGGAGAACAGGAATATATAGTAGACAACGGAGGTGGTAATAGAAGTACTCAAGACTCTACTTCCTGTTCCCAGCCTGCAGGAATGTTAAGGTCCACTAAGAATTAGACAAGAATTCCCTCCATGGAAGCATTCCAGATCTGTATTAGATGCTACTACAGACAGGTCTGGGACATGAGAGAAATAACTGAAGTACTTTGGTAGTGATGGAATCCTTTCCCAAGCCCAGCAGGTGACCTGAGGAAAAGAAGAAGGCACTTTCTACAGCACTGTCTGCTCACCTGCCTGCATTTTCTGCAGGAGAATGACTGCTGTCCAGCCTTTGATTTCTCTCATGACTTGCCACACTTTCTTTCTAAAACTAAAAGCAATGTTTTCAATGCCTTTTCTCCATTTTAGAAAAATCTTTACTCTTTCCTAGAATTACACGATTTCCTTTTCAGGCAAAGTCACTTCTAAACTGAACTGGACAAACTATACTTGAGTTAAATATGTTTTTTCAAAGCAGTTTTATTCCATTATCTGAGAATTTAGCACCACTCTGCAGTGCAGAATACACTTTCACTAGAGAACTGTCGAAATATAATATGGACTGCAATAAAACCCAATAAGTAAATAAAGTAACAAAACCAACTTTCTTTTCAAAGAGGAAGTCCAATAATATTTTAACATGTACTTCTGAATCAAGATATTAATATCTGCCTAAATACATTTATTTGCAGTTTGTATGCCTTATTCCCAGGCCAGTACATTATATGGGTTTAGCTGCGGTTGTTGTTAACATCAAAATCAAATTCATAAATAAAACAGATAGATTTGGCCAGTTAGAAAGCAGCTGAAGTAGAATTGCATGCAAAGCAAATCTCAATGATTTTCTCCGGAATACACAAAAATATTGCCTAAGAATTGAAGGCCACAGCAAGTAGACTATCATCAATTTCCCTATATTATGGGGAAATGATTTGGGAGTTATTTTCACAATGGAGATTTTTGTTTGCTTTCTACTATAAATGTATATCTTTTTCTTTTACTCACTCTTTCTTGATCCGGCTTCTAAAACTGCATAATCAGCAATGTCTTTCCTGTGTTGCTTTCTATTTGCGAATCTTCCATCACAGTGTATTTCTTGAGGTGACTGTATATATATATATATATATATGTCCCTCACTTTGTTCAAGGCACATGACTACATTCATTTTGTATAAGAAGCATACAAACAAAACACGCAATGGGTCCGTTTTCTTCTAGAAGGTCATGTTACATCTTAACTCAAACCAGGAAAATAATTATGTTTTTAAACAATAATGTACTATATACTATATTAGATTTGGGATGTGCATACAAATAAGAATAAAGAAAATACAGCAATAAAATTGTGTACTTGTAGAATGTTGTAAAGTGTTAATGAAAGTCTTGCCTTGTTTTTCTTAAATAGATAGCCATAACTCACAGGGTTCTTTTTGCAAGTCATTGATGGCACTTCTCTGGCTTCCATGTACTTAAAAGGGTACCTACTAAAATCTAGAAGAATTCATATTTCACTTGCTATCTTCATGCTCATTCTACTGCAAAGATACCATTCAAAATTTCTGGGTTGACAGCTAGCTATTGCTTAGACAACCTTTTAATCATTTTGAAGTCACAGTTTCTGTCATTAGTAGACCATACTGACAAATTATCACTGACATATTTACGCTATCAGTGTCATTCCCTGGCAGCCAAGATTCTGGAAAACATACTTGAGTAGCAACACGTAGAGGATGTACTAGTTCGCCATCTGGTTGTTTGGGTTTTATGCTGGAGAGAATTCTTTTGTTTGAACAAGGCAGGGCTGAGATTGTGACTGGTTCAGTGAAATATCACTAAGTGGAATTTTCTATTGCATGTTAATGTAATGAAGGATATGTTGCTTCCTTATAAGAAGCAAGTGAATCCTGGTTACATAGCAATATCAACCTTTCTGGGGAAGAGTAAGCCCAGGTCACTAGGAAAACTGTGTATTTTTTCAAATGTCCACTTCCTAAAACCTATGAATATGTCTAAAAATGTCATCCAAGTGTATGAACCACATTATCTTTGCATTATTACACAGGTTGAACATCTCTTATCCAAAATGCTTAGAAACACAAATGTTTCCCATTTCAGATTTTTGGAATTTTGGAATATTTGCATTATACCAAATTGGTTGAGCACCTTTAATGCAAAAACCTGAAGACCATCCAAACACCAACCTTCAATTTCATTAAATTCAAGAGGATTTTAATGCATTATAGTTCACCAACTGAGCATCCAGAATCTGAAACGCTCCAATGAATATTCACATAGAGCATCATGTTGGTGCTCAAAAATGTTCAATGTTGGAGCATTACAGATTTAGGATTTTTGGATTAGGGACACTCAACATACACATGTGTAATCTTTCCTTGGACTAAAGCCATTTGTCAAGAGTAATAACTTCAATAATATTCAGATGAATTACATAGTGTCTTAGTCAGTTTGGACTACTATAACAACAAATACCATAGACTGGTCACATAAGCATCTGTTTCTCACAGGCCTAGAGACTGGGAAGTCCAAGATCAAGATGCCAACATATTTGGTCTGTGGCAAGGGCCCTCTTCCTGGTTATATCCCCATATACAGTGGGGCTAGGAAGAGAGCTCTCTCCATCTCTTCTTATAAGGCACTAATCTCATCATAACAGCTTCGCCTTCACGACTTAATTACCTCCCAAAAGCCTCATCTCCAGATATCAATACATCGGGGATTAAGGTTTCAGTATATGAATTTCTTTGGGGGAGACACATACAGTCCATAATACATAGCAAATAAAATGATGTGCATGTACTACTGAAAGGCTTAATGTACAGGCCTTTAGCTATTTTTATATAAAGTCTGATGTGTCACATCGTGAGAATATGGAACATATTGTCCACTTACAGTGGAAGTATAGCATACTGCCTATCAGCACAGACAATCATCAAAATCCTGGGTTTCAATCTCAGCTCTGTCATGATCCATGTATCCCTGAGCAAGTTACTTAACGTTTCTGTAACTTTTATCATCTATAAAATTATTGTAATTATAAAACCCTCCTAATAGGGTTCTTCTGAGGATTAAATGAAAATATACATGTAAGGCACTTGGAAAAAAATTCTGGCATTTAATAAGTATGTATACATTAAATATTACTACTATTATCATTACAATTTTAAACATCCATATATTAGTATATACATGTGTATGTGTATATATATATACATATATGTGTGCATATATATACATATATTATATGTGTGTATATATATACATATATATGTGTGTATATACATATATTATATGTGTATATATACATATATTATCCAGATATTAATTTGCTGTTTGTACAAAGCTTTTTCAAATGAATTGTTATTCATGTGAACTTTTTTTTCTCTTTTATATTGGAAGCTGAGAGTGAAGGTTCATGTCTTTTAATTTTTTTTTTTTTTTTTTTAAGATGGAGTGTCACTCTGTCACGCATCTTGGCTCACTGCAAACTCCACCACCCAGGTTCAAGCAATTCTCCTGCCTCAGCCTCTGGAGTAGGTGGGATTACAGGCGTGCACCACCACGCCCAGATAATTTTTGTATTTTTAGTAGAAACAAAGGTTCGCCATGCTGGCCACACTACTCTCAAACTCTTTACCTCAGGTGATCCATTCACCTCCCCCTCTCAAAGTGTTGGGATAACAGGCATGAGCCACTGTGTCCAACCTGTCTTTTCCCTTAAGCTCAGTACCAATCACATATAATAATCATGGTCTCTGCTAGACCCACAACCCTCTCCTGGGGGAAACTGCTCAGTCCACCTGGCCCTTGTTGAGATATCTTAAGGTTTGCTCTAACAGATTGTGAAGCCAAACAGAGTTCCTCTTCTAGGAATGCAAATTTTGTGATTTGGAGAGAATTTGTGGGGCAACAGCCACTGAGAGATTACATCAAGAGATGATACCAGTAGAAGAGCGGCCATGGGGGTCACTATGTATGCGAGATTTCTAAGAAAGTAAGGTATATTGACTGTTTTCTTATTTTTCCATATTTTTAACCACCTGGCATCTGGGTCCTTGTTGACTTCAGGAAGAACTGACCCTAAAAGGGCTAGCTTACTCCTAAAGACAGTAAAGGACTTGCCCGTGATCACTCTTTGATACACAAAACAACCAATCTAGAACCCTTACCTCTAGCTACCTCCTGTTATCAGCTCTCACACCTCTCTCCCCTGACCTAGTCACCACAGGGCAAGGTAACAACTAGGACAGCCCTTACAGCCCAGGGCCCATAAAAATCATTCAAACTAACCAATCCGAAGGCTGCTTACCTTGCTTCACTTCTTTCTTCCCAAGAAAACCACAATAAAGGATTCAGCCCACTAGGGACCCTCCCCCCAACCTTCTGCCTGCTCCTCTCTCCTTGGAGCTTCCCCATGTGGCCCTGCATGGAGGGTTGTGCCTCCTATTTCCAGGCAACTGTGAGTATAATTAACAGTTCTTCCTTCATGGCAATCTTTTCTGCGTCTGAGTGTCTTACTATATATTATTAAAACAAATCCTGGGTGCCATTAAAACAAAAGGCACTCTCCTGTAGGTTACACTGCTACATACTTTATAAAATAGCTTCAGGGTACAGATTAAAGAGGCCAAAGACACTAGAGTGTGAATGAATAAATGACTTCTGGCTGTGAGAATCAGAAAATGCTTCTCAGGAGGTGCAGCAATTGAGTTGCATGTTGAATGACAGGCATATATCCAAAATTTAGAAATATGTTGCATGAAGGGGTGAGAGGTTAGGTCAGAAGAAATTGCCTGAGCACAGGTAGAAACAAGTGGGACTATAGATTGAAAAGACTTGAGGAGGCCAGACCCAGAGGAAAGGTTGGAGCTAAGATCACATTCATTGAAATATTAGCCATATATGTTGGCTTTAATAGAGCAGAGAAGGACTCAAACAACATGCTAACTTCCAAATGAATCTTTGCAAACCTAATGTTGTCATTGACTTTTCATGTACTCACTAACCTGATGAAAGCTGGTAGCTGGCAGGAGAGGATGTACATACAGACAAGGTAATGATAATGGCTCAGCTTCTGAGGCAGCTTGCCTTGATGGCCTTAACACCACTTCCAGGAGTAAATGTTTCCATCACAGTGTGACAAAAGTAATCGGTTTTTGAGGCTGCATTTTCAAAACTTAATAATACACATGCTGTGTGAAAACATTATGCTCAGAGGCATGTTTTTAGAAGTTTCTAATAGAATATCTTAAAGAAATCATCCTAAGATGAAGACATAGAGTTTCACAATGTATGATTCTAGTAATGGTGCATGGGAAATAGATTTATAACTGAAGGGTATGGGAAGGTAACAACAAACTGGGATATAGTCAGTATTTCTGTTCCATTAATTTTTTAAATTACTTCAATTATATTCTTTTACCAGAGTACAACAGGGAATCAGTTAACAGACATTTATGAAGAATTGAGAAGGAAAAGTACACGAACAATATAAGTAATAAACCAGAGAAGAAAAGTAATCTTCTATCTGCCAAGTCTCATTCAGAAAGCTCTGTGAAAAAATATTCTATAAGCTGAATTATAGGGAACAATTTAACAACAACAGGGTAAAAAAACAAAGTAGACCTTTCCCTGAATTCATTGATCTCTTGGAAAAATCATTTGATTATTGTAATTTTTTTTGTTTTTTGTTTTTTGTTTTTTGAGACAGGAACTCACTCTGTCACCCAGGCTGGAATACAGTGGTGTGATCATGGCACACTGTAGTCTCGACTTCTCCAGACTTAAGCAATCCTCCCACTTTAGCCTACCAAGTAGCTGCGACTACAGGTATGCACCACAAGGCCTGGTTGATTGTAAAGACAGGATTTCTCCATGTTGCCCAGGCTGGTCTCAAACTCCTGGACTCAAGCTATCTGCCCACCTCGGCCTCCCAAAGTGCTGGGATTACAAGCATGAGCCACCATGCCTGGCCTATAATTTTTAATGTTAGTCATTTGACTTCTAACAAACTCTTGAAAAAGCTGTGCCTCATTTCTTCATATTGATAGGGGTAAAGTACAGAAACCAAGTAATTTGCTCCTTAGATAAGCTATGTTTCTATTTCTGCTTGTGTACATAAAAACAACAAAGAACTGAGAGGATTGCGACTATCATACTCCCAAGTAAATGCAAACAAATGCGCTTTGCTTAATCCCTAAAAGCCTTAACATGTGCAGCACATCTGGGAAGGAATGCATATTGGGACAAAGAAGACAGAGCAGCTAACAAGTTTGAGATTTTCCCACCATCAAGCCCAGGTCCTTTTCATACTTTCATTCAATTGTCATCAGCCTCCTCGACTAGAATAAAGTATTTTATAATTAATTAAGCTACAATTAGGGACAGGTTCTGCAGTTTCAGTTACTCATGCATAATGCTATGAAATAGTCTTAAATTTATGGTAACATGAAATTTGTTATCTAGGACAAATTAATACTTATGCATACATCGATTGATGAGTTTACAGAACTCTCCAGATCTCTCCACTGGGTGTTAGACCAAAGCAATCAGTATATATTGAGCACCTCCTATGCACCAAGCATTTATCTGATATGTTAGAGATACAAAAAGAACATGACATGGCCCTTTTCCTCAAAGGTTATACAGGACTCAGTGTTCAGGCAGAAATGTTTAGCTAGCAATAAACGTCCTTAAATGTAAACTGCCAAATGCATGGTTCAGAAAATTGACATCATAGGAATTTCTGCTTGGGGTCACCACTGTAGTTAGATTAGGTAAAGAAACTTAACTTAGTCTTGAAGCAGGTGTCAAAGAATCCAAAGACACAACCAAGGAGTTCTTAATCTATAAGTTGTGCCCACATTTGGGGTAGAGAAAAGCATGCATTCCTGAAGAAGTAAATACATTCCAATGATAGCAAGAAAGTAGATGGCCTTGAGGCATTGTTCATCTCAGAGATTTCTTATAATTTAGTGTATTAGCAGTTGTTTGTTTGTTCATTTGTTTCTTTCTGACCTCCAGAAAGATCAAGAAAGAGGTCTAGACACAAATACATGTGCTAAATAACAATGTAGTCTTTCACATACAAAGATGAAGCCATCAGCTGACCGGATACCTGGCTTTTATTGCCTATGGTGACAGGTGTTTCTGATGCATTTAGTTCTATTCTTGCCCGTGGCTCCTTCTGAACAGGTAAACATTTGAGAAGTAATTGCTGGTAAAGAGCACAAGCTATAGAGTGAGAAAACTCTGACTGCACTTTCTAGTTTAGTCACTTACTAGGCATAAGACGTGAGCCAAATTATTTGCTCTCCGTAAGCTTGGGTCTCCTGCTTAGTGAAATGTGAGAGATAAACACTCAAATCAAAGAAGAATTATAAGGACCCAATTCGATAGTGCTTGTGAAGCACCTGATATTTAGTAGGTACTTAAAACAAAAACTGGCTGCTATTCTTGTCATTAATCCTGAAAGCAGGCTCCAGCTATGGAAAACACTCTATCAAATGACCCTCCCTGCTGCCTCCAGGACTGGCCAACAACCTCATTACCACCAGCTGGTCTAACTGGCCACAAACCAAGGAAAACAGAAAACATCCAAACCAAAATGCTAGATAACTAAAGAAACATCAAAAAAGTAGAACAAATGGGAAAACTCACTGGAAAGGCTCCAATCAGCCAACAAGAAAACAGAGTCCCTGTTCTGCAAGGCCATGTGGACACTGAACTGTAAATGGCTTTTGCTAAAAATGTTCATTCATAAGCAAATGCATATATGCTATGCTCTCTCTCCATATTTTAATCCCTGTTACAGCTATTTGCCTCACTTTCACATTCCTTTGTTGTAATGCTGCCAGTGTTCTCCTTCCTCCCTCCTCATTAAGAGGAATGAATTGAACAAGCTACATGCAGAGATTTACACTGCAATGGCTGTCACAGGGAATTCCAGCACAATGATTTACTTCGGTATCAAATTCAAAACTAGGATCAGAAATCCTGCATTATCATCTATAATGAATCTATTTCATTAACTAATTTAAAATCATGCATAATTCATTACATGCATTGTTCATTTCTATTTAGCATGTATTTCCCCAGATGTGGTCTCTATATTAACTTCGCCTCACTATTTTTTCTGCATAAAATCATTATACATTTCTTTATTGGTGAAAATAGAATGACTTTTTGTCAAATTGGGTCACTAATTTTCCTATATAACACAATAGTACTTCCTGTCTTTTATTTTCAAAACCCTTTCCTTTATATTGTCATTTTATCCTTCTAGTAATCATGTTTTTATCAATCTTATGTTATTTTATTTTAAAAGTAAGTAATCCATCATTCCAAAAGAATGAGAAAGTTGCTCAAATAAAATGTACTGTCAGATTTAAATCTAGAATTAAAATCTTCTGGCTTCTAAGTTCTCCAATTTTTAAAGCAAAGATCCAAAACTTGGGGAGCTTTGTCTTGAGAAATTATCTATATGAAAACAATGTAGAAGTTTTTGGCTATAGCTTTTTAGCTAATGAAGCGGTTTTAAGTCTTCTCTATTAACCCAATATGATAATACTACCTGAAAATGTAGTTTTTTATTATATTATAGGTATAGTAAGGCCAATAAAGTAGGAAATAGAGGGCTATTATGAGCAGAGGGACCATATAAATTGTTATCTACACTGGGACACTTTTGAGGGTGCAAGTGTCACTTAATAATTACACAGTGACAAAAGGCATAAATGGTTTCAATCCCAAACAGGATTGTATGAGCACCTGAACAGTGGGAAAGAGAAGACCCAGCTAACTATGACACGCTATGACACTGGCTTTAGAGATGTTTTACCTCATGTATCATCTGTGAGTCTTTACTGGACATCAGGCAGTCAGCATTTGAAAGTTACTTTGTGATTATGTTACCCTATCAGGATCCTCTTAAATGTCCAAGCCTAGCCCACCTATATTTCCCCCTTACTCCCTCTGCCTTCTGAGTGACCCAGGTGCTTCCCTATGTGGCCTCTCGTCTTGGGAGGTAACAAGTTACCATTGGGAATAAAAGCTAGGTATCTGGTATACTGATGACTTCATCTTTATATATGAAAGCAAAATGAATATGAAGATTCATACACCCTTCGGTGGGTAACTATTGCAATATTAAAGAATGGTAGGGCTGACAATCTAAATTTAACCCTAAAAGGAATTTATTAAGTACCATAAACTAACGAAGAACTCAAGATATCACTAAGAATATGGTATTTTATAGAGCCAAGAAAAAGCACCATCTATAAGAATAAAAGTGAGAGAAAAGCATGTTAAACTGATGAAACAGGTTTGATGTAAGTACAATTTATACTATTTGCATGTATAGTTCAAATGTGATTGAAGGAAAACTGTAAGAGGTTATACTGCAACTGCTGACCATGGAGGGCCTTACACCTCACAGTAAAAGGTACCAAGAGTCTATACTCTATGCCAAAATACAGGGATGTTTATGATTTAATTATATGCGCAATATTACTCCACAGTATATGGTTTATCTACATTCCTTCATAAAGCTGAATACAGAGCTATAGCAGTTATGGAAACACGCATCATAAGAACTTGTAAGTACCTTCAAATATACAGGAATAAACTGTTAAGAGGTCTCGAAGGAAGGAAATAGCAGGGCTGGCACAAGGTGATTGTAATAATGAGGGAGCAAGAAAAATTTCCTGGAGAAGGCAAGATTTGAAACCATCACTGAAAGGGGGAATGAATTTTGACAATCAAAGGGATGTGAGAGGCATTCTTGGCAGAGGTAATAATGCAAGAAAGGTAAGAAAGTGATACACTCTTCATTGCTGGAGTTCAAGACTGCAAAGGTAGGTCAGGGGACCAGAGGGTGAGAGATCATCAAGTTAACCAGCTTCTAACACAGTCTTTCTGTATAGCAATCGCAGAGAAACGATCCGGTTATAACCTCTAAAAATTTGCCATGATTGTTGTGATTATTCATGAGAATTAGCATACCTTTGGGAAATAGAACATTGATGAATGTATTTGTACTCTCAGATTCAAAGGTAAAATCTCACAAGTCAGCCCAGCTGTGGGCAACCTAGATAAGAAATGAAAATGTAAAATTCTTTTTTAATTTAAAAGCAAAAATAGCAAAAGTAAGGTTGCAAACGAGCAAAGACTCTCATTGGATTTTCACACATTAAAGTCTTACATAAAATACAGCTACTTTTGAATATCATAAAAACTTTAAGGGTGCATTAAAAAGCTTTTGAATTTCATGAAACTGAAAGATGGTATTTCCTTGGAACAACATAATAGAATAATTAGCACAATAACTTATTATCCCTACAGAAAATGTCTTACAAACTCCTTACTAATAATAGTAGCTAACACACAGTAGTGCTTGCTAGGTGCCAAGTATTGTAAACACTTTACATATATTGACCAAAACAACCTTTTGTTCAAATAAAATTGTAAATCCAGTCAAAAAAAGAAAAAAAAAAAAAAGGAAACTAACACATCAGTAGCCTTGCACAGCCACAGAAGATCTGCTAGGCTCTGAGGGAACGCAGTTTGAAAAACACTGTTGCGGACTTCCCACAGAAACGGACACCATGCACCATGAATACAGTGTCAATGAATGTTTGCATAGCTCCTACTCTGGGAACTATGAGAATATTAGAAAACAACAGCAGATAGGGCTATTTTCCCTGCACGTATAAAAATAATGTACTGGTTGCCAACATTTTAAAATTAGACTTGATACTGAAATCTGAATGCCTGGTTTCTCCTAGAAAATACAAACATCCGGAAACCAAAGATCCCATCCTTCTATAGGACAGCCATATCCTGTAAGGCAGAGGCCTGGTGCCCCTGTAGGCAATCTCAGGGCTCTGTTCCTCAGCTGTCCACCATCCCCACCACACCCCCCTTCCAGGCCCACAGGATTTGGGTCTAAGAAGCTTAGTTTAGGGTAAAATTTCAAGTGCTAAATATAGGTTACTTGGACAGTATCGCTCAGATTGTTACTGGATCAGAAAGAGGTTCTCTTGGAATTTTTCAACTCGGCTATGAGAAACTGGAAGTTCAGATAATGTAGCCAGCCACCTAGTATTTGAACACATAATCTTAGTTTTTCGATTATTTTTATTTACCTTTTGTTCCATGACAGAACTAGAAATGATCTGGGTAACACTCTCCTTTCATAGATACGAATACTTGAGGCAGTTACAGTGGAATCAGTCCTAGGATAACAGTCACTGCTCTTAGGTTTCTTCATACATTACCAGCTCTCAACACCATCAAACTTCTGCCAGATTTTCAAGAATCACTTCCTGAAAGAAGTGTCCTTTTGGCCCATTTTTAAACATTTTAATTTATTGTTATTGGAGTTTATATATTGCAGGTGTTTAAGAGAAAAGAGATGTAGTTTAACCTTAAAGAATTGGAAGGAAAAATAAATGGTTCCAATCATTAAAAGTACATTATAGAAATTAGTGAGCTTTTTAAGACAGGCATAGTTCATCATTCAAGAATGACATTAAGTCTATATTTTTCTACCATAGGTAAAAACGGCAGGGACTGAGCATGGCCTCGAACTTAAAGAACAATGAGCCAGTCCATTAAAATTTACAATCCTATTCCTGAAGCAAAGAAAAGCCTCCAGAGGTCTTTCTTAGCTTGGCCTCAATTTCTAATTATAACCCATAAAGGGATTTCTTAATCCTAGAATAGCTTCTTTGAAGTTAAAGAGTAAAGAATGAAATAACACAAAATGTTCATGTGTGAGTACCTAGGAAGGTCATGGTCAAGGCTAGGAAGGGGAGATGTTCATATACTGGGACTTTCCTGGAGTAACACTGGCCATATAATCAACTAT
The DNA here is from genome assembly GCF_006542625.1 of Nomascus leucogenys. NCBI lineage: Eukaryota > Metazoa > Chordata > Mammalia > Primates > Hylobatidae > Nomascus > Nomascus leucogenys. Next base: position 126,383,937 of record NC_044382.1, read on the forward strand.
ATTAGTTGCTAGGGCTTCCATAAAAAGACAGCATAGACTATGTGGCTTAAACAACAGAAATTTATTTTCTCACAGTTCTGGAGGCTGAAGGTCCCAGATCAAGGTGTTGACAGGTTTGGTTTCTCCTGAGGCACCTCTCCTTGGCTTGCAGAGGCTGCCTGCTCACTTTGTCCTCACATGGCCTTTTCTCTGTGTGGAAGCAGATCCTGATGCCTTTCTTTTTTCATAAGGACACTAGCCATATTGAATTAGGGCTCACCATATGACCTTGCTTAACCTGACCTCTTTAAAGACCCTAAATCTAAATATAGTCACATTCTGGCCAGGCCCGGTGGCTCATGCCTGTAATACCAGCACTTTGGGGAGCCGAGGTGGGCAGATCACTTGAGGTCAGGAGTTCAAGACCAGCCTGGCCAACATGGTGAAACCTGGTCTCTAATAAAAATACAAAAATTAGCCAGACGTGGTGTCTGGTACCTGTAATCCCAGCTATTCAGGAGGCTGAGGCAGGAGAATCACTTGAACCTAGGAGGTGGAGGTTGCAGTGAGCTGAAATCGGGCCACGGCACTCCTGCCTGGGTTACAGAGTGAGATTCCATCTCAAACAAACAAACAAACAAATAAAGTAATAAAGTCACATTCTGAGGTACTGGAGATGAGGACTTCAACATTTGAATTTTGAGGGAGACACAATTTAGTCCATAACATCAGTACAAGTCAAAAGAGAAGAGAAAAAAAATCAGAAGGACCAGAATATAGACCTTGATTTAGCCACAGAGACTGGAAACACAGGATCCCACTCCTGATTCCAAGAAACCCTTATCTCACTACTACATGAATCAGGCTTCCTCAGAATCACAGCAAAAGTATGATTCTTCCCCTCCAACCACATTCCAGTGTTTGTATATCCACTGCACATTTAATGTGTAAAAAAAAAAAAAAATTAGGAAGGCCCAGGCTAGGAAGCTCTCAAAGTCAACCTTTGCAGAACACAGAGTGAAGACCTTCTTAAATGTTGCCCTCTGGGCATCTCTCTTGGTTCGTCCTAGTCTTCACACTCAGAACATCAAATTATTAAAAGCTAAAAGAGCTGAAACTGAGAGGTCACAGAGCTTCTGATACAAATTCCAGGTCAGCCTCATGTTTGTGTCTGGAGGATAAAAAGCAAGGACAACCAAAATAATTTCCTTCTTCCCTATTTTAGATAGCATCCAGAAGAGGAAATAAAGATGATGAAAGAAGGCTGATAGACAAAGTTATTTGAAACACGTATGTTGTCTAAGTTATATAGAGGACATGTTAAATCCTACCTGCTATTTTTACAGTAAGAACTGTGTAGCTTAAAAAAAGAATAGAAGAAAAATTATGGCTCTAGAGATGCTTACGGCAAACACATACCTTGATCATAGTAAGGTGGTAAAGTAGTACCACAACTGGACCACCCACCAACATCTAGCAGAGGGCAGAGGACATGGGAAAGTAAGGTAAACATGACATCACTTAGTTTAATAATTCTAAGTTTCTTCTACACTTTCACTGGGCATGCATCAGATTCAAACCTACTCAATGTGGAAGTTGATTTTTTAACACATTATTGCAAAAATACCAAGTGTGCTGTGCTCAGGATTTTTTTGAAGCAATAAGTCATGCTTCATACTTGCTTTGGATAGTCCACTTAAATGTCAAGCCCCACTGAGAGACAATGGTTGTGATTCAGTTGCTTTAGTTCGTTTCCTCGAGGTCTCTGCCAGATGGAAGTTTACAGCACAAAATAACATATAATATGAAACTTCTTTAGCTTTTACCAGGCCACTAACCACATTTCTTGACAAGTACCTGGTTTAGTTGGGGGATATTTCAATGATGTGATTAAACTTTCCTAAGGCAATCTTTAGTTTAATTACGGCATAAAGTTAACATAATTGGATTACTTAGCCTGGAGGGGAAAAAAAAGGCTGCGAAGTGACCTAGTAACTGCCTTTACTATATAAAGGATTTTTTTCATTAACACTATTAACTATATGAAGGATTATTATAAAGAATCAGCTATTCTTTAGATACAATAATGAAGGAGAAGGCATAAATGGATTTAAGGAAAAGAATTAGGGTTAAGTTAATAGGGGAATTTTCTGTTGTCTTATGTGGTTAACTTCCAGACTGTATTTTGGAACTGTTATAAAAGATAGCTTCAAAAAAAATCACAATCTTTCAAAAGTCTTTAAAAACTTCACGGATTCCTATCTGTCTGAAATGGCTTTTTCCTCAAGTCTCTTAAGTTTCCATCTAGAAAAGCTGATTATCTTAGTCACATAAAAATGTTCCCAGCAGCAGTTCCCCAGCCCCTAGCACAATGTGTTATATATAGTGTACACTCTATAAATGTTTATGGAATGACAATGAGTGAATAGAAAAAGGAGTAGTGCAGTAGCCAAAATCCACAAGCTTATTTCACTGAATTCACTCTACTGTGGAGCAACAGTAACCACATCCAATTTTTCAGTGAAAAATATTCGAAGAAGCATTTTCTTCAGTGCTAGATTATGTATTAATTGGAGCAAGCATCATTGCCAGAAGAGGTATTACAAGGCGGCCCTAAAAATATATCTGTTTAGACACATCTCCACCAGCCTAAAAACATTTCCCAAGCCATGTGTCATCCACGAGGTGGCTCTTCCTGGCAATGGGAGATGAACACTCCTTAACCTTGAGGCTCCAGCTCTGTCTGTATTTGGTATCTCATAGACTCAAAGAAATGATGTTGCCTCAGAAAAAAAATAAAGAATTATGGCATTACTGAGAATACAGACAGCAGAATTTAATGGCTGCCTCTCCAGGATTTAGTAACTAGGACAACCAGTTTGTGGCTGATATTTCTACTCTAAATTCCCAAGTGCAAATCTGATTGGGTCAGCAAGTGTCACATACCTGGGTTGTGGCCAAAGAATAGATCCTCAATGGGAAAACCAGACGTTTAACAAGACTAAGAGGAACATGTGCCAGACATGCAAAAAAAATATGAATTAAAAAAAAAAAACATGACCACTTCAGCACCCTCCACCTCGACAGATGGAAAGTAAGAATTTCAACCTATGCAACAGAGCATGTCTAATTTAGAATTAGGAAGATCAGTGACATTAACATTTCAGGATGTATTCTGAGAAGTCAGAGCACTCATTTGCAAATGACTGGTTTCCAGTAGCTCCTAATTTCTTTCCATCACTTTCTCCCACATCAGTTTTCATCAACTGCAGACAGTGTCATAGGACCAGGGAAAAATAACCTCAAGTTTCTCAGAATATAAATTCAAAAACATGTAGAAAACAGCGGGCTACTTATCAGTCACTATAGCAGATATTTTTAGGCTCCTAAATTAATTTTTCATTACCCCTGTTCTTCCTATTTATAAGTCAAACTGTGGTCCATTCTGCTTTATATCTTTGGAGATTTCTAGTCCTGGTTTACTAACTCTCTGTAATTTAAAATGTGGGTCAAGAGCAAGCTGCAAAGTCCTTTAATTAATTATGCTCTTCACAGCTTTATAATTCTCCTTCCAGTGACAGCTCATCACCTACTGCTTCACTTTATTTTCTTAAGCCAACCAGAATAATTCTGCTTGCATTTTGTCTCTTCCTTATATCCCATCAGTCACTACAAAATCCTCCATAACAAACTTAAAGATTATAGTAGGAATTTTATACAAGTATGACAAGAAAATATTAACTCAGAACTGAGTGAAAACACAGTTATTAGAATTATCACAAACCTATAATGCCAACTGAAATATTGTGACTATTTTCAATTATATGTGTAATTATTCAGGCAATAAAGCTAAATTATAATATTTCAAGGTTGAAATCAAATTGGAAGACAATGTTATCAAATCTTTTCTTAAAGTTCTTCAGAGCTATTTATTTTTCACCAAATACTGTACATTCAGTTTTTAAATATACTTTACTTTTTAGAGACGTTCACAGCAAAATGGAGCAGAAGGTGCAGAACATATTCCCACATACTATACTCTTCGCCCCACACATGCACAGCACCCCCAACCCCGCCCCATTATCAACATCCCTCTCCAGAATGGTACGTTTGTTACAATGGGCAAACCTACACTGACATGTAATCACTCAAAGTCCATAGTTCACATGAGGGTCCACTCTTGGTGTTGTACATTCTATGTGTTTATACAAATGTGTAATGGCATGTATCCACCATGACAGTATCATACAACATAGTTTCACTGCCCTAAAAATCTTGTATGCTCCACCTATTCATTGCTCCCTCTCCCCAACCCCTGGCAATTAATGATCTTTTTACTGTCTTCATAGTTTTGCCTTTTCCAGAATCTCACATAGCTGGAATCATATGCCATTTAACCTTTCCAAATTGGCTTCTTTCACTTAATTTCTTTTATGTATTTTTATCTTACATTTAATTTTTAGTTCCCCAAACATTTATTGAGCACCTGTTTTGCTATGCTAGGAATTGGAATACAGTGAGAAACAAAATAATTCACTGCCTAATTTCCACATTTATAGAATGTCTGGGTGTAAGCAAAATAAAAAAGAGTAAACAATTATATATAATGACAAATGAACATAATTGTTTTTGAGGAAGCAAATAAGGTACCATGTGTTTTGGGGTCTCTAAGATCACTCTCAGGCTTGATGCTTCACTAGAAAAATTCACAGGACTCAGAAAAGCAGTTGCACTCACAGTTATGGTTTGTTACAGAGAAAGAATCCAACAAAGGAAAAACACACCTGGCATAATGTCCATGAGGAGCCAGGCAAACTTCCAGGTGTCTCTCCCAGTGAAATCACATGGGGATGTACTAACCTCTCTCAGGAATGATGTACAACAACACATATAGGTGTTACCAACCAGGGAAGCTCACCTGAGGCTTGGTGTCCAGGGGTTCATTAGGGAGCCAGAAACCAAAACATGTAGCTCCCTTGCCACTGGCCTCAACTACTCAGACTCTGGTTCCCTCAACAAAAACAGGCACTCAACATAAATCACATTGTTGGCATAAGCCGTGTAACCAAAATGACACTGTGTGGCACAAGGTGTCAGGCATACGAAAACCTCATATCAGGCAGAATATTCCCAAGGCTCAGAAGTTATTTTCCAGAGATGGTCTAAAAACAGACCTTTCTTTGGAATGTGCAGAATGTGAACACCTCAAGCCTGCTGAATTAACCCTTTACTGCACACTATGAAAGAGTGTATATCTAGTTTAAATTGGTCCTTCAGGGATCCCCTCAATGAGGAAATAACATTTTATTTGAGACTTCCAGGATGGGCAGGCAAAAAGAAGGGTGTTTCAACCAGCGGGAGCAAGTGTGAACTTTCTTAGATGGCCCTTTAGGGAACTAAATTAAGGACAGTGTATCATAAAGAGGGCAATTAATCAAAGGGGAAAATGGCTCAAGAGAAGCACACAAAAGTAGCTAGGGACAAAATTGCAATAGTCTAAAAAGCCGTGTTAAATATAATTCTACTTTTTATACATCCCAAATACAACAGAAAATCACTGGGACGTTTTAAGATTTTTTTAGGGTTTAAAAAATAATCCTGGCTTCTTCATAACAAATGCATTGGAAGGAATTAAGAGCAACATAGACAGACCAGTTACAAAGCTACTAAAATAATCCTAATAAAAAAGACAGCAGCTTGGACCAAGAGATGCAGTGAGGATGAAGTGAAATAGATAAATTCAAAATATATTTTGAGGCTTAGAAATTTTAGGATCAGCCAGGTGCGGTGGCTCACGCCTGTAATCCCAGCACTTTTGGAGGCTGTGGCGGGTAAATCACCTGAGGTGGGGAGTTCGAGACCAGCCTGAACAACATGGAAAAACCCCAGCTCTACTAAAAATACAAAATTAGCCGGGCATCATGGCACATGCCTGTAACCCTAGCTATTCAGGAGGCTGAGGCAGGAGAATCTCCTCAACCCAGCAGGCGGAGGTTGCAGTGAGCAGAGTTCACATCATTGCACTGTAGCCTGGGTGACAGAGTGAGATTCCACCTCCAAAAAAAAAAGCAATTTTAGGATCACTTCCATATTTCTGTCTCGGACAAGTGAATTAATGGAGGATATACTTACTCTAGTGAGGAAGCCTGGAGGAAGAGCAGATCCACAGAGGAAAAACTAGGAACTTAATACACTGAATACTTTTGGGACACATCCCACTGTAAATAGAAAAAGGATCAGAATAAAAGATAGTGATTTTATCTAAGATCATCACTGCTTCATTAACTATTTACTAAACAACATACTTTATTTTTTTTTTTCCCAAACCCCTCACTCAGCAGTCTTGATACAGGGCAGTCACTAGCCACCTTTTATACTATGCTCAAAGGGAAAACTAGTATCTTCTCTCTCTGGTTGTGCTTTCTTTCTCCCTCCACTGAGAAAGGGTGACTATATGAGGGAAAGCAAAGCAGAAAATGCACTTATTTTAAGAATTCAATGTAAATTAACAGTAAGCCTAAGATTCTTGATGTGCAGAGACTTAGGGGTTGTAGTCCACCACCTGTATAAATATATAAGTACAACTCTAAGGTTCAGGCTAATTCAGCACATATTAAACTACTTTCAAGATGGCAGTCACAAAGAGCTGTAAGTTTAAAAGTTGAAAACCCAGCATCAGAGCAGTAAGGTACAAAGGAATGACCAGCAGGCACATAATAAATACAGGGATCTCTGAGATTTTAAGTCTTTTGTCATGTATCTTTTTTTTTTCTTTTTACACCAACAAAGCAAGAGTAAATGTCATGTATAATTTCTAATATCTTTACTTTTATTCTTTTTACCTGATATTTTTAATTTTTATTCATTTATAAGGCAACTAAAAGATTTCAAAATGTATTTTCCTTAAATTCTAACCAAGAGGGTAATAGCCTAGATAAGGTTAGCAAAAATAAACATAACTTAGAAAGGAGAGTTCTCCAATAGAGAATTTGTATCCTACTATCAAAGTTCTCAATACATGGCCAGTGCCCGAGATAGGCACATGATACTTCTTTTGACTACCTTGGCAATAACATTTATTTTCAAATAAGCCATTATAGTATCAATTGATACAGATGTTGTTGTCATACAGTAAACTTGCAGATAAGATCTATGTCACCGGTATTGCACTACTTTTTCAATTTAGGTAACCTTCTACCTTATCAACTACAACTCATCATGATTACTACTGAGTGTGTTTGTCCCTTAAGTCTTTTACTGAGAAATAGCATTTAGCATATTATTTTATTGCTGGAGGCCCTCCGCAGTTGATCAATATGTCTTTGTTTTATATTGCTTTTTCCAAAAAGATTAATGTATAAAATGCATCATTTAAAAATTCAACTAATAAGTATGGACATTTTGAAGACACACTGAAAGTTGTATCAGTATATAATCTTAAGGGAAGCAAATTATGGGGTATCCATTAATAAAGCACTTGGCAGTCATAGAAAGTAACTTTACTTTGCTATTAGATCTGTTGCCCTATTTGTTCAAATAGAAGAAGCTTTAATGTTTTCTTCAAGCACAGCTGACATCACTTGAGTGCTTGTTTTTAGGCAAAAGAAATATTATTCCATTCCAATGCATTTCTACCAAAGGGCAAGTCTGTTCCAATAACTTGTTAGATGGCCAATGCAGAGCTTTTCCTTGGGAGCTCTGGTTCACTTGTCTGATCTACACTGATTTGTGCTGACAGGTAAATGGGTGCCAGTCACTTAGAAAAGTAAATCTTTGTGAACTTTAAGATCAATTGAAATGAACTATGGATTAGTTAGCTGTTGAACTACTTTGGTTGTTGCAAATTTTGATTTTATAAAAGGAATTTAAAAATAAACAGGCAACGGAAGAAAGTCGTTTTCTGCTCCTGGATCCCGAGGGTACACATCAGGGATTCAGAGTCAAACTTGCTTCTTCTGCATCACAGAATGCTTCACTCTGAGTTCCCAGGAAGTTTAGGGTTAGGTCATGCTACAGAGGCCGAAATGATTCAAAAGCTCAGGGTCAACAGAAGTTACTATTGATAGGCAAGACATTTTGAAAAGAAAATGAGCATTTAGTGATTAATAATCTGGACCAGCAGATATTCCAAAGCCCTTTTTGCTCTTAATTTTTAAATAAAGTCATCTTAAAGCAGTTAAGAATATAAACATATCAGTGGACTTTTGGACCCAAGTACATATATTGTGTTGTGTATCAGTGTATGGTATATTTTTTAATTTAATCTATTACAAACCTAAATAGAGTTGAGGTTGCCAAGAGTCTAATCTTTCAATAATGTGTTACAGTAATTCAATTATTTTAGTAACTAGCATGATGCTATATACACTAAATGGCTTAAAGAACTAGGGATTAATCCGTTACAATAAAAACCCCAAATATAATTAAATACATAGGTAATTGTGTAGCTAACAAAAACTTAATAACTAGTACTTTCCTTCTGTTCAAATTGCCCGAGAGTGAGGCCACTAAAAACGTTTACCAAACTGGTTTCCGAATAGGCATTAGGTGTTCAAAAATGTTACCACAATTAATGTCATTCATTAACTTGGCCTTTGAAAGCTTTCACCAAATATTCACTTACACATAATTACTTTAAAACTCAGCCATCTTATATTGAACATACAAAGTGGAATGTATAAACTGGATTTTTTATCTCCTCAGCTTTATAAGGTTTATTTCTAGACTTCTGGAAATCACCTTTGTGCTCTAATGTCTAATATTTTGAGATTTTCTTTCCTATGATTTATATTAAATTCTCAAATGTTATATAGTTTACATATTGTGTATATAATCCCACAGATGGAACAAGGTTTCCTGGCCCTAAGGCAATATGTATGTTTTAAATCAGCCAAATGGGTAACTTCAAAGTAAAAGGTTAAAGGAGGTGTTGTGATGGAAGTCAGTGAGAAAATATGTGCAATTATAAACCGTGCAAGAAGAAAATGAAAGGTTGGGTTCAAAAGGTTAGGAGTCAAGGATCCACCAATAACCTATATCCACATTTTACTAATACTCCCTGTATAGTTCATTCCTTTTTCAGTTAATCAATTTATTCTCATGACTTTATAACGATGTCTGTGTGCCCACTGTGTGTCATAGCCAAAACTGTTCTCTAATGATAAATCCCATTAGGGCAGGAATATGTCTTTTTAATTTTCTCCAAACAACTCCCAGAACAGTTAAATGCCAAAGACAAGCTTGCTTTTACTTAGCGACAAGGATTCTTTTATTGTATACAATCTTCCCTCTTCACAAAGTCCTTTCAATTCAAAAATCGTTCTACAATATTGGCAATATTGGGATCGGATCTTGCAGAGACCTCATTGCCGCTCCCCTCCAAGAACCATTGGCTTTTCTCCCCCTGCTTCAAGGAAACACACTGGAGGCACAAAGACAAAGAGTCTGCTTGAATCAACTTGAAGGCAGTTTCTCACGTGTGGAGCTCACATATGGTTACTGAACAGAGGGAGGAACGTGTCCCGCTTGTTTTTGAAGTGTTTGGGTAATTTTGTTTGTGCTGCCATATGGCACCACACCCCCTGCCCATATTTCAAATCTTTGTGTGTGTGTGTGTGTGTGTGTGTGTGTGTGTGTGTGTGTGTGTGTGTTTTCTTTAAAGTTCAGGAGTCCAGGCATAGTTATAAAAAGAAGACAAGAAATTATAGTTTGGAGATTTAATTATCTTCATATGTTGAGGACCCAAGACATCCATACCCCCTTATTCCATATTTAGTCACATGGACTCACTTGGGGTGCCTCTTTTTATTGCTGCACCAAATCTCATTGCTGTTGATGCTCATAATGAGAATGCTACCTCCTACAGACAGGAAGTGGGTAATCTTGGGACGATTCCCAGATGTAGGGATTCAAATTGGCAGCAAAGCACATACTATGATTCATTTAAAACAGCATTTTACATCTAAAAAGAAGGAAGAGACCTGTGCAATTATCAGTGATAGAACTTTTAAACCTTTAAGATATTGCCTCACACATAGATGTGTGAGGGATAAACCAAAACCTGAGACAAGGCGGCTTCGCCTTTGTACCACATGAATGGGTACAACTATAATGTATCGATAAAAAATAAAATATTAAATATTAAATAAGGAATCTTAATTAATTGAAGCCCAAGCACAAGATACCAATGGAAAGCAATACTTAGAGGTAAATTCTTCAAATCCAGAGTTTTCTGCCAAACCTAGACTTTTTTTTTTAAACATTAGATTGGTCAGAATTTTTTAAACTAGAAATCATGAACAACTTGTATGCATAGAAGCAAGGTTGTCAACTTCTATTTACATTTTAGTATCTCTGCCAGTAAGCTATAGATTGGCAATTTTCCATTTGGAGAGCAGTGAATGATAATGGCATAATTAATATTAATAGAGCCATTATATCTCTACAAATCATTCACTTATTTAAATGAAATCCCCATCTTACTGTCTCTGGGCTATTTTTGCACTGATAATATTATAACCTTTAGATCTCTATTTTAACTTCTGAAAGCAATTTACCTCATCAGTTTAATATCAAAGACAAAACTGAAAAACCTCATTTAAATATAATTTTCATTTCTTATTTCTTTCAGGATTTCAGGCTTTTCCTTAGAACAGGCACCCTACTGGTACATCTCTCGGCTTTTGAAAATTGCTCACATATTATCCCCATCCATGTGTATCCCAACTAGGCAGGGCTCTGGTAAAATTCAGAGAGGTCTCTTTCTTAAGAAATAAAGCAGAATAAGAAAAATCAGATGGTGGACCAGATGGCAGGACAGGCAATATCAGCTCTAAATACTGTATTTACTTCACACACCTTACCTGGAATCCTCTAGGTAAAGAGACGTTGCATATGCACTTGTTAGATGCAATACTGGACAGAATGTCAGAGTGAAACCACAGTGAAGGAACAGGATGGGGGACCTTTACTGAAACAAAGCTCTGAATCTGGGTTGAATGTCTCTTCAGCCCACATGATGATTCTTTCAATGGGTTGAAACCTTTCCATACGGCTGGCGATCCCTAATGAAAGACAGAGTCCGAAGACAGGGAACTATTTGATCTATAAAATTTGAGAGCTCATAAAGAGTAGACTTGATCTAAAATTTTGAAATGAGGACCAAATGTAAGAAAAAAAAGTGTGTGCGTGTGCGTGTGTGTGTGTGTGTGTGTGTATCTGTCTGTCTTTGGATTTCTTACTAATTTGTACTAAAGGTAAACATTCTTATACCTAATTTAAAGGAATACAATTTTCACGAAACAACCCAGAATATTTGTAGTATAGGAAGAAATTACCCCAACCTTGAACAAAATCTCTTTTAAAACTTGAGTAAAAATTTTACAATTTAAATTGATTGTTTAAATAATTTAGAGTCACTTCCAAATTTCTTTTGAGACTTTTAATATAGGCTATTACCAACTAACAGCATTGAATTCTTCTCTGACTAACAGAAGAGAATTGGAGAACAAATTGATGGTACTTTCTTATCCAGGATGGCTCTTTAAATCTATTTTAATTCAAAAATATAAATATCCACTCAAATCCTTTTACATAGTCACCTCTGTGCTAAATAACTTGCATTTGTAAAATTTTCAAATGCACATGGTTTGTAATTTTAGTCTGAGGTCATAGAGCCAGAAGACCATACTACAAAGAATATGGGCTCTTGAAAATTAGTAAGATCTAGGTTGTAATTTAGGCTTCCCTGCTCATTATCTGCTTGACTTGGTAAAGTTCAGTTCACCTTTCTGAGCTCCAGATTGCAAGATAGTTCTGAGGCTCACCTGTGATAATGCACAAAAATAAAATTCCTTCGGCAATTGCTGACACATAATACACGATTGATAAATTTTAATTATGTTTTCATGGGTGACCAATCCAAAGAAAAATTAAATCTTTAACCTTAGCTTCTTTGGTACTTTACCCCAACCAAAGAAGTTCAAGACCCAATGTTAATATCGTCTGTGACCTCAGTAATAGGATCTGGGATTAAATAAGATAATACACCTAAACAGCTCTGAAATCTCTTTTAATGTACTCTTTGGTATGAGTTCAATAAAATAGTCACCTAATGGCCTGAAAATTATAGCAAGAGCTTCCCTAAACTGATGGTTGAGACCACAGAAACAAGATCAGTCACTAGTATTTATTTCAAACTTACACTCTGCTGCATATTTTATTAAGTTTAACTCTTTAAATCCTCTCAACTCTACTAGCTAAGTGCAGTTATTACTCATTTTTCAAGAAAAAATTTAGATTAATGATGTGCTCTAGATAGTAACAATCCTAGAACAGTATGACTACGCATGCACAATTACATAACACTGAAGTATAATAGTGGTTACTTGATTCCAAGTGGACCCCGAATTTGTTGAAATTCAGAGCCTAATTAAATTGATTTTCCTAAACTTAAATGAAATAGCTATCTTCTGTTTTCATGGAAAGAAGCTCCTCAACTTCACAAGGTGTTCAAAAATAGCACCAACTCCATCCAAAAGCACCATTTTTGATGATGGGGAGTGGGAAGACTGTGTGTGTGTGTGTGTGTAATATTTTATTTCTGTGGCTTGTTGAGCTACTACTAACATTATTCAGTCTATATTGAAAACGTTAAGATTGTGGTAGAAATTTCATGCTGGGAATTTAAAGTTTCCATTTGTCTTCAAACTGCCTTAGATCTACTAACTACAGTTCTTAAAACCAAACCACACTCTTTGACCATCATGATGTCTGTTTGGAAAAATGTAGAAATTATTAAAATAACACAACACATAAGCAAAAGTACATCTGAACCTTTTTATTTTCTCTCCATTATCTGTGTCTCTGAATTGTGCTTATGTTTTGATTTCATATCATGATGATGTGTGGTTAGACTTGACAGAAATTAAACTCTCACTGGCCAGCTTTCAAGAAGCCATCTCTTTACCTGTAAGATATATTACAGCTTCTATCTTTATTTTCAGGTTTTTAACTTCAGAAAGCATCTTCATTACATCAAGAAGACTATATTCCCATGTGATTAAACCGAGTCAGTGTATCTACTTCAATAACTTTAAGTCAGATTTTACAATATGTTGATAAAAAAGAAGGAGGTGATTGTAGTTTATCTAAAAAGACTGATGACACAGCAGGCATGAGGGGAAAAATGACAATAATCACAACTCCAGCTGCATAAATACACTTCATGTGCTGTCTTGTATGTTTAGCAGTTCAAGATGAATGGGAAAACGTGGCCTGGAAGAAATACTCTATTTTGATAATATGTAGTAAGAATCTGCACTTGCATGCTATTATGACTATGCTATCTCCACTGCTGTGTCACTGAACATCTGAAGAAAAGAAAGACATACACATGATGAATTCAATCTACTTTAGGAATCTGGTGATTTTTTTTACTTCTAAGTACACAATGGACAAGGTGTGCTAAGATCAGAGTTAAAGTTTAATGAAGCGCCCATGGCTCACATGAAAGATCATGTGAATATATATATAGTGATACAATAATTAAGTCAACTGTACACTCAGCTTGACTTTTCTGACTGAACTTACAGATTATCACTCAAAAATTTATGACTGAACTGACTGTTGACTAAACTGTCAGGACATATGTGTTAATATAGAAGAATCAGCCAATTATAAGAGGCTACATCTCCTGAGATGAGACTTAGAGACATTTCAAGAGGGAATTAGGAGACTGAAAATGGGGAAAGGTATCACTTTCAACCATTTTTACATAGTCCCAAGACCTTGAAACTAGGTATCTCCCAGGCTTGCTCTCCAATTTGATTTTCAGGGCCTGCCAAGGCTAGTCAGTAAGATTTATTAGATTTCTTGTGCTAAAATAAACACAGATGAAGTGTTAAAAATGAAACAGATTCTATTTCAAAGTTGCATTGGACTGAGTCATCAGCAGGCAGTGTGTCAATCATCAAGCGGACACTGAGCGTCCACATGTTATACAGCAGCGTAGTCAACGAAGATGTGATTGGAATCGTCAGGATGACCCATCAGACTCTTGAAACAGCATATAGAAAGCTTCTGTGATTAAATTCCCAACAGCACCCATCCTTTTTGTGTGATTATGCACAAAGATTAAGTGCGATTAAGTATATAAAGTTTCTAACATACTGTGTGGCTAATAGTAAGCACCAAACAAATATTAGTTATTATTACAAGTATGAGAGACATACTTTTCAAAGTTTGGATGGTTAGAAGAGCATTAAAAAGTGAGACATAAAGATACAACAAAATTTTGGGAAACTGATAAACCAAAAAGCCTAATACCAATTCAGTATAGTTTTTAAAATTTATGAAGTATTTGTTAACATGCTTATTCGGGTAATATTTTTTCCTCCAAGAAAGATGTCAGTAGTGTGTAACTCCCTTAAGACAGCTACAGAATTCTGACATACAAACAAGACATTTCCTAGAAACTGAAGTAAAGATTGTCTTCAACTTAATTAAGTCAGTATTGACTTTTTTGATAAATGTCTTTGTTTTATGTTATTAGTACCCTCATATTATCTTATTTTTCATATGTTTATCTTTCACTTCTTCTCTATAGAGCATTAAGTTATTAAGGTACAAGTACATTTTCTTATGCTTCTGGGTTTTTTTCCCCCATCCTCTTTATTATACTTTAAGTTGTAGGGTACATGTGCACAATGTGCAGGTTGGTTACATATGTACACATGTGCCATGTTGGTGTGCTGCACCCATTAACTCGTCATTTACATTAGGTATTTCTCTTAATGCTATCCTCCCCCCTCCCCCCTCCCCCGACCCCACAACAGGCCCCAGTGTGTGATGTTCCCCACCCCGTGTCCAAGTGTTCTGTTTTTAACTTTTACAACAGGGCCTTGCCAAAGGGACACACCCAATAAATATTTGCTTATATGAAAATATTACCAATTTTCTTTTCCATTATATCAGTATTATTACATTTATTTTTTATGTTGTTGTTATTGAGTATAAACTCCTTTCACATATTAATTCTTTGGTCAAGTTTCCTTATAAGTTTTCAAATACAGTTAAAAGGTAATAAACAATAAAAAATGATCACATGCAAAATCACATATCTGAAAGGTATATACCCATCCTTGTGAAATATTTTCTAACAGTAAAAAAAAAAGGCAAAATAAAGCTTTTCTATCATGATTTCAAAAAACATAAATTTTAAAGTAATAGATTGAAGTAATTTTGCTGCCAATTTTACAGTGTTATTTTTTCAGAAATACAGGAATAAGAAGTTCATTGTTTATCTATTTTATTTCCCACAATTTGATATGTAGCATAAAAAAGAACTTGAATATTCAAACCAACAGATACATCTAGCCTAGTGTTTCTGTAACTATTTCTCTATTGCTACCTGAAATATATTAAGAAAATATATTACAGAAAATACATTTTTATAGATTTAGTGAAAGGCTGAAAACAAAGTAGCTTAGTCCCAGATAAATCTAAAATGCCAATTGCCAGTGCATACAGTGAGATGCTTTCTAGAACACACAATATTTAGTTCTGAGCAAACTGGGTCTCTTGGTAAGGACCGAAAAAAAAAAAAAAAAAAAAAAAAAAGACAGAGAGAGAAAGAGCCTAAATAGGATGTTAAGTAGGATGAATTCTGCTCTCATGCAATAGTCTAGGTTCAATATGCAAAGGACTCTTTTGATTTGAAAACTATTATCAATCCTAACATCATACCATTTGACTCCAGGCTGCTAATCTAGAATGTGCATTTCTGCTGACCCAAAATGGAAATGCCATCTATATTTCTGCGGCTGTTTACCTGATGACATGCAAATTCACCCTCATGTGTCTTCAAAGAAATTCAGGAAATGGAGAAATAAATAGAATGTAAGTTATTTAGAAGACAAACAGCCATCTGCTCTCTCTTTCACTTCTATTTCTTTACTGGACCTTCTCTTCCTTGGAGGAAGTGCAGCTAATGGAGATAATTCTTCTTCCAGCCAGAACTGAGAAGGGTGCCAAATTATATACAAAATAAAGGCAACAACAGCAACTGCGTATGTGCGAGCACATGGACATTATTAGAAATGTAAACCTATTTCATTGAAAGATGATTTCCACCTAGAGAAAAACAACCCATCTTACCTGTAAGAGAGGAGTAAAATAATGGACTGAGCCACACCCACATGTCAAAGTCCCTAGAAATGACACTAAATTATACATAAGTTAAATCTGTAACAGCCCCTCAAATCAAGAAGTGTCAAAAAGGACCTAAAATTATGAGGAAATGCTATAAACTAGAAAACAGATAATAGTATAAGAAACCACAGCTCAAAAGGTATGCAAGTCATTCTGCTAAAATGCTTACAGTGGGAGATGTGGGGAGGAGACGGCCCGTGGCATCCATCAGGTTGTTTGGTAACACGCATATGGGTCCTCAAGGACCCATCCTGCCCTCAAATTATGGTAAACACAAACACCAGCCTACAGGAATGATGGGGAGCTTGCAGTTGAAAGGCCGATCATCCAGGGCACTGGTGATGATGCAGAAGTATGGGGAAACCCCTGACCAGAAGATGAAAAATCCCTTCTATCACCCCACAGCGTGTATGTTTTTTTCCCTCAAAGAAATAGATATTTAAAAAATTGCTTTGTTTCACAATAGGAGCTCCAACTGATTACTTATTTTTAAGAACAATTCATCATTTTACCTTGGTTCACTCAGTGTAACAGAAGATAAGGTAAAAACTGGACAAACATTGGGATTACATGTTGTTATAGAGCATTTATTGAGAATTCATGGAAATAAACTGATTCAACAGACATGTCGGTCAAGTTTTATGGAAGAATTTACCTAAATTCAGTATTAAAAAGCAGATAAGTATAATAAAGACTTGAAAAACAAATGGGAGTAACTTTTTAAAAAACTTTCAACTTTTATTTTAGATGCCAAGGGTACATGTGCAGGTTTGTTACCCGGGTATATCACATGATGCTATAGTTTGGGGTATGGATCCCATTTCCCAGGTAGTGAGCACTAGTAGGTAGTTTTTCAACTCACACCCTTCTCCCTTCCTCCTTCTTTAGTAGTCTCCAGAGTCTGCTGTTCTCATCTTTATGTCCTTATATTCAATATTTAGCTACCATGTGAGAACATGTGATTGGTTTTCTGTTCCTAATTTGCCTAGGATAAAGGACCCCAGCTGCATCCATGTTGCTGCAAAAGATATATTTTGTTCTTTCACATGGCTGCATGTTATTCCATGGTGTAGATATACCACATTTTCTTTATCCAATCCACCATTTGCGGACACCTTGCTTGATTCCATGTCTTTGCTATTGTGAACAGCACTGCTATAAACATGCAATTGCATTCATCTTTTTTATAGAACGATTTATTTTGTTATGGGTATACCACCATGGGTATTGTTGGCTTGAATGGTAGCTCTGTTTTAAGTTCTTTGAGAAATCTCCGGACTTCCTCCCAGGTTGGCTGAACTAATTTACATTCCCACCAACAGTGTATAAGCATTCTCTTTTCTCCACAGCCTTACCAACATCTGTTATTTTTTGGCTCAATAGCCATTCTGACTTCTGGTTTTGATTTGCATTTCTCTGATGATTAGTGATGATGAGCATTTTTTTCATGTGTTTGCTCACTTGTATGTCTTCTTTTGGGGAGACAACGTTCATGTTGTTTGCCTACTTTTTTCTTTTCATTTTAAGGTATCGGGTACATGTGCAGGATGTGCAGATTTGTTACATAGGTAAATCTGTGCCATGGTGGCTTGCTGCATCTATCAACCTCTCACCTAGTTATTAAGCCCATTTTTAATGGGGTTGTTTTTTGTTAATTTGTTTACATTCCTCATAGATTCTAGATATTAGACCTTTGCCAGATGCATAGTTTGTGAATATTTTCTCCCATTGCCTAGGTTTTCTGTTTACACTATGAATGCTTTATTTTCTGTGTAGAAAATCTTTAGTTCAATTAGGTCTCACTTGTTCTTGTTAAAATTGCTTTTGAGGATTTAATCAAAAATTATTTGCCAAGGCCAATGTCAAAGCAAGTATTCCCTAGGTTTTCTTTTAGGATTTTTACAGTTTGAGTTCTTTTTATTTCATTTTAAAGTTCCAGGATACATTTGCGAATGTGCAGGTTTGTTACATAGGAAAACGTGTGCTATGGTGGCTTGCTGCACCTATTAACCCATCACCTAGGTATTAAGCCCAGCATGCATTAGCTATTGCTCCTGATGGTCTCCCTCCCCCACCCAACACATCCCCAGCAGGCCCCAGTGTACGTTGTTCCCCGTCTATGTGTTCACATTGTTCAGCCCCCACTTCTAAGAACATGCAGTGTTTGGTTTTCTGTTCCTGTGTTAGTTTGCTGAGGATAACAGCTCCCAGCTCCATCCACGTCCCTGCAAAGAACATGAACTTCTTCCTTTTCATGGCTGCATAATATTCCAAACACGTGTATACAAGTGTAAATGTACCACATTTTCTTTATCCAGTCTATCATTGATGGGCATTTGGGTGGATTCCGTGTCTTTGCTATTGTGAATAGTGTGCAGTGAACATACGAATGTATGTATCGTTATAACAGAATGATTTATATTCCTTTAATGAGATTGCTGGGTCAAAAGTTATTTCTGGTTCCGGGTCTTTGAGGAATCACCACACTGCCTTCCACAATGGTTGAACTAACTTACACTCCCACCAAGAGCGTAAAGACCGTGTTATTTCTGCAAACCCTCACCAGCATCTCATCTCTTGACTTTTTAAATATCACCATCATGACTCATGTGAGATGTTATCTCATTGCAGTTTTGATTTGCATTTCTCTAACAATCAGTGATATTGAGCTTTTTTCATGTTTGTTGGCTGCATAAATGTCTTCTTTTAAGAAGTGCCTGGTCGTGTCCTTTGCCCACTTTTTAATGGATTTGTTTTATTCTTGTAAATTTAAGTTTCTTATAGATTCTGAATATTAGACCTTTGTCAGATGAATAGATTGCAAAAATTGTCTCCCATTCTGTAAGTTGTCTGTTCACTCTGAAAGTTTCGTTTACTGTACAAAAGCTCTTTAGTTTAGTTAGATCCCATTTGTGAATTTTTGCTTTTGTTGCAATTGCTTTTGACTTTTTGTCATAAAATATTTACCTGTGCCTATGTCCTAAATGGAAATGCCTAGGTTATCTTTTAGGGTTTTTATAGGTTTGGGTTTTACATTTAAGTCTTAATCCATCCAGTTTCAATTTTCTTCATATGGCTAGTCAGTCCTCCCAGCACCACTTATTAAATAGGGAATCCTTTCTCCTCCATTGCTTGATTTTGTAAGATTTGTTGAAGACCAGATGGTTGTAGATGTGTGGTCTTATATCTGAATTCTCTGATATGTTACATTGATCTGTGACCTGGCCTTTTTTTCTGGCTACCTTAACACTTTTTCTTTCATTTTGACCTTGGAGAATTTGAAGATTATGTGTCTTGGAGTTGATTTTCTCATGGAGTATTTTACTAGGGTTCTCCGGATTTTCTGAATTTGAATGTTGGCCTGTCTTGCTATATTGGGAAAGCTCTCCTGGATGATATCCTGAAGTGTGTTTTCTAACTTGGTTCTATTCTCCCTCTTTCAGGTACCCCAATCGGTTTTAGGTTTGGTCTTTTTACAGAATTCCATAGTTCTCGGGGGTTTTGTTCATGTCTTTTCACTCTCTTTTCTCTCATCTTGTCTGCCTGTCTTATGTCAGTAAGATAGTCTTCCAGCTCGAAATTCTTTCCTCCACTTGGTCTGTTTGGCTATGGTTGCATTTTGAAGTTCTAGTGTTGTGATTTTTAGCTCCATCAAGTCATTTCTGTTCTTCTCTAAACAGGTTATTCTGGTTAACAACCCCTGTACTGTCTCATCATGGTTCTTAGTTTCTTTGCATTGGATTAGAACATGCTCCATTAGTTCAGTGAAGTTTGTTATTACCCACCTTCCAAAACCCCCTTCGTTCAGTTTATCCATCTCACCATCAGCCCAGTTCTTTGCCCTTGCTGGAGAGGTGTTATGATCATTTGCAGAAGAGACACTCTGGTTTTTTGAGTTTTCAGCATTTTTTTGTGGATGCTTTCTCATCTTCATGACTTCATCTACCTTCCATCTTTGAGGCTGTTGACCTATGGATGGGGTTTTTGTGGGGACTTTTTTGTTGATGTTGTTGTTGTTGCTTTCTGTTTTCCTTTTAACAGTTAGGCCCCTCTTCCCTAGGGCTGCTGCCGTTTGCTGAAGGTTCACTCCAGGCCCTATTCTACTGGGTTTCTCCCACATCTGGAGGTGTCACCTGTGGAGGCTACAGAACAGCAAAGATGGCTGCCTGCTCCTTCCTCTGGGAGCTCTGTCCCAGAGGGGCACTGAGCTGATGTTGGCAGGAATGCTCCTGTATAAGGTGTCTGGCAAGCCCTCTTGGGGGGTCTCACCCTGTCAGGAGGCACGGGATGAGGGACCCATTTAATGAAGCACTCTGACTGTCCCTTGTCCAGACTGTCCAGCCTCTTCAGAGCCAGCAGGCAGGAAAGCCTAAGTCCGCTGATACACAGAGAGTGTGCTGTCTCTTCCCCCAGGGGCTCCATCCCAGAGAGATCAGAGTTCTGTCCATAAACCCCTGGTTAGTGTTGCTGAAATTCCCGCAAGGAGGCCCCCATCAGGTGAGGAGGGATGGGTCCAAGTTATTTTCTGTCTGAGGCGGAGTCCTGCTCTGTCACCCAGCCTGGAGTACAGTAGCCTGATCTTGACTCAGTCCAACCCCTGCTCCCCAGGTTCAAGCAATTCTCCTGCCTCAGCCTCCCAAGTGGCTGGGATTACAGGTGAGAGCCACCATGCTCACCTAATTTTTGTATATTTAGTAGAGACTAGGTTTCACCATGTTGGTCAGCCTGGTGTCAAACTCTGACCTCAAGTGATCTGTCCCCTTCGGCCTCTTAAAGTGCTGGGATTACAGATGTGAGCCACTGCCCGAGTTCAGCCCAAAGAAGACAGTCTTGCCACAATCTGCTACAGCTGCTGTGCTGCACTGTGGAGAATTCCTCCTGGATCTAAACTGCCCAGCCTCCCCAGCACCTGCAGGGGAAGACAGCAGACTGGAGTTGCAGTGACGGCTGCCACTCCTCTCCCCCAGAGTTCAGTCAGCTTAGGCAGCAAGCTGCCACAGTGATGGCAGCCACCCCTCTCCCTGGGAGCTCAGTCATCCGATGCTGCAGGCAGCTGCAGTGATGGTGGCCACACCACTCTGCGGGGAGCTCAGTCATGTTAGGCAGCAGGCAGCCGCAGTGATGATGGCCACTCCTCTCCGCAGGAACTCGGTAGTCTTAGGAAGTCTCCAGCCCAGCAGCCACAGAGAATCTACATAGCTCTGTGCTTGAGAATCAAAGGCCCTGGTGGCATGGGCTCACAAGGGGTATCTCCTGATCCACAGGTTGCCCAGATCCATGGAAAAAGCATGGTTTCCCAGCATGGCACCACAGTCACTCACTGCCTCCCTTGGCTGGGAGTGGGAGCTCCCCTTTACCCCATGGGGCTCCTGAGGGGTCCATCACTCCACCCTGGTTTTCCTTAATCTCTGTGGGTTGTGCCAACCACCTGGTCAGTCCCAGTGAGAGAACCTGCATACCTCAATTGCCAGTATGGGATTCACTCGCTGTTTTTGTTCTTCTCAGTAGGAGCCACTGACTGTAGCTGTTTCTAGTTGGTCATCTTGGCCCCTCTCCTGTAGTTTGAGTCCTTAGATTTAAAAATCTTTAATCCAACGTAAGTTAATTTTTGTATATGGTAAAAGGTAGGGGTCTAGTTTCATTCTTCATATAGCTAGATAATTGTCCCAGCACTATTTATTGAATAGAAAGCTCTTTCTCCATTTTTTGCTTCTGTTAACTTTGTTGAAGATCAGATATTTGTAGTGTGTGGCTTTACCTCTGAGTTTTCTATTCTATTGCACTGGTCTACGTGTCTGCTTTTGTACCAGTACCAAGCTGTTTTGATTACTGTCACCTAATAGTTTGAAGTCCAGTAGTATGATGCCTCTGGCTTTGTTCTTTTTGATTAGGATTGCTTTGCCTATTTGGGCTCTTTTGTGGTCCCATATTGTGTTAGGCCATTCTTGTGTTGCTACAACACAAGTTATAAGAAGTCTCAGGAATACCTAAGACTGAGTAATTTATAAAGAAAAAAAGGTTTAATTGGCTCACAGTTCTGCAAGCTGTACATGCATGGTGCTAGCATGTGTTCAGCTTCTGAGGAGGCCTCAGGGAGCATGACAGAAAGCAAAGTGAGAGCAGATACTTCACATGGTGAGGCAAGAGCAAGAGGAAGAGGGGGAAGATACCACAAACTTTTAAAGAGCCAGATCTCATGAGAATTTACTCACTACTGCAAGGACAGCACCATGGGGACAGCACTAAGCCATTCAGGAAAAATCTGGCCCCCTGACCCAGTCACCTCCCAATGCTGAGGATTATAATTCAGCATGACATTTAGAGAGGACATCCAAACTATGTCACATATTAATTTTATATTTTCTAATTCTGTGAAAAATGATATTGGTAGTTTGATAGGACTAGTGTTGAATCTATAGATTGCTTTGGGCACTATGGCTACTTTAGCAATATTGATTCTTACATTCGATGAGCATGAAATGTTTTTTCATTTATTTGTGTCAGTTGATTTTTTTCAGCAGTGTTTTATACCTCTCCTTGCAGAGATCTTTCATCTCCTTGGTTAGCTGTATTCCTAGGTACTTCATTTTATTGTGGCACTTGTAAATGAGACAGTGTTCTTGATTTGGCTCTCTGCTTAAACATTTTGGGGATATAGAAATGTTACTGAATTCTGTACAATGATTTTGTGTAACAAATGGGAGTAATTTATAGTCAAAGTTAAAATGCTGTGTCTGAACAAAACCTACCAAATCTGCTCATTAGGTTTCATTGTAGGCCCAACAGTCTCATCATATATAAGAATAAAAGGACCATGCTACTACAGAGTTTCATAACTACTTCACATCCCAGAATTATATCCCCTTAAACTCAGCATCTCCCTAGTCCTGGTTACAGGGCAGCTGTCAGCCTGCAATATCCACAGTCCCCCAGTGAAACAAGAGTGGCACAGAAGTCACGCTCTAAGGCATCGAAAGGCACATTTTCATCATTCTACCGGTTCCAAGGCGAGTGTTTGGAGGCTCCCAACTTGGCAATGAACTTGCCTCACCCTCTCTGTTTGCCCATGTCTTCCACAAACCCAAGCCCTACCCTCTGCTTCTGCTAAGCCTATGGACACCCAAGTGTCTTCCTTTTTTTCCTTCTTTCTTCATTCATACCTATTGGCTCCATCATCTCGCAGATCCTGCTTCTTTATTTCCTTTATTACTGTTCTTTCCATCTCAAAAACCAGAATTTTTACATACCCCTATTTTATTCCAATATATTTACTAGCTTGTGAGGCTTTTCTTTACAGTTCTCATCAGCTTCTTCCAATCTCTGCACCTCCTAAAATTGGAAACATCCAGAACAGATGGTGTTCATCTTTGCTACCAGATGTTTCCCTTGGGTATTCTGTCCCCTAAATCCCACAGCAAGTGGAGTTAGGATGTTTTGGATTGTTTGGCTAGCTTCTCCATCTGGCAATTCAGCTTAAAGCCTCCAAATTGGAAGATGTAGAGAGAACCGTGTGTGTGTGTGTGTGTGTGTGTGTGTGTGTGTGTGTATGGGGGAGGTGGGGACATCCCCTCGATTAACGGAAGACATTCCACAAAAGATGGGCCTGTAGAGAGTAGCCATGCATTAGAAGGCATTAGCTGTTCAAGGAGGCCTCAGTTGGGTAATCAAATAGATGAAGTTAAAAAAAAAAACAAAACTAAGGTTCAGAGTCACTAAGGAGCTATTTTGATCGAAGAATGCTGTAGATTCTTTTCACAGTCCAAAGCTTCCACACACAAATCTTTTTTCGTAAACCCAAATTATAAAACCTCAATCTCGCCAGCTTTTGAAGAGGACGTATATTATATTCTTCCCCAAAACAAGCAGGTATTTATGAAAAGATAAACATTTAAGCTTTTTCTCGATTTTGTTTTTATCAATCTACCATTTCACACATACAACACACACGGGGAATGTTTCTCCAGATAATCATTTTACTGTCAACACAGATGTCTTCACATAAAAGGAATGAGGGCAAATAGGGAGAATATTCACTACTTAAAGCCTCACTTCTCTTCATCTCACAGGTAGCAACTTTAGAATTGACTTCCCCCTTAGACTGTCTGGATTGAAAAACAGCTCTGCAGTTCCAGATAGGTTTACCACCAGCCCATCACTGCATTTCATGGCATCAATTGCTGTTCTGCTTAGACATTTTGACCAAGAGATTATATTTAAACTGAATTTTAAGAACATGGCTTACCAATAAAGCATCAGCAGAAAAGATAGGAAAAGACTGAGGTTCAGAAAGTCAAGGTGAAGTTAACTCCCAGCAGCAAATGCAGAAGTTCTGTGCAACTTCATAGCACAGCTGAGACTGTTTTGCTCCTTCAGTATTCTGGCTTTTCTGAGTGGAGCTTTACTAATTTGTTTTGCTTTGTTTTCTCTCTACAGTCCTTCTAGAAACTGTGCAAATGAGGAATACCAACCTCAATTTCATTCTTCTCATAAAATTTTTCACTCTATGAAATTCCATAACTTATATTTTCTATTTCACTCGTGTAGAAAAAAATCAATTTTCCTTTTGATCTACTACAAAAGTTAGATGTACACAGTAAGTCCATTTTGGGGGAAGAATTAAACTTTTATCCACAGGTTACTTTGGAACTTCGTGAGCTTAGCCATCAAATCTTGACAGGTTTGGGTTCAACTGTATCTGTTATTATGTGTTCTTTAGGACCTCATTTCAGTGAATAAATCAGGTTTTTCACCCTGTCAGAGGACAGCCTCTGACAGTACCACCAAATCTGAGGCTCTGTCAAACTTTCTTCTTTAACAGTTCAGCCATTGATTTCAGCTGAATAAAATAAAACACCATTTGTTCTATACCAAAGGTGTTCATATATTTTTTAACCTAACTAAAAATTGTATAACTGGAATATTATGTGATAGTCACAGCCCAATTTTATGTCACAATGTTCTAATACATGTGTTTTATTCCGTATTTTTAAATTTTTCTTACCTACATGTTTAAATGCTGGGATTTTTTAGTGATAAATAAGGAACACAAATATGACACTTGAAGTGAAGAAGATTGAAATAAAGATTGAACACCAAAAAATTATTGAAAACATGAAAGTTTCTAATATTAATTTTTACTACAGTTCTCAAAGCCTTTGTTAATATGAATTTTCTTAATCTTTATTTCCATATTCTAATACTAGCCAGGATATTCATATAGCAAGGTGGACTACAACTGGCCTACAAACAAGGGCCTACATATACCAAATACTCTATACATGTAGCTTCTGAAATGAATGTATGGAAAGAAATTAACTGTAAATTATGTTCCATATGTAAAAGTGTCCAGGCCGGGCGCGGTGGCTCACGCTTGTAATCCCAGCACTTTGGGAGGCCGAGGGGGGCGGATCGCGAGGTCAGGAGATCGAGATCACGGTGAAACCCCGTCTCTACTAAAAATACAAAAAATTAGCCGGGCGTGGTGGCGGGCGCCTGTAGTCCCAGCTACTCGGAGAGGCTGAGGCAGGAGAATGGCATGAACCCGGGAGGCAGAGCTTGCAGTGAGCCGAGATTGCGCCACTGCACTCCAGCCTGGGTGACAGAGCGAGACTCCATCTCAAAAAAAAAAAAAAAAAAAAAAAAAAGTGTCCCAATTTGCAAATATTTTATCAGAACACTGGCACACCCAAAACTCTCTACATAGTATACTCTATCAGCTTATTTAAAATTTAAAGACAAAAATAAATTTAGAACATCCAGGCAATTAAAACTAAATTAAAATTACGATACTATTTGAAAGATTTTATTGTGAATTAAGCTAAAATTATTAGCACTTCTGAAATAAAGAAAATGCAGTTTATAACCTCTACTGGGGATTTATCCCTCCCCTCAAAAAAAAAAACCCTGGAAAATAGGAATAAGAATACCTTCTTGAGAACTCATCTTACCACTTAATAATAACTCACGTCAAAATGATCAAAACAAATTCAGATACAAATTCATCTAAATGAAGCAGAATGACTCCAAAGCCAGTAAGACTGAGTTATCACATGATTTAATATCAAAGAAAAATGTTTCTCTATTTGAGAGGGTTGATCAAAGTATATGTTGACAATGGCCATTCTTGCATGCTTGGTCAAAAAAAGAAAAAGCAGCAAATTATAGGACAATTCCTATTGCAATCAATATGCATTAGCCTACAGCTGTCATATAGACAAAGTCCCTTTTCTAAATCGATACACACCAACTATCTGCTGGTAATGCTGAAGTGCTAATCTAAAATAGAAGGTGAGGATCTTAGACCTCAAAATTCATATGCTTGTGTAGTAAATTTTCATAGTGAATTAATAAATTTTCTTAATCTTTTAGGATATAAACTCTGTCCCCTAAGTTTATGTTATTTAAAGAGACAGGAATAATTGGACTATGTATTATTACCTCCTCCATTACCTTGACGAAATCTAATACATATCACACTCTCAATATTTTCTGACTGAAAGAATTTTAAGATTGTACAATCCAAATACCTTAGTGTAACCTCGTCTTTATGGCAGTAATATTTCCTCAAAATATGCATAATAGATAATCTGATTTAAAATATCAGTCCTGAGATAAGGTGTTAAAGTGAGTTCACTTCTGAGAAAAGCGCTTAGAGGGTAGACAAAGTTAGACTTAAGGATACACAGAATCAAATACCAGATCATGAAAAGTAAAAAATCCAAGGTAATGGTTGCCAACACCTAAATATGGCCATGAGATTGAAAAAGCCCATATCAGTATCTACTCAATGTATTACAGTGCTTGTGGATAACTCTAAGCTGAGAAGCATTTATGCATCTAAAGTATACCAATGGTTTTGAGCAGCTGGAAATATTTCTCCAAATGGAGTGAGAACAGACTGGGCAATTTAGAAATAGTCAATCTCTATCCCTTCAACATTTGAAATAAAGATCATTTTTTAAAAAATTATGAATTTCACCAAAAGGATCAAATTTTAAACTTTTAAAAAAAGCTAACATTTAACTTTAACCTGTCGCCCCCCCAAAAAAGAAAAATTAGACCACCTCTACCTTCCATCAAAAGGGCCGCATGTAAAGCGAAACATCCTGATTACATTTCCAAATCTGCTTAAGTGTGACATAAGTAATCTCAGAGAACTAGCCACACCCAAATATACAAATTACAGTTGACAACAGTTGTAGAACAAATATTGACTCTAAAAATAGGGCTTCAGTCCTGGTAAGATATAAATCCAGTAAAACTGTTGAATCTTTTCGCCAAGATCAATCCTGAAGTACCTCAAAAATGAAAATGCAGAAAATTTAAATCCTCAGAATAATGATGAGCTATTTTGAACTAGTGTTTATGTATGTATGTGGAAGTCATGGGAAAGCAGGTGGCTTTTGCCTGGGTTTACACTTGGGAAGCTTATCGATGGAGAAAGTGCTGAGGTTTTGCCTTACTAGGAGAGAGGTATAAATATCAACTCGAATCATAAAGTAATCAAGAATTTAGAAGAAACATAAAATGGAACAAAGTCAATTGGTAAAGTTGGTTTTAAAAAAAAGTTGATCCAAGTAAATCAAGTAATTAAAATATATGTAATAAACTAGAAAATTAAGACGACTGAGAGAGACATACTACTTATAACTAACGCATTAAAAACATAATGATGTTAAATGTTGGGAGCAAATGGTGTATCAGCAAAATACCAAAATAAAATTGGTATGGTTGGCCTGGCATGGGTGGCTCACACCTGTAATCCCAGCACTTTGGGAGGTCGAGGGGTAGATCATGAGGTCAGGAGTTCAAGACCAGCCTGGCCAAGTTGGTGAAACCCCATCTCTATGAAAAATACAAAAATTAGCCAGGCATGGTGGTGGGCACCTATAATCCCAGCTACTAGGGAGGCTGAGGCAGAGAATTGCTTGAACCTGGGAGGCAGAGATTGCAGTGAGCCAAGATCGCACCACTGTACTCCAGCCTGAGCAACAGAATGAGACTCCATCTAAAAAACAAACCAAACAAAAACAAAAACAAAACACAAATGGTATGGTTATATTATAATAACCCATAAAATAGACTCTTAGAGAAATTGTATTTTTTAAGAATGAAGAGACTCATTACATACTGATGAAGAACTCAATTTGCCAAAATGATGTAACAATTTAAAACACATATGTATGTCAGTATCTGATAGCCTCAAAATACAAAAATTGAGAAAATTTCAGCAACAATTTGATAGACTCACTATCGTGGTGAAAGACTTCAACACATCTCTCTCAATTATTGGTAGGCAGAGCATTAAAAAAACATAGCTATATAAAATCTGAAAACCACAATAAGCAAGTTTGGTCTAATGAAACTATTAATAGAGGATACATATTTTTCTCAGGCATATACATAACTGGAAATTTAAAATGCAATGCTAAATAACTCAAGAATTTTTTAATCATAATAATTTTAAAATATTCTTAACTGATAAAAAACCTCTTTGATAATAATTAGTTGGATGAGGCAAAAGCAATAGTTGTAGTGTTAATAGTTATAAACACTTGTTAGAAGAAGACAGCTTCAAAATAATTTAGTTATTAGTGTAAGTTAACGTAATTCAGTGTAAACTGAATAGTATTATTGAATCCTTTGGCTTAGATCAATGCTGGAAGAACTAGAGAGCCAAAATACAGATAATTGTGAAATCCCCAGTATGATATCATCTTAAAAAGTAACAAAGACAAAATAAAACAGTAGAAAATAAAAATAAGCAAGGACATATTAGAAAACATACTACATTAGTAAAGACCAAAATTGGTTAAAAAAAAAAAGAATAAAGAAGCCTTTAGCAAAATTGATCAAGAGAATAATAAGACATAATAAAACAGTATTACTAACTGCAAAAAGATATTAAGTATATATTAGAAAGAAAAGATACTATCAAGAACTATATGCCAAGAATTCATAACACTTAGATAAAATTGACTAATTTTACAAAACTATAACTCCAAATGCTGACTCAATAAAGAAATAAAAAGTATAAATAGTCCAATAACTATTTTAAAATGTATTTGAAGACTATTTCTACAATGTAAACAGGCCCAGATGATTTTATAAGAAATTTACAACAAATATTTAAAGAACACAAACTACACCAATTTTATAAAACAGAAACAAAATATATTATTCCAAACTCATTCTATGAAGCCAATATAAGCCTGATACCAATATCAAAAAAATATTAAAAAAAATTACAGGCTCACTGCACTCATGGCAATAGATGCAAAAATGTAAAAATAACAGCAAATCAAATGCAACACTATATTTCAAATATGCAAGGATAACTTAGTATTAGAAAAATCTATATTTTATTTCAATATATTAAAAAAGAAAAAATATATTATCATCTCAATGAATACATAAAAAGGATTTAATAAAATTCACTCTCATTTGTGATTTTAAAAATTTCTTAGTGGACCTTTAGATTATACCATATACAAAAATTAACTCAAGATTAAGACTTAAATGTAAGACCCGAAATCATAAAACTCCTAGTAGAAAACAGGCTAAAATGTCCTTGACATTGGCCTTGGCAATCATTTTTGGGTATGACATCAAAAGCACAGACAAGAAAGCACAAATGGACAACTGGAAATACATCAAACTTAGTTTTTGCACAGCAAAGGAAACAATCTACAAAATGAAAAGACAACCATAGAATGGGAGAAAATATTTGCAAATCCTATATCTGATAAGAGGTTAATACCCAAAGTGTATAATGAACTCATGCAACTCAATAGCAAGAAAACAACTCAGTTAAAAAATGGGCAAACAACCTGAATACACTTTTTTTTAAAGATATGAAAACAGCAAACAGATACACGAAAAGAAACTCAACATTAGCAGTCATCAGGGAAACGCAAATCAAAACCACAAGAGATAGCACAGCACATTGTTAGGATGACTATTACTCAAAATGACAAGCGGTAACAAGTATTGGTGAGGGTGTGAAGAAAAGGGAACCCTTGTATACTGTTAGTGTACAAGGGATTGTAAACTAGTACAGCCATCATGGAAAATAGTATGGAGTTCCTCAAAAACTTTAAAATGGAACTACCATGTGACCCAGAAGTCCCTTGCAGGGTATAAATCCAAAGGAAATAAAATCATTATGTCAAAGTGGTGTCGTTACCATCTTGTTCATTGCAGCATTATTCGCAGCAGTCAAGACATGGAAACAAACTAAGTGTATGTCAATGGATGAATGGATACAGAAAATGTGGTATATGTACATAAAATATTATTCAGCCATAAAAGAGAAGGAACCTTGCCATGTAAGATAAAGGGGATGAACCTGAAGGACATCATGCTAAGCAAAATGTCAGACATAGAAAAACAAACACTGTATGATCTCACTTATATATGAAATCTAAAAAAGGCTAACTCCTAGAAGTAGAGACTAGAGAGGTGGTTGCCAGATGCTGGGAGGTTGGGCAAATGAGGAGATGTTGGCCAAAGATTACAAACCTTCAGTTATAAGATAAATAAGTTCGGGGACTCTAATGTACAGCATGGAGGCTATTGTGAATCATACTGTTCTGTTTACTTGAAATTTTCTGAAAGTAGATCTTAAGTGTCCTCACCCCTGACCACACACAAAGTGTAACTATGTATGATGATGGATGTGTTGATTAAAGCGATTATGGTAATCATTACCCAATGTATACAGATTTCAAATCATCATGTTATACACCTTGAATATGTACAATTTTTATTTGTCAAGTATATCTCAATAAAACTACAACAAAATAAAAATACTGAAATAAAAAAACTTGGTAAATTCATTTAACCTGAGAAGCAGTAACCATTTTTAAAAAACTAAAGAAAATTCCACCTTAAAGGGGAAAATGCAGCTACATTCTTGGTAAAGTCAGGAATGTTACAAAAATGCCTATTACCGGCCAGGCGCAGTGGCTTATGCCTGTAATCCCAGCACTTTGGGAGGCCGAGGCAGGCAGATCACCTGAGGTCAGGAGTTTGAGACCAGCCTCAACATGGAGAAACCCCGTCTCTACTAAAAATACAAAATTCGCCGGGCATGGTGGTGCGCACCTGTAATCCCAGCTACTTGGGAGGCTGAGGCAGGAGAACTGCTTGAACCTGGGAGGCGGAGGTTGCAGTGGGCCGAGATCTCATCATTACACCACTCCAGCCTGGGCAAGAGGAGCAAAACTCTGTCTCAAAAAAAAAAAAAAAAAGCCTATTATCATTTCTATTCAATACCGAGCTAGAGACCCTAACTTGTGTAATAAAGATTGGAAAAATAAAAATTAGAAATGGGAAAATAAAGTCCTCCTTATTTGCAAATGATAAAATCAATTGGATTGAAAAACTCAATTTGTAGACCTATTGACAAGGTGGCTGGGTATAGGAAAGTCATTTGCATTTCTATATAAGAGCAGCACACTACATGAAAACTTAATTAAAAAGAAAAAATCGTCTTACAATATCATAGTATCAAAGCATATAAAATATATAGGCATTAGTATATTAAAAGGCATTCATGTTCTCCACGGATAAATTATGGAACTTTATTGGAATGAATATAGCTTTAACTAATAGGAAGCTAGCTCCTTTCCTCATCTCCAGAACACTACTCTATAGTCAGTGAGGTTCCAAAACTAAGAAAACACAGGTCTTTCTGGCCATAGAACGGCTAAAATTGCTTTTGTCAAGCCAAAAAAAATGCCTAGGTAGCATCCCCTTAACACCCTCAAAATGGTTCTCTATTTCTGCTCATTGTTCTGGTTATTCTTTGAAAGATGGTCCTTGTTTTTAGACACCCAGCCCAGTCAGGTTAGAGCAAATATTTCTCTTAACATTTCTTTCTGCTATGTTCAGTTTTGTTTTGTTTTTACCTCTGTTAGTCCTTCTTTATCTCAATGCACACTTTGTACTCTTTCCCACAGTTAGTCTCTGCTTGCCTATTTCTACATTATTTATGTTCAGTGCTATTATTGGCTCCTTATAAAATACCATTTCTCAAAATGCACATTTGCATTGTATATGTGCAAATGTGTATAAATATATATATATATGTATGTGTGTGTACATCTCCTATAACACAATGGTGTAAATCTCTTAATGCATAAATATGAACAGGGCCTATTCAGGATTTCCGTGCACCAAATCCCCATTATCATATATTAATGTGGGAGGCAGAAGCAGATTTAAAAGTAAGTAACATAATTTATAAGTAATCAAGTAGTTTCTCTTTTTAAAAGCCACTGAAAATCTTACACTACTGTTTTTTTCTGACTTTTTTAATAGCATATATACTCAGAAATTAGAAAAAAACTCCAATATGTAGAACAGGCCAAAAAAAAGTAAAATTAAGAAAGTGCTTAATTTATTTATCAAAAAGTCTTCAGGCTTGATGTGACTCAAACTGCCTGAGATATGTCTAAAACTAATGAAATGACAATTGAGTGGAGCAAAAACTAATGTGCTAAAAATTATTTTAAGCCATGGAAAAAGGTTTTGAGATTACATTCCGATCTGATTTAAGTCTTCAGACTACAAGCCAACTGGGGGACAAGTGAATTTGTCTTGGCATGCATAGCTGTTCAAAAATTATCTACTTATTTCCCTTAAAAAAAATAACAGACAAATATTCACTCCTTGTGAACTCTGACACAGGGAGTCTTTTCCCTGAATTAAAACAAAAAATCCCAAAGTGATAAAACAGTTACTGTGCATTCCACCACAACATACTTTCATCTTGAGTAAAAACTGTGACTTAATTTCAACAGTTGATCTTTTCTAATGCCTAGGGAAAGTGGATAGATTAGCTGTTGAAAGAAAAGTCCCAGAAAGTCATTATACTTATTCACTCACAACCTAATTAACTGGAAACAAATCTAATGCACTTTGACTCACTTGTTACCTCAAAGGTTCCTTTCCTGTCTCATATTTTTAACGGGTCTAATTGGTTTGACGCCACCCTTTCAGAGTCCCCACAAACCAGACACTGATAGACTTCCCACTGAACAAGCATACTTTTAAAAACTAAGTGACTTAATTCTTTTTCTCTTGAGGACTCCACTTAACATCATATAAAACCAAGATCAAGTTTATGCTTAGTAGCTTTGCAGCTAAAGCAAGGTTTCACAGCCCAACTCTGATTCAAAAGTACCCAAAGGATCCCTGTTTCTTCTACTACATGAAACACTTCTCAACCTTGCCCCATGCTCCTTCTGCAGACCCATCTTTCATCACTTCTCACACACCTAAACCCGTTGTGCAAACCACATCAAACTCATGACAGTCACTTTATGACTCTATTTCTTGGTCCACATCTCTGTTTCTGGGTGAAGTTCCTCCTTTTTTTTCTTAGTTGGCAAACTCCTACTCATTTGAAGCCCAGCTCAAAATTCCCACCCACTCTGCAGCTTTGCAAAAATCTCCGTCCAACTTCTAGTCTAAATAAATAAATTTGCTTTCTCAGGTGTTCTCCTACAGACCTTTATACACAATTGACCCCCGAGCAACACATGCTTAAACTGCACAGGTTCACTTCTACATGGAGTTTTTCAACCAAACACCAATTAAAAATAGAATATTTGCAGGATGTGAAACCCTCTTATCTGGAGGGCAGACTTTAATATGCATGGGTTCCATGGGGCCGATTGCAGGATTTGAGAATGCATGGATTTTGGTATTTGCGGGGTGTCCTGAAACAAATCCCATCCCCCATGGACAACAAGGGACAAATGTACACCTATATAGTTAACCCTTGAACAACATAGGGTTTAGGGGAACAGACAGCTCCCGCACCTCACCCTGTGTAGTCAAAAATCCACACATAACTTTTCACTCATCAAAAACTTAACTACTAAATAGCCTCCTGTTGAACAGAAGCTCTATCAATAACATAAGCAGTTGATCGACATTTTGTATCTTACACGTATTATATACTGTATTCTTACAATAAAGTAAGCAAGGAAAAAGAAAATGTTATTCAGGAAATCGTGAAGAGAAAACATATTTAGTGTGCATTAAGTGGAAGTGGAACATCATAAAGGTCTTCATCCGCATTGTCTTCATGTTGAGTAGGCTGAAAAGGAGGAAGCAGAAGAGGGATTGGTCTTGCTGTCTTGGGGGTGACAGAAGAGGAAGCAAATCCGTGTATAAGTGGACCTATGCTGTTCAAACCCATGTTATTCAAGGGTAAACTGTATTACAATACTGGTTTTATAAACTGAGTTAGCTTAAATCTTCACATTTAACCAATTTTAGTAAACATTTATCATTTTAGTCTCCTCAGCATTTAAACACCTCTAAGTTTAGGATACAGTTGTCAGAATTCTCAAAAATAAATAAAGGGAACCAGTTACGTTTGAACGTATTTATACTACAGAGTTACCTGTTATTTAACCAGAATTGATTTATGCATGGCAATCGTAATACTTACTGCATTCAAATTTTGGAGGTCAAATAGATAAATAGATCATGTGAAGCAGTATCATCGCCACCACATCAAAAATAAAATTGTATAAATCGTGGGTAAAACAATAAAACAACCCAGGCACACACCTCAAGGAATTAGGAAAAAGAGAACAAACTAAACCTAAAGTTAGCAGAAAGAAATAATAAAGATCAGAACAGAAATAAATCAAATGGAGAACAGAAAAGACCACAGAAACAAATCAACAAAACTAAGAATTTTTTAAAATAAACAATATTTTAAGACCTTTACCTAGACTAAGAAAAAAAGAAAGAAGACTCCAATATATAAAAACAAAAATGAATGAAAACATTACAATAGCCCTCTCAAAATAAAAAGGATCATAAGGAACTATTATGAAAAACAGTATAGGAAAGTGGCCAAGATGGTGGACTAGAAGCAGCTGCAGTTGGAGGCTCCAACTGAGAAGAATGAAAACAGCAAGTGAATCCTGCACCTTCCCCTGAGGTATCCAGGTTCTCTCTTTGGGACTGACTAGGCAGTTGGTGCCACCCACAGAGAGCAAGGAAAAGCAGGGTGCAACAATGGCCCCACCCAGGAGCCACATGGCTCAAGGGGAGCTTCTACCACCAGTCAAGGGAGGTGGTGAGTAGATGTGCTACCCCACTCAGAAAACCATGCTTTCTTTCACCGATCTGTGAGACCCACAGATCAGGAGATCCCCTTGTGAGCCCACACCATCAGGGCCTTGGTTCGCAAACACAGAGCTATGCAGAGGCTCAGCAGCCACTCCGGGTTGCAGCCAGACGGAGCACGCTGGACACTGCCTAAGATGACCAAGTTCCAGAAGGAGGGGCAACAACAATCATTGTGGCTTCAGCCTGCCATTTTCCCCTGCTGGTACCAGGGAGACTGGGCAGTTAGGACTGGGAGGATTACCCCACAGTGCAGAACAGCAACTATGGCAGATCATAGCCAGACTGTTTCTTTAAGTGGGACCCAGATCCATTCCTCCTTACGAATGAGATCTCCCTTTGGGAATTTCGTCAACTCCAACCAGGAGTTTAAGGACAGAATTGTGAACTCCCTGAGACAGAGCCCCTTGTGGGAGGGGTGGCCACAGTCTCAGTGGAACAGCAGACTTAGTCTTTCCTGCCTGCTGGCTCCAAAGAGACTGAGCAGTACAGAGGAGGGGGATTCCTCCCAAAGCAGTGCACACCCTCCAACCAGGGTAGCCATAGTGCTTCATTAAGTAGGCCCCTGTTCTCATGCCCCCTGAATGGGTAAGATCCCCCAACAGGGTTCATCAGACACCTTTTGTAGGAGTATTCCTGCCAGCATCGGGTTCATGCCTGTTTGGGACAGAACTCCCAGAGGAAGGAGCAGGCAGCCTTCTGTGCCGCTCTGTAGCCTCCACTGGTGAAACCTCCAGGTGCAAGAGGAACCCAGGAGAATAGGGTCTGGAGTGGACCCCCAGCAAACCTGAGCAGCCCTACAGAAGAGGGGCCTGGCTGCTAAGAGAAAAACAAACAGAAAGCAACAATAACAGCATCATCATCAACAACAACAACATAAAAACACAAAAACCCCATTTGAAAGATCAGCAGCCTCAAAGATCAAAGGTAGATAAAGGAACAAAGATGAGAAAGAATCAACAACAGCAAAGAAAAGCCAGAATGCCTCCTCTCCTCCAGATGATCACAACACCTCTCCAGCAAGGGCACAGAACTGGGCCAAGGCTGAGATGAACGAACTGACAGAAGTAGGCTTCAGAAGGTGGATAACAAACTTCACTGAGCTAAAGCAGCATATTCTAACCCAATGCAAATAAGCTAATAACCATGATAAAATACCACAGGAGCTCTTATCCCAAATAATCAGTTGAGAGAGGAACATAAATAAGCTGATGAAGCTGAACAACACAAGAACTTCACAATGCAAGTGTAATTATCACTAGCTGAATACACCAAGTGGGAGAAAGAATCACAGAGCTTGAAGACTATCTTGCTGAAATAAGACAGACAGACAAGATTAAAGGAATATAAAATAAACAGGAACAAACAAAATCTCTGAAAACTCCAGGATTATGTAAAAAGATCGAACCTATGACTGATTGGGGTACCTGAAAGAGATGGGGAGAACAGAATGAAATTGGAAAACATACTTCAGGACATCATCCAGGAGAACTTTCCCAACCTAGCAAGAAATGCCCACAATCAAATTCAGGAAATCCAGAGAACCCCAGTAAAATACTCCATGAGAAGATCAACTCCAAGACACAGTTATCTGATTCTCCAAGGTTGAAATGAAGAAAAAAATGTTAAAGGCATCTAGAGAGAAAGGCCAGGTCACCTACAAAGTGAAGCCTATCACACTAACAGCAGACCTCTCAGCAGAAACTCTACAGCCAGAAGAGATTGGGGCCATTATTCAGCATCTTTAAAGAAAAGAATTTCCAACCCAGAATTTCATATCCAGCCAAACTAAGCTTCATAAGTGAAGGGGAAATAAAATCCATTTTAGATAAGTAAATGCTGAGGGAATTCATAATCACCAGGCCTGCCTTGCAAGAACTCCTGAAGGAAGCACTAAATATGGAAAGGAAAACCGTTACTGCAAAAACACACTGAAGTACACAGACTAAGGACACTATGAGGCAACTACATTAACAAGTCTGCAAAATAACCAGCTAGCATCATGACGACGAGATCAAATTCACACATAACAATATTAACCTTAAATATAAATAGGCTGAATGCCCCAATTAAAAGGCACAGAATGACAACATGGATAAAGAGTCAAGACTCATCAGTGTGCTGTATTCAAGAAATGCATCTCATGGGCAAAAACACACATAGGCTCAAAATAAAGGGATGGAGGAAAATTTACTAAGCAAATGGAAAACTGAAAAAAGTAGTTTACAACCCTAGTTCCTGACAAAACAGACTTTAAACCAACAATGAGCAAAAAAGGCAAAGAATAGCATTACATAACGGTAAACGGCTCAATTCAACAAGAAGAGCTAACTGTCCTAAATATATATGGACCCAATGCAGGAGCACCCAGAATCCTAAAAACTAGTTTTTAGAGACCTACAAAGAGACTTAGATGTCCACACAATACTAGTGCAAGACTTTAACACCCCATTGTCAATGTTAGATCACCAGGACAGAAAATTAACAAAGATAATCAGGACTTGAACTCAGCTCCAGATCAAGTGGACCTGATAGATATTTACAAAACTCTCCACATTAAAACAACAGAATATACATTATTCTCAACACCACATGGCACTTACTCTAAAATCAATTACATACTTGGAAGTAAAACACTCAGCAAATGCAAACGAACTGAAATCATGACAGTCTCTCAGACAACAGCACAATCAAATTAATCTACAAAGAACTTAAACAGATTTACAAGAAAAAAAATCAAATGACCCCATCAAAAAGTGGGCGAAGGATATGGACACTTCTCAAAAGACATTTATGCAGCCAACAGACACATGAAGAAATGCTCATCATCACTGGCCATCAGAGAAATGCAAATCAAAACCACAATGAGGTACAATCTCACACCACTTAGAATGGCGATCATTAAAAAGTCAGGAAACAACAGGTGCTGGAGAGGATGTGGAGAAATAGGAACACTTTTACACTGTTGGTGGGACTGTAAACTGGTTCAACCATTGTGGAAGATGGTGTGGCAATTCCTCAAGGACCTATAACTAGAAATACCATTTGACCCAGCCATCCCATTACTGAGTATATACCCAAAGGATTATAAATCATGCTACTATAAAGATACATGCACACTTATGTTTATTGTGGCACTATTCACAATAGCAAAGACTTGGAACCAACCCAAATGCCCATCAATGATAGACTGGATTAAGAAAATATGGCACATATACACCATGGAATACTATGCAGTCATAAAAAACAGTGAGTTCATGTCCTTTGTAGGGACATGGATGAAGCTGGAAACCATCATTCTGAGCAAACTATCACAACGACCGAAAACCAAACACTGCACGTTCTCACTCATAGGTGGGAATTGAACAATGAGAACACTTGGACATAGGGTGGGGAACATCACACACCAGGGCCTGTTGGGGGTAGCGGAGTGGGGAAGGATAGTATTAGGAGAAATACCTAATGTAAATGACAAGTTAATGGGTGCAGCACACCAACACGGCACATGTATACATATGTAACAAACCTGCACATTGTGCACATGTACCCTAGAACTTAAAGTATATAAAAAAAGAACTCAACATTAAGAAACTCACTCAAAACCACACAACTCACTTCAGGAGGCTGAGGCAGGTGAATCACTTAAGGTCAGAAGTTCGAGCCCAGCCTTGCCAACATGTTAAAACCCCATCTCTACTAAAAAATATACAAAAATTAGCCAGGCTTGGTGGCATGGCTGTAGTCCCAGCTACTTAGGAGGCTGAGGCAGAAGAATCACTAAGGCAGACATCAAGAAGTTATTTGAAACTAATGAGAACAAACAGACAACATATCAGAATCCCTGGGATGCACCTAAAGCAGTGTTAAGAGAAAAATTGATAGCACTAAATGCTCACATCAAAAAGCTAGAAAGATCTCTAGTCAACATCCCAACATCACAACTAAAAGAACTAAATAACCAAGAATAAACAAACACCAAAGGGTAGCAGAAGACAAGAAATAATCAGGATCAGAGTAGAAGTGAAGAAGACAGACACAAAAACCCTTCAAACACAATCAACAAATCCAGGAGCTGGCTTTTTGTAAAAGTTAATAAAATAGACCACTAGATAGACTAATAAAGAAAAAAAAGGAGAAGAATCAAATAGACACAATATAAATGATAAAAGGGGTATCACCACTGACTCCACCAAAATACAAACAACTGTCAAATAACACTATAAACACCTCTATGCAAATAAACTAGAAAATCTAAAAGAAAAAGAAATGGATAGAGTCCTAGACACATACACCTTCCCAAGACTGAATCAGGAAGAAGTTAAATCCCTGAATAGACAAATAACAAGTTCTGGAATTGAGGCAGTAATAAATAGGCTACCAAACAAAAAAACTCCAGGACCAGGCAGATTTATAGCTGAATTCCACGAGACGTACAAAGAGGAGCTGGTACCATTTCCTCTGAAATTATTCCAAACAATTGAAAAGGAGGGACACCTCCCTAACTCATTTCATGAGGCCAGCATCATCCTGATACCAAAACCTGGCAGAGATACAATAAAAAAAAGAAAACTTCAGGCCAATATCCCTGACGAACATTGATGCAAAAAGCCTCAATAAAATACTGGCAAACTGAATTCTGCAGCACATCAAAAAGCTCATCTACCATGATCAAGCCAGCTTCATCCCCAGGATGCAAGACTGGTTCACAATATGTGAATCAATAAATGTAATTCATCACATAAACAGATCTAAAGACAAAAACCACATGATTATTTCAATAGATGCAAAAACAGCCTTCAATAACATTCAACATCCCTTCATGTTAAAAACTCTCACTAAACTAGGTACTGAAGGAACATGCCTCAAAATATTAAGAGCCATTTATGAAAAACCCACAGCCAAAATCATACAGAATGAGCAAAAGCTGGAAGCATTCCCCTTGAAAACCAGCACAAGACAAAGATGCCCTCTCTCACCACTCCTATTCAACACAGTATTGGAAGTTCTTACCAGGGCAATCAGACAAGAGAAAGAAATAAAGGTATTCAAACAGGAAGAGAAGAAGTCAAATTGTCTCAGTTTGTAGATGACATGATTGTATATTTAGAAAACCCCATCATCTCAGCCCAAAAGCTTCTTAAGCTGATAAGCAAGTTCAGCAAAGTCTCAGGATACAAAATCAATGTGCAAAACTCACAAGCATTCCTATATACCTACAACTGACAGAGAGCCAAATCATAAGTGAACTCACAACTGCTACAAAGAGAATAAGATACACAGAAATACAGCCAACAAGGGAAGTGAAGGATCTCTTCAAGGAGAACTACAAACCACTGCTCAGAAAAATCAAGATGACAGAAACAAATGGAAAAACATTCCATGCTCATGGATAGAAAGAATCAATGTCATGAAAATGGCCACACTGCCCAAAGTTAGTTATAGAATCAATGCTATTCTCATTAAACTACCATTGATGTTCTTCACAGAATTAGAAAAAGCTATTTTAAAATTCATATGGAACCACAAAAGAGCCTGTATAGCCAAGGCAATCCGAAGCAAAAAGAACAAAGCTGGAGGCATCGTGCTACCCAACTTCAAACTATACTACAAGGCTACAGTAACTAAAACAGCATAGTACTGCTACAAAAACACAGCCCAGTGGAACACAATGGAGAATTCAGATATAAGAGCACACATCTACAATCATCTGATCAACAAACCTGACAAAAACAAGCAATGGAGAAAAGATACCTATTTAATAAATAGTGGTAGGAGGACTGGCTAGCCATATGAAGAAAATTGAAAGTAGACCCCTTCCTTATACTGTATACAAAAAATAACTCAAGATGGATTAAAGACTTAAATGTAAAACCCAAAACTATAAAGCTCTAGAAGAAAATCTAGGCAATACCATTCAGGACATAGGCATGGGCAAAGATTTCATGCTGAAATCTTTGTTGACAATGTCAACAGCAATTGCAACAAAAGCAAACATTGACAAATGGGATCTAATCAAACTAAAGAGCTTCTGCACAGCAAAAGAAACTCATCAGCGTGAACAACTGTCATGAGAATAAACAGAATGGGAGAAAACTTTTGTCATCTATCCATCTGACAAAGGCGTAATATCCAGAATCTACAAAAACTTAAATTTACAAGAAAAAAAATTAAAAAGTGGACAAAGGACTTAAGCACTTCTCAAAATAAGACATTTATGGTGCCAACAGACATACCAAAAAAACTTAACATCACTGATTATTAGAGAAATGCAGATCAAAACCTCAATGAGATACCATCTCACACCAGTCAGAATGGTGACTATCAAAAAGTCAAGAAACGACAGATGCTTGTGAGTTTGCAGAGAAATAGGAATGCTTTTACACTCCTGTTGATGGAAATGTAAATCAGTTCAACCATTGTGCAAGACAGCATAGCAATTTCTTGAAGACTCAGAACCAGAAATACCATTTGACTCAGCAATTCCATTAATGGGTATATACCCAAAGAATATACATCATTCTATTATAAAGATACATGCATGGGTATGTTCACTGCAGCACTATTCTCAATAGCATAGACATAGAATCACCCCAAATGTCCATGAATGTTAGACTGGATAAAGAAAATGTGGTATGCATATACCATGGAATACTATGCAGGCATAAAAAGGAATGAAATCATGTCCTTTGCAGGGACATGGATGGACCTGGATGCTGTTCACATTAGCAAACTAACACAGGAACAGAGAACCAAATGCTGCATGTTCTCACTTATAAATGGAAGCTGAATAATGTGAACACATACACACAGGAAGAGGAAAAACACACTGGGGACTTTTAGGGGGGAAGACAAGGGAGAGCATCAGCAAGACTAGCTAATCCATGCTGGGTTTGATATCTACATGATGGGTTGATAGGTGCAGCAAGTCACCATACCACACGTTTACATATGTAACAAACCTGCACATCTAGCACATTTACCCTGCAACTTAAAACAAAGTAAAAAATTAAATAATGTTACTTTCTGTATGGAAAAAAAGAAAAACAATATAGCAACAAATTTGGTAATTTAAAGGGAATGGTTAAGTTTAGAGAAAAATATAACCTAGCAAGGTTGAATCAGAAAAATAGAAAGCCTGAGCCAGGCACGGCGGCTCACGCCTGTGATCCCAACACTTTGGGAGGCCAAGGTGGGTGGATCCCAAGGTCAGGAGATTGAGATCATCCTGGCTAACACAGTGAAACCCTGTCTCTACTAAAAATACAAAAAATTAGCCGGGTGTGGTGGTGGGCGCCTGTAGTCCCAGCTACTCTGGAGGCTGGGGCAGGAAAATGGTGTGAACCTGGGAGGCGGAGCTTGCAGTGAGCAGAGATCGCACGACGGTACTCCAGGCTGGGCAATAGAGTGAGACTCCATCTCAACAAAAAAAAAAAAAAAAAGAAAAGAAAAAGAAAAACAAAAATAGAAAGCCTGAACAGACTAACAACAAAGAGACTGAATAATTTAAAACCTCCCAAAAGAGAAAAACCCAGGACCAGATGGCTTGAAGCTGAATCCTACCAAACTCTTAAAGAAGAATTAATACTAATATGTCTTAAACTCTTCCAAAAATAGAGCTGGAGGGAATATTTCCTAACACATTTTATGAGGCCAGAATCACCTAACACAAAAGATTATAGTCCAATGTCTCTGATGAACATTGATGCAAAAATCATCAATAT
Source organism: Nomascus leucogenys (assembly GCF_006542625.1). Classification (NCBI taxonomy): domain Eukaryota; kingdom Metazoa; phylum Chordata; class Mammalia; order Primates; family Hylobatidae; genus Nomascus; species Nomascus leucogenys. Next base: position 126,427,001 of record NC_044382.1, read on the forward strand.
TAGCAAATCAAATTCAACAACACATCAAAAATATTGCACATCATAGTCAAGTGGGATTTATCTCTGGCATGCAAGGCTGGCTTAACATACACAAAATCAATTTGATAGATAAATTTCACAGACTGAAAGCCAAAATCCACATGATCATCTGAACTGATGCAGAAAAAGCATTTGACAAAGTCAATATCCTTTTTTTGATAAAAACTCTTATCAGATTTGGTATAGAGATAGTGGATATATTCATTTGTTTCACTATAGTTATCATTTTACTAGATATATGTATCTCATTACATCGTGCTTAACTTAAAAATATACAATACCTTAAACATATGCAATAAACATACTTTACCTTAAACATGCAACCTTAAGCATATGTAATACCTTAAACATGCTTACCTTAAATATACACAATACCTTAAATATATGCAATGAAATTATTTTTAAAAAATGATAATAAAACCCTGGCAAACTCTATAAATTTTGCTTACTATGTATTATTTGTAGTTATGTATTGTAATTGTGAATCAAGACAAAAGAAACAATCTTCTAGTTTGTACTCCTAATACCTAGATGGTACTTCTATGGTATAAACTTTATACTTTAAAAAGAGCTAGTGAAGGATCAGTAACTTTGTTTTTTTGTTTATTTGTTTGAGACAGAGTCTCGCTCTGTCGCCCAGGCTGTAGTGCAGTGATGCAATCTTGGCTCACTGCAACCTCCGCCTCTTGGGTTCAAGCAATTCTCTGTCTCAGCCTCCCGAGTAGCTGGGGCTACAGGCACGTGCCACCATGCCTGGCTAATTTTTGTATTTTTAGTAGAGACGGGGTTTCACCATGTTGGCCAGGCTGGTCTCAAACTCCTGGCCTCATGTGATCTGCCTGCCTTGGCCTCCCAAAGTGGTGGGATTACAGGCGTGAGCCATTGCGCCCGGCCCCATGACTTTTTAAGAGAAAGGTTTTCTAATATTATAATGTTTTTTTCCCCAACCATTTCTTCCTTTTGTGTATTAATTTTACTTTGCAAAAAATAATATAGAATAAGTACTTATTTACGTATCTAATAAAATGGTCAAAAATGAAGCCTTTTTTTTTTTGACTAAGCTCTTTTCCATATAAAATTTTCATAGAAATAGACTTTTGCAATTTTTTTCTAAAAATAAATAACTTCATGAAATCAGGGCTTCAAAGGATTGTTTATAATCTTAGGATAAAATTAAATACTTTCCTTATCAAATCATAAACATTCATTTGTGACAATGATTCAAAATCTGCTTTTAAATTCAGTTAAATCATTACACTGCCTCACAGAATAACCTGGAGAGAGTTTTTTTTCCTAATTCCATATTCCAACACTAAGATTATCCCAGGATCCCCTGAATTCTGCCCACCCAAACACAAACACACACACCCACACACACACCCCTTTTGCTGAGAGAGAAAAGTGACCTTTAGGAAGATACTGGTGTGTAAAAGGAAATAAAAGGAATAGGAACAAAGGGTTAATAAACCATATTTGAACTTTGTACTTACAGACCCAGAATATAAATGATGGATATTCTACAAATACAAAGATTCTGCTGATCTTCACTTCCCCAGTCACTGTTAAATGGAAGACCTTAGAAGGTGCATGTAACAATCCAAATTCATTTAAACCTACCTCTGTTCAGATTCCATGGACAATTTTTGCTAGAATCCAGAGTCTAAATTTCCATTAATGACATATACTTCCTTTTAGGACCCATATTCAGTGCTTTGTTATAAGGACTCCAGTGACTTACGAACCTGAACAATACACCTACACATTAAAGCTTATGTGGAATTTTTCCTTTTTCTTGACTTCTCAGCTGATTTCCACATAGTTGACTATCTTCCTCATACATTCTTTTCCTTTGAATTCTATGACTTCACACTCAGCTGGTTCTCCTTTTACCTTACTAGTGGTTCTTTCTTGGTCTTTAATTGCTTCTCCTCTACGTTTTAAATATTTAGATTCCTAAGTATGTTTTTCTAGACTCTCTTCTCATTGCACTCTCCACTTCTTTCTTAAGTAAACTCATTGATTCCAGGATTTGCATGTAATGCAATGCCACCTAATTTGATACGCCCAGCCCACACAGCTCCTATGAGCACCAAATCCTCATATCCGACTGCATAATTAATATCCCAGGAAGATAATACACAGGTCTTTGATTTTACATAAGCAAAATCCAGCTCATGGTATTTCCTCAAAAAATAACCTTTCTGCCCATTGTATTATTCAGTCAGTGGCAGTCACCATGGGTTCAGAGCACCAGTTATAATTTGAACTAACTTAGGCTCTAATCTTATCTCACACCCTGTATTTGTCCATTCTCATGCTGCTAATAAAGACATAGTCAAGACTGGGTAATTTATAAAGGAAAGAGCTTTAATGCACTCAGTTCCACATGGCTGGGGAGGCTTCATAATCATGACATAAGGCAAAGGAAGAGCAAAGGCATGTCTTACATGGCAGCAGGCAAGAGGGAATGTGCAGGGGAACTCTCCTTTATAAAACCATCAGATCTCGTGAGACTTATTCACTATCATGAGAACAGCACAGGAAAAACCTGCCCCCATGATTCAATTACCTCCCACTGGATCCCTCCCATGACACGTGGGGATTATTACAATTTAAAGTGAGATTTGGGTGGGGACATGAAGCCATATCAGACACTTAGTTCCATCTCAACTTGTTACCTATCTCCAGAAAACATCATCATTATTAATTGAATGAAGTGAGAATCTGCATCCAAGCGTGTTGTTCCCTCCATTCTTTCTTATTTCCCAAACCCTACTACTAGTGTTTCTTCCAATATTTTTCTCTGTCACATCTGTTCTCAGGAACAGAGCTGTTTTTATATAATAACCTGAGCATCTGACTCTCCCCTCTCTTGTTTCAATTTTGGCAATAGAATCCATGGGATTTCTGGAGCCAAGTATGGTGAGTACAGCATGTAGTCTCAGCTAAATATAAGTTCCCTTTTAAACATAAGCTCCAATTCCAAACATCTTTGTGAATATATAAAAACTGAATGCTTTTAACAGCACCCAAGACACCTGGAGGCCAAGGTCAGAGGATCTTTTGAGCCCAAGAATTCAAGACCAGTCTGGGCAACATAGTGAAACTCCATCTTAAAATAAATAAATAAATATTAAATAAATTTATTATTTAGTATGAAGTCATAGAATTTCTCTTGTTGATGGTTTTTCTGTTCCATACCTCCAAACCCTTGAGTTTCTCATCTAGCAGTTTTCAAAATATTCCTCTATATCAATGTTTCTCAAACATTTTATCTACAAAACACTTCTTATTCAACATAAATCAGTATCACTAATTTCAGGTAAAAATTGCCATATTTTAAGTTATAAAAATAAAACATTAAAATCAGTACTTTCATTAATTTTCTATCAATGATGGGGATAATAATACTTCTAACATTTTACTGAGGTCTCTGTATAATGCCAGTGGTATATAGTAAAAATTAGCTATAGGTTAGGTACACATCTCTGTTGATTTATTTTCTGTCTTAAAGATCAAACATAATGGTAACAAATTTAGATAGTTCTGGCTAGAAAGTTAAACAGTGATGAAAAATTATGAAGAAATTTCACATCAAAAACAATTTTCAGAGCAGGGCACAATGACTCATGCCCATAATCCCAGCACTTTGGGAGGCTAAGGTCGGAGGACTGCTTAGGCAAAGAGTTTGAGATTAGCCTGGGAAACAGGAAGGCCTCGTCTCTACAAAAAAATTTAAAATTAGCTGCCCATGGTGTCTGTAGTCCTAGCTACTTAGGATGCTGAGGCAAGAGGATTACTTGAGCCCAGCAATTTGAAAATGCAGTTTCATGCCACTGCACTTCAGTCGAGGTGACAGAGCAAGATCCCTGTCTCTACAAAAAAATTTTAAAAATAATAATATTTTCAATGCTCCTTTAGAATATACATTGGCAACCACACCACTTTAAAATATTTTAATTTGGAAGATTGTAGCAAATAGATTTATTTTTCATTTGCTACATTGAATGTGGCCCTGAAAGGTATTTTTGTAGTAACACTTAGATATCAATGTAGATACAACCATTATATATTATCAATGCTTTTTTTCTGGTGAGTGAATAAAATCATCAAGCATTGGGTAAGAGTCAGACTCATGGTTGGAGCCATTTGCTCCATAATTTAGCCTTATTTTAAATCCTGTTATACTTTAGTCAAAAATAAATAAATAAATAGTCATGATATTTCTATTTTTAAGCAGTAAATTTAGCTTTTTCAAGATTTCAACATATCACTAAGATTTATCATTTGAATAAGCCACTGAAGTTAACATACTAAGTATCCTAAGTATCAAGAAGAAATATTTTATATCACCTTCACTTCAAAAACAGTAATTTTTGGAGCAAAGATGTTATACTCTGAAAACTACTCTGTTTCCCATTAACAGCCAGAGCACCTCAGTGAAAAACCTGTCTTGTAAGTTTTTGTCTATTTCTTCTTAAAACACCCTGAAAAGAAGTATTAACACTGACAGTAATTTCATCATATTCATAATACTCAGTACTTCATTTTGCCAGTAACACTTTTTTTTTTTTTTGAGATAGAGTCTTGCTGTGTCACCCAGGCTGGAGTGCAGTGGCACGATCTCAGCTCACTGCAACCTCCACCTCCGGGGTTCACAACATTCTCCTGCCTCAGCCTCCTGAGTAGCTGAGACTACAGGCGCCCACCACCACATTTTTTTTTTTTTTTTTTTTTTTGTATTTTTAGTAGAGACGGGGTTTCACCATGTTAGCCAGGATGGTCTCGATCTCCTGACCACGGGATCCGCCCACCTCGGCCTACCCAAAGTGCTGGGATTACAGGCATGAGCCACCGTGCCCAGCCAGTAACACTACTTTTTCCTGTACAAATGGCTCACACTCTGCCGTACCAATTTTAAAACACCTTTATATTTAGCACCACTCAAATATAATGATTAATACTTCTTAAAAATCTCTTCTGTGGCATAAGATTTAGTGATAACTAAAACAAAGTCATTGAGTACATTCCTCTCATATACTCTGCATATTTATCAAAAATGCATTCATGTTAGGCACATCACTTTTTTTGTCCAAATGAAACTGCTTAATATTTAGTAAGCACATGAACATAATTGCTCTTCCAAATCAACCGTCTTTGGTATTAGGCAACATCCAACAGTGTTGTTTGATTTTAAAATCATAACTTACAAATAATGTTTTAATTTTTTTTCAGCATTCATTATTCTAGTTTATAATCTTTTGGCAATATCAAGACTAACACTTTTTAAGAATAAAATCTCAAAAAATTCCACAGTAATTTTTGTGGTTTTTAGTTTAGCAAGATTCAACAACTTTTTATGAAAAGCAAAATTTTTGCAGGGTGCAGCGGCTCACGCCTGCAATCCAAGCACTCTGGGAGGCCTAGGCGGGCAGATCACGAGGTCAGGAGATTGAGACCATCCTGGCTAACACAATGAAACCCTGTCTCTACTAAAAATACAAAAAAAGTGAGCTGGGCCTGGTGACGGGCGTCTGTAGTCCCAGCTACTCAGGAGGCTGAGGCAGGAGAATGGCGTGAACCCTGGAGGCAGAGCTTGCAGTGAGTCAGATCGTGCCACTGCACTCCAGCCTGGGCAACAGTGCGAGACTCCATCTCAAAAAAAAAAAAAAAAAAAAAGAAAATCAAAACTTTATTCTTATTCTTACTCTAGAAAAATTTCAATTGATTTGATTTACAAGTAATCTGAAAATAGTATCAGAACAAATACAACTTTTAGTCTTTATTTGATACAATTTTCAAAATAAATAGACTGCATATCCTATAAAATTTTATTTTCACACATTTGTCTGAATAATCCATTGTATTTCTTACCTAAAGTTTTCTATTTTGGCTGCTTATGTTAACCTATTATACTTTATTATTTTTCTAAAACTATGCAGATTTATATGCTATATTCACATGATTATTCTTAAAGGATCCATTACCTGACAGTTGTTATCGCTTTTATGCTTTTATAAAACATTTTAATCCACTGATCCATGTTTCAGGATTTGGGGCTAAAACACAAAACAACTATAATAATAGAATACGAACTTACAAAGCTTAAGCAATAAGTAAATGATACACGAATATTTTAATCAAAACAAGCTGTCCCTTGAAAACTAAATGTAAGCCAAGACAAACTGCCTAATTTAGTACTTGTTGCACTTAGTAAGATTGTAAGGAAGTAACGGAACTTCTGAAAATCTTATGATTAATCTTCTATTTTAAAGTTGTAAAGTTATATACATTTTATATATAAAGTTATATATATTTTATATACATTTCTTTCCTTTTTTCTTTGTAAATATGACATCACATGATAAACCTTGATAAACCAATTGGTATCACCATACATTGATATACATGTCACCAAAAAAGTATTCCATAGGTCAAGTCCTTGGAAAATTTGAAGTAAACAAAGTCTACTAATTTTCTTTCCTCAGAGCAAAAATTTAGCATGTGATGGTGTATGAAATTATTTCAGCACATTATTTTCTTCCCATTTTATGGAAGTTTCATTTGGAACATGGTTTGAAAACAGATTTTTTTTGTTTGTTCCTTCAGTCCCACCTGGACTTAATTGATTAGTGGGTTTTTGTTTTTCATTTCTATTTTTTATTTTTTATTTTTTGAGACAGAGTCTCGCTCTGTTGCCCAGGCTGGAGTAGAGTGGTGCAGTCTCAGCTCACTACAACCTCTGCCTCCCGGGTTCAAGCAATTTTCCCGCCTCAGCCTTCCGAGGAGCTGGGATTACAGGTGCCTGCCACCATGCCTGGCTAATTTTTTTTTTTTTTTTTTTTTTTTTTGGTATTTTTAGTAGAGATGGGGTTTCACCATGTTGGCCAGGCTGGTCTCAAACTCCTGACCTCGTGATCTGCCCATCTCGGCCTCCCAAAGCGCTGGAATTACAGGCGTGAGTCACCGCAACCGGCCGATTAGTGGGTTTAATGAGACTAACCAGGTCTCACTTATGGCTTAGATGTATGCCTCCCCCGACACAACCAGAAAACAGCTCAGTTCCTGAATAGGCATGTCCGTTTACTTTTTTCTGGAGTCCTCACCTGAAAGGCATTAACTACCATTAATTCTAACATTTGCAGTCGTGTTTAACTTATCCATTTCTTGCATCTTAGGATTTCATGTAGTCTAGTTTCTTCCATCTTCTGATAAAGGTACAGCTTCATTTTCTAGGCTTTCAGACCTTTATATAGCTCCAAAAGTAGTGAATGTACTTTCCTTCTCTCACGCTGTTTTGCCACGTTTATCCACTTACCACTTCATCTTGGCATTGATTTTGCTTCATCTGCATAAAATCTTTTTTCTTCCTGTCTCCCTTCTTGGATTATTTATTACACCTTGTCTAAACATGTTCAACACTTTTGGAAGTGGCAAATCATAATACAAAAGAAAAAGAAACCACTGTTCTAAGAGCGAGGTGAAAGTTTTTTGTTATTATTAGTTATAGTTCTGAGGACAGAATGTGACCAGTGAAAAGGTGAGATCATTATGGGGTTAAATACTGCAAATAACAAACAAGTGAATTTTATAAAAGTTTCTTATCCTTATTGAATCTCAATTTTCTCATCTTTAAAATAGATACAATAATATCCAAAGGTAGATTTATGATATGGAATATATAATCTGGAAAATAACAGATATTCGATATATATTAGTTACTCACATCCTGTTTCCTTGGGGCAATCAGTGTTTGTGGAATTCAGACAAGCTACTTTATTCTACTTACTTCATCCACCAAAAGCAAGAAGTTTAAACCAGATAATGTTAAAGGGCCTTGAATTTCTAATACTCTGTGAGCATAAGGCATGTTCCCTTCACCTCCTTCTACAGGAATCCAGCCACGTATCATTGCACATAATTGGGAGTTTCTCTGCAGAAAGGTAAGGACAACATGTACCTCGGAAGTCACCAGAGCAATTCCCTGGGTGCCCCTAGTTGGTGTCTCATGATGAATTATAGCCTTTCATGGGCTTCCTTAAAACATCCTTTTAAAAGTAGTTACAGAAATAGTTTACTTATATTTCTTCTTATTTCTCGTAGGCTAGGTACGTATGCTGCCAAGAAGTCCAGGGATTTACAAAGTTTTATTAAAAATTTACTATTCCAGCAACAAATTTCAATCACTAGGTTCTAGGCATGTTGGTCAGGGATATTCTGGGTACCAGCCTTATAAACGAGTGGTTCTGCTGTTTTGAACAAATGGGGATTTCATACCACTCTAACTCTTCTTGAGTGAAATGACAGTCTACTGTTCTCTCCATTATAGTATTAAACTGACTTCATTAGGGTTGCTGATACTTTTATTTTCCTTTCAATCTCTTCTAATGGATTAAAAAACTACAAATCTAAGAATGCATTTATTACTATACTTTTCTCTAAAAGCATTGCCCAAAATAATACTTTAAAGTAAAGTAATTGTAATATTCTCTAATATCCCATATGACAGCTATCAGTGGTTTAATACTGCCTTGAAAAGTACATGGAAAAATAAACCAATCCAACTAGCTAAGATATATTCACGTAATATTATATGTCTGACAAATTCACTCAAGCTAAAAATAATTAGCATTAAATCAATAAATTCGAGCTACGTACATAATCATCCCAATCTTTTAGAAGTCTGCTTTGCCACACCCTGTTCTCTCTTTTTTCTACTACACAGCATAGTTAATAGGTTTTTAATTAATACACAAGTATTATTTTTTTCCTTTTTTTTTTTTAAGACAGAGTTTTGTTCTTGTTGCCCAGGCTGGAGTGCAATGGTACAATCTCTGCTCACCGCAACCTCTGCCACCCAGGTTCTAGCAATTCTCCTGCCTCAGCCTCCCGAGTAGCTCGGAATACAGGTGCCCACCACCATGCCCAGCTAATTTTTTGTATTTTTAGTAGAGATGGGGTTTCACCATGTTGACTAGGCTGGTCTTGAACTCCTGACCTCAGGTGGTCCGCCCACCTAGGCCTCCCAAAGTGCTGGGACTACAGGCGTGAGCCACCATGCCTGGCGCTATATGCAAGTAATATTTCTAAAAAAGATTAGAAACTACTTGTTAGTAATGATACCTAACATTCAATCCCACCTTCCATGTTTACAGAAACTTGACCCATCTCTCTGGGATCTTTTAATAGCTATCTTATAATCAAAAAGAAAATGTTCAGAGAGGCTAGTTGCCTTGCTCAAGGTCACCCAGTAAATATAGGGCAGAACTAATATAAAAGCTCAGGTCGTCTGATTTCAGCGTTCTTGTTCTTATAATAATACTCCACTGCTTCTCAATTTATGTCATAGCCATGAAGATTAACATTTAAAATATTTTCAAATTACTTCTAATTATTCAGTTCTTCCTATATCATTCAGTTTAAGTGCTAAATATGACCCAAAAAAGGACTTTAATATAAGCCTACATTTAATGAAGTAAAAAGTCACTTTTTATTTACCTAGCATCTTTTCTACCTCTATTAATTGCTGATTGTATAACTGTTGTCTTTTTTCAAATAGAAAAAGTCATTATGTTCATGATAGTATTTGAAAGGACACTTAGCCCAGAATATCTTCCTCACTGCATATCATTTCTTTACCTGACGTATAGTCTTGTGTAATGCAGCCACCGTAAGAAATGGGTCACCCTAACTAATATCAGCTAATATTTTAGGGAAGGAAGGTAATAGGTAATCAGCTAGCAAACCTGATAAGACCTCAAACAGAAATAGAAGTTAGGGTCTGTCTCATTTTATTTTTGTGTGTTTGTGTATGGCAGGCAAAAGTGCAGAGTATTATTTGGAGGTTGGAAGAAAAAAGTAGCCTGAAGGTATTGAAATGGAATATGCAGTATAAAGGTCACCTACTTTTTATTATTTGACTTGAGTCTAGCTGCTCTAAATTGAGTTCATTTTGCAAAGCATTAAAGCTGTTAGGTGACCGTGAGAAATCTTGAGGCCACTTGCCCTCTAAACTTCACACCACGAAATGCACTAATTCAATATCCTCAGAGCTCTTTTTGACCCCTGTCTTTCTGTACAAAGCTTGAGTCCCCATACAGCCAAGTCAGCCATTGAGTATTAGGGAAAACCTACATTAAAGCCAAGGCTTCACCACCAGGCAATATATGCATGTAACAAAGTACATTTTGTATCTCTTAAATATATTGGCCGGGTGCAGTGGCTTACACCTGTAATCCCAGCACTTTGGTTGGCTAAGGCAGGCAGATCACGAGGTCAGATCGAGACCATCCTGGCTAACACAGTGAAAGCCCGTCTCTACTAAAAATACAAAAAATTAGCCGGATGTGGTGGCGGGCACCTGTAGTCCCAGCTACTCCGGAGGCTGAGACAGGAGAATGGCATGAACCTGGGAGGCAGACCTTGCAGTGAGCCAAGATCGCGCCACTGCACTCCAGCCTGGGGACAGAGCGAGACTCCATCTAAAAAAAAAATATATATATATATACATATATATATATATGTATATATATATTTAAATTTAAAAAGAAAGAACATGCACAGGGTACTCAACTTTTCTACCTTATGCTTTAAAAAAGAGAGGAACCCAGATTTGTGCATTTGCTCTTTGAACGACCTAACAACACATGAAAATTTTAGCTAGTTTTAGCTAGCTAGTTTGGAGTTTGAGACTGCACAAATTTGAGATGTTTCTTCTTCAGTTTTACAACTGATATGTGACAAGTGATGAAATTTTCAGCATAAATTTTGCCATTGGGGCTTCTGTCTTTTTTTATGATTTGTTATCAGGCCCTGCTATCCTTCAAGCCACAAATACAAGTGCAACTTTCATCTGCATTTCAAACTGAGGTTAAATACAAAAATTATACATTTTCATCTTATTCTGGGTGTCAGTCACTCTGTCTGCTCCAGAAAGAGCAAGACATACTTCCTGCTGCCTCTCTTTCAGAATGATTTCTTAGAAAGGCCATAAGAGAAGAATAACTTGTTATTAACACATCTACAGCATATATAATTTACAGCTCTACCTACCTATTCAGCACTGAAATAGGGTTCCCATACGGCATGGGGGAAAAAAAGAAAAAGAGGACAAAAGAGTTTTTTTCAACATGTCAGCTGCAAACAAGTAAAATAGTAAAATAAAATACAACCATCCACCCTCAACATATAAAGTAAACCTCTTAATTTCCACTAGAATCTGGAGGGTTCAATTATTGAAAAATGAAGATTCTGTAAGAATATGATCATATAAACATCTATTTAATGTCTCATACAAAGGAAAAATAAACCAAAGTAAAAGTGCTTTAAAATATTACATTAAATGTTACCAATAATACCCAATCTATTCATAGCTAAGAAAGCACATCTTGTCTGATCTGTAAATCACTGTCACACTGTTTGTATGTAGTTGTGTGTAGTGGGTGGTGTTTGTGTTTGTGGATGAGGGTGTGTAATCAATTTTCTTCTTTGGAATTTAACTTTAGAAAAAGTGTTCAGATCCTGCTGGGTAGCTAAATGAATCAACCTGTCTAAACATTTTTTTTTTTAACAACTCTATCTACATTCCAGCATCTTGAGACTATTGTAAAAACACAGACCAAAAAAATTAAATTAATCCCCAGTGGACTGTAAAGGTTGCTGTTAATAACACTCATCTGAACTTAAGGCTTTAAGAGTTGCACGTCTGTCAAATAAAGGAGACAGAGAGCAAGGAGGGGAAGCAAAGACAGCCTCGAAACAAGGAGAGCACTTTCAGCTTCAACAGGTACAAATTGCAGATGGGAAATAGACTGTTAGCAAAATAAATTATTTCCTGCCCTCTTGCAATTTTTCACAATCTGTGTGGCAAAGATTTTACTGCTGACACCATCAACATACTCTTAGCATCTGTAGTCGTTTACTATGACCTAGCGGGTAAAGCAACCCTCTTATCCAAATAACCAAACACCAGATTCTGCATAATGCAAAATGCCTTCTGCTTTCCCAAGTGTGCAATGGAATGAGAAAAACAGAATTGGTCCAAATGCTGCATTTATTTAACAAGGTGGTTATACAGAGAGCAAACATTTATGAAGTCTCTTTTTATTTTCAAACTTCTGGCTCAATTTACACCAAAACAAATTCTAAACTGCTCCTTCAGGAAACCATTTTCCAAATGATATTCCTCCCTGAACCTCCCTAAGTGCATACAAACACACTCCTACATATCCTTATCCTTCCCTCTGTCCCCCTCCTTGCTTCCAAAAATGAAGCACTCTCATCTATTTGTTACTGTTTATTCAAAATAGCGACAAGGAGAGTAAGGCCATTTGAGGGTAACAAAAAGAGACTCGATGTCACTTGCTCTCAACACAAACACTTGAGAGCAGTCTGAAACCACTTCGAGGTATGCTCTATTAAAAAAAAAAAATCTATATCTTTTGAACCCTGCCTATTTATGAGCAGACAATTCTGAGTAATGTTACACTTCGGAGCTTGAGAGAAAGCCACAAATATCATGCTTGGAAAATAGTGGCTCTAGACTAAAACTGATGAATGGCTGTTATGAGTGTGTCTTTTGAAAGAGAATGTTGTGCAGACACAGCACAATCCCTAAAGAACAAGAGAAAAAAAGTCATATGTGAAGAATAACACACACAAGGGCCTGAAGTGAAGGTCACCGCACTCTCATAATCATGAGAAGCCCTTTGAGTGAAAGGTCACGTACCATCACTAAATTGTAGATTTAGAGTAGCCTTTAAGGAACGTTCAGTTGACCCGTCTTGTTTGTTAATCATGAGAAAATTCAGATCCAGAGGTAAGTAACTTCCTCAAGATAAAACACGAGATATGTGACAGAACTAGAACGGGAACCTCAGTCCCCTGTTGAGAGCCTAGTATCCAGTTATGAATCTTCTGTCCTTTACCAGCCCATATCTACTCAATCAGAAGTCAGCTCAGATACTCAACCTTTTTTTTTTTTTTTTGAGGCATAGTCTTGCACAGTCTCCCAGGCTGGAGTGCAGTGGTGCGATCTCAACTTACTGCAAGCTCTGCCTCCCAGGTTCATGCCATTCTTTTGCCTCAGCCTCCCAAGTAGCTGGGACTACAGGCACCCACCACTACGCCCGGCTAATTTTTTGTATTTATAGTAGAGACGGGTTTTCACCGTGTTAGCCAGGAGGGTCTAGCTACTTAGCTTTAATCTGGGCTTCCTAAAGACAACAACGCAAGTAGAAATGGTAACATTCATTACAGAACCAACCATATTTTTACACAAAATAATCACACAAATATGTTGACAAAAATGATAATTATAGGCAATAAGTTTCATATATTGTTCTTAAGATGAAAAGGATCTAAAAGCATTTGGACTGTAGTGAATTTCTAACCAAAAATGAAATCAGTAGAATACTGGCCATGATAACTGATCTTTCTTCCAGCTGCCCTTGTTTGATTAGAGACACTTCCTAGAACTTTGATGTGTAAGGAAATAAGATGGGAACGATGCTCACTCAGGTATCTGGTACAAGGTAACCTTGTGAGGAGGCATTTGAGAATAACTAAATTTTTTTTTAAATACCCTATTTGTCATTACTTCAGCTGATTTGAACAAAAGTGTGTTGTATTGAACTCTCTGGTCCCTGGGGAGTGAGCGGATCTACCTTACTCTCACGATTAACTTAATCAGTCACATATGAAAGCCTTAGAAAAACAGTGACGTCCCCCTCTGCTACACTACATCAAGCAGCCACATGTTGTCCCACTGCAGACAGACTGTCGCTTTCACTGCAAAAGCTGTCATAGGATGGAAAAAATTATCTGAGTGCTTGACAGCCAGACAGCCTGTTTTGGGGAAGAACACAAAGGTCAAAACCCTTGCCTGGAGTTCAAATATTTTTGTGTTAGAATAGCAATCCTGACTGAACTGTCAGTGTTTTGAGTATATTTTCCTTAGTTCAGGTTTTTTTAATAAGTGGTTAGTCTTTCATTTCTGGGGCAAAAAAAGGGACCCAGTTTTTTAAGCAGTTTCTTCTTCTGTCAACCAACTTTCCATTTTTAAGAAAGAGTTACAGATGATTTGAATATCTAGATCAATGATATTCCTAAAGATGAGCAGTATATGAGGCAAGAGGCAGAAGCCTTCCTGGTAACAACCATCTCCCTAAAAGTCATTAAGAATATGGAGATTTGAATCAGCAAGTCTCTGAATCAAAGCTCAAACAACCCTTTGTTGTAGCCACAGAAAAATGACACTTTGAAATATAAAAAGATTAGTAAAATAGGAACCATCAAATGAAATTATATTTTTTATATCAAGATGAATTTCAGCTTATTTCTCCAACAATAAGTTGTTATGCAACAACTAGGAAAATTGAAAGACAAAACCTGGAAAACTTGTAAGAAAAGTATGCTATGTAAAGAGAAAAGAAATAGAGAAAGACAATCAAATTAAACAGGCTTCCCCTTATTTATTATTCCTGATGAAGACCCTTTTATTATGTGTGATTTGTGATTAAAAGGGAAAGTGAATATTTACCACAATGGTGTTGTAATACCATTGTTTACATAAATTAGCATGGAGATGGATTGATAATCTAAGGTTCGTAGAAAAGACCCATGCCCATGATAGAGGTCAATTCCGTCACAGCAAATACCATTATAAGCCCTGTCAACAACATTCTTCAAATAAGATTTTTCAAATAATTTAAAAATCTAACAAGCTAAATAGGATCTGAGCAGTTTGGAGTTTTTCTTTTCACTTGCCTTTATTGTCATTGAATTATAGCATCTTGTTCTGTGTGACAATTTGTTAAATATCTACAAGGTCCAAAATATTGTGCTAAGTATTGTGGATGAGTTTAAACAATAGATTTTGAATAAGTGGGGGCACCTCAACAGGGTTTGATGACTGAGGCAGAAAGTAGTTGTACAGTGCTGGGAGGAACAAAAGGCAGGACAGGAAGGAAGCCAGGGAGCAAGGCTGAGGGCATGCAGAGCCTGCACTGAATAAGCAATTAGTTGAAGCCCTGTGGTACTTCTCAGCTGCTTTTACATCTGTGCAGTATTGCTGTCAACCTGAAAGAAGCCTCGGCCAGATACAGTGGCTCACGCCTGTAATCCTAGCACTTTGGGAGACTGAGGCGGGCAGATCACAAGGTCAGGAGTTCAAGACCAGCCGGGCCAACATGGTGAAATGCCATTTGTATTAAAAATACAAAAATTAGCTGGGCGTAGGGGCACACGCCTGTAATCCCAGCTACTCAACAGGCTGAGGCAGGACAATTGCTTGAACCAGGGAGGCGGAGGTTGCAGTGAGCTGAGATTGCGCCACTGCACTCCAGCCTGGGTGACAGAGACTCCATCATAGAAAAAAAAAAAAAAAAAAAAAGAAGCCTCACCCATTCTGAGAGCTGTAGAACAGACAGGATGAGGGCCTGCCATGCTGCTGGGATAAAGTTTAATGGGCTCCCTTCTAGCCTGCTACCTGTTTCTAGGACAGATTGGCATGAGGGGTGATTTTTACTGCTTTTCCTTATGGGCCTTAAGTGGATGGAAATGGGTTAATCATAATCCTTGCATGGTCCTCTTTTACCTATTTATCTGTCTGATTACTTTCATAATAGCATGAAATCCCATTTCTAGACAGATTTGACTATGAGATATAACCTTCTTAGCTACAATTAAAAGACCAGAGATGAAAATCAGTGTCCAATCAGAGTCAATGGATACTAACTAGACCTAGGATAAAGTTGCCAAATTTAGCAAATAACAATTCAGGATGCCCTGTTACATGGTAAGCAGTATTTTTTAGTATAAATATATTCCATTCAATATTTGGTACATGCTTATATTTAGAAAATTATTCACTATTTATCTGAAATTCAAATTTAGCTGGTTGTCCAATATGTATCTGGTAACCATAGTTTAGGGCTTCAGAAAGTCTAAAACAACAACACATTTACCTCTCATTGTTTGCCACTGATTTTAAGTGTAAAACATACAAGAATTGTCTTCCATTATATTCAGCAACCTAATTATGTCAAAATACTATAATTCAAGTGTATGCAAGGCACAGGAAAGAACCAGAATACTAGACAGAGCTAGACATTTTCCATTTCTAAACATTTTTCCTACATAGCTAAAAAGGTGACTCTTACAACAGTTCAAAACTAATGTTGACAAAATGTCTTACTATTCTCTTATTTGCACCTGTAGGATTTTGCTTTGAGATTCAAAATCATTTCAAATTTAAGTGGACACACTGTTAAAACTGTTTACTAAATTTGAATTAGACACAGTCACTCATACACATAAAAAGATAACTCTATGGTTTACACAGCAAAGATTAAAAGATAATTTAAACACATCATTCTAAAAATCAGATCAAATTATTAGTTCAAAGACTTGTATCCCCAAAGTTACCTTGAAGGAAGAATAGAGATAACAAATGTGGATAATCTTGACATTATGTCAGAAGTACCAGGATTCCAACATCCACCACTAATACCAGAAAAGAAAAATGCCAAACTGAACTCCGTGCTATGTAAGAAGGAAAGAGGTTAAAAACAAAAACAAAACTTCACCTATGAAAAGAAAAGAACTATAAAGAACAGTATTTCTGCATCAGGTAAAAATATTCTGAAACAAAAGATCCCAAATCTTGTATCCACAACATCCTGACCCTGAGAAACTCTTATTATGGATACCATCTCTTCTCCAAGCAAGACACCCCCAATACCTTGCCTGATTTACTACCTTAAACAAGGCTAAGAAGGGACAAATGGCACAGTCTAGATCTCCAAATGTCAGGATGACAAATGTTATTTCTCTATTTCAAAGGACAAATCATCGACGCAGAGAATAACAAAATTTCAAAAGCACTCTCGCATGGTATCGTGAGAGGGAATTAAAGTAAAACAGTAAATCCTATCTTGAAGTAAAAGCCTGTATTACAGTCCTGAGGTGAGATACAAAGCAAAGCCAGTGGGACACTCAAACAGAAAGTGGATAAAATCACTTTCCTTCATGGCACCTAAGTCTTATACATACAGTGCACGACTTCCATGCATCCCACGGGTGAAAGGTAAGTTAAAGAAGGACCATTTAAGCCAAGAGGTGGAATTTTTCCAGAATGAGATCATTATTTTCCAAACAAAAGATGCTGCTTTCTAGTCATGTGACATTAACTTTTAGCAAGCTAGTAAACCTTCCTTTGCCTCAGTTTCTTAATCTGTATGTGAGAAAATCACAGTACTTATTTTATAATAAAGTTGTTATAGGAATTAAATGAATATTTTTAAGGTCCTTAGTGTCTGACACAGGGAACAACATACTAAAAAGAGTTGGCTATGCCAAGAAATCTTGGACATAAAGAACACCAAGGAGTCCAGAGTCCTGGTTATTAGCAATAAAAATAATTATCACACAAGCTAACTGTGTGGCATAGCACTTCACAAAATATTCATATATATGACCTCATTTGATCCTTTTGACCTCCCTGTGAGAGGTGTATTACTGACCCTGTGTCATTAAGAAGTCAAGAGGTTGTCCCAAGATCGGGGGCCCAATACACGTAAATAATAGCAGCAGCTGAGTTTTTTTTTTTTTTTGGTAATTTATTAATCTTTGGATTCACTTTTAATTTGATGGCTTATACAGGCTCCACATTCTTCTTTGATCCACTTTTTTCTCCTCTTTACCCCTCACTAGCACTGCAGGCAACATGCAGAGTAAAAAAAACAAAAGAAAATGTAAATTTAAACATGCCAAGTTTTTGCATCTAACTTTGGCAGAGTCATAAGACCATAACCGAACTTTTAGGGCACTTTTCTAAATTAAGCAACAAAAATAGTTCCTTCTTCCTCTCTGTCAGTCATTTTCCCACCCCAGCATAATTACAAGGTTTTCTCCTATGAATACCAGTTTTTAAAATCATTTATGTGACTGTGTATAGCTCGGCTATGAGATTTAAATGAAAATTTTGATAAATGCAAGTAATTGATGTTAATTTGCATATTCCCCAATGATTGCCATTGGTTTAGGGTAAACAGTCTGAGAATCTTTACCGCATCTTAAATAATCAGAGATGACAGTGCCTACATGGTACTGGTTAAAAGGTCACTTTAGGACAGAGATAAATAATCTAAGGAGAGCCTAAGAAAAGCAGCAGCGAAGGCCCATGCAAACCAAAGGACTCCATTATGATGAGCAAATGAGCAAAAGGCTTAGGCTATACATTTTTTTTAAAAATTCAGTGACAAAGCTTATTTGTTCATTTAGAAATATTAATTAACCCCTAATATATGCCAGGCATTGCACTGAGTATTGTAGATTCTGTGGGGAGACAACAAAGACCTGGTCCTGCACCAGGGCTGTGTACAGTAAGTAATAAGGTTAGATCTAGTCTGGGAAGGCAAGGAGATTATCTCTGTTCAAGTGAAAGTTCTGCTGAGCTATGAAGTGGTATTAACTATGAATAAAACGGGCAGAACGATATTCAAAAAATGTGTGGCAAAAGGGATGCAAAGTAACTGAAGTACAAGGAGAATGTGGAAGCATAATGATAGATGAGACTGGAGAGATAGCAGGGACAGGAGCTGACATGGTCCGTTAAGTGACACTAATGAATTTTTTTCATTCTAAAATAACTGGGAGGTTTTAAGCAAGAGCAGGGGAAGGGGTGAGCTGAAGTGGCATTAACAGCCTTTGGAAAGTTTGTTCCAGTAACTCTGTGGATAGACTATATAGGAGGTTATTGCAGTAGAGAAATGGTAATAGCTTCGCGGAGAATGGATGAAACGAAGGGAGTTGGTTATATATAGGATATAAAATTGTCAGGACTGGGTGATGAATTAGATAGAAACTCATTTGATGATGTACGTCCAACACTAAGAACGATGTCTGGTACATAACCGCACCTAATAAATATTTGTGGAATAAATGTTAAATGAGTAAATACAAGAATGAAGGAAATGAGGTGTCAAGAATGACTGCTGAGATTCTAGGTAGAATATCTTAGATAAATGATGATTCCATGGCTAGGATAAAACACTCAAGAAGAAGGCCAGGATTGAGGTAAGAGTTCATTAGTTTAGTTTTAATCTGTTGATCTTGAAGTGTCTTTAAGTCATCTAACAGAGCAGTCAAGAAAGAGAATGCATACCCTGGAGCCAAAAGGAGTGGTTTCAACCAAAAGTATGAATTTGTGAGTCACTTATTTATAAGAAGTGATTAAAACCTTAGGCATAAATACTATTGCCTAGGGAGAGACTACAGAGTGAGAAGATGAGCGGATTCTGGAACAAGCTTAAAGAAGCTCTACAATCCAGGAAAAAGGTGGTGAAGAAGGAGTCTGCAAAGGAGAAGCACACACAGAGAAGTTGGGTGCAAATAGGAAAGGTTTATATTGTGAAAAGCAAGCTAAGAGACTGAGTCAAGAAGAGACAGTGACTAAGTGTTGAATGCAATTCAAAGTCATGTATGAAAAACCAAAAGGCATTCTTAGGGTTTAGCTATAAAAAACATATTAATGAGTTTAGAAAGAGCTGTTTCAGTAGAGGCATGGGAGTAGAGGCCGATGACATTAGGTGACTGGATGAGTGTTAAGTGATAAAACTGACACTTTGTATAAAAGCAAGTAGAAAAGAAAAATAGTATAGTAGCTAAACAGTAATGAGGGAGGAGGTCAAATAACCAAAACATAAGTCAAAGAGAAGCATTCTGTTGGCAAGAAGAGGTTGACTACACATCAGAGAGAAGAGATAATCAAATGTGAGAGTTTTCTGAGAAAGTCAACTACTCTGAGTAATGTTAGTGTTAGAAATGATCTCAGCAGGAATCTTTAGCAAATTTGAGATATCAAAATATGGTGATGGACAGAGTGACCAAGAAAGAATCTAGAAAATAACCAAAAGGAACCTGTCCTGAAATAAGATGCATCAGATTAGGTATTTCACAATATTCAAGGAGAAATATCTTTTGAAATTTGAAAAATTTTCCATTAAGAAAAAAACTTTTAAACTTATAGACCATCTCCATATACCTTTCATATGAGTGGAGACTAAGACTGGTATATCAATCAGCTCAGGCTGCCATAGCAGATTAACATAGACTGGATGGCTTAAACAATACAAAATTCATTTTTCAAGATTCTAGAGGCTGGAAAGTTCAAGATCAGGGTGCAAGCAAGGTAGGTGTCATTCTGAGACCTCTCTTCTTAGCTTGCAGGTGGCTACCATCTCACTGTTGTTCATGTGCCCTCATTTTTGCACACACATGGGGAGAAAAAGTTAGCTCTCTGGTGTATCTTCTTGTAAGTAACACAAATTCTATCAGATCCAGGCTCTACCCCTCTGACCTCACTTAACCTTAATCACTTCCATAAAAGTCCTATCTCCAAATACCACCACATTGGGGGTTAGGACTTCAACATATTAATGTTATAGGGGACACAAACATTCAGTCCATTGCAAGCTGGAATAATTCTTTAAAATTGCATCCATGGATAATAAGTCCAGTACTCCAAATACAGGGTAAAATCAACTGATTTGACATTGAGAAATACAGGGTCTTTAGATAAATTTGTTCGATATAGGGGTCTTTGCATGACTCCATTCATCCCGTTTCCCATTTAAATATATTTTTAATATATATTTGTAATTTCTAAAGCAATTGCTGTATACATGAATGCTCTTTGTGGGAACAATGGAAAAGGCACAAGAACAGAGATTCTAGCCAGAGAAGAAAAAACAGAAATGATCACTTCTCTCCCTTTTTCTCTTAATAGATTAGATGGATGAATGAATAGACTGATCAGTAGAATAACAGATGAATCCGTGGATAGTTTCTATATTTGCACTGGAACTTGATGTGTCTTTCTTTGCAATTTGCAAATGGTAAAAAGGGATCAAAAGATTACGACTGAGAGCCCTGAATTTGTAGCTGAGCAGCTGCCAGTATTCCTGGCCTCACCATCCCACAATTCATATTTCACCTGTCTACATCTTTGCTCTTTCTCCCTCAACGACTCCTACCAAATGCTCTCAGCTCCTACTAAACCTTTACGTCATACCTACTACCTCAGCATTCACTCTACAGAACACAAAAGGCATCCATATAGCATATCCCAGGCCTATCATTACCCCTGGGTCTATAACTAGGGCTCAAAATATATTGTCAATTATATTTTCCAGGGCCTTAAACCTCTTCCTCTGCCTCCTTGATTCCTAGACCTTAGAGAACTGTAGGGTATAAGGCTGCTATTTCCCTATCTTCCCCAGGGTCTATGAACAACTCCCTTCAGTGCACCATTTTGATCAATAAAGGAGCATTGCCCAGAAAGTCATTCAATCTCCCAAGGTGCCTGAACTCATGGGAACCCACTCCCCTCCGCATAGCAAGTAAGTGTGCCAGATCCTTTCCCAATGAGTAGTCGTTAACACATCACTGGATGTACTCACACATCCTGAAATTATCTGATCTCTTTGGTTGCTCTTTCTATGTCAATCTGTAGATGGTAAAATAAGGATTTAGTCTTGATGGCATAAAAAGAAATATTCTCAGGCCTCCAGCCTGAGCCTCCCGTTGCAGCTTAGTTTAACGAAGAATCCTACATTGGGAAATCGAGTATGAGGACTCAAGGGGGATTTGCCTTTGTCATCACCTATTGTGCATCTGTCTTCATCAGAGCCTCCTGAAGAAGAGCGGCTTTCCCTAGGCAGGATTCAGGCACTGCTGGATTCCCGGGGATAATACCAAGAAGTTTCAGTTTATCACATGAAAAAATTAGCATTTGCTAAGACTTTAAATTATAGTTTTAAATATTTTAATAATAAAAGGGAAGTGAAATATGCCAAAGCCCCAGAAATTGAGTGTCAGCATAATAAGGAAATGGGCCTAGAATTATTATCTCATTCAATAAATTAGTTCAAAGGAAAGAAGCTGTAAACCAAAAGTTCCTTGATCATGAAAAATGTAACTACTGTGTAATATACCCCGATACTTACTGCTCTATCTCCTGCCCTTTTAACTAATTGCAAGAAAATCAAGGGCAGCAGTTCTGAGGTTGATTTTGAAATCATTTTGTGGTAATTTAAAGTAATTGGAATTTTTCATGACAGTTGCTATAAAGAATATATAGCTTTGCTATTTCTTGTGACAGTTCTTTGAATTACATCTGCAGAAAAAGAAGTATGAGGCATTGCTGTTAATTTATAGCAATACACCCATTCCACCATCACCGGTTAGCATTACAAATGAGCAAAGGGAAAAAACAGCCTCTGGGTAAAATGAGAACTGCCTGTGAAGGTTCTTACCCAGTCCAGCCTTGTTTCTACCCAAACTCGCATTCATACTGACTCTAACACAGCCCTCTGAAGTCAATCTGCATCTTGAAGCCAAATGCCAACTCATTTGGAATCCTAAGTGCTAAGTGAAATTTTTAAAACATGCAAGAATCTTAATTAGTAAAGGATCAGAGGAAAAAATAAGTGTTCTATTAATAATTAGATAAACTTGAAGCATAATGACAAGTGCTCTGACACCCTGTCTCTGCAATGCTTGCTGGGGGTAAAGCTTGTCAGTTGCTGCCTCCTTAGCACAAATTGCATTTGATCTCAGGAAGGGCTCTTAAGAGCAAAAGAGTATAAAGATGTTTTCAGTATCTCCTCTTCCTTTTAGTGTCCCTGCTGTGTGAGCCCCACCATAATTAGAAGCTGGATTTAGTGGGATGCTTTGAGTGTTCAATTAGGTTTCTTTTCTTCCTAGCAGTCCTGTTTTAATATGAATGAACACAAAGCCAATTATCATTCAGAAGCATGCTTTGAGTCGCGCTGACATTCTGCCTACATGTTTGACAACTATCACCCTGAGACACTGTCATTAATTCAGATGGGGGTGGGGAGGAAGAATGGCCTAAATTTCTGTTTGAATACAACTAAAATCATGATGCCTTTTGCTCTCAAAATAGAATGATAGACCAGAGGCATGCTATTCAAAGTATGCTCCTCAGGCCTTTAAAAATGCAGAATCTAGGCCCTACCTCAGCCTGACTGAACCAGAATCTGCATTTTAACAAGGTCCTGGGTGATTTATATACACGTTAAAGCTTTAACACCAATGATATGAAGTTATCAAAATATCTTTAGTAATACATAATATCTGGGAGGAAAACATTGTGTCTTTGATTTGTTTCCTCACCAAAACTCTATTCTAAAGTGTAGATTTTCAGCAATACTCAAAGAAATAAATCAGAATAAAACTGTCATGATAGACATCAATAAGCCCACTAAAACTTTCAAGTCTCTCATTTAGTTATGTAGAAAGATTGCATTTCCTTGCCTCCTTAGCTTGAGTATGGCTGGGTAGCTTGCTTTGGCCAATGAAACGAGAATGAAAGGGACATGTGCCCCTTCTATGTGCAAACATTTAGGAATTGGTACACCATTCCCCATGCTCTCGCTTCTACTGCCAAGGTGCTCATAGAAGTCTATGTTGATGTGGAAGTGCTGTAATATGAAAAAAAAAAAAAGAAAAGAAAAAGTAGTGCCATTTTTTGGCTCCTTGCCAAAATAGCGAACATAAAGTGTAGAATTTTAACAATGTTCAAAGAAATAAATTAGAAAGTAACTCTGCCAACAAATGGAGGACAGCTGCCTCAGGAGTGATGCCTTGACCCTCAGGGTGTTTTAAGTGAATGAGACATAACCCTCTGAAATATTGTTTTGTTAGTACAGCATAACATCACCTCTCCTGACTGACACAACTGACAATGTATTAATAAAATGAAGTAGAGAACAGCAACCTTTACCCATTGAACAATAGAGGGCTAAGGAGCTTATTATAGGCATAGTGAAGCATCTGCATAGAAGCATCCATGTAGCCATAATATTTAGTGTAACTTGAAAATTTCCTGTTACCTTCAAATTTGGGATGGCACAGCTCCATAATGCAATATAATATATTGATTTAAAGCCTGTTAGAAATAGGACAATCGTTCTTTCTTGGTTTAGGGAAGAATGAAGAGGCTCTAATGTAATTCAGAACCTTCTCTTTTTCTTAAAAATACCCAAATATACTTTGTATTCGTTGTAAGTTTGCCCATCTGTTTCTGATGCGCTTAAAAGTTTCCACAGGTTTTCTATAAAGCAAGGATGTCACTGGAGACTATGCTTTTCTTATAGAACATGAATACACCTATTTAGTAAGAGTATAGTTATACATACTAGTTTTTATTGATTACTCATTAACCACCATTCATTCACTTTTACCAGAGGCAGAAGTGGACCTGAAGCTTACCCTCATTTTTCAAAGCATTTACTAAATAGTACTGTACCATAGTTAATAATACCAACCATGCTTCTGACAGTGTCATTGGAACAGAGCTGGGCTCAGAAAATCCAATCTAGGCTTTAAGACATTTATTTCAAACACAAGGACACTAGGTACACTTGTCAGAGGTTTAACTGATATTATGGTGGGAATAATTCAAATGCTTAACAAAATGCCGTGTTTGTATTCTTTTCTAAATACTTGTAGCTAGAGGATGCCATACTCTAATTAAGACATGTATGTGGTATGCATTCAGGTATCCGTTCCATGAGGCAAAGCCATTTGAAGGAGAAATGTTGATGTAAGTAAAAAATATATATATATACTGATATACTAACATAAAGGAAGTAGTTATTGAACAAAAAATATGAGCTTAAACAGATTTTAACATGAAATAATTCATGCTCATCTTTGATGAAATGTAATGGTATCTTTAAGAAAAAGGGATGTAATTATTTGATTCAAGTCGTGTGTTCAAATTTTCCCTGGTCAATACAACAGAAAAGTATTAAACACAAATCAAGAAAATTTGTTTTAGATAGGATAATGGCATACTTTAAAAGAAAAGCGTTTACTTTTTAGCCATATCCTGAAACATTTTAAAATGAAATAATTATGGTATCTGGGCTTTGCGTCACCATAATATGAGTAGAAGAGGGATGAAGTGAGTGCCTATACAGATAAAATAAGATTTGTCAATCATGATAATTGCTGAGACTGGGTGATGAGTACATCAGATATGTTATAGTATTATCTCTACTTCTGTAAATGTTTAAAAATTTCCATAATAATTTTTAAGAGATTTTAAAAAACTCTATAAATTAGTAGCTTGCCATGCCAAGCCCTGTGACTTACGGACCACAGTCTGTCACAGACAAAATGCTGTATTTGTAAAAGTGTAGAAAAAGGTAAAAGTGCACACATGCAAACCCAGTATCCTTATTACTTTCCCTGCCTGCTCTGCACATGGGGTTGTTACTCATTAAGTCTAATCAAATGCACTAACTGACATTTGAAAGCTGGACATTTCAAAGGAACAGCCATTTACAGAGACAAAGGAATAGTTTTTCCAATGAGTATTTCAAACTTGTTGCTTTGAGTTGCCTTACCCTGTCTGTCTGCCCTTCTGGTGTGCCCCAACAGCAAAACTGGCTCTCAGATTAAGCATGTCTTTTATTCCAAACAAGTGGTCATCTTCTTTAAATTTAATTGTCATGTATTACAAGTCTAATTTTCTAAACATTCTCATACTTATCTAAACTTCCTTGAGCTTCCAAAGTGAATTAGATATACTTCAAATTACATATACTTCAAATTTTGTCTTAATCATGCTTCTCTTTGAAAAATAAGATTCCATGGCTCTGTGGAAGTTTGTTTATTCTCTCTCTCATGGGAATTTACAAAAGCGCTAATGTAAGGGGGGTGGAGGGGAAACATTTAAAAAAATCTACAGCAATGAACAGTTGCAAGATTATATTGTACCTTCTTCTAGTAATTATGTTTTCTAAAATGAATAGAATGGTAACATAATTTGGACACAGAAATCATTAATAAGATTCAGTTAAGAAAATTAAATGAGTCACAGAAATCATTTAAATAAGCTAGTGTCTTCCATCAGGTAAAACCTATAGTTAAGTACTACTTAATTAATTTAAGAAATGTCTGTTAATGTCTTTTGTTCACTTTTTAATAAGCTTATTTGCTTTTTAGTTTTTGAGTTGAGTTCCTTGTAGATTCTGGATCTTAGTCCTTTGTTGGATATAGTAGTTTGCAAATATTTTTTCTCATTCTGTAGGTTGTCTGTTTAAACTGTTTTCTTTTGCTGTGGAGAAGCTTTTCAGTTTCAGTATTATTTGTCTATTTTTGCTGTTGTTGCATTTGCTTTTGAGTCTTAGTCAAAATTTGCTTAGGCCAATGTCCATAAAAGCTTTATCTAGGTTTTCTTCGAGGATGTTTATAGTTTTAGGTTTTACATTTAAGTCTTTAATCCATCTTGAGTTAATTGTTCTATATGGTGAGAAATAGGGGTTCAGCTTCA
The DNA here is from genome assembly GCF_006542625.1 of Nomascus leucogenys. Taxonomy (NCBI): domain Eukaryota; kingdom Metazoa; phylum Chordata; class Mammalia; order Primates; family Hylobatidae; genus Nomascus; species Nomascus leucogenys. The sequence continues at coordinate 126,453,408 of NC_044382.1, forward strand.
TTCTGCTGTATATAGCTATCCATTTTTCCCAGCACCATTTATTGAATAGGGAATCCTTTCCCCACTGTATATTTTTGTTGACTTTGTTGAAGATTCAGTTGGCTATAGGTATGTGGCTTTATTTTAATTCTCTGCTCTGTTCCATGGATCTATGTGCCTATTTTTATAGGTACCAGTACCATGCTACTTTGGTTACTATAGCTTTTTAGCATAAGTTGAAGTCAGGTAACATGATTCCTTCATCTTTGTTATTTCTGCTTAGGATTACTTTGGCTATTTGGGCTCAAAAGACAACACACAAGCAGCCAACAAATATATGAAAAAATGATCAACATCACTAATCAGAGAATGCAAATTAAAACCAAAATGAGATACCATCTCACACCAGTCAGAACAGCTATTGAGACATCAAAAAACCATAGATGCTGATGAGGATGCACAGAAAAGGGATCAATTATACACTGTTCTGGGGAATGTAAATTTATACAACCTCTATGGAAAACAATATGGAGATTTCTCAAAGAACTAAAAATGTTAACTGTATGAGGCCCAGCAACCCCCTACTAGGTATCTACTCAAAGGAAAAGAAATAATTATAACAAAAAGACATCTGCACTCATATGTTTGTTGAGGCACTATTCACAACACCAAAGCCATGGAATCAGTCTAAGAGTTCCTCATTGGATGACTGGATAAAGAATATGTGATATAGATACACCATGGAATACAATGCAGCAACAAAACAGAATAAAATCATGCCTTTTGCAGAAACATGGATGAGGCTAGAGGCCATCATCCTAAGTGAAATAACTCAGAAACAGAAATATTACATACTACATGTTCTCGCTTATAAGAGGGAGCTAAATAATGGTTACACATGGATGTACAGAAGGAAATAATACACAATGGAGGCTTCACAAGGGAGAAGGTAAAGTTGGGAGGGTGAGTGCTGAAACATTACCTATTGGGTATAATGTTCACTATTCAAGTGATAGACACACTAGAAGCCCAATGCTCACCATTATTCAACATATCTATGTAACAAATGTGTACGTGAACCTATAAAAATTTAAAAAATAAAATATTTAGTTGATTTATATATAGAAAGAGTCATCAAGAAAGGAGTTTTCTCATTTACCAAAGTAGTCTGCAATATTTTCTAACCATCTAAAGATCATTACATGGAAGTGTAAATTGGTACAACCACCTCAGAAAACTCTTTGGCAAAATCTACTAATGCTGAAAACATGCCTATCTTATTACCAAACACTTCTCCTTCTAAGTATATATCCAACAAAAATAAACACATTTATTCATCAAAATACATGTACTAGAATGTTCACAGTAGTACTTTCATAATAGCTCCAAGCTGGAAACTCTCCAAACAGTTATAATAAGTATAATACATAAATAAATTGTGGAATATGCAGACTCAAGAGCAGAATCCCCTGGGAAGAAATCATGAATCTCACTGTTATCAACAAAAAATGCTGATAAGCTGGTATAAACCTCTCTGAATGCTGTCCCTTAATTACAAAACAATACTGTGAGTCAATGTTTTATGCCTTTACTAGGGGTCCGTGCTATTGAGGTACATATTTTAAACCATTCGGACAGAAGTCTAATTCTAGACCTGTTGGAATTAGTCCTCACAGCACAGTTTAGCCCATTTTAAGCCCCTCCCATATTGCTTCGTGACATGAATATTACTGGAGATAATATTAAAGTGTCATTTCCAGGAAATCCCTGGAAATTTCCAAATCTGTAAACCACAAATAGTAAGACATTAAATCACTGACAACCCTAGAGATCTTAGCAACATTGATTTCCAAAAGGTCAGGCAGAAAAGATCTGAAGCAATAGCATATGGGATTATATGAGGAAGTAGAGTGTGTGCTGGAGAGAGTAACCCTAATCCACAGATAGAAAGTGTATACTTTGCAGGCCAGCAAGATCAAGAGCTGCAAAGAAGTAGAGTCTCTAAGTCTCTACTCCTGGATTTGGTTTAGCTTCCTATAAGCTTCTTCCACAAGTCCATTCTTTACTTTCACGATACTACCTGTTCTTGGAAATATATGTGTCTATCATACATCTATACATTTATTTAACTATTATAAGCACACATGTCTTATGTCAGTTGGTACATTTACTGTCCAGGTCACTCACAACTATACCGGTCTCTTTTTTTTCTTTTTTGAGACAGTCTTGCTCTGTCTTTCAGGCTGGAGTAGTGCAGTGGCGTGATCTCAGCTCACTGCAATCTCCAACTCCCAGGTTCGTGTGATTCTTCTGCTTTCGCCACCCGTAGATCTGTCAGATGGAGAGATTTAACTAGTCCATCAGGAATTTGGAGAAATTTCTACTTTTCTCAATTTTTTTGTGTAAATATTAGAAGGACACAAAAATATCTGGTTCCTTTTTTCTTATTATAGCATTTATTTTGTTGACATTTTTGTCAAAATAAACATGGCTTTAGTAGCATTAGATATATTAATTGTTAAACATATATGTAAGTACAGAAAACTTTTAGAAGTTATTCTGGTTTACAAGGGTGAAAATCATCCACTGAAATTTGCTTTCTCCCCAAACTTCACTAAAACCAGAGTAAAAGGAGTTTTTTTTTAAGACTTAAACACATAAGGACAGAGTTAAGAGGACAGCAATAAAACAGTAGATGGTTCAAAGGAGATGGATGTGTAGTAACTGACTTGGTGATGGAAGAAAGCTAAGTCCCAAGCCAATTGAGGAAAAAATTGTGAAACAGCCTTATTTAGACCACAGAAGCCCTACAAGTTTAGGATCTTTTATCATTCAATAGCTCTGGAACCAGGGAAGAAATAAGGAAAAGGGACTATAATCAAAAGGACTGTAGAAAAACTGCGAAGCAGTAGATTGGTAATCAGATCTTCTAATCCATGTTTCTGGGCAACTTCCCTCACCCCAACTCAGCTTAAATTTCTGGATATAATATCTGAGACTCTCTGGCTGGAGGGATGCTATGCATAGTTGACAATATAAGTGCCTATTTATAATTTCAAACTGTGTGTCTGTATTCATTTCCAACAGTAAAAGCAAAAATAGCTTCACTTCCAGTAATCCCAACAACTGATGGAAGGCTTTTTTCTATATAATCTGACCACCACAAGAGGAAAAACCAGAGATACTGTCATTAGAGATTGCCCCCACAAACAGCCCACTCAAGTCTCCCTACAATAAAGCATAACGTTAACAACGTCTGCACATGGTGGGAGAAAGGGGGGGGATGGTCATCTTAATCATTAGCACATACTCAAGGATGATTGGACATCTGAGGAAAAGCTCTAATCTGGAAGGTAGAAACCAAACAAACTTACGTTTAAAAATGACTTGAAGAAAACAGGAGGAAACTTGACAGGAGAGGAAAATCTTAAATTATTATTTTCATTAACATTCTCAAAGAAATGAAAGAAGGTACTGCAGCACAAATTGGACACTATAAAAAGAAGATCCAAGCGTTCTCATTGTTCAAGTCCCACCTATGAGTGAGAACATGCAGTGTTGGGTTTTCTGTCCTTGTGACAGTTTGCTCAGAATGATGGTTTCCAGCTTCATCTATGTCCTACAAAGGACATGACCTCATCCTTTTTTATGGGTACATAGTAACACTTGGACACAGGGTGGGGAACATCACACACCAGGACCTGTCGTGGGGTTAGGGAAGAGGGGAGGGATAACATTAGGAGAAACATCTAATGTAAATGACGAGTTAATGGGTGCAGCACACCAGGAGGGCACATGTATACATATGTAACAAACCTGCACGTTGTGCCCATGTAGCCTAGAACTTAAAGTAGAATAAAGATAGATAGATAGATAGATAAATAAATAGAAAATCCAGTAGAAAAAAGTACTCATGAAAATTTTAAAAAGCATGATGGCTGAAATGAAAACTCAATGTAAGTATTAATAGGTCAAGAAGAGGAAACTTTTCTAGAAAGTAGAAAAAAGACCAAGATAAGAGAATTAGGAGGAACAGTTCCTGAGATGCTGCAACCAAGTAAGTTTTCTAAAAAGAGAGAACAAAGAAAGTGGAAGAATGGAAATGACCAACATCATTCAACCGAAAATGCCAGATTGAAATAGCACACTGAGTGCCCAGCACGGCAGGCGAAAAAATGCTTATTCTAAAACATATCTTTTTTTTTTTCCAGAAAAATGATGACAAAGAAAATTCTACTTGTTAACAGAACCGTGAGAAAGAATGGGGAAGAATCCATCAAATGGACAGTATGAGGAATCAGAATGGCTTTGCACTTCTCAATAGCAACCCTGAAGGAAAGATGACTGAATAAATACCTCAAATTTCAAAAGGATAATAATTTCTAAAACAGGATACTATACTGAGCCAAATTATCTGTCAAGTAAAGACATTTCAGAAATACATTCTAAAAGTATATATTCCACCCACTCATTCACAAAAAGCTACTAAAGGGTATATACTAGTAAAATAAGAAAGGGTAAGTAAGCAAACAACAAGACTTGAGGATTAGAAAACAGGAGCCCAGGAAAGAGGCAAAAGCCCAGAAAAATCCTCAAGATAGAGAAGAGAAAAATCCCAGGGTGTCAGTCATGCACAGACTTGTACGACAAGCAGCACAGGCTGGAAAAGTATCACTTAAGAAACAGACATCAAATAGTCCTAATTAAATAGTTCTATTTTCCCTAAGGATAGGTGCTAGGATCAGGCTAGCAGAGATTCTTACACATTTGCCCTTTTAGCCTTGATTATATGCTGATGACTTTCCTACTCTCCTCTAAATGCCCTGTGTTCTGAGGCAGCCAACTGCAGTCATTGCACAAAACGTTTTGTCTTTGGATAAACTTGGGACCTGCAAAGCAAGCCAGCGACCTCAAAAGGAAACAGAACGTAGTCTTCTCTCTGACTACATTGCTATTGGGTAGTCAATATCAGTCCTGCTGGATACCCTGATTGCTGAGAGGGCCTCAGTCAGAACTTTGTAGGCTGACTTCTCCAAGAAGGCACTCTTGGAAACAGTAATGGTGCCTGAAGCCAATGAATCAGAGACTGCTCACTTTATCTTCTCCTGGGAGTCTTCATCTAAAGGTAATAGATTTGTGCTCACTGCTCAGTTTTTCCACACCAAGCAATATACTGTTTAAAGAAAACACATAGAAAGTAAATCATTTTTTAAAGCCAAGGAATGAGTCAGGCAAAAGACAGATAGTGGCTACCCGGAAAATAGAGGAGAGGATGAGAGCATCCTGAGAGATGCATTTGGAGAAGGACCTAACCCTCGGTGGGCACACAAGCCTTTCAATAATTTAAATATATATATATATAGTGTGTGCATATGTATGTTGATATGGTTTTGCGCTGTATCCCCACCCAAATCTCATGCCAAATTGTAGTCCCCACGTGAAGGTGGGCCCTGGTGAGAGATTATTGGATCAAGAGGGTGGTTTCACCCTTGCTATTCTCATAATGAGTGGGTTCTCACTGAGATTTGATGGTCTAAAAGTGTGTAGCTTTCTTAGCTTTCTCTCTCCTGCCACCACGTGAACAAGGCTTACCTTTTGCCTTTCATCATGATTGTAAGTTTCCCGAGGCTTCTCAGTCGTGCTTCCTGTTAAGCATGTAGAACTGAGTCAAAACTTTTCTTCATAAATTACCCAGTCTCAGGTAGTTCTTTAGAGCAGTGTAAGGATGGACTAATGCATATAAGTGTATGTAGGTATATATCTATGTTATACTTTTCTATATGTTAAATTTTACAACATTAAAACAAGTGGAAATCATTTATAATCCAATCACACATATAATCCCTTTTATCACAATAGTGTTTCTATGCATGTTTTTGAGTGTGACATTTTTAATCCATTTTTTAAATTTAACAGCCTATCGTGGACATTTTTGCAAAACATATCCATCTTTTTTAATGCATTATGTGAATGTTTCAAAACTTATTCAACTATTCTCAGTGGGCAACTTTCCATCTTGAAATTTCCCTTTCTAAAATGGAAACAGTGATATCTGTTCCTTTTCCCTGTGCTCAAGAATGCAGTAACAACCCAAAAGACAAGACTATAGAGCACTGAGAACTTGCTGGAAGGCTAGCATTCCACAGATGGCTCTGTTCCGTTCATTGAGAAGATAGTTTCTTTCAAAGTGTTATTTTGTATCTATACATTTCTGTATCCCACTGTTTTCAGAAAGTCAAGGATGTATAATCCCAATAATAAACTTGAAAATAAATCTTCTTGGAAGAAAAAAACCTGTTATTTTTGTTTTAATTTTTAATTAGTGTTCTTGGTATTCACATAAGAAATGCGTAAATTAAAAAAGCTTAAGATCTTCTTGTCACCATCACCACCCCAACTCCTTTATATTCCCACTACCACCCCACTAGCAAGGTAATTAGTGATCAAAGTGTGATATATATCCTTTCACATATTTCTCTATAAAATCTTCTCTTTTTAAAGAAAAGAAACTACTTGCAGTACAGATTATTCCACACAACCTCTCTGGAGGCTTCTTAGCATCAGAGATAATAAGAAACCTGATACCAGCTGACACTGCTGCAGAAACAAAGGGACTGTATAATAATCTTTTTCTTAGAAGTGCCCATGATTCTTTTCACTTTCCTTTATATATCAATCTACCCAAATCACTATGCAACTGTGCAGTTTTCTGTTAACAGATCCACAGGGCCCAATTCCTTTGACAGAGACCATTCAAATTCGTTCAGGAAATCTTTTGCAAGCAACCCTCATGAACCAACTCGTATTTCAGAATCTTTGGAACTAAGTTTCTTCCAAGGCTATACAGAAGTGGCAACTACCATCCACTCCCATGACTCCGCTGGCTTCAAATCAAACAGTCTCTTTAGAAACCCAGATACCTTTAACCAACCATCGGGGCCTACTACAAAGCACAGCATTCACAGAAAGACATCAATCTGCACTTTTCGTCAAGGAAGCACAATGTCCTTCTTGAGTGCTTGTTGAACAGCAACTGAGAAAACACTTGAAGCCCAGAATCTTGTCCATAACCTCAGTTCAAACCTCTTCCCACCCCATGCCCCTTCTTGTTCCCAACACTCTCCTCCTGCCCCCATCCTTCCTGTAGTTTAATAGAAGAGGTTAATAGCTTACAAAAGGTAGAAAATCAAAAACAGACCCAAAAATCTTTCCCAGTGACAAAAGAATTAAGCTGGGTCTGAAATTTTCAAAAATCAATCAGGATCACACATGCAGTGGTGAGAATGAATTCATACAGGTTTCTTCTGTGTATATATCAAGTGGAAAGAAAATATCACAAACCGATGTAGGAAAGGTCCAGGATTTTAAGGTTACTTCCTGAATTCTAATTCATCCAATATTTAGGAACTTTGCATTGTGAGCAAAATGAGTCATAAAGCAAAGCGTGCTTACTCTAGAATTTGGTAAATGAAAACCTATGTTTTTTACCCATAAAATTTTTTAAATATATTTTCTAGAACTAAATGCAACTATTTTAAAGAAATTCAAACATTAAAAAATAAAAATTGGAAATATAAAGCACATGTCATTCTTTATTCATTTGTCTCTGTCTTCATACCATGCCTCCCAAGTAGGTGGGACTATAGGCTCACACCACCACACCCAGCTCATACCATTTTATTTTCTATTACTACACAATCAGATTGTGTTCAATTTTTTTTTTTTTTTTTTTTGAGACCAAGTCTCACTCTGTCGCCTAGGCTGGAATGCAGTGGAGTAATCTCAGTTCACTGCAACCTCCACCTCCCAGGTTCAAGCGATTCTCCTGCCTTAGCCTCCTGAGTAGCTGGGATTACAGGCACACACCATCAAGCCTGGCTAATTTTTGTAATTTTAGTAGAGACAGGGTTTCACCATGTTGGTCAGGCTGGTCTCGAACTCCTGACCTCGTGATCTGCCTGCCTCGGCCTCCCAAAGTATTTTACCATCATTTATATGAATAGATTATTAATTATTTCTATTGCTGCCTCAGATTTATTGAATGTCACCACTGTAATAGCCTGTGGTACCAAGTGAAATACGATGCTATTAAAAAATAATCAAGCAAGAATGAATTTTAACTTTTTCTCTAGAAGTTCTTTTTCAGGGTATGTTTTTATTTATCAATAGGAAAATAGGACATAGCTTTTGCCATTATACTATCAAAGTGAATATAGTACATTGTTTATTGGTAATTGCTTACCCTTAATTTTGTTTTCAAATTGAAAATTTTAAGTTCCTATCTTGTTTATTCAACAAAGATTTCCAAAATAGCTCTTCTGTAAAAATAGAAAGCACTTCTCAGAACCATTATTATCAGATCATTTTAATTACATTCTAGTCCTTTGAAGGGAGATGAAGCTTCTACCTCTACATGTACAAGCTCTGAGAGCAGAGATCATGTTTTAGTCACTGTCAGTACCTAGCACAGTTCTTGGCACATAGTAAGCAGTCAATAATTGTGTGATAAGTGAATAAAATTAAATGAATGAATGGACATTAAAGATATCACGATAATTAATGTAACTTTTATATATTCAAGACAGAACTGAATAGGTTTCTGATAGGATGTGGATATTCAAATCAATGTAACAATTCAGAGATTCCCTAAGGCATTTATTAATCCATTTATTCATTCATGCCTTTGTTATAAAGAGACTAATTGTTTTCTCCAGTAAAAGAGACTATAGTTATCATTGCCATCTATATAATATAGAATAACTTATATCCATAGGAAAATAATCTTTTTCCTTTTGCAGTGACTCGGAGTAAATCCAGAAATGATTGATAACCCACCTTGATACCAAAAAAGAGTAGTAAGGTGAGAAATAGCCCCTATCTAGTAGAATATCTGAGACTAGGAGGAAAATAGCTCCCAATGTATCTTCTCAAAGAAGCCAATTTGTTGGAATCTCAACGCCATTTTGGTTGATAACCATGATACACATTTAATCAGCCTCAGTCATTCAGTCTAGTGGTGAGACAGACAAGTAAATGAGTGATATGGTAGCATCATGCACAGAGTATTTGGAAGGGTATACGGACTCCTAGCCCAGGTATTTTGTAGGTTTAGAATTGGAGAAGTCTTCCCAGAAATGTTAATACTTACAGCTTGGCCCGGAAGCACAAGAGCATAGCAAACATCAGTGACAGAGTCTGAGATGGAAGAAGAGAAACATTAAAAGCTCAGAGGCAAGGGAAAGCCTGGAGCATCCAAGCAAATTGAGTTATTCAGCAGACTGGACAGAGAGGGTGAGCCAGTCAGGGTACAACTGATGATGCTATTAACCAGGACTAGACACACCAAGAAGCATAGACTATTTCACAGGTGAAAGTGAATACATGAGAGATTCGAAATAAGGGCACGTTATAATCGGTTTGCATTCAAGGACAAAATTTATATGAAGAATGTATTGGAGGGGGCAGACTGAGGGCAGATAAACTAGTTTAGGAGGTTCTTGTAGTTACGTAGGCAATAAATTCTGAGGACCTTAACAAATGCCTACTACTAATGTATCATTAATCCTAGAAAACTTATCTCATTTTGGCCAGGCGCGGTGGCTCACGCTTATAATCCCAGCACTTTGGGAGGCCGAGGTGGGCAGATCACGAGGTCAGGAGATCGAGACCACGGTAAAACCCCGTCTCTACTAAAAATACAAAAAATTAGCCGGGCGTGGTGGCGGGCGCCTGTAGTCCCAGCTACTCGGAGAGGCTGAGGCAGGAGAATGGCATGAACCCGAGAGGCGGAGCTTGCAGTGAGCCGAGATGGCGCCACTGCACTCCAGCCTGAGTGACAGAGCAAGACTCTGTCTCAAAAAAAAAAAAAAAAAAAAAAAAAAGAAAAGAAAAAAAGAAAACTTATCTCATTTTATTTGGAGCATCTTCCTCAATTCCTTCTCTCCTTTGCTTAAGAGTTTACTCAGATATTTGACCAAGTTATTTACTGCCCCACAGGAATGACACTTTCTGGGATGTCCATCCCATGAAATGTACCTAAAATTACTAGCCAGTTAGTAACTGATATATATGCACAGAATCAATTTAAGTCTAAGTAAGTCTCACTTTCAAAAAACAGCATGATTACTACGCTCATGTTTATTTTTACAATAGTCTCATTATCATCCATCGCAAACTTTATGTCATAGCATACACAATACATGATCAGGAAGCATTGCACACTATCCGATATGAAAATATAAAATGATAATTTCACCTAGCTCTTTCTACCATTAGTAGATGCTACTGATTTTATAAATGTCTAAAATCACCATTTGAAATAAAATAATTTGTGGTCAGAAAAATGAATAAAATAACATGAAATACATAGCCAGAAAAATAAGAATGAATGTATTCTTTTTAATAGCTATTTAATCGTGTTTTTGATTCATGAACAAATGCAGACACTAAATTATATCATATATAATAAAGTGATCTGCATACCATTGCTAAAGATATTGCTTGCTAATACAGGTAGATGTTTTATGTGGCAAATAAAACAACTAATAAAAAACCAAATGGTGAACGTTACAAGACACCTATTTTATTTCATGTATAAATTTCTCAGTATATGTAAAATTCTGTAATTATTTTAAACAATCAGGAAGAATTACAGCCACATAGACCCAACTATAACTAGTTCTTTGTAACCACAGTGATGATTACTATGCAATCCTGAGGAAACCTAAGGCAAAAACTAAGATTGAAAACTACTTTCTGAAATGTTTGAGTTATGTCTTTTATTCAAGCAGTTACTTTATTCCTTTTACTATTTTTTAAAAACGCTTTTACTTTAAAAACCAAAAGGAATGCTTTTCTCATCTGTCCAGAGAGAGAAAGAGGAACCAAATATTTCCCATTTGGTATAATCTCAATGAAAAATAGAGGTTTATTCTCAAATAACATGTAGGTTAATTGCATTTTGAGTCAAGCAATAAAAAATATAACTTTTCAATAGAATTATTCAACAAGTTAATAGAGGCCAGACTGAACAATGGTCACTATTCTTGGAGGCAGAAATAATAACTGCTGTTATGAAATACAAGGCCCTGGCTATTGTTTTTCTTCTCTCAAGAAAATTTATGATGATTGTTGATATTAATCTGTTTATAAAATGTCTAATAGAGAGAAGAGTGTAATAGTGAATGAGAATGAGCTAGAAAGTCACCGACTTTCCAGTTCTGCCACCCAGGTTATAACTCATTAACATTTTAGATTTCCTAAGTATTGAATAGTAGTCAGAGTGAGGGAATCACTTCCCAGGAAAATCAATGCTGGAAGAGAAAAATAACTTAGAACCTCCCTAAGTTCTACAAGAGGGAGAGAGGGAGAGAGGGAGAGAGGGAGAGAATAGAGGAGTTCAAAAAGATTAGACATTCTTTTTTTAAAAAGAAAGTAAGGGAAGCGAGAGAATAAAATGAAGAGATAGTTAGAATGCAGTGTGAAATTTAAAAAGAAAGAAAAAAATGAAAGGCAGAAAATCTACTTTTTTAAACTTTTAAGCTCAGGGATATGAGTTCAGGTTTGTTACATAGGTAAACTTGTGTCATTAGGGTTTGTTGTACTGATTATTTCATCACTCATATATTAAGCCTAGTACCCATTAGTTGTTTTCCTGATCCTCTCACCCTCCACCCTCCAAAAAGGTCCCAGTGTATGTTGTTTCCCTCTATGTGTCTATGTGTTCTCATCATTTAGCTCCCACTTATAAATGAGAACACGCAGTATTTGGTTTTCTGTTCTTGTGTTAGTTTGGTAAGGATAATGGGCTCCAGCTTTATCCATGTCCATGCAAAGGACATCATCTCATTCTTTATGCACAGTATTCCATGGTATAAATGTAACATATTTTCTTTATCTAGTCTAAAATTGATCGCCATTTAGGTTGATTCCATGCCTTTGCTATTGTGAAGTGCTGCAATGAACATGTGCGTGCGTGTGTCTCTAATAAAATGATTTATATTCCTTTGGGAATATACCCAGTAATGGGATTCTGGGTTGAATGGTATTTCTGTCTTCCACAGTGGCTGAACTAATTTAGACTGCCACCAACAGTGTGTAAGTGTTCCTTAGAAAGTCCACTTCTAAGTATATTTTCTTCCCTACAACACTCAACATGTTCTAAGTAGAAATGTTTATAATTGTTTGCCTTTTCTTAGAAATAAGAGCACTAAATAAAACAAGAGCTGTTTTTGCCATACCTGCATTCCCACAAGTATTTTTTTAAATAGCAGCAAATCTAAAAAGTTTTGAAAAAAATGATTAACTATTTTAAATGAGAAAATACAGTAAAAATATGTTTCTCCACAAAAATTATGCATAGCACATATGTGAAAAATGTCACACTGAAGCATTGTTACAATTCATCCTCCATATGTCCAGTATTTTGAAGAATATAATATCTTATAAACACAAATAAGGAAACATTGTTAATTATATCAAGCATGGACTGTTTTATGAATCAATTATTTGAGAAGCACTTTACCAATCAACATAAATAATTCAATAGTTGTATGGAAGTGTTCTGAACTAGAATACATACATTCCAACAAGATGGCAATAGACAGCTTTTGCAATCTGCTTTTCATCTCCCTAAAAAATAAATTGCTCCTGCATAAACAATATTTCAGAAACTGACAGAGTTGGCAGCTCTGCTGAAGACAGCAAGATATTAGTAACCATGACTGATAGCAAAATTGGGGGTTGCAGAAAGAGGAAAGAGTATACATTCAAATTTAAGGAATAGCTCTTGTACTTCAGATTCTTTTAAGAAAATGTGGGATGACATATTGAGGTCACCACTGATTAAAGATATAGATCTGTAAGGGAGCTTTTCACCTCCTGTGAAATCTTCAGAGAAACCACTTGGAGACACACTGGCCTACACCTTCCTGCTGTGGACGCACCATGGGTGCCTACGGCTAAATTTCTCTAAGCTGGGTTTGCCCACTGGATGGCATGGCTAATTAATGAAGGAAGCTGAAGACTCAGTCCTCCTTGATGTAATGCTGGTATGAAAAGCAGGGACCCTCGCTCTCTTATACCAGATCTACCAGAGCAGAGCTAGAAGAGCGAGTTGGTAGTTCTGTGATGTACAACCCTCAGTTTAACAGCCTGTTTTCCTCACCAATTTCCTCTAAACTGTATTTACTGAGACCATCTATTGAATATCATCTTTCAGTTAACTGCATAACAAAACTATACTGAAAAGGCAAACATATTACATTCTCTGAGCTGCTTTCTAAAAACATTTTCCTCCAAAATTTCTATTATATACCTTGTCTTGAAAGGGAGATGATCTACTTGTTATTAAATAGTGTGAAAAAAATACATTTCCCTGGTATCCCAAAATAAAGCATTCCATTCTATGAGTCTGTAGAAATTTTAATTATATACTACCTCAGGAATAAAGGAAATGCTCAAATTCATTCTGTCTAGCAGAAAGTACTGGCTGACTACCATATCTAGTCCCCCTACCTTGTTACTAATAAACCCTGAGTTTAACTAGAAACATGGCACCTAGCCATACGTTTCCAGCTTCCTTTGCAGCTAAATGTGGCCATGTGACTACATTCTGTCTTTTAGGATATAATGAAAATTATGAGGATAACTTGCAGGCATTGCCTTTGTAAGAAAGGAATATGCCTTCCTCTTCCCTCCCCCCATCCTACTTTTCATCCTTTAAAAAGAGCAACCAATTCACATAGAGTGACCATATGGCCTGGTTTATCTAGGACACTCACATTTTCTCCTGTTATTCCAGGGACTTGTGGTCTCCTAATCTCAGACCATTAAATGGAAACTGTATTAAGAATCACCAAGTTACAAAGTAGGAGTCACTGTTATTTTGGCCATTTTAGAACATCTGAAAGGGCAAGGTACAATTAACAGAAAAATATCAGAAATCTTGTTAAATGTTAGAATGATACATGATTATTCCATTCAAGGTGTTCAAATCTAGTGAGATATTGAACATTTAAACAAATAATTTTAATCAAGGAAGAATCCACCTCCACCACCCACAAAAAAGCTAGGAAACTTGAAGGGGAAAAAAAAGCAGTTTTTTTCCTCAGGAAATTTAAGGAGGCTTCTCAGATGAGGGAGCATTTGGCCTGGGGTTTGCATGGTAGATATTAAGTAGTTTTGAAAAGGCAACAAAGAGTTCTAGATAAAGAGATGAGCATGAGCAAAGATACAAATATATGAATGACATTTTCCAAAAATGGGAGAGTATAAAGTGTTAGGTGGGTAGAATGTAGGAAAAAGCTGAAACAAATGTTCTAGTTTAGTATCTAATTTTGGAGAAATTTCAATGCTTCTCTGAGAAGTTCAGTTTATTCTGCGGAAAATGTGAAACCACTGAAGGTTTCCCTAAATCTGCCTTGCAATGGACAGAATGAATCCAAGAGAGGTAATAGCGTTCATATCCATAGGAACATGACTGACTAGATATGGTTAGTGAGGGGAATGAATTAATGATAAATGGTGGGATACTTTTGAAATAACATTGGTCTCCACTCACATTTTCTGTCATCTTTTGGCCCTTTCTTCCTCCCGCTCCTCTCATTCAGCCAGTTAGATTGTCCTTTGCTGGAATTTCAAAAACCTGAGGCATGAGAAACTCAAAACTTGGGGAAGAAAAGTAAATAGAATTGGAAGAAACCAGGAAGAGAAAAATCAGGATATACCCCTCCCATACTCCATCATGCAAACATACCCAAGATTCCCCTGGACTAGGAGAAGAGAAAGTTAGAGTATTAGCCAGACCAACCTAGACATTGGTCCCTCATAAATGGACCCTGCACTGTGGCTGTCCCAAGAACTTCCAAGAACCTGTGGGCCTTTTCCTGGGTAAAAGAATGTAGAGAATCTGCAGATCAGAAATAGAAGCATGACCTTGCAAGACCAACGAGCTCTTAATCAGCTGTAAGGGTTCATCATGACTCAGTCCCAGCAAAAGCAGCTGAATGATTCCCAGGTGTCCAAGAGTACAGAGAAGTAGGAGAGAGAAGTGGTGGGCTGGCAAGGGCCTTCCAAACAAGAGCCTGGGACTTTGTCAGGTAACCTGCTTGTGCCAGTGACCAATTACCCAACAGGATGGGTATGACCGCAGATGTAACTCTGCCAGATGGGACAGTAAGTCAGATAAATCCACCTCACCACTAGCACTAGGCACTCGTAGAAGCCTTCGAGAACTTAGATTCAGCAGAAAAAGAGACACCCTAGTCAGGGAATAGTTTTCTGCCACTCTAGGGAAATAGTTGCTCAGAATAAAAAATGAAGTTCAGTTGTAGAAAAAGTTAAAAATTTTTAGTTTTACATGCTAAAATTTTAACATTATGTGGTGACCATAATGTGGTGACATTATGTGGTGACTATTTACCACATAGTATCTCTGAATCTCTAGCCCAGGAGACATGAAAAGATGCTAGTAATATGATAGGTAGTACAAATGGAGAAGGAGAAAACTACTAGCCTAGCAGAATTTTTTAAATTATCTCTCATTTAATTAATGATGGAAATAATTTACTTAAGAAATTACTCTACTTAATTTCTTTCTCTATCTCTTCAATGAAAGACTTATTGGCAAAATTTCCTTCATGGACTTTTATTTGTAAATCAAGTTAAGTGGGGGAAAAAGGTATAGCAAGTTAAAACCTCAGAATTAAATTAGAAGTTATAGTGAACCCTAAAACTAAGTTAAAATGAGAACCAATGACATATAAAATATAAAAATTAAAATTCTTTGAAAACTTTTTAATTAAATGTTTTCTGTTTAGTTTAGTTACTAGTATTATAATATTTTATAATATTTCAGCAGCACTACTAAGGAGGTTATTATAGTTACATAGGCAATAAATTCTGAAGACCTTAAACACCATCTACTAATGTATCATTCAACCTAAAAATATTACCTCCTTTTATTTTCAGCATTTTCCTCAATTCCTTCTCTCCTTTGCTTAAGACAGTTTACTCACATTTGACAGAGATACTTACTGCCCCATGGAACTAGCACTTTCTGGGATATCCATACACCTGAAATTACTAGCCAGCCATTAACTGGGATATATATATTTGCATAGGATTAATTTTCTAGTCTAACTAAGGCTCACTTTCAAAAAACATTGAAAAATTCCATGTATGAACTAGTATGGAATTTAACCACCATTTATAATTTTATTGTAAATATTTATAATTTTATTGTAAAATATATATCAAGTAATTTCAAGGAAATTAAAGAAGAAAGGTGGAATGAGGTGGAGAGGAATATGAGCACATAATAAAAAGAATAAGGGAGAAAATAGAAAAGGAAGATCCTCGTGATCTAAATGTGACTTTAGCAATAGGAAAAATGAATCTTAAAATTTTGTTCAAATTCTCTATGCTCCTGGAAACTTATTCTGTACCAACTAGTGAGCATGCTCACTTCAGCAATGTCCTGCACCTCTATCTGAAGCGGCCAAGGGAAGGGGAGGAGCCATCCGAAAGGAAGATGGAATACCATTCCCACACAGAAACATCACAACTGTTGGGCGCCTTAGGGAGGTCAGGGTGGAAGCAGACTTTTAAGAGATGGGTATGTTGAGTGCACCCCAGGAGGATTTACAACCATCTGTATCCTTTGAGGGCAGGTATTCCTTGCTATTGCCTCCTTTTCAGTAACCTACAAGACACTACCCACTTTCACTGAAACAATCAATATCAAGATGGCAAGACCTGTTTTTATCATTGCAGATAGTAATGCTTTAAACTCTGGGCACTTAAAAAGAACCAATTTTAAAAGTAAAATCAATTGATCAAGTACTTTACATTTTCTAGGCCTCAATAAAAACTAGCACATGAATAAATGAAGTATTATATTTTATTCCAGAGGGCCAAAAATTGCTAACTACGTACTCCCAGTATATTAAAAAAGCACATATAAATCAGAATTAAAATCTGTTTTGTAGTTGTTTTATATTATTTTGACATCACACTACTTTTTTATCTAATAAACCATGATTTACCTGTAGTAAGTTTTTAACATAATTCAAACATAGTAAGAGGTTATTTATGTACGATCAGGCAATATTTAATCCAAATTAATTAGGACAACTTTTCAGTACATTCAAAATTGAATTCAACTAATGTTCCTTATAAAAAACGTCAAGGAGGCTGGGCACAGTGACTCACGCCTATAATCCCAACACTTTGGGAGGCCAAAGCTGGAGGATTGCTTGAGGCTAGGAGTTCAAGACCAGCCTGGGCAACAGAGGGAGACCCCATCTCAACAACAACAACAAATATATATAACAGGGAGAAACATTTTATTGTTAACTTATCATGCAATTGCACCATGAAGTTTTTGAAAGAAAATAATATATTAAGAAGATGTTCTTAAAAATAGGACACCAGAATGGAAACACATCAGATAATTCATTTGCAGAGAAATATTCAATGTTGTTGGGACTCAGAAAACAATACCCCTAAGTATGGTGATTTGACATACCAAGTGCTTGGAACTAAAAGAGAACCAAAGCCTCCTACCTCTTTTTTCTCCTCCAAAGTACAAGAAGGGGCTTTCTCTGAACTTCCTTTAGCTGCCTAAAGATAGATCCTCCAAAAACCTCAGTTGTCATGAATGTCCTCCCCAGGAATCTCAACCAGAGAAGATTAATTGTACCACAAGAGAAGAGTTTGGAGGTCAGCATCACAAACCAATCTTTGTCACAAACTATTACCTATTTATCTTCCCCCAAAATCATTAACTTTCTCTATGTTGCTTACATGCCCCTCCCTTCTTCCCTATGAGGAGGGCATATAAGCTTTTAAATTTTATTAGGTTATGGGATACTCACTTTTCTTTCCTTTGATGCCCTCAGGCACATAATACATTTGTATGCCTTTTCTTCTCTTAGTCTGTCTACTGTCAGTTTATTTCATAAACTTAATCATCAAACCTTTGGAGGGAAAGTTTTCTCTCCCTACAATGTCAAAGATTAAGTACCCAAAAACTTGAAAGTAAATATTTTTAGATTTTTATTTTTGTCAGACATTTTATGGAAGAAGAAGAAAGTACATTTGACCCCTTAAATAACTTGGGGGTTGAGGGCACTGTCCCCCTGCACAGTTGAAAACCTGTATACAATTTCTGACTCCCCAAAAACTTAACTACTAACAGCCTACTGTTAACTGGAAGCCTTACCAATAACATTAACAGTCAATTAACATATCTTTTGTATATGTATTATATACTGTGGTCACATAATAAAGTAAGCTAGAGAAAGGAAAATGTTATTTTAAAGATCATAAGAAAGATAAAATATATTAACTATTAAATGGAAGTGGATCATCAGAAAGGGCTTTATCCTCATCTTTCCACTGAATAGGCTGAGAGGAGGAAGAGGAAGCATTGGTCTTATAGCCTCAGGTTGCAAAGGCAGGAGATATGGAGGTGGTGGAAATGAAGGCAGGAGAGGCAGGCACACGGGGTGTAACTTTGATTTTAAAAAAAATTCTACCTAGAAGTGAGCTCAGACAGTTTAAATCTGTGTTGTTCTAGAATCACACTCCCAGCTTCCTAGAAGTAAAGAAAATGATTCTGAGGGGGGGAAAAAGTGACACAAAATGCAAACCATACCATCTTGACCCTCCTTCCCCAGAACCTTATATAATCAGTCTTTATTCACTCATCTTTAAAAATCTTTGCTTTGAAGAAGAGGATATTGGCAAAGGTGATAAATTATAATGTTATATAAGTAATAATCTCTAAGTTCTCCCACTTCATCTATTTTTTTAAATTATTTCATCAAAACTTAGAGAAACACATCAAGCACCAGAGACCTCTGGGATCTTTTCCACCTGGCTTTGTGGTGTCGGTCACATAAGAAGGCTTCCCTGAGTTACCAAGCATTAGCATGTACAGGTCTTTGTGATGAGACCTTTCAGATAACTGAGTTGTTCCTCAGTCCAGAGATAAGCATTTAGAATCTCTGGGGTGTTCTGCTACAAGTACGTTAAAACAATTAGCACAAAAACCCTGAAGCCTTCAGGAATGATTTATTCTGAACCTATTCTGAATTAGCAAATGTTCCTTAGAGTTGGGAGATAACAATACATCATCTTCATGTTAGCACCTTTGATGGACCCCTTTTAAACATGTATTCTATACTTTTTGACTTCCTAAATTATTAAACTATGCTACAGATTAAATGGAAACAGTGCCAAGAACCTAAATTCTCAATAAATGTTAGTTACTTCCATTTCTTCTCCACCCTCTAACCCAAACACTACACATGCTTACCGTTTCCCCACCTACTGCAACAGTGAAACTGTACTGGCTGTTTCTAAGGTTCTTGAGATACAAGGTGCCCTTTGCACCAACCTCCACTTTTCCCCCTTCTCCAGACAATCTTCTCGCACCCCTGGCTTTCTAATTCATTGTTTCGGCATCTGATAGGAACGTCAATTACTAATCTTTCCAACCCATTTGTACCAGATAAAGGACGTGGGCTGGAAAAAGCCAAACAAAGAAACAAACAAACATACAGAAATCCTGTCTCAAATTGGCTCAAGCAATTGGGAAATGTATGTTCTCACATTTTCATAAGTTCAGATGTAAAGGAGACTTCAGATTTGCCCAGGCTCATTCTCTTTCCCTTTTATGCCACATACAGACCTTGCTTTATCCCAAGGCTGTCTTACCTTTGTCGTAAGAAGGTTATCTGAAGCAAACTGGGTTGCAGTCTTCCTTGTCACATCTGAAAGGAGAGAGAGAGAAAATTTTCCCAATTGTATTAGTCTGTTCTCATAGTGCTATAAAGAACTACCAGAGACTGGGAAACTTATAAAGGAGAAAGGTTTAACTGACTCACAGTTCTGCATGACTAGGGAAGCCTCAGGAGGCTCACAATCACGGCGAGGGGTAAAGGTGAAACAAACCACCTTCTTCACAAGGTGACAGGAGGGAGAATGAGTGCAGGAGGAACTACCAAACATTTATAAAACCACCAGATCTCGTGAGAACTCCCTCGCTATCATGAGAACAGCAAGGGGAAACTGCCCCCATGATTCAACTACCTCCACCTGGTCTCTCCCTTGACACGTGGGGATGATGGAGATTACCATTCAAGATGAGAGTCTGGATAGGAGCACAGCCAAACCTTATTACCAATCATGAACTAAAAGTACGTCAGTTAACTATGATTGGGTTGTTAGGCCATGTGGACACCCTTTGCTAATGAAGGTCACCTAGGAAAATGGACTGATTGGCTTAAGTTTAGATTATTGAAAATATACAGCAACTAGAATAATAATGATTTGATTAAACTAATTAATATCTATTCCTTGAACAATGAGATCTCAATTTCCTCCCTCCTAAATTGTACCAAAATTATAGCAAGGGGAATTTTTTTAAGGTTTAAACTCACAAGGGTGGGAAACAATGAAGGAGAAAACACCAGTGTAAGTGTAAAATCTGTAATACAGATGAACAAGTGATAATCCAAGCAAGAGAGCCAAATCTCAGATCAAAACTGAGAAGTTACCCAATTTATATAACAGAATTTTTAATAGGCACAAAAGCAGAAAATACGAAGCAGTCTACTTCTGGTCATAACTCTGCTGGATATCAGTACCTGGTTATAGTTTTTTTGACAGCTTTATTGATATGTAATTCATATATCGTAACATTCACCTGATTAAAGTGAGCAATTCAAAGATACTCTCAGTGTAGTCAGAGATGTGTAAGCCATCTTACAATATAAAAGATATTTTTATAATTGCAGGTCTTAAATGGCACCTCCTTACAGATGCTCTACCTGCCTATCCTTAATAGAACTACACTCTTTATTTCCCACTTCTTTCCTTTGGACACTCATAACAATCTGTAGTTACTTTCCTTAGTTATTGGCCTCCTTGTTTGTTGCCTGCCTCTCCCACCAGAATGTAAGCTCCTTAAAGAGGGGCTCTTTATGTCTCTCTTGATCTTCTTTGTAGTCCAGCTAGTAGTGAAGCACAGGGCCTGCCTATATTACGTGGACACTAAAAACATTTGCTGAATGAATGAACTAGCAAGACATAATTACCACAGTAGACAGGTTATCATAGGGAAACTGTGACAGCAGGAGGGCACTGAGCAAATGAACCAGCTGTCCATCTGGTGTTTGGAAGATGAACCAACCCTATGAGACTGAGAAGACCCCTTAGGCTCTTTAACAATTAAGGAGAGTTGGGAGTGAAGACCTCAAGAAGAAGATAGCACTGCTAATAAAATATGTGGGTCTCTTGCAATGAATTAAAAAAATAAAAAGATATGCTCATGTGTGCAACTATACTGGCAAAGAAATTCATATTTCTCACATTAACACATTAAAATACACAAAGTAAATGTTCCTTTATGCATCAATCCCATAGCTGGTGGTGTTAATTAAATTAATGGTGGTTATACAGGGTACTGCACAGTTCTGGAGATAGGAAGCCAGAATTTGTATCCTCATTCTGCCACTTATTAGCAATGTGACTTTGGGCAAGTTACTTAGCTGCTTTGTGCTTTCATTTGTACATTTATAAAACAGACATATTAATAGTTCCTATACATAAGAGCTATTTTGAGTATTAAATGAAAATAATCAGAAAGCTGTCTGTTACATACTGAATGCCTTATATTACCTAAGGTTGTAGAAGTAGCAGTAGCCCTTGTAGTGGTGGCAGTGGCAGAGGTGGTAGAAATAGTAGGAGGTAGTAGTAAAATGATAGAGGTGCAGCCCATTATGACTGTTTTATGAGGCAAGAAATTCAGATTTAGCTCAGTGCCAAGCAGTGTCAAATACAAGATACTAGATTAATATCGAACTGACTTGCACCCACGATGTTTCCTGTCATACCACAAGACGATTTGACACCATTGATTTTTCTTCAAGAAGTAAGTGAATCAGCAGATTTGTAGTCACTGCTGCTGGCAAACTGATATCAGGTAATTCATGCTCAACTTTGGCCCACAGAAAGGGTCAGCAAGACAGCCATATTCTTGGGTGTGTGTGTATAAGACGATGTGCATTCGACTGTGACTCTGTTGCAAGAAGGACACAAGAATTTCATTCTTTTAGGAGATGAAGTGGGAAAATAATGGACAGTCCTGAAAATAAGCCATGGTATTCATAAATCAAGAGAATCATTTTTAGAGGGGAAAGTGACTGGTTTGGACTTATTAACAATATTTGCAATGTGTCCTCTTTATGGATGAATAACACAGAAGACGCCATTTAGCATAACTGTTCTCACTCTCTGCTTTTGGACTGAGAGGCACGCCCTGTTTCTAGAGCAGCTTTTGTTGCAGATCATGAGATAAAACCACTTTTCCATTACATGTGAAGAACCAGTGGATCCCACTGGATAAATCAATTGTGAAGTCAAATAATTATTTTGCATTAACAATGCATAACTATTTTTCAATTGCCTCTACAGCATGCATTCCCTCCAATAGCAATGAAAGAAATTAATAAGGACATTCACCCTATTATGGGTTGAATTGTGTCCACAAAAAGATATGCTGAAGTCATAGCCCCCAATATCTGCAAATATTACTTTATTTGGAAATAGGGTCTTTGCAGATACAATTAAATAAGGTATAATCAAGTAATTAGGTAGGCCCTAATCTACTATGACTAGTGTCAGTATAAGAAGAGGGAAATTTGGGTCGGACGTGGTGGCTTACGCCTGTAATCCCAGCACTTTGCAAGCCCGAGGCAGGCGGATCACAAGGTCAGGAGATCGAGACCATCCTGGCCAACATGGTGAAACCCCATCTCTACTAAAAATACAAAAATTAGCCAGGCATGATGGTGGGTGCCTGTAATCCCAGCTACTCCATAGGCTGAGGCAGGAGAATCGCTTGAACCAGGGAGTCCAAGGTTGCAGTGAGCCAAGATGGTGCCACTACACTCCAACCTGGTGACAGAGTGAGACTCCATCTCAAAAAAAAGAAAAAAAAAAAAGAAGATGGAAATTTGAACACAGACATATGAAAAAGAATGCCATATGATGAGAGAGGCAGAGATTGGAGTTAGGCAGCTACAAGCCAAAAAATGTCAAGGATTGCTGGTGGTACCTGAATTTAAGAGAAAGGCATGCATTCTCCCCTAGAGGTTTTAACAGAGCGGGCTGACACCTCGATTTTCTACTTTTAGCCTCCAGAACTGTGAGAGAATAAATTTCCATTTGAAGCCACACGGTTTGCAGTACTTTGTTATAGCATCCCCAGCAAACTTCTACACACACCTCATTGATTATCAGACAAATCCTTTAGGTAGAATAAAACTCATCAGTAGCTCAAGATGCAGTCTTTCATCAGCACAGTCTATATCCCTGGCCATGTGATCACTTTAGGGATAAACATGTGACTCAATAAGAGCCAACAGGACTTCAGGATATATTTGGGCTTCTAGGAAAGAAAAGACTCTTCCTTTTCCTGAGTTGCTTTCAAAACTGTCTTTTCTTATTGGTTGTGAGAAAGAATATTTTAGCACTGGAAACTGCTGGCAGCCATCTTACAACTGGAGAACCTCCCATACACTTGTGTCCAAGGAAACAAAGTGGAAGTATTGAAAAAAAGGAACTTCTGAATCCCGAGAGGACCCACAGACCCTCTGAAGGAAGTGGACTGCTCCAGTAGAACCTGAGAGAAACCCCAGATATGGTGAGGGCTCCAACTGTGGAAGTGGGAAAGGGAGAGCCTCCTCTCCCGAACACACACTCACATTGGAGAAAATGAAGGTAAGTTTGCAGGAGAAGTTTCCAACTTTACCTGGAGCAAAGTCAGTTTTGAGAGCTGAGTGAAATACAGGGGTAGAGGAAGCAGCAGAAAGACCCTGGAAGCTTGTTGGGTCCCCAGGCAGGCCATTCCTGGCTGGCACCACAGGTATCCGTTGGGAGGGCAGCCAGAGGAGAGCAGGGGAGACACCGCAGGGAGAAGAAAATCTCTAGCCGCATTTTGTAACAATTTGAACAGCGTGAGAAGCCTCTTGGCCAGAACTCGGGGGAGGGTGCAAATCCAGTGTGCAGACTCCACAGGCAGGGGAAGAGCCAACCCCTTTTCTTTTGCAGCTGGGAGGCAGGTAGCCTGGGGCAAGTTGTCAAGCCCTGCTTGCCTACTGCCTGGAAACAGACTCGGGACTGTTGAGGGGGCACCGTGGGAGTGAGACTGGCCTGGGTTTGCATGGGAGCTGGGTGAGGCCTGTGACTGCCGGCTTTTCCCCACTTCCCTGAAAACTTGCATGACTCAGCAGAGGCAGCCGTAATCCTCCTAGGTACACAACTCCATTGACCTGGGAACCTCACCCCCAGCCCCGACAGGAGCCGCAGCAAGACCCACCCAAGGAGAGTCTGAGCTCAGACATGCCTAGACTTGCCCCCTCCTGATCGTCCTTCCCTACCCACCCTGGTAGCTGAAGACAAAGGGCATATAATCTTGGGAGTTCTAGGGTCCCAGCTGCCACTGGTTCCTCTCCATACTACCACAGCTGATGCTCTCTAGAAAGCGTGACCTCCTGGCGGGAGGCCAACCAGCACAAAAATAGAGCATTAAATCACCAGCTACGAACCTTCACTGAGTCCATCGTACCCACCTGCTATCTCCACTGTAACAGATGCTGGTATCTATGGCTGAGAGATCCGTAGAGGGTTCACATCACAGGACTCTGTGCAGACAACCCTCAGTACTAGCCCAGAGCTGGATAGATTTGCTGGGAGGCTAGACCCAGAAGAGAGACAACAATCACTGCAGTACAACTCACAGGAAGCCACATCCATTTAAAAAAAAAAAAAGAAGGGGAGAGTACTACATCAAGGGAACACCCCATGGGACAAAATAATCTGAACAACAGCCTTCATCCCTAGACCTTCCCTCTGACACAGCCTACCCAAATGAGAAGGAACCAGAAAACCAACTCTGGTAATATGACAAAACAAAGCTCTTTAAACCCTGAAAAATCATACTATTTCACCAGCAATGGATCCAAACCAAGAAGAAATCCCTGATTTACCTGAAAAAGAATTCAGGAGGTTAATTTTTAAGCTAATCAGGGAGGCACCAGAGGAAGGCAAGGCCCAATGCAAGGAAATCCGTAATATGATACAATAAGTGAAAGGAGAAATACTGAAGGAAACAGATAGCTTCAAGAAAACACAATCAAAAATTCAGGAAACATTGGCTACAGTTACAGCAATGCAAAATCCTCTGGAAAGTCTCAGCAATACAATTAAACAAGTAGAGGAAGGAAATTCAGAGCTCAAAGGCAAGGTCTTCAAATTAACCCAATCCAACAAAGACAAAGAAAAAGAAAATATGATCAAAGCCTCCCAAGAGTCTGGGATTGTGTTAAATGACCAAACCTACGAATAATTAGTGTTCCCAAGGAAGCAGAGAATTCTAAAAGCTTGGAAAACATATTTGGGGGAATAATCGAGGAAAACTTCCCTGGCCTTGCTAGAGACCTAGACATTCAAATACATGAAACGCAAAGAACACCTGGGAAATTGATCACAAAAAGATAATCACCTAGGCACATTGTCATCAGGTTATCCAAAGTTAAGATGAAGAAAAGAATCTTAAGAGCTGTGAGATAAAAGCACAAGGTAACCTATAAAGGAAAACCTATCAGATTAACAGCAGATTTCTCAGCAGAAACCCTAAGAGCCAGAAGGAAATGGGGCCCTATCTTCAACCTCCTCAAACAAAATAATTATCAGCCAAGGATTTTGTATCCAGTGAAACTAAGCATCATATATGAAGGAAAGATGCAGTCTTTTTCAGATGAACAAATGCCGAGAGAATTTGTCACTACCAAGCCACCACTATGAGAACTGCTAAAAGGAGCTATAAATCTTGAAACAAATCCTAAAAACACATCAAAACAGAACCTCTTTAAAGCATAAATCACACAAGACCTATAAAACAAAAATACAAGATAAAAAGCATAAAACAAAAAAACAAAAAGTACACAGGCAACAAATAGCATGATGAATGCAATGGTATCTCACAACTCAATATTAACATTGAATGTAAATGGCCTAAATGCTCCAGTTGAAAGAATGGATAAGATCTCACCAATAAACTATCTGCTCCCTTCAAGAGACTCACCTAACACATTAGGACTCACATAAACTTAAGGGGTGGAAAAAGCCATTTCATGCAATAGACACCAAAAGCAAGCAGGGGTAGCTATTCTTATATCAGACAAAACAAACTTTAAAGCAACAGCAGTTAAAAGAGGCAAAGAGGGACATTATATAAAAGTAAAAGGCCCTGTTCAACAGGAAAATATCACAATCTTAAACACATATGCACCTGACACTGGAGCTCCAAAATTTATAAACCAATTACTAATAGACCTATGAAATGAGATAGACAGCAACAAAATAATAGTGGGGGACTTGAATACTCCACTGACAGCACTAGACAAGTCATCAAGACAGAAAGTCAGCAAATAAGCAATAGATTTAAACTATACCGGACTTAACAGATACATATAGAAGATTTCATCCAACAACCCTAGAATACACATTCTACTCAACAGTGCATGCAACTTTCTCCAAGATAGACCATAAGATAGGCCATAAAATCAGCCTCAATAAATTTAAGAAAATTGAAATTATATTATGCACTGTCTCAGGTCACAGTGGAATAAAATTGGAAATCAACTCTGAAAGGAACCTTCAAAACCATGCAAATGCATGGAAGTTAAGTAACCTGCTCCTGAATGAGCATTGGGTCAAAAACGAAATCAAGATGGAAATTAAACACTTCTTTGAACTGAAAGACAATAATGACACACCTTACCAAAACCTCTGGGATACAGCAAAGGCGATGCTAAGAGGAAAGTTCATAGCCCTAAACATCTACATGAAAAAGACTGAAAGAGCACCAACTGCCATTCTGAGGTCACAGCTCAAGAAACTAGAGCAACAAGAACAAACCAAACCCAAACCTAGCAGAAGAAAGGAAATAACCAAGACCAGAGCAGAACTAAATGAAATTTAAACAAAATAAAATACAAAAGATAAACTAAACAAAAATCTGGTTCTTTGAAGAGATAAAATTGATAGGCCATTAGCAAGATTAACAAGAAAAGAGAAAAAATCAAAATAACCTCACTAAGAAATGAAACAGGATAAATTACAACTGATACCAGTGAAATATAAAAGATGACTCAAGGCTACTATGAACACCTTTACACATATAAACTAGAAAACCTAGAAGAGATGGATAAATTCCTAGAAAAATAAACTCTTCTAGCTTAAATCAGGAAGAATTAGATACCCTGAACAGACCAAGAAAAAGCAGTGAGATGGAAATGGAAATTTAAAAATTATCAGCAAAAAAGCATCCAGGACCAGACGGATTCACGCAGAACTCTACCAGACATTCAAAGAATTGGTACCAATCCTTTTTGACACTATTCCACAAGATAGGGAATGAAGGAACCCTTCCTAATTCATTCTATGAATCCAGCATCAGCCTAATACCAAAACCAGGAAAGGACATAATCAAAAAAGAAAACTATATATGGATATCCTTGATGAACACATACTAAAATCCTTAACAAAATACTAACTAACTGAATCCAGCAACATATCAAAAAGATAATCTACCATGATCAAGTGGGTTTCATACCAGGGATGCAGGGATGGCTTAACATATGCAAGTGAATAAATGTGATACACCACATAAACAGAATAAAAAACAAAAATCATGTGATCATTGTATTAGTCTGTTTTCATGCTGCTGATAAAGGCATACCTGAGATTGGGAAGAAACAGAGGTTTAATTGGACTTACACTTCCACATGGCTGAGAAGGCCTCAGAATCAGGGTGGGAGGTGAAAGGCACTTCTTACATGGCAGCCTCAAGAGAAAATGAGGAAGAAGCAAAAGTGGAAACACCTGATAAACCCAGCAGCTCTGATAAGACTTATTCACTGTCACGAAATAGCACAGGAAAGACCAGTCCCCTTGATTAAATTACCTCCCCCGGGTCTCTCCCACAACACATAGGATTCTGAGAGATACAATTCAAGTTGAGATTTGGGTGGGGACAGAGCCAAACCCTATCATTCGATCCCTGGCCCCTCCAAATCTCATGTCCTTCCATTTTAAAACCAATCATGCCTTCCCAACAGTCCCACAAATTCTTAATTCATTTCAGCACTAACCCAAAAGTCCACAGCCCAAAATCTCATCTGAGATGAAGCAAGTCCCTTGCACCTATTAGCCTATAAAATCAAAAGCAAGCTAGTTACTTCCTAGATACAATGCGGGTACAGGTATTGGGTAAATACAGTCATTCCAAATGGGAGATATTCACCAAAACAAAGGGGTTACAGAGCCCATGCAAGTCCAAAATCCAGCAGGACAGTCAAATTTTAAAGCTCCATAATGATCTCCTTTGACTCCAGGTTTCATATCCAGGTTATACCGATGAAAGGGGTGGGTTCCCATGGTCTTAGGTAGCTCTGCCCCTGTGGCTTTGCAAGGTACAGCCTCCCTCCTGGCTGCCTTAAAGGGCTGGCATTGAATGTCTGTGGTTTTTCCAGGCCAACGGTGCAAGCCATTGGTGGATCTACCATTCTGGGGTCCAGAGGATGGTGGCCCTCTTCTCACAGCTCCACTAGGCAGTGCCCCAGTAGGGACTCTGTTTGGGGGTTCTGACCCCACATTTCCCTTCTGCTCTGCCCTAGCACAGGTTCTCCATGAGGGCCCCGCCCCTGCCGCATACTTTTGCCTGGGCATCTGGGCATTTCTATACATCTGAAATCTTGGCAAAGGTTCCCAAACCTCAATTCTTGACTTCTGGACACCCGCAGGCTCAACACCATGTGGAAGCTTCCAAGGCTTGGGGCTTGCACCCTCTGAAGCCACAGCCTAAGCTTTACATTGGCCCCTTTCAGCCATGGCTGGAGTACCTGGGACACAGGACACCAAGTCCCTAGGCTGCACATAGCATGGGGACCCTGGGCCTGGTCCACAAAACCACTTTTTCCTCCTGGGCCTCTGGGCCTGTGATGGGAAGGGCTGCCGTGAAGGTCTCTGACATGGCCTAGAGACATTTTCACCATGGTCTTGGGAATTAACATTAGGTTCCTTGTTACTTAGGCAAGGATTTGAATTTCTCCCCAGAAAATGGGTTTTTCTTTTCTATTGCATAGTCAGGCTGCACATTTTCCTACTTTTATGCTCTTTCCCTTATAAAACTGAATGCTTTTAACAGTACCCACCCAAGTCACCTCTTGAATGATTAGCTGCTTAGAAATTTCTTCCACCAGATACCCTAAATCATCTTTCTTAAGTTCAAAGTTCCACAGATCTCTAGGGCAGGGGCAAAATGCTGCCAGTCTCTTTGCTAAAACATAACAAGAGTTACCTTTACTCCAATTCCCAACAAGTTCCTTATCTCCATCTGAGACCACCTCAGCCTGGACCTAATTGTCCGTATCTCTATCAGCATTTTAGGCAAAGCCATTCAACAAGTCTCTAGGAAGTTCCAAACTTTCTCACATTTTCTTGTCTTCTTCTGAGCCCTCCAAACAGTTCCAACCTCTGCCTGTTACCCAGTTCCAAAGTCGCTTCCACATCTTTGGGTATCTTTTCAGCAACACCCCACTTCTGATACCAATTTACTGTATTAGTCTGTTTTCAAACTGCTAATAAAGACATACCTGAGACTGGAAAGAAAAAGAGGTTTAATTGGACTTATAGTTCCACATGGCTGGGGAGGCCTCAGAATCATGGCAGTTGATTTCATGGAGGTGAAAGGCAATTCTTACATGGCAGTGGCAACAGAAAATGAGGAAGAAGCCAAAGTGGAAACCGTTGATAAACCCATCATATCTCTTGAGACTTATTCACTATCATGAGAATAGCACGGGAAAGACCAGGCCCATGATTCAATTACCTCCCCCTGGGTCCCTCCCACAACAGGTGGGAAGTCTGGGAGATACAATTCAAGTTGAGATTTGGGTGGGGACATAACCAAACCATATTAATCATATCAATAGATGCAGAAAAAGCATTCAACAAATTCCAGCATCCCTTTATCATTAAAACTCTCAGCAAAATCAGCATACAAGGGACATACCTCAATGCAATAAAAGCCATCTATGAAAAACCCACAGCCAACATAATACTGAATGGGGAAAAGTTGAAAGCATTCCCTCTGCTAACTGGAACAAGACAAGGATGCCTATTCTTACCACTCCTTTTCAACATAGTACTGGAAGTCCTGGCCAGAACAATCAGACAAGAGAAAGAAATAAAAGGCATCCAAATCAGTAAAGAGGAAGTCAAGCTGTCACTGATTGCTGATGACATGATCACTTACCTTGAAAACCCTAAAGATTCCTCCAGAAAGCTCCTAGAACTGATAAAATAATTCAGCAAAGTTTCTGGATACAAGATTAATGTACACAAATCAGTCATTCTTCAATACACCAACAGTGACCAGGCAGAAATTCAAATCAGGAACTCAACCCTTTTCACAATAAGTGCAAAAAATAAAATAAAATACTTAGAAATAAACCTAACCAAGGAGTCAAAAGACCTCTACAAGGAAAACTACAAAACACTGCTGAAAGGAATCATAGATGACACAAACAAATGGAAACACAAATGGAAAACCAAACATCGTTATGTTCTCACTGATATGTGGGAGCTAAGCTGTGAGGACCAAAGGTATAGAATTATACAATGGACTGTGGGAACTTGGGAGGAAGAGTGGGGGAGGTGTGAGGGATAAAAGACTACAAATATGATGCAATGTATACTGCTTGGGTGATGGTTGCACCAAAATCTCACAAATCACCACTAAAGAATTTATCATGTAACCAAATACCACCGGTATCCCAATAACTTATGGAAAAATAAAATTAAATTAAAATTAAAATATCCTAAACAAAAAAAGAAACAACTTCTACTTGGATCAAATCATTTGTAAACTTTATACCTGGAAGTTTCATTCACATAAACCAATATATTCCTTTTATTATTTCATCCAGCTATTTATCATTTATTATATTTTTATCACATATTATACATATTATGGAAGGCTTTTCTCTTACTAGTACAGAAGCAATGATTTGAATCTTTAATCTCACTGGCCTCTTAAACACATCAGCTTAGTTCTAACCTATATTGGCAAAGACGTCCTTAGCGTTCATTCCATTCAACTTCACTAAAATTTAGACAGGCTTCTTCCCGTAACCTCCCTTTTCTTCTTAGAGCATTTGCTTTAGAAAACTTTCAGTTATAAATTTTTTCTCTTCCCCTTTGAGAATTAAGTCTTTTAAAAAGTCACTTTTACAACCCAGGAAGGACCTGGAGGCTCAAGGACCTGGAGCCGTCCTGAAAAATGTAACCTTTAAAGGTGATAGTGCTCCTCTCTCCTAGGCTGCATAAAGGCCAGGAGCCCAACTTCAGTAACGGACAATTAGCAAGCACAGTTGCCCTCATCACATGAGCCAGTCTCCCCGCCAATGTCCTTTAGTACTTTCCACCAGCTCACCCCAGTGCTTAAAGAACCCTCCTCCCTTTTGTTCCAGGGGAGTTGAGTTCAGTCTTCCTTATTGCTAGGGCCTTGAATAAAGTCTTCTTTGCCTGTTGAACTCCACAAAGTGCAATTTTTCTTTGATAATGTCTTAGGATCTCCTCCTCTCTACATTCTGCTTTACAAAACCAGGCATTATAGAAAATATTCAAGACTTTCATAATAAAAGGTGTTTAGTTAGTATACCTTTAGTCTGACATTTCCCTGAGAAGCACACAATCTCAGCTTGTTTTAGTGAGGTGAGTGGCTTCAGTCTTTCACCCGGAGAAGGGGCCAGTGTTCCCAAAATAAGTAATGCCAGCAGCACTTTCCCACTGCACCTTGTTTGGGTTTTTTCCGGTTCATTCTATGCTCTAAATTTCCTTCTCTTGGCTTTGTCCCATGCCTTTTCCTTTTAGCCCCAAAGCATTTTCTCTCTCCCAGAGCCAGGTTTTCCATCCAAGCCAGAGCACCTGAAGGTTTTTCCTTGTTTATAGAAAGATAATCAGCTACATCCTCTTACACCAAGGGAGCAGACTGCTTCAAACAGAAAATGTCTTTGAAACGGCTTGCTAAAGCAGCCCAATTTAATTGTTAGGAAAGCATGCCAGGAAGCCAAACACTTTGGTCTATTTCATTCTGAAGTATTTCCCTTGAGTGGACACAAGGCTCTAGGTAAAATTCTCAGCTGAAAAACCTGTTTTAATTCAGCTTTATTTTGTTTTACAATACTAACATGTAATCAAATAAAAATTAGAAATCAGTCTTTCAATTTAAGTTTTCCCCACAGTGACACTGGCGATCACTACCGCTGAGCAAGAATCTTGAAAAGAGATAATATAATTAACCTTTAACTTTCTTGTTTCCCCGGACCACATCCTTCCACCTGGATATCTGAGTGTTTCTATTTTGACTTCCCATAATTATTCCACGTGCTCATCCAGAGTTTCTGAACTTCCTTGAAAAAATCATCAGAAAAAATAATATAAGACAGATTCTCCTCAGATCTAAGAAAACTCATGCTGAGATTGTGGATTGAATCAGATGCTTTCTCTACTTCTCTCCTTGGGGGAATACTGCAGCAGATCAGCAACAGTGGCTTCCAGTGTCTCTCTTCTCTTTGTCTGCATATTGGAAGAGCTCAGTCCCCCATGAGCACTAATGAGTGAGCCACTAACGGGCTTTCTGAATGATGGCTACATGATCAGATTGTTGTTCAGAATAGTTTGGGCTGTACTGTTGAAAGGGCTAGGAAGGGACGGGAATAAACTAGGAAAATCAATTAGTGAGGTTATGTTCAGCTCAAACACAGGATGAAGGGTGCAGTAATGGCAATGGTGGTACATGAGTAGATTTTAGAAATCTTCAGTCCGAAAAAATTACTAGAATTTGATGATTAATTGGATGTAAATGGGAGGGTGTTAGGGAGTTGGAGATTTTAAGAACGGCACCCAGGTTTCTTGCTGGAGCAAGAGTAGAAAATAACAGCTGACATTCACCGATACGTTCGATTTGTCTAGCATTGTTTTCACTAATACAACAAAATCTTGGGATGGGTATGACTCTGAGAATTTAAAAGTGTCCATTGTTTTCAAGGTGAACGAACTAAGCCCATGTAAAGGCTGGTAAGAATACAGCAGTGAGAAGGATGGGTCATGCAAGATAAAGGAACAGGAGAAAAGCAATAGGCCAGGCCCATGGTAGTCTGCTGGTTTCAGGGCACAAGTAGAGGAATATCCTACCTAGGCAACAGGATACCTCATCCCTTATTTAAAAGGGGAAGGAGGATTGAAGGGGGCAGTTTTAGAAAGATTTCCATATTTGGTGGTGAATATTTTGGCCTAATGGTTTCTATTGTGTCTATCAAGAGGAAAGGCTATCAGTCCCATTTCATCCCAAATGCCCCCTTGATTTTCCACATCAAACTTTTTTGATATTGATGATCCCAAATAGCTTTTATTTATTTATGTGAGTTATATCTATCTGTATTTGCCACATAGATTAAAACTGAGACATTGAAAAACATTACTTTATTTAAAATAACAATAGTAAACCTGCTATGTGTTAACATACGAACATATTTTATGAAAAAAAAATACTTTCCAAATGAAAAAAAATTTAGTGACAAGAGTGCACTGTTTTACTTTTTTCTTTTTTTTTTTTTTTTACAAAGCTTTTTTAATACCGGGCTTAATATAAAACAGCTGGATTCTCATATCTGCTCCTGCATTTAGTCTGTTGCAGTATGCTGTTTTGGTTCAAATATATGAAGAAAACCCAGCCTTATACAGATAGCACAATTGGGAAAATAAACATTTTGCTAGCCTTACCAGATAACTGTAGATATTATTTGACATAACCAAAACTGGACAAATGGTAGATTCTGAAAGATTAGTTTCAATGAGGAATCTGAAATCATGTCAATGTACTTTCCACATTCTATTAAAATCCATTGATCTATCTGGCATCTAGTCCTGTTAAATTATGTAAGGATAAGAATAAATTTAACTAAATAGTTATACTTTGATCAACACTGTCCAATTAGATTATGAAACTGAAGACATTGGCAGAGATGTAAACAAGATATCAATCTATAATAAAGCACAAATTAGAGATAGCAGAACAAAGTATGTATATTAGAATGAGAATGTGCAGAAGATCCTGGATATATTACAAGAGGTGGGAAGTAGTCCAAGATACTGTAATGGCTTAAATTGTGTCTCCATAAAAAGATATGCTTAAGTCTTAAACCTGGCACCTGGGAATGTGACCTTATTTGGAAATAGATTCTACAAGAATGGAATCAAATTCAGATGAGGTCATACTAGATGGAATAGGCTCCTAATCCAATAAGACTGGTGTCCTAGTAAAAGGAGGAAAATGCCATATGGAGAGTAATGCACAGGGAGAACACCATTTGAGAAGGAGAGATTGGAGTTATGCAGCTGCAAGCCAAAAAAAATGCTAAGGATTGATGGCTACCACCAAAAGGTAAGGAAGAATTTTACCCATAGTCTTAGAGGTAACAGGACCCTGTTAACACTCTAATTTCTGATTTTTGGCCTCCAGAACAGTAATAGAATAAACTTCTTTTGTTTTAAGCCATCCAGCTTGTGGTATTTTGTTAGGCAGCCCTAGAAAACAAATACAGATGGAGAAGTAGAATGTATTATGTTTTTAATAACTCACTCACCTCCTTTCCATAAAATCAATCTTACCTCACCTCCTATTGCATTTGACTTTTAATACCTGTGGGAATGAATATACCTCATTGCTCCACAGGAGTTGAGCCTGACCACATGATTTGCTCTGGCTAACACAATGGGAATGGAAGTGATGTACATTATATACTAGTAGAAGTTTTAAGAACCATTGGGTGTTTCTGTTAGGTCTCTTTCCTTCTGCCAGGAGAACAGAAGATTCCAGGTAGGGATCAGTCCTTTAGCCAATGTATAGCTGAGATACAACCAGCCCACATGCCACATTAGCATTATTGAAATCATTATGGAGAGATTTGTAGTGGTTTCTTACTGCAACAAAACCTAGCAAAGCTAGGGTCTCAAATCAATTTAGCCAAA
Organism: Nomascus leucogenys; assembly: GCF_006542625.1. NCBI lineage: Eukaryota > Metazoa > Chordata > Mammalia > Primates > Hylobatidae > Nomascus > Nomascus leucogenys. The sequence continues at coordinate 126,488,556 of NC_044382.1, forward strand.
AAGAATTACTCTCCATCAAGGCTAGCGTTTTTGCTAGCAGATTGACATCATAATCATTAAAATAATTCTATCTATGAAGGGTGCTCTAGACATTGGCCTTTAACATCTCTTTTCACAATGCCCTGGTACTCAACCGCTTATTGCAAATTACCTCTGTTGCTTTATTGTATAAAATTTCAATAATACTAACCTAGCTTACAGTTCTAGCAAACCTATTCATTTCCTATGTTACTGGTGTAATATTTTGATTCTATTTCTCACACAAATAGAGCCAAGACAGTGTTTAGTTCTCTCAGATGTGGGTCGGGGACGGTGTGCACAGAGATAACAGCTGAAAGTTATGAGAGGACCACAGGATAGCTATGTGATTTCACAGGCATATGACGGTGGCTGCATTTCCTAACTTCATTTTTTTTTTCTTTTGAGACAGAGTCTGTTGATATTGAATGTGCCACCATCCACCATTGCCATGGAGTACAGTGGCACGATTTCTGCTCACTGAAACCTCCGCCTCCCGGGATCAAGCAATTCTCCTGCCTCAGCCTCCCAAGTACCTGGGACTACAGGTCCCCACCACCACGCCCAGATAATTTTTGTATTTTCAGTAGAGACAACGGAGTTTCACCATATTAGCCAGGCTGGTCTTGAACTCTTGACCTTGTGATCTGCCTGCCTCGGCCTCCCAAAGTACTGGGATTATAGGTGTGAGCCACCGCACCCGGCCTTCCTAACTTCTTAGAAGCTAATTCTCAAATTTGTAACAGAAAATGAATACTGCTTAATATTTGAGAAGAGACACTAGGACTAGAATGGATAGAAGTAGATTTTTAATATTATATTTTAAGCCTTATCCTAATGAGCTAAGCCAGTAAGTAGATTGGAAATAAACTTTAAGTACTCATGAGAAGATGGGTCATAGGATAATGTTTATGACTTCTGTTCACTCAACAAATATTTATTAAGAAATGTTATGGGCCAGCCATTCTTCTAGGTGCTGAAGATACAGCTATAAACAAAGCAAACAAAACCCCCCTCTTGGGGAACTCATATTCTTGAATAAGTCACTTATATGTGTATTTTGTCATGAGCTCGAGTGCAGATTGTAGTTGTTGTTAATTGGTACTGCTACTTTTTAAAAAGTATGTATAGACTATCTTTTCTAATGTAATTCTAAGGCTCCCATATTGCCTAATTTTTCGGTGGTATAATAACTGTAATTGGTATCAATACTAATTCAGAATTACATTAGCAGCACTGATTTTACAGTCCCCAAATGGATATAATCAACAAAGGAAAAGTGTTTACTAAACTTTGGTTAGTCTGAAGACATAGATGATACGTTACCATTTATATAATGACAGACTTTACTTACAGACAATTTGAAAGAAATGTCACTCTCTTTATTCAAATGCTACAATAGTGCAATTAAAACAGGACATTTATCTTTGAATGTGTCTTCCCTATCACTACTAATTCACTGGGTCATTAGCTCCAACACTGTGAATACGTTCTCACTACCCCATTCAATTTAATTAGTGTACCAGATAATATAGAAGAGCACACTTTGCACTGCAGCTAATAGTAGATAATGGCTCTTAGAGCAATTGCCTTACTCTGTGATGGCTAAACAGGGAAAAAAAATATACACACACACACACACACACACACACACACACACTTGACTTCATACAAAGATACGGAGATGCAGTTCTCTCACAAAAAGCAAAGATTATCATCTCATTAGAAATTAAAAATAATCTTTAATTGGGATAAGTAATTGACATACACATAAAGCAAGTATGTCAAAAGGAGCATTATTTATTTTTTGTTGCGTTTTTGCTTTTGTTTTTGTTCAACCACAGTAAGCAGACAGAGCAGGGCATTAGCTGGCCTGGTGGTCATTTTATATTTTTTGACAAAAGTTCAAATCCAAATACTTAAAGAATATATTATAACATTGTCTTTTAGGCTGATACGCTGAAAATTTACCCTCAGATATGAAACTGAATCAATGTTGAAATCATATCCTTAACAAAAAAGGAACATGTGTTTCTCACAGTGACAGTATCAGTTTCAAACATTAAGGATTTAAGCTAACTCCTCTGTTCAATTCACTAACTCATTTAATCTATCTGTAATCTGCATTTACAGGCAGTTACAGAAAACTGCCAGTATATGCTGAAAACAGAGCACTTTCACATTCAATAAACTTCAACTGAATACCAGCCATGTCCACACCAACCTCAACTCACCTGGTTCCTGCTCTACTCTGCAGTTAAGTACCAGCAATGTGACAGACAGAATGCTGGATCCTGGCACTAAGACTCCACCAAAGCCTCAAGTTAGTGAGAGACACAAAAGGGGTATCGTGAAGAAGCGGAAAATAGTTTGTTTATCCAAAAATTAGGCCTTGAAATCAATACAGGGTCTCATATTTGAACATTGCTTTTAGAACCATGTTATTATTGAATCGTCAAATCAGAGATATGTCAAATCCTCTTAAAATGTCAGAAGGATTCTAGGCCAGAAATGCATGATTGATTCAAGGTATTGTGAGAGAATCAAAATCGTAAATTAATGCCTCAGATCAGATTAACATTAAATTAATGGTGCTATTAAATTAATGTCAAGCATTTCAGGAAGATGTTGATATTGAATGTGCCGCCATCCACCGTTGCCATCCTACAGCAGACTTTTAGAAAGCTTCATTTTATTTGAATTAAGGTATTAAAACATCTTAAGTCAGGAGGCCTAGGATAGAAGAAAGAAAAAGGATAAGAAAAGGTGAAGGGTCAGAAGTAAATGGTTACTTCCACACGCCTTAAGAGATTAGGAGGTCTCGGCTGGGCGCGGTGGCTCACGCCTGTAATCCCAGCACTTTGGGAGGCCAAGGTGGGCGGATCACGAGGTCAGGAGATCGAGACCATCATGGCTAACACAGTGAAACCCCATCTCTACTAAAAATACAAAAAATTAGCTGGGCTTGGTGGGGGGCATCTGTAGTCCCAGCTACTCGCGAGGCTGAGGCAGGAGAATGGCCTGAATTTGGGAGGCAGAGCTTGCAGTGAGCGGAGATTGCACCACTGCACTCCAGCCTGGGCAACAGAGTGAGAGAGACTCTGTCTCAAAAAAAAAAAAAAGGGATTAGGAGGTCTCAGAGTTTGGGATTCCATCTGTAAGTCCACAATGCAACATATATGTTTATTTGAGGGGTAAGGGTTACAGGGGGGAGAGGGAGAAAAGATCACTATTGGGTATTGGGTTTAATACCTGAACGATGAAACAAACTGTACTACAAATCCCCATGACAAGTATTTACCTATGTAACAAACCTTTGCATGTACCCTCAAACCTAAAATAAAAGTTAAGAAAAAAGAACTCAAATGAAATAGATTGGTGCTGGCAAGAACTGATGTTTTTTTAACTTTTAAGTTCAGTAGTACATGTACAGGTTTGTTACATGTTACTTGTGTCACGGGGGGTTTCTGTACCGATTATTTCATCACCCAGTTATTAAGCCTAGTACCCATTAGTTATTTTTTCTGATTCTGTCCCTCCTCCTACCCTCTATCCGCCACCCTCTGACAGGTCTCAGTGTCTGTTGTTCCATTCTCTATGTCCATGTGTTCTCATCATTTAGCTCCCGCTTGTAAGTGAGGACATGTGGTATTCGGTTTTCTGAAGAACTGATTTTTATTTTCACCAAAAGATTCAGTAGAGAGAGAACTTTCACATTCAATAAATCTCAACTAAGTACCAGCCTATTGAATCAGAAGTGGAGCCAATTTCCATTTGGCCGCTTACGTGAGGAGTCATGTGCAGAAAGCTGAGCTGACTGAGAGGGACCACACTTCCAGTTTATTCCAAAGCTATTTAGGCCACCTCATAGCTTGGTACTCTGGCCAGTTGTCTAACTAATCTGCCCATTGTCCGGCTCTTCCTACAGGATGGAAAAAATGAATTTGACAGGCAGTCATAAATATCTGATTTGTATGATATCTACCTTTCTTATTTTAAATTAATAACTTGATATTCTGGCTTTTAGATCAGTCTTGCTTCTCAGCATGAAGTTGCAATATCTCTACATCTATCCACTCTGGTAAGAGAAAGTTCCAGATCCTGCAAGGCCAATAGTAAAAAAATCCAGCCCGGGATAAATTTATCAATAAAATGCAACCTAGTGAGGACCTACTTTGAATATCATGACCACTAACCCTCTGGCCATAGCTAATTAGACCAAGGATTGGCACTCAAATTGTACTGAGCTACAAAGGGCCTAAGCACAAAAACTGGGTAATAAAATATAGAGTCAGTTAGATTTTTCTTAGAGAATTTCAACACAACTTCAAAAACAGTCAGTGGCTACCAGCATAGATGAAAGAGGAGAGATACAGGAAGAACAGAGTAGACAGAAGCCAGGAAGCAATAGAGACAAATTGGCAGCAGAAGTTATCAGTAAGTAGAATCCATAAGTTAGAGAGGAGAGTTGAGAGATACTGTTCGGTAGTGACTGGCAGACAGAAGTAGCAGAGGCACCATAGCACTGGCAAGGATGACTACAGTTGCTGGAGATGCACAATATCCCAGTTCTCCTTTGGCCCTATCTTCACTCATAGAAACCATTCATTGCCTCCTTTACTTCTGTATCTATCCTTCCCAGAGAACACCACTAAATGAGATTGCTTGAAAATGTTTTGTTCCTTGTAACGTGGAGGAGCCTAACATATTTTTAGAAATACTGAGTTATAGACCTTCCCATTTGAACAACTTTTTGATTTCCACAAGGCTTTTTAAAAATATATAAAACGGTTTCATATGTTTATGTGTCAAAGTCTTATCAAGAACCCGTTTTTGACTAAAAACTTCTTTAATTTTTTCAACCAAGCCAATAAGCATATTTTTACGAGTGTAGGACAAATAAATCAGAAAGTTCAGAACTGAATATCTCTCACAAATAGAAAATTATTGCTTGTCATATATTTTGAAAACAAAGCAAAATAATCCAACTGATTCATTTTCTAATCCATGAAATAGATGATACATGATGTATTTTGTGACTGTTGATTTACTACAGTTTGTATTTTTTCCTGAGTTTCAGTGATTTGATTCAAGTATAATCATTTAGCTTAATTTATTTCTGTCATTATATAAAACTGTTTTATTATCATTTCTGTCACCAATTGAATCCCTTATCTCCAGATGAAGAATTCATTGTCCCTTAAATATTAAATAAAAATCTAATCTGTGCTTAGTCCTGCACTGACCACTCATTTCAACCCAAAGTGTAGGAAAAATGTCCCTGCAATTCAGGTAAAATTAATAAATAGAAAAAAAAGTTTGACCATTAGTTGTGGAGATAGGACAAATAGACACCTAAGAAATCGATTGAAGGCATTCTAGTAATACTAGGTAGTAGCATGGACCATATATAAAAGTATTTCTCCAATTAGTGGAGCTCTGTGACAATGCTGGTTTTATGGTGAAATAAAAAAATGGAGTAGGGAAGAGACTTCTGTGGACTAGATTTTGACTGGAAAGAGTTCTTGGTGAATACGAGCATTGGGTTGGGCTGTGCCTGGCTGGTGGGATTATAATAGCAGAGCATAGGGGAGAACATCTCAGGCTATGGGGCATGGAGTCAAGAAAAGTTTTATCCAGGTGCAGGGGTCAGAATGGAGAGGGCAGGGAAACAAAGCAAGCTCAACAATGAGGCTCATTGGTGAGAGATCAAGAATACAACACACAACTGATTTAACCCATAAGCATTCTGGACCTTAAGCAGAAAATTGTCCTAATAAAAGTTATTTTAGGGAGATACTGCCAGCAGCCAGGAGACCACTGTAATGATCTTAATGTAACATAACTAGCTACCAGAGTAGAGACAATTAGAGTATTGCAAAGGACAAATTTAAAAAATATAATAAGTGATTGGGAATTAATATATTGGGAAATAGATGCAAAAAAAAAATAGAAATAAAGATTAATCAACCTCTTAAGCTTATCACATCAGAGTTTGAAAAATTAGGTGGGCAGTGAAGAAAAGATGTGTTTGGGTAGGGAAATTGTGATTTTGAAATCATCAGCGAGCCAGCCGGTGGAACTGGACATGAGAGACGACAACAGTGTGTCCTGACGTACCTAGTGGTAACGATCACATGAGCTCAAAGCAATGCTGACACACTCACTCACTGGCTGCATGCAAGCGCTTGTATTGTTTGGCAATCTGGTAAAGCACAAGGTCACAGCCATATGACCAATCAAGCACTACAGTAGCATATAGCACAGATCTAGAGAGTGGGAGAAAAATATTTGAGCCAAAGTTATGCCATAGCATGACAATGCAACATAATAATAAAAAAATAGTGAACACAGACATTCCATCCATGAGGGGCAAATAACAATACTGTGCTTCTAGAGAAACTAGAATGTTTTACTCAAAATAATGTCCTCTGAACAATTCTGACTGGCATTTATCACTGTTTTGGGCAGTTAATCCATCTGAACTACACCTCAATGCATCCTGGTCTCCTCACATTCTCCTTTCTTCTCTAAAGTTTGCTTGGCTTTATGCCGTGATATTCCCTAGGCTTTGAAATAGGAACCACTGTGCTCATCTGCATGTTTCATCCTGTCCTCTGGATACAATCCTATTTTAAAAGCAATAGAGTTTAAAGAACCCCAGGCTAATAATTTTGTGGTTCAACACTGCATCTCAGATATATTGTCCATACTGTTTTCACCTTATATGCAGATTTAAGTAAGAAGACTTTTGCCTTTCATCTTAGATTTCAGCCACTCAAGCCAGGTCACTAGTCCTGAGGTTTTGTCTTCTCCTTGTCTGTTGAAATTCTTTAGAGCTAAAAGTCCTGCCTTAATCACAATTCCTTCTATCTTGGTCCCCAATTATTTGTGTGGTATTTATGGTAACTTGTGCTGGTGACTCCCAGATATGTATTCCCAACATATGTATGGAATAGTTCCATTTTTAAAAGTACTATTCAAACAGTATTGTCCTCACTCTCAATTTTGTTATCTGACTTAAACTTTATTTAATCTAGTATGAAAACTCCTTGAGCTATAAAATAGTATGAACTTTTTCGGTATAAAAGCTATAGTCACATCACAATAGGACTATATAAATTAACAACCATATTTCAGAAGAACTGAAAGTATAAACATGAGCCCTTAAATATCTAAATAACTAGGGTCTTTTAATAATTCACTGTATCTAACTCTAAAAAAGTTTGACTTATCCCAAGAAATCTTCTTCTGATTAAGTAAATCAAATAAATATTTTCACCATGAAAAAGATCATCCTACAAAATCTATTTGTGAGAAGTTTAGTGCTTTAGATATTAGTGCCACCCTACTTAGGGAAAGAAATTTTTCTTTTTCTTCCCCCCGCCCCCCCTGCTTTTTTTTTTTATCTGAGACAGAGTTTCACTCTTGTCACCCAAGCCACAGTGCAGTGGCTCACTGCAACCTCTGCCTCCTGGGTTCAAGCTATTCTCCTGCCTCAGCCTCCCGAGTAGCTGGGATTACAGGCACCTGCCAACACAGCTGGCTAATTTTTGTATTTTTAGTAGAGATGAGGTTTCACCATGTTGGCCAAGCTGGTCTCAAACTCCTGACCTCAGTTGATCCACCCACCTCGGCCTCCCAAAGTGCTGGGATTACAGGCGTGCGCCACCGCACCTGGCCAGGGAAAGATATTTTTTTCTCAGTAAAAACTATATTCAACAAAGAAAACCTACCCTTTTGACATAGTTTGGATGTCTGTCCCCGCCCAAATGAATTGTAATCCTCAAAGCTGGAGGTGGGGCCAGGTAAGAGGTGTTTGGGTCATGGGGACGGATCCTTCATGGCTTGGTGCAATAGTCAGTTCGTTCTCTGGAGACCTCGTCATTTAAAAGTGTGTAGCACTTCTCCCCTCTCTCTCTCTCTTGCTCTGGCCATGTGAAGTGCCTGCTCACCCTTCACCTTCTGCCATGACTGTAAGCTTGCTGAAGCCTCCCCAGAAGCCAAGCTGATGCCAGCACTAAGCTTCCTGTAAAGCCTGTAGAACCGTGAGCCAATTAAACCTCTTTCATTTATAAATTATCCAGTCTCAGCTATTGATAGCAATGCAAGAATGGCCTAACACACCATCAAAAGTTAATAAATCTGGCTCAATGTTTTGTTTCAATTCCTCTATCAAAGTTAGAGTTGAGAAATCATTAACGTGTGTGGGTAATCTATGCTCCAGTAAGTGCTGAGTTACAATATGGGAAAAGTTTGATCTTTAGACTCGCTTTAATTGGGGTTGTTAATTTATTTATTGGTTCGGTCTGTTTTAGAGGGTGGTCTTAATATTGCCCACATGGTCTGGTTTCTCCTTGCTTTGCCAAGGAGCCTGTCTCCTGCTCAGCAAAGATGCCTGCTTTCCCGTAGACTTTTCCATCTAATAGTCTTCATTAGTTGAACAACTAAGGAAAGCCCTCAATCCTTCCTTATCCAGGCTCAACCAGCTGATCAGGACATTTTTCTTCTTGAGCATCACTGTAGCCATCCTCTTAGAACCCACACTGAAATGCAGGGATGATCAACTCTTGTATTGAGGCATTAAACTAGCACAAAGCAAATAAGAGGGAGAAGATTGGGAGTTGCAGTTCTATTCTTATCCCATTTTCTCACAGCAACTCAAGGAGGATCCAGACAGTTAGGATTTAAGACTTGGGAGAATTCCCCCTGTGTATGCTTCTTCCCTCACTAATTCCCTCATCTCCCCATCTCTTCCACATCATCTTCTCTCAGCCTATCTATGAGCAACTGTCTCCTGATAAGCATTCCACCTCCTTCCTCCAGGAAACCCTACCCTGCTTCATTTGAATAATATCAGCACTCGATTCCTAATTGTTTCTTGCAAATTCTGATGGTTTCAACCTCAGCTGGAAGTTCATGTAGATTTTATTCTGCTTGAAGCTTTTGCTGACTCCAAAAAAGATGGATGAGCTCTGGTACTGTAAATGTGTAAAAGGAATCAGTATATAGTATGATTTTGTTTGATGCCCACTAATGGAATGGAAACCAAATACAAAAACAAAAATGTCCAGACCACATATAAAATAGAACACTGACTTGCAATCTGCAAAAATTAGCTCAGGAAACTAATCCATTATCTATAGTAACCAGCCAGGAAGTCAGCCAACTATAAGTCAGACTTGTAGAAAATCAAACCAGTATCTCTAGCAGCCAATTCAGGAAGCCAAACAATAACCCCAGTAATAGCCCAGAACTTGATTAAAAACTGACTGCTTCCCTAATTTTTGTTCTTGATTCCAACTTAGAATCAACCAGAGAAAGCTGAATAGGTACCCCCAACCAATTACATACGATCTCCACTTCTAGTTACCTGCCTACAGCTTCCCTCCCAACAACCTTCAGTCAGGGAGTACCTGAAGGCTTCTCTTTTTTTTTCTACTATAAAACTTTCCCACTCCTCTGCTGCCTTTTGTTTCTCTGCCAAGATGCAAGTGATGGTGGGTGACTCCCTTGTTATAGAAAGCTCTAAATAAATAGTCCTTGCTTGTTCTTATTATTTCCCTAACTAAGGGCAAGCACATCTTATCCAAGTATAAATTAATTAATTATTAATTAATTAATTATTCTCACATGAAGACAATATGCTCCTCATATCTAGATCATTTTAAAGCAACTTCTTTAGAATCTTGAGAAATAACAGGCATCATTTTGCTAAAGGAATACTTGACTCTTACTTGTTTCTGCTTTTATGGCCAGGAGCCCACACATTAGCTGAGAATGGCTCTGTGCAAGTCAACCAGGATAGATGGCACAATCTCTCAAAAGATCATTTAGGATCCTAAATAGGAAGGAGGGTATTTCATATTTAATTACATTTCTGTAATTTGAAAGCAAAAAACTTTTTGAAAAGTCGTACAAAAGTCATACAAAGTAGGGTAAAAAATCTGAAAGACAAGCATTTACCTAAAAGAGACTCTTCCACAAAAAATATTATTTATATACAACCACTTTCATTATTATTGAATGCAGGAGCAATAAAAGGGTTCAAACATTTCAAGGCTTCTATAATTTGTAGAAACCATTTGGCAATCCAAGAAACAAGAGACCAGAAAATTTACAACACATTACTTGGTTCATTTACAGAATTAAATAAAAAACTGTAAATCTGTAAATTATTTAAATTATATGTGGAAGTAGGAGTCTCATATTAAGCATAAATTTTACCACCACTGTGATAGAGTCTGAAAAGTTGGCTGGAAGGGCCTGCAAATTACACATTTGCATAAGGAATAAAGGGCATTCCCAAGACCAAACACACACAAAAATGTATCCTGGAAGAGAAAGCATGGGTCGCAGGCTTAACCCAATAGCAACACCCCAGTCACTGAAAGAGGAACAGCAAGCTTACATTTTTAGTGTAGCAAAATTGTGTTTGCCCTCTACTGTAGCCCAAAAATGGAACTAAAAGAGTGGCAAGTTAATACAAAATAAGCCTTTTACACTCAAAAATTCCCAAGAGACTTTATGAGAAGTATGACTAGTACACTAGGGAGAAAGACCTCCTTGCCACTTCCTGATAGCCCAGTGTGGGCAGGGCCCTGCGCATCCTAAGTGCAGCCATGACAGCCAAGAAGTCGCCATGAGAGAAGGCATGGCCGTCCCCATTAGCAGTGGCAGCACAACTACAGCAGTCAGGTTCCCCAGGGACTCAGCGCCAAGCATTTCCAGAGCAGCAGGGGGCAGCCTGTTCTCCTTTTTCTTTCTTTTCTTTTTTTTTTTAAGACAGTCTCGCTCTGTTGCCTAAACTGGAGTGCAGTGGCATGATCTCGGCTCACTGCAACCTCCGTCTCCTGGGTTCAAGCTATTCTCCTGCCTCAGCCTCCTGAGTAGATGGGATTACAGGCATCCGCCACCATGCCCAGCTAATTTTTGCTCCTTTAGTAGAGATGGGGTTTCACCATGTTGGCCAGGCTGGCCTCGAACTCGTGACCTCAGTCAATCTGCCTGCCTTGGCTTCCCAAAGTGCTGGGATTACAGGTGTGAGCCACCGTTCCTGGCCGGGCAGCCTATTCTCAAGTGACAGAAGGCAGTGTCCTCGACAAGAGCATCATCACCCAAATCACCTGCATCCACTGGATGTACAGGGCTTTTCAGGTAGCAAAAGATAAGGAGGTGGATTGGCCACATGCTCACATTGTTTAGAGGGATACGTGAGGAAGAATCATAGAAATAAATGCAGAAAACTTTGAGTGGGGTTAGAGGCCCCCAATCAAAGACGAAGATGAGAGCCAGAACAAGAATACTTATTACTATTCATATAATCCTCATTTTTCTTCAAGGATAAGTGGTTTGGGGAACGCTAGTTTCAGGTACATAATTTCATTTTCAGGGGTGCTATTTTGAAAATTTTTAAATAATAGGGTTTTTCTTTGTCTCTCCCCGTTCTCTACCACCTTGAATCATGATATCTGGAAGCCTCTCTGCCATTATCACCCCTAAGAGAATTCCTTCCAGACTGGGAGAGAAAATAAAAGAAACCCTCTATGGCAGGAAGAAAACAGGGAAGGAGAAGACAAGCAGGAAGACACAGCCAGATGCATGTGACCTCCTTCCCAACTGAAGGTGAAAACCCTAGAAGACAGGTGATGGTGGGGTAGGGGGAACACAAGGACACTCAGGCAGTGGTTGGCCTCCTTTGGGAGGCCCAAGAAAACCTGCAAACTTCTAGGAGCAGCCTGGCATGTGACTCGCGCCACATCCAGCATGGCACAGGAGTAAGGTGCCCTGGCAGAGAGAGATGACAAAATAGATGAGCCTGAGGTTCTGCTCCCGGCTTTCCTCCACCTTCACATGGCTTCAAGGGATCATGGAGTTCTGCATATCTGGCGGACAGCATGCCCAGGCACTCAGAGACCTGCTGGATTGGCAGAGACGTGGAGTCAGGACATGCTGAAGTAGGCGGGGATTTCTTAATCAAAAGAAAATGACCAGATCGCAGATTTCAGCAATCAGTGACAACACCTATTTCTAGAACTCCGGATGGCATGAGAGGCACTTCAGTGTACAACAGGCCAATCAGAACAGGGAGGATACAGAGGATACCTGGCAGACAATGCATTCCCCTGTCCCAATGATATGAAATGACAGAAGACCCTCCTCCTACATATAGCAACATGCCATCTTAGAAAGGAGCTGGAGGAGGGAGCAAAAATCTGAAAATGGAGCTTTTGCCTGTAAGAGAATGACATACAAAAGAGATCATTAAGGAGACAAATAATTTTTTGGCACTTCAGAATTCCCCTCTTCCACCAACATTGACCCCACCCTACACATACACCTAAAAGGGACAAGCCTCGTGAGAAAATTATATCAACTGCAGAAAAGACATAGTTTTCATTTTATCTTCACATCCAAGTTGACCTCAAAAATTTGTATTCTAAGACTCCCTCAAAATGTTATATATCTTCAACATTATCATGTCTGTTTATGAGAGAAAATGCAATTGACATGGAGGGGGAGAAGAAGCAAAGAGAAAGAAAGTTCATGAGACAAAGGGACTGGTCTGGAAATTCCCTGCTTGGTCTGAGGACTAGTCAGTGGACATGGGAGAAAGTTGAAGGAGAGAGCATGTAGAACCATGGGAAGAGAGCCACACCAAGGTGGCTGAACGCGGTCCAGCATGTCAAAGAGAGGACTAATGGTGTGAGTGAAGAATACAATGGTACAGCAGGAGCCGTCAGCATTTATTATGACAAATCTATAACTGATGGAGATATTGGCATTTTCAGAATGTGTCTCCAGTGTTGTGATGCATCTGCTACTGTGCCTTCAAACGACAGCAAGAAAAATGGTGACGCATTTTTTCCACACACTGCATACTAAGCTTTGGAATTCAGTATTATTTCAGAGTCAGAATTTATTGACTCCTGTGGAGTTTGAGGCACATGAGTTGTATAAAAAATGGAATCATGACAGAAAGATCATTCTGATTCTAACTTATTACAGGTCTGCATGGAATTATTTATAATAAAGAAGGTGCTTGTTTCCAATAAGGGCCTAGAGTTTTGTTAATGCCATTTTTCAGTACTGCACTGGCTTGGATGTGGGACAGAGTAGAATTATAAAGAGTTTGCCTTTGGAGGGACACCAGAGAGATCTGGAAGAGTTCTGCAAAAGATCCCCTCAAAATGGTGTGCCTAAGCTCCAACTGTTGTCTAATTATGCTTAAGTATTGATGTTTCTGAGTTTCCTAATCTAAACCTATGCAGAGTCCATTCTTTGAAGGGCAGCAATTCTGAGCGTCTCAATAAATTGACTTGCAGATCTCTGGAACAGTATTTGCATGAGGAGCTCCCAAAGGGAGTGTGAGTCAGGCAAACACCACTGGGCCAGAGACAAACTTCCGCCATGGGAGAAGATTGAGGATTCTGAGCGCAATTTGAGGTCCCTTGGGTTTGCCCTTCAGTCAAGCAGCAAGGGTCTATGGCAAGGAGGGAGAAATTGGAAATAAAAGTCAAAAGTCCTGTCTTGCTAAAAGCATTCAAATCAGAACTCATAAGAAACTGGCTAATTTTTTATTAGATGGTTTATTTTATATAAAGATAAATAACGTTAATTATTTCTTTGTGATAACAGTTCCACAGAGAGGAGAAAAGCGTTTTATCCAAAATTGTTCCTGGAATTATTGAAATTGTGGAAAAACAGCCTTGGCCCCCAAAACTCCAACACATCAGCAAAAGGAGAACACCACGGGCCCCAGCAGAAGTGGCAAAGATGTGCAGGCTGGGTATGGATTCCTGACAGAGTTGGCAGTACACAGGGGAATTAGAGATACCCAGCAGAGAGGGCATCAGTACCCAGAGGTCACTGTGCGACCACTGTCTGGGCTTGTTCATAAACACAAGTGAAACATCTTGAGGACTTTAGATGTAACCAGTTGGGTAAGAGAAAGGACTTCACAGGACATAGAACTCCCGAATTGGCAGAATGACAGCACATAGTACAGGTTATTACCATTAATATTGTTAACGTCCATATATAAGATTGGGTAGGTGTATTTGGGGAACATGAATTACATAGAAGTCCAAGGCAAATTTCCATAATTACCCTCAGCGTCCCAGGGATTCTTAACCTGAGTCCAGGATCCCTAAACAATCTAGATAATATTTAGGGAACACTCATGTTTTTGTAAGAAAACCCACATGTTTTCAAAATTCTGTGTATGTGTCTTTATGGATATTTCTTCTGATGAAAATGTTCATAATTTTTATCAGATTATCAAATGGGAATCTGATGCCAAAAATGTTAAGAACCTGGAATATTTCTTGCAGCATCCCAAATAGATATCCCATTTCTTAGGACCCAGAGGAGAGAGAAAATGATTTTGTTTTTGTTTGGCAGGGCAGGGAGGTGGGGGTTGGTCCACTCTGAGAGCTTTGGACTTATTTTCAAAAATCTGTGATCAAGGATATCTTTGATCTTCGGAATATTTGCCCCTGCAATGCCAGAAACTCCCATCTAGGTAGTGGGGTCATATATTTCTCTTCTCTGTCCCCGACTTGCAGTACAGCGCTATGTTCAGTCTACCCAAAATAATCTCAACAGAGTCCAAAAGATAACCAATGCAAATTGCAAGAATATTAGCCATTTCCACATCATTTATTAGCCTTTCGTAAGAATTTTTCTTTCACTGAAAATGGTGGAAACCAGGGCTGAGTGAAGACATTAAAATCAGGCTCTGTGTACTTACTGCGAAGCACTGTCTGGATAAGGAGCTAGGATACTGGGCCTGCTCTGATGGACATTCTTTATTGGCAAGTACATATAATGGGAATTTTCAGTTTTGTGGTCACAGCAGCTTCAGCTGATAGCAGAGAACCATCCATGTTCTTGATGAGATATATAGGTACTATCTACGTGCCTTGGGACTAAAAAGAAAAGAAAAAAGGCATAAGGGCATGGTTAAACAGACACAAAACAGACTTTTTTTTCTTTTTCTCATGACCATATTCTAGCTCTCTTCACCATTCAGTTGGGCTATTTTATATAAAGATAAATCCAATCAAATATTTAAGAATTATCAGTTGATGACCTTAACTTCACATCATTAACCTTGTAGGTATTTCAGTTCTGCTGAGATAATTACCAGGAGAACAAATTACAAATGTAGGTTGTTACTTCTGTAAGCAAAATCCACTGCAAAGGCAGTTAGTTCTGAGACAAATTACCTAAGGAATCCACCAGATCCCAAAGGTCCTTCCATTGTGTTCACTAGTCAAAATTCTAACATGAGCATTAAATCAAAAATTTGCATTGCCAGGGAGTTCTCTCCTCAGAACTTTAAACAGTGTCTCAGAAATGCATTTCACTATGCACACTAAAACCTGCATCAGAGATGGTAATAAAAGCCTAATCTCTTTAAAACAGGAAAAACAGAATTGGTCACTTCAAAAATTACCTTGTGATCTATGGTACTGGGATAATCCAGCGAATTTTGCTGACATACAGGGCCACAAGCATACCAAAAAGGGGATTTTCAAAGTACATTTATTCTTGTTAAACTATTTTTAATGACAATAATTACTTATAATGGAGACACTTAACCACTAATGGTGGGATAATCTCAAGATATAACTGAACAGTTTTAGAAATTTAAGTCAAAATTAATCAATCTATCTAATTTTTATTAAAGGAAGAAGAAAAAGTTCTCTGAAGACCACACTTTCCTATAAAGCTGTAAGTTTAAGGCAGCAGTATAATTAGAAAAAAAAAAGTTTATTAAAGGGCTAGAAATTATCCTCAAATTAAAACATTTACAGCCTAGAGCTGTAATTAGGGCAAAGGTAAAGGAGAGCTTCACAAAGCAATCCTGGCTGCTTCTGACTGCTCCTTGGATGCTGTCTTTGCTAATTCATTATCTTCCTTCCACTGTTAACTATGTGGCTCCCCAAGGCTTGATAATGACTCTTTTTCTTCTTTACATTTCCTTCTATTTTATTCATTGCCTTATATGAGTTTAACAATTCTGATAGAGATTGAGCTAACATTGATTGATACCTTCTGAATGCTAAACTCTGTGCTAGGCATCTTTGAAGTCAACCGCAAATTTAATAGCCTAATTTCCTTGATTATTCCTTTCCACCAAACAGTTCCACATAATATTCTCGGCTCTATCAAAAAACAATTCAGATGTGGCGCAGGAAGGAGATAACCGAAAGTGAAGGGGTAGGGTTCTGGTCCCAGCTCTGTCACTGATGAGCTATGTCGTTGGGAACACATCACTTTGTTTCTCACAGTTTTAGTAAAATAAAGATCTTGACCTAGATCAAGAGCTGGAAACTGGTTGTCCACTGGACAAATCCAACATGCAGACATATTTGTTGGCCTGCATAATGATTTAAAAATCTGGAAGATTATGTAAAACTCTAGATTTCTGTCTTACAAAAGTAGAATATCCAAGCCTGATTTATTTGATGGCAATAATTGACTGCAGCCAAGCAGCAGCTGCCCCTTTAGGAAAGGCCTGTATTCTCCTGTTTCTTACAATCCCCAACATACCCTACTGTATTATAAGTATTCCCCTTTATTCATTTATTTTATAGGACTTACTTCTTAATCAGATGGCCAACTCTAGCAAAAAAATGCACTGGTTTTACTTCTAAATGTAGCTGATAATTGAATATATTTCCGGCTTCCTCCCTATCTTAGTTCAGGACCATAAGCACATATTTGAAGTCTATCTCAAATTTTTCAGTATTAATTAAATTCATCTTTCTTTGAGCTACTCAAACCTTTCTAAATTCCATTTGACAATTGTCATCATAGCTAAACCCTCAAAACTTTAAAATCTTGTTTTTACTTCTCTCCATACTTGCAAATGATATAAAATGTAAGCTTATATATTTATATATTATATATGTTTTATATATTATAATTATATTTATATAATCATATTTATTTATATAATCATATTTGTATAAATATGATTATATAAAATATATACATATAAAATGTATATTATGTATTTTATATAATATATAATATTAATAAATATAAGTTATAAATTTATATATTTATAATATATAATATAATACATAATATATTACACATTATAATATAGTCAATTATAAGCTACATTTAGAAGTAAAACCAGTGCATTTTTTTGCTAGAGTTGGCCATCTGATTAAGAAGTAAGTCCTATAAAATAAATGAATAAAGGGGAATACTTATAATACAGTAGGGTATGTTGGGGATTGTAAGAAACAGGAGAATACAGGCATCTCTGCACGTGAGATGGGTTTCCTGAATACAGCACATTGATGGGTGTTGACTCCTTATCCAGTTTACCAGTCTGTGTCTTTTAATTGCATATCTACAACTATCTGATCTTTGACAAACCTGACAAAAACAAGAAATGGGGAAAGGATTCCCTATTTAATAAATGGTGCTGGGAAAACTGGCTAGCCATATGTAGAAAGCTGAAACTGGATCCCTTCCTTACACCTTATGCAAAAATTAATTCAAGATGGATTAAAGACTTACATGTTAGACCTAAAACCATTAAAATCCTAGAAGAAAACCTAGGCAATACCATTCAGGACATAGGCATGGGCAAGGACTTCATGTCTAAAACACCAAAAGCAATGGCAACAAAAGCCAAAATTGACAAATGGGATCTCATTAAACTAAAGAGCTTCTGCACAGCAAAAGAAACTACCATCAGAGTGAACAGGCAACCTACAGAATGGGAGAAAATTTTTGCAACCTACTCATCTGACAAAGGGTTAATATCCAGAATCTACAATGAACTCAAACAAATTTACAAGAAAAAAACAAACGACTCCAACAAAAAGTGGGCGAAAGACATGAACAGACACTTCTCAAAAGAAGACATTTATGCAGCCAAAAAACACATGAAAAAATGCTCATCATCACTGGCCATCAGAGAAATGCAAATCAAAACCACAATGAGATACCATCTCACGCCAGTTAGAATGGCCATCATTAAAAAGTCAGGAAACAACAGGTGCTGGAGAGGATGTGGACAAATAGGAACACTTTTACACTGTTGGTGGGACTGTAAACTAGTTCAACCATTGTGGAAGTCAGTGTGGCGATTCCTCAGGGATCTAGAACTAGAAATACCATTTGACCCAGCCATCCCATTACTGGATATATACCCAAAGGTCTATAAATCATGCTGCTATAAAGACACATGCACACATATGTTTATTGCAGCACTATTCACAATAGCAAAGAGTTTGAACCAACCCAAATGTCCAACAACCATAGACTGGATTAAGAAAATATGGCACATATACACCATGGAATACTATGCAGCCATAAAAAATGATGAGTTCATATCCTTTGTAGGGACATGGATGAAACTGGAAAACATCACTCTCAGTAAACTATCGCAAGGACAAAAAACCAAACACTGCATGTTCTCACTCTTAGGTGGGAATTGAACAATGAGAACTCATGGACACAGGAAGGGGAACATCACACTCCGGGGACTGTTGTAGGGTGGAGGGAGGGGGGAGGGACAGCATTAGGAGATATACCTAATACTAAATGACGAGTTATGGGTGCAGCAAAACAACATGGCACATGGATACATATGTAACAAACCTGCACATTGTGCACATGTACCCTAAAACCTAAAGTATAATTTTAAAAAAATTATATATTAATATATCATATATTTATTAAGTAGTATGTATAATATATAATATATTATATATTATATATAACATATATAATATATAATATATTATACATAATATTATATTTATATAATGTAATTATATAATTATATATAATATATTAGTAATATATTATCTATTATGTATATATAAATAATATTGAATATATTATTAATTTATTACATATTATGTATAATTATATATACTATATATACACATATACTATATATGTATATTTATATAATTTATATTTATGTAATTATAATATATAATATATATTATATATAATATATAAAATTATAATATATAATAACATACATACGTATAATACATGTATGTTATGTAATACTATATATACATATAATATATTTATATTGTATAATACGTATACATATACAATATATTATAATTAATAATTACAATTTATAATATATAATATTATAATATATAATACAACCATAGAACCATTAGAGTATTTTATATTTAAATAAAAACAGATATAATTTATACTTCTGTAGTAGAGATGTTTGGTGCTTTTCCAATATCCATTCACCCATTATACACCTAGAGGAATATTATATATTATAATATTAAATATAGAATATATACATATATAAGCAAATGATATAAACCCTCTCTCAGAAATTACAATTTTCTTTCTTTTATACCTAGGTTGTTACATTCAGAAAGAATAAAATAAAGAATATCTGAGAAAGAATAAAGAGTGTCTGAGAAGAAAGGATATCTTAGAACATTCTTTCTAAGCCTCTCCATAACCAATTCATACATTGAAAATAAGAACATTTATATTCTTTATAAACCTATAAAGCTTCTAACAACTTAGTTCATCTCCTGAAGAGCAATCATGGGTTTTAAAGATTGTTGTAACAGAGACTAAAAATGACTCTCCATGAACCATTCACTCCTGCTTCCTTAGTTACGAAACTCCGACTTTATTTTGGGTGTCAAGGCAAGAAGCTAAAAAACTACACTTCTCAGATGCTCTTTTTTTACTTTAATTTTTTAATTAATACATAATAGATATAGATATTTTCAGAGTACCTGTGATAATACATTCATGTAATATGTATAAAGATCAATTCAGTAAAACTAAGATATCCATTACCTTAAAATTTATCTTTGTGCTAGAAACAGTTGAATTATTTTCTTCTAGGTATTTTGAAATATATAATAGATTGTTGTAAACTATTGTCGCTCTACAGATCTATCAAACACTAAGTTTTATGTCTTCTACCAAACTGTATAATTGTACCCATTAATCAAACTATCTTTTTCCTCTCCCCTCCCCGCATCCTTCCCATCCTCTGGTAACCACCAATCTACTCTTAATCTTCATGAAGTCACTATTTTAGCTCCCACATGTGAGTGAGAACATCTGATATTTGTCTTTCTGTATTTGGCTTATTTCACTTAACATAATGACCTTCAGTTCCGTCCATGCTGCTGCTGCAAATTACAGGATTTTATTCTTTTTATGGCTGAATAATATTCCATTGTATATACATAAAAACCACATTTTTTTTTACCCATTCATCCATTGATTGACACTTAGGTTGCCTCCATGTTTTGACTATAATAAACATGAGAGTACCGATAGTGTTTCAATATATTGATTTCCTTTCCTTTGAATATGTACCCAGTGATGAAATTGCTGGATCATATAGTAGTTCAATTTTTACTTTTCTGGAAAACCTCCATTTCATAGTGGCTGTGCTAATTTACACTTCTATCAATAATGTACAAGTGTTCCCCTTTCTCTACAGCCTCAGTCTTTTGGATAAAAGCCATTTTAACTGGGGCGAGATGGTATCTCACTGTAGTTCTGATTTGCATTTCTCTGATGATCAGTGATATGGAGCATTTTTTCATGTACTTGTTTGTCATTTGAATGTCTTCTTTTTAAAAATGTCTCTTCTGGCCGGGCACGGTGGTGGCCTGTAACCCCAGCACTTTGGGAGACCGAGGTGAGCAGATCACTTGAGGTCAGGAGTTCGAGACCAGCCTGGCCAATATGTGAAACCCCGACTCTACTAAAAATACAAAAATTAGTCAGGCTTGGTGGCGCCCACCTGTAATCCCAGCTACTTGGGAGGCTGAGGCAGAAGAATCGATTGAACTCAGGAGAGAGAGGTTGCAGTGAGCCAAGATCGTGCCACTGCACTCCAGCCTGGGTGACAGAGCAAGACTCCTTCTCAAAAATAAATAAATAAATAAAAATATCTGTTCAGATATTTTTGACTACTTTTAAATAGGATTCTTTGTTTTCTTCTGTTGAGTTGTTTAAACTCCTTATATATTCTGGTTATTAATCTCTCATCACATGGGTAGTTTGCAAATATTTTCTCCCTCATGTGGACTGTCTCTTCACTTTGTTGATTCATTCCTTTGCTGTGCAGAAGCTTTTTAGCTTGACATAATCCCATTTGTCTATTTTAGCTTTGGTTAGTTGTCTGTGCTTTTGTGGTCTTACTCCAAAAAAATCTGCCCACGTTAATGCACTGGAGCATTTCTTCAATGTTTTCTTCTAGTAGTTTCCTAGTTTGGGGTCTTAAATTTAATTCTTTAATCCATTTTGATTTGATTTTTGTATATGCTGAGAGCTAGGGGTCCAGTCTCACTCTTCTGAATATGGTTAGCCAGATTTCCCAGCACCATTTATTGAATAGACTGTCCTTTGCCCTACTGTATATTCTTGGCATCTTTGTTGAAAATGAGTTGGCTATAAATATAACGATTTGTATCTGGGTTTTCTAATCTATTCCATTGGTCTGGTCTGTGTGTCTGTTTTTATGCCAGTACCAGGCTGATTTGGTTACTATAGCTTAGCTTGGTAGTATATTCTGAAGCCGGGTAGTATGATGCATCCAGCTTACTGTTTTTGCTCAAGTTTGCTTTGGCTATTCAGGGTCTTTTGTGGTTCCATATAATTCTTTTGTTTTTTGTATTTCTATGAAGTATGTCATTAGTACTTTGATAGGGGTTTCACTGACTCTGTAAGTTGCTTTGGTTTGTATTGTCATTTTGACAACATTAATTTGACTTCCTTCTTTACAATTTGGATGCCCTTTATTTCTTTCTATTTCCTAATTGCTCTGGTCAGGAATTCGGGTATTATGTTGAATAAAAGTGGTGCAAGTGGGCATGCTTATCTCACTCCAGATCTTAGAGGAAAGGCTTTCCACTTTCCCCCTTTTGGTACTATGTTAGCTGTGGGTTTGTCACATATGGTCTTTACTATTCTGAGGTATGTTTTTTCTATGCCTAGTTTGTTAAGGATTTTTATTCATAAGGCAGTGTTGAAATTTATCAAATGCTTTTTAGCATCTATTGAAATGATCATATGGTTTCTGTTCTTGGTTCCGTTAATGTGATGTGTTACATTTATTGATTTGCATATGTTGAATCATTCTTGTATTTCTGGGCTGAATACCACTTGATCATCGTGAATGACGTTTTTAATGCTGTATTAGTCTGTTTTTGTTTTGTTTTGTTTTGTTGCATTGCAATAAAGAAATACCTAAAGCTGGGTCATTTATAAGGTAAAAGATTAATCGGATTATGTTTCTGCCAGCTGTATAGGAAGTATGGCACTGGCATCTGCTCCTGGTGAGGGCCTCAGGAAGCTTCCAGTCATGGTGGAAGGCAAAGGGGGAGCAGGTGCCTCACATGGCGAGAGTGGGAGTGAGAGAGCAAAGTGGGAGATCCCTGACTATTTTTAACAACCAGACATTGAGTGAACTAACTGAGCAAGAACTCACTCATCACCAAAGTGAGGGCACTAAGCCATTCAGGAAGAATACAACCTATGATCAATACCTCCCACTATACCCCGCCTCCAACAACAGAGGTCACATTTCACCATGAGATTTGGGGGGAACACATGTCCAAACACTATCAAACGTGTTGCTGGATTTGGATTGCTAGTATTTTGTTGAGGATTTGTGTATCTGTGTTCATCAATGATACTGACCTGTAGTTTTCTTTTTTTGTTGCATCTGTGTTTGGTTTTGGTATCAGGTTAATGCTCACCTTGTAGAATGATTTTGGAAATATTCCTTCCTCTTCAATTTTTTGGAAGAGTTGAGTAGAATTGGTGTTAGTTCTTTAAATGCTTGATAGAATTCATCAGTGAAGCCATTGGATCCTAGGCTTCTCTTTGATGGGAGTTTTTTTTGTTATGGTTTTGATCTTGTTGCTTATTTTTTTGTTGTTACTGTTGCTGAAGTTTTCTACTCCATTATGGTTCAATCTTAGTAAGCTGTATGTTTACTAGAATTTACCCATTTCTTCTAGGTTTTCCAGTCTGTTGGTGTACAGTTCTTCACAATAGTCTCTAATGGTTCTTTGTATTTCTGTGGTCTGAGTTATTATGTCTCCTTTTTCTTCTCTGATTTTACTTATTTGGGTAATCTCTCTTTCTTTATCAATCTAGCTAAAGGTTTGTCAATTTTGTTTATCTTTTCAAAAGAACAAAACTGACACTAAAAATCACAATCTGGAAGATTAACAAAAAAAGTTGTATTTTTTTTAAAGATAAACAAAATTGACAAATCTTTAGCTAGATTAAACAAAGGTAGACTCTCGTCTCTACCTGGCCCATCTTCCTACTACAGGTTGAGCATCCCTAATTTGAAATCCTATATCTGAAATGCTTCAAAATCTGAAACACTCCTAAATCTAAAATGTTTTGAGTGCCAACATGATGCCACAAGTAGAAAAGTCAACACCTGACCTCATGTGATAAATGCACAAAATTATCTACAATACTGAATAAAATTACCTTCAGGCTTTGTGTATAAGACATATATGAAACATAAATGAATTTTGTGTTTAGACGTGGGACTCAACCAAAGATATCCATTACATGTATATATATGCAAATATTCCAAAATGCAAAAATTCAAAAAATCCTCCTCATTTTCTCTATTCAAATCATAATGACCATCTTTTTCTCAAAACTCTTTATATTTCATATTGTCTATTAAGACTTTCTCCATTAAGAATATCAAGCCCTTGCCACCCCACTTACCCAGGAACCCCTCTGCCCCTCATATTGCAAGCTTCTTTCCTAGCTTTGTTATCACTGAGGCTGAAATGTTTTACATAATGGATCAGAATCAAAAAGCAGAGACCTTGGTATAGGACAAGAGAAAGTGGTGGAAGCAATCAGGAAAGAGGTCAGGGAATGAAGAATACTTCAGTTGCTTCTCAATTCGCTGTAAGGAGTTTTGTTTTGTTTTGTTTTAACCCATGAAGATTCTTTATCCCCTCAGGATCGAAAAAAACCATAAAGAGGAAGAATTTGAGGAAAGATCATTCCAATTAAAAGAGTCTAACTAGGATTAAAACAGGCACTTTTAACACATGGAGTAGAATGGAAACTGTCCCTACAGGGCATTTTTAGTATTCCTATAAGGTTTAAAGTTGTCCTTGAGTCTCGTACACAGATTGAATCTCGGTCCAACTCCCAGAACCAACACCCATTCTCACAAAGTCCATGGTCTATAGGAGAATATCCTTTGGCCTGTCTTTGCTCATCTTATCACCAGAGTCTTAAGAGTTTACTGAGCTCAATATGTTTTCTTTAAGTCCTACTTCTCAGGTCATCTTTAGTTTCTCAGAAAACCACGAAATGCTTACCTATAGGCAATTAGAACAATGTGGCTGCCTTGCCTTTAACTTCTTCTCTTCCCTGCCTGCCATTCTGATCCCATTATAATAAAATCATTACAGAAATCCCTTTCATCATCTCTTATATTTAAAAGTAGTTACTGTGTTGCCTGCCAGCCAAATAGAATGTCATAAAGGCCACTATCAAAGAAGGTAAAATGATATAACAACATCCACAATAGAAAAGGAAAAACTAATGAGCCACTGACCTTAATACATTCATGTATCCCCGGGTTAGTTACGTGAAAATCCTTGAAACTTCCCCACTTTGAGTTATTAAAGAGACAATTTATTGGTTGAGTCATTGAGCCTTTTTAAAATACTCATGGGGGGCAACGTAGTTACTATGTCTTGGAATTTTATCCAGATTGCAAAAGAGCATCAGGGTTGAATATAAAATATCAAGATGTCCCAACAGAGATAAACCCAGCACAGAAAATATGAAGGTGGGGATGGTCAGAGAACCAGGCCACAGGTGGTATCAAGCAGGCTGTCAGCAAGTAGCCAAGCCCAGCCATGTTTTTTTGAAACTCTCAGCCAAGCTCTAATCACTGGCAGGGAGCATTATAGTTAAGTCTTTTTCAAAATTGAAGATACAGAAAATTCAATGCAAATTTGTTTAAGCAAAGTAGAAAATAACCTGGCTCGGAGTTGGCTTAAGACATGGCTGCATGAAAGGACCCAAATGATGTTACCAAATGTTCTCCATCTGTCCTCCTCTGCTTGGCTCTACTCTCGTCTGTATATTGGCTTCATTTTTTAACAGTTACCTTCAATGTCACAGAAATGGTTGCTGAAGCTCTAGATCATGCAGCTTCTTCTATCTTAGCCTGCATAAACTAAAGCATGGGTTTCCTGGTAGATCCTACAAAAGTGCTCTCCTTCTGACTCTGATAGAACCTGCCTGTGTCACATGCCTAGCCTTAAACCAATGACAAGGGCTTGTGAAACATGAATGACAGAACTGGGTCACGTGTTTCATCCCTGCAAGTGGGGAAGGCATGGGATGCAGTTACGGAAGAAGGCAAAGTGGGTAAGCGACACCTATAAATACTCACTACATAATCATACTGGGCCCCAGTGCTAGGAGAGTGAGTATATGGACAAAAAAACAAGGATAGGAGCACCCAGAAGAGCAGAAGACAAAAATCATTTTGTCAA
Source organism: Nomascus leucogenys (assembly GCF_006542625.1). Taxonomy (NCBI): domain Eukaryota; kingdom Metazoa; phylum Chordata; class Mammalia; order Primates; family Hylobatidae; genus Nomascus; species Nomascus leucogenys. Next base: position 126,514,133 of record NC_044382.1, read on the forward strand.
AATCTTCCACAGGATTGAAGCCTAGTCATTACAACAGTGATGAAAAGTCAACAGCAGAGTAACAGCAAGGAGTGATTTAAGTAAAACGCCATAACTCCATGATTTAAAGGTCAGGATCTGTCTTTGTTTCTCATAAAGGTATGGTCATGTACCCGATTTATGGCAAGAGGAGCACCTCAGAGGCAGGCCTGATATTCTTCTCCTGAAGACTCAAACCGGGTCCCAAGTAAGAAAGATTAGCTTCATCCAGTTTACTTAAATTCCTTGTCAATGAATATGAAGAGACAGTGCCCATCCGCTCAGTTTTTATGACCCATGGAAAAGACCTTCTGAAAAAAGTGATGGTTCCATGCAAGTTCATGAAATTGTAAAATCTTTGCAAATTCTGCCCAAACTACAAGATAATGAATAAACAAATTAAACCAAGTGCATTAGGAGAGCAATTGAATGCCTCAATTTGGATTCTGAACATGTGTCTTATCCCAATTCCTACCAAGAGATGCAAATCAAAAGCTTGAGAGAAAAGGGCACTCAGTAACTGGCCTTGTATGTGTCAGCCGTGGGCTGCCTAATAGATGATGACAGCCTGACCCCTCTCCTGGACAGCATCATGACAGGTCTGGATACTTGAAATCATCAGCTTCCAGAGGCGAGGTTCCAAGCAGCTATTGCCAGGCATGAGCAAAACACAGACTCATGTGCAGCAAGCAGCATGCTACATCCCAAGAGCATCAACTGAATGGGACAGGGAAGGGGGTGAGTTGTGTTAAGATCCTGATTCCCACACTAAGCTCGAATCTAGCATAAGCAAGTACATGCTTACTGCCAGCAGAGCTTTCAAGAGCGCTGTCAGAGAGTTTTGTTTTCCACAGCTCTTCCCAACTGGACCTTCTGTCCTTGTTAGAACAGATTCTCTAACTCTCCATGGGATAAGGCAGGTCCTTATTCCAACCAGCCACAGCTGATTGCACTTCATCCCACAGTTCTACATGGAATATCTGAATTCCATTCTAACAAAATTATTTTTAATTTAGTATTCTCATTCTAACTAGATTTGGTTTTATATACCTAGATTGGTTAGAAAAATAGAGTAGTCTTACCTTAAATCTGAGTATGACCTAAGAATGTGTTAACATTCTTTGTCCAAATATCAATTTCCTGTCATGCTTAAAGTTGGATCTGTTTCCAAAATCCCTTGTAAATTTAAATTATTTAGTACATTCATTGATTAAAACATTAAAGCTTGTATTGACATTTAATATGAATGAGTTTACGTGTTATACCACCAAATAGCTAGCATATTCACTCAAGAGAGAAACAGAAAATTAAATAACTTTTGCACCTGAAAAGCACTTGGAGCAGGGTCAGTGACTTTCCTTACTCCTTACCTGAACCCATGTGATGACCATCTGCTTTCTCTGCTTTATGCTGGGTTCTGGAATCAATCTCCTTCTTAGACAGGGTAACTGTTGTAAGCTACGCAGGCCAGTACTGAAGGGTCAGCATCAAATCACACTTGCTGTTAGTTCCACTCCAACCCAATCAAGTAAGCAGTCTTCCAAAAACTATACCCAGGCTTGATCCCATACCCCTGACTGAATCTCTAGGTAAGCAATATGTCCTATGCGTTGATTCCTCTAGACTAGAAGCCCTGTCCTCTTCTTGCCATCACTTCCCCAGTTCCTAGGGACTCAGTTTTTCTACCATAAATCAGACCTCCTTGCAGCTCTTCAAATGCTTCCTCCCAGACACCTCATTGTTTGCTCCATCTCTCTGTCAGTACAATCTTCTTACCTCTTTTAGACAGCCCGATGCCTCTGACTTGCTAAGAAACCACTTGCATCCACTTACCAATTACAATATGCTATAGGATATGTTTCATCCACCTGGTTTACCTTTCTTGCTCCCCTAAAGGGTGGCCAGGGCCTGCCCTACATATAGCTTTGAACTCTGCCTTTCCTGGCCACTTCACTACATATGGCTCATTTTGTATATAGCAGGTACTCACCAATGGCATTGATTTGTTTTGTTTTGGTATCTTCAAATAATTAGTTGAAAATGAGAAAATGGTCATCTCACTCTTAGCCCAAATGTGCAGTATTTTCAAATACCTGAAGCCAAGCATTATTTTCCTTTTCAGACCATAGCAAAACATATTAGTTAATTTCTTGTGCCAACACTAAATTTCCCCATCATGCAGATCAGCATTCTTAAGCTTTGCCACTGAAAAAGCCTTTGCTTCAGAGGACGATAAAATACATAATTCCTGTGTCAGACTTGCTTCCCGACATGCTGAAAATCCCTTTGAATTCGAATGTTTTATCCTAAAAATAAAGATTTAGCTTCTACTTCATAATATATACTTTTTTGCATTTTAAAATACTTAATTACTTACCTCAAGTAGAACAGTAGCTACTTCAAGAATGTGGATTCCATTTATTCTGTGGTTTCATACATCCCTTCATACATATTTCTGTTCCCACAGCATATACTCATGCCTTAGTCTGATAAACCATGTAGAATGAGATTAATATTCTTTTCAGAAGAAAATCTTATGATCTATTGGATTGAACATAAATATAATTAACAAAGTCTGACTTCTTTTGCCTCCTTAAAAAAAAAAAAGCTTATTTTCTCTTACTCCACATCCTCTATGAAACAGGACAGTTATATTTCCCTAAGAATGCTGTGAAGTTGAAAAGCTTCCTTTTGTTGAAGTTTCTAAAGGAAAATAGCTATTCTTGGCTACCTCAAATAAAAGGAGATATGTGATGTTATTTTTATTCCTAACTTTACTGAAAATGCATTAAATCCATGTACTAATTTTGGACCTGCATCCCTATCTATAATTAGTAGTAGTAATATCAATACAGGCTTTTTAAAACTTTTTAAAAAATATTTAATCTTTGGCTCCTACCTTACAGAGGAAAAAATATTTAAACATGATATATTTGAAGTAAAAGTCAACTTTACTGACAGATTAAGATACTTTTTGGTGCCCATTAATTAGGAAATTTTTATGTCAATTAAGATCTTTGAACAGATAATATAGTCCAAAAATGTTATTTTAATGAGAATTTGATGAACCTTTACACAGAAGACATAAAACAAAACAAATGTCAATTGCTCTGGGAGTGTAGTTCTTTAAAAATGAATAGACAATTTCTATTACACAGTAACGTTTTACAAAACTGTAGCATGAAAAGAAGTATTACAATTTGGTGGAGTGGGAAGAAAGGCAGCCTAGCAATCAATGTCATATTTCACAATTCAAGAGATCATAGTCCTGGAGATTCCTCCAGTCCTTGTTGGCCTTACCACATCCTTGAGTACTGGATATAACCCTCTTTGCAGGAAAAGGAGAAGAGAGAAGAAAAGGCCTCTTTGAAAAGCAGTAGTAAAGGAGTTCCTGGAGTATTTCTGAGCTCTTGAAACAAGCTTCATGGCAACAGCTTGATTCTGCTTCCTGCTTCAGTGAAGGATGCTGAGATAGGAATTGGGAGTGAAGCATTGGACTATTTGCAAGTTCATGTTAAAATTTGATTTCCCAGTTCAAGAATAAAGCTGATTCAAAATTAAATCAAAATATTGATTTAAAGGTGCCCTACAAAAGAGCTCAGTGCATAAAATAAGCACCAACCACCTTTGTTCTTACAAGTAGTCTCATGCTGGAAGATGTAAAGAAGATTCCATCATCTCCAGTGTTGGAGAGAGAAAAATGTCTGCAGAATACAGTATCTTACCAATGGTCATAATACAAATGTCATTAAAAGTTACACATGGAAATTGCTTCTCAGGTCAGTATTCAATCATCCATATTATACCACTTACAGTTTATTTTTAAATTTTAATAAATCAGGATAATGCCTTCTTTACTGTTATAAAATTCCTTTCTCATTCCAAAGTACATACCCCAAAAACAAACAAGCCTGAAAAACAGACAATGGGGTGAGTGGGGGGGGGGGTGGGAAATGTATAAAATAGTATAAATTACTTCGTGTCAAATACTTCATACAGATACTACCTGTATCTGTCTTTAGGCACTTTTGATGTGTGGCTCTGTGTTCTCTTATTCACTTCTCACTTCCCATCAACTGTAAGACACAGCAACTTAACAATACCTTTTGGGGGAATGGACACACAATTAAATTTAAAACTGATAACTGATAAATACTAAACAACTAGTAACACTTTTATTCTTCAGTATGAAGATCAGTTCGATCAGTAATAAAACTCCTAATTTGAAAATGAACAGAAAACCATTCATAAAGAGCAGTGTGGATATTTTATATATAAATTAGCTCTGTCTCACTCATAATAAAAATAAATCTAGAAGATGCCTTTTACTTTAAAAAAATCAGTTTGAGTAGAAATGCTCTTCCAATTCAAAAATCTAAAGATTCTTCATCATCACTTTTGGCCATCATACCATCATGATGCCACACTTTTTAAGCCATACTTTCAAATCTTTTTCTATATAGCAACTTTAGTATTGATAGTATAATTTCAAGCGTTTAATCTGCGCTTCTCATGTGATCACAATTGTTGGTTTTTTTTATTTCCTTATTGAACTAGTTACTAAAAGTCAGACAACTTCTCTTGACTGTCACCTGGAAGCTGATGATGATGGGGGATGTTCAGTGACAGTTCTTCATAAAATATGAATTGTTCCTGAAAACTATCCCAGCTTGTGATTAAAAAAAAAAAAGAAGTTTTATCCACAAGTGGTAATTTCCACCACCTAATTCTATTGCCTGGGATTGGACAGTCATCTGCATTCATGTTCTTATTCAGTGCTACACCATGGTATGACATTTTCAAAGGTATTTACATGGCATATGGTGTTATAAGTACCAGTAACATAGCTGAGGGACCATAAAATTAACTGATACCTTCTGTGCATGAAAAAGTTCATATATTCACAGAAAATGCGCCCTAAGTTTTAGTCCTCTTATTGTTAGCTGGGTAAATTATTTTGATATTAATAAAATATAATAGAATGTCTCAATTCCATTGAGAAATTGAGACAAATTTCAAATACTACTCTGAAACATAGACCTAAGGGGAATTCACTGGGGCATTACACAAAGTGACAGCATTTTGCTAATGGACTGTTAGCTATAAATACCCTCTACGGAAGACTGACTGGCCTCTATCTGGCAAAGTTTTTCCTGTTGTTTGTTTGTTTGTTTGTTTGTTTGTTTTTTAGAGGGTGCAATAGATGGATTTCTAAGAAGGCCTCTTAAAAATGCCCTGCCCTAACCCCCAGAAACTGTGACTACAGGATATCACACACATGAGTATGTTTGTTACATGACAAAAGGGACTTTGCAGATGTAATGAAGGCCACTTGTCAGTTGACTTTAAGATGGGAAGATTATACTGGTTTATCTTGGTAGGGGCAATATAATCACATGAGCCCTTAAAACCAGACAACGTTTTCTGGCTTATGACAGGGAGGAAGGCAAAGGGAAAGTCAGAAAGAGTCAGAGCAGAGGAAGAATTCAGTGTAACAATGCTGGATGAAAGATGGAGGGGGCCACATGAGAAGGGATTCAGTGGGCGCTTGTAGCAGACAATAGACCCTAGCTGACAGCCCGTAAAGAAATGGGAATCTCAGTCCCACACTGCAAAAAAAAAAAAAGATTCTGCCAACAATCTGTAGGCTTGGAAACTGATTCATCCCCAGAACCTCCAGAAAGAGTCCAGCCTGAAGGAAATCTTGATTTGGCCCTTGGGAGACCCTGAGCAGAGAACCCTATTAAACCTACAAAGATTCTGACATACAGAACTGTTGGGTGTTGTTTTAAGCCAGAGTGTTTGTGATCATTTGTTGCCGCAGCAGTAAGAAACTAGCACAGGCAGACTGTACATGGAGCAGGAGGAGAGGATGGAGACTGCAGTCCAGTCAGCCTGAAAAGATAGTGTAGTTCAGTTGATTGAGGGGATGATTGGTGTCCTAGCTGTTTCACCTCTACCTACCAGACATAGAGGTAACAATATAACCTGTGAGGTATGCATGTGAGCCATCAGAGTACAGCTATCTATACATATAATTAAGGTTTTCTAGGGTTTCTCTTTTTAGGAAAGAAGTATAAGCGGTTGTTCCTACAAATCCAAATTTTTAAGTGATATTATTTTTTAAAAAGAATTATTCCTCATCTAGAACTTCAGAAATCAAAACACCTTAAGATCCAGTTCAAAATGGTTTTGTTTAATGGTGTTTTTGCCTAACTCAGTAAATATAAAATTCAACATATAATACATCATGCCAGGCATTTTCCCACTTTCCCAATGATTTCTGTCAATTGAGTTTACTAATACCTACATTTTTCACCCAACCTCATCTCAAAAACAACTATTCCCTTTTCTAAAAGAGTAGACACCTGTTCTTATTCAACCAGTATTGATTAAATGATGCCAAAACATTCTACTATTAATAAAAACTGATGGAAGATGAACAAGATATAATCCCTTCTTTCAGGGAGATTCAAGAGATCTAGTATGGAGGACGTAAAACAAGAAAATATTCACTTACTGAGCTATCACAAGTCTTAAGAAGAAACCTAGAAACTGGAAACTGGGTGATAAATAGCTTGTAGAGGTTTAAAGTGTCACAGTGCAGAGATAGAATGTGAAGCCTTGTCATAGATGTATATTTGTTTAAGTTTTTAGTTCACCTTTAAAACCTTTCTCTAGATATACAAATCATAGAGAGATGTGATGAATAAATTCCACAAGTGAAAAACACAGGTGAGGAAAATACCAAGTGTTACAATTTCATCTACACACAGCTCAGTCTAATCAAGAGAGAAAATGGTCAGAAAGCATTTGATCTGTTTTTTTCTTGATATTATTAGTTCTATAGCTAATGCGATGTTTTTGGAGCTGGGGTTTGTTTTTCTTACTTGTGTTATTAATTTATTAGTATAAATTTGCACCTGTCAACACAGATTTATAGCAATGGAACTACCTAACACAAACATGATAGGCTTCAAGGACACTCAGTTAAGAGCTTGAAACACTTAAATTGCTTCAACACTTGCTACTATATTTCATTTTTACTTATATGAAAACATAAATAGCTAGAGTCCTGCTAGAAGAAAAAGTTATTTCGGTAATACTTCTGATTTTCCTCCTGATTTTTCTTTCGAATTCCAAGGTTATTTTCATCTGTGAATCACTGCTTCCAAAACCAAATAATGATGATAGTAATTCTGCCCACATGGGGATATTGCAGGAAACAGGGCTAAATTTCACTTCCTACCATAGAGCAGTTCAAACGCAAAAACATTTGTATGCTTTGAAGTCACACCCACTCAGATTCTTTGCAGAATTTTTTTAGTAAATGCAGTAAAAAGGGGAAATTTAAAAGGGGGATTCATGTGCTTGGAATTGAACTGCGACATTAACTGAAAATATGAAATAATTCCTGCCCACAAGAAGTATTCAAGGTAGTTGACAGTAGAACAATACACTGAGTTTGACTGTAGGGACTACCTTCCATTCCCACTGCTCCTCATCTAATCCAGGCCTTCATCATCTCTTGCCAGGACAACTGCAAAAGTCTCTCGACTGCCCACCTGTCTACTATTCAAACACCTTTCAAATAATATCCCTCCTGTATACAGACTTAATCAAAATTCTTTGTTTGGATTATATTGCTTCCCTGATTAAAAGCATTTGATGGCATAGAAACGAATAAAATTCAAATTCAGTAAGCACTAAAGAAACCCATTTCCTGCCTTCTTCCCACCTCTCTCTCTCTAGCCTCTTCTCTTTAGCCCCCTAGCCCTGCCATTTTAATGCATGATCCAACTAATCTTAGCTTTTTTGCCTTTATGCACCACACCTGGCTGTTTCATACCTCCAATGCCTTCTTGTTTCCTGGAGTGTTTTCTCTTCTGCTCCCACACACTCTTACCCCAGTCTCCACAGGTAGAAGAGACCATCTCCTCCTTTGTGTTGCCTCGGTATCCTCCATAGACTTCCTTCCATCAGACGTTTGTCATCCAGGCTGGAGTGCAGTGGTGCCATCATAGCTCAAAGTAATCTCAAACTTCTGGGCTCAAGTGATCCTCCCGTCTCAGCCTCCTGAGTAGTTGGGAATACAGGCACGCACCACCACTATGTTTGGCTAATTGTTTTATCAGTTAAAATTTGTTATGGAAACAAGGTGTCACTATGTTATCCAGGCTGTTCTTGATCTCCTAGGCATAAGTGATTCTCCTACCTCTGCCTCCTAAATTGCTAGGATTATAGGCGTGAGCCACTATGCCCCGCCACCATCAGACCTCTTATAATGGATTTGGAGATATCTTTCTTTTGAGGTCTATACTCTAAATTAACCTACAATAAGGCAGGGGCCACATCTTCTTCTTTATATCTCTTGGAACTGTCTTCAAGGACATTAAAACATTGCTAGAAATAGAAAACCCATATATGAAACAACTACAAATACAAAGAAACAGTATAAAAAGAAATGTTAAAGTATATGTATCATGCTCTGTCCACATTGAAAGTTCTGTGAAGTCAGAAGGTATGGTAGAAATAATTTTAGTGTTAGACGTGAATTCACATCCTGACTCTTCCACCTCCCAGCTGTGTGAGCATACATACCTCAGCTAATTTCCCAATAGTACCCACCTGAGTAGCTGTGTAAACATTAGATGAGATGTGACAATCCAAAACAGTAGTTGCTAAGAAAATATCTATTCTCATACCTCTTCACTGAGAAGGGAGAGTGATTACATGTACTAAATTACTCAAGTACAACTGCTTAAAGTAGGTGAGATTTGAGCTTGACCTTGAATAGCAAGAGGAATTTGGACAGATAGATTTTTATACAAAGTGCCATCCATATGGAGAAATCGCTGTAATGAAGGCAGCTGACCTGCTTAAAACTCTTCCCAGATGTACCTAAGACCCAACTTTCAGATGCTCTATCACTCCCACAACTTGCCCCTCAGAGCAATGTGAGAGTCATTATACATGTACGCAATCCAGCTTCAAAACCCCTTCATAAATTAGAGAGAAAATGTAAAATAGTAGTAATGGTATTTAGAAAAGATTCATTCTTTAATGAAAGAATGTTCCTGAAAAATGATATTGAGCTGTTCACTTGTTTGCACAGAAGAACACATTAGACTAACAGACAGCAGAGCTGGCATGACAATATCTACCAACATTCAAGCAAATACAGGGTAGGTAATAATTTCCATGTGTGGATGGTTCCAGTGTTAACAAAGCAGTCTGAAGCAATCTCATTTACTTTTATGGTTAAGTACTCAAGAAGCATCTTTTTTTAACATCCAAATGTTTTCATGGCTGAAGGGAGACCAGTATAGCCTGGAAAAGAATTTACAATGATGTGTAAAGTAGTTACATTTTCCAACAAGTCTGTTTCTTCAATTATTCCACCTATATTAATAGCTCTTCATGGCATTTGATAGATAATAGTCCCAATCCAATTACCCACTTCAGCTGGAGGAGAGCAAGTGCTATCCAAATAGAAAGGGTCCAAGTTTGAAGTTGATTACAAACTCAGGCCTTTGTGCGGACCATTCCCAGCACCAGCTAGCTGTCACTGAGAAAAGGTGCTGTTGGCAGGCTGCCCTGCTATCACTCTAATGCCAGTTCATTCTGTTTCAGATCTGCAGCTAGGTTTGTGCTATCAGAAAACCAAAGCAATTGATTCCTTTCTCCTACTGTTTAGATAAGTGGAACAATGTGTAATTTGGTTTAGGTAAAAAAAGAAAAAGAAAAAATATAGATTGTAGGAAAAGGCTTCAAGAAAGATAAAGACACAAATGGGATTTTTCTCCATCTCTTGAACTCAGTATGAATTTAATAAATTTAAAGAGATTTATAAGTAATTGAAATAAAAAATCCAGAGATAAGAACTGAAAGTGAAAGAATGCAATGTTGCTGAAGTACTCATTTTTGATACCATTCACGATCATCATATGTGGACAACTGCCATCGATTCTGAATTGGGGTCCCAGCTTAGGCTTTTGCCCCTTGTAATCTTACCCACACATAATATCCACAGTTAGTCTTTTTAAATGGTAAGTCAAATCCTATCATTTCTTTGCTCAAAATTCTTGAATGGCTTCCACCCTCATTCATAATAAAATCTAAAGTATTCACAAGCTTTTCCTGAACTTTCCAGCCTCACTTCATCACCCTCCTTGTGCTTACTCCAACCAAGGCATACTCTGAACTCACAAAACACTAAGCCAGCTCCCACCTGCTGTCCACACCCTAACCCCCTCCAATGGCAAGCTTTCTTTTCATTCAGGTTACTGCTCAAATGTCACCTACCCAGGGAAGTCTTCCCTGACCACACATCACTGTCATCCTCTGCTTCACTGCTCCTCTTAGCGGTTATCAATACTTCACATTAAATTACTTATCTGTCTCACCCATTAGAATATTAGCTGCAAGATGGGGATGTTGCATCTCAGAGCATGGAACACTGGAAGCTACATAGTAGACACTCAAAAAATGTTGCGGCAGAAAGAAAGGGAGGAAAGGAGAGAGAAAAAAGGAAGTTTTCCTTGTCTTACTACTCAAATGTTGGTGTCTTTGCTCCCCAAATAACTGAATGTGTAGGCCAGTTGGAGAACAACTATTTATGTCCCTGGATCGATTTCCTAGAGATAGTAACATTTGCAAAAGAGCAAGGGCTTTCGAAAAAAAGAGACCTGGATTTAAATCCCATCTCCACACCAAATAGCTTTTTGACTTTGAACAAGTTTTTTAAACTCTGTTGAACTTTACAGTTGCTAAGCCTTTAAATACCCATAAGTATTGGCTAGGCACTAGAGATACCTCAGAAAAATTGAGACAATTAAATTAACCAAACTCCATTAAAAGTAGCTTGGCAAAAATGCATGATTAATAAATATTAGCTCTCTGTTTCCCTACCCCCTCTACCTCATCCTCCCAGCAGCTTTGCCTGCCCAATAAATGCACCTTGGATAAGCAAAAGGAAGAGTGGCTGCTGGAAGACTATGAAACCTACAATGGGCAAACAAAGTAACTCCAGTGAAAGCACTTTGAAAAGGGCAGTACAGTATACAAAAAAACTGAAGAAGTTATCATTCCCTTTGTTAGAAATGTATTGCAGAACCAGTCTTTCATGTCTTGAACTTGTAGTAAGTAAATTAGCTTGAGGACACTCCAAGTAAAAAGGACTCTGGGGCAAAGAATAAGCCAAGTGAAGATAAAATAGAGAAAAGAAGACAAAGTGTTCCAAGGGGAATAACTACTCTTGACAAAGCACTCCAGAATGCCAGGTGCCTGAACATCAGGGAACTGACTGGCCAGTGCCTCCAGTAAGTGCTCCATCAGACTCACACTGACTCCAGTTTCCATCTTTGTAGGAGAAGAAATAGAAGCCCACAACATCACGAACAAGCCCTTAGCTCCTCTGGGGCCATCCTTCCCACTGATGTGTGGTCATGATCAAGCTCTGGGAAGCACAGGATAGAAGATACAGTGAAAATCACCCCACCAATCAACAGAGGTGAGTAAAATATAAGCAACAGGAGAACACTGTTCATATTTATCCTTATCCTACATGGACTCTCCCTAAATTGCCTCCCTTGAGCACACAGCACTTCAGGGAAGAAAATTAACATTCCTCTGAGTTCCTGAAATATGTTGGGTCTTGGGATCTTCACCATCACATACACTGTCTCATTTTATCACCACAGTAATCCAAGAAAATCCCCATTTTCTAGAGGAAAAAGCTGAGACTTGGGAAGCTGATTAAAGTATTAAAGCCAGAAATACCATTCAGCACTAACTCTATAAAAAAAAAAGAAACAAGTCATCTCTTGCATTTGCATACTAGAACTTTATAAATTACAAAGTGTTTTCAAAGGCATTCCCCTAAAATGACTTTCACAAACAAACCTTCAAAGGCAAATCATATAGTATTAGTATCCTCACTAAATAACAGAAAAAGCTGAGGCTCAGAGCAATTGAATTATTTGTCTAAAACTGTACACCCAGTAAGTGGCAGAACTGGCAGACTTGAACCCACTTCCCTAATTCTGGGAATGGTGCTCTTTCCTCTAAGAGATGATTCCTACTTCTCAAAAGAGAACTATAGGGAGCCAAGATGGCCTAATAGGAACAGCTTCGGTCTACAGCTCCTAGCCTGAGCGACACAGAAGATGGGTGATTTCTGCATTTCTGTTTGAGGTACCGGTTTCATCTCACTAGGGAGTGCCAAACAGTGGGTGCAGGACAGTTGGTGAAGCGCACTGTGTGCGAGCCGAAGCAGGGCATTGCCTCACTCGGGAAGCACAAGGGGTCAGGGAGTTCCCTTTCCTAGTTAAAGAAAGGGGTGACAGACGGCACCTGGAAAATCGGGTCAGTCCCACCCTAATACTGCACTGTTCCAACGGGCCTGGAAAACGGCACACTAGGAGATTGTGTCCTGCACCTGGCTCAGAGGGTCCTATGCCCACGGAGTCTCGCTGATTGCTAGCACAGCAGTCTGAGATCAAACTGCAAGGTGGCAGCGAGGCTGGGGGAGGGGCGCCCACCATTGCCCAGGCTTGCTTAGGTAAGCAAAGCAGCCAGGAAGCTCGAACTGGGTGGAGCCCACCACAGCTCAAGGAGGCCTGCCTGCCTCTCTAGGCTCCACTTCTGGGGGCAGGGCACAGACAAACAAAAATTCAGCAGGATCCTCTGCAGACTTAAATGTCCCTGTCTGACTGACAGCTTTGAAGAGAGTAGTGGTTCTCCCAGCACGCAGCTGGAGATCTGAGAACGAACAGACTGCCTCCTAAAGTGGGTCCCTGACCCCCGAGCAGCCTAACTGGGAGGCACCCCCCAGTAGGGATAGACTGACACCTCACTTGGCCGGGTACTCCTCTGAGACAAAACTTCCAGAGGAACTATCAGACAGCTGAATTTGTGGTCTCACAAAAATCCACTGTTCTGCAGCCACCACTGCTGACACCCAGCCAAACAGGCTCTGGAGTGGACCTCTAGTAAACTCCAACAGACCTGCAGCTGAAGGTCCTGTCTGGTTGAAGGAAAACTAACAAACAGAAAGGACATCCACACCAAAAACCCAACTGTACATCACCATAATCAAAGACCAAAAGTAGATAAAACCACAAAGATGGTGAAAAAACGGAGCAGAAAAACTGGAAACTCTAAAAAGCAGAGCACCTCTCCTCCTCCAAAGGAACGCAGTTCCTCACCAGCAACGGAACAAAGGTGGATGGAGGATGACTTTGATGAGTTGAGAGAAGAAGTCTTCAGACGATCGAACTACTCTGAGCTACGGGAGGAAATTCAAAACAATAGCAAAGAAGTTAAAAATTTTCAAAAACAATTAGATGAATGGATAACTAGAATAACCAATGGAGAGAAGGGCTTAAAGGAGCTGATGGAGCTGAAAGCCAAGTATCAAGAACTACGTGAGGATTGCAGAAGCCTCGGTAGCAGATGCGATGAACTGGAAGAAAGGGTATCGCTGATGGAAGATGAAATGAATGAAATGAAGTGAGAAGGGAAGTTTAGAGAAAAAAGAATAAAAAGAAATGAACAAAGCCTCCAAGAAATTTGGGACTATGTGAAAAGACCAAACCTACATCTGATTGGTGTACCTGAAAATGACAGGGAGAATGGAACCAAGTTGGAAAACACTCTGCAAGATATTATCCAGGAGAACTTCCCCAATCTGGCAAGGCAGGACAACATTCAGATTCAGGAAATACAGAGAATGCCACAAAGATACTCCTCGAGAAGAGCAACTCCAAGACACATAATTGTCAGATTCACCAAAGTTGAAATGAAGGAAAAAATGTTAAGGGCAGCTAGAGATAAAGGTCGGGTTACCCACAAAGGGAAGCCCATCAGACTAACAGCTGATCTCTCGCCAGAAACTCTACAAGCCAGGAGAGAGTGGGGGCCAATATTCAACATTCTTAAAGAAAAGAATTTTCAACCCAGAATTTCATATCCAGCCAAACTAAGCTTCATAAGTGAAGGAGAAATAAAATACTTTACAGACAAGCAAACGCTGAGTGATTTTGTCACCACCAGGCCTGCCCTAAAAGAGCTCCTGAAGGAAGCACTAAACATGGAAAGGAACAACCGGTACCAGCCACTGCAAAAACATGCCAAATTTTAAAGACCATCGAGGCTAGGAAGAAACTGCATCAACTAACGAGCAAAATAACCAACTAACATCATAATGACAGGATCAGATTCACACATAACAATATTAACTTTAAATGTAAATGGGCTAAATGCTCCAATTAAAAGACACAGACTGGCAAACTGGATAAGGAGTCAGGACCCATCAGTGTGCTGTATTCAGGAAACCCATCTCACGTGCAGAGACACACATAGACTCAAAATAAAGGGATGGAGGAAGATCTATCAAGCAAATGGAAAACAAAAAAAGGCAGGGGTTGCAATCCTAGTCTCTGATAAAATAGACTTTAAACCAACGAAGATCAAAAGAGACAAAGAAGGCCATTACATAATGGTAAAGGGATCAATTCAACAAGAAGAGCTAACTATCCTAAATATATATGCACCCAACACAGGAGCACCCAGATTCATAAAGCAAGTCCTCAGTGACCTACAAAGGGACTTAAACTCCCACACAATAATAATGGGAGATTTTAACACCCCACTGTCAACACTAGATCAAAGAGACAGAAAGTTAACAAGGATATCCAGGAATTGAACTCAGCTCTGCACAAAGTGGACCTAATAGACATCTACAGAACTCTCCACCCCAAATCAACAGAATATACATTTTTCTCAACACCACACCACACCTATTCCAAAATTGACCACAAAGTTGGAAGTAAAGCTCTCTTCAGCAAATGTAAAAGAACAGAAATTATAACAAACTGTCTCTCAGACCACAGTGCAATCAAACTAGAACTCAGGATTAAAAAACCCACTCAAAACCGCTCAACTACATGGAAACTGAACAACCTGCTCCTGAATGACTGTTGGGTACATAATGAAATGAAGGCAGAAATAAAGATGTTCTTTGAAACCAACGAGAACAAAGACACAACATACCAGAATCTCTGGGACACATTCAAAGCAGTGTGTAGAGGGAAATTTATAGCACTAAATGCCCACAAGAGAAAGCAGGAAAGATCCAAAATTGACACCCTAACATCACAATTAAAAGAACTAGAAAAGCAAGAGCAAACACATTCAAAGCTAGCAGAAGGCTAGAAATAACTAAAATCAGAGCAGAACTGAAGGAAATAGAGACACAAAAAACCCTTCAAAAAATTAATGAATCCAGGAGCTGGTTTTTTGAAAAGATCAACAAAATTGATAGACCACTAGCAAGACTAATAAAGAAGAAAAGAGAGAAGAATCAAATAGATGCAATAAAAAATGAAAAAGGGGGTATCACCACCGATCCCACAGAAATACAACCTACCATCAGAGAATACTACAAATACCTCTATGCAAATAAACTAGAAAATCTAGAAGAAATGGATAAATTCCTTGACAAATACACCCTCCCAAGACTAAACCAGGAAGAAGTTGAATCTCTGAATAGACCAATAACAGGTTCTGAAATTGTGGCAATAATCAATAGCTTACCAACCAAAAAGAGTCCAGGACTTGATGGATTCACAGCCGAATTCTACCAGAGGTACAAAGAGGAACTGGTACCATTCTTTCTGAAACTATTCCAATGAATAGAAAAAGAACGAATCCTCCCTAACACATTTTATGAAGCCAGCATCATCCAGATACCAAAGCCTGGCAGAGACATAACCAAAAAAGAGAATTTCAGACCAATATTCTTGATGAACATTGATGCAAAAATCCTCAATAAAATACTGGCAAACTGAATCCAGCAGCACATCAAAAAGCTTATACACCATGATCAAGTGGGCTTCATCGCTGAGATGCAAGGCTGCTTCAACATATGCAAATCAATAAATGTAATCCAGCATATAAACAGAACCAAAGACAAAAACCACATGATTATCTCAATAGATGCACAAAAGGCCTTTGACAAAATTCAACAACCCTTCCTGCTAAAAACTCTCAATAAATTAGGTATTGATGGGACGTATCTCAAAATAATAAGAGCTATCTATGACAGACCCACAGCCAATATCATACTGAATGGGCAAAAACTGGAAGCATTCCCTTTGGAAACCGGCACAAGACAGGGATGCCCTCTCTCACCACTCCTATTCAACATAGTGCTGGAAGTTCTGGCCAGGGCAATCAGGCAGGAGAAAGAAATAAAGGGTATTCAATTAGGAAAAGAGGAAGTCAAATTGTCCCTGTTTGCAGATGACATGATTGTATATCTAGAAAACCCCATTGTCTCAGCCCAAAATCTCCTTAAGCTGATTAGCAACTTCAGCAAAGTCTCAGGATACAAAATCAATGTACAAAAATCAGAAGCATTCTTGTACACCAATCACAGACAAACAGAGAGCCAAATCATGAGTGAACTCCCATTCACAATTGCTTCAAAGAGAATAAAATACCTAGGAATCCAACTTACAAGGGATGTGAAGGACCTCTTCAAGGAGAACTACAAACCACTGCTCAATGAAATAAAAGAGGATACAAACAAATGGAAGAACATTCCATGCTCATGGGTTGGAAGAATCAATATCGTGAAAATGGCCATACTGCCCAAGATAATTTATAGACTCAATGCCATCCCCATCAAGCTACCAATGACTTTCTTCACAGAATTGGAAAAAACTACTTTAAAGTTCATATGGAACCAAAAAAGAGCCCGCATCGCCAAGTCAATCCTAAGCCAAAAGAACAAAGTTGGAGGCATCACGCTACCTGACTTCAAACTATACTACAAGGCTACAGTAACCAAAACAGCATGGTACTGGTACCACAACAGAGACATAGATCAATGGAACAGAACAGAGCCCTCAGAAATAATGCCGCATATCTACAACTATCTGATCTTTGACAAACCTGACAAAAACAAGAAATGGGGAAAGGATTCCCTATTTAATAAATGGTGCTGGGAAAACTGGCTAGCCATATGTAGAAAGCTGAAACTGGACCCCTTCCTTACACCTTATACAAAAATTAATTCAAGATGGATTAAAGACTTAAATGTTAGACCTAAAACCATTAAAATCCTACAAGAAAACCTAGGCAATACCATTCAGGACATAGGCGTGGGCAAGGACTTCATCTCTAAAACACCAAAAGCAATGGCAACAAAAGCCAAAATTGACAAATGGGATCTAATTAAACTAAAGAGCTTCTGCACAGCAAAAGAAATTACCATCAGAGTGAACAGGCAGCCTACAGAATGGGAGAAAATTTTTGCAACCTACTCATCTGACAAAGGGCTAATATCCAGAATCTACAATGAACTCAAACAAATTTACAAGAAAAAAACAACCCCATCAAAAAGTGGGCGAAGGACATGAACAGACACTTCTCAAAAGAAGACATTTATGCAGCCAAAAAACAAATGAAAAAATGCTCATCATCACTGGCCATCAGAGAAATGCAAATCAAAACCACAGTGAGATACCATCTCCCACCAGTTAGAATGGCCATCATTCAAAAGTCAGGAAACAACAGGTGCTGGAGAGGATGTGGAGAAATAGGAACACTTTTACACTGTTGGTGGGACTGTCAACTAGTTCAACCATTGTGGAAGTCAGTGTGGCGATTCCTCAGGGATCTAGAACTAGAAATACCATTTGACCCAGCCATCCCATTACTGGGTATATACCCAAAGGACTATAAATCATGCTGCTATAAAGACACATGCACATGTATGTTTATTGCGGCACTATTCACAATAGCAAAGACTTGGAACCAACCCAAATGTCCAACAACTATAGACTGGATTAAGAAAATGTGGCACATATATACCATGGAATACTATGCACCCATAAAAAATGATGAGTTCATGTCCTTTGTAGGGACATGGATGAAACTGGAAACCATCATTCTCAGTAAACTATCGCAAGGACAAAAAACCAAACACTGCATGTTCTCACTCATAGGTGGGAATTGAACAATGAGAACACTTGGACACAGGAAGGGGAACATCACACTCCGGGGACTGTTGTGGGGTGGGGGGAGAGGGGAGGGACAGCATTAGGAGATATGCCTAATGCTAAATGACAAGTGAATGGGTGCAGCAAAACAACATGGCACATGGATACATATGTAACAAACCTGCACATTGTGCATATGTACCCTAAAACCTGAAGTATAATAATAAAAAATAGAAAAGGAAACTGCAAAAAAAAAAGTTATTTTAAAATGTAAAATAAAGTTATTATTCACTATTAAAAAAAAGAGAGAACTATATGTATGTAAACCACATGCATTTTAAAATTTGAGCTAGAAAAGGACTTGGTTCCCATCTAGAACCTGTAAGTAATAGCCCAATCCCCCTGAGTTATCTGGGTAACAAAAGCTGTTGATACCTCAAAATCTCCACAGCTCAGCACCATGAAGACTTACTTCTAACCCAAGTGAAAGCTCCAAACAGGTACTGTAGATATACGGTAATTGAAAGATTCAGGTTTCATTTATCCTTCACTTGGGCCTCTGCACCCAGGCAAAGGGGAAAAAAATGGACACACATCACTTCAGTTTCATTCTACTGGGAGAACTAGTCACAGACCATTCCTGGATGCCAGTGGCCATGTGGTACATGGCTGTGCAGCCACTTCACATGAACAGCTCTACACGATGAAAAGCAGAGCATGAATTATAAGTGAATAGCTAGTTATCTCTGTCATTCCCTGCTAACATATCCAATCATGAAACAAAAAATGGCTGTGAGATAATATCCTTAAAGTCAGGAGCCACCTTAAATTGTTTTACACAGCCACAAGCAAGGATAATATTTTTAAACATTATTTGATCCTGCTGCTATATAGTCTTCCAAAGTATACAAATAATGACAAATAAATGTAATTTGCCCCTAAGGATAGTATATTCTCATCCATCAGGGAATATGAGATCACCTGGGATGAATACTAAATTTTAAAAATGTAGATTCCCAGGACCCAGACCCAGTAATTTTTACATAAGTGCTTCTGATGCCTCAGGCCCACAGACCATACTTTGTGAAATACTGGCATACAACCACAGTTATTTCATGACTGGTGATTGTATAATGGCTCCTTAAATGTTAGACTGGAGAGAGGAGAAATGCATCAGCCATCCAACAGCCTCCTCACAAAACCCAGCAGAAGTCAGCTCCAGGAAGGAGCAGGAAATCGTTGTGGTTTCAGATTTTCCACATTCAAGCATACACCCACTCCCACAAAGGGTTTGTTTTGCTGTCTAGGTTCTATTTTCTGGTCTCCTTGACACCGCAGAAACAACTTGGCCCTTTGCAGAGACTCAGATAACTTCAAATGGCAGGAGTTGCCTCAAAAGGACAAAGGAGACAAAGATGGATTGGGCAGATCTAAGACCTAGAGAAAATAATATCTGTATTTAATAACTTCTATTTTACCTCCAACACTGTGGCTCTCTCTGGAGCAAGAAGAAACTAGGGTATGAGCTATGGGCTACACTCAAGCTACAAAACAGTTGTTGCTCATTAACCTTGTATAACATGACATCTGATTCTTCCTTAACACAGGTAACAAATCACTTCTCATATCAGGGAGTTGCCCCAGAAGCCTTCAAACTATTTTAAGCCCAGTGCCGTGTCCTGGAAATCATTCTAAATGTTATCAGTGGTGATCCTGAGAAATTCAAGAACAGTCAGTCAAAGAAAGTAATTCAAAATATTTTCCACTTTGTGAGTCTTTAGAAGACCTTCTTATTAGAAAAACAGAAAAATAAATTAAGATTCAGAATGCTTTGCTTCATCCTGATTGCCAGGTTTTGCAATTGTTCATTGAATTAGATAGGACTGAAAAAAAAAAAAAGGCAGTCAGAGAGTACTTGAATGTCAGCTGGGGCAGGAGACTGGGGATAAAAATAAAACCAACTTGGTAGCTGATGTAACCTGCAGCGGGGCCTGGCAACTGCGACTGGGGGAGGGAGTTATGGTCTGGGCATGCCATAATGCTCCCACCTACCTAGGGGTCTCCACGAGCATGACACTTTGATAAGGCTCCAGTCTAGAGACCACTGGAGAGTAACCAGTAACACATACACACCCTCCTTAGAGCCCTGGGAAACTCCAAATTCTCCAACATGGAGGATCCACATTATTGTCTACAAACTGAAATATGCCCAAGCTTATGCCCCCGCCCAGCACTCATAGCCATTATCCTCCACCTGCCTTGCAATTCTAATCAGACACTGCCCCCACCATGTTGTATTCTTGCTGCTCCTTCTCCCACATACCTGACCTCCCCATGTCACCAAGCTTCTCTTTTCTTACACAAGTAATTTCCAGGCTTGCACCTACAAGGCATGGTTGGGTTACTTGCCCCTCCAGGTCACTGACTCCAGAGGCAACCTTTTCTCCTCATCTCCTCTCCACCTCCACGTCCAGCCAAGCTGTCTCCCACCCCTCTACTTCCCATTTCTCCAGTCACCCAGATTCAGGCATTGCCCTTGCCCCCTCACAGGTTCCTGTCTGTGATTCCTGCCTCCAGTTTCTCATCACTCCAATGTATGCTTTAAACTATGCCTAGATTATTTGGTAAATAACTAACCATTAACATTTCAACCCTGAATAAGGTGGATGTTACTGATTAATGGTCCCAATTCTTCAACTTCCCTTGAATCTATGTCCTTTACCATGTAAATCTGCAGTTCCCTTTCACACTGACTTGAATTGGTCATGAGACTTGCTTGGCCAATAAGATGCTTACTTGAGAAGGATTTGCAAACTGACCTTGCTTACTCCTGCACTTCTACAATTGCCATGAGAACATTCATGGGCTGGTCTACTGTATGAAAAGCACGTGAAGAGCTGGGGAGCTCCAGCAAAAGCAACCTTATAGCAGCCAAAAGCCCAACACCAGACATATGAGTGAGCCCAGCTGAGACCAAAACTATTCAATTAAGTTCAGCATAACTCACCAACTGACTAAATAAATGCTTATTGTTTTAAGCTACTGCTTTGTGGGGAGATTTGGTACGAGACATTATGGTGGCAACAGAAAGCCAACAGGACAATACACAATACAACAAGCTTATTTCAAAAGATATTCTGCCCATCCTGGTCATAATCAAAGTTTCCCCTTCATGTCACCATCTGTCTAGTTCCTGAGTCTTCCACCCTCCTATTTATAGGGTTTACGTGCCCCTGGGCCAACAGACAGAATAGATCAGATCTGAACAGACCTTGACTATAGACCTTTCTTCCACATACTTGAGAAGATTCCTGGTCACTGGTGATATTCAACATTTTGTGATGACACCAGTAAGTAAGCAGTGACTCAGTTTCCTTACAGCTAGAACTGGTGACAGAAGGTGTCCAATGCAGAAACAGTTAACGTTTTACAGTCTAGCCCCTCAATTTGGGAAAATTAATGCTACAAGTGTGTATCTGAATCTTTTTCTTACACTGACCAGCAGCTTCCCAGAAAAATGGTTGTGTTTTCACAGGATATGTTTCTGATTGGTCTCATGTCCATGTGTGGGGGATCCAGGGGAGAGAGCAGAACCCATCAGAGAAGTCCTTGAGATACAAATGGAGGGATTTGTTAAGGATTGTGCAAAAGGAGAAGAAACCAATCAGTACTTTGACTTATTGCCCCACAATTTGTGTTTTCTCTCCCCAAGTTGAATACAAATTATTTGAGAACAAGTTTTCAATTGAGTCGTCTTTTGAGGTGGCAATAGAGGCAACACAAAGAAAACTGGATTCAAAATCATGAACTCTGTCATCAGGGAAAGGGACTTAATCACTGTTTTCTGTGGGTTAGAGTCTTCTGTTGTCTTATGTAATCACAGAATATAGAGAATATGTAGATGATAAATGGGTAGAATAAGTAGATCAACTAAATGTCACCTTCTTATTCTAAGAAAACATACTCTGTCACCCTAGCCCATTATTCTCTCACATTACTATGTTTTATTTTCTTCATAGCACTTTATTATTACCCATAATTATCTTATATATCTATTTACATATCTATTTTCTATTCTCCTCAAGTCAAATGTAAGCACCATGAAGGCAGAGTCTCCACAAGAGGAGGACTCCATGAGGGTGTATCATTTACTATTGCATCTCCAGCTTTCAGAAATTGTTAGGCACATGGTAGGTACTCAGTGAATAATAACTTGAAGGAAGAAAAGAAGGTAAGAAGAGAGAGAGACGGAGGAAGGAAAGAAAGGAGGAAGGGAAGGAGAAAAAGATTGACGGGTGCATGGATACTTTATCTTCAGAGTTATCTAACTTCCTGTTAATAACATCCAATCCATCAAAGAAATTACATTTCTTTGAGCACACTTGGGGTTATAGAAAGAATTTCAATTCATAGAGAGACAGGCAAAAACATTTTCTTTGCATTATAAAAAGTACTTGGTATTCATACAAATATTTTAGTCCACAGATTTCTGTGTTCTCTAACTGATAACCTATTCTCTAAATTTTTGAGTTTGGGAATTATTCATATTAATACACAAATGGACCCAATGAAGGACCACAGAATGAGCCATCTAACGCTACTTAGCGTAATTCCTCGTCTGCATAATTAAAGAGTTAGATAACATAGTTTTTATGATTGCTTTTGAAACTCTGTAAGTTAATGATAATTAGGAAAGCCATCATTTCTGGTTTCAAGCTCTCCTGCAAGAAACCGTAATATTCACCAGATATATTTTCAAAATTAACTACTGAAAAGCATGAAAGTTGAATGGGGTGCTATACTTGCATGTTTAAGCTTGCTGAAGAAAGGTCAGCTGGAATTGCAAAATTCTGATTTAAAAATACTCCTCTGCCAACATTAATTTTGAACGTGAGAATTAGATACCTTAGAGCCTAAAGAAGCATTATATGGCCAGGGACCTCAACTCCCACAAAGGCAGGCCTGCCAGCAGTTCCAGCTACAGTCAAAGATGTACAAAATGCTCCCTGACCTACTGGATAATCAAATTTTCTGAATTTCTATTTGCCTCCTTGAAATGAGGCATGAATGAGGACCCAAGATGACATTAATGTAGTCTCTTTTCCATCCTCTTGATTCACCCCCATCACAGTAGGTGTCTTAGTCCAGGCTCTTTTGTTTGCAAGTAACAGAAACCCCCTTAGCATGGTTAAGGGAAAATAGCATAGTTTTCATAATGGAATAATGCTATCTTGTGGAATCTGGGACAAGAAAATGCCTGAGCCCTAGCAGGAGTAAAAATGTTGCTGCCAGAAGGAACAAGGCCACCCACTCTCTTGATCTTGGTTCTTAGTTTCCCTGCTGTGCTCTGCTCTGTCTGCCTCAGGGATTGTTACATTCTCCTTGCCTATGGCCACCACCCAGAGCCCTGGTTTATAGTCTCTCAGTTCAAGCCATGTGTAGAGGCTGAAACTAACACCCCCTCCACCAAATCCAAAGTCCTGGGAAAGAGATTCTGATTAGCCCACACTGGGCCAAGTAACCTCCTTTATTCAAATCAACTGTGACAAGAGGGCAAACATGACTGCGAACAATTCATCTGTGAGTCAAGAAGGGGCAGCCATGGGAAAATAAGGTCATTGTGAAGACACTCCAAAGAGAGGCTGCAATAACATCTTCACAAGGACTCTATTAGGAGGGAGGCTCTTCTCATACAGGCTAAGAAATGACCTGTGTTAAGGTTCTCCTAGAGGGACAGAACTTATATGACAGATCGTGTCAGTTAATGACTAATAGGATATATATACACACACACATATATACATATATACATATATACATGTATATATATTTATAAAGTTTATTAAGTATTAACTTACGCTATCACAAGGTCCCACAATAGGCTGTCTAAAAGGTGAGGAGCAAGGAGAGCCAGTCTGAGTCCCAAACCTGAAGAACTTGGAGTCCAATGTTTGAGGGCAGGGAACATCCAGCACGGGAGAAAGATGCAGCCTGGGAGGCTAGGCCAGTCTCGCTCCTTTTCACATTTTTCTGCCTGCTTTATATTCGCTGGAAGCTGATTAGATTGTGCCCACCAGATTAAGTGTGAATCTGCCTTCCCCAGCCCACTGTCTCAAATCTTAATCTCTTTTGGCAACACCCACACAGATGCACCCAGAATTAATTTTGTACCCTTCAATCCAATCAAATTGACACTCAGTATTAACCATCACGTGAGCAGAGTGAAGACTCTTCCCAACAGGCATCTTGAATTGCCACAAACTTAGTGACTTAAAACAACACACATTGATTACTTTATAATTCTGTAGATCAGAAGTCCAACATGGGTCTCACTGGGCTAAAATCTAGGTGTTAGCAGGGGAGAAAGTCTACATACCTAGGGCAGAATACACAGTATTTCCTTTCCTTTTCCAGCTTCTAGAGGCCATTCACATAGCTCCTTCTTCCATCTGCAAAGCCAGCAAAGTTGCATCTCTCTGACCATTCCTCCGTCATCATATCTCTTTCTCTGGCCACAGACTGAGGAGTTCTCTGATTTTAGGGGCCCACGTGATTAGATTGGGACCACTCAGATAGTCCAGATCATCTCCCCATCTCAAGGACTTTAACTTAATCACATCTGCAAGATCTTTTATGCCATGTAAGTTAACATATTCACAGATTCCAGAAATGAGGATGTGGGTATCTTTGGAAAGTAATTATTCTGTCTATCACAGAAGGGTTTTTGAAATTAAAATATTTTTACAGTTTTCACTTTCAGGTGTGTTTTTCTTATTTGCCTAAATCTCTTAACAATTTTCCAGTATTTCATCCAGGGGTCATTTTATAATGGAGATGTATAGTCCATGTTCACATGAAAATAGAAAAAAAATTATACATACATAATTTTCTATTAATTATTCTAATAATTATACATATACATGTATATAATTATAAATGCATATAATTATACATATATAATTTCCTATTATATGTATATACATATTATATGTATGTATAATTATATGTGTATAAATATGTATATAATTATACATATATAAACTTATTATATATGTATAATAATTGCACATTTAAGGAAATTTTAAGCCTCACCTACAAAGGACTTAACAACATTTTATTTGATTAATATTGAATATCTGTAATCACCAATTGTCAGTCCTATAATAAAGTATAAGTAACAAGTATTGAACCTCTGACTAATTCCCAAGCACTTTCCCAGGCCCTTTATATCTCTCATTTCAGTTAATCTTCACAATGACCCTGCAAAGGGAATGGTATTATCTCCATGTCAGAAATGAATAAAACAATGATAAGTAAGTTTTGCCAAGTCAAATGGATAGTAAGAAGTGGAGCCAAGACTCAATTCAAAGCCATGCTCAAATACAAGTTTCCTATTTTGTCCTTTATACCAGATAGCCACCGAAGAATAAAACCCTGTTTTTCGGTGGGCTTGTAATGTTCTGCTCTCTCACAATCAGAAATAACAACCATTCAATTAATAGCAGTCCTTCCATTAATAAGCAAATACACTAGGAATGTGGGACATGGAGACACACATGTGATTCACTGCTAACCAGAGCCTCCGTAAGTAGGGCTGACAAGGTTCTGAGGATGACCAGGATCTTGCAGACAGCTGTTTATTACTGGCCATGATATAAGTTTTCTTTCTAATCTTTCCCAATTACTTAGAAAGACATAGACACAGATATAAGGAAAAGAAAGAAAGAGAACTGTGCCTCAGTATCCTTATTCATAAAATGGTCATAATTAAAGATACTTAGGTAACTTCAAATGATTGTTGGGGAATTAAATCAGTATATATATACACGTATATATATACGTATATATATACGTGTATATATATATATGTGTATATATATACGTGTATATATATGTATATATATGTATATATATACACGTATATATATATATACACACACACACACATATATATTTAGAACAACGTCTGGCTTATAGAAAACATTATCCTTACCACCACCAACATCATCATTACCATCTTCTTCATCACTATCAATATTTCAGGCTTAAAGTACCAATCAATAAAAAGGCTAGAAGGTCTCTACATATTGGAAGGAGCTCCACGATGTCAATGGACAAATTGACATTCTGGTCGTCTTTGGTCTCAAATACAGGCATTGGTCATATGCACTCCTCTACTGAATTTATTGCCTCCTTACAGTTAGAGACTTTAACTCCTTAATGCTATTTTTTTTTCTTCTAGGAGTCTAGGAAAATCCAATTACTAGCCCATCCATTTTTTAACTTTCTGTATGTATAATTTCTCTTACAATAAAAAGACAAATCAAACTTCACTTTTAGAAACATCTTAGAAATACAATGTGGCCTCTTAATAACCAGGTAACTCAAAATGTGTCATGCTGCTTAAACTGTCATCCAAACTGTTTTCTTTTATCAAAAATTGAATCAATTACTGTTTTCACCTCAAATGTAGTTCAACCTCCATTTTTTTCCATTTCTTCTACACACACTTTACTGTTTTCATTTGCATTCCAAATGTTTTCCTTGAACTTTTTTGTGGTTTTATTTTATTTCTCTCATCATCTCCCACCGTCTCCAATTCTTACTAATTTCTTTGGACACTTAGGGCCAACTGTTTTCCTATTTCTTTGCTTGGGCTCCCCATCTCTCTCCTCAACTTTCTCTCTCCCCTCATGCTGGCTCCCTCTGTCCTTTCCTGCTCCATATGCTGCCTGCCTCCCACTTCCCCTTTAGCTATAGACAGTCTAAAGCTGCTCATCAGCCTTCTTCTTCTCAGTGCACAGTTGTTTGCCTGAAAAGAGTTCAAGCAATTTCAACCCTTCTTTTTCCACCAGTGTCTCATGACTTTTACCCCCATGCTCTGCTGCTTACCCCTCCCTCCCCTGCAAGCTTCAATCTCAGCAGAACTCTCACTTTTTCTCTATTTCCATTTCTTCAACTCTGTCCCTTCTCTGGGAGTTTCCAATATCTTTCACTATCTAAAGTCTGCAGCAGAATCCTCTCTGCTAGGCTTATAATGTAATAAATTTCCTCATAGCTTACTATATGGGTATAATACTTCTTAGAACGTGTGTCCCTTGAGTACAGAAGCCTGAAGTCAAGTCTTAACTATGCAAATATTCAGGGCTGATGTCAAGAGCTAAGAAGGTACATGATGTAGTGAATTGCGCATGGATCTTAAAGCCAGTACTTAAGAATGACTCTACCACTAAGTCTTCATTTGAATAAAATGATTTATTTAACCTCTCTGGATCTGTGTCATTTCTGAAATATGGTAGTCAAATTGTGATCTCTTGTTCTAATCATCTTTGCTGAATAACAAATTTCCCTAAATTTAGTAGCACTAAGACATTCTCATTTTATTATTTTCATGAGTTTTGTGGATTGATAATTTGGAAAGGACACAGTGGCTCGGCTCTTCTCCATTCCATGATGTCTGGGGCTTGCACGAGGAGACTCAAACAGCCATAGCTAGAACATGGGCTGGAAGATCCACTTTCAAGACAACTTCTTCATTCACATATCTGGTAGCCTCTCCAGGTGGACTGGACATCCTCAGGGCATGGTGGCCACAGACAGTTGGACTTTGTACATGGGACTGAGAACTCCGAAATGTGATGATCCTGTTTGACAGGACAGAAAGAGCATGGCATTCTATAACCTTGGAAACCATATAGTATCCCCTCCACTCTACTGGTTAAAGCAGTTACAAGTTCAGTCAGGTTCAAGGGAGAAGAGTTTGACTTCACTTTCTGATCATGTTCCTGACATCGTAGGAAAGCACGGAGGATAGGAGTTATCGTGGTGGCCATCTGGAAAATTCAGCACATCCCTGCATTCCCTTCTAGCTCTAAAAATCTGATTCTATGCCTTATTTAGATTCCCAGTAGATGTTCAATTAAAATGTCTCCTCTGCTCTCCAGAAGGCAATTTGAGAAACACAGGATGTGGGCTTTTTATACACGTAACACAGTAAGAGGATAACATGAAACTATTCTTGTTCAAGCATTGAGGTATGTGTCACACATTGAAATCTTGTAAATATAATGTGAATTCAAACAAGGTGTCGTCAAAGGTCCCATAAGTCAGAGAGTCCGTAGACTCAGAAAATTTACTGACCCTTAATTGTTCACATTATTTTATTTAATCTTATATTAATCCTGAGCAATAAATATCACATTCCTTTTTTTTTTTTTTTTTTTTTTTGCAGATCAGGAAGCTGAGCCTCAGAGTTTTAAAAAATTGACCCCAGGTCCATGGTTAGTCTTACAGGTTTGTTGCCACATTAGAGGTTGTAGCACAAGACTGAACTGTTTGGAGATGGGTTCTCTGTGTGGAATTTGCCATAACTAAGAACAACAAAGGGCCCATTCTTAGCTTGGGGGACAATATGAAAAAAAGGCAAGAAGTAGCAGGGAGCAGGATAAATGAGGTGGGAGCAGTGGGCTAAGGAGGGACATTGCCCGGGCTACTTAAAGAGCAGAGTTACTATTGGGTGGCAGCAAATCATGAGTTCTGTCTCATGCAGCAATATCCACATATAACAACATATGAGGTTACTCTATTATCAATCAGAGAAAAAGGAGATTTGCAAACCTAGGCATTTGCCAGTCTCCACAATGGCTCCCAAAGACAGACTATCCTGCCTAATCTTCTTGTTAATCACTTGTGGTAATGGGGTATAAAGACCTGGTTCTTGCCCATCACCATGCAAATTACTACTGTAGTACAGCATTTCATATTTCTAAAATATTTGACAATAATTTAGCAGCTACTACTCTTCATCTGCAAAGAGAAAGTAGGTAATAATCAGATAGTTTTCATTTGTCAGATGAAGACATTTGGCATTAAATCAAAGATAGGTATGAAAATTATAATTTCAAATTCTTCATTAAATCCCAGAAGCCACATACCCTCCCCTACCACTACATTTTTTAAATGATTTAAAAATCTTGAACATTCACGAGATTATTTAAAATTTATAACACCTGCATTTCTGCCTTTAGTTTTAATTCTCTTATACTTTTTACATTGAAGAATCCAAAGGGCACTGGGGTAGAAGAGAAAAGAACTAAGCCAAAAACACAAGTCCATTCTCCCTTCATAGTTCACCTTCATTCTGCACATATTGTTTGACTGTGGACTGTGATGAGGGCCCTAAGTCTTTAGAGGACAAACAACCTAAGGGGAAGAGGGGGCAGGGCAGTACCAGAGCCTGTACAATGTTTAAATTATATGCAGGCTCTGCTATTTAATTAAGAAAGAGTCCACTGCCCACAGACTGAGGCACAAGAAGCTTGAGCTGGAAACAGAAAGGGCCCCCTAAGAGAGCAGAAGTCCCTGGTAGAAGTCAGATGCTTGACTCTCTGTTGCCAGCATAGGCTCCAAAATATTCTGCCCCATTAACATGTCAAACCCAGTCCTGAAAGTGGCCCTACAGTAGCAGCTCTGTATATGATTTCTGATGGTAGGACTAGGGTTGTAGGACACTCTGACTGTGACACATGTCATGCCTCTGGGTTGTCCTGTCTGACTGAGCTGGTGTTCTCTCTTTCTCCTCTATATGATATGCATGTACCTTCCTAGGTGTAAGAGGAACACATTTCAGCCCCTAATATATAGGTTACCATTTGCCTGCTACAGTCACTGATCATGTGGACTAAAGGCAGCACCTTATTGCCCGTTAGTTCTGTGGAGAATGACTCAGCCCAGCTAAAGAGATTCTGGCCGCAGCTATAGAACTTAACTGCTGTGGCTTTAACAACCAAAGACAAGAACAACGAACTTTTATCAAGCACATACTAGGTCCTAGTCACTCTGCAAAGAGTTTCATATGCTTATCTCACTGAATCCTCACAAAAAAACTCTCACATGTAACTACTAATTTTATTCTTATTTTACTGATGAGAAAAAGCAAGACTCTTAAGAGATGTAGAATGTCACTACTGGGTGACAGAGTGGTATTTCAAACGAGGCATCTTAAAACCATGTTCTTAACCATATGCCAGTCTGATGTGCAGACTATGAGACTCTATAATCCTCTGCTCAGACAAGGGATGGCTGATCCAGAAAAAACAGCAGTGAGTGAGATGCTATGAAGAAGTCAAAGGCGTAATACAAATGATCCCTGTTCTCTAAGCTAAGGTATCACCAAAAGAAGATATCCATATAAAATGCAATAAATAAGAGCTCAAGATAGAATGTCATCAAACAGTACAACAGATCCTCAACATCCCAGACAGATACAAGACATTTCCAAGAAAAAATTTGAGGAAATTCATAAATTTTCTAAAAGCATGCAATTTTTCTCAGAAATTGTAGCTATGCATAGCTTCATAGATGGAATTGCCTCATACCTGATCAGAGTACAGACAAAGTGAGCAGCAGATGGGGCTTGCTCAGTCACTGAGTGACTCACTCTGCTCACAGCTTCATAAAGATTGAAATTCATACCTCAGCACAGTTAACAATCCACACTGGGCCATTGGACAATCTCAGATTTTAAATAGTCCTATGAATCCTATGAATAATAATCCAGGAATTCCAAGGTTTAGCAAGCAAATTTATGGCCAAAATGAGAGGGGCAAGTAATATGTGAAAGGAGCTCAGAGATGAGACTTCACCAAGTCCTCTTCTGAATGACTTGCCTGCTTTCTCTTACCTGCTGATAAGATTTACACACCGGCTTGCAAGGCTGAATTAAGCCCCTAGGGACTCTTTTTGCCTTCCTTTCAGGCTTCAGGGCTTTTCATCAAAGGGGTGTTGGGCTCCAAGAAACCACACACAGAGCATTTTATACCTTTTACCAAGGCTGGGCAGAGGGAGATCAGTTACTGTTAATTACAGATGCTTTCTGTCATAATGGGCCAGATTTTCAAAAGAGTCTCAACTGCAAAGCTCCCAAATGCCATGCACAAACCTGGTAATGGCCCATGCAAATTGAATACTTAGTGGGTCTGTGTGCATTCTGTTCCAGGGACTGCCTTTGAAAATTTAGCCCCATAACTCCAAAGCATTTGTAGCATCGTAATCTGTCATCATTAGCAACAATGCTTGACTCAGTGCTCAACATTCTTATTAAGCATGCAATTATGAATGCAGACAATGTTTAATCACTTTTACAAAAATACAGCTGTGTTGTTGGGGAGCTGTCATTTATTGCTCATTAATGATTGATTGTTTTAACCATGTAAATTGTTTTCATGAGAACAGCAGATTAACTATAAAGAATTCATTATTGGTCATTAAGGAATATTAAAATGGAAAACCTTTACAAGATGTGTCCTGTCTTGCTATGTTCAGATGGGGCTGAGGCACTCTTGCCAATATGGGAGAGAAAACAAAAAAATCTTTCTTCCAGACCTCTGGCAAGGAGATAAAGCTGAGGAAAGGTGTGGTGAAAAGAGAAATCAAGAAAAAGATCTCTTTTTGTTGAAATAAAACATTGATTACATTTTGCAATGGCAATAATTTACCCCAAATAATTACTTCAGCTATTGTCCAGCTTGTTTAAGCACTGACTGAGCTGTGGGTACCCATCGATTCAGTGCAGATTGTTAATAATCGACTATTTTGAAAACTTATAGCTGTTTCTCCATACCTCCCATACACAGGAAGACACTAATTTCTTTCCCACACCGCACACCTAATTAAAGATGAGTCAGGGCATCATTTTATGGCCAAGCTTTTTATACCCTGGATACAGAGAGCTGGGTTCTGTTCTATCAAGTGTCTCCTAGAAATACTGTGATAAAATGCACTTATCCACAGCTACCTACAAAGATAACAAGTTGCAAAACCGGTTAGAAAGATCAGATTGCTCAATGTCATGCCCTCCCTGGATTTCCAGTTTGGATGCTCCCTGCACCCGCGCCTGGGGCTCTTCATTTCCTCAGTTGCTCAGTAGCTTCCAGAATCCAGGCATGAGGAAGAAGTTTTTTCAATTACAGCTCTTTATTCTTCTGTTTTGGTATGCCTTTACTCCTGCTCTTCTCTGAAATGTCTATCATAGTTCTTTTCAATAACATTTTGGATTTTTTTCTGATAACAACTGTAATATGTATCTGTTTTTGGAAAATATAGAAAAGCACATAAAAAATTTAAAGCCATCTGTGGTCCTATAGCTGGAAATAACCAGATATAATCACTGCTAACATTTTATATTTGCTTCCAGTATTTCTCCTATGAGCATGTTTATAGTTGTACGACCTTGGATCAGTTACCCATCTTCCTGGTGTTCAATTTTCCTTTTCTGTAAAATAGGGAAATAGTAGTTCCTATTTCATATGGTGATTATGAAGATTAAATAAGTTAAAATTTGGAAGGAACTTAGAGAAGTGTCCAACATAAATTAAGAGCTATGTACATTCTAGCTATCATAATCCTATACATTTTTGACTGAAAACAGTATTAGGAGAATTCAGAAGGAAAGAAGGACCTCCTTACTAACTAGTAAAAATTTTTAAATGTTAAAATTCACAAGTGATGCTGACGCTACAGGTCCAGGGAGCCCTACTCTGAGAACCACCATCTTATGTTAAATAAGAGAAAAACCAACCACAAATGAGAAAAACACTAATAAGGAATGGGAGTATATATGGTCTAGTGAGTTTCCCCTGGGAAAAAGTTATTGTGGGATTTCACTGGGGTTTGTGCCACCAGGAATGATGTGGTAAGTGGAAATGACTTCTAAGTAAAATAGCTGGTGACCTATCACTTTGGTTCGAGTCATTGCCAGGTGGTACATCTTTCAGTTACACATCCACATTGTTTTGCCCAGGATATTCCAGCATTATATTTGGAAGAAATCACCAGAAATTGGAAACTCAGGTCTGAGAAAAGCAAATACTCAGACTCCCTGTGCCTGGGTAAGCATTCAGGACAACTGAGGCAATCTATTGCTTTCCTTTACTGTGCCACCACCCTGAAGTGCCCAGGGATGGAGAAAAACAGTCAATGTGAATATATATGCATTTTAAAAAGCATCATACTACTGCTGTTGTTTTACATTCAGCTTTTTCTGTAAGTGATATATTATGAGAATTTTTCCATTTCCTTTTAAAAAGCTTTAATCCATTCTGTACTATTCCGTCATATGGATGTGCCATACCTTTTCAGTAATCCCCTTCTGGGGGTATGTTTGCTTCATTAATTTTCTCTTTTATAAATAATTCTGTACTGATCTTTTATCCATCGTTCATCTTTTATTGCCTTCAGGCATAGAGCCAGAAATTTCTGCTTTGGAAGTTGTGTGCCATAAGTACAAAGGGTTAAGAACCACTGCAGAATTTTGTAATTATAATAGAAACTCTAGAATAATTACAGCCAGTATTCATAAATACATTTTGTCCCAAAAAGTTAAAACTGGCAGACTTCCTTTGTCAAAAAATCCATCCAAAATTATGCTTTAAAGCATTTGTCTCGAAGATGCTGAGGTACAAACAATAACTCTACAAAAATGATTTGCCTATTTCCACAGTAAATTTTGGTTATAAAGACACTGATATGTTGGCTTATAGGACTGTTCTGGTGCTTGATACTTAAAAGGATAAATAAATATTTTGAGTCAATGAATGATTAAATGATGAAGCATTCACTTATAACATAAGCAAAGGTCACTCAATATTGGTTAAATCATATTGGTTAAAGAGAAATAACTAATATCTCATATTTTGGGGTAATATATACGTTGCTGGAGTGCTGGAGTGTATTTGCTTTTCATATGTTCCCTGGTGTCAGGCTGAACATAAACTATGATATCAGAGTTAGTCCCCAGGGGTAAGAGCAGAACATCTGAGAGATATTCTTAGCCATCGTATTGAGACCATCTGCATTAAAACCATCCACTCCAACTCTTTTCTCATGATGGCTGCTAGACTGTTAAATCACAAGTGATTTCTGCTAAAAGAATCTCCTTCCATTAAACAATAGTACAAAAAGCCATCACTGTGGGTCAGGGATGCTCAGTCTCTGCTGAATTTCCTGGGGAATTTTTTAAAAGAAGATAACTAAAAAAAAAAAAAAAAAAAAAAAAAAAAAAAAAAAAAAACTATCAATGTCCAGGTCTCATCTCAGGATAATCAGAGCCACTGGGGCAGGAAGAGGGGTGGGCATCAGTTCTTTACACAAGGTCCTCCAATGTACCACCACAGTTAAGGACCATTGCTTTAGGGAATGTAAACAGCCAACATAATACAACTTTAGGCACCCTATGACCTCAAGAGAACTGTGACATCAAAACATCTTCCAGGCATCACTTTGCTAGAGGCAGATTCATAGTTCTTTCAGGCACTGATTCGCTCTGTAAGTACTAGAAGTAATATACCTCTCCAGAAGCCATTAGTGAATCCTGTCAAGTTGCAAACCTGTGGAATAATTTGGCAAAGAGTGACGAAGTGCCAAAGTGGAATAACTGGTGGGCAATCTTGACTCTAACATGTCATTGGGATGAAATGGAACTATGGTACAAGTTATTTTTGGATTTCCAACATCTTTTTATAGTAACTACTAAATTGGAATGAAAATGCTTGCACTCAAATTGATAGTGCCTTTAAGTGGCAAGAAAATCTTTTCTCAGCTCCTTTGGACCCATTATCTCTGAGGTTTCTGTGATGCAAATTGTACCTTCCTGCAGAAAGCCACCATCCCTGAAGGCTGACAGTTCATCCCACTGAGAGTCAAGTAAACTGGCAGTCACAACCTGCTCAAATTCCATAACTGAATAATGAAGGTGTGGAATTTTGACCTTGGACTGAGTTAATTAATTATTTTACTTTATTATAGACATATATAAAAGTAAGTATGTATATACTATGTATACTTTAATAAATGCCTTCAAATTTGTATATGTCATATATAAGTCTTCCAGCAGGCTGTCTACTGTGGATATTACATACAGTAAGGCTCATATTTTGAACATAAATAAGTGTACATTTTTAAAAGTAAACAATTTTCATCACCCATGCTAAGTAGTTATTAAACAAATATTTAAAGATGATCAGTTTGAACGGACACTACACAATTAGACTGCCTAGGCTGTCCATCTGAGTCAATCCACTCTTAGCCATTGCCAAAACCTGTCATATGAATGAACACAGATGTCTGCACTTTCAGAAAAAAGTTATCCAAACCTTCATTTCTAATACTAGTCTTTAACTATCGTGTGTCTTGAGTGTCGATTGCGGGTGAGTTATTATGGCAGAGGAAACTGACTCTGCCAAATCTTACTCCCCCTTCCAAACTACAGAGTTGTTAATGAGTAGCAGCTGCCCAGCCAAAACTGACATTCCTGAGTCCCTGTGGGACCCTGTGACTCATTCTTGCCAATGGGATGTGTGTGAGGCAATGGGGCCATTGTGGCTGAGGAGTCAATGTGACTTCTCCAACCACTCTTTCCACAGAGTGTGCACACAGACATGGGAAGTCACATATTGAAGATGATAGAACTGCAAGATGGAAAAAGACTAGGTTTCCTGACTCACTACTTGGAAGAAGGCTACTCATAAGCCAAGGATATCCATTTTGGACTTTATTGAATGAGGAATACATTTCTATAATCTTTGGACCACTATGCACATTGTTTTTACAGAAGCTAGCATTACACTCATGCAAATGCTGTATCTGTCCCTATTACAGCTGATAAAAAACCTCTGAGTGACACTTCCTCAAAAAATTTCTTGTGACTGGTCTGAAACATGTGTGACTTCTAGTAACTGTAAATAGGAGATTTAATGGGAAGGCATATTTTGCAATAGCTGACATTTAGAAGCATAAATATATCTAAAAAGAAAAAAAGTGTTTCTTACTCAGATGTTTTAAATCTCTTATGAAAATAAATTTTGAGTTTAGTAATTCGAGTTAACTTGTTTCAAAATGAAAATTTGGTTTTATATCTTCTGTTAACTGGAAATTAGCTCACCGCTGTAGTTCTAAATATGGTATATATTCCCTCACATGTATCGTTTCAGATTTTTTCATAGAATCGTTTTAACACAGTATCTATTTTAAGAAAAATAAATGAGTCATGTTCTATTGCTTCACCAAATGTGAAAAAAATTTATATGAAAATATACACATTAAAATTCAATATACTGCCAATAAGATTCATTTGCTGGGAGAGGGTTCTACCTGAGAACCAGGAAGAAAAACAGGAGATTTTATGGTAACACTATGTCAGTATCAAGGAAAGCTAGAAATAGAGCAAAAGAATCTCCGATGGACTTCAGAGCTCTGAAAACCACTAGAAACCTTCCCATGTATGCAATAACAAGGCAAGGCAAGCAGTTATCACAAAGAAATACTGCTAGGCCAGGCTGCATTCTGATTCATGGTCTTTTGAATAACTAGATACTTGTCTCTAGACAAACACTAAACCTCTTTTGGTCTCATTTTTCTCATTTGTGTGCCATAAATAAGAATAGGTAATTCATACGGTCCGTTCAGATTCAAAACAAAACTTCTGTGAAAGTTTATCACTTTCCTAGAAAAAGATCTTTGTGAGGTGTGGGTTCCTGGTAGATCTAAAAGGCCAAGGACTGCACAAGCATGAATCGGACGGCCAGTCTTCCTGGGCAACTACCATGCCATAGTCCTTCAGTTGCACCTGGGAAACAATGTAATGGGTAAATGCAGGGACCAGGAAACATGATTATATTACTTGGCAAACAGGTTTCTCAGGCATGTAGTCATTGTAATGTAAGCAGTAACCTTTTAAAGAACATTTTTTTCCTTCAAAAATGTTTCCATTTGTATTTATTCAGGAATTGAAAATATGAACATTTCACTTAGGACCACCTCAGACAATAAACATTTCTGGAAATTTAATTAACATTCGAAGCATTACTGTTAGAACAAACCAAATAATTAAATGGCAGAAGGTATATTACATCAGATCTGCTCATGCAGATTTTCAGGTAATCAAGACTCACTTTCAAACATTTTTTTAAAAATTAGTGGATAAAGCAGAGAAGTCATTTCCTCTGAAAAAATTAGGCTTACATCTTTTTGTGGGACTGAAGCTGGGCACTGTCATATAAATAAATAAGATCAATAATGGTACATCCATAAACAGCCACTCCTGGAATTTCAAGACCTTAGAAAATGTTGTAAACAGACACACAAACACAATCACAACACACACACACACACAAACACACATACAGTATTGAAATAAATAATTAAGCCATGCCTGCAAAGACTTCAACAACAGAGTTCATAATGGAAATGACAGATGTTTAATGACAGAGACATTAGCAGACCCTGTAAGAATATTGTAAATCATTTCTAAGTAACAATATTGATAAGACAAGCCTTTCGAAACCACCCAGGACACCTCTTTAGCTAATTAAAACCAGAGAATGGCTATGGCTCTTTTGTCATTCACAATATTGTAGCTCTGATCATCCCACAGTGAATGATTTTACTTCAGTAATAACCCTGATCCAACATTCAGTTAGCAATTACCACATCAGACTTTATCTACTGTAACAACTGGTTCGGAAGATATTGCCCTGCATGCATTAATTTCATCATGCTAATAAAGTTCCCTGTTATAAAATGCAAAAACATATTAACCTGTCTAATGCAATATAAGAAACATATATATATCTTTCTAGCAAAATGATACACCAGCATTTCATTTCTATTTCAAGACTTAAGTGGGTAAAGTATATTAGAACAGAAAGTAACAAGCTATAATCTTCAGTGAACACAATAACATAACTAAGTGCCAACA
Source organism: Nomascus leucogenys (assembly GCF_006542625.1). Taxonomy (NCBI): domain Eukaryota; kingdom Metazoa; phylum Chordata; class Mammalia; order Primates; family Hylobatidae; genus Nomascus; species Nomascus leucogenys. The sequence goes on from NC_044382.1 coordinate 126,551,912, forward strand.
AATTTTCCTGTGAGTAATTGCAGCTATTGTAATTTATAAACATTCTATTACCTTGGAATTTGCATAACAATGCAAGACTGCTCATTTCTAAACACTGAACACTGAAATAGAAGTATATCCATCTCGTCTTTTCTGCAAAATTCAGGGAGGCCACTGCTGGCTCCAGTTAACTCTCTTGGAGCACCTAGCACATGTGGACTGATGGAAACATTTAATAAAGATGCAGATGTGACTGAAAATGACCAGCCAGGATCTCCAGGACACAATCTGTGGCATACAGAAAGAAATCTATAAGTATTTGTTGAATGAAGTAGGAGGGGAGCTCTATTGTCTTAATCAACAGTAATAAACACTATTTATAGGTCCAGGATCTATCCTGGAGACCCTTTATCCTTTCGCCCTCCTCTGGCCCTCCTGAGCTTGCACAGGTACCATCTCTATGTCTAAGTGAGGAATTCAAAGCAGGGATGCCTCATTTTCCCCTTGATTAGCACCCCTCACCTCCACTTCACTAACTTTCCTGTACGCAAAGAGCCTGGGCTCTTCCCTGGAACAGTGGTCAAAGGAAAGCATTGTACAAGCTAAAGCCCATCCCCATTAAGCACCTGGGGGTTTGTCCACACCAACCAGGCAGGATTGCTCAGCTCTCTCGGGAAATGTGGCATTCACACATACAATATAGTACTGGCTGGAGGCCTAGCAAACAGTCACAGGAGTGCGGAGGATTTATAGACTGAAAATGAGCACACAGACAGCAGCTCCGAGTTCTCTCAGAAAACATGTGTGCGGCGACTGAACTGTGGGAGGCCTATGTGGGGCCCCCAGAGCTTGGCAGAACCTCTAGTGGGGACCCAGTGTGTATGTGAACATATCAGAGCTATAAATCTGGTAACAAACACTCCTTTGTGACCTTATGAAGATTGTGAAAGACAAAGGCATTTTAAGATTGCAATGTCAGGAAAGACGGAGGCCGTTTGGAAAGCTGACTTTCATATTGCTGATTTTCAACTGCTTCTAAGCTTCTTGGGTATACGTAGAAAAAGCCAGAGTGGGGCTTCACCTACAGCCCCACAAGACAGCTGTGTCCACAAGGCATGACCTGGAGAGAGCTGCACCTCTGAAGGTGAACACATTAATTTGATGACAGTTTCTTGTCCAGTTGAAAACGATGGCCAAGGATATCCCTTTAAAATTTATAATGAAAGTTTAAAAAAAAGTATCCAGCCAAAATTTTACCCCATTTCATTAAATTTTATAGTCTTCATTAATTACAGGGTCACACTCAGAAAGCAACAAGTAGCCTACAAGAAGGAAGCAGGGGTGGAGGTGGCAGAGCCCAGTAGACAATTAATTGACTATACTTTGCAATTCAGGACAAAACATTTTATTTACTTGTCCCAACACATACTTAGCCTGCTGTCTGGGCTTTCATAGCTCTTTCATTCTGGAATCCAATTCCAGAGTTTATGGCCTCCAAGGTTTATGGTCCTTCCCAAGGAAGCTCTCTTCACCTGTTAATATGCATCATGGTTCTTCTCAGAATGGTGGTTCTTGTGAAAGCTAAGCAATTTTTATGTAATACACACCTGAATGGGAACTTTACAATGGATTTGGGTAAGACTTTTGATTTTTGGTATCAGTTTTACCTGTCTTTATTAAAGAGGTAAAGAAGAAAGAGGGGAAAGGAACAGATAAAAATAATCCTACTGTGATTTTCATATCAAATAGAGTCCTCTATTGCTTGTCTTGTGGTTTCTGAGCAGACTATTGGTCTGAAATTCTAGCCCATTAACAGTTTATTTGTCTATACTTAATTTTACAATGACACCAGAAAGAACAGCAAAAATAACAACAAAGAAAACTCTCAGGCCTATTGCTCTGAAACTAAAGTTGCCAGTCGTTTTGTTTCCCAGCATTTCTCAAGCCCATTTCTTCATTCACCAACAACTCACCCACCATTATTACAGAGGACTTTTGACCACCCAGGAAAGCAAATGCTGTCATCCTGACTTTACTGCTCAGAAGACACTTGTCAATTAAAGTCACCTCCAGGTCTTAGCTAGGAACAAAGACCAAATTCCAGACATTCCTCTTGTCTTTCCCAAAATAGAGTTAGAGCTCATTTCCTAAATTTGTTCTGTCATTTACATTTGGCCACATTGCAACTTGTAGACATAGGGTTACTATTTACATATTAAAACTTGCTTATTTCCAAATAAACATCTGTAACTTTAAATGCTCATATAGCCACTATATAGATTTAACTAATGCTAAGATATATCTTATATCTTGTGTAAGACATATCTTGAGTAAGCACATTAAACAAATGCCTTTTCAAGTAAGAACTATTTTCAAAGCTGCCTTCTGGTTTCTGAGTCATCTCTGTCTCACTCTTATAACTACACGTCTCCCAAAAGCCACCTAGTACCATAACATACACATATATTTATAAAATGCTAGTAACATTTCATTCCTGCCTCTTTGATATGAAGGTCTTGGAAATATGTGTTTTCTATGGACTGCTGTTTTTAATAATAATAGAAAGAAGGGAGTAATAACAATCATGGCAAATATTCCTTCAGTTTTCATAATGTACCAGGCACTGAGCTAAGCATCTTTCAACACACACAATCTCACTTAATTCTTAATACACCTGTCTAAAAGGTAGGTACTATTATGATTATTACCATTTTACAGAGGAGTAAACTAAGGCATTTGCCTGTGTTCCAGGGATAGCCAAGGATTCAAACTTACATCTTTCCGGTTTCAGCATCCGAGCTCTAAACTGCTATATACCAGGGCATAGAAACAGGACTACCAGCCATAGCTTTGACCCAGAGGAAAAAAAACAAAAACACAGCACAAATGTGTATAACATATTTAGATTGTATAGTTTAAAACTACAAATACTTTTTCTCTTTGCCAGTATAATACATGCAAAATTTGTGAATTACAACTTAATTGAGCACACCACAATTGGAAAATTACAAAATACTTAAAACTTACATCAATTCAGCCTCCGTTCCATTATCAAGAGAGAGGCTATTTATGCATTCCTATTCTGGCAATTAAGGACAACTATGTTTTCTAAAGTGAAGGTTATTTTGACTTTGATAAGTGTATAGCTCACTGTCTGATCATAAAGGGCCAGAGCTGAAGATTAATAACAGAGTACTTTGTCCTTCACTTCGGGCATGATGGCTGGACCTCTGTGGTTGTAAATTTTCCAATATTTGATGGCCACAGTGTCAGCAGCAAAATGATGCATAATAAACACAACAATACATTATGTGCCACTTCTTGATTTGGTGCCGAGTCAGGGAAGGAAACAGTCTACTTTTGAATGGGTGTTCTGAAATAATACACAGACAGTGTGTATTGGAGAGATCTGAAGAGGAAAACTGAAGCTTGCTTTTCATCCCACAGTCTCCAAACTATTATTCTTTGAAACTGACTATCTGGAGTGATGTGAACCCCTCTACCACCACCGTTGGGTTGATATCAGGAAGCACAGAGTCCACAGGCTTTCATCTAGCCAGGAAAAAGGAAACAGAGCTTATTTTGAACAGGAAGGAGAAAAGATATTTGATGAAAGTCAAAGAAACAAGCTGCCTAAATCCTTGACAAAGTAGAGATGAAAGGAATGAGCTTGTGAAATAATGTGGAGACCTAAAAATCATGTTTCAATCATATTTTTAATTGTCCATTCTATCCAGAACGTTTGTTGCAAAGTCCAAAACCTTCCTTGACAATGAAAAGAGAAAATACTGTTTTAAGGCATGCATCTATAAAATGGTATTTCTCAGGCACTAAGGAAAATGCAAGCTCTAGAAAGGGAATGATGTGGGAGAGGCACACATGGCTTCACCTGTGACAGCTGTCTCCCCATGCAACCAAATCTGAGACTCCTGGTGCAAGTGGGGACCTCAGAAGTCACTGGGTCCAACCCTGACATTTTATAGATGACAGGCTTAAAACTGTTAAGTAACGTGCCCAAGGTCATGCTTGGGGTTGTACTGTCTGAATAACAAATGGCAAATGGACAAAAACAAAAGAGATCATAGTCTAAGTTACTCAAAGACTTTCCATAAGGAAAATGGTGGTAATTATGGTCCCTGAGTCCACTTATCTACCAAAGCTTAATATAAGACATCCAAGAAATATATATAGATACATAGATATATAAATTATCTATATATGTATGATTGTGTGTGTGTATACATATATGTATATATATGCATATGTATATACACACACACACACACACACACATTTCCTAAATCAAGAATTTTTTTTTTAATCAGATATTCTGTGAGACATACTTGCTTTATTCAGTATCAGTTTAGAGTTTCTCACTCAGTTGTTCTTTCTAGAAAGGATATTTGTAAAGTCCAGGATTTCTTCTCAAGGAGTAAAAGCAAAACCAAACATTTGCGTCCCTTTCATTTGAATCTCATGTCAAGTCTGTAAGTGCAAAAGCACTTACATATCAGTCAACCAAATTCTTACTGTCAAATCTAGATGTACAGAGCTTGCAATAGAGAAATGTAGATACTTTCTAGTTTCTCTGCATTCTACCACCTTACCCCAGGAGCTCAAAAATGACTCTACCCTTTTCTGGGAAAAAGTACAAAGGAAAATTCCTGGGTTGTTTGGCTTCTCATAGTCCCAGAACTTGGGCTATATCTGAAAGCTCCAGTTGACATCTGTCCAGCACTGGACACTGGCTCCAGTTCACAAGATGGCCTACCCAAGATTAATCTCCACCTACAAGTCCCCTTGGAAGACGGGATGGACTTCATACAGGCCAGAAGCTGTGCATGCTCCCTTCAAATCTTGGAACTTCACCCAGGAAACATTAAGGTGGACATTCAAAATGGTAAAAAGACTCCTTCTGGCCTAAGCATCCCCTCACACACCTCTCAATACCATAATTTATCCATAAAACAATCAGAGTTCAAGAGGATAATTATTTCCCTAAGGCCAAGTTCACTATGATCTGGTCTCCAAGAATTTCTCGTTATTATGAACTATTGTGGGCCAATCCCAACTATATAATCTTTACAGTTGTTATATTCATTCATATTTCTATAAGCAATATATCTTCTTATTGCCTGCACCCTGGACAAATTGCCTTCATATTTCCCACTCCCACCCCAACATGGAGTAATAGGCAACATTCATATTGTTCTCTCAGCCCCCATCCCTCTAATGATCACCAACAAAATCCTACCTGCAACCAGGACTCTCACTTCGGAGTATAGTTTCTGAGATAAACCGAAATTTTTCTTCTCCTTCTTCCCATCCTTTCTTGGCCTTCATTTCATACAGATAATAGCATGTAGAAAAAACATGAAATGAAAAGTGATATTCACTGAAGAGCAACTCAAGGCATATGTGTGGACACAGGGAGAGACAGCCCCTCCCAACTGGGTGGGTGTGGGTGATAGGTCATGTGTGTATAACCTCAGATCTTTGTTAGCACCAGCAGCTGGAACACATTTCTCTCTCCAAATAGCAGGCTCCTGGAGTTTCTCAGCATCAACAACAAGAAAACCTGTCAAAGAAGTGGGCCAGAGATATCGCCCTGCTTCTCATACACAGGACTGAAAAAAAAGCAAAAGAAAAATACCATTTCACTGCTAGCCTAGTTTGAGTCAATATATATATATATAAGGGGGACAATTATGTGTACCGGACTACAGTACTGGCCAGACCCCATGAACACCTAAGGATGAACGAGGCCCAGCCCTGCCCTCATGGACATTACAATTTAGACAGAAAGATTTACATAAACGTTCATATGACTAGCTACAAATTCATAAGCCAATGTCCAAATTAATGTACCAAGAACAACCCTAAAATAGAATAAATTTTCTTTTTTCTTTTAAATAAATATTCCACATGAAAGTTATCTATTTCAAAACACTCACCATAATAAGGCAACACATTCTAATTCACCGTTCTGTTTTTCAAGTTTTGAAATCTCATTTTAACTGCTTTCTGAGTAGTTACGCAAAGAGGGGGGAAAACAGGAGTGGGGAAGGGAGGAGTATTTTCTCCCTAAAATTGTTTAGAATTATAGACTTGTGATGATAATACAAAAGACACTGTATCTTAATCAGTTCTATTTCTTTAAACATTTCTATAGACAATATATCTTCTTATTGCCTGCACCCTGGGTAAACTGCCTTCATATCCCCTGCTGCCCAGCCTCTGCATGCCACTGTTTCTGAAGGGTGTATTCATCCCAATAGGCTCAATGACGTCCAATCTATTCTTTTCACCAGATGCAGAGTCAAATCTAATGAATAAAATAGAGGGTCAAGCCTGGCAATACTACTATAAGGCAGAAAGCAAGTATGGCTTTACACTGAGAGTGTGGTTGTCAAATGCTACCCCGACAGCAATACCACCAGAAGAATCACTTCAATGTTTTAAGCAAAAACAGAATTGTTGAGATAGGTGTATAATCTCCTATGTTAGTCTAGGGAGACCATGAACAAAAGACTGCAAAATCTCAGTGGAACAATGCAAAAAAAAAAAATCCATTTCTCACCCCTGCTGTATTTTTCACATGGATTATCACAAGGACTCTACTCCTTGTGATATCGCACAGGCCTAGGCTGACACAAGCCCCATCTCAACGTTTGCTTCCATGATGGTGATGGCAGTGTAAGTGGATCTTTTAAAGCTTTCTCCTGGGAGTGACACAAGTCACTTCTGCTCACATTCCATTAGTTAAATAAAGTCACATGACATACCCAACTTCCAAAGGATTGGAGGAGTAGAACCCTGCCAGGTTTTTGGCAGGAGAAAGGCCGGAATATTGGTGGGTAGCCTCTGACTAACGCCTCTCATGTATTATTCTTTAAAGAAGCCAAGAATCATTTGCATGTAAATTTTGGCAAATTAGTTTTTAAAAAACATCCTCACTATTATATGGTCACTACCATGTGTTAGATTTCTTAACATACCAGAGCTACAACACAGTTGAAGAAGCCATTTATTTTTATTTTTATTTATTTATTTTTTTAGCCAGGCTGGAGAGCAGTGTTGTCATCTCGGCTCACTGCAACCTCCGCCTCCCAGGCTCAAGCAATCCTCATGCCTCAGCCTTGAGTACTTGGGACTGCAGGTACACACCAATATGCTTGGCTAATTTTTTTCTTTTTTTTTGGTTGAGCTGAGATTTTGCCATATTGCCCAGGCTATTCTTGAACTCCTAGGCTCAAGTGATCCACCCGCCTTGGCCTCCCAAAGTGCTAGGATTACAGGTGTGAGCCACCACACCCAGCCTCAAGAAGCCATCTTAATGCTTGTGGTTCACTTGTAAGGTGCAGGCAGGTTTGTGAGAGGCATCTGTATGACTGACAGGGGATACAGCATGGCATAAAGGAGGTAGGAAAGAAGCTGCCATTCTGGGTGGACTCACCTGTGCCAAGCACTGCTTTACACTGTACACACAGTATATCATTTACTCATCCCAACAGCCCTGCAAGGTAGGTGTCACTATCCTCATTTAAAAACTGAGAGAAATGGAGACATAGCTTAAAATACACTGTGCCAGCCAATGTCATGGGTAATAATGTTCAAACTCAGATCTGCCTAGTTCCAGAAGCCATGGAGTGAGTCACGTGAGGAAGTCCAAACGATACAAATTCCCTTATTACTTTATCTGTATCCCTTTTATAGCCCTTCTAATGAGGCAACTGATTTTAAAATGAGAATGTGCTAAGCTCTCTAAGGACAGCGACTTAGCTCCATTCATCTTTGTCTGACTGGTAATGACTAGCAAATACTCCAGCACATAGTAGGTGCTCAAGAAAATATCGATTGTTAAATGCATGTTGAAAGTCAAGGCTATGCTCCAAAGCAATATTCCCTTTCTCTTCTCCTGCACAGCACATGAAAGGAGATTGACAAGATGAAATGTTTCCTTAGTGATTCTCAAGAAAGGCAAAGCTGTCAACATTTTCTTTTATCAAGAGTGCTCACTAAGCGAGAAAATAGAGAGCAGCTCCCACAACGCAGACCTGAACGTGAAGATAATGGTCAGCAGGGCTCTGCAAGCTGTCTGAGTTCCCACTCCCAATAAGCTCTCAACAGGAACGTGCCTGCCAGAGAAACAGAGGGAACCTCATTTTGCTGGGAGACAATACACAGCTGCACAGTTCCATACTCCACTTAATCCCAGAGACAAATTCACAAGTTGTCCTAAATGTATCGCTCTACTGGGAACTCTTTTTTCTTTTCTATTTCCAACTAGGGTCTGCCATTTGATATATCACAAATAAATCATGTTTCTCTCTCTCTCTCTCTCTCTCTCTCTCTCTCTCTCTGTCACACACACACACACACACACAGGCACACACAGAAATACACACACAACCTTTCTATCTTAAAAAGGTTACATTCATTTTGGGTCTCCTCTAAAACTGCCATTCAGGCCACTGGAAGTCACAACATGATATTGTTTCTTCACAAAGATACTATGATTTTCTCCTGTGGTGAAGGATTACTGCTGTCACTGCTCCATCCAAGAATCCTTTCCAAGCTTTTTCTTTTAAGCACATAAGCTATGCTTTTAATTGGGCATTTCATTAGAGAAGAATGAGGCATAAAGGAAAACAAAATGGTCTGTAGTCATTTGTTTCAAGGAGATCATTCCAGTCATCAACGTCTGAACCCTGCCGAAGTCATTTCCATTTTTCTTCTCAACCATGGGTAAAGCAATGTTGACAACACATATTTCTCTCTGTCAAAACATTTCACTTACTCGGCAATCTGTAGACGGTTTGAGAGTCGTATCACCAACAAGCAGTGCTGGAGCATTCTTCCTATTATTTTAAAATCAAAATGGCATGTGCCTCATGAAAGGGGCACAACGTGGGCCGAGATCCAAATTGAAAAGAAAAACACTAACAGAGTCAGCAAGTAAAGAGGGCACTGTAAATAAGAAGCCTCATTACTGAGCCACAGAAAAATATGGGCCAGCCTGCGTCCCATTTCTCTGTGAGGGCTTGATCCTGTTGCCCTTGGATTTCAGTCTCCTGGGAGCCCACTCAGGGATTTCTGTGAGATGTGTGCTCAGTTAAAGTAGCAAGCTTAGGTTCACACTTTTGAAACATGTTTCATACCATGGGATCTAATTAAATGATGATTTTTGGCTGGGAGTGAGCAGAGGAAAAAGTAAAATCACTGGTTAAAGAATTGTATCCAAATACCAGAGAAAGATGGGCCCTGTAGATGTGCCTTACTTAGGACAAAGAACAGGAGACCGAAACTAGACACACACCGACAAAATTGCTTATGGCTCCCACAGATGACTATGGTGTAATCATCTCAAAGTGGCTCATTTTCAGTGAGAAATATTTAAAAGAAATAATGCTGGAGAAGATGGCAATGTGCTGCCCAATAATGGCCTCAGACTGCAAGATAGATACTGCAGAGCATCCAGGCCACAGCATTGGCAGAAAACAAACACTGAAGCAGAGCTGAAACACTTATTGTCAAGGCCAGTGAACATTTACCAGTCATGAGGTTCAGATTCATGGGCATTATTGTTAAAGCTCGTGGGAGAAATACACCCAAAAAGCAGCAAAGAGAATGGATAAAAACCCTCCAAGCAATCACCAGCTCACCAATGGGCAGCCACACATCTCCCCAGGCTCTCAGGGAAGAAGGCAGTTTACCAATTACTGCTGATTGGCTGGGTTAGTGAAATTGCTCAGACCTCCTACCATTCACCTCCAGCCTATCTTTCAATATATCTTGCTGGGGTTTGCTAAACTTATTTTCATCCATTTATAAAAGGTCAACTAGGCTATGTGTTGACTTGACAGTAGTAAGTGCTTCTGCCATAATCCCTGATGATATTAGTCTGGCTGGGTTTCACAAGTGTGCAGTTTATCTTTCTTAAAATATTCCATGATTTATCAAGTTGCTACCAGCTGTTATCACTTTAACAGAGATCACTGTATAATTTCAAAATATCTTACTCTCTCTAAAACTATTCCGATGCTCAAAACTGTCTGGAGCTCATAAATGTGCTTCTTGCTTCTGTCTCTTATATGGATGGGTTAATTAACTGCAGTCATCATGCCATTAAGCTGGCTACAACCCAGGGATCAGGCTTTGCCACAGACGCTGCCTTCCAGCATGTTCCTAAAGACACACACAGGTATGGACAAGGGGGTATGTGATGATTAATATTGAGTGTCAACTTGACTGAAGGATGCAAAGTATTGTTCTAGATGTGGTTTCACTGCTTGAGCAAATTAACACATCTCCTGGTACCTGGTATGCAGCCATTGATTTGGCAAATGCCTTCTTCTCCATTCCTGTCCATAAGGCCCACCAGAAGCAATTCGCCTTCAGCTGGCAAAGCCAGCAATATATCTTTACAGTCTTACCTCAGGGATGTATCAACTCTCTGGCTTTGTGTCAGAATCTTGTTTGGAGAGAACCTGATCACTTTTCCCTTCCACAAGATATCACACTGGTCCATTACATTGATGACATTACACTGATTGGACCCAGTGAGCAAGAAGTAGGAAACACACTGGACTTACTGGTGAAATATTTGCTTGCCAGACGATGGGAAATAAATCCGAATAAACTTCAGGGACCTTCTACCTCAGCAAAATTTCTAGGAGTCCAATGGTGTGGGGCCAGTCGAGATAGTCCTTCTAAGGTGAAGGATAAGTTGCTTCATTGAGCCCCTCCTACAACCAAGAAAGAGGCCCAACGCCTAGTGGGCCTATTTGGATTTTGGAAGCAATACATTCCTTATTTAGGTGTGTTACTCTGGCCCATTTATCAAGTGACCTGAAAGGCTTCCAGTTTTGACTGGGGTCCAGAACAGAAGAAGGCTCTGCAGCAGGTCCAGGCTGCTGTGTGAGCTGCTCTGCCACATGGGACATAGGATCCAGCAGATCCAATGGGGCTTGAGGTGTCAGTGCCAAATAGGGATGCTGTTTGGAACCTTAGGTAGGCCACCATAGGTGAATCATAGCAGATATCTCCAAGATTTTGGATACAGGCCCTGCCATCTTCTGAAGATAACTACTCTCTTTTAGAGAGACAGCTCTTGGCCTGTTACTGGGCTTTGGTAGAAACTGAATGTTTGACTATGGGTCAACAAGTCACCATGTGACCTGAAGTGCCTATCATGAACTGGGTGCTTTCTGACCCATCTAGCCATAAAGTGGGTTGTGCACAGCACCATTCCATTATCAAATGGAAGTGCTATATACGTGATTGGGCTCAAGCAGGTCCTGAAGGCACAAGTAAGTTACATGACAAAGTGGCTCAAATGCCCATGGTCTCCACTCCTGCCACACTGCCTTCTCTCCCTCAGCCTGCACCAGTGGCCTCATGGGGAGTTCCCTATGATCAGCTGAAAGAGGAAGAGAAGACTAGGGCCTGATTTACAGATGGCTGTGCATGATATGCAGGCACCACCTGAAAGTGGACAGCTGCAGCACTATAGCTCCTTTCTAGGACATCCCTGAAGGACAGTAGAGAAGGAGAATCTTCTTCCCAGTGAGCAGAACTTCGAACAGTGCACCTGATTGTGCACTTTGCTTGGAAGGCGAAATGGCCACATGTGCGATTATATACTGATTAATGGGCTATAGCCAATGGTTTGGCTGGATGGTCAGGGACTTGGAAGAATCATGACTGGAAAATTTGTGACAAAGAAATTTGGGGAAGAGGGATGTAGATGGACCCCTCTGAGTGGTCAAAAACTGTGAAGATATTTGTATCTCATGTGATTGCTTACCAAAGGGTGAACTCAGCAGAGGAGGATTTTAATAATCAAGTGAATAGGATGACTCGTTCTGTGGACACCACTCAGCCTCTTCCCCAGCAACCCCTGTTATCACCCAATGCCCAGTGGGTCCATGAACAAAGTGGCCATGATGCCAGGGATGGAGATTAAGCCTGGGCTCAGCAACGTGGACTTCCACTCACTAAGGCTGACCTGGCTACGGCCAGTGCTGAGCACCCAATTTGCCAGCAGCAGCACAGACCAACACCGAGCCATTGATACGGCATCATTCTTCGGGTTGATCAGCCAGCTACTTGGTGGCAGGTTGATTATATTAGATTTCGTCCATCATAGAAAGGGCAGCAGTTTGTCCTCACCAGAATAAACGCTTACTCTGGATATGGGTTTCCCTATCCTGCACCCAGTGCTTCTGCCAAGACTACCATTCACGGACTCACAGAATGCCTTATCCACCGTCATGGTATTCCACACAGCATTGCCTCTGACCAAGGCACTTACTTTACAGCTAAAGAAGTGTGGCAGTGGGCTCCTGCTCATGGAATTCACTGGTCTTACCATGTTCTCCACTATCCTGAAGCAGCTGTATTGATAAAACAGTGGAATGGCCTTTTAAAGTCACAATTACAATGCCAACTAGGTGACAATACTTTGCAGGCCTGGGGCAAAGTTCTCCAGAAGGCCATTTATGCTCTACATCAGCATCCAATATCTGGTACTGTTTCTCCCATAGCCAGGATTCATGGATCAAGGAATCAAGGGGTGGATCACCCCTTGTGACTCACCCCTAGTGAGTCACCATCACCCCTAGTGACTCACCGGCAAAATTTTGCTTCCTGTTCCCACAATATTATGTTCTGCTGGCCTAGAGGTCTTGGCTCCAGAAGGAGGAATGGTGCCACCAGGAGACACAACAACGCTTCCATTACACTGGAAGTTAAGATTGCCACCTGGCCACTTTGGGCTCCTCCCTCCTCTAAGTCACAGGCTAAGAAGGGAGTTACAGCGTTGGCTAGGGTGGTTGACCAGGACTATCAAGATGAAATCAGTCTACTACTCCACAAAGGAGGTAAGGAAGAGTATGTGTGGAATACAGGAGATCCCTTAGGGCATCTCTTAGTATTACCATACCCTGTGATTAAGGTCAATGGGAAACTACATCAGCCCAATCCAGGCAGGACTGCAAATGGCTCAAAACCTTCAGGATGAAAGTTTGGGTCACTCCATCAGGTAAAAAGCCACAGCCTGCTGAGGTGCTTGCTGAAGGCAAAGGGAATACAAAATGGGTAGTAGAAGAAGGTAGTCATTAATACCAGCTACGACCACATGACCAGCTGCAGAAACAAGGACTGTAATCGTCATGAGTATTTCCTCCTTATTTTGTTAAGAACATGTTTGTGCATGTATACACTTGTAAAATGAAAATATCTTCATTTTATTTCTTTTTCCTTTATCATGTGACATAAGATTTATTGACTTTATATCCCCATGTACGTGTTGTTAATTTTATGTAATAGCATTTAGGTTAAGGATTAGTGGGCTTCCAGTTGTATGAAGGATAGCTGTATTATGTTAGGCAAAATTATGACCTTACTGTCTTTATTTGAAGATTATGTAGGATTTCAGGAGATGTGTATGGGTTCAAGTTGACAAGAGGTGGACTTGTGATAGTTAATACTGAGTGTCAGTTTGATTCAATTGAAGGATGCAAAGTATTGTTCCTGGGTGTGTCTGTGAGGTTGTTGCCAAAAGAGATTAACATTTGAGTCACTGGAGTGGGAGAGGCAGACCCACCCTCAATCTGGGTGGGCACCATGTGATCAGCTGCCAGAGCACCCTGAATAAAAGCAGGCAGAATAATGTGGAAAGACTAGACGGCTTTATCTTCCAGCCTACATCTTTCTCCATGCTGGATGGTTCCTTCCCTTAAACATGGGACTCCAAGTCCGTTAGCTTTGGGACTCTGGACCTTTGATCACAGACTAAAGGCTGCACTGTCAGCTTCCCTAGTTTTTAGGTTTTGGGATTCGGACTGGCTTCCTTGCTCCTCAGTTTGCAGGCGGCCTATTGAGGAACTTCACCTTGTAATCGTGTGAGTCAATTCTCCTTAATAAACTTTCCTTTATACATACATCTATCCTATTCTGTCCCTGTAGAGAACCCCGACTAATGCAGCATAACTTGGCAATTTTCTTTTTTTTTTTTGAAACAGAGTCTTGCTCTGTCACCCAGGCTGGAGTGCAGTGGCACAATCTCAGCTCACTGCAGCTTCTGCCTCCCGGGTTCAAGCGATTCTCCTGCCTCAGCCTCCCGAGTAGCTAGGATTACAGGTGTGCACCATGACGTCTGGCTAATTTTTGTATTTCTAGTAGAGACAGGGTTTCACCATGTTGTCTAGGGTGGTCTCGAACTCCTGACCCCAGGTGATCCCCCCACCTTGGCCTCCCAAAGTGCTGGGATTACAGGTGTGAGCCACCGTGTCCGGCCTTCATTCTCTCATGAGGAGGAACAATTGGGTAGTAACTAACTGGTGGGGCAGAAGGTGGTGGCCACTTAAAGGCCATTCATACAGTTTGAGTTAATTTGGGAATTCAATAGCAAAGGCAAAGGCAAGGGAGAACAGTAAAAATTAACAAGTTTATTAAAAAATAATAGTTTAATTAAGTCCCACCTATTTATCTCATACACATAAATGAGTAAATACTGCTATGTCCCAATAAACATTATTAACACTAAAATTTGAATTTCACATAATTTTTATGTGTCCCCGTATATTGCTCTTCCTCTGTTGTTGTTTTTTTCAATCATCTAAAAATGTAAAAATCATTCTTAGCTCTGGGGCCATGCCAAGCAGGCAGTAGGCTGGATTTCACCCACAGACCAAATTTTGCTGACCCCTGTCCTAAAAAACTGAGACTGACCATGAGTGTACGTGTGTGTGCATGCACATATGCAAATGTGTTAAACTAGATCTGAAGACAATTCCAAAGAAGCTCCTATATGTTTAGCAGGAGTGATCTCATTGCAAAAAGATGACAGCTTCCCAACTGATTATACTGAAGTGAAAAAATTATTACAATACATAAGCTCCTTGGGGGCAGAGACTATGTCTTATGCATTTTAGTTTTCCTCACTTGCCTTACAAATAGTCCACATTCAATTTATTTTTTGTCAATTGAATGCGTTTTAATGAGTTTGTTAAAAGCCATCTCATTACGTGATAGTCATCCCTTGAATACTAATAATTCAATGATTTCTGAACAATTTAGATCAATATACTTTTAACAAAGTATTAAAATGTTATCCAACACTAACATTTGATTTATTCCTTAGTAATTTCAAACTGCAAAATTATAATGTTTTAAAAACATCTTCTTATAATTACTGGAAAACTAAAATCATTCATTCCTGTTCCTACCATGCTATGAAAAGTATAGTTGACAGACAATAGGAATATACTATTCCAGCTTCAAGCATCCAATCATGTTATATAGCCCTATATGTGAGATGAAGTCAAAAGATAAAGGGGGTTTTGACTCAACATCCACACTCTTCCTACAGACTTTTAGTGTGGTCCTCACTCAGAGTCAGAACTATAGATGCCTCAGAAAGTATATACAGCATCTCAATGCCTCAGGCTGATAAGCTCAACACAAGAAACACAAAAAGAAGAGAAAGTCTTGGGTTCTTTCAGTTTCAGGATTTTCACCTTTATCCTAAATTTGGGTAGAATAGGTCTTAGATCATTTTCTGAAAGATATTTTAGAAGACAAGCTGGGCCCATCAAAATGTTGCCAAAACCTCTCACTTTCTCTCATTTTCCTTTTCCCCTCTCCCTCCCTCTCCCTACTCACTCCCCATAAATACACACACACACACACACACACACGTACACACACATGTACATAGACATAAATATGTACTTTCTTCCGAGGATGACCAACCTATTATGAAGCTTTCTTAGAAGGTTTCTCTCAGATGCAATTTTGGCCTTGCAAATATTCTGTACAGCACAAGGGGAAGCCATACAAGCCATGCTCCTGCTAAAGAACACTGCCAGTCATTACCATAGAACCTGCTCCACATAGCAACACTCAAGCATGTGATGCAGTTTTACATCAGACAGCCATCCTTAGCTAGTCAACCTAGCTTCCATTTCAGACCAAACTGAAAACCTCTGCACACCTGTGAGATTCACATCCACTCACCCTCACCATATCATACTAGGGAACCTCCAACAACACCCCCGCAGGGAACACCCATGTGTGGTCCTGAGCAAATGGTCAGCTGAATTTACCATATCAGGGAGGGCCACAAGCCAGTCTACAGTGGCTGAATTCCATGTATGGAGGACAGGTGACAGTGACAGACACTGCAGGGTCCCCTGACAGGGCAGCCTGCTTCCACTTCTGTTTCATACATTCAGGTCTCCACACAGCAGCCAGAGCATGATACTCAAAGCACACACTAGCTCATGCCACTCCCGTTGTCAAAATTTCCCAATGGGGATTTTGGGTTTTCCATTATTCTTACGATTAAACTTCAAACCTGTCAGCAGAACGAGCTGGATTCTCCTCCACACCCCAGTAGGCTGGCCCACAGGTCTGCATCAATGGGCTCCTCTGCCTTCCTGTTTCTGGTGGCTTGGCCAGTGGGAGGTACCTTATGGGAGTTCCCGAAGATGGAGTAAATAAAGGTCTGGTTTTTCCCAGCTTCCTCCTTGGTGGGTCACTACAGTTTGGCTGCCTCCCTCCACGGTCAGAAACTGACTCCTTCCCTTGCCCATTTCCCATCCCCAGCTCTGGGGTACTGCACTAACTGTTGCTTTTCCTGAAATACGGCCCATGTCAAAACACCCTCCAGGTTACCCAATTTGATTATGTCTTTGGTTTCCTGCCAGAACTCTGGCCAGTGCATGTGGCCTATAGGCCCTCTAAATGATCAGACTTCTGCCTCCCACTTTAGCTTTGTCTTACTAAACCCACTCTCACTCATTTACTTCCAGACATCCTAGTCTTTTCTCCAGTCCTCAAACAACCCAAGCCTGTCCCTATACCTGGGCTTTTGTCTTTGCCTAGAGGATCTCCTTCCCCCACTGCCGTTTTCATGCTGGCTCCTTTTAATCACTCAGGGAGAAGCTAAAACTGTCCCTCCTTGGGCCTTCCAGACACCCCCAATCTCTAGATGATCATGCTGCCATTTATTTAATTGTATGCAATACTATCTGAAATCATCTTTTTCATTTCTTTGTTTTTTATTTTATTCTCTATTCAACTTTTGTTTTAAGTTCAGGGGTACATGCGCAGGTTTGTTACATAGGTAAATTTGAGTCATAGGAGTTTTTTGTACAGATTATTTTGTCACCTGGGTATTAATCCTAGTACCCATTATTTTTCCTGATCCTCTCCCTCCTCCCATCCTCCCATCTATTTTTAATTTCTCCACCCTCAAGTAAGCCCCAATGTCTATCGTTCCCCTCTGTGTGTCCTTGTGCTCTCAACATGCAGTATTCGCTTTTCTGTTCCTACGTTTGTTTGCTAAGGATAGGGGCCTCCAGCTCCATCTATGTTCATGCAAAGGACATGGCCTTGTTCTTTTTGATGGCTGCATAGTATTCCATATTTTTTATGTACCACATTTTCTTTATTCAATCTGTCATTATCGGGCATTCTGGTTGTTTCCATGTCTACCCTATTGTGAATAGTGCTGCAATGAACATACTCATGCATGTGTCTTTATGATTTACTTTCTGTTTCTATGGCATGTACATCCCGGAACAGCAAGAATCTTTTGTCTTGTTTACCCCTCTAAACTCAGAACCCAGAACTATTCTTGACATATAGAAATAATAATGCAAAATCATTTTCCATTGAATTGATAAATGGCATCTAATATGTTCCACATCTACCACGGAAGAGTAGACTATTACTAGAGTAGCCAAGTAGAAGAAAAACATTAAACCCGTACTGTAAACTTTAGTCTCCCAAGAGTGGCAGATTATTATTATTTTAATTATCAATTTTTTTCAGTTACTAAGTGCCAGTTATTGAGAAAATAATAGTAAGCAAAATAGACCTGACCCCTGCCTGTGTAGGGCTCCCAGAAACTTGGGAAGAGAGATAATTAAATAAGGAATTAAGGATATACAGCTCCCCTCTGAAGTAACTGGTGATTTGTAGAAAGAGCACCTCCTCTTATCCAGAGAGGGCCATGAGGAATAAAAATGTAGGGACATCTAGACTGAACTGCTCTGACAGACCACAGGTACTCTCAACAGGCAGAGTGGCAGAGGAAACCAAAGCTTTGCAAACAAATTCTATACCATATGTAAAGAGACAGGCTATAAAGTATATTTCCATATTCCATCCAGTCTTGATCCAGGATCTCCACGACTGGGAGCCTCATATTTATTGATGATGAAGCTCCTTTTCTAACTCTCTCTTATTTATATGTCGTATCTCCAACTCTCTTGTTAACTCTTTTAGAACAGGAGTTATGTCTTATCTCCCTCTTCAGAAGCCACACAACCCAATGCAGTAAAGGAAGCAAATAGTCTCCCTTGTCCACCTTCACCCAAAATAATAAAATGGCGAGAACAATAGGTGCATTACACAAAGCCAATGATACACACAGTCTTGATACCCTATGTAAGAGTAACAAGCTGAGTCTGCCAATTCTTTCTAAGAATTAATAGAAACATTATACTACTATATTGAAATATTCAATACTTAGAAACAAGAAGTGCATTATCTATTTTTAACTCCAAAACTAGATGTTCTTCACTTTCTTTTAATAAGGAATCAGAGGATTGCTCTGGTCATCTATCAGTAGTGACAGCAAGGGAGCTGAAGCCTGGGTTTGTCTTCAGATGCCAAGGCCAGACCTGGCAGTCAGACTGCTGTGGCCACCAGGGCTTGTTAGTGACATCATAAAGCCAGACCCAGAGAAAGGCTAAAATCACCCATATATGCACACCAACTGGCCACCAACAGAAAAAAATTCAGAAAACAACAGAATTGTAGCTCACATTGGCCCCCACCTTTCAGCCTGCATTCCACCATTGTATAAGTGAAGACCCGTCAGGTTAATGACTGGCAAAGGTCCCACAGCCTGTGAGTGGTCGAAGGGGAACTAGAGTCCCCTCCTGACTCTTTTGAAAGAATAGCTCAGTTATTTGATCACTGGAAAGCTCTGTTGAGCTGGGAAAACAATCTCTCAACAGTCATAGCTTTCCTCTAAAATCTGCACCCCCACACCTGATGTAAATTGGCTTAACAGAGCTTCTTCAGGCATGATTGTCACCTTGTCTGAATAGCATGAGGTGATTCTCAGAAAAGGAAAACAAATGAGGAGTTTCTGGCTCAGTGCTGAGGAAAGTTGAAACCCATTTGGCCTTCAGCTTTTCAGCATTGCTAGTGTATCCTTTTAACGGTGATTGCTTCAACAAGCATTGTTGAACTGTATTAAGTCGGGATCAATCCACCGCACAGTTCTGAGCCTACCAATGCATGTTTCAGTGGATTTCAAAAATGACTCACTACATCAATCTCTTTTCCTTCAAAAAGTACAGCTTGAAAACAGGGGAGTTCATCTTTTCCTGAGATGCACCCAAAATTTGAGCCAAAAATTGATCCCCCTTGTATACTGAATGTCTCTTCAATTTCTCCTCGTACTTTCCCTTATTTCAGTAAGAGCCCCCACAACAGGAGAAAGGGAAATTCACCTTTCACTCAGGCTGTGGCCTTGAAGGTGACCTCTAACCTGGCTACCAATTCTCATTGCAACCTTTGCTGTTGTATCCAAAGAACACTTCGGGCAATGACTAGAAGATGGGATTGAGGGTGAGGAGAGGAACGTGGGGCCAAAGTGGAAGGCAGAACAAAAGTAATGTTTAAGGAATTGGGTCTGGAGAATGCTAATGGAATCAGAGTTGCCCCATTCCAGCACCATGAGCTTGCCTTCCAATAAACCAGGAGGAAAGAGGCCTGATGTGAGTGATGAGAGGGTTGGTGAAGGAGCCAAGTCAAAATATCCCTGCCCTGGGCTCTGATCTGCTCTAATGTGAAGTTAGACAGAAGTGCAGCTGAGTCAGCCCTCACATGCATAGCAGTTTTACCTGAACTAAGTTAAGACTAACTAAGCATATTTTTTAAAGTTACCTAGTACTCTTCCTATCTAAAGCAACCCAGTTACTCTGCTCTGATCTACCAGTAGTTGGACAGGAACAGCTGACTCCTTCTTTTTTTTTTTTTTTTTTTTTTTTTTTTTTTTTTTTTTTGAGAGGGAGTCTCAGTCTATTGCCCAAGCTGGAGTGCATTGGCGCAATCTTGGCTCACTGCAAGCTCCGCCTCCCAGGTTCACGCCATTCTCCTGCTCAGCCTCCCGAGTAGCTGGAACTACAGCAGCCCGCCACCACGCCCAGCTGATTTTTTGTATTTTTAGTAGAGACGAGGTTTCACCGTGTTAGCCAGTCTGGTCTCCATCTCCTGACCTTGTGATCCGCCGGCCTCGGCCTCCCAAAATGCTGGGATTGCAGGCATGAGCCACCACGCCCAGCTCAGCTGAATCATTTAATGGAACAAGCCACACACCAGAAGGTTTAAGTAGAATACAACTTGATTCTTTTGTTTACTACCCATTCAGACTTCTTCTACAGACTCATTCTTCCTTGCCTCCTGGATGAAATCTTTGGCACATGCCTTAATTCTTTCAGCTGGCTTTAGGCACAAGAACAGTTTCATTTTAGAAATAATTGCCCAGTCAAACATGAAAATGAAAGCCCCAAACTCTTGCCTAAATTAGATTTTCTTTCCTCCTCCAGCATGTTACTGTTTTAGGCCTAGAAACACGACGTAGGGAGGCGGCATATGGAGCTGCTTATCTTTTTTCCCAGCTGTATTCTTCCATTGCTTCTCCTTTAGTTCATAGCCAAGGTCTGACCCCTCCAGGATTGAGCCTAAAGGAGGACAGCATTAGGGGAAAGGATACAATTGAGCATGGCTGATTTGCGATCTGACATTTGGCAAACGTTAGCCCAGTTCTTTGTTTCAAGAGCCTTT
Organism: Nomascus leucogenys; assembly: GCF_006542625.1. Classification (NCBI taxonomy): domain Eukaryota; kingdom Metazoa; phylum Chordata; class Mammalia; order Primates; family Hylobatidae; genus Nomascus; species Nomascus leucogenys. Next base: position 126,572,765 of record NC_044382.1, read on the forward strand.
GGAGGGTGACTTGGAGAACTCCCTCTTGGTGACCTCCAAACAAGGCTCCCTGGACATGGGTGCTGCCTCCTCCACCAGCCCATTCTGACCCTCACAGCTCCTGGGCCCTAGCAGCCTCCCCAGAAAGGCTCTCCAGAGTGGTCACATCAATGTGAGTTTCTTGGGCCAAGTATAGGTCAGCTCCTCTCCACCACCATCATTACAGATCCACACACCCCCACAGGAAATTTCGCAAATGTTGGTCTTGCTATTAAGGAGGTTAGATGGCTGCCAGTGCAGTCTTTTTTGTTTTTTCTTTCTTGTCATTGCTGCCAGGCCCATAATGCTAGCCACCTCCTCAGGAATGTGTCTGACATCTCTCCCTATGCCTCTATAAACTCCACTAAAGAGCCGTGAATTTTGCAAGTGGACCTCCTAAAGCCCCTCTCTCAGCTTGAGCTGAGGGCAGTACAACATGGAAGAGGGAGGAGAAAGCCACAGTGTTCCAACCGTCTTTTTTCTAAACCATTCTCTCCTTCTTGGCCCTAATCTCTTACTTATCCTCTAAATAAGGTTACAAAACTAACTGTTGACCATTTCCTTTGCCAGTTCCGCGTACATGATCTGGCACTCACTTGGAAAGTAGGAGTTCTATTATTTTGTTCTCAGTCTTGGCAAAACCAAGAGACAAAGAATCCCATTTGGACAGCTGGCTATGCAGTCAATGCACTGCTCTGCTATCAAATGAATCCCTTACTCAAGCCAAAGAGAGAGTGACAAAGAGAAAGTCTTACTCACATAATCAACCCCTTCTACTTAGACATGAAAGTCCTTGCCTTTAAAGAGGCCTCTGGTCCAATTATTTTAGATCTATTACAGATATCACAGTATAGCATCAGGTGGCTAAGGGGATCTAATGGGATTTTTTTTTCTGTTTTCCCAGCTATGATTACTAATGGCTATAGCAGTGAACAAAGGTACTCAACTACTCACATTCTCAGTGCAGAGAACTATTATTGTGGCCAGCTCCAGGTCGCCTTGCCATCTCTCTCTTCCCTCTCCTCTCCCTATGCTCCTCTCCTGTCTCTCTCTCTCTCACTCACACACATACATGCGCGCGCATGCACACACACATGGCTTAGTGAAGGGCACCATACCAACAGAACTGGGAGGGAGGGCTTGGCTGGAGGAATGTATTCATTTACCGGGGCTGCTATAACAAATTACTATAAACTTGTGGCTTCAAGCAGTATCCATTTATTGTTGCATTTCTGGGGTCAGAAATCTGATATTGATTTCACTGGACCAAGATCAAGGTGTCACCAGGGATGCACACCCTCGAGAGGCTCTAGGGGACAACCTGCTTTCTGGATTTTTTCAGTTTCTAGAGCTGCACTCCTAGGCCTATGGCCCTGTCTTCTATCTTCAAAGCCAGGAACATATCACTTTGTTTTAGTTGTCCCATTGTCCCCATGTCTGCAATCAAATCCTTCTCTGCTCCCTGTTATATGGACACTTGTGATTACACTTAGGGCCCACATAGATTATCCAGATAACCTCCACATCTCAGGATCCCTAATCACATCTGCAAGGCGTCTTTTGCCATATAAGAGCTACAAGGATTTAAGGACAGCCTCCTGGGATTAGAAACTAAATATCTTGGGGGGTTATTACTTAGCCTACTATAGAGAATAATAGTGTTTCTGGAAAGAGAATGTCCTTTTCCAGCACCTTCCCCACAGCCAAGTAGAGAGATCTCCATAAAATCACTCATTGTGGAAGACACGGTTGACTGCCTCTCCCCAGCCCCAAACCACTGTTCTTTTGCCTGTTCTACTACACAGACTACAAAAGCGAAACCTTTACTATCCCAACTGCCCCTATAGCTAATGATAGCCATGTGGTACCATGCTAGCCAGGGAGATCTAAGTAGAAATCTTGAAAGTACCAGCCTTCCCCCTTCTTCCTTGTCTTGAAGGTAGAATGTGGCACTTCAGGCTACAGCAACCAACTTGGAGGAAAAACTCAAGAGACTGGCAGCAGCGCTGGCTCTGAGGTGTCTGGATCACAAAACTAATTCCAACAACCAACTACATCACATAGGAAGATCATTCAGTGGGTACGAGCAAGGGGTTCTGAGGTTAGGTTGATGGGGGTAGATCGCCGCTCCACTTCTCAATGGTTCTGTGACCTTGGGCAAATCACTTATCCTCTCTGTGCCTCAGAACAAGAAAGGAGAAAATGCAAACAAATGCCAGTACACCATAAGCACTCAACAAACATGAGCTATGGTATTCTTTTAACTCCACACTTTTAGAAGTTTCTGTCAGTTCATTATTGAAAAGGGAATTCACAATTAGGATAGTCTTCTGTCAAAAACATGGGGCAGAAACTTAAGTCCTGGGGGCCTGTCCATGGACAAAAGCAAACCAAAGAATAAATGGAATCACGGAAGTCCTGCCAGCAGCAGCTGACAGGAGGTGACTTTGAGGTTTTCTAACTGAAGCACAGCAACCATACTGTTCAACGGCATACCACCCCACATGCTGAACACACACCCTGACCTCCACATGCCACCCAGGCCACAGCCAGGGTCCCTGAAAGCCCTCTCTCATTTTGCCCGAACCACAGATCACATACTTATAGGAATGAGATGAGAGGATTCCTAGGAGATAAGACCTGTGCTTAATTTTCTTATATTACTGAGCATCTTGCTTACCTCAGGACATGAGTGCTCTTACCAAATATTATTCAAAAATTAGGGCCAGAAAATACAGGCAAAATGACTATGCTAGGTATTAAGGGTCATTAGAAGGAGTGTGTCATTCAGATGCTCTTTCTATTTCTGGATTGCCAGAGCAAGGCTTCAAAGACTCAAGGATACAATTTCAAAAACAGAATGGACACCCAGGGAGGATAAGTGAAAAATCCAATTTTGGCCATCACCATGACATCTCATTATTGTGCCCTTTTGGTAAGATGCACCTGAAACTCTCTAGAGGTATTTTTTCTCCCCAGACATCCTGAACTGAGGCACACTGAGAAAGACAGTGAAGATCACAGACAGAGGAAACTACCAACCCTGGGCACACACTTGCAGTCAGCAGAAGGGTCAGGGCATTAAGTTCGGATAACTGAGAGCACCGGAGGGGCAGAACATGACAAGTGAACCACCCAGAAAAGAGGACAGCCTGTCAAGGAATAAATTTGGTGTCTGGAGAAATAAGGTTGGACAGATGTGGAGAGCCAGAGGAAAATGAGCACTAAATTATAATTTAATTTTTTTTTTTCAAAAAAGGAAGAAGGCAGTCTGATCTTTTGGGCACTTCTCATGTCATTGCGATTGTTGGCATTTTTCTATAAGTCTAACAAGATGGTCAGAGTTAATGACATTCTGTGAGCGTACTAGGAAAGTACCCAAGACTCTAAACCAATAGGCAGAATTTCCAAAAGAGCAGAGCATCATTCCTTTGGAATTAGTTCAGAGAAATATTGATGAATTTCATAACCATCTTCTGGAATAGTATGGCCCAAACACTTCTTGTTTTTAATACTGCAAAATGTCTCCCTTTTTTTTTTTTATCACAGGGAGCTAACTCAGCACACACTCACTTTATCTGACTCGTGTTGCCTGGAAGGGCAAGAGTGCTTCAGGAAAGAAAATAAAGACGCTACTAATAGGACCTGCCCATGGAGGAGCAAGATGCACTGCAGCCTCACCTGATTTATCTTCAGTAATAGTTTCCAGGAGAAGAGAGACACAGTGAGAACGAATTGCATTCTATGTAATGTTTTGCTTCAAAGGAAGCTTTGGCTCATTTTCCTGCTGCTTGTACATGCTGCAAATGAGAAAGTACCTGGCTGACAGTTTGCCTTCTGATCTATAGGAAAGGTCATTTAATCCCAAGTAAGCATTTTGCTAAACAGTAAGCTCTCCCATCCTCCCCAACCCTTTCCCCAGTCCCTTTATTTTTCTTGGTATAACTTGAGTTTGTGGTCTGTACCTATAGAAGGAGCAAATGAAATGTTCTTATGACTATATTGCTCAAGGTGATTTTTAGGTGTGAATTTGCAAAATATTGAGTAGAGTAATTTCGGTTTTGCATATATATATGACTTTCATGATTAGTTTGAATATAAATATGACGCTATATACTTGTCATACATGTAGCTAGAATATTCATGAAATTAATCAGTAAATACCATTTGTATCAATGATATTTTCATACAATATTTATGGCATTACCAAAAACAGAAAAACTTAGACTCTGCAAAGTACAGTATCATGAAAATAAACCCATTTTTCCTCACTTGCAAACTTCTGAGTTTTAGAATATTTTTATATAATATTGGTTCAAGTTAAAGAAAAACTGCCTAGAATTATATTTTTCAAAGTATATCCCTTTAAATGTAAATAATGACCTATTTTTCTTCCAAGTCCTTAATGATATCATTGCAATTACCAGAGACCCCAAGGATAGAAAATAACAGTCTCAAAACAATTATCTCCTTTAGAGGCAAAACAAAACAAACAAAAAAAAAACTCACTACCATCAGAGATATCAGAAAATAAATTAACAGAAACAGAGATATTTACATATCTTCAATAAAAGTACATCATCAAGAAGTCAGAGCATAAATAAAGGCAGAGGAAAACCCTTGCACTTGCCCTCAAAAAAATGTGCTGAAGTGCCCAGAGCCTCATACTCCCTAATTCTTTCTATATTAAAATGGTATGTCACACCTGCCAAGAGACCAAGGTGAAAGCAGAAGGTCACTGGCGATCTTTGCTGGTGTGTAATTGTTTGCCAAGCAGCAAAGTTATCAAAGAGCTGGTCCTGTGATTGGGACCAGGTCTGGCTGGTTTGTTGGTCTGGCATGGTGGTCCAGGATGTGCACCTGTCGCAAACACAGGTAGAGACACCAGCCCTGGCCCAGGAAAACAGAAGAGGCAGATAAAACCACACTTGCCACCCAGTGTCAATAAAGCCCTAGACTGTCCGCAGCTCAATTCAGTGCTATTATTATTCCTCTTCAGGTTCTAAAGGCTTATTTTTTTTTACATTTTTTTATTATTATACTTTAAGTTCTAGGGTACATGTGCACAATGTGCAGGTTAGTTACATGTGTATACATGTGCCATGTTGGTGTGCTGCACCCATTAACTCGTCATTTAGCATTAGGTATATCTCCTAATGCTGTCCCTCCCCCCTCCCCCCACCCCACAGCAGGCCCCGGTGTGTGATGTTCCCCTTCCTGTGCCCATGTCTTCTCATTGTTCAATTCCCACCTATGAGTGAGAACATGCGGTGTTTGGTTTTTTGTCCTTGCGATAGTTTACTGAGAATGATGTTTTCCAGTTTCATCCATGTCCCTACAAAGGACATGAACTCATCATTTTTTATGGGTGCATAGTATTCCATGGTGTCTATGTGCCACATTTTCTTAATCCAGTCTATCGTTGTTGGACATTTGGCTTGGTTCCAAGTCTTTGCTATTGTGAATAGTGCCACAATAAACATACGTGTGCATGTGTCTTTATAGCAGCAAGATTTATAATCCTTTGGGTATATACCCAGTAATGGGATGGCTGGGTCAAATGGTATTTCTAGTTCTAGATCCCTGAGGAATCGCCACACTGTCTTCCACAATGGTTAAACTAGTTTACAGTCCCACCAACAGTGTAAAAGTGTTCCTATTTCTCCACATCCTTTCCAGCACCTGTTGTTTCCTGACTTTTTAATGATGGCCATTCTAACTGGTATGAGACGGTATCTCATTGTGGTTTTGATTTGCATTTGTCTGATGGCCAGGGTTGATGAGCATTTTTTCATGTGTCTGTTGGCTGCATAAATGTCTTCTTTTGTGAAGTGTCTGTTCATATCCTTCACCCACTTTTTGATGGGGTTGTTTGTTTTTTTCTTGTAAATTTGTTTGAGTTCTTTGTAGATTCTGGATATTAGCCTAAAGGCTTATTTTTAATTCAAATAAGTATTGTCAAAATTAAATTGAGCCCATTTTCAAAGCCAAATTTCATGAGACACTGCATTCCAAGACAATACTTTGCCCTGTACAAATGTGTTCCCTCTCCTGCTTTCTCTTGATCCAATTCCATCAAAGCCGTTCAGTTCTGCAATTCTATTAAGACCATTATTTGTTTTACATTTGACATGTCTACTTGGCTTGTATATTAGCTAACCTGGCGGGGGGAACCTTCCCTGAAGGTATTCCTGCCTTCTGTAATAAATCATTTCAGATTTCTCTTTGATACCTACTCTGATATTTTGTTAATTTGAACCTCAGAAGATCTTGTGATTTCTGGGGTTATTTTACCCTTCCTAATAATGCAGTCGCTTTGTATCAGAACAAATCTCTAAAAATAAGTCCAATTTTAGCATTCACTGAGTTATGCTAATTTCATAGCACCTGAGAGTTTCAGTTGTTCTCTAAGGAATGGTCATCTATCATGTTTAACTTGCTTTTCAGTTATTGTCTATGTAAAAAAAAAAAAAAAAAAAAAAGTTTGCTCTTTCAGCCACAGCAGAATCATCATTGTACTTCAGATATCTAACTGCCATAATGAACATTCCCAGACTGAAGAGCAGACCACAGTTCAGTCTGGGGTCTGTCTTTCCCAAGTGAGAGCCTGAAAGTGAGGTGATGGTTTGGTAAAATATACCCCTGACATCCCCTCTACCAATTGAGTGATAGTGATCTTCAAAACTGGGCATGGTCATCTCTGAGGGTAACAGAAAAATATCTAGGAAGTGTGAAGCCTATGTTTAGATCCTCAATTTCTTTATGTACACATTCCTAAAACTGATTTTCTTGAAATAGTGCTGGAGGTCATATGGGTCCTCACCCCTTTTATAATATACCTTTTCTTACTTAATGCTGGTGCATTTTCTCAAGTGGTTGTACAAAGAGAGAAGATAAGCGGTCTTATAAGCAAGTCATCTTAACAACCTCTCTCAATCCAATTCATTATGGAATGCATTCCCCCTACAATTTTACTTTCATGGGTAATAATTTATTATAATTTGTAACAAATGTACACTGTTTGACCCATTGTATATGAGAAATAATTGTAGTAAGTCAATTTAAAAGAAAAATATTCACACTTTAGAACCCTATGATCATAAGAATTTTTTTAAATTTAACTTTATGTATTTATTTTTGTTCTAGAGAATTATGGTGAAGTGAAAGGCTTTCAAACATAACAATATGTTACATTAGAATGCATCACTGTATAGAAGGAAAACAGAAATATGACAGCTAAACTAAGAAAAAATGATGCAAGAGTTTCTAGTATTAAAAAGGTGCTTCTTCATGCATTTTTAAAACAGATGATGGTGGAAATCAAATCACTATGGAATTCATATACTTGGAATTCAAATATTTGTTAAATATATTCAAAAGAGTGATCTGAAAGTTTTATTTCAAGATGTCAATATTTACCAAATACTATTATAGAAATTATATCCTTCGGAACATTTAAATATATAATGAAAATGTTTAAGTGACAAGTTTGAAATGTGGAGGAGAATACCTAATTTGAACACTATTGTTATATATCCAGGTATCTGTTGGCGAGAGAGAGATTGAGATTATCTATACTTGCAAAGTGATTGGCAGATCACTTCCGACACTCACCTAAAGGTTAAAAGTATTAAGTCTAGAAGAATGAAATCATTTTACATTGGACATGTTAATGCCAAATAATCCAATATAAATATGAATAATTTGAAAAGGCCATCTTTAGTCAATTTCCACTTATTACATCCAAGTCAGTAGATCCAGTGTAACACAATTCACAGTTGGCTTAGGCCCCTGTCGTTTTCACAACACCCATGAGGGGTACTATATTAAAAGAACAGTAAGCAGACGAAAGAATAGGTCAAACCAAACTGAAAAACTGAAAAACCAAACTTACAAATGAGAAATACGGTTATGAACATCTGCACAAAATATTATTTAAAGATGTCAAGATAGAATGTTTGCTACAGAACATGGATGAATCTGACAGTCTAACTTCCTTTATTTCCAAACATCTCAGTTCAACTCTTCCTCCTGGGAATCTAAGCATGTCAATTCAAGTGAACTGGGCCATTCACAGAGGTTTATTCTCCCTCCTCCCCAACACACTCAGCTTCATTTGGGTAAACACACAGTCCTTATCCCCTCTCAGCTTCCTTCTTCCTTTCTCCCTTGGTGTGATCCATGGGCTGCATAGACATTGACTTTTGTAGAACCCTGGCATCAGGAGGAATGGGGTATCTTGTTCACTAAAATTCTCTGCTCACACTGGCTTCCACTGAGATATAATTTGCCTCATATGGGTCTCCAGTGGTATCCAGTATTAAAGTCTACAATCTTGAAATAGCCTCAGATGGCCAGGTTGTAACGTTTGAGTCATTCTCAGCCTAACCATGAGATCTATGGAGCCCAGCTGTTATCTTTTGATTGTTCTGTACCTCACACAGGGGCACTTGGACACTGTTATGAGCTGCGTTCTGTCCCTCCAAAATTCACATGTTGAAGTTATAACAACCAGTACCTCAGAACGTGACTGTATTTGGAGATAGGGCCTTTAAAGAGAGAATTAGGGTAAAATTAGGCCATGGGTCCTAATCCAATATGACTGGGGTGTCCTTATCACCAGCAGACATAGAGGGAAGACTATGTGAAGATGCAGGGAGAAGACAGCCATCTACGAGCCAAGGAAAGAGGGCTCAGAAGAAATCAACCCTGATGACATCTTGATTTTGGACTTCTAGTCTTCAGAACTGTGAGAGAATAAATTTCTGTTGTTTAAGCTGCCCAATCTGTGCTATTTTGTTATAGCAACCCTAGAAAACTAATACAGGCACTCTCAGCTGCTCCCCTTGTGTTCAGGTGGTGGCATGGAGGACTCAGCTTGTGACCCTCAAGGTATTCAGCCTAAAAATACCTCCCTCAATATCACTGATCAGCACCTTGTGAAGATGCGGCTGCTCTCCGAGGCTTGCATATTCCTGGATATCCCTCGGCTACTCCGCTCTTGAAAAATCTCCAACAAATTTAATCTTTGGTTTCTGTTCCTTTCCTCCCCACCCTCAATTGTTTGACAGTTTTAGCCCAGGGCTGTTGCAGGGGGGAACAACAAAAAACAAACAAACAAACAAAAATGGATCCTAGACTCCCTTCACAGAGAGTATGGCCAGCGACTTATTCCATCACATTGTCTTTCACTAGACTTTCCTTCCCTTATTGGTCAATTTGACCTTCCTTCTGAATGGCAGGAAAAGTTGGCCAGAGATAGTCTTCTAACCCCATTGTTTATGACAGGACCTGGGTTCTTGATTTTCAGTAACTCTCTTCTCTCAATGCTGTCTTCCCTACCCAAATTTACAAAAATATATTTTAGAAACCCAAAAGCCAAGAATTGGACTCTGGGGACATTTTATTACTTCAGTATGATAGCTTCCATGAGGGCAACGTGAATAGTGAGCTATTGTTGCATACTGAAGAGCGAAAGTAGCTCAAATCTTCCATTCATTCATCCATTTTCTTCAACAAATACTTACTGAGGCCTTACTTCATGTCAGGCACTGTTTCAGATACAAGTATAAACAAAGATATGTCCTTACCTATATGAACCTAACATCCTGGGGGAGGGAGAGTGGCAATGGCAACAAATACATATATAAACATATATATATATATACATTATATATATACACATTATATATATATATATATATACACACACATTATATATATATATAAGAGTAGCAAGTGAAGAAACACAAAGCAGGGAAAGTGTCCAGTGAAGGGGTTCCTGGTGGTTAGGAAATGTCTCTCAAAGGAGGTAATAGTTTGTGTAGAGACTTGAAGGGACTGGGGAAGTAAACAATTTTAATTTTTTGGTCAGTGTCTTCCTAGCAGAGAAAACTACAAGTGCAAAGCTCTGAGTTCATGAGGTACCTGTTGTGTTCAAGGAACACCAGGAAGGCCAGCATGGCTGGAACAAATGGGCCATTAGAGGAATGTGGTCAAAATGAGATCTGGGTGGCAGGGGCAGTTCTTAGAACCCAAGGAACCAGAAAGCATGGGGTTGAAAACTCTGTTAACTTTACCAAATATTAACCTACTGAGTTTACATCTTATTAAAGTATGATAGCTTCTACAAGGCTGTTTTGAGGGAGAAAAAAAAAGGCGTAATGTAGCTACCAGTGACAAGAAAGGAGAGCTGACTGAGTTAAAGATTCAGAAAAGCAAGGCAGATGGAACAAGAATTTGGCTGAAATGATTACAATACAAAAATACTCCACCCTAACAAGTATGGGGCAAGGTCAGGGCTATCATGACTGTCATTCAGGCAGTGTCCTAGACAAGGATACCTGGGCAAGGAGGTGAGTGGGGTTGAAATCCAGCTGCCTACTGTTTGCCATGCTGCACCGCGGTACAGGGCTACATTCAATTGGATGCCTTTTCTAATTCACATCAGCGTGGTATATAGGCTTGTATAGCCCTAGATGTACTGTGCATTGCTGGTGGAGCAGCAAATTCCCCTAGAAACCTATGTAGCAATATGTACCAAGAGTCTTAAAATGTTGAGTGCTTTTAACCCAGTAATCTTGATATTAGGAAATATTTTCTGAGTTCTTTTGCATGACTGCCATTAATCCATTTCCGCTCTGCACCCTAAATTTTACAGAGCTTATGGCTATCTAGTTTTGGGTTTTGTCTTTGCTTGCCCTCTGCCAATCCTTTCCTAGCCTGACACACAGTGTGGTGTATGTGGATTTGGCATTATGCTATGTAAATAGGCTAACTAGGCATCTAAGATGAGGCAAGAACCACATCTACATGCAGGCACCCAAAGCCAAAATGTTCAAACCAAGGTTGATAAATCCAAAGACTATCAACAGTCAAAGTATAAAGCAAGCTGGGATGGACAAATAGGCGGAAAGTCCAAAAATACAAACAAGTAAGTCTGAAGGAAACAGCAGGTAATCCTGGGCACAAGGGCCCAGATGAAATCTTGTTCAATGGCTGGTTCTGTTCTACCATCCTTTATCTGCAGTGGGTCCTCATGTTGGTATCCCAAGCCTTAGGGCACTATGGCCCACTCTCTTACACTTCACCAAATATGAAAGAAGAAAACAGCAGAGGATAAACCACAGAGGCAGCAAGCATGCTTCATCTCACAATCTAACTCCAGGTGCTTGAAATGGCTCTTTGCAGCTCTGTGTAAATGCGGGTCATGACTTTGTGCCCCATGAGTGAAAGTACAGAGAGCAGCATCATTACTCCTCAGGAACAACCGTTTCTCTAATATACGCACCACTTCTCCGGCTGCTCAGGAGAAAGGAAATCTGTTTCCAGGAATGACTTAAAATGGGGTCAGAGCTGTTGGGTAGGAAAGCCTAGTATGGAGAGAGTCTCAAGATGTTCTGTAAAAACTGCAAAGTGGGGATTATAGTAACCACACTTTTTATTTCTGTAAATGATCTTTTAATATTTACAAAATAGCTATTAGTTGTTATAAAATCCTGGCTTACCCAAAATATCTGGAGACTTCAGATAACCCCAAACCACGTACCTTAACAGTCCCAGTGAACGCAAATTTCATAGGGGTGCCAAGTTCAAACATAGTCAGCCAATCCTAAGTCCACATACTCTGCCTTGCCCACCCCTTCCACAGAAACCACAATAATGGTATTTGCTCATCATCCTGTCCCCTCTCTCTGCCTCATGAAAGACCCTGGTACTTCCTCCTAGTGACCTGTATGTCCTGCTATGTCCTCCCCAGGGAACTGTGAGTATAATAAAGCTGGAAAACTCTTTCCAGCTACTCAGAAGGCTGAGGCAGGAGAATCACTTGAACCCGGGAGGCAGAGGTTGCCATGAGCTGAGATTGCACCAATGCACTCCAGCCTGGGCAGCAAGAGCAAAACTCCATCTCAAAAAAAAAACAAAAACCAAGATGGGGTCCTTTTTCCTCAGAGTCCCATGGCTGTGAGAAAGCCAGAGATACCTAAAGAAAACGGTGGTCCTATTAGCAAAGACATGGTGGGGAAGAAGCGGAGATTACGGGTTCAGAAATGGCAAACACAATGTTTAGTTCCAGTAGCAGGGAACTGAGGCAGAGAACAATTAACATTTTAAAAATACTGTTACGAAGACAAAATAATAGCCGAGTGGACTAAAATTAGTGAAAAGAAACAGGTAAATTAAGCAAATTGGCCATTCAGTGAATTGTCTTTCAGCAAATTAACCCATAACGGACATAATTGGTAATATAGAAGGAATGGAATATAACGAAGATTTAGTAATTGTCCCTGAGGGATGACCTAACAATTGCAAATGTTGGATGTCATTGTAAACAAGCCTTTTAAATTTCAAAGATTACTTTTAAAGCAATACAGTGAGTGGTTAGAGTGTAGAGATCATAAATACATACCCACAGGACAAATGAAAAAAAAAAAAAACTGTCCTAATGTTACGCAAATGGATTCTAGTGGCTTGGGATAAATTTCCAGTGACAGGATCACACATGATTCAAAAAGTACTGTATCTCAAACAACTTCAGTGGAAGTGAAGGTGACATGCCTAACAAAACTGCATTAGAGCATTCAAAAAGTGGCTATAGTGATGATGAAGACATGGATGTCAAAGAGAAATGTGAAGAGCTGAAAAAAATGAAAGTTAAAAAAAAGCAGCACGTCTCTAAATGCACATTATTTTATCTAAGGTAATTTTAAACATTTAGCACACCTAAATTAAATATAACAACTATGCTCTTGGCTGTTTTATCTATATCTCTTAATGTTTATTTATTCAAGTTGGAAAGACAAGTTGTTCCATCTTCTCATCAGGAAACCAGAAGATTAAGGTCACTTTATGGATAGGGCTTACAGTAAGCAGGTAGTGGGAAATGATCAGAGTCACGTGATTCCAAATGACAAAGAACATGACTTGACCTTGGAATCTAGGAAAGCTCTCTGAAGAAATGCTACTTAAGTGCTGACGAGATCAAAGGGGAAAAGGAAGGCTGTTCTAGGCCAAGTAACTAGTAGGCACAGAGTCCTGGGGCAGAAAGAGGCCGGCGCTGGGAACTGAAAGCAGGTTGTAGAGCAAAGGGAAAGAAGGGGAGTGTGGAGCAAGATGAAGCTGGAGGCATTTCAGAGCCATGAGAGATGCTAATCATTTTGTCTTCATGTAAGAGTGAAAAGAAGCTAATAAAGAGGTAGTGATTGTAAGTGGACCAAACATGAGATGCTGGCAAGTTAGTAGATGATGGCCAGATCCCAGATCACACAGTGCCCTGCAGGCCACGGAAAGAATTTAATGCGGTTTGGTTTTGGCTTTGGTTTTGGTTATTGTGTTTTGTGTTGCTTAAGTGTGATGGGAGCCACCACCGCAAGGTCGCAGTGAAATGATCTGACTTAAATTTTAAAAGCAACAATCTAGTTGCCGGAATGAATGGCAAAAGGGAAGGATAAAAAAGGGGAAGATAATTGAGAGGTTATCACCCTGGTCCTGTATTACACGCAGAGGCTGGCTGCATGGGGGTAGTAACGGAAATAAAGACAAGTAAACGCAGTGAAGAGAGGGAGGGAGGTTTTACAGATGCCTCTTAGATTTCTGCATTACCAGGATGCTTGTGCATGTCACTGAGACAGGGAACACTGGGAGACAAACAGCTCTGAAGTGGAGAAAATCATGAGAGGTCAGAGCATAACTGAGATGGAGTGAGACTTCCTTCCTCTGTGCCCGTCTTTCAATGGCAGATGGACAATAGCATGTCAATGTCCTATATATTACAGGTATGGAGACTTTCATTTTCCACGTACGTCATAAACAAAGGAAAGTTCCAGGACACATGGCAGAATCACCCAATTTGCTCCATGGGAGGTGGGGTTTACTGTAATTTTCACCTTATGTTTTGAAAAGAAGGAGATATTTACCATTTCTTGTAAGTATACTGAAGGAAGCCTTGTGGTCACGACCATGCAATGGTGCTTTATTGGACACTTGTGGATCAAGAATCTGACCCTGAAAACAGAATCCAGGGAAAGGTGCTGAAGATCCTAAAAACTCCCGATGAGCCTAAAAACTATCTTTTTTCAGAATAGAAGGCTAGTTTTGATACAGAAATCAAGAGCATGGGAAGCAAATTTCCATTTGTGTGTTACCTGCTCTGCTGGCTTCTCATATGGTTCAGTATAACTCCTCCATTAGGAATATTGTAAGATGAAGCCTTGGGAGCAGATGGAGAATGTCTTTGTCTACAACACTGAAGCCACAGAGCAGTGAGCCAACACTAACACTGGGGACAACCATCCACATCTGTGTCGCTCCCACAGATGCTGAGAAGACAACTCCCAATATGGGGCAAATGCATGGACTTGGGAAATGTCCTTTCTTGTGAAAGAAGAAAAGGAGAAAGAACACTTCTGACACATTCAGCAAACAGGGAGTTAAGCATTCTGGGCCACCTTCCCTAACGTGTGTGTAGTGACACAGTCAAGAAGGTCACCATGGATACATCTGGCTGCATCTGCCTAAGTTATTTGTATTGAACAGATTGCTACAGGGTGTTTTTTTTCTGGTCTCATTATGTGCGTGTAATGCCAATTAAATAACAGGAATGAAAATTAAAAAAGAAAATATCTGCCCCTGCTGGGTTTAATCTCATTAGTGCAAAGTCAAATGATTAGTCCCCAAAAGAAGGCTCCAACAGGCAGCAAAGATAGCAGTAAAGCTGCAAGTATCTTTTGCATCACACCAAGAAAATGAATCAGAATTGCTCACTCAGTTGAAGACACCAGAGCCTTTCCTATCATAAGACCATGTTCTGGCTTGAGTACTACTGAGTTGGGTCTCTACCTAAATGAACAACACGGAGACTACCATGGCACATCCCAAACTTCACATTGATCACGAAAAATTGCTATGTCAGCCATTTTAAGGACAGGTGTCATGTTTCCTTGGGTGGATTGTAAAACTTGGCAGATGTTTACTTTATAGCGCTCTATGAGTAATACAATCTTTAAGCATCAGATTATTTTTCAGATTAATCAAACCATCCAGCTATAAAGTTGCCACCAGAACTGAGCAGCTGTTGGATAAAATGCTAAATAGAAGAGTCTGCCCAATTTCAGGCTCAAAGTTCATTTAAAATGAAGGGCTTGAGCAGCTTAGAAGTACACCAGAAGGGGGCTCATCCTCAGCTAAGCCTCAGGTGGAAAATACCAAGTGTTCCCTCCCTTCCGAAAGTTTGAGAAATATCAGCTACAGCTACAGGATATTCCAAGGAGAAGACCTGAAATGGCCAGCTGTGTAAAAATGACCAAGCCCAGGTTTTCCTCAGGGACTCACTGACATTTACTTTCAAAGTACTTTATCCCCTTTTCTCAATTTACCTTCACGCTGAAAAGCAGAGAAAACAGAAATCATGTCAATATTTCAGGTGAGGAAAGCAAGGTACAGATGAGGAATCCAGCTCTCCTGACCATCTTTTAGTTAATTGCTCCACCGAGCCCTCCAGGGTCCAGTCAAAAGGAACCAGGCACAGACACATAATCATCTATCTTGAAAAAACTTCAGCTGGGATGAGGCATGCACCATGCTCTCATATGGTGCTATAAAATGACTTACTTTGCCTGCCCAGAATGGAGACAACTGGACATCTTCCCAGCCGCTAACCGTGAAAAGTAATCTTCCAGATTAAGCAGTCTTTAACAGAGGTCCAGAGATAGACCTCAGGAGGCCTCTGAATCCCCTTACATAATATGCAAACATGTGTGTTTGTGTGTATGTGTGTGTGTCTGTGTACATGACTTCTGAGAGAATGTAAAACTTTCATCAGATATTGTACCTCTGTGACCTATAAAAAGTTAAGAGTCCTGATCTCTACAGATGAAGATACCCACACTTATTTTGAAAAGGCTAAAAAGAAAGCCAGAGCTGCCTACACGAGTGTGGGTAGTCGCCTCTTCAAAGCAATGGAGACCCCATGAGACAGGACATTCTCAAGGAGAGGCAATGCTCTGGATGGGAAGATCATAGGATTTTGGATTCAGATAGATATAGGTTTGCAGTATTAACCATGTGGTCTTCATCAAGTTATTAAACATGTCTTATGTTCAGTTTCCTCCCCCATAAAATTTTTAAAAATGAAAATATTTAAAATAATGTAAATAATCAGTCCCAACTTTCAGGGTTGTTGCAAGGATTCAGTGACGAATCAGTGATAAATCAAGTCCCTGACAAATGGGAGATTTACAATAAATGTTGGTTTACTTCTTCTATTTGGCATCCTTGAGAAAGAGTAAGACCAAAACCAAAATACAGATTTGACTCTACCTGGCAAGGAATCAAGAGAAGAGGATCAACATGTGACCTGACCAGAGAAAAGAGAAGAGATATGCAAGAACTTCACAAAATGAGTTAAGCACAGGGCATGGCCCTACATGTTCTTGGGCCAGCCCCAGCAGATGGGATCCTGGACAGCAGGACTCAAACCCAAACTTTGGGACTTCAGTCCAACCCTCTTCCCATGATTCCTCCATAAATCCTGCTTCCACATGCCTCTGTTGTTTCAGTTTTGCATTCTCTCCCTCTCCATTTAATGATAAGGCTAAAAATAATTTGCAATTAAATACACAAATATATTGACTTTAAACAAAAAAGGTAATGTACTTATATAAAATAATTTCTATATCACAAGCCAACTGTCAAAGCAAAATGAATGAGCCAGCAAAGAGGTCATTTGCACCTGTAAATAATTCTACATGGAATTGTCAATGTACAGTGATGGAAACACTGTCAGGGTGGAGGGGGACTCTATGCTGAAAACATACATGACAGGCATCCTTCCTTCCCACTCCAACTTTGGTGGCTGTTGGTCATCTAAACAGTATATTCCAACATGTTCTGCTCTCTGTGCCCTGGATTTTGTAGGGTAGTTCTTATTTTACATGGTGTAATAGTCCCGTTGCCAGAATTCCTTGCCAGAGCAGTGGAAGCTAGAAGGCCCTTAACATTGGTCCTTAGAGCAATTGAAGGTCACAGGCCTGCCCCTGGGTGGGTGTGACAATGAGAAAGTCTCACTTTGGCCAGGGGAGGAGAGACAGTGGAGGGCATGACCAGGAGGCCCAGCTTCATGGCTTCTGAAGAGTGTAAACTAGGGTATGCACTGAAATACAGACGAACATGTGTCTTCACACACACTGACACGTCCCTGCACACTCTTGGGAAAATATTTTATTTGTCTTTCGCAAGATATCTAACACACAATGCTACAAATTATAAAGTTTTTTAAAATAAATCAAATAATGATACAGTTCTCGTTTTTCTTCCTTTTTCAATATTCTGATGGTGATGTGTTTTAACTTATGCATGTTTATATACTTTACTTCATCTGTACATTTCTTTAAACATTTCTTACTGAAAACAAGCAAATTAGCCCATCAGTAGAACAAAAAACTGTGTTTAATCATTATACATATAAAAATGTATATTAATATATAGTACAGTCGTAAAAATTTTATATTTATATTATATATAGAAATACAGACATACAAAATACATACATAAATTAATGTATTTTTAAAAATCCAGTCAACATTGAATGCCCTGGCTTATTCAATAAAAAAATTAATAGCTAAGGTGCCTAGATTTATTAGAAGCTGCATGAGAGTTACTCACATTGTTTCCTAAATACATATTGATCCTTACCTCTTCCAGCTCATACAAATGCACGGACACATGCCTACCCTGGAATTAAAGTGACCCCAAGATGGCCAGAGTGAGTACCATTGCTCATTTCTCTGGTGACTGTCAGAGAAGAAACAGCAGAGGGACAGAGCCTAAGGAGATTTGGATTGACTGGAAAAGATGAGTCTAAAAACACTGGGTTCCCCAAGATCAGGGGTGGGGACAGGAGGCAGAATGGAAGGCAGGGGCTTAGACCCCAGGCTCCTCCTGGCAGGTAGGAAACTGACAGAAACCACAAGGCAGAGAGAAAAGAATGAAGGGCAGCCATGTTCCCTGTCTTCACACAGCCTCTCACAGTGGTGTGGCCTGGACACCACGTTTCCTTCTCCTTTCTCAGGCTGCCCTATTCTTAGTACTCTGATATATTTGGATATTTTCTAGCTGGTGAGACTGAGAGAAATTCACCCTCTTCTTAATTTTGTTTTGTTTTGTTTTTCAACGCAGTACTCAGAAAGTTCCCATTGGATCTATTCTGGTGCCTGAAACGTGGAAAATTTGACATGCCATGCTTATTGATTTGGAAATAGATATTGTGAAGGTAAATGACAGTGATAAGCTAATATTTTCTACCTTGCACATAGCAGGTGCTAAGGAAATATTTACAGTCCTGGTGGGATGGGAGTTAGTTCTTGTATCATCAGAACATTCTGACATCAGTTCAATTACAATCTATGTGAAGCCAAGGAGGATCCTTTAGATCCCATATTAAATTTTTCAATAGAAATTCCACACTCAGCAAATTTGCCTCCAACAAGAAAATGATTGTGTCACATTTGTTCAGTCATGTGGTAGCAGAGAACAATAAGGTCTCTGTATACAACTTTGAAATGACCCCCCAGGAAACGCCAGTGCAATTGGAGGACTCAGACTTCAAACCGACACCGAATCCCTTTTAGAAATAGGCAGTAAATCATATACAAAGTAAATAAAGAGAAATTTATCCAACATATAGCCTTTGGAAAAGAAGTGGATCTTGGGAATTAGCCTAGGCTAAGGAATCATAATCACTCTATGATCACTAAAAATGTTTCTGGGGTTACACAATCAAGCAGTCACTGACAGACATGAAGTTTGGTGGCCCTTGGTATGATACAATAGCAAATGGCTAAGATTGGAGATAATGACAATACAACCACAAGCACCTTTTGAGCACATGCTCTATACCAGGAATACACAGGATGATTTTCAATGCATGTTAAACATGTATTAGATATGCAACTCGAGTTATTATTAAGTTCTTTGGTCCTCACAACAACTTTAAGAGCTAGATACCTTTTAAGGCACAGAGAGGTTAAGTAACATGGTCAAGGTCATACAGCTAATAAATGTCAGAGCCAGGACTCAAATCAATCTGGCCGTCTGATCCCAGAGGTATGCCTTTATTCATTCTATGCTATCTTGGGGATGTGTGTTAATAGCAAACTTGAATTTAAATACAATTTAGCATGTATGATCCTGTTGATTCTTATAAAGCAATCCTTTCAGAGGATAAACTGTGAGTAACTTTAAAGAAACTGCTTTTAAAAAAATCTTATTTCCTAGTCCTGTTTATTCTTCCCAAGAGCACCATCTTCCAGAAGAGGAACATTGGAAATAACCATACATCAGACACCTGAAGCAATGGCCTCAGAATATAACACTATTAAGTAATCTCAAGGTGGGTTAGTACTCAAACATTTAATGTTTCATCACCAGCAACTTTAGCCTTTATATAACCCTCTTTGGAAGAAATACGAGCATTTACTCTCCTGAAAGTATAAAGTATTACATTTAACATGTATTGAATATAGCCCCATTTTATTCTGCATTCCTTTCATCTGCAACAATCAGCTGGAAGTATAAAATGCATGTGCTCACTAGGGAACTGAAGAAAATTAATTCCCAACAAATTTTGTCAATGACTGTCACTCACTTTATTGCTTAAAGGATTGTTCTGTTGCTGCACAGACATATCATTAAGTGTTGCTGTGAAAGAAGATAGATAACACATTTCTATTTTGCAGGACTCAAGTCTAAAGGGAAATCAGATCTTGCTTAGTATTGTCATAGTTGCGTAATTGCCCTTAAAATCCAGCTGTGAGTCGTGTTCCTACACATAGTTATGTGTGACCCAAGTCTTTTCTGAGCTGAGTACATGAATACCCTCTCCTCTGGCTCAATTACATGACAGCTGCTCACAGGCTCTGTCATTGTACCCACTTCAGTTCATTTGTTTCACAGAAAGCACAATATCTTTGATCAGACTAAATCACTCTTAGAAATATCCTCCTTGAGGGCAGGAAATCTAGAGTTTACTTTATGGATCTCAGGATGTTACGTAAATACTATACACTCAATAACTAATGACTGAATGAATAAATTGTTTAACTCTACTACCCGTGGGTTGATAATCTATCATTTCTTTCTAAAAGTCCATTGGACTGCTGCAAATTTGTGTTATGCTTCAGTGCATCCCTACATTTTTCTTGCCCAGGGATGCTTTGCTAAGCATAAGACAAGTGGCACAAAGTGCTTCATTTCAGTCTGCCATATGACAGGTGCTTTAAAATATTATCCAGGAGTAGATGAGCAAAGACAATCATCTAATTATATGATTTGTTTTATAACGACCTGTGTTCCAGCTAGCCCTCAAGATGTGAATTCAACTTTCATTCAAGTCTAACTCTCCCAGATTGACCAGGCAAGAATAAAAATATCACAAAGGAACTAAATCCTCAGCTATGACTGACAGTCTTGGCTACCAAATTCAGGAAATAAATTTTGACTGCAAATGTTTCAGGGTACCCAAGAGAGAGTCTGCTGAGGCAGACGGGACACCATGGGAGGGAAGAGTAGTCATAAAGGAAAGGCACTTGGCACATAAGAAACAGATGGGCCTGGATATTTTCTAACTTCAATTTTTGTTCAACTGAACACAGAGAATTTTGTAGTGTCATCCTAATCACAGTAAATCCAGAGCTTGTGAACATCACAAAGGATACATTAAACTGTTTAGCTGTTTCATTAAAAATAAGGGGTTGCACTCAATAAAACACCCCAGAAAATGGCAATGATTTTGATTTAATCTAAAAGGTTGTTGTCATGGTGCGTACCCAATTATTAATTAATTATCTACAAACAAATCCAGAATTACTATCATTATCTCAAACACTATTACATTGTAACTACAAACTCAAATACCAATTTGGTCACTAAAATCTGCATAAATACAAAATATGCACTTCAGGAATTCAGTCTCAGAAATTTTATTCTAAAAGTCTGAACATCACATATATTTCTGGGATATTAAATTTCATATATAAATTATTGAGGCACAATCTCTACTTTTCCCAGAATTCAGAATAAAATGAAAGCAGAAGAAAACTTTGACTATACAATTTCAGGCCCTGCTCTACCCAACAGAAGTACCACATTCATTCAGGAAATGCAAAAGGAAATGCTTTGATATTAGCCCATCAAGCAAGCTTCAAGTAATCCATCTGGACATCAACACATTACTTGCCTACAACAGGCACACCATTTTCAGGTTTTGGTGTAAGTGTATTTGCCATAATGAATAGGGAAAATGTCAGCAATCTGAGGAGTCTCCTTCTAAGAATTAGGGGAAACCACCTGAGACAGGAACTCTGAGTCTGAACTCTTAAGGGTGGATCCATAGAAGAACATTGATCCCAGTATTTGACTGAGGGTAGCAGCAACTCACCTAACAATGCCGCCAGCAAGAGGAAAGCTGAACAGTTAATTACCAGGCTGGCTTCTGAACCTCAGGGGAATCTTAATAGACAGAACTAATTAAAATCAATACTCATATGGTAGTTGTGAAAAGGAAAAAAGGCTCAAGATAAATTTTTAAATGGAGAAAAATGACCAATCTCAGTTCTCATGCCAACCTTGCTATCTGGTTCTCCAACAAATGTTTGCCCACAAGTCATCTTTCTGGGAAGGCCTAAGCGCTTGAAGGAAAAGAGAGTGTACACAAAGAAGCCCACATAAAGTGTTTCCTGAGCCCTAGGTAGTGTGGTCAGAGTCACTGCATTTGTGAAGACAGAGTCATGCTCACATTAAATATTTTGATGCCAGAAAGTGAGAAAATTTGGTTTTAATTCTGACTATGTGACCTTGAGAAATTTAATCTCTCTAGGCCCCAGTTTTTTCTTCTGTAACATTAAAAAAAAAAAAAGATGATCTCTAAGATTCCTTCAGTTGTGTGATACCATATACCGTATCTCAGAGATGCAAATGGGAGCCAAGAATATATAAATTCAAATATTTAAGGGCAAATAATAGGCATCCCATTAAAAATATAATGTCTATATTTCTGATTTTCCTTTAAAACAGAAAGAGTGTGTCATATCATGTTCTTCATTCATAGCTTCCCCATACTAATGCATAATCTCCAAGAGAAATGTGGGTTTTTTTTTTCATTTCAAAATATCTTTTGCAAAGTGATAAATGAAAGCATAAAATCATGCCCAAACTTGATTATCACACTGTATTCTGGCTTTTCTTCAGATGTTGTAGTAATGTTCATTATAGGGCAGATTCTGGTAGAAGACAAATCTTCTCAATTTAGGCAAAATTGTCCCAGCACAAGATTCCAATGTGACTGAAATAACATTTCAATTTTTTTTAACTTAATAATATGTACTGATGCCAGCCAAGGACAGTTCTCCATGACAGTTCTCCACGACCATATAACAGGATGATAAGAAATGAAATTGATGCATGCATGGTAGCTACAGGTGGTGGGGGGCGGGGAAGAAAGGTTTGTTTGTTGTTTGTTTTTACTGTATTACTTAGTTTTAAACTGTTAAATTTTTTACTTAAAAAATACTCATAGGGGGTCGGGCATGGTGGCTCATGCCTGTAATCCCAGCACTTTGGGAGGCTGAGGCAGGTGGATCACAAGGTCAAGAGATTGAGACCACTCTGTCCAACATGGTGAAACCCCATCTCTACTAAAAACACAAAAATTAGCCAAGTGTGGTGGTGGATGCCTGTAGTCCCATCTACTCAGGAGGCTGAGGCAGGAGAATCACTTGAACCCGGGAGACAGAGGTTGCAGTGAGCTGAGATTGCGCCACTGCATTCCAGCCTGGTGACAGAACAAGACTCAATCTCAAAAAAAAAAAAAAAATACTCATGGTACAATATTCAAATAGTACTAAAAGAAACACAGTGAAAAGTTAAGTCTTCTTCCAACTTCTGTCCCCTAAAATCTTCTCCCAGGGGCAGCAGGTGACATTAGTTTCTCATGTGGCCTTTCAGGGGTACACTAGGCATATACCAATGATACATATATAGGGACTCCCTCTTTTTAAAACACAAATTTAGCATACTTTACACATTGTTCTGCATATTCTTTTTCAACTTTAACACATATCACAGATAGTGTGACTTACCATTACATGCCTCATTATTTTAAAGACATGTATTTAATTTTATGGACATACTTTATATAATCAGTTCCATACTGATGGGCATTTAAGTTGTCTCCAATCGTTTGCTATTACAAGCACTCATTAAATAAATATCCTGGGACACACTTCTCTGTGCACTTGTGAATGTACCTGTGGGATACATCACAAAGATAGAATTGCTGGGCTATGGGTACGTGCATTTGTAATTTTAAGAGACATGGCAAAATGTCTTGTGGACAAATTACATCAACTTACATTCTCAAAACTGAAGGATGAGTTTGCTGTTTCCCACATCTCTACCAATAGGGCCTAGTATCTTTCTCAAAATCTTTTACGTATGTGGGGGATAAAAACAGTAATCTCTTGTCATTGTTTTATTTTGAAATACATTTAATATGAGAATAGTTGTCCATCTCTTCATGTGTTTCATATCACTGTTAAAGTTAAGAGTGATGGCCATAAGATTATGTCTTGCAGACCTCCAGCTACAAGGGGCAGAACTGACCAAGACTCCTAGTTGCTGTCCTCGGCTCCCTGCCCATTACTGAGCATGGCAGAGATATTAGGCAGGCCCATTCCTGAGAGACACAAGACTCCTCAGAGGATTACATTGGCTCAAGGGTCCTCAACAACCTTGCAGAAGTTTCCTTAGACTGTACCCTTGGTCTGAAATGCTTTTACTCAATGTTCCTTCCCTCTCTCTTTCACTTAGGGTCAGATTTACATCGTGGTCTAAGAACCTTCCCAGCCTTTAACAGATTCCTCTCCATTTCCTCTCAATTCCCCTTGCATATTTAATCCCCTATTGGCATTTTTTCTCACTAGACCCAGACTAACAACACATTAGCTGTTCTTTGCTCACCATTTTATTGTCCCATTGCATGTTTCTTTGTTGATTTATAGGCATTCCTAATATAATAATGATTGGGACCTTTTCTGTCACATGTGTTGCAATTATCTTTCCTTAGTCGGTTTAAACCTTTGGCTTACTTTGTGATGTTCTTCCCATTTGGAAGCATCTCTAGAATTTCTAGGTGATGCATGGGAATCTCTGTATAAGATGTGGGTGTAACTCTTCTTGATCTGGAGATCTAGACAGTAAGTTGTAGGCCCAACTCACACCAATATACAAAAGTGAAATACGAGGAAGCGTGGGAGACCCACAGCAGTCACTAGTCTGCAGCCATCCTAAAATTCCTCTGAGTGGGCACAGCAAAGGTCCCCCACCCCAGGGGTGGAGAATGCTCCTTAAATAGGCTGCAGTTTTGCTGTATGGGAGAAGCTCTCCAAACATCACTGTCCATAGCCCTTGACTCCCACCCTCTAGACATTTTTTTTCTTTTCTATTATCTTTAATACAGATCTCTAATACAGATGTTGAAGAACACGCCCTCAGTGAAGGCTGAGAAACTTTATTGATCTACTTTTGATCAAAAGTCATTTTAGGTCTTCAATAGTCGATTTCTCTTAGTTCAGGCTGCTGGGTCTTATGACAATACAACTCTCCTGAAAACTTAACTTTGTGGCTATTTGAGGCCTGTAGCCTCCTTGCGCCAGCAGTTATGCTCACGGTTCTCTCTTAGATATACTTATATTTGCTGTATTTCTTTGCTTTCCCATCCCCATGCCTCCACTTCATTTTCTCTGCCTCTCTCTCTCTCACTGTCCCCCCACTCTCTCTCTCTCTCTCTGTATACATATATATACATAAACACACACACACACACACATATATATATATATATACACATATGTATTCTGAATTGCACATATCTTAGGCCTATCTGGCTAGAGAATGAGAGCCATAACTTTAGCTTTCATTCCTCCATGCCATTTTACCTTATTGAAAGAATTTTGGGGGTACTGCCTCATCAGTTGGACCTTATTCCAAGACATCTTAATCCATCCAAAGCTTTTAACAATGTATGACAACCATACTCTTGATTTGCCATTTGCCATGCGGATGGGTTTATTCAGCCTTTGTTTTCCATTTATCTCTTTTACAACTTGAGTTTGAGAATAAGTAGTCTCTTCCAAACCCACAAGTCTCTCCAAATTTCTGGACTCCCTCTCTTCCCTTGTACTCCTGCTTGCACTGACCAGTTTTTTCCTGAGCTTGCCAGGAATAATCAATAGCAACCAACACATGCTACTAAGATTCTGTTTTCAACCTCTTTTCATAAGGTTACAAATGATAAATGATTTGCCTTCAAAATCATTAGGTAAATGATTTGCCTTCAAAGCTATTCCAACCAACATTCTTACCAAATGTTTTGCTACTGTATAATATGAATCACTATCATTCTAGCCTCTGACAAGTTTATTTGCCACCCTCTATCGAGCAGCTAGGCCAATGCTACCTATTTCATAGTTTTGTTATGCCGACTCCCTCTTCTTAGGTCCTAATTTCTGTGTTTGATGGGACAAATTAGGTTACACTATGGGAACAAATAGTGTCTATAAACAAATGTTAATAAAAGTTGATTTCCTAGCTGACATGAAATATCAATGCAGGTTGGCAGAGGGACTCTGCTCATCATTTTCACTCAGGGATCAACCTGACAGAGCTACATCTTAGCAGGTACTTCTACAATTACAGTAGAAAGAAGGAAATGTGGAGAACCACTAACTGGCACTGGCTCTTTACATTTCTGCCTGGAAGTGGCACATATGAGGTCCACTCAAGCATTTTTAGCCAACTAGGTTACAAGGCCATGATTAACTTCAGGAACAGAGGGAATATGATTACCTGTTTTCACATCATTGTCTATTTTCACAGGCAAAGAGGGGTAGAAATACTCAGTGAACAATCAATAATGACCACCACAGTTACTGTGCCTTTCCGTTTATCCTCCTCCCCTCCTTTCCTCCTCCTATTCTCCCTTCTCCTTCCCCTTCCTTATGCTCCTCTTTTTCCCTCAGCTATCTCTCTCAAGGTCTTGAGTTGACTTTAAAATAACTTTTAACATCTTTTTCTATCCCAGCCTCAAGTTCCCTCATATACTAATCACCAATATAAACAGGCTTGCAATTCACAGGTAAAAAAGCCAAAATTCTTGGAGTAAAAAGTATCAGAAATAAATATGAATAGGCTCCAATTTTACTTAAAGAAAACCTGCAACTTGGCAGTTTGTTCAGATTGCTGGAGAGAAAGAATTCATTATTATCCACTGGGTCTGTTGTATTAGCCAAGAGTGAGGATGCTTCTTCTTTACACAAAATTCATATCCTGACCCTACATGAAAGTCAGCGTTGTTGGGGCTATTCTGACAAACCCAAAGCTATGAATTAAGGCACAGTTACTGACAGACCCAGGGATCCACACAAATGAATACTCCTACGAGCTAATCACGAGCTCACAGGGGGCTTTTAGTTATCACTTCCAGCCAAAGACAGTTACACCTCAGTGTAAACTAACTGGGCGTGGCAGAAATGATATCTTGTTCGAAAAGGTACCACTATTCCAGATGACCTGTTTGACCCTATGTTAAAAAAAAAAAAAAAATTCTACTTAACTTAGGGAAAAGTGGTTTAAGTGGTCTCATAAACTTTCTTCTTAAAAATTTACCCAAAGAAATCCTATTAAAGTATTCCCTTTAAATTTATAGGGACTAGGGAACCTTGCAATCAGATTCATTTGTATCCAGCAAGACATCAGCTTCTTGTGGTAGAGCCCGTGTCTTATTTTGTAACGCAATGTTATAGAATAATTGTTTTAGGCCTTTTAGAACAAGAACATCACCAAATATGAAGATAAATAACTCAGGTGCTAGTCTTGGTTGTTCCATTTTTGGAAAGTGAACTTTTCTAAGATAGGATTTCCTCAACTGCAGAGTATATTGGCTGAACTGGGTTATGGGTAGCGTGCATCCTAAGTTAATTTTCTGTGACCGTTTTCCCGTTGGGCCATCAGAACCCACAGATTTAACATTTCTACCAATCTTACTCCAAATTGTTCCAATACTATATCAAAGTTGAAGCATTTGAAAATTCCTTTCAATTAGTCAAAATAAACTCCTTAAAAGGTTATTTAAACACTATTTAATAAAAAAAAAAATCATCATCATGACAACTCTCCTTCACATTCTCCCCAACACTTCTACCCTACTCCACCACTGAGCCAGCTTAGTATTGGACTTGCAAACTAATCTGGCTTTACTTAAGCACTTTTGAATTTTATTAATTTTTAAACATTTAAAAAATTATTATTATATTTTTTTTTTGTTATGGAGACAGAGTCTCACTCTGTCACCCAGGCTAGAGTGCCACGGCGCAATCACGGCTCACTGAAGCCTCAACCTCCTGGGCGCAAGCGATCCGCTCACCTCAGCCTCCTCAGTAGCTGGGACCACAGGTACGTGCCACCACACCAGGAAAATTTTTTTATTTTTTTTTTGTAGAGAGGAGATCTCTCTGTGTTACCCAGGCTGGTTTCAAACTCCTGGCCTCAAGTGATCCTCCTGTGTCAGTTTCCCAAAGTGCTGGGATTATAGGTGTGAGCCACCACAACCAGCCAAGTTATGAATTGTAAAATCATCTTCCTCGATCCCCCATTTCTGGGCTGCCATGCAGAATGTGAGCAAGAAATGTGAAGGTTTATTTCCTAAGGTGAATGCTGAAAATTTTTTCAACGTGATCGTGGGTGGCCTGGACCACCTCGGCTTCAAAACCCACTTTTTCCTGTTTTCACACTTGACTTTGTGTGTCACGGACCAGCAGGTATGAGAACTGAGGTTCCTTCAACTGTGCTAAGGGCAGCCTCTTGTTCCTCCTAGCTCTACTCCAGTCCCCTATCAGTCAAGCTTTGCTTCAGATGAACTCCTTCACTTACCAAAATTAACTGCTGCTGTGTCCAAATCTAGGTAGGAAAAAATTCACCTTTCTTTTTTCCCGCAGCAATCTTGTACTCTGAAATATCACTACTTCAGAAATAGACCCTCTCAAGTTCTAAACTTAGTCCTTACCTCTTCTACCTTAAACAAGATGTTTTAAAATAAAATATTTTACTTATAGAAATCCCTTTATAACTTCTCATTTTTAAAAATGAAACCTATCAATTTTGTCTAGATTTTTCTAGAAAAATAATCATAGTTACACAGCTGGTATTTAAACTTCTATAAACCCTTACATATATATTTCATTATATATATTTAAGACATTGTATATATTTAAGACAGAAAAACACAGCACTTAAGAACATAGCTATTTTCTCTGAGATATTTGACCTATTATTTGGATATACAACTATCAGAAAGAGGAAGAGTGCATGGTTATGACATCAACATTGGATATTCAGTTCTCCCATAAATGTGGTGAATTCAACAGAAGAAAAAAGAGGAAGGAGAGAAGAAGGGATGCCTTTACCTTACTAACTCTTTTCACTTAAAAAAAAATAAAGCCTCAATATTAAGATCACTAAAATTTATTTTGAAAAGTATTCCTAATCTCTTTACACTGTGTTTTAAAGACATTCAGTTAAAAAGAGATATAAATAAATACAAATATCTGCACTACTATTAGTTTTGTTATTAAGTGTCAGCAGCTCAAATACTGCTTCTCACCCTGGGATTCTACCCCAGGCTTGGACAGACTCCTCTTTTAACTTGCCCTGAATTAACCTGGAGACCAAACTTTGCCTGGGTGTCTTCACTGTTCTAGTTCCTCTAGAGTTGCTTTACATGAAAAGCCCTTACAAACCGCTTTCATAATGGCAAATCATCCTTCTCCCAGCTTTTTTTTTTCATTTAAAAAAGAGACCTAGCTAATTTAAAATTAGTCCTAAATAAAGTATTTAATTTCTTCATATAGAAGGAGAGCCTAGTCATCCTTGTCTGCTACCAGCACTTACCAATGCGAGCATGTGTGAGCTCGCCCTGTGGGTGGCACCTGAGCTGCAATGAGTGCTCCAGCGTGCCTGACTCCCAGGCCCGAGCCCGTGCTGCACGTGTGGTACCATGTTCTGAAGAGCTTGCCCATCAACACTAGGCCCGACATCCTTTCTGTGGGAAACAGACACATAAAGCCAAATAGCATGCCTCGGTAGTCAGTCATTAACATGAAATCTCATGATCGCCATTTTATAAACACAAGGCAGTCATTTCTACTTCTTTTTATCTTATTTGTAGCTTGAGCCTGTTCTTTTTCTGATTTAGATTGAGTAGGTCCTGTAAACAAAAGATTAGATACACAACTGATGTCTGAAAGAGTTTAGAATTATAAAAACAAGCTTTCTAAAACTTACCATTTAAAAATACATTGCATCATGAATTAGAAATCTCTAAACAATGATACAATGATCTCATCACCAAACAGGGATTTCCTGAGCCTTTCTGGCTAACTCGGATGTTACTGAGAAATACTTCTTCCCTTCTCCTTATATTTCCCTCCTGTGAAGCATGCTAATCAGTGTAATCCCAGATCTCTTGTCCCAGTCTCACACTACTCCTAGGGACCAGGTAAAATGGGGGCAGTAGAAGGATGCAAGACTCAGCCCCCTTCCTTCTTTTGTAGAACTGACTTTATCTGAGGAAAGCATATGTTTGGCATAAATTGTGCAGGGGGAGGCCCACCTCACTCTAATGCTAACTGGAACTGAACGGTTATGTCTGCCTAATTCTGGAGTTCAATATTAACCTGACCATTTCAATAACAGACTTTATATTTTGTGATATTTTGGTATTTACATTTTCTCTGGTTTTTTGCCAACTTATCCAAAACCTAAAAAGGAAAGACGGTTTGTTATGTTTTTAATGGGGGGACCAAACTTATGTGATACAGCATATACTTAGGAATTTAAAAGGTTCCCCCTTTAAATAACACATGTTTAAAAAACATGTATTATTAGGCTTGAAGACTTTATGAATAACTGGAAATAAATGTGCATTGTTATATTCTGATGACTAGAAGCACTCATCTGCAAGGAAATTGTCAATAAATTATGAATTCTAATTCAGCATTAGAATGTTGGAAACACAATAACACTATACAGATGATTCACGCCTAAACCATGGTGCATTGAAGAAAACTAGTGTGCAAAAGAACTGATTTAAAATACATTGTCCTTTCTTGTAAAAATAATGTTAGGTTTCAATTCGTAATCCCAATGTAGAAGACAATATCAGATAAATCAGAGCCCTGATCAGTAAATATCTATTCAAATAATTCAAAAGAAATAGGTTAAAAAGATCCTTTGGAACTACTCACCCCAAGTATATTCTATGAAACATGAATCTATAAGATGTTTCATCCAATATAAAAAGTTTCCTTGATCAGTGAAGCTTAGGGAATAAATTATGCTATTATCTCTCCTCCCGAAGCTTCACAATGTAGACTAACATATTAAAGGCTCTGTGAAGCCCAGCATAATTTGTTTTAACCCAGCATTCATCAAACACGTCTAATTGCAGAACATTATTTTCAAGTAGCATCAATTAATTCCCATGGAACACACTCTGGGAAATGTTATAATAGCAAGTATTATTAAGATGTAACACCCAGGCCGGGCGCGGTGACTCACGCCTGTAATCCCAGCACTTTGGGAGGCTGAGGCGGGTGGATCACAAGGACAGGAGATCGAGACCATCCTGGCTAACATGGTCTCTGTTAAAAATACAAAAAATAAGCCGGGCGTGGTGGTGGGAGCCTGTAGTCCCAGCTACTTGGCAGGCTGAGGCAGGAGAATGGCGTGAACCCTGTAGGCGGAGCTTGCAGTGAGCCGAGATCGCGCCACTGCACTCCAGCCTGGGCAACAAAGCGAGATTCCATCTCAAAAAAAAAAAAAAAAAAAAAGATGTAACACCCAAATTCCATAAGGAATACTGATAGATAGCGTATTGCCCCAGTTCTTACACTCTTGGTGTTATATGACATGCAGGGGTAGGACTCACACTCCACAGAGTTTCATCAATGAGTTTAAGTAGCAGCAAAATTTATAAAATGCATATATCAAACATTACATTATGAGACTACATAAAGACTGAGACTTGAGACTATCTGGGCACTTTACATGTATAAAATCCACTCACCTCACCAGCAATCGCTGAGGTGGGACACTGGAACGAACTTGACTCTGTCTTCCAAGGACCTTCATTGCATTCCTAGAGTTAGAATTAGCCAAGGATTTTCTCTCAGCTTTTTCCCAAGAGGGTCATCATCTTTCCTTCCTGCTACTACCACACCTGCCTTTCTAGTTGCCCAGATTGTAATGTCTCAACTTCCCACCATCTGGATACTGACAGGCCATATAGAAGTTGTTAGTTGTCCACCTAACTCTCTACTGTAGTGGGAATTTCTTTAAATTCCATCTGCGGTTATCTGTTCTGAGAGTCATGGTTCCCAAACCGTTTGCCAAGGTGTTCTGGGATGCTACAGTAACCTCACAGGTAACTTATGTATATTATTTTTTCATATAGCTGTTAAGTTGTTAGGTATAAATACTTAAATTGTTCAGACCTATGTACTTAATAAACACAACTGTTAGGTTTTTCTTTTGGCCTAGGCGTGACTGTGAAAAATATACTGAATCACTAAGGGCACTAAGTTTCTGAAAGTGAGAAAGTTTGAAACCGTCTGCCTCAGAGGTTTAGAGAAAAGAAAATAAAAGAAACATTCCTCCACAGATTGATATCCCACCTGTTAAAAAAAAAAGAAAACTAAAACTACCATAACAACGTTAAAAATCTAAAAAGTTAGTATTATATGTGAAAAGATAACTCTCTACTGATATACTGAAACCAAATAACAAAGAAAGCTTTCTAAGTGTATAAAAACTTTATCTCTATGTCACAGAAAGTAATTCAATACATTCTCCACTTTGAGTCTGAGGAATAAATAAGCCAACGAGAGATAAATACTCACTTTTAATGTTTTCAAGGAGAGAAACCAGTGAAAAGATGGTTCAACTCTGATGCACAGAAGCTGGATGGGTCACAATTGCTACAGCTGGCATGATATCTATCTCCTGAAACCTGTTCTTTCTCCTTGGTTCTCTTCAAGGTCACAGTACCCTGCCACTCAGACAGCTATAAGAATGGTACCCAAGGAGTGTTAACATCTTTTAACTCTAAGCCACATTCCTCCCTAAAGAAAGTGTGCTTGAATTTGTGAAAGTCTGCATCCTGGAGCCAAGCACAGGAGAACAAGAAGCTAAGAAAATATTCCTGCCACTATTTCTATCTTTAATGCATAGCTTTCCATTCTTCTTTAAGTTCTCAGGGTTAAGGAGCTCAAATAATGTAAGGAGAACAAAAATGAACAGTAAATTATTGAGTTTAGCCCACAAAAAATCAGTCTGCAAATCCACCCAAGGCATGAAGATTTCCAGAACCCTGCCTAATGTCACCAGAGGATAAGAATCTTAATTACTTACTCCAGCAGTCACCATCTTGTTTCCATTCTCCAGCCTATTGTTTTCCTTCCCTTGATCAACTAGTCACATCCATCCTCAAAGGCTGCTCCAATAACCTCTCTCTCCTTTTATCAGCACTCATGCCTGTCAATCTGCAAATACTAGCACTACATTACCAGCTCGCTTCAAAGGTTTCACCATGATCTTCTATAGGCATTCACAGTCATCCATTTGAGTTCCAAATCTTAGAGAAACTATTAGAAATTTTATGTATCATCTTATAACCCAACCCCTTGATTCTTCAGATGATGGAAACGGGTAACATTAAATGACTTGCCTGGGTTCACATAGGCTCACAGAGATTTGGGGAAATCTAAGTACAGAATGTATAGAATCTACCTCTTCTATCTTGCTAGAGGACATACTCTTTTCGTAGAGATGAGGTCTCCTTATGTTGCCCAGGCTGGTCTCAAACTCCAGGGTTCAAACAGTCCTCCTGCCTCCTGCCTCCTAATCCCAAGTGCTGGGATTACAGGCATGAGTCACCAGGCCCAGCCACTATACTTTTATTATGTCTCTAAAATAAGCACAAATATACACTGAATATTAATGCAATTAGGGATCATTTATTGCTGCCACCGCACAGGGGTTTTTAAGAGGGTTCAATTCAGCTCCACGATAACACCGCCCCATCCATCTGATTGATCGGCACCCTGCTACCATCTTCTGGTCTTGCAGATATGCTGGAGTGTTGTGATACGAGGATACCAGTCACTGTACTGGACAGGTATCTCCCCCGGTGGAAGGAGACTTCTCTAGATGCTAGCTGCCATTAATAAAATCTTTCCTGTATGTCCATAGGAAGGAGAGTTAACCTAGTCTTTTTCGGCAGATGTGAACAGGGCACCCTCTAGTGACAGCTGACCAATATTGCAGGTCAATACAAGAACGACAAAGATTCTGGGTGCTGACCATGGAATACTATGCAGCCATAAAAAATGATGAGTTCGTGTCCTTTGTAGGCACATGGATGAAACTG
Organism: Nomascus leucogenys; assembly: GCF_006542625.1. Taxonomy (NCBI): domain Eukaryota; kingdom Metazoa; phylum Chordata; class Mammalia; order Primates; family Hylobatidae; genus Nomascus; species Nomascus leucogenys. Next base: position 126,606,318 of record NC_044382.1, read on the forward strand.
GAAAACATCATTCTCAGTATACTATTGCAAGGACAAAAAACCAAACACCGCATGTTCTCTCTCATAGGTGGGAATTGAACAATGAGAACTCACGGACACAGGAAGGGGAACATCACACTCCGGGGACTGTTGTGGGGTGGGGGGAGGGGGGAGGGACAGCATTAGGAGATACACCTAATGCTAAATGACGAGTTAATGGGTGCAGGAAATCAACATGGCACATGGATACATATGTAACAAACCTGCACATTGTGCACATGTACCCTAAAACCCTAAAGTATAATTAAAAAAAAAAAAAAAAAAAAAAAAAAAAACCAAAAAAAAAAAAAAAAAAAAAAAAAAAAGATTCTGGGTGCTGAAACAATGACACTACTCTTCATAGTCTATTCTTGATGGACCTTTGTTCCCATGATAGAAATCTTCTCATCAGGAATTTTTCTTTACAAAAATGTCTATGATCCCATTGTCCCAGAAGCACCAACCCCCAACTTCTCCCGGGGTTGTGCTGTTAGGAAGCATGACCCAAACCCATTCTTTTCCTAGGACCCATGGTCTCTCTCACCAATTTAGAGGATATTTCAGACATAGGGAAAATTTCTTCTCTATGTTTATCAAAAACAATTTGTCTATGCCCATAAATTCCCTTTTCTTTAGTACATAAAAGGTGCCTTGAAAAGTGTCTGACACACAGTAAGCACTCAACAAGCGAGCGGTTATTATTCTTTCTCTGTTGTCTTTTATAATAGGCCTTGATAGTGCAAGGCCTTGATTACTACCAGATCTAGAGCCAATCAAAAACTAATAATATCTGATGTTAATTAAATATTTAGTATATACATACATTGCTTTAGTTGCTTTATATGTATTAACTCACTTAATACCCACATCTATCAGAAGTAGGTATAACTTTTATTCCCCTTTTATAGATTATAAAATTATAGCACAGAAAAAATAATTTTCCCAAAGCCACACAGCTAATCAGTGCTAGAGAGGGGATTTGAACTTGTGTGGTTTATCTCCATGGCTCACGCCCTTAATTATCACACTAAACAAACTTTCTAAATCCCCCTTTCCTTGAAAGCAGAAAGAACTTGCCCTCAGTGAAGCAAAGAATGGAGAGAATAATAAAATAGTTAAGTTTATATTAAAATTATGTTCCTATTAGTCCACACATTAATTATGAGGGGCCCCAAAGTACTGCAGCATATAAAATATGCAATTCTACTTTATAAGAATTTTGACAATTCTAAATAAAAATTTCTGGTTATAATAAATATTAATCTAACAGTTGATTAACAATACTTTTTATTTCCTTCTTAGAATTCATACAGTGTTATACAAACCAAATTTTCACAATGTTTTAAATTCACATTTACTATTTTAAAAATACTTTTACATAAAATACATTGTTATATGTGGTTTTCTCCAAACCCTTTAACTTTTCCACTTTCCCTAAAAGTTAGACATGAAATCATTTCCCAGCGCATATTTATCAGGAAGTTTTATGCCTAAATGATATAATCCAATATCTAGAGTCATTACTCTGAGAAAAAAATTGATGTTAACTGTAAATGCTTAGCATTAAAAACATTAATAAGGGCTTAAAATTTACTCCTTTGACTATCATGATCTGATTAACCACAGCTTTAAAAAAACACTTAATTGTATGTTTCTGGGTTTTGGTGTTTTTTTTGTTTGTTTTTTTTTTTGAGACAGAGTCTCACTCTGTTGCCCAGGCTGGAGTGCATTGGCATGATCTCAGCTAACTGCAACCTCCGCCTCTCAGGTTCAAGCAATTTTCCTGCCTCAGCCTCCCCAGTAGCTAGGATTACAGGCACCCACCACCATGCCCAGATATTTTTTTAGATTTTTAGTAGAGATGGGGTTTCACTATGTTGGCCGGGCTGGTCTCGAACTCCTGACCTCAAGTGATCCACCAGCCTCTATCTCCCAAAGTGCTGGGATTACAGGCCTGAGCCACCATGTCCGGACTTAATCGTATGTATTTTAACTCATGGCACCTAATTCTGCTATTAGATTTAAACACATGTCTATAATGCAAAAATATCAGCCTAGATACATGTGCACTAGCCCCTACTGATATTTTCTACTGGCAAGATGTCAAAATAAGGTCCTTCCAAGGATTCAGAGTCCCATCAAGCATATGTGCATCAAGCATCAATGCCACAGCAGGCATTAGGATCATGCATCTCGGTTCTCCTGGTATTTTAGATGCTCAACAGGCCACACCGATGCAACATATCCTAAACTTCATGTGCCTGCTCCTCCCAAATCTCCTCAACCTCCATCTGCTCTGTTATAATCAGCTTTCATGGCCATGGTAGAAACCTGTCAGATATGCTTCCCCTTCCCATCACTGGGTACCTAGCTCAACAAGGTAGAACTCACAAGTCACCAATTCCTAAGGGTTATTTTTCCATAATAGCCCCCAAACTCAGCTTCCCTTGTCGTGATTTACCATTGCTCAGACACTTATAATTTCTACATGAATTTCTACAGCAAAGACCTCCATGAGTTCAGGCTTATACTAATTGGTACATACACAGAATATTGTTATTGTTGTTGTTGTTGAGACAGAGTCTTGCTCTGTTGACAGGCTGGAGTGCAGTGACATGATCTTGGTTCGATGCAACCTCCGCCTCCCGGGTTCAAGCGATTCTCCTGCCTCAGCCTCCCAAGTAGTTGGGACTACAGGCGCCCACCACCACACCTGGCTAATTTTTGTATTCTTAGTAGAGATGGGGTCTCACCATGTTGGCCAGGATGGTCTCGATCTCTTGACCTCGTGATCTGTCCACCTTGGCCTCCCAAAGTGCTGGGGATTACAGGCGAATGATATTTCTTTTTGTGGAAAATATTATGAAACTAACAGTTGCACAGTATTGAAAACGCTTGTGCGGCACAGAAGATATGTCGTGAAAAGTGAGTCTCCAACTCACCACACTTTGGCCCGCTTACTAGAGGCCATTACTTCTGTATCCATGAGAAAGTTCACACGTTTTCTTTCTCTTTTAATACAGATGCAAACAAAATGTTTAACTTGGCCTTTCTGGTCTTCACCTCTCTTGGGACTGCTCAGGTAAGCGCAGGTCCAATGATCAGAACAGCCACTCCTTCAAAATGCACTTATGGTGCCCCTTGCCACTGGTCAACAATCTTACAAAAGTCATCTTCTTCCTGGACAGGAAACAGCTTTAACTGAAGTGGTGAGAATGGCCTCCTTCCTTAGGTATAAGAAGAGAGCACATAGAAGGTGGAAGGTTTTTTCCTAGAGAGGTAATTTAGCTTATGGATTAAGTACACAGACTCTGATTTGGACAACTCAGGTTTGGTTCCTGGTTGTATCACTAATACACCTTGTGATCTTCAGCACAGACTAATGCAGGCAGAGGTTATAATCTCTTGTGTGCCTTGGTTTCTTGTCAGCACGCTAGGAATGATAACAACAGTATCTACTTCATAGAGTGGATATAATAATTTGAAGAGTTAATATTTGTTATACGCTAAGAACAATGCCTGGTATATACTAAGTATTATTAAAACATCTGTTATATAAAATTTAAAGTAGTCTGTGACATGCATTATATAAACACATACCCTGACTCAATGTGTTCCCACTCAGCTTTCTTAAAACTCCTCCTCCACATGCTAGCTTTATAAATAGTGGAACCACATGCAGAGATCACAACTTACCAAATTAATCATTTCATGTTGTGGGTAAAATTTCAGTTTAAATCTTCAGTATTTGGATTTCAAATCAAGTGTATGATTAAGCATTAATGGTGTGTGATGATAGTTAACCTTAAAATGGGAAATATTTTTACAAAGAAATCTTTATTCCTTGTGAGCCAGTGAAAAATTATTTATTACGTATTAAATTTTTGCTGCTGCACAGCAACAGCAGATTGATGAGCTGTTGCGGGCTGAATTATTCTCCAGGCTAAAGATGACTTTTGGTTGTATTAATCACCTAGTCCAAAACTAAAGCAGACAGGAGAGAGCCTTGCTTCTGACAATCCCCTGCACAGCCCAGCCCAGCCCGGGCCAGCTTACTCATTGTGAAAGCCGGTTCTTTTCCTGAAATGTTGGGTAAACCAAGGTCCCACTCCAGATTGTCTTCCTTCATCCTGTACTGTCCATCAAGGTTCCTCATTTACATTGACTTTAAGTTTGAATCAAAAATTAGATTGAAGTTTAAAATGTCATTTTAAGCCAAAGAAAAGCCAACTTATCATCCTGAAAATTCCTCACATAAAGAAAGTTCCTCTCAGGAGCACAGCTCCATGCCACTGACCTGTTCTTTCTCTTCCTCCCCATCTCCTCCTCCACTTGACTGTCTTATGTGGTCACTTATCCGCAGAAATTGATATCACCCTCACATTTTAAGTAAATTACTATTACAGTAAAAGTGCTAAACGCTGCCTAGGAAAACTGAAGCCTGTACTTTCTCGTTGGTAATGAACTGTTTTCAAAGAGAAACAATATTACTAATTTTCATTTATGCAGCACTATACCAGGCTCTGAGGATACAAAAGCAAATAAGATAGACATGGTTTGTGCCTTGACAGAGCCTACATTCTTCTGAGAGGGACAGATAAAACAAGTTATCAGTCAACAAATAATAATGCTCACAAATTATGATTAAATTAAATGATGAAATCAAATGGTGTTTAAAGAAGAATCTGTGCTTCAGAGCAAGCGTTCTCAACCTTGTTTACACATTAGAATCACATGACAAGCTTTCAAAAATCCCAAGACACATCCCAGCATGAATTATAAAACATTTGTGGGGTAGGATCAGGCACCACTTTTTAAAGAATCACTTGGCTCCCAAGTGATTCTAAAATATAGCCAAGATTCAGTATCATTGTTTTACTCTTACAGAAAAATATTATAGAATTGCATACACCTAAGAGCAATCTGGTTCCTTTCTTGATTAAACTTAACTTATTACTAAATACTAGTAGGCTGACCTTAAGTGAGCTATTTAGACTATAATGCTTATGTGCCTAAAAAATGTAAACAACACACATTGAAGCTTTCTGGGGTGCAGTTTCTCATGGATGATTGTGTGTGATAAAACCAGTTATCTGAAGTTTCTCAGACATGTGTTCAGAGTCTTAGCTAGCACTATTCAGAATGAACTACAGCCCATGGCCACCCATGCGATAGGTTACTAATATTCATTTTCATTTCAAGTCATTTCTCTTCGTTTCACATACAAGGACTGCAGTGTACTGCGGTTAGCAGGGTAGAGGAAGCAGATAACTGATACGCCAAACTGACGTGCTGGAAGTGGTAGGTACCCAACCCCTACCACAACTATGGGAGCCCAACCTTGGATGCCTATCAGACAATTATTACATCTTGATTACTAAGCCAGGAGAGGGCAAAGCATGCCAGTACTTTCGTACTTGGTTATAAAGATGACAAAAAATAATGATAGAATTATTCTGGTGGATGGCGACATACATCCACAATGTGGGGCTGACCACCTGAAAACAGTTGGTGCAGTTATATGGGCCACAGGATTTGGAAAATCCAGAAACAGAAATTTCTTATTCTTCCTCCCCCTGTTACTCTTTATCTCAGTGTAACCTTCAGATTTCTCCCTTCCTGAGAACAAAAACAGGTTCAATTCTCTCCGATTCAGCAATCAGACTCCAGTGGTATTGCATCTCATTCAGTGCCAAAATGGACTGGACTGGAAACAGCAACAGTACTACTGTCCCTGTACTTCAGGATCTTTACTTCAGTTGGTAGGTACAAGATGGGCAAAAGAAAACAAATACAATGATAGCATAATGACATTTCCCCAATCTCAAAATATTCTCAACTGCAATTTAGGTTTAAAATTCAGTTCTTGAATTAGTCATTTAAGTATTTGTCCCAAATGAAAAATTAGGATGGTATTCTATACTTTACCAATTTTAATTTCTCTTATTTAAATGATTGTGAAATAAAGAATCTACTTTGAAAACTAGTGTAATAAATATAACAGATGCAGAAGGATAGCCACCAAGCGGTGGATGCATGTACTAGTGAGGGAAAATGCAACACATTTGAGACATACATTTCAGGACGTTCTCTAACTCCATCGATTTCTGTTTGGAGGATGCACAGTTGCCTCTGGGCACATATTACACAGTGAAATAGAAAGAGACAACACTTGCCAAAAGAATTTATAATCTTCAGGAAGAAGATAAACATCCCACACTCACATACTTGTTAGTATGCATAAGCACACAACCTAATTGTATGAAAAGGATTTAATATTCTGGGTGCCAATGCTCCATCCAGTTAAGCATCAATGAGCACGAATAAGGGAGCTCAGTTATTCAAGAAACTTTTTTGGTAACTTTCTACTAAAACCTAATGTTGATAAATTATCAGGAGGAAATGCAATATATGCCAGGGAGTTCAGTAAATATTCTAGTTCATCTTGACACCAGGCATCAGAGTACACCCAAGGACAAGTGAGAATCCTTGGAAAATGTGCAGATAGCTGGATCACGTTGCTTAAAAATGGAATACCCTTTCTCACAATGAAATGCCTCAAGGAAATTTTGTGCATATCTCAGGTCCAAACACTTCATGCTTCAGAATCCCTTAAGCATGTACTTCTCTCCCCTTGGTTTTGGTGAGAACGCATGGTGCAGAATTCTGATATAGTCTTTGTGAATCCAGTATATGATATCATTAAAATCGCTCAGATAAGCCAGTAAATTAGGAGGAAAAGGTAATAATTTACTAAAGGCACAGAGATGTCATAACCCATGGAGATGCCAGGGCATAGGTCTCAGTGCACAGGTCCAGAGGTCACTATTTACCTGGAATTGGGAGTTCCATTCCCTCAGGACACAAGAGGAATGAGGCTTGGGAAACTGAAGAGTGGAAGCCCCAAGCTCCTACTTAAGCTCCACTTTCATCTATTTTATATTTGGCTCATAGGTAAGATTTAAGGAAAGCCTGAAAACATTGACCTAGTTTACTTTGTAAGAAATCAAAATGGCTTAGAAAGCTGTTTTTCTTCTACTTGTGCTTTTGCTACTTATTCAAGAACAGTAAAGAAAGGAAAAAGGCAAAACATATATTGGGCACATATATATGCCACATACCCTAGCAAAGACCAAGTGCTTTAACATGCATAATTACAACTAACAGCAAAACAATCCTATGCTTTGGTTACTATCCAAATTTGCAGAATCTCAGTGAAAACTGAGATCCAGAGAGGTAAGGGAGCTACCTTGAGCACAAGCAAGGTAGTAAGCAGAAGAGTGGAAAGATAAATCCAGGACTCAAAGATGTATGATCTCGCATCTATAACATCTTGCTTTCCAAGATGACAGGACTCATGGTGGCAGGGAGTGCTCTCTGTGCACTGCACAATGGCAACCTGTGGAAATTAAAATGCTGTCTTTTAGGGTTAATTTATATCCCATATTATTTCAGGTTCTAGTGTAGATAAATAGCAGCAGAAGCCAAAGATTTAAGACAACTTCAATTTCTATCCATTCAGTAATTTTCCATAGAAATTAGGGAAACCACAATTGTCTTATTTTAGCACGAAAACCCGCTTATTAGGGAGAATAAGTGGAAACAGAATCCCAGGGAACCTGCAACTGCTCCAATACAGTCCCTTCCCTACAGCAGCAGTGAGATAAGGTCTTCCTTTCTGCCTTCCACCAGCCCTGCCTAGCCTTCGCTCCTCTTAGCAATGCTTCAATTCTATAATTTTGCTTCAGCATTAAAGGGGCAAGTGAAAGCTCAGAGAGCTCAAGGATCTGTGTTTTTCTTCCATTTTAAATGGGAACTCCATAGCAGAATACTAGAGTTTCATGCCCGGTGGAGGATGCAATATTGCGAAATCACTGTTTTCTTAGGCTGTGTTTGACATTGTTCTGTATCTGCCCTATTTGCCTTTTCTACAACCCCTTTATCCTGAAATCATCATTATATCCCCAAGTGGCACCAAAAGTAGAGCAGCATAAAACTACTACTTGACCTACATTTAAGGAGGATCTTTTGAAGATAAAAATTCTTCAGCTTCATCAAATTTTAAGGCTTTTATTTTCTTGTTGCAATTTGTCATCCCCCTTTCTCAATGCTATTCATTGGGCCAAGCCCTCTACTACATAGAAATAACAAGTGAAAAACATGGGGACAAAAGGAGACAAGAAAAGGACAGAAGGGTAGTGTTTAGGGTTTTAAGAGTGACACCTTTATGCACAGAACCTAAAGTGGAGTGTGTTGGGGAACAGGGGGCTGTGAGAGAGAATGTCTGGCAGCATCTGAGGATTTGGGATGCAGGGACTATCAATGTGAATAAATGCATCCAGCATACATATATAAATAAGGCAGGAACCATTGAGGGGGAAGTAAATTCAAATTTTTCAAACACCTACCTGCACCAAGTCCCAGATATACTTATCAAACCAGTGTAAACAACTCAGTAAACATTCATAAAACTAAGAAACATTTTCTCTCACAGCCAAGAATCTCAATATCCTGAGAGTCTAGAGGGTCCACTGTCTGACTCATTTGCTTTTTCTCCTTCCCACTAGCAGACAGAGAGCAGGTTACACAGCTTGTTTAAATGAGATTTGAAATTGCAAGTGAACTTTATCATAGTCACTCCTTTCTCTCATTTTCATAAATAATCGAGTTGACTGCACAGAGCCATTTTAAAAATAAATTGGCATTCTTAACTACACAGCTGGCATAGATTGTTACTCACCCTTGGTTACTCTGACTTGCAAAACTGATCTATGTGTAGATGTAAAAATCTCCATATGTTACTGTGACATTAATAAATGGTCACAAACTTGGGCTATGAAAGCACATCTAGCAATAAAGGGTCATCGTCAGCTAAAATGTTAATTCTTTTAGCAGCCGAAAAGTCTGCCCTCTTGGACACACCTCAGAGCTGAGACTTTATTACATAAGGCACAATCTCATTGGGCATGCAGAGTAAATAACCTCGTTAAGAATGTAGTGTGAAGAACTGCAGTTCAAATGGGGTCAAAGGGGGTGAACAAAGTAAGGGGAAGAGGCAGTCAAGTGTAAGACCGCTATGGGATGTAATTTATGGTCTTTAATGATTTGGGCATGTCGAGTGTTAAGAGAACTGTTTGCCTGGCACCAGACAGGGGCTAATGAAATCACCCAATGAAGAAACCCGACTCAGGATGCTGAAAACCTGCCCCAACGAGCCAAGGGAATGATGGGCTCTACAGGGTCAGCCGGCCTGCTGACCAAACCTGTCAGAGAAGCCAGGCTTGAGGCAACTAAGAAAGAGCTTAATTATCCAGACTTTTTCACTAGAATTGGTACTAAACAGCAGGAGAAGTGTGCTGGACCACCAATTAGGTTAGTTAGAAGGTTACTCAGTTTAAGATCAGAAGTAGAGGTGAGGCAGAGCCTGGAGGAGGCAAAACATCAAAGGCCCTTTTGGCCATCAGGGGGTTCCCCTTCCTACTGTGGACCAGGCCATTCCCATGACCTGACACTTCAGTAGGTCTTCACTTCTGGCACCACTGAAACTCTGGCCTTCTCTCTCAGAGAAGAATGTCATAGCCCATGATGCCCACTGAACTTTAGTCAGTGCAATTTTAAGATATTTTACTGCACATTGAGTTTTACTGCCAAATGCTATTGTTATTACAATTCTCTTTTTAAGAAAACCACACCATAACAAAAGCATGTTTTTCTAACGGCTGCCCTCATCAGAGCTCACAGAATTAACTTCAGTGGCAGGATCACTCAAGAAGACATTTGAAGCAGAAAATATTCATTCTGCCTCCCGCTTCATTTATGTTCCCAGAGAAACCCTTCTCCACACTCTGAATACATCCTGAATCTCTAACAATAAAAGCCTGAATCATTAAGCATGCTAGCACTAGACTATGCCCTAAGTCACTCAATCACTATGGAAAATTTGGTATATGCCAGAATTTAAGAGAATTTTAGCCACTCAACTATTAAGATCTTTTTTTTTAACTGTAGTGTTAACTACAGACACTAGTTGGCTAAATACTCTAAACGTGAAATATATAAACTATATTTAAAATACACAGACACTACCTAAAGTACACAAACCCCATAACTGAAATACCTAAAGAATCCTAGCCAAGAATAATCCCAGAACTTTACACCCTCACTTTCGTGTCTTTGTTTGGAAGATATATTCATATTTACCTACAAAACATTACAAGATTTTTTGATCTCCTGCTTCTGGCCATGAAGAAGTTGGCAGAAGAAAAATTAAATTTGAGTTCATTGTAGATTCTGGATATTAGCCCTTTGTCAGATGAGCAGATTGCAAAAATTTTCTCCCATTCTGTAGGTTGCCTGTTCACTCTGATGGTAGTTTCTTTTGCTGTGCAGGAGCTCTTTAGTTTAATTAGATCCCATTTGTCAATTTTGGCTTTTGTTGCCATTGCTTTTTGTGTTTTGGACATGAAGTCCTTGCCCATGCCTATGTCCTGAATGGTATTGCCTAGGTTTTCTTCTAGGGTTTTTATAGTTTCAGGTCTACCATGTAAGTCTTTAATCCATCTTGAATTAATTTTTGTATAAGGTGTAAGGAAGGGATCCAGTTTTGGCTTTCTACATATGGCTAGCCAGTTTTCCCAGCACCATTTATTAAATAGGGAATCCTTTCCCCATTTCTTGTTTTTGTCAGCTTGTCAAAGATCAGATAGTTGTAGATATGCAGCATTATTTCTGAGGGCTCCGTTCTGTTCCATTGGTCTATATCTCTGTTTTGGTACCAGTACCATGCTATTTTGGTTACTGTAGCCTTGTAGTTTAGTTTGAAGTCAGGTAGCATGATACCTCCAGCTTTGTTCTTTTGGCTTAGGATTTACTTGGCAATGTGGGCTCTTTTTTGGTTCCATATGAACTTTAAAGTAGTTTTTTCCAATTCTGTGAAGAAAGTCATTTGTAGCTTGATGGGGATGGCAGTGAATCTATAAATTACCTTGGGCCGTATGGCCATTTTCACGATATTGATTCTTCCTACCTATGAACATGGAATATTCTTCCATTTGTTGGTATCCTCTTTTATTTCATTGAGCAGTGGTTTGTAGCTCTCTTTGAAGAGGTCCTTCACATCCCTTGTAAGTTGGATTCCTAGGTATTTTATTCTCTTTGAAGCAATTGTGAATGGGAGTTCACTCATGATTTGGCTGTTTGTCTGTTATTGGTGTATAAGAATGCTTGTGATTTTTGAACATTGATTTTGTATCCTGAGACTTTGCTGAAGTTGCCTATCAGCTTAAGGAGATTTTGGGCTGAGACGATGGGGTTTTCTAGATATACAATCATGTCATCTCCAAACAGGGACAATTTGACTTCCTCTTTTCCTAATTGAATACCCTTTATTTCTTTCTCCTGCCTGATTGCCCTGGCCAGAACTTCCAACACTATGTTGAATAGGAGTGGTGAGAGAGGGCATCCCTGTCTTGTGCCAGTTTTCAAAGAGAAAGCTTCCAGTTTTTGTCCATTCAGTATGATATTGGCTGTGGGTTTGTCATAGATAGCTCTTATTGAGATACTTCCCATCAATACCTAATTTATTGAGAGCTTACAAGAGAAAAACAAACAACCCCATCAAAAGTGGGCAAAGGATATGAACAGACACTTCTCAAAAGAAGACATTTATGCAGCCAAAAGACACATGAAAAAATGCTCATCATCACTGGCCATCAGAGAAATGCAAATCAAAACCACAATGAGATAACATCTCACACCAGTTAGAATGGCCATCATTAAAAAGTCAGGAAACCACAGGTGCTGGAGAGGATGTGGAGAAATAGGAACACTTTTACACTGTTGGTGGGACTGTAAACTAGTTTAACCATTGTGGAAGTCAGTGTGGCGATTCCTCAGGGATCTAGAACTAGAAATACCATTTGACCCAGCCGTCCTGTTACTGGGTATATACCCAAAGGATTATAAATCATGCTGCTATAAAGACACATGCACATGTATGCTTATTGCGGCACTATTCACAATAGCAAAGACTTGGAACCAAGCCAAATGTCCAACAATGATAGAGTGGATTAAGAAAATGTGGCACATATACACCATGGAACACTATGCAGCCATAAAAAATAATGAGTTCATGTCCTTTGTAGGGACATGGATGAAGCTGGAAACCATCATTCTCAGCAAACTATCGCAAGGACAAAAAAACCAAACACTGCATGTTCTCACTCATAGGTGGGAATTGAACAATGAGAACACATGGACACAGGAAGGGGAACATCACACACCAGTGCCTGTTGTGGGGTAGGGGGAGGGGGGAGGGAAAGCATTAGGAGATATACCTAATGTTAAATGACGAGTTAATGGGTGCAGCACACCAACATGGCACATTTATACATATGTAACTAACCTGCCTGTTGTGCACATGTACCCTAGAATCTAAAGTATAATAAAAAAAGAAAATTACCTATTTGACATTAAATATATTTTAATAGCTTTAAGAATTCATACTGTAAGCTTTTTAATTTTAATTGACAAATATTTATTTTTGCAACAGTACTTAATAAGTAAAAATATGTATTTTAATATACATGCTAGCATTCAAATAAATGTTTTTCTTTCCATTTTTACACTTCTGTGTTAGTATTTCATACTTCAAACCCAAGGACACAAGTCTTGCTGTTGTGGTAATATATTCTGTGCTAAAATATTCTTTATTTTAAAATAGGTATATATCTATGTGTGTATATATTTATATGCATATACACATATATTCCTTTCTTTGTTATGAGATGTTTTTTCTTTCAGCTTAAATACATTTTTATTTCAGTGTTGGTTTGAGGGGAAAAAGCTAAATCTACACTGTTTCAGTACAACTTACTGGTAGAATAGAATATGGGTAAGAATGAACTTCAATAATTTTATCCTTTCATTACAATTTATTGTCTTGGCATTTGTTGGGGTTGGGAATGGGGAGGGGTGGTGTCTCTGTCCTCTGCATCATGGCAGCTTTCCTTCCAAATAGAAAATGAGCAGGCATGAAATGCAGCCTGACCCAGGATAATAGCTCAGGATAATACATGCTACTTGGTGGATTAATAATTTATACGATTTTTTCCATCTTTGCTTGGAATACAAATGAACATATTCTTGTCTCATTTAAAGTGATTTCTCACTCGGGGCTAAAGAGATGTTTAACACCTTAAATTCTATGGTCTTTGCTTTTCTGATTATATTACCCAGGAAATAAGCTAAACAACTGGAGTGCTTGGCAAGAGAGTCACATTCCACATCCCAAAGACATACAAATAATCTCCATTTACATAAAAGTCCCAATAGGTTAGAAGGTACAGCTTCACCATCACATACACACACACACACACACACACACACACGCGTGCGCGGGCGCGTCAATATGACATTTTTTGGTAAAGATTTCCATTCCACACTAAATGTGTGTATTTGTGTGTGTGCACATGTACTTTGCATAACAGCAATTTCATGTTTCCAAATGCTATATTCATGTTTTCTGCCAGCCAGCAGGATAGTCCCCTGATGAAATTCTGGTGTGGCAGGAGGGGAGGTGATGCCTGCCCACAAGAGCACAATAAAAGTCTGGAGCCTGTATTTTGTCCTGTAAGTTGACCTAGAGAGAAAACATTTTGCTGTGGACAGAAACCTTTGAATTCATCATTAAAGATAATTATTTTCCCCCTTTAGGCAAGTGTTGAGGTTAATCTACAAATATGGACTGCCTCTTGATTTCTATTAATTTGGTTTGCTCTTTGATGATGTTGATTAACAACACTCATTTTAATGAGGGAATATCCCTCCTGCAGGCCCCTTCCTTTCTTAGTTTGCCTGGTATTGGTGCAGTCAGTGTTAGAGAATGCAGTGACATCATAACTTCTGTGATTAGGAATAATTCCATATATAAGTAGAGGCAAAGATAACTAAAATCATTGTAATACTTAAGAGATTTTTGTATTCAAATATTTTTGTTAAAAATAAACGTACTACTTTTTAATGAAATAAAATAAAAATATTGTTTGTGCTACCTGCAAAGAAAGAAGGCTTTTTAAAGGCATGAATAAAAACATATGGGCAGAGAGCAGAAAGAAAAGATGTTTAAGACCAGATAAAAATTGAATTCCTATAATCATGTAGCAAGAATGAAACTTAAGCCCCAGGCTCTCAGAGATCCGAGAAAAAGGCTGAGGGTTTAAAGGTGTAATCCCAGTTGAGAAGATATTCAGCTAACCTTGTAACTACCTAGGGTAATGAATGCAACCTCAAACGCCCATCAAAAGGCAACTATCAGGAGTCAACAGTTTTTTCTTACAACTGGTCTTACGCACACAGACACAGGCTCTCACACTCACATAGTGTCCCAAATGCATTTGTAGCTGTGCTCTTCGAATCACTCACCATATTCCCTAGTCCTCGCATTTAAAGGACACACAAGAAAAACATTCTAACTCTGTGATTTCCAATATTACAGACAAATTCTAAAAAAATTTCATCTAAAATAAACAGTAGTACGTTATACCTAGCTATTCCTTTTTCAAAAATTAGATTTTTCGAGCTATAATGTTGGAAAGAGCTATAGAAGCTTATTTGGAGCTTACTGTGGTCTTGCATTTTAATTTGAAAAGGAGAATAACACAACAGAATCAGTTGAAAACCTATTAAAATTAATTTTTTTAAAGCTCAGTAAAAATCTCTAGTTACAAGATACATTTTAAAAAATCATCCTCCCTAAACCGCCAAAAATTAGTCAGAAAATATATTGGAATAATAACTCACAGTTACAATATCAGTAAAAAACATGATACCTGGCCAGGCGCAGCGGCTCACTCCTGTAATCCCAGCACTTTGGAAGGCCGAGGCAGGTGGATCATGAGGTCAGGAGATCAAGACCATCCTGACCAACATGGTGAAACCCCATCTCTACTAAAAATGCAGAAAATTAGCCTGGTGTGACGGCACAGGCCTGTAGGCCCAGCTACACGGGAGGCTGAGGCAGGAGAATTGCTTTAACTAGGGAGACAGAGGCTGCAGTGGGCCGAGATCATGCCACTGCACTCCAGCCTGGGCAACAGAGTGAGACTCTGTCTCAAAAAAACAAAAACAAACAAACAAACCAAAAGGATACCTAGCAATAATTGAAAGATCAAATGCGTACAATTTACATGATGACAAACAGAGTTTTCAAAAAATATAAAAAGGGAAGACAAAAAATAAAAAGAAATTCTATTTTCTTGGGGAAAAAAAGGCTTAGTCTTATAAAGATGTCAATTCTCTCCAAGTCAATTTATAAATTTTGAGTGATGTAGACCAAAATTTAAATAAAGGATTTAATTTTATTGGAACTTCGCAAAAATGTTTAAATTATCTGGAAGAATAAATGGGCAAACATAAATAAAAAGAAAATTGAGAAATAATAGAAATGAAGAAACTAGTTCAATCAGACCCAGAAACATAAGGGTACAATAATTAAATCTGCAAACAATATTGAGAATCAATAGCATAGAAACAAACCCAAATGTGTAGAGTTGCCTAACAGAAATGTAATATGAGCCATATATAATTTAAAATTTTGTAATAACATTTTTAAAAGAAAAACAAAGTGAAATAACATGTTTATGTTATTTACATATCATATAAATATATATTCATATCATATATCATATATAAAATATATATTTGCATATCAATATAATATATATCATTATATATCATATAACATATATCATGTTGATATATTGACAAATTATGCCAACATGTTATAAACACCAAAAATTATTGAGATGAGTTACATTTTGTTGTTGTTGTTCTAACTATTTGAAATCTACCATCTGTATTTTAAACTCCCAGCACACCTCAGTTTGGTCTAGCCATATTTCACAGGCTCAATAACCAGGCACTGCTAGCAACTACCCTACGGTGCAAGTACAAAGAAAATTAATACATGATAAAAGAAGTACAGTAAGTTCAGTAAGTTATATTAAAGCAATTTTCTCCTCTGATTGAAAAGAGAAAAAATAAAAGTTTAGCTATTATACATATCTCAAACAATAAACAGTATAAGCTCCAAGGAGATAAGAGTTAAATGCTTTAAAAAGTCAAAACTTTAAGACTCAAAAACAATCTAAGTGGTTCTTTGTCAAATCTCTACAGAGGGAAAAAAAAAAACTCCAGCATCAAAAGCAACATAATTCTCAAAACATGTAGTCAATAGATTTGATGATGTAAAATTTCAAAACTTTTTCATATCTGAAGTCTAAAGACAACTGATAAAATCAAATATTTGCTAAAAATATGACAAACAGGATTTTAATCCTTTTGACTAGCTCGTGTAAAACCCACCTCACTAGTAATCCCAGAAATGTATATTTAAACAAGGCTATTTAATGTTCCCTTCCTCCGCAGCCATCGCTAATGCCAGTGTGTCTTCTTGATCTCTTTTCATTTTTCTCCTCTTTGATAGAACCATTGTGGGTGTGGCGATGCTTAGCAGGTACTCTGACATCGTATCTTCCGCCATGTGGAAGAATTCGGTATATAAGTGGACTCAAAAACAACTACAATGATTGTAATACCTGAATTATTTAAAATTTCAAGAGAGACAAAGAGGCAGAAAGAACCATGGCATACCTGAGTTGAAAGGACCTGGGACACCTAAAAAACAAGGAAGGAATGAAAATAAACCTGCCACACAAAGGCAAGGTAATTCTGTTTTCCAAATCCTTACAACTACAGATACCAAAAGTGACCTCAAATGTTCAGCTGCTGCAATGGTATGTAACAACAAATAATACAAAGAACAATGATCAAAGAAATAATTTTTAACACCAATGTTTGCAACAGTGAAAGAAAAGCATGAGTAAGACATAGGACCCAGCCCACTCAAATCATAATGAATGTTGCAACTGTTCACACAATATCTACTACGTGCCTGGTGCTACCTAATCTAATTCCCACAATAACTCTATGATGTAGGTATTGCTAATACTCTCATTTTACAAACAGGGCATCTAAGGTACAGAGTGTTAAGTAACATTTTTAGGAATACGTTGTTAATAAACTATGGATTAATTACTATCCTGCCCATAGGAGACTTAACCACATTCTAAAAAGCAGACTAAATTTTAGCGAATTAAATATTTAATGAAAGTTATTATGTAAGCATATTGGTTTTAAAGAGGCCCAATTTATGACACAATTGAGCTTTATTTTATATGCTAAAGTAATATTTGTGATACTGTGGAATTCTTTACATATACCAAGCTAAGAAGTGCATTAAAATGATTTTATAAGATTTAGAATAGGCGTTACTATGTAAGTTTTTGTAGCAGTTTATAGTTGTTCTGCCTTTTCCTCAAGGATTGTGATGGTTTATGTAAGTGGCCAAGTCTTTGATCACTAGTATCACTGGAATAATTAATATATTTTCATTTCCCCCTTTGCTCCAGGGAAAGGGGAACAGGAAAGATGACCTTATTAGGGATGAGAATGTGATATGGAGAATATCCCATCAAACAAGAAGGGGAGGGGGAGGTGAAAAGGCTGTTTCCTTCCAGCCCCTGTGGATTTGGAGAATAGGGGGAAGAAGGCAAGGAAAGGAGGCAGTGAGGCAAGGCCTTCCTGACCACATTCTCCAGACTCGAATCAGAGAGAAGTACTTTTGTTAATTAGGTTTAAGAGAAAACGCAAAGGAGAGAGGAGCTGTGGCCAAATTCCCGTTTGTGACTAAGAGAGCAGACTGCTTTGTAAAAGCACATGAGCCCACACTGCGACCCGCTGCTTCAGATGGAGAGTGACAGCTTTGACTGAGTGAGGAACCCCAGCCACCCTGGGCTCCTGTGTGGCATCAAAGAGCCTGGATAGTCTCACAAACTACGGGGTTGGAGATTGGGGGTCAAGGATAGTCTATCTCTGGAGGCTACCCGAGGTTTTGTCTTTATGGAGTAATATGATCCTGTGACTCTGGGCTAGAAAGTAAGTTACTCAGCCGGGAGACTGAAAGGAGCCACAATCAGACCTCAGGCAGAGGGCAAGAGCCAGCAATGATGAAGCTGGGGCTGGGTGAGGCTGACAGAATCCATCAGGAATTCACCAGCCATAGATGTGAGGATCAAATGGCACACCTGGAAAACAGGGACAACCTCAGAAACCAGAGGCCCAGAGGAAAGGAGAAAGCCCTAGAAGCATGGGTCTCAGGCCACCCTTTTCTCTGTCACTTCAAAAGCTTCCAAATTCTACCCCAAATGCCCTACACTGACTCCATCTTGGAGACAAGTCTGGAAGGGGAAGAATATCTGAAAGTTGTTAGCACTTATCTGAAAGAGACTGATTTACCACTGCTTTAAATTTTTGAAAAGGACTATAATTTTTATGTTGGATTAAATTTTACTTGCCTTCATGTATTCAGCAGGGAAGGGCTCAGGAGAAAGAAGAAATGTACAGAAAAAAAATAAGCTACATTTGGTATGTGTGTGATTTGAATGTTCTTGTTACTTCAATTCAGTATTTCCAGTGGCAAAATGGGATCTGCCTTACACAGGGACTCACTTTATAAAGGCATTTTCTCAGATTGCCATGTTGTGGCAGAGAAAAGGAGAGAAAGAGAGTGAAAGACAAAGATAGACAAATAGACACACACAGAAAGAGAGAGAGAATGATAGAGACCCTGCTTTAGCATTACAGTTTCTTTGTAGAGAAATCTGCCATGACTTAAAGTATTGTCTATTTCTTAATATGTACCAAGCACTGTTTTAAATACTTTCAAGAATGAACTCATTAAATTCTCATAATTACCCCACTAGGGAGAACTTATACCTTCCATTTTACAGATTCAAAAAGTGATGTCTGGAAAGGTTAAGCTACTCTGATTGTACAGCTTGTATGTAGCAAAGCTCCATGGTTTACACTCTTATCATCTACTCTATGTGCCTTCTTTAGTAAAATAAGTCATTTCTAGGCTAAATCTGTCCACTTCTCCACTTTACCTCTGTTAGCTAGGGGTTGCTCATCAAAGATGAGCCTTCACATTTCAGTGGGCCCAATCCTCTGACAGACCTCTCCCTTGAGCTCCAGGACTTCATGGAGGGATGTTTCCACTTGAATGTGCCGTCAACACATCCAACTTGGCAGGCTGCAAGATCAACACAGCCTCTTCCTCCCAGAATCACTCTTATTTGTGTGTTCTCCATTTCTAATTGGCACCAGCATCTTCTCAGGCCATACCCAGAATTAATCCTAGAACCATCCTTGGTTTTTCATCCTCCACATCTAATCTGTCATCACGTCCTATAGAATCAACCTCTCTCTAAACTCTCACATTCTGACTCATTTCTCCTTTCAGTTCATCTTAATGGTTAAGAATATGGGCTCTAGAACTGGAACTAGTTAAAATCCTGACTCCACTGCTTCCTAGATATATGACCTCAAGTGATTCATTTAACCTGCCATTGCCTTAGCTTCTCCATCTGTAAAATAAGAATAAATAACAGTACGGTTGTTCCCCCTTAGCCACAGTGGATATGTTCCAAGACCCCCAGCAGATGCCTGAAACTGCAGATTGTATTGAAGCCCACTACCATCAGTCGGAACACGTTTCTGTTCATGTCTTCCATCCACAAATTTAATGCTTTTTCTATCACACACTATGGCCGTAACTTTTTCAGTTTGAACTCTGAAAACTGGCATGCATTTTCTTTCCTTCTTTATCATTTCACAGATAGAAGATTTGTTCTTATAGATATTAGCCACCTCAGCATACGATATTTTTTCTTTCTTTAAGTTGAGAACTTTCATCTTTTCACTTAAAGGAGATACTTTGTGAATTCTCTGTGGCATATCTGAATTTCCGGCATCACTATTCTTGTACCTTGGGATT
Organism: Nomascus leucogenys; assembly: GCF_006542625.1. NCBI lineage: Eukaryota > Metazoa > Chordata > Mammalia > Primates > Hylobatidae > Nomascus > Nomascus leucogenys. The sequence continues at coordinate 126,626,230 of NC_044382.1, forward strand.
ATTAAGTAAATCAAGGTTGCTTGACCACAAGCACTGTGATACCACAATAGTCGATCTTATAACCAGGACAGCTAATGGGCAGGAAACATAGATGGTGAACATTTGCTGATAAAGGGATGATTCATGTCTCAGGTGGGACAGAACGGGATGACACAAGATTTCATCACCCTATTCACAATGGCACGCCATTGAACATATATGAATGTTTAACTTAGGAATTTTCCATTTAATTTTTTTAGGCCATGGTTGACACAGTAAAGTAAAACCACAGATAAGGGGACTACTGTGCCTATTGCTCAGGGTTGATATAAGAATTAAATTTATGCCTGAAAGCACTTGGAACAGTGCCTTTTACATAATAAATGTAAGTTTTTATCACTGTTGTTCATGTTCTTTTTTATCACCACCACGGTGCTATGACAGGTTCAGTACCTCTTTACCTTTCACCTGAACAAATTATAGCACACTCATAGTTACTTCCAAAGTCCTCTTTCCAACCCCATTTCTCCAATCCAAGCTGCATATTGCTAAACCAAAGCACAGATTTGATGGTGTCACTCTATAATTCCTCAGCATTAGCAAGATAAAGGACAAACCCTTCAGTACAGCATTCAAGGTTCTCCATAACTTAGCCTATTCTATTATTTGTATCTCCCATCCCTCTCATGTTACGCTGTAGCTCTACTGAATTACTCATAGCTTGCTGAAAAGAGCATATATTATTTGGTTCACTGATTTTGTTCACACTCCTGCCTCTGCCTGTGATATGATTTGGCTGTGTCCCCACCCAAATCTCATCTTGAATTGTAGCTCCCATAATTCCCACATGTTGTGGGAGGCACCTGGTGGGAGATAACTGAATCATGGGGGTGGTTTCCCCAAAACTATTCTCATGGCAGTAAATAAGTCTCCCAAGATCTGATAGTTTTAGAAGGGGAAACCCCTTTCACTTGGCTCTCATTCTCTGTCTTACCTGCCACCATGTAAGACATGCCTTTCACCTTTCGCCATGATTGTGAGGCCTCCCCAGCCACGTGGAACTGTGAGTCCATTAAACCTCTTCTTTTTTATGAAGCACCTAGTCTCTGGTATATCTTTATCAGTAGTGTGTAAAGGGACTACTATGGCCTGAAATATCTTCTTCCAACTCAGTCCTTATCTCAGCACACCTAGAAATCTCCCTAGTTAACTTATGAGCTGAGTTTTGAAAGATATTTCCTCTATTAAGAATTTCCTGTTACTTCCCCCAGCACCCATTTCCTCTTCCTAATTCAGAAAGAGAAACTACTACTTTTTGTGTCATGCACTATACTCCATACACGGTACTTACCTTAGACCTAGCCAACTAATGTTTTTGAGCCAGGCCCAGTACTACGCTGTCTTTTATTTGACTGTGATCTTCCCTATGGAGCAAGGAACCCAAGAGAAGAAACAAGGACTTGAGCAACACAGAACTAGAAACCTGTGTCTCCCCTACCTTGTAGACCCAATAACTTGGGTCTCAGAATTCTCTGCTTGGTGGTCCTGATCCGTCTTCCAGAGCCGGCAAAAGCCTCTTTTCATCTGACTCCCAAGAGTCCCATACTATCAACATACTCATCCCTCAGCCACAGGGATCAAAAAGGGCTAATTATTTGGACTAAGGGGGTAGAAGAGGAATAAAATTAAGCATGAAATGTGAAGTGTCTATATACAGATGCAAGGTTCTACGTGGCGTAGGATGGAGCTAAGGATGAGAGGAGAATGTGGGGGCAGATGGAGGCACCATCTGTTCTCTTTTCTTAAAAATGATAGGGTAGTATAATTATATACCTGGCTGTATAATTTCTGTCAGAGAACCTATAAATATTTCTTGTTAACCAACCTTATAAACATTTCCACAACTTAAATGTATTAATATAGTCCTATCTTATTTCACAAACTTAAAAAAAAAACAAGGCACAGTTCATTCTCATTATTCATGCTAGCTGTGTTCTATAAAGTGTCATGAACAGTAAATTAGGGAACACTGAACCACTGATCCTAGGGGAAATACAGGATTAGGTTCCTGTGAGCCTCTGGTTACCTTTCTATCAACCAATCAATACATAGCCTTGTTTTAAGCAGAAACACATAGCCTATAATTTTATTTTCTCTCTTTTCTTTGCATATAAGTTATACTTCTTTTTAAACATCTTTTAGTGGTTGCTCTAGAGTTTGCAATATGCATTTACAACTATCCCAAGTCCACTTTCAAATAACATTATAGTGCTTCATAGGTAGTGTGAGCACTTTATAATAACAAATTAATCCTAATTCTTCCCTCTTGCTGTTATTCATTTTACTTATATGTAGGCATACATAAGCATATATATATATGTGTGTGTGTGTATGTGTGTGTGTGTGCGTGTGTGTGTAATTGAATATAGTGTGGCTACTCCTGTTTTGAACAAACTTACCTGTTAGATCAAATAACAATAAGAAAAATAAAGGTTTTTATTTGCCTTCACTTATTCCTTCTTTAATGTTCATATTTTCCTTATATTTCTGACCTAGAACATTTTCTTTCTAAAGGACTTCTTTTAACATTTCTGGCAAGGTAGGTCTACTGGCAACAAATTTGCTCCATTTTTGTTTGCCTGAGAAAGTCTTTATTTCTCCTCTTTTGAAGAATTATTTTGCAGGAACAGAATTCTAGGTGGGAGTTTTTTTTCTCAGCATTGTAAATCTTTCACTTCACTCTCTTCTTATTTGCAGGTCTGACAAGTTGGATGAAATTCTTATGTTTGCTCCTCAATAAATAAGGTGTTTTTATTTCCTCTGGATTCCCTCAAGACTTTTTCTTTAACTTTTTGTTGTTTGAAAATGACTTGTCTAGGCATAATTTTCTTTGCATATATCTTGCTTATTATTGTCTGAGCTTCCTGCATCTGTGGTTTGGTGCCTGACATTAACTTGGGGGAACTTCCCAGTTGTCATTATTCAAATATTTCTTCTATTTTTTTCTCTTTCTCTTCTTTGAGTATCCTCATTATGTGTATTTACACCTTTTTTAGTTGTCTCACAGTTCCTGAATATTCTGTTCCAATTGTTTTTAGTCATTATTTTCTTTGCTTTTCAGTTTTGGAGGTTTCTACTGATATATATTCAAGCTCAGAGATTCTTTTCTCAGCTTTGTCTAGTCTACCAATAAGCCTATCAAAAGCATTCTTCAAGAAGTTCTTGATACAGGAATTAGACAAGAGAATGAAATAAAGGCATCCAAACTGGAAAGAAAGAAATCAAATAGTCTTCATTTACAGATTATATGACCTTGTATTTGGAAAAACCTAAAGATTCCTTAAAAAAAATAACTATTAGAACTGATAAATTCAGTAAGGTTGCAGGATACAAAATTTACATAGAAAAATCAGTAGTATTTCTATATGCCAACAATGAGCAATGTGAAAAAGAAATCAAGAAAGCAATCCCAATTATAATAGCTGCAAATGAAATTAAATACCTAGGAATTAACCAAAGAAGTGAAAGGTCTCTACAGTGAAAACTATAAAACATTGATGCAAGAAATTGAAGAGGACACACAAAGAAAGAAAATATATTCCATGTCCATGAAATTGAAGAATCAATGTTGTTAAAACGTTCATACTACCCAAAGAAATCCACAGACTCTATACAATCCCTATCAAAATACAAATGACATTCTTCACAGAAATACGAAAAGCAATCTTAAAATTTATATGAAATCACAAAAGACCCAGAGAAGCTAATGCTATCTTGAGCAAAAATAACAAAACTGGAGGAATCACATTATCTGACTTCAAATTATACTACAGAGCTATAGTAACCAAAACAGCATGCTAATGGCATAAAAGCAGACACAGAGACCAATGGAACAGAATGGAGAATCCAGAAGCCAATCCATACATCTACAATGAACTCATTTTTGACAAAACTGCCAAGAACATACACTGGGAAAAGAACATACACTCTTCAATAAATGGTTCTGGGAAAACTGTATATCTATATGCCACAGAATGAAACAAGACTTCTCTCACCATATAAAAAATCAAATGAAAATGGATTAAAGACTTAAATCTAAGACCTCAAACTATGAAATTACTAAAACAATACTTTCAGGAAAATCCCCAGGACATTGGCACGGGCAAAGATTTCTTGAGCAAAACCCCACAAGCACAGGAAACCAAAACAAAAATGGACAAATAGGATCACATCAAGTTGAAAAGCTTCTGCATAGCAAAGAATACAATCAACAAAGTGAAGAGACAACCCACAGAATGAGAGAAAATATTTGAAAACTACCTATCTCACAAGGAATCTATAATCAGAATATATATGGAGCTGAAACAACTCTATCGCAAAAAAATCTAATAATCTGATTAAAAATGAATAAAAGATCGGAATAGACATTTCTCAAAAAAAACACATATGAATGGCAAACAAGTATGTGAAAAAGTGTTCAACATCATTGATCATCAGAGAAATGCAAGTCAAAACTACAATGAGATGTCATCTTACCCCAGCTAAAGTGGCTTTTTTTCTAAAAGACAGGCAATTAAAAGCAACTGAAAAAAAAAAAAAAAAAAAAAAAAAACACAATAACATCTGCACCAGCCTAATAAATGCCAGAAAGAATGTGGAGAAAAGGGAACCCTTTACACTGTTGGGAATGTAAATTAGTACAACCACTATGGAGAAAAATTTGGAGATTCCTCAAAAAACTAAAAATAGAGCTAATATATGATCTAGCAATCCCTCTGCTATGTATATACCCAAAAGAAGGGAAAGCAGTATATCAAAGAGTTATCTGCACTCTTATGTTTATTGCAGCAGTATTCACAATAACCACGATTTTGAAGCAACATAAGTGTCCATCAATAGATGAATTGATAAAGAAAATGTGGTATGTATACACAGTGGAGTACTATTCAGCCATAAAAGAAATGAGATCCTGTCATTTGCAACAACGTAGATAGAACTGGAGGTCATTATGTTAAGTGAAATAATCCGAGCATAAAAAGAGAAACTTCATGTGCTCTCACTTGTTTGTGGGAGCTATAGACTAAAACAATTGAACTCACGGACATGGAGAGTAGAAGGATGGTTAGCAGAGGCTGGGAAGGGTTGCCAGGGGTGAGGGAAAAACGATGATGTTAAGTGGGTACAAAAAAACAGAACAAAATGAGTAACATTTAGTATTTGATAGCACAACAGGGTGGCTATAGTCAATAACAATTAAATTACACATTTAAAAATAACTGAAAGAGTATAATTGAACTGTTTGTCACACAGAGGATAAATGCTTGAGGTAATGGGTACCCCATTTTCCATTATGTGATTATTACACAATGCATGCCTGTATCAAAATACCTCCTATCCTCCATAAATATATACACATACTATTTACCCATCAAAATTAAAAATAATAAATAAATAATTCAAAAATTTTATAAAAAGCATTCTTCATTTCTGTTACAGTGTTCTTTACCTCTAGCATTTCTTTTTGGATCTTTCTCAGAATTTCCGTCTCTCTGCTCATGTTGCTCATCTGTTCTGTCATGCTGTCTACTTTATCCATTAGGGCCCTTCGTATGTTAATCATGGTTCTTTTAAATTCCTGGTCTGATCATTCCAACATCCCTGTCATATCTGAATGTACTTGTGATGCTTGTTCTGTCTTTTCAAAGTATATATATATATATTTTGCTTTTTAGTATGTCTTCTAATTTTTTTCTTGATAGATAGACATGATATACTTCGTAAAAGGAACTGTTGCAAATAGTCCTTTAGTAATGTGGTGGTAAGGTGGTGCTGGGAGTGTTCTATAGGCCTATGATTACATCTCAGTCTTTTAGGAAGTTTGTGTCTCTGGACAGTGAACTCCATACTTGCTTTTCACTTGCCCTCTTAGGTGAAACGGGAAGGCTGGAATAAGCTGAAGTTGTTATTTCTCTTCTCCCAAGTGAAGGCTGTAGGGGTATAGTTGGGTATTTCCATTCCCTCAGGTCAGTTAGGTTTTGATAATGCCCCAGCAGATTAAGCTGTAGCTAAGACTACAGGCACACACCACCACACCCAGCTCATTTTTTTATCTGTATTTTTTGCAGAGACGGTATCTCACTATGTTGCCCAGGATGGTCACAAACTTCTAGCATCAAGTGATCCTTCCACCTCAGCCTCCCAAATTTCTGGAATTGCAGGAATGAGTCACTACACCTCGCCTGGACATCCACTTTCAAAAAACAAAAGAGGTGAATCTTGACAGAGACCTCATACCCTTCACAAAAAATTAACTCAAAATGGGTCATAGATCTAAAAGTAAAATCTAAAACTATAAGTCTCCTAAAAGGCATCATGAGAGAAAAAATGTAGATGGCCTTGGATTGGTAATAATATTTTAGATATGACAACAAAGGTACAATTCATGAAAGAAATAATTAATAACCTGGACTTTATTAAAATGGAAAATTTCTGTTCTAAAAAGGACAATGCCCAGAGAATGAGAAGACAGGCCGCAGGCTGGGAGAGAATATCTGCCAAAGACACGTATAATAAAAAACTGTTATCTAAAATATACAAAGAACTCTGTACCTTCCTTCAATTTTGCTGTTTACCTAAAACCATATATTTTTAATTTTCTTTAAAAGCTTTTTGCAAAAAGTGATAATAGGAAAAAATGGTAGATAGGAGGCTGGACTAATTTGCAACTCCCACTCAGACAGAGAAGCATCTGAAGACTCACATCGTGACCTTTTGCTCCAAGAACTACTGCAAGGAACATACCAGGAAAGCCAAGAGAATCAACAGATCCTTTGAAAGAAGCGGCTTGGGGCTGCAGCCAAAAAGCTGTGAGTGCTCAAAGTGTGTAACAGGGAAAGTCCACCTCTAAACACACATCCTCACTGGGAACCTGAAAGTCCAGATCACGGGAGAAGGATCTAACCTCACCTGGAGCCGAGACACATTTAAGACAGCCAAGAGAAATGTAGGGGTAGAGGAAACAGCCGTAAGAGCCCTGTGGGCATTCTTGGTCCCCAAGGAAGACATTTATGACTTTGTCTCACAGGGGTCCCTGTGGAGGGCTACCAGTGGAATTAGGGAAAGACCACAGGGAGAAGGAAACTTCCAGCTGAACTTTGTAATGGGGTGAACAGGGAGTGGAGATACTAGCACAGAAGCCATGGCAGGCAGGGAGGCTCAAAACCTGCAAGCCCTCTTGCTTTTTCAGCAGGGAGGCTTGCAGCCTGAAGCAAATTCTCAGCCCTGCTCACCTGCTGCCTGAAAATAAACTCAGTGCTGTAGTTGGGGCACGGTGGGAGTGGGAATGGCCTTTCGGGTTGTGTGGAAACTGGATGAGGCCTGTCACTGCTGACTTTCCCCCACTTCCCTGGCAACCTGTAGAACACAGCAGAAGCAGCCATAATCCTCCTCAGAACATAACTCCATTGGCCTGAGAACCACATGTGCACTCCCCACAGCAGCCACAGTAAGCCCTACCCAAGAAGAGTCTGAACTCAGACATGCCTAACCCTACCCCTACCTAATGGTCTTTTTCTACCCGCCCTGGTAGCCAAAGACATAGAACATATCTCTTGGAAGCTCCGTGGCCCCACCTTCCACCTGAGAAACCCGAATACTTACCCAGGTGACCCTGGGGCAAGCTTGTATCCTTCCTATACTACTGCAGCTAATGCTCTCTTGAAAGTGCCACCTCCTAGCTGAAGGTCGACTAACACAAAATGCAGGCACTGAACAAAACTACAAGGACACTGAGAAAGTCCACTTCATTCCCCTGCCATCTCCACCAGAACAGATGCTGGTATCCATGGCTGAGAGACCTGAAGACAGATCACATCACAGGACTCTTTGCAGACACTCCCCAGTACCAGCCTGGAACCTGGTAGCTCCACTGGGTGGCTACACCCAGAAGGGAAAAAATAAGCACTGCAGTTTGACTTTTAAGAAGCCCCATCCCTAGGGGAAGGGAGAGAGCACCACACCAAGGGAGAACCCCCATGGGCTAAAATCTGAATAGCAGCCCTTGAGCCTCAGATGTCCCCTCCAACATAGTCTATTCAAAAGAGAAGAAACCAGAAAAGCGATTCTGGTAATATCACAAAGCATGGTTCTTTAACACCCGCAAAAGATCACAGTAGCTCACCAGCAATGAATCCAAACCAAGAAGAGTCTCTGAATTGCCATAAAAAGAATTCAGAAGGTCGGTTATTAAGCTCTTCAAGGAGGCACCAGAAAAAAGTGAATACCAACTTAAAGAAATTTTTTAAATGATATAGGATATAAATGGAAAAATCTCCAGAGAAATAAATAACATAAATAAAAAATAATCACAGCATCTGGAAATGAAGAACACATTTAGAGAAATGTAAAATACACTGGAAAGTATCAACAATAGAATCAAACAAGTAGAAGAAATGACTTCAGAGCTGAAAGACAAGGCTTTTAAATTAACCCAATCCTACAAAGAAAAAATATCAAAAAGTAAAAATAAGATGAATGAAATCTCCAAGAAGTTTGGGATTACATTAAATGACCAAACCTAAGAATAATTGGTGTTCCCAAGGAAGAAGAGAAATCTGAAAGTTTGGAAAACATAATTGATGGAATAACCAAGGATAACTTCACTGGTCTTGCTGGAGATCTAGACATTCAAATACATGAAGCTCAAAGAACACTTGGGAAATTCATTGCAGAAAGGTCATCGCATAGGCACAAGTCATCAGGTTATCAAAAGTCAAGACGAAGGAAAGAATCTTAACAGCTGTAAGACAAAAGCATCACAGGTAATCTATAAAGGAAAACCTACCAGATTAACAGCAGACTTCTCAACAGAAACCCTACAAACTAGAAGGGATTTAAGCTATACCCTAAAATGGATTTAAACTATGACCTAGAACAAATGGACCTAACAGATATTTATAGAACATTCTATCCAACAACCGCAGAATATACATTCTATTCATCAGCACATGGAACTTTCCCCAAGATAGGCCATGTGATAAGCCACAAAACAAGTCTTGATAAGTTTAAGAAAACCGAAATTATATCAAGCCACTCTCCCAGACCACAATGGAATAAAACTGGAAATCAGCTCCAAAAGTAACCTTTAAAACCATGCAAATACATGGAAATTAAATTAACGGCTCCTGAATGATCACGAGGTCAACAATGAAATCAAGAGGGAAATTTTAAGATTCTTTGGACTGAACAATAATAGTGACACAGCCTATCAAAACCTCTGGGCTATGGCAAAAACGGTGCTAAAAGTAAAGTTCATAGCGTTAGATGCCTACATCAAAAAGTCTGAAAGAGCACAAATAGATAATCTAACACCACAAGGAACTAGAAAAATAAGAATAAATCAAGCCCAAATCCAGCAGAAGAAAAGAAATAACAAAGATCAGAGCAGAACTAAATAAAATTGAAAAAAAAAAGAAAAATGAAACAAAAAGATGTTCTTTGAAAAGATAAAATTGATAGAGCATTAACAAGATTAACCAAGAAAACAAGAGAGAAGATCCAAATAAGCTCAATTCAAAAAGAAATGGGAGTTATTACAACAAATGCCACAGAAATACAAAAGATTATTCAAGGCTACTATGAACACCTTTATGCACATAAACTAGAAAACCTAGAAGAGATGGATACACTCCTGGAAACATCATACCTTCCTGGATTAAACAAGGAAGAAGTAGAAACTCTGAACAGACCAATAGCAAGCAGCAAGATTGAAATGGTAATTGAAAAATTGCCACAAAAAAAAAAAAGTCGAAGACTAGACTTCACAGCTGAATTCTATCAGATATTCAAAGAAGAATTGGTACCAATACTATTGACATTATTCCAAAAAAAGTAGAGAAAGAGGGAATCCTCCCTAAATCATTCTATGAAGCTAGTTCTCTAATATCAAAATCAGGAAAAAATATAACAAAACAGGAAAACTACAGACCAATATCCCTGATGAACATAGATGCAAAAATCCTCAGCAAAATACTAGCTAACTTAATCCAATAGCATATCAAAAAGCTAATCCACGATGGACAAGTGGGCCTTATACCAGGGAGGCAGGGATGGTTTAACATATGCAAGTCAATAAATATGATACACAAGATAAGCAGAACTAAAAACAAAAATTACATAATCTCAATAGATGCAGAGAAAGCATTTGACAAAATCCAGCATCCCTTTATTATTAAAAACCCCAGCAAAATCAGCATAGAAGGGACATACCTTAAGGTAACAAAGCCATCTATGGCAAACCCACAGCCAACATTATAGTGAATGGGGAAATGTTGAAAGCATTTCCCCTGTGAATTGGAACAAGACAAGGATGCCCACTCTTACCATTCTATTCAACATAGTACTGGAAGCCCTAGCCAAAGCAAACAGACAAGAGAAAGGAATAAAGGGCATCCAAATCGGTAAAGTGGAAGTCAGATTGTTGCTGTTCACCAATAATATGATCATATACTTAGAAAACCCTAAAGACTAATCCAAAAAGCTCCTAGAACAGATAAATAAATTCAGTAAAGTTTCAGGATACAAAATCAATATACACAAATCAGTAGTACTGCTATACACGAACAGCGACTAAGCTGAGAATCAAATCAAGAACTCAACCACTTTACAATAGCTGCAAAAAGAAATAAAAATACCTAACAAAGGAGGTGAAAGACCTCTACAAGGAAAACTAGAAAACATTGCTGAAAGAAAATCATAGACAACACAAACAAATATAAACACATCCCATGCTCATGGATGGGTAGAATTGATATTGTGAAAATGACCACACTGCCAAAAGCTATCTACAAATTCAATGCAATTCCCATCATAATACCACGATGGTATTTTTTGCTAGTTCTTCACATAACTAGAAAGGACAATCCTAAAATTCATATGGAACCCAAAAAGATTCCACATAGCCAAAGTAAGACTAAGCAAAAAGAACAAATCTGGAGCCATAACATTACCCAACTTCAAACTATACTATAAGGCTACAGTCACCAATACAGCATGGTACTGGTATAAAAAATAGGCACATAGACCAACGTAACAAAATAAAGAAACCAGAAAAAAAGCCAAATATTTACAGTCAACTGATCTTCAACAACAACAACAACACACACACACACACACACAAAAAAAAAAGACATAAAATGTGGAAAGGATACGCTTTCAACAAATGGTGCTGGGATAATTGGCAAGCCACATGTAGGAGAATGAAACTGGATCCTTATCTCTCACCTTACACAAAAATAAATTCAAAATGGATCAAAGACTTAAATCTAAGACCTGGAACCATAAAAACTGTAGAAGATATCATCAGAAAAACCCTTCTAGACATTGGCCTAAGCACAGACTTCATGACCAAGAACCCAAAAGCAAACACAACAAATACAAAGATAAACAAATGGGAATTAATTAAACTAAAAAGCTTCTGCACAACAAAGCAAATAGTCAGCAGAGTAAACTGACAACCCACAGAGTGGGAGAAAATGTTCACCAACTATGCATCTGACCAAGGACTAATACCCAGTATTTACAAGGTACACAATCAAATCAGCAGGAAAAAACAATTCCATCAACAAGTAGACTAAGGACATGAATAGACAATTCTCAGAAGAAGATATACAAATGGCCAACAAACTTATGAAAAAATGCTCAGTATCACTAACAATCAGAGATCAAAACCACAATGCAATATCACCTCACTCTTGTAAAAATGACCATAATCAAAAAATCAAAAATAATAGATGTTGATGTGGATGTTGTAAAAGGGAACACTTTTACACTGCTGCTGGTAATGTAAACTAGTACAACCCATATGGAAAACAGTGTGGAGATCCTCTAAAGGACTAAAAGTAGATCCACCATTTGATTCCGCAATCCCACTACTGGGTATCTACCAAGAGGAAAACAAGTCATTATACAAAAAGATACTTGCACATGCATATTTATAGTGGCACAGTTCACAATTGCAAAAATATAGAACCAGCCCAAATGCCCATCAACCAACAAGTGGATATATATACACACACCATGGAATACTACTCAGCCATAAAAAGGAATGAAATAATGGTATTCACAGCAATCTGGAAGGAATTGGAGACCATTATTCTAAGTGACGTAACTCAGAAATGGAAAAGCAAACATCGTATGTTCTTACTTATAAGTGGGAGCTAAGCTATGAGAACACAAAAGCGTAAAAATGATACAATGGACTTTGGGGACTTGGGGAAAAGGGTGGGAGGCAGATGAGAGATAAAAGACCACACAATGGGTACAGTGTACACTGCTCAGTGACAGGTGCACCAAAATCTCAGAAATCACCACTAAAGAACCTATCATGTAACCAAACACCAGCTGTTGCCCAAAAACCTATTGAAATTTTTTAAGTGACATTAATAATGATGCGTTGGGTGATTATACATACGGATAAGTGAAATTAAAGACAGCAATGTCACACAAACAGAAATTAGGAATTGGGAATGTTCTTTACAGAGGTACTTGTACTACATGTAAAGCAATATAGTATTATTTAAAGGTGCATTTCAATTAATTAAAAATGTATGTTTCAAATTTTATGGAAACCACTGAAAATTATTAAAAAGAAGTATAATTGATACTCTATGAGAGGAAATAAAATAGAATCCTACAAAGGCTCAACTAAAGAGACAGAAAAAGAAAGGGTAAATAAAGAACAAATGCAATGAACATAAAACAGTTACAAACATGGAAATTATTAATCTAATTATAACAATTAACCTTTTAAATGTGAATGGTCTATAATAACACATGTATGCACAAAGTTCATCTCAGCGCCTTTCACAATAGCAAAGATACGGAATCAACCTACATGCCCATCAACGGTAGACCTGATAAAGAAAATGTGGTATCATGAAATACTGCTTAGCCGTAATAAAGAATGAGATCACGCCCTTTGCAGCATCATGGATGGAGCTGGGAGCCATTATCCTAAGCAAACTAACACAAGAACAGAAAACCACATGCCGAATGTATTTACAAGTGGGAACTAAACACCGAGTACCTATGGATGAGAAGACAGGAACAACAGACACTGGGGCCTAGTTGAGAGTAGAGAGTGGAAGGAGGGTGAGAATGGAAAAACTACCTATCAGGTACTATGCTCATTACCTGGGTGATGAAATAATCTGTACTCTAAACCCCTGTGACATGAAATCTACCAGCGGGCTCGGTGGCTCACGCCTGTAATCCCAGCACCTTGGGAGACCAAGGCGGGCAGATCTCCTGATGTCAGGAGTTCGAGACCAGCCTGACCAACATGGAGAAGACCTGTCTCTATTAAAAACACAAAAATTAGCCTGGCATGGTGGTGCATGCTTGTAATCCCAGCTACTCGGGAGGTTGAGGCAGGAGAATCACTTGAACTCGGGAGGCGGAGGTTGCAGTGAGCTGAGATTGTGCCATTGTACTCTAGCCTGAGCAACAAGAGTGAAACTCTGTCTCAAAAAAAAAAAAAAAAGAATAAAAAGAAAGAAAAGAAGACATGAAATCTACCAATATAACAAACTTGTACATCTGCCTCTGAACATAAAATAAAAATAAAAACATAAATAAAAATAAAAATAAATGTGAATGGTCTGAATACACCAACTTAAAAAAAAGAGATTGTCAGAGTGGATAAAAAAAGGAAGGCCAGATGCTGTAGTTCATGCCTGTAATCCCACCACTTTGGGAGGCCAAGGCGGGCGGATCACGAGGTCAGGAGTTTGAGACCAGCCTGACCAACATGGTGAAACTCTGTCTCTACTAAAAATACAAAAATTAGCCGGGCATGGTGGCTCACACCTGTAATCCCAGCTACTCAGGAGGTTGAGGCAGGAGAATCGCTTGAACCCGGGAGGCAGAGGTTGTAGTGAGCCAAGATTATCCCATTGCACTCCAGCCTGGACGACAGAGCAAGACTCTCTCTTTAAAAAAAAAAAAGACACAACTGCATGATTTCTACAAGAAATCCATTTCAAATATAAAGACTTAGACATGTTAAAACCTTTCAATGACTTTTCATGGTACTTAGAATAATATGCCACATTCCTTATTAAGGGCTACAAGTCCTGTTGTCTGGCCCCTGCTATCTTTATGACTTCATTTCTTATTGCTCTTACCTTTTATTATTCTGCTCCAAAACGGAATTTTCTAGGCATACTTCCAGTTTCTGACCTTTGCATATGCTGTTCCCTTCACTGGACATGGTCGGATGTCGTCAGGACTTGCTCCATCCCTGCCTTTTGATCATTAATCAAATGTTACTTTTTCAGAAGGCCTTTCATAATCCCTTGTTTAAAATCTTAACTGCTCCTGCCACATATGTCCTTACCCTGCTTCATTTCTCCATAGCTATAACCTATTTGATGTTCTTACATTTTACTTTTTTGTTTATAAAGGTCTTTATTAACTAGAATAAAAGCCCATGAAAAAGCTATATATATCTCCCTTCAGAAGTATATATAATATATAATTTTTCTAATCCTATATATAATAAATGATGCTATACATAAAATATATATGTATTTCTTATGTTATATCCCTAGGGCTTAGAATAGTGCTTGGCACAGAGTTGGTCTCAGTAAGTGTGCATTGCAGGTTTGAATGAAAAATTGTTTTGTTAAATGCTGTTTCCTTAGTGCCTAAAATAATACCTAGAAGAATGGGAGCTAAAAAAAAAAAAAAAAAAAAAAAAAAAACTTGTTGAATGTGTGGAAGTAACACCGTATTATTTATTAGCTGAGCTTTGGAGTGAAACTCCAGTAAACTTAAGTGAGCTAGGCTGCTGCTCCATGTGGAGGATTCCTTTTCTTAAGCAGGGCTGGCCTCAGATAGGCTCCGACCAAATAGACCATGAGATCTGCATTGTTTTTTCCTCAGTGTCCCACCAGTGGTGTACTGGAGTTAGTTTGGACCATGATGGGACTATTTACATCACAGAAAGTGGCAGACTCTACAAATCACTGTTGCCCCGCCCCCCATCACCACACCTTTATGCTCCCCTCACTCCCCTGGCTTGGAGAGCTGCTATTTTACTAGACCAGCAGTGGGGGCAGGAAGAAGGCAGGAGGAATCTTCTCTTTCTTACATAGTAAAGGAGGACATGAATTTTGACTTCCTTGGGGAAACTAAAATACACACACACGCAAACATCCAACACCTGGGTTCCATTTGGACCTACTGAGTTAAAGCAGTGATATATTAGTTTTCTATTGCTGCTGTAACAAATTGCCACGAACTTCATGACATAAAACAACAAAAACTTATTCTTACACAGTTGTGAAGGTCAGAGTCTAAAATCAAAGTGTCAGCAAGGCTGTGTTCCTCTTCCTGGAGGCTTCGAGAAAGAATCTGGGCTTTTCTTTGTGTTGTTGTTTTTTGGGTGTCTTGTTTTGTTTTGTTAGGCTTTTTTCAGCATTTAGAGGCCACCTATGTTCCTTGCCTCACAGCCCATTCCGCATATCACTGCAGCGCCTTCCTTTTATCACAACAACTCCTACTGTGGACTCTGAGCCTCCTCCCTCTCTCTTTTAAGAATGCTTGTGATTACACTGGGCTCACCTGAATGACCTCCTCACCTCCAAGTCCTTAACGTAATCATAGCTGCAAAATTCCTTTACCAGGCAAGGTAAAATAGTCACAGGTGTTGAAGAGTAGGGCACGGATACTTTCAGAACCTTTATACAACCTACCACAAATGGTTTTTAAACACTGCTGAACACTGGAGTCACCTGGAGAGCTTAAAAATTCTGATGCCCAGGCCGCATCTCAGAACAATTAAATCAGAATTTCTGGGCTGGGACCTAGGCAGTCTTGTACTGAAAACTCTTCAGGTGATTCCAGTGTGCAGTCAAGGTTGAAAAACACTGTTAGCGGTTTCAGGATGGGATCCAAGTGGGTTTATAAAAACATTTCCAGTTAAAGAGCACCCCTAATTTTGGCCTCCTATCTTTAAAACTGCATGGACTTTTTAATTTATATTCTCTTCGAGTGTGTTCTTCTCAACCTAAAAAGACTGTGAGTTCCTCAAGTTCAGGGCCATATTTTGCTTATCTTTCTCACCACAGGACAATGTGTAATAAATATTTGTTTAATGCATGAATAAACACTTTTTTAAAAACACTCTTGTTTACACAGTTCATCTCAACACCTTTCTCTACATGATGAATGAAATATTTCTAATGCCTGTGGACCCTTAAAAACTTGTTAGAGGCATCAAGAGAGGGCACAGAGAAGGACTGAGTCGTTTCAGTGGGAGAGGAAAACTGCCTCATCCATCGTCTCACTTCCCTGATAGGTAACCCATTTCCTTTGTGAATTTCACCCTGGTGTTGTGCTCCACTTCAGTCTCTGCCTTCGCCTAATACATCCTATAGGATATACAGCGTATTCCGTTCAGAATAAGAGTATTCCATAATCCCCAGCAATGTGGGTGTTGTAAATTGAGAAAATGGCCCACAGCCAGAGGAAGGTGGTACAAAGTAGTCTGTGTCAAGTTTTTTTTTTTAATGTGGGCAACTACTTTTTATTTGCATTTTTACTTTTTTCCATTTTTATTGAGGTATAATTGACAAATAAAGTTGCATATATATATGTATATATGGTATACAATGTGGTGATTTGCTATACTTTTATATTGTGACATTATTACCATAATCAAGTTAGTTAACACATCTGTCACCTCACATGGTTACCTTTTTTTCTTATTTTTTTTGGTGTGGTGAAAACACTTAAGATCTAATCTCCTAGCAAATGTCAAGTATATAAAACTTGTGAACTATAGTCACCATGCTGTGCTTTAGACACCCAGAACTTATAAAACTGCAAGATTTTACCCTTTGACCAGCACATCCTCGTTTTCTCCACCCCAACTCCCAGCCCCTGGCAACCACCATTCTATTCTGTTTCTATGAGCTTGACTTTTTTAGATTCCACATATGAGATCATGCAGTGTTTGTTCTTCTGTCTGGCTTGTTTCACTTAGCATAATGACCTCCAGTTTCATTCATGTCATCACAAATGGCAGGATTTCCTTCTTTTTACAGCTGAGCAATATTACAGTGTGTTTTTCTTTACCCATTCATCTATTGATGAACAGTTAGTTTGTTTCCACATCTTGGCTATTGTGAATAATGCTGCAGTGAACATAGGAGCATAGGTATCTCTTTGAGATACTGATGTTGTTTCTGTTTTTTTTTTTTTTTTTTTGAAACGGAGTCTCGCTCTGTCGCCCAGGCTGGAGTGCAGTGGCACAATCTAGGCTTACTGCAAGCTCCGCCTCCCGGGTTCACGCCATTCTCCTGCCTCAGCCTCTCCGAGTAGCTGGGACTACAGGCGCCCGCCACCACGCCCGGCTAATTTTTTGTATTGTTAGTAGAGATGGGGTTTCACCGTGGTCTCGATCTCCTGACCTCGTGATCCGCCCGCCTTGGCCTCCCAAAGTGCTGGGATTACAAGCGTGAGCCACCGCGCCCGGCCCTGATGTTGTTTCTTACATGGTACTTCTATTTTTAATTTTTTGAGGAACCTTCATACCGATTTCCAGAATGGCTGTACAATTTACATTCCCACTAATCAGCAGCTACTTTTTATGTGTACAGGAGCTACCTAGACATAGATGTGTATTGTGAGGTTTTAAAGGGATATGATTCTACTTCGAGTGGGAGACACTGATCCATCAGCGGGTAGAGAAGGCAGGTGATTTTCAAGAGGAGTCAATGACTCCCTGCTTTTTTTCCCTCATTCACACTGCTCTGGCTACAGGGACCACCTTCTTCTCTGTGAACGTCCCAGGCAAGGCCAAGCATTCTTCTGCCTGCAGGCCTTTGATCCAGCTGGTTGTTTCTTCATCTCAGTTGCTATTCCCCAAGATGTCTACTGAGCTATCTCCCTCACCAAATGCAAGTCTTTCTCCATGTGGTGATCCCCACCATGCTCCTGTTCCCCTTACCGTTCTCTACTTCTTTTTTCCTAAGGTACTAACCACAATATGGTAACACTTAACAGTTTCATTTTTTTAATTTTTTACTCCAGCTGCTAGAATGAATGTAAGTCCTGCAAGAGCAGAGATCTTTGTCTGTTTTGTTCACTGAAGTACCTCAAGCCCCCAGGACAGATCCTGGCACAGAGGTTGTACTCAAAAACTATTTTTTAAACAAATGAATGAGGAAAGAGAATTTCAATAGAAACTAAAGAACCACAGAGAATGAGGCTGTAGTTAGAAACTATGGAACTAAGCAATAAGAGCATAATATGGAGAAAATAAGATACATGGAGAGACAGAAAATTTATATCCATGCCAGTGACAGAGGAGATATAAAGAAGTCAGCTATGAGGAAGGAGGTTGAGATGTCAATGCAGTTTTGGATAAAGTTAAAATGGAAAAATTAAGGTCCAATGGAAGAGATGTATTACTCCTGAGGAATCCAGAGAAAGGCTGAAGACAGTAATTTAACTTAGGAACTGGAGGTGGAAGTGTATAGGTACTAATCATTCATAAGCTAAAAGTTCAGGGCTTTCGAAAAAGGCTAGAGAAGACAAAAGGGCATTTAAGGAGAGTGCTGACAAGCTGGGCCTGCGAAGAATTGTGCTTAATATATTTATACCTGAGCTGTCACCAAATCTCGTAATGGTGCGATTGAGTGCTTTAATTAAATCTGAGGTATGCTGACCGTACAATGTGAAAGTATAAGTATTAGGCTACTTCAGAGGAATATGATTTGTGTCTGAAATTCCCCCACTCTCTGGCTGTTCATCTGGCTTTTGTGTGCTGCACTGCTCTGAACAATCAATGTTTGTAGCTGGATAAGTGTGGAGGAGGCAATCTAGAAGGAATATCTCTAGGGATATTAGAAACAGGGGAGTATATAGATGGGGGGACCAAAATCAAGGATATGAGATAGCACTACTTCACACACACACACACACACACACACACACAAATTGCTGTTTACCCAGTCAAGATCAGTAGAGACCATACTGTATACTATTCCTGTTTGCCTTGTGGAATTTAGTGGAGTGATAACTACTTGACATTGGTAACATTGATATCTGGGGATGGCTAGTGATATATGGAGTATTTTTGGCAAAGGGTTTAAGAAGAGTAGGATTTCAAAAGTAATTGCTATAGTTCCCTGCTCCACCGCACCCTACACTGGGAAGGAACTGCAGGCTGACCTCGGACTATTAGGTAATATCACCTTATTGATTACATGAACCTGCTTAAACATCAGCATTTTGTAAGTCTTACCAGGGGAAGGAGTTTCTCTAAAAAGCTGCCTGCCACTGTTGAGTCCTCAGCAAAAGTGAGCAGCAGTCATCTTTTTTTTTTAATTTTCTACTCCAGACAAATCAGGACATTTCTGATAAGTCAAACAATTCCACCGGTCTCCAGACTCAGTGTTTTGGGAGGAGTGGAGGTTGAATGGCTTGAAGGATCAAGGTAAAGTGACACTGGGTAAAGCTAAAGCTTCCCCTTTCATTTTATTCTTCAGATGATTGCTTCTGAAATAGCTCTTTAAAATAAGTAAATGACTGCTAACACTATCATGAAAAGTCTTTTGAAGTCAAAACACCTTCTTCTCCTTGTCCCTGAATCTCGCTGATGAGCTTTGATCACTGGCATCATCCCAATCTTGTTTTGCTTTGATTGCTGACATAATGGATATGTTGTTATTTTCTGTAAACTCTACCAGTACAGCTCAAATAAACTAATTAGCATTGAGGTTAATTAATAGGGAATAAATCGGCCTCATGAAAGGACAGATATGTATACAATGTTATTATGCACTGAAGACTGGAAACTGAAAGGGAGAAAGATAGCATATGAGAAGACTGTGTTGCTGTTTTTATAGGATAAATAAGGCCAAGCTGTATTTATGTGCTTATTGAGAAATGGCACACTTAATCTGATGTATCTTATTGTGAAGAACATTCTGAAAACAGGCAATATCCTCTTCATTAGTAAGATACTGTGGCAGCCTTTTCTCTTCTTCTAAGTTATTTACTCTTTGGCGCTTTGGGAAATAAAACTTAGAAAGCTGGAAGACAGAACATCATGCTCTCCCTGACCCAAAGACATATACTAAAGGATAAAACAGAGCAACATAGATAATATCAGCAGATTAAACACCAAGCACATTAGCCCTTTGAGTGTGTATTGCACCAAAAAATTGCAAAAAAAAAATTGCTTTATTCAATCAAAAACACACAGAATTTAGAAACTCACTTCATATCAGTTGCCAAATGAATATTGCTTATTATACTTTTTAGTTCTTTAAAAAAAAATTATGACAGGAAAATACTCAATATTCTAGATGTCACAGTGATAATTCTAAGTAAAAACACGGACCAGCATGCAAAAGGCCTGTTTTTTAAGGCCACTGTTTCCATTCCAACCTGAAAGGGAAGGAAAAAAATAAATATTCTTGTACCCTCTGCACAGCCTGGCTTCTGGTATGAACATTTTTAACATAAACAGCGGACAGTTTTACTACTACTTTTATTGAGTTCTATCAGTGCTGACCATTGGTGAGCACCTTGGGCGATATCTACAAAAGGAAAAAGACAATGGAGGAAAATAAAAAGCCAAGAATAAAAGCTGTCCCCAAATATGAGGTATTAGTTATAGATTCTGAGTGTGAAAGGTTCAGGAAAATGGAAGCAGGAAGTACGGCAAAGAAAGCATGCTATGGGAACTTCAGAGACATTGTTCAAGGTGTTGGTGGACAATTTTATTTTTCGCAGATGCAAAAAGGTAGAATGACAATGTTAGCTATGCATCTGAGAATATCTAAAGGGAAGACTGGCCAGGAAGATGGCTTGAGGAAAGACAAGGAAGCTGTGGGAAGACTCCAGTAGCCAAAAATAGATTTGACTTTTTTGTTTTGTCCAATTTCTAGGTGAAACTTCCTTTTGTGATGGGGGAAAAATGAAAATGCATTTCTTATTGCCAGGCTGAATGCTTGGTCAGAATACAACTCACCCGTCGGCTGCTGACAATCTACGCGCCTTTAGCAAACCCAGGTCTTGATAGCATAGTGTGCCAGAGACAGCTGGCTGCCTAATGCCTCATCATGACGCTTGGAATGGTGAAGTTAAAACTATCGACTTTCTGAAAGAACAGTTTGGGGAAGGTAGTAAATGATATCTGCTTGTTGTTGCTAACAGCCTGCTTAGTTTTGAGTTGCTCTCAAGGGCAGTTTTTGAGGCCTCCTAGCATCTCTGATAGCAACCATAAAGATATTTCCCATTGTATTTCATTTTCTTACTTTTTTTTCCTTTAGCTATTCCTTCAGTTCAGGACACTTATCAGGGCCCATTACCTGCTGTTTACATTGGCTTGTTATTTAAACCTCTTTGGGCCTTGAAAATGTGAGGCCTTAAGAAGAAATGAATCATAGAATTTTAGGGTTGCAAAGAGACCAGGAAGGTCAACATTTATCATTTTTTATTTACTCTAAGGCTCTTAAGACACTTTACAAAGATCATTGCTCCTGAGCTGGAGAATGAAGTGGACTAGAAATAAAGAATCTAGCAACTCTGAGAACTGAATTTGTTCTAATGCCGGAATTGCCTATTGGTTAGATTTTAACAGAATCTGATCATCTGGGATTATAAAAAGTAACAGCTTTCATGGGGTCAGTGGGCCTTTCAGGGGCAAATATGGAGCCAAAAAGCTGCCATTTGAGAGGGGCGCTCCCCTGAAAGCAGTAACAGGGCTCTACAATGTGATGGGAAAATGATGTTTACTGCTAGCTTTTTTTATGCTGAAACAGGGAGGTGCTTTATCTGTGACCAACCCCATGACAGGTAGCTGGTTTTACCTACACACTTAAAATGAACATGAAAATTTCTTAGAGAAATTGGGAGGCAGTTTATTATCACTTAAAAGAGACATTTTTTACGTTTCAGTAGCAAAAAAAGAATGCTGGAATGAATATACTCACGCTATGCCAAGAAGTGATACTGAAGTTTAGCATGTGACAGTTTTAGAAGGCTGAAAAGAAGCAAAGCTGGATTTTCCTAAGCCATTTAAAGATCTTGCTCAGAAACTGAATTCTATTGTAGATTGCCCAAGAAAGGTCTCCAGAGACTTTCCAATCTAAGGATCTCCCTCAGCTGGGAGGCAGGAGAGTCTGTAAAGACTTCTGCACATGTGCATGCACTAGCAACTGAATGGAATAAAAGCTTATTTGGACCTTCTATGTGGCAAATATTGTGCTAGATCCTGGGAATAGAAAGGCAAAGTAGATTCAGTCCCTGCCTAGAGGCAGAAAATGAAAGTGTAAATGGATAGTCTGCTGAGTGTGACTTGAGTTTTCTTTTCTCTGGTGTAGTTGAAGAAGGTCTAAAATAAGATTTTTGTCACCATTGGGAGGGTAAATCTTTCTGTTGTTGTGAAACATTTTAAATAACTTTTATTTTTTAGGGAAGTTTTAGGTTTACAACAAAATTTAGAGAAAGGTACAGATATTTCCCATATACCCTCTGCTGCACACATGCAAAGCCTCCTCCATTATCAGCCTCCCCCACTGGAGTGGTACATTTGTTACAACTGATAAACCTTCACTGGCACATTATAACCCAAAGTCCATAGTTTACATCAGTGTTAATTCTTGGTGTTGCACATTCTCTGAGTTTGGACAAATATACAATGACTTGTATCCATAATTACACTATCACATAAAGTAATTTCACTCACTTAAACATCTGTGCTCTATCTATTCCTTCCTCTCCCCCACCTCCCAACCCCAATCCCTGGCAACCACTAATCTTTTTACTGTAGCCATACTTTTTCCTTTTCCAGAATGTCATATAGTTAGAGTCATATAGCATGTAGTCTTTTCAGATTTCTTTTTTCAACTAGTGATAATTTTTATTGCTAAAAGTATTCCACTGCCTGGAGGTACCACAGTTTATCTGCTTACCTACTGAAGGCTATCTTGGTTGCTTCCAAGGTTTAGCAAATACAAAAAAAAAAAAGCATGCTATAAACATCTGTGTGCAGATTTTTGTGTGGACATAAGTTTTCAACTCCTTTGGGTAAATAGCAAGGAGCACTATTGCTGGATCATATGGTAGGAGTATTTTTAGTTTTGTAAGACCTCCAAATTGTCTTCCAAAGTGGCCATAGCATTTTGCATTCCCACCAGCAATGAATGAGAGTTTCTGTTGTTCCACAGCCCAGTCAGCATTTGGTGTTTAGTGTTCTGGGTTTTGGCCATTGTAATAAGTATGCAAAGGTATCTCACTGTTGTTTTAATTTGTATTTCCCTGATGATCTGTAATGAGGAACATCTTTTCATATGCTTAATTACCATCTGTAAATCTTTGGTGAGGTGTCTGTCAGGGTCTTTTAACCGTTTCATAAATTGGGTTATTTGAGTTCTTACTGTGGAGTTTTAAGAGTTCTTTGTACATTTTTGATAACAGTCCTTTATCAGACATGTATTTTGCAAATATTTTCTCCCAGTCTGCAGCTTGTCTTCTCATTCTCTTGATATTGTCTTTTGCAGGGCAGAAGTTTTTAATTTTTACGAAGTCCAGTTTACCAATTATTTATTTTATGGCTCTTGTCTTTGGTGCTGTATCTAATATGAATATTACATTGAAATAACCAAGTTCATCTAGGTTTTCTCGTATGCTATTTCCTAGCAGTTTTATATTTTACATTTCAGTCTGTAACCTATTTTGAGTTCATTTTTGTGAAGAGTAAGGTCTATGTCCAGATTCACTTTTTCAAATGTGGATATCCAATTATTCAATCACAATTTTTTAAATTTCAAATTATTTATAATTGCATATATTTATGGAGTACAAAGTGATGTTACCAATTTGTGATAAAATGTGGAATAATTAAATCAAGCTAATTAACCTATGCGTCATCTCAAATATGTATTATTCATTGTGTTGAGAAAATGTGAAATTAACTCTCAGCATTTTAGAATAGTACGGCACACTAATATTAACTATATTCACAATGCTGTGTAACAATTCTCAAAAAAAAAACCTTATTTCTCATGTCTGAGATTTTGTCCACTTTGACTATCGTGTCCCCGTTTCCCCCAACCCCATCCTCTACAGATATCATTGCACTCTCTGCTTCCATGAATTCAAACATTTTAGATTCCACATATAAGTGAGAACAGTGCAGTATCGTCTTTCTGGGCCTGGCTTATTTCACTTAGGATAATGTTCTCCGATTTCATCAATTTGTCACAAATGACAATTTCCTTCTTTTTAAAGGCCGTATAGAATCCCATTGTGTATATGTACCATATTTTCTTTATCCACTCATCTATCGATGGACACTTACATCGATTCCAAAATTTGGCTATTGTTAATAGTGCTGCAATAAACATGAGAGTGTAGACATCTCTTTGACAAAGTAATTTCAAATATTTTGAGTAAATACAAGCGGAATTTCTAGATCATATGATAGTTTTGCTTTTATCTTTTTGAGGAACTTTCATAACGTTTTCCATAATGGCAGTATATTAGTCTGTTCTCACATTGCTATAAAGAACTACCTGAGACTGAGTAATTTATAAAGAGGCTTAATTGGCTCACACTTCCACAGGTTCTACAGGAGGCATGGATGGGGAGGCCTCAGGAAACACAATTATGGTGAAGGGTGAATGGGGCAGGAAGCACATCCTCATGGGCAGCATCAGAGAGTGAGCAAAAGGGGATGTGCTACACACTTTTAAACACCCAGATCTTGTGAGAACTCACCATCACAAGAACAGCAAAGGGGAAATCCATTGCTGTGATCCAATAACCTCCCACCAGGTTCCTCCCCCAGCATTGGGAATTGCAATTCAACATGAGATTTGGGTGGGGACATAGAGCCAAACCATATCATTCTGCCCCTGGCCCATCCCAAATCTCAGGTCCTTCTCACATTTCAAAACACAATCATGCCTTCCCAACAGTCCTCCAAAGTCTTAACTCATTCCAGCATTAACTCAAAAGTCCAAGTCCAAAGTCTTATCTGAGACAAGGCAAGTCCCTTCTGCTTATGAGCCTAAAAAAATAAAAAACAAGTTAGTTCCAAGATAAAACTGGGGTATGACATTGGTTAAATGCCTCCATTCCAAAAGGGAGAAATTGGCCAAAACAAAGGGGCTACAGGCCCCATGCAAGTACAAAACCCAGCAGGGTGGTCATTAAATCTCAGAGCTCCAAACTAATCTCCTTTGACTCCATGCCTCACATCCAGACCACACTGATGCAAGGGCTGTGCTGCCAAGGCCTTGGGAAGCTCCAACCCTGTGGCTCTGCAGGTTACAGCCCCCATGGCTGCTTTCAGGAGCTGGCGTTGAGTTTCTGCGTCTTTTCCAGGCACATAGGGCAAGCTGTCAGTGGATCTACCATTCTGGGGTCTAGGGGACAGTGGCCCTCTTCTTACAGCTCCACTAGGCAGTGCCCCAGTGGGGACTTGGTGTACGAGCTCCAACCCTACAATTTCCCCTTCACACTGCCATAGTAAAGGTTCTCCATGGACTTCTGCCTGGACATCCACATCTTTCCATATATCCTCTGAAATCTAGGCAGAAGCTTCCAAGCCTCAAACTCTTGTCTCTTGTCTTCTGTTCACCTGCAGGCCCAACACCACATAGAATCTGCCAAGGCTTAGGGCTTGCACCCTCTGAAGCCACAGCCTGAGCTGTACCTTGGCCCCTTTTAGCCATGGCTGGAGCTGGAGTGGCTGGGACACAGGATGCCATGTCTCAAGGCTGTACAGAGCAGCAGGGCCTAGAGCCTGGCCCACAAAACAATTTTGTCATCCTAGGCCTCTGGGCCTGTGATGAGAGAGGCTACTGAGAAGTTCTCTGAAATGCCCTGTAGACATTTTTCCCATTGTCTTGGTTATTAACATTAGGCTCCTCTTTATTTATGCAAATATCTGCAGCCAGCTTGAATTTATTCCCAGAAAATGGGCTTTTCTTTTCTACGACATGCTCAGGTCACATATTTTCCAAACTTCTATGCTCTGCTTCCTTTTTGAATATAAGTTCCAATTTCAGACCATCTCCTTCTTCAAGCATATGAGCATTCACTTTTAGAAACACCAGGTTACATCTTTAATGCTTTGCTGCTTAGAAATTTCTTCTACCCAACATCCCAAATCTCCCTCAGGTTCAAAGTTCCACAGATCCCTAGAGCAGGGGCACAATGTTTCCAGTCTCTTTGCTAAAGCATAGCAAGAGTGGCCTTTACTCTGATTCCCAATAAGATTCTCATCCCCATCTGGGACCACCTCCACCTGGACTTCACTGTCCATATCATTATCAGCATTTTGCTCACAACCATTCAACAAGTCTCTAGAAAATTCCAAATTTTCCCTCATTTTCTTGTGTTCTTCTAAGCTCTCCAGACTATTCCAACCTCTGCCTTTTACCCAGTTTCTAAGTTGCATCCACATTTCCAGGTATCTTTATAGCAATACCCCACTTCTCTTGCACCAACTTTCTGCAATAATCTCTTCTCACATTGCTATAAAGAACTACCTAAGATTGGATAATTTATAAAGAAAATAGATTTGACTCACAGTTTCACAGATTGTACAGGAGGCATGGCTGGGGAGGCCTCAGGAAACTCACAATCATGGTGGAAGGGTGAGGGGAAGCAAGCATGTCTTCACGTAGCAGCAGGAGAAAGAGAGAGTGAAGGGGGAGGTGCTACACACTTCCAAACAACCAGATGTCATGAGAACTCACTCACTAACATGAGAACAGCAAGGGGGAAATCTGCCCCCAGAATCCAATCACCTCCCATCAGATCCCTCCCCCAACATTGGGAATTACAATTCGACATGAGATTTGGGTGGGGACATGGAGTCAAACTGTATCAGGTGGCACTAATTTACATTCTCACCAACAATGTACAAGGGTTTCCTTTTCTCCACATCCTCACCAACACTTATTTTTTATCTTTTGGGTAATAACCATTCTGATGTGTGTGAAATAGTATCTCATTGTGGTTTTAATTTGCATTTCTCTAATAATTAGCCATGATAGCTTCTATTCATATCTTTGTTGGTCACTTGTATGTCTTCTTTCGAGAAATGGCTATTCAAATCCGTTATCCACTTTTTAGTTGGGATTTTTGTTTTCTTGCTATCGAGTTGTTTCAGTTCCTTATATATTTTGGATATTAACCCTTTATCAGATATATAGCATACAAATATTTTCTCCCAATATGTGGGTCGTCTCTTCAATCTGTTAGTTGTTTCCTATGATACACAGAAGATTTTTAGTTTCATGAAATCCCATTTGTTTCTTTTTGCTTTTGTTGCTTGCCCTTCTGGGGTCATATCCTGGAAATCATTGTCAGGCTAATGTCACCGAGATTTTCTCCTTTATTTTCTTAGATTAGATTACAGTTTTGTGTCTTACATTTTAGTCATCAATCCATTTTATTTTTGTATATATGGTGAGAGAAGGGCTCAATTTTATTCTTTTACATGTGAGTATCCAGTTTTCCCAGCACCATTTATTGAAGAGATTATTCTTTTCCTATTGTTTATTCTTGGTACCTTTGTCAAAAATCAACTGAACATAATGCATGGGTATGTTTCTGGGATGTCCATTCTGTTCTGTTGGGTCAATCTGTCTTTTTTTTTTTTTTTTTTTTTTTTTGCCTGTACTGTGTTGTTTTAATTACAATAGCTTTGCAGTACAGTTTTAAATCATGTGATGTGATGCCTCCATCTTTGTACTTTTTGCTTACAATTGCTTTGGCTATTTGAAGGTTTATAGCTCCGTCTGTGTTTTGGAATCACTTATTCTATGAAAAATTTCATTGGTTTTTCTATAGGGATTGCATTGAATCTGCAGATCACTTTGGTACTATGAACATTTTAACAATATTAATTCTTACAATCTGTAAACATGAGTTATCTTTCCATTTATTTGTGTCTTCTTCAATTTTCTTCATCAATATCTTACAGTTTTGAGTGTACAGGTATTTCATCTCCTTAATTAAATTTATTCCTAAGTATTCCATTTTATTTTTGTAGCTGCTGTAAAAAGGTTGTTCTCTTGATTTCTTTTTGCAGACAGTTTTTTGGTGGTGTATAGAAACACTTATGATTTTTGCATATTGTTTTGTATCCTGCAACTTTACTAAATTTCTTTTTTAGTTTTAACAGTTTTTTGGTAAAGTCTTTAGGATTTTCCATATATAAGATCATGTCATCAGCAAACAGTGACAATTTCATTTTTTCCTTTCCTATTTGGATGCCTTTTACTTCTTCCTTCCCTAATTGCTCTGACAAGGGCTTTCAATACTGAACTGAATAGAACTGGTAACAGTGGACATCCTCATCTTGTTCCTGATATTAGAGGAAAGGCTTTCAAATTTTTGCCATTGAGCATAAAGTTCAATGTAGGCTTCTCATAGATGGCCTTTATTGTGTTGAGGTACATTCCTTCTGCATCTTATTTAGGGAGTTTTTATTATGAAAAGGTGTTGAATTTTGTCAAATGCTCTTTCTGTATCTAACCAGGTGGTCATACAGTTTTTCTCCTTCTTTCTCTTAATGTGGTCTATCACATTTATTGGTTTGTGTATGTTGAACCATTCTTGTATCCCAGGGATAAATCCCACTTGATAATAGTAGATGACCCTCTTAATGTGTTGTTGAATTTGGTTTGCTAGTATTTTGTTGAAGAGTTTTACATCTATGTTTATCAAGAATATTGACCTGTAATTTTCTTTTCTTGTAATGGCCTTGTCTGGCTTTGGTATCAGGGTACTGCTGGCCTTGTAAAAAGATATTGGAAGTATTTCTTTCTCTTCAGTGTTTGAAACACTTTGAGAAACATTAGTATTAGTTTATGTTTAAATGTTGGTAGAATTAAGCAGTTGAAGCCATTAGATCCTGGGCATTTCATTCATATGAGATTATTTATTACTGATTCAATCTCCTCATTTAATTATTGGTGGTTCGGGTTTTCTATTTCATCATGATTCAGTCCTGGTAGGTTGTATATTTCTAGGAATTTATGCATTTCTTCTAGGTTATCCTATTTGTTGGCCTATAACTTTTCATCACAGTCTCTTGTAATCATTGGTATCTCTGCTGTCTCAGTTGTAATGTCTCCTCTTTCGTTCTAATTTAATTTATTTGAGTCTCCTTTTTTTCCTTGGTCTAGCTAAACATTTGTGGATTTTGTTTAACTCTAAAAAAACCAACTCAGTTTTTTTATTGTTTCTATTTCTTTTACTCTCTATTTTATTTATTTCTGCTCTAATCTTTATTATTTCCTTCCTTCTACTAACCTTGGTCTTAGTTTTTTCTCTTCTTACTTCCTTAAGGAGTAACATTATGTAATTTGAGCTCTTTCTTCTTTTTGACATAGGCATTTATTGCTACAAACATTGATCTTACTGCTTTTGCTGCATTTCATAAGCTTTTGGTAGGTTGTGTTTCCATTTTTGTTTCTCTTTTATTATTATTATTATACTTTAAGTTTTAGGGTACATGTGCACAATGTGCAGGTTTGTTACATATGTATCCATGTGCCATGTTGATTTCCTGCACCCATTAACTCGTCATTTAGCATTAGGTATATCTCCTAATGCTGTCCCTCCCCCCTCCCCACACCCCAAAACAGTCCCCGGAGTCTGATGTTCCCCTTCCTGTGTCCATGTGTTCTCATTGTTCAATTCCCACCTGTGAGTGAGAATATGCGGTGTTTGGTTTTTTGTCCTTGCGATAGTTTACTGAGAATGATGATTTGCAGTTTCATCCATGTCCCTACAAAGGACATGAACTTATCATTTTTTATGGCTGCATAGTATTCCATGGTGTATATGTGCCACATTTTCTTAATCCAGTCTATAGTTGTTGGACATTTGGGTTGGTTCCAAGTCTTTGCTATTGTGAATAGTGCCGCAATAAACATACGTGTGCATGTGTCTTTATAGCAGCATGATTTATAGTCCTTTGGGTATATGCCCAGTAATGGGATGGCTGGGTCAAATGGTATTTCTAGTTCTAGATCCCTGAGGAATCGCCACACTGACTTCCACAATGGTTGAACTAGTTTACAGTCCCACCAACGGTGTAAAAGTCTTCCTATTTCTCCACATCCTCTCCAGCACCTGTGGTTTCCGGACTTTTTAATGATGGCCATTCTAACTGGTGGGAGATGGTATCTCACTGTGGTTTTGACTTGCATTTCTCTGATGGCCAGTGATGATGAGCATTTTTGCATGTGTTTTTTGGCTGCATAAATGTCTTCTTTTGAGAAGTGTCTGTTCATGTGCTTTGCCTACTTTTTGATGGGGTTGTTTGTTTTTTCTTGTAAATTTGTTTGAGTTCATTGTAGATTCTGGATATTAGCCCTTTGTCAGATGAGTAGGTTGCGAAAATTTTCTCCCATTCTGTAGGTTGCCTGTTCACTCTGATGGTAGTTTCTTTTGCTGTGCAGAAGCTCTTTAGTTTAATTAGATCCCATTTGTCAATTGTGGCTTTTGTTGCCATTGCTTTTGGTGTTTTAGACATGAAGTCCTTGCCCATGCCTATGTCCTGAATGGTATTGCCTAGGTTTTCTTCTAGGGTTTTTATGGTTTTAGGTCTAACATGTAAGACTTTAATCCATCTTGAATTAATTTTTGTATAAGGTGTAAGGAAGGGATCCAGTTTCAGCTTTCTACATATGGCAAGCCAGTTTTCCCAGCACCATTTATTAAATAGGGAATCCTTACCCCATTGCTTGTTTTTGTCAGGTTTGTCAAAGATCAGATAGTTGTAGATATGCCGCATCATTTCTGAGGGCTCTGTTCTGTTCCATTGATCTATGTCTCTGTCGTGGTACCAGTAACATGCTGTTTTGGTTACTGTAGCCTTGTGGTATAGTTTGAAGTCAGATAGCGTGATGCCTCCAGCTTTGTTCTTTTGGCTTAGGATTGACTTGGCGATGTGGGCCCTTTTTTGGTTCCATATGAACTTTAAAGTAGTTTTTTCCAATTCTGTGAAGAAAGTCATTGGTAGCTTGATGGGGATGGCATTGAATCTATAAATTACCTTGGACAGTATGGCCATTTTCATGATATTGATTCTTCCAACCCATGAGCATGGAATGTTCTTCCATTTGTTTGTATCCTCTTTTATTTCATTGAGCAGTGGTTTGTAGTTCTCCTTGAGGAGGTCCTTCACGTCCCTTGTAAGTTGGATTCCTAGGTATTTTATTCTCTTTGAAGCAATTGTGAATGGGAGTTTGTCTTAAGATGTTTTTTATTTCCCTTTTAAATTCTTCATTGACGCGCCGATTGTTCAGGAGCATGTTGTTTAATTTCCACCCACTTGTGAATTTTTTGAAATTCCTCCTGTTATTGATTTCTAGTTTCAAACCATTTCTAGTTTCTAGTTATTGATTTCTAGATTTCAAATCAAATATATTTGATATAATTCTAGTCTTCTTAAATTTAAGGCTTGTTTTGTGCCCTAACATGTGACCTGTCCTGGAGATTGTGCCATGTATGTTTGAGAAGAACACCACAGTTTGCTGAAAAGACTATCTTTACTCCATTGTATTACCTTTGTTCTGTTGTCAAAGAAGTTTACTATACTTATGTGGGTCTACTTCTAGGCTCTCTATTCTGTTCCATAGATCTATTTGTCTACCTTTGGTCAATTCTATTCTATATCTTGATTACTGTAGCTTTATAGTCAGCCTTGATGTCAGGTAAAAACTGGATCATATTGCTGAATCATATTATAAAAGTATGTTTACTTTTGTGTCAGTCCTCCAATTTTGTTTTTCTCCTACAATATTGTGTTGTCTATTCTGGGTATTTTGTCATTTCATATAAACCTTAGAATTAATTTGTCAATATCCACAAACTAAATTATTGGAATTTTTTTGAGATTGCTTTGAATCTATACATCAAGTTGGAAAAAAATAACATTCTGACAATATTGAGTCTAACTATCCATGGTTATGGGATATCTATTTATTTATTTATTTATTTTCATCTTCTTTTATTTCCTTCATTTGAGTTTTGCAGTTTTCCTCATACAGGCCTTACACATATTCTGATAGATTTATATCTAAGTGTTTCTCTCTTTTTTGGTACTAGAGTAATGGTATTGGGTTTTTATTTTTAAATTCCATTGTTCAATGCTGTTACACAAAAAGGCAGTTGACTTCGTTATATTCACCCTACATTCTGGAACATATCTATAATCACTGATTCGTTCCAGGAGAATATTTTGTCAGTCATTCAGATTTTCTATATCGATGATCAAATCATCTGCACACAACGATAGTTTTATTTATTTTTTCCCAATTAGTATACCTGTTATCATCTTTTCTTGTCTTCTTGCATTAGCCAGAACTTCCAGCATGATGTTGAAAAGGAGTGGTGAGAGGACATATCCTTGCATTGTTCCCAATGTAAGTAAGAGAACTTCTAGTGTCTTACCAGTGGTATGATGTTGCTGTAGGATTTTTGTAGATTATTTTTTCTCAAGTTTAAAAGGTTCCCCCTATTTTTTGTTAACCAAGAGCTTTTATCATGAATGAGTGTTCCAATGATCAATGTCCTGCAAATCTTACCATCATTTCTCTATATATGTGCTGTACTTTTAGGTTTGCTTTGCTTTTTTTTTTTAGTCTGGCTAAAAATTTTATTTGGTTTTCTGTAATTTGATTACAATATGCCTAGTTGTGTTTGGGGTGGCAGCCAGTGGAGGAGCGTTTGGGTCTTTTTTTAATTTTTAAAAAAATACTACATTGAATAGAAGTGGTAGGAGTGGGCATGCTTGCCTCATGAACATATGTTCATCTATGTTGTCTATTTTTAATAGAATTCCTAACATATCAATTATAGTTATTTTAAATTCCTATTTTATAATTTCAACATCTTATGTTGTATCAGAGTCTGGTTCTGATTGCTGCTTTGTCTCTTCAGACTGTGTTTTTTTATTGCCCTTTGGCATTACTTGTGATTTTTTGTTAAAAGTATCACATGTATTAGGTAATATGGACTTAATAAATAGATCTTTGGTATAAGAATTTATGTAATTTGGCTAGGAGTTGGGCCAAGTTTAATGCTTGCTGCAGCTACAGGTGCCACAGGCTTCAAATTCCTGTGATGTCCTTTTATTGTCTCTCCTCTTGACTTTGATTTCACTAAGAACTCTCCCTTCCTCAAAAAGAGTCTGTGTCTGGCAGCTTTTTCAACTATAATCCACTCTTAGCATACTGATTTCTATTGGTGTGGCAGTATAAAGGAGCATTCTATAATTCTCCAATTAAACTTCACCAGTCTTCTGGCTGACCTATCTCAGAGCTGTGATCTTTACAGTGTTTTCCCACAAATATAGCTCTGTTCCATCCCTGCTTACTACTTTCTTCCTAATTTCAGGATTTCTAATCTATTTCCTTAAAGCCCTGACTCCTTTATGTCTTCCTGTTTTACACTCAAGTAAGAAAGCTAGAGGAAACTGAAGTGTAAGAAATGCCTTTACCCCAGAAGGGCTAAGGCAAGCCCTTTTCCGTGGAGAGTGGGGCTTGGTTACAGAGAACGTTCTGGGTATATTTTTCAGTGATTGCCCTTCCTCTCCATCTGGCAGAGACACAGAGATTTTCCTCAGATATTCACCATAAGAACCTGGTACTTTCTTGGAGGCAAGTTTCATGAAAATGTGATCCCCTTTTCTAGGCTATGGCCCCACAAAAGTTTATCACTCTCAAATTAGTCCAGCCTCTAGCAATCCATCAAAATTATTTGTGTTCCTTCTACTTTATGGTTTCAGCAGCTTTTGCCTGAGGTAAACAGAACTGGATATGTCTCTCTGGATGTACTTGTCCCTCCAGGTTTCATGATGGCAGTTTGTCCCAAGACCTCAATTATCTGACAGATCCATGAAAAGTCATTGATTTCCAGTGTGTCCAACTTTTTCTTGTTGTAAGTATAAGAGTTATGACTTTCAAGCTTTTTACATATCAGAATGCAGATGGGCAGTCCATTGAAAGGTTGTTAGCACAGGAATAATATTGTGTTATATGCCTTATGTTTTTAAAAGACCACTCTGTATATTATATCTCCCTTTTCAGCCTCAGGCTCAGATATTTTAGGTTTTTTTGACAAAACACCATCTTAATTGCAACCCAACACTTATAAAATACAAGGAAGAAGAACATGCAATGGACACTTTAATTCCATCTAGGAACATCTAGAATGCTCCATAGAGGTGATAATTTTAGGGCATGAGGATTCATTCTGCACACACTCCATGGTAACTTCTCAAAACAACTTATTCATGTTAGCCATAGCCTTAAGTCTAAACACCATGGTGATGTGCCATAGCAGTGTTGTTTGTTTGTATCAATAAACCCCCTCCACTTACTTCCTCAGTGGAGATGCTTGGTGTCATCTCCATTTATTTTTTAATGTTACTTTCTCCCATCCTTCTATTGGGATGCCCTTACCTTGCCTAACTTTTGGAGTCTAACTCATGTGTCACATACTCAGTGAAGATTTCTCTAACTGGAACCACTTTCTGCTTTCTCTTCCTTCCTAAATCCCTATTATGAACACAATTCATACCCAAAGAAAGCAGCACTGTTTTTTTCTTAATTGAACTAAGTTTTAAATTTATTCAATTACCCTAGAGTTCATAGAGCAGTGTGAGCACATACTGAATGCACAATAATTGCTTGTTAATTGAGAAAGAGATTCCTAGAAGCTGGCTTTTGTGGGCTACTTGTTTTGCATGCTGGTGAAATTTGTAAGAGGATGATAGACAATTGGGCTAATGGAATGAAAATTTACCTGCAAGGTTCAGTTGAATTATAGTCAGTCCTTACTTAACATCATCAATAGGTTCTTGGAAACTATGACTTCAAGCAAAGTGACATATGAAAATACCAATTTTACCATAGGCTAATTGATCTTAACAAGAGTTAAGTTACTACATCATATTTCTGATCATGAAAACATCACCAAACTTCTAATAAAGACATAAAGTACTTCTAATATTAAATATTAAAATAATTGTGAGCTGTACACACAGTTAAGAAAGATTAATAAAAACAAATCAGGTAATCATTTACCAAATTTTTGGTGAATCAGTGAGTGATGACAGTTGTAGTGATGGTGAGTTAAATCAAAGAATGAATGTTTGCAAAGTGAAAATGGTCAGGATTACCTCTTACCACCATGCAGTTCAAAAGTAAATAATAACAAATATGACGACTCACTGAGCACTTCCTTACTGCATCATTTATTGCTGTGCATTTGTATGATTATCATATACTTTATGAATTTTCATTTTACAATAACTTGTATCTATTATATTATTCATTATTCATTGTACTTATTCTAGTTCAGAGTCTCAGGTGGCCAGAATCTATCCTGGAAGGTCAGGGTCCTAGGCAGGAGCCAACTCTGTACAAGATGCCATCCCATCACAGGATGCACTCTCACATTCTGTCACACTCACTCGCTCAAACTGGGACAATTCAGACATGCCAATTAACCAGATATGCACATCTTTGGGATGTGGGAGGGAACAAAAGTCCATGAAAGAAACCCACACAGACATGGGGTGAAGGTGCAAACTCTACACAGAGAGTGGCCCCTGCAGGAATTGATTATTTTTCCTCAATATTATAGAAACAACATTGAGCAAAACAATGTTATTTGAGGACCTGTTGCTAACGAAAATAACATTATTTTAATGTGTGTGGATATGTGTGTCTATAGGTCTATATCTTAATTAAAACTTTTTATTAGGACTTCATGTCTAAAACACTAAAAGCAATGGCAACAAAAGCCAAAAATGACAAATGGGATCTAATTAAACTAAAGAGCTTCTGCACAGCAAAAGAAACTACCATCAGAGTGAACAGGCAACCTACAAAATGGGAGAAAATTTTTGCAACCTACTCATCTGACAAAGGGCTAATATCCAGAATCTACAATGAACTCAAACAAATTTACAAAAAAAAAAACAAACAACCCCATCAAAAAGTGGGCAAAGGACATGAACAGACACTTCTCAAAAGAAGACATTTATGCAGCCAAAAAACACATGCAAAAATGCTCATCATCACTGGCCATCAGAGAAATGCAAATCAAAACCACAATGAGATACCATCTTACACCAGTTAGAATGGCTATCATTAAAAAGTCAGGAAACAACAGGTGCTGGAGAGGATGTGGAGAAATAGGAACACTTTTACACTGTTGGTGGGACTGTAAACTAGTTCAACCACTGTGGAAGTCAGTGTGGCGATTCCTCAGGGATCTAGAACTAGAAATACCATTTGACCTAGCCATCCCATTACTGGGTATATACCCAAAGGATTATAAATCATGCTGCTATAAAGACACATGCACACATATGTTTATTGTGGCACTATTCACAATAGCAAAGACTTGGAACCAACCCAAATGTCCAACAACAATAGACTGGATTAAGAAAATGTGGCACATATATACCATGGAATACTATGCGGCCATAAAAAAGGATGAGTTCACGTCCTTTGTAGGGACATGGATGAAACTGGAAACCATCATTCTCAGTAAACTATCGCAAGGACAAAAAACCAAACACCACATGTTCTCACTCATAGGTGGGAATTGAAAAATGAGAACACATGGGCACAGGAAGGGGAACATCAGACTCTGGGGACTGTTGTGGGGTGGGGGGAGGGGGGAGGGCTAGCATTAGGAGATATACCTAATGCTAAATGACGAGTTAATGGGTGCAGCACACCAACATGGCACACATATACTTATGCAACAAAGCTGCACATTTTGCACATGTACCCTAAAACTTAAAGTATAATAATAATAAAATTTTAAAAAAGAAAAAAAAGCATAATTTCCCTGTCCTATATACTTTACCTATTTTATATTTTAATTTATATGATTAGATCTAAACTGTTCTAAGAATGGCAGCTGAGTCCTGAGGCAGCATCATATAAATCACAGAACAATGAAATCTGAGAGCTCAAAAGGATATGAGAGTTTAATCTGATCCAATCTTATTTCAGAAAGGGAAATCATGGTTCAAATAGCATTAAAAGGCTTGTCTAAGTCAAAGTGCCAGTGTCTGGAATCTACGTTCACTACATCCCCCTTCAGAATCAATGCCCCATCAGCAGGTGCTAGGTACACCAGAGGCCTAAGGTGGATATGACAATGTGATCATGGGATAGAGTTGTCTACCTGTTTCTCTGAGTTCTGGATGAAATGAGACGCAGTGAGATGCTGTCTGTTCCCCAAGACTGAAAATTCAATCTTTGGTCAACTATTTCAATGCACATTAGAAGTATTTAATAGGCCACTTGGCTTTTCTATAGTCCTGGTGATAATTCCTTTGCAGAAACATCCACAGCATAAAAGTTGTTAACACCAAACTAAATTTTTTGTTAATGTTATAAGAGATCACCCCAAGTGACCAATTTAATTTTTTAAAATGTGCATTCCCAAGGGTGCCTCACACGGGAAGGGGTTTGTTTTTTGCTTTAAAAAAAAAAAAAACACAGTAATTAACATCAATATCTCCATGTGCTGCTCACAATTAGCATGCAGAAAAGCCAGCACCAATTAATAAAACAACATGCCAACAAACACACAGCAAAGACGAGGCACATTCAGAAAGCACAGGGCAGGAGGCTTTGGACTCTGGCCCTGAAAAAACGTCTGTTTTAGTCTCCTCAGCACTGCTTTTGTTTTTGTCTTTTTCAATTAAGCCCTTTAAATACACACTTCTACCAAATAAACAGGGAGGGTGGGAGGGCAAACATTTCAATAATCTGAATTTTTTGCCTTAAGCCTAAGTAGGGCTTCCAAACTAAAGCAGATTTCTGATTGTGCCATTGGATGGTTTCTTTGCCATCCACCTGGTGCTATTATATCCAATTCATTGATAGAGATTTTATGCCATTTTCTTCTGAGATTCCTTTTTCTCCCTCATTAATCACTAAAGTAGTGAATGGTAGCTGATCCAATGAGAAAGACAATAAGGAGGAACAGAAAACAAGTGACTGCCCTGAAGTTCAGACTTTGGCTGCCTCTAACTTCATCTTCCCTCTGGTCGTTTTCACTTTCATGTGCCAAACAAAGACTTTTTAAAGAATTTTAAAATATGTTCCCTTAAGGGTTTGCTTTCAAAATGAAGCCTTGCTTTAAACATCTCTTTTGTGCATGCTCTGCAGGATGGCTGGACAATTTCCAATGCTGCCTCAGCCTGTAGACTCTCTGTTATATTTTCGTTTTAACAATTTCCATCCCAAACACACTATAGCAGTAGCTGACACATAAAAACTTCAGTAAGGTGTAGTTTTAAGGAGAGTAGCCGTGGGCAGAGCTTTGATTCTTTATCTCCTAGCGACAGACAAACAGGTCCACAGAAAGTCACCACACACCCGTGAACCAGATGGAACAAAAACATCAGATTCAAAGGCTACTTGCACTTTAGAAATGGGTCTTTTCCTGTCTGTTTTTCTTTTCAGTTCCTAGTCTGTGCACTACCTGCTTTGGCCATTACTGGGACTACCTGTTGCATTTCCCATAATATGTTTTCCTTGGTCTCAAAAGCAGAAAGCACTGAAGGACAATTTCTCTGTGGCATCTCACCCACCTCCAGGGTTTATCTGTGCTTAGTCGATCAGAAGTTTGACCCCGGTGGGTTTCACACATAATTCTTGTATTTTTCCTCCCTTGAAGATTTTCAATGAGTTTTTTCTCTAATTTTAAGATATATCCCTTTTCTTTTCTAAGAGTCAATACAAAACAAAGGAGGTAAAAAAAGGACATAGAGACACATCATAAATGCATTATTTTTCTTAAGAGCTTTATGGAAACATAACACATACCATACAATTCACCGATCTATTCCTACATTTCATATAAATGGAATCATACAATATGTGGTCCTTCGTAACTGGCTTATTTCACTTAGCATAATATAATGTTTTCAACATTCATCGATGTTGTAGCATGTATCAATATGTCATTCCTTTTTGTGGCAGAATAATATTTCAGTGTATGGATATATCACATTTTGTTTATCCATTCATCAGTTGATTGGCATTAGGGTTGTTTCTACTTTTTGGCCATGATGAAAAATGTTTAGCAGCATTTAAGTATATTTATGTACAATTTTTTGGTGGATATATGTTTTCATTTCATTAAGAATACACCTAAAAGTGGAATTGCTTAATCATATGATAATCTCTATGTTTAACCATTTGAAGATCTCTCAGGCTAGTTTGCAAAGCAATTGCATCATTTTACATTCCCACCAGCATTGTATAAGGGTTCTGATTTCTCTGCTTCCTCACCAACATTTTATGTTATTTGTCTTTTTTATTATAGCCAACTTAGTGTATGTTAGGTAGTATCTCATTGTCATTTTGATTTACATTTTCATGATAGCTAACCTTTTCATGTGCTTACTGGCTATTTATCTATCTCCTTTGGAGAAATGTTGATTCAGATCATTTGCCCTTTGTTTTGCTTTGTTTTGTTTTGTTTTTTTAAGATGGAATCTCATTCTGTCACCCAGCCTGGAGTGCAGTGACACGATCTTGGCTGACTGCAACCTCCACCTCCCAGGTTCAAGCAATTCTCCTGCCTCAACCTTCTGAGTAGCTGGGATTACAGGTACCTGCCGTCAAGCCCAGCTAATTTTTTTTTTTTTTTTTTTTTTTCAGTAGATACAGGGTTTCACCATGTTGGCCAGGCTGATCTCAAACTCCTGACCTCAAGTGATCTGCCTGCCTCTGCCTCCCAAAGTGCTGAGATTACAGGCGTGACCACCACGCCTGGCCATTTGCCCATTTTTTTGACACGGAGTCTTGCTCTGTCACCCAGGCTGGAGTGCAGTGGCGCAATCTAGGTTCACTGCAAGCTCCGCCTCCTGGGCTCACGTCGTTCTCCTGCCTCAGCCTCCCGAGTAGCTGAGACTGCAGGTGCCCGCCACCACGCCCAGCTGATTTTTTTCTATTTTTAGTAGAGATGGGGTTTCACCGTGTTATCCAGGATGGTCTCAATTTCCTGACCTCATGATCCACCAATTTTTTTTTTAATTGGCTTGTCTTTTTATCATTGAGTTGTAATAATTCTTTACATATTCTAGACACAAATCCCTTATCAGAGATACGATTTTTAAGCTTTTCTCCCCTTCTGTGAGCTGTCCTTTCGCTTTTTTGTGACATTTGTTGAAGCATAAAAGGTTTTACTTTTGATTTTGATTGTAGGTTTGGCAACATCACAGATGCATTTTTGTCCAAAGGCTCTCACTGAACTCGAAGCAACATAAGGCCAGAAGTTGACGCAGCAGAATATGAACTTCTGTGAGACTTAATAATACCATTCCTGTGTATCCGTATCTTAGCTAAGAATCATTTTAATGATTCCAAAAGAAAGGTTAAAAAGTACCCATAGTGGTCTTTGAACAAAATCTTATTTCAAGATATTTTACACCTCAGAAGCATAGCTTTCTGCCTCTGAAGCCCATGTTTGAAGGCTGATAGTAATTGTACTTACTCTGCAGAAAAGGAGGACAAATGGAAGATTTCAGACACAGGCCACAGATGGACATTTGACCGTAAGAATCGATCCAAATAAGCTCTGGCTGCCAAAACTACTGCCATTCAAAATTATGGGGTTTGTTCAGTTTTAAAGAGACTTCAAAATGAGAGATGCTATTAGAAAAGTGCCACCAAAATTTAATCAAAAGGTTTGTTTCAAATGTATTTATTTTGTAAGGTTAAGTCTTGTGCAATTTTCTTTAATTTAAATCAATTAAATGAGTTGTACAGATACTAACCAAATAATATACATTCCCAAAAGCCAAGTTACTAATTTGAGTTTTTTCAGTCATTAGTGCAATTGAGAGCTTTTTCAAAAAAAAAAAAAAGGGGAGAAAAAGGAGAAATAGATTGAGTGAGTCTAGGGTATGTGGTAAGCCAGGAATGGGCCATTATACTCAAAAGGTGTCTCTCTGTAACCAGATCAATTCTCACAGCATTTATTTTGTTAAGGGGAATATAGTGGAGCCAGGTAGGGCTATAAACATTTGTTCTGCTGCATGGCCACAATGTATCCTTTTGTTTTCTCCCTGTCAGGACTTCCTCAATCATGTAATAACCATACCTAAAAGTGACCACTCACAGCTTCACTGGATAAATTAAGCCTGCCAGGGAAACAGGGATTAATGTATGCTCACTATGCTGGTAAAAACAGACAATTGAATGTTTTTGGAAGGTTGATTCCCCAAAATTCCTCAACATTTCTTCTGTCAATGGCAAAGATTTCTAAAACAAACAAACAAACAAACAAAAACAAACAAACAAAAAAACTACATCTAACATCACCAGCAAAATATGTTTACCTAGATTGGGGTTTTGTTTTCCAGATCCTTCCTAAACAAAAATTCCCCTTCTCCCTGACCAAGAAAAAATAATTAAAACAGATAAATCAAAGCTCTCTGCTCAGTTCTATATCTTCCAAAATATAGTCCATGGGGAACTTGCAGGGGAAGAAAGGGGAACTTTCACTAGAATTATGAATGTGACATTGAGCAGCATTTTTTACTTTTCCAACATAAACTTTGGAAGATTATGTCTTAACATCTTGACCACGTTCACAAGAAAATATCAGGTTTGTTGGCAGAACAAAATTGCTACATTACAGTAATAACATCTTAGGTTCATACAACTCTGCTACACTTCAAATGCATTTGATAATATTGTCTTTTCCATGTGCCCGAGACCCCAGAAGGAAGGGGCCTGTGAAGACGCAGAGGTGAAACACAGAATAACTTAACACAAGTAATTTGTGACTCTGACTATTGTATTCTTGTTTCTAGGCTTTCTGACTTCTGGACCTTCTCCTTCCCTGCTGATTTTCCCCTCCTACCTCAAAATCTGGGTAAAGCATCTAGGAGAATAGTCTCTCTGCTCCATAGACTGTAGTTCCTGTCGTCCCCAAATGATCTTTTCCTTGCATAGTGGCTCATGTGTGACAATTTGCAAGAGACTAGGAACCATCTACTGCAAGTCGTTTTTCTCAGAGATTTAAAAAGCTCACCAAACTCTCAAGGTTGCTGTTTACACCTCTATAGCTGTTAACCAGAGGCTCCAGAGATAAGCACTCAACAACTGCCCCCCCAACACACGCACAAACACACACACACACACCATTGCTTTCTATTGTCCTGACCATAAATGGCCCCTCTTCCAGAATCACATCTCATTTCTTTCTTTTCTGGATCATATCTAGACATACCTGGGAGTTCTGGCAACCATCTGTTCTTATCCCTGGGCCAGGAGGAGAGAGTCTGGAGTTTGTCGAAGCCTTCCATTTGCTATGTCATCTCCCAGGAAAAAAATCCCTTCACATACATGCTATCCTCAGTCCTCCAGGCCCAGTGAAGCTTCCATAATCACAGGTCCACCTGCCCAGAACCCAACCCGACTAACATAAACAGTGAACCTATGTAATGAGCTACAGAATGGGCACGAGCTATGGAATCAGACAGACTCAGGCACGAATCCTGGCTCCAGCATGATTAGCTGGCCTTCAGCAAATCACATAACCCCCAGAGGCCTAGATAACTTCATGTAAAAAATAGCAATAAGACTTACACAGGTTGCAATGAGGACTAATGAAGACAATAGATGTGCAGTCCTGAATACAGGACCTTGTACTGAGGACTGGCATGTGGGGAGCACCCAGTGAATTGTTGTGATATGACAATTAATAATCGGTGAATGGTCTCCAAGGCCATTGCAAATACATAAGGCTGTGCTTTCCCTAGACCCACCCATGGCTTTGGAGCACCCCAGAAATGTTATATATCTGAGATCTCGTCAATTTCAGGAAAATGCCCAAGGTTAGAATCCAATCATTTCAATTATGTGAATGGTGGCAGCATACCCTAACTAGGACCTCCCTACTAAACTCTTAAAAGTTGAGTGAGCAAAACTAGACATATACTCCCTGTTATTTCAAGAAGCACTTACTGAGCACCTACTGGGTGTAAGGCACCATGCTTTAGTGCTTCTGGGAACACCAGGTTGGGTAAGTACCTTTGCTATTTTCAACGAATTACAACCTACTGAAAGAGTTATACATAGTTATACACAGTGACGACAGGCAAAATACAATCCAAGATGATACATTTACAGAGTGAAATGTATGCCTGTGAAAGCACAGCCCTTCCACGGGCTTTGCACAGGCTCCCCAAGCACTAACACCCCCTGGATATGCTTCAGGCCCAGAATTAAAGCACACCAAAGAAGAGCCACAAGAATAGATTCCTTTGAACAGAGAGATTGACAACTCTTGTCCCTCAGGCCCAGACCATGCCTTCTGAACTTTCTGGTCTCTAAGCATGAGTGGGATGTGGTACAGCTACCAAATGTTTGTGTTATTTACACATGTGTTTCTTCTGTCTACTAGAGCTCAGAAGGGCCCTGAGACAGAAAGCCAAGCCGTTTCCCTTTGCAGCTCTGAATCTTTCTGTGCTTGACAGGCCCCTCCTCCAGGGGCCTATAGTCCTTGCAAGAATGGCCAAGATGTCCTCTTCCAACAAAGGAGGAGTTTGCACATTTTCTGGAAAGTGCAAGTATTTTATGAAGCAACAAAACAAAAGCTGAGAGTGACAAGGTCACCCAAGGGTATGGACAGAAACTGTGAGGCATATGAACCCATTTGAACACCAGCCAGGCAACGAGCAAATCCTGACTGATAGTGTCCTGTGGAGCCTCAG
This sequence comes from Nomascus leucogenys, assembly GCF_006542625.1. Taxonomy (NCBI): domain Eukaryota; kingdom Metazoa; phylum Chordata; class Mammalia; order Primates; family Hylobatidae; genus Nomascus; species Nomascus leucogenys. The sequence goes on from NC_044382.1 coordinate 126,670,025, forward strand.
CCCCTTCCTATCTGCCTGCAAGGGAGTTGGCTCTTCTTTCTCTGCTCCTGGTGAGGCTGCAAATGCCAGCCCCAATCTGGATAGGAGGCTCAACTTAGTTAGTGCCCAGGTTAGAAGAAGCAGCGAGCAGCTCCTCTCTGGCCTGCTGAGGTGTTCACAGAGGGGGCCCAAGTCTAGAGAGCAGCATCTGGTACCCTCTCATTAGTCACTCCTAGCTCGCAGCCTCAGGATCCACATCCACCAGCCTGGAAAACTCCTCCAATTACACAGCCGGTGGCCTTGTCAAAAAATGAAAGCGTCTTCACTGGTCTCACCCTCCAGCTCAGAGTTGCCCAGCCAAGCCAAAGCCCCTGCCCCTAACCTCTTCTACACATTGCAGGCAAAGATCTTTCTAAAACAAAGCACTGATCACTTCACTGCCCTGCTTCAACAGCTCCCATTTCCCCACCAATTTTCAAAGTAAGATCCAAACTCCCTGCTTCACTGCATGACCTGCCCTCACTCCATTTTCTTTTTTTTTTTTTTTTTTTTTTTATTATACTTTAGGTTTTAGGGTACATGTGCACAATGTGCAGGTTTGTTACATATGTATCCACGTGCCATGTTGATTTCCTGCACCCATTAACTCGTCATTTAGCATTAGGTGTATCTCCCAATGCTGTCCCTCCCCCCTCCCCCAACCCCACAACAGTCCCCGGAGTGTGATGTTCCCCTTCCTGTGTCCATGAGTTCTCATTGTTCAATTCCCACCTATGAGTGAGAACATGCGGTGTTTGGTTTTTTGTCCTTGCGATAGTTTACTGAGAATGATGGTTTCTGGTTTCATCCATGTCCCTACAAAGGACATGAACTCATCATTTTTTATGGCTGCATAGTATTCCATGGTGTATATGTGCCACATTTTCTTAATCCAGTCTATCGTTGTTGGACATTTGGGTTGGTTCCAACTCTTTGCTATTGTGAATAGTGCTGCAATAAACATACGTGTGCATGTGTCTTTATAGCAGCATGATTTATAGTCCTCCACCTTCAATTGTCTCCTGCTATACCCCCACCCTTCTCTATGATGTGTTTTCCATGCTGAATTCCCTCCAGCTTCATGAGCACATTGCTGATATGCTTTTTTGCTCCCCCACCCTTAAGCCCTTGTGCAAATGCCTTCCTCTGAATATAACCCACTCTACAGCCATAATTCCTCATTCTCTTGCACAGCAGAACCCTTTCAGGGTTCAATTTAAATGTCATTTTCTCCGAGAAGCCATCTTTATCTGCTCCACCTCCAAAGACTAAGTAAGCTATCCCTCATTCGAGTTTCCAAAGCACTTTATACTTCCCATAGATTAGTGTGCATTGCATTATATTATGCTTGTTATTTATTTTATTAATTATTGCTCCTCACTCTCCACATACACATTGTATTTTGAGGTCCTTGGAAGTACAACTGTGCTATTCACCATTACAGACTTATCCTTTAACCTAGCATAGTGCTTGACAAATAAGTATGTAGCCTTAAATATCTATCAGATGACTGTATGACAGCTAAGTGAATCAGCATCAAGAATGAGTAAAGAGCTTTCCTATAACTAAGTTTTAGATCAAGAAGATATCTAATAAAGCATCCAATTCAACCCTCTTGCCTTTAGAGATAAAGGAATTTGAGCCCAGAGAAGGTAAGTGATAGTTTGGTTGGCAATTGAAATCCCAGCCTGAGTGAAAAACTCATGTCCCTAAATTCCCCTGCAAGAGCTCATACCGACACCAAAAACTTAAAGAATCTATCATTAATAGGATAATTTTTTATTTCACAATAGGATCCTTAAGCTCTATCCTCAAATCAGACCAAAATTCAGTAGCACAGTGGTAGTGTTTTCTCTAGGAGAAACCTCATCTTGAATCCATTCTGCTCGGTATATCATATTGCAAAGACACACGCTCTAAGGAGTCCATGTAGTTCTTTCTAGTTCTTCTTGCTCCAAGTTGAAAGAATGGAGAAGGAGCATCAGGCTGTTATGCCATCATAGTACCCTCAAAACCCCTTTATATTTTAACATACTAAAGAGTAGCGAGAGAAATCTTTGGCTCTCCCTCTAAGTTCTATTGTAGGATTTATTGAGTAATTTTGACAAGTTGATTTGTGACTATTATCTGTAGGATAATAACAAATTCCTAATACCACATTTGCTTCCTGTGGAGGTTCAGTTATTTATTTATTCATAATTTCTCTGAGACAGGGTCTTGCTCTGTCAGTCAGACTGGAGTGCAGTGGTGCAATCATAGCTCACTGCAGCCTCAATCTTTCAGGCTCAAGTGGTCCTCCCGCCTCAGCCTCCTAATTAGCTGGGACTACAGGTGTACACTACCACCAAAAAAGTGCCCCGCCAGCTTTTTTTATTTTTAGTAGACATGAGGTCATGCTATGTTGCTCAGGCTGGTCTTGAACTCCTGAATTCAAGCAATCCTCCTGCCTCAGCCTCCCCAAGTGCTGGGATTACAGATGTGAGCCACCACGTCCTGGCTGGAGATTAATTTTAAGTGTATGTTATAATCCAAATTGCTGCAAATTCTTTAAATTGAGTGGATTGTATTTTACAGATAATTCATCTGGAAGCTGAATTCAACTTCCAGATTCTTTCGCAGCTGCAGTGACCTGAGAGCAGAGGGAGGTAAGTGCCCCTGATACTAGGCAGTGGGTGAACAATCAGAGGCCCCTGATTGTTAGGCACTAGCTGGTTGAGTGACAGAATGAGTAATATTATGCTGCCCTCTGGATTCAACAGGAAGTCGGAAGTTACTGCCCTTAATATTGATCTGTAGGATTCCATTGAGCCAACTCCCATCCTCTTGTCTTGACAAGAATGAGAGTTAAAATTTATTATCAATTTTTTTTTAAAGTTCCACCTTTCAAAATAATCTCTTTTTGGGAGTTTTCCTGAGTTCAGAAGAACCCTACTTCCACTCCTTTAGCTCTCTTCTTCCCTAGCAAGGGGCTACAGCATCGTCCATCCCTTTTGGCCCAGTTGCAGGCAAACAGAAGTTTTTTGCCTTCCATCATCGAAGTACCCATGGTCACTTGGAAAACATCTTCCCCCAGGAGACAAAAACACTGGAAATGCTTAGAAATGTCCTGCTCCTAAACTAACTTCTTTTGTTTTAAACTTCTTTTGTTTAAAACTTTTTTTGTTTTAAAATCTAAAATAGGATTCACTTACAGATGAGGCAATTCTCTATTAACCAAAGATATCTTGCTATGTACCCGCTTCTTTGTGCTGTGGTTTTCATGCTGAATTCCATCCTCATTTGATCACATAGTTCTGTTGGGGCTGCCCACAGAAAGACACTGACCCTGCTCCCTGGACTCTCCCAAGACTAGTTCTACATTGAGGCAGCTCCTCCCATAATGCCCTCCACCAAAAGGCCACCTGGCTTTCCTGTTCCATGGACAGAACCCACACCAGCTTTCTTGTTCTGTGAACACGGTCTTTTCTAGGAGCACCTTTATCATAACCAATCGAACATGCTTTCCCTCTGAAATACTCATCTTAAAAAAAAATGCAGGATGAGGTGCCCCTCACTTAAAACATTACAGATGTCACCTCCCCTTAGGGAATTTTTGTTTCACAACAGGAAACAGAAGTTTCTTTCATACTGATTCTCAACTCTCTGTTCTTATTCTTTTGATGTGAAAGAGAATTTTGATAAATTGCCAGCACAAGACTTCTAAAGGCTAAGTTGTATGTTTACATGCTGGTCTCTTTGTGACAAGGACAGTGTACTGTTTATTTCTATACAATTACAGATTCTTTACAATTGCTTAATAAATGCCTGTTGAATGCTGGCTGATTGACCATGCTTAATAAGAAACAGGATATCCTAGAGATGCGTACATCAATATTTGCGTAAAAGTTAGTCATTTACTCCCAGACTCCCACCCAAAGCAGTAATTGCTTTTACAATAGCCTGGCTTCTGCGTGAGTTCTAGTGGCAAGAAGTTTGTTTGCTACTCCCCAGCTCTAGACAACCCAACTGCTTATATTGAGGTGAAAGCAGCTTCCTTGAAATTTCCATTTGATTTGGTACAAATTAGGCTTGATATCCACATCTTAAAATCACCTTGGAGGCCAGGCTTGACTTTTGATTTTAGCAGTGGAACACCAGCTTTCTTTGCTCACCCCAGGAACTTAAATCTGGTAAACGAACACGGGAAAAGGCAACTAGGTAATAAGCTGATCTTCACATACACCTCCCTAAGATATGAGAGCCACTGATATTGCAAGGGCCATGACAGAAGGACATTCCTCTTGATTTTGAATCCTAATGTGGCTAACATCTTACCAAGTTGTTTGAAAACATTTGGCCGTTCATTCTCAAACATCTTTGAAATGCCTACTAAACACCAGGCACTGAGGTAGGTAGTATGCATACAGAGATTAAAAACACAGTCAAAGCTTTCAAGAAAATCACATTCTAGCTTGAAAAAAAGTAAAACAATAAAATCAAAACTATGTAATATCCATAGACACAGAGTTCTAGTTCTATACAGAAATCTTTAATTCAGCCAAGAAAGGTCATAGAAGGCTTCCCCAAAGTGGAAATGTTTGACCTGATTCACTGGATGACAGAGTAAAATCTAGCCAGCCAAAGAAGAGGAACAGTAATTGAAGCAAAAGGATCAGCCTATGCAACAGCATAGAGAATACAGGACTAAAACATGCCCAGGCTTAAAGATATTCTGATGTTCCTGGAGTGTATGTTGAAATGAGGAACTGACAAAGAGGTGAAGCTGGATGCAAATGCTGGGGCCTGATTACCAACAACCTAATATGCCATACTAAGAAGTTTAGCCTTTATCCTCTAAAATAGAGTCATTGACAACTTTGGGACGTATAGTAGCCATATGATATTTGCATTTTGGAAAGATCACTCTGCTGGTATGGTAGAAAGAAGATAGGAGGAGGCAAGAGTAAGCCAAGGGGAAAGAAGGAGTAGGTTGGGATGACCTAGAATAGAATGAAGACAGCAGCAGTGGAAATAGGGAGAAAGGGACTGATTTAGGACACAAAAAAGGACAATCAATAGAACACAGCAGACCTTTGGACGTGGGTTGAGAGAGAAGAGGAGTCCAGGGTGATTCTAAGATTTCTAGCTTATGTGACCAGATGGAGACAAGCATATTCACCACATTGCCTTTGTTAGTGTTGCATATGGACCATCGACATCAGAATCACTAGAGATATGTGCAAACAATGTCAATTCCTTGCCCCATTCTAAACTTAATGAGTCAGAATTTACGCATGCTGAAGTTTGATACCCACTGCAGAAAACAGAAGGAAGAGCAGGTGAGACAGTAAGGCAGGCAATAAGCTTAGTTTAAAGCCTGTTGATTTTGTGAAGCCAAAGGAACATCCAAAGGGATGGGTTCTACCAGCAGAGAGTATATGGGACTCCAGGTCAGGGGACACATACAATCTAAGGTTGTCTTCTTTAAGAGTCAACACCTTTAAGACATAGCTACAGATTTCAAATAAAATCATCCTGAGAGGGAATAGAAACGAAGCAAGAACAAAAAATAGAAAGGAAGCAAGAATAAAAAAAAAAAAAAAAGGAAGCAAGAAAAAAAAAAAAAAAAAAAAAAGGAAGCAAGAACAAAAAGCCCAAGACTAATCCTGGGAACACTGAAAAGTCGAACAGGAAACATGGCAGGTAATAGTACAAAAAGTACAGAGTTCAGCCCTGGCTTTCACCAAACCAGCTGAGATGGGACCTAGAGTAAGCATATTTTTTCCGAAGATGAGATTTAGTGCAAGTGTAGCTTTTCTGCTGATTCTAATCCATTATGTCTCTTAAGAGGAGAAGAGAAGGACAGTATATCAGATGCTGCCAGTCAAATCTGTAGTGAGACGTTTATAAGCTTTAGCCATGAATTGTTCAGGTTGTTTTCTACCTAATTACCCCCAAAACAAGGACACTTTGGTTCCTACAAAGGAATGTACAGTAGCCAATGACATGGTTGTATGCACCCAAGCATTATAGAAACCTCTTAGAACTCAGATTGGTCCAGAAATGCGAGAAGGAGTGACAGAAAAAGCAGGATGATATAACTGTTGCTTACATGCTCTCTCTGACAGTCAAGGGCTAGAGCAGTCACTGGATCCTGGGCTCCATAAGACATAGGCCAACCTGCAGTTGCTAAGAGAAAATTGCGACAAGGAACTCTTTTTCAAAAACAGGCATCAGGAACTAGTTCTGCCAATCTATTTGAGGTGACTTCTCCAATTCAGGCAGGGCAATGTGACCCCTTATGGTCCCTCAGTGGTAAGGATAGAGAAATGCTTTTCATTCAAATATTTAAACTAACCACACCTGTGCGAATTTAAAACAGCAACCTAACACAGTGGAGTTAGAGCATCCAAAACTTTTTCTCAGTCAATAGAACTCATTGTATATGAAAATTCAGACAATTTCTATAGCACATATTGACCACTTGGAAAAAAAAATGTATTTACAGAAATTAGGACTACTAACGGCCTTCCTAAGTTGTCATTTATGGAAACACTTTTAAGATTTCTATTTGGGCAAACCAGTCCTCCAGGGGTTTTTCCAGCATGACCTTGGAGAACAGGCGAATGCTAAGTATAGACTGCAGAAAGACAATGGCTAGAGTATCTCCAATATCTTGGTCAATATACACCAGAAATTGGTCAGAAAGTTGGAAACATAAGCTGCCTTTACAGTTATGATCTCAATCTACCTAATAGCTAGTTTGTCAAGCAGTCTGTTCACGTCTCTCAGCATTATCTCTCTGTGCCTCAGTTTCCTCATTCTTAAAATATGGATAATAACTGTACCTGCCCAAGATGGTTGCTGAGAGGGTTAAACAAAGTAATGTAAGAATACATAGTAAGTGCTCTATAAAAGTTTTCTCGTATTTTCATTGTTGAAATCAATAAAGCACCCTTTGATCTGAAAATCATGTGGGTTAAAAAAATTATCTTAAGAAAAACAAGTCCTCATGATAAGTACAGCTTTTTATTTTTCCTTAATTATAAAAGATGCTAAAGTCCAAATGCAATCTGTTTAATGAGGCTGGTACACTTTGCCTCTTTAGCAATACCTGAATTTAAGCCTAAATAGACGTCACAGAATTCCATTGAGTGGAGCAGTTTGCTGTGGAGAACAGCAAGGACTTTGGAATAAATATGAGTCCTGGTTCCCTTAACTTTCAGCTTTAAAAAATTGAGAAGTTTTCTTAACTCTAATCCCCATTTCCTTGTTTGTAGAAAAGAAACCATATCATTGACCTGGACGGGTTTTTATAAAGATTTCAAATGAGATAATGTAATGGGTCTCAACTAATGTGTTTCTTTTCCCCTCTCAGTAGCAACACCAAAACTTGTCATGAGGTTTATCACTTGTGGAACATTTGTCTAAGGTCAAGAGCTAAGAGTTAGCAATGCTGAACTACAGTCCTCACATATCAGCAAATCCACGATTTTTCTTCTTTCCTGTTATTTACTGCATTTAAATCTTGAAAATCCTAGTAGTGGTGGGGTGGAGGGGGTGAACTTACTATAAAATTCATTCAACATTGAGGGCAGAAACGAAGCACAGTGTTTGTGCCAGGGATCACCAACGCAAATATCTACAGGGATCATCTCTGTAATAGAAATAAGAGAAGCAGCTTGGGCATAACAGTAGGAAAAGATGAGGATGATGGCAAACTGTAAAGCAAGCAGTGGCAACAACTTGGTTTACTCCAACTGTCTCCATGCAAGGATGCAAGCCCAGTGATGCTAGAGCTTTTAGGTTTTGAAGAGAAGCCAGGAGTTGTTTGTGAAATTTTCTGAATTCTAAACATTAGCATCAAGTTGGATTAAAAATAAACACACCCTGTAGGCCAAATAAGAATCATTTATGCCAAATTCAGTCCAGGGACCATCAGCTTGCAACTTCTGATTTATAAATCATCATGACGATCACCACATGGCTGACCCTGGCAGAATCTCAAAAGTGGTCATGAACGTGAGCCACTTCTTCATTACCACCCATAACTGGTTTTGTTCTCCTTCACTTTGTATTCAACAAACACCAACAAAATAAAGCTAAGGAGAACTTGGAAAGGACATTTCAGAGAAGTAAATTTGCCTGGACTAATGATCTCCAGGGAGAAATTTTACCCAAGATCTCATCAATGCTTTCTTTGACAAGTCCAGGGACCCTTGGTATTGAAAGATCTGTTTTCCAATGCAGGGCAAAGGACAAAAGAAACAGGCCAGCCTGGACTCAGGAGCTCCCCCTCCCTCATCACGGCCAGCTGACCTTGACAGGAAGAGAGGTGGAAAGTGCCTGGCTCTCAAGCCCACTGACATTTGGAATCACAGGTGCAGCCCAGAGCCCTGGCAGGATTTGGCCAGGCGTTCCTGTGACAAGCCCGGGCCTGAAAGGGAGACTCCCCTGACAGTCTGAGCAGGAGGCTGAATCTGTCACTGTCTGGCTGGCAGGGCTGAAAAGGTTGTCTGCGGCAACCGCTGATACCGGATGCCTGAATAGGGACTCAGTCAAGCAGCCATTTGTCACAGAAAACTCCCCCAACTCATATTTCACAGAGTGATGAGAAGCGGTGAGGCAGGGACCAAAGTGGCTCATCACCAGAATATTAGCAATGGCGGTTATCACAAAGGGACAGCTGGGCTGGAGGCCAGGGAAGCCCTCTTTGGAGACAACAAATGTTCAATGCCCCCAGGGTGATGGGGATGGAGCCAGCCAGGCCCCACCCCACCACTTCCATACATCAATGCATGGTGCTCCAACACTACCACCATGAGGCTCCAGAAGGAAGGAGCTCAGGGAGGCTGTTCCACATTGGGAAGAAGGCACACAATTCTAGGTAATTCCAGCCTGGGGGCTGATCCCTGCCTAAGTTCCTTTCAGACCCAGGCCCCTGGACTTTTGTTTCAACAGCCTCTCCCAAGTCAAAGCAAGGCAAGCCCTTTGGGATTTATCCTTCTAAAGAAGACCATTTTATTTTTCTTCCATCATTGTTACTCTACACTGTGCTCTATAAGTCTTGATTCTGTGCTCGATCAGTGTGATTGAATGGAAAAAAAATCAAAGAGGCAGAGGAAATGCCATCAAATTTAGTTTTGTCTCAGGAGTTTCACGAAGAAACGAGTTATCTCCTCCTGTCTTTCTAATTATTTTGGCAAGGCAATTGAGGGTAGTGATTACTGCCAAGTGTCTCATCCATTAACTAAGTTGCCCCTACAACCATGTTCCCCAGCCCACCCTGCGTTGTAAGTGACTTATCTCCTTTGGGAAACTTGAGAACCAAGTTATAATAATAAGCAAGAGATAAAACTTTTTTCAGAACAACCACAGCTTTTTCAAATTCAAAAGCCAGATGATTTTGACATGACTAGCAGATTCATGTAGTTGCAAATTGGGCAATAATTAGATAATTGCTAAAATACTCACAAATATCCAGGTTTGGTGACAGCAATAATATGAAGAATAATCACTAACATTTATTGGACACTTTGCTTGTAATAAGCCTTCTTTGAAGCATTTGCATGGACATTACTGAGTACTCACAATAACCAATGAAATGGGAATAATATTAACCACTATCACAGGGGAGGAAACAAAGGTCCAAAGGCTTTATTAAATTGTCCAAGTCACACAGTTTGGAAAAGGCAGAATTGGGATTACAAGTTAAGAGTACCTTATACATCATTAGTACTAAAAATGTACATTGATTAGAGCTGCTAAAGGGTAGTGGTGAAATAATTCAATTTAAGGCAGAACACCTGACTTAGTCTTACTATGTAAACAACACCTACCAATTAATGAGAAAAAGATGACTACTCTCACGGAGAAATAAGCAAAAAATAGAAAATCCACATAAAATTTTGACAAGTGAACAAAAATTCATGTAAAATCTCACTAGTACTCAAATAATTGAAAATTAAAATGACAAGATATGCTATCTTTTACCTATCAAATTAACAAGTATCTCTCAAAGTTATAACATCCAGTATAGGTGAGAGTGTACTATCAGCCACCACTGGAAGAAGTGTTGATTTTTACATTTCTAGGGGCAACTTGATAATGTATGTCAAAATCCTGAAAGTGGTTTATATCCTCTATGGTAGTTTTAAAACACGGCTATAAATTCTTTGGTACTCTTCACATCAAGTAGTGGCATCTACATCCCTTCCCTATGAACCGAGGTGTGATTGTGACTGCCTTGACCAACAGAGTATGGCAAAAGTGATACCACAAGACCTCTAAGGTTAGTTAACACAGCCCATGAGCCTCTGCCTCACACCACTGGACTCCTCACTCTTGGAGTCCTGAGCCATTGCCTAAGTACAATTATACAGAGACGCCATATCTAGGAACAACAGTCGACAATCAGCTAAGCCCAGTCTTGGCATCTTATCAGCCGAGGTCCCAGCATCATGGAGCAGAGGACAACCATCCCTACTGTGTTCTTTCTGAATTCTTAACCCACAGTATCCATGGGCATAATAAAGTGGTAGTTGTTTTTTGTCACTAAGTTTGGGGTCAGTTTGTTAAACAGCAATCAATAAGTGGAACAACCTCTTATGCAGTAATTATTCTTCTGGAAATCTAAGGGAATAATTAGACATACGCAAAAAGAATTATGAACAAAGATGTTGAGTGCATTATTGTTTAAGAAAGGGGAAAATTTAAAACATAAATATGAATAATAAGGATTTTTTTATCCCCATGATGAAAAGCAGCAATTTAAAATCAGGTTTTGGAAGACTATTTAAGAATATAAAAAGTCCTCATAACATATTGTTTAAAGGGGGGTTTTTTAATAACATAGATAGCAGAAGCTTTCTTTGGAGAAAAAAATGGGCATATACCTATGCATTAAAATTAGATAAAAACACTCCAAAATTTAAACAGTAGCTATTTCTGAGTTGTGATATTATAGATGATTTTCATTTTATTCTTTATGATTTTCTGTACTTCTAAAATTTCATAAAGTTCATAAAGGGAGTAGACAATTTGCTAATGATCTCAATAAATCTGTGTAAATTTTAATACATTTTCAGAAGACCTGAACTCAAATTCCAGCAAGCTCTATTTCAATGTCTTTGGAAAAACACATTAACTGTCTAAACTTTAATTTCCTCATCTAGAAAACCAAAATAACAGTATTTACCTCAAATGACTTTTGGAGGGGTTTAGGATAGATAGGCTACTTTTAATTTTTCCTAACTAGGTATCAGAGAAAAATCTATATGCTTAAAAAACCTTCTTTTTAAAATTGATACATAATAGATGTACATATTTTTGAGTACTTATGGGATACATGTGATTTTTCTTAAGAGACACAGTCTTACTCCATCACCCAGGCTGGAATGCAGTGGTGCAATCATAGCTGACTGCAGCCTTGAACTCCCGGCCTTAAGGTATCACCCCTTTTCAGTCTCCTTAGTCATTAGGCTTATAGGCATGAGCCACCATGCCCAGCTGATACTTTCATACATGCAAACCATATGTAATGACCCAGTCAGGGTAATCCCCTCAAATGATTTTTATGAGGTTAAACTCTACAGTAACTATGCAAGTTCCTAGAATTCATCTATGTACCTAGTGGTATTTAATAAATGCTTTTTAAATTCACTGATAAGCATTTTGTCCAACTTTTCAAACACAGTCAGAATGAGCATTTGAAATAAATATCTACAGCTCTCAAGTGAATAAAAAAACACTAGGGCTTGGCTTCCTATCTCACTGCTCACCCAAAACAAGTAGGATTTGGTGAAAGCTGCAAAACACTCCACCTCTCCCTGCCACACATTGACACTGATGACAGACAGCAAGCTTTCCTGCTATGACAAGTAGATGGAAAACAAAAACTTGGGGTAAAATGAACACGTTGGTCCGTAATTGATTTTGCTCTCTGCAGGCGGAAGCCATTTCTGCTATTTTATCTGTTCCCACCATGACTTATGAAAGTTTTAGACCAAAAGCCTTCCAGTGAGCTGTGAAGAGCTACCCTTTTTGTCTTTCCAGTATATCGTCTCCTTTTCATCATCCCTCCTTCCCATTTCCATGCCACATGCCAATTATTGATAATAGTTAATAATAACAGGAGCTAATACCTATTGAGAACTGCTCTGTGTTCTCAGCACTCTGTTTGTATTAATTCACTTATCGTCAGCATAATGCTACCACGCTGGTACTATTATCATCCCTGTTTCTTCTATGAGGAATCTGAAACACAGAAGAGTTAAGCAACTTTCCCAAAGTTACACAGCTAGAAAGCAAGGAGACAAATCTAGTCAGTCAAGCTCCAGGGCACATAGTCTCTCTTATCTATACTGCTCTGTGTAATTAATATAATGACTTGAACCACTATACAAAACTTGGCATGAGGAGAAGAGCAACAGATAATCTTTCACCAATCTTATTAGCAGGATGAAGCTCAGTCCTACAGCCTAACTCAAGCACTGCTCCTTCAGTAACGGTATTATAAATAGAGAAAAGGAACAATTGCTCTTCCACGCTGACCCCTGGGTTGCCCTCCCTCATGACACTATATTTAGTAGGACCCAAAGCTCCTTGGATATGTCCTATTAATGCCTATGCCCTGTGTGTGGTGCACCATCTAGCCCATCTTAGGGCTTAATAAGGATTTGTTTAGTTGAACTGAAGAGGGCCTACCCAAATAGGCAGTTTCTACCTAATTCTTGTCTCCCAAGAGTTTCTCTTCAGAAGAAGCACACACACATACACCACACACACTCACTTACAATGATGAATTGTGAAAAATAAATGCTATTCCATCTAGCGTGAAGTGGTCTGGGTATAGAGTTAATGCCTTAGGAAACTCTAACATCTAATCTTTAGGAATGAGTGGAGATTGATAAATGACATCCCTAATCCTCACCTAGGCTTTGAATCAATTAAGGAATAACACAAGAATCACACAGGTGGAATCCAAAACACAGTATCACCATTTTACTGATTAAGCCGATATTGGAGAATGTGATTTATATTTGTGAGTCAGTGAGTTTTACATACCTGAACTTCACTCTTAGATAGATGCATATATGCAGTTCTAGGAACTGCTTTCCCCTGGTTGGAGAACTCAGGCTGTCTATAGGCAGGTCTGTGCCTAAAAAGAAAAGACAGGTTAGAAGCCCATGTCCATTATCTGTTTCCAAACATACCAATGAAACTAAGTCACTCTTCCTCGCCTGTCGAAGAGTAAATGAAAAGATAGTAAAGGCTATAGAATTTTGGCCCTCTCCCTGCTAGTACTCTGAGATGAATGAGAACCAGAAAGTCATGAAGAGAAGGCTTTGGTAGGAATGATAACAGCTAGTAAATTTCATCATTGAGTTGTCCACTTGGCTATCACAAATGATCTACATTCCTATTGCTCACTTATCTGTAGAATGTATATAGTTGCATTTAATATCAATAATTTAAAATGTTCAGTTTTAAGTTTGTGCTGCAAATCCAGAACTAAGTATTCCATCAAGTTAAACCCTACTTCTTTTCGTGTCATACAGCCCTGACCCAGGCTGTAAGCTCCTTGAAAATACAGCTCCTTTTACTTCATGGCATTCCTTAGAATACAATCCATATGATAATTTATTTACAAAGGTTTTTTTCATCAATGCATGCATGAAGAAAAAATAATAAACAAAAAATAAATCTCATTGGCTCTTCAACATGTAGTTCAAGGAGGAAGAAAACAGAGGAAGCCACAATTTACAGATAGCCTGTGTTCAACTTATTCATTTATATGTCAGTTTGGGGAGATAGGAAAAGATTTTCCTATAGAAGGTCTGAAAGGTAGATCTTTTCATACAAAAGCACACACAAACACACACACATGCACACACAAAATACGAAAGTAAAATTTATCTAAGGTTCAGATAATAGCTCGCTCCATAAAGAATACTCTGGGCATTTCATTTTGGGACCTAATATAGGACACTAAATGTAAAGAATCAAGCCTTGGCGAGTGGATATGGGGAATAGCAGGAGAGGGGCAGCGTGCTGTGGCCCTGGAGACTGGAAGAGCAGTCCAGGGTTTTCACTTCTCCTCCCTCCTTCCAACCTTGCTACTTAGGTCAGCTTCCTGCTCCAAATCGTGCCCAAGCCAATCACTAGAGGTCAGTAGGAAGCCAGAGAAGGGGGCGACAGGTGGGAGGAGCGGTCCGTCAAGAGAAAGAGAAGAAGGAAAGGGGAAGAACACACTGTTGCCCAGCAATGGGAAGGAGAGTTCCTGCAGCCAGGCTTGGCTAGGGAGGCCTTTCTTATGTGAGATGCATTCACTGAGCAAACAAGGCTGAAGTAAACCTTTTCGAACTGATGTGAATTCTAGCACGTTATTTAACGTAGTGACTAAAAACAGACTGGAGTGAGTCAGATCTCAGTTCCAAGGCCACTACTTACCGCCTATGAGACCTGGGCAAATAATTTCACCTGTGCTTGGTACACAGCGATCACTAAATATTTACTCCATGTCAGGCACAGCTCTAAGCACTTTACGTGTATCATCTCATTTAGTTCTCAATAAAATATGCTTCCGAAACTAAGGCCCAGAGAAGCTAAGTGTGGATGCTTTTGCAGCCAGATCCCCCTTCCCTGAAAAACCTGCCGCCCCAGCAGCAGATGGAAACACGGCTGATGGAGAGCCTTTGGTTCCCTACCCTCCATAATGCTTCAGCTGCAAAGTGCCCTTGTTCACAGTCACACCCCTTTCCACAGTCACCCAATTCCAGTGACTGATCAGTATGGGGGTAATTCCACTCAACTTGGAATAATTCTGCAGGGCCATTCTAGCTCCAGAGCCCCACTGCATGGCCACTCGACCAGCCCTTTACCCAATCTTGCTTTGTCCTCCCCTTCCCTTAGATATTGGGCCAAGGATATTCCCAAATAAATGACATGCAAACTAAACTCATCTCAGAGTCTGCTTTCTGGAAAATCCAACCTGGGACACCATCTAACTTGCCCAAGGACCCAAGGACCCATAGTGAGGATACAGACGCAAGCAGAATGACATCAGAAGCTCCTCTCCCAATTGCTCCACTCAGCTGTCTCCTATGGTTAAATATTACTACCTCCTTACCCTAAGACTCCTACCACAACCTATACATCCTCTCTTACTTAGGCCTGACTTTTCATTGGGAAGATGGCTGAAATAAAGATTTTGCCTCCAAACTGCCATACAGAATTTTAAGTAAACAAGACAAAGCCATCTGCTTTCTGCCTGTAGGGAATAGATCTTATATTAATAGAATCTCTCCTAACTCCATCTCTCTCTCCTTTTTCAAAGTATTGTCAGTGGCATGCCAAGTCAGTGGTACAGCAACAGGTTAAGATTTCCTGAGGCCCAGAACTGAAAATTAGAAGAGAAACTAAGGAAGTCTGCAGAGCAAGCTCCCTCTTTGGCTCTCCCAGCTGAAAACTATGCTTTTTTTTTTTTTTTAATTTAGCGAGAGGTTGTCCCCCTAACCTATTCTTTTAAAAACAAGCTACTTTTCTAAAAGATTATTTTCTACAATGCACAGGCTAAAATATTTTCCGAATTAGCATTTTCTTTCACTCTGTTAGTGTTCTCATTTTAGATAGTGAGCCCAGTTTCCACAATATAGAAGACCAAAATTGCCTAATGTTGATTTAAACAACTATGCATTCCCAATATAATACTTTGGTTTGCCTGTTTCTGCTAGAAGATTATAGCCACCTCTTCTACTATAACAGTATTTTATTTACAAACATGTGACACTGCCTAAAATAACCTAATTAGCAATCTAGAGCACCTGATTCTCGGAGCATTTTCCCACCTTCTAGCCTTTCAGCTGCACTGCTCTTAGTTGTCAATGTAAAGCTATATCCAAAAACCGTGAAAGTATAAATGGAAACTGGTCTTGACCACAGAAAAAACAGTAACGTCCCCTCCATTTTCTGGCATGTGACTTTAAAAAAAAAAAAAGGTTTTGCCTCTCATTAAAGAGTGTACAGTTCCAAGTTCCATGGCTGCCAGGATCCCCTGGATAATCCAACATGTCACCTTTCATGCCATTTCCTGGTGTGCTGGTAATCAGGATGGGGCACTACTGCAAACCCTATCCTAGATCTGCTGCTGCTTTGTGGAGTAATGGTTTTCGGTCATCATACATCGCATGTTCACCTTGCCTCTGATTGTTCTGGTCATGTCAGTGATGTAGCTTTGACGCAGAGATTGCATTGGAGTAAAGAGAAAAAAGTAGCAAAAATGACGGAGAAGGATTAGCAGCTCAAAAGCTTTGAAAATTTTGATTTCATTGAAATGAAAACATGCCTTGTCTACCTTCTTTAGACATTGCTGATCACATTAATTCCAGATGAAAAGTAAGTCAGTGGGTGTCTTTTTTTTTTTTCATGCTGGTGCAAGTTTTACTACAGGGAGTCTGTAAAGGAAAACTCTCTCTCCTAGTGCTCCTAGGCAAAGCACTGAAGTACAATCCCACTGAAATCAAAGTGACAGCTAGAAGGCACTCCTAATCACCAGCTCTCTGAGTTCTTTCAAGACTTGAATACAACTGTCAATTACCAAGTTCTCTCTGTAGGCCACGCAAGTAAGAATGAATTAGAGGTTTAAATCAAACTTGCCAAAAAGACATAGCCACCTTTTCACATCTGATAGCAGTATCAAATGGCAGACCCAAGAACCAATGGTAAATTAAGACATTAGGAAAACATCATCAAAGCAACCATAAATTATTAAAATGTGTTTAATGCAAGATCACATGGCCACAGTTACCATATTTTCCAAACCAAAAATGAGCCCATATCCAATACATAGTCTAACTATAACTCTTCAATGAATGACTGTTGAATACTAGGCACCACTCTCAACCCTGCCCATGCAAGTCCAAATCCAGTGGGGTGGTCAAATAATGAAGTAGTAAACAAAACAAGTAAAGTCCCGGCTTTATGGAGGTTACATTATAATAACAAATAGATATACAACATAATATTCCATAATTATAAGTACTATGAGAAAAATGATTATCATGGTCACATCTCTTTCACGCCCTTCACATTGAATTCACATCTGAATCATTGGAAAACAGTGTAAAGGGCTAAGAATTGAACCAAAAAAATGCTAAGAATTAAGAAATTCCACCATTCCTTTGGAAGGAGGGGTGAGGGGGAGCTGAAGGGACTCATTCTCTGTGTAGTCATCTCTCACATCACTGACTGAATGAGGGAGCTGCCTACACACTCAGTCCAGGATCCTTCAATGCCAAATCACATCTAAATCATTCTAGACTAGAGAGAATCTATTCCACTTTTAATGTTTTACATGATGTATTAGTCATTTTCACACTGCTGATAAAGATAGGGCAATTTACCTCAGACAGGGCAATTTACAAAAGAAAGAGGTTTAATTGGACTTATAGTTCCATGTGGCTGGAAAGCCTCGCAATCATGGTGGAAGGCAAGGAGGAGCAAGTCCGTCTTACATGGATGGCATCAGGCAAAGAGAGAATGAGAAAGACACAAAAGCAGAAACCACTGATAAAACCATCAGATCTCATGAGACTTACTACCATGAGAACAGTATAGGAAAAACAGCCCCCATGATTCAATTATCTCCCACTGGGTCCCTCCCACAACACATGGGAATTATGGGAGTACAATTCAAGATATGAATTGGGTGGGGACACAGAGCCAAACCATATCATTCTGCCCCTGGCCCCTGCCAAATCTCATGTCCTCATGTTTCAAAACCAATCATGCCTTCCCGACAGTCCCCCAAAGTCTTAACTCATTTCAGCATTAACTCAAAAGTCTCACCTGAGACAAGGCAAGTCCCTTCCACCTATGGGCCTATAAAATCAAAAGTAAGCTAGTTATTTACTAGATACAATGAGGGTACAGGCATTGGATAAATACAACTATTCCAAACGGGAGAAATTGGCCAAAACAGAGGGGCTACAAGGCCCATGCAAGACCAAATCCAGTGGGGCAGTCAAACCTTAAAGCTCTGAAATGATATCCTTTGACTCCATGTCTCACATCCAGGTCACGCTGATGCAAGAGGTGGGTTCCCATGGTCTTGGCAGCTCTACCCCTGTGGCTTTGCAGGGTACAGCATCCCTCCTAGCTGCTTTCATGTGCTGGCATTCAGTGTCTGAGGCTTGTCCAGGTGCAAGGTGCAAACTGTCAGTGGATTTACCATTCTTGGGTCTGGAGGACTGTGGACATATTCCCACAGCTCCACTAGGCAGTGCCCCAGTAGGGATTCTGTGTGGGGGCTCTGACCCCACATTTCCCTTCTGTACCACCCTAGCAGAGGTTCTCCCTGAGAGCCCTGCCCCTGCAGCAGACTTCTGCCTGGGTATCCAGGCATTTCCATACATCTTCTGAAATCTAGGCAGAGGCTCCCAAAACTCAATTCTTGACTTCTGTGCACCTGCAGGCTCAACACCACATGGAAGCTGCCAAGGCTCATGTCTTGAACCACCTGAGGCCATGCCCTGAGCTCTGTGTTGGCCCCTTTCGGCCAAGGCTGGAGCAGCTGGGATGCAGGGCACCAACTCCCTAGGCTGCCCACAACTTGAAGACCCTGGGCCAGGCCCATGAAACTACTTTGTCCTCCTAGGCTTCCGGGCCTGTGATGGGAGGGGCTGCTGTGAAGACCTCTGACATGCCCTGGAGACATTTTCCCCATTGTCTTGGGGATTAACATTTGGGTCCTCATTACTTATGCAAATTTCTGCAGCAGGCTTGGCTTCAATTTCTCCTGAGAAAATGGGATTTTCTTTTCTATCACATTGTCAGGCTGCAAATTTTTCACACTTTTATGCTCTGTTTCCCTTTTAAAATTGAATGCTTTTTAACAGCACCCAAGTCACCTCTTGAATGTGTTGCTGCTTAGAAATTTCTTCTGCCAGATACCCTAAATCATCTATCTCAAGTTCAAAGTTCCACATATCTCTAGGGCAGGGGCAAAACGTCACCAGTCTCTTTGCTAAAAACATAACAAAAGTCACCTTTGCTCCAGTTCCCAACAAGTTCTTCATCTCCATTTGAGACCATCTCAGCCTGGACCTTATTGTCCATATGGCTATCAGCATTTTGGGCAAAGCCATTCAACAAGTCTCTAGGAAGTTCCAAACTTTCCCACATTTTCCTGTCTTCTTCTGATCCCTCTAAACTGTTGCAACCTCTTCCTGTTACCCAGTTCTAAAGTCACTTCCACATTTTTGGGTATCTTTTCAGCAACACCCCACTCTCAGTACCAATTTACTGTATTAGTCCACTTTCACACTACTGATAAAGACATACCCTAGACTGGGCAATTTTTGATTGGACTTTTAGTTCCATGTGGCAGGGGAAGCCTAACAATCATGGTGGAAGGCAAGGAAGAGCAAGTTCCATCTTACATGGATGGCAGCAGGCAAAGAAAGAATGAGAAATACACAAAAGTGGAAACTCCTGAAAAAACCATCAGATCTTATGAGACTTACTCACTACCATGAGAACAGTATGGGGGAAACTTCCCCCATGATTCAATTATCACCCACTGTGGTCCTACCACAACACGTGGGAATTATGGGAGTACAATTCAAAATGAGATTTGGGTGGGGACACAGAGTCAGAACATATCACCTGGTATTACAAAGAGACTGGAACCCATTAGACAAAAAAAAAAAAAAAGCCCTTAATGAAATTATTTGGGCCCATTGAATGAACTGGAGACCAGAGAAAATAATGAGAAGATTATTAAACAAGGAGAAGGGGATCTCAATCTCTTCCTCCCAAACTTTCAAAGCCAACAGTTATTTCTGTCATTGAAAAAAAATGAGAAGAGTCACATGACTTACAGGCTTTAGAATGAGATCTTACTAAATAAAACATCATTGCTAAATATGGTCTTCAGGCAGCTAGAAGGAGGCAATAAGCAGGTATCCATACTTTTGCCACCTTAATACATGGTACTACTTGTCTGAATTCTCTCTTTAATGTTCTCTCTCCTCCTTTCCTCTTGGCTGCTGTGGCTTGCACTCAAAGTAGAAGTAGGGTTAGCAGGCTGGGACACTGTCTCATTTAAATAGTTTAGTTACTGGGGATAATGAACATAAAAAAATGATTTTTTTCTCTTTTTCTGTATATACATTCTCCAAGGATCTTTATCCATTCTTATGGTTTTATCCATCATCAATGCCTAGCTCCAGATATCTGCTTCCAAGTACATTTGAACTTGCCATACTAGCATATGAAATTCAACAGGGCCAGTTCTGGGTTAATGTTCCTGGCTATGCCCTGCATTCTGCTCTCTTCATGTATCCTGTATCTCCATGAAGGGCACCATCAACATGTCTAAAACCACCCACCACCCAAAAAAACCTACAACACACAGAATGTACTAATCTACTATGTAACAATACTTGAAAACCACAAAAAAAATGCTGCTGGAAGAAATTTTAAAAGACAAAAGTAAATGGGAAGATATCTCACGTTCTTAAATTGGAAGACTTAATATTGTTAAAATATCCATACTATCCAAAGCAATCTACAGATTCACTGCAATCCATGTCAAGAATGGTAGCCATAAAAAGATGAGAAAAGGGACAAATGGGAGGCCACATTATTAGAAAAGAACTTTGAAAAAACTTAAAAGTCTTGGAGACTTGACTGGATTACAGGAAATGAACAGGAGTGAAAAATGGCCACTGGACTTGATATGCAAACCTTTCTAGTCATTTTTTTCTAAATATCTGAGTTTGGGAAAGGTTGAAGGGTGGGAAGGGATTAACGGAGCATATCTCTATATCTACTTCCACACATCTGTCCCTATTTAAATTCATCCTCTTTAGCCATGCTATTTTTCTCTCTCATTAAAAATGACTTTGATTTCTGTTATCTTTCTCAACTCAGACCAACTGAAAACATAAAAATCAACTCTCTGTTCTAAGTGATTTATAAATATATTGAAATTTTTTATTCTCAGAATTGATGTGTTTAACATATACTTCCCTTCTCCCTGCTCCTTAAACTGAAACCAATCCGCAACAATAACCACCAAATGAACTGTTCAATATTCAAGACTGCATCTTCTCCACATAGTAGGAAGAATGCCGTAAAATAGAATGTGGTCTTATGAGAAAATATACACCTGACAATAATATGGAACATACAGAGAGAACAAACTCCTCTTACCCCAAGGAGGAAAGACATAAAAGATTGCATTGTGCTTTCAACAGACAAACTAGCAAGGCTTGTGCAAGTGATTTTACATAAATAACAAAGAGCTCTGCAAGTATTTCCCTCAGTGCGTTGAGCAATATGCCCCAAAGAAACCCTAACCAGGAAGAAAAAGTAGGAGGCTATAACTAAGGGGCACTTGCGTCTCTGCTTTCATGTAGTTTATTTCTTGTAAGTGACCTCTGCCACTTTGGCTTTATGTGTGGGCACTCATCCTTTACAAGCAAATACAATTGTGAGGCATTTTCCTCTATGTATAGTTAGATAATGAATTCTTCCTGTTGCAAAGTGACCTCAAGAGCCCAAATCCTCATTTCATTTCAATTTGTGCCAATGAAACGCTTGACAAATTGCTCTTTTTAGAGTCATGTATAAGTTTGGGTTGTGGGCCTAAGCATTGTTGCTCTTCTGACAAGGACAAATCGGGCTGTAGTATTTGGTCCCTATTCTTTGCAGTGCCAGTGATTACAGGAAAGGCTGGGTAGGATTAGCATTGAGTATTTCTCAGCAATTCATTCATTTTGAGGACAATTACTGAAAAATCACAAAGTACTGAAGGGATAAAATCAACAAATGGAGACTGAATCTTATATTTAAATATATAACCACACAAAGATGCATACCCAGGAAAAATATTGTTTCAGGAGTATTCTTGGAATATTAGCTATGCCTTAATCTTCAATACAGACAACTTCATATTTCTAGTCAGAGTTTTTGTTATGTGAGAGATCCAAAAAGAACAATTTTCTACTTGTGCTCTTGGCAAATGCTGAAGCTCTCCTGCTGGAATTCTGTCATCTTTTTTCTGAACTCAGATGATAAACCAAATTTGCACATTGTTGATCTGAAGCCCAAGTTTTTAACCTGAGCATAATGAAATCGCATTAGGAGACATGCCTGTCCAAACACCACAGTAACAGTGCCAGTGCTGCTTGAAATAGCTGCCATTTGCTCATCTCTTCTCAGCTCCAAAACATGTGAGCTTCACCTGTTCCCATCTCAAATTATCCTATAATTGCCTTTTATATTATAGGGTTATATCAGCCATATCAACTGTAGCAACTGGCACCCACACATCAGGAATATGAAACTGGCTATCCCCCTTTGCTCACCTCATATGCTCTGATCAATTCTTACAGAATTGTCTAAGGAAATAAAAGTTTGCCTTAAACCCAGAAATTTACTAAAAGTGTCCTCTAATACATTCTTTAATATGAAGTTCTCCTCAAAGTCACAAAATTTATCTCCATGTTATTTGTTTTAAAAAAATACTTGCATAATAAATAAATAAAAAATATACCTGTATAATGTGCTATTCATTTACCAGGAATGAATATCAAAATTACAAAATGATCATCACACATTATATTGAAGATTTTTGTCTAGTTATTTGAAAATTAAAAGCTACTTTCAAACTTCCCAAAATTAACTTGGATCCCCCTTAGCTGTTTGTGAATTCCTGCTATGTTAGTTTCTAAGTCAAACACTATTGCTGCCTATTCTGTTTTCTTAATAAAAGATTGTTCGAAAATCAGCTTGTAAAAAACCTTTTAATATAGGAAAAAATGCTTTAAAATCTTGTAGAAAGAGATTTCTCTAATTGTATGTTTATTATGTACATTCCTTTTAATGGACAAAGTCTTCAGAGAGCCATTAAATCACAAGAGCAATGGGCATGGGGTCAGCAACTCTCCACCCTGACACCTTCAAGTTCCGTGAACTGGGGCAGAAACTTGGCCTCTCTGGACTTGAATTTCCTCATTTTTAAAAACAAGAATAACTGGACTTAGTTTCCAACAGTACAGTAGAATGGATACTGTAAACAGCCACCCAGCTGCCTGATGATAACCAAAAAATACTGAATAATATATTAAAAGGCTTTTTTAAAATTCATCACTGAGCTGGCAATGAAATAATGACTCATCAGAGGAAAAAAAAATAATAAGTGAAAGCTGGACTCCAGGAAAGTAAGGAGAGTTCTGAGGGAGGTTTTTATCCAGAGGATATCTAATTAGCCCAGAGACTTTGAGCTTCAGTTGACAGCTCAGATATAAAATATGTACATTTAATGTTTAAAGATGTAAAAGAGGACACTTAAATATGAGAGAAAGTTACTATAAAATAAATGAAGACAATCTGAAGAAAACAAAACTAAGAAATAAAAAATAATAATTAAAAACAAAATCAATACATGAGATCAATGGCACATTAGACACAGCTGAAGAGAAGATTTGCAAGCTAGAAGACAGATACGAAGAGATTATCCAAATTTTGATAGCTGTTGCATTGAACCTGTAGATTGCTTTGTGTAGTATAAACATTTTAGCAATTAAAAGAATTGGAAGAATTGTTAATATGTCCCAAAATGATCTACAGATTAACTTCCAATTCATGAACATGGGATATCTTTCCATTTATGTCTTCTTCAATAGCAGAAATTGACAAAATAATAAAAAATCCATCAAATGTTTAAAAGTATGAAGGACAGACTGATAAAATCTAGTGTAATCTATTAAGATATCAGCCAGGAAAGAGGAAGAATAAGAGAGATAAAATATACAAAGGGAGAATGGTTGAGAATCTCCCAGATTTGAAATAAGACAATAAATCTCAGGTTCAGGAATTGTATTGAATTACCAGAAAAATAAGAATTTTTTTTACTCCACATCGAGATATATCACAGAGAAACTTGGGGACTGCAAAGAGAAAGAATATATAAAATTGAGCCAGAGAGAAAATACAGATTACTTACAAAGGACCTACTATTAAACTGATAGCAAACTCTTCAATACCAACAATAGAAAACAGAAGACAATGAAGCAATATCTTTAAAATTCTCCTAGAGGAGAATAGAATCACAAACTAAAATTATGTGCCTTGTTTAAAACTCCTTTGAAATAATCACAGGTGAAATATAGCTATTTTAGACAAACAAAAACTGAGTTTGCCTATATATACACTTTCGAAAGGAAATCCTAAAGGATGTACTTGAGGCAGAAAGAAAAAACAATCCAATAGGAAGGTCTGAAATATAAAATCAAATAGTTCAAAAAGAACATGGCATATACGTGGGCAAATCTAAACAATTGCATAAAACAACAGTATTGTCTAAACTGAAAGTTTAAAAGAAAATACCATCCAACAATGGAGTATGAATCAGATGGGAGATAAGCAAAATTAAAGCATCCTTGGATTAGTGTATTGTTCTAGAGAAAACTAGACATTCATTTTAGACAATGCTAAGCATCCATATTTAGGTTAAGCTCTACAAAATTAGAATGATATTCAAGGTAGATTCAAGAAGAAGAAAATGAAAGAAGAAAAAAGACGACCACCCCAAAAGAAGATAAGAAAGGAGAAAAAAAGAAATACAGAAAAGGACAACTAGAAAGCACAAAACAAATTAGTAGAAATGAAATCAGGACATCTATTATCACAAAGCTTTCATACAGAGGATATTCTCAGACCATGATGCCACTATGTTAGATGTCAATAACTGAGTGATAAATAGAATAAAATGCATAAGTTTGAAATTTTTAAAACATACTTTTGAATAACACATAAGTTAAAAATAAACCATAAGAGTTTAAATTTTTTTTTTTTTTTTTTTTTTTTTTTTTTTTGAGACAGAGTCTTGCTCTGTCGCCCAGGCTGGAGTGCAGTGGCGCGATCTCGGCTCACTGCAAGCTCCGCCTCCCGGGTTCACGCCATTCTCCTGCCTCAGCCTCCCGAGTAGCTGGGACTACAGGCGCCCGCCAACACACCCGGCTAATTTTTTGTATTTTTAGTAGAGACGGGGTTTCACTGTGTTAGCCAGGATGGTCTCGATCTCCTGACCTTGTGATCCGCCCGCCTCGGCCTCCCAAAGTGCTGGGATTACAGGCTTGAGCCACCGCGCCCGGCTAAGAGTTTAAATTTATACATATCAAATTATTACATAAAGTATTATGATATAGCTATATGTTACTTAGAAAGAATTATATAGCTTTAAGGACTTTTATTAGAAAAAACGAAAAGCTCAAAATTAATTAAGCATTCGACTTGAGAATTTGGTTAAAAAATATCTCCAACTACACTCCAAAATATAAATAGAACTTAAATAGACGAGAAACTAACAAAATAGAGAACATCAAAGGAATTTATATAAAAAAGCAAAGGTCAAACATACTCAAGATGCTCCTAAAGAAGAAGAACAAGCTAGATAGATACTTATCAGATAGGAATAGGTACCATAAAAAGGAAAATATAATCTTGGCAGTGGATGGATTTCTCTAAACACACACACACACACACACACACACACACACACACACACACACACACAAAACCACAACTCATAAAGGAAAAGCTCAACATATTTGACTAAATTAAATAGAGAAATTAAGAACTTCTATTATCAGAAAGATACCATAGACAGGTAAAAGGACAATCTACAAACTGAAAGAAAATTTGTAACACATAGAACTGTCAAAGGTTCATATTTAGAATACACAGAGAACCCTTATACATCAATACTAGAATATACAAAACAAAAGTGGGGAAATAGGCCAAGACAGGAACAGTACCTTTATAGAAAAGGAAATACAATCACCTGAAAAGATGCTCAACCTGAACATCATTAAATAAAAATAGACCCACACAATAATATTATTTTAGGCCCATCAGACAGGCAAAAATAAAAAAAATTCTACAAATGCCAAAAGTTAGCAAGGATGTAAAGCAATAAATATTTATATATTAGTGGGAGTGCAAATGTTTGCAATTGCTTTGGAAAACAATTTGGCATTGTTTAAAGTGATGAATGATCTGGTTCTGTATTGCCAGCCAGCAGAGTTGAAGCCCCTGCTGCCCAAAATGGGAAATCACATATTTTATATATGTATGTGTGTGTGTGCGTGTGTGTGTGTGTATGTGTGTGTATATATATATAAAATAATCTAGCAATTACTACCACATATCTATATACAGTTTACTCTTAACTAGCCATGGCAAAAGACCTGTAGAGTAATTCATTATAACATTATTTGTAACAGGGAAAATAAAGAAATGGCTTCAATATCCATCAATAGTGGATGCGAAGACAAATTGTAGAATTTTTCATCAATGAAATACTATACAGAAATACAAAATAATTAACTACAGGTAGCCTCATCAACACAGATAAATCTCAAAACACTAGTAAATTCAGGAAAACTGTAAGTCAAGAGAAATACATATAGTATAAAGACTTATGCAGTTCAGGCCGGGCACGGTGGCTCATGCCTGTAATCCCAGCACTTTGGGAGGCTGAGGCAGGCAGATCATGAAGTCAGGAGATCGAGACCATCCTGGCCAATATGGTGAAACCCCGTCTCTACTAAAAATACAAAAATTAGCTGGGCATGGTGGCATGTGTCTGTAATCTCAGCTACTCGGGAGGCTGAGGCAGGAGAATTGCTTGAACCAGGGAGTCGGACGTTGCAGTGAGCCAAGATTGCACCACTGCACTCCAGCCTGGTGCCAGAGTGAGACTCCATCAAAAAAAAAAAAAAAAAGACACAGTTCAAAACCTGCAAAACTGAATTTTTACATATTCAAACAAACCAAAATAATAACAAACACAAAATTAAGCATAATGGTTACCACTGAGAGACCAAAGAAAGGGGGATGGGCTCTTTGAAGGGCCTTAAAAGGTACTGGAAACTTTCTATACTTCCTGGGTAGGGAAGTAGCCAGAGCAGAATGGCAGAACAGGACTCTTCAGTGATCACTTCTTCATAGAAATATCAATTTAAACAACTATTCACACACAAAAATACCTTCACAATTGCTAAGGAAACCAAGGGAGACTTTGCAGTATCTGGTTATAGGAAAATAATAAGAAAGACGCATTGAAAAGGGTAGAAAGGACACTTTTACATTAACCACATCACCCTTCTCCCAACTCAACACCGGGAGAGATATTGTCTAGCTGTGGAAAAGAGAGGGAAGTGAGGGTAAGACTTTACCTTGGACAATAACAAGAGGTCAACCACAGTAAGACCCAGCACGAAGCACACCCTCATGACCCCCGACTCCAGTCTGGTACCTGCAAACCAAGCCTCCAGGCCTGTCCCAGTGCCAGGTGGTAACCTATAACCACAGTGAGGTGGGTTCAATATCCAGTCCACATACCCACTGGCCAATTAGATCAGCATTGGGCTTCAGGCAACCCTCAGTGGCAGACAGGCCCCAGTGTCCACAGGCTTCAGGCACAACCTAGTGCTATGCCAGCCTCCTCAGCCATGGCCTTTGGACATGCCCTAGCTCCCTCCACACCAGCCTCAGCAACCACAAGTTTCCAGCCCAGTGCCTCATCAGCCATAGTGGTCCTGGGCTTAGGGGCCACACCAGACAGCTTGCTCAGACTCTCTGGATAGGCTTACTGTTGAAGGGCTTTGCCAGAAAAAGCTAGTCTGCAAACACTGGAAAAGTACTTGCTTCTTTAAATGAGCAAATATCAACAAATGGCCATAGGATCAAGAATAATCAAGGAAACATGGCATACCCAAATGAACAAAATAAAGTGCCAGAGACTGTCCCTTAAAATGGAGATATGTAAACTGCCTGACAAAAAATTTAAAATAACTGTTTTAGGGAAGTTCAGCAAACTTCAATAAAACGCAGAGAAACAATTCAAGAAAATGAGAAAAATAATAAATGTCCAGAATGAGAAATTTCACAAAGATATAAAATAATAAAAACCAAACATAAATCTTAGAGGTGAAAAATACAATGAAAGATATAAAAATGAAATAAACAGTAACAAGAACAGAAATGATCAAGCAAAAGGAAAAATCTATAAACTCAAAGATGGATTTTTTAAAATATACAGTCAAAGGGAAAAAAAGAATAAAGAATAAAAAGAAATGAAGGAATCTTACAAAATTTATGGCATAACATTGAAACGGCACTTTTATATTATGCTTAGTTTTATTTTGTCAGCTTTATTGAAAAACAATTTACATACAATAAAATTCACTAATTTTAATATACATTTCTATGAGCTTTAAGAAATGTATGCATTCATGTAAACACCACCACAATTAAGATAGAGAAAAGGCTGGGCATGGTGGCTCACACCTATAATCCCAGAAATTTGGGAGTCTGAGGTGGGTGAATTGCTTGAGCCAGAAGTTCAAGACAAGCCTGGGCAAAATGGCAAGACCCTGTCTTTGCAAAAAATTTAAAAATTAGCCAGGCATGGTGGCATGTGTCTGTGGTACCAGCTATGTGGGAGGCTGAGGTGGGAGGTTCACTTGAGCCTGGGAAGTAGAGGCTGCAGTGAGCTGTGATCATGCCACTGAATTCCAGCCTGGGTGACAGAGCAAGACCCAGTCTAAAAAAAAAAAAAAAAAAAAGGAGAGAGAGAAAAAAAAAACATTTCTACCACTGCAAAAAGTTTGTTCATGCTTTTTTTTTTTAGGTCAATCCCCTTTCTCATTCTTGCACCCTAGCAAACACTGGTCAGTTTCAGTAATTAGAGTTTTCCCTTTTCTAGAATTTTGCTTAGCATAATGCAAAAAAGCACATTTTCAAGTCACAGGAGTCAAGATGGAGAAGAGAAAAATACAGTCATGAAAAGCTTATTTAAAGAAATAATAGAATAAAACATTCCAAACCTGGAGAAAAATATAAATATCCAAGTACATAAAGGTCAAAAGTCTCTAATCAGATCCAATTAAAACAGGGCTACCTCAAGACATATTATAATCAAACTGTCAAAAAGCAAAGATAAAGAGAGGATCCTGAAAGCAGCAAGAGAAAAGAAGCATTCCCTTATAATAGAATATAAGGGAATTCTGCTTGCAGTGAGCCAAGATCATGCCACTGCACTCCAGCCTGGGCGACAGAGCGAGACTCCATCTGAAAAAAAAAAAAAAAAAAAAAGAGAGAATTCCAATATTCCCTGGCAACAGACTTCTCAACAGAAACTTGACAGTCTGGGAGAGACTAGTATGATATATTCAAAGTGCTGAACGAAAAAATGTCTCCTCCACTATACAGTATCTAACAGTACACAACAAAGCTGTTCTTCAGAAAATGATGGAAGAGAGATAAAGACTTCTTAGAGAAACAACAGCTAAGGAAGTTCATCACCCACAGAAATGTCTTAAAAGAAATGCTAAAGGTAGTTCTTCAAGGTAAAAGAAAAGAATGCCAATTAGTAATACAAAAACATCTGAAAAGTATAAAACTCACTAGTAAAAGTAAAAAAAAAAGTAAGAAAAACTAAGAAAACTTTCTCACTATTAAGAAAAAGTGAGATAGGTTATATATTACATCACAAGATAAGTCTTCACAATTTTAAAAGACTGAAATAATATCAAGCATCTTTTCTGATCACAATAGTATGAAACTAGAAGTCTAAAACAGGAAGAATTTCAGAAAATTTACAAATACATGGAAATTGACATGTTCCTGAATAACCATGGGTCAATGAAGAAATTAAAAGAAAATTTTAAAAATATCTTGAGGGAAAAAAATGGAAACACAACACACCAAAACTTACGAGATGCAACAAAAGCAGAGGAAATTTTATAGCAATAAACACCAATACAAAAAAGAAAAATCTCCAACATGTTGCATCTCAAGAAACTAGAAAAATAAGAAAACATTAGGCCCAAAAGTTAAGAACCCTCACAGAGTCAATTTAACCCCCCTGCCACCTCCACAAGAACAGGTACTCGTATGCATGGATGAGAGACCCATAGATGGTTCACACCACAGGACTCTATGCAGACAACCCCTGGTACCAGCCCAGAGCCTGGTAGACTTGCTGGGTGGCTAGACCCAGAAGAGAGGTAACAATCACTGCAGCTCAGCTCTCAGGAAGCCAGATCCACAGGAAAATGGGAAGAGTACTACATCAAGGGAACATCACATGGGACAAAATAACCTGAACAACAGCCTTCAGCCCTAGACCTTCTCTCTGACAGAACTTACCCAAATGAGAAGGAACCAGAAAACCAACTGTGGTAATATGACAAAACAAGGCTTTTTAACACCCCCCAAAAATCAAACTAGCTCACCAGCAATGGATTCAACCAAGAAGAAATCCCTGATTTACCTGAAAAGGAATTCAGGAGGTCAGTTATTAAACTAATCAGGGAGGCACCAGGGGAAGGCAAAGCCCAAAGCAAGGAAATCCAAAAAAAAAAAAAAAAAGATACAAGAAGTAAAGGGAGAAATATTCAAGGAAATAGATAGAACAATGAAAAAATAAAAATTTCAGGAAACATTGGACACACTTACAGAAATGCAAAATGCTCTGGAAAGCCTCAGCAGTAGAACTGAACAAGTAGAAGAAAGAAATTCAGAGCTTGAAGACAAGGTCTTCAAATTAACCCAATTCATGCAAAAAAACTACTGTAAAGTTCGTATGGAACCAAAAAAGAGCCCACATTGCCAAGTCAATTCTAAGCCTAAAGAACAAAGCTGGAGGCATCACGCTACCTAACTTCAAACTATACTACAAGGCTACAGTAACCAAAACAGCATGATACCAGTACCAAAACAGAGATATAGACCAATGGAACAGACCAGAGCCCTTAGAAGTAATGCCACACATCTACAACTATCTGATCTTTGGCAAACCTGACAAAAACAAGAAATGGGGAAACGATTCCCTATTTAACAAATGGTGCTGGGAAAACTGGCTAGCCATATGTAGAAAGCTGAAACTGGATCCCTTCCTTACACCTTATACAAAAATTAATTCAAGACTGATTAATGACTTAAATGTTAGACCTAAAACCATAAAAAACCTAGAAGAAAACATAGGCAATACTATTCAGGACATAGGCATGGGCAAGGACTTCATGTCTAAAACACCAAAAGCAATGGCAACAAAAGCCAAAATTGACAAATGGGATCTAAGGAAACTAAAGAGCTTCTGCACAGCAAAAGAAACTACCATCAGAGTGAACAGGCAACCTACAGAATGGGAGAAAAGTTTTGCAATCTACTTATCTGACAAAGGGCTAATATCCAGAATCTACAAAGAACCCAAACAAATTTACAAGAAAAAAACAAACAACCCCATCAACAAGTGGGTGAAGGATATGAACAGACACTTCTCAAAAGAAGACATTTATGCAGCCAACAGACACATGAAAAAATGCTCATCATCACTGGCCATCAGAGAAATGCAAACCAAAACCACAATGAGGTATCATCTCACACCAGTTAGAATGGCCATCATTAAAAAGTCAGGAAACAACAGGTGCTGGAGAGGATGTGGAGAAACAGGAACACTTTTACACTATTGGTGGGACTGTAAACTAGTTCAACCATTGTGGAAGTCAGTGTAGTGACTCCTCAGGGATCTAGAGCTAGAAATACCATTTGACTCAGCCATCCCATTACTGGGTATATGCCCAAAAGATTATAAATCATGCTGCTATAAAGACACATGCACACGTATGTTTATTGTGGCACTATTCACAATAGCAAAGACTTGGAACCAACCCAAATATCCAACAATGATAGAATGGATTAAGAAAATGTGGCACATATACACCATGGAATACTATACAGCCATAAAAAATGAGTTCATGTCCTCTGTAGGGACATGGATGAAGCTGGAAACCATCATTCTCAGCAAATATCACAAGGACAAAAAACCAAACACTGCATGTTCTTACTCATAGGTGGGAATTGAACAATGAGAACACTTGGACACAGGAAGGGGAACATCACACACTGGGGCCTGTTGTGGGGTAGGGGGAGGGGAGAGGGATAGCATTAGGAGATATACCTAATGTAAATGACGAGTTAATGGGTGCAGCACACCAACATGGCACATGTATACATATGTAACAAACCTGCACATTGTGCACATGTACCCTAGAACTTAAAGTATAATAAAAAAAATATATATATATATAAACAAAATAAATAGAAATAAAAAAACAAATTAACCCAATTCAACAAAGACAATGAAAAAAGAATAAGAAAATGTGAACAAAGCCTTCAAGTCTGGGATTATGTTAAACAACCAAACCTAAGAATAATCGGCATTCTGGAGGAAGAAGAGATATCTAAAAGTTTGGAAAACATATTCTGGGGAATAATTGAGGAAAACAACCCTAGCCTTGCTAGAGACCTAGACATCCAAGCACAAGAAGCACAAAGAATACCTGGGAAATTCATTACAAAAAGATCATAGCCTAGGCACACTGCCATCAGCTTATCTAAAGTTAAGACGAAAGAAGGAATCTTAAGAGCTGTAAAACAAAAGCACCAGGTAACCTATAAGGGAAAACCTATCAGATTACAGCAGATTTCTCAAAAGAAATCCTTCCAGCTAGAAGGGACTGGAGCCCTATCTTCAGCCTCCTCAAACAAAACTATTGTCAGCCAAGAATTTCATATCTAGTGAAACTAAGCATCATACATGAAGGAAAGATATAGTCTTTTTCAGACAAACAAATGCTGAGAGAATTCTCCACTGCCAAGCCACTACTATAAAAACTGCTAAAGGGGGCTCTAAATCTTGAAACAAATCCTGGAAACAGACCAAAACATAACCTCTTTAAAGCATAAATCTTATAGGACCTAAAAAAACGCAACTTAAGGCCGGGCGCGGCAGCTCACGCTTGTAATCCCAGCACTTTGGGAGGCCAAGGCGGGCGGATCATGAGGTCAGGAGATCGAGACCATGGTGAAACCCTGTCTCTACTAAAAATACAAAAAATTAGCCGGGCGTGGTGGCCAGCGCCTGTAGTCCCAGCTACTCGGAGAGGCTGAGGCAGGAGAATGGCGTGAACCTGGGAGGCGGAGCTTGCAGTGAGCCAAGATTGCGCCACTGCACTCCAGCCTTGGTGACAGAGCGAGACTCCATCTCAAAAAAAAAAAAAAAAAAGCAACTTAAAAAGCAATAACAAAAAACCAAGGTACACAGGCAACAAACAGCATGATGAATGGAATGGTGCCTCATATCTGAATACTAATATTGAATGTAAATGGCCTAAATGTTCCACTTAAAAGATACAGAACTGCAGAATGGATAAGCATTCACCAACCAACTAGCTGCTGCTTTCAAGAGACTCACCTAACACAAAAGGACTCACATACACTTAAAGAGGTGGAAAAGGGCATTTCATGCAAATGGACACCAAAAGCAAGCAGGGGTAGCTATTCCTATATCAAACAAAACAAACTTTAAAGCAACAGCAGTTAAAAAAAGACAAAAAGGGACTTTATATACTGGTAAAAGACCTTGTCCAGCAGGAAAATATCACAATCCTAAATATGCACTTAATACTGGAGCTCCCAAATTTGTAAAACAATTACTAATAGACCTAAGAAATGAGATAGGCAGCAACACAATAATAGTGGGGGGCTTCAATATTCCACTGACAGCACTAGACAGGTTATCAAGACAGAATGTCAACAAAGAAATAATGGATTTAAGCTATACCGAGGAATAAATGCACTCAACAGACATATACAGAATATTTTACCCAAGAACCGCAGAATACACATTCTATGCAACAGCACATGGAACTTTCTCCAAAATAGACCATATGATAGGCCAAAAAACGAGCCTCAATAAATTTAGGAAAATTGAAATTATATCAAGCACTCTATCAGACCACATTAGAATAAAACTGGAAATCAATTCCAAAAGGAACCTTCAAAATCAAGCAAATACATGCAAATTAAATAACCTGCTCTAGAATGAGCATTGGATCAAAAACGAAATCAAGATGGAAATTAAAAAATTCTTCAAACTGAACGACAATAGGGATACAACCTATCAAAACTTCTGGGATACAGCAAAGGCGGTGCTAAAAGGAAAGTTCATAGCCTTAAATATCTACATCAAAAAGACTGAAAGAGCACAAACTGATATTCTAAGGTCACATCTCAAGGATCTAGAAAAACAAAAACAAACCAAACCTAAACCCAGCAGAAGAAAGGAAATAACCAAGATCAGAGCAGAACTGAATGAAATTGAAACAAAAAAAATACAAAAGATAAAAGAAACAAAAAGATCGTTCTTTGAAAGGATAAATAAAATTGATAGACCATTAGCAAGATTAACCAAGAAAAGAATAGAGAAAATCCAAACAACTTCAGTAAGAAACAAATGAGGAGGTATTACAACTGACATCACAGAAATACAAAAGATCATTCAAGACTATTATGAACATCTTTACGCACATGAACTAGAAAACCTCAAAGAGATGGAAAAATTCCTGGAAAAATACAATTCTTCTAGCTTAAATCAGGAAGAATTAGATACACTGAAAAGACCAATAACAAGTAGTGAGATTGAAATGGTAATTAAAAAATTAACAACAATAAAAAAAAGTCCAAGACCAGACAAAGTCATAGTAGAATTCTAATAGACATTCAAAGAACAATTGGTACCAATCCTTTTGACACTATTCCACAAGACAGAGAAAGGGGGAACCCTCCCTAATTCATTCTATGAAGCCAGCATCACCAAAATACCAAAACCAGGAAAGGACATAACTGAAAAAGAAAACTGCAGACTAATATCCTTGACAAACATAGATGCTAAAATCCTTAACAAAACACTAGCTAACCAAATCCAGCAACATATCAAAAAGATAATCCACCATGATCAAATGGGTTTCATACCAGGGATGCAAGGGTGGTTTTACATACACAAGTCAATAAATGTGATACACTACATAAACAGAATTACAAACAAAAGTCACATGATCACAGAAAAAGCATTTGACAAAATCTAGCATCCATTTATGATTAAGACTCTCAGCAAAATTGGCATACAAGGGACGTACCTCAATGTAATAAAAGCCATCTATGAAAAACCCACAGCCAACATAATACTGAATGCAGAAAAGTTGAAAGCATTTCCTCTGAGAACTGGAACAACACAAAGATGCCCACTCTCACCACTCCTTTTCAACATAGTACTGGAAGTCCTAGCCAGAGCAATCAGACAGGAGAAAGAAATAAAGGGCATCCAAATCAGTAAAGAGGAAGTCAAACTGTCACTGATTGCTCACTATATGATCATTTTCCTCAAAAACCCTAAAGACTCCTCCAGAAAGCTGCTAGAACTGATAAAAAAAAAATTCAGCAAAATTTCTGGATACAATATTAATATACACAAATCATTAGCTCTTCTACACATGTACAGACCAAGCTGAGAATCAAATCAAGAACTCAACCCCCTTTACAATAACAGCAAAAAATAAAATAAAATACTTAGGAATATACCTAAACAAGGAGGTGAAAGACCTCCACAAGGAAAACTACAAAACATTGCTGAAGGAAATTATAGATGACATAAACAAATGGAAACACAACCCACACTCATGGATGGGTAGAATCGGTACTGTAAAAATGACCATACTGCCAAAAGCAATCTACAAATTCAACACAATTCCCATCAAAATACCACCATCATTCTTCACAGAGTTAGAAAAAACAATTCTAAAATTCATACGGAACCAAAAAAGAGCCCACATAGCCAATGCAAGACTAAGCAAAACAACAAATCTGGAGACATCACACTACCTGATCTCAGACTATACTATAAGGCCATAGTCACCAAAACACCATGGTATTGGTGTAAAAATAGGCACATAGACCAATGGAACAGAATAAAGAACCCAGAAATCAGCCCAAATACTTACAGCCAACTGATCTTCAACAAAGCAAACAAAAACATAAAGTGGGGAAAGGACACCCTTTTCAACAAATGGTACTGGAGTAACTGGCTAGCCACATGTAGGAGAATGAAACTGGATCCCCATCTCTCACCTTATACAAAAATCAACTCAAGAAGGGTTAAGGACTGAAATCTAAGACCTAAAACTATAAAAATTCTAGAAGGTAACATTTGAAAAACCATTCTAGACATTGACTTAGGCAAGGATTTCATAACGAAGAACTCAAAAGCAAATGCAATAAAAACAAAGAAAAATAGCTGGGATTTAAATAAACTATAGGGCTTTTGCACAGTCAAAGGAACAGTCAGCAGAGTAAACAGACAACAGAGTGGGAGAAAATCTTCACAACCAACAAAGGACTAATATCCAGAATCTACAATGAAACTCAAACAAATAATAAAGAAGAAAAAAAAAATCCCATCAAAAAGTGGGCTAAGAAGATGAATGCACAATTCTCAAAGGAAGATAGATAAATGGCCAATGAACATATGAAAAAATGCTGCACATGACTAATGATCAGGGAAATGCAAATCAAAATCACAATGTGACACCACCTTACTCCTGCAAAAATGGCCTTAATCAAAAAATCAAAAAACAGTAGATGTTGGTGTGGATGTGGTGATCAAGGAACATTTCTATACTGCTGGTGGGAATGTAAACTAGTACAGCCACTGTGGACAACAGTGTGAATATTCCTTAAAGAACTAAAAATAGAACTACCCATTTGATCCAGCAATCCCACTACTGGGTATCTACCAAGAGGAAAAGAAGCCATTATAGAAAAAGATATTTGCACACACATGTTTATAGTAGCACAATTTGCAACTGCGAAACCATGGAACCAACCCAAATGTCCACCAATCAAAGAGTTAATAAAGAAACTGTGGTATATATATCTATATCTGTCTACCTATGATGGAATATTACTCAGCCATAAAAAGAATGAATTAAACGCATTTGCAGTGACCTGGATGAGACTGGAGACTATTATTCTGAATGAATTAAACGCATTTGCAGCAACCTGGATGAGACTGGAGACTATTATTCTAAGTGAAGGAATGGAAAACCAAACATCATATATTCTCACTGATATGTGGGAGCTAAGCTCTGAGGATGCAAAGGCATAAGAATGATACAATGGGGGGGAGTGGAGCCAAGATGGACAAACAGGAACAGCTCCAGTCTACAGCTCCCAGCGTGAGCGACGCAGAAGATGGGTGATTTCTGCATTTCCATCTGAGGTACTGGGTTCATCTCACTAGGGAGTGCCAGAGAGTGGGTGCAGGACAGTGGGTGCAGCACACCGTGCATGAGCCAAAGCAGGGCGAGGCATTGCCTCACTCAGGAAGTGCAAGGGGTCAGGGAGTTCCCTTTCCTAGTCAAAGAAAGGGGTGACAGACAGCACCTGGAAAATCGGGTCACTCCCACCCTAATACTGCGCTTTTCCAACGGGCTTAAAAAACGGCACACCAGGAGATTATATTCTGCACCTGGCTTGGCGGGTCCTACGCCCACAGAGTCTTGCTGATCGCTAGCACAGCAGTCTGAGATCAAACTGCAAAGCAGCAGTGAGGCTGGGGGAGGGGTGCCCACCATTGCCCAGGCTTGCTTAGGTAAACAAAGCAGCTGGGAAAGTTCGAACTGGGTGGAGCCCACCAAAGCTCAAGGAGGCCTGCCTGCCTCTGTACGCTCCACCTCTGGGGGCAGGGCACAGACAAACAAAAAGACAGCAGTAACCTCTGCAGACTTAAATGTCCCTGTCTGACAGCTTTGAAGAGAGTAGTGGTTCTCCCAGCACGCAGCTAGAGATCTGAGAACAGGCAGACTGCCTCCTCAAGTGGGTCCCTGACCCCCGAGCAGCCTAACTGGGAGGCACACCCCAGTAGGGGCAGACTGACACCTCACATGGCCGGGTACTTCTCTGAGACAACACTTCCAGAGGAACGATCAGACATCAGTATTTGCTGGTCGCCAAAATCCACTGTTCTACAGCCACCACTGTTCTGCAGCCACCACTGCTGATACCCAGGCAAACAGAGTCTGGAGTTGACCTCTATCAAACTCCAACAGACCTGCAGCTGAGAGTCCCGACTGTTAGAAGGAAAACTAACAAACAGAAAAGACATCCACACCAAAAACCCATCTATACATCACCATCATCAAAGACCAAAAGTAGATAAAACCACAAAGATGGGGAAAAAACAGAGCAGAAAAACTGGAAACTCTAAAAAGCAGAGTGCCTCTCCTCCTACAAAGGAACGCAGCTCCTCCCCAGCAACGGAACAAAGCTGGAAGGAGAATGACTTTGACGAGTTGAGAGAAGAAGGCTCCAGACGATCAAAATAATCCGAGCTATAGGAGGAAATTCAAACCAATGGCAAAGAAGTTAAAAACTTTGAAAAAAAAATTAGACGAATGGATAACAATAACCAATGCAGAGAAGTCCTTAAAGGAGCTGATGGAGCTGAAAGCCAAGGCTCAAGAACTATGTGAAGAATGCAGAAGCCTCAGGAGCCGATGTGATCAACTGGAAGAAAGGGTATCAGTGATGGAAGATGAAATGAATGAAATGAAGCGTGAAGGGAAGTTTAGAGAAAAAAGAATGAAAAGAAACGAACAAGGCTCCAAGAAACATGGGACTATGTGAAAAGACCAAATCTGCATCTAATTGGTATACCTGAAAGTGACAGGGAGAATGGAACCAAGTTGGAAAACACTCTGCAGGATATTATCCAGGAGAACTTCCCCAATCTAGCAAGGCAGGCCAACATTCAGATTCAGGAAATACAGAGAATGCCACAAAGATACTCCTTGAGAAGAGCAACTCCAAGACACATAATTGTGAGATTCACCAAAGTTGAAATGAAGGAAAAAATGTTAAGGCAGCCAGAGAGAAAGGTCGGGTTACCCACAAAGGCAAGCCCAAGGTAATTTATAGATTCAATGCCATCCCCACCAAGCTACCAATGACTTTCTTCACAGAATTGGAAAAAACTACTTTAAAGTTCATATGGAACCAAAAAAGAGCCCTCATCACCAAGTCAATCCTAAGCCAAAAGAACAAAGCTGGAGGCATCATGCTACCTGACTTCAAACTATACTACAAGGCTACAGTAACCAAAACAGCATGGTACTGGTACCAAAACAGAGATATAGATCAATGGAACAGAACAGAGCCCTCAGAAATAATGCCGCATATCAACAACTATCTGATCTTTGACAAACCTGACAAAAACAAGCAATGGGGAAAGGATTCCCTATTTAATAAATGGTGCTAGGAAAACTGGCCAGCCATGTGTAGAAAGCTGAAACTGGATCCCTTCCTTACACCTTATACAAAAATTAATTCAACATGGATTAAAGACTTAAATGTAAGACCTAAAACCATAAAAACCCTAGAAGAAAACCTAGGCAATACCATTCAGGACATAGGCATGGGCAAGGACTTCATGTCTAAAACACCAAAAGCAATGGCAACAAAAGCCAAAATTGACAAATGGGATCTAATTAAACTAAAGAGCTTCTGCACAGCAATAGAAACTACCATCAGAGTGAACAGGCAACCTACAAAACGGGAGAAAATTTTCACAACCTACTCATCTGACAAAGGGCTAATATCCAGAATCCACAATGAACTCAAACAAATTTACAAGAAAAAAACAAACAACCCCATCAACAAGTGGGTGAAGGATATGAACAGACACTTCTCAAAAGAAGACATTTATGCAGCCAACAGACACATGAAAAAATGCTCATCATCACTGGCCATCAGAGAAATGCAAATCAAAACCACAATGAGGTATCATCTCACACCAGTTAGAATGGCCATCATTAAAAAGTCAGGAAACAACAGGTGCTGGAGAGGATGTGGACAAATAGGAACACTTTTACACTGTTGGTGGGACTGTAAACTAGTTCAACCATTGTGGAAGTCAGTGTGGCGATTCCTCAGGGATCTAGAACTAGAAATACCATTTGACCCAGCCATCCCATTACTGGGTATATACCCAAAGGATTATAAATCATGCTGCTATAAAGACACATGCACATGTATGTTTATTATGGCACTATTCACAATAGCAAAGACTTGGAACCAACCCAAATGTCCAACAATGATAGACTGGATTAAGAAAATGTGACACATATACACCATGGAATACTATGCAGCCATAAAAAATGATGAGTTCATGTCCTTTGTAGGGACATGGATGAAACTGGAAACCATCATTCTCCACAAGCTATTGCAAGGATGAAAAACCAAACACCACATGTTCTCACTCATAGGTGGGAACTGAACAATGAGAACACTTGGACACAGGAAGGGGAACATCACACTCTGGGGACTGTTGTGGGGTGGGGGGAGGGGGCAGGGACAGCGTTAGGAGATATACCTAATGCTAAATGATGAGTTAATGGGTGCAGCACACCAACATGGCACATGGATACATATGTAACAAACCCGCACATTGTGCACATGTACCCTAAAACTTAAAGTATAATAATAATAAAATGTAAAAAAAAGAATGATACAATGGACTTTGGGGACTTGGGGGGAAGGAGGGAGGGGGGCAAGAGATAAAAGACTACAAATAGGGTGCAGTGTATACTACTTGGGTGATGGGTGCACCAAAATCTCACCAATAATCACTAAAGAACTTACTCATATAACCAAATACCACCTGTACCCCAATAACCTATGGAAAAATGTTTTAAAAATTAAAAAAAAAACTGTGAGGCTGGGTGCCATGGCTTATGCCTATAATCCCAGCACTTTGGGAGGCTGAGGCAGACAGATCACCTGAGGTCAGGAGTTTGAGACCCATCTGGCCCAAATGGCAAAACTCCATCTCTAGAAATACAGAAATTAGCCAGGCATGGTGGTGCACACCTGTAATCCCAGCTACTGCTCAGGAGGCTGAGGCACAAGAATCTCTTGAGCCTGGGGAATGGAGGTTGCAGTGAGCCAAGATTGCACCACTGCACTCCAGCCTGATGGACCAAGTGAGAATCTGTCTCTTAAAAAAAAAAAAGATAATGTGGTACATATAAACCATGGAATACTATGCAGCCATAAAAAAGAATGAGATCATGTCCTTTGCAGGGACATGAATGGAGCTGGAAGCCATTATCCTTAGCAAACTAACAAAGGAACAGAAAACCAAATACCACCTGTTCTCACTTAAAACTGTGAGCTAAATGATGAGAACACAAGGGCACAAAGAGCGGAACAACAGACACTGGGGCCTACTTGAGGGTGGAGGGCTGGAGGAGGCAGAAGATCAGAAAAAAATTACCAATGGGCACTAGGCTTAATATCCGAGTGATGAAATAATCTGTATGGCAAAGCCCCATGACAGAAGTTTACCTGTATAACAAACCTCCACATGTACCCCTGAACTTAAAAGTTAAAAAAAAAAAAAAAAAAAAAAACAGAGAGAGATAGAGAAGGACTGAAGAAAATGTGACAATAAGAGAAAACCAGAGATAAATGCCCTGAGTTCTGGAACAGGTAGAGGCTCTGCGTTCCAGAGTGGAGAAAAAGCTTATTCAGATTAAAAATTCCAGCTACTCTAGGCAAATTTAACCAGCTGCCAGGTCTGAGACCTAGGAACTTTCTAGGCATGATCTCACAGAGAGAGAGGTATCTGGGTAGGCCAAAGGTAAAACAGGAAATGCCTAAAAAGTAAAACTAGGCTATGTGCAGAGGCAGGCATGAGAAAAACATAAGCGAGAAAAGGGCAGAATATTGTCCAGAGTACTTGTACATTAGTTGTCTGTTGCACTTTTAGTCAATGACTGCTGTATGGCCATGGGAGAAGGGAAAATAGAAAAACAGAAAGGGATTTTATATGATAAGGTTACAGTCTGAAGAAAAGCAAAATCCAGAAGTTGCACACCAGGAACCCTGGCCCACAGATATTACAGATATGTTCCGGTTGGTCTGAGCACACGTGCGCACACACACAAAATGTAAAAGCCAACTTCTGATTTGAGTAAAAAGCAGAAGATATGACAACACAGGGCCTGCGTTACTAAGGGCCATTGGTCTGCTGGATGAGAGGATTCACTGCCAGTTTTGCGTGTGGCAGCCTTCTGTAGTTAACTGCAGCCACCATTCAGATAACCCGGCTCACTCAAGTTACCCATTGTCCTCTGTCGATATTTGACTTTGGTAACCTTATTTGTACCTTTTGAAGGACACGAGAGATGATCATAAGTAAAAGAAATAAGTCTCCCAAGGTGGATACATGTAAAGGAGTAGGGAGCAGCCTTTCACTCTAAAAATGGGAGAAAACAGCCTCTACCCAAAAGGCTCTGTCCAACTCTCCCAGCTTGTCTGATAGTTTTAATTTTATGCTCCTACACTGAATCATTTCCAGCCCAATGAGAGCCATAAAAAATAATCTGTGATTACATAACAGTTTCATTTTGAGAAGTTCAAGGACCCTTTATATGTTTCATTTTTCTTGTTATTTTTATTGACCTCACTAACATCTGACCTGAGCAGCTGCTCTTTGGGGAGCTGACATGAATGACCACAAGCTGGTGACAGACAGGGGAAACATAAGAGCAACAGTTCACTGCAGCTGTGGTCTACTTGGAAGTAAAAAACACTGCCAGTCCACTCTAGCAGGCGGCCACAAAGAACAAGGAGCTTCTGGAATTAAGACTTAGGACAGGTCAGGGATTCTGAAAGTGCTGCAGTACCGACTACAGGTGTAAATCAAAGCAGATTTCCTTTGCATACTACGGGAAGCAACATGCAGTAATGTTTGGGTCTTTTAGGATACACAAACACACCTAGCATACACTGTCCCTGGAACCAGAGATGACCTAGGTACAAATTAGGAGAGAAGCAGGTACAAATTATCAGAACTTGATGATACCTGCATGTTGATGTATATTGGCACAGAACTCACACTTTTGGGGAGACCCAGAAACCCAATAAAGAGGTATTGACTGACAATTTGCATTTCAGCACAAAATCTCCCTCTTGTTAAGAGAATCTCAATTTTCTCCACTGAGGCCCAAATCTACTTTAACTGGCCCTGCAGAATGATACCGTAAAACAGAGGACAAGCAGACTAACTTCCATAAACTAAAATTCTCCATGGTTCTACATTAAGTACTTGCAGAAATTCTGAAAGTTTTGTCACTTATTATATGATGTCAAAAAGTGTATGGAGCATCTTATTAATAATCTAGAGAAGTATCAGTTCATGTGGCATTTCTGCCTTTCAATCCCCTTTAGGAGTTGAAAGCAGAATGCAGAGTTACTAGAGCATGTGGTCAGGGTGGTCAACTCAGAAACACGTTTTTATCAGTTAGAGAGAATAATATTAGCCATCAGAAGACATGTAATCAAGATCCAGCTCTGCCACTTAAGAGCCAAATGATCTTGGGCAAGTCACTTCAGCTCTCTGAACTCAGTTTAATCACCCATAAGATGAAAATTTTAAAAATTGAAACACGCAACTATCAGAGTCGATGGAGGATCCAATTAAATAAAGCATGAGAGCACATTTTTATAGGCCGTAAAATGCTTCACACCTAGAAGAGTAATATTAGTGGGCAGTTTCATACGATGCTTTGCACTTATACCAGATTCACTTCAACTGCTTTGCAGAAAAGCATGCAACTGATATAAAGAAAAACCCAATGATGGCATCCATTTTCCCAGGGAAAGTCATAGTCATAACATGAATAACATTCAAACCCTAGGTAATATGATCAAAATAGATGAAAGAAGAGT
The DNA here is from genome assembly GCF_006542625.1 of Nomascus leucogenys. NCBI lineage: Eukaryota > Metazoa > Chordata > Mammalia > Primates > Hylobatidae > Nomascus > Nomascus leucogenys. The sequence continues at coordinate 126,713,729 of NC_044382.1, forward strand.
GGAACTGGGCATCATTCCTGTTGAGGTAGCTGAACTTGGCTGGCATTGCATTTCCATAACATCAGCTACCCAGAGCAAGAGAGGCCTCTCCCCATTCTCTATTTTTTGCCACATTAAAACCTAGGACTACACATTTACTGAATATCATGCAAAGTGTTTCCAAAATAAATAATGAATACTATTGAGGATAATAATAATAATTACATGTAATAATAATTAGAAATAATAATAATAAACTATTATTAGTTCTAATCCTCTGACTTAGATCTCTCAAAATTTGAATATTCTGCAACTTCAAGTTTGGGTGTGGAACCAACAGCCATCACATATGCAGTCTGAAATCTGTCATGGAGTATTTCAAAAGGCCTAAGAACCACTGTGACTCTTGGAACTAAATGATACAATTCATTAGGCTACACCACAGTAAGAATCATTATATGAAAACACAAGAAGGATTTGAAAAGATGTTTCTCATTCAGATGCTGACTTTCAAGGTATGATGTGCTTTTAACCAAGATACTTTAACTGCTTTGTTTAAAATACTGACGTGAAAATTTAAAATGATCTCTATTCTCAAGTATCTGTTTCATCCAGCAACTTAATTTTAAAATATTCTACTAATTAATGTTTGATATACACAAAGAAATACATGTGAAACACATGCTATGAAGCACAAGAACCCAGTAATTTAAGAACTGGAACCTGCTTTAGTAATAGAAGTAGAGAGAACAAAATTAATTCAGGATCTTGCAATACCTAAAGGCCAGTATTCAAAACATTAGGGTGCAGAGCAAATTGTCAAGCAGGTGGAAATTGTTTTTTCACACTCACTTTTCCTTTATTTACCCCTTCCAGGGTTATGTGAATTTTGAAACAAAAACAAAAGAAGAAAAGTTTTAACCAAAGGAATGTCTCCTTATTGGTGGCATTCAGACACTAGTAATGCACCAGTTGGTGAGGTATCTTTGAAAAGAAAGCCATATTGTATATAAGCAACTTCTACCTTCATATATTAGAAAAGCAAATACACAAAAACTTTGTAGGCAACACAATTCTAAAATTCTGGTATCTTCTAGTTTAAACAGGACAAACTGAGAGCCAAGCTAAAAATAGACAACTTAGTCAAGCAGTATCTTTTAAAAATTTTGATTTGATGTGTAAATTACTGTCTATAAGACATAAATCAACAAAGGGTTACACACTTTAGTAAGTTGTAGAGAGATCATATTAAGGCACAACCCTAATTCTGATTCTACTTATTGTCAGCCTCCACTTTCAATCTTGGGTAGCAAACATACTTAGGTATTTCCTTAAAGTGAAATCTTCTAAAACATCTCATTACTCTGAGTGGCTTGACTACTCAATTGCATCACCAGTCTGGCTTTCATGTAAAGAAGACACCACTGAATTCCCTTCTGGCCTCTTCAGTACATAGGTCCTAGTGCAGTAGAGGGTCAAGTGTACCAGAGGCAAAATTCAAGTTGCATGATCTAGAGGACAATTTTCACCCTTCTAACTTTTCAATTTCCTCGTCAGAAACATGAAGAAACTAGACTAGATAAATTCTAAAGTCTATTCCAATCCTAAAATTTTGTAACTGCTTTTGATTCTAATATTCAATCTGTATTTGCTAAAAGAAATGCATGATTCTTTTGGCAATTCCTGAAATCTTAGAGGAAAGGAAGCCTCCCACCTCTGCCTTCCAGTGTCTAATTTAATTCTTCTCTCTCCTGAATTCCAAGGTGTTTGTAGATTCTCTTTGAGATTAGAAACTAATACTCCTCTAACTTGATTCAGTACCTAAAACAAAAATGGAATCCAGGGCAAAAAATTTAACATCCTCATGATTGATTTTTCCCCAGAAGAGAATCAAAGTTTACCTTCATTCTACTTGGCAAATGTCCAATCAGACAATGCCTCTTCTGAAGCTTACCTGTGTGGTGAGAACACTTTAAGCCCTGCATTAAAAAAAATAACTAATTAACTCTACTCTCAAGACTCTTCCATTGTAAGTATTTTTATTCTACTACAAAAAAAAAATGTTTCTTGAGTCTGTTCTTACAAGTTTCAAAACTTTTTCACAATGAATACCTTTCAATATATCTTGAATATTAAAGAAAACAAACTTTAAACACAATTTACAGAACAGTTTAATTACAAAGAGGTTCCCATTGGCCAGATTTAAAATAATAAATGTTATTCCAGTGACAGTCAAATGTCTCCTTCCTCCCTTACCCATCTTCTTCTCCACCTCAACCACAAAGCTCAGACATATTGTAGGCTAAGGAATGATGTCAGGGAGCCTCTGTCAGAGGTCTGTAAGAAGAGAGATCCAGCAAACTATATTTGGAATAGATATGTCTTTTCAAATATATCTAGTACCTGGAAGATCTAGTATTTTTATATCTGAATGACTTCTCTCCTAACCATGAAAGTATCAGTTTAGTTCACAAAAATATTAAGCCATTCTTGTTAATAATAATTAGAAAATTGGGGATGCCCCTAGAACAACAGTGGGTTCCCTCATGGCCAGGCCCACCAAAATATGACATTCAGAAAAATATATTGAGACTTAAATGTTCCTGACTGCCAGCTGTGAAGAGAGCAGCGATCTCCCAGCACAGCACTTGAGCTCTGCTAAAGAACAGACAGCCTCCTCAAGTGGGTTCCTGACACCTGTGCCTCTTGACAGAAAGATACCTCCTAGCAGGAGTCGACAGACACCTCATACAGGAGAGATGTGGCTGGGATCTGGTGGGTGCCCATCGAGAAAAAGCTTCCAGAGGAAGGAATAGGCAGCAATCTTTGCTGTTCTACAGCCTCCACTGGTGACACCCAGGAAAATAGGTTCTGGAGTGGACCTCCAGCAAACTCCAGCAGACCTATAGAAGAGAGGCCTGACTGTTGGAAGGAAAACTAACAAAGAGAAAGCAATAGCATCAACATCAACAAAAAGGACAGCCATGCAAAAGCCCCATCCAATGGTCACCAACATCAAAGAGCAAAGTTAGATAAATCTATGAAGATGAGGAAAAAACAGTAGAAAAAGACTGAAAATTTCAAAAACCAGAATGGCTCTTCTCCTCCAGAGGATCACAACTCCTTGCCAGCAAGGGAACAAAACTGGACGAGAATGAGTTTGACGAATTGACAGGAGTAGGCTTCAGAAGGCGGGTAATAATAAACTCCTCCAAGCTAAAGGAGCATGTTGTAACCCAATGCAAGGAAGCTAAGAACCTTGAAAAAAGGTTACAGGAACTGCTAACTAGAATAACCAGTTTAAAGAAGAACATAAAAGACCTGATGGAGCTGTAAAACACACCATGAGAACTTCATGAAGCACACACAACTAACAATAGCTGAATCGATCAAGTGGAAGAAAGGATATCAAAGATTGAAGATCAACTTAATGAAATAAAGCATGAAGACAAGATTAGAGAAAAAAGAATGAAAACGAACAAACAAAGCCTCCAAGAAACATGAGACTATGTGAAAAGACCAAACCTACATTTCACTGGTGTACCTGAAAGTGACAGGGAGAATGGAACCAAGTTAGAAAACACTCTTCAGGATATTATCCAGGAGAACTTCCCCAATCTAGCAAGACAGGCCAACATTCAAATTCAGGAAATACAGAGAACACCACAAAGATACTCCTCGAGAAGAGCAACCCCAGGACACATAATTGTCAGATTCACCAAGGTTGAAATAAAGGAAAAAATGTTAAGGGCAGCCAGAAAGAAAGGTTGGGTTACCCACCCGAACTTTGGCCAGGGCAATCAGGCAAGACAAAGAAATAAAGGGTATTCAAATAGGAAGAGAGGAAGTCAAATTATCTCTGTTGGCAGACGACATGATTGCATATTTAGAATATATAAGAATATGCTGATGGCACCTGCAGAAGGCCACAAACACATTGACCAAGAAAGCAATGATTAACTGTCTGCCTGAGACTATGCACATGCACAAGCATGTTTTAATCATCATTTCCAATAATTTTCCTTAAAAACTTCTGATCCAGAGGCAGAACTCAGACAGAGGTGATCTTTGAATGCTAGTTCACTGCCTTCCCTGGATTGCCAGCTTCTCCAACAAAGCTAACTTTCCTTTCACCACAGCTTGTCTGGAGGTTTTGGCTCTCAGGTGATGAGTGGTTTGTTCCTGAGTTCAGTTACATATTCAGGAGATGAGGAACGGGTAAGCTGTGCATATTGAGAACTATTAAGTACAAAACTATAACATAATACATTTGTGTTATTTTAAAGCACTAAGTCTGAGATAATCTGTTATAGCAGTAATTGGAAAGTAATACTGTATAGTTCATAAGGACAAAAGAAGAATAGATTCAGTGCGATGGGACCACCTCAATATTTTCAAACAGGTCATAAGGGAACTTAGCTGGAGCTTGGATGCAAGTTGGAGGCTAACTAAAAGGGTCAAAGAGTCTGTGGCCAGAACTCAGCATTACAGGTAATGTGGCAGCAGCAGAAACCATAGCCAGACCAGTTTCCTGATCTTTGGATTCCAGTTACAGTCTAAACCATTGAAATCAATAGATAAGAGGCAGCCCCCTGACTTCTGCTCTTTCAGTCCTTTTAAGTGTCTAAATCGTTTTATTGAATCCTTCCTGAATGAAATAAATGAAGTGGTTTCTCTGTCCTGCCCTGAACTACATAATATTCTGAGCTATATAGAAAGAACATAAAACAAAACTCAAGGAAATAAGAGTACAGATTTTTCTGCTGGCACCTTTAAGAGAGAGAAAATTTTAACAAAGTAAACTTGGCACTAGTCATCAGGAAAATGCAAATCAAAACCACAATGGCATACCACTTTGCACTGACTGGGATAGTCATAATTTTTTAAGAAAGAGACAATAACAAGTATTAATGATGATGTGTGAAAATCAGAACCCTAATATACTAGGAATGGAAATGTGGAAATAATGAAGTCACTTTGGAAAACAGTTTGGTAGTTTCTCAAAATGTTAAACATAGAGTTACCTTATGACCCAGCAATTCCACACCTAGGTATATACTCAAGAGAAGTGAAAACATACACTTACACAAAATGTATGTACAACGTTCATAGCGGCATTATTAATAATCAAAAAGTAGACATAATCTGAATGTCCATCAAGTGATAATTGGATTAATAAAGCGTGTCATATCTATACAATGAAATATTATTCAGCAATAAAAATAAAGTACATCATGGATGAACTTGAAAACATTATGCAAAATGAAAGAAGCCAGTCACAAAAGGCCACACATTGTGTGATTTCATTTATATGAAATGTCCATAAAAGGCAGCAAGTAGATCAGTAGTTGCTATATTAGTCCATTCTCATGCTGCCATGAAGAAATACCCAAGTGATATGGTTTGGCGGTGTCCCCAGCCAAATCTCATCTTGAATTGTAGTTCCCATAATCTCCACATGTAGTGGGAGGGGCCCAGTGGGAGGTAATTGAATCATGGTGGCAGTTTCCCCATGCTATTCTCATGATAGTAAGTTCTCACAAGATCTGGTGTTTTTATAAGGGGCTTCCCCCTTCACTTGGCTCTCATTTTTCTCTCTCCTGCTGCCATGTGAAGGACATGTTTGCTTCCCTTTCCACCATGATTATAAGTTTCCTGAGGCCTCCCCATTCATAGACAATTAACATTAACCTCTTTTCTTTATAAATTACCCCATCTCAGGCATTTCTTCATAGCAGCGTGAGAATGGACTAATACATCGAGACTGGGTAATCTATAAAGAAAAGAGGTTTAATTGACTCACAGTTCTGCATGGCAGTGGATGCGTCAGGAAATTTAACAAGCATGGGGAAAGAGACCTCTTCACAGGGTGGCGGGAGAGAGAATGAGTGAAAGCAGGGGAAATGCCAGACACGTATAAAACCATCAGATCTCGTGAGACTCACTCATTATTACGAGAACAGCATAAGAGAAACAGCCTCCATGATTCAAATTACTTCCACCTGCTCCCACCCCTGACACGTGGGGATTATTACAATTCAAGATGAGATTTAGGTGGGGACACAGAGCCAAATCATATCAGTTGCTTAGGGATAGGGTGATAGGGACTTAGGCAATAATGCATAAGGAATGCTAGAATTCTTTCTGGGGTAATGAAAATGTTCAGTTATTGATTGCAATGGTGGATGTACAACATTGTAAATATAGTAAAGCCACTGAATTGTATATTTTCAATAAGTGAATTGTATGGTATGTGAATTTTATCTCAACAAAGTTGATTTTTAAAAGATGTAAGGCAAAATGGGACAATTTTTAATAAAAGAGTTCAGTTAGGGTGTGTGTAAGAGACAAAGGCACTAAAGCACAAAAAGGAGAAGCTAAAGGAGATAATTCACAGTGCTCAAAAAAAATTTTCTAATGTTTTGACATAGTTTTTAGAAAGAGTTAAAACTAAGAGATCCTGCATATTAGGGAATACCTACTCACTTGGAGTGATAGCTAATGTATTTTCTCTGTCAATTATCCAAATTATTTAGCATCTCAAGAACTATGATGGAACTCATTTCTAAGCAAGACTTAGACATTAAATAATGAAGACATTAAACATTTGAATAGAATATCTGATACACAGGTAGATTTACTATGAAGCTGATGAAGCTTAAGCCTCAGCATCCCTCATCTGCATGGGACACTTCCAAAGCCCTGGGAAGAGCCTTGGTTGGCAGTGAATTGACAAGATCACTTGTGATGTGGTTTGGCTCTGTTTCCCCACCCAAATCTCATCCCAAATTTTAATCCCCATGTATCGAGGGAGAGATCTGTGAGAAGTGATTGGATTATGGGGGCAGTTTCTCCCATGGTGTTCTCTGGATAGTGAGTGAGTTCTCACAAGATCTGATGGTTTAAAAGTGGCACTTGCCCCTTTGCTCACTGTCTGTCTCTCTCCTGCCACCATGTAAGACATGCCTTGCTTCCCCTTTTGCCTTCTGCCATGATTGTAAGTTTCCTGAGGCCTCCCAAGCCATGTGGAACTGTAAGTCAGTTAAGTCTCTTTGGTTTATAAATAACCCAGTCTCAGGTAGTTCTTTATAGCAGCATGAAAGTAGACTAATACAACATGTTTTTGTAAAATTTGAAAAAGTAAGATTTTTTTTTAACAGCAATTGATTTAGACTGGTGTTCTTTCCAGGTCTTAAATTCCCCCTTTATCACTCTTTTTATGTGGGATGATATTAGAGTTGCCGATGACATTTTGAGGACCTGGATGTGGGAAAGTAGAATGAGAATATATTTTGTTTGGGATGGATGGGATATATTTATGTGGGTCACAGTCACCTTCACACATCCCTTCTACTACCTACATACTTCCAGTGCCAGGTGCCATAGGCCACATCTGTCTTGTCATACCACCTTTAGCACTCCCAATTATGTGTTTCCTTTCCCCCTCAAACCTCTCCTTAAACAAAGCATGCTAGAGGAAGGACTGGTGTGTCTTATTCTCTCTGAAGAAGGCTAGATCATAAAATTGTCATATAAAATGCAATCAAAAGTATTCAGCCTCACTCTACACAAGAAAGGTCAAAGTGACTTAAAAGATTAAATTCCCAAAAACAAAGCTCTAAAAATGTTACCAGAAAACACATGTAAAGACTTTCTAAACTTTCTAAACTTGACTCCAAAGCTGGAAATTTTAAACAAAAATAACGAGTAATGTGACTACATAAAACTTTTAAAACATCGACATAACCAAATTAAAACAATTAAACAAGATTAAAAGCAAACTATGAACTGGGGAAAATATTTGCAATATATATGGCAAGAAGTTAGTCTCCTTTAGCTCTAAATGCAAACAATTCAAAAAGTAAAAGACAAATGCTCCAAAAGATATAGGAACAGAGATAGAACACAGAATTGATAGAAGAGAAACTCCAGACACAAAGGGAAAAAATAAATGCAAATTAAAGTAAACATGACATATTACTTTCTAGCCATTAAGGTTTTTTATGAGCTAATAATATCCAGTGTTGAATAAAGAGGCAATTTACCTATACATATCCCAAATGATTAAATGTTCACAGCTTTGGACCATCAATTTCATTCTAAAAACGATTTATAAGGAAACATCGTCTATAAATTCAAACAATTGTAAACAATAAAAAACCCACCAATCAGAGGTTAATTAAATAAACTATTCTGAGTGATTTGTTTTGGCTGTGACCCACTCAAATCTCGTCTTGAATTCCCACATGTTGTAGGAGGGACCCATTGAGAGGTAATTGAATCATGGGGGTAAGTCTTTCCCATGCTTTTTTCATGATAATGAATAAGTCTCATGAGATCTGATGATTTTAAAAATGGAAGTTTCCCTGCACAATCTCTCTTCTCTTGTCTGCCACCATGTGAGACATGCCTTTCACCTTCTGTCATAATTGTGAGGCCTCCCCAGCCATACGGAACTGTTAAGTCCATTAAACCTCTTTCTTTTGTAAATTGCCCAGTCTCAGATATGTCTTTATCAGCAGCATGAAAACAGACTAATACAGTAAATTGGTACAAGTAGAGCGCGGCACTGCTAAAAATATACCTGAAAATGTGGAAGTGATTTTGGAGCTGGGTAACAGGCAGAGGTTGGAACAGTTTGGAGGGCTCAAAAGACAGGAAAATGTGGGAAAGTTTGGAACTTCCTAGAGACTTGTTGAATGGCTTCTCCAAAATGCTGATAGCCATATGGACAATAAAGTCCAGGCTGAAGTGGTCTCACATGAAGCTGAGGATCTTGTTGGGAACTGGAGCAAAGGTAACTCTTGTTAGGCTTTAGCAAAGAGACTGGTTTCACTTTGCCCCTATCCTAGAAATTTATGGAACTTTGAACTTGAGAGAGATGATTTAGGGTATCTGGTGGAAGAAATTTCTAAGCAACAAAGCATTCAAGAGGTGACTTGGGTGCTGGTAAAGGCATTCCATTTTATAAGGGAAGTAGAGCATAAAAGTTCAGAAAATTTGCAGCCAGAAAATACAATAGAAAATAAAATCCCATTTTCTGAGGAGAAATTCCAGTCAGCTGGACAAATTTGCATAAGTAACAAGGAGCCAAATGTTAATCCCCAAGACAATAGGGAAAATGTCTCCAGGGCATGTCGCAGGTCTTCACCTCAACCCCTCCCATCACAGGCTAGGAGGAAACAGTGGTTTCCTGGGCCAGGCCCAGGGTCGCCATGCTGTTTGCAACCTAGGGACTTGGTGCCCTGTGTCCCAGCTGCTCCAGCCATGGCTGAAAGAAGCAAACATAGAGCACGGGCCATGGCTTCAGAGGGTGCAAGTCTCAAGCCTTGCCAGCTTCCATATGATGCTGAGCCTGTGGGTACACAGATGTCAAGAATTGGGGTTTGGGAACCTCTGCCTAGATTTCAGAAGATGTAGGGAAATGCCTGGTTGTCCAGGCAGAAGTTTGCTGCAGAAGTTTGCTGCAGGAGTGGGGCTTTCATGGAGAATCTCTGCTAGGTCAGTGCAGAGGGGAAATGTGGGGTTGGAGCCCCAACACTGAGTCCCTACTGGGGCACCACCTAGTGGAGCTGTGAGAAGAAGGCCACCATCCTCCAGACCCCAGAATGGTAGATTCACTGACAGCTTGCCCCATGCACCTGGAAAAGCCACAGATACTCAACACCAGCCCATGAAAGCAGCCAGGAGGGAGGCTGTATCCTGCAAAGCCACAGGGTCGAAGCTGCCCTAGACCATGGGAACCCACCTCTTGCATCGTTGTGACATGGATGTGAGACATGCAGTCACAGGAGATCATTTTGGAGCTTTATGATTTGACTGCCCTGCTGGATTTCAGATTTACATGGGGTCTGTAGCCCCTTTCTTTTGGCTAATTTCTCCCATTTGGAGTGTATTTACCTAATGCCTGTACCCCCTTGTATCTAGAAAGTAACTAACTTGCTTTTGATTTTACAGGCTCATAGGTGGAAGGGACTTGCCTTGTCTTGGATGAGACTTTGAACTGTGGACTTTTGGGTTAATGCTGAAATGAGTTAAGACTTTGGGGGACTGTTGAAAAGGCATGACTGGTTTTGAAATGTGTGGACATGAGATTTGGGAGGGGCCACAGGTGGAATGATATTGTTTGTCTGCGTCCACACCCAAATCTCATCTTGGATTCCCACATGTTGTGGGAGGGACCCAGTGGGAGGTAAACTGAATTATGGGGGCAAGTCTTTCCTGTGCTGTTCTCATGATAGTGAATAAGTCTCATGAGATCTGATGGTTTTACAAATGAGAGTTTCCCTGCACAAGCTCTCTTTTCTTGTCTGCCTCCATGTGAGATGTGCCTTTTACCTTCTGCCCTGATTGTGAGGCTTCCCCAGCCATGTGGAACTGTAAGTCCATTAAACTTTTTTCTTTTGTAAATTGTCCAGTCTCAGGTATGTATTTATCAGTAGCTTGAAAACAGACTGATACAGTGAGTCCTTATAATGGCCTACAATGTATCCATTAGGAGAATATCGTAGAATATCTGCTGACATAAAAGATAGATCCACTATAATGCTAAATGAAAAAGGTATATTATACAAATATATGCAGAATGAAATTCTTATAGAGAGCAATCAGGATAATAATAGCTGTAGTAATAGCTAATATTTATCAACACTAAGTGCTTGGCATTTTTTCTAGGCTCATTGGGTATATTATCTCATTTAATTCTCACAACAAAGCTATGAAGGAGTTACTATTATTACCTTCATTTTGTAGATGGGGAAAATGAGGCAGCAAGAAACAAGATACTCAAGGTGAAGTCAGGATTTGGACCCAGGTCATCTGAACTCCAGCTCCTACTCTCTTAACTGCAGTGCTGCTAATTTCTGAATTGTACAATTATTAGAGTAGAGTAGATTAACCATCAGTTATTAGTAAAAAATTCCCCAAAATATTAATAATGTTTACTTCTGGGAAATAGAATTATGAATGATATGTATTTTCTTATTTTTCTTATCTGTACTTTCTAAATTTTCTACAAGAAACATGTAAACTTACACAAAGTGAAAGCAGAAATATTAGTTTTTATGACCCATTCTTTCCATTCCTTTCCTATCTGTAAGACGATAATTGTTCTAAAAATCACCCCTACTCCCACCTATATATCAATAGAAAGACCACCCAAAGAAAACCAACACATTTTAAATATTTGACACCTAATCTTGAAAACAAGAAAGTCCAAGTGAGCCAAGATCACGCCATTACACTCCAGCCTGGGCAACAGAGCAAGACTCCGTCTCAAACAAACAAACAAACAAAAAAAGAAAGTCTACCATCCTGGCACCTGGGGTTCTCTTTCATGACAGAGAGGTAAAGGTGAGTGAGTAGCGGGTAGTTTTAATCTGTCATGAGTGAGTCAAAACTTTGTCGCCTATCGAAGTTATTTTATTTATTCATTCATTCTAAAACTTCAATTGGGAAGTTTAGAAATTATATTAAAATAAAAATGGATCAAAGAGCCAGATGTTGCAGGCAGGATGACTAATCAAACAGCCTGGGTAATGTGCTCCACACCCTGCTCAATGGGAAGTAATTACTCTAACATTAGCTTTAAAGCGTTTAAACAACCATTTCATTATATTTTTTCTACACTGATTAAATTTTCTCAGCATTTCTAATGCATCATTACATCCGCATTGCATTTAGATAATGCACAGCATTGCTACCCATTAAAAAGTCCCTACTCTCTTTCATCACCTTAATAAATCTAATTTGGCTTTATTTGCATAAAGTTTGACAAAAAGTGATTAGTTCTCTTATGAATAACACACCTTGGGTAGAAACATCCTTCCTATCCATCACTTGGCTAAAAACAGTTGTTCACAGACATGTAAGTGGATGCCCAAGCATAGTCACTATAAGTGTATGCGGTAAAATAAAATTTGTGGCATATATGCCATCGTAGAATTACTATATATACTTTCTAAGGTTGCTGAGGGGTGGATATAGTAATCATACGACCATCTACTGCCCTTTGTTTCTTGTTCCTAAATATATAGCCTGAGGAATTATAATAGAAAACAACATCAAGTAAAATAAACTCACATTTTAGCCTTCTGCTTCAATATTCACATTCACCCTCAACACATAGTTAGAGACTCAGGACATTTTGGCCCTTGACCAAGTAAATGAACTGTTAAGTAATCTCAGGAAGAGATTAGCTAAGATGAAAAGCTCTGCTAAGGTATCAGATATGCTAGGCGACAACTTATAGAAACTCAAACTCTGCTAAGTTCTCTGGTGAGCTTCTTTAAGCATTGCAAATAAATGGATCGTGTTCCTGAACTATTATGCAGGGACATTGATTCTGCCTTTTGAACTTAGAGTTTTGAAAATTGAAACTCAAAACCACTAAACAAGTGTCCTTGGAAATCAGAAGAAGAGAACATTAGTTCCTAAAGGGGAAGAGAATATCAATGGAAGTCAACGCACCATACTCTGCATTTGCAAGAAAGATGCTGATACAGTGACAGAGTGATGAAAGGAACCCCTCATTTAATTTTTTTGGACAGAATAAGGCATTGAAGAAACAGATTGCACCGTGTTTGAACTCTCCCTGATAAGTCAGTGACTCACTATCCAATTCTATGCTCCTATTCATTCCCCCAAACATAAGCCACCAGTTTTTATTTCCATAGTGGGAAAAATACCATGTTTTAAAAAATTTACTAAATGCAAGTTCAAAGTCTTTTATTTCAAAGCTCTGACCTTTCCCCTCCTACACATCTTGCTCCCTTCTGTTTCTCCCTTCCTTCCCCTACTTCTTGAGCACCCTCATGGGCCTCTGTTTACAACTTACTTCAGAGTCCCATTCTGGCTGCTCCCATCCATCCCATCCTTACTGAACAATGAATGAATTCTAACACAATGGCAGGTATTGCAAAGGTTTTACCCAATTCTCTGGCACTTAGCCTCTGCCAGGCAAGGGAGTCAAGGATAGACTGCAAATTCTTAAACAACAAATAGTGTCATAGAAGGAAGAGCTTGGCTTTAAAACTAACCATCTAACTAATTATGGAACCGCTAAGATATGAGAAGCCTAGGAATCATGAGAATGATATGATAATTTTTCCTTTTTCCAGGTGAGAAGAGCTAGGAATGCTACCTGTTCACTATAGCTGACTACCCCTCCAGCCACAAGTGTCTCACCTTTCTGGAACATGTGACTACAGACTCTGATTCCCAATGTGTTATTTCCTTTTTCTTTCTTTCTCTCTTTCTCTTTCTCTCTGTCTCTCTTTCTTTCTCTTTCTTTCTTTTCTTTTCTTTTCTTTCTTTCTTTCTTCTTTCTTTCTTTCTCCTTCCTTCCTTCCTTCCTTCCTTCCTTCCCTCCTTCCTTCCTTCCTTCCTTCCTTCTTTTTTGGAATGAAGTCTCACTCTGTCGCCCAGGCCAGGCTGGAGTGATGCAATCTCAGCTGACTGCAACCTGTGGTTGCAACCTCTGGCTCCCGGGTTCAAGCAATTCTCCTGCCTCAGCCTCCCAAGTAGCTGGGATTACAGGTATGTGCCACTACACCCGGCTTATTTTTGTATTTTTAGTAGAGAGACAGGGTTTCACCATGTTGGCCAGGCTGGTCTCAAACACCTGACCTCAGATGATCCACCTGCCTCAGCCTCCCAAAGTGCTGGGATTAAAGGTGTAAGCCACCACACCCAGCCCCAATATGTTATTTTCTTGCTCTCCATTCTAGAATTATCATCTTTTGTTTTAAAAAAAAATTTTTTTGCTTCAATCTTCTAGCGTAGTAAGTGCTTTTATGTGTTCTTGCTCATATTATCCAGTAGTCAAAACCTTCGTTTCAACACAACTGATCTCATCTACCTGTGAGGAAGAAAGAAATAAGATTGACCCATAAACCCAGAAGTGAGATTGACAAATGGCTAGATGAGTGTTAACTCCCTTTAAGAAAGGCAGTCCTCCCACAACACCTAGGCTCTGAAGCCATTCACTGTTTAACCTCTTTTGCCTGGATGCAGTCAAATTCTTGTGCATATTGCGAGATATGTGGGGACATCAACCATATCCCCTCATCTTGGCATCTTTGCTCTTTTCATTCTGACTTCTACTCTTGAGTATATAGAGATGAAAAAAGAAATGGTAACTACTCTCAAGAACATTACAGTTAAGAATATAGATTCAATTTTTATTTAACTTATATATGAATATTTTGGCTGAATCATAGATAGAACTCTGCTGGGCTGACATTTAGCATTAGGCAATGTAATTTTGTAGAAATTTTCAGAATGTTCCAGTCCAATGGTTCTCAAAGTGAGAATCCAGGACCAGCAGCATTAGCATCACATGAGACCTTGTCAGGCAGGCTCTCTCCATCCCAAGCCCACAGAATTAGAAGTCCTGGGGATGGGACCCAGCAATTTGTAATTTAATAGCTCTCCAGATGATTCTGATACAGGTCAAAATTTGAGCACCACTCTTTAAACTAAACAGTCTGTCAACTATCATGGACTATTCAGTAGTAGTTAGTTAATTGATTATTGATTATTAAGGAGCTATAAAACAGATACCTAGCCACATGCATTTATTAGCACAGGGCCTAGAAGCTCATGGAAGAGAATGAGAACACAGTTCCCAATTGGGTGTCTGGCAAGATAAAGATGTGATCATGGGCTCTTCAAAGAATATCACCAAAGAGAAGGTGAGTAGCATGGATTGAACTAAGCAGCTGGCCTGAATACTAGCAGAATTCACAGCTCCTGCTGCAGTCTATAAATCTATAAGGTCATTTAGTACCCTGTGATTCTATGCACACAGAAACAAAAGGGACTGTGTGGTTGAGCAGAGAGAACACCAGGGGTCAGTGGGTCTGGAGGAGGTCAGTAGTGTCAAGGGGAGCAGCAAGGTCAGTCACCACGAGCTGCAGAATGCCCGACAGCAGACCACAGACAGAAATTTCTTACATGGGAGAAGCTCTACTCTCCAAGGACCTATAAAATGAGCATCTGGGGAGCAGGATGGGGAAAAAAAGACAGAACTTCTTGTTAGCCAAGTCATAGGAAGCTCAGCACAGTTGATTTCTAGTTTTTGTTTGTTTGTTTGAGACAGGGTCTCACTCTGTTGCCCAGGCTGGAGTGCAGTGGCAGACCTCGGCTCACTGCAATCTCCACCTCCCAGGTTCAATCAATTCTCCTGTCTCAGCCTCCCTAGTAGCTGGGACTACAGTTGCATATCATCATGCCCAGCTAATTTTTGTATTTTTAGTAGAGACAGGGTTCCACCACGTTGGGCAGGCTGTTCTCAAACTCCTGACCCCAGGTGATCTGTCTGCCCTGGCGTCCCAAAGTGCTGGGATTAGAGGCGTGAGCCACGGCACTCGGCCTCTAGTTTTGCTTTATATAAGGTGCCATTCTTTTGACCAACAGGTGAAGCCAAGGAGCATAACGGGCATTCATGTGTATACATTTAGTATGCACAGGAGCAAAAAGAATCCAGTGTTTTTCTCCTCTCATTTTCTGACAAGGACCTATGTAATCTGCCCTAGGCTGAACAGTTTTGAAACATATAGAATAGACCACACAGAGGCCCTCACATCACTTTTAATTACAGCCTCTCAGGATCACCACGGCCGACGGGCTGACTAGGAAACCTGTTTCATGGGGGAGGCTGTCACCTACCCCAAAACCACCACACCACCTGAGCTACAAGCTGATAATTGTCCAGTGTCCTGATACTTTTTAATACAATCAACTTCTAGGTTACCCATCTCACCCCACTTTTCATCCTCACACTGTATTTGTGTATTCTCTAATGTGTTCTCATTTTATATGTTTTCCCCAAACCCCTAAACCCTTCAACCATACCCTGTGAAATTCATGGCCAGTTACAGCAAACTCCTCTTTATCCTCAGTGTCTTCTTGCTCCAACTGCAACGTGGCTACATCTCAAGTACACTACTTCCCTGAGGCCTTCTCAAGTGATCTCCTGCAACTCTTGAACCTCTGAGTTGAAGATTTTTGACCTGTACCTACCACTGCCAAGACATCGCCTTCCTTCTCTCCTCTGTTCATCTGAAGCCCGTGACACAGCTTTATCATCAGACATGTGCTGTTGTCATCTA
Source organism: Nomascus leucogenys (assembly GCF_006542625.1). Classification (NCBI taxonomy): domain Eukaryota; kingdom Metazoa; phylum Chordata; class Mammalia; order Primates; family Hylobatidae; genus Nomascus; species Nomascus leucogenys. The sequence continues at coordinate 126,729,820 of NC_044382.1, forward strand.
CTGACTTGCAGTCACTTCCCTTCCCCTGTGTGGGGAAAAACACAATATCTGGATTGATGTTGCTCTTTCCAATACACTCTTTCAACATTGTTGTTGATCTCAGTATCCATGAATGCCTTGTTTCTTATACCTTGGCCTCTCTGTACCTAGACTTCTTTGCTTCCAAAAATCTCTTACCTGATCCACTCACTCCAGACCTTGCCATCACACCACTCCCAAAATCTTGATTTAAAGCACCCTCAGTGGGCTGCCCTGGCCTATCAGCAATAATGCTCCAAGTCCAACAGCACAGAGACCAGTAGAGATGCTAGAGCAACAGCCACATTTAAGGGAGAAGCTTTCTGATCTAGAATGAAAGGACAGGGATAGAGGAATTCATATGTGTAAAAAACGAGCTTCCAGGAAAAGAAAAAGAGCAAGAGAAGTAGGAAAATAAAGAGAAGAAACCAGGCAAGGAAGATGAGTTCAGCTTTAACACTTTGTTTGTTTCCCAATATACCACAAATACTCAATAAATATTTGGTTATTAATATTAATATTCAATTAAAATTTATTAATTTAATAAAACAGGTCTGCGCTCTGACTAGATGAAGTTTTAAATATATAGTTTGCAATATGTCATAATCTCCTAACCAAATGTTTATATTTTGAATTTAAATTTTTTTAAAGTAGCTGTCATTTTAGTAGACCAAACCAGGCTAATGATAACTATTTGCTACCTGGTCTTTGTTCTGACTTCAATTCTGTTAGAAATGTACAAGATTTAATTAATTATAGTGGGAATGTCAATGAATGTAGTTGATTTCACCTGGAATACAGAGATGCTCCTGCAAAACTAAAAATATAAACCACTAAGCCTAGAAAAACATTCATTTTCATTTTTTTCTCTCTCTTTTTGAAGTCTCCTTGAATGTTCCTTTGCCTCTTTGTTATTTTAGAGTTTCTTTTGGGTTTTTTTTTTTGTTTTTTGGGTTTCTTTGTTTTGTTTTGTTTTGGTTTGGTTTGGTTTTTTGTTGTTGCTGTTGTTTTTTTTTTGAGACAGAGTCTCACTGTTGCCCAGACTGGACTGCAGTGATGTGATCTTAGCTCACTGCAACCTCTGCCTCTGGGGTTCAAGTGATTCTCATGCCTCTGCCTCCCAAATAGCTGGGATTACAGGCGCGTGTCACCACATCTGGCTAATTTTTGTGTTTTCAGTAGAAGCGGGATTTCACCATGTTGGCCAGGCTGCTCTCGAACTCCTGGCCTCAAGTGATCCGCCCACCTCGGCCTCCCAACTTGCTGGGCTTACAGTCATACGTCACCACACCAGGCCTTTTGTGGGTTTTTTAAATTTCAGTTTTATTTTAGATAAACATGTGCAAGTTTGTTTTATTTTAGATAAACATGTGCAAGTTTGTTACATGGCAATATTGTGTGATGCTGACTTTTGAGGTACAGATCCCATCACCCAGTTAGTGAGCATAGTATATGATAGGTAGTTTTTCAGCACCCATCTTCTTGCCTCCTCCATCTAGTAGTCCACAAGGTTTATTGTTCCCATGTTCATCTCCATGTGTGCTCAATGTTTAGCTCCCACTTATTAGTGAAAGCATGCAGTATTTGGTTTACTGTTCCTGCATTAATTTGCTTAGGATTATGGCCTCCAGCTGCATCTATGTTGCTGCAAAAAAACATGATTTCATTATTTTTGATGGCCACAGAGTATTCCATGGTATATAGGTACCACATTTTCTTTAGCCAATCTATCATTGATAGCTACTTAGGTTCATTCCACGTCTTTGTATTGTAAATAGCATAGCGATGAACACAAGTGCCTGTCTTTTTGGTAGACTGATTTATTACCCTTTGGCTATAGATCCAGTAATGGGACTGCTAGGTCTAATGGTAGCTCTGTTTTCAGTTATTTGAGAAATATCTAGACTGCTTTCCACAGTAGACAGACTAATTTACATTCCTACCAACAGTATATAAGCATTCCCTTTTCTCTGCAGCAGTGCCAGCATCTGTTGCTGTTTGACTTTTTGATAATAGCCATTCTGACTGGTGTGAGATCAATGTCAAGAAGAGTATTTCCTAGGCTTTCATCTAGCATTTTTATAGTTTGAGGTCTTATATTTGAATCTTTGGTCCATTTTGAGTTAATTTTTGTATATGCCCCCTAAAAGACATAGATGCTACCTTCAAGAGACCTATCTCACATGTAATGACACCCACGGGCTTAAAGAAAAGGACTGGAGAACTACCATGAAAACAAAAAACAAAGAGCAGAAGGTGCTATTCTTGTATCAGACAAAACAGACATTAAACCTTTAACACTTAAAAAAGACAATTACATAATTATAAAGGGTACAATCCATCTAAAAGACTTAACTATCCTAAATCAATACACACCCAACATTGGAGCACCCAGATTCATGAAACAAGTTCTTTGTGAACTACGAAAACACTTAGCCACACAATAGTAGTGGAAAACTTCAAAACTCCACTGACAGCATTAGGCAGATCATCGAGACAGAAAATTAACAATGAAACTCTGGACTTAAATTCAATTCCTGACCAATTGGACCTAAAGACATCTACAGAACACTTCACCCAACAACCACAGAATATACATTCTTCTTATCTGCACACAGAATATAGTCTAAGATTGACCACATGCCAGGTCATAAAGCAAGTCTCAATAAATTCCAAAAAATCGAAATCACACCAAGCATACTCTCAGACTACAGTGCAATAAAACCAGAAATCAATATCAAGAAGATCTCTCATTTATCAATATTGAAGTAAGGGATTTCTGACCTCCAGTGCTTTACATCTCAGAATAAAAGCATTTGGTCTCCCAGGTTCAATAGCTAAGCTTAAGCTGGAATCCAGAAACATTACCAAGGAACATTCAGGTTTCACCAACTATGGTTAAAAGTAGGTTTTATAGTTGTTGCACTTGATTTTTTGTTTGTTTGTGTAGCTTTTTAAAATCCTACCTGAAATAGTGGGCTTTATTTAGATTAATAAGAAACCCAAAGTAAACTTAGTTGGCATTAAATTTTTCAAGCCAGGTAGAGGCTACTGGAAAGGAAGAAGGGAAAGAAGACAGCAAGGAAGGAAGGGAAGGAGAAAGACAGAGAGACAGACAGGGAAGGAGTGAGGGAGAGAAGAAGAGAAGGAGGAAGGAAACTCCACAATGTGTTGATGATAGTGTTTTCTACCCGTTTTTATTTCCCTGTTCATTTTTATTCCCTTTCTTATTTGGCTCATGTATTCCTAAAACATTGCAAGAGTCTTCTCCAAAACAGGGAGCTTGCATCTCAGGATTTACAATCTTATCAGGATCCTTACTCTTGCCTATAGCATCTACTAGAAAGTGAGCTATAGGAAGGCAGTAGACACATGCTTGATGCACGGTAGGCACTCACAAAACTAAATAAATTAATGAAGAAATAAACATATGAAAATGGCTGCATTCTGTAGCAAATGAACTCAACAATAATACATCGTGCATGCTCTAGGTTTCCCAAATTTCAGATATCTACATTCTATTATAATAATTTTTATATATATTATAATATAATATAAATATTATAATATTTTTCTTCATACTGCTCCATGGTTTTACTAAATAAGGATTCATTTGAAAAAAAATTTTATATGACTATAGTAAATGCAAAACCATTATCAATTGACATAAATGGCCAGCAACTGTGAAAACAAATACAACAAATGTTTGATTCCTTGACCTGATGGATGGTTTTAATTATTTTTTGTAATACCTTTATTAAGATATGTCACCTACCATACAATTCACTCATTTAAAATATACAAGACAACGGGTTTTCATATATTCACAGTTGTGCAATCATCACCACACTGTTTTGGGAGCTCTTCCATCACACCAAAAAGAAACCCAGTACCCATTAGCACTCACTCCCCCGGTAATTATTTTTAAATTATACAGATATATAATATATTGTATGTCATCTTCTATCTCTCTCTCTCTCTCTACATATATATATATACACACACACACACACACATATGTACACATATATATAAAACCTTATACTGATATATACACGTATATACATCTTTTATATATACATAAAAGCGTAAGTTAAAAATTATATAGTATATACGCTTGTGTGTATACACACACACACGCACACAGACACACATATCAGTGTAAGGTAAAAATGATTATTCTACGCCAGGAACAGTGGCTCATGCCTGTAATTCCAGCACTCTGGGAGGCCAAAGAGGGAGGATTGTTTGAGCCCAGAAGTTCAAGACCAGCCTGGATAATATAGCAAGACCTTATCTCTACAAAAAATAAAATATTAGCCAGGTATGGCAGCACATATTTGTAGCCTCAGCTACTCGGGATGCTGAAATAAGAGGATTGCTTAGGCCCTGGAGGTCGAGGATGCAGTGAGCCATGATTGTTCCACTGCACTCCAGCCTCAGTGACAGAGTGAGACCCTGTATCAAAAATAAATAAATAAATATTATTTAGTGGTATTAAATTCTAACTAGATATTGATATGCTAAAGGCTTTGGGCTGAAGCCCCCTTTCCCTGAAAGGTTAGTACATGTTAGGGATAAGGGCTTCAGACCAGCCACAGTAGAGGGTTCCTCTTCCAAGCAATCAAAATAATTTAAAAAGAAATGAAATAGGAATAGCCTTCTCACCAAGTGATTCGAAGTTATTTAATGTCTGTCCATGTGCCCCAAAGTCATCTCTCATATCCCGGTGTTATGTATTATACTCACAGAAACACTATGGTAGCTGTACTCACACCAGATCTGATTCTAGAAAAGTCTTGACTACTCATTAATTATATAGTAGAGGAATTTGCAAAGTTTCACTGTAGATATTTCACTCTATCGTTTCATAACCCCACTTGGCAAATGTGCCTCATGGAATTGCAGTGTGCTCCTCTATCCTTCTGCACCCAAAAGTTGGGTCCTCAATCCAGAACTGCAATTAGTTTGCTGTTCGAGTCCAGCAATCTTGTCTACAGCCCTTATCTTAAAGAAGATGAAATTTAGATCACAGTGACTGTAAATCAAATCTTTCACAGTGTGCCTGTGTATCTTGGTCAATCAATCAACAGGTTTTGTTTCTTGCTGTACTGGGAGGAACAGAGGAGGGCAGAGGAAAGCATAATATGTTTTCTCCCCCTATAGCTTTTAAGTTCTCACTGCATGAATTTCCTTTTCTCTCTGCAGAATCACAGGTGAATGACAGTTCCACAACACCACACAAGCTTCCTGAACATTAATCCCCAGTGGAATCAGATGCAAGTATTTCTTCCCCCTTTGTGGGTAAAATCCAGACTCCCTTTGTTCAGGGATGTGCATCAAACACTAAGCCGCTTGAGTCCACCTATCAAGGATCACAAATTCCTTGATTAAAAAATAAAACCCATTCGTGGAACCGGAGGTTGTCAGGCAGCAGACTGTTTGCCATAACTATGATAAAAGCTAGCAAAGAAGTGGGTAGAAAAGTCATTCTTTCCCCTAACAGATGAGTCGTCCCTCACAAAATTGATGACTTTAGAACATCTTAGATTCATAAAGGCAAAAGTTTGGGGGATTTTGTAGGAAATGACAGCTTCCCACAAATTAGTTTTTAAATTAAATTTTTCACTCTTGAGATATTTGATAAACTCCCGTCTTTCCCACTAAAAATCATGCCAAAAAATAATCCATATGACCATTTACCTGAGCCATGGTTTACCTATGGCAAGTTTATATCCAAAGTTCAACCTATTATAAAAATGTTTGTTTAGGATAAAATGCCTTGCAAATTAGCATCTTTTAATTCCAAAAACAAATCCTAATTTAAATTTTTCTTTGGAATTTTAAAGACAATATACTCACATAAATATCAAAATATTTAAAATGTGAGTGTTGAGGAGGGGCAGAGGATTTTAACAGCCATTCAAGAGGGTTGGGCATGAGACCTAGGTTCTTCTCCTGTTGCAAATCCTTTCTCTGTCTTTGATTCATTCTCCACCTTCTATGATTTAGAATATATTTCCCTGAATGAGAAAAGAGTAATTGCTAATAAGCAATTTAGCCTGGGATATGCAATGGAATTGACACCAAAGTTGGTTTCTTTCTACTAAGTGTACTGATGAGTTTTGATAATACAATATATATTTCAGATATATTTGTATTTGCTTATAAATGAACAGACAGGTTAAGCATCCCTAATCCCAAAATTTGAAGCCCAAAATCCTCCAAAATCTGAAACATCTTGAACACCAACATGACACCACAAGTGCAAAATTCCACACCAGCTTCATCTGCGACAGGCACACGATGCAGTTTGCTCAGCATCCCCAAGGAAAGAGACCCTCCCAACCCACTTCAGCTGCTATTGTTTAACAGTTGATACAAGCCAGGCGCAGTGGCTCACACCTGTAATCCCAGCACTTTGGGACCTAGGCTGGAGGATCACTTGAGCTCAGAAGTTCGAGACCAGGCAGGCCAACATGGTGAAACCCCCTCTCTATTACAAATACAAAAATTAGCCGGAAATCACTTGAACTCAGGAGGCAGAAGTTGCAGTGAGCCGAGATTGTGCCACTGCACTCTAGGCTGGGCAACAGAGTGAGACTCCGTCTCAAAAAAAAAACAAAAACAAAAACAAAAAAACAGTTGATACAGGTATTCTGGTGATTATACTGTTCTGTTTAGTTACCCTGAACACATTATTTTTTTCACTGTACTAATGGTACATCACATTTTTTACTGTTAAGTACTTATGTGTGAATAAGTATAGGAAAACAATTATTTATCAGTAGCATATAGTATAAATTCAGAGTCTGGTGCCAAACAACCACATGGTTGGCTGAAATAGTGACACCTTTGCTTTCTGATGGTTCGATGTACACAGACTTTCAGTTTCACACACAAAATTGTTAAAAATATTATATAAAATTACCTTCAGACTATGTGAACAGGGTATATATGAAGCATAAATAAAATTTGTGTTTAGACTTGGGTGAATTCCAAAGATATCTCATTATGTATATGTATATGCCAATATTCCAAAATCTGAAAAAAAATCCAAAATCTGAAACACTTCAGTTTCCAAGCATTTTGGATAAGGGATACTCAACCTGAAATTTATAATTATGGAGTAACACTTTACATTTGAGCAACATAAGTGAATCAGAAGTGTGATAGATCATTGAAATATACCCCTGAGATATAAAAACAATATAAACATGAATTTAACATGGTAACTATATATAAGCATACTTTAGAGCTGCAAATTGTCTTAGTAAATGTGTTTTAGGAGCCAATACTATTTGTATACTTCATGATGGGAAACTAATAACAGAAGTTCAGGGAAAAAAATAGTGATATTTTTACCATCAGTTCATGTGCATTTTAAGAGGCAACGTGACCATCATTCACAGGCATATCTGGGCTCCCGAATGTTTCCTTTGTTCCATTTACTATCCACATAGCCTGGACATCAAATTTAGCATAACTCATGGTTCAGTTTTAACGTCATAATTCCCACATTTTTACAGCTCAGTATTTCTTTCAGTTTTGTAATGTGAATTTATAATCCATTCACACAAACCAAACATGAGACAACATTCTCTAGCTTTTCAACCTATTTTAACTCCCCTTTTTAAAATTAGTTTGTACCACCCAACAGTAATGCCAACTAATGTCAGAATATGGCACTTAGTAGCTTTGGCCATTGAATACGTGCCTATATTCCTTACAATTCTATCTTTTCACATGTCTGGTAGCTGATGACTTAGAAAGCAGAGTTATTAGCAAACCAAATCTTTAACAGACTAGAGGAAGGACCATATCAACTGGTACATTTTCAAAATTCGAACCCCACAAGTAATCTCAAAAACCTCAAACTCTGAGGGTGGCTATAACTCATATTTTATTTTCAAATGTATAAAACATTTGGTGTATTCTTATCAATTGCCTACTTAGATAGCTTTTCCAAGTATAAGAGCTTTTCATTTTCCAGTCAATATAGTCATATTCTTCCTCCCACAAAAAATATGAGCCATAAATTACATCCTAAATTTCTGTTCCTTGATCCCATCCTGGTCTACAGTTTCCTGCCTTTTATAAGATTAACCTAACACCACTTGTCCACCTAAGTTGCCCAGCCCCATTTTTGAAACTAAATAAAGGTGGGAACTTGAACCACTATCAACATCCACAGCAATCTTTTGTGCAGGAGGCCAATCTTGGTTTCTGGAAGAAGCAGCCCTCTCTCTTCACCATGTCAGGTCAGTGTAGAGAATCCCTTCAGTAATTTTAATGTATTTATTCAAGAAGATCCTTTCGAAAGAAAAGTGTTGGCCCAGGATGAAAGCAGAGTCATAACTAAAGACCCACAGTCTTGAAGTTTTACAATAAGCCATGCTTAAGAAATCAAAAAGACTACCATGAGAGAGGATATTCATGAGAAAACACAGTATGTTAGTGTCAGAGGGCAGACGGGTAGAGGAAGCAAAAACAAAATGCATGGAGAGGGCCAGAAAGAAGCAGGAAGAACCACTGGGTGATTCTTTATGTGGGCCAGTTATACAATTCTGCAGAAAGAGCTTCAACTGCCCTCACTTGCCTGGCTAGATTTTTGCACACTCAGCTGGTAATATTCAAGAATAATTGTTCAGCAACTCTAATCAGATGGAATGCCCCTGGATCTTAGGTCCTCTCAGCCACTCTGAAAATACTAGGCAGGCAGCTTTTGTCTATTGAAGAATGAGGATGAAAGTATTTGCCAAGATGGAAAGTAGTTTAAAGTGTAGGGTTGTCCAGCTGGCAAAGGCATGAAGAAAAAAGGTGCGTGTTTTAAGACTGGCACTGGAATTGGTCTTGAAGTTCTACCTACTATCTCAGCACTTACCTTAGAGGAAGTGCTTCTATGCCACTGCACTATATGATCATGACCTTTTCAAGCAGTTAGCTCATACCAGATACTGTAGCCAAAGTCTAAAATTTTTAATGAGCTAGAACAATCTGTGGCATTGTAAAAACTCTGCAGACTGAATAAGCAACGGTAATTAACAATGAATTATATATCAGCGAGTCGAACACATACACCTTTCTCTTCACTAGCTACTTCCATCTCTTGCATAGTTAAGTCTTCCATGATGGGCACTAGTCACTGAGAAGGCACAGAATTCCCTAATTGCCATCTGCTTATCCACAGTTACCACCACCTCTCAGCGTGACCCCCAAACAGGGTCATGGGATGGCATAACTAGAGGGAAAAGCATCCTCTCGGGGATAAAGCCAGGTAGTTTTCTACTCCATGAGACTGATTGTAATAGTAGTTTGGGCTGCAAGGGAATGAAGTGAGATGGAAATCCAAAGCAAGCTGAAGAGAAAGAACCAAAGGCTTGGTTTGTGGACACAGAAAGCCAAAGCTCTCTTATTAACATGGAGGTCATGGAGGTCAGGGAGGTCCCAGAAATCTGTAAGGCATCAGAGAAAGCCCCCCAAAAGGCTGAGAACAGAACAACATGTAAACTAAACCAGCCAAAAGACTGCAATTTGAGACAAATAGCCAATATTTGACAAGAGAAGCAGGAAGATCAGCTTCTCTGCCAAGATCAGCTGCAAACCAGGCTGAACAAGGTCTGGAGTCTGCACAGAAGAAAGATTTGCTAGCTTGGAAGCCTGCCAAGGGGACTGGCAAGGGAAGACTTGGGCCTTAACATAGAAGAGGCCCAAGGCCTAAAGTAGGAAGAAAGGCATGTCAACCAAGAATGCCAAGAGAGGAAGGCAAACACGCAGGATACTAGGAACAAAGAATAGAACCGAGTGTCTTGATATCCTAGAAACAAAGGTTCTAGGTTTATGAGGAATCTGGCTTCCAGTCATGGGACCACACCTTGCAGAAGACTGAAAGGATCCAGTTCCACCTCATCTGCTCCAGCACCCTCCATCTCTCCTGTTCTTTTATCCTCTAGTCTGCTTTTCTAAAGTCATGTTAGCATAGGGAGTATCTCCTCATTTTCCTTCCTGTCATTTCTTCCTCCTTTTCTTTTCTCTCCTTTTGTGCTTTCTCTCCTTTATCTCCTTCTCCCCCCTTCTACTCTAACCTTCAATACTATAATTTTATAAATGTGGAATTTTGACAAAGTATTCCAGTAGGGAGAGTAGGGGAAACGCAGAAATGATATTGAAGTGAGTAAAATTTGTGCCACTCCTATATAACTTCAGAAAACAAATAGATTAAAGTATATTTACAAGGCTGTTCACATGACTTTTTCCCAGCTCACCTTCCAGGGCAGACACATTACCTTTATTTAGTCTACCAGCAATGGCTGTGAGAACCACACCGTTGAAAGTTACAACAACAGCTCATCCACAGCCCAAAAACTAAGGAGACTTCACACTTGTTAGAGACCATCTTCCCATGGTTCCAAACCAGGTCAAATGTTAGAGTCAAATAAAACAACTTCTCTTTCATCATCTCTTCTATTGCCTTTTGTACTTAGAATTCTATCTTTCTCTTTTAGTAATCCCCTATGTATTTCTTCTGTATGTTTTATATGTTTATATTTTACACTTAACCCTTTAACATTTGGGGGATTTATTTTTATATATAAGGGTGGGAGGGAGACTAACTAACTTGCTTCCCTAACACTGTTTGTAAACTAACCCATTCTTTTCCCACTGGTTTATAATTTTTGATATACTGGGGTCCTACTAATACCCTATTAAAAATAACAAAATAATCCCCTTTTCCTGTGGTTACTTAAGAGCAATGAGAATTTCAGGAAGCCTATGTCTCTCTCTGTGGCCACCAGCACATGATTAATATAATTGATCACTTATGCTTAGCAAAATGCATAAAGGGTAGTATCCTCATGAGAACTTTTGGTTGCCCACAGCTCTACAAGAATCTTTGGGTTGCCACAAATGAAATCCAGGACATGTGTTTCTAGGTTTTATGTCCCTATGAAAAATTCCAAGCCAGGTAACTAAGATGATGTAAAGCAACCTCAGAGACAATCCTTCTCACTCTGCAACAGTTGTGTTCTTTGCAGGAGACATACAGCTGATACTCTTTGTTTAGGTTTATTCTTCATTCTCCAATGTCTCTCTCACTGGGATCTGCAGATCTAAAAGGAGACAAATCAAATTCTACATTGGGGGAAGGTGTGCTCAGCCACAACATAGTACTAATTTCATTTAGATGGGCAATAATCATCTATTGAGATCTTCCCACCAAGAAATGTGGCTGTCTGAGACCAGGAAGATGCAGCAGAATGTCTAAGGACCTGTAATATAAAAACCATCCTCCTTGTCCCAGTTCCTTTAACAATCTGAGCAATTAGGTCATTAAAGGCAACAAAATCAGTATCACAAAAAAGGGAACTTCATAATGTATGGAGAATAAATGAGCTTGCACATTTTTTGTTTGTTTTTAATAGAAATATCACTGCATTCTGGCAGAAAGACCAGTTAGAAAAAATTGGCTCTGACTTCCTGATAAATTCCCAAGTGTAGATGAAACCCAGGTTACAAGCAAAAAGTGATGGTACTAACTGTGCTAAGAGAATCATAAATTATTATGGTTTGGAAATGAAACTGACATTTCAAAATAAAAAAAATTCAAACTAGCTACTAGCAATAACTAGAGTCCCCAGAGAAAATTCCTATCAAGGTCTGCAAATCATCTTGTCAATTACGACTTTCATGCTTCAAAATTCCTCAAGTTGCTCAGCCTCCTTCCATACTTGGGACAAATTAAATAATCCTTCTCTTCCTTCCACAGTTCACATAGCAGTGTAATTTATATTTACATCATAAGGGTTTGTGTGTGTCTGTGTGTATGTGTGTATGTATGTGTGTGACAGAAACAGAGTTACTGGTTGATTTTGAGAATTCATTCAGGTTTATGCTGTGTACTATTGCCTCACAATTTGAAAATAATCTCCAACAATTAATGAGGCCACAATCCCAAACTCATAAAGATTAAAAAGAGAGAGAAAGAGAGACGCTCTTTAAACTCCAAATTCACGGAACAGATAAATTTGCGGTTCTTTATATCTAAAAAAGGGGTTCTTTACTTTCCAAAAGTTTTACTGCTACATTCCTTTAAATAAAAATTTCCCTTCGAGTATTTAGAATGATTTACATTTCCAAAAATTCAATTGACAACTTTTTACATAAACAGCTATTACACAAGGAAAAGCAAACTTTCATATGTTTACTCTCAAACCATATCATTTACAGCACAGTGTCCTAAAAATCGGAGACAGAAATCTAAGAACCATCTCGAAAGGATAGTTCAACTTGGAGGGAGGGCTGGTGAGAAGGTCCTGGTCAGCTAAACATTTATGGCTGCATAAAAAAGGGTGGCATGGGCCAGGCTCGGTGGCTTACGCCTGTAATCCCAACACTTTGGGAGGCCGAGGCGGGTGGATTACTTGAGGTCAGGAGTCCAAGACCAGCCTGGCCGACATGGTGAAACCCCGTCTCTACTAAGAATATAAAAATTAGCCAGGCATGGTGGCGGGCGCCTGAAATCCCAGCTACTTGGTAGGCTGAGGCAGGAGAATCACTTGAACCAGGGAGGTGGAGGGTGCCAAGAGCTGAGATCGTGCCATTGCACTCCAGCCTGGGGAACAAGAGCAAAACTCCACCTCAAAAAAAGAAGAAAAAAAGAAAAGGGTGGCATGAAGAAGAACACTCTCAACATGCTTCAAATGGCTGGAAAAAAAAAAAAAGCTTTCCTCTGTAACCAGCTAATGTTTATGCTGACAGCCTATGGTCTGACTATGCATGGCAACCTGGCCTCAGGGCAAGACTGGCACAGCAACAGCCCACAACCCTCACCCACCTGAGCCGTGGATAGTGCAAGACCACAGATCATGGCTAGTGGCAGCAGGCACAATGAAACCAGCATGATCTGTCTTAGGCAAATGTGTTATTCTTTAGGGAAGTCATAGAGGTAGCATAATAAAAGAAGGCAACACTCAACCCAACAAAGTATATCTTAAATGATGGCATCATCGACCCTGATGATCCCGCAGAGAATTTAATAACCTCATTAATGTTCATAAAATCTCAGCAGGTGGGTAACCAGTAAATCTGTCCAACTGGTAATGTCACAGTTGAATGAAAGATCCAGGGAGGATAATGACGGCAGAAAAAATGTGTCACCCTAGAACTAGCCTAGAAGTTGGGGTGGAGAAAGTATTAATTTGGGCCAAAGTTCACATTGCAACAATTGCAGAAAGAGCACAAGGCTAACTGTAGACAAATCGTAATACTGAAACATTGTGTGTGGAGCTCTTAGGACAAAGCATGGAAAAAAGACACAATGCTTAAAGAGTCCAGTTCACAATAAAAAAAAAAAATAGCACCTGCTCTTAAGAAATTGCCGACTATGAGGAACAAATAGAAGTAAGTAACTAGGCCAGGTGCAATGGCTCATACCTGTAATCCCAGCACTTTGGGAGGCTGAGGAAGGTGGATCACTTGAGCCCAAGAGTTTGAGACCAGCCTGGGCAACGTAGAGAGACCCCGTCTCCACAAAAAATTAAAAGAAAATTAGCCAGACATGGTGTCATGTGCCTGTGGTCCCAGCTTCTCAGGAGGTTGAAGTAGAAGGATTGTTTGAGCCTGAGAGTTCAAGGCTGCAGTGGGCCATGGTTGTGCTACTGGACTCCAGCCTGGCCAACAGAATGAGATCCTGTCTCAAAAAGAAATAATAATAATAATAATAATAATAATAATAATAATAATAATAAGTGAGCAAACAGAAATGCAATGAAAAAGCATTGTACTGGTGCTGTGGGTGCCCAGAAGAAGATCCTGTATCCATGCATCTAACTTTTGGAAGCTTTAAATATAACTGGCTAGAATTCATTTTTCAAATACCACATCTGTTTTTAAAATTAACTCCCTTTTCATAAAGTGCACTGTTGATGTGATCTCTGGTTTCAAGCTCTTTGCAAGAGACCAATACTCTCTAAGCATCTGAATAATGCAGAGTAAAGATCCAGAGTCCTGCAGGTTTTCTTCAGTCTTGGGAGACTGAAGATTCATGTACTTAAGATCAGGGGCATATAATAGCAATCTACAGACTCAGGTTACAGAGTGTGATTTTCTAAGTCAATATTCAGTTTCACAGCCAGAATCTGTGAAGAGAGAACAAACCATGAGAAAACTAACAATTTTATGGTGAATGAGATGATACAAGTTCCTGGAGTTTAAAAAAAATCAGTTTTTAAAGATAAACAAACTAAAACTAGTCCAAGCACTGAGACAGAGTATTAAAAGATGGTAGCACACCGAAAGAGCATGCTGGGTCTTGAATAGCTAACATGTTTCAAGTAGTAGAGGAAGATGTGCTTAAACAGTTACCTACTTAATTGCCTACTTATCTAGTTAGCAGTGATAATGTAAGCTCCCTGATAGCAGGCACTGTAGGTCTTTCATGTTTACATCCCAGGAAACACAAACTGTATTTCCTATGGAAACAGCAAAATAAATTCCTGTTGAATGGAACAATTTTGGTAAATTCTGTATGATTCCTATTCAAATTGGAAAGAATTAAAACAGATAACACTAATTTTCTTTCAATATTAACATGTATCACAGAAATTGCAAAGCAATATCTGACAGAACAAGAAACATAAATTCAAGTAACTTATAGAAGACCTGAATTTAGGGAATACGTCATATATATAGCATTTCTGTGAAAAAATAATCAAGGGAACAAGCTTCCATGCGATATTTTTAAAAGAATAATCTATACTCATGAACATTTAGTATGTGGTATAGTTTGGATTTGTCTCTCTACCCAAATTTCATGTCAAATTGTAGTCCCCAGTGTTGGAGGACGGGGGCTGTTATGAGGGCTTGATTGGATCAAGAGGGCGGACTTCTCCCTTGCTGTTCTCATGATAGTGAATGAGTTCTCAAGAGATCTGATTGTTTAAAAGTATGTAGCACCTCCTTCTTCTCTTTCTTCCTCCTGCTCTAGCCATGTAAAACATGCCTGCTTCCCCTTCCCCTTCTGCCATGATTGTAAGTTTCCTGAGGCCTCCCCAGCCATACTTCCTTTACAGCCTGCTGAACCATGAGCACAGTAAGTCTCTTTTATTTACAAATTATCCAGTCACAGGTAGTTCTTTATAGCAATGTGAGAACAGACTGATACAATAAGCTCATATTTGTACTCCACAATGGCACAGGCTTCACTAGATGTATGGTAGCCATTTCAACTAAAAGTGATCTGAAATGCAAAAAATCATCTAGATTGATCATCCAGTAGAAGTTTTACTCAACCAGCAGGCTTTACTCAAGAAACATTACATGCCCTGGGGGGCTATATCAACTTTCCATAAAAGGAATTCAAATTTTACATGATATCCCTATGTCTTCCCCTCAGTGAAAATTTCTTTCCTGGCTGAAAGCCTAGATCTGTACTTTTTTTATCTGAATAAACAAAGATAATTATTTTGCATCCTGAGCACGAGGTCATACTCATTGAGAAGAGAGGTTCCATTTGGAGCAGTCACTATTAGTTCTCTAATAGTAATTTCTCCCATCCTCCTTGCTAAAAGAACCCCAGTGTAGTTCAGGCAGCCCTGTGCCCAGTCCCATGGGATGAATAAGGAAATATATAATAATCAATCAAGGGCATTCCACTGCTCTTGGCTGGTGATTAGCCTACAAGTGGATATATGTCCTACTTCTGGCTAAACAGATGTAAAGAAAGCATTTTCTTCTGGGATACAGTCAGGAATGCAAGGACAAAGATCTCGCACCTCCTACCCTCCCTTCCTATCTGTGTGTGGTGTGGATATGCTATGTAGAGGTGTGGCAGCCATTTTGCAATCACGAGGTGAAAAGCCTGTAAAAGAACACCAATGCTATGATGTTGAGCAAATGAAAGGACCTGGGTCCTTGATGGTAACACTGAGTCACTGAACCTATCTGCAGAT
This sequence comes from Nomascus leucogenys, assembly GCF_006542625.1. Taxonomy (NCBI): domain Eukaryota; kingdom Metazoa; phylum Chordata; class Mammalia; order Primates; family Hylobatidae; genus Nomascus; species Nomascus leucogenys. Next base: position 126,745,788 of record NC_044382.1, read on the forward strand.
GGTTTGTCTCCATGTCTTATTGAGTGAGTAAATAAAAGCCCTCATGATTTACAGTTATGTAAGGCTCTCTGATAAGTGCTCCCCAAAGCATCCTAACTATCTATAACAACTCTTAGACATTTAGGCAAGGATGATTTAAAATTTAACCAATCCTGCTTCTCCTGTATTTTCTATAATCCAACCACCTTTTTCTCTTTTCATCAACTTTCCTGTGAACTTAGATCACATGGTTCATCATTCAACCATACACTTACTATAACATTTTTAACTCCCTCACACCCTTATCCTTCTGTTGCACTGGCTCAGCAAAACCCCATCCTAGATCAATCAATCATCCACATTTCCCATCCGTATCTAGGATCCTGAATACCACCAGAGAAAATCATAGAATCAATAGATTAGTGTCACCACAAATTCAGTCTGCATTCTCAGTTCAGCCCTAAGGAATAACCTATAATCCTTCTCTGCATCTCTAGTTAGTCACTCTCCCAACAACTGTTTCAAGCCTTCACCAACTCATCCCTCCCTGTCTATGTACATCTCATTTCTGCTTTACAGGACTCCCTCAGTTTCTCAGCAGCCACTCAGAGTTACCTGCGTTCACTCTCACCGTCTTTATTGATTGTAATCATTAAGTTGTTCACTAAATACGCCAACGATCCACCTTTATAGCATTTGTTAAGATCACACTAGCTGATCCTCTAGTACTTGGACATTGGTTAACGAATTCTCACCCATAGTGAGGGGAAATGACCTGTGTTGCTTTGGGACCAGAGCATTTCATTGCCAGTGAGGCCTCCTCCAGAACTTTCTTCCCCTCTGTCATGGAAACCAACAATATCTCAGCTCCATCTAGGTGACTATAATGAATAAAGCAGAAGTAGACACGTAGCATGAATAAGAATTAAACTCGTTGACCGGGCGTGGCGGCTCACGTCTGTAATCCCAGCACTTTGGGAGGCCGAGGCAGGCGGATCACAAGGTCAGGAGATCGAGACCATCCTGGCTAACAAAGTGAAACCCCGTCTCTACTAAAAATACAAAAAATTAGCCGGGCGTGGTGGTGGGAGCCTGTAGTCCCAGCTACTCGGAGAGGCTGAGGCAGGAGAATGGCGTGAATCCGGGAGGCGGAGCTTGCAGTGAGCCGAGATTGCGCCACTGCACTCCAGCCTGGGTGACAGAGCGAGACTCCGTCTCAAAAAAAAAAAAAATAATTAAACTCGTTAAAAAAAAAAAAAAAAAAACTAAGATTTTGAAGTGTTTGTTATTGTTGCATAATATAGCCTATTCTCACTGATACATCTTTTCTCCTACATCACAAAATATTGTGTCTCCCCTGTCATCTCTCAGATGTATCCTTCCACTTGTTCTCCAACCTCAGAGATGCTGTTCCATCAATCATTCTGTCTTTCTTTCTCTCTCTCCATATATATATTGTGTGTATATATGTATATATAATGTGTGTGTGTGCATGTATATATGTATGTGTGTGTATATATACAAACACATATATAATATATATGTATATATCCTCAACCTTTCCTTCATTCTGCATGTATCTTTAATCCTTTCCTTCATTCCATTTAGTATAAAAATTTGTTTAAAGTAGTGTTACAGCTTTTTTAGAATTTGTCTAGCAGGCTTTCTGGTTTTCACCATAAAATGCCCCACATGGATTAATAAAAAAAATTGTTAAAAGTAACCCCATATTTTCAATCTTTTAAAAATGTCCATTATTGATCCTATATATCTCCACAGCTTACACAAGTGGGCCAAGGCCTACTGCCTTGCTTGAACAATATAGTCTTTATGTATTGCATTCACTTGCACTCTTCCCATTTATTCTTCATCCCATCATAATCTCATAGCCACCCCACACCATTCTATGACAGCATTCTTCCCAAAATTATATGTGCACTCAAGTGCTAAACTGAATGGACCCTGTACTGGACATGCTGGCCTATTTCCCTCTGTACATACTTCTTCTTTCTTAAAATGGCCCACTCCCAGCCCTTCTGAATGAATCTGCTGTGCCTTGGCCTACAGGCTCCATTACATATACTTGGATGTACTTTCCACCATGAGACTCCCCCAAGAAACTCCCCAAATCAGGCACAGCTGATTAGCCATGAGAAGACAGCTAATCTAAAGGCAACCAATCCATAGGAAAGGCCAGAAAATTGTGATTTGTGTACAGGTTCAAGAAAAGGATCGTGGCTAGGTTTTCTTTCTCTCATGAATTTGAACTAAGATCAAAGGAAAGTTGGCATTTGGTGACGAGGAAATGGTCCTAGGAGTCTACAAAAAATTGGAACTGGGTCAGCACTACGGCCATATACAAGACACCACAGAGCAAGGTATTAGCTGAGAACAGGTAACTGCGCAGCAACTCATAGATGGCCTCTGGGGAAGCGGTAGAGTGAATAGGTTGGTTCCTACTGGCCTTCCAGACCCACTGGCCAGTCTTTTTGTGGTCCAGTTGTGCTTGGCTTTTGTCTCAGATTTATATACAATTCTATAAACTATCCTTAAAATGAATCCCTATTACTATAATGTGAGTGGATTTTTTTTCTTAGCAAAAAGTTCTTTTAACCCTTATTTCATTTTACCTCCTTATAGTATTTTGCAATATTGACCAACCCCTCTCTTGAAAGTTTCTCCCACCTTGCTACTCCAACAGGAGGAGCCTCTGCTTCATCTTCTATTGATACCTCTCATTTCTTCTCAGTCTCCTTCAGTGGCTTCTCTTCCTCTGCCAATCTGTTAAATGTGAAGGTGACTGAAGTTTCCCTGTTGGCTTTGGTCCACACTCCCTGGACACTTTACCCACTGTCATGTCTTCAACTCCAATCTAGCTACAAACTCTTGGGATTTAATTCTGTCCAACTAATGTGAGTTTTTGAAAAATCACTGTATTAGGGTTCTCTGGAGGGACAGAGCTAATAGGATATATGTATATATGAAAGGGAGTTTATTCAGGAGAACTGACTCACGTGATCACAAAGTAAATTCCCATGATAGTTCGTTTGCAAGTTGAGGAGCAAGGAAGCCAGGGGTGGATCAGTCCAAGTCCCAAAACCTCAAAAGTAGAAAAGACGACAGTGTGGCCTTCAGTCTGTAGCCAAAGGTCCGAGAGACCCTGGCAAACCACTGGTGTAAGTCCAAGAGTCTAAAAACTGAAGAACTTGGAGTCTGATGTACGAGGGCAGGAAGTATTCAGCGTGGGAGAAAGATGAAGGCTGGGAGACTCAGCAAGTCTGCTCTTCCATCTTCTCCTGCCTGCTTTACTCTAGCCACACTGGCAGCTGATTAGATGGTGCCCACCCAGATTGAGGGTGGGTCTGCCTCTTCCAGTCCACTGACTCAAATGTTAATCTCCTTTGGCAACACCCTCACAGATACACCCAGGAAAAATACTTGGCATCCTTCAATCCAATCAAGTTGACACTAAATATTAACCATCACAATCACATTTACATTTGTTAAAACAATCATTCAATTATTAGTCATAAGACTTCACATTTTTCATTTCTAAGATAGTTTGTAACACTGTAGTGAAGGTCTGTGACCAAGTTCTCAACACTATCATTCATCAGTGCATAATGACAACCTTTCAAGAAACATCTGATAAAGATGCCGCAGTAGAAAATTCTGGAGCAAAAATATAAAATAAAATTATTCAGCCGAATCTTGTTTAAATTTGTTCAAAGGGTTTTGTTTGGTTATGTACAAGCATTTTGTAATTTCAATTTTTATGTAGAAAAGTGTGTAATCAAAGAAATTATTAAGACTGAAGTCAGCCATGAGTTGGGAGAAAAAATCACTATACACACAGACGTATTATCTATGAATATATTATACATACATACACGTATTTATGAACAATGGAAGAAGGAAGTCAGGAATTGATTAATATCATAGAATTATAAAGAAATAATTTAAGATCATAATATTTCATTGCGTCACTTTATAGATGAAACAGAGAACCCATGATTTGCCCAAAGTGACACAGCTTGCTCATTGCAGAGTTGGACAGTCGTGAAGGTCACCTGACTCCTTCTCCAGCACTGTTCCCAGCACACTATGATTTATCAACTGCTCTCAAACATAATGGAAATATTTTTGAGGATTGAAGAAGACATAGTCAGAGGGCATTTATCTTCTCAAAAGAATCTCCCTCTGCCACGGCACTTTTCTCCCATTAGGCTCCTGCATATGGGAGATGGGAAGCAGATGTTATGAGAACGGACGTGAGAAAACGCAAATTCACACCTTCTCTTTGATGAGCTTAGAAGGACTCAAACTGCTCTCTCTGGAGTAGTTAAGACAGCTGCTGAGATGTACCAAAGCTTTGATCCAAGAGCTTGAAGTCCCAGAGTCATGAAATCACCCCAGGAAGAGAAATAGCATGGGTTTTAAATCACATTTGGTAATTTATATCTGGGTATAAAATATACTAAAATTAGAAAAAATGGTGACATAAAAATTGGTAGAAAATGTTCCAAATTATTTCATTAGCAGATTGCTCTAAAGTACCATATTTAAACATACTGAGGCTATTGTTTTCAATAATTAAAATATTCTACTGTTTTTAAAGGTTTATGTGTGAATATGTATGTGTGTATGTGTGAGTGCATATATATCTCTGTGTCTATATATGTGTGTATATTTACATATACATGTAATATTGAGAGTGAGAGAGAGGCAAACTGCAAGAGCTTGAACAGAGAACCTCATCTGAATCGGGAAAAATTAAAATCCTGGGTTCAATCACCAGGCATCTGGCACTTAATAATGGCCTTTCCAAATTATAAGTTTAGCTTTTAAATCTTTTTTAAAGCACATGAAATGTTTTAAATTTATAAAACACTACACAGTTATATATAGAGAGAGAGAGCTATCGTTACAAATTTAATTGTGTAGTTATAGATAATATATGGTTATAAATAGCTATAGCTATATATATTATGATAACTGTATATATAATTATAAATACATATATAAGTATATATATATTTATGCCCACAGACACACACACACACACACAAAGTGACAAAAGCATTTGCGGGTTTTAATTGCACTCTTCACATACTATGCCAAGAGAAAACATTCTGATTTCTCAAATCAGATCACAAAATAATCAAAAGATGAGGGAGGCATTGAACAGCAGCTTTGACTGAATGGCTACATTGAATCCAAAATTCCAGAAATATTTTTACTGCCTACTCTTTGCAGTCAGGTTATATTAAATCATTTATATTGTGACATACCCACCAGCATGATGAAGTCAGCATCTCTCTTTAGAACAGCAATGTCAGACAGCCCACCGGGGCGGTGGTAAGTGATTGTGCAACCCAGCCCATGAAACCATGCTTTTCACACAGATCCTAGCAACCAGTGGATCAGGAGACCCCCTCATGAGCCCATGCCACCAGGGTCTTGGGTCCCAAGCACAGAGCTGTGTGGAATCTCAGCTGCCACTCAGGCATGCAGGGAGACCAGGAGTTTTTGCGTACTCTGGCCCCAGGAATACCAGTGAGGTAGGAGATTCACCCATTCCTCTCGGAAGGGGGCTGAAGCCAGGGAGCCAAGTAGTGTTGTTCAGTGGGCCCCACTTCCATGACACCTCACACTGGTTTGGAATTCCAGTCAGCCGGCAGCAGCAGGCTGGAGAATGCCTGAGAGGACCGAGTTCCCAGTGGGGGAAGGATGGCCAACATCTCTGTGGCTGGAGTCAGCCTGTTGTGGCCTGCTGGCTCTAGGGAGTCTGGGTGGTCCAGACTGGGAGGAATTCTCCACAGCACAGCGCATTTGCTGTGGCAGATCATGGCCAGACTGCTTTAAGTGGGACTCTAATCCATCCCTTCTCACCAGGTGGGGCCTCCCCATGGGAATTTTAGCAACTGCAGCCAGGGTTTTACGGACAGAACTCTGATCTCCCTGGGATGCAGCCCCTGGGGAAGGGAGCGGTCGTGGTTTCTAAGGCTCAGCCAACTTAGCCTTTCCCACCTGCTGGCTCTGAAGAGTCTGGGGGCTTCTGTACAAAAGCGGGTTTAAACCAGCGTAGCGCACCCACTCCAACAAGGGGAAGCCAGACTGCTTATTTAAGCAGATCCCTGATCCTTTTCCTCCTGACTGGGTGAGACCGCCCAACAGAGGTCTCCAGGCACTTCCTACAGAAGCGTTTGGGCCGGCATCAGTTTGGTGCCCACCTGGAAAGGATCTCCCAGAAGAAGGAGCAGGCTGCCATCTTGGCTGCTTTGCAGCCTCCACTGGTGATAGCTCCAGGTGCTGTGGAAACCCAGGTGATTAGGGTCTGGAGTGGACACCCAATAAACTGCAGCAGTCCTACAGAAGAAAGGTCTGACTGTTAAAAAAACAAACAAACAAACAAACAGAAAGCAACAACAACAACAACATGGACAAAAAAGACCCCATAAAAACCCCTTTCAAAGGTCACCAACCTCAAAGATCGAAGGTAGATAAGCCCCCAAAGATGAGAAAGAATCAATGCAAAAATGCTGAAAACTCAAAAAGCCAGAGTGTCTCCTCTCCTCCAAATGATCGAACACCTCTCCAGCAAAGGCAAAGAACTGGGGTGAGGATGAGATGGCTAAATTGACAGAAGCAGGCTTCAGAAGGTGGGTAATAACATAGTTCACTGAGCTAAAGGAGCATGTTCTAACCCAATGCAAAGAAGCTCAGAATCATGACAAAACAATACAGGAGCTGATAACCAGAAGAGCCAGTTAAAAGAGGACTATAAATGACCTGATGGAAAAACAACACGAGAACTTCAGAATGAAATCACGAGTGTCAATAGCCAAATAGACCAAGCAGAGAAAAACCAGAATTTACATTCTTCTAATCACCACATGGCACTCACTCTAAAACTGATCATATAATCAGAAGTGAAACACTCCTCAGCAAATGCAAAAGAACTGAAATCATAACAAACAGTCTCTCAGACCACAGTGCAATCAAATTAGAACTCAAGATTAAGAAACTCACTCAAACCAAACAACTATATAGAAATTGAACAATCTGGCAGAGTGCAGTGGCACATGTCTGTAATCCCAGCACTTTGGGAGGATGAGATAGGCAGATCACCTGAGATCAGGAGTTTGAAACCACCCTGGCCAACATGGTGAAACCCTGTCTCTACTAAAAATACAAAAATTAGCTGGGCATGGTGGTGGGCACCTGTAATCCCAGCTACCCAGGAGGCTTAGGCAGGAGAATTGCTTGAACTAGGGAGGCAAAAGTTGCAGTGAGCCGAGATCATGCCACTGCACTCCAGCCTGGGCAGCAGAGTGGGACTCCATCTCATAAATAAATAAACAAATAAATAAATTGAACAGTCTGCTCCTGAATGACTCCTTGGTAAATTATGAAATTAAGGCAGAAATTAAGAAGCTCTTTGAAACTAATGAGAACAAAAAGACCACATACCAGAATCTGTGGGATGCAACTAAAGCAGTTTTAAAGGGAAATTTATAGCACTAAAATAACTACATCAAAAATGTAGAAAGATCTCAAATCAACAACCTAACATCACAACTAAAAGAACTAGAGAACCAAGAGCAAACAAACTCCAAAGCCAGCAGAAGACAAGAAATAATCAAGATCAGAGCAGAGCTGAAGGAGATAGACACCAAAATCCCTTCAAAAAATCAACAAATTCAGGAGGTGTTTTTTTGAAAAAATTAATAAAATAAATAAACTGCTAGCTAGACTAATAAAGAAGAAAAGAGACAAGAACCAAACAGACACAATCAGAAATGATAAGGGGGATATCACCACTGACCACACAGAAATACAAACAACCATCAGAGAATACTACCAACACCTCTACACACATAAACTAGAAAACCTAGGAAAAATGGGTAAATTCCTGGACACATACAACCTGACTGAACTAAGACTGAACCAGGAAGAAATTGAATCCCAGAATAGACTAATAACAAGCACTGCAATTGAGGTAGTAACAAATAGCCTACCAACCAAAAAAAGCCCAGAACCAGATGGATTTACAGCTGAATTCTACCAGAGGTACAAAGAGGAGCTGGTACCATTTCTTCTGAAACTATTCCAAACAATTGAAAAGGAAGAATTCCTCCCTAACTCATTTTATGAGGCCAGCATCATCCTGATACCAAAACCTGGCAGAGATACAACAACTAAAGAAAACTTCCCTACAATATCCCTGATGAACATCAATGCAAAAGTCCTCAATAAAATCCTGGCAAACCAAATCCAGTAGCACATCAAAAAGCTCATGATCAAGTTGTCTTCATCCCTGGGATGTTGGCGCGACATACACAAATCAATAAACATGATTCATCACATAAACGGAATTAAAGACAAAAACCACATGATTATCTCCATATATGCAGAAAAGGCCTTCAATAAAATTCAACGTCCCTTTGTGTTAAAAACTCTCAATAAACTGGGTATTGAAGGAACATATCTTAAAATAATAAGAGTCATATATGACAAACCCACAGCCGATATCGTACTGAATGGCCAAAAGTTGGACGCATTCCCCTTGAAAACTGGTACGAGACAAGAATGCCCTCTCTCACCACTCCTATTCCACATAGTATTGGAAGTTCTGGCCAGGAAAATCAGGCAAGAGAAAGAAATAAAGGGTATTCACATAGGAAGAGGGGAAGTCAAGTTATCATCGTTTGCAGATGATATAATCCTGTATCTAGAAAACCCCATCCTCTCAGCCCAAAAGCTTCTTAAAGCTTATAAGCAACTTCAACAAAGTCTCAGGATATAAAATCAATGTGCAAAAATCGCTAACATTCCTATACACCAACAACAGGCAAGCAGAGAGCCAAATCATGAATGAACTCCCAAGCACAATTGCTACTAAGAGAATAAAATACCTAGGAATACAGCTAACAAGGGAAATAAAGGACATCTTCAAGGAGAACTACAAACCACTGCTCAAGGAAATCAGCAAGGACACAAACAAATGGAAAAGCATTCCATGCTCAATATCATGAAAATGGCCATACTGCCCAAAGTTATTTATAGATTCAGTGCTATTCCTATCAAACTACCATTGACATTCTTCACAGAATTGGAAAAAAACTCTTTTAAAATTCATATGGAACCAAAAAAGAGCTCAAATAGCCAAGACAATCCTAAGCAAAAAGATCAAAGCTAGAGGCATCATACCACCGATCTTCAAACTATACTACAAGGTTACAGAAACCAAAACAGGATGGTAATGGTAAAAAAAAAAAAAAAAAAAAAAAAAAAAAAAAAAAAAACAGACACATAGACCAACCCAACAGAATACAGAACTCTGAAATAAGACCACACACGTACAACCATCTGGTCTTTGACAAACCTGACCAAAACAAGCAATGAGGGAAGGACTCCCTATTTAATAAATGTTGCTGGGAGAACTGGCTAGCCATATGCAAAAGATTGAAGCTGCACCTCTTCCTTACTCCATATACAGTAATTAACTCAAGATGGATTAAAGACTTAAAACGTAAAACCCAAAACTACAAAAACCAGAGAAGAAAGTCTAGGAAATACCATTCAAGACATAGGCACAGCCAAATATTTCATAATGAAGATGCAAAAAGCAATTGCAAGAAAAGCAAAATTTGACAAATGGGATCTGATTAAACTAAAGAGCTTCTGCACAGCAAAAGAAACTATTATTAGAGTGGACAGACAACCTACAGAATGGGAGAAAATTTTTGCAATCTATCCATCTGACAATGGTCTAATATCCAGCATCTACAAGAAACTTAAACAAATTTATAAGAAAAAAACAACCCCATTAAAACATGGGCAAAGGACATGAAAAGGCACTCTCAAAAGAAGACATTCATGCAGCCAACAAACATATGAAAAAAGCTCAACATCACTGATCATTAGAGAAATGCAAATCAAAACCACAATGAGATACCATCTCACACCAGTCAGAATGGCAATTATTAAAAAGTCAGGAAACAACAGATGCTGGTGAGGTTGTGGAGAAAAAGGAATGCTTTTACACTGTTGGTGGGAATGTAAATTAGTCCATTCATTGTGCAAGATAGTGTGGTGATTCCTCAAAGATCTGGAAGCAGAAATGCCACTTGACCTAGCAATCCCATTACTGGGTATATATCCAAAGGAACATAAATCATTCTATTATAAAAATACATGCATGCCTATGTTCATTGCAGCACTATTCACAATAGCCAAGATATGGAATCAACCCTAATGCCCATCAGTGATAGGCTGGATAAAGAAAATGTGGTACATATACACCATGGAATACTATGCAGCCATAAAAAGGAACAAGATCATATCCTTTGCAGGGAAATAGATGGAAATGGAATCCATTATCCTCAGCAAACTAACCCAAGAACAGAAAACCAGACACTACATGTTCTCACTTATAAGTGGGAGTTGAACAATGCAAACACATGGATATAGGGAGGCGGACAACACACACTGGGGTCTGTTGGGTAGGATGAGGGGTGAGAGAGCATCAGGAAGAATAGCCAATGGATGCTGGGCTTAATACCTAGGTGATGGGTTGATCTGTGCAGCCTATCACCATGGCACATTTTTACCTATGTAACAAAACTGAACATTCTGTCCATGTACCCTGGAACTTAAAAGTTGCAAGAAGAAAAACAAACAAACAGTAATGCCCACAATCAAAGCATGGCATGTACTTCAGCAGCCAGTTTTTTTCACCCTTCAGGCATGGATTAAAGTGCCCTTTTATGGCAGTGTTCAGAGTTAGCCCGCAAACCTCAGAATCTCCTCAATATTCTTTGTTAGTCCTTAGCCTCAACTCTCAGTTCCTAGTCAAATCACTGTTGCCCAGAGTCACCTTCTCCCATCTCCAGCTAGGAGATCTTCATTTCTAACCTTACTTGCCTCTTGAATCCCTTGAACACTCCCTCTGGCCTGGATGAATGAATAAACAATGGTTTCTCAGCTCTCCCTTTTTCTAGACCTTCTATTCTGCACTCTTTTCCAACATGATCAGGGACCCTTAAACCTTGCCCTATACCCCTACACTTTTTAATGATTCTACCTTTTCTTATAACATCTAATTCTCTACTCCTTAGGCACCTCCTCTCAGAGGCACCTCCTGAGACCAACACTCCAAATTCAGCTGATTCATCTCAAAAGGAGCTGCCAAGGAATCCTCACTCTGTACAGATATTAACCTATACTAAAGGCAATATCATCAGGCTTAACCAACCAAATGAAAGTGTTCTCGATCCCCATATGTTTCAGGAAGTTTACTGTAATAGAAAAAAAACTGAAGTCCAACAGAAATGAATCTCTGTGCTTGGAGACTGTCACTAACACCCCAAGTTCACTATAGTCGTTAGCCTCAGGAAAGCAAGTAATTGATTCATCTATTATATTTTTAATGTCTTTACCGCTTGTCAATGTGCTGCTCTGTTTATAAGCTGCAAAATGTTTGGGATTAGATGTCTGCTCTTAAAATCTGCTACTTTTGGCAGGGTTTTCAGTAATACCTCAGGGTACTGTTTTTTGGACAATTTCGGGAATTCTCTTTGTAAGCTTATGAAGGGCCATTCTCTTAAAACGCACTGGATTGCCCCCTGTCATTTAGTATCTTTTCCCTGACACAGACAAATTTGTCTCTCTCCAAGCCTCCAAGTTTAGTGCAGGCAGGAAAAATAGTATATTGTGTCTCTTGAAGATACTACTAAATCATCCCCTAGCATGCTATTATATATTTATTCATGCCTGGTGTTTATTGTCTATCCACTGACTAGCAGGTAAGTGCCAAGGAGCGCAGGGATTATCTTTGGTCTCTGGTTAATCCATTGGCCTATAACAGGGCCTGGCCCAAAGCGTAAGTTCAGTAAATATTTGTTAAATTTGTTAAGCAATTAATCTTCTGCTATAAAAATTTAACCTGAATGCTTTAGCACTTGTTATATTGAAACAAGATGTATAGTTTGAATTGAGAAATACCTCATGAGCTTTGAGGCAAGAGTAAAAGAAGATCATGATCAGTCCATCCTACTCTAATGGTATGAATTACTCCATGAGGAGCAAGAAACATGACATTTCTTGTGTTCCAAATTGAATCAAATCTGGCTCAATACCCACAGAAAAAGTTTTTTGAGAAAGCCAATAAAAGCCACCTTTTGGATTACCTCCCCTCTCATTTTCAAACAAGAATTCTAGAGCTATAGAGTTCAGAAAAATGAAACAGGGGTTGTTGGTACTCTATTTTGGTTTCTGAGGCTTTTGGTACACAGTAAAAGAAATGACTCCACCCATAGTCCTTCTCCCTTCATCCCAAGTTCAGCCACAGGGACACTACTGAAGCACCCAAGATGATAGGATATGGTTTCCAGTCTATACAGGCACCACATGGCCATCACCATGTGAAATTCTTGCATCCACAAAGGCATTACTTTCCAGTGGGATCAGATATCTGTCACTAACACAAACTACAAACCCTGATTCCTTTCCTAGTTCTCAAGCATCATCTAATATCCCAGAGTTTCTTTCATTTTCCTCTTAATTCTCTCCCTTCCCATCTCTCAAACAAACAAAACAAGGTATTCATACTTGCTTTGCTATATCTCATAATGGTGTATAATCACCTATTCTTATAGATGGACACCAGACCCTAGAAACAAAAATATTTGACTTGTCTTTAAGGAACAAATAAAAGCCAGGTTTTAGGATATTCTTGATTTAGGTGGTGAAGTAGGGAATTTCAGGTAGGACTGGGTTCAGTTGCTTGTAACCAAAGCTCCAAAACAACAATGGCCTTAAAAAGACAAACATTTGTTTTATCTCCCTTAGAAGAAGTCCTGAGATAGCTCCCAATGCTGGTATAGGGCTCCGATCCTATGCTCCACCAACCTTACCATGCCACCTCATGATCCAAGGTGGCTGTTCATGTATTGGCCATATGCTAATAAACAGAAAGAAAAAGGGAAAAGGGTACATGACAGATATTTTTAAAAATTCCCTTGGGCAGCCATAATCTTTCATTACACCTCACTGGCAAGTCACATAGCCAGACTAGTACAAGGGAAGATGAAAATCATCGCCTTTATCCTACATGGCCATCTTGGATATTGGGAAAGGCAACTAGCAGTCTATTCTTTGAAGGGTGAACATTCATTCTGTTCTTTCATCATAAGTTGGTAATAGTGAAAAGCAAAACTGAGATTTTTCAATAGGTCATCAAACTGTACAAAATACTAATAAGTAATCCTTTTATTCTTCCAAGTTTAAGATGCACTTCAAGTCTCAATTGCCACTTGCCCCACACTTTGGTTCAAGGTGAGAGACAATGTCATTTGTCATCAACATCTCAAAATTATTTTGTCATCTGACTTGGTCTCAGATAGATTAATAGATATTCATGAGATATATAATAATAAAACAATGGGATATAAGAGAAACAAACTCTAAAATCAAGCCTAATTTGAATTCTATGAAGGTTGGGCATGAGGACAGAAGTAATAGAGTAAGTGAATCTTGTCCCGACCTCCACTCCCGCCAAATTATAAGCTTGAAGAATTTGTATCATTGTTTTATACCTCCCAGAATCTTCTATATAATCAGCACTCAATTTTGCTACATTGAGTTGAAAATTGATAATAATATAAACAGACATAAGAACTTTTGTGAAAAAAAAAGATGAAGTAGAATTAAAAACACTTTCAAATTAATGACATGGCAGAAAAGAGCACCGTACTAAACGTTGGCACACCTAGGTTCTATAACTGTCTTCACTAGTTATTGCTTCTTGAACCTCAGTTTCCCCACGTGGAAAATGGAGATTATAACTCTACTCCTGCCCTTATCTTTCAAGTTTTAATTATGAATAAATATTAATTGCAAAGTGTCATATAGGATATCACTTTTCTGTATTCTTCTTCCTAGACCTACCCAGTAAGTATACCAGATCAAGGAACTTTTGCAACCTGGGGGGATAAGCAAAACAAAATGAAATATGGGAAGCATGTATTGAAGGAAGAACCATTCTTTAAGGCATTGGATAACCTGCTAATACAATTCCCTGAAGCAATAAACATGACGATCAGAGCAGCAACTACAAATCACTCAGGGAAGGACCTTCCACCACAGCATCTAGGCTCCCTCTGCCTTGGCTCTTTTAGGCTCAAGGCCTCTGACCTGGTTCATATTATGTTTCTGCAAGTGTCGTGATCATAATAATCACAGTGAGTGCAGCTGTAATCAGACATCCTTGAAAGGCCCACGAGTCATAGGAAATAAGCACGATGACTTAAAAGGATGTTCAACTACTGTTCAATTACACCAGCCACACATATCCTATTTAAAGAATTCCATTAAATGTCTTTTGGAAAAATCACAGTGTGGTGGGAATTAAAATTCAGACACTACCAATGAACCAGGGAGAGGGCCATTTTCACTCCCAGTCAGTAATTTGTGGGGATATTAACTTACCTCTGGCCTTTGAGAATATATAACAGAGAAACTGATTGAGTTTGGGGGTTTAAGGAAGGTTCCTCAGAAGAGGCATTTAACCTGAATCTGAAGAACTAAAATTCTCAAGTGAAGAGGGAGAGGAAGGGATTTCTAGACAAGAAAAACAGCACGTGCCAAGTCCCTGTGGCAGGAAAGAGAAGAGCCAACTCATGGAACTGAGAGAAGGGCAATATGAGTGGAGCAAGAAGAGCATAGGAGAGCAGTGCCACACAAGGCTGGAGAGCTGGACTATCCGAGTTGGGGATCCTTGCTTGTGAGCCAAAGAAGTTATCTCTGCCTCACTCATCAAAATAAGGAGAGAGTTGTTTTATTCAAATACACTAAAGAACTCAAAAAGTTGAAAGATGTTCAGAGGATGTAGCACAACCAAGGTCACTGGTCATCTTACAAGTGCAGTTTTGGTGGCTCCAGAGTCAAATGGCCTGAGGGGTTATTGGGAAGTAGAGTGAAGGAGGAAGCAGGCACACACTGTGTTTGGGAAGTCTGGCTGTAACTGAGGAGATCAGAGAGAACGCATTTGTCCAGGATATGGGTGCAGGGTCAAGGCAGGCTCTTTTTAAGATTAAGAAGTCTGAAAAATAGGCCAGGTGCAGTGGCTCACGCCTGTAACCCCAGCACTTTCGGAGGCCGAGGCGGGCAGATCATGAGGTCAGAAGATCGAGACCATCCTGGCTAACATGGTGAAACCCCGTCTCTACAAAAAATACAAAAAATTAGCCAGGCGTGGTGGCAGGTGCCTGTAACCTCAGCTACTCGGGAGGCTGAGGTAGGAGAATGGCGTGAACTGGACAGGCGGAGTTTGCAATGAGCAGAGATTGCGCCACTGCACTCAAGCCTGGGCGACAGAGTGAGACTCCGTCTCAAAAAAAAAAAAAAAAAAAAGTCTGAAAAATAGTTCAATGGCAATGAAAAAGAATGGTTGAGAAGACAAGAGTGAAGGGATAACGTTTAGCATATTCAAGAAGGAAAGGAATTTGTAGCACACCTGGAAGCATTGTTCTTAGCAATAAGGAGGAGCAGGTTCTCTATGCCTGCCAAAACGGAGAAGGAGGTACAGATGCAAGGCGAGTCCTCTGTAAATGGTAGTAAACAAATGCAGTTCCCAGGTGATGGCTTCTACTTGTTTTTGAAGTAGGTCAATTTCTGAGATAAGGGAGGAGTGGGAGGTATGTAAAGAGAATTAGGAAATTTAAAGAAGTAGAGAAGTTTGGGTTTTCTGTGTTTTTGTTTTTGTTTTTGAGACAGAGTCCCGCTCTGTCGCTCAGGCTGAAGTGCAGCAGAGCCATCACAGCTCACTGCATCATTCATCTTCCAGGCTCACGTGATCCTCCCACCTCAGTCTCCCAAGTAACCAGGACTATAGGCATGCACCACCATACCCAGCTAATTTTTGTATTTTTGGAGAGACAGGGTTTTGCCATGTTGCGCAGGCTGGTGTTGGACTCCTGGCCTCAAGCAATCCCCCAGCCCTGACCTCCCAAAGTGTTGGGATTACAGGCGTGAGCCACTGCACCCAGCCGGGGAAGATTTTTAAAAGTCACTGTGGGAAGTGGGAGAATAAGAAACAAGAAACACAGAAAGAGATTCTAGTCAGGGTTGAGGGCACAATTAAGAGGCATGTTTAATATTCCTAAATATTGACTGTGAATGTGATATCTTGTCCCAAAATAGGGGCAGGAACCATCTTTGTATTCTCTATAAACACATAGTAGATGTTTAACATATTCCCATGGTCTGTTTATTTTCAGGCCTCCATATCAAGGACAGCTGTACCTCTCTTAACCTACTACTTGGTTTCTTAGGAACTCAGCAAGTTCTATGATATTTAAATCCATTGTTAAGAAATGTGGAGCTAAAATTGCAGCACACTATGATTCAGTGTACAGGTGTTTAAGGCACATATTTGGGTATAAGAATTACCCTGAATTCATCATATTGATTTATTTGTATTTTCTCTTTTCTTTAATTTTATCTTTTATTATCATACCTTACTGAGCAAATATATTTTAGCGACCTTAAGTTCCTTTTGTGGAATGAAGGAAGGTCCAAAAAATCAATGTCAATAATAGAACCAAAAGTATCACCTAGAAGTTACCTTAATTTAAAAATATTGTCATTACAGACATAGATATGTAGGTATGTATATAGAAATTGATATACATTCTGTAACATTTGCTAAAAATTCTTATAGAAACAAGAAGCATAAAACCTAGATCAGTTTCTACTCTGAGACACAGACAGAATCTATTTTGTAGAAAATGAAGGCATATTTATCTACTTATTGGTGTAATGTTTTCCATAAAAATGAAATATTTATACTAATTTCTAATAAAACATAAGCAAGAAAAATTACACTCCAAGATAATTGTGTAAAATGATGAAAGTGGAGGAAATAGAAAAGATTTCATTTATTCAAATAGTACATTGTTACTATTTTTAAAGCTGAGGATATATTTCAAATAGTAGTCTCAAATTACTTTTAAGAAAACTACTATAAATTTAAGCCTCTTATATGACAAGTTAATATTTTCAATGTACTTCACACTAAATAATATCAATGCTTTCTTTGACTTTGATTTAAAAATATCTGAATGAGAAATGGCATAATGAACTATAGACTCAAATCTCCATTCCATCTTTCTCTGCCTGTATGACCTCATGGAAGTCCCTAATCACAGAAAATTATTATGAGAATTCAGTGAGTTAACATATGGGAAATACTTAGAACAGAAGCTGGAAAATAGGCAGCATTATACAAGTGTTAGTTGTTGCTATGTTGTTGTTGTTGTTGTTTGTCATTGTCTTCATCATCTAAAAGATGTAGAAACTGTCTTTGCTAGGGTTTTTCTCAAGTGCCACCAGAAGCTTAACAGACTAGGTAACTCATTTAGTTCTAGTGATAATGACTGAGGTTGGTGATATTGGTCTCTTGGCTTTAAGAACATCCTATTGATGTTATCAGAATGAGGCAAAGGATGTCTTCCTTTGTATTCAAAAGGCAGACCCAAACAACTAACAATCCCAAGTTCATGTGAAGGACAGTCAGACTGGCCTGTGAGCCAGAGTATCCTTGACATCTATTCCATTCCCCAACTGTTTCACATTCTCACCACCAGTGACACAGAAAGGTAAAGCTTGACTAGGCCTTCTCAGCCTCGCAGTTCAGGTCTCTTCTCTGAGCAAGGAAGTGGCTTTCAGGAGCCTTCAAACCAACTTCTGGATGCCAAACTATTTGCCCCAGCAAGGCCTTTTGCAGGCTCTCAGGAGTCATCCAGAAGTCCTTACTTCTTCTAGGCATGTTGGCAATATGTATAATTAAAAAGCAAGCAACGAACAAAAATTGGCATCAGACAAACCAAAGTCCTCTACTCCTCAGTTCCACCTCAACAACCAATGACTTTTGCTATTTCCTTGCACTTTCTGAGCCTCAGTTTTCTTAGCTATAAAGTTGAAGTAATGGTTAGAAAAAAAATTGTTTATACCTGGCTTATCCTGTTGTGATGGTCTCAGGCAGAAACCAACCATTTCATGTTGTCTTCTGCTTTTGGCCCAAATCATCTTGGAAACCCTGACTCCAAGGGTTTTTCAAATGTCAAGGTGACATATTTGGGGATAGCTTATTTTAAACCTCATCATTATCTAATGAACATTTTTAAAATCCAAGGATATCTTAAAAGTTCATTTTTCTGAAATTGAGAAAGGCAAAATCAAGAAGAGCTGCTAGAAGAATATATATAAGATAATCTTATCATTGCTACAGGGCTGAACTAAATAATCCAAGCTCAAGTCAGCGCTAAATTTACCTCATAGCCATGGGCAGACCGGCTTTTGGTAGATAGAGATTGACTCAAGGAATCTTAACTGTGTACACTGTTACTAGTTGAGATCCCAGTCTGTTGCAAAAAGAGTCTGACCAAATTTCAGTACAAAATCCACCTCAAAAAACCAGTATCTAAAGACCATTAGGAAGGGCACTTATAAGGGTTGGGGTAATTACACTTAATTGTAGGATGGTCTTGGTTGAGATTTCTCAGCATTTGTAAATTAGGGAGCTGCTGGAAGTGTTAGTAATTATATTTTTAGAACATAAGTCCATACAGAGTTACTATTAGGTCAGCTTTTCTGTGGTCTTATCTACAACATATGGGCCTGAAAAAAATCAGTGTTAAAAAAGTTTGAATACAGATCATCTGTGATGCACATCATGTCTGGGTCTGGTGAAGTTTATCTGTTTTGCAAGTAGGGTACATTTTCAAGTTATGGTTTTGCTTTAGTTTTCACCTCTTCTTTTGGATAAAGCATTTTTAAAAATATTTGACATTCTTGATAGCTAGTTATTGAAACTGGCCCAACTGGCCCATAGAACTGATGTTAACAGTTTTTGAATAAACATAGAAATTGACCCTCCCTGGTGTTAAAACTTGAAACTTACACTTATCTTATTGGAGTTGCTTCCTCAGGAAACTGACCCTCAGGCAAGGAACTAAAACACCAGATCACTGTGCCCACACAATGAGATGCCAGATCTCTCATCCATCATGACTTTATGTAGCTACATTCCTTTGCTGCTTTATAAACCCCCAATTTTAATCAGTTGAGAGAGATGGATTTGAGACTGATCTCCTCTCTCTCTAGCTGATGTCACCTGAATAAAAAGGCTTCTTGCCTGGCAGTACTCATTGTTTCAGTGATTGGCTTTCTGTGCAGGAAGCAACAGGGTCCCCCCCTGGTATTTCAGTAACAGATTTTGGTTTCCTGACTGGGAATGTGTTGCTCACAGTTCACTGGCCACAGGCCAGAAGAGTTTCAGAAGACCTCCTAGGCAGCTGCCTGTCTTTGTTTTTTTGGCCAAAGGTAAGTTTCACTCTTTCTCTCTTTGGCCCACCACTGCCAGGCCCAACCATCATCTTGATTGCCTAGGAAGAATCACCCCTGAAAACTGACATCTGGGGAGGCTGAAGCAGGAGAACAGCGTGAACCCAGGAGGCGGAGCTTGCAGTGAGCCGAGATCGCGTCACTGCACTCCAGCCTGGGCGACAGAGCAAGACTCTGTCAAAAAAAAAAAAAAAAAAAAAAGAAAGAAAAGAAAGGAAAGGAAAGAAAAGGGAAATGGAAAGGGAAAGAAAAAGGAAAGGAGAAAAGAAAAGAAAATTGACGTCTGTCCCTGGACAGATAAGTGTCTTTCGTGGGTAGCTGACAGCAAATGTGGCTCCTCTAGATTTGAGGAATCTATTTGCAGATTGAACAAGCCTAACCAATGAAGAGAGGAAAGCTCCCTGACTGTTTCAGTTTGGACACTCTTGGGGCTTGTTAATAATTGCTTATTTGTGTCTGTATGTGCACATCTGCATCTGGACAAGTGAGTGTCTTCTGTGGGTCCAAAAAGCAGGAACTGCTCCTCTGGATTCGGGAAATTCTGAAGGAATTTCCATTTGAGGTTGAACAAGTCAAGCAGCTGAGAGAGGAACGCACCCTGACTCAGTTTGGACACTCTTGGGGCTTGTTGATCACTGTCGCAGTTGGACTGTGTCTTGGTGACTGCTTATGTGTATATCAGTGCAGACATGGGAGGCTGGGGTTCGATCCCAGAGTGCAGCCCACTTGGGTGCATTTCAGGGTTGGTCTGAAGGTAGTTGTGGGCCAATGGAGTGAGGGAAAATCTATGGCCATACCACCCTGAATGTGCCTGACTTTGCCCAATCTTGGAAAGTCTTTGAATTGTAGTACTGTCCTTAACGGGAAAGCAGGATGTAGTTCCTTGCATCCAGGCTTTTATGCTGCTGTTCTAAGCAGGGTCAGGCCTAGTTATTACATGATGTTCTGCAGTGCTGTTTGGCCCTAATATTCTTTGGAGTCTGAAGAGATTTGGCCTTTAAAAATCAAACTTCTATGAAAACTGCTTTACCCAAAATTTTGGCTCACAGCCTTCATTGCATTACCTATTAGGGCAAAGTTTAGCCATGTGAACATATTCATAACTCATGGCTAGAATTCCAAGGTAAAAGCTACTGGATCTTTATTTGTAAGTGGGTACATGTGTCTAAATGTCATGTGTTGTTTTTACAGAGTACCAAATTGGCCTTTAAATAAAGGAGTACTCTGGCCAGGCATAGTGGCTCACTCCTGTAATCTCAGCACTTTGGGAGGCTGAGGCAGGCAGATCACTTGAGCCCAGGAGTTCAAGACCAGCCTTGCCAACATGCCGAAACTCCGTCTCTACAGAAAATACAAAAATTAGCTGGGCATGGTCGTACAAGCTGTACTCCCAAGTACTTCGGAGGCTGGGGTAGGAGAATCACTTGAGCCCAGGAGGCAGACGTTGCAGTAAGCTGAGATTGCACCACTGCACTCCAGCCTGGTTGACAGAGTGAGACCCTGTCTCAAAAAAATAATAATAATACATAAATAAACAAATGAGCACTCATAAATTAAGTAAATAAGTTTAAGCACCTTCAAGTTCCTGTGAATTAAGTAAATCCTTAATAAACACGGCTTTAAAATTATTGGTAAAATAAAAATAGAAATGTCTTCAGAATTATCAGCATACCTTTTTGTACGGGTTTTATATTTCTCTCTGCTTGGTATTTAAACTATGGTTTGGCACAAAAGGTTATAAGACTATAAACCCAGTCATGAACAGAATGATCTTTGCGTGATTTTTTTTTAATAAATAAGGCTAATTTAATACTGTTAGTGTAATTTTCAAAAACAGTTGAATCTGAGTTATTGGGAAAATATCAATGTATTTAAAGTTCTTACTGAGATGAACACCTGATACTCACAGGTTATAAAAATGGTTAACAAGGAAATGATAACTAGCTTTGTCTAATATCTCAGTTCTCATAAGTAACCTAGATAAACTGCTAAAATGAATGAAATGTAAATAGGATAAATGTTATAGGTAAACTCCTTACATAATTTAAAATACTGAAATTATTTTGGATGCTCGTTAGATGTCTGTGTCATTCTAAGTAAGAAAGGATTATGATATGGGGAAACAGGTTTTTTTTTAAATAGTGGAATGTTTTCATCTATGAAATGCTAATATCTGATAGTTTAGGATTTTTCTTCCTAGATTTTCACTAAAATTTAAAGTTACTAAGCATAAGAATTCTAAGTAATATATAATTCTGTATATAAAATGTGCCATAAAAGATATGCTTTTATCGAGAAAAAGAATAATTTTCTTTAATTCAGAAGTTATCTAAAAGATTAATTCAAATTACGGACTTGGAAGTTTATGTATGAAACAAGGTAGAAAGGAATCAGTAAGAAGAGGAGAGACATGTGAAAAAGATTGGTCCCCCGTATTAGAATAAGATTTATTTAAAATTTTGCCTTGCTGTTAATAAAATTACAAGAGGTTTTGATTTTGATGCTATAACCACCTTTTGAAAACTTATCAGATTCCTATCTCAGAAGTGGAACTCTGTTGTGCCTTGCTATTTTAGCTGTTTTGTCCCCTTGAAAGGCCTGAGATAATAGCCCTCTCCTTCAACTTTTTCACCAGCTCCTATAATTTTTTTCCTCTGGTTCTAACCACAATTGTGTCTGGAATGTTTATCTTAAAGGATTAGAAAGCAATACTTTCCTCCAGTATAACTTGATTCTGTACTCTTGGCTTTTCTTCATACGTCTGAATTGCTCCATGTAACCAGAAAACGTCTCATGCTGTTCCCCTGCTCAAGGTACTAGTTTCCTAGTTTCTTGTTTCCTCTGTAATATAATGTTCACTCATGACTCTGAACACATGCCTCCCGTGTCTGATCACTTCCAGTACCCTTTTCATCAGGTTATCTAAATGGGCTTCCTATAAGAAGAAGCAATCACACTGCAGAAGATCTTTCTTTGCCTTTTGGTAAGTAGCCTAAGAAACAGATTTTACATTTTATCAAGATAATTTCTATGTCATTGTTATTAGCTTTTTGATTGCTTAAAAAAACTGAGATTTAAAAGAATTAAGGCTTTTACAAACATGAAACTTTCTGTATTGCTTTTAAAGTCCTTCTGCCATTAAGTTACAGAGCCTTCACTCCTGGATCTGAAAATGGCACCAACTCCTACTAAATCTTGAACATTGACACCAGTCAAAACCTCGTCTTCAGACCCAGGAGAAGGTGACAATCAAAGTGAACTGCTTTCATGAGACACAGGGCCAGAAACAAACTACTGAATCCCTCTAGGCCCAGGACTATCATAGAAGAAAGAGGTATGAGATTGTAAGGGCCAAGTTTGAGGAGTAAAATCTGCTAAGAGTTTTTCTATAAATTAAATGTTAATATCAAGAACACGCTGATGCAAGGCCAGAATCTAGGCCCCTGTGTTAGAATAATGTATGTTATATTAACCTTTGCTTCCTGGGTGGCCATGGTATGGAGTTGCAACTGTGCTGCATTCAGTTATTAAAGGTAAAGTTACCAGTGAAATTTAGATATGAATTCAACTCCTGGGGAGTTGGTTCCCTGGATGTAAAAGGAAGTACAAACTAATAAGGAAAAGGCAAAATATTGAATCCCTTTGTTATTGTTATCTATAATAGATACAATGGAAGTAAGAGAGTGCTGGGTTTGGTCTGGAGGCTGGACCAGGCTCAGATGTGGGTCTGTCTGAGCTCAGATCACTAGCCTCAAAGCTACCACAAAAGGGGAGAATATGCCAACGTACTAAAATTACCTCTGAAATCTGTGATTTCCAAGAAGGTAGTCAATGTGGGGGAAGGGCAAAACAGAGTAGAGAGTAACTATTACAACCAGAAGGTATAATGTGAAGAAATTATTCCATTTTGCAGATTGGTATCATTAGTTTCCTAAGAAATCTTTACTAAAATCAATTGTGAGAGTAACTAATTTCGGAGCAATGTCTTTTAAATGCAGCAGAGTGGAAGAGCATGTTTTGGTGGATGCAGGATCCATAGCTCACAACTGAGCAATTGCAGATGGATGTATGTAAAAACTAGACACACAGGACATTATTCCCAAGAGAACAGCCAGCCTTGTGGACTGGGTAAAAGCCACTACAAGAGCTGCTTGCCCTGAGAAGAGGAACTGCTCGATTTCACCCATCAACGCCAAGTGAAGCACCTCAGGTGAAGCAGCTGGTGTGCTTTTGTGTGTAAGTCATGGGAGACTGGCTGTATAATGACAGGAATATTAAACTTACTTTTTGGCTTTAGATTTGGGGCTTTTTTGTTACTTAAAGGGCTTTAAGGGTTAACGAGTGCCTGTCTACTTCCATTTCTGTCAGGACTAGAACATTTAATTGGCTATAAGTCTTCTAAGTTCTTTGGCCATAGAGTTCCCACTGAGGGACAGGATGGACCCAGGGCACATAGCCACACCACCCCAGCAACAATATGGGACAAAATAAAAGTTTGGACATGGATGCTACCTCTGGCATGTATTGACAAAAAGGGGCCAAACTAAAAATAGAGTCATAAGTCCCCCATCTGACTAACTGGACCCACTTTTGGCCAAGGAGACCCCAATTGCCAAAAGACAAATTTTATCTGGGAAAAAAGCTTACTCTTTGTCCTGCTGAGGATCTGAGTAGCCCCGATAAGTGGGTTGGCTGTTATCCCCTTTGAAATGTGTGGGGACCATTTCACCAGACTCCCTGTCACTTGAGGATTGTTTCTCTTCTGAAACAGTAGCTAGACCATATATAAAACAATAAGGAAATATACCCACTAGTCTCTCAGAGTTTTTTTCCAACAGGCTCCAGTTCCCTATAGAAGTGCAGACCATGTCCAAGACCTAGAAATTATACCATGGTGATGACCAGCTACAACCACAATGGGTCAGCTCTTTTGAGGTGTTGCTGACTACTCACTCATCTGTTCTGTTAGCTGGTGTTAAGCCATGGATTCATCATACTCAAGTAAAACTAGTGCCTCTGGGATTCATCATACTCAGGTAAAACCAGTGCCTCTGGGACCCTTCCAGGGGTAACAGTTATGGTTTTCTGAAACTTTAGACAGCCTTAAGTTGATATTCAAAACCCAGCCAAAGACCATAGATGTGAAACCATAAAGTGAACATGCATTTTTCAGATTGTTATTGCTCTCCAAAAAAAGACATCTTTTTGCAAGCAGGATGTAATGAATCAGGAAGACCTTTGGTAGGTTTAGGATTGTTCTCTTGGACTCCCCAGGGAATCCACTCTATATTCTCTGGTATTTTTAGATTTGATTTATCTATGTTATTAATCATCTGAGTTTCTAAAGCCATTAATAGAAGTACCCAGATCCTGGTGCTCCAACAAGCCAGATGCCAACCAGGTACTCATGAGTATTTTCAATTGCAGATGTGATGTTTTCATTCCTCATCATTATCCCACAATGCCCCTCTTCAGCATGAAGCAGCCAGAAAGATCAATGATCAGGTTTCGCATGATTGAGGGATTGACAAATAGAGGGGACTGAAATTGGCCAAACTGGCCCAAAAAACTGATGTTTACAGTTTTTAAAATAAATATAGAAATTGGCCCTCTCTGATGTTGAAACATGAAACTTACATTTGTCTTATCTGAGTTCCTTCCTCAGGAAACTGACCCTCAGGCAAGGAACTGAAACATTGGATCACCCATCCAGTGAGATACCAGAGCCTTCATACGGCATGATTGCTGCTTTACCCATTCCTGATTTCTGTTTTCCCACATGTAGCTACATTCCTTCCCTGCCATAGAAACCCCCAATTTTAGTTGGTTGGGAGAGATGGATTTGAGACTGATCTCCCAACTTTCTGGCTGACGTCACCTAAATAAAAAGCCTTCTTCCCTGGCAGGACTTATTCTCTCAGAGACTGGCTTTCTGTGCAGCAAGGAGCAAGACCTAGACCAATGTTGCCTGGCATTCTGATAACATTGCTGTCCAGTTTTACAAGTGAGGAGACTGAGGATCAAAGAGGTTGCACATCAGGCACAGTGCCAGAGCCAGCGTTCACACAAGGGTCTGTCTCCAAAACTTACAGTTTTTCCACTAAACGAGGCATTCCCCTGGATTTTGAACCCTATCTCTGCTACCTATTAACCCTTACTGGTAACAGGGTTTATATTTTTCACTGGAGACATACTCTTTCTTCATGGTGTGTGATCCTGGTGGGATGGTCAGTCAGGGTATCCTGGCACCCCTGCCAAGAAAAGTTGAAGCAGATCCTTCCCAAGTGTCCCTTTATTCCTTCCACCTGGGTCCTTGGGGGTTCCCTTATTTCTGCCTTGTCTGAGACTTGTCTGGATTTGTTTTTCCTTTCATATGAGCCATCTTACATATTTCTAGTAAATTCTATTCTTAGTTAAGTCATCCAGAGTCTGTTTCTATTGCTCATAAAATTCCTAATTACAACAGTTGTAGTACACACCTCATGGAGGCAGTGGGAAGACTAAATGACATTTTCTTTACACAGCAGTTAGCTCAATACCTAGTACACAGTAAGTGCTCAATAAATATCAGTTGCTCTTACTACCACTACTGCTAATAATAATAACTATGAATACTATAGTATAAGACAGATTTGGCCAGGCGTGGTGGCTCACGCCTGTAATCTCAGCACTTTGGGAGGCCAAGGTGGGCGGATCACGAGGTCAGGAGATCGAGACCATCCCAGCTAACACGGTGAAACCCCATCTCTACTAAAAATACAAAAAATTAGCTGGGCATGATGGCGGGCCCCTGTACTCCCAGCTACTCAGGAGGTTGAGGCGGAAGAATGGCGTGAACCCGGGAGGCAGAGGTTGCAGCGAGCCGAGATCGCGCCACTGCACTCCAGCCTGGGTGACACAGCAAGACTCTGTCTCAAAAAAAAGAAAAAAAGACAGATTTAGCAGCCTCCACTAAAGAAATATGGTCTTGTTTCTGATCAAGTACTATAATTACAGCACTACATAAATTAAAAATCTAATATAAGGATTATTTCTTTGCTGTATTGCTCCTCTTTGAGAGAATGGTGATCCCATTTATTTGTGGGTTTATATGGATCTATAGCCTCAAATAAGTCATTTCAATTTTCCCAAGTACTATTACTACCCAGTTCACTATTTAATAACTAGGTGCATGGTTGTTCTATTTAATAGTTGGCAAGGTAACTAGCTGATAGAAAGAGACTAATCGGGTTGCCTTACTATAATAATATGAAGAAAAACTGAGAGAAAGAAAACTGCCCACCAAAAACTCTTCCATAAGGCAGAAAAGTAGTTCAGGCGAGCAATTACATTTACCAGACTTCCTTGCATTCAAGGGTGATCGTTTGACTAGATCTTGCTAATGGAATGTAAGTAAAAGTAATGTGTATCAATTCTGGTGGGCCTTCTCCTCATAGCCTTCCCAGTTCCACTGGCCTCATGAAAAGGACTTTAAGACCCCAGGATATGGTAGAACCAGAAGACAGAAAGAGCCTGGGTCCCCATGTTACCACATGGAGGAAAGCTATCTGCCTACTGACCAGGAAAACCCAGTGTGTTACACAGCTGAAATTTTGTGGCTAATTTGCTCCACCAGCTATTACCCTAACAAATACAAAAGTTTAATTCCTAATTTAAATACACATAATTACAAATCTTTCTCTAACATAGCCATAATTTAGAACAAGATATAAAGGAATGATGCTCAACGGCAAATGTTAAGAAATTCCTGAGTAAGCTTCATACATGATTATTATAATCAGCTGACTCCAACAATGTGATTCTTAGAGACAAATGGTTCTTTATTTTTTCCCACACATTGAGAACTATGATAAATTCCTAGATATAATAGTGAGTATGCAATAAAATGACAAAAAGATACTATCAGTGCCTCTTAAGAAGAAGAGGGGAGGTATGGCTTGCTCCCCATGACAGTTCAATTGAGAATCCTTTCTTGGCCCAAGTATATTTTCCCTCAATCTATTCTAACAATCAAAAACATGTCTAAGAAATATATATCACAGCCGTACATGAGAGCAGCTTTGCTTCAAAAAGCCTATAGGTTGCCTTATTTTGGCCTATACCCGTTTGCTTAAATTTTTCAGAAAGGAATAATTCTTTTTGGACATATTTCCATTTAACAATTGCAGCATCCCTCTCTTTGGTATCTTTTCAGTTTTCATTTCAAACCATTTATTTGAATCCAGGACTATAAGAACCCCCTGACCATCTTCCTCCAGTCAAAACATTTCCTCAACATCTGCTTTTACTAATTTGCTAAACTTGTCTCCAGCCTCTGAACTTCAAAGAATCATATAAAAATATTTACTGAATTCTTTTACATGATCCTTTAAGAGGTGAACATTGATTGGACTGAGTCCTTTCTTTCCTAAATCTGCATTTTAGACACATTTAAATAGTTTTCAAACAGACAAAAAGTGGTTTCCTCACATTATGCAACAAAAACTTTAGGTAATGTAAAATTCTTGTTCATTAGAAAAAGGAATGGACCCATGGAAGAATTCGGGATGGAATGCAAGTAAGTATTAGTAGTTAATTATTCTGGTTTTTTTTTTTTTGGGGTTTTTTTTGTTTGTTTCTTTTGGCAGGGGGGTGTTTTGTTTTGTTTTGATGAAACGATTTAAGGCACGAGCTTTATTTGTTTAATTGCATGTTACTCAGTTTACTGGAAATTCCTGAACGTTTTATAAACTAGAAGGCAGCAGGACATCATAAATGATATTAATAGTGTATATATAAAAAAAATCACATTATTTCCTGGGAAAGGAAAGGTTGGCATTGATAACAAAGGCAAGCAGCACTCACCGAATCACAGGCTTTCATTCATTTCCACAGGTAATGCTATGGCAGCTTTCCACTCTGTTTATCTCTGCTGAATGTAAATGCAGTTGAATAAGCATTATGAGTGTCTACTATATAGAAGGCCATGGATATTAAAAGATGAGTAAGTCATGTTCTCAGCCTTCAAGGGTTTTCTGGTCCAGGGAAATAGATGCAATAAAAGGAATTAAATTTAGGGTGATGAAAAAGTTCTGGAGATGAATAGTGGTGATGGCTGCACAATAGTATGAATGTACTTGAGGCCACTGTACTATGCACTTGAAAATGGTTGAGATTGTTGATTTGATGTTATGTATATTTTATCACACACACAAAAAGAAGGAATTAGAAATTTCTCCTCTCCTTCTTCTGTCAGAGAAAGAATGAATCAAAATAAATCAAGTGGCACCAGCACCATTCCTTGGGCAAGAGAATTAGAAGCCAACGTGTGTGTTTTTCCCATTTTGGATGCTGTCAGGTCTAGGCAGATGGTAAAGACTCAAAGGCATCTCAGCACCATCACAAGCTGTGTATTGTTCCTGAAGGGCAAAGTCAGAGTCATGCCAGGGGGTAATGTTCTTTCCTGGACATGTACTGACTACAGTGTCTCTGAGGAAAATTAATTAATGATTTTGAAAAGTGTACCCCCTTTAGAGATGACCCAGTAAAGGCAGCAGCTGGGCTTCAGCTCTCACAGAAGGGCACGGTCAGCTTCCTGGGCATGACACCAGTGCAGTCACATAGGACGCCATGCTGAGAAGGGTTCCTGTTTAGGGCTCTGCTGCCACTATCTCAAAATTGTTAATAATTTTTTAAACAAGAGGTTTAACATTATCATTTTATACCAGGCCCAGAAAATTAGGTAGGTAGCAAGTCCTGCAGAGGTAGAAGGACACAGCCCCTTTCTGTCCAGAGCCTTCATGAAGGGCAGAGAAGGGTAATGCTCAGGAGGATGCAGCCTCAGACATTTCGCAACATGGGAGAAGCCAGAAGAAACCCAGAGAGAGAAATGTCCCATGGAAGGGAACAGAGTTGTCTTCTAAACCAAGAGACCAAAAAATAGGATTGCATAATATGTGTGTGTGTGTGTGTGATGTGTGTGTGTCTGTGTGTGATGTGTGTGTGTATGTGTGATGTGTGTGTGTGTCTGTGTGTGTGTGTCTGTGTGGCAGGGTATGAGCCCAGTCAGGGGTACAGGCAGCATCCACATCACAAATTTGAAATGCCTTCCCTTAGGAAGTTCCCAGTTAACTAGAACTTCGACCTCTATCAAACCTTTCTTAGAATACTCAAACCTTCAAAAAAGATCTTATATACTGACATTAAAGTAAGTCATGTGGGTCTGGTGAGGGCTAATGGAGCTTTCCTTCTGAGCTCCGGTGTAGAAAGGCGTTGTTGCTGACCTTCCTGTCTACTCACACTCCAGGCCTGCAAGAGGCTTTCTGCAGTAATGGAGACTCCCTAATGCAGGAGGGACCAAGACGCTCCAAACTTCATGACTCACCAATCCCATGTGAAGATTCCCCCATAAGAAGAAGGAAGAACTCTAAGACCCCCAGTGTTGTGTTGACATATAG
Source organism: Nomascus leucogenys (assembly GCF_006542625.1). NCBI lineage: Eukaryota > Metazoa > Chordata > Mammalia > Primates > Hylobatidae > Nomascus > Nomascus leucogenys. The sequence goes on from NC_044382.1 coordinate 126,775,613, forward strand.
ATTATGGCAGTATAATTATGATCTCTTCTTGTGCTGTTTGAAATTATTTATCATAGATATATGTGACTGGCTTATTGAACCCTGTCAACTCACTGGGATATAAAGGTGACTTTTTTTGGAAGTAGCTATTCCTAGATGTCTTATATAAGTAATGCCTTCCTTCATATAATCTTGAAAGAGTTCCATAAGTTTTCAGACATTCTGACTTATACAAACAGTACCGTTTCCGTGATTTAGTCCTATTTATTTAAAAAACTTCAATATCACATCTGATTCAAATCTCTTCTCTCTACTCCCACCCCTGCCCCAAGCATATGCAAGAGTTCTGATTTCAGTCATCTGAAGTGGAGGGTTTGACTTCCACACCTCTCGTCTCCCCTTCCTCTACCCACTGTTGCTTGTTACCCTGTCAGGGTGCAGCTCAGGGAGCAATAAGGGAACAAAAACTACCCTCCTGACTGGGCCAGTCTTGACTGATTTGTTGCAGTCTTGCCTGAGTTTGGTAGTATTAATTGCTGTTTTCACTCGTTGTATATACACTCAGGGAATTTGGTATGGATGGCTGGTTACTCCAACAGGGCCCACTGGTAAAAAGCTCACTACCCACATCTGATATTCCCCAATTCCCTGGCAAAGCAGACATCCCAAAAAGAAATAAAAATGATAGTTACCCGTTTGGAAGGTTGCCCTCCCAACCCTTTTTTTTTTAAATCGAAATTCTTTCAGGACCTCCTCTTATCCTTGGGGAAAGAAAGCATCTTCTCTCCAAAATGTGAGTTGACACTTGTGTTGACAGTGTGGAAGGAGGGTGGTTGGTGGTAGAGCTGGTTTCTGTATTTGTTTCCATCTTAAGCCTGAGGAGTGGTAACTGAACCACCTGTTGGCTTTGCTTTAATGTGGGATTTAGCCATTATTCTGGTACAATCTGACAGCTTATTTGTTAACACTTGTATTTTCTTTATTAAAAATAAAAAATAATTATAATAACATATGGCCTATGAAAATATGGTATAGGTATACACAGAGAACCCCTTCATAGAACAGCAAACAGCTACTTCCCCAATCCTACAAAACGAAGGATCATGGACAATTTGCTAGAGAAGAGAATGTCTTATCTAAATCATAATCGGAAAGTAGAAATTATCCTACTAGAAATGAAGAGGTAGAGGAAGGTTAATCAACCTTGACAATATTGACATTTGGGCCAGATAATTCTTTGTTATGGAAGGCTGACATTCTTGGACTCTATGCACTATGTGCCAGTAGCACCCCTCCCCAAGTTATGACAAACAAAAATGTCTGCAGATGTTGCCAACTGTCTCTTCAAGGGACAAAATTGTCCCTGGTTGAAAACCACTGGGGTAGAGTCTTATAGGTAGAGGAGAAAATCACAACCAAAGGCACCAGGTATGGAACAGCATGATATTTCTGAAAACTACACATAGTTGTATATTACTCGAGTACAAAGTGCAATGCCGGGCATGATGGGAGACAGCAATGACAAATATGGAAGCCTGATAATGGAAGGTCTGGTCGGGAATGTAGATGTTATGGAATGGCATCCCTATGGTGATGGTAAGTCTCAGAAAGGGAATGACACAGTCAGATTTGAATTTCAGACAGATGGTAAGAGGATATGGTAAGAGTAAGACTTTTGGCAGCTGGACCACTCAGGAGCTATGTCAGAAATCAAGACAGAGATGAGAAAACGCACCTGAACTGGAGGAGTGGAAGAAGGGACAGGGAGGGGTTGAATTGTATATAGGAAGCCTGGGTGGATGGTCCCACAGCTGATGAAAAGAGAAGACAGAGGGATGGGCTTTCACCTTCCTTGCTGGGAAGAAAAAAGTTTGGAAGGGTTGAGTTGTGGGTGCCTTCTTGTTGGTTAGTTTAAGAACTTAGCCTATGGAAATCTATTTCATCTTCATAGTTTTCTGAATTTTCCAATTCAGAATTCAAATTTTCTGGGAATTCAAATGACAAAGACACTTAGATTTTGATCCTTATCACCTTAGGTAACTTAGTCAACACACAAAGCATCACAAACAACTCAGCTGTGCTTTGTAAAAACAGAATTCCTCATTTCAAATGCCATTGTGACAATACCTCAACATTGGTCAAAATACCAATGAAAAGTTGTCATGGTTTCGATATTATCTCCGGAAGGCAATTAAAAAAAAAAACAAAAAAACATGGGACGGCCAACATACCATAAGGAGAAGGATGTGGGTCCTTTCAAAGAAGCTGATACAAAAGGCTTTGCCCTAGTTTGGCACTTTACCCTAGAGAACATGGCTACAACTTTACTTTGATACATTACAAATTAATTCGAATGGAAACTGATTTCTGAACAGGAAAATTATGGAACAACAGTATAGATATAAAAGCAAAGCAATGTTGTTGTAGAATTGATGAGCAAACATCATCAGCATTTTTAATGCCCTACACGGGGTGAATCTTTTATAAAGAGATTTGTCTCCTAAATAAACTTCATGGTAAGCAACCCAGAAAGTTAAGTTCCCTTATTAGCCTCTTTTTCTGTTCTTCTCAATGGCCCAGATCATTTAAAGTGATAAGCAGCAGTTGACAAACAGCAGCTAAGGGAGGACAGGAAACGGGCAGAATTCAGCTCTAGTGACATAAATCTCCACATGCAAATCCCAATCCTGGATATGTGGCTACAACAGTACTCCCAAATGACACAGAAATGCATTTGTCTGATTTCTTTATTTAAGTATATTTTTCATGTGTTACCATTACAAACACATAAAAAAGGATTTGATTTCCTACTTCACATATTCATTCCCAATGGCTTGCATGTCCAAGTGAAGATCTGGAAACTCTCCAAACAACACACAGTAACATGAGAGGAGGAAGGAAACAAAGAAGGTAGGGGTTGAGGAGGGGGTCTGGGTTAAGAGCAATCTGCATTTCTTTTTATGTTCTGTACTTGTTTAACAGGCTATAATCAATATCACTACTGATTTGGTTCCAGCTAAGTTGCAAGCACAGCTGGTTTCAGCACTAGGAAAACTGACTGCCAGATAAAAATATTATGTATAGGGTAAGGTAAGAGTGCCTATATTTCTTAGTTAATGGCATCTGTGTTTCATCCTTGGTTGCCCATTGCAAATTGCTTCACTTTTCTATATAAGATAGTCCTAATCAGTAAAATGGGAATAATGTAGCCAGCACCATTCTGTGAGTATAGGCAGTATCTGATATTAAATTTGACCCCTTTATAAATACCTCTAGAGCAAAGGCAAAGTATGGTCCAAGGACCAGTGGCATCAACCTCATCTGGAAGTTTACTAGAAATTCTGAATGACAAGCCCCACATGAGATTTTTGAAATGAATCAGAAATTGCATTTCAACAAGATACTTAAGTAATACTGATGGATTAAGGACCACACTTTGAGCAGCAGTGCCCTAGAACCATGCTGCTGATCTGCAAACTGTTCCTAGTCCATTACTAGATAAGTACAGAATTTGGGTGTAAGCAATTAAAACATTTATAGTCATTTGAACCTGTGGTCACATCCAAAGTACATACACAGTGAAGACTCATCTCCTTTGATAGGAATGGACCCGGGGAGGCTCCAGGCCTGATGTGGTGAGTTAGATGTGACACAAGTTGCTATCAGTCATGGACAAGAGAACTACACATCATCATGACGGATTTTTTAAAGGAAATGAAAGAGGGAAAGTAGCCTATCACAGTGTCTGAAAAGCACTACTCTAGAGCATGGGTCAGCAAATTTTTTCTATAAAGGGACAGATAGTAAATATCTTAAGCTCTGTAAGTCATAAGGCCTCTGTCACAACCATTCAACTTCATCACTGTAAAATGGCAATGGGCCATATGTAAGGAAATGTGCATGACTGTGTTTCAATAAAACTTTACTTATCAAACTAGGTAGAGGGTCACATTTGGCCCATGTCCTGTGCTGACTCCTAATTTAGAGGACCACTGTTAGCCAAATACAATGCCACCAGAAGATTATGCTGAATCCACTTGATCCAATACAAACCCTTACCTTTAAGAACTAAGAAGGAGATAAGACACCCATTCCCTGTCCCCTACTTTTGTCAGTGATTTTCCCTACTTGCAGTAGCCATAGCAGAAACAGAACCTTCTCTGCTCCTTGTGTTCCTGTAATAGTGGGAAATCTGCTAGGACGAGGCCAAACATACGTGGACAATCCTCAGCTACTATCCTAGCAAAACAAGAGGATGAAAAAGGAAATGTCCATAATGGAGAAGGAAAAAACTTAATTCTCCCTTTTTCTGGTTCAGGGTTCTGCAAACTATGCCCATAAGTCAAATCCAGCCTGCTGCCTATTTTTGTGAAAAAAGTTTTATTGGAACAAAGCTATGCCCATTCATCTATATATCACCCATGGCTACTTCTGAGCTAAAGTGGCAGAGTTGGGTAGCTGCAACTGAGACCTTACGGCCTGCAGAGCCTAAAATATTTATTATTTGGGTCTTTACAGAAAAGTTTGCCACCTCTGCTGTAGTTCCTTATGCCATGACTGGTAGCCCCTTGTTCTAGAGAGCTACCAACAAATGGATAAGATGCAGGTTTCTATGTTGCCATTAATAGGACTGTTGCCAACTGCTTCCAGTGGAAAAATCTTCCTCTGCTAAACAAACCGGCACAGACAGGAAGGCTTCTTGCTGAGTTTCTCTCAAGTTTCTTAGTGGCTTTCAAGTTCCTTTTTAGTAGGTTATTTTACTGTTAAAAACTATATAGACAGAGTTACTTATTTATGAGGCAGTCTATTAGTCATGTAAAGGCAGGAATAACTTGGTGCCTTTTTACATTAAACTCATACAAAGAATATTAAAAGCCTTGACAAGCTAAAAGCTTGGCAGGGCAGACAACATCAACCTTGCATCTAGACCTCTGGAACAGTCCCAAAGTGGGTGAAGGGAGCAGGGAGAACAGTTGCCAAACAAACAGGGTCTCTTTTTTCCCAGAGAATTCAAGACTGTTTTTGTCAAAGCTTCAAAGAATGGAAAGCATATTAAATACATGGAGCAAACCTCAACAAACAAAACCTTCCGGCCTTTGAATTCATCATAAGTAACACTCCTACCACGGCAAGAAAGTAGGCTGTGATGGTTTGGGTGAAAGCAGAAATCCACAAAAAAAAGCTCTGTGTAACATGGTGTTAACAAAACACAGTTGTTTCACTTTAAAGAGTTGGAAAGAAGCAAGTGCTGTATCATTGACCAAAACTTCTGCAGTGGCTCCTTATAAATACTACTAGTGCCACCTTCTGGTCATCTGATTCTATGGCAGGCCTCCTGTCACAAGGCCTCACTTTCCCCAACCCAGCAAATGATGTGTATTGTAGAATCATGGACTCCTACAAAAGAGATCTGCAGGGTTCTCTAGAGGTCGTTACAGATTACAGACCGCCCAGAACAAGCTGCACTTTTAAGATTTCGTATACTTCAAGACAACGGTTTAGCCTCACTGGAAAAACCACGAACACTTCCAGTCCTAATTCTTGGCTCCAAAAGCTTAAGAACTCTCTGTCAGCAAGAGAAATACAACTATGCCACTGAGATTTCACTCCCTCCCAGCTCTCCTCACATCCCCAGAGACAGCCAGGCAGAGGGCAAGTGATTGGAGAAGACGAGAAGTAAGTCACTATTTGGAGCCACTTTCCCCAAACAAGGAGGAAAGGAAGCCCTACACGACTCAGAATTTGGACCACATTTCTTTAGGCAGGATGCCATGCCAGCCATGGGAATATTTTCGGGGCCAAAGAATGGTAGGAAAGATTGTTGCTCTTCTGTTTTGTAACTCTTGCTGCAGAAATTTGATTAAATACATAAGCAGAGGAAGCACCCAGAAACTGCTGGGCAAAGCCCTCCTACACAACACGAGAATACAGCCGATCTTATTCCTCCCAGAACAGGACCTCTCTATCCTCCGTCTTCAGGTTCAGTCGCACACATTGGGTCAACAGCAGAGCAGGGCTCAGCTGAGAGGCTTTGAGGAGGAAGACCAGGAAGCGAATGCTTAAAGCATGACAGGGAGGTACAGCCCAGTGGGAAATACAGAAGGGCCTCAGGGGAAAGGGAGTTTAGCTTTCTCCCCCCTTGACAGAAATGCAGTCCCAACCTCCCTGTGCTAAATCCTTTTGCTTCTGATTTGAAAAACATTTGGCTTCCTGAAAAGAAAAAGCTATCAGAGGCCTTTTCTTAATCCATCTTGCACATCCTCAGAGTTGATGTCAACAAGCCACAAAGGGAGTTCCTACCAGTCCTCCCTGCGCTGAGTAATGAGGGCAATGAGACAGGGCTAGTATGGTCCCGGATCCCCAGGGGAGGGAGCGGAAGAATGTTCATGGGGATCCTCTGGGCTCTGTCAGGAAGAGGAAGATCCTCTGAGGAGACAAGGCATTTGTCTCAACGAAAAATGGTTGTACTGGGGGTAAATGTCATACTTAATTAAGCCAACCAATGATAAAGGAAGCAAGCTGCCATTTCTTTGGAGTGTTTGAAAAACAGTATTTGGGCTTAGAATATATTGTTGTGATTTATAATTATAGCTTCAATTTATTGACAGACACTGTTTTCTTAAATCAGATTGGTATTTGTTACCTCTGTTTTACTGATAATGAGACTCAGAAATGTTCAAGGTCAAAGGGAACAGGGAAAAGTAAACCTAGCTCTGTCTCCAAAGCCTGTACTCTGTCCATTCTGCTCCATGCTCCCCTTCATTATAGCAGGTGGTTTTCTCTCACAATATAAAGTCTAAAAATGAGCACTGTATTGAGTTGTCTGCATTTCCGGAACAAAGAACCTGAAACATGGATTTCCACACTGGGAGAACTGCAGAAGTGTTCCTGTGGACAACTGACTCCTGACCTCCAAACTCCCAGCTGAAACGGACCAAGGGCTTAGGAGCTGGCTTTAGCAACAGCTCTTCTTGCAGCCAGAATAAAGCCATAGTAGCTATCCTCTGCCAAGGGTCTTAGTTCAAGCTACATAGATTGGGTGGGTTATAAACAACAGAAATTTATTTCCTGCAGTTCTGGAAGCTAGAAATCTGAGATCAGGGTGCCAGCATGGTGAAGGGCCTCTTCCAGGTTGCAGACTGCTGACTTCTCATTGTACCCTTACATAGAAGAAACAGGGCAAGAGAGTTATCTGAAGTTCTTTCTATAATGACACTAATCTTGCTCATGAGTGCTGTACTCTCATGACCTAATTACCTCCCAAAGTCCCCATCTCCTAATACACTGCAGGTTACAATTTCAATGTATAATTTTAGGAGGACACAAATATTCAGTCCATTGTACCAAGTTAGCGGGCCAAAAGGCACTGCTTATCTCAGCCCCACACAGTCATCATCTCATTGCCATCTTTTTCTGTGTCCTTCACTTTTTACCTGGACTTCACTAGGATGAGAGAAGAGGTCATGATCTGTAACAGGTAGTTGTTTTACCCGCGTCCCTGATACACAGTGTTACCAGCCACAGTTTTTCTACAGCAGACACCAGCAGCTCGATGATCCAGACAGATAAGAAACATCTCCACAGTGACCAGAGAAGACTCCAAAGATAGCACAAACACCCAGACAATAACTCATTACCATACACTGGCCTCCTTGAGTCTGCCCTCGCTGATACCCATATAGCGCCTTAGGGGGCAGAAAGTGGAGGGGAAAATCCTTGGAGAAAAAAAAAAAACAAATATCCTTTTCTGGTAAGAAGTTTGAACTTTGAATTTAAATGAATATTTATCTGAAAGACACTTGACCTAACCTAACAGAGTCTATTTAAAAACCAAAGAGGCCAAGTTATCAAGATACCAAGAACTGACAAGTTTTCGATTGATTTTTTCTTGCTACTGAATGGAATATGGGATTGAGGACAAAATCAGAACACTTATAAGAAATAAAGGATACTACCTTTTTATTTTGCATATTTAAGTTGTAATGTATAAATGTTGTCCGATTTTTACATGTGTGTATGCATGTTTTATGTGAAATAGCTCCTTTTTGACAAGGTCAATCTGGATTTCAGTAAGGCATTTTTTTTTAAGTTTCCCATCATGTCTTTGAGGACAAGATGGAGAAATGCAGGCCAGTTGGTAAAACACTTATGTGAACTCTCGTGCTGCCTATATTTTGTTCCTCTTTGGACACCGAATTTTCAGGGAGACATTAGCAAAGCGGATTTCCTGTAAGAGAATAACTAGTTTAATGAAGAATCCGGTAATTCGATCCAAGGAGGAATGGATATTTTATCTTTGAAAAATGAAGACTCTGGGTGAAGTGGGGTAAAGGGTATGCATCCGTGATAAAGTGGAATGAGTATCTCTGGGAGGCAACCAAGGTTCAAATCATGAATTTTTCTTTACTACAAAATGTCTTCCCCATACACTATATGTATTACAACTCTATGGTTCTCCACAATATCTACAGGTCAGGTGAGCAGTACAGGCTGCTGGGAGACAGAGAGCCAGAGCTAGAGAAAAGGGGGTAGATAACAAATGTAGGAAATGTGGGAGAAGAATCAGCAGCCCCAGGGAGGAGTTAATAGTCACAAAGGAAGTCCATATTCCACATAAGCTATCTCTGGTGCAAGTCCGAATGGAAGGCAATAGGATTCTATCACAAAGAAGTACAGAGAATGTGGCTTCAGAATGGTCAAGTGGGGCAGTGAGAGTAAGACAGCCAAATCTGGAGCAGGGCTGTATCCAGGGAAATCAGTCCAGGAGTTGGTGGCAATGGTCATAAACAGGCCCAACCCCTAGATATGAACCCAGAAGGAACACAGCTGGAAACCAATACCCAACCATCCTGGTAATAAGGGAGATATCCATATCCCAAACACCGTACTAACAGAGCAAGACAGGGAGAAAGCCCATGAAGAAGGGGATTAGTCTGCCTCAGGGGAAATACAGAAAGCTGCCCCCTTGCTAGGCCTATTGGACCATGGACTTGCCTGAAATTCCACCTTAGGATGATAATTCCCTTGACTTAAATGTAAATGGACCTTAAGTGTTTCTTATCATAATGCCTGTAATCTCAGGAAAAATAGTCTATTAAACCATTTCAATGCATTAACACCTTAATGAGGCTTAGTTCCAGTAGTGGCACTCATTTCTAGTAGTGGCAGCTAGCTGGGATCCAAGTAGATTAGGAATCTGCTTTGTTTAGCTTAGATGACTGGCTGGGAGGGCCAAATGAGGGCATTATGCACTGCCTAGGGCTAGAAGACCTTTGCAGGCAGAGCAGAGCAAAAAGGAGCCCACACTGCTGAGTGGCCTGAGAATCCTAGGTATCTGGGAGCCAGGACAGGTGGAGGATGAAGCCCAGGAAACAGGAGATGGTTAGCAGAAGGGAATGTGTGAGGGCCCTGAAGGCAAACCTCATTTACATGACAGTTCAACTGAGAGCCAGGCCCACCCACTGCTGCTGTATTTCACATCTTTCTGACAACAGCAAAATGCACATGCATTCACTCAGCAAATTTATTCGATCATTTGAAAAATTGTTCTTAACAGAATAGCTGAAAGAAACCACTTGTTCATTCATAAAACATAAAGTCTCCAAGATTAGACAGCTTTTCTTGAGGCCCTTAAAACTAAAAAGTACACATTTGCCTTTTGCAAAATTCAAGGGCCAAACTCCCTCGACCTATTTTTCATACTCGGAACCCAGAAAGTAACTAGAAAATAAGGGGATGGAGGAAGATATCCAGCAAGCCAAACTAAATGCTCCAAAGTCAGTGTATTAAACATACGCGCTGGAATTACATGTAAATCACTCAAGTTTTCCTTATCTTAGAAATATAAAACAACAGGGAAGCCCAGGAATCTCTTTAAATTAGGTACACTGATTGTTTTAAGAAGTAACAGTTACAAGACAAAAATAGAAAATATCATAAACCAAGTAGAAAGCTAACAACCTAGGCTCTTCTGTACAGAAGGAAAGAGCTCTAGTTGTGCCAAAATCTTGAGGATATTGGAAGATTAAAGTTCACATTTCAGGCTCAGTTATTTAAAAAATAAAGAGATTAAATGATTGTAGGAAAACTCACCTCCATTTAAGCCTAACAGCCTTTATTATCTGCATCCCATATTGGTGCCCTTCTGGCAACTGAAATTATTTGGTGTCTTAGATTGTATCCCTGGACGGGCTAGAGTTAATAAAGTTAGGCCGGGGGCGGTGGCTCACGCCTGTAATCCCAACACTTTGGGAGGCTGAGGCAGGTAGATGACGACGACAGGAGATCGAGACCGGCTAGAGTTAATAAAGTTAGGCCGGGGGCAGTGGCTCACGCCTGTAATCCCAGCACTTTGGGAGGCTGAGGCAGGTAGATCACGACGTCAGAAGATCGAGACCATCCTGGCTAACATGGTAAAACCCTGTCTCTACTAAAAATACAAAAAAATTAGCCAGGCGTGGTGGGGGGCACCTGTTGTCCCAGCTACTCAAGAGGCTGAGGCAGGAGAATGGCGTGAACCCAGGAGGCGCAGCTGGCAGTGAGCCGAGATCATGCCACTGCACTCCAGCCTCAGCGACAGAGTAAGACTCTGTCTCAAATAAATAAATAAATAAAAATGAAGTTAAACAATTACTTATCCCAAGTCCTGGACTGATGAGAGGCAAATAAGGTGCTATGCTCAGAAAAAAATAAGGAAAGGTTTAATATGCTATGCAAGTTCAGCTATGAATAAGACACAAGTATCTCTCAACAAACATGAAGAAAGAGAGTTTGTTGGCTAGGCAAGGTGGCTCACATCTGTAATCTCAAAACTTTGGGAGGCTGAGGCGGGAAGACTGCTTAAGCTCAGGTGTTCAAGACCAGTCTGAACAAGATGGCAAGACCCTGTTGTTACAAAAAAAAAAAAAAATTAGCCAAGTGTGGTGGTGTGCATCTGTAGTCTCAGCTACTTGGGAGGCTGAGGCTGGAGGATAACTGGAGCCTGGGAGTTCAAGGCTGCAATGAGCCGTGTTTGCATCACTACACTCCAGCATGGCTGACAGAGTGAGACCTTGTCTCAAACAATAATAATAATAATAATAATAATAATTTGCTGTAGAAATAATATGGTACAAAAAGATTCCAGAGGAAAAGGACTGGAGAATCACCAGACTGACCTAACTACAACAATCCCTCACTTTGAAGCCAAGAAGTGGAGTGTGGAGTGTGAGAGCACAGAAGCTCCTGACCAAATCCTGTAGTCAGGACCACTGGGTAAGGGTTTTATTCTAACTCACCTGCGAAGACCTGACCCTGACTTAGGTATTTCCCAGAGAGAATGCTATTGTCTGTATGTTTGTATCCTCTCAAAATTCATATGATGAAATGCTAATCCCCAAGGCAATGGTATTAGGAGGTAGGGCCTTCTGGAGGGCAATTAGGTCATGATGGCAGTCTTCACAAATGGGATTAATGCCCTTATAAAATGAACCCAAGGGAGCTCATTTTCCTTCCCACCATGTAAGGATAGAGTGAAAGGGAGCAATCTATCAACCAGGAAATGGGCCCATATCCAACACCAAACTTGTTGGCCCATTGATCTTGAACTTCCCAGCCTCTAGAACTGTGAGTAATCCATGTTTGTTGTTTATAAGCCAGCTAGTGTAAGGGATTTTGTCCTTTGACTAAGAGAAATAACGTACACAGGTTTGAAAAGAGCTCATTCCACCCACAGTGGGTTCACACCAAAGACACACCAGCTCAAAGAACACCATTTGTGAAAGGATTGCTGAGATTCCTAGGACTCAGACAGGGAGGAGACAGGATATATTCTACTTAGTATACTCTGTCTCAATATATACTTTTAGAAAAGCCTGTATGTGAAGAATGTTCAATATATTGGTTTCACAGGAGTCAACAGGGGAATTTGAAAATGATCAAGTACTGAGAAAGTACATTTTATTGACCAAGCTAGGCTTTTTACAAAATATTTTTCTCAATAAACTATCATGGAAAACAGGAAAATCATGTTTTAAAATAAGATACATTTTGGGACACTTGGTAGACATTGATCTTTCTCATTTCCATTAGGCTCTCTTATGCCTTTGATTTTCATCTGAGAACTTATCCCTTGCTCTCTTACAGTCCACTAGATGCTTCAGGTCTCCTGCCCAGTCCCAGGGGAGAAGTCAATGACCCAGACCTAAGTCAACCAGTGCATAGCATTTCCCCACATCAGAGTCAAGATGAAGAAGTAGGCATGACCTAAATCAGTTCAACCAGAATTAATCCCACAAGTTTTATAGGATCATCTGGAAAAGAGGTAGAGAGTAGTAAGTCTGTGAGGCTAGAACAGCTGTAGCAAGGCTACTGACCATGGGGAATTTAATCCAGATGAAGCAGAATTGAGAGATGGAGAGAAAAGAGTCCTGGTGATCCCATCTGAGCCCCTTCATCAAACAGCCCTACTTGTACCTTTCACTTTGAACTGCCATTAAATTCTCCTTTTGCTAAGCCCATTTTGGTTGGTTTTCTGTTACTAATCACTAAAATTACTGGCTATAATGATTTCAGATAAGTCAGATGTTACTATATGGAAATAAATATTTATCAAGCCAATATAAGTATGTATCAATTAATATTTCTATCCCCAGATTCTATTTTCCTCTTATACTAAACTTCAGGAATTATGAATTCTTCTTGAATGTAAGACTACTATTTTTTGTAGCTGTAACCTAAAGCACATTGGATTATTCCTTCTTGTCTTCTTATAACCCCAAAATAGGAATTATAATTTCTTACTGAAATTTCCCTAAATTTTTTCTCACCAAAATTTAGTTAATTTTTCCCTAAAATTTCTTTACTATTTTTTCAATGAAATCTACTATGTAATATTTTCTCTAGATGAAAACTTTCCCTGAAAATTGCAAGAAGTGAAAACATTGGCTTTGAAATGATAGATAATTCATAAATTATTCTTAAGGATTATTCTCAGGAATAAGTATTTTGTTTGGTCTACATAACCCTAAATAGTGGTAAAATATATAGTAGTTTAAAACGTGGTTAGCGGTCCAACCTAGAATAAAGAAAAACTGCCTGTGAGTAAAACAGTCAAACATATTTTAGACATGTCTCGCATCCACCAGTGTGAGTCGAGTGCAAAGGGTTACTGTAAACTGACCAGGTATTAGGAGGTCATCTTCAAACCCACATCAACCCACATCACCTCAGAGCCAGTTCTAGGACCCTCCACGGGTCAGCCTAATTTCCCTTGGCCCAGCCCAAGCTGGCTCTTTCTCTTTGCACAGCAATGCTCACACGCCCTAGCCAAAAAAGCTTTCGAAGTATTTCTTTTTGAATGAGTATAAAGTGCCTATTGAGACCAAGAAAGCCTCCTTATTGTGGGGTTGACCTTACTACTCTGTCCACATTCCCCAGAGGTATGGACAGTAGCTACAGCTGAGGAAATGTCATTCAGTAGTTTTTTGCAAATGAAATTTGAGAAATTTGCATGATACATGTGGAGCCAATTGTTCATATCTAAGCATATTAGCTGTTTTTCTCCTGAGAACACAAGAAAAGTTATTGAGAGTGAAAAGAAGTCCCATTGGAGGAGGGGAAACCTGAAGGGGCCTCCCTGAGTACTCTTCACTGCAGGCCTCATTTCATTCCCAGTGACTTCTGTGGAGGCCAATTTAAAGAAGGTCACAGGTATTTACCTTTCTTCCCTGTCTGTTTCAATCTGTTTTATGGAGAAGGAGTGAAAATGCCAATGCCAATGCTCATTCTTGAGCCCTTGGTGCATTCGTTCTGCAGATTTTTTTAATGCAAGGGTAGACCTTTAAAACAACAAAAGAAAATGTCATTGGAATAGACTTAAGCTTTACTTCGACTTAAGATAGATTGCATTCCTCGGCTTAGACTGGATTACATTCATCTAGTCCCGTCATTTCTTACTAAGGGAGGAGACCACACCTCCTATTGTCTTATGCCCAATCTCTGCATCCAAAGAAAGAAGTAAAAACTAAAAGGCAGAAATGAAATCCACAAGCGGATAACCCAGCGCCACACCCTGGGCCTGGTAGTTAAAGATCCACCCCTGACCTAATCGGTTATGTTATCTACAGATTATAGACATTGTATAGAAAAGCACTGTGAAAATCCCTGTCCTGTTGTTTTCCATTCTAGTTACCAGGGCATGCAGCCCCACGTCACATACCCGGTGCTTGCTCAATCGATCACAACCCTCTCACACAGACCCCCTTAGAGTTGTGAGCCCTTAAAAAGGACAGGAATTGCTCACTCAGGGAGCTCGGTTGTTGGAGACATGAGTCTTGCCAAAGCTCCCAGCTGAATAAAGCCCTTCCTTCTTTAACTCAGTGTCTGAGGGGTTTTGTCTGCGGCTTGTCCTGCTATATTACAAGTAATGCTCTGTCAGTACAGAGTAGTGGTGGGCATTTATGGCCTTCCACATCCTTAAATATTTCCCACCTCTGATAGTACTGAAACACTGCTCACATAAAGAACTACATAGGGTAGGAGAAGAAAACAGAATTGTCTTTACAAATTCAGGTATTTGATTATTAGGCTAATGTTTGTAAAGTAAGGTATAAATAATCCAAAAGAGTGGATGTTCCCAAATCCATCTATATTTGCCCTTTTATATTTATATGTTTATGTCTGATCATTTAATTCAATTAATGTATATGCTTTCATTCACTAAATATTAATTAAAATGCTTACTTTATGCCAAGTACTGTGCTAAGTGATACATACACACAAAAAAAATATGGAAGGAATAACTGCCTTCAAAGGCTTTACCCTCTGATAAGGAAAACAAGAGAACAGAAAAGATTTTATAAAGTAAGTAAATATCATAGAATTTTGAGGAAAAAAAATGTGCATGTATTTAGGTGTATATGTTACCAGAATCGGTCAAACAGCTACCAGACAAGAAGATTTTCAAGAGCCTTACCTAAGTCCATTTTCATGTACTTGGCCTGGTCTGCTTCCTAGAAAATTCAGAAATCTCATTTTTTTCTTTCAGCATACTAAGCATGAATCTACCTGTGGGACATCAACTTATATTAACTGAGCTTAACAACACTAAGGCATAGCCCAGAATTTTAATTAGCCAATTTACAATGAAACAGCATTGTCTTGTAGATCATGGACAGAGGAATTGAGATTATGTAGCCAGCTCATTCTGCTTCTGAAGGCAGATCTACCACATTCTCAATCTTGGTTATACTATACATTCAAAAGAGTGTTTAGATTAGTATAGAATCACAATTAGGGGAATTGTTTTAATGCAACACATGTTTGATGACTTCGGGCTGTAACAACCAGACTATCCACCTTCACATTAGAGACACATGCTAAAAATACCTAATTCGTTAAGACAACAGTCACCATAACCTAAGCCAAGGCAAAGGCACACTTTTCCTGCTGACCAAACTATATCTTCATTAACTAAATTTTTAAGTTTAAAGAAGAACTAACACCAATTCTATTCAAACTCTTCAAAAAATATTGAAGAAGAGGGAATACTTCCAAACTCATTCTACAAGGCCAGTATTACCCTGATAACAAAACGAGACAAGAACACAACCAAAAAGAAAACTATAGGCAAATATTCCACATGAATATAGTGCAAAACTTCTCAACAAAATACTAGCAAGTCCAATTCAACAACACATTTAAACGATCTCACCATGACCAAAAGGGATTCATACCAGGGATGCAAGCATGGTTGAACATATGTAAATCAGTGAAGGTGATACATCACATTAACAGAATGAAGAACGAAATCCATATGATCATTTCAATAGATGCTTAAAAAAGCATTTGATAAAATTCAACATCCCTTTATTAAAAAAAAGAACCATTATCAAACTGGGTATAGAAGGAACATTCCTCAAAAGGCCAAATATTACAAACCAACAGCTAAATTATACTGACCAGGGAAAAATTGAAAGCCTTTTTTTTTATAAAATCGAAAACAAGGAAAAGATACATACCTTTACCACTTTAGTCAACATAGGACTGGAAGTCTCAGCCAAAGCAATTTAGCAAAAAAAGAAGAAAAAAACGAAGTGTATCCAAATTGGAAATGAAGAAGTCAAGTTAGCCTTGCTTACAGATGACATGATCTTATATTTAGAAAAAAAACTAAATAATCCACCAAAAAAACCATTAGAACTGATAAATGAATTCAGTAAAGTTGCATGATACAAAATCAACATACAAAGATCAGTACCATTTATATATGCCAATAGCAAAGAATGTGAAAAAATAAATCAAGAAAGTAATCCCATGTACTCTAGCTACAAAAAATATAAAATCCCTAAGAATCAATTTAACCTAAAAAAGTGAAGATCTACAAAAGGAAAACTATAAAACACTAAAAAAAGAAATTGAAGAGGACACAAAAAAATAGAACATTATCCTATGCCCATAGATTGGAGTATTTAATATAGTTAAAATAAAAATACTACCCAAGGCAATTTATAGATTCAGTACAATCACTATCAAAATATCAATGATTTTTTTATAGAAATAGAAAAAAATCCTAAAATTGATATATAACCACAAAAGACCCCAAATAGCCAAAGCAATTGTGAGCAAAAAGAACAAAGCTGGAGATATTACACTACTTGACTTCAAAATTTACTACAAAGCTATAGTAATCATATCAGCATGATACTGGCATGAAAAAAGACACACAAACCAACGGAACAGAATAGAAAACATAGATATAAATCCTCACATTTACAGCCAACTCATGTTCAACCAAAGTGGCAGAACATACAATGGGGAATGCACAGTCTCTTTAATAAATGGTGGTGGGAAAATTATGTAACTATACACAGAAAAATGAAATGAAACTATCTCTCACCATACACAAAAATCAAATCAAAATGGGTAAAAGATTTAAATCTAACACGTGAAGTATGAGACTACTAGATGAAAATATTGAGGAAAACATTCAGGACATTGGTCTAGGCAAAGTTTTTTTATGTAAAACCTCAAAAGCACAGGTGAGCCAAGCAGAAATAGACAAACGGGATCACGTTGCACTAAAAGGCTTCTGCACAACCAAGGACACAATCAACAAAGTGAAGAGACAACCCACAGAACGGGGGGAAATATTTGCCAATTATCTACCTGACAAGAGATTAATAAACAGAATATATAAGAAGCTTCAACAAATCAATAGCAAAAAACATAAATAATTCTATTAAAAAACGGGCCAAAGACTTGAATAGACGTTTCTCAAAAGACATACACATAGCCTACAGGTATATGAACAAACGCTCAACATCACTAATCATCAGAGAAAAGCAAATCAAAACCACAGTGAGATATCATTTCTCCCCAGTTAAAATGGCTTTTAAAAAGAAATGAAATAACAGATCCTGGCAAAGATACAGAGAAAGGGGAACCCTCATACGCTGTTGGTGGGAATGTAAATTAGTACAGACACTATGAAGAACAGTATGGAGGTTCTCCAAAAAACTAAAAACAGAACTACCATATGACCCAGAAATTCTACTATTGGGCATATATCCAAAAGAAAGGAAATCAATACATCAGAAAGACATCTGCACTCCATGTTTATTGTAGCACTATTCACAATAGCCAAAATATGGAATCAAAGTATCCATTAACAGATGAATGAACATAGAAAATGTGGTATATATGCACAATGGAATATTATTTGGGCATAAAAAAGAGTGAAATTCTGTCATTTGCAGCAACATGGGTGGAACTGTACGTCTTTATGTCAAGTGAAATAGGCCAGGCACATAAAAACAAATATCGCATGTTCTCATTCATATGTGGGAGCAAAGAAAGTGGATCTCATGAAGATGAAGAGTAGACCCATGATTACCAGAGGCCAGGAACAGTGGGGACATGAAGGATGAAGAGAAGTCAATTAATGAGTACACATATGTAGTTTGATAGAAGAAATAAGACCCAGTGTTGGATAAATTAGTGGGTTAACTATTGTTTACAGTAATCTATTGTACATTTCAAAATAACTAGAAGAGGAGGACTGAATGGTTCCAGCAAAAAGAAAAGACAAGTATTTAAAGTGACAGATATCCCAATTTCACTGATTTGATCTTTACAAATTATGTGAATGTATTATATTGTCATATGTGCCCCCAAAACTATGTATATCTGTTATGCAACAATTTTAAAAATTTGTCTGAAGTTGTGTGTGTGTGTGTGTGCGTGTGTGTGTGTGTGCGTGTGTGTGTGTGTCCCACAGTAAGCTATGAGCTCTTCAGTGTTTTATGCCAGCATGGTGTCATACCAAAAGATATTTTAGTTTTGCATCTAAAATACTTGAAAAATAACTTAAATATTTATAATACTCACTTGCAAAAAAATGATAAAGAAATATATTTAGTGGAAAATCTTTTTTTTTTTTTGACAGAGTCTTACTCTGTCACCCAGGCTGGAGTGCAGTGGTGCAATCTCAGTTCACTGCAACCTCCGCCTCCTGGGTTCAAGCGCCTCACAAGTAGCTGGGATTACAGGCACGCACCACCATGCCCAGATAATTTTTGTATTTTTACTAGAGATGGGGTTTCGCCACGTTGGTTGGCCAGGCTGGTCTCGAACTCCCGACCTCAGGTGATCCGCTGGCCTCGGCCTCCCAAAGTGCTGGGATTACACACGTGAGCCATCACGCCCAGCAGTGGAAATTCTTAAAAATGCTTTTAGTTCCTTTGAATTAGTCATTCAATCTCTCACACCTACAATTCTCCCCTACCCCAGATAAATACTTGCCCCCTCACTCAGTCCCTTCAAACCAACAACACTTCTTCCTCACTCCACTTTCTTTTTGGTCCTTTTCCATATCAAATGTGGCTGTTATTCCAATAAGCATCAGTGCTCTTTAGCATGTCTTCCCCACTAATCTGTAGGCAGAGTGAGAGAAATAACCATGTCTTTCTTCTTTCCCTCTCCATCCCAGTGTGAAGAATGCACTAAATATAGTTCATTGAACACATTCAGACACACACACACACACTCATACCTACACATAATGTTTTACAGAATTTAATCCTCTGTATACCTTTCAATCACTTACATTGTACACAATGAGCAATTTTCTAAGTCATTACAATTATTTTCTACAGACAACTTCTTACTGGTTGCATAATATTCTGCTATAGAGCTGTTCCATAACTTCATCACTTCCCTATCTGGATTTTTTTTACTTTTGTCTGCATATATAATGCAGCAATAAACATCATTGCACATCATTGTATATCTAAGATATTCCCTTAGAATGATTTTCTAAAAGTAGGACCATTGGACTTGACTCAGTATGAACTTTTTAAGGTCTCAATAAAGACTGCCAAATTGCTTTATAGAACAGTTGCAACAATTTCATTCCCACTGCACATAAATGTGCCTTCTACCTGAACCCTTATTTACACAGAGTACTGGAGGTTTTTTTGTTTTTATCTTTTCAAAATTGAAATTTGAGAAATAATATATTTCTTTTGGATATTTTATTACCTTCAATAAGCACTGACTTGACCTGGGAGGCAACATGTATTAAATCCTATATAATAAATTATACAGTTAAAGTTTCCAAGGTGACCCTATGTCACCTATGTCCAAGTTGATACCTTACATTTTTTTTAAACAATGAATTTTTAACAACATTTTTTTAAACAAAATGAATGCATCCTCCATGTTCTTAATGTGCACCTCACTAGTGCTGCCAGGAGAGATAGAGGAAGACTGTCCCATGTGTAATAGAAACATGTAAGAAAAACTTTGGAGAGAACACAGAAGATGTTTTGGAGAAGAAAAATAATCAAAAGGAGTTTTTAATGAATGTTCTTTAACAGGTAGACAATGAAGGTAAATGCACGTGCTAGACTGTTACAGTATTGCATCAGTGAGTCACATATCCTGGCATCCAGGTCCTTTCTTGCTTTTCTTTTTATTTTTTTTAGAGATGCTGTATTGCCCAAGATGGCCTCAAATTCCTGGATTCAAGCAATCCTCCCACCTCAGCCTCCCAAAGTGCTGGAATCACAGGAATCAGCCACCATGCCCAGTCCCAGGTCCTTTCATAGTCCTCTCACACACTGACTCTGAGCTTAGTTCATGACCTGCTTTGGCCAAGGGAACATCAGCAAACACGACAGAGCAGAGCCTTTCTAAGCACTTGTCCAATGGAATTTGCCCACCATCATGTGAAAAAGCCCAGGAGAAAGGCACAAAGAGAAAGAGGTTTAGTCATTCCAATCTCAACTGAGGCACCAGACACATAAGTAAGCCCGTGTTAGACCATCTAGTCCCAACCAAGCTACCAGCTGACTGCAGCCACGTGAGTGAGCATAAAGGAGACTAATGAAAATATCGCCAGTCACATTACTGTTGTTTTCACAGCAACAAATTTAGATGGTTTGTTACGCAGCAATTGATAACTGATCCAACACACTCTAGGATAAGAAATGGCACTCATCCAGCACTTACTGAGTTCTTAGATTGCACAACCCTGAAAAAAAGATTTGCATATTAAATCAAGATAACTTTGGTGTGGAAAGAGCTGTAATATTTGACAGGTAAGGGCACAAAGGAAGGAGTCCTCTGCTTTGATTAGTCAAAGACTTCACAGAAAAGAAAATACATGAATTTTGTCTTGAAAGATAATCCAGCTGACTAAAAATAAAAAGATTCAAATAGGTACAGAAAACAATGAAGGTGTAGAGGTGAGAAATCAACAGGATGTTCAGAAGCCTGTGTATGATTTTATACAGTAAAAGTAAAGGTCGGTATTGGAGAGAATCAAAAGATGAAGCACTTTAGACTCAGATAAGGATTAAGTAAATTCTTAGTACCCCATTTTATGGATTTTAGGTGAGAATGTCAGAATAGAAGTTAGTCTGTGCTCTTAAGTCTACACTATTTTGCCTCTCTAAAATTTCCAATATATTTCTGCAGCATCTAAATGCATCAATGGTCTATAAGTGTCACATTTCAGTTTGAACATAGGTGATAAGGTATTAACAGGAAAAGTATTCAGCAGTGTTAGGTCGTATCTCACCTTGGATAGCTCATAAATTCATTCCAGCAAATTTCTCACTGTATGTCTAATATCTAAACATCTAATTCAGCAAAATTTTAGAAAAATGTTCTTAAGATTTTTATGGAAATTTGATATGACTTAACCCACGAAAAAATTTAGCAAGATTTGGGATATGGATATAGAGACCTGAATGATAGCCAACAAACATGAAACCAGCAGCAATAACCTTTAAAAGGGTGTACTAATTGTTTATACTAATTATAGGATTAGATCCAAAGTTGTTTTAAACAAGCCACACAATTTTTTGATATGCATATACTTGAGAGTAAAATGAAGCAATAGCAGCATCTATTCCTTAGCTGGCGAGAGCAAATTAATTATTAAGTCTCTAAATGCTATTTCCACATAAAGGCAGGATCTTACATTAGTAAAAATATAATGTAAAAAAAAAGGAATAATATGAAGACAAAGTCAAAATTTAGTTTGTAGATATCCATGCTGGTATTGGCTCTTCAACCACTATTGGTGTTTGTAAAAAGAGAAAGCCATAACTTGTAATTTGATCTTGGAAAATGTGCAGTGCGGTAAGCTCCAAGACCTGGCCCTCCACACAGATACACACTACGAACATTAACTGACACCAGAATAGATTGAGTTTCCCTTAACCTCATCAATTGTTTATATTTACAGAAGAGTCTCCTTCTACTCTAGATAAGGAATGACAGATCATGCAACAAATTAGTGAGGGTCAATAGAACAACAGTCAGCAGTTAATCGATTGCAGAAGGGAAGCTTCAGTGAAAGAAGACAGACCCCTGTTTTCTCAGGATAATCAAATGCCTGACTCATGTAGACTCATAAAATTGACTCGTTTTTTTTTTTTTTTGGTCTAATTAACTGATGCCTGGATATTATATAAGCCTTAGGTGTCCTCAAGATAAGACTTAAAACTATATTACTAAAGCCTGACATCTAATTACTTTTGTACCACATGAAACAGCCCAGTGAAATGGATGGATGTCTTTCTCACCAAGACAAGCCCTTGCTTTGAAAGAATCAAGGAGCTCTGTATAAGCCCTATTGAGAACACCTTCTATAAGTCATGTTAGTGAGATAAAATTTTAGCTATAAACAGTGAATATGAAGCTATAACTACAAAACACATTGCACACATAACTATCACTCTGAATTGCGTTTTGCCTATTCAAAACTGATCATACTATGGTATTTTATAACTTTAGATCCATTATAAATCATAGAATATCAGACTTAGGAGGGACTTCAGAACTTTTCTAGCCTAATAAGTCACCTAAAAAAGAAACCTCATATACAGTATCTCTGAAGATCACACATAAATGTACACGATGAAAAGAGAATAAAACAGGTTGTTAAAGTTAAAAAAACTCAAATCAGCCCATTTCATTTCTGAATAGTTCTAATTATAAGAAAATTATCCCATAAATTCCAGCTAAATAAGATTCCTGAAATTCTACTCAGTGGCACCTTCTGGAAATTCATCTGATTAATCTAGGACATTTGGTCTTGTGTGTATACAAAGCTGTATAACTGAATTTGTTACACTTTGCTTTGGTGAAACTTCTAGTATTTGTTATTTAAGGAAGCCTCAGATCATTTTCTATCTTTATATACTAAGATTTTTCAAATATTTCATTATTCTCAAAATGAGTAGTTTTTAGATATTTTTCATCCAATGCCTCCATTAGTAAATATTTTTAAGCATGCTCTCAAATATATATTTATATATATAAATTGCATACCTGTTTTTATACTATTAAATTAGTATAAGATATATGCCAATATAAATTTTTAATAATGTCATTTAGAAAAATAAAGACTTCTAAACCACCCATTAAACACAGTAGGTTATACATACACATTTATCTCTATCCTCATAAAAATGACAGTAAAAGATTTACAGATAACAAAAAACTGAAATCTTGTAAGTCATGGAGGGAGGGGGCTTACTCAAAGAAGTGAAGTAACCGGAAAGGCAGCAAGTCAGTTCACAACACAAATTTGCAGGAAGACTTAGAGCTACAGACCCAGGCCTACCCCAGAACCAGACCAGCTCCTATGGACTCAGACTTCAGGATAACCCCCAAGGACAAAAACCCCAGGCCCATCCTCAAGAACCCAGATGTATTCCAGAGGGATGTCCCACCAAGGACCCAGTGGACCCTGCACCAGACCAGTACCTACACACCCAGGCTCCAGGCCCACCTTCAAAGACCTAGCCACCATACCTGTCCATACAGACCCAACTTCAGGCCTACTCCAGTGGAACCAGTACTCAGGACCACCCCAGGTAACTCAAGCACTAGGCTGGCCCCTGTGGACCCAGGTACCAAAACCACATACCAGCTGATTGAGACATCAGGCAAGCCCACCCAAGGAGTTCAGTAGCAACCACAGACATGAACCCCACCAGTCAGCCCACCAAGAATCTCTGAATGAGCTGACTGGTAAATGGCTTTACCTGCCAAACCCCGTCTTTAAAGACTGGAATAGATGTCTACTTCTTCAAATGTGAAAAGACAAACACAAGGCAACAAGGATAATAATACAACCAACAAAAGAAAATAAAGCACCAGTAGCTGACCCTAAAGAAATGGAGATCTATGAAGTGAGTGGCAAAGAACTCAAAATAATTGTCTTAAAGAAGTTCAGTGAGCAGGAGAACATAGAAAGACAACTAAATAATATCAGCAAAACAATATTGAGCAAAACGAAAAGTTCTACAAAAAGAAACCACAAAAAAGAACCAAATGGAAATTCTGGAGGTGAAGAATAGAATGGCTTCACTGAAAAATTCCATTGGGAGCTTCAGTAGCCAACTCAGTCAAATGGATGAAAGAATCAGGAAGCTCAAAGACAGGTCATTTGAAATTAGCCACCCAGTCAGACAACAAGTAGGAAAAAAATTAAAAAGTAAAGAAACCTATGGAACACCATCAAATAAACCAATATACATATGGTGGAAGTTCCAGATGGAGCAAAGAAGAAGAAAGAAGCATATTTAAAAGAAAAAAGCATGTTTAAAGAAATAATGACAGAAAACTTCCCAAATCAAGGAAGGGAAATAAATATCCAGATCCATGAAGTCCAAAGAATAGCAAATAGATGAAATATAAAGAGATATTCACCAAGACACATTATAATCAAATTCTCAAAGTCAAAGAAAAAAAAGAGAATCTTGAAAGCAGCAACAGAAAAGCATCTTGTCACATATAAAATAATCCTCATTAGATTATCACCAGCTTTCTTATCAGAAACTTTGCAGACGAGGACAGCATGGGCTAATATATTCAAAGTGCTGGAAAAAAAAAGGGGGCTGCCAACCAAGAATACTATACCTAGCAAATCTGTTTTTCAGAATGAAAGAGAGATGAAGACTCTTAGACAAAAATAAGCTGAGGGAGATCATTACCACTAAAATTGCCTTATAGGAAATGACAACAGGAGTTCTTCAAGTTGAAATGAAAGAATACTAACAAAATAAAAATATATGAAAGTATACAACTCACTGTAAAGGTAAAAATATAGTCAAATTCAGAATACACTAACACTATAATGGTGATGCATAAATAATTTTTGACTCTGATGTAAATACTAAAAGACAAAAGTATTTCAAATAACTAGAGTTTTTAAAAGGTGTTAATGGATACACAATATGAAAATGTGTAAATTGTGACCTTTGGAGTAAGGAGAAGTTAAAATGTTGAGTTTTTGTAGGTTATCACAGTTAAGTTGTTATCAGCTTAAAATGGACTATTTTAACTATAAAATATTTTATGTAAGCCTCATGGTAAACCCACATACACATAAAATCTGCACTAGATACACAAAAGATAAACAGACAAAAGAAGAAGAAAAGAACAAGTAACTATAAAACAGTTCAAAACAATCAATGAGAACACATGGACACAGGGAGGGGAACATCACATACTGGGGCCTGTCAGGGAGTCAGGGGCTAGGGGAGGGATAGCATTAGGAGAAATACCTAATGTAGATGACAAGTTGATGGGTGCAACAAACCACCATAGCACGTGTATTCCTATGTAACAAACCTGCACGTTCTTCACATGTATCCCAGAACTTAAAGTATAATTTAAAAACAAAACAGTTCAAAACAATTAACAAATAGCATTAGTAAGCCCTTACCTATCAATAATTTCTTTAAATGCAAATGGACTAAACCCTCCAATCAAAAGACATACAGTGGCTGAATGAATTTAAAAACAAGATCAAACCTTATGCTGCCTATAAGAGATTAATTTTAGATTTAAGCATACACATATGCTAAAAGTGAAGGGATGGAAAAAGATATTCCATGTAAATGGTAACCAAAAGAGAGCAGGGGTAGCTATGTATCAGAAAAATAAACTTTAAGTCAAAACAATGAAAAGAGACAAAGAAGGTAATTACATAATGATAAAGGGGTCAATTCATCAAGAAGATATAAAAATTATGAATATATATGCACCCAACATCAGAGCACCTAAATGTATATAAGCAAACATCAACAGAACTAAAGGAAAAAAGTATGCAGCAATACAATAACAGTAGAAAACATAAATAACCCACTTGCAACAATGAACAGATCACTGAAATAGAAAACCTATAAGGAAATAGTAGACTTGAACAACACAATAGACCAAATGTAGCTAACAGGCATATGCATATATTCCATCCAACAGTAGCAGAAGACACATCCTTCTCAAGCACACACAAAATTTCTCCAATATAGATCATCTGTTAGTCCAGAAAATAAGTCTTGAAAATTTTAAGAAAGCTGACATTATATTAAGTACTCCATAATGATATGAAAGCAGAAATCAATAATAGAAGAAAAATTGGAAAATACACAAATATGTGGGACTCAACCAATACATTCCTGAACAACCAATCAAAAAACATCACAACAGAAAAGTTTTAAAATATCGTGAGTAAAGGGAAAATGACAACACAACATACCAAAACTTAGAACATGCAGTGAAAGCAGTACTAAGAGAGAAGTTTATACTGATAAATCCTACATTTAAATAAAAGACAGATCTCAAATATAAAAACCTAACTTTCAACCTCAAAGAACTAGAAAAACAAATGAACACCAAATATAGCAGAAGGAAAGAAATAAAGATCAGAACCAAATTAAATGTAATAGTGACTAAAAAAAGAATCAGAGATCAATAAAATTAAGAGAAGATTTTCTGAAAAGATGACCAAAATTGACAAACCTTTAGATTCACTAAGAAAAAGAGAGAGAAGACTCAAATAAATAAAATTTTAAATGAAAAAAGGGACATTACAACTGAAAGAAAATAAATATAAAGGATTGCAGGGCATGGTGGCTCACAACATAATCCTAACACTTCAGGAGGCCGAAGTATGAGGATCACCTAAGCCTAGGAGTTCAAGACCAGCCTGGGCAATATGGTGGAACCCCGTCTCTACAAAAATCAAAATTAAAGAAATTAGCCAGGTATGGTGGACAGTGCCTATAGTCCCAGCTACTCAGGAGACTGAGACAGGAAGATTGCTTGGGCCCAGAAGATAAAGGCTGCAGTGAGCCATGATCGCACCACTGTACTCCAACCTGGGCAACAGAGCAAGTCCCTGTCAAAAAAAAAAAAAAGAAAAGAAAAGAAAAAAGAGTCACAAGAGACTACTGTTAACAGCTAGATACCAACCAATTGGACAAGCTAGCAGAAAGAGTTAAATTATGAGAAGCATACAACCAACCAAGGCTGAATCACAAAGAAATAGAAAATGTGAACAGAGAAATCAGTAAGGAGATTAAATTAGTAGTCAAAATTACCTGAAGAAAGAAAAGCCTAGGACTCGATGGCTTCACTCATTAATTCTATCAAACTTTTAAAGATTAATCTATGCCAATTTTTCTCAAACTCTTCCAAAAAATTGAACTGGAGGGAACATTTCCAAATTCATTGTGTAAGGCCAGCATTACAGTGATACCAAAGCCACACAAGGACAGTAAAAAAAAAAAAAAAAAAAAAAAAGAAAATTACAGAACAATATCCCTGGCAAATACTGATGAAAAATTTTTCAGCAAAATACTAGCAAATGGAATTCAGCAGCACATTGAAAAGATCATTCACTGTGATCAAGTGAGAATTATTCAGGTGTACAAGGATAGTTCAACATATGCAAATCAATAAGTATGATAACCATATTAACAGAATGAATAAAAATGCAGAAAAAAAATTATATAATTCAATGTCTTTTCATGATGAAAACTCTCGATAAATTAGGTATAGAAGGAACACACCTTGTCATATGACAAGGCCACAGCCAATATCATAGTCAGTGGTAAAAAGCCAAAAGTTTTTTCTCCATAAACAGGAATAAAACAAGGATGACCACTCACCATTTTTATTCAATATAGTATTGAAGCTCCAAGCCAGAGGAATTAGGCAAGAGTAAGAAATTAAAGGCATCCAAATTAGAAAGGTAGTAAAATAGGCTCTTTGCAAATGACATAATCATACACATAGAAAATTCTAAAGACTCAACCAGAACACTTTTAGAACTAATACACAAATTCAATAAAATTGCAGAATACAAAATCAACATACAAAAACTAGCTACATTCCCGTATAGCAAGTATGAACTCAGAAATAGAAATTAAGAAAATACTGCCGTTACAATAGCACCAAAAAATAAAATATTTAGTAATAAATTTTACCAAGAAGGTAAAATATCTATACACTGAAAATTATAAAATACCTATAAAAGAAACTAAAGAAGATAAAAATTATAAAATGCCTATAAAAGAAACTGAAGAAGATAAAAATCAACAGAAAAGTATCCTGTGTTCATGAATTGGAAGAATTAATATTGCTACAATGTCATATAACCCAAAGTGATCTACAGATTCAATGGAATCCCTATCAAATTCCAATGAAATTTTTCACAGTAATAAAAAAAACCCCTAAAATCCATACATTAGCACAAAAGACCCAGACTAGCCAAAGCAATCTTAAGCAAGAACAAACCTAGAGGAAACACATTACCCAATATTAAAACATACTATGAAGCTATGGTAATCAAATCAGTATGATACCCGCATAAAAAAGACAGTAGACCAATGGAACACAGTAGACAGTTCAGAAATAAATCTACACATTTATGCAAAATTGATCTTAGGTGAAGTTGCCAAGAATGCAAAATGGAAAACAACTGGTCTCTTCAATAAATGGTGCTGGACAAACTAGATGTCCACATTTAGAAGAATAAAATTGGATTCTGATCCCGCATCATAAACAAAAAGCAACTCAAAATGGATTAAATAGTTAAATAAAACATGAAACTGTAAAAGTATTAGAAAAAAACTTAGGGGAATAGCTATTTGACATTGGTTTGGGCAGTGATTTTCTGGATATGATCCCAAAAGCACAGTCAACAAAATAGACAGATGAGATTACATCCAAACACCAGCAAACTAAATTTAACAACCCATTAAAAAGATCACTCACTAAGATTAACTGGATTCATACCAGGGATGCAAGAATGGCTTAATGCATGTAAATTAATAAACATAATATACACAATTAACAGAACCAAGAACAAAATTCATACGATCATTTTAATAGATGCTAAAAAGCATTTGATGAAATTCAATATGTCCTTATGATAAAATCCCTCAACAAACTGGGCATAGAAGAAACATACTTCAAAATAACTAAGGCCATATGTAACAAAACCACAGCTAACACTGCATGAAATGGGGGAAAATTAAAAACCTTTTCTTTAAGATCTGGAACAAGACAAAGATGTCCACTTTCACCACTTCTATTCAACATAATACTGGAAGTCTTTGCCAGAGGAATTAGACAAGTGAAAGAAATAAAGGGCATCCAAACTGGAAAGGAAGAAATCAAATTAGCCTTGCTTGCAGAGGACATGATCTTATGCTTGGAAAAACCTAAAGATTCCACCAAAGAACTGCTAGAACTGATCAACAAATTCAGTAAAGTTGCAGGATACAAAATCAACATGCAAAAATTAGTAGTATTTATATAGGCAAATGACAAACAATCTGAAAAAGAAATCAAGAAAACAATCCTATTTACAATAGCTACAAAGAATGTAAAATACCTAGAAATCAATTTAATTAAAGAAGTGAAAGATCTATACAATAACGACTATAAAACACCAGTGAAATAAATTGAAGAGAACACACACAAAAAAGGAAAGATATCCCATGCTCATGGACTGAAAGAATTAATGTTATCAAAATGTTTCTACTACCCAAAGCAATATACAAAGTCAATATATCAGTGATAAAATACCAATGACATTCTTCACAGAAATAAAAGAAACAATCCTAAAATTGATAAGGGGCCACACAAAAAACCTCAAATAGCCAAAGCAATCCAAAAGTAATCCAAAATAGCAAAAGGAACAAAGCTGAAGGCATGACGTTATCTGACTTCAAAATATACCACAAAGCTATAATAGCCAAATCAGCATGATGCTGACATAGAAACAGACACATAGACCAATGGAACAGAACAGAAGACACAGATATAAATCCCCACATTTATATCCAACTCATTTTCAAAAAAGGCACCAAGAACATACAATGAGCAAAGGACAATCTCAATAAATGGTGAGCTAGACATGATGGTGCATGCCTGTATTCCCATCTGTTTGGGAGGATTAGGTGGGAGGATTGTTTGAGCCCAGTAGTTTGAGGCTATTGTGAGTGGTAATTGTGTCACTGTACTCCAGTCTGGGCAACAGAGCCAGATATTGACTCTAAAAAAATAAAAGGTAAAAAAATAGTGCCGGGTAAACTGAATAACCATATGCAGAAGAAAGAAACTATACCCCTATGTCTCAACATACACAAAAATCAAATCAAAATTAATTAAAGAGTTAAATATAAGACTTGAAACTATGAAACTACTAGAAAAACCACATTGGTGAAATGCTTCAGGTCATTGGTCTAGGCAAAGATTTCTTTACGTAAAACTGTAAAAGCACAGGCAAGCTAAGCAGCAATAGACAAATGGGATCACATCAAGCTAAAAAGCACATCAAAGGACAGAACAAAGTGAAGACACAACCCATAGAATGGGAGAAAATATTTGCCAACTATCCATCTGATAAGGGATTAATAAACAGAATATGTAAAAAGCTTCAACAAATCAATAACAAAAAACATAAACAATTCTATTAAAAAATGGGCCAAAGACCTGAATAGATACTTCTCAAAAGAAGACATACACACAGCCTACAGGTATATGAACAAATGCTCAACATCACTAATCATCAGAGAAAAGCAAATCAAAACCACAATGAGATATCATTTCTCCCCAGTCAAAAGGGCTTTCATCAAGAAGACATGAAATAACAGATAATGGCAAAGATACAGAGAAAGGGGAACCCCCATACAATGTTGGTGGGAATGTAAATTAGTACAGACACTATGAAGAACAGTATGGAGGTTCCCCAAAAAACTAAAAACAGAACTACCATATGATCCAGCAATTCTTCTATTGGGTATATATCCAAAAGGAAATCAATACATCAGAAAGACATCTGCATTCCATGTTTATTGTAGCACTACTCACAATAGTCAAAATATGGAATCAACCTAAGTGTCTATATACAGATGAATAGATATAGAAAATGTGGTGTATGTGCACAATGGAATATTACTCAGCTATAAAAAATGAAATCCTGTCATTTACGACAACATAGATGGAATTGGAGGTTATTAAGTGAAAAAAGCCAAGCCCAGAAAGACAAACGTCTTGTGTTCTCACACATATGTGGAAGCTAAAAAAGTGGATCTCATGAAGATTGAGAGTAGACCAGCAGTTATTGGAGGCTGGAAAGGGTAGGGAGTATTAGGGGATGTACAAAGGTTGATTAATGGGTACAAATACACAGTTTGGTAGAATAAATAAGGCCTAGTGTTTGATAGGTCAATATGCTGACTACGGTTTACAATAATCCATTGTATTTTCAAAATAGCTACAGGAGAAGAATTTGAATTATTTCAACATAAAGAAGACAAATTTAAGGTGATGGATATCCCAATTTCACTGATTTGATCTTTACAACTCATATGAATGCATTAAATTATTACATGTACTCCTTCCCCCCGCCACCAAAAAAAAAAAGAAATATAGAGGTAAATGGCAAAAGAAACCACCTCTGGGGAAAAGGAATAGGGGTGGTAATGGGTGTAAATGGACAACGATATATTTCTGTTATAAACTTTTTTCATTTTTACACTCTTTATATGTATTTAATTTATACACCAAAATAAGTTACAGAAAAAAATAATAATTCTAATATTTTCTTTTAGAACCTAGAGGATTGTGAACTAAACTGTGTGTATACTCTACTTGGGAGACCACCATTTTAAACAATATGACAAATAAGAACCTATTTCAACAGCAAGACCTCGTAGGAGCTCTGTAACTGAGAAGGGGTCATAGAAAGAGAATACAGAGAGAATACTCCAGAAATCTCAAATAATGCATGAAAGACCTTTCACATTGAACCACGTAGTCTGCCTAGACTGAGCTCTAGGAATCCAGCAGTCCAGTGTCCTTTCCCTGCACAAAACAGAGATTCTCATTTCATGATGTGCAGAAAAACCACCTGGGGCATTAGTTAAAAATGCAGACTCCGTACTCTGCAAGGCTCCAAAGATTTCTATTCAATAGAGACTATAACACTGGAACCCAGCAATCTTCATTTTTACAACCACCATAGGTGATATTATGACTTTGATGCCCAAATCTTAAGAAAGAATGTCAGGTGCTCTTCCTAAGTTCCATGCTGTAGGACAGGGATTGGCAAACTTTCTCTGTAAAGTATTAGATAGTTAATATTTTAGGGTTCAACAGTCATACAGTTTCTATTGCAATTACTCACCTTCACTGTTGTGGTGTGAAAGCAGCCATGGATCATATGCAAACGAATGACTGTTACTATGTACCAATAACAATGTAGTTATGGACACTGAAATTTAGATTTTATATTATTTTTACATGTTACTAAAAATTATTCTTCTTTTGATTTTTTTTAACTACTTAAAAACGTAAAAAAAAATTCTTAGCTCCAGGGCTGTAAGAAAACAAGTATGGGAATGATTTGCCATCAGGCAGTAATTTGCTGATGAAAGGTGACAACCAATGAGTGCATGGGGAGAAGGAAGCTCCAGAAACCAGAGTTAGAAAATAAATCATTCATTCTCTTTGTCATTCATTTGATAATATTTATATGTGACAATATTGGATATAAGGATTAATAAGATTATTTCATTACTTGAAGCTGGTTTAGAGGGACTGACCCCTGTAATTAAATGTATGTTCATAAACATGATTATTTATACATCAGTTTTTAGGGTTTCCGAAGTATTCCTATGACCAGAACATTAGGATAATTCTTTCCTCAGAGTTAAGGCTTCCATAAAGATGGTCTGGCATCTGTGAGATTTTACTTGTCTTATATTTTTATAAGATTAGCAACTATTATATTTTTATAAGATTAGCAACTATTCCAATTAAAGTTTAGCTTGTCTTATATTTTACTTGTCTTATATTTTTATAAGATTAGCAAACTATTATATTTTTATAAGGTTAGCAACTATTCCAATTAAAGTTTAGCTTCTAAATCACCTAATTAAGCTTTTTTTTCTTTAATGTTTAATATAAAAATACACAGACCAGGCTGCCATATATTATGTCACATTGTTTACCATCAATTTTTATCATTATTCTAGATTGTTTTGTGACTAACCAAATAAACTAATCAGTATATTTTTATACCTTGAAGTTACAAATGGAAGTGTTTTGAAGGAATATAATCATTTGAGATGATTTCAGAAATAAAATGTGCATATTAAGAGCTCAAATTATATATCTTTGATTTTATCATGAAAAGTGATTAATGATTCCAAAATTTAGTGCAACTTAATGGTCTGTTAGAGCTTGAAAATAAAAAAGAAGCAAATACTTCTGCACAGTTTTTGCAGACCTCAGTCAACCCTGAAATAATCACATGGCCTTGGAAATGAATCTGTCTATAATCTGTTAGCAGCTCTGCCTCATTTGCCTCTTAGGTAGCACTTCACATGCAGATAAACAGTTTTAAAAAAAGCAATGAAACTTTGATTTGTCCCATTCTGAGTGATTCTTACTGATTTGATTAATTATCCAACCTTAAAATTCCTTGAAAGACACTCAAAAATTATGCAAATGTCAACAGCAGTCAGGAGAGCAGATGTGTAGAAATGTAGACAAGAAAATAAGGCTTTGGCATTTCAACTCTATACTCAGTTTATCTCATAGATACCCTGTGTTAGTTCCAATTCTGTCTGAATTATTCCCTGAAATCTCCCCTCTCCCTTTCAATCTCCTCTCCTTCATTCACTCTCTCTCATTTACTGTTCCACACCCACCCTACTCTTGATGCTCTCCAGAAAGGCTAGCCCCTTCAACATTTTCACATTCATCTTCCAACATTAGATTACTTCTTCAGATGCTCACTCTATAACATATTCTTTTAACACACTGTTTCAATTAGGAGTAAAAAGAAAAAGAAAAGAAAACCTTAAGATCTCACATAAAAACTCTTCCAATTTACAGGAAAGCAACAGAAATATAACCACTTTTGCTTTAGTCTCTGTCAGGAATCGCCAATATCCCCTATAAACATACTAGAGAGATAAAAAGAATGATGGAGTAAGCACTGTGGATCCTGCCTACAATCCCAGCACTTCAGGAGGCTGAGGCCGAAATGCTTGAGGCTAAGACTTCAAGGCCAGCCTGGGCAATATAGCAAGACTCCATCTCTACAAACATTTTTTAAAAAATTAATCAGATGTGGTGGCACACGCCTGTAGTCCCAGCTACTTGGAAAGCTGAGGTGGAAGAATCACTTGAGCCCAGAAGTTCAAGGCTGCAGTGAGTCATGATCATGCCACTGCACTCCAGCCTGGGCAACAGAGCAAGACCCTAACTCAAAAAATAAATAAATATAACAATGGAAGGTGAGCTGCCTCTGAATCTGGGATCAATTAGATTCAGTGCTTCATAGAGTTTCACTAACCTGCTGCTTCTGTTGTCCCTTATGATAGTACTAATAAACTCTTACAGTGTATTCATTCTTTAGTTGTTTGCTATACATTCCTTAATGTCTGTTCAAGACAGACACTATCCCTTCAAACCAATTTGTTTATTCTTCATATATAATGGAAATTTTCCTCAAGTACTCCAATTGGAAATAAAAGCATGTAAAATGTTTCAAGTGCAGACAGAAGCAGCAGAATGTCTATACTAACGCTGCCTCAGCCACAAGGAACAGATTCTCAAACAAGCAACTCAGTTCAAATTTAACTATTGAAATATGACTTTTTTTCACCAAAAAGACATGTACATCTAATAAACCTCCAAATTCACAGAAAAACTGAAAAAAACCTTAAACAGATACAATATTATTTTATTCCATTTCTGCACCATTAGATCAGACAGATGTGTTGAGAGTAATACATCAGCATCTATACCCACAACAAACAACCTACAGAATAGTGTTGGGAGCATGAAAGTGCCTTTCTTAGCATCTTCTTTGACTAGAAGGACCTCCATCTGACTGTTTCCATGAAGGAATATGGGCCCAGTGAGGCCAAATCTTTTAATTTTTGAAAGAAGCCAGAAATCTGGATTTTTAAGGTGAGATTACCCAACATGAAATGCTAGTAACTAATTTTTAAACAATAAGTGTGCATGTTGCTTTAAAAAAAAAATGTTAGTCCACGAGCTACCAGTCTGTCATATCTACTCTAAAGAAATTATTCAACATAGCCCTTCCAACTCTACCATCATGGACCAACTCTTGAATAAGTCTGTGATAAAACCAAAGCAAGAATTATGTCCCATCTATCACCTTCCTTAGGACTAATGATAGCATATTTTAGTAAGAGGAATATGGGACCATAATTAGAAGTGGACTAAGGCAACACTCACTTTCTTCTATTTATGATCAACTTAGTGTGTGAGAGATAAAGGTGAAGTAGGCTGAGAATGCAGTGAGGCTCTATAGAAAGGTAGCTGGCCTCTTGGAGAAAGATGATTTAGCAAACATCTGTATAGAATGATGAGGTGATAGAACACAGCTAAAGGCCAAGGTACCACCATGTCATATATCTGTAACCCTAAGGCTTAGATCCCAACTCTTGGTCTTGCCAGGGGAAGGGCTAGTGTTTCCCCCCAGTAATTCATCTTCTAAACCCCACATTCCAAGAGCTGAGTATCTTGCTAGGAGCCTACCATCCAGCCATGTTACATGCCATGTTATATTTCTGTGCACAGTTCCAGAGGTGAAGGACAATGAGGAACTGCATACCTCCTACTGCTCCTCTCCTCTAAGTTTTCTCCAACAGATGTTATTACAAGCCTAGGTGCACTGTCAGGTGACTCAATCTTGCAAGGCCTTTAAACGACCTAGCAGAGGCTTCGGAAAGGAACCGAGGAGAGAAGCTCAATATGCCGTTTGAGGCTTTAAATCAGAATGATGAAAGGAGAGTCTTTGTGGTTTGAATATGATCAAGCCCATTTCCCTAGGACTGAAGGTTAAATGGTGATTAAGGCAGGCCAGAAATACAGCCACAAATGCATTTACTAGCAATTCCCCTGAGTCAGAACTCTCAGTAATAGGTGACAAAACAAGGTCCAATGAAAGGAAAGTGAGCTGGGATTCACAACTAACAGTGGAAAGCTTATTATTTTTATGGTAGAAAAGAAGACTGCCTAAGGCAAAGAATGCCACAACATCACAACCTGCAGCTACATCATCAGCAAAGATCAGTTAGTAAAGTCTTACTATTGTTCTTCTACATTCCTGCTGTTTCAGGTCAGCATAAAAATGACTGATTATAATACTGGTCAAAAAACAGTAAGTTTTCCTTGAAAGATATTTTGTCCTGTAAAAAGCAGTTTATACAGATAAAGTCATGTCAGTGTAGGGCTCTGAGGCTCTCCAGAAGGTTTAAAGTAAGAAGAAACTATGCCCACCAACTAGGCATGAACTGGTAAATTGTCTAATCACTCACAAGATGCTTGAAAAATTTTTCTTAATTCGAAATTTTTATATAGTAAAGATGGGGTTTTGCCATATTACCTAGGCTGGTATCAAATTCCTGTGCTCAGGCATTCCACCCACTTTGACCTCTCAAAGTGCTGGGATTACAGGCATGAGCCACTGCGCCTGGCTAAGATCTGTGAAAATTTTCAACGTGAAAATGTTGAAAAGGTGACTTAGTTCATTAAGACAGATTGGATTATTGATAAAATGAAAATAAAGATGACTGTGAAATTAAAATTAACATGATAAAGATTGGTAATTCCTTTGTCATAGACATTGAGCAAAAAATGAAGACTTGATTTTTTTTGGCCAAAACATTTAGTGGTACAGTATAGAAATTAATCAGTAATGAAACAAATCAGAATGAATCCCCAATATTCTGAAGTTTTATAATGTTCAAGTGCTAGACTCGTAGGTAGTGTAAATGTTGACTTTTTATTTCAAATCAGTGGAATCCTTCATAAAGAATTCCTGCTACACAGGTAATTAGGCTTGATAGACAGAAATGGTGAAGTGTTTGGGTTTTCTTAGTAATTCAAAAGAAACAAACTGTAATTTCTTCACCACACTTTCACAGTAAAACTAGGTTGATTTCAATTTTCTTCATATTCTGAGCTAAAATTTTTGAATACTTTAATAAACTAAAATGAACAATCAAGACATAATTTTCTTACCTTCCAAAATGTGAAAAAAGGGGGGTTTGGTTCTGGGCACAATTCCAGGAACATTACTGAAATATTGCAGAATACGTGTACAACCTTCCAATCTTATTACTCTGATGAGGACGCTGCTCCTTTGGATGTATATAACCAGATTTTTAAGAAATCACTTTAGGCCGGGCACGGTGGCTCACGCTTGTAATCTCAGCACTTTGGGAGGCCGAGGCGGGCGGATCACGAGGTCAGGAGATTGAGACCATGGTGAAACCCCATCTCTACTAAAAATACAAAAAATCAGCCAGGCGTGGTGGCGGGCGCTTGTAGTCCCAGCTACTCGGAGAGGCTGAGGCAGGAGAATGGCGTGAACCCGGGAGGCGGAGCTTGCAGTGAGCCGAGATCGCGCCACTGCACTCCAGCCTGGGTGACACAGTGAGGCTCCGTCTCCAAAAAAAAATAAAAAAATAAAAAAAAATCACTTTAATAATTTTATTTAAGATTTTCTACCATGAGTATTTCATAAAGGAATCTGTATGGCTCAAGGAGGGGATGGATATTCTCGAGACTGATGGCTACAGCACTTTATAAGGCTAGAACTCTTCCTTTACTGAACTACCTTTATGCCCCTCTTCTCTCCTGCTACCTCCTGTTTACGAAGGTCTCTGTAGACTAGTAAACACTTTTTTCTTCATTTGTCATATATGTTTGGCCCTTTTGAGAAAACGTATTCATTTTTCATCATGAGCTCTAGAGATGCAATGAGGAAATCCCCCCATCTAGAAAGGCAATCCTGATATCATTCACAGGATGTGAGGATCCTGGGCAGCATACACATGATCCCAAGAACCCTTTCTGCATAGTGGGGATCAGTGTTAGCTGCCTGCTCCAGGATCCATGTTTCCACTGTGTGGTTTAACTGCTAATGTAACTGTCAAGTGCCCCTCAGGGTTTCTCTTCTGCTAGTCACAAGAGTTTTCCTAATAGTTCTCCTTGGCTTGGGTTAACTCCCTGAACTCTAACACCATGACAAATCATTAGCTGGTTCATCTTCAACACTCAGCTGGAGATAGTCATAATACATTGTCAAGGGGGAGTAATTGGGGAACGAACAGTAAGGCTTTAAGTGTAAAGTCCGTAAGCAATAAATGTGGCCTTCTCCTCAAAAGGCAGCATACACATCTTAAAATTCAGCACATAGCAAGGGCCATTGTTTCTCTTTGCTATTCCTGACTTTTGATCAAGTCAGACAAGTTAAGAGCACAATAGTTGATATTATGATACAGATTTTATCATTCATTTCCTACTTAAAAGGAGTGGGAAGATCCACTATTGACATTATGTTTAAGATGCTACCACAGAATCTGTTCCAGAATTTCTATCAGAATTTTAAAATCTGAGAATCAGGAGCCCAGTTTGCAATAAAATCAGGCTAAGTTCTCTGCAAATTAGAGAGAACTTTGGGGGAACTTTTTTTAATGCATGAGCAAACAAGTTGAAGAGGAGAAAGAAGTTCTCATTGTAGTCTCAGACTCCTGAGAAAAAAAATCTATAACTTGTGAAATACTAGAATTGTGTACAGCTGATTGGTGGGATCCTAGCAATGCATAATGAGAATTTTATTTGTAAATTAGAAAACTCGGGTTTCATATTTTTATCGTTTGAGAAAATCCTTTGTAAAAAAAAAAAAAAAAAAAAAGACATTAGAGATCTATGAGCCATTCCTTACCTTACTCCTCTTCTTATATACTCCATGCAGGCCTAAGACAAAAAGTTAAAAGCAGCAGTCAGATGTATAATGCCCCATTAATGAGCAATTATTTTAGCATTCTTCATATATCACCCCATTTTAATTTTCCATATTATAACAATATACTTGAGGGCTCTTCATTCCATAACCTAATTTCAGAAATGTTTTTCTGTATGTTTGATAAATATCTAAATCAATTTAAGAAAAAAGATCTATTAGCTTCAAAAAATATATCACTTCCATTGGCGTGTGTGTGTGTGTGTGTGTGTGTGTGTGTGTTCATGAACATGTGTGTTTATGCATAGCGCTGTTCTTATAACCAGAAAAGTTTTACCTTTTGGGAAATCTCTGTATTCATATCAAGGAATGCTGGTACAACTCCAGACAGCAAGCTCTCAAGCTCCTTCGGGTCCTATTTTTAAAGAGATTGTTTTGACAGCTCTAATTAGGGCATACAGAAATGCCAGTTGGGTAGCTGAACTTGCATTTCAAAGACTAACCTTCAGGAATGGATTTATTAAATATGAAATATGAGCATTAAGAATATCATACATTTTACATAGAATATTTTGGTTCCAACATGATTTCTTCTCTGGAATCAGAAGTCAGTCCAATCTCTTGCTACTATCTTACCTGAATTAAGCACTAGGTAAGGCACTTTCCTGTAGAAAGCAACAAGTAACTAGAACAACCTCTGTGCACGAAGGCCCTAACAACATGTATTACACTCCTTTTTCTGAATTATATTCTGATGGTGATAAACGGAAGTAGGTTAAGAAAATTAATTTTATTATAAGAAACACCTAATGAGGCTTTTATTCACTTATGACAGAGATTTACCACATGGTGAGAACATTCTGGGCTCAAAGGAAAATTCAGATTCTGTTCCCCACTCAATAAGGAAGTAGATGTGACATGGTTTTTAAGGTGATAAATTAGGGAATTAATGACTAGATCACAAGGATTGAGACAAACATTTTAATCTAACAGGTACATGTAAAATATTACTGTTGTTATATCCTACCTTGCAAAGACCAAGACAGGATTAAAGGATTTACTAAAGACTACTGATGCCTACCACTGTGATCAAAAGTAAAAGAAAATAAGTCATTTGCCTGGAATTAACATTATGTTTTTTTCGACTAGACATTTATATCTACAAAAAAAGTATTAACTGGACGGTCATGTCCTACAAGGTGGCTTTCTTCTTTTAATACCAAGGTTTATTTTAGGAACAAATATCTATGTGAAAATATCGTAGCCCTATTAATTTTTCCTATCTAAACCCCAAATACTGGAAAATCCAAATAGCTAGATTTTTGCATGCATCGTTGCAAAAGTAGCCATTTTGATGACCCTGAAACAGTGCTCCAGAATTCCAAAATACAATTTGAATTAGAAAAATACTGATCATGATTGATAACTTTTTAATGTTAAATACATTTAAATTATTTGAAAACGGATACACTGTATGCATCTTAACTCTTAAATAATTAATGCAAATAGCAAGAATAATGTTCTCCAACCATTCTAAATAAATGCAAGTTGTACTGTACTTTCAGAGCTGTCAATAAATCTTCAAGAGTGAAACCCAAGGAATTCTCCTTTTGCAAGATTTGTTTTGATGGCTCCCAGTAGATGCACTAGAGCAAAATCCATCCTATGAGATGAAGGAAGGCAGCCCATTTGTTTTATTATTCAGAATAGTCTCTTCTGTATCTTTATCTTAGATGCAAAAAAGTACTTCTGTATCTTACAGAAGAAATTCAGATAATTATTTCTTTGAAGCCGTAAACATGAACTGGCTTATCGTTTCTAATTCATGCTAAAATAAGTATCCCTATTCTATCCTAAACATATATGATGTCAAGATATTTTAAAAACCAAGAACAAAACGTCTTTTAAAAAACCATACTATTCCTTAGTTATTCTTTGACAACTATTCACATTGAATATTAAGGGCCAAGCAGTATGGTAGACACGTGAGGAGACAATGGCAAGCAAAAATTTGGCAGAACTTGTACAGTCAAGGAGATGTATATTAATCAAATAGTTACCCAAATAAAAAATACTGTACCTGCAAAATGGTATCTGTATTAGTCCATTCTCATGCTG
This sequence comes from Nomascus leucogenys, assembly GCF_006542625.1. NCBI lineage: Eukaryota > Metazoa > Chordata > Mammalia > Primates > Hylobatidae > Nomascus > Nomascus leucogenys. The sequence goes on from NC_044382.1 coordinate 126,816,300, forward strand.
CTAATAAAGACATATGCAAGACTGGGTAATTTATAAAGGAAAGAGGTTTAATTGACTCTCAATTCAGCATGGTTGGGGAGGCCTCAGGAAACTTACAATCCTGGTGGAAGGGGATGCAAACAAGTCCTTCTTCACATGGCAGCAGCAAGGAGAAGAATGAGCAAAGAGGGAAAATCCCCTTAAAAAACCATCAGATCTCATGAGAACTCACTATCACGAGAACAACAGCAGGGGAGTAACTGCACCCATGATTCAATTACCTCCCACCAGGTCCCTCTCATGACACGTGGGGATTATGAGAACTACAATTCAAGATGAGATCTGGGTGGGGACACAGCCAAACCCTATCAGTATCAAAGAGAACATACCTTTATGTAAATTGTATATAATAGGGCTATGTGACTTGATGAAGTTGGTCAGGAAGGTTCTACCAAGAAAATTGTTAGTAACCCAACATCTGAAGGATGTGAGACACTAATCAGGCCAATAAGAAAGCAAAAGCATGAAAGAGAGAAAGATACAACATGTGCAAATGTCTTACAGTGGGAGGGAACATGGCAAATATGAGGGCCTAAAAGAAGATATTCTATATCTGGGAGAGAAGGGGTAGCAAAGAAGGGAAGAGGGCACAAGATGAGGCTGTAGATGTAGGTTGACCATAGAGAGTATTTTAGCACGTACTATGCTTTGACTTTGTTTTTATTCTAAGTGCAATAAGTGCAATAAGAAGCCATTAAAGATGTTAGGAGACATACCTCCACTTTCCATTCTTTTATCCTAACCAACTACAGGCTTTCCACTGACCTTTCTCTCACCGTGTTCCAGGAAAAACAGAATGCTTTACCTAATAATCAATTTGGGAAGAATACCTAGACGTGAGTAGTTCAGCTCTAAAGTCCTTTTTTTCTTTGCAAGTAGACTCGCCTCAGAAGAAGTTACAATATAAATCTCACTTTGGCAGACCTCCCATGAAGGCAGGCTACCTGGTCCAGTACTGCCCAGGGATAAGTGGGCAAATCTGCCTGATTCTGAAGCACAGTTTTCTATTTAGTTCTCAAGTAAACCACATTCTCTATGTACCACCTGCAGTGACAAGGATAATATTTTCGTTCTTCTTTTACCTCTATTCCTTGTTTTATTATATTGCTTATAATCCAGGCAAAGAGAGTCATGTTGTTTATTACAGGACCCCTCAGAGACTCAGCAGAACAGTTTTAATGAGGGAGGCTACATGATAAAAGAAGAAATGGATGAAATATTCGTTGAGAAGAGCAGAAGAGTAACTTAAGAGAAAAATAAGAACAAAAAGGGACAAATAAGGTGGCCTTTCTTGATGTTGATCATGTATTCATAATACTATCAGTGTCCTCTCTTTAAACTTTTTTTAGCACACTCATCTCTTTCAGACAGGTACAAAAAAGTCAATACTTGGTCTCAGCCAGGGCTACAGTTTTGCTAGATAATGTGACTCAAAGAAAGAGGGGCACAGGATTTCAGGATATTGGCAAGAGTTTATCAGTTAACTTACTGCTGGATCTCCAATGCTTAGATCAGTGTCTGACAGTTATTAGATACGAAGCATATATTTGTTGAATGAATGAATAAGATGGTTTAGAAAATAAAGTCGGGGTCTGATTGAGCAAAAGACAGTACAGGGATAAATGAACTGAAAGACTGGTTGAGGTCAAAGAAGGATTACAGTGAAACTATTAACACTTGAACAAGATGGAAGAAGGGAGGTAGGTAAGACACTAAAAGATCACTTTCAAGTTATAGCTTTACGAGTGAAATGGTGGAACATAGGGCCATGAAATAGGAGGGTGAGAAGTGGAGGAAGTTATTGAGGATGTGGAGGTTAAAAATCTTGGAGGCCATAACACGGTATCAGGCAGGCTGCTATCAAAACCTGAAAGGGGCAGAAACAGTATAAAACTTGATGCCCCTTCTTCATTCAGTGGGGAATGAAGAAATTCATACTTCATTAATAATTGGTACAAAGAGAGGAAAAAATTCTTGCCTAACTCATGTCAGTATTTCTTCTAAATCTTCATCAATTCTACTCTTATCTCGATTCAACTCCTTCTTATCCTTAGGCTTACGATCCAATTATAACTTTTAGCCAGGATTCATTTCCTTGAACTTAAATATTTGAGTGTACATGACATGAGTCCAATTAACTTCTAACAAAGTTGTACTTGTAGGATTACCAATGTCATCAAACTGGGATACGAAGCATGGTGAGAATATAGGAAAATTTATCATACAGCATAGACAGTAGGGTGTGACAGTTAATATGAAAGGCTCAGGAGTTATAAAAACCTAAGTCCAAATGCTGATTATACCACCATTTGCTAGGATTTGCCATTTTCTTTAAAATAAAAAAAAAGCCTCAGCTTCCACGTTTGTAAAATGCATATAACGACAGAACAAACTTCATAGGGTTCATTATGAATATTAAATAAAATAATGCACTTAAAAACTTTGTAGGATCCAAACACATACTAAACATTTATTATTGGTTTTTTACAAAGGTTAAAGTATTTTAAAAGAAATAAAAAATATCTTACTACATATGTACCTATATCTGTGTGTGTGTGTGTGTGCGCATGTGTATACACTATCAAAGAGTACAGAAGAGCTGATAATAAATAGCAACAGTCTTCTTCCCTACCTCTCTGGATACAAGTCCTTCACCATGTATGTGACTTGTAAATCTTTTTTCACAGTTTGTGTCTCATCTTTCAAAGAGAAGAAATCTTAATTTTGAAACAAATATGTTCATTTTTTCTTTTATAGATCATGCTTTTGGTGTTGCATCTGAGACATTTTAGACAAATATAAGGTCACAAAGATTTTCGCTGTTTTGAAGTCTTACATTTACATCTAGGATCCATTTACAGTTAACTTCTGTATAAAATATGAGGTTTACGTAGAAGTTACATGTGTTTATTAAATTGTTCTGGCATTATTTGTTGAAAGGACTATCCTCTCTTACTGAATTGCATTTGTACCCTTTTAGAATCATCTTTTATTTTTAAAACTTTTTTTTTTTTTTTGAGATGGAGTCTTGCTCTGTCGCCCAGCTGGAGTGCAGTGGTGCAATCTCAGCTCACCGCAACCTCCGCCTCCCAGATTCAAACGATTCTTCTGCCTCAGCCTCCCAAGTAGCTGGGACTACAGGCATGTGCCACCACACCCAGCTAATTTTTTGTATTTTTAGTAGAAACAGGGTTTCATCGTGTTAGCCAGGATGGTCTCGATCCCCTGACCTTGTGATCCACTCACCTTGGCCTCCCAAAGTGCTGGGAATACAGGCGTAAGCCACCGCGCCTGGCCTTAAAACACTTTTGAAACTTCTGCTACAACAAGATATTCCAGGTTTATTCATGTACATTCTCTACTGCAGTCCTAGAATTAGCTATTTCTCCAGGGAGTGCTGGGTGCTTTTAATGAGAAATGTGTGTCCTTCTTTACAGAATTTTGCTGGAAGTCCCACCCAACAACGTTCTTTTATATATCATCCATACCCAGCTGCAAAAGATGCTAGACAATATAATTTTTTAGTGTGGTAGACTTTCTAGAGTACTATTGTTACAGAATAAAGATAAGCTAGATATTATGAGGCAATTTACATGTGTCGATAAGGTGAATAATGTGATAGAGAATAACTTCTTAAGACCAAAAGCACAACTTATATTGATACAGTTGATAACATTAACAATTAAATTTACTCTAGAATATATACTATTCTCAAAATATAGTCACAGTGGGAGATGTATAACTTTCAAAAGATAACTAGTGTCAAAATCAAGAGAAGTCACACCTGATGAAACTTATCCACTTCTAGGTTTAATATAGATCCACTTATCATGGATTTTGAGCTGATGCCATAATTATATGAGTTTTTTGAGATCATGGAAAGGAATTAGTGAGTCTTGAATATGGAAAGATGTGAATTGTTGCCCCAAAGGGCAAACTGAGGTAGGTTGTCTGCAAAAATAGCTGCCAAGAATTCCTACCATTCCCATATGTGTATGCCAATCTTTTTGTCAAGAGATCCAGTTTATATCCTTGTTTGAAACTCAGATCCCCTCATAACTTGTATCAACTGCTAGAATATGGCAGGAATTACGTCGTGTGAATTCCAAGACCTCAGCTACAAGAGGGCTGGAAGCTTCTGCTTTCATTCCCTTGAGGGCCTGAGACACCATGTCAAGTAGTCTGGCCATCCTATTCAGTAGATCACATGGAAAAAGGCCAAGAGAGCCTGTTTCAGCCATTCCAGCTGAGGCAAAAGACATGTAAATGATGCCATCTTGGATCACCTAGCTCTAGTCAAGTCTCCAGATGACTACAGCTATAAGAGCAATCCCATAAGACTAGCAGAGGAACAGCATACTCGAGACTAGTCCAACTGAGCGCAATACAGCTATCAAAATAATGAGCAAATAAATGGTGGTTGCTTTGAAGCATTAAGTTTGAGGTGGTTTGTTATAAAGCAGTAGATAACTAAGTGTGATGATATTTGTGAGCCATGTAAATAACCGCCAAAGAGCAACTTCAGTAAGAGGAGGATCTTAATAATCAGGTGGACAAGATGACACTATCTATGGATGTTAGTGTTTTTCCCCAACCACCCATGCCCTTGCCCAATTGGCCCATGAACAAAGTGACCATAAAGACAAGGATATAAATTACACATGGGCTCAGCAACATGGATTTTCATTTCCCAAGGTTGATCTGACTACAGTCACTGCTAAGTAGCCAAAATGCCAATAGCAGAGACGAACATTTAACTCCATACCATTCCATGACTAGATCAGCCAGTCACTTAGTGCCAGGTTGATTATACTGGCATCACAGGAAGCTCAGTGCTTTGTTCTCATTCAAACAGACATTGACCCTGGACAGAAATTTGTCTTCTCTGCCTGCAATGCTTCTGCCAAAACAACCATCTGTGGACTTCAGAGAAACACATATTCACTACTGTGATATTCCACACATCATTGTTACTGACCAGGAAACTTCTTTCATAGCAGATGAAATCTGGCAATTGGCTCTTGCTTATGGAACTCACTGGTATTACCACATTTCCCATCACCCTGAAGCAGATGGCTTGACAAAATAATGAAACCTTTTGAAAATTCAGTTATAGCACAGTGTAGGACAACTGTATGGCTGAGATAATGTCCTCCAGGAGGTGGTACATGTCCTGAATCAGCAACAAAAATATGGTACCATTTCTCCAATTGCTAGGATCCATGGGTCTGGGAATCACAGGGGTAGAAGTGGGAATGGCTCCTCCTTAACCCTTAACCCCAAAGATCAACTAGCAAAATTTTTGTTTCCTGTCTCTGCAATTCTAGGTCCAGCTGGTTTAGACGTCTTAGTTCCCAAAGGAGTGATGCTTCCATCAGGGCATACAACAGTGGTTCCACTGAACTGGAAGCTGAGACTTCCACCTAGCCATTTCAGTTCCTCATGCCAGAAAACCAACAAGCAAATAAGAAGGTTATAGTACTAACTGAGGTAACTGATCCTGACTATCAAGGGCAACTGGGTTGCAAAATACAAAATGTGAGTGAGAAAAAGTATGCCTAGAATGAAGGAGATCCTCTACTGTGTTTCTTAGTTCTCATGTGTCCTGTGATAAAAGTTAATGGAAAAGTGGCATCAGCAAGACGACAAAATAGAAGATCCCCCAGTATCACTCCTCTCAAAAAAACAAAAGCAGAAACTATTTAAAGACAAGAATACCACTCTAAATTAACAAGAACTTATGCGAGGAGCAGAGAAACTCCCTTGGCCCACAGAATGTAGAGAGGCCACGACCAGTAAGAGAAACAACCATTTGAGATTGTGCAGCCCTCTCCCCAAATCCTGTATAACATCACTCACAAAATATTTCCCTAGACTCATGATTTCCAAAAATTTGAGGTGAACACACAATCTCCCCAATGGTTTGAGAGTGTTTGTGGGAAGTCCACTCCTGCCCACAGGAACCACTGAGAGTACCACAAGGATACTAATATACATTCTGACCAACAGTATCCTAGCTAGTGTTCCACTTCCTCTGCATCTTTGCCAGCATTTGTTAGTCTTTTTAATAATAGCCATTTTAACTGGGCTGATATAATATCTCATTGTGGTTTCCACTTCCATTTCCCTGATTAGTGATGTTGAGCATTTTTTTTCATTTACCTGCTGGCCATTTATATCTCTTCTTTTGTGAAATGTCTATTCAGTTATTTTGCCCATTTAGTAATTGAATTATGATTTTTTGCTATTAAGTTGAATTCTGTATATATTCTGGTTATCAATCTCTTCTCAGATGGGTAATTTGCAAATATTTTCTTCCATTCTATAGGTTGTTTCTTCACTCTGTTTATTACTTTGCTGTACAGAAGCTTTTTAGCTTACTGTAATCCCATTTGTCAATTTTTCCTTTTGTTGCCTGTGCTTTGAGGTCTTACTCCAAAAAATGTTTGCCCCAACAGATGTCCTGAAGTGTTTCCTCAAAGTTTTCTCCTAATAGTTTTATAGCATGAGGTCTGGGGCCAGGAATGTGGCTCATGTACATAATTCCAGGACTTTGGGAGGCCAAGGTAGGAGGACTGCTTGAGGCCGAGAGTTCAAGACAAGCCTTGGCAACATAGCAAGGCTATGCAGCCCAGCAGTTTGCAGCTTGTCCTGACTCTCCTTTCCTTTTCTTCCTGCCTGCTAGTCCACCTGACCAAGAGCAGCACTAGGCCCACTAGCAGATACCTTGACAGGAACCTACAGAGTCAGTAGCTATTCTGAGGCAACATCTCCTCACATTCCCACTTTGGTGGCCAAAAGTGCTTGGCTTCTCAGAAATTTCCTTTAAGATCTCACTTGCTCACCTATGCCAGTGCTTCAGGAGGACTGAGTAGTGACTCCTTTTCTGATCCTCTAATTCCCCCTTTTGGATCTTCACTTTCCTAGTTCCACTCATAATTGTGTAAGGTCTAATACCTACAGTAAATCCCTTTTCCGTAACACTCATATTGGTTCTGTTTGCCAGACTAAACCCTAAGACAAGGCCAAAGCATAGAACATATCTTAGTCTATTTTGAGCTGCTGTAACAGAATACCATAAACTGGGTAGTTTATACAGAACAGAAATTTATTTTCCTCATAGCTCTGGAGGCTGGGAAGTCCAAGATTGACGAGCTGGCATCTTGTGAGGGCCTTCTTGCTGCATTATCCCTCGATGGAAGGCAAAAGGGCAAGAGTGTAACGGGGGAACAAACTCACCCTTTCATAATGGCACCAATCTGCCCATGAGGGGACATTCAAACCACAGTAGATCACTTATTTTAAACTTACCTTCTAATATAGGCATACCTTAGAGATATTGTGGGTTCAGTTCCAGACCATCACAATAAAGTGAATATCACAATATTGATGATTGATTCCTTTGATCTATTATTTCTCTGAAAAGTCACCTCCTCCAGCAAGGCTTTTCCCAACTACTGTGACTGAAGTTTCATTATGCTCTCTACTATAGGAGCACTTTCATATCAGTTATCAACACCTGAAATTATTTTATGATCAACCATCAGAACTTCAACTTTTTTAACACAGAAACTGTCTTCTACATAATTGTATTCTCTAGTACCTAAAATTGTGACTGGCACATAGTAAGTGCTAATTAAAATATCTATTGAATAAATGCATGGCTTATTGAACAAATTACTGAGAATTACTAAAGAAACTAAAATCTGTCGACTAAACATAAAAGACAGAAGTTACAGAAAATGCTTATACTAAAATCTGATATTTTATGGAACTCCAACCTTATTTCACTACTAACATATTACATTCATTATCCAAATTAATGGTACATGCATGGGGAGATAATATTAACAGACTCTGCTCTTTGCTGCTAAATACTAGATATAATTCATATATTTCAAATTAAATATTATATTTTAAAAGGATTAATGAGAATCATCACTGAAAAACTATGGCAATTACATTTTTAAAAACAATTCAAATAACTGTTATTAACAATTAATAGCGCATATAACAAAAAACCATTATTAGTGATTTAACTATTTTTAAATGAAAATGAGGTTTAGCATTATATTAGGAATGTACTATTAGATATTAGAAACCACAGATGTTTCGTTCTAAGTAAACTATTACCATATCCCATCAGCAAAGATATTAATGAACTAAGCTAAATGATGACCAATACTCTTTAAAGAAATGAAATCAATTAGCACAAGTGAAAAGCCAAAAAGCGACACTATAATTCACTTTCCCTACTTTTACTAAACACTTTACAAATTAAAGAATTAGTCACTTTGTTAATGATGTATTTTACTTTAAAGATACTCACTGTGTCTACTAATCTTTACTTTTACCTTATTCACTAAGTGGATTTTTTTCTTTTATAGGAGACCATATATGTCTTGGATAAAACTATCTATCACTGCTTGCCACACAGAATTTGAATTTGCAAGAGTTCGGAGAGTTGCCAAAAAAGTAAGTATTAAAATATGATGCTAAAACATTGGTTTCCTTTAAATAACTATAGACAATTCTAGAAACGGAAAAAAGGGAAGTATACATTTTAGACTCAAAATCATGTATATTTAAAAATCTTTCTTCATTGATTTTACTAAGAAGCAGCTTTAGAAATAAAGCTATTTAATAGACCTAAAATACTAAACAATAAGTTTATAAAATTAAATGATCATATTGTGTATCACTGCCAGTTTTCCTAACAACTGTTTACCATAAAATTACATTTATACACAAAAAAAAAATCAGGAAATTTTCCCCTTGCAAATAACACATTTGGAGGCAGAAATGAGTAAATGATATTTGTATGCAAAATCAGTAAGGAGTACTCTGTAATGAAAATAATTCTGAGGCAGGTACACTTTTTAAAAATGTTTTAATTCTTTAATATACTTCTAAGAACAATAACAGTAAGTCATATAGTATAATTTCTTATTCAAATAATTTTTTTTAAAAAAACCTTACATTAAAAAATTTTCTTTTAAAAATGATTCTTACGTTCTTAGTTCAAGTGAATCTTATTTTTTTTAATTTTATTTTTTTTGAGACATTGTCTCACTCTGTCGCCCAGGCTAGAGTGCAGTGGTACATCTCAGCTCACTGAAACCTCTGCCTCCCAGGTTCAAGCAATTCTCTGCCTCAGCCTCCTGAGTAGCTGGGATTACAGGTGCCTGCCCCTACACCTGGCTCATTTTTGTATTTTTAGTAGAGACGAGGGTTCACCATCTTGGCCAGGCTGGTCTTGAACTCCTGACCTCGTGATCCACCCGCCTCGGCCTCCCAAAGTGCTGGAATTACAGATGTGAGCCACCACGCTCGGCTCAAGTGAATAATTCTTAAAAACTGAAAGACAATTACCGATTTCTCTAACATGCATTTTAGTAGAGTACAGGAGTTGCTATGGTCTGAATGTTTGTGTCCCCACAAAACTCACATGTTGAAACCTTAATTCCCAAGGTATAGTATTAGGAAGTGGAACCTTTGGGGGATGATTAGGCAATAAGGGTCCCAGAGAGCTAGCTCGACCCTTCCACTAGGTGAAGACACAGCTAGAATGAATGCACCATCTATGAAGCAGTGAGTGGGCCCCTCACCAGACACCAAACCTGCTGGCACCTTGATATTGTATTTCCCCAGCCTCCAGACTTAGAAGAAATAAATTTCTGTTTTTCATAAGCTACCCAGTCTCTGGTATTCTGAGATAGCAGCCAGAATGGACTAAGACAGGAGTCAAGTGATCAGCATGGTGTAAAAAGTCAGGGATTTCCAGATTTCCTGAATAATTTTTAAATATAAAATTGTAAACTGTTAAGACCACTACAGTATCTTTTGTCTAAAAACATGCTATGCAAGGATGTATGAGTATTTGTATAAATAACAACAGCTAGTACATACGATAAGAATAGTATAAAAGGAAGGGGGACAACGTAGGTGATGAAAGAGGGAGAAGACGACCCTGGGGAAGAGGAAAAAAGTGTGAAGAGAAAAGAAACAGAATATGCTTTAAGTTAATGTAGCTAATAAAAATTTAGATTGGACAATTTAAGAGATAGTAATTCATTCTACAAAAAGCCTACTTATGGGGCAAATTAAATGCAAAGTTTCATTCCATCTATAATGCAATATTATTTATTCATTAAAATATCCATCCACACCTATTTTGAAGAAATACATCTACATAGTAAAATACAGTTTTGTAAAACTTTTGAGTTTACTAAGTCAGATCTAATTTTTTACTTGCAGCATCAATAAAATTTACTTCTGAACCAGTAACAACTACATACAGGGGTCAACAATTTAGCTCCCTGAAATTCAGCATCCCTGAAATTCAATGGAAAGGATTTTCTAATAACATGATCACATTTTTAAACCTATTTTGGACAACAGTTGGAAAAAGGTGATGAAGAAACTGAGTAAATTATACAGAAGTGCTCTTCTACATAATTTACTGAGAGGCCAAGGTAGAAGAATCGCTTGAGGCCAGGAGTTCAGGACCAGCCTAAACAACACAGCGAGACCGCCATCTTCACAAAAATTAAATGGAATTAGTAAAATTTAAAATTAGCTGAGTGTGGTGGCATGGGGCTGAGGTTCTAGCTACTTGGGAGGCTGAGGTGGGAGGAACACTTGAGCCCAGGAGTCTGAGGCTACAGTAAGCTATGATTACACCACTGCACTCCAAACTGGGTGACAGAAGGAGGCCCTGTCTCTAAAATACATAAATAAATAAATCACTAACTGGTGGTATAGTGAGGAGCTTATTCCTTCCGAAATATTTGAAAAATATTACTGGTCATGACTAAGAAAACTGTCTCTGGAGTCTTAAAGTTAGAGAAAATAATTTTTTCCCAATATAATTCTCCTATTCCACATAAGAAGTCTTGTAATCCAACCTGTAGAAAGTTGCCATGCACTGTGACTTACTACTTCGTATAATCTAGTTCTCAACCTTTTATACTCATGTGTGCGAGAAACTCTCAATACCTCTCATTACACACATTGATTTTTAACATACTATAAACGAGCTGACTAAAAGTGAGATCACTTTATGTATAAGGAAATACTATTCTCTGAGTTACATGGTTCAAATAACTCACAAAACCATCTACACGACATCAAAGTGCAGATGGGATACACAAGTAAAGCCTACTATCAGCTACAAATTCATAAAACTTGGAACTTCCAGGAAAATCAAGCAAATATAAAGAATCTGAATTTAAAAGCCAACTAATACAATAAAAAATAATTTTTAAAAGCCTGATTAATTTTTCAGTTAAAATATTCACATAATACTACACACTTGAGAACTTTTAGTAATTAAAATAGTGGCTTTTAAAACTTACTTACAACTGTTTAATGAGAACAGGTGACCAGAGAAGCATTTTATACCACAGATGATTAAATGGACTCGCCTTGTTAAGAGGTCAGGAAAAAATAAGTAAAAAACAAGTAAAGTGAGTTAACAGGTCAGTAAAGTAATTTGGAAAACTATACATACTTCAAGAAAATTTTATACATTTCCAAAAACACTAAATTTTAAGCTTTTCAAGTCTTCAAAAATACTCTAAAATGTTTTATTTAAAAGATAAAAGTAGAAATTACTCTTAAAAATCAATAAAGTAAAATTTTGAGATACAAAATGGTATACTAGGGGGTAGGGGCAGTTTTCTTTTTAAAAAATAAAAATGACGGCTGGGCGCGGTCCCAGCACTTTGGGAGGCCAAGGCAGGCGGATCACAAGTTCAGGAGATGGAGATCATCCTGGCTAATACGGTGAAATCCCGTCTCTACTAAACATACAAAAAATTAGCCGGGTGTGGTGGTGGGCACCTGTAGTCCCAGCTACTCGCGAGGCTGAGGCAGGTGAATGGCGTGAACCCAGGAGGCAGAGCTTGCAGTGAGCCGAGATTGTGCCACTGCACTCCAGCCTGGGCTACAGAGCGAGATTCCATCTCACATAATAATAATAATAATAACAATAATGATGATGATTAAAAGAAACTCATGAAGTTTAATATCAACGTGAAAAATTACTATAAAATGATTTTAGCCCCACTTGTTAAGAAACTATTATACATTATTATATGCTGTTTCTTTTCTAGTACACCAAATAATCATTTGATATTAGGTGCTTTACATTGTAAATGAGATAGTTTGTTTACCTATTTATTTATTTTAGACAGGTCTCACTCTGTAGCCCAGGCTGGAGTGCAGTGGAATGAACATAGCTCCTTGCAACCTTGATGTCCTGGGCTCCAGTGATCCTCCCACCTTAGCCTCCCAAGTAGCTAGGACTACAGGTGCACACCACCACATCTAGCTAATTATTTTTTTAAAATTTTGTATGGAGATGGGGTCTCTCCACATTGCCCAGGCTGGTCTCAAACTCCTGGGCTCAAGCAATTCTCACATCTCAGCCTCCCAAAGTGCTGGGATTACAGGTGTGAGCTAATGGGCCCAGCCCTAATTTGTTTTTAAATCCAAAAATAAATCAACAATAGAAGCTAGCACTCTAACTTTTAATATTTTAAAATATTTTCTGCATAGTTTCCCCAAATATTAGCATTCTAATTGTGACCAGCATTATAGCTTTTAATGAGTCTAATCCAAGTAAATAATAAACAAATGAGCATGAAAACTGTGAGAAATAATCATTGGTCTATGCTCCATAAATAGTTATCAAGTTTACCTTTAAATTGCATGTTTAGTTTTTCCTTACAACTTAACACTAGATACAGGAAACTCTAGAAGTCATGAACAAAGACTAAACAAAATCCCCTCTTCTTGCCAAAATGTGTACATAATTGCAGTAGACTTGTGCTGAATATACATATATGTTACATACATGTATCTTATTCTATACAAAATCTCAGCAAATATTTTCCCACAGAGTAGGAAGAATTTTTTCTCTCAAACGGAAAGTTTTTGCCCATTAAAAATGTTATCTTAAATAGCCCTAAAGAAATATGTTCCGAAAATAACAATTGTATCACATTCCACTAACTATTTTCCATATGAAAACATCAATAAAGTAAGTTTACCAGAGTCAATAAGCCTGTTCAATGAACACTGAAAAATACAAATTTATCCAGAGTGATTACAAATGAAAGTGTGTGCTATTTCAAAATTACATGCACCTCTTTAAAAATCAGGGCAATTAATAGTGCACTTAAATCATATTAGCTGAGTTCAAATTTAGCCCCTAAACCATACTTAAAATTTCCTTATTCCTTTATATTATTTTACAAAATAATAAATTACTTGATTATCATAATTTTCTTTTGCTACTTATTTCAAACTATAAAGTCAGGACTACAAACTGATGTAGGAATCTTATATTATTGGTCTACACCTAATTATTTATAAACATTAATGGAAACAACACCGTTCCAATCCACTACAACAATTTCCTTCTATTTTACAAGTAAGAACTTCTAACCCATCTCAACAACAAATCATATTTTAAATTTGGGTTTGAAAACATGTATTAGAGGCACATTTTAAAAACAAGTACAGTATGAAATCCTGCTTTTCAGTGAGCCAGTGAATTTCTGTTTATTTGTTTTTATGAATATTTGGTTTACTTCCTTCTTCTGGGTAAGATTAGTATGCAATTCTCATTCTTCTTTAGCAAGTCAAAAACCTACAGACCTAAACTATATGAAAACTTAATTTGGTATTGTTAGATGAAGACAGTTAAGCTAGCACCAAAAGAATAACTGTACTAAATTTTAACACTATTCATTAACAATTCCATTTTCCTGAGTTTGCGTTTGTTCTTTGGCATTGGTTTAGGATATAATCCATTTTTCAGAAGGTGTTCCTTGCTGAGGCGAATTTGGGCACCATGCTGAAGTTGAAAAGAGCATAAAGCTTGAAGAGGGCGAAGCAAAGTCTGTTAAGAGAAAAAAGACACTAAAAAAGTATCTGTGACAAATCATGATATTCTATCTACATTTTTCATTCAGAAATAGGAGTTATGTTTCTTTTATTAGGATTGGCTTTTAACTATGAGGAACAATAGGCATTATATATAAATATATAATTATTTCTAGATAAATAATGTCTTTAAAATTCATACCTTAATATCACACTAAGGAATTTTAGTAAAAAGATACAAATACTGATTTTCCACATAGGTTATAAAGTCTGATATGAGTTTTATACATTAACTTATTCAAACACCAGGAAATATTGTTGCCATTATAATTGAATCCATAACAAGCAGACTAAATGAGACATTTAAATACAAAGATAAGTACACCAAAATAGTCAATTCAGTTTCTATGACAAATTAATGCAAGCTTACTGACACCTGATAACAATTAGACGATGGCAGCAATGGGTAAACGGTTTGCTATTTCTCTCACAATAGTGCCATGGACCAAATACAAGTTAGATACTCAGGTCTTGGTGCATTTGAAATCATTCTAACAATATCTGAACCATCTAAATTCAAATACCTATAGGCCAGCCACGGTAACAGAAACAGGTAAACTGGGTGGTTCTTTACAAGCCAACAGAGAATAGTGGCGGTTGTAATACAACTGGAGTATATGCTCTACCTGAAGTTATTCAAATTCAAAAATTAAAAAAAATAACAACACTATGCCAGTGTTTTAAACATATTTTGGGTGAGATTCCTTCCTTGGGCCTGAGACCCCTGATGAAGATGTTTTCAAAAATAATAGCAAAAAAACTTAACTAAACAGATTGTTAAAGGAGCACAAAACAAAGAAAAAACTGATAGGTTTAACTACAAAAAATTCACGATGTCTATGTGAAAATGTATTAACCCACAAAGAAAACCCCACATGAATTAACAAATGCAGTAAGGGTTCTCTTACATGCGGCCAAATACCATTTCTAACTATAACACACACTCTCACATCTGTAATCCCAGCATTTTGGGAGGCTGATGCACAACACAAGTGGTAGAAAAAGGGCTTAATAGCTTTAATTTACAATGAACTCTTAAAAAATTGTGATAGTCACTAGTAGTTGCTTCTTCGTATTCATTATTTTCTCCCTTATTAAAATAATTCAAATTATATTCAAGGTAGCAATGTGTCCAGCTACTAATATTACATTGACTAATGACCCAATCTATCCAAGGAGATGTAACTAGAACTCCTTTGATGGGGCTTCTAGAGATACTCTTTAAAGAGGACAAACTTAGCAGGCATAGGTTTTTGTCCTTTTTTCCTGCCTAGAAAATAATTGTTGAAGGTAGGATAAGCATCATGTGACTACTAGGCAATAAACATGAAGATTAAAGCCAAATACATAAGATGATGGACAGAAAGAAAAGAAAACTTGTCCCTGAAGTCTTTTTCAAGCTGCATTCCCAGTCAAGACTGCCCACCTCAGCATTTCTGATTTACAGGAGAAAAAGAAAACCCCATGTGAATTAACCACTGCAGTAAGGGCTCTCTTACATGCAGGCAAATATAATTCCTGACTGTAATACACACCCCCACATCTGTAATCCCAGCATTTTGGGAGGCTGATGCAGGAGGATTGCTTAAGCCCAGCAGTTTGAGACCAGCCTAGGCAACATGGCAAGACCCTGTTTCTATTAAAAAAAAGAAAATAGAAAAAATTAGCCAGACATGGTGGTGTGCACCTGTGGTCCCAGCTACTCAGGAGGCTGAGGCAGGAGGATCGCTTGAGCCTGGGAGGTCAAGGCAGCAGTGAGCCACGATCATATCACTGCGCTCCAGTCTCGGTGACAGAATGAGAAACTTTCTTCTCCTTTTTTTTTTTTTTTTTTTTTTTGAGATGGAGTCTTGCTC
The DNA here is from genome assembly GCF_006542625.1 of Nomascus leucogenys. Lineage (NCBI taxonomy): Eukaryota > Metazoa > Chordata > Mammalia > Primates > Hylobatidae > Nomascus > Nomascus leucogenys. The sequence goes on from NC_044382.1 coordinate 126,832,148, forward strand.
TGTCACCCAGGATGGAGTGCAATGGCACAATCTCAGCTTACTGCAACCTCCGCCTCCTGGGTTCAAGTGATTCTTCTGCCTCAGCCTCCTGAGTAGCTGGGACTACAGGCGCATGCCACCATGCCCAGCTTATTTTTGTATTTTTCGTAGACAGGGTTTCACTATATTGGCCAGGCTGGTCTCGAACTCCTGACCTCGTGATCCACCCGCCTCGGCCTCCCAAAGTGCTGGGATTACAGGTGTGAGCCACCGCATCTGGCCCAGAATGAGAACGGAAAGAAAAGAAAGAAAAGGAAGGAAAGAAAAGAAAGAGAAAGGGAAGGGAAAGGGTAGGGACAAGGAAGGAAGAAAGGAAGGGAGGGAGGGAGGGAGGGAGGGAGGAGGGAGGGAGGGAGGAAGGAAGGAAGGAAGGAAGGAAGGAAGGAAGGAAGGAAGGAGAGAGATAGAAAGAAAAAAGGTAAACATCTTGGAAAGGCTCTGCACAATACTATTGTAGAAAACTCCTTATGCATGTTCCCATAATTTATTTTAATGAGGAAAACAAGAGAGGGAATGCTAAAATAACTATATATGACTTTCCGCACTTTACAGAGTCAGCACAGTGGACTGTATTCTGAAACATTGTACCTAGGAAACATACCTAGCATGACATACACACCAAGACAACTGAAGATTCTATTGATATTTTACGACACTTATTATATTCTTGTATTCAGAAGAAAATTCACATTCTTATGGTCAAAAGATTCCAACTTTTACATCCTGAAGATAAGATTCTATCAATTTACTGAGGTAATGAAGAGAACGAACTTTGGAAACAGGCAGATCTGGATTAGATCCCCACTCCATCTGCTGGTACTCCCTACAGCTGTTCACAAATAGGCCAGACCTCCTTCTTGATACATGAGCAGACTGGTATTTTCTATCCCTTTTTAAATTTAGTCACAGCTATATAACTTCCTCTGGTTAATGAAATGTGAGTACAACTAACATGTGTCACCTTAGGGCAGAAGCATTAAAAGTGGTATAGGATTCACCACCTTCCTTGCTCCTTCCTTGATAAAAGTGGGATGAATTATCTAGATAGTTCCTCCATCAGGTTGGGTGCCTGAGTGACTGCAATCAGCAGAGGTCGTCAGGGTAATCCCATTAGACAAACAGCATGAGGGATGCATAAACTTTTGTCATCTCACATGATTTCAACTTTAGAGTTAAAGTTGTAGCCTATCCTAGTAAATTATTTTTGCTGCATGTGAAAAGTGACAGTTTTCCAGGAACCATTACTACCAGCTGCAGATATTGGGCAGAGCTAAAACATGCAGGCTATAGCAGGAGGTTTTGCCACATCTATCTTTAAAAATTCCTATGATAAAACTTCGTAAGCAGAAAAGGTTCTGTAATAAAAAAGAACCCCAAGCTAAAGGCTTCCAAGGTATGAAAAGTCCTGGTAAATACTGCAGTAGCTAATGAAAGCCACCACCTTTTAGTTCAGACTTTCTTTTGCCAATCTACAGGCAAAAATTGGAGAGGAAAAGACGGGCAAAAAGATTAACTCTTTTTGAGTGCCTCTGTTGACAACTGTGGCAATTACTCATTATTATCTCAGTTCTTGAAATACTATGAGGTAGCTATTTGTATATTACAGATAAGAACACAAGTACAAAGAAATTATGTGGTCTGCCCACTTGCAAAAAGTGATGATAATAAGTTGTAATTCAAAACTACTTCAAAATCCACACCGTGCTACTTTCATGTAGCCATGCTCTCAGGTGCTTGAAAAACTGCTCTAGAATAAAGAGTGAGGATGAGACAACAGACTAACAAAGCTATTCTGTGCCAAGTTCTTTATTTTGAGGAGCCCTGCCTCTATAGAATGAAGCCAAGTGAAAATTTACTCTTCTCTGGCAAGCACAGTAGCTCAGGCCCGTAATTCCAACATTTTGGCAGGCCAAGGCGAGTGGATCGCTTAAATCCCCTAGGAGTTCAAGACCAATCTGGGCAACATGAGACTCCCCCCGCCTCTCCCATCTCTACAAAAAATACAAAAATTAGCTGGGCATGGTGGCATGCACCTGTAGTCCCAGCTACTTGGGAGGCTGGGGTGGACCTCTTAAACCCAGGAGGGAGAAGTTGCGGTGAATCAAGATCACGCCACTGCACCCCAGCCTGGGTGACAGAGCAAGACTCTGCTGGAAAAGAAAAAGAAAAAAGAAAAAGAAAAGCGAAGGAAAGTGAAGCAAAGAGAAGAGGAAAAAGAAAGGAAAAAGAAAAAGAAAATTTACTATTCTCTCCCACCATCTTAAGGTTTTATGAGAACGCCCCTGATAAAAGGTTATTGGGAAAAAGTGTATGTCATCACTTTCCTCCCCAGGAGGGAAAGAAAACACCTATGTTTAGGGCAGACTGGTACTGCATTTCACAAAGATGCTAATTTATTATCGTAACTAGATGCTATTTTTTTTCTCGTAACTAGATTTGAAAAGGCTAGATGTGGGGTTCCCCCACTAAGAAAACAGCTTTTACTATAAATTGTGGCTGGAGGCAATTTTTGCCGTCTGTAATAATAAGTAACTTGAGATGTTTTATTATGTATTTCTTCTGCTCACTCTCCCACCATTTTATCAGTACCTCCCAAATCCCAGGTATGACTGTCAAATATCCTTTTTCTACTCCTGGCCACTGCAGTACAATTACTCCTGGCAACCAAAGCAAGCAGAATGAGGGCTCTAAGACCTCACTATTACTTTGGGACTTTATGTTTAATTTTATCTACAGACAACAATAACAAAAGCTGAAGAGATAATGGGTCCTGTCACCATTCTGTTATCTTAAACTTTGCCGTTTGTTAGATATTACACTCAGAATGTATTTTGCAAGTCTCAAGTTGTCACAATAAGGATTCCTTTTTTCTTTTTTTGTTTTTTAAGATATCACATCACAAAGCACAACCTAGCAAGATTCAAGTCAGCCTGTGGCTTTATGTCATCAATAAATGCCTCGGGTTATATAAAACAATAGAAGTAATGAAAGAATGAAAAAATGCTGATGGAGAAGAGGCCCTAAAACAACAGGAAGAAAGTTGTCCTAACTATATAATGTTATATCATTTTCTCAAAAAGTTTCTCATCAGTTAACTTTGAAAGAATTCATTCTAATACTTTGTAGAGCCTAGAACATTTGTAAAATAAAGCCTGAAACATTCTTAGCTAATAGGGTTCCTAATATAATGGTATATTAATTTTTAAATTTATCTTTTTTTACAAGTAGATGGTAAATTAATATAACGTACAAAATAATATAAAACTGGAGAGAAGGGTGCACCAGCAGAATTAGTAGTAGTAGTAGTACAAACCCTATCCTTAACTGTAACCCTATTATTCTACAGCTACTATTACCAACACCACCACCATTACTAACCTTAAAGGTTACATTTAGGATTGCAGTAAAGATCCAATTCCAATTGTGGGAATAAGAGATATATGTCCATAAAGAATTATTTCCAGAACCCAAAACGGGAGAAAAGTAAGCTTTAAATCTATAGCTAAGGAATATATTTTTCCCTCAAAATTTGAACTTTCAATGGGTCCTTGTTTGGTCTGATGTTGTCTGATCCTAGAGTTTTACATCAACAAAAAAGAAAACGCAGAGACTGTAGAGAAGGAAAGTTTAAACAACAGCGCTGGGTTACATAATTCTATTAAGACACCTGTGAAGAGTGTGTATGTATATATATTTGCTTAAAAATATACAGAGATATTGGTAAATAAAACAGAAAGATACATATGGGGTATATAAAGTACTATGTTCATGGCTAGGGACATGGGAGTAGGTGACATGGTTAGAGGAGATGGAAAGGTGTCTAAGAACACTCCCTGCTCATTTAAAGTAAGAAACTATGGTCCTTCATGAATTTTTTTTCAAAGGCAGAGAAAGTGAAATTGCCTAGACCCTAAACAAAGTCTGCTCAAACACATGCGCCACACACACACACACACACACACACACACACACACACACACACAAAGCCTACTTTTTTCAAAAGAAAAAAAAAGTCTCCAACTCTGACATATTCCACAGCTTAGGGTAGAAGAGAGGAAAAAAGTAATTCAATGCCTGCTTCTAACATTCTTTGACACTCCTTGCTTTTGATATCTTTTTGTTCTCTTTAGGATTAATATCTTGGTAGCTAATACATTTACTCTGAACTGAGCTTTCATCTATTATTGAAATTTCCTTCGTGTTTAAGGCATACTCATAACTGTAACCATAATGGATAATGAGAAAGAAAGAAGGCAGGAAAGAGTACCTCACGCGCATGTGTGTATGTGCGTGTGTGCATGCATGTGTTCATGCTGTGTTTTGAAGGGGGAGCTATAAATCCCTTTTAGTTGTGCTCATTATCCTCTGACTTTCTTCATGAGTTGTATTTATCAAAACTTTTCAATAACTAAAAAACCCTAACAATATATAGGTTTTATTTCACTATTTTTTCTTTTGCTACAAATGCTGTTCCTCATATGTTCCAAAAGACTGAGATGTTAGTAAGCACACTGAAACATTATTCTTTGCTGATGATTATTAATTATATATGAAATCATCATGCTTTCATAGAAATTAAATGAAATAATTGCAGGTTATAACATTTTCATATTCTCTCGGCATTTTTTCAAGAAAAATGTCTTTTTTTACATTCTAAGCAAGGTTAACACAAGAATCAGGAAGTTAGTATACCTCCTCAAATAACGGCACCAATGCAAAAATAAAAATGTTGCTATAGAATGTTCTTTTAACTAAAAAGAAGAAAAGGCTGAGCGCAAGAGAACACAAAATACCAAAAAGAGAAGAGAAAACACTAAAAGAAAAATCTAGTCAAAAAACTACTTAATGTTGTGCTACTTAAATGTAATTTTGCATATTACAAATGCTGTTTGCACAGCTTAGTATGAATATTTAAATAATGCAATCTGGAATGCTAAACACACACAGAAAAACACCAGAGGGGAAAGAAGGTTATAAAAGTACATAAATTTCTATCACAGAAGATTCTACTTGTCACATGAGTTACAAATTTAACAAGCATGTCTAAATCTTCTATGTAAAATCGAAGAAAACTCCCACTTTCAAAAACTATAACCTTACAAAGACGTACCTCTTGTATGTAATTATTTTTCTCCAAGATGGAAAGAGCAACAGCTGCACACTCCAGTGTAGAAAGGCATCTATTAGTCGGCTGCATCCGAATTACATACTGACTAGAAATGCTAGTTTTTAATTGCACCTGAAATCAAAAACAAAATAGAACGTAATTTTTGTTTTAAATTTAAAATTACAAAGTTTGCATTTTAAATACTAATTACTTTCCTTCCAAAACTGCCAGCAGCTTAGAAGTATTAAATGTATCAGTATCTTTTATGTATAACATCCTTTTGTTGTTATTGTTAAATAGTAGAAGCAAGAAGATAGCTATACAGAAGAAGACATATCCACAATATACACAACCAAAGTAAAAAGACTAATAATTCCCTTGCAGTAAAGAGTGAATATACACTTCACAAAAGAAGTTATAGGAATGGCAAATAGGTACACAAAAAAGTGTTCAACATGATCTAATGTAAATTAAAACCACAATGGCGTAACATTTCACACTCAATAGAGTAGCTAAAATAAAAAAGGCTGCAGCTAAAATCAAAAAGGCTACAAGGCTACAGTAACCAAAATAGCAAGGTACTGGTACCAAAACAGATATATAAACCAATGAAACAGAACAGAGGCCTCAGAAATAACGCCACACATCTACAACCATCTGATCTTTGACAAACCTGACACAAACAAGCAATGGGGAAAGGATTCCCTATTTAATAAATGGTGTTGGGAAAACTGGCTAGCCATATGTAGAAAACTGAAACTGGACCCCTTCCTTACATCTTATACAAAAATTAACTCAAGATGGATTAAAGACTTAAGCATAAAACCTAAAACCACAAAAACCCCAGAAGAAAACCTAGGCAATACCGTCCAGGACACAAGCATGGGCAAAGACTTTATGACTAAAACACCAAAGCAATGGCAACAAAAGCCAAAATTGACAAATGGGATCTAAATAAACTAAAGAGCTTCAGCACAGCAAATGAAACTATCATCAGAGTGAACAGGCAACCTACAGAACGGGAGAAAAATTTTGCAATCTATCCATCTGACAAAGGGCTAATATCCAGAATCTACAAGGAGCTTAAACAAATTTACAAGAAAAAAGCAAACAACCCCATCAAAAAGTGGGCAAAGGATATGAACAGACACTTCTCAAAAGTATACATTTATGTGGCCAACAAACATAAGAAAAAAATCTCATCATCACTAGTCATTACAGAAATACAAATCGAAACGACAATGAGATACCATCTCACTCCAGTTGGAATGGTGATCATTAAAAAGTCAGGAAACAACATATACTGGAGATCTGGAGAAATAGGAACACTTTTACACCGTTGGTGGGACTGTAAACTAGTTCAGCCATTGTAGAAGACAGTGTGGCAATTCCTCAAGGATCTACAACCAGAAACACCATTTGACCCAGCAATCCCATTACTGGGTATATACCCAAAGGATTATAAATCATTCTACTATAAAGATGCATGCACATATATGTTTATTGAAGCATTATTCACAGTAGCAAAGACTTGAAACCAACCCAAATGCCTATCAATGATAGACTGGATAAAGAAAATGTGGCACATATACACCCTGGAATACTATGCAGCCATAAAAAAGGATGAGTTCATGTCCTTTGCAGGGACATGGATGAAGCTGGAAACCATCATTCTCAGCAAACTAACACAGGAATCGAAAACTAAACACCACATGTTCTCACTTGTAAGTGGGAGTTGAACAATGAGAACACATGGATACCGGGAGGGGAACATCACACACCAGGGCCTGTTGGGGGGTGTGGGGGGCTATGGGAGGGATAGCATTAGGAGAAATACCTAATGTGGATGATGGGTTGAGCAAACCACCATAGCACATGTATACCTATGTAACAAACCTGCACATCCTGGACATGTATCCCAGAACTTAAAGTATAGTAACAAAAAAAAAGAAAATGAAAAAAAATAAAATAAAAAATAAAAAATGGGGAAGGAACTCCCTAGTCAATAAATGGTGCTGGGATAACTGGTTAACCATATGCAAAAGAATGAAACTGGATCTCTACATATCACCATACACAAAAATTAATTCAAGATGGCCAGGTGGGGTGGCTCACACCTGTAATCCCAGCACTTTGGCAGGCCGAGGCTGGCAGATCACTTGAGGCCAGGAGTTTGAGACCAGCCTGGCTCACATGGTAAAACCCTGTCTCTACCAAAAATACAAAAAAAAAAAAAAAAAAAAATGCCAGGTATGGTGGCATGCGCCTATAATCCCAGCTACTTGGGAGCCTGAGGCAGGAGAATCACTTGAGCTCTGGAGGCAGAGGTTGCAGTGAGTTAAGATGGTACCACTGCACTCCAGACTGGGTGACAGAGCCAGACTCCACCTCAAAAAAAAAAAATTAATTCAAGATGGATTAAAGACTAAAATGTAAGGCCAAGGACTATAGAAATCCTAGAAGAAAACCTAGGAAATACCCTCTGGATATCAACCTTGGCAAAGAATTTATTACTAAGTCCTCAAAAGCAACTGCTACAAAAGCAAGAGTTGGCAAGTGGAATCTAATTAAACTAAAAAGCTTCTGCACAGAAAAAGAAACTATCAACACAGTAATCCGAAAACCTACAGAATGGGTGAAATTATTTGCAAACTATGCATCCAACAAAGCTCTAATATCCAGAATCTACAAGGAGCTTAAACAAATTTCAAGCAAAAAACAAAGAACCCCATTAAAATGTGGGCAAAGCATGTGAAAATACATTTTTCAAAAGAGGACATACATGTGGCCAACAAGCAGATGAAAAATGCTCAGTATCATTAATCTTTAGAGAAATGCACATCAAAACCACAATGAGGCTGAGTGCAGTGGCTCAGGCCTGTAATCCCAGCACTTTCGGAGGCCAAGGTGGGTGGATCACCTGAGGTTGGGAGTTCAAGACCAGCCTGGCCAACATGGTGAAACCCAATCTCTACTAAAAATACAAAAATTAGCCGGGCATGGTGATACATATCTGTGGAGAATCGCTTGAACCCGAGAGGCAGAGATTGTAGTGAGCCAAGATCATGCCACTGCACTCCAGCCTGGGCAAAACAGTAAGACCCTATCTCAAAAAAAAAAAAAAAAGAAAGAAAAAACTATTGGGGTAACCCACCCCCAATATTTCAACATAGGTTCTTTCTATTTTCCTTAAGTGTCGGCCAATCTGAAAAATAAAGAGAAAGAGTACAAAGAGAGGAATTTTACAGCTGGGCCACCGGGGGTGACATCACGTATCAGTAGGACCGTGATGCCCACCTGAGCCGCAAAACCAGCAAGTTTTATTAAGGATTTCAAAAGGGGAGGGGGTGTACGAACAGGGACTAGGTCACAAAGATCACATGCTTCAAAGGGCAAAAGGAACAAAGATCACATGTTTCTGAGGAAACAGGACAAGGACAAAATCAGGAACTCCTGATAAGAGTCTATGTTCAGCTGTGCACATATTGTCTTGATAAACATCTTAACAGAAAACAGGGTTCGACAATGAGAACACATGGACACAGGAAGGGGAACATCAAACACTGGGGCCTGTTGTGGGGTGGGGGGAGGGGGGAGGGATAGCATTTGGAGATATACCTAATGTTAAATGACGAGTTACTGGGTGCAGCACACCAACATGGCACATGTATACATATGTAACTAACCTGCACATTGTGCACATGTACCCTAACACTTAAAGTATAATAAAAAAAGAAAAAAGAAAACAGGCTTTGAGAGCACAGAACAGGTCTGACCTCAAATTTACCAGGGCTGGGGTTTTCCCAATCCTAGTAAGCCTGAGGGTACTGCAGGAAACAGGGCATATCTCAGTCCTTATCTCAACTGCATAGGACAGACACTCCCAGAGCGGTGGTTTATAGACCTCCCTCCAGAAATGCAGTTCTCTTCCTAGAGTATTAATATCAATATTCCTTGCTAGGAAAAGAATTTAGCGAGCCTACTTGCACATCCGTTTATAGGCTCTCTGCAAGAAGAAAAATACAGCTATTTTTGCCCGACCCCATAGGCAGTCAGACCTTACGGTTGTCTTCCCTTGTTCCCTAAAATCACTGTTGTTCTGTTCATTTTCAAGGTGCACTGATTTCATATTGTTCAAACACACGTTTTACAATCAATTTGTACAGTTAACGCAATCATCACAGGGTCCTGAGGTGATGTACATCCTCAGCTTAAGAAGATAACAGGATTAAGAGATTAAAGACAGGTGTAAGAAATTATAAGAGTATTATTAAGGAAGTGACAAATGTCCATGAAATCTTCACAATTTATGTTCCTGCGCCACAGCTCCAGCTGGTCCCTCCGTTCAGGGTCTCTGACTTCCCACAACAAAAAATCACAATGAGATACCACCTCACACAAGTCAGAAGGGCTATTATGAAAAAGTCAAAAAACAGCAGATGCTAGCAAGAGGTTATGGAGAAAAGAAAATGTTTATACACTGCTTGTGGGAATGTAAATTAATTCAGCCACTGTGGAAAGCGGTGTGGTGATTTCTCAAAGAAATTAAAACTGAACTATCAATTGACCCAGAAATCTCATTATTGGATATATATATATATATCTAAAGGAATATAAATTGTTCTATCATAATGACACAGGTTGTTCTATCATAATGACATGAGTAATGATACTTGTATGTTGATTGCAGCACTATTCACAACAGCAAAGGCAGGGAATCAACCATGATGGATTGAATAACGAAAACGTGGTACATATACATCATGGAACACTATGCATTCATAAAAAAAAAAGAAATTATGTCCTTTGCAGCAACATGGATGCAGCTGGACACCATTATCCTATGTGAATTAATGCAGGAACAGAAAACCAAACCACATGTTCTCATATGTAAGTGAAAGTTAAGTACTGGGTACACATGGGCATAAAGACAGGAACACAGACACTGAAGACTACTAGAGAGAGGAGAGAGAAAGTGGGGCAAGTGCTAAAAAACTACCTATCAGGTATTATGCTCACTACCTGGGTGACAGTATCATTCATACCCTAAACCTCAGCATCACACAATATACCCATGCAACAAACCTGCAAATGTACCCCCGATCTAAAATACAAGTTGAAATTATTTTTTTAAGTTAAAAAATAACAGATGTTGGCAATGCTGCAGAGAAAAGGAGATGCTTATACGATGTTGGTGAGAATGCAAATTAGTTCAGCCACTACAGAAATTAGTTGAGAGATTTCTCAAAGAAATGAAAGTAGAACCACCATTCAACTCAGCAATCCAATTACTGGCTATACACACAAAGGAAAATAAATCATTCTACCAAAGAGATACATGCACTCATATGTTCATTGCAGCCCTATTCATAATAGCAAAGACATGGAATCAACCTAGGTGCCCATCAATGGTGGATTGGATAAAGAAAATGTGGTACATTTGCATTACAGAATACTACACAGCCATAAAAAGAATGAAATCATGTCCTTTGCAGCAACGTGATGCTGTGGAGGCCATTATCCTAAACAAATTAACACAGAAAACGAAAATCAAATACTGCATGTTCTCTCTTATAATTGGAAGCTAAACACTGGGTACACACAGACATAAAGATAGGAACCACAGACACAGGGGGGACGAGGGCAAGGATTGAATAAACTCATGTATTGGGTACTATGCTCACTACCTAGGTGACCCCAAATCTAAAAGTCAGCCAATATACCCTTGTAACAAACCTGCACATGTACCCTCTGAATCTATGAAGTTAAAAATTTTTAATAATTAAGTTTAGGGGGTTTTGTGACTTTACTAGGGAAGAAAATGTGGGGATAAGGAGTGGAGAAAGGGACTGTTTAAAAAGGTTAAGGATTTGTGTCTGAATTCAAGCTTACAAAGTTGATAAACAACTACTTTAATCAAGTATTAACTTTTAGTTGGAAAATTTTAAATTGGGAAACAAGTATTATTACTCATAATTTATATCTTTGGAGGAACTTTGGTAAGTTTATAAAGTGGAGGTAGCTCACTTACAGCATACAAATATTATAAGAATTACAAATTTAAACATTTTTTCACATTATGAAAAATGGAATACATTTCCATTTAACCTGAGAAATCTATAAAAACTGCTTAGACTTTTGATCCAAATAAGAATTGTGTTTAATTTATAAAATATGTCATGCTTATCTAATCCTTTCCTAGGACTAGTAAAAGGATTGCTTTCTTTTATTCTATGCAACTGTCATCTTTTTTTAATAATGCAAAATCTGAAAACCTTATGTCAAAATATTGTCATTAATTTCTCTTAGGATACAGGAAAAATTCAACCAGAGCAAAACTTAGCATGTTATTGAAATCGACATCAAGAATATAAATAAATTATGTTTTCCAAACATTATGCCTCAATTTAAAGTGACATTTTTAGAGTACTCATTTAGAAAAAAAAAATTCTAAAGAGAATAAACATATAATTTTTTAAATTATATAGTCATATAAGAAAAGTGGATGTTAAAATGACCTTTTCTACAACCATTTTATTTGTCTAATCACATACACACAAAAGCAAACACACACAAAAACATCAAAATGGAGATTTATTCTCCCATAAAAATGGAGATATACCATAATCTTCAAGGTAGTCAACTCAAGAAATAGGTATAAACTTGATACTATGGGAAACTAGTGTTTCATTATCAATTACATCATTGATATGTTTCTAAAATATTTCACATTCTACATAAAGTACTTTTTTAAAGATTTTAAATTAATCATAGAAATATGGTTTTAATAACCACATAATTTACATTTTGTTCCTTTAAAATTAAAATGTTGACTGGGCACAGTGGCTCACACCTGAAATCTCATTAACAGGAGGCCAAGGTGGGAAGAGTTTGAGACTAGCCTGGGCAACAGCCCAGTGCCCAGGTATTAGCCATGGTTAGCCAAGTGTGGTGGCATGCACCTGTAGTCCCAGTTACTCGGGAGTCTGCGGCAAGACGATCACCTGCGCCTGGGAGGTTAAGGCTGCAGTGAGCCATGACTGCACTACTACACTCCAGCCTGGATAACAGAGCAAAACTCTGTCTCAAAAAAAAAATCATCATCATCATTTTCGGACCTATAACTAAGTGTAAATATGTGATTACAAGAAGTTGTGGTAAAAAGTTTTATCACAACTTCTTGTAATCACATATTTACACTAAGTTACAGGTCCTAAAAGAAATTCTAAAAACAGACAGTGTCTTGCAGAGGCAGTGTCTTGCAGGCAAGGGATATTTATCGCATAGCTTTTAAAATTAACTTTTACTTAAAGCAAGTGATATGGGACTTTTTAAAATTTTATTTATTTTATTTAGCCCATTCCTGTTGAATGCAGGCAACTATTTAATAATACTGCATATAAACAGATACCAAGTATATTATACCAATAAAGAAAACGCTAACCTAAATTTAGACTTATTAAAATACTGATGAAAGATAAAGATGTTCATCTGAAAGTCTGCAATGGGAGCAAATATTGGGCCTTGTGATTGGCAAGAATATCTTCAGTATCAAGACTGACATGACAGCTTAATAGGACAGCATATAACTCAAGGTTACTACCCTTGTTAGAAATATATTGTAAACATTTTGCATTTGTTATTTTACTTTCCATAATTATCTTTTCTAAACATAAAAAAATGCATGTTAATTATTGACCTATAAGATTTAGAAACGCATAATATAAAAAGTGAAGTGCCCTGTATTATCACCAGCCAAAGAAAACAACTATTTACTTCAAGGTATTTACTTTTCCAACACCTTAATTTTCAAAATATGATTATAAAATTTTTAATATTTATAAAATAGAATAGGTAATAGTTGAGTTAGGAAGTATAAGACTAAAACTGACATCCTTGAATCTTCTAATAACCATTTAAGAAACTGAATATATCCAAAATGATTGACACTGTCAGTATGCTCCTCCCAGTATACTCCAGAGAAAGAGAATCAAGATCCATCCAAGTTCACTTATGAATGTCCATAATAAAACAGTAAAAGTTCTCCTAATAAACCCCACCTTTTCTGAAATAGCCATTAATCTAAATTTTTAATAATTCTCTTACTTTTTGGTATCCTAAATAAGACATTGTTCAATTTTGCCTATTTTTGAACTTTATAAAAAGGTTATATATTCTTCTATAACTTGTCTTTTTAACACTGTTATCTCAGGTATTCATCCATATTATTCCTATAGCTGCAGTATATTTATTTTATTTCTATCTTACAGTATCCCTGTCTATGAATTTGCCACAATTTATGTATTCATTGAAATATTTGGGATCTTTAAAGTTATTTGCTATTATAAACAAGGTAATAAAAATTAACATATCTTGGTCTAGAAGTACAAAATTGTCACTAGAGTACACGCCTAGGAGTGGAACTGATTTAAGTACTAGGTTAAGCACATTTGCAATATCATGAAACAATGACAAACTGTGTTCCAAAGTAGTTATATTATATACACCCTTCAGTTCTGAATAAAAGTTCCATCTGTTCCATGTCATCTCCTACATTTAGTATTATCAGACTTTTAAAAATGTTTGCCATGTTTTGTATTTTTCTTTACTAAATTATTCATCAGTTTATAAAGCTATTTTATATCCTTTACCTTCACTCCAAAGAGGCTTAGAATTTTTTTTTTTTTTTTTTTTTTGAGATGGAGTTTCGCTCTTGTTGCCCAGGCTGGAGTACAATGGCGCAATCTCAGCTCACCTCTGCCTCCTGGGTTCAAGGGACTCTCCTGCCTCAGCCTCCCAGGTAGCTGGGATTACAGGCACCTGCCACCACGCCCAGCTAATTGTTTTTTGTATTTTTAGAAGAGACCGGGTTTCACCATGTTGGCCAGGCTGGTCTCGAACACCTGATCTCAGGTGATCTGCCCACCTCAGCCTCCCAAAGTGATGGGATTACAGGGGTGAGCCACCATGCCCGGCAGCTTAGATTTTTACTGTTCATGTTATGAACGAAGAAATGTAGATGCACATGTATACTTCCATTAAAAAAAATTTTGAAAACTGTAAGTGATCTTAATAGCAGTCTCTACTCGGCCACTAACTAGATGAGTGAACTTTCCTATTCATGTGTGTGGGGGTGTGTATATGTGTGTGCTAAGCTTTTGTGGTTTTTTAAATTAAGTATAACCTCTATGTGTACATACATATACATATATAATATAGCGTGTATAAGTCTTAATATGTATCGGGGTTGATATATTTTACAAAATGAAAATTTTTACTTTGGCCATATGTTGGGGGTTTTTTGCAGTTTCCTAATGACAAATGCTATTAAGACTTTTGTCATATGCTCATTGGCCATATATCGTTTTTTGTGAAATGTCTGTTTAAGTCTTTTACCCATTTTACAAAAATTGGGCTGTCTTCTTATTAATTTTCAGGCGTCTTTATATATTACAAATATCTTCTCACTGTGAATTATGTTTTCACTCTAGCGTCTTTTGATGACTAGAAGTTATTGATTTTAATGAAACATAATTTATAAATATTTTACTTTACAGTTACTGCCGCTTTTCATATTGTGTTTAAGGAATCTTAAACACCAAAGTCACCTAAAAGAAAAGGAAACAGTAACTAGCAGATACACAGTGCTGGCCATGTGCCTGTTCCCACTAGCCAGAGTGGAAAATCTGATGATTCACATAGTATTGAGTGAAGTACACAGAAGTCTTTCCTCTATAGTAGAGAATAGGTAGCTCTAGAATGAACACTTGAAAAGTGGTTGTGCAACTGGACCTACTGCTTCCTCTTACATATCTGCCATCATCAAGCGACTACGCCTGGGATAGTTTACAGACGTATGAACAGCAAGCAGAACAGAATTGAATCTTATCAGTGGCCTAACCAGCCTGTGCTCGTTATAACAGTAAACCAACCAAGATTAGCAGAACTGCGTAGAAGACACCCAACTGACCCCAATGTGGGAGCAATAAGCTTATTGTTATAATGCTACTAAGATTTTGTGGTTATTTGTCACACAACAGCATTGTGGCAATGGGTAACTGATACTTTCACGTGGCAAAAAAGAAAGATTTCTGGCCTTAGAGCGACTGCAGAGCTTTGCAATACTTCAAAATGAGATTTTCTGTCATTTAACATAAGAGGGTTGATTTACAGAAAAGGTACTCAATGGAATTTAAAGGTTTCGGAAAAGAATATCTATATTCAGATAAGCTATATAATTTCAATAAAAACTTTCCCCACCCAAGTTTCTAATGTTGACACAGACCAGTACTTTAATAACACAAGAACTGTTTGAGCTGGTGAGAAGACTCTCAGCAGAAAAGTGTGGTTGTCTTTTCGGTGTCTGTTTTAGAAAATCATGTGAGTTAGAGGTTCTTCACCAACTCTTAAAAACTTTGTATTATTGAACTTTTCAAACATACCCAAAAGGAAAATAATATAATGAAGACCTATGTATGTATTATGCAGCTTCCAGAATTATCAACATTTTGCCAATCCTGCCTGTTGTAACCCCCTAGTTCCTTACTATCTTTTTTTAAAACTGTATTAAAGCAAATTACAAACTTCTTGCTCTTTTATTCCTATAACCTTCTGCATACAAGCATAGGTGATTACTATTTAAAATCATTACCATACTTTTATTAAACCTAACAGAATTAGCAATTATACTCTAGTATCATCAAACAAATTTCTCAACTCTCTCAAAACAAATACAGCTGGTATTTTCAAACTATGATCCAAACAAGGTCCACACATTGCAGTTAGCTGTTAGGTTTCTTAAGCCTCCTTTATACCATCCAATTCCTTCTTTTAAGTAAGAAAATTTCAAAGGTGATGTGCTGAGTATTTACCATTGTATCACATAATGAGGTACATAACGTCTGGTCATCCCACCTTTAGTGGTGCTAAAATTCATCAATACTTTGTGTCAACACCCTGACTCCTCCATAATAAAGTTTTCCACTCACTCAACTAATGGTTGAGCATCTGTTGATAATCTCTTCCTAAAACTATTATTTCAGTGGAGGACTGCATGACTATAATTTTTCTAAGTCTAGATTTCCTCGGTATCTAGCTGGAATTCTTGAAGGAAAAAAAAAAAAAAACCTCTTCAAGTACCTGGTAACCCTGAAGTACAGTTTCTGTAGAAAAGGCAGGATAAATAAAGAGAAAGAATCACATATTCATTATCTTCAGATTAATGAGTTAATAATCTCATAAATGTCAATGAAGATCAATATTTGATTTTTCACTTATTTTTAAAGTATCATTATGAATTCATGGCATATGTTTTACATGTTGCATACAGTATACATTTTTGAAATGTTTTGATCCATTCCAGACATTAACATTTTATATACTCAAATTATCCCATCTTATGGATTCCTTCAATTGGTTCCTGCAGCCTTTTGCTATAATATCATTAGTTTTGATGTCATCTTTGCCCCAGCACCAATAGTTAGGTTCATTTGTTTCCTTTTATTTTTAATGACTGCCATTTTTATGCAATTATTTATTAATATGAAATAGTCACACAGTTGCACAGTCAAACTGTGTAATAAGATAAGCTTATAGAAGTTTGGTTTCAAGGTCTGTCCCCTCTACTTGTTGCTTTCCTCCCTCATAGGTAACATTTTTGGTTTGCCTGTCTACTATTTTTTTCTAAAAATATGAATAAATAATATATAAAAATATAGGCCAGATACCATGGCTCACACTTGTAATCTCACCACTTTGGGAGGCCAAGACAGGAGGATCACTTGAGCACAGGAGTTCAAAACCAGCCTAGGCAACATGATAAATCCCTATCTCTACAAAAAAACACAAAAATTAGCCATGTGTGGTAGCATGCACCTGCAGTCCCAGATACTTGAGGAGCTGAGGTGGGAGGATAGCTTGAGCCCAGGAATGCACCTGCACTACCAGCTACTTGGGGAGCTGAGGTGGGAGGATGGCTTGAGCCCAGGAAGTTGAGGCTGCGGTGAGCCACGATCATGCCACTGTACTCCAGCCAGACTACTACAGAGTGAGACCCTGTCTCAAAAAATAAATAAAAATATATATAAATACGTTATATTAGTTATACTGCTATAACTCATTATATGTCATATAAAAGCATAGTATGGTTATATTGTATTTATTAATATTATAATCTTAAATGAATATATAACATATAAATTAATACTCTTTCCTTTCTTAGACAAAATGTATGCTATAAACATTGTTCTGTACCTTGCACTTTTCATTTAAATTACTCTTAAAAGTATCTAAATATCATTCCTTTTCATATTTTTTATATTTCTTTTTATAACAGTATAATACTTGATTGTACAGCTATACCATAGTTTATTCAAGCAGTCCACTTTTTTGATATTTGGGTTATTTTTCTAGTCATTTGCTATTTTAAGAAAAATAATAAATAGATTTGTGTTAATCTTCCTGCTGTAATCCTAGGGATGGCTGGGCCAAAGGGAAAATTTATGTAAATATTCATTAAATATTATCAAGTTACCCTCAATAGAGTGGTAACATTTTGCATTCCTACAAACAATACATGAAAGCACAAGTTTCCCCATAAGTTCATAATAGAGCATATTGTTTAGGATTTTTGACAATCTGATAGGTCAGAAATGGTATCTCAGTATAATTTTAGTATGCAGTATTCTTGTTAGGACAGAGGTTGAACCTCCTTGCCATATGTCTAAAGGCCCATTTAAACTTATTTTTTTCTTTGTCTATTAATATCTTCTGCCTATTCTTCTATAAGATTAATGGTCTTTTCACTTTTAGAAATGATTGCATTATATAAGTCGCAAATTTTTTCCTGGTTTATCTCTTGTCTTTTGACTTTAAATCCACATCCATTTTGGGGTAAGCTAAATGCAAACTGCCTCCATTTCTCAATAGTTAAGTCAGGATGAGAATTCATTTGTATGCATGACTTCATTGCTTTACACTAGAACTGGGCTTTAAAGGACAATTTTCTCTAATTACTAATTAATGTTTGAAAATGCCCTCACATAAAAGGGTTCTAAAAACGAAATGATGGTTGTTGCTAAATGTCTCCCAGTGGTTACCTGGATTACAGTTAAATCATTTAAGCAGACATTGTGCAATGCAGTTTTTATTGGTGGGTTCACCTGGAAGTTGCTTAGCCTAAAGTTTGATGTTCTAATGATACCATGAGATTGAAGTTTATGATTAGAGTAAACATTTGGTGAAGTCCACTTAAAAGATTTCCAAACTAAAATAATTTCATTCTTGGGGTTTCATCTACCCATTTCAACAGTTCTGAAAGCAGGTACAGAAATTTAAAAATTTTCCCTGAGGCAAATGTTGGCCCTGCTCAAAGGTAATTAAAGTATTATCTTCATTTGTCCTACTTACAGAGGTAGCATAGCCTTCTACTGCAACAGCTGCCCAATAAGATCCTCAATCTCACCCTCCGTTTGGCTGATAACCCAAATACTTAGGTTTTAACTAAACTGATTTTTTTTTAAAAAGAATACTTTCAAACTCACTATTTCTCAGTATTTTTTTCTTTCAATAAACATTTATTGAGTACCAACTATGTGCCTGGTACCTAGAAAAGAGACTGGGATAAGGCAGAGACAACAGGGGAGAAGTTCCCTGTGTCATGGGTCAGTATAGCCAAAAGGGCAGAAAATGAACATAAACACAAGTAAATAACAGTACTTAGCAGTAGGTCCCAAAAAGAAAATAAAACGGACTGACAGAAAGCAACTGGAGAGGCTCATTTAGCATGAGTAATCAGGGGAAAGACTCTGCTGAGGGAGGTACCATTTGAGCTGAAAGCTGAAGAGCCAAAACCACGGGGATATGGAGAAGCAAGTTCCAGGCAGAGTGAGTAACAACAGTAAAGGGGCTAAGCCAGGGGTCCCCAGCCCCCAGGCCATGGACCGGTACCATTCTGTGGTCTCGCAGGATGTGAGTGGCAGCAGGTGGGTAAGCGGGCATTACTGCCTGAGCTTTGCCTTCTGTCAGATCCACCACAGCACTAGATTCTCGTAGAAGCGCCAACCCTATTATGAATTGCACATGACAGGGATCTAGGCTGCACATTCCTTATGAGGATCTAACTAATGCCTGATGATCTGATGATCTGAAGTGGAACAGTTTCATCCCAAAACCATCGCTCCATTTGTGGAAAAACTGTCTTCCAGGAAACCAATCCCTGGGTGCCAAAAAAGTTGGGGACTACTGGGCTAAGCGATAGTGGCATGTACAAGGAACTGCTAGAAAACTGGAGTGTCTGGAGCATAGTGAGCAAAGGAAGGCATCCTTTTACATCCAGGGAGTTTTAGATATCTATTCCTAGGCTAAAGCAAAAAGAATGTTAGAAATCAGGCAGATATAAATGAAAAGGTATCAAAGCAGCTTTGGTTACTTTATTGTCTTTGTTTATACACAGGTCTTTAGTGTGATTTAAAAATTTTAAAAAAGTGAAGATCTTGAATTTGCATCTCAAAACAGGGAATCCACTTAAAATATTATTTACTTTGAAGAAACACAACATACTATACATATATACCAATTTATACCATTATACTTCTTAGTTGGGAAAACAGTGTTGGTTTTCTACCTAACAATCATTTATCCAACCTTCCTTGCCACCAGAACCCCCAATTTGTTCAGATGTTCAATTAACAAAGTACTCAGAGAAGGTGGGGCTAGCCTCGGGGAATGAACTGTAAGTACAAGCAAACTGTGACTATCCCATTATTCTTTCCCAGTGATTAGTTTAGGGGTCATCATACGAGCCAATTTTGGTTAATGAGACATAACAGGAAGTCTGATGTGGCACTTTTGGAAAAGTTTTATCTGATAAAAGGAGAGAGCGATATTGAAAAGGGTATATCCCTGATTCTTCCTGCTTTGGACATTCTCATGTGAAAAGCTGATCCAGAGCCCTGATCTTGCTGAACTGCTGACTTAGCCAACCCTGAACTACCTACCTCTGGACTTTTTATGAGAAAGCCCATATTTTTTCAAGCCACGTTTAGTAACATATTCTGTTATATATAGGCAATGGCAACCTCAATAACACAAGTGGACACTGCGTTACGTTTTTCAGTTCATAGTTTTTACTTTAGGTTATTTAACTTTATACTTTGTATTCCCCTAAATGTTCCAAATTATAAAAACAAATAGTTGTCCCCAGAAAAGGCAGAAGTTCCACAGACTCCACAAGGGAATGCATACTATAAATCAAGTATGCATATATTATATGCTGCCTATATTCTTCTGAATCCTTTCCACTGTGCATTCTGTCTTTAAATTAATTACATGTCATCATGCACCAAACCAAGTAGGCACTAAACCATAGAGGAAAACATCTTATTCAAGAAGTCCTTTCCTATAAGAAGGAATACACATTTCAAAGCACTTCCATTCTTTTGAGTCAACTGTATACCTACTGCATAAAGAAGTCCTTAATAGCAGATACAGTTACTATAATTTCTGTGCGTGAGTAATGTGTGTGTGACTTCATACAGAAAAAAGATCTATGACTTTTAAGTTAATAAAAAAATTTCCATTTCAAAAAGGTTTTGAGTCATTGTATTATAGCATTTTTGGACATAGAAGACAAGCAGCTTGAGACGAAAAGGTAATTCTGGACATTCTCATGGAAGGAGCAGATCCAGAGCCCTAATACTGTACATTTACAAAGTGCCTAATAGGCCTTTTATAAATACTATTATCTCACGTAATTAGTTTCCAAGTATATATAATTGTTCCTGTGTCCAAATTAGGAGCCTAAGGCTCAAAAACAGAGTACACAATATGCCCAAAGCCATTAGCTAATAAAAGGGTTGAACCCATGTCTGTCCAGCCAAGGATCTTTCCCTTACACAATATCGGGCATTAATACCAAAGATGGCATTAAATGGTCCTCCATAATCGGGGCCCTATCTTACTCTCTGGCCTCTTTTCTTGCCATTTCCTTAGCTGCACCTTATTTTGCAAGAACCCTGATCTGCCTGTAGTTTCTTACATATATGATGCTCTTTCTCTCCTCTAAGACTTTGCTCCTACCCTGTCCTCTTTATATAAGTGTCCTCTTTCTCTGCTCATCTTCCCCTGGAAGACTTTTACATATTCTTTAAATGGGTAACACCCCTCTATTAGGAAACATTCCATAATTTCCCCTGCCAAGATACATAATATTTCTTTTCTCCCAAAATATCTACTACCATCGCTCTTGGCATACTGCATCATAATTATATTCGTGCATTTGTCGCCCTCAACTCGACTGTGATCCTTCAGAATGGAAATGTCCCTTTTCCCCCATCTTTGTATTTGCACCTAACAAAGGGACTGGCACATAAAATATGCTGAATAAAATTTGCCTAATAAACACATGTGTAACCAAACAGACTAGCCAACAAGTCACATTCCTTTCACAGGAAAGGCAGAAGCTTTACTTTTTAATTCTTTCTATTTTTTTCCTTGACACAGAGGAAAGTACCCTGGAATAGGATCTCATTTATATTGACAGAAAAATACTCAAGATTTATGAAGAATACATCAAATTGGGAAGTAGTTTCTGAACTAAAATACTTACTGATAATTATGAACAGAATGCATATAATAACATAGCTCTCCAGAAGTGCTTTTAATCATAAAATAATGCATGGCTCCAAACATGTTTCCTATCTCTGTTTCAAGAGTTACTACTAAAAGTAAGAAACATACAAGGAAGCTGGCCTCGTACAAGTCACTAAATTCTGAAATGCAACTTCAACAAGATTTGCTTCAAAATGTTTTAGTATAATAGTAAAATAATTTTTTTCTTTTTTTTCCCTTGCTCTATCTTCAGCCGAATAAAGTAATTTTTTTTAAGTAAAAGTACTACACAGCTAAAGGAAAGATAGAACTGCTTTCCACATTGGTGCTATATTTAATGATCTACCAGAGTTTATATTTTGTGTCCAAGCTTTTATTTGCCTTCTAAATGACTGCTATGCATGAAGAGAAATAAATGAAGTAGAAAAAAAATCAGTTTGAAATGGCTGGTTAAGAGGCTGGTGAAATGGTAACTACTGTGATTTATTTATATTTGGCTCATTTTTAAAGAACTTTTAGCATTAGAACTATGAGATGTTCCAAAGTACAGGACAATAAAGCAAAACAAAGTTCCCTAGCTGGATTAGGAAATTACTTTCCGTTAATTAAAAATATGTACTTTTCCTCATCCATAGACTTTAGCATACTATCTCCTTTGCCGTAAGTCAGCCAAGATTAAACAGATAAAGAAGCAGAAAAAAAATGAAAACTACAAAAAGTTACTTCTCTTATTTTTCTGCTTATATTTCATAAACAGTTTATCATGTACTATGTCATTATTTTATGCAGCACTATAATTTTAATAATAATTAATGATTAAAAGCAAGTAAATAACATCCCTGAAGGCAATAAGGAAGAATGGAGATGGTAGAAGTTACTTTGGAAAATGATATCTTAACTGGATACTGTTAGGCTAAAGGCACAAATAACTATATATAAACATAGCACTCTAGTGGGTAAATTTGTTTCTTGTGGGGGTAGGCGTTAACAATTCTGAGACTAATTTATATGTATACTCAGTTTGAACACATAAATTATAGAGAAGGAGAACCAGGTTTCTCAATGACAGAGAAAGAAATTACACATAAGCAAAGAGAAAAGGCTAGAATGAACCCTGTGGTGCTGGATTAGAGTTTGAGATACCAGTATAAACTCATTTATCTTAATATATGGAAAATATTAATTAAAATTAATAAATTAAACGTTAATATTTTATTTAATATATTAATATTTTAACATACGTGGACAGCTAGACACAGAAATATTATACATGTATGTATACATGGGTTAGTATACATAGACATATTTCCTAGGACTGTCAACTGAGAGAATGTAGAAGCAGTGACACTCTACATAGCAAGGAAGACACCTAGAGCCCATACCTTGGTTTCTAAATACAATTCATCAACAAAAGGAACCCAGGCTCCTTGGAGAAATGAGTGGTTTTTGGGCTAAAGCAAGAAAATACCAGATAAGTCTGGAGAACCTGGTAGTGACAGAAGGTAAGAAAGTGCTTAAGAAAAGGAACAAGGGGTGGGGCATGTCAAAAAGATCCAGGAACCAACCTGAAAGACCTCCCAGTGACCAAAGCTAAAACAAGTTGAGCAAAAAAAAAAATAAAGATACAATTGGATTATAAACCAAAGAATAAAACAAATATCCCTGAGTCAATACTGACATAAATAAATGTTTAAACAATAACAATCCGTTAGACGGAAAGAATTGTTGTAGATACTCCTTAACAAAAAATTCCAAGTAATATATTTACATATTCCTGTTTCCAGGAGGTAGATCTTAATTCTCTCCACCTTGAATGTGCGCTGAATTAAGTGACTTAATTCCAATAAATAGGGAACAGAAATGAAAAATAGTAACTTTACAGTGGAGAAAGATGGCAGATATCACCTTAAGCAAGTGATTCGGGTTAACAACACCAGTGACAAGTCATGTTGATATCATGCACCCCTGAGATGATGAAAAGCACACTTCTGTATTCTTTTTTCTTTTTTTTTTGAGGCAGATCTCATTATGTTGCCCAGGCTGGAATGCAATGGCATGATCTCAGTTCACTGCAACCTCAGCCTCCCAGGTTCAAGTCATTCTCCTGCCTCAGCCTCCCAAGTAGCTCAGACTACAGGCACCTGCCATCACGCCTAGCTAATTTTTGTATTTTTAGTGGAGACAGGGTTTCGCCATGTTGGACAGGCTGATTTCGAACTCCTGACCTCAAGTGATCCACCTGCCTTGGCCTCCCAAACTGCCGGGATTAGAGGCATGAGCCACCACGCCCGGCCACTTCTGTATTCTGTGTCAAGATCTATAACCCCAATATCATGAGAAGATAGCAGATAAACCCAAATTGAGTACAAAATACCTGACTAGTACTCTTCCTAAGTGTCAAAGTCATGAGAAACTAGGACTATGTAAAACAGTAACTACAAAACTGTCACGAATAGAGGAGACTAAAGAAACGTGACTAAATACAACATGCTATGCTGGGTTAGTACTGAAATAGAAAAAGAACATTACTGGAAAAACTGGTGATATCTAAATAAAGTCTGTAGTTTAGTTAATAATACTGTACCAGTGTTAATTTGTTAGTTTTGACAAATGTACCATGGTTATTTTAGATGTTAACATTGATACATCTCTGATGAGTGGAGGGACACCAGGGCTCTTGTCTGACGCCTAATTGGATAAAACAACACAGACACACGAGGAGTGGTTTTAAAGAGCAGAGAGTTTAATAGGCAATAAAGAAGGGAGATGAAAGAAGGAAGAAGCTTCCCTATATAGAGACGGGGGGGGCGGGGCTCCAAAGCCAAGAGAGGAAACCCGGAGTGCCAGGCAGATAACAGCCAGTTATATGAGGAGGCTGGAAGAGGTAGTGTCTGATTTGCACAGGGCTCAGGGGATTGGTTTGACCGGGCATGTCACTCACTTAGCCTGAAAAAACTGGCCCTCCCACCCTAGCCTTTTAATAGGCAAATGAAGGGCACCATGATGTTCTACACACGTGGGGATATGTGGGCGCAGCCATGATGCCAGGCACATGTGGAGGCAAGGGCAAGAGGACAACCATGGGAATTGCCATGTTTGGGTGGACCCAGTTTCTAATGGCCTACATTTGCATATCAAAGGTTGCTGGCAAGCTCTAAGAGCCAGGGCTTTCCCATTAGAAAGAAACATTTCTGGAGCTGCTTTAAAACAGACAAGAACTTTCCAAGGACCCCTTTTCCTCTCTTAACTGGCTAAAATAATTTCTTAATAACTCCTATAACAACATCAGGGAAAGCTGGGTGAGAGATATATAGAAAAGCCCTGTACTGTCTCTGCAGATTTTCAGTGAAATATTCCAAACTAAGAAGCCTTTTTTTTAAGGTGATATAAAAATCAGTGAAATAAATAAGGATAAAGAAAGTCACAGCATTAAAAAAGAAAATGTGGCCAGGTGTGGTGGCTCACCCCTATAATCCTAGCACTTTGGGAGACCAAGGAGGGCAGATTACTTGAGCCCAGGAGTTCGAGACCAGCCTGCACAACAGGGTGAAACCACAGTTCTTCAAAAAATACAAAAATTAGCCAGGTATGGTGGCACAAGCCTGTAATCCCAGCTACTCAGGAACCTGGGGCAGGATGATCAATTGAGCCTGGGAGGTAGAGGCTGCAGTGAGCCGTGATCACACCACTGCACTGCAACCTGAGCAACAGAACAAGACCCTGTCTCAAAAAACAACAACAACAAAAGAAAATGTAATTACATATGCTGTCATGTCACAAAAAAACTAAATCCATTAAGTCCTTAAGGAAATTAAACTATTTCAATGTCAAAAACTAAATCTATGTATTGGCACCATTGTTTGAAGCCTTTCCCACTTTCCCCTACAATGGCTTTCTTTTAGTTCCAGAGATACTCTATACCTAAAGCAAACACATATATACATGGTGTCTCTCCCATCCTTATTTCTACCTAAATGTCACTACACTATACACACTGTACCGCAACCTTATTTTTTGTTTTCTTCCCATTCACAATATAGCTTAGGGACCATTCTACAGCTTTTAGTAACTGTCAACTGTATTGAATGCTACTGTTGATGAAGTAATTCTTCAAAATAAATTATGCTCTAAAAATATACAAAAAGACACAGGACTGGGTGGAACTAGCTTATGCAAAAAATTAATTGTATGTTAGCAAAACCAAAAAGAATTTCATAAAAATTAGTTTAAAAAATTAATGCCAAAATAAAAACATTCAAATCTAAAGTGATGTCTCTGCCTCCTTTTCCACTTTATTGAATGTGGAAACAAGGTGCTTCAGACCTTTTAAATTACAAAGAAAACATCGCCAGTTAGAGAAAATAAATATTTCCATGAATCTCACAAAGCAAGTAGGTAAATGTTTTTGGATTAATAAAATGTAGATTTGTTTATTGCCAAGAGTAAGAATCTGCAAGAGTTTGAATCATCAAGGACAAACTAAACAGATTTTTCTCAACACTTAGGTTACAAATTATATGCTAAAAACATACTCAAATTAACAGAATTTTCTTAATTTACCTAGTTAAAAATCAAAGAAACTGGAAAACACAAATATCATTTGCAATAAACTGTGTGTGTGTGTGTCTGTGTGTGTGTGTGTGTGTGTGTGTACACTGGAAATACAGTAAGGAAAACTTGGAATATGCATAAACACATTTTAGTTCTTTGGCTAAATTGAAAATATACTAGTAACATTAAATGTGAAAAAATATATACTTAACTGAATATGTCCACATTTAAACAAAGAGGAAGGTTTACTTGCTCTAATTACATTTTAATTATGCAGCCCTATTCAGAAGAGGGAAAACGCAAGATACTATTCATTAAGATTTTAATTTTGTATGGGAGAGAACTTCTTTCATGGAAAAAATATAGCAATATTTACATTCATAACTTTGTGAAGACTGTATTTGAGAACTAAAACACCTCTGTTTCAGGTAACACATCCTGCTGCCCGGGCTTACATATATGTGCTTCATGTTTATGTTTACGTTTACATGTTAAAAAAATAATTTTTTTCAAATAAGGGCTCAATGCTTTCACTGCTCAGTCTTTAAGTTTCACTACAGGCCTACTAGGCAAAAGATTTAAACCATTTCCCATGTTGCTTTATTTCAAATATAACCAACAGGAACAAAAGATTCAAAAATAATATAATAAATAACATTCTCAAATTATTACAAAGCAAAGAGCTATAATTTAAAATTTTCTATCAATGAGTATTTTTTTATGTTTACTGACCAATCTCCGAAAGTACAAGTTAACTGCCTATGTTATTTAAAATGTTCCACACTACTGGAGAAGTAAGTATATTAAAAAGAGCTTAAATCATGTTGAAGAAAAATATAAACATGTAGGGAGAAAAAAAGGGAATAACCAAGTGTTTAATGGGTCTCATATATTCTCTAAGTACAAGAGGAATTGGAAATAAAGAGAAACCAGAAGACTACATGGAAGTAAGGGATATAAAGTTTTATTAGAGGAATCTTTCTAAGAACTAGAGGAATAGACAAAACAAGTAGCTCAAGTCTTAAGCTAATTTCTTAAATACCTATTTGAACTTTTGCTCACCCAGCTTGTAACTAAAAGCATCGAGAGATTATTAGGGCCCATTCTTCTTCATTATATTTTCTGGTATTTAGGCTGTTCAACAGTATGAACCAGTATCTGCAAGGACTCACAGCCTTGCCTCTTATAACATAATCAACTTTAAATCTAAGAACCAAAAATATTATTTAAACCTTAGTAAAAACTGTAATTTAAAAAAACACACACACACAATTCTTAGTGGCCTATCTACTTCCAATTGAATAAGATTAACAAATATACATGATGTTTTAACTAAACAAATTGTTTTTAAAATACAAACTATAAAAAGAATGACTTAAAATACTAGTGGTAAAACAGAAACGGATGCTATTAAAAATATCAAAGAAGATAAAGCTATATGTTTTTCACCTATTCCTAATTCTAAAATTCTAGCAGACTTATTATGTGTAAAAACTGCACAGTGCTGTTACCACATATCATAATGCTCACTTACAGAACTTTTCTTTTTAATTGCTAGGTTGCCAAAGCCGTATTGCATATTATCTCATAAACATAGAATAGCAGCCCTCCCTCCTCTTAAATGCAAATAAAATCCTTTTTGCCTACAGAAAGTGTTAATGAAAGCAAATATTGTCTGAAAAATTTAAACACACACACACAAACACAAACACACACTGAGCATACAATGTACGTGCCTTTCCAATCTCACGACTAATTATTTACTTCATAACCTTACGATATACCCACAAGTGAGTACTTATAATTTCTGAAATACATCTGAATTTGAATTTGAGAAAAAGCATTCCTTCACAACTGGTAACCTTCAATCTAGGCTGATTCTAGATTCACTAATGATAATCACTTTAAAATGAGATACAAAAGCAATGTAAAACATGTTAAATGACATTACAACTGTCTTACACTTCATGCAAATACAGCATAAAGGAATAAAGCACTTGCTGACTCAAGTACCACTGCTTTGGACTCATGAGTATAAATAAGTACTTCTATCTTTACTTTCCCTTCAGTTTGTTCCTAAATATACTATATACCAAAAATATGGTCTATGTAAAAAAAAAAAAAAAAACAAAAATGTTAGAGAAAAAGAAACATACATATAAATACATACATATTTGAAAAGTGAGCGAAAACAAAGCTTAAAATTTGAAACTTTACATTTTGGCATGGCCATGTTTTCTCAAACTTCCTTTGAAGTTAATTTTTAAAAACTGTCTAAATACATACAAATGAAAAATTTAAGAAAGACAAGAGTAGATTAATAGTGACTATATCTCAAGGAAAAATTATGCTCCTTATTTTGCCTTATTTTAGCCTCATTTTTTAAAGCTAGCAAACTGATGAGAGCAAAAGTGTCCTCATTTTATCTCACTGATTCACAATAAACACTTCAAAAATGGAAATAATGAATTTTCATTTTTTTCATAAAGAATATAACCTATCTCCTTAGGCTTCAATAAATCTAAAAAATAAGAACCACTTTTGATTTGCAACACATACTTAAGCAAGGACCTTACCTCTCCTGTAGACCTTAATATCATCAAAGCTTGCTCCAGAGCAGCTGACAAGCAGTAAAAGTGTATGAAATGTACCAAAGGTCTAAAAGAGGTACGTGTGTCTCTGTGTGTGTGCGTGTGTGTGTGTGTGTCTGTTAGTGATTTCTGGGAAGGAGAGTAACTGATGACCCTTAGAACCAAAATGACTTAACATATTCCATTTTAGAACAACCAGGCACGAAAGTTATGAATCTAAAAACTGCTAAATTGTAACCTGCCTTTAAAAAAGTCTCTCCCACTTAAAATTAATTAGTTGTTTAACGCCAGAGAAGTCACTTAAAGTTCTTGAATTAGTTTCCTCAAAGAGAAATTTGTGAAAGTACCAAAGACCTTACAGTTTAAAAATTTTATGATTCTTTAAAAGAAAAAAAAGATCATCAAAAGCATCCAAACTTTCAAATCGTTTCTACAGACAGCATACTAGTGATTACAGAATCAGACACATAGTATTCCCCATGAGAAAGCCATGGGTCAACTACACTCATAATAACACTGATGCAAAAATTCTGGAGTCTTCATAAGCAAACTGAATCCAGCAGTGTGACAAAAATGGAGTTCAAAAGACGGGAAAACATAAATGAACGTTAATACTCTACAAGGAA
This sequence comes from Nomascus leucogenys, assembly GCF_006542625.1. Classification (NCBI taxonomy): domain Eukaryota; kingdom Metazoa; phylum Chordata; class Mammalia; order Primates; family Hylobatidae; genus Nomascus; species Nomascus leucogenys. The sequence goes on from NC_044382.1 coordinate 126,861,670, forward strand.
ACACAAAAGACTTGAAATAAATTGAAAGGTAAAATATGTAAGGAAAGGAAGAATTTTATGTTTTAAAAATATAAATTCTTCTTCAATTAAACTACAAATTCCGGCCGGGAGCAGTGGCTCAAGGCTGTAATCCCAGCACTTTGGGAGCCCGAGACGGGCGAATCACGAGGTCAGGAGTTCGAGACCAGCCTGACCAACGTGGTGAAACCCCATCTCTACTAAAAATACAAATATTAGCCAGGCATGGTGGCACACGCCTGTAATCCCAGCTACTCAGGAGGCTAAGGCAGGAGAATCACTTGAACCTGGCAGGCGGAGGTTGCAGTGAGCCAAGATCGTGCCACTGCACTCCAGCCTGGGTGACACAGTGAGACTCCGTTTCAAAAAATAAAATAAAAATAAAAAAAAAACTACAAATTCAATATGATTTCAAAGAAACACCAATAAATACATTACAATTGCTGTTGTTATAATTAGAGTTGAAAAGACATTTTTAGGCTGAAAAAAACCAGGAAAATTCTGACAAATGTAGTAATGGCTAATTTACTAAATATTCTACTAATCTACAAAAATATATTAAAAACTTACAGTTAAAGAAAACTAAATTTATATTGGCCTGAAATGGACAAGCATATTACAAAATGGAATAATGGAATGAGGTAATGATTTATAAACTTTACAGGCAGAATATGTAATATCTTAGTTTAAAATTGAAGAGCATACATAATCTAATTTACCTCAAATTAACTGATCAAAAGGAAAAAATTCATTCTATGGATCCAAGATAGAATTACTTACTCCAAAAGACTTTAAAGAATTCCACAGGAGAAAAACAAAATTCCTTACAACTATACTCCAGCTAAACATCTGTTCTCTAATTAATAATTTACATTATCTATCCTCCACATTTTTAGAAAGACAATTTTTCAAGACAGCAGAATGATTAAAAACTCTCTTGAGCCAGACTGTCTTCGAAACCAGGACTCTCACTTTCTAACAGCATGTCCTTGAGCAAGTTACCTAACCTCTCTAGTCTTCCATTTTCTTAACTAAATATTATGGAAGCATCTCAAAGAAATACATATAGTTAAATCAGGTTGTCAGATTGAGCCCAAGAATGCATTCCCTCCCACCTAAAATGTCTTAAATTGATAGAAAAGAAAAATATACATGAACATGCAGTCATCTATAACACTTAAAAACCATAAACCACACTGCTGAAAGAAATTAAGGAAGACACCAATAAATGGAAAAATACCCCATGTTCATGGGTTAAAAGACTTAATATTGTTAAAATGTCAATACTACCCAAAGAAATCTATAAACCAATGCAATTCCTATCAAAATCCCAAGTCTTTTTTGCAGAAGTAAAAAACAAAACAAAACAACCCTAAAATTCATATAGAATCTCAATAAACTACAAATAGTCAAAACAATCTTGAAAAAGAACTAAGATGGATATCCCATACTTTCTGATTTCACAACTTAAGCTATGGTAATCAAATAGTGTGGTACTGGAATAAAAGCTGATTAAAACCAATGAAACAGAATAAAGAGCCCAAAAATAAATTCTGGCATAATGGTAAAATGATTTTCAGTACAGGTTACAAGACCAGTCAATGGGAAAAGAACAATCTTTTCAACAAATGGTGTCAGAAATATGAGATACCCACTATGCAAAAGAACGTTGTTGGGCCCTTAGCTTACACCATACACAAAAAATTCACTCGAAATGAATCACGGACTAAAACATAAATGCTAAAACTATAAAATTCTTAGAAAAAAAAAGGGGGAAATCTTTACAACATTGGACTTGGGATTGTTTTCTTGGATATGACACCAAACATACAGGCAACAATAACAAAAAATAGATAAATTATACAACCTCAAATTTTAAAACTGCATCAAAGAACACAATCAAGAAAGTGAAAAGGCAACTCACAGAATGGGAGAAAATATTTGCAAATCATACATCTAATAAGAAGTTAATATCCAGAACATATAAAAATTCCTACGACTCAACAACAAACAAATAATGCCTCTAATCCCAACACTTTGGGAGGCTGAGGCAGAAGGATCACTTGAATCCAGGAGTTCGAGACCAGCCTGGGCAAGACAGTGAGACTCTGTCTCTACCAAAAAAATTAAAAATTAGCCAGTTGTGGTGGCATGTACCTGTAGCCCCAGCTACTCAGGAGGCTGAGGCAGAAGGATCACTTCAGCCTGGGAAGTCACGGCTGCAGTGAACCGTAATTGCTACTGCATTCCAGCCTGAATGAGAGATCAAGACCCTGTCTCAAAAAAAAAAAAAAAAAAAAAAAAAAGAGGGGGTGGGAGGGGAGGAGATTTTGGCTATGCTACAGCACGGAAAATCTTGGAGAACATTACGCTAAGCAAAAGAAGCTAGTCAAAAAAAGACTAATATTGTAAAATTCTACTCATATGAGGTAATTAGAGGAGTCAAAGTTATAGAGAAAGGAGGCAGAATGGTGGTTCCCAGGCGGTGGAGCACAAAAAAAAAGGAAAGTTATTATTTAATGCATACAGTTAGTTTTGCAAGAGAAAAAGAGTTGTGAAAATGGATGGTGGTGGTGGTGGTGGTTGTAAAATATGAGTGTACCTAATTCCACTGAACTATATATTTAAAAATGGTTAAGACTGTAAATTTTATAGGTGTATTGTACCACAACCTTTTTTTTACAAAACGTTAAAAGAGATATCAGTTGATCAGAAATTGTTGGGACAGAAAATAGCTGGTGAGTGGATGGGATCTGATTGGTAGAAATGAAGTCAACCACAACACAAAACTGCTAGACAAAACTACAGCAGATCCACAAAAACTCGATGCTCAGAAGAAATAATACAAAGATTGCGGAGGGGTTCCTACTGCAATCTTTAGGATAATAAAACAACACTAAGGAACCTAGACCACCCATACCCATACTAAAACCCTCCCCCATATCCTAAGCTGCAAGGAACACAGAAATTTTTGTTGCCAACCTAAAAAACAAGAGCTGTTCTCTTTAAATATAATAAATAAATAACAGCATACCATAACATAATGTTCATCCTCCCCAGCAAATCACGAAATGCAAAGTCAGTGAGATCTCTTTCCACAATCAATTTGGTCAGATTTTAATCATTAATTCTGTAGCTATGGAAAAACAGATACTCCAATATGTTAACATAGCCTTTGTTATGGTAACTTTATAGTTTCTATATCAATTTAAATATAAATACTCTTCAACTGAGCCATTTTACTTCTAATTATCTTTCATGGCCTGGATGTGTGTCTCTCCAAATCTCATGCTGAAATGTCTCATGCTCCAGTGTTGGAGGTGGGGACCTGGTAAGACGTGTTGGATCATGGAAGCAGATACCTCATGAAAAGCATAGAACCATCCCCTTGATGATGAGTGATTCTTGCTTTATCACCACTTCGCACAAGAGCTGGTTGTTTAAAAGGAGCCTGGCACCTCCTCCTCTCCCTCTTGCTCCCTCTCTTGCTATGTGACCTACTAGCTTCCCTTCCACCATGACTGTAAGTTTCCTGAAGCTTGCCCTCACCAGAAGCAGATGCCAACACTGTGCTTTGTGTACAGCCTGAAGAACCACGAGCCAAATAAATCTCTTTTCTTTATAAATTACCCAGCCTTAGGTATTCCATATAGCAATGCAAACAGCCTAATACATTATGTATCACAGATAAAATACTCACATACACATATGCATAATGACGTTTACTATAGCACTGCTTACATAATAGTAATGAACTAGACATAAACTAAACATACATCAGAATGGCTGAATAAACTACAGTACAACCATTCAATGGAATGTCATGAAACACTTGTTTGGCTGGTTATTTCTTTGTATATTTTAATTTGTACCAGCATTCCTCAGAGATACAGCAGGTTTAAGTTCCAGACAATGGCAATGAAGCAAATACCATAAACAAATAAGTCACACAAATTTTTTGGTTTCCCAGCACATATAAAAGTTTTGTAGTCTATTAAGTATGCAACAGCATTTTGTCAAAAAAATTATATATCTTAATTTTAAAATACTTTATGGCTAAAAAATGCTTACAATCATCTGAGCCTTCAGCGAGTCATCCTCCTTTGGTGGAGGGTCTTGTCTCAATGTTGATGTCTGCTGACTGATCAGAGTGGAGGTTGCTAAAGGTTGGGTAGGCTGTGGCAATTTCATAGAATAAGACAATAATGAAGTTTGCTGCATCAATGGACTCTTACTTCCATGAAGGACTTCTCTGTAGCATGTGATGCTGTTTGACAGCATTTTACACACAGGTGACCTTCTTTTTTTCCACAGTAAACTTTTTTCAAAACTGGAGTCAATCCTCTCAACCCCTACTGCTGCTTATATAATATTCTAAATCTTATATAATAACTTATATATTATGTATATATTATATAATATATAACATATAACTAAGCTTATATAATATTCTAAATCTTATATAATATTCTAAATTTTAATATTCTAAATCTTACATAATATTCTAAGTCTTTTGTAGTCATCTCAACAATGTTCACAGCATCTTCACCAGGAGTAGATTCCATCTCAAGAAACTATGTTCTTTGCTCATTCATAAGAAGCAAATCCTCATCTGTTCAAGTTAAATTATGAGATTTCAACAATTCATTTGCATCTTTAGGTTCCACTTCTAATTTTGGTTCTCTTGTTATTTTCACTATATCTGCAATTACATCCTCACTGAAGTCTTGAACCCCTCAAAGTCATCCATGAGGGTTGGAATCAACTTCTTCCAAACTCCTGTTATTACTATTTTGACATCCTCCCATGAATCACGAATGTTCTTAATGACATCTAGAATGGTGAATCTTTTCTAGAAGGTTTTGAACTTACTTTTTCCAGATCCATCAGAGGAATCACTATTTATGGCAACTATAGCCTTATGAAATGTATTTCTTAAATTATAAGACTTGAAAGTCAAATTTACTCCTTGATCCACGGGCTGCAGAAAGGACGTTGTATCAGCAGGAGTGAAAATAACGTGAATCTCCTTTATACATCTTCATCAGATCTCTTGCGTGAACAGTAATATTTTGAAAGACATCTTTTTCTCTGAGAAATAGGTGTCAAAAAGGAGCTAAAAGTATTCAACAATCCATGCTGTAAACAGATGAGCCTTCATCCAGGCTTTCTTTTTCCAGTTGAAAGCACAGAGTAGATTTTGCATAAATTTTAAGGACCCTAGGTTTTTCAGAATGGTAAATGACCACTGGCATCAACCTGAAACTCACCAGCCACATTATCCCCTAACAAGCAAGTTGGCCTATATTTTGAAGCTCTGAAACCCAGGCACTGATTTCTCTCTTGCTATCAAAGTCTTTCTAATAGAAGGCTATTTTGTCTACATTTAAAACCTACTGTTTAGTGTAGACACTTGCATCAATAATATTAGCTATTCTGAATAGCTTGATGCAACTTCTACATCAGCACTTGACGATTCACCTTGCAATGTTTTGTTAAAGAGATAGCTTCTCAAACCTCATGAACCAACCACTGCTAGCTTCAAACTTTTCTCCTGTAGCTTCATCACCTCTCTCAATCTTAACAGAACTTAACAATCTAACTCTCTCAATCTGAACAGAATTGAAGAGAGTTAGAGCCTTGCTCTGGATTAAGCTTTGCCTAAGGGAATGTTATAGCTGGTTTGACCTTCTATCCAGACCACTCAAATTTTCTCCCTATCAGCAATAAGGTTATTTTCACTTTTCTATCATTTATGTGTTCACTGGAGTAACACTTTTAATTTCCTTCAATAAATTTTCTTTTGCATTCACAACTTGGCTATCTAGCTTGGTACAAGAGGCCTAGCTTTCAGCCTATCTCTGCTTTTGTCATGCTGTCCTCAGTAGGGTTAATCATTTCTAGCCTTTGATTTAAAGTAAGTGACATGTGACTCTTCCTTTCACTTGAACACTTGGAGGCCATTCTAGGATATTAATTGGTCTAATTTCAAAATTGTTGTATCTCAGAAAATAGGACAGCCTGAGAAGAGGAAGAAAGAGAAAGGCTAGTAGGTGGAACAATTAAAAGACACAAAACATTGATTAAGTTTGCCATCTTCTGCAGGTGAGGTTTGTGGCACCCCAAAACAATCACAAAAGTAACATCAAATATCACTGATGACAGACCACCACCATAACAGAAATAACACCAACGAAAAAGTTTGAAACATTGTAAGAATTATCAAAATGTGATACAGACATGATGTGAGCACATGCTATTGGAAAAATGGTGCTGACAGATTTACATGAAGCAGAGTTGCTACAAATCTTCAATTTGTAAAAATCACACTAGAAGATGGCCAACTAGACAGAAGCAAGTGGAATAGCTCCCACGGAGGGACTGAAATGACTGGCATGCTTGAAACAGATCTTCAGAGGGATGGCGCTGAGAGTGAACGGAGGGAAGACACAGAAGCTGGGCAGAAGGAGGAGAAAGACAGGAACACTGAAAGGACTCACACGCACTGGGACTCATTTTTGAGCCACAACAGCTCCAGGGAAGCAGGTGAGTTGAAAAGGCAAGGAGCAATCTGCTCTCACCATGGACCTCTGCATCCCTGGCAGGAGGGGACCCCTTGACCACCATGGACACTGAGGTAGCAGGAAAAGCTGCTCACAGAACCTAGAGTGTTTGGTGCAGGAGTGTCTATAGTGGAGCACAGCCCGGAACAGCCATCCCGCTAGGCTCAACTTGCTCCCATACGAGACTTTAGCCCTAGGGGAAATGTCACACCTGAACTCTGCAAGGCAGTCTTGCACACCAGATGAGGCTGGTCTGACCTGAGCAGCCCTCAGTTGGCTGGCCTCTCCCAGGGCCCCAGCCTAGTCACATTTGCTTAAAGAGCAGTCTCCTGTGCCCTGGGGGCCTATACCATACCTTCTGCACAGACAGACTGTGCCTGTCTGGTAGAGAGCTTCAGCAAGGTGGCTCCTACAGCCATACATCAGCCTGCATGTGGCTTCTTCATACTGCAGCATACCTGCAAGCCCACAGCAACTCCCCACCTCACTTTGCTGGTACATGTCTGCACAGTGAGTTTTGCTTTACTTGCACCACCAACATGTGAGAGTGCAGGACGCCCACCGCCCCTGCCAATCCCCATTGACAGCTCCCTTGGCGGGCACACAGCCAGTACGGCCCGCTTTCACCAGCAGCTCACCCTTGCACTAACCCTGATAGAGAACAAGGAATCCTCCCACAACCTGAGAGACACTCCATCTTGAGGGGCACAGAGAAGGCACCTAGACCTGTACCAACCAGCATCCTGCTGCAAGCCAACTCCATCTCAACTGCAACAGAGCAGTCTCCAGGAGGAAGCCCCCTCTACTCACCCCACACAACTTGCCTTCACCACTGTGGTGAATGCCAGCAGGGAGGCAGGCACTCCTGCATCCACTAGCACTCTGCTGCAGCTGCTGCACCTCAGACCCCCGAGTGCAGTGGATTCCAAGGCTGGAGGAGCCAGAGAACAAAGTCTGGGTGCAATACAAGTCCCCAGGAGTTACAGCACTCAGTCTAAGAGGTGAGAGTTGAGCACTGGCCCTGTAAAATCTCCCAGAAACAAAACCAGTCGACTGAATCCACCTTATTCCACAATAAAACCCTCAAGGTCATCAAACAAGATAAAAGAAAAAGAAAACCCATCCAAGGGTGAGCAACCTCAAAGACTGAACATAGATTAGCCCACAAAGATGGGAAAGAATCAGTGCAAGAATGCTGAAAACTCATAAAGCCAGAGTATGTTCTTTCCTCCAAAAGACCACATCACCTTTCCAAAAATGGTTTGGAACCAGGGTGAGGCTGAGATGGCTGAAATGAGAGAAATATAATTTAGAATATGAATACGAACAAAGTTTGTTACCTACAGAAGTACATTAAAACCCAATGAAAGGAAGCTAAAAATCATCATAACACAATGCAGGTGCTGATAGACAAAAGAGCCAATATAGAGAAGACTGTAAGCAACATGATAGAGCTGAAAAACACACCATAAGATTTCACGATGCAATCAAAAGTATTAACAGCAGAATAGAACAAGTGGAGGAAAGAATCTCAGAGCTTGAAGACTGGCTTTCTAAAATAAAACAGGCCGACAAGAATAGAGAAAGAAGAAAAGAAAAGGAATGAACAAAACCTCCAAAAAATATGGGATTACAAAAAGACAACAAATCTATGAATGATTGGCGTAACTGAAAGAAACGAGTAGAAAGGAACCAACTTGGAAAACATATTTCAGGATATCATCCAGGAGAACTTCCCAAAGCTAGCTAGAGAGGCCAACATTCAAATTCCAGAAATGGAGAGAGCCCCAATAAGATACTCCATAAGAAGGTCAACCACAAGACACATAATCATCAGATTCTCCAACATCAAAACAAAAGAAAAAAAATGTTAAAGGCAGTCAGAGAGAAAGGTCAGGTCACCTATAAAGAGAAACCCATCAGACAGTGAACCTCTCAGCAGAAACTGTACAAGCCAGAAGAAATTGGAGGCCAATATTTAATAGTTCTTAAAGAAAAGAAATCCAACCCAGAATTTCATAACTACCAAACTAAGATTCATAAGGAGAAAAAAGTAAGATCATTTTCTTTTTTTTTTTTTTTTTGAGACGGAGTCTTGCTCTGTCGCCCAGGCTGGAGTGCAGTGGCGCAATCTCGGCTCACTGCAAGCTCCGCCTCCCTGGTTCACGCCATTCTCCTGCCTCAGCCTCTCCGAGTAGCTGGGACTACAGGCGCCCGCCACCACGCCCGGCTAATTTTTTTTGTATTTTTAGTAGAGACGGGGTTTCACCGTGGTCTCGATCTCCTGACCTCGTGATCCGCCCGCCTCGGCCTCCCAAAGTGCTGGGATTACAAGCGTGAGCAAGATCATTTTCAAACAAGCAAAGGCTGAGGGAAATTGTTACCAACTGCCTTATGAGAGTTCCTGAAGGAAGCACTAAATATAGAAAGGAAAGACCACTACAGCCACTACAAAAACAAACTGAAGTATGCAAACCAGTGACACTATAAAGCAACCCCATCAACAAGTCGGCAAAATAACCAGCTAGCATCATGATGACAGGAACAAATCCACATATATCAATACTATCCTTAGATGTAAATGGGCTAAATGCCCCAATAAAAAGACACAGCATGGCAACCTGGATAAAGAACCAAGATCTATTGGTATGTTGTCTTCAAGAGACCATCTCACATGCAGTGATATACATAGGCTCAAAATAAAGGGATGGAGAAAAATCTACCAAGCAAATAAAAAATAGAAAAAAGGCAGAAGTTGCATATCCTAGTTTCTGGAAAAAAAAAAAAAAAAAACAAAAAAAAAAGGACTTTAAACCAACAAAGATCATAAAAGACAAAAAGGTGCATTACATAATGGTAAAGGGTTCAATTAAACAAGAGCTAACTACCCTAAATATGTATGTGCCTAACACAGGAGCATCTAGATTTATAAAGCAAGTTCTTAGAGACCTTCAAGGAGACTTAGACTTCCACACAACAATAGTGGAGACTTTAACACTCCACGGACAATCTTACACAGATCAAGACAGAAAGCTAACAAAAATATTAAGGACCTGAACTCAGCACTGGATCGAATGGACCTAATAGGTGTCTACTCTCTGTGAAAAACAACAGAATATATATTCTTTTCTTCACCACATAACACATACTCTAAAACTATCACATAATCAGAAGTAAAACACTCTTCAGCAAATACAAAAGAACTAAAATTACAACAAATAGTCTCCTGGACCACAACACAATCAAAATTAAAATCAAGACAAAGGAAATTCACTCTAAACCATACAATTACATGGAAATTAAATAACCTGCTCCTGAATGTCTTTTGGGTAAATAAGGACATGAAGGCAGAAATCAAGAAGTTCTTTGAAACTAATCAGAACAAAGCTACAACATACCAGAACCTCTGGGACACAGGTAAGGCAGTGTTAAAAGGAAAATATATAGCACTAAATGCCCACATCAAAAAGTTACAAAGATCTCAAATTAACAACCTAACATCTCAACTAAAAGAACTAGAGAACCAAGAGCAAACAAATTCCAAAGCCAGCAGAAGACAAGAAATAACCACAATCAGAGCTGAAGGAGGCTAAGACATGAAAAACCGTGAACTGAAGGAGACTAAGACATGAAAAAGCATTCAAAAGATCAAGGAATCCAGGAGTTGATGTTCTAAAAAAATTTAAAAAAAACATAGACCACTAGCTAGGCTTATAAACAAGAAGAGAGCTATGATTCAAATAAATACAGTCAGAAATGACAGGAGGGGTATTACCACTGATGCCACAGAAATACAAACAACTATCACAGAGTAGTATGAACACCTCCATGCACATAAACTAGAAAATCTAAAAGAAATGGATACATTCCTGGACACATACGCCCTCCCAAGACTGAAACAGGAAGAAGTCCTTAAATAGACCAATAATCAGCTCTGAAATTGAGGCAGTGATCAACAGCCTACCAACCAAAAAAAGCCAAGAACCAGATGGATTCACAGCTGAATTCTGCCAAATGTACAAGAAGAGCTGGTATCATTCCAACTAAAACTATTCCAAAAGATTGAGGAGGAGGGACTCCTCCCAAACTCATTCTGCAAGGCCGGCATCATCCTGATACCAAAACCTGGCAGAGACGCAATAAGAAAAGAAAATTCCAGGCAACTATTCTTGATGAACATCAATGCAAAAATGCCTGACACAATACTGGAAAACCAAATTCAACAGCACATCAAAAAGCTTATCCACCATAATCAAGTAGGCTTTATCCCTGGAATGCAAGGTTAGTTCAACACATGCAAATCAATAAATGTGAAAACAGAACTAAAGGCAAATATACTCACTATCTCCATAGATGCAGAAAAGGCTTTCAATAAAATTCAACATCCATTCATGTTAAAAACTCTCAAGAGGCCGGGCACAGTGGCTCATGCCTATAATCCCAGCATTTTGGGAGACCGAGGCAGGTGGATCACAAGCTCAGGAGATCGAGATCATCCTGGCTAACATGATGAAACCCCACCTCTACTAAAAGTACAAAAAATTAGCCAGGCGTGGTGATGGGTGCCTGTAGTCCCAGGTACTTGGGAGGCTGAGGCAGGAGAATGGCATGAACCCGGGAGATGGAGCTTGCAGTAGGCAGAGATCACACCACTGCAATCCAGCCTGGGTGACAGAGCAAGACTCTGTCTCAAAAAAAAAAAAAGCTCTCAAGAAACCAGTCACTGAAGAAACATACCTCAAAATAATAAGAGCCATATATGACAAACCAGCAGCCAACATCATACTGAATGGACAAAAGAGGGAAATATACCCCTTGAAAACCAGCACAAGACAAGGATGCCCTCTTTCACTACTCCTATTCAACATAGTATTTGACATCCTGGCCAGGGCAATCAAGCAAGAGAAAGAAATAAAGGGCATCCAAAAACGAAGAGAAAAGTCAAACAATCCATGTTTGTAGACAACATATAATATGATCCTGTAGCTAGAAAACTCCAGAGTCTCATCCTAAAAGCTTCTTAAGCTCATAAACAACTTAAGCAAAGTTTCAGGATACAAAATAAATATGCAAAAATCACTAGCATTCCTATGCACCAACAGCAGTTAAGCTGAGAGCCAATTCAGGAACCCACTCCCATTCACAACTGCTTCAAAAAGAATAAAATACCTAGGAATACAACTAACTAGGGAGGTGAAAGATTTCTACAAGGAGAACTACAAAACATTGCTCAAAGAAATCAGAGATCTCACAAACAAATGGAAAAACATTAAAATGGGCATACTACCCAAAGTAATTTATAGATTCAATGCTATTCCTATTAAATTCTCATTGAGATTCTTCACAGAACTAGAAAAAAACTAATTTCAAGTGCATATGGAACCAAAAAAGAGCCCAAATAGCCAAGGCAATCCTAAGCAAAAAGGACAAAGCTGGAAGCATCACACTACTCGACTCTGAACTATACTACAGGGCTACAGTAACCAAAACAGCATGGTACTGGTATGAAAACAGACACATAAACCAATGGAACAGAGTAAATAACCCAGAAGTAAGCCCACATACTTACAACTATCCGATCTTTGTCAAACCTGACAAAAACAAGCAATGGGGAAAGCAGTCCCCCTATTCAATAAATGGTGCTAGGATAACTGGCTAGTTATATGCAGAAGATTGATACTGGACCCCTTCATTATACCACATAAAAAATTAACTCAAGATGAATTAAAAACTTAACTGTAAAACTCAAAACTATAAAAACCCTGAAAGACAACCTAGGTAAAACCATTCAGGACAAAGGCACAGGCAGAGATTTCATGACAAAAATCTTTGTTGACAATGTCAAAAGCAACTGCAACAAAAGCAAAAATTGACAAATGGGATCTAATTAAACTGAAGAGTTTCTGCATAGTAAAAGAAACTATCATCAGAGCAAACAGACAACCCACAGAATGTGAAAAAATTTTTGCAAACTATACATCCAAAAAAGGAATACTATCTATCATCTATAAAGAACTTAAACAAATTCACAAGAAAAAAAAATCCTATTAAAAAGTGGATAAAGGATATGCACACTTTTCAAAAAAGGACATACATGTGGCCAACAGTCATATGAAAAAAAGCTCAATATCACTGACCATTAGAGAAATGCAAATCAAAAGCACAATGAGATACCATCTCACACCAATCAAAATGGTTATTATTAAAAAGTCAAAAAACAGATGCTGGCAAGGTTGTAGAGGAAAAGGAACACTTATACACTGTTAGTGGGACTGTAGATCAGCTCAATCACTGTGAAAGGCAGTTTCGAGATTACTCAAAGACCTAAAGTCAGAAATATCATTTGACCCAAAGGTCCCATTACTGGCTATATACCCAAAGGAATATAAATCATTCTATTATAAAGATACATGCACATGTATCTTCACTGCAGCACTGTTCACAATAGCAAAGTCATGGAATCAACCTAATGCCTATTAGTGATAGACTGAATAAGGAAAATGTGGTACATATACACCATGGAATATTATGCAGCCATAAAAAAGAACAAGAAGGGCCAAGTGACGTGGCTCACGCCTGTAATCTCAGTGCTTTGGGAGGCTGAGGTGGGTGATCACAAGGTCAAGAGTTCGAGACCAGCCTGGCCGGCATGGTGAAACCTGTCTCTACTAAAAATACAAAAATTAGCTGGACATGGTGGCGCACACCTGTAGTCCCAGCTACTTGGTAGGCTGAGGCAGGAGAATCACTTGAGCTCAGGAGGCAGAGGTTGCAGTGAGCCGAGATCGCACCACTGCACTCCAGCCTGGGTGACAGAGCGAAACTCCAGCTCAAAAAAAAAAAAGAATGAGATCATGTCCTTTTCAGGGACATGGATGGAGCTAGAGGCCCTTATCCTTAGTAAATTAACACAGGATTCGAATATCAAATACTGCATGTTCTTACTTATACGTAGAGCTAAGTGATGAGAACACATGAATACATAGAGGGAAACAACACACACTGGGGCCTAGCGGAGGGTAGAGAGTGGGAGGAGGGAGAAGATCAGGAAAAATAACTAATGAATACTAGGATTAATACCTGGGTGATGAAATAATCTGTACAAAGAAACCCCATGACACACATTTACCTTTGTAACAAACCTGCCCACGTACCCCTAAACTTAAAATACAAGTTAAAGAACACTTTTAATCACACTATCCGCAAAGTGCAGTAGAGTGAATACAATACAAAACGGGTATGTCTCTATATCTTACGCACCGACACAGAAAGATAACTACAAATAAAGAATTATATTTTGGCAGTTAAAAGAGAGTTTTAAAGTTGAACTAGTGCTCAATTCACATCCAGACTGCAGTATTTTTGTCATTTTAAATAAGCTATTTGACATTTTTCTGTTGTGAACAATAATCTTGTATCTGTCTAATTCTTAGACCCACATTTTCCTCCACATTTTACCATCTCTAAAATTAGGACATGTCTTAAAATAAACAGAATTTTAGATTCCCAAACATCAAATACAACCTGTTTTAAAAATTAATGAGCTCAAAAACACTTATCAATCAGATGTGTGTAACAGTTGGGATTCCCTTTGGAATTTTAAAAACTCTCTTTAAAGCATGCCACCTGATTTTCAAGTGGAATGGGGTTTTGTTTTGTTTTTTAATTAGATTCTGGGCACAACAAAACCGTTATTATATTTACTTATTTCCTTTTAGAAAACACATCTCAGCTTTTTTCCATTTACAGATTATCTCAATTCTCATATATTTGTTGGGCTATAGCATCTCTAAAAGCACATACCACTGGAAAATACATACTAAAATGCATTTAAATGGTGTTACTCTTCATGTAAAGTGTATTCATTATTCTGAAAACAAAAGGCTATTGAACTAGTTATTTATTTTTTACATATAAAAATAATATTATCTTTCTCATACATTTCATACTCTTTCCTAGCAGGCTAGTCTAAAATGATTAAACATTGAAATAACCATCAAAAGTCATGGCTAAACTTATACATGAACCAAGACCTTAAGCTCTTTAGTTTGAAGAAGTATTTTGTTTGAGGGTTTCTTTAACAATTAAAACAAATACATTTCTCAATATTTTTATACAGCTTTTTGGAACTCCCTGAAAACTATTTCAATCACCTTAAAGCTCTAATGCTATCAGCAAAACGTGTTGCATGCAAATGATTTGATCTTAACTGATTAGTAACTTCATCCAACAGAATTAAACTCATAGTTTTAGTTTTAGTATTATATATTAGATTTTGAATGCATTCTAATATACATCTATTTTGGAGAAAAATACTTTATTTCTGCTTAACGTTAGCTACCTTGTGTTTCTCATACTATGTTTAAATTCATACAGAAAAAGCAAATACAGTACTAAAGGTGTAGGTACCACTTTTAAAATATCTACTAAGTAACATGAATTTCACAAGAATTTGATTCAACTGATACCTTTGCTTTCTGTTTTACCATAGGTTAATATGACTCTAAATACCATAATCTAAGATATAATTTTTAAAAATCTTCATTGCTAATTTCAAAAAAATATAATTTGAGTATTTGAAAAGTTCATACACCTAAAAAATAACATGGCTTATATGAGTATTAATAATTTGAAAGTATTATTTCTTTCTAATAGCTATCAGCATTATTTGAAACTGATACATTTCTAGAACCTCAATATTTCTTTTAATAAAGAAATGAAAAACAAATACTACTGGTCTTAGAGGATGTATTAGTCTGTTTACATACTGCTATAAAGATACTACCTGAGACTGGGTAATATATAAAGGAAAAAGGTTTAATTGACTCAGAGTTCCACATGGCTGGGGAGCCCTCAGGAAACTTACAATTATGGCAGAAGGTGAAGGGGAAGCAGGCACCTCTTACATGACAGCAGGAGAGGGAGAGGCAGCACAGGAGAAAACCGCCACTTTTAAAACCATCAGATCTCGTAAGAAATCCCTCACTATCATGAGAATGGCAAGGGAAAAACCAGCCCCATTATTCGATCACTTCCCAACAGGTCCGTCCTCCAACACTGGGAATTAAAATTTGACATAAGATTTAGGTGGGGACACAGTCAAACTATATCATTCCATCCCTGCCCCCTTGCAAATCTCATGTAATTTGCACATTTCAAAGCCAATCATGCCTTCATAACAGTCCCCCAAAGTCTTAACTCATTCCCACATTAACCCAAAAATCAAGTTCAAAGCCTCATCTGAGACAAGACAGGTCCCTTCCGTCTATGAGCCAGTACAATCAAAAACAAGTTAATTACTTCCAAGATACAATGGGAGTACAGGCATTGGGTAAATGTTCCCATCCCAAATGGGAGAAATTGGCCAAAACAAAGGGACCACAGGCCGCATTCAAGTCCAAAGCCCAGCTGGGCAGTCATTAAATCTTAAAGCTCCAAAATATCCTTTGACTCCACGTCTCACATGCAGGTCAAGTTGATACAACAGGAGGGCTTCCAAAGCCTTGGGTATCTCGGTCCCTGTGGCTCTGCAGGGCACAGCCCCTATGGCTGCTTTCATGGGCTGGCATTGAGTATCTGTGACTCTTCCAGGTGCATGGTGCAAGCTGCCAGTGGATCTACATTCTGGGGTCTTGAGGACAGTGGCCCTCTTTTCAGAGCTCCACTAGGCAGTGCTCCAGTGGGGACTCTGTGTGGGGGCTCCAACCCCACATTTCCCTTCTGCACTGCCTTAGCAGAGGTTCTCCATGAGGGCTCTGCACCTGCAGCAGACTTCTGCCTGTACATCCAGTCATTTCCATGCATCCTTTGAAATCTAGGCTCCCAAAACTCAACTCTTGACTTCTGCACACCTGCAGGCCCAAGACCACATGGAAACTGCCAAAGCTTGGGGCTTGTACCCTCTGAAACAATGTTCTGAGCTGTACCTTAGCCTACCCTTTAGCAATGGCTGGGGATGGAGCTACGGGGTGCAGAGCACCAAGTCCTGAGGCTGCACAGGGCAGCAGGGCCCTGGGGCCAGCCCACAAAACCATTCATAGGAAAGTCTGCCATAAAGGTATCTGACATGCCCTGGAGACACTTTCCCTACTGTCTTGCCTACTAACATTCGGCTCCTCATTACTTATGCAAATTTCTGCAGCCAGCTTGAATTCCTCCTCAGAAAATGGGTTTTTGTTTTCTACCTCATAGTCAGGCTGCAAATTTTCCAAACCTTTATGTTCTGCTTCTCTTTTAAACATAAGTTAACAAAAGTTCCAATATCAAACCATCTCTTTGTGAATACATACATCCTGAATGCTTTGCTGCTGAGAAATTTGTTCTGCCAGGTACCCTAAATCATCTCTTTCAAGTTGAAAGTTCCACAGATCTCTAGGGCAGGGACAAAATTCAGCCAGTCTCTTTGCTAAACCATAGCAAGAGTGACCTTTGCTCCAGTTCCCAATAAGTTCCTCATCTCCATTTGAGACCACCTCAGCCTGGACTTCATTGTCTATTTCATTACCAGCATTTTGGTCAAAACCATTCAACAAGTCTCTAGGAAGTTCCAAATTTTTCCACATCTTCCTGTCTTTTTCTGAGCCCTCCAAACTGTTCCAACCTCTGCCTGTTACCAAATTCCAAGCTGCTTTCACGTTTTCAGATTATCTTTATAGCAGTACCCACTCTGCCAGTACCAATTTCCTCTATAAGTCCATTTTCACACTGCTATAAAGACACTACCTGAGACTGAGTAATTTATAAACAAAAGCAATTTAACTGACTCACAGTTCCCCGCATGGCTGAGGAGGCCTCAGGAAACTTACAATCATGGTAGAGGACAAAGGGGAAGTAGGCACCTCTTACATGGCTGCAAGAGAGAGAGCACACAAGGGGAGACTGACACTTTTATAAACATCAGATTTCATGAGAATTCCCTCACTATCACAAAAACAGCACCCCCATGATCCAATCACCTCCCACCAGGTCCCTCCCTCAACACATGGGAGTTACAATTGGAGATGAGATTTGGGTGGAGACACAGAGCCAAACCATATCACAGGATAAAACTTATTTCAAAATCTTTTTACAGGAGAGAGAAAATAAATAAAGCTAACAAAAATTACACTTGAAAATGGTGGGGCTATGAACTTCACAAATATTTATAGCTCTGTAAGTAATGAGCAGAAGAGACAGAATAGTGTAGTTCAAAATTAGCAGATTTTTGTAAATTTGTAAAAGCTCTTTTTCTGCAGATACAATTTTGCAGTTACTAGATTAGAAAGGAACAGGCAAAAAGAAACATGAAGTCTATGATGAACATTTCTCATCTCTGTTTAATCAAATCTAGAATGTTCTTAATAAAATTTTTCCAGAAGCACTAACATTTGAGAGTAATGTACACTGCTCACTTCACTAATAGATCTGTGCTTTTACATACATATATACATGTAGTTCCTTTTGTATGTTTTTCAAAAACTCACCCACAGAACCTGAACAATACTAAATTCTTCATTCTCATTGGCTACTTCAAGAAATATTAAGCTGTCTTACTTATCCTGAGTTCTAGAAATGTTAACTTTGTAACATACTATTAACCTCCTATGCTCCTTCAGAAATCATTGTCTATGAACCACATCAGTAACACTAGAAAATAATTCCATGTCACGTAAGTTTGCTGTAACTAAAGGTGAACTAAATTATCGACACACTCATACACAAAGTTCATCAAATACATATTTAAATTTATCTTAGTACAGGGTACTGTACTACTTTACCCGACTCAAAAAAATTTATCTTCTGAAAATATTTCACATTTTAGCCGATTAAAATTTTTTTTAATCATATGCATAGCTTTTTCCTTTCACAAAAATTATTTCTTCAAATATCCTCTAACACTTTGTATCCTATTTCTCCGGACAGTTAAAATAAGCTTTTAAAAACCTTCCAGGTTGGGGCCGGGCATGGTGGCTCATGCCTGTAATCCCAGAACTTTGGGAGGCCGAGGCAGGAGGATCACAAGGTCAGAAGATCCAGACCATCCTGGCTAGCACGATGAAGCCCCGCCTCTACTTAAAATACAAAAAATTAGCCGGGCATGGTGGCAGTCACAGCTACTTGGGAGGCTGAGGCAGGAGAATAGCATGAACCCAGGAGGTGGAGCTTGCAGCGAGCCGAGAGTGCAACACTGCACTCCAGCCTGGGGGACAGAGCGAGACTCCATCTCTAAAAAAAAAAAAAAAAAAAAAAATCATCCAGCTTGGGTATAGTGGCTCATGCCTGTGATCTCAACACTTTGGGAAGCCAAGGCAGGAGGACTGCTTAAGCCCAAGAGTTCAAGACCAGCCTGGGCAACATAGGGAGATGAAGTCTCCACAAAAAATTTAAAAAAAAAAAAAAAAAGATTGGCCGGGTGCGGTGTCTCACGTTGGTAATCCCAACACTTTGGGAGGCTGAGGCGGGCAGATCACGAGGTCAAGAGATTGAGACCATCCTGGCTCACACAATGGAACCCTATCTCTACTAAAAACACAAAAAATTAGCCGGGTGTGGTGGCGGGCACCTGCAGTCCCAGCTATCGGGAGGCTGTGGCAGAAGAATCGCTTGTACCCGGGAGGTGGAGGTAGCAGCAAGCCGAGATCGCGCCACTGTGCTGCACTCCAGCCTGGGCGACAGAGCGAGACTCCAACTCAAAAAAAAAAAAAGAAAAACTGGCCAGGCGCAGTGGCTCACACCTGTAATCCCAGCACTTTGGGAGGCCGAGGTGGGCGGATCACCTGAGGTCAGGAGTTTGAGACCAGCCTGGCCAACAGGGTGAAATCTCGTCTCTACTCAAAATACAAAATAAGCCAGGCGTGGTGGCACACACCTGTAATCCCAGCTACTCGGGAGGCTGTGGGCAGGAGAGTTTCTTGAACTCGGGAGGCAGAGGTTACAGTGAGCCAAGATTGTGCCACTGCACTCCAGCCTGGGCAAAAAGTGAAACTCTATTTAAAAAAAAATAAAAATAATAAAAAATAAATAAATTAGCCAGGCATGGTGGCATGCAACTGTAGTCCCAGCTACTTAGGGGGCTGAGGTGTAAGGATCCCTTATACCTGGCAGGCTGAGGCTGCAATAAGCTGTGATCACACCACTACACCCCAGCCTAGATGACAGAGTGAGACCCCTGTCTCAAAGAAACACACACACACAAAAAAAACTTTCCTAATCACCACCTGTGAAAAGAATGGGGACTTGGGGGGAACTACCTAATAAGCCAGACCCATAGAGAAACCACTATCCACTTTAATCTGGTTTATGTTTTATTATAAATTGTGCTTATTCACTGGAATTATTATTTAATTAACATACTGTCTATTCATCTCTGTACAATAATTTCTCATCTATCCATCCACCTATCCTCTAATATTTACCAAGTCTCTGTATGTAACAGGCACTGTTCTAGGGCACTGGAAAAAAATAAGTGAAATGTGTGCCTTCAAAGAGTTTACAGTTATTGGAGATTGAGGATGATCAAGAGAAAATTCCTTTCTCAGTTACCTTGTAGTCTACAAAGAAATGCAGGCAACTCAATGGACAATTATTAAAGCATGAAGTAAATCCCTGTGAAGGAATATGTTGTGGGTACTATGGAAACAGTGGGAAGAAAAGTCTAACCTTATAATAGCATATCAAGGAAATCAAGTAGAGGAAATGCAGTTGAAAACTGGGCTTATGGGACAAATATAAGTTAATCCAAGGAATATGTTTGAGACTTCTAGATATACAGGGAATGGCAGGTAAAGCCAAGAGGTAAGAAAATTCATATAGAAGTGAGGGAATTACAGAGTCTATTATTAATGGACATAGAATTTAGGTGGCTAATGGAGAGAGAATGCTGTATACTACATTGTTTAATACAAGTTCTATTATTTATCCATTATTATTTCATCTATATTCACTTTATATTTAAATTATAAAGCTTAAAAAGCTGAATGCTTCTATGAAATATTTCTTACAACTGCATGTGAATCTACAATTATCTCAAAATAAAAAGTTTAATTTTAAAAAGCTAGATGGGGATTTTTCAAAATAGATTAGGATTTCATTTTTAAGCATAATTTCAGTAAGAAAATGTAATCCTTTGATTTCATAACTCCAATAATTTTATAAGCGTAGAAAATTTGGGTAAGAAATTATGCCAATAAAGAAACCCAAATTAACAATAGGAAAAATACTGTGTTTATCTATTTTATAATGTGTTGATCCATTCAGGATGCTCTCCCAAAAAGAAGTTAGAAGAAAGCAATTTGAAATTGCTATTACTAGCAAAAAAATTTTTCTGAGTGGTTTGGGTGGCTAGAAACTGTATGATATAGTGGATATAACGAGTGGTTTATGTCAGTTTCAAATCCTGGATCTGCCACTTTCTTAACTTGCTCGGGGGTCTTTTAATTTAAAATTCGTGGTAAAAATATTCTATCCTCTAAAAGTCTGTGCAAGAATATCAGATACAAGGATATACCCTAATAAAGCTAGTCCACAGCTCTATAGAGTGATTCACAGCCCAGTTCATTTGACATTTGTTCTAGATAATTGGCACTAAGTTTGGACATGTGCTTGGACCAGGTTTTGATTGTTTGGGAAAGCTAAGGGTGATCAATAAAGACTGTGTACATGTCCACATGTAAAGATCTACACTATTACAATAAATACTGCTTATCCCTAAGACAGGTGGAGTACACCCAGCCACATGAGATGGTTCCCTCCATATATCAAAATCAGTATCTTGCCCTAGCCTTCTGTATACAAAAGTGTGGGTCTGAAGGGGAATGGTTGAACTTCTAGATGTTTTCGTTTGGTTGGCTAGTGTTTTGTTTTGTTTAAGACAGGGACTCGCTGTTTTACACAGGATGGAGGGCAGGAGTGCAGTCATGGCTCACCGCAGCCTCAAACTCCTGGGCTCAAGCAATTCTCCTGCCTCAGCCTCCCGAGTAGCTAGGACCACAGACATGTGCCATCACACTTGACTAATTGTTTTTTTTTTTTTTTTTTTTTTTTTTTTTTTTTTTTTTTTTTTTTTTAGAAGAGACGAGGTCTCTCTCTATGCTGCCCAGGCTCGTCTCAAACTCCTAAGCTCAAGTGATCCTCCTGCCTTGGCCTCCCAAAGCTGTGGGATTATAGGCATGAGTTACCATGCCTAGCCAGTTCTAGATGTCTTAATGCAACCCTTACTCACTGGACAATACCATCTGCAACTGTGCACACCCCAGCAAGAATTCTGAGGCTGGGGACTATTCCTGATCTCTTTAGCTATGACACACTTTCATCTGTTTCATTTATATTTTTTTAGTACTTTACTAAAATAAAATTGACATAAACTGCATATACTTCAAGTATCTAATTTGATAAGATTTGACATAACGTATATACCTGTGAAATCATCACTACCATCAAGATAATGAACATAAGCATGGCACACCTAACCCTTTGTAATCTCTACTTCTTGCATCTCTCCTTCTCCTTCCTTCTTCCTTCATCCATCAAGGCTAGCAATGATCTGCTTCCTGACTATACATTAGTTTGAATTTCCTACAATTTTATATAAATGAAATCATACATTAGGTACTCATGTTTATCTGGATTCTTTCACTGAGTATAATTATTTTCATATTCACCTGTGTTATAGTGTGTATCAATAGTGCACTGTTTTTTACTACTTAGTAGTTTTTCATTATATGGATATGCCACACTGTTTACCCATGCACCTGTTGATGGACATTTGGGTTGTTCCTAGTTTGGGGCTATTACAATTAAAGCTGTTATGAGCATTTACATGCAAGTCGTTGTACGGACATATACTTTTCATTTCTCTTGGTTAAATATCTAGGGGTGAAATGGCTGGATCACATGTTACCTGTATATTTAACTTTTCAAGAAAATGCCAAAATATGTTTCAGAGTGATACTATCATTTTACATTACCACTAGCTATGTTTGAGAGTTTCAGTTACTCTCCACAGCTTTGCCAACACATGGCATGACAGTTCTTAATTTTAACCATTCTAACAGGGGTGTGATGGTACCTCGCATGGTTTTATTTGCATTTCTCTAATGACTAATGTTACTAATATCTTTTCGTGTGTATTTGTTTTTCATATATCTTCACTGATAAAGTGTATGTTCAAAACTTTTAGGCATTTTTAAATGAGATGTTTACTTATAACTAAGTATGGAAAGTTAATTATACCTTCTGAATACAAGTTTTTTCTCAGATAATTCCTTGAAGACATTTCGCAACATGTGATTTGTCTTTTCATTCTCTTAATGTATGACCTTTGTGTCTTTTGAAGAGATTTTTAATTTTAATGAAAGTCCAAGTCAACTTGTTCTTTTATGGCTCATGCTTTTGGTGAAATCATAGACAAACCCAAGGTTACAGTGAAAATTCCTCTTAGGGCCCTGGCCTGGTCCTTCCCTCATAGGTACTTCCTGCAAATAACAACCCAAGAAATATTCATCTCATACAGAGATGAGTACTCAATCAATAAATAAAACAGCATAGAATCCATATAAAGCTAATACCAGCAAATAAGGAGAAAAATAAACTGGAAAAACAAATGGCTAAGGCAGAATAATTTAACATCAAGCAATAAATTACATTCAGACATGAAATTCAAGGCAGCTATAAAAATGAATAAAGAAGCTCTTCATATACAGATACAGAACAGGCCCTAAAATCCATTACAAACTGAAAAAAGCAAAACAGCAGGTACTTATCACATATCTAACAAGGGGGGATATGCGTGTATATTCATGTGTATATAAATAAAATAATTTTGAAAAATAAACAAGAGTCTTGATATATAGTTTGTCCCTAAGAAGGAGAACTGGGTAGATGAAGCATAACAGTCAGAGAAAGACTCTTCACTGTATACTCTCTCTTATCTTCCGATTTTTCAGCCATGTAAATATATTACTTTTACAAAAAATTTTAAATCTCAAAAAACTGAATGACAGTTTTGTTCAATAATTATTTCATTACTGTGATGTAAGAAAGTGATTAAGTCACTGCTTTCTAAGACTAAAATCTATGTCTTAAGAAATACAATTTTTCATGAAAGAATGAAAATCTACTTAGCTATCCCTTGAAACTCAAGATCCTCTGGCTTCAAAAATGTATGCATCATTCTGTTACAATTTGGAAATAATATAATACAAAGTAAAATCTATTAACCAAGAAAAAATAAATTGAAGTGGGTAAGTCCATTTTCTGACAAAAGAAAGTAAATGTCATTATATAAAATATCAATAAATAATACTTGGTGAGTACTCAGTACAATCAGAAGCCATCTGAAGTGTTTTGCACGGATTATCTCACAACTAACTGTTAAGTAAATGCTATATTATTACCATTTTACAAATGAGGAAAATAAGGGCAGAGAGGTAATTTGCCATGTCAAAAAGCAGATTAGCTGTGGAGACAGGAATAAAGTCAGTCTGACATCAAAGCCTGGGCTCCTAAACATTAAGTCATATTGTTTGTCCTACACATTTCATTACACTAGGTACAATAAAGTTCTAAACAAATAGTCTTATATATACTTCAGTAATTCACATTTTATACATTTTAAGGTTCTTAGATTTTAAATTAATTCATGTAAATTTCTACATATCTTTGAAAACAAGCGGACTTTATTTTAGACAGAATGCAATCCTAAGGATGCAAATTAAAGCAATCAAACTCCTGATTTCATGAGTTTTGTGCTCTAATTACATAAATTCCTCTCTTTATTTCAGAAGTCAAATAAATGTATATGTAAAAAAGTGGGGCTTTCAGGTTTTCCTTTTTGTTTTTTTTTTTTGAGACAGAGTCTCCCTCTGTCACCAGGCTGGAGTGCAGTGGCACAATCTCGGCTCACTGCAACCTCCGCCTCACAGGTTCAAGCGATTCTTCTCCCTCAGCCTCCAAAGTAGCTTGGGACTACAGGCGCACGCCACCACGCCCAGCTAATTTTTGTATTTTTAGTAGAGACGGGGTTTCGCCATGTTGGCCAGGATGGTCTCGATCTCTTGACCTTGTGATCCACCCACCTCAACCTCCCAAAGTGCTGGGATTACAGCCATGGGCCACTGCACCCAGCCCAAAAGTGTGTTTTAAATGTGCGTAGTTCATTTGTGTTAAATAGTTTGGAAGCTAAAATTTTTAAATAAATAAAATGTGCATAGTTCCTTAGTAAGCAGATAGAAGAATAGAGCAGGAATATGATGAGAGCTAAATATAAAATTCCGTAAGGTGAAAAATACGTACATATTTATATAACAACTTTACCAATAAAGAGATTTCATTAGTAATTTCCAGATGCAATGGAAGAGATTTTTTACTATAACTTCTTTCCTCTGATTAAATTTGGCTAAATTTTTCCATTCGTATTTAGGTTGTTTTCAAAATCTGTAAGAAAATTATCCTGATTTTTTAGGAAAAAAAATATTTCATTATTAGTATGGCAATGTACTAGAAGGTCAAGTTTTTTTTTTAGCCAACTGTTCCCACTATGCAATCCACATCACTCATAAACAGAGGAACTTTTACCCACAATGCCCTGTAATTGAGGCACATAATCATATCAGCTGCCTAACTATGCCAAGCACGCCTGCTATGCAAACAGCTCTTCTTTCTCTGAATTAATTATGACTACTGGACCAATTTAATACAGTGCTTCTCCACCATTACCTTTGCCAACTGTGACAGCTGTGGCAAGAAAGTCTACAAGGCATACAGTGCTGCTCACAGCCTACTCTCAATTGTGGCTATGCAAAATATCTCTGAATAATGTACTCCTCTGAAAGAATGTAAGCAATTAGAGGCTTAAACACCAGCAGTCTCATAACATAGCTCACTAGAAGTTACCGTAATTGATATATATAAATATAAAGTCATTTCACTTTATTAAATGCTTTCAGATATAATTGCAACACAGTCATACACAGTCTATAGGATACACTGAATGACAGTACTAATATTTAATAAATAAATGAAATGTATTACAAACCTTTACTAACAACGGTTGAAATAATGAAGATAACTAAGAAACTACTAGTGACTGAATTAAGACCAGTCTTTCAGTCTCTTAGCCTCAAACATCCAGAAAGAAAACCCATAAACTTTAATACAAGCAAGAAAATAAAATAATCTAGCTCAATGCTAATAAAATATATCACGTAAGCTATATGTGTAATGTTAAATTTTCTAACAGCCATATTTAAAGGAGTAAAAAGGTGAAATTAATTTTAATAATATTTTATTTAACCTAACAGATCCAAAATAAAATATTTTAACATGTAATCACTACAGATTATTAGTAAGAGATTTTATTTTTCTTTTTCAAAATAATCTTTGATATCCAGTGTGTATTTTATCTACACAAAGCATTTTCATTAGGAAGCTCAATTTTAATAAAAAATATTTAACCTATATTTAGATTTTATCAAATACAGTTGAAAAAAGTAGTTCACATATCTAAGTTGTGCCAAGCATACCTCAAATTTTACAATAAGATAATCATGTAAACACCTTCAAATAAATACTTTCCTTTAATATTCACAAACACATTGACAAAATTGGTTCATCTTTTTAAAATCACCAATTTAACTCAGAAGCAAAAGTATATCAGTTTAAAAACTATGCCTGTTCACAGTAAGTAAACTCACTAAAACCATAATGAGATATGATAGAAATTGTTCTACATCTTTACTGAGGATTCTACATTTTAATTGTTGTGATGGTTACATGAAATGTATATTTGACAAAAAACATTATACATTTTAAACAAATTCATTTTATTTTATATAAATTATACTTAAATTAATTTGAAATACCATTTCTCACCTGTCCAACTGACAAAAAACATTCAAAATCTTGACAACAAATTTGTGGGAAAGGCTACTGGGAAATACACATTGTCATAAAATGGCAGAAAATCAACGGAAGGAAATTTTATAGTATTTAACAAAAACTACATATGTATTTTCCATCTGATCCTACTTCTAGGAGGTAAAAAAAAAAAAAACACCTCCATAAATATGAAACAACATATGTACAAACATTTCAATGCAGCATTATTTGTCAGGGCAAACGTTAGAAACAATCTAAACACATTTCTATGGAAACTGGTTGAATCACTGTAGTTTATCCACTTACAGAACGTAAGAAAGAACACAGAGGCTATAAAAAGAATAAGGAAGATCTCTGAACAGATACGGGAGTGGTTAATAGGAAAATATTGTTAAGTAAAAAAAAAATTTATATATATATATGCAAAGGAATATATACAGTACTGTACTTCTATATAAAAAAAGTGGAAATGAAGGGCCAAGCGTGGTGGCTCATGCCTGTAATCCCAGCACTTTGGGAGGCCAAGGTGAGCCAATGCTTAAGATCAGGAGTTCGAGACTAGCCTAGCCAACATGGTGAAACCCTGTCTCTACTAAAAATACAAAAATTAGGATGCTCCTGTGGTCCATCTACTTGGCAGGCTGAGGCACGAGTATCACTTGAACCAGGGAAGCGGAGGTTGCAGTGAGCTGAGATCGCACCATTGCACTCTAGCCTGGGCAACACACTAAGACACAGTCTCAAAAAAAAAAAAAAAAGTGGAAATGAGACTATAAATGTATACGTGTGTGTGAGTGTCTCTGCTAGTTATCTGAAAAATGCAATAGAGGAAAAATAAACAAGAAGCCAATGACAATGATTACCCATAGAGGATATGTGGAAATAAGAAAGAAGGGATATAGAAAGAAATGAAACTTCTGAGTATATATTTTTATAGTTTTTCAATTTTTGTAGATGTGATCAAATTAAAGATGTTTAGATGGGGAGATTATACTAGATTATGTGAATGGTCCCCATCTAGTCACATGAGTCCTTAAAACCCTTCCCAGAACTTTTACCAGTTGGGTCAGAAAGAGGAGACTGAAAAAGGAGGAGAAAGCGTGAAGGGAATCAACTCACCATTGCTGGCTTTAAAAATGAATGGATAGGACCACAAGCCAAGGAGCACAGATAGCCTCTAGAATCCAGGAACAGCCTTCAGCTGGACCCAGCAAGAAGACAGAAATCTCAGATCTACAAGCACAAAGAACTGAATTCTGCCAACAAGCCAAATGACAAGGGAACAGTTTCTATCTCAGATCCTCCGTAAAGGAGCACAGTTGGCCAACAAACCGATTTTAGTCCGGTGAGAAGGGGAGAATAATAAATTTGCGCTGCACCAGGCACTGAGCCTGGGTGACAGAGGGAGGAAAAAAAAAAAAAAAAAAAAAGGAACTGAAACAGGTTTCAAAAGTATCTATACTCCCCTATATAACATACCACCAGTGTCCTTCTTCTAGTCTTCATCATCTATGACTTAAACGCTGCCAACTGCTCTGACTTCAATCCTGCTCTCTTCTAATCCACTTTTAAACTCTGACAGAAGAGCAACCCTTCTAAAATGTAAATCTGATTAGAAAAGGCTACTTCACTCTCTATCCATCCGCACCTGTAATTCAATATGTACAATCCAAATCCAACTCCTAGTAAGATTTTTGTTGGAAAACAAAAAACTGATTCTAAAATTTATACACAGAAATGCAGAATAAAATACAGAACAATTTTGATCAAAAAAAGAGAAAGAATAGAGCTTAAGGGACATACTACCTGATTTCAACTCTTCCCACAAAGCTACAATAATCACAGCAGTGTGGTATTGGTATTTAAAGACAGATATACAAATAAATAGAACAGGAAAAAGAACCCAAAAATATACTCACACATATTTGTTCAAGGTATTTTCAAAAAATGAATCAAGGTATCCCTGATGAACACAAATGTAAAAAGTCTCAACAAAATACTAGCAAACAGAATTTAACAACACATTAAAAAGACCATTTACCATGAGCAAGTGGGATTCATCCAAGGAATACAAGCATGTTCCACATATGCAAATCAATAAACATAATACATCACATTATGTTTCAACAGATGCTAAAAAAGATTTCAACAAAATTCAACATCCTTTCATGATAAAAACCCTCAACAAACCTGGTATAGAAAAAACATACCTCAACATGATAAGGGCCATATATCACAAAACCACAGCTATTATCGCACTGAATGGGGGACAACTGAAAGCCCTTCCAGTAAGAACTGGAACAAGACAAGAAAGCACATTTTCACCACTGTTATGCAACATAGTACTGAAAGTCCTGGCCAGAACAATTAGGCAAAGGAAGAAATAAAGAACATCCAAACTGGAAAGGAAAAAGTCAAGTCAAATTAGCCTTGTTTGCAAGACTACATGTCCTTATAGTTAAGAAAAATCTAAAGACTCCACAGAAAACACTTAGAATTGATACATTAAGTAAAGTTGCAAGATGGGTACAATATCAACACGCAAAAATGATCAGCATTTCCATACACTAGCAGTGATCAACCTGAAAAAATCAAGAAAGCAATGCCATTTATAATAGCTACAAAGAAAAAAACATTGATGAATAAATTTCACCAAGGATGTTACAGATCTATAGAAAGAAACCTGTAAAACACTGAGGAAAGTCATTGAAGAGGACATACAAAAAAATGGAAAGATATCCCATGCTCATGGATTGGAAGAATCAGTATTGTCAAAATGACCATACTGCCCTAAGCAATCTTCAGATTCAATGCAATCCTTACCAAATACTAACGACATTTTTCATAGAAACAGAAAAAGGAAATCCTGCAATTCATATGGAACCACAAAAGATGCTGAATAGCTAAAGCAATTCTGAGCAAAAAGAACAAAGCTGAAGGCATCACATTATCTGATTCCAAATTACACTATAAAGCTACAGCAACCAAAATAGTATGGCACTAGCATAAAAGGACACATAGACCAGTGGAACAGAATACAGTACCCAGAAATAAGTCCACACACTTACTTACAGACAACTCCTTTTCAACAAAGGCACCAAAAACATACACTGGGGAAAGGGCAGTCTCTTTAATAAATGGTAATGAGAAAACTGGATATCCACATGTAGAAGGATAGAACTATTATATATCCCTATTTTTCACTATACCACCAAGCCTCAGTTCCTCATATAACATGGAACCATTAATAATACTCATTCAAACCACCTTACAATTTGTTTAAGGAAAAAAATTATATAATTCATACAAAACTATTTTCTTTTCTAATATGCAGTAATATCCCATGAAGATGTCATTTACTGCTATCAATACACAAAAATAAACATGGTTACTGAATATAAAAAAAATGGTTGAATAACATTCACTCAGGAGTTCTGAACATACTCAAATGTAAAATTACCAAACTATGAGCTAAAATGTGAAACAGCCACTGACAGGATTCAAGGATTTTTCATGTTATTCATAAAGAAGGCTCCAAGGGCTCTTAGGAACTACAAACCAGTGAATAAACAAGAAACATTTCTAATCACAGGTTGCAAAGTTTCCATATTAAGATTTCCAGTAATAAAAAGCAATAATATTTTCTACAAACAGAATTCATGCTTCCATAGTTCTTCTGGAGAATAAAAATTACAGTACATCTGAGCCTGTAATACTACATGTAGGTCAGATTTTTCATTTTCAAATGAAAAACATGAGTCCCAAAAAGGTTAAGATAAAAACAACTAGAACATACACTCTCTGAGGATAGAAAAGAAAAAATTAATTCTCTTAGAAATATAAGAGCCAAAAAAAGACGTTACATGTTAATAAAACCAGAGAAGGTATAGATAACATGAGCACAGAATTATTCAAAGAATGAAAAAGAAATTCCTTAACACTTGAAAAAGATGGTTAAGGGAAAAATTCTAAAAACTAACATAAAATATTTATAAAATATGTGGCCAAATAGGGAGTTCATTACATCAATTAATACAGCTAAGAATAAAAATATGAGCTATTCAGAAGTATAAGATTATTGAACAAATGATCTGCCTAGTCAGGGTAATCTGATTTCTTAAATGGCATTTCAGGGCTCTAATACTGGAGAGGCCACATGTAGGCATTCCAGTTAACGACCCCAGCTGAGTACAACCTTTCACCCATACCTGCCAAAGTGCCAGGTATGTGCCCAAAGCTGTCTTGGATTCTCTTGCCCAGCCTAACCATTAGACGAAAACCACCAAGTAACCTCTATGGACACCAGATCAAAACATGACTAAACTCTTAACAAATTCATAAGATACAATTAAATGGTTGTTGCTTTAAGACAACATTTTGTGGGAGCTTGTTATGCAATATTTCGGGGGACCCAAGACCACAGTCAGGTTTAGTGATTCTCTGGGACTCACAGAACTCAGTATATAGTAGAACTCATGGTTAATATTTATTACAGTGAAAGAACACAAAGCAAAATCAGCCAGGAGAAAACACACATGGGACACAGCTCAGAGGAAACCAGGCACAGGTTTCCAAGTGTCTCCTCCCAGTGAAATCACATAAGATGTATTTACTTAAATCTTCTAGTACTGAATTGTAACATGTGTGAAGTGTTATCTACCAAAGAAGCTCATTAGAGACATAGTGTCTCTAATTTGAGGTTTACTGGAGGTTAGTCACCTAGGCACCCTCTGCCTGGCTTGTATCAAAATTTCAGACTCCCAGAAGAAAACTGGTGTTCATATACATAATTCTTTGCACAAATAGTTTAGGCACAGTGAGCCACTCCTATCACTTAGGAAAAGCTTTGTATCAGTGCAGGAAATTTTACCATTCACATTCTCAGATCCCAGACAAAGGTCATCCTTCTAAGCATGTTTCCAAGGAGAGTAGCCTCCAACCTGCTATGT
Source organism: Nomascus leucogenys (assembly GCF_006542625.1). Taxonomy (NCBI): domain Eukaryota; kingdom Metazoa; phylum Chordata; class Mammalia; order Primates; family Hylobatidae; genus Nomascus; species Nomascus leucogenys. The sequence goes on from NC_044382.1 coordinate 126,893,054, forward strand.
CAATTATTGTGTGCACATGCAGCAATAGATAACTGCAACAATAGCCACACATCGGTGTTAAAAACAATACAGACCATACAAACTACTGGACAGACCTGATGTAAAATGGCGTATATCCTGTTCCTTTCGGAAAATTAAATTAAAAGTAATTCAAAGGAATCTTTGTGTAAAACAAATGTACAATGTAATATTATTTTTGAAATAGGTACCACTGCATATAAGCTCAGAATAAAATTAATATTTGAAAATTAAATCATTTCTTTTTTTTTTGAGACAGGGTCTCACTCCCACGCCCAGGGTGGAGTGCAGTGTCACAATCATGGCTCAGCCTTGACTTCCAGAGATCAGGTGATCCTCCCACCTCAGCTTCCCAAGTAGCTGGGACCACAGGCATGTGCCACCATGCCCAGCTAATTTTTTAAACTTTTAGTACAGATGGGTTTTTGCCGTGTTGCCCAGGCTGGTCTCAAACCCCTGGACTCAAATAATCCACCTGCCTTGACCTCCCAAAGTGCTGGGATTACAGGCATGAGCCACTATGCCCAGCCAAAAAATTAAATATTAATCCCAGTCTTTTATACTGGTACATTTGAAGTCTTCTAGGTAAAGTTTGATACAATTTTATTCTGAAGAAACTATATTACCCACTTGATATGTAATCATTTAATGGTCAGTTGCTACTGGGCAAAAACAAGAAAATTAATGGTACAACATTACAATGAATCCCTGATCAGCAAAGAATGAGAAGATACATTTTATGGCTGAGCACAGTGGCTCACGCCTGTAATCCCAGCGCTTTGGTAGGCTGAGGTAGACAGATCACTTGAGGTTGGGAGTTCAAGACCAGCCTGGCCAACATGGTGAAACCCCGTCGCTACTGAAAAAAAAAAAAAAAAAAATTAGCCGGGCATGGTAGCAGGTGCCTGTAATCTCAGCTTCTCAGGAGGCTGAGGCAGGAGAACCGCTTGAACCTGGGAGGTGGAGGTTGCAGTGAGCTGACATTATACCACTGCTCTTCAGCCTGGGCAACAAAGTGAGACTCCATCTCAAAAAAAAAAAAAAATGAGAATGAGAAGATAAATTTTAAAATCTAATAAAGCTTGGCATCAAAACAGTTATGAAAATCTACAGTATGGTACAAAAAATTTACAAAATTGGCACCCTAGAACTGCTCTAATTTTAATCACAAAAAAATTGTTATTAAAACATTTAGTTTAAGAGGAAAAAGGTTATCCTTAGCCTACTTGCACACTTGATTGAGAAGTAAATATTTACTCAGGTACTGGCAGGTATGTATTTAGATATTATTTGCCAATTCTGTATCTGTGAAATCGCCTGCTTACTAAAATTTACATATAACCCCAACATGCACAAGCACAGAACAGCAAAAATTTAGAGTTGCCCAATGCACACATTCCTAGCTGAGGTAGAATTCAGTGATGCTGTGTCTTGTTTCAGCTCTCATACTGTAAATATGGGTCTTTTTCACAGTCTATTTAGTGCCACATTTTTGTACTGTTGTGCTTTTTGTTGGCGATTTCACTACGTGGCCCCCAACTTGTAGCACTGAAGTGCTGTCTAGAGTTCCTGAGCTCAAGAAGACTGTGATGTGTCTCATGAAGAAAACACATGTCAGATAAGCTTAATTCAGACATGAGTTATAGTGCTATTGGGCATAAGTTCAATGTTAATTAATCAATGATATTTATGAAATACGGTGTATGTAAACAGAAACACACGTAAAACAAGGCCATGTTGTACTGCTTGGTTAACTAAAATACGATCAAAGGCTAGTAGGAACCTAATCCTGTATTTTCCCTAGCGACAATGGTTCAGTATTCACTAACTCAGTGTTCACAGAAACTTTCTAGAACCTAACTATCACAAATAACAAGCACTGACTGCATACATAAGCTTTTTCTGGAAGTCTAATATATATACCAAAGTGCCCAAATCATAACTGTACAGCTCCATGAATCTACAAAACCAACACACTTGTGTAACTAGTACCCAAGTCAAGAAGCAAAATATTACCACAATCCACAGACCTCCTCATATTCCATTCCTGTCATTATGCCCTCCCTGCAAAAGATACTACCTTGACATCCAAAACCATAGTTTCATCAGTTTTAAACTCTATATAAATTGAATCATTGAATCATATAAGTCATACTTCTTTTTTTCTTTCTTTTTTTGAGATGGAGTCTCACTCTGTTGCCCAGGCTGGAGTGCAGTGGCATGATCTCGGCTCACTGCAACCTCCACCTCTCGGGTTCGAGCGATTCTCCTGCTTCAGCCTCCCAAGTAGCTAGGATTACAGGCGCACATCACCACACCCTGAAATTTTTTATATTTTTGGTAGAGAGGGGATTTCACTATGTTGACCAAGTTATCTGGTCTCAAATTCCTGACCCAAATTGATCTGCCCACCTCGACCTCCCAAAGTGCTGGGATTACAGGCATAAGCCACCATGGACAGCCAAGTCATACTTCTTTATGTCTGGCTTCTTTCGCCAACATTATGTTTATGTAATTCATTCATGTTGTTATCTGTAGTTTAGTTTTTACTGCTGTAGAACATTCCATTACATATACCACCATTTGTTCATTCTGTTGTTGACAGGAACTGGGGTTATTACAGACAGTGTTAATATGAATAGTGTTAATAACTTGCTAGCTTAATATTTTTAGAAACTTTTTCCCTTAATTACATTAAAGGCAAATATTTTTTAAAAAGCTATTTGTCATGTAAACATCTCTAAATAAGTAGATGTAAACACAATAATGCTACAAACCTGCAGGCAAGTTAACAGAGATGGTACAGGAATGAAGAAAAGAAGTGTAAAGTTGTGGCAGTGAGCTAAATAAAAGAGCACTCATTTTATAGAAAACAAAAGTATCTAAAACTATAGTCATAATCCTGATATATAAAAAAGATAAAGTATTTTGTCTTAAGATAGACTGGATGACAGAGTTAATAGATTAAACTAAAACCAGCGATGAAAAAATGACTCAAAATCAAGGGCCAGGCGTGGTGGCTCACACCTGTAATCCCAGCCCTTTGGGAGGCTGAGACGGACAGATCACGAGGTCAGGACATCAAGACCATCCTGGCTAACATGGTGAAACCCCGTCTTACTAAAAATACAAAAAATTAGCCAGGCATGGTGGCGGACGTCGTAGTCCCAGCTACTCGGGAGGCTGAGGCAGGAGAATGGGGTGAACCCGGGAGGCGGAGCTTGCAGTGACCTGAGATCACGCCACTGCCCTCCAGCCTGGGCAACAGAGCGAGACTCCATCTCAAAAAAAAAAAAAAAAAGAAAAAATGACTCAAAATCATATTTCCTGCTCTACTTTTAGTGGAGGTACTCAGTGATAATGATTATCAGAATAATTAGCACTACCCAAATATTTATGTATTCACATATATTTTACATTCTGCAAAGATTCAGCTATATTATAAAATATGTGAATATAATTACATTTATAATTACTTATCATAAAGATTTTTAGAACTTCTAATACCACTCAGTTTATATATTTTATCTAAGATGCTTTACCTGTATTTTTTGGTAGTCACAAGATAATCAACACCCTATGATTTCCCTTTACATGATAATATTCTAAATAGTAGAAAAGGGGAGGGGAGAATTCCAAACACACGTAAGTACTTACACTGCACAGTAAGTATGCCTGATAATCCAGGGATTCAACAAACATAATGAAAACAATGAAGCAGCACTGAAACAATCAAATTTGAGAAAAACCAGACAATACAGTTTCACAATCTCTAATTTCATTTTTTAAAATTTGATCTTCTCTACTGAAAATCAAATTAAAACAGATACCAGAATGCCTCTCTGATGATTCTTTTTCTAAAGCTTGCTATCTTGCCTAAGTCACAACTTTCATGTAGTTTAAGAAAATACCATATATATTAGAGTATATTAGAGTATACCATATGGGCTTAAAGGAAAAAGATAATCTCGTATCCAGCTAAGAAAGTATCTAGTAAGTGTTACCAGGGGCTACAAGTTAAACCTGAGACCTGTCAATAAAAATTAAAATAATAATTAAATGTGTCCTAACTATCCATAAAGTAGATTATTTCCTCAGATTATCAAAAGATTAAAATTACTTAATTGGGAATTTTTTTATTTTTTAAAGAAATGGTGGTCTCACTATGTTGCTCAGGCTGATCTTGAACTCCCAGGCCCAAGCAATCCTCTTGCCTCAGCCTGCCATGTAGCTGGGATTTCAGGCACAAGCCACTACATCTGGCTCAGAAATGTTTATTTTTAACCCAAGCTAAACTCGTAATTAAATCATTTGATTGACTATAACCTCCAATTCTTTTTAATAATTCATACTTACCTTTTATTATTTAAGTATTTTGAACAATTTACCATTAAACATATTCTAATAATGTGTCTATATAATCACAAAACAATCCCTTCTCTCACCTTATATCAACACATATCACTATATCTAGTGTTCCTGAGAAACAAAATAAGTTATGAAAATATAATTATTTAAACTGAAGTACTGAATAGTGGAAAGCTACAAACGTGCTACTTGAAATATCAATTATCAAATGTTCAAAGCCAAAAAGAAAAAAATAAGTCCTTGGTGTTAAATAGTACCTGAAACATAGTAGAAACTCAATAAATATGTATAGAATGAGTAAAATATAAGTAGGTACATCTGTGGAAATGTATAGCTAAAATTATAGCGCACATGAATATATAACAACCATAATCTATTTATACTTTAAAATAGATCAAATAATATATCACAAACTGGTAAAAGTACCCAGATTTCTGTAAATCAAATAATTGTATCTTCAGATAAGAGAATCTTTACAGTTAAATTTAGTTATATCCATACATTTATCATAATTATTCTTCAACATAATTATCTCAGTGGGTTTTCTTTATACTTAGAAAATACATACGTTTTTAAAGTTTCTGATCAATGTAAACAGTAAAAGCATGAAAGACATTTTTTTCAATTACAACCACCCCTGCAAACACCCATTTGGAAAAAGTAAGCCTGTTACTCTCTTTGGTAATCATCATATTATTTACAGTGTTCTTAATAACTACTGGAACTCATATAGCAATTTTTGAGATATCTTCTACAATGTATACACAAATGGTTGCCATATGGATCTTGAGATGTGGACTATATGCAAAGCTGCTAATGATATCGAAGGACCAGATGCTCTAAGCTTATGAATCATTACAATGTTATTAATATCCTTTTATACCACATAGTTTATACCACATAAATAAATAGATCTTTAAAAATATCTGACATTATATTACATCCTTTGGGTATATCTATGTTGTATCACATCATAACTAAAACCAGATTTTAGTACTAGTAAATTTCTATGTTTTTAACTTAGTCATTAAAATGATATTGAAAATTACAGTCCCATTGAAAATAATATATCCTAAAATTCCACATTTTTCACCAAAAATTTGTTTATTAATACTCATTGTGCTAAAATGGTAGAAAAAAAAAAATTAAGTCAGTATGCCTCTAACATAGTGACAATATTGCCTACAAGGTTTTTCTGGGAAAGAAGATAAACATTGAACAGCTGGGAAAACTATAAACTGCTACACAAATGTTAAGCATTATCAATGTGTTTTCCTAAGTACAAAAAATATTGCTATTTCTTTGTCTAAAGAGACAGGGACAGAAATTATGAGAGACAAATGGAGAAGGTACACCTTATTAACTAAGAAGTAATAAATAACCTTCTTCACGTAGTTCCACTTCTGCTTTTTCTTGAAATATCAAAACTATAATCCAGTGGGAATATTAATCAGTGTTAAAGAGCTAAAAATATTCCAACTGCACAAAGTGAAAATTAAATTATGCTTGAAGCTGGCTTCAAAATACTATTACAAGTATGATCCAGTCTCCAGAAGCCAAGGAGAATTTTCAAGGAGAATACTGGGATCTCTAAATCTCTAGCTAACATGCTAAGCAGATTCTTACCACCCACATATGTTCTTTAAAAGCTCATTAAGCATTACAAACATTATGTTCTGTCATTATGAAGATGAAATCCCATTAAAAATAAAATTGAATTTCCTGGAAATGTAAAAGAAAAAATGTTACGAGGGGCAACAAAAGGGAAATAATAAAATCTCTACCATCTTGATCATCATCATAATCTTGTCTACTTATATATATTTGAAATTCAATCAAATGAAATACAGTTAAAAAGAAATAATAGTTATCCCTAAAAGTAGAGCATTCATATCAGAGAATTTTACATATATATTAGTATGAATTTATGTCAAAAGGATAGAGGATCAAAAGCTCTGTATTTCCATAATTAGGATTATAACCAACATTTTTAATGTACACTATAGTGTCTGTACTAAATTTAGGGTTACACCAAGATTGGTGATTCAATTAGAAAGACATTTAAAACAATGATCAGATACCACTTCACAAAATTTACAATAATAATAAATACCCAGGGCTATTGAGATTATGAGACCACCTATGCTGTCACAGACTGTTAGTGGACACTGACCTGGCAGAATCCTTCAAGATATAAAATACACACACCTTTTAACCCAAAATTCACTTCTAGAAATCTAATAAAAATACCCACATGTTCAAAAAGTTAATGTTTTCAAAGATATTCACTAATATATACCAATAACATCCTCAGTGTCTAATAAAAAGAATAGCTAAGTGTATTATCATACTTATATACTGGACTGACATAGAAAAATATCCATGACATAGTTTAAAAATAAAAAACAAGTTCCTGAACAATATGTCTAAGAATGGCACCATTTTTTGTATAACATGTGCATGCACACACATGTTTATGTAGCAGGAATAAAACATTTTTTGTCGTTTTTTAATCGACTGACATTAAGGTTTCTGCCTGTGTTTAGAAAAATTCCTTACATAAGACGGGTATATAGACAGATAATCAAAGACCAGTAGTATCTCTCCTGAATTTGGAAATAGTGGCAAGTTAAGAAGCAAAAGAAAATAAAATAACAAATTGATAGAAGAAACAGACATGCAGAGAAAAAGAGCGAATATGGCAAGAAACAAGAACTGGTAGCATGTGGAGAAAGAACAGGGTTATTAAACATTCAATTTTGAATAGTTCACCTTGTTACAACCCTCTCCTCACCACTTTGGCTACTACAACATTCACTAAAGTCTGCATATACAAACAAAGGCTTTGTGAGAGTGACACTGGGTAAACTGTAGCCAAGGAGCTACATTTGAACTCTGAATAGGCAGGAAGCAGAGAACAGAGAACATTCAGGGAAGGTAAGAGTTTGGCAGCATAAGAACTCCAAGAAAGAGGTGACCCTAAGATTTTTCCAAGAAACTTCCAAAGCATATTTGATAAACACCTTGACACAATTTTATTTAAATCTCAAAAGATAGAGCAACCTCTGCTAACAAGTGCATATGTATGTGTATGTGTGGGTATGTGTGTGTGTTATATTAATGTATATGCATAAGCATATGTTTTAAAAATAAAACACTACATTACCCACATTTGATTTGCTAAAATATATTTTCTCTTTTATTTCACATTGTAAATATTTAATGCTCCTTTCTCCAAGGAAGAAATAACTAATGGAATTTCCAGTTTAGCTTTGAGAACACAGGCCCTCCTAATGAGCAACTGGAGGAATTGCTAATTAGGAATTCAGAAAGGAGTCTCAGAAAGATGAGAAGAGATGCTCCTGCTCTCCCCCTGCAGCTGCAGAGCATAGAACATTCTGAGTAAGAGGGCCTGTCCTGATAAGATATAGAACTGAAAGCATTCACAACATCATAAGTCTAGTATACAAGCTGTGTATAAAGTTATAACTCTAATCATCCTGCTCTATTTTCTATGATAAAACATTTCTTACAAATGTTGTTTCTCAAGCCATCTGGATTCAAAGAAACTTACTATGTCCTGTGATTCTAACCCATATCTAAAAAACTCTGGTTTTTTAATTGGTTGTCTCATTTCAAAAGTGATTGCCCTGGTAAGACTATTTTAATGACATTTCTATTTCTAAAGATAAAAATATCTGTCTTTGGATAACTATTTTTTTTATAAATATGGCTTTGCTAACCAGAAAGATTTTAAAATTTTATCTCTTCCCACCCTTCATGCATAAAAGTAAAATGAACTAACTAATCTGGTAGATTACTCATTTTTTTAAATCATGTATATGACTTTTTAAATTGATTAACTGAATTTCATCAAAATTAAGAAATTCTGCATATCTCAAGAGACTGCTTAGAGGATAAGAAGACAGGCTAGGAGAAAACATTTGCAAATCATATACTGAAGACTTGTATCCAGAATATGTAAAGAACTCTCAGGCTCATTAACAAGAAAACAAAACAATATAAAAATGAGCAAAAGATGTGAATGTACACTTCACCAAAGATGACAAATAAGCGCATGAAAAGATGTTCCACATCATTAGTCAATAGCAAATGCAAATTAAAACCACAATGAGATCTCTCTACTCAACAATTAGAACAGCAAAAATTCCAACGACCCCTCCATACCAAGTGTTGTTGGAGATAAGAAGAAACAAGATTTCTCATAAACTACTGGTAGAAGTGTAAAATGTTAAATACTACAGCCATTTTGGAAAACAGTTTGGTTTGTTAAAGTTTAAAATGCACCTACCATAGAATTGAGCCGTTCTACACCTGGGTAGTTATCCATAAAAAAAGAAAGCATGCATCCACACAAATACTTGTATATGAATGTGAATAACCATTTCATTTGTAACAGCCAAAAATAGAAAACAACCCAAATGGTCATTTGCAGATGCCCAGATAAACAAATTGTAGAATATGCAAACAATGGAATACTATTAAGCAATAAAAACAATGAATTTCTGATACACACAACAAAAATTAATTGTCCAATAATTATGCTTAATAAAATGAAGCCATTAAGAATACATAATCTATAATTATATTTATATAAAAGTCTATAAAATTCAAACTAATCGATAGTGACATAAGATCATGGTTGCCTAAAGATAGGGAAAGGGTAGGAAGAAAAGATTACCAAAGGGATAATCCCTTGATAATCATTTAGGGAGCAACGGATATCTTCATTATCTTGACTGCATTAATGGTTTTACAAGTGCGTATGTATGTCAAAACTCAGCAAACTGTACACTTTAAACGTGTAGTTTATTGCATGTGGGTTAAAAAAACGGAAAAAGAATTAGAGTCCCAAAATAAATATTAGGCAATGTTACATCACATTTTTAGTAGACTTTATGGAAAGAAAAGGTAATTAAACACTGAATGAGAGGGACAAATTACAATTATCAGGCTTTCCAAAGGCAAAGAAAATGAGACTGGGAATATGATGACAAACTATGCTAACATTTCTTCACCTGGAAATTTTCCTGTTTACTTTAAATGATAATCCACAGAACCATGCTCCAATAGAAACTATGCTTAAAGGTACTCACATCAAAGGGACCATGCAGTATGTTACATCATTTCCTACGAATTAGAAAGTTTCCCCACTTCTCTGTTCAAATATAGCTTTGCCATTAACTAGCTGACCCTAATTTACGAATTCATTTAACTGCATTGGGATTAACTTTTGCTCAATATTTCAAGTGGTTATTTTAGACTTGTATTAGTCAGGGTTCTCCCCAGAAACAGAACTATTAGGATATATATATAGAGAGAGAAAGAGATTTCTTACAAGGAATTGACACATAATTATGGAGGATGACCAGCCCAAATCTGCAGTGTGAGCCAGCAGGTTCAAGACCCAAGAGGCTGGGCATGGTGGCTCATACCTCTAAACCCAGCACTTTGGGAGGCCAAGGTGGGCGGATCACTTGAGGTCAGCAGTTCAAGACCAGCTGGGCCAACATGGTGAAACTCCATCTCTAAGAAAAACACAAAAATTAGCCAGGTATGGTGGCACATGCCTGCAATCCCAGCTACTCGGGAGGCTGAGGCAGGATAATCACTTGAACCTGAGAGGTAAAGACTGCTGTGAGCCAAGATTGTGCCACTGCACTCAGCCTGGGCAACAGCAAGACTCCATATCAAAAAAAAAAAAAAAGTCCAAAGGCCACCCAGGAGTCAGTGGCAAAGATAAAGTCCAAAGGCAGTCTGCTGGAGAATTCTTCTCTTACTCAGGGGAGGGTCGGTCTTTATGTTCTATTCAAGCCTTCAACAGACTAGATAAAGCCCACATATATTATGGCAGACAATCTGCTTTACTCTGTCAATAAAAATGTTAATCTCCTACAAAATACTTGGAGAAACACTCAGAATAATCTTTAAACAAATATTTGGGCATCCAGTGGCTCACTCAAGTGGACACATAAAACTAACCATCACTGGACCATATAAACTTGCCTTGAAGATGAAGATGCCTTGCACCTCTAAAATTCTTTAATTTCATGTTTATTAAAAATGAGCTCAGGACTTCTGTGTCCATGAAGATGAAACAGATGTAGTTTTCCCTGTTTTTCCTCCTAAGTACAACAAAAAACTCTGGACATTACATAAAAAAAAAAAAAATATGAAAAGACTAAAAAGTGACGAGAATAAAGAAGACCTGCATAGGGACCTCAGGATCCTCAGGACCAAGGAGTGATATGGGTGAGTTCCCTGGATTTTCATTTTGCCTCATATATGCCTGGCTTGGAGCTAAAATAGCTGGCAGCCAGTGTATCTAACACCCTAGATACATCAATGAGTGCCAACAACAAAAACAAAAAACCCAAGCTTCATTGGATTTCTGGGTAAACTATGGCTCAGAGAAATTAAATGAGTTGTGTTAGTCAAAGAGTTAGTAATTAAGAAAACAGATTTCAAACGTATATCTTCTAATGTCAAACCATGTCTTATATAGCCTAGAATAAATAACAAATGAGTAAATTCAAATTTGTAGAGACTGAATTATGAATGCAAGATAAACCAACTTCTAGGGAAACCGACAAAACAAATGCACCCCACACCACCACCACCAAAAAAAAAAAAAAACCAACTCACTGATACTCATCAAAAGGAACAAAAGTAATAGAGAAGAAAACATAATCTGAAGACTGTACCACCCTTCTGGTTAAAACATTTCAGTTGCTGGTGATGAAAAATTAAACTCAAATCACTTAAGCTAAAACACAATTCATCAGGAAGAACGTCAGTGAGAAGGCAAAGTAGGAGATTCCAACCTTCCTCCACCCACAAAAAACTATTATCCATAAACGAAAATAGCTCTAAAAGAGCTCAGGAGTTAAGGAGCTGCAGCAACACAGTAGAGCAAAAGCCCAAAAATAACTGCCCAAAGATGGTAAGAAGTCTCATTTTTCCTGAATGAAGCCAACAGTGTTTAGCAATACAAGGAAACTCCCTGACCCGAGTTCCCTTCACAAGAGAAAAGATTAAGGTAAGCACCAGTTTCTCCATCCTTTTAGGGTTCTGCTTCAGTTATACTCCACCCAGATCAATGGGGAGACCCGCATAGCTGAGTCACCTGGAAACAGCTAGGAACAAAGAAGTGTGTGGCCTACTGGCATCAACCACATGGCACGTTGTGGCCTTCTCAGCAAAAGACTCTAACACCTTTCAACATGGAGAAACTCAACAGCCCTTGGGGTCACTGCAGATGCCCCACAGCTGTGAGCACTGAGGACCTCAAGTGTTCACAATCATGAACCTCAGAGGCCTGCTTTGCAGAGGACTCAAGAAGCTTTCACCACTGAGGAAACCAATAGCCAGCCAAGCCACTGCAGACCCCCGACAGCTTTTATTACCAAGGGCCTACCAGTTTTTCACCTTCTCAGACTTCACTTGCCTAAGCTACCTTAGTAAGCATCACCATGGGCAACGCAGCCCTGGGAACCAGGGCAGCCACCCCACACATGTCCACTACCACCCCAAGGCCCTGCCACCAGGTTCAGCTTCCACCAGTGTGCACACTGCTGCAATCAGACCCTGCAAGCGCACACATGCAGATTTCAGGGCTGAAGCCACAGTGCCAGATCCACAAGCACAGATAAGAGTCCAAACAGCCCTCACAGCTACCGAAGACCTCCCACAATTCTTGCCACCAATGACTATGTAGCTGACAACAACACAGAGAGCTGCCTGAAATGACGAGACACTATGTCCCTGCCTCAGACCTGGAGCCACTGTATTCCCCCGTACTTAGCACTCCATGCCACTAGACCTAGTTCCATAGCATGCTACGATATGCCCTCCAGTCAGCCCATCTGTGCTCTCCTCCTGCACATAAGATATTCATTTACTGAAGCTTGTCATGGGAGTAGCAGGCCCAGTGGTCTCCAAAATGACTTCAGGGTTATTCTTTCCTTGTCTTGGTGAACAGCACCTGGATTCTGCCCCTCCATACCGATCTCCTTATAACATGCGAACATTCATTCAGCCATACCCTTGGTGCTCTCTCCCAAACACACTTTTTCATTCTTTAAAACATGGCCAGGGTGACAATTTTCCAAATCTTTAAACGTTCTGCTTCTCTTTTGATTATAAATTCCATCTTTAATTTGCTTCTATCTTTTTGCATTTTACAATAAGCATTTAAGAGAAGTCATGTCTCACCCTCAACACTTTGCTTAGAGATTTTTTCCACCAACTATACTTTTTCACTGCTCAGTAGTACTGCCTTCCACAAATCACTAGGACATGACACAGTTCTGCCAAGGTCTTTATTACTTTATAATAACAATAGCCTTTCTTTCATTTCCAATAAAATCTTCCCATTTCCATCTGAGACCTCATCAGAATGGCATTTACTATCCGTATTTTTACCAACATTTTAATCATGACCACTTAGGCCACCTCTAAGAAAACTGGGGCTTTCTCTGCAGTTATCTTCTTCTGAGGCCTCACCGCAATTGCTCTTAATGCTCCATTCATGGCAGTGTAGGCTTTTTCTAGCATGTATGCCAAATTCTTCCAGACTCTCCCCATTACCCAGTTCCGAACCTGCTTCCACATTTTTAGTTATTTGTTACAACAGCACCCCACTTCTTAGCACCAATTTTCATCTCAGTCCATTCAAGCTACTATAACAAAATACCTTAGGCTGGGTAATTAAACAACAGAAGTTTATTGTTCACAGTTCTGGAGCAGTCTGAGAAGTCCAAGATCAAGGCGCCAGCAGATCTGGTGTCTGGTAAGGGCTTGTTTCTCAGAGATGGCACCTTCTATGTGCTCTCAAATGGGGGACGGCACACATAAGCTTCCTCAGGCCTCTTTTATAAGGGCACTAATCCAATTCATGAAGGCAGAGGTCTTGTGACCTAACGTCTTCCAAAGTCCCCACCTCTTAAAACCATCACCTTCGGGGGTTAGCTTTCAAATACAAATTTTGAAGAGACATAAAAATTCGAGCACAGCACCATGTATCTGATCATGACAATCTCCAAAATATATAAGGAACTTATACAATTCAATAGCAAAAACCCAACCCAATTAATAAATCAGCAAATGAACTAAACAGACATTTCTCAAAAGAAGAAATTCATGTAAGTACTACACACTAACTGACTGTGCCACTCGAGCACCCGCAAAGAAGAAATTCAGATGGTCAACAGTATATAATCTCTAATCATCAAGAAAATATAAAGCAAAACCACAATGAGATATCATCTTACGTCTGTTAGAATAGCTATTAGCAAAGACAAAAGATAACAAGTGTTGGCAAGGATGTGGAGAACAGTGAATCCTTATACACTGTTGGTGGGAAAGTAAATTGGTATAGTGTACGGAAAACAGTAAGGAAGTTCCTCAAAGAAATAAATATAGAACTACCATATGATCCAGCAATCCTACTGCTGGGTATATATCCAAGGGAATTGAAAACAGAATCATGAAAAGACATCTGCACTCCCATGTTCACAGTAGCATTATTCACAATAGCCAAGTAATGGAAACAACCTAAATATCCTTCAATGGAAGAAAAGATAAAATGTGGTGTGTGTGTATATATACATGCACACGCATACACACACACACACAAATGTAATATTATTCAGCCTTAAAAAAGGATTCTGCCATTTGTGACAACCTGGATGAAACTGTAGAACAACTCAAATAATATCAATAGGACCCAATCTCCTTCTAGCTATTATCTCTGTACTTGGCTCTGCTCTCACAGACCAACTCTCACTAGTGGCAAGATGGCCATCAGCAACTCCAAATTTCTATCCCTACTCTGGGGCATATGTGTGGGTGTGCATTTGGTGCACCACACAAGGTACCAAAACAAGGGGGCAAAGGAACTGAATCTAACCAACATGTCACTCAGCTCTGGCATCTATAAGAAAGAGGCATATTTTTCTTCACACCAAGCCATCTTCAGGAAGTTATGCATTAGAGGACACCTTTCTATAATTCATCCATCAGAGGGGCACTGTTTGGTAATGACTCTCACAAAGACATAACGTAAGCTAGCAGAAGCCTGACTCAAACAGAAATCCCAAATTCACTCTGATTAAATGTAATTGTTTCCATTTGGGACACAGATTTATCTCTGAACTAATCACTATAGCCTAGCGCCTAGATTTTAAAAAGCTCCACCTGAAGCACTTGGACTGAAAATGGGGTGATTTCCACCCAAAGCAAGATCAGTGTGATGTTTCGAAGGAAGGGAGAACTGTACAGAAGAGAGCAAAAACAACAAATGTCCATGGCTTCACAGTACCTTTAGAAAAAAAAATCCAAACTTCTTACTAAGGCCACAAGTCCCTGCATCTGGCTCAAGCCTATCCCTACAAGCCTATCTTGACCCATTCGGTCCCTCTCTCACTAAGCTCCAACCACCCCGGTCTTCATTCAGTTCCTCAAACATGCGAAGCTTTTTCTCACTTCAGGTCCTTTGCCCTTATTGTTTTACTGTACTGGAATGTTTTCCTCAATTTTTTCATGGCTAATTCTGCTTCATCTTTCAAGACTCAGAACAAATGTCAGCTCCTCTGACAGGGCTTCTCTTCTCCAGGTATTCTCCATCTCAGTCCCCTGCTGCTTCCCTTTGAAATATATATCTGGCAATATTTTATTTATTATGTTTACTTTTGTCTTTTTCCCCAGCTTACCATAAACTCCATGAGAATAACAGTAGAATTCACCAGTAACTTATAGCATTAAAGGAACGTAGCTGAACTGCAAATGAATTGGGTAAATGTACGGATTAATCAGTGAATTAATGGATCTATATTGAAAACAAGAAAAGTCCTAAGCACAAACTAAACATACCAAAGCTATCAACAAGATGCAATTTAATTTGATCCACAACGAAAGTCGACAATCGGTGCTGATAACTAGTTTGTAGGTATAGTTAGGGCTCATTACTAAGTGGAAGACATTCTAATTAACCCACTTATGCCTAGCGTTCCATTATTGGGATGCTAAGCATGTGGGAGTTATTTATATCCTACTGCTGAGGGTCATCGCCAAAGGTCTGATTGCAAAAATTCAAAATATTGCCACCTCAGGTATAAATGGGTTAAACGTTCTTCTAATTGTCCCTAGCTTAGAAGGGTGGGGGCCAGGGACATGGCTCATTAGGGAAGGGTGAAAGTACTCCAACCTGGAGTTCCTTCAACAAGAAGGACTTCTGCCAGCAGATCACCTTTGGACTCAAACAGTAACTCTTCCCTGGGTCTTCAGCCTATTGGTATACTCTGCAAATTTTGATCAAGCTTCCACAATCACATGAACCATATACACACACACACCCACACACACACACCCACCCCTGTGTGTGTGTGTGTGTTTCTGTCTCTCTGGAGAACTGACTCATCAGTGAGTACGGTCTATAGAGTTTTAAAATTAAAAAGATGTTAAGTAAGAATTGTATACTAAACCAAACTGTATTTCACTGGTCACAAGAACAAAGATTCTTAAGTATATAAGAGTTCAAGAAGTGAATTAAATCTTTATATCTTCCTGAAGTTTGTGTTAAAAACACAGTCTAGCTAACTGAAGAAGCGAATAACCGTTAAGAAGTCATAAAAACTGGGAAACTACAGAAAAAAGTACTAGTAGTAAGCAATAAATCAATTTAAACACAATTTAAATAACTGGCAAACATGACTATAAAACCAAATAAAACTGTTTAATCTTTGAAAGAAAGCTGTATCATATGAAAATAATAATGTAATAAACTTGATAAAATACAGCTAACAAAAACTGCTGATTAGGCTGGTAGTATAGTGGTTTTTATTTTCATTTTATAAGAAGGGAAAAAGCAAAAGAGCAATAAAAAGTGAAAGTTAAACCAAGCATACAATAAAAATAAATGAAATAAATTAATATGTATTAATGTATGACCTTTTCTTTGTATTTTATGTTTATGATTTTGTCTCGCTGACTTTAGATATGCCTTCTTATCAGATATATAAAAGCCTAGGGCAGTTTTGTATCCTTGGTGGTTTCACCTTACTCTGGTTTAAATGTGTCCCCTAGAATTCATGTGTTGGAAACTTAATCTCCAATGTGACAATGTTATGAGGTAGGGTCTAATGTAAGCATTTCTGTCATGAAGCTCCACATCATGAATAGATTAAAACCATCATTATTAAAAAGGCTCTAGGAGGGGGTTCTTTCTCCTACTCTCTTTTTGTCCTTCCACCTTTTGCCAGTTGAGGACAAAGCACACCATCTTGGAACCAGAATCACCAAACCTATTAGTGCCTTAATTTTAGAATCCCCAGCATCCAGAACTGTGAGCCAGAACACCCAGTCTGTGGTATTCTGCTACAGCAGCACAAACCAACCAAGACACACCTATATCAATTATATTAGTTACTTATTTAAATGTTTATTGAGCACAGGTACAATGCAAAATCCTTCACTACAGTAAATATAATAAGACATTAAAAGTAACAGCAAAAAAGCAATTAATTTTGCACCAACCAATCCTGCTCTCATGGAATTTACAGTCTAACTGGCAAAACATAAAACAAAATATTAGCAAAGATAACCCAGCAATACATTAAAAAGATAACAGCTGCACTCCAGCTTAAGCAGTAAAGCTGGACTCTATCACTTAAAACAAGTAAAATAAAACAAGTAAGGGTGGTTTCTTCCAGGAATGCAGGCACAGTTCAATATTAGGCAGCATTCATATCATTCACTAAATTATTAAATCAAAGGAGTAAGGCCATCTGGCTAGCATCCTGGGTGCTGAATACACATTCTATAAAATTCGTCACCATTTCTGGTTTTTAAAAATCCTTATAAAACAAAAATATATTAATATAAATTTAATTTTTCTGGCTCACGCCTATAATCCCAGCACTTTGGGAGGCTAAGGCGGGTGGATCACGTGAGTCCAGGATTCGAGACAAACATGATAGAATCCTGGCTCTACTAAAAATACAAAAATTAGCTGGGCGTGGTGGCACACGCCTATAATCCCAGCTACTCAGGAGGCTAAGGCTCCTGAGAATCACTTGAACCCAGGAGGCAGGGGTTGCAGTGACCCTACTGCACTCGACCTGGGCTACTGCACTCGACCTGGGCAACACTCTACTGCACTCGACGTGGGCTACTGCACTCGACCTGGGCAACACAGGGAGACTCTGTCTCAAAAAATACATATATTTTTCTTAATATGGAAAAAAAAGCCTGTATCATGTTTAGTGATCAGGTACTAGAAGCCTTTGCATTAAAATCAGAAATAAAAATAAGGATTCCCACTAACCAGGATAAGCCCCCAAAATAACCCATATGTAAGCTAATCTTTGAACTTTTTTTCTTTTTTTGAGACAGAGTCTCACTCTGTCGCCCAGGCTGGAGTGCAGTGGCGCAATCTTGGCTTACTGCAAGCTTCACCTCCCAGGTTCACGCCCTTCTCCTGCCTCAGCCTCCCCAGCAGCTGGGAATACAGGCGCATGCCACCACGCCTGGCTAATTTTTTGTATTTTTAGTAGAGATGGGGTTTCACCGTGTTAGCCAGGATGGTCTCGATCTCCTGACCCTGTGATCCACCCGCCTCGGCCTCCCAAAGTGCTGGGATTACAGGCGTGAGCCACCACGCCAGGCCTAATCTTTGAAATTTAACTGAATCCAATTAAACTCTTCCCATGTGTAGTGAGTGGAAGCCTACAATTTCAACTAATCACTAAGAATTCCATCTAGGTGTGTGAGTAAAAGAGCAAGTGGCTGATGGTTTTCTAGGTATTTCAGGATCTAGTCCTCTGGTTACCCTTGTCCTTTACCATCAAGACTGACTGTGTCTGCATATGGAGGATAATTCTAAAAGTAAGAGGAAGTTCTGATATCCAAACAGGAACTACTCCACAACAGTAATGCAACATGAATGAGCACTCTTAAAGAAGTTGGATATACAACAAAAGGGAAAGTAAATTCCCAATACGGGATTGGGGTTGAGGGAAGGGTAGCTACTAAGGCCATTAAATGAAGCCACTCACTCACATTTCAAAAACTTGAGAAATTGGTTGAAGATCTGAGCCAACTGGAACACAGACAACCAGTATCTCAAAGAGGCATTCAGACCCACAGCATAAAGATTGTTGGATAAAAAGGTTAGCTGTATAAAAATGACAACTCTGTTGCCTATCTGATTTGCCTGTCACCTTCTAGTGTTTACTCTCACATTTTATCTAAAATCAGAAACAAAGGATATGTGGTCCATGATTATTTTTTTGTTGTTATTTAGTGGCAGTAAATAAAAGAGATCCCATACTCTGATTTATAATTCATCACTAGTCTATTAAAAGACATTAAGGCCAGGCGCAGTGGCTCATGCCTGTAATCCCAGCACTGTGGGAGGCCGAGATGGGTGGATCACATGAGGTCGGGAGTTCGAGACCAGCCTGATCAACATGAAGAAACCCAATCTCTAATAAAAATACAAAATTAGCTGGGCGTGGTGGCGCATGCCTGTAATCCCAGCTACTTGGGAGGTTGAGGCAGGAGAATTGCTTGAACCCGGGATGCGGAGGTTGCAGTGAGTGGTGATCGCACCATTGCACTGCAGCCTAGGCAACAAAAGCGAAAATCTGTCCCAAAAAAAAAAAAAAAAAAAAGGCCTTAAAAGAAAGTAAATCTAATAAAACAGAAACATAATACAAATGATTTTGCCTTTCAATTTAATGTGGAAGAAGCTTCCTTACCTATCTAAAATGATACAATTTTAGTCATAGTTATTACTCAGAATAAAATCCAAATAGCCTTTGTCACTAACTTGTCACTAACTCTAGTGTCCAGAGTCTAGTGTCACTAACTCTGGATCACAAAGATCCAGAGGAATACTTGCTTTTTTTTCTGACCCCATTAGAACTACAACTAATTACAATTATACTCATCAATAAAACTGAACCTCATGAAAATCTATGGAAATTGAGGTTCCTCCCTTCATCCGAACTTGGGAATCACAAAAAGTATTTTAAACTGACAAAAATATAATAATATACTAACCTAGTTTTATTACATTATTTATATGTAGATGCTTATAATTTGACTACCAAACCAAGTAGTTGAGATAGAGAAGAAATCTCAAATTCGGGTTTAAGTTAACTGCTGATGTGCTACTACCAGACAATGACAGTGCAGGAACTATAATCTTTTTACTTGCATGTCTTAATAACTGAAAGAAAATAAGAAGGACATTTTACAAAAGGACATCTTACAAAAAGAGTAGCTCTAACAGGTGATGAGGGTCCCTTTCCCCTAAAATAAAACACATGGAAAGAAACAATAGGGAAGGGAAAAAGAAACAGCCAGGTTTTTGACTCTTAGGTCATATTAAGGATTTATCAAAATAAGTGCACCTATGTCCAAATGCAAGAATACAATCCATTTCAGAGACAATATTAGTCCATTGTCACACTGCTATGAAGAAAAACCCAAGACTGGGCAATTTGTAAAGAAAATAGGTTTAATTGACTCATAGTTCCACAGGGCTCGGGAGGCCTTAGGAAACTTACAATCATGGCAGAAGGGGAAGCAAACACGTCCTTCTTCACATGGGGCAGGAGAACAAGTGCCAAGGAAATGGGGAGAAAAACCCCTTGTAAAATCATCCAATTGGCCGGGCACAGTGGCTCATGCCTATAATCCCAGCACTTCGGGAGGCCAAGGTGGGTGGATCACTTGAGGTCAAGAGTTCGAGACCAGAGTGCCAAACATAGTGAAACCTTGTCTCTACTAAATTATTAGCCAGGAGCAGTGGTGCGTGACTGTAATCCCAGCTACTCAAGTGTGTGAGGCAGGAGAATCGCTTGAACCCAGGCGGCAGAGGTTGTAGTGAGCCGAGATCACACCACTGCACTCCAGCCTGGGTAACGGAGCAAGACTCTCAAAAAAAGGCCGGGCGCGGTGGCTCAAGCCTGTAATTCCAGCGCTTTGGGAGGCCGAGGCGGGCGGATCATGAGGTCAGGAGATCGAGACCATCCTGGCTAACACGGTGAAACCCCGTCTCTACTAAAAATACAAGAAATTAGCCGGACGTGTTGGCGGCCGCCTGCAGTCCCAGCTACTCGGGAGGCTGAGGCAGGAGAATGGCGTGAACCCGGGAGGCGGAGGTTGCAGTGAGCCGAGATCGCGCCACTGCACCCCAGCCTGGGGGACAGAGCAAGACTCCGTCTGAAAAAAAAAAAAAAAAAAAAAGACTCTCAAAAAAAAAAAAAAAAAAAAAACCATCCAATTTCATGAGAATTCATTCACTATCACAAGAACACCATGAGGGAACTGCCCCCATTATCTAATCACCTCCCACGAGGTCCCACCCCCAACACATGGGGATTACAGTTCAAGATAAGATTTTGGATGGGGACACAGCCAAACCATATCATGGACTAATACATTCATTATTTGGATTTTCAGATGCAACAGAGAAGTCAGGAAGCCTAAATTCTTTCAGTCTTTTTGTTTGTTCTTCTAAATATACAAGTAATACATTGCTCACTGAAAAGGTTTGGAAAATAAAAGAAGGTAAGAAACATCAAATGGATAATCTGACCACCAAGAGATGACATTTTATATCAGTAAGGTTTTTTTTTTTTTTTTTTTTTTTGAGAAGGAGTCTCGCTCTGTCGCCCAGGCTAGAGTGCAGTGGCACGATCTCGGCTCATCGCAAGCTCTGCCTCCTGGGTTCACACCATTCTCTGAACAACAGAGTTAGTGACAAGTTAGTCAGAGTGAGACTCTGTCTCAAGAGAAAAAAAAAAGAACAGGGCTTTATTATGCAGTTCACAAAATCACTGAGAGAATTATAGAAACACACTCAAAGTTAAACTTCCAGAAGCAATATCTGAAGCTACCACAGAAGGCCTGATGAAGATGATGCTTTCTTACTTTTACCATCATCCAATGCCAAGAACCCAACTTTATTGCAACTGCTACTGCCACCAATGCCAACACCACTCTTGCATCAAGAATGTGATCTCAGCCAGGCCTAGTGGCTACCAACTGTAATCCCAGCATTTTCAGGGGCGAAGGCACAAGGATCACTTGAGCCCAGGGGTTCAAGACCAGCCTGGGCAACGTGGTGAGACCCTGTCTCACCTGTCAACCAGGAAAAAAAAAAAAGGAATGTGACCTCACAACCACTGGAAAACCTATGCTGCTGTTGCTACTCTCATAACCAAAAACAAGACACATTTGCCACCACTCATACATCAAAAATGGAGATTTCACATAGGGCCCCTTCCTGTCACTCGCCAAAGTCTCACTCACAGGTGGCTCTGATCTGAAAAGTAGAGGTCATTTGTCTGATGCCTAGCTGCAAGAGAGACTGGATATTATACACATACATATATTTATTTAATCATCCTCACAGGAAACACAGGTTCTAGATCAGAGGCAGACTTTTAATTACTCACAGAGCATCTTATGCCAGTTCCCCCAATTCCCTATGGTGCAAAACACTGAAAGCAGATGTCATCATCTGCTGGTGCAAGAGTTGGAAACAAAGGAGAGGAACTCTGAAATTATCAAATGCAGAGCTCATATAGGAACTGCCAGCACATGTGCTCCTCCTTTCCTTCACAAAGAATGTAAACAAATCCTTTCTGTGGAGAGAAGAAAATGGTCTCTAGGTTTTTAAAACCCTTGAAGTATGAGCAAATGACTCAGGTTTTATTATCATTAGAATGCAAACTAATGGCTTCTTTAGGTCTACCACCTTTAGAATGTGAACAAACGGCTCTGGGTCAACACACAATCTCAAACTTCAAAGGCATGTGTACCATTCATACATCCTTTAATGGAGGGGCCAAGTGTTCCACGCTCAAAAAATCCTGAGTGTGCAGAAACATTCACAGACTACTGTTTCCCAATATGGGAGATTTACAGTCTGAGCTGTAATTTGTATCATATATAAGGTTCATAACAAGGGAATTCCCGAAAGATGATTATACTCAGCCATGCATATGATAGCTGTCTACCACACTGCTGTTTAAACATTACGATGTTTATCATTCCTGTTTTTTCTTCTACCATCTACGCTTATACTGAACCAAAGATCATCTCATATTTATACTATATTTGAAAATTTATTCTCATATAACTAAATTGTCCTACAAACAGTGGCATTTCACACTTCAAATAAAATCTTAGGCTTATACATGTAAGATATATTCACCTGAAGATGGATTGTTTGAAACTGTAGTATAGAAAACTAGGATCCCCACGAATTAGTCTCCTTTCTTTGTTTCATTGTATATTACAGCGTAATAAAAATAGAAAAAAAGTGCACATTAAATGTAATATGCTTGAATCATCCCAAAACCATCCACCACCCCACCTCCAGTCCATGAAAAAAAACTGTCTTCCACAGAACCTCTCCCTGGTGCCCAAAAGACTGGCGACGGCTGGTTTCAGCCACTCAGTCTTTGGTATTTTGTTACAACACCCTGAAAAAACAAAGAGCCCAGGCCAACTAAGACATATCTACATACATTAATTTCAAGGAATGCTCCCACGAAAAGGAAAACTGGGGTATCATATATATTACACTGTCATCCTATTTCTTTTTTAAAAAAAGAGATAAATAATACTATATCTGTGAATACATATTATTGTAGCATATACGAACACAGAAAAACTTTTGGAAGCAAACACAACATACTTTTAACACTAAATATCTAAAGGTATGGGTAGGGAAGTACAGGTGTGAGGTTACCTGGAATGGGGGCAAAGATTAACTTTTGCTTTAAACACAGTTCATTTTGTCTCAATGCATAGATTAAGAAAATGCACATCTTCCTAATCCTTTTTTGATTAGGCATTTTTAAATTAAAAATGTACTTTAGATTTTATCTAACTCTTCTTCAGCATCAATCAATGAAATCACAATTTCAAAAATATTGAACTAAATTGTATTTCTATAAAAAATAGTACTAACTCATAAAACATTATGCTTTTATACAGTGATAGATTTTGTGGGCCAGGATACTACTTAGAAATATTACAGCAATATTCATAAGATTAGTCTGTTTATATCTATGTGTTATTGCCAATTTTTGATATTATTATGCTACATTCATAAAGTAAATGGGGGAGCATTCTTTGTTTTTTCCATGACCTGGGTTAGTAAACTTGGATTCAAGTTTCATATCTGCCACTAATTATCTATGTAACCCAATAAGAGAAGTGAGTTCACAGTTAAGAATTCAATAAAGAATGGATGGAAGTATGGAGGTGGAGAATTCCACGTCAAGATCTCTGATAACCCTTTTTAAATTATCCTTTTGCATACAGGAAGATCATAGTTCCTATTATATCCTATTCTATCACACAAAATCATACACTCAATGGAAGCAAATGTACCTTCAAGTTAACTCAAGTTCTATTTGTAAATACTATCTACAACCTCAGAGATAAGCCTCCTAGCTGTGAGGGGTACATAGCACCCTAAAACAGAAGCCAAAACGATCCAGAGGTGTGGATATATTCTGCCAATAAAATTATGAATAATATGCAAAGGTAAAAAAGTAAATCCCTTGAGAGGCTGAGGCAGGGGGATTGCTTGAAACCAGGAGTTCAAAACCAGCCTAGGCAACATGGCGAGACCCCTTCTCTGAAAAAAAGTGTTTAAAAATTAGTTAGGTGTGGTGGTACACACCTGCTGTCCCACCACTGAGGTCAGAGGCTGAGGTGGGTGGATTGCTTTGAGCCTAGGAGTTAGAAGCCGCAGTGAGCTATAATCACACCCGTGTACTCCAGTCTAGGCAACAGAGCAAGACCCCATCTCTTAAAAAAAAAAAAAAAAAAAAAGAAAGAAAGAAAAAGAAAAAAAAAAAGTAAAAAGTAAATCACTGATTTGTTATACCACTGGCATTTTGAATTTAACACTCAAGGGTTCTGGCTCTGCCCCAAAGGAGGAAGACATTTCAAAACATGAAATTATTTTGCTGTGGCACTAATTTAAAGCATATTTCCTGGAAGATACAGTACAAAAGTCACTTAGCGAACAGTAAGTAGAATAGCCTATTCAGAATCTACACCTCAATGAGACTGTGTTAAAATATAAACCAACTCTGAAGGCTGACAGAGATTTAAGAAACTGAAGTTTTGGATAAAATCAAAAGAATAACGATGTGTTCGGCAATAGATCAGATATATAACATAAACCAGTCTGTAAGAGCTCTATGTGGACACAAGTAAAAGTTCTCATAAAAATGTTTTACCCAATGAGTGCTCCCAACAGCGCTCTGCTTATCAAGTGAGAAATTAACCTTTAGTGGACATTTTAACAGCAGTAGAGAAAGGATATGCAACTACTCCATAGAAATATGTTTATGAAGAAAGCCAGGAACCTCAACAAACATTTCCATATTCACCTTAGATTTATTCCTAGCAAATGTCAAGGGTCTTGTGTGTAAAATTCCTCTGGGAAAGAGATTCACTGCCAAATGGTCTGGATATATTAGAATTCAAGATTAAAAGGAGGCCAAGTTAATGGGTTTGCATTACAACTCTTTCATTCCTCAATTATGTAAGTATGAAGTTCACATATGCTTAGTTACTGATTGGGGGGGAAAAACTATATTTCTTCTATAAACACAGCACTCTGGACTTTAATTCTGATTTTTGTTTCCTTTCTGCCATTTTTCTCTCATATATTTAGAGCAAAATTTTTACACTATTACAGAAACTGAATGGATCAACTAAGTGATAATAATTCTATGCAAAAAACAGGGGTGGGGGTATATGCATATTGAAGGCATAGTAAGAAAAAATAACACTACATTTAGAAATAAAACCGAATTATTTTAAACAACATTACAGATTTGGGAAACTTATGCAAAAACTGATTTAAATTTTCTTTTAACATTTTTACTTTGTAGACAAGACTATAAGAGACAATGGTTAAAACATTTATAAAGAGCACCTTGAGTAAACAACAAAAAAATAAGCAAAAGACTATATTTACAAATAAACTATGTATAGTAGACTATAGTATATAGGGAGTTTTTTGTTTGCTTAGTCACACTGTGTTTTTGTTTTTGTTTTGATATTAAAAAAAATCCTTTATTTACTGTCATTAGTCAGCACGAATTATGCCTATACCGAGTGAGTACCTCCCTGGATCCAGGTACTATGAGAGGTGATTTGCCTATATCATCCCACTGGCTCTACACATTGAACCCCGGAGGCAGGTATAGCTACCTGCATTCTTTTTTTTTTTTTTTTTATACTTTAGGTTTTAGGGTACATGTGCACAATGTGCAGGTTTGTTACATATGTATCCATATGCCATGTTGGTGTGCTGCACCCATTAACTCGTCATTTAGCATTAGGTATATCTCCTAATGCTGTCCCTCCCCCCTCCCCCCACCCCACAACAGTCCCCGGAGTGTGATGTTCCCCTTCCTGTGTCCATGAGTTCTCATTGTTCAATTCCCACCTATGAGTGAGAACATGCGGTGTTTGGTTTTTTGTCCTTGCGATAGTTTACTGAGAATGATGTTTTCCAGTTTCATCCATGTGCCTACAAAGGACATGAACTCATCATTTTTTATGGCTGCATAGTATTCCATGGTGTATATATGCCACATTTTCTTAATCCAGTCTATCGTTGTTGGACCTTTGGGTTGGTTCCAACTCTTTGCTATTGTGAATAGTGCCACAATAAACATACGTGTGCATGTGTCTTTATAGCAGCATGATTTATAGTCCTTTGGGTACATACCCAGTAGTGGGATGGCTGGGTCAAATGGTATTTCTAGTTCTAGGTCCCTGAGGAATCGCCACACTGACTTCCACAATGGTTGAACTAGTTTACAGTCCCACCAACAGTGTAAAAGTGTTCCTATTTCTCCACATCCTCTCCAGCACCTGTTGTTTCCTGACTTTTTAATGATGGCCATTCTAACTGGTGTGAGATGGTATCTCACTGTGGTTTTGATTTGCATTTCTCTGATGGCCAGTGATGATGAGCATTTTTGCATGTGTTTTTTGGCTGCATAAATATCTTCTTTTGAGAAGTGTCTGTTCATGTCCTTTGCCCACCTTTTGATGGGGTTGTTTGTTTCTTGTAAATTTGTTTGAGTTCATTGTAGATTCTGGATATTAGCCCTTTGTCAGATGAGTAGGTTACAAAAATTTTCTCCCATTCTGTAGGTTGCCTGTTCATTCTGATGGTAGTTTCTTTTGCTGTGCAGAAGCTCTTTAGTTTAATGAGATCCCATTTGTCAATTTTGGCTTTTGTTGCCATTGCTTTTGGTGTTTTAGACATGAAGTCCTTGCCCACGCCTATGTCCTGAATGGTATTGCCTAGGTTTTCTTGTAGGATTTTAATGGTTTTAGGTCTAACATGTAAGTCTTTAATCCATCTTGAATTAATTTTTGTATAAGGTGTAAGGAAGGGATCCAGTTGCAGCTTTCAACATATGGCTAGCCAGTTTTCCCAGCACCATTTATTAAATAGGGAATCCTTTCCCCATTTCTTGTTTTTGTCAGGTTTGTCAAAGATCAGATAGTTGTAGATATGCGGCATCATTTCTGAGGGCTCTGTTCTGTTCCATTGATCTATGTCTCTGTTGTGGTACCAGTACCATGCTGTTTTGGTTACTGTAGCCTTGTAGTATAGTTTGAAGTCAGGTAGCGTGATGCCTCCAGCTTTGTTCTTTTGGCTTAGGATTGACTTGGCGATGCGGGCTCTTTTTTGGTTCCATATGAACTTTAAAGTAGTTTTTTCCAATTCTGTGAAGAAAGTCATTGGTAGCTTGATGGGGATGGCATTGAATCTATAAGTTACCTTGGGCAGTATGGCCATTTTCACGATATTGATTCTTCCAACCCATGAGCATGGAATGTTCTTCCATTTGTTTGTATCCTCTTTTATTTCATTGAGCAGTGGTTTGTAGTTCTCCTTGAAGAGGTCCTTCACTTCCCTTGTAAGTTGGATTCCTAGGTATTTTATTCTCTTTGAAGCAATTGTGAATGGGAGTTCACTCATGATTTGGCTCTCTGTTTGTCTGTGATTGGTGTATAAGAATGCTTGTGATTTTTGTACATTGATTTTGTATCCTGAGACTTTGCTGAAGTTGCTAATCAGCTAAAGGAGATTTTGGGCTGAGACAATGGGGTTTTCTAGATATACAATCATGTCATCTGCAAACAGGGACAATTTGACTTCCTCTTTTCCTAATTGAATGCCCTTTATTTCCTTCTCCTGCCTGATTGCCCTGGCCAGAACTTCCAGCACTATGTTGAATAGGAGTGGTGAGAGAGGGCATCCCTGTCTTGTGCCAGTTTTCAGAGGGAATGCTTCCAGTTTTTGCCCATTCAGTATGATATTGGCTGTGGGTTTCTCATAGATAGCTCTTATTATTTTGAGATATGTCCCATCAATACCTAATTTATTGAGAGTTTTTAGCATGAAGGGTTGTTGAAGTTTGTCAAAGGCCTTTTCTGCATCTATTGAGATAATCATGTGGTTTTTGTCTTTGGTTCTGTTTATATGCTGGATTACATTTATCCATTTGCGTATGTTGAACCAGCCTTGCATCTCAGGGATGAAGCCCACTTGATCATGGTGTATAAGCTTTTTGATGTGCTGCTGGATTTGGTTTGCCAGTATTTTATTGAGGATTTTTGCATCAATGTTCATCAAGCATATTGGTCTGAAATTCTCTTTTTTGGTTATGTCTCTGCCAGGCTTTGGTATCAGGACGATGCTGGCTTCATAAAATGTATTAGGGAGGATTCCCTCTTTTCCTATTCATTGGAATAGTTTCAGAAGGAATGGTACCAGTTCCTCCTTGTACCTCTGGTAGAATTCGCCTGTGAATCCATCAGGTCCTGGACTCTTTTTGGTTGGTAAGCTATTGATTATTGCCACAATTTCAGAGCCTGTTATTGGTCTATTCAGAGATTCAACTTCTTCCTGGTTTTTAAATCATCCTTCTGAAAACAACAGCCAATGTCCTCTGAGGAACTTCCTAATTCATGCAGTCTTCTTGTCAATAACGGTATCACTCTCCACCCCAACCTTAATAAAAGGGCCATCCAGAATTCTACTCTGGGAAAGAGAAACCATCTTCCTGTTAGCATAAATGAAACCAAGAGGTTATTTTTCTTCTTTGAAAACTCCTCAAAAGTTTTTATTCTTATTCTTTTTTTTAACCAGCACATTGCCTGGTATATACTGCCAGGTAGGCATTCAATAAGCTTTTTTTTTTAATAGGCAATTTATAACACTGGGAAAATTTCATTTCAGTAAAATGATAATCATGGTTTTGGAAACACTGAAATGAAATTTCACCTTACTTCACCTTATAAATTGTACCTCATTCTCACCTTGTTACAGGTAGTTAGACAGGCATGAGCAGGGCAGGAGAGAGCTCTCCCCCTACCGACTAGGAATATCAGGTGAGGTTTGACAATTATCACACTGCCCCCTCTAAAAATGATAATTTGTTAGCCCATTCAGCGCGCCAGAGCAAGGCCATTTCCTGATGATCCACAGCTACAAACATTAAAGTGTTAGTTGAATGCAGATGCCAGGGAGAAAAAACTTCCTGGGCATGCTCACTAAGAGACAAAATGGCAAAATATGACCTTCCAGGTATACACCACCGGAAAAAAGGGAAGAAAGCCTCAGACAGACATGTATGCAACTTGCTAAACACACTGCATGAGCTCCAAGGGTAAGGGAGGCACTGCGCATGCGGGAAGCCCACCCTCACGGAAGAATCATGGGAAAGAGGTGAGCCTATAAAGCCCTAGGATCAAGGTTAAACATTCTCCTTGACCTTCAGGCATCCTCTTGGATCTCTTCCAAGTAAGCTTTCCTTTCTTTTGTGTTCTAAAGCCTTTTAAATAAACTTCGACTCCTACTCTGAAACGTGCCTCGGTCTCTTTTCCTGCTTTATGTCCTTCAGTGTCTTTCTTCTGAGGAGGCAAGGACTGAAGTTGCTGCAGACCCGCACAGATGTGCTGCTGGTAACTCAGGGTAACTCAGATCTCTTCCACCGGTAACAGCCTGACTCTGAATACTAGAAGTTTTGTTCCTGCTTTTCTAAGCCACCTCAGACAGACACTGGAACATGTTAGACAACACTTAAATGCTTCGGAAGGGCATAAAAAATTCTAAAAAAATTCAAGAGCCGTCATAATTGCTGGGAAGACTGGCTTCTGCAGCCCAGTGTGGCTTCACACTAGTCAGAAGACACAGATTCTGTATCCCTCCCCTACCTGGGACCTCCAGGAAAACTCCTCTGGTTGATTCTCAAGAGTCTTCCAAAAAGGCAGAGGGCAGACCAACAGACAGGGGCGGTGAACTCCTCTAACCGGCCCAGGTCTCACACAGCTCTTTATCAGCAGTTTAGTTACTGAGCATGTCATATCATACTGGAAGTATCTCCTACCAGGAGGATATTAATCTCCTGCTTCCTACAGATCATTTCCAGTACAGGAAAGAAGTCCATTCATAAGAGAAAATCAGACCAAAACAAAGAGAAGCATACCCCAAAAACAGAACTGCCTGAGAACCAGATCCAGCAAAGCCTGAAGCCACTCCTACTCACTCTGAACCTCACCGGTACACGATCTATATATGTCCTTAAGTTAGTGTGAGTCGAAATTCTGTCAGTTACCCATGAAAGGGGCATGTTAACTTATTTGTATCCATCTACTAAGGCAGGCCCCTAGGAAAGTCTATTATGTAATTAAATGAATTTATCTTCATCCAGAAAAGCTGGGGAACAGGGTTACTAATTAACTAAATCTTGCAATATACTAAAAATGTTAACAGGCAATTTTTCAAGAATTTAAAAATATATTTTAAAATAAACTTTTAGTGTTACATAAGGTAGTTTAGAATTCATCATAAAATCACTACAATTGCCACTATCATTTTACAATTTTATAGATGTCTAAAAATAAGCATATAGTTACTTTAAAAAATCAATACCTTTCTCAACTCAATTTCCCTATTTATCTGTTTATATATATATATTTTAAAGGAGTAAATATACAGATTTCATTGTTTTTGTGCAACAAGTTCCAAAAACATTTTGTCTGATCAAGCCATACTCATATTTGGGCTTGGTACATGAGACTCTAAAATTCCATAAATAATATTAATTCTAAGATAATCCATATTTCTCAAGTATATTTAGATGAGACTGTACCAAGATATGTAACATTTGGGTTTTTATATATTGGGTGAGGTTTTTAATTACTTTTTTTTTTTTATTTCCTACAACTATTTAGGAAAAGACCATCTTGCTGGCCTAGTGCTAGCAAAACATCAATTTCAAAAAGTGAAATCTCGCCGGATGTGGTGGCTCACACCTGTTATCCCAGCACTTTGGGAGGCCAAGACGGGTGGATCACTTGAGGTCAGGAGTTCAAGACCAGCCTGGCCAATATGTGAAACCCTTTCTTTACTAAAAAGTACAAAAATTAGCTGGGCATGGTGGTGCGCACCTATAGTCCCAGCTACTCGGGAGGCTGAGACAGGAGAATCGCTGGAACCCAAGAGGCAGAGGTTGCAGTGAGCTGAGATGGTGCCACTGCACTCCAGCCTGGGAAACAGAGCAAGCCTCCATCTCAAAAAAAAAAAAAAAAAAAAAAAAGTGAAATAGTGAAATCTGGATATCTATTCCTTGCTCTCAAATGATTCAGAAAAACATAATTACACACATACATGCATATATACATAAAGGGAGAGTAAGGCAAATATGGTATGTTAACGCTTGAGGAATCTGGATTAGTGTATTCAAGGGTACTTCGTATTATTCTTGAAACTTTTCTGTAAATTTCAAGTTATTTCATAAAAATTTACAACTTAGGATCTTGTCATATGATTAATAGGGTAAATGATGATTTTTATAAGAACATTTATTTTCTATCTTGTGAACTTTTTTTCATATCTTTGGCCTTTTTATTTAGATTTTCACATTTACCTTATTCATTTCTACTAATTCTAAGCTTATGAGGCCTTTATCTGATTTGATAGTTCTTCAGAAAGCCATTTGCCTTTTCACTTGAGTCTATGTGATATTTCGCATGATGTAATCAAATCTGTCCGATGTTTCCATGAAGTATTTTTGCTTTTATCCTATGGCTGTAAAGCATTACCTATCTCAAGTTTAAATATCCACCTGCATTTGCTTCTGGTTTGAAAAAACAAAAAAAGGAGGAGGTGATAGAAATGTATAGCATAGTAGAACTGAGAAATTATTTATATATTTCCTAATCTGCTGCTCAATTTAAATGAGAAAATAATTCTGATGAATTTTGTCTTTTGAAATAGATTTTAACCTTTTTAATGTGACTATGTGCTTCATCTCTGTGATAGCTGTGTAGTTACCACAAAACAAAAGATTAAAGATGTAGACATAACATATGCAGGAAAAAATTTTTTTTCAAATATTTAGACTAAAATGTTTTACAGATGTAACACTTTTGTTAAACTTTCTCTGTATATTGGGTGATATTTAAATGTAATGTGAACGTAAAATTTTATCTGGGATGTGCCACAATCTAACAGTATCCATGCCTTTTATGAGTTAGACATAAACTCGTTGTTATGTGGAAGACAACAAATATCAATGAATATTTAGGAAGTCAGAGAAATGTAAAGCTATTCTATGTAAATATCCTGAATCGAAGTTTTCCATTTAGAAACAGTATACCACTGTGGTTGAGACTACTGGCTTCAGCTCTAACAAGATGAGTTCAAGTTGCGGCTATGCTGTGAAATAGTTATGAGATCTAAAGCAAGTTATTTAATGTCTCTGTACTTTGGTTTCCTCATCTGTTATCTAAGATACCAATACTTATTACCTCATGGGATTTGGGGAAAGATAATACATGTAAATACATGTAAAACATTTGGAATTGAGCCTGCTCCATCAAAGCACTCAATGCATTAGCTATTTTTTAGAATTGTGTTACATATTTTAGTCTCATCTAAAAACGATGTCTGCGTTTTGGTCAAAGGGAATAAAACTGTAAAGAATTTAAGTTTAAAACCTCAGAAGTCAAGGTTCCATTGTTGTTCTTCACTAAGTGCATGGCTTGTATGCACCCAACAACGGAGCAGATAACACAAAAACTACTGGGAATGCAGGGATAACATCATTAAAAAGAAAAATACAATTAACAAACTTAAAAGCAATAGTATGAATGTTTACATCCCTAAATAGAGAATGTACATTTTTATGGTAATAGAACATGAACAAAAATCTACCAGGTAACTATCCACACAGAAATCATAAACTTATTCAAAATAGTGTGAGTAATGCTCTTTTATCATGATTCCAAAAATCAGAAATAAAAGTAAAATAATGATGAAAAGTGTTCAAACACTTAAGAATTAAGAACTCATTGACAGTATGGAGATTCCTTAAAGAACTAAAAGTAGGCCAGGCACGGTAGCTCTCACCTGTAATTCCAGCACTTTGGGAGGCCGAGGCGGGTGGATCACAAAGTCAGGAGATCGAGACCATCCTGGCTAACACAGTGAAACCCTGTCTCTACTAAAAATACAAAAAATTAGCCGGGCACGGTGGTGGGCATCTGTAGTCCCAGCTACTCAGGAGGCTGAGGCAAGAGAATGGCGTGAACCCGGGAGGCGGAGCTGGCAGTGAGCCGAGATCACGCCACTGCACTCCAGCCTGGGCAACAAAGTGAGACTCCATCTCAAAAAAAAAAAAAAGAACTAAAAGTAGATCTACCGTTCAGTCAAGCAATCCCACTACTGGGTATTTACCCAAAGGAAAATAAGTCATTATATGAAAAAGACACATAAACAAAGTGTGATGCCTCATGATTGCAACCCTAGCACTTTGGGAAGCCAAGGTAGGGAGAGGATCACTTAAGCCCAGGAGTTCAAGGCCAGCCTGGACAACACAGTGAGACCTCATTTCAATTTAAAAAGAAAAAAAAGACACATGCACAGGCATGTTTACAGCAGCACGATTCACAATTGCAAAGACATGGAACCAATCTAAGTGCCCATCAACCAATGAGTAGACAAAGAAAAATGTAGTATATATATACCATGGAATACTACTCAGCCATAAAAATGAACAAACTAAGTTCCTTTTGCAGCAACTTGGATGGAACTGGAGGCCATTATTCTAAGTGAAGTAACCCAGGAATGGAAAACCAAATTCCGTTACGTTCTCACTTATAAGTGGGAGCTAAGCTATGAGGATGCAAAGATGTACGTAATAAATTTTGGGGACTCTGGGTGGAAGGAGGGAGCTGAGGAGTAAAAGACTAAATATTTGGTACAGTGTACACTGCTCAGGTGACGGGTGCACTAAAATCTCAGAATTCACCACTACAGAATTCATCCATGTAACCAACAACCACTTGTACCCCAAAAGCTATTGAAATTTAAAAAAAAAGAATTCATTGATAATCCATGGGTAGAAAGAAATCAAAACAACTTATATCAACGTTACTGATAAAAGAACACTTCAACCCAAAATGAGGGGATACAGTGACAGTTATACTAGCAGAAATATTGCATCCATCTCGCCCCTTTTGTTCAAAAAAGAAAGTGATTTTTTTTTTTAGAGACAGGGTCTCTCTCTGGCACCCAGGCTGGAGTGCAGTGGCACAATCATAGCTCACTGTAACCTCAAACTCCTGGGCTCAAGTGATCCTCCCACCTCAGCCTCACAAGTAGCTGGAGTTATAGGTACAAGCCACCAAGCCTAGCAAAACTCAGAAATCTTAATAAAGAAATTTAGTACTTGTTTTAGTCAGCTTAGGCTGTTGTAACATTCATTTCTCACAGTTCTAGAAGCTGGGAAGTCTGAATCAGAGCACCTGCATGGTCACGGTCCTGGTGAGAGCTCTCTTCCTGGCTTGCAAATGGAAGTCTTCTTGCTGTGTCCTCACATGCAGAGAGAGACAGAGAAAGACAGAGAGACAGAGAGAGAGAGAAAGCAAAAAGGAAATACCTCTCATGTCTCTTCTTCTAAAGGTACTAATCCCATTATGAGGGCTCTGCCTTCATAATCTAATCACCTCCCAAAGGTCCCATCTCCAAATACCATTATACTGGAAGTTAGGGCTCCAATATACGCATGGGGTCCGGGGAGGACAGGGAACACAATTCAGTCTACAGAAGTACTCTTAGTAAAAATCTTATAAAATCAGAAGAATAATAGAAGACAATAAGCCCAAAAAGATGAAATATAAAATTGGTCAAGAAAAAAGTTCAATGTGATGAAATAAAAATAAACTATAATAGCCAATATAAACAACCTAAAAGCTTATACTTTTAAAAGCTCTATAAAATAGAGAAACCTCTTTTGAATCTGTTTGTGTAAAGAACGTTTATGTATGTGTGTGTGTGTCTACGTCTGTGTATGATTAAAAACAAGAAAAAATGCATTCCTGAGTAATTAAAATAATTAAGACTGTATGTAAGTATATGGCAACCAATCTGCTAACTTAGAGAAAAGAGATAATTCCCTAGAGAAATATAAAAGTTATTAAAAACTGATCTAAATAGAAGTAGAAAGCTTGAATAATTTCCTTGGAAGAGTCTGAAAGAAGGATTTAAAAGCTACCATTTTTAAAGAGAACAGAACCAAGTGATTTCACCAGTGAGTTCCATCTAATTTCTAAGGTGCAAGGAATTCTAGTATTATTTAAACTATTCCAGGTCATAGAAAAATATTAAAATCTCTCCAATTTACTTTGGAAGTTAACATTATCTTAATACCCAAATCTCATAGTGGACCAAAAATACACATAATTCAATGCCACTAAATAAAATATAATTTTCAGCAATATATCAAAAATGTTTAATAGTTTACTCAGTCGAGTCCATTCTAGGAATATAAGAATGGACCAATATTAAGAAAGGTGTCTTCATAATTAATTACATCAAAAATCTGAAGAATAAACCATATAACTGTAATAAGGAATGACAAAAAGTATTTAATAAAAACTTAGTCATTCCTAGTAAGAACTAGGTAATTCAGTAACCAAATAATAGTATTTAAATAAGATAATGCTTCTTAAAACACATTAATACATATAAAAATCCTTAGACTTCTCTGATTAAATGTCTAAGAGACTCTTAATATAGCCACATGCCTCAACTTCAGTAAAATTTGGCAGTAGGAGAGAAAAAATGACAAATTTGAAATTTTATATATAATCTATTCAAAATATATATATATTCAAACTCATAAACATAAGCATACATATATCTAGGTACTATATACTCACACATAGAAATACCTCCAAATTCATATATAAAAATGTATGTGTATCCCTTCACAGAAAACATACACAATATACCTAATTATACATTTATATTTATTCTCTGTTAAAATTACTAGTTTACCTGTTTGGGATGTCGGAACAAGGAGTTCTTATAGAAAATATCCTTAGCCTGGCTCCATGTACCATCAATGATGATGATTGTAGAAGGATAAACAGGAGAATCTAATATAAATTCTTCCAAATTAGCAGCTTCAGCCCCTGGATATAATATTAATGTACCAGACTTCCGGCAAACAGTTGAAAGTTCAGGATCTCTGAAAAAGTTTTTTAAAAATATATTTTTATTAGCTTGTGAGGAAAAAAGATTTTATTATGCTTATTGAATTTCCTAATAAAAGTTTCCCTATATCTAGTGATTTGTCTAATCAAATATAGGTATTAGTTTATAAAGTATGAATTAAAAAGACTCAAAATTTTGTGTACTCTCTACTGATGTAGTCACCACAATTCTGCCACTCTCCTCTAGGCTTTCCAGTCCTCACTATTCTTCTCTATTAATGCTTTTCTATCCAACTGCCAGTGACATAACCTTAGCCCTTCCAAAGAATTCTTCCTTTCCTCACTAATACTTCTTGTGTAATCTGATCCACTTTATCAAAGTAAACAACTGGCACTGCCTAACAATCCTAGCACAAACAATCCTAACAATCCCAACGCAAAATCTAGTAGCAATGGAAGAAAAGAGAAGTTAGGTTGCACAGGCAAGCCACATGCTCAAATTCACCTTTGTTAAAGCCAACTAAATATGGCCTGAAAAGGACTCCATACTTCTATATTTGAGTCCTTGTGGATGAACCCTAACCTATCTTAATAGACAAGATTGAAAACCTAATTTAGGAGTATCCACCTGTAACAATGGCTGAGTCTTGGCCACTCACAGACCGCTAAGTGTTCAAACTGTGTTCAAATAAGGTACACCCCAACCTGTAACCAATCCAGCTGTTTCTGTACCTCATTGCTGATTTCTGTACGTCACTTCCCTTTTTTTTTCTTTTTGTCCACAAATTTGTTCTGACCACGAGGCATCCGTGGAGTCTCTCTGAATCTGCTGTGATTCTGGGGGCTGCCCGATTCACAAATTGTTCATTGCTCAATTAAATTCCTTTAAATTTAATTTGGCTGAAGTTTTTCTTATAACACTGTATATTATCTATTGAAGGAAACCAAAATATTTCACTTCAAAATATACTTATTTGACATACGTTGAGACAGCTGTTTAGAGGGCTTGCAAACAGCAGCAGCCTTGAAAAGCTGTTGCATCTGTAGAGAAAAACACATGGCAGCCAGGCTTTCTCTGAGGACCTTCCCTTGTCCAGATCTAGGAAATAATAACTGAAAGTCTGACAACCTTAATGGTCTGAAAGAAATATTTACCCTCTATTCTCTATGAAGGCTGCTGTCGGTGCAGTTTCATTTGCATAACAAGACCACTTTTGCCAGCCAGGCCTCCTCTTCTCCCCGTCCCAGATGTTTTTGCCATAATAAACAGCTTTGCCATGCTCTAAGCCCCTATTCTTTCTGTAAACCTCAAGATGACATAAAAGCATCAACCATCTGGCCATTTCTTTGAGTTCTTATATTTCATAAGACTCCCTTACACGTTAATAAATTTGTATGCCTTTTCTCCCTTTAATTTGCCTTTTGTCAGATGGTTTTCAGCAGACCTTCAGAGGGTGAAGAGGAACGTTTCCCTTGGCCCCTACACCATCATCCAGTTCAGTTATAGAGTTAGTTGATTCAACATTCATTCAAAAATGTGTCAAAGCTTTTTGGTACTGGAGATAAAACAATGAATGAGACACCCTTTGCCCACAAGGAAAAAACAAAACAAAATGCTATTAAGGGGAAAGGAGACAAATTATCATTTGTCTTTGAAATATAATCTGGACTTCCAAATTCAGCTCAGAAATAAAGACTTTGAAAGTCATCAAGCCCATCTTCACAAGAAAAATGCTAACAAACTGAAAATTAACAACTTTTCTTAGATTCATCAGAGAATTGAGGCCCCAGGGCAAACACTCCAAAAACCAGAGGAAAAAAAAAAAAAGTAACCATCTTGAAATAGCCCACAGCATTCTCCATAACAAAGGCCTTTCCCTCAAGAGAAACTACTTACCACAGCTTTTTTGTACCTATTATTTAACCACAAAAAGAAATTAAGTACTAATATATGTTACAAAATACATGCTACAACCTTGAAAACATTAGGCTAAGTGAAAGAAGCCAGTCACAAAAGTCCAAATATATTATTTCATTTATATGGAATATCAGATATCAAATATGGATAACAAATAGGAAAATCAATAGAAACACAGAGTAGACTAGTGTTTGCTTAGGACTGGGAAGGCACAGGGAGTTGGAGAAGATGGAGGGCATAGGGATAGGTAGGTGACAGTTAAAGGTAGAGGGTTTCTTTTTGAGGTGATGACATATTTTAAATTGACTGGTGATGGCTGCAAGTATCTTTGGATATACTAGAAACCAATTAATTTGTACATTTTAAATTGGTAAATTAAATGGTATGTGAATTACATCTCAATAAGGCCCTTTCAAAAAAAGGGGGGGGGGGATAAAGATATATGATAATACTAGTCAAAAGATAATTCCAGGCCAGGCAGTGGCTCACCCCTGTAATCCCAGCACTTTGGGAGGCCGAGGCAGGAACACTGCTTGAGCCCAAGAGTTCAACATTAGTCTAGGCAACACAGTGAGACTCCCATCCCTCCAAAAATATTTAAAAATTAGCCGAGCATGGTGGCGTGCACCTATGGCCCCAGCTACTCGGGAGGCGGAGGCAGGAGAATCGCTTGAGGCTGGGAGGTCAAGGCTGCAGTGAGTGAACCATGATTGTGCCACTACACTCAAGCTTGGGCAACAGAACGAGACCTTGTCTTAAAAAAAAAAAAAAAAAAAAAAAAAAAGAAACAAGGTAACTGCAGTCTGCAATAGCCATATTAACTACAGACAAAGCAGACATCAGAAGTAAACTTACCAGGATGATGAGAGGCATTACATAATAACAAAAGAGTCAATTCTCCAAGAAGATGTAACAATCTTTTAACATGTATGTACTTAACAATTCACTGTTCACAACATGTAAGGCAAAAACCAATAGAACTGAAAAGAGAAATAGACAAATACAGTAATACAGTTGGAGATTTCAGTACAACCTTGTCAGTAACTGGTAGATCAAGCAGACAAAAAATCAGTAAGGATATTGTTGGCCTGAACAGCATTATCAATCAACATGATCTAATTGATATTTATAGAATAGTCCACCAACAACAAAATACACATTCTTCTCAAGTTCACATGAAACACTCACCAAAACAGACCACATTCTGGGCCATAAAACATACCATGACAAATTTAAAATAGAAATCATACAAAGTATGCTCTCAGACTACAACGGAATTAAATTAGAGCCAGAAAACTTGATGGAAAACTCCACAACATTGGAGATTAAACAACATACTTCTAAATAAACCACGGGTCAAGAGATAAGTCCCAAGGGAAATTTTTAAATATTTTGAACTAAACGAAAATGAAAATACAACTTATCAAAATGTGTGGGAAGCAGCAAAAGCACTGCTTAGAGGGATATTCACAGCATTAAAATGCACATTGGGAAAGAGGAAAGACCTGAAAATCAACAGTCTGAGCTTCCTCCTTAAAAACACAACAACAAAAACAACAACAACAACAACAAAAGCTAGATAGGGCCATGCATGGTGGCTCGTGCCTCAAATCCCAGAGGCAGGAGGGTCGCTTGAGGCCAGGAGCTCAAGACCAGCCTGAGCAATGTAGCAAGACTCTGTCTTGACAAAAAAATTAAAAAAAAAAAAAAAAAAAAAAAAAAAGCTAGAGAAAGAAGAGCAATTTAAGTCTAAAGCAAGCACTATAAAAAGAAAAGAAAGAGTAAAACCTAAGATGGAAATCAATGAAGTTCAAAATAGGAAGACAACAGAAAAAATCAATGAAATCAAAAGCTGATTGTTATAGAAGGAATTGTGTCCTCCCCAAAATTCATATGTTGAAGTCCTAACCCCTAGTAGCTCAGAATATGATGGTATTTAGAGATAGATAAATCACCTTTAAAGAGGTGATTAAGCTAAAATGAAGCCATTAGGGTGGTCCCTATTCTAATCTAACTGGTATGATTATAAGAAGACGAAATTTGGACACAAAAGAAGAGCTGGCAGGGGCACACCTGTTCACAGGGA
Organism: Nomascus leucogenys; assembly: GCF_006542625.1. Taxonomy (NCBI): domain Eukaryota; kingdom Metazoa; phylum Chordata; class Mammalia; order Primates; family Hylobatidae; genus Nomascus; species Nomascus leucogenys. The sequence continues at coordinate 126,933,043 of NC_044382.1, forward strand.
CAACCATATGAACAGGCAATGAGAGGGCAACCAACTGTAAGCCAAGGAGAGGCCTCAGGAGAAACCAAATCTACTGGCCTCTTGATCTTGGAGTTCTAAACTCACGAACTGTGGAAAATAAACTTCTCTTTGGCCACCCAGTATGTGGTATTTTATTATGGCAGTCCTAGCCAACTAATACACTGGTTCTTTGAAAAGATCAAGTAAATTGATAAAACTACACCTGAGGTAATTAAAAAAAAAAGAGCAAAGACACAATTACCGATATCAGAAATAAAAACGGTGATCATTACTGATTCCATAGTCATTAAGAAAATAATAAATACTACAAAAAACTCAGTGGCCACAAATTTCATAGTTAGGAGGAAATTAACTAATTCCTTGAAAAACAAACTATCGAAACTCACACAAGGAGAAATAGGAAAACTGAAAAGCTCTAAGTCTATTAAAGAAATTGAATCAATAATTAATAATCTCCTAAAAAAGAAATCACCAGGCCCAGGTGGTTTCAGCAGTGAATTCTCTCAAACGTTTCAGGAAGAAATGGTATTAATTCTCTACAATCTCTTCCAGATACTAAAAACAGACAGAACATTGCCTAATTCGTTCTATAAGGCCAGCATTACCCTCATATCAAAACCAAATAAAGGCATTACAAGAAAGGAAAACTACAGATCAATATCCCTTATGAACATAAAGGCAAAAATTCTCAACAAAATATCAGCAAATTAAATCCAATGATGCACAAAAAGTTATCTACCATCACAAATCAGATTTATTACAGGGATGGAAGGTTGGTTTAACATTCAAAATCAATAAATGTAATCACTCACATCAATGGACTAAAGAAGAAACATCAAAGGACTGTATCAATTCACAAAGAAAACGCATTTGACAAAACCCAAAGTCTACTCATGATAAAAACTCTCCACAAACTAGGAATAGGGGAGAATGTCCTCTATTTAATAAAGAACATTTGCAAAATACCTATAGCTAGCATTATACGTAATAGTTCTCTAAGACTGAGAACAAAACAAGGATATCCTCTCACCACCGCTATTCAATCCCTAGCTATTGAAATAAGAAAAGGGAACCAAAGATACACAAACTAGAAAGATGAAATAAAACCATATATACTCCTCGGATGACCTAATCATCTATGTAGAAAAGTCCAGGGAACAGACCAAAATAAACAAATAAATAAATAAAAATAACCTCCAAGAACAAGTAAATAAGTACAGCAAGGTCACAAGATATAAGGTTAATATACAAAAGTCAATTGCTTTCCCACATACCAGCAACGAAAAATTCACATTTGTAATTGTTTTAAATACCATTAAAATAGCCCTCCAAAAATGAAATTCTTAGGTGTGAATCTATTAAAATATGTAAAGTACCTGTATGTGAAACACTAAAAAACACTGATAAAAAGTAAAAAGGAGCAGGCACAGTGGCTCACATCTGTAATCCCAGCAATTTGGGAGGCCAAAGCAGGTGGATCCCTTGAGCCCAGGAGTTTAAGACTGGCCTGGGCAACATGGTGAGAACTTGTCTCCATTAAAAAAAAAAAAAAAGCAAAGAACGTGTAAATAACTGCTTTAGATTTACAGAATTATTGCAAAAATGGTACAGAGAATTCCTATAAACACTACATCCAGTTTCCCTTATTATCTAAAAGTAAAATACATGAAAACAGTAACACAAAAAATAGAAAGAGACTGCATGGAATTATATTTTTATAAGGTTCTTATGTTATATACTTAACGTATAACATTATTAATTCAAGGTAAACAGTGATAAAGTAAGAATACATAGTATAATCCAAAGACTAACCACAAAAGGCATACCTAAAAAGCCAACAAAGAAATAGAATGGAATGCCAGGAAAAACTTGGTAACCCAGAATAAAGACATACAAGAGGAACAAAAGATCAAATAACTGATAAGACTAAGAGAGGACAAATATCACTATGGTATTCACTGGTAATGTAAAAGAAAACAAATCAGTAATTACATCCAGGGAAATGAAATAAACTCTCCAATTAAACAGCAGAGATTGTTTAAATTTCTGCTTAAATTTAAAAACCAAGACCCATACCATATAAACACTAGCACCCACACATGGCAGATTTTAAGACAAAGAGTATTACCAGAGATAAAGACAGACATTTGTGATACTGTGAAATATATATTTGGTCTTCTTTCCGTTCCCTGGCATACAACTCCTAAAATCCTTAGAAACTCCAAAGTGTTGTTTTTTTGTATGCTAATATTGACTGACGCTCCAGGGTGGGATTAGTCACTGGAAAGACTAAGGGGAAGGAGAGAGGCTAAAGGTCAAGTTGATCACCAGTGGCCAATGGCTTAATCAATCATGCCTGAATAATGAAGTCTAAATAAAAACCCAAGCAGACAGGGTTCAGAGAACTGAACATGTGGCCATTCCCGGAGGGTAGTGCACCAGGGAAGTCATGGAAGCTCTGCACCCCTTTCTCTGTACCTTGCATTATGTATCTCATCTGTACCCTTTGTAATATCCTTTATCATAAACTGGTAAACATTAAGTGTTTCTAATTAACTGAACCCAAACCAAGAGTTGTGGAAGCCCCACCTTGAAGCTGATCAGTCACAAGTTTCTGAGGCCCGGACTTGCCAATGGTGTCTGAAGGGGGGAAGGGGCAGTCTTGGGAACTGAGCCCTCATCCTGTGGGATGTGACACTATCCCCAGGTAGGCAGGGTCAGAATTGAACTGGAGGACACCCAACTAGTATTATTGCAAAATTGAATGCTTGCTTGCTTGCTTGCTTGTGGGGAGAAATCCTCACATATCTGGCGGTCACAGAAGTCTTCTGTGTTGAAGTTTGTGGTATTGACACCACAGCAGAGGAAAAATGAGAGTTTTTCCAACAACACACAATAATGATAAAAGGACTAGTGCATCAAGTAAACATAATAATACGAAATACATATTCACCTACTTAAAGAGTTTTCAAACAGGAACCAAAAGAACAAAATGTAAAAATAAACAAATCCCTAATCATAGCTGGAGATTTTAACACAATTTCCTTGATATTTGAGAGAAAACATGCTCATAAAATCAGTCAAAATACAGAATATTTGAATAACACTATCAACCATCTTGACCTAATTGATAATTTGTGTAACACTACATCTGACAACTGAGGAATATAGTCTTTTCTTGTGCATATAGAATATTTACCAAAAAACAGATGACATGCTAGAACACAAAACAAGTATCAATAAAATTTTTAAACCTAAAATCACAGAGTATAAACAAGTAAGAGTAGAAATCAAAATAAACATAATCATGATACATCTAAAACTTCCCCAAATATTTGGAAATTAAGCGACACACTCCTCAACAATCCATGTGTGAAAGAAGAAATCACAAGAGTAATTTTAAAATATTTTGAACTGAACGAACCAAAATCACAATATAACAGAATTGGTGGGATTTATAAAGCAATGGTTAAGAAGAGAAACTCGGCCAGCAATCGTGGCTCTCACCTGTAATCCCAGCACTTTAGGAGGCCAAAGCGGGTAGGTAAGATGCTTTGCGGCCAGGAGTTCGAGACCAGCCTGGGCAACATAGCAAGACCCTGTCTCTACAAAAGAAAACTTTTAATTGAGCCCAAGAGTTCAAGGCTACAGGGAGCTATGAGTGTGCCACTGTACTTCAAGCCTGGAAAACAAAACCCTGCCTCAAAAAAAAAAAAAAAAGGAAAAATTTATAGATCTATTTATAGCTGAAATGTTTATATGCATGGGCCAGGTACAGTAGCTCACATCTGTAATCCTAGCACTTTGGAAGGCCAAAGTGAGAGGATCACTTGAGGCCAGGAGTTTGAGACCAGCCTAGTCAACATAGCAAGACCCCATTTCAATTTATTTTTTAAAAAAATTTATGCTTTATCAATGAACAAAAAGCTTTAAAATCTGTTATCTAATCTTCTACTAAAAAAAGAAAAGAGAGAAATTAAATCCAAAGCAAGAAAACAATTGACAATAAAGAGTAGAAATCAATTAGAAAACCAGAGAAATATACAAAGCCAAATCTTGGTTCTTTAAAGAGATCGACCGAGACAGACTAAGAAAAAAGAAAAGACACAAATTACCTAAATCAGGAATTAAAAGAGGTTACCACTACAAATTCTACAGACATGAAAATAACAATAAACAAATGCTGCACGCAACTTTATGACAATAAATTCAACAATTTAGATAACTTGTACCATTTCTTCAAAAGGTACAAAATATAAAAACTGACACAAAAATAAATAGAAAATATGAAATGCCTTATGTTTAATAAATGAATTATATTTGTAAGAAAAAAACCTTCCCACAAATTATAATACGACCAGGTGGACTTTATCTTAGAAATAGAAGGGTTTTAACATGCAGAAATCAATCAATATAATACACTATATTAACAGAATTAAGGAGAGAATCTACATGATCATTTCAGTAGATGCATTTCACAAAATTCAACAAACACCCATTCATAATTAAAACTCTCATCACTTTAGAAACTGATAAATGACATTGTATAACATGGTTATTACAGTTAATGTATTGTATACTTGGAAACAGCCATGAAGGCAGGTCTTAAATGTTATCACTGCAAAAAAAAAAAAAAGTAAAACTACTGTTATAAATCTGTTTAATACAGTTGTTGCCTTGGCATCCATTTTAGGCCTGACATAAGTTACCTGTAATCCAGCCAACCCTATCATCTTTGGCCTACTTAAAACTTTCCCTCCCTGTGTGGTGTTTGCCATATAGCCTACTTGTTCCTCACTAACCCAAAACCCAACACATCCCATAGCTGCTGACCACAATAAAACCTAAAGGTCAATACCACAGTCATATGAATAAGCTCCCCCTTCACATTGTTCTCTTTGAACTAGCCAGTCTACAACCCACAGGGAAATTCCAAGGGATAATCCCCACAGACCTTAATAAAGGCATAATCCCACAGGTCTCCCCTTCCCACCCACCCAGCGGTTGAATCCCCTGCTGTTTCCAGACTTCCCTTTGGCCTCACACTGGCATCCTAACCTCTCTGGTATCTGTGTGTAATAAACTTCTTTCCTTTCATGCATTTTGGCTTCATTTCCTCATTATGTCTCTCCTGACACAGCCATACTATAGTATTCTCAATATTATTGAACGTTTTGAACAAACCTTAACTATGTGAGGTGATAAATTTGTTAATTAGCTTGATTGTGCTAATCATTTCACAATGTATACATACATCAAAACATCACACTGTACATGATAAATATAACTTTTATCTATCAATTATACCTCAATAATGCTTGGGGGGAAGAAACATACAGCCAATATCATAGTTAATAACGTCCACAGAGTTTGGGACCAAGGTAAAGATGTTGGCTTTCACCACTTCTAATAAACATTATACTAAAGGTATCAGTTATTGCAATGCGGCAAGGAAAAAAAAAGGATAAGTATCAGAAAAGAAGAAATATAAATGATCTCATTTGCAGATGACAATGCTGCTTACATAGAAAGTTCCACGGAATCTACAAAACAATTTCTACAACTAACAGATGAATTTAGAAAGTTACTGGATATGGGGTTAATACATAAAAACCAATTGTTTTCTTATATACTAGAGGCAAAAATTTACAAAGGACACCAAAAGCAGTACGTCTCTTAATCATTCCCCCATGATTTCATCATGTACTCTAACAAAAGCCTAAATTAATCATTCAATTACCGCATTTATACTAATAGTTCTAATCTGCTTTAATTTAAAATTCATCAGCAAATAATAATCTACTGGCCAGGCCCAGTGGCTCACGCCTGTAGTCCCAGCTGCTCAGGAAGCTGAGGTGGGAGAATCACTTGAGCCCAGGAGGCGGAGTTTGCAGTGAGCCAAAATTGCACCACTGCACTCCAGACTGGGCAACAAAGTGAGATCCTGCCTCAAAAAATAATAATAATAATAATTTACTGAGTAAGCACTATATTAGGCACCATAGGGAAAAAAAAAACTGAACTAAATCTAATAAAAGAACCCCACCAAAAAAAAAAAAAATGTTGTGGAAGATATTTAAGAAAAAAAAAAAAAAGAACCCTACCATCTACCAACTGGAAGGTACTTTTAACAAAAAGGATATAAACACTAAGTATATTTGCCTTTTAAGTTAAACATACATTACCATGAAATTCAGATAATGCTATCATTCCTTTGCTTATACATTATTTTTGTATTTCTGATTTTGTTTTGTTTTGTTTTGTCTTGTATTATTTTGTGTGGTCAGGGGTTAGCAGAACCTAAATTTTTTGACTAATTTCCACTCTTTAGACTATGAATAAGATGAAAGAAATAAGCTGAAAGAAACCATTTTTTAAGATCTATGTAGAAAAGAATTATTTACATTGCCCTAACAGTTAATTTACCTTTCTTCACTGAAGCGACGACCAATCTTTACTTTACACTTGTCCTGGGGCAGGCATGCTGCTAGTAGAGGAACTGTACGCAACACTTTGTTTTCCTTTAATTAAAAAATGAATTGAAACATAGATTTTTACTTAGATATACACACTTTTAAATACTTTATAATGAATATCTGATTCATAACTTTATGTATAACTTTCACAAGTCTTTTACTAAAGACCACAGTTTAATAAAAAGAGGTAAAATTTCTCTGACTTATCAGTATTAACCATAACACAAGCATAAATTTTTATTCTATTTGGGTATGTTTACAGATTTACTGATCAAAGAAGATTACATTAATATATATAATGATTAAGATTATTAAAATGTAAACTTGTGCTTAAATTGAATCATTTATTCTGACAAGTTTTTCATTTCACAAGTAATTACATTTTGCACTATGTCAGCTTGAAGATAATTGCATAGATCTTTATGCCCAAAAAGCAAGGAAGTGCTCAGAAAACAAAACAATGGGTTCTTCCCAGCATAGCCTCTTTACTTAAATTAAAACTTTTTTTAAAAAAAGAAAACAAAACAATGGGGTATGTCAAAGGGACACAGAAGCCAATCTTAAAGAGCTCCCAAAGGCTAAAATTGAACAATCTGAGCAACAAAATAAATAACACAGTACTGGGTTATAACCCAAAGTACAAATTAGAGTCCAGAATGATATAAATAAATGACTTAATAAATAAATGGGGGAGAAGAAACAAATCTTCCTTACAAAAGAATTCCAAATAATAAATGTAAATACACCCCCTCCTGAAGGTGGAACTTAATCTCTTCCTCCCACTTGAGTGTGGGCTGGATTTATGGCCTTGCTTCCAAAGAATATAGAGTACGGAAAGAGAACAAAAACAATAACTTTAGAGTGGAGAAATCTGGTGGCCATTTCTGAAAATGCCATTAAGTTGACTGTCGTCAGTGGTTTCTTCAATGTCCTAGCTTCCAACACTAGAAACCATCTTTCTTGTTGCCACGAGAATTCTACCTTGAATCCCATGGAACCAAGTGATTAGTTACTCTGCCTTAGGTGGTTTTAGGACATTTTCCAATGTTTGATATAATGTTCTCTCTTTATCATCACCATGAGACTGTGACACAAACTTAATCACTTTCTAAACCTTTATCAAAGTAACACATGTATATATGTCAAATTAAATAGTGCCAAAAGATCTAAAATGCCACAGTTGTTTCCAGATGTACTCCCCAGTACCACGTCCTGGAGGCAATCACTTTAACTCTTTTGGCTATTTCTTCCGGTAGTTATCTCCATATAACCATATAATATATGTTGTTTTTCTATTTCTTGATTTATCAATTTTAGATATTATCCAAAAACTACCAATTATCATCATCGTAACAGCTAATATTAAGGCACACAATTCTAAGTACAATACACAGAGAGAGAGAAATATATCTTTTGTCATATCCATTTTACTAATGAGGAAACTGAAACACAGAGATGTTAATTAACTTGCCCAAAGTTCCAGAGTTTATAGAACTATTAAGAATTTGAACTCAGGCACTCTAGCTCCAGAGCCCTTAAGTACTGCCTCTCATAACAAATGAGTATTTAGCTTTCTAACACCACTCCTTCTTCTCACATCTAATATTATTAGTTAAGTCAATAAACAGAGTTTGCATCTTCACGACTAAATATACATTGTTCACAAAGGCCAAATCGTTTAACACAAGATTATTTTCTTGTAAAGCTTTTTGTTATTTTTGAGATAGCTTTTCTATTTTTATCCTTAAGTAATTTTACATATATGCATACTTACTCTTTGAAATGCTCCATCATATCACCTCCATATCATCTACTCCACCAAGTCTTCTTTTCCCAAAGCCCCCTCCTAGAGCCTATCTAAATGGTTTTTAATAACATTTTTATGGGACAGTCAAAAAACTAGCAAATCCTTTTTTCTTTTTTTATTATATTTTTTTATTATTATACTTTAAGTTCTAGGGTACATGTGCACAACATGCAGGTTTGTTACATATGTATCCATGTGCCATGTTGATTTCCTGCACCCATTAACTCGTCATTTACATTAGGTATATCTCCTAATGCTATCCCTCCCCACATCCCCCACCCCACAACAGGCCCCAGTGTGTGATGTTCCCCTTCCTGTGTCCAAGTGTTCTCATTGTTCAATTCCCACCTATGAGTGAGGACATGCGGTGTTTGGCTTTTTGTCCTTGTGATAGTTTGCTGAGAATGATGGTTTCCATCATTCAAAGGACATGAACTCATCATTTTTTATGGCTGCATAGTATTCCATGGTGTATATGTGCCACATTTTCTTAATCCATTCTATCACTGATGGACATTTGGGTTGGTTCCGAGTCTCTGCTATTGTGATTAGTGCTGCAATAAACATACGTGTGCATGTGTCTTTATAGCAGCATGATTTATATTCCTTTGGGTATATACCCAGTAATGGGATGGCTGGGTCAAATGGTATTTCTAGTTCTAGATCCCAGAGGAATCGCCACACTGACTTCCACAATGGTTGAACTAGTTTACAGTCCCACCAACAGTGTAAAAGTGTTCCTATTTCTCCACATCCTCTCCAGCACCTGTTTCCTGACTTTTTAATGATTGCCATTCTAACTGGTGTGAGACGATACCTCATTGTGGTTTTGATTTGCATTTCTCTGATGGCCAGTGATGATGAGCATTTTTTCATGTGTCTGTTGGCTGCATAAATGTCTTCATTTGAGAAGTGTCTGTTCATATCCTTCACACACTTTTTGATGGGGTTGTTTGTTTTTTCTTGTAAATTTGTTTGAGTTCTTTGTATATTCTGGATATTAGCCCTTTGTCAGATGAGTAGATTGCAGAAATTTTCTCCCATTCTGTAGGTTAGCAAATCCTTTTATTGGAAATAGTGTGCTGAAGTTAAGCGCAGGCAGCCAAGCATTAATAAGTTAGATGAAAACTGGAAAATTCCTTTGCTGAGAATGGCTGGGCACAGTGGTTCACACCTATAGTCCCAGCTCTTAGGGAGGCAGAGGTTGGAGGATAACTTGAGCCATGGGTTTGAGACCTGCCTGGGCAATATAGCGAGACCCCGTTCTTAAAAACAGAAAATAATAATAATAGAAAATTCCTTTGCTGAGAAGGAAAAACTGTATCGATGCATTCGTACATGCATAAAATACATCTGTAGCACACATAATGATGAATGAATCATCTAAACCATGGATTAATAATGGTCAAAAATAAATTAAAAATAAGATATATGAAAACGTTAAAAAAAAAGGCCAAGCATGATGGCTCGTGCCCGCAATCCTAGCACTGTCGGAGGCTGAGGCAGGAGGATCACTCGAGGCCATGAATTCAAGACCAGCCTGGGCAACATAGTGAGACCCCCTCTCTACAAAAAATAGAAAGAAAACATGAATATTGCCACAAATCAATGAAAACACCCACATTAAAAAAGCTATCTTATATCTGGAACCACACAATAATGAAAAGGCATCATACTGTGTATACTGCAAAACGAACGCAGTATTTGCCATCAAATGTCAAGTGGTTTGGGGTTTTGTTTTGTTTTTTTAAGATAGGGTCTTGCTGTGTAGCCCAGGCTGGAGTGCAATGTCACAATCATAGCTCATTGCAGCCTAAAACTCCTGGGCAGAAGGGATCCTCCCACCTCAGCCTCCCAAGTAGCTAGGCCTATAGGCATGCGCCACCACACTTGGCTAATTTTTTTATTTGTTTATAGAGATGGAGTCTCGCTATGTTGCCCAGGCTGGTCGCAAACTTGTGGGCTCAAGTTATCCTCCTTCTTCAGCCTCCCAAAGTGCTGGAATTATAGGCATGAGCCACCGCTCCCAGCCTCAAAAGTCTGGTTTAAACCAAAATTGCTGTGGCCGGCAAGCTATCATTTTACATAAATTTGAGCTGTACAATGTTTTAAGTTTAACTGAAGTAAAATAGTGCTAGTGACCAAATTGCCATAATCCTGACAAAAGCATCATGCTATTAAGACTGAGAAAAAGGTTAGGCTGGGTGCGGTGGCTCAAGCCTGTAATCCCAGCACTTTGGGAGGCTTAGGCAGGCGGATCATGAGGTCAGGAGATCGAGACCATCGTGGCTAACACGGTGAAACCCCGTCTCTACTAAAAATACAAAAAATTAGCCGGGCATTGTGGTGGGCACCTGTAGTCCCAGCTACTTGGGAGGCCAAGGCAGGAGAATGGCATGAACCTGGAAGGTGGAGCTTGCAGTGAGCTGAGATTGCGCCACTGCACTCCAGCCTGGGTGACACAGCAAGACTCTGTTTCAAAAAAAAAAAAAAAAAAAAAAAAGGCTGAGAAAAAGGTTGTCTGCCAAATGGAGTAGTTAACAATTTGCAATAAAAGAAAAAATGTTTCAAGGCTGAGGCATGAGAATTGTTTGTACCTGGGAGGCAGAGATTGCAGTGAGCTGAGATTGTACCACTGTACTCCAGCCTGGGTGACAGAGGGAGACTCTGTCTCAAAAATTACATAAATAAATAAATAAGTGTTTAATCATTTGAAGACAGAAAAGATTAATTTCTTTTATACCTCTGTTAAAGTCTTCAAGTGATCCAGACTTGAGAAATTTAAAAAATAATTATTTCTTCTTAGAAAGCTTGACTGTGTCTATGATGTCCTCAGTTCCTAAATACTGAAAGAGTTTTAACTGCAGTTTACAGTAAATACATCTCATAGTATGCATTGAGTAGTTTTGTACTAATTATAACTTCCTCCCTTCTTCATTATGCAGCTAATCAAGAGTTACAAACACATACACACACTGGCACATATGTATTTTACCTGTACAAGAGAGCGTTAATTTTAAAATCTTTACATATAACATGCATTATAAAATATACATGTTTCCTCTATTCATCTAAAATAAACCAAAAATTTATTTACACATTCACTTTGTAAGAGTAAAACGCCAAAGTTACTTCTACTGGAGCAAGAAAAGACATCAAGGAACATAAGCTATGACCAAAATTTAAAAAGCAATGATTTTCTTAGCTCTTTATTCACAAAATCTCACTTTTTCTTCATACAAAATTGTTGGAGTTTTAAATTTCTACACTATTCAATAACATAGATTTTGTGAAATGTTATCTCTCTCTAGAGCATATGACTCTATACTATCAGATGAAATTAAAAAGAAACTATTTTTTCCAAAAGAGAAAGCATTTATCATCAATTTCTTTTCAGAAATGCTAAAGTGCTGGTAAGGATAAGTATGTTTATCTTTCTGTTTCCTCTTGTGGACTCATATTCTATTTGAAATCCTGTATTTTACAAAATCTTACCTCTGCTGGATGCTGAATTATGTACAAGTGGGTAGAGATATGAAGAGGGTGTGCTGGGAGAAACGGACACAAACACACTTTCTGAGGCCGGCTAAAGGGTAAAAAGAAAAATAAAACTGGTAAGTTTTAAAAATACAATGATATAACAATTTTTTAAAATGACCTTAATCCCACTGCATTTATCCAAAGAGGTTTGCTAAAGCTGCATTCTTTTCAAAATGAAATACCAAGAATGAATTTAATCAATCAGACTTTAGACATGAGAATTTGGAGAAATTCAAGTAAATTCTTTACCACTTATATAGATTAAGTACCTCAAAACAAAAATCTTATTTTAGTTATAATTAGAGAAAGAATACCTATAAGTTATCTGGTCCCTTTATTCAAAAAATGACACTTCTGATTTGCATTCCAAATCAAAAAGAGATCTCATATCAAAGAGAAACCTGGCAACTCTTCTATATCACTTTAAGTTGAGTAAACAATAAGATGATAAAATATTAGAATATAATTACCAACTAGAGAAAAATACTAATCAAACTTAGCCATCAATCAATACAGAGAGCTTACCAATTGTGAGAAGAAACTCAAATAGATGCCACCAAATTATATTTGGCTAGAATTATACTAGAAGAGTATTTGTCTTTTCCATTTAACTTACCTTTTCTTACTATTTGTCATTTTTATTTTACTTACATTTTAGTGCTTTACTACTGCTTAGGTAACTCTTACACACAATATAAAGTTCAAATAGAATTAAAGGGTATACCTCCTATCTCTGTCCTCCAGCCTACAGTATTCTCTTCCTTTAGGGGCAACCAATGACAGGTTTTTTATGTTCTTCCAAAGGTATTGTATGAATAAACATTTATATTTTACCATTAAATACTATATTTGGTATGTGTATTTATAATATGAAATTCATGACTGGGCACAGTGGCTCATGCCTGTAATCCCAGCACTTTGGGAGGCTGAGGTGGGAAGATCACCTGAGGTCAAGAGTTCAACACCAGCCTGGCCAATGTGGTAAAACCCCAACTCTAATAAAAATGCAAAAATTAGCTGGGCATGGTGGTGGGTGCCTGTAATCCCAGCTACTAGGGAGGTTGAGGTAGGAGAGTTGCTTGAACCCTGGAGACAGAGGGTGCAGTGAGCCAGGATTGTGCCACTGCATTCCAGCCTGGGCGACAGAGCAAGACTCCATCTCAGAAAAAAAAAAAAAAAAGGAAAGAAATTCATTAAGTGGCCAGATCCCAGATATGGGAGTAAATTTTTCACAAACATTCACAGAAAGATGTTATATGCCATTACAATAGTATACAAATAAATGTTATATTAAAGGGAATTTCCAATACCATACATACAAGCTGATCACTGTTAACTCTTTCCTCAATTTTACTTACGTGGAATTTTAGACTGAGATTAAGAAATGCTTATTAATAAACCATACAGTGTGGGTAAATTGGCTGAAACACCTGTTAAACACACCCTCTCATTCTGCAAGAAACTGCCAAATCTATGCTCTGGATGAAGAGATTGTCTAGATACCTTAGGCAGAAGTAAAATCATATTATACATGATGCCACCTCCTCTTTCCAACCCCACTGAACCTGGAATGGAAGTTTAACCCAAGGAAAATCAATACACCTGATTTCCAGTGACTTCCGAGATGATTTGCTATGATTGTTCTGCCCCACACTGGATTTCCTCTCAGGAATATGAAGAGATTTTTGAGATGGAATGTCTTTCTGTGGTCACAAGAGTAAACACAAAAGAGGGACAGACACCAATTGATGGAACACGGTGCAATGACAAGCCATGGACTGGGCTGGGTTTTCATACTTGATGAAAAAAAGCCTAAACACTAACTGATTTGTGAGAGGGTGGATAACGAAAAAGGAGCATTAACCTTGACTATGCCTTTAGCTCTAGACACCTCTTTAAGAGGAAATTATTGGGCAGGTGGGGGAGGGCTAGTCACAGAATGAAACTGCAAGCCGGACTGGGTGTGAGGAGTGGAGGTGATAGAAGGATTATAGGGTGGAGGAGCAGAGGCCGAGGAAGAATTGGGACCAGGCTCGGCCTGGCGAGGGGCAGCCTGGGGAGGAGGGGAGAGGTCATATAGGTCTGTAGAAAAGGAGGATTCAAAGGACTCAGAGCTTGGGGTGGAGACTGAAGGAACAGGCAGGAGAGAAAGAAGAAAGATTTGGGACGAGCGGCACTGGGAGCAGAGATTACGAAGGGACTGATGTGAAAAAGAATGCCTCGACGTCAGCCACCTCAGACCATTTGCCCATTTTACGAGAAGAATCATCTAGATCTTGTAGGATGGAGAAATCAAAAGTGCCATTTTCCGGCTACTTGGAAACATTGTCGAGTTTGTGTTGGGGTCAAGTGGTGTTGCATAAGAAAATAAGGCATTTAGATTTTAGATCAGGTGTGAGTTGAAGAGGTTTTAAGTTTTTGAGAACACAGGCTAAGAGAGAAGGAGGAGGAATGGAGGGTGGAAGATTGCCCATAGTGAAGGAAGCAAGCCCAGAGAAAAGAGAGGGTAGAGACATGGAGAGAAGGAGTGGGAGGGTACTTGCCCCGCCTCGGGTAAGTGCTGCTTGCCACCAACGTGAAGGATCAAGGCAAGAGTCCCTATGGTGATCAGACACCTCTGAAATGCGGGTGAATAATCAGGCAGGCGTCCCCGCAGTGATTAAACACCAAGGGAAGGCTGTCTTCCCAAGTCTGTGGCTGGCACCGGAGTTTTAGGTTCACAGATAAAACGCATCTCCTCTGTCTCTACCAGAAAAAGAAAGGAACTGAAATTAAGGGAAGGGAGAGATTAAAAGGTGGCGCAGAAATTGAAAGGAGAAAGGGGTTGAGGGATAGTGAGAGAGGACAGAGAAGAAAGTAAAAAGAGGCCGCTTACCCGATTTAAAATTGGTGAGATGTTCCTTGGGCTGGTTGGTCTGAGGACCAGAGGTCGTAGATGGATCCTTCTCACGGAGCAAAGAGCAGGAGAACAGGGGACTGATCTCTCAAGGGAGGTCCCCCAATCCGAGTCACGGCACCAAATGTTTCGACACCAAATGTCACGCGCGTCCGTGTGAAGAGACCACCAAAGAGGCTTTGTGTGAGTAATAAAGCTTTTTAATCACCTGGGTGCAGGCGGGCTGAGTCCAAAAAGAGTCAGCGAAGGGAGATAGGGGTGGGGCCGTTGTATAGGAGTTGGGTAGGTAGTGGAAAATTACAGACAAAGGGGTTGTTCTCTGGCAGGCAGGCGCCATTTTCACTTGTTGTGTGACTCTTCACTTGCTTCAGGCCATCTGGATGTATATGTGCAGGCCTGGGCTCAAAGGCCTGACAGGAACCTTTAAGAACATTTAGAAACTCTACTCCAAAAGTCTATTTAAAAGTTGGTTGTCTGGAACAGGTTAGATTCTTAGCTCACAACACCAAAGTCTTTAACCCATAAATCTGCAATATTTACAATATTATTTTAAGTACAGTATCTAACCAGGACTACATTGTTTATGCTCCAAGACAACGCCTCTCATCTTGTTTGCACGTCTCTGTTACTCCCAGGGCTGAATTCACTTTCTTTTATTTCAGACATATGTATTTCCTTTAGATTCCTATTAATACTTCCATTTAAACACTTGACCACATATGACAAAATTTTGTTTTCACATCTTCCTCTGACTTCTAGATGATGAACCCTCTAAGAGCAGGGTTTTCATTTAATTTTTGTATCCCCTAGTACAGTGATTCCCAAACTTCTGCTGTTATCAGAATCACCTAGATGACTCATTAAACTAGACAGCTGAGCCACCGCCCTCAGAACTTTTGATTCAGTAAGCCTGAGAATGTGCATTTCTAACAAATTCCTAGGTGGTGATGATGCTGCTGGTGGGTAAGTAGTGAGAGGGTGAAGAATGTAAAGACCACAGTTTGATGTGCAAGGCTCTAGAGGTGTCCGCCCCAGTGGGTTTTATTTTTCAAGTGACTTGAATTCATTTATATCTACATCCTGCCCACTTACCCATTCCTGTCTACATCTGAAGGTTGGCAAAGCTTGATGAACTTTTGTGAGAAGTAGTAATCAAAGAATAATAAACAACAAAGCTATGGACAAAATGGCTTACCTAAAACCCTTCCCCCTGCATGAAAATTTGACCTTCCCTTAATTAACGAGCTCTGTTACCCTGGCAACATGATAACTATATTGCTAAGCAACACTGTATGTGATTTAAATGACAACTGACTGATAGATTGATTGCATATGGACTAGGACCTACAAAGACCCTATGGGGACACCATACTTTGGGCTTCCCTAAATTGGAACCCTAGAAACTTGCTAGAGAGTTGTTACAAAAGATGTTGGCTCCTAAGGGCATAAAGTTATTAGGCTACCATATCTGCCTAGTGTGGAACATACCACCTTCCACCTGAGCTGGACTGCTATGCCAGACTGCCACAAGGACGCCAGCGGAAAAAGGTCATCTGAGGTTGCTCTACAATGCCACAAATGCAAGTTTGTGTCTCCTGGCCTATATCTTTCTGGTATTAGGTGTGACCTAAAGTAGTCTTATGCACCTGAATGTCTAGCAACTGGTGCTCTGCCTGGTATCTTATCCCAGATATCTGCAGAGCTTAAAGATTCACTTAGACCAGGTCTTTGCTCCAATGCCCCATTCTAAAATAATCCAAGGCGAGGCATGGTGGCTCATGCCTATAATCTCAGAATTTGGGGAGGCTGAGGAGAAAGGATCACTTGAGCACAGGAATTCGAGATCAGCCTGGGAAACATAGCAAGACCTCATCTCTACTAAAAACTTAAAGATTAGCCAGACACAGTGGTGCACACCTGTAGTCCCAGCTACTGGGGAAGCTGAAGCAGGAAGAATGCTCAAACCCAGGTGTTTGAGGATGCAGTCAGCTATGATCACACCACTGTACTCCAGCCTGGGCAACAGAGAGAGAAAGACCCTGGCAATCAACCAATCAATCAATCAAATGATCCACCTTTTCTCTCACTATCGCTCTCTATCCCCTTATTCTGACTGATTTTTCTTCACAGCATTTTACTACTATTTGACATTATGTTAGGTGAATGTGGGTTTCCTTCTCTAAAATATAAGCTACAGGGAGGCAAAGACTTAGCCTACCTTTTTCACTGCTATATCCCCAGCACCTGGCATAGTAGGCACTCAATAGACATTGCTGAATACATAAAGGAATTTTTTTTTTCAGACAAGTGTCACTCTGTCACCCAGGCTGGAGTGCAGTGGCATGATCTCAGCTCACTGCAACCTCTGCCTCCCGGTTCAAGTAATTCTCATGCCTCAGCCACGTGAGTAGCTGAGGTTACAGGTGTGCACCACCACACCTGGCTAATTTTTGTATTTGAATAATTAATGTATTTTTGGATTTTTTTTGTAGAGGTGAAGTTTCTCAAATTCCTGGCCTCAAGTGATCCACCCGCTTCACCCTCCCAAAGTGCTGAAGTTACAGGCGTGAGCCACCGTGCCCAGCCTGAGGAAATATCTTTACGTTCCGTCTTCTCTAAACCTTGGAATGCTTTTCTCCTCCTATACAATTTTCTATCCCATTCGTTCATTTTCTTTTATATATCAAAGTTTGATTTCTCCTTTATGCCCTCTCTGGTACTTAAGTAATTCATTTGTATTACAAATGAAATTCAGAGTGTCAGGTCTTCCTTTATTATACTTTGTGATCATTTTGATAAGTGATCGCACATAAAAGGCAAAAATATTTACTGAAAAAAACAGTTACTAAAAAAATAGCTAAACAATTTATGTGTAAACACTATAAGCGTGATGTAACCTAAAACTAATTGCTTTAACTCATGATTTTATATGCTCACAAAACATCATTATCTGTTTACTTTAAAGCATATTCTCTTTATTAACCTAATTTTAATTACAATTACTTCAAACTAATAAAACTGTAGTTCTTTAAAACATTTCAACTAGCTTTATATTTAGCAAGTTACTTCATAAGACGCATTTCTGCTTATTACCTTACTATCAATCTTTCCTCCCCAACAATGCTCTGCATGCATGGTAATGGTGATTAGCTGACTAACTGTTAAACCACCTCTTCCTAAACTAGTGGGTAAGTGCAGAGTAACTGTTCTCCTCATTCTAAAATCTCTCTAGAAGGCTTAAATATTTAAATTAATAATGAATTGAATAATTTATAAATTCAACAAATTTTTATTCAAATATTTACTGCATACCTAAGTGCCAGATATTAGGCACTTGAGACAACAAAATGAACAAAGATTCCTGCCCTCATGGAGCTTATTTGTTCTCACTGTGCCAGAAATAATATTTTAAAAGTTCCTTGCTTCTCCAGGCATAGTAGGGTGCAGCTACTCAGGAGGCTAAGGCAGGAGGATCACTTCAGCCCACTTTGAGGCTGTAGAAGTACACCCAGCGAATAGCCACTATGCTCCAGCCTGGACAACACAGCAACACCTCCATCTCTTAAAAAAAAAAAAAGTTCCTTGCTTCCTATGAACTATTATACTTGACAGGCAAAAAATATCACAAAACTATATATCAAAACTGATTATATGTAAATAATTATTCTTTTTTTTAAAATCAAGCTACTTCTAGAATTTATATAGATATGAGGAATAAAAACTAATATCTAAAGAAATATAAACTGGTCAACTGGGTATGGGTTTGGGGAATAACTATTATAATGTCACTACCAATGTTATTGTCTTGCTATGTGACTTTGGGCATGTCACAGATTTTCAATTTCCTCCCTTACAAAACTGGTAACAATAAGGCAACAAGAGAGTTCTGGGGAATAACTACTGCATTACAGGCAAACATTCTAGCTATTATTTTGAGCTAATTTATAACAGACTGACCAAAATAGGTGCTGAGATTTTTCCCTTTTCTATATTTATAATGTATTTACAATGTATTTTTCCACTCATGGGGGTTTATCTTTTTTAAAACCTATACAACCCAATTAATGTTAATTACATTCTTAAAATACAAATGAAACCTTCAAATCATTTCCCCAAGGAAATTCTGTGAAATAAGCTTTTTCTTCTTCTCTCATTAATGACGTAAAAATAAATACATGGGCTTCCTGTCAGACTACGACTGACTTGCTTCCTAAACAAATGCTGTAATACAAAGGTAATGTGTATCACTCTGGGCATACTATCTCTGACAGCCTGTGGGCTAATAAAATTATATTTGGCATATGACTAGAGATGCTAGGACCTATAAACCATCTTTCAAAGCTTTAATTAAATTTCTTATATAATATTCACTGAAAGCTTTTTTCTCACAGTACTGAGTTTAATCAAGGTAATCTCAAATAAGTAAACTTTAAAGATTAGTGAACAGATTTACAAGTACTCTTTTTAGAGAGTACTAAACAAAAGCAAATGTGGAACCCAGAAAAATAGTTTACCTTAAATTTACCAATACTTAACAAAATTTTTATACTCCTAACATAGTGAAAACCCAAAGAGCAAAAAGTTTCATAGCTTTTCATTCAACTAGTTGAATAGATACACTGCATGACACATAAAAATGGCAACAATTTTCCAATTTTAAAACTAGCTTTGGAAAACTAAATACCATAGTGCCCTCTGCTGTCATTTTAAAGAAACTAAAGTGATCTGTAAGATAAAGTCATTGTCAAATTTCTGAAACTATATATTCAACATAACCAATAAAAGTAGAAACAGGTTTACATTATTAACATTATAATACATTTTCACCTCCAAAATAGAAGTAGGCAACATCTTCCATGTCTGACTGCTTCAAGTACAAATAACAATAATATTCCCATACCCTGCAAAACTGTTTTCCTTACTAGATTCTCTTATAACTGGCTTTAGGAGTGGAGGAAGGATAGACTCAAAAAAACATACTGCTGTGATTTTTTTTTTTTCTCGGACATAGTCTTGCTCTGTCACCCAGGCTGGGGTGCAGTGGCATGATCTCGGCTCACTGCAACCTCCGTATCCCGGGTACAAGCAATTCTCCTGCCTCAGCCTCCCGAGTAGCTGGGATTACAGGGGCATGCCACCATGCCTGGCTAATTTTTGTATTTTTAGTAGAGATGGAGTTTCACCATGTTGGCAAAGATGGTCTCGAACTCCCGACCTCGTGATCCGCCTACCTCAGCCTCACAAAGTGCTGGGATTACAGGCGTGAGCCACTGCACCCAGCCACTGTTGTGATTTTTAAATCACAGTGTGAAGTTGTCTTATACTACAACAGTGATGTATATAATATATATCTGTTTTAAATATATATATATACTTTTTTTTTTCTTTTTGCGAATTGGGCAGCCTCCCACAAAGGAATAGATTCAGAGACACTCCCAAGAATAAACGTCTTTAGATGAGAGTTTCAGAGACCTGTGCCCCGGAGGGCATGCCTAGAGCAGTGAAGAAATTATCAAGTTTATTTGAATTGTGGACTTGCATCTTACTATCCTTAACAGGGAATCTCACCCTAAATATATATTGTGCTTTGAGATAATAAATAATAGTAGTGAGACTCCATTACACTATCGTTACTGACCAAAACATTTTTAAAGACTTTATCTCACCAATACTTCTTCCTTTTTTGATATCTAGTTTTGTGTATGTTTTATGAGGTGCATCATATACTAATATATAATAAGTGTGTGTAATTAGAGAAAAATAAGCCTACCTATTAAAATGCACCCTAATTTTTTTAAATCAACTGCAGTATGTAATCAAAATAATTATATCACTGACCTAGACATGTTTGTTCCTACTAGATCTATAATTAATATAAGTTTTCATATGAAACCAGAAGTTGGTTATTTGAAAGAATAAATAAGACAGACCACGGGTGGCCAGGCACGGTGGCTCACACCTCTAGTCCCAGCACTTTGGGAGGCCAAGGTGGGCAGATCACGAGGTCAGGAGCTCGAAACCATCCTGGCTAACACAGTGAAACCCCACCTCTACTAAAAATACAAAAAGAAAATTAGCCGGGCGTGGTGGCAGGCGCCTGTAGTCCCAGCTACTCCAGAGGCTGAGGCAGGAGAATGGCATGAATCCGGGAGGCGGAGTTTGCAGTGAGCCGGGATCACGCCACTGCACTCCAGCCTGGGCAACAAAGCAAGACTCCGTCTCAAAAACAAAAAAACAAAAAAAAGACCACTGGCTAGACCAATAAAGAAAAAAAGAAAATCCAAATAAAGAATCAGAAATGACAAAGATAACATTAACACCAACCCCACAGAAAGACAAAAAAAAAAAAAGACTATTATGAACACCTCCATGCACATAAACTAGAAAACCTAGAATGGAAACTACAGGCCAATATCCTTGATGAACATAAATGCAAAAATCCTCAAAAAAATATTAGCAAACCGAATCCAGCAGCACATCAAAAACAAATTCACCGCAATCTGATCAAGTAGGTTTTATCCTTAGGATGCAAGAATGGTTCAATACATGCAAATCAATAAATGTGATTCATCACACAAAGAGAACTAAAAACAAAAACCACATGATCATATCAATAGATGCAGAAAAGGCTTTCAATAAAATCCAGCATCACTTCATGTTAAAAATCTTCAACAAACTAGGCACTAAAGGAACTTACCTCAAAATAATAGGAGCCATCTAAGCCAAACCCACAGCCAACATCATACTGAACGGGCAAAAGCCAAAAGCATTCCCCTTGAGAACTGGAACATGACAAGTCTGCTCACTCTCACCACTCCTATTTAACATTTTATTGGAAGTCCTGGCCAGAGAAATCAGGCAAGGGAAATAAAAGACATTCAAATAGGAACAAAGAAAGTCAAACTATCTCTGTTTGCAGACAATATTCTTTTTTACCTAGAAAACCCCATAGTCTGCCCAAAAGCTCCTAGATCTGATAAACAACCTCAGCAAAGTTTCGGGATACAAAATCAACGTAAAAAAATCAGTAGCATTTCTATACACCAATAATGTCCACGCTGAGCGCCAAATCAAGAACACAATCCCACTCGCAATAGACACAAAAAGAATAAAAATACTTAGGAATATAGCTAACCAAGGAGGTAAAAAAAATCTCTACAACGAGAATTACAAAGCACTGCTCAAAGAAATCAGAGATGACACAAACAAATGGAAAAGCATCCCAAGTTCATTGATAGGAAGAGTCAACATTGTTAAAATGACCATACTACCCAAAGCAATATACAGATTCAATCCTATTTCTATCAAACTACCAATGACATTCTTCACAGAATTAGAAAAAAAACTATTCTAAAACTCATATGGAACCAAAAAAGAGCCTAAATAACAATTGCAATTCTAAGCAAAAAGAACAAAGCTGGAGCAAACACATTACCAGACTTCAAACTATACTATAATGCTACAGTAACCAAAACAGCATGGTACTGGTACAAAAACAGACATATAGATTAATGGTACAGAATAGAGTAAAGCCACATACCTACAACCCTCTGATCTTCAACAAAGCTGACAAAAACAAGCAATGGAGAAAGGATTCCCTATTCAATAAATGGTGCTGGGATAAGTAGCAAGCTGTATGTAGAAGACTGAAACTAGACCTCTTCCTTACACCATATACAAAAGTCAACTCAAGATGGATTAAAAACTTCAATGTAAAACCTAAAACTATAAAAATCCTGAAAGATAAACTAGAAAACACCACTGTAGATGTATGCACTGGCAAAGATTTTATGATGAAGATGCTAAAAGCAACTGCAACAAAAATTAAAATTGACAAATGGGACCTAATTAAACTAAAAAGTTTCTGCAAAGCAAAAGATAAGTCAACAGAGTAAACAGACAACTCATAAAATGGGAGAAAATATTTGCAAACTATGCATCTGACAAAGGTCTAATATTCAGAATCTGTAAGAAACTTAAATCTACAAGCAAAAAAAACCCATTAAAACGTGAGCAAAAGACATAAACAGACATTTTTCAAAATAAGACATATACAAGGCAAAGAAGCATATGGAAAAATGCTCAACATCACTAATCACCAGAGAAATGCAAATCAAAATCACAATGAGATACCAGCTCACACCAGTAAGAATGGCTATTATTAAAATGTCAAAAAAACAAGAGATGCTGGCAAGGCTCCAGATAAAAGGGAATACTTATATACCGCTGGTGGGAATGTAAATTAGCTCAGACACTATGGAAAGCGGTTCAGCAATTTCTCAAAGAACTTAAAACAGAATTACCATTCCATCCAGCAATCCCATAATATCCAAAGGAATATAAACTGTTCTACCATAAAGATCCATGCACATATATGTTCATTGCAGCCCTGTTCACCAAAGAAAAGACATGTAATCAACCTAAATGAGCATCAGTGGTAGACTGGATAAAGAATATGTGGTACATATACACCATGGAATATTATGCAGCCATAAAAAAGAACAAAATCATGTCCTTTACAGCAACATGGAGCTGGAAACCATTATCCTAAGTGAACTAACGCAAGAACAGAAAACCAAACACTGCATATTCACACTTATAAGTGGGAGCTAAACATTGAGTACACATGGATGCCAAGAAGGAAACAATAGACATTGAGGCCTAATTGAGGGTGGAGGGTGGGAAGAGGGTGAGGATCAAAAAATTACCTAGTAGATACTATGCTCCTTACCTGGGTGACAAAATAATATGTACATAAAACCTCCATGACACACAATTCATCTATAGATCCAACCTGCACGTGTACCCCTGAAACTAAAATAAAAGTTAAAAAAAAAGTTTTATTGAGTGTTATAATTAAGAAAGCTTCAGAGAGGCCAGATGCCTAGAGAACAAACGTCTCGTGTCTAGAGAGATGAATATATACAGCAGCTAGAAAAGCCCCTACTAAAACTGTGATGACAGTTATGGATCAATGAAGACTAGGAATTTTATCATAATCATCTTACGTTCAGTTAACC
Organism: Nomascus leucogenys; assembly: GCF_006542625.1. Lineage (NCBI taxonomy): Eukaryota > Metazoa > Chordata > Mammalia > Primates > Hylobatidae > Nomascus > Nomascus leucogenys. Next base: position 126,956,803 of record NC_044382.1, read on the forward strand.
TATTATTTACTTCCTTTCTTTTTATAGAAATATAAACAAATATAAAATATAGCAAACAGCTTTCTTAACAGGAAATTAATTTAATCACTCTTTCCTCTGCAAATTATTATTTTATATTTCCATAGTTTGTCTTAAATATTACTTAGACATGTTTTCTCTCATAATTAATTCACTATATGTTCTAAAGGAAACAATTTCTTAATCATTTCTGTATTATCCCAGCTGTGCCTTTCCTGGGTACTAGATATTGAATAAATAATGATTGGACAAATAAAGAATGTCCACATGATTTATTCAAACTGAGCCTCCAGGTCCTCACGCAACAGAATCCTCTGCTCCTTATTCACTGGCTGCATGAACATCCATCCTTATAAGCAGGAATCAAAGGTTAAAGTAGAGATATTCTGCATAGAATAGAATGAAAAGACAACGTTATTAGGAAACATACCTATTTTGCTTATTCTCTCATCTCCTTTCCTTATCTTAAAACTGTCTATATTTTAAAACACAGATTTTTGTATACTTGCTTTATTGGGGGGGGCATACTTCCTCATTTTACATCAATGTCCATTTTCTCAAAAAAGCACAAAAAGAGTTAAAAATTTTCTTTGCTACAAAGTAAATATATTAAGATTTAGGTTAGTGTTACCTTACTACATAAGAGAATACAATAGTGCTACGAATAAGCCACTGATTTTGAGAGTTAAAATCTTTGTTGCTGGGCACGGTGGCTCATGCCTGTAATCCCAGCACTTTGGGAGGCCAAGGAGGGCGGATCACCTGAGGTCAGGAGTTCGAGACCAGCTTCAACATGGAGAAACCCCATCTCTATTAAAAATACAAAATTAGCCGGGCGTGGTGGTGCATGCCTGTAATCCCAGCTACTCAGGAGGCTGAGGCAAGAGAACTGCTTGAACTTGGGAGGCAGAGATTGTGGTGAGCTGACATCATGCCATTGCACTCCAGCCTGGGCAATAAGAGCGAAACTCCGTCTCAAAAAAAAAAAAAAAAATTCTTTGTTATAAATTAGAGAAAATATATTAAGATTTAGGTTAGTATTACATTACTATATAAGAGAATACAATAGTGCTACAAATAAGCCACTGATTTTGATGCCTTTCCCCTGAAAAAGTGGTTTTCATCAATGCAACACGTATATACAGCTAAGAATTGAGTACGACTGAAAGTACCAGAATGACAAAATTCCCATCACGAGGCAATTTATTTATGGTGACCTGCCGCATTAACACACGAAAAATTATTAATTTGCCCATAACTTCTGACTCTAAAAAAAAATCCTAAAAGAAGCTGGATATTAGCAAAACAGACTAATTTCATAAACAGTAATGATATTTCATGTAGAAGAAAAAGGAAGAAGGGATGAAGAAGAAGAAGAAGAAGAAAAAGGAAGTGGGATTAGGGAATAAAAACAAAAGAGGGGAGGAAAAGGAGAAGGGAGAGGAAGAGAAGGGACAGATAAAGACAAAGAATTTAACACTTATTGCACACTTTTACATTTTAGGCACTATGCTACTTTATTTAATTCTCACAAAACCTGTCAGCAGGAGGTAGTATTTTTAGCCTAACTTAAAGATGATGAAACTAAGGCTTAGAGAGGTTAAGCAAATTTTTCAAGAGAAAACAGAGATGGGGCTAGAGCATGGTTTTGTCTGATTCCAAAACGCATGCCTTTAATCAATACATTTGACTGAGTCCATATAAGCAGTTAATGTTCAATGAAAAGTCTTAACACATAGCTCTATCCAGCTGTCCTAGACCCCAGAAGACCTAGCACTAGAATTAAAACATTTGGAGATAAATAAACAAACCTGAGGGTCTAAAGAGGATCCAGAAGCAAAAGATCAAAGCCAAAATATTCATAAAATTCCTCAGTATAAAATGGCTAAAAGTAATTAAGGATAGGTGCTTAAAGATACCGTAAGAAATATGAAGAGGCTGACCCACAGGAAGCTAACAATATCATAGAGAAAAAAGACAAAGTGAGGAGTTAGAAGAAACTATTCAAACTTGGGAGATAGCTAGAAGGATAAGAAATCGTTTCATGCAAGACATGGAACTTCAGCTGGACCTTGAAATAGATTATGATTGCAGACAGCACAGATGAGGAAGGAGCTTTTCACAGAGAAAGAATAACAGAACAAAGGCATGGAGCCAAGCATTAAAAAGCACCTGTTTTGGGGGAGCAGTTCAGTGTAGCTGGAGAAAGGGGTGTGTGGAGGAGGAAGAGATGAGTGGACAGGCTGAGGACTGACCTGCAGGACTTGGATGTTACACAAAAGATTCTGAACTCCTTTCTTTACCTAAAATATAAGCACTGAAGGTCTCCAGGAAAGGAATAAAATGAGCAGACAGACATGTTAAAAATATAAAGAACTTCATTAAAAGGGAATTGAACAGATGACAAAATGGAGTTTAGAAAACTACTTCAATTAGCACAGGACTGAAAAAATTCATTGCCGAGTGATGGCACAGAGAGAAGCCAGGTACTAAAGAGTAGTTTAAATACCACCTCCCCTGTAAAGTTCCAAGCAGGGGTCCCTCCCACCTCTGCACTTCTAAATCACACTATTCATGTGATATTACAATTATTTGCTTACCTGTATTTCTTCCCTTAAAGTTCCTTACAGTAATAACCAACTTTCATTCATTTTAATACCCCCAGTACATAACTTGGTGAAAAAAGACAAATAATAAGCATTCGCAGGCCACGTGCAGTGGCTCACACCTGTAATCCCAGTACTTTGGGAAGCCGAGGCGTGTGGACCACTTGAGGTCAGGTGTTCAAGACCAGCCTGGCCAACATGGTAAAACCTCATCTCTATTAAAAATACAAAAATTAGCCAGGCGTGGTGGCTCACGCTTGTAATTCCAGCTACTTGGAAGGCTGAGGCAGGAGAATCACTTGAACTCGGGAGGTGGAGTTACGGTGGTTGCAGTGAGCCAAGGTTGCACCACTACACTCCAGCCTGAGCAACAGAGCAAGACTCCATCTCAAAAAAAAAAAAAAATTTGCAGAATGAAACATCTCAGATGTGTTTACTCATTAATGAGATATGACTGCAGGATGAGATTGGTTCCAAATTATACTTCATATAAGGCACCAAGTTGTGGTCATTTGGTGGCTGAAAGAGATGCCAGGAAGAAGTATCTCTTAATTCCTTGTTTTTCACTTGCCTTGGGCATTATGCATATACCAGTATTTATCTTGAGAAACTCATAAAGATATCAGCTACGGTTTGGGTGCAGTCACGCATTGCCGAGAAAAATACCCTGCCCTAGCTGGGAGCAGTGGCTCACGCCTGTAATCCCAGCACTTTGGGAGGCCAAGGCGGGCGGATCACGAGGTCAGGAGATGGAGACCATCCTGGCTAACACGGTGAAATCCCGTCTCTACTAAAAATACAAAAAATTAGCCGGGCGTGGTGGCGGGCGCCTGTAGTCCCAGCTACTCGGGAGGCTGAGGCAGGAGAATGGCGTGAACCCGGGAGGCGGAGCTTGCAGTGAGCCGAGATCGCGCCACTGCACTCTGCCCTGGGCGAAAGAACAAGACTCTGTGTCAAAAAAAAAAAAGAAAAATACCCTGCCCAGAAAAATACCTTAATACTATCAAAATCCCACAATTTCTCCTAACATCTATATTAGTTTCCTAGATGTACAGTGGGATTTGGCCGTTTCTCTATCATTCTGGCAAATTTACAAAAGTAAACCTCAACAAATATGATTAAAGGTTCAAGTTTAAAAAAGCATTGAACAGTTATCTGGTATATGTGGGTGCGCAGTGGTTGTCATAAAGGGTTATGAGGAATTTCTGTATGTTTCATTTATTTCTGTAATGTGTGACTTTTTCTTCTGAGTATACACCTCTTTTGTGTTCAGAAAAAATACATATTTTTAAGAAGCACTGAATAGATGTCACCTCAAAGTTACTCCAACAATCTGTGGTTTTTAGATCTTTTCACCAGAAAAGATGCTTAATATTTTCTTATGATCATACTCAGGAAAATTAGTTGATGATATGCTATAATGCCAGTCTTATATCTTTAGTACATTACATAAGGCAAAGTAAACTATAGAAGGAAAAGTTGATAGGAATGATACCTAAGTTAATTAAACTGATAAAAGTTATCACTATCGAAATCCATCTCCCGGTATGTTGCTTTCCCTAACAGTTCTCCAGAATTACAAATTAAAAGTCAATCAGAGGCCAGGCACAGTGGCTCACACCTGTAATCCCAGCACTTTGAGTGGCTGAGGTGGGGGGGATCACCTGAGGTCAGGAGTTCAAGAACAGCCTGGCCAATGTGGTGAAACCCCGTCTCTACTAAAAATACAAAAATTAGCCAGGCATGGTGGCAGGTGCCCGTAAGTCCCAGCTACTTGGGAGGCTAAAGCAGGAGAATGTCTTGAACCTGGGAGGTGGAGGTTGCAGTGAGCCAAGATTACGCCACTGCACTCCAGCTGAGCAACAGAGGGGGACTCCATCTCAAAAAAAAAAAAAAAAAAAAAAAAGTCAATCAGTAACTCCATCTCAAAAAAAAAAAAATGTCAAATAGTAACAGAAGTATGGGTTTGCAATTCCAAAACAACTGTATGGGTAGATTAGGGTTGAATAAATAATCAAACATGTTGTAGATAAAGAGGGTCACGTTTCTTACTGTCAAAGAAATAAACTACAATTAGAGAAGGGAGGAAGGCTAGAATGAACTCTGTGGTATTGGATGAAACTCATGGTTTCTTTACATAAGTGTATGTGTACATACAGATTTAGAAATAGATATAGGTATATGCACAGGTTAGTATATACACAGAAATCCTAGATCTGTCCACTAATAAGATAAACATCTCAGTAGCAATAAGCACACCAAGCACCCGGATCTTGGTTTTGAATATCATTTTACAATAAACCAGGACTTCCTGAAAAAGTGGTTGATTCTAGGGCTGGGGCAGGAAAATATAAGATAAGCCTGGATCATCTTACAGCGTCAGAAAGTAAGAAAGTTCTCAAAAAAGGATAAGCATGTCAAAAGGTTCCAGGAACCAACCTGAAAGAGTTCTCAATGACCCAGAAGGGAACAATTTGAGCAATAAAAGAAATAAAAATAGTACTAGATTTTAATATAGCAAAAAATAAATATCCATAATTCCATACAGATATAAGCAAATAATTGAATAAATAAATAAATGGGGAGAAAAAGACACAGCTCTTCCATATAGAAACATTCCAATCAATAAATGTGGAAAGAACGGGGAAAACAGAAAATCACTATCAGAGCACCATAGCCATAATTGTTGCCGACAAGGTGGATACTAAAATCAGTGGGCAAAAATTTGAGCAGAAACAGTATATTTGCAAAGTCTCAAAGTAAATTCCTCCCCAAGATATTTATTAACTACAAAGGGAACAGGAGTAACTGCATAGAGGAAAAACACAGCAGAGACCACATTAACCAAATGATCTGTGTTAATTTCGCCAAGAACAATGCATATTGATATCACGTACCTCTGATATGATATTTGCTAAAAATATAGTATTTTTAGACTAGTAATTTGTAGCTAGTCTTACCAAAAATGTATAACCTTGCTCTAATCATGAGAAATCATAAGTCAAACCCAACTTGAGAGACATTCTACAAAATAACTGACCAGTATTCTTCAAAAGTAACAAGATCGTGAAAAAAAAAAAAAAAAAAAAAAACCTAAGGAATCATCACAAACTAGAGAGGACTAACAAGACATGAGAATTAATGCAATGTGGGACGCTGAGTTAGATCCTGGACCAGAAAAAATGAACTTGAGTGGAAAAACTGGTGAATTCTGAACATAGTTAACAGTACTGTACCAGAAGCAGCTGCAGTCAGTGGCTATCACAGAGAAGAATGAAAACAACAAATGAAATTCTGAACCTTCAACTGAGGTATCCAGGTTCTCACCTTGGGACTCATTAGGTGGATGGCTCAATCCACAGACAGTGAGGAAAAGGAGGGTGGGGAGACGGCCCCTTCTGAAGCCAGGGGAGGCCCTACTCCCAGACAAGGGAGGCAGTGAGTGTGCGACCCCACCCAGGAAACCACGTTTTTCCCATAGATCTTTGCAACCTGCAGATCAGGAGATCCCCCCCGTGAGCCCATACCACCAGGACCTTCGGTCCAAAGCATAGAGCTATGCGGAGTATCAACAGAGTGGCTCAGGTATGTACAGAGACCGAGGAATTTTGCATACTCTGGTCCTGGGAATTCCAGCAAGGTGGGAAATCCATCCATGCCTTCCCCTAGGAAGGGCGCTGAATCCAGGGGGCCAAGCAGAATCGTTCTGCAGGCCCCACTCCCATGGCACCTCACGTGTTAACACCCACTGGCTTGAAATTCCAGCTGGCCAGTGGCAGGAGGCTGGAGACTGCCTGAAATGAACCAAGTTCCTGATGGGCTTGGGAGTGGGGGCAGCTGCCATCTCTGTGGTTCCAGCCTGCCAGCTCCTCTGGGGAGTCCAGGAGGTCTGGAATGGGAAGAGTTTTCCACAACACAGCAGACTGCGGTCAGAATGCTCCTCTAAGAGGGACCCGGCTTCATCCCTCCTCACTAGGTGGGGCCTCCCTGCAGGAATTTCAGCTACACTAGCCAGAGTTACATGAAGAGATCTCTGATCATTCCCTGGGACTGAGCCACCAAGCGGGGAAGGGCGAGGCGGGGGGAAGCAGTGACCATATTTGCAGTTCAGCCAACTTAGCCTTTCCAGCCTGCTGGCTCTGGAGAGTCCAGGCAGTCTGCACAAGGAAGATTCCCCTCAGCACAGCACACCCACTCAGCCAAAGGGCAGCCAGACTGCTTCTTTAAGCGGGTCCCTGATCCTGTTCCTCCTGACTGGGGGACAACTCCCAGTAGGGGGCTCCAGACACCTTCTACAGGAGCATTCAGGCCAACATCCGTTCAGTGTGCCCCCGGGACAAAGCTCCGAGAAGAAAGAGGAGGCTGTCACCTTTGCTGTTTTGCAGCCTTCCCTGGTAATATCTCCAGGTGTGGGAGGACCAAAGAGACTAGGGTCTGGAGTGGAACCCCAGCAAACCACAGCAGCCCTATGGAAGAGTGGCCTGTTAAAGGAAAAATAAACAAACAGAAAACAATAACAACAACAATAACATCAACAAAGAAGATCCCACAAAAACACCATTCAAAGGTCAGCAACCTCAAAGATAGAAGGTAGATAAGCCCACAAAGATGAGAAAGAATCACTGCAAAAACGCTGAAAACTCAAAAATCCAGAGTGACTCCAGATGACTGCAACACCTCTCCAGCATGGGTACAGAAATGGACTGAAGCTGAGATGACAGAATTGACAGAAGTAGGCTTCAGAAAATGGGTAATAAAAAGCTTCGCTGAGCTAAAGGAGCATGTTCTAACCCAATGCAAAGAAGCTAAGAATCATGATAAAACAATACAGGAGCTGATAATGAGAATAGCCAGTTTAGAGAGGAACATAAATGACCTGATGGAGCTGAAAAACACAAATTAAGAAATTCACAATACAATCACAAGTATCAACAACAAAATAGACCAAGCAGAGGAAAGAATCTTGGAGCTGTAAGACTATCTTTCTAAAATAGGACAGAAAGACAAGAATAGAAAGAAAAGAATGAGACTGAGCACAGTGGCTCACGCCTGCAATCCCAGCACTTTGGAAGGCCGAGGCAGGTAGATCACCTGAGGTCAGGAGTTCGAGACCAGCCTGGCCAACATGGCAAAACCCTGTCTCTACTAAAAACACAAAAATTAGCCAAGCATGGTGGTGTGTACCTATAATTCCAGCTACTCAGGAGGCTGAGGCACAAGAATCACTTGAAACCGGGAGGCGGAGATTGCAGTGAAACAAGATTGCACCACAGCACTCCACCCTGGTAACAAAGCGAGACTCTGTCTCAGAAAAAGAAAAAAGGAAAAAACAAAAGACAATGAACAAAACCTCTGAGAAATACGGGATTATGGAAAAGGACCAAACCTACAACTGACTGGGGTACCTGAAAGAGACAGGGAAATTGGAAACAGTTCATACTTCAGGATCTCATCCAGGAGAACTTCCCCAACCTAGCAAGACAAGCCAACAGGCAAATTCAGGAAATTCAGGGAACCCCAGTAAGATACTCCATGAGAAGATCAACCCCAAGACAGGTAATCATCAGATTCTCCGAGGTCAAAATGAAAGAAAAAATGTTAAGGGCAGTGGGAGAGAAAGGCCAGGTAACCTACAAAGAGAAGTCCATCAGACTAAAAGCAAAACCCTCAGTGGAAACCCAATAAGCCAGCAGAGATTAGGGACCAATATTCAACATTCTTAAAAGAATTTCAAGCCCAGAATTTCATATCTGGCCGAACTAAGCTTAATAAGTAAGGGAGAAATAAGATCCTTTTCAGACACGCAAATGCTGATGGACTTCGTCACCACTAGGCCTGCCTTTCAAGAGCTCCTGAAGGAAGCACTAAATATGGAAAGGAAAAATCATTACCAGCCACTACATAAATGCACTGAAGTAGGCAAATCAGTGACACTACGAAGCAACCACATAAACAAGTCAGCAAAATAACCAGCTAGCTTCATGATGACAGGATCAAACTCACAGATAACAATATTAACCTTCAGGGTAAATGGCCTAAATGCCCTAACTAAAAGACACAGAATGGCAAGCTGGATAGAGTGAAGATCCATCTGTATACTGTCTTCAAGAGACCCATCTCACATGCAAAGACACATATAAGCTAAAAATAAAGGGATGAAGGAAAATTTACCAAGGAAATGGAAAACAGAAAAATGCAGGGGTCACAATTCTAGTTTCTGACAAAACAGACTTTAAACCAACAAAAATCAAAAAAGACAAAGAAGGGCGTTATCTATGGTAAAGGGTTCAGTTCAACAAGGAGAGCTAACTATCCTAAATATATATGCACCCAATACAGCAGCACCCAGATTCATAAAGCAAGTTCTTAGAGATCTACAAAGAGACTCAGACTCCCACACAATAATAGTGACAGACTTTAACACCCCACTGACAATATTAGACAGATGATCAAGAAAGAAAATTAACAAAGATATTCAGGACCTGAACTCAGCTCTGGATCAAGCAGACCTGATAGACATCTACAGAACTCTCCATCCAAAAATAACAGAATATACATTTTTCTCCTAGACACATGACACTTACTCAAAAATTGATCACATAATTGGAAGTAAATCACACCTCAGCAAATGCAAAAGAACTGAAATGATAACAAATAGTCTCTCAGACCACAGTGCAATCAAATTAGAACTCAGGATTAAGAATCTCACTCAAAACTACACAACTACATGGAAATTGAACAACCTGTTCCTGAATGACTCCTTGGTAAATTATGAAATTAAGGCAGACATCAAGAAGTTCTTTAAAACTAATGAGAACAAAGAGACAATGCACCAGAATCTCTGTAACACTGCTAAAGCAGTGTTTAGAGGAAAATATACAGCACTAAATGCCCAAATCAAAAAGCTAGTAAGATCTCAAATCAACTACCTAACATCACAACTAAAAGAACTACAGAAACAAGAGCAAACAAACGCCAAAGCTAGCAGGATACAAGAAACAACCAAGATCAGAGCATAACTAAAAGAGATAGAGACATGACAACCCCTTCAAAAAATCAACAAATCCAGGAGCTGGGTTTTTTGGAAAAAAATAACAGTAAATAGACTGCTAGGTAGACTAATAAGGAATAAAAGGTGGAAGAACCACATAGACACAACCAGAAATGATAAGGGGGATATCACCACTGACCACAAAGAAATACAAACAATCATCAGAGAATACTATAAATACCTCAATGCACATAAACTAGAAAATCTAGGATAAATGGATAAATTCCTAGACACATACAACCTGCCAAGACTAACCAGGAAGAAACTGAATACTTGAATAGACCAATAATGAGTCCTGAAACCAAGGCAGTAATTAAATAGCCTATCAGCCCAACAAGAAAGCCCAGGAAAGGAGGAACTTACAGCTGAATTCTACCAGAGGTAGAGACGAGCTAGTACCATTTCTACTGAAACTATTCCAGACAGTTAAAAAGAAGGAACTCCTCCCTAACTCATTTTATGAAGCCAGCATCATCCTGATACCAAAACCTGGCAGAGATACAAAAAAAAAAAAAAAAAAACTGCCCTCCAATATCCCTGATGAACATCAATGCAAAAATCCTCAATAAAATACTGGCAAATGGATTCCAGCAGCACATCAAAAAGCTAATATGTCATGATCAAGATGGCTTCATCCCTGGGATCCAAAGTTGGTTCAACACACACGAATCCATAAATGTAATTCACCATATAAACAAAACTAAAGACAAAAACCACATGATTCTAAGGCCTTGCTTTTGAATCTGGGTGCCCCTGTATTGGGTGCATATATATTTAGGATAGTTAGCTCTTCTTGCTGCTTTGATCCCTTTACCATTATGTAATGCCCTTCATCTTTTTTTTTTTAACTTTGTTGGTTTACAGTCTGTTTTATCAGAAACTAGGATTGCAACCCTGTTTTTTTTTTTTTTTTTTTTTTTTTTTTTTTTTTTTGCTTTCCATCTGCTTGGTGAATCTTCCTCCATCCCTTTATTTTGAGCCTATGTGTGTCTTTGCACACGAGATGGGTCTTCTGAATACAACACACCAATGGGTCTTGACTCTTTATCCAATTTGCCAATCTGTGTCTTTTAATTGGAGCATTTAACCCATTTACATTGAAGGTTAATATTGTTATGTATGAATATGATCCTGTCATTATGATGTTAGCTGGTTATTTTGCCCCTTAGTTGATGCAGTTTCTTCATAGTGTCGATGGTCTTTACAATTTGGTATGTTTTTGCAGTGGCTGGTACTTGTTTTTCCTTTCCATATTTAGTGCTTCCTTGAGGAGCTTCTGTAAGGCAGGCCTGGTGGTGACAAAATCTCTCAGCATTTGCTTATCTGTAAAGGATTTTATTCCTCCTTCACTTATGAAGCTTAGTTTGGCTGCAGATGAAATTCTGGGTTAAAAATTCTTTTATTTAAGAATGTTGAATATTGGCCCCCACTCTCTTCTGCCTTGTAGGGTTTCTGCTGAGACATCTGCTGTTAGTCTGATGGGCTTCCCTTTGTGGGTAACCCGACCTTTCTCTCTGGCTGCCCTTAACATTTTTTCCTTCATTTCCACCTTGGTGAATCTGATGATTATGTGTCTTGGGGTTGCTCTTCTCAAGGAGTATCTTTGTGGTGTTCTCTGTATTTCCTGAATTTGAATGTTGGCCTGTCTTGCTAGGTTGGGGAAGTTCTCCTGGATAATATGCTGAAGAGTGTTTTCCAACTTGGTTCCATTCTCCCCATCACTTTCAGGTACACCAATCAAACAAGTTTCGTCTTTTCACATAGTCCCATATTTCTTGGAGGCTTTGTTCATTCCTTTTCATCTCTTTTTTCTGTAATCTTGTCTTCACGCTTTATTTCATTTATTTCAATTTCTGATATCCTTTCTTCCGCTTGATCGATTTGGCTACTAATACTTGGGTATGCTTCAAGAAGTTCTCATCCTGTGTATTTCAGCTCCATCAGGTGATTTATGTTATTCTCTAAACTGGTTATTCTAGTTAGCAATTCATCTAACCTTTTTTCAAGGTTCTTAGCTTCCTTACATTGGGTTAGAACACGTTCCTTTAGCTCGGAGGAGTTTGATATTACCCACTTTCTGAAGCCTACTTCTGTTAATTCATCAAACTCATTCTCCATCCAGTTTAGTTCCCTTGGTGGTGAAGAGCTGTGATCCTTTGGAGGAGAAGAGGCATTCTGGTTTTGGGGATTTTCAGCCTTTTTGTGCTGGTTTTTCCTCATCTTCATGGATTTATCTACCTTTGGTCTTTGATGCTGGTGACCTTTGGATGGGGTTTCTGTAAGAGACTTAGACTCCCACACAATAATAGTGACAGACTTTAACACCCCACCGTCAATATTGGACAGATCAATGAGACAGAAAATTAACAAGGACATGCAGGACTTGAACTCAGCTCTGGACCAAGTAGACCTAATAGACATCTACAGAACTCTCCACCCCAAATCAACAGAATATACATTCTTCTCATCACCACATCACACTTATTCTAAAATTGACCACATAATTAGAAGTAAAACACTCTTCAGCAAATGCAAAAGAATGGAAATCATAACAGTCTCTCAGACCACAATGCAATCAAATTAGAACACAGAATTAAGAAACTCACTCAAAACAGCACAACTACATGGAAACTGAACAACCTGCTCCTGAATGACTACTGGGTAAATAATGAAATTAAGGCAGAAATAAATAAGTTCTTTGAAACCAATGAGAACAAAGACACAACGTACCAGTACATCTGGGACACAGCTAATGCAGTGTTTAGAGGGAAATTTATAGTACTAAATGCCCACAGGAGAAAGTGAGAAAGATCTAAAATCAACACCCTAATATCACAATTAAAAGAACTAGAGAAGCAAGAGCAAACAAATTCAAAAGCTAGCAACAGACAAGAAATAACTAAGATCAGAGCAGAACTGAAGATAGAGACACAAAAAAACCCTTCAAAAAAATCTATGAATCCAGGAGCTGGTGTTTTGAAAAGATTAACAAGATAGATAGACTGCTAGCCAGACTAATAAAGAAGAAAAAAGAGAAGAATCAAATAGACACAGTAAAAGATGATAAAGGGGATATCACCACTGATCCCACAGAAATACAAACTACCATCAAAGAATACTCTAAACACCTCTACACACATAAACTAGAAAATCTAGAAGAAATGGATAAATTCCTGGACATATACACCCTCCCAACACTAAACCAGGAAGAAGTCAAATCCCTGAATAGACCAATAACAATTTCTGAAATTGAGGCAGTAATTAATAGCCTACCAACCAAAAACAGCTCAGAACCAGATTCACAGCCGAATTCTACCACAGGTATAAAGAGGAGCTGGTACCATTCCTTCTGAAACCATTTCAAATAATAGAAAAAGAGGGACTCCTCCCTAACTCATTTTATGATGCCAACATCATCCTGATACCAAAACCTGGCAGAGATACAACAAAAAAAGAACATTTCAGGCCAATATCCCTGATGAACATCAATGAGAAAATCCTCAATAAAATACTGGGAACTGAATACAGTAGCACATCAAAAAGGTTATCCACCATGATCAAGTCAGCTTCACACCTGGGATGCAAGGCTGGTTCAACATATGCAAATCAATAAATGTAATCCATCACATAAACAGAACCAATGACAAAAACCACATGATTATCTCAAAAAATGCAGAAAAGGCCTTTGATAAAATTCAACAACCTTTCAGGCTAAAACTCTCAATAAACTAGGTATTGATGGAACGTATCTCAAAATAATAAGAGCCATTTATGACAAACCCACAGCCAATATCACACTGAATGGGCAAAAGCTGGAAGCATTCCCTTTGAAGACCAGCACAAGACAAGGATCCCCTCTCTCACCACTGCTATTCAAAATAGTATTGGAAGTTCTGGTCAGGGCAATCAGGCAAGAGAAAGAAATAAAGGGTATTCAAACAGGAAGAGAGGAAGTCAAATTGTATGTTTGCAGATGACATGATTCTATATTCAGAAAACCCCATTGTCTCAGCCCAAAATCTCCTTAAGCTGATCAGCAACTTCAGTAAAGTCTCAGGATATAAAATCAATGTGCAAAAATCACAAGCATTCCTATGTACCAACAGCAGGCAAGGAGACAGCCAAATCATGAATGAACTCCCATTTGCAGTTGCTACAAAGAGAATAAAATGCCTAGATACAGAGCTAATAACGGAAGTGAAGGACCTCTTTAAGGAGAACTACAAACCACTGCTCAAGGAAATCAGAGAGGACACAAACAAATGGGAAAACATTCCATGCTCATGGATAGTAAGAATCAATATTGTGAAAATGGCCATACTGCCCAATTTATAGATTCAATGCTATTCCAATTAAACTACCATTAACATTCTTCACAGAATTAGGAAAAACTATTTTAAAATTCATATGGAACCAAAAAAGAACCCGAATAGCCAAGACAATCCTAAGGAAAAGAACAAAACTGGAGAGGCATTACATTACCTGACTTCAAACTATACTAAAAGGCTACTGTAATTAAAACAGCATGGTACTGGTACAAAACCAGACACATAGATCAATGGAACAGAATAGAGAACTCAGAAATAAGACTACTCCCCTACAACCATCTGATCTTCTACAAGCCTGACAAAAACAAGCAATGGGGAAAGGATTCCCAACTTTTTTTTTTTAACTTTTTTTTAAGTGGTGCTGGGAGAACTGGCTAGCCATATGCAGCAGAAAGTTGAAACTGGACCTCTTCTTTACACCTTACACAAAAACTAACTCAAGATGGATTAAAGACATAAATGTAAAACCCAAAACTAGAAAAACCCTAGAAGAAAATCTAGACAATACCATTCAGGACGTTGGCATGGGCAAAGATCTCACGACAAAAACACCAAAAGCAATTTTGCAACAAAAGCAAAAATTGATAAATCGGATCTAATTAAACTAAAGACCTCTGCACAGCAAAAGAAACTATCATCAGAGTGAATAGACGACCTACAGAATGGGAGAAAAACCTGGCAATCTATCCATCTGACAAAGGTCTAATATCCAGAGTCCACAAGGAATTTTAAATAAATATATCAGAAAAAAACCAACAACCCCATTAAGAAGTGGGCAAAGGACATGAACAGATACTTCTCAAAAGAAGACATTCATGTGGCCAACAAACATAAGAAAAAAAGCTCAACATCACTGATTATGGAAATCCATATCAAAACCACAGTGAGATTCCATCTCATGACAGTCAGAATGGTGACTATTAAAACGTCAAGAAATGGCCAGGCATGGTGGCTCACACCTGTAATACCAGCACTTTGGGAGGCCAAGGAGGGTGGATCACTTGAGGTCAGGAGTTAGAGATCAGCCGGGGCAATATGGTGAAACCCCATCTCCAACAAAAATACAAAAAATTAGCTGGGCATGGTGGTGCACACCTGTAGTCCCAGCTACCTGGGAGGCTGAAGCAGGAGGATTGTTTGAGCCAGGAAGACGGAGGTTGCAGTGAGCCAAGATCACATCACTGTTCTCCAGCCTGGGTGACATAGTGGGACTCCATCTCAAAAAATAAAAAATAGAGGCCAGGTGCCATGGCTCATGCCTGTAATCCCAGCAGTTTGGGAGGCCAAGGCGGGCAGATCACAAGCTCAGGAAATCAAGACCATCCTGGCTAACATGGTGAAACCCCACCTCTGCTAAAAATACAAATAATTAGCCAGGCATGGTGGCGGGCGCCTGTAGTCCCAGCTACTCGGGAGGCTGAGGCAGGAGAATGGTGTGAACCCAGGAGGCAGAGTTTGTAGTGAGCCAAGATTGCGCCAGTGCACTCCAGCCTGGGCGACAGAGCAAGAGTCCATCCCCCAAAAAATAAATAAATAAATAATAAAAAATAAATAAAAGGTCAAGAAACAACAGATGCTGGTGAGGCTGTGGAGAAAAAAGAACACTTTTATACTATTGGTAGAAGTGTAAATTAGTTCAACCATTGTGGAAGACAATGGGGCAATTCCTCAAAGATCTAGAAGCAAAAATATCATGTCACCTAGTAGTCCCATTACTGGGTATATTACCAAAGGAATATAAATCATTCTATTATAAAGATATATGCACGTGTATGTTCACTGCAGCACAATTCACAATAGCAAAGACATGGAATCACTCCACATGCCCATCAATAATAGACTGGATAAAGAAAATGCAGCATACATCATGGAATACTATGCAGCCATAAGGAATGAGATCATGTCCTTTGCAGGGACATGGATGAAGCTGGATGCTTTATCCTCAGCAAACTAATACAGGAACAGAAAACAAAACACCGCACGTTCTCACTTGTAAGTGGGAGCTGAACAATGAGAACACACAGACACATCGTGGGGAATAACACACATTGGAGCCTGTCAGGAAGGCAGGGGGCGGGAGAGCATCAGGAAGAATAGCTAATGGATGCTGGGCTTAATACCTAGGGGATGGGTTGATCTGTGCAGCAAACCACCATGGCACATGTTACCTATGTAACAAACCTGCACATCCTGCACATGTACCCTGGAACTTACAAGTTGAAAAGAAAAATAGTACTGTACCAATGTTCATTTCCTCATTTTGGTAACTGAACTTTGGAGGTAATTCTCCATGGGTCTCTTACATTTCTGTATGTTTTGTGACTGAGACAACAACCTTTTGTTCTGGACTAGCTTTTCAAAGGTATCTACATGGTGAACAGCCTTGAAAGACAGATAAGTTCTCCGTCTGGAAAAAGAGCAGGTTTACTTGCAACCCATTATAAAAAATTCAGGAACACACTAAGTTCAAGGTCCTTCAGCCAGGATGCAAACCCACTGTGTGCACAGCATCTACCTAATTATCTCTGAAATCCCTGTAGGGCTTGGAGTGGGAGGGGACAACAAGAGAAACAACACAAACATGAAGCTCATACTTCCTGCTGTGCCTTCAGTAATAAAGTCCTTTGTCTTTGGCCCAGGAATTTCATGTCTTTTGCCAGTGTCCATGAAACTGTGACAGGCTAACTTGTCCACTTGCAATTCGCCTGCCAAAAGGACTTGAATAGACATTTTTCCAAAGAAGATATGCAAATGGCCAAAAAGCACATGAGAAGATGTTCAACATTATTAGTCAGCAAAATACAAATCAAAACCACAATGAAATATCACTTCTTGCCTCCTAAGATGGGCATAATAAAATTGATAATAGTAAGTGTTGACAGGAATGTGGAAAAAACAGAAAGCTCATACATCGCTGGTGGGAATGTAGGTGGTGCAGCTACCACGGAAAATAGCTTGACAATTCCTCAAAAAGTTAAACATAAAACCATATGACCCGTAATTCCACTCCTAGATAGTAATGGCAAAAACCACAATTACTTTTGCACCAACCTAAAATATATATTTAAAAAAAAACTGAGAGCAGGAACTAGAACAGATTATTTGTATACCAATGTTCATTGCATCATTATTGACAATAGCCAAAAGGTAAAACCCACCCAAGTATTCATCAACAGATGAATGGATAACAGATCAACAAAATGTGGTTATATACATAAAATTCAGCCATAGAATTAAGTGAAATTTTCATTCATTTGCTACAACATGGATGGACCTTGAAAACATTATGCTAGGTGAAATTAGCCAGGCACAGATAGACAAATATATGATTCCACTTATATCTAGAATAGGTAAATTCATAGAAACAAAAAGTAGAATAGAGGTTACCAGGGTCTGAGGGGAGGAAAAAACAGGAAATTACAGTGTAATGGACAGAGTTTATGTTGGGATGATGAAAAGGTTTGGGGTTTATACCGTTTATATCGTGGTGATGGCTACACAACATTATATATTTAATGTCACTAAACTGTACACTTAAATGATTAAAATGATAAATATTATGTTATGTAAATGTTACCACAATTTTTGAAAAAAGAATTAGACTGCCAAATAACTTGTCTACATAAACAAACAGATCAGAGACATTTCTATCAGGTCAATTTCTCTACCCTTTGCAAAGTCAACAGGCTCAACATATACCTTTTCAACTAGGTTTCCAACAGTGAAAAATGAAAAACAAGCAAACAAACAATAAACTCAGCAGAAAAAAAAATCCAACCCCTCTCTCTCTCTCTAAGAGATGGGGTCTTACTCTGTCACCCAGGCAAGAGCGCAGTGGCACCTTCTTACCTTACTGCAGCCTCGAACTCTTGGGCTCAAGTGATCCTCCCATCTCAGCCTCCCCAAATCTGCCTAACATAAAAGTGAAAAGCTAGCAATAGAAATGAAAATCTCATCACAGACAGACAAAGAATTCAGGAGATACAGGCTTGACTTTAAAAAATACAATAATTTAAAAATTGCGCACCTCAAAATAATTAAAAATACCCATGGCCAAAGGTAAAGGAAAAGAATCTTTAGATTAGAAGAAGGCAGAGAAACACCTCATGTAAATACTTACTATATGCAAGAAAAACAAATGCAGTCATACTGTTCATTTAAGTATAATTCATTATTATGTGGTGTAGCAATAAAAATATGAAAGCTAAAGCAGCTCTGCCTCTTATTAGTCATCTGACCTTAAGAGTCTATAAAAGAGAATAACACTATTTAAATTATAAAGTTGTCTCATGTATTAAACGAAAATGTAAAAGTACTTTGTAGCCTGTGAACTCTTTTTAAGTGATACCAAATTTTAGGCTAGACTATTTCTGAATATATTATCTAACTACATAAGCACTAATAGAAACTATGAATTATTAATTTTGGGCAAATGAACTCAAGGAATTAATGTGCTTTTACAGTCTTTAAAGAAAACTTCTACCTATCAGAGGGTAAAAATATAATTCCTATTTTTCCTAGGGAAAATAAATCAAACACTTAGCTCTAATGTGGTTTTTAAAACTGGCCATTCCTCTTTGGACACTTAATTAAGGTTATGAAAAAATCCCCTCTTGACATATATCATTGCTCAACTTTGGACATACAATTAGCCTGCACAATGATTTGTAAATCAGTAAGCTTTCCACATATATTATGAATGAACTACTTCAAAGAATAAACATATTTTCTATTTACTGTTTATTTCTTTACTGTTAAGTAAAGAACAAACTAATGTAATAATTTTCTCTTGAGAAGGTATCTTTGATATATACAAAAATTAAACTTCAGAATACCCAAATTTTTACCCTAAAAATTATCAATAATCTAGCTGATTTTAAATTTACCAAAATAGTTTTTCTTTTCAGACGGAGTTTCACTCTGTCGCTCAGGCTGGAGTGCAGTGGAGCAATCTTGGCTCACTGCAACCTCTGCCTCCCAAGTTCAAGCGATTCTCCTGCCTCAGCCTCCCGAGTAGCTGGGATTACAGGCACTCACCACCACGCCCAGCTTATTTTCGTATTTTTAGTAGAGACAGGGAGGGTTTCACCATGTTGGTCAGGCTGGTCTTGATCTCCCTGACCTTGTGATCCACCCGCCTCGGTCTCCCAAAGTCCTGAGACTACAGGCATGAGCCACTGTGCCCGGCCCAAAATAGTTTATTTTCTAAGTGCTGATACTGATTCAATAGTTTCATTTATTCTACATTAACTACCCTAGGAATTATCACTTTTCACTTTTCCCACCAAACTTGAAGACTGATTTACCAGTTGCTCAGTCAGACAACCACAGTGATGTACAGGAGACCCAGAATCAAAACATAAATGCCTATGGGGGGCCAGCCGTTAACCAGAAATGAGTTAAGCAGGAATGACTGGGAGCTACAGTGACCTGGAGAGATCATGCCCAATATACGGGCACAGCCAATAACACTGAGCTTAACCAACTGCTGCTCAGGAAGGTGGTCTCTGAAGCTGTCAGATCTTCCCACTGTCACAAAAGCCAGAAATCTGGATTTTTATATAAAACATCTTGATTTTGGGCCAAGCACAGTGGCTCACGCTTGTAATCCCAGCATTTTGGGAGGCCGAGGCAGGCGGATCACGAGATCAGGAGATCGAGACCACGGTGAAACCCCATCTTTACTAAAAATACAAAAAATTAGCCAGGCGTGGTGGCGGGCACCTGTAGTCCCAGTTACTCAGAGAGGCTGAGGCAGGAGAATGGCATGAACCCAGGAAGCGCAGCTTGCAGTGAGCCGAGATCGCGCCACTGCACTCCAGCCTGGGTGACAGCGCGAGACTCCGTCTCAAAAAAAAAAAAACAACTTGATTTTGAACTATTAGCAACTAATTTAAAAGCTGATAAAACACAGTTCAAAGCAAAACATCTGTAGAGTGCCAGTTTGTGGTTCGTGCATTCTTCTTAAACACCTGCACTCTTCCCTTCTCTCTCTCCTTTCCCCACTTTATCTCTCTGTCTCTCTCTTATGATGTTCCCCCCATCACTTTTTCCTCCAGAATATCCAGGCCTAAAGAATAAGGAAAAGGTTATGATACGTGGAATTAAAAAGCCAAAGAAAATACTAAAACTCAACATTCTGTTACTAACTTAAAAAGTTTGGAAATCGGCCAGGCGCGGTGGCTCACACCTGTAATCCCAGCACTTTGGGAGGCCGAGGCCGGCAGATCACAAGGTCAGGAGATCGAGACCATCCTGGCTAACACAGTGAAACCCCGTCTCTACTAAAAATACAAAAATTAGCCGGGCGTGGTGGCGGGTGCCTCTAGTCCCAGCTGCTGGGGAGGCTGAGGCAGGAGAATGGCGTGAACCCGGGAGGCAGAGCCTGCGGTGAGCCGAGATCACACCACTGCACTCCAGTCTGGGCGACAGAGCGAGACTCCGTCTCATAAAAAAAAAGAAAAAAAAAAGTTTGAAAATCTTGCAGACTTAGTGATGCCATTTCAACTGGTGATAATACCTACTGTGCAAACAAAACCTTAATGCTTCTTCAGCAAGAAGCCTGGAGTGAGATCAAGTACTTGCATGAGCTAGGGAACCAAGTGGACTGGAGCTAGAGACCCAATTCTGCTACTTGCCTGTTACCTCTATTTCCTCATCATTTAAAACCAAGCAGTAGCTGGGCACAGTGGCTCTCACCTGTAATCCCAGTACCTTGTGAGGCTGAAGCAGGTGGCTCGCCTGAGGTCAGGAGTTTGAGACCAGCTTGACCAACAGGGCAGAAACCCTGCTTCTACTAAGAATACAAAACCTAGGCTGGCCACAGTGGCTCACGCCTCTAATCCCAGCACTTCGGGAGGCCAAGGCAGGCGGATCACCTGAGGTCGGAAGCTCGAGATCAGCCTGACCAACATGGAGAAACCCCATCTCTACTTAAAATACAAAATTAGGCGTGGTGGTGCATGCCTGTAATCCCAGCTACTCAGGAGGCTGACGCAGGAGGATCACATGAACCTGGGTGGCAGAAGTTGCAGTCAGCCAAGATCACGCCATTGCACTGCAGCCTGGGCTACAAGAGCAAAACTCCATCTCGAAAAAAAATACAAAACTTAGCGAGGCGTGGTGGCAGGCACCTGTAGTCCCAGCTACTCTGGAGGCTGAGGCAGGAGAATGCTTTGAACCTGGGAGGCAGAGGTTGCAGTGAGCCGAGATTGCGCCTCTGCAATCCAGCCTGGGTGACTGAGCAAGACTCCGTTTCAAAAAAAAAAAAAGCAGCAATCTAAAAGTTTGTTACAAGAACTAAATAAAATATTATCATATATAAAATATCACGATATTGATTCTTCCAACCCATGAGCATGGAATGTTCTTCCATTTGTTTGTATCCTCTTTTATTTCATTGAGCAGTGGTTTGTAGTTCTCCTTGAAGAGGTCCTTCACATCCCTTGTAAGTTGGATTCCTAGGTATTTGATTCTCTTTGAAGCAATTGTGAATGGGAGTTCACTCACGATTTGGCTCTCTGTTAGTCTGTGATTGGTGTACAAGAATGCTTGTGATTTTTGTACATTGATTTTGTATCCTGAGACTTTGCTGAAGTTGCTAATCAGCTTAAGGAGATTTTGGGCTGAGACAATGGGATTTTCTAGATATACAATCATGTCATCTGCAAACAGGGACAGTTTGACTTCCTCTTTTCCTAATTGAATACCCTTTATTTCCTTCTCCTGCCTGATTGCTCTGGCCAGAACTTCCAGCACTATGTTGAATAGGAGTGGTGACAGAGGGCATCCCTGTCTTGTGCCAGTTTTCAGAGACAATGCTTCCAGTTTTTGCCCATTCAGTATGATATTGGCTGTGGGTTTGTCGTAGATAGCTCTTATTATTTTGAGATACGTCCCATCAATACCTAATTTGTTGAGAGTTTTTAGCAGGAAGGGTTGTTGAATTTTATCAAAGGCCTTTTCTGCATCTATTGAGATAATCATGTGGTTTTTGTCTTTGGTTCTGTTTATATGCTGGATTACATTTATTAATTTGCGTATGTTGAACCAGCCTTGCATCCCAGGGATGAAGCCCACTTGATCATGGTGGATAAGCTTTTTGATGTGCTGCTGGATTCGGTTTGCCAGTATTTTATTGAGGATTTTTGCATCAATGTTCATCAAGGATATTGGTCTAAAATTCTTTTTTGGTTGTGTCTCTGCCTGGCTTTGGTATCAGGATGATGCTGGCTTCATAAAATGTGTTAGGGAGGATTCCCTCTTTTTCTATCGATTAGAATAGTTTCAGAAGGAATGGTACCAGTTCCTCCTTGTACCTCTGGTAGAATTCAGCTGTGAATCCATCAGGTCCTGGACTCTTTTTGGTTGGTAAGCTATTGATTATTGCCACAATTTCAGAACCTGTTATTGGTCTATTCAGAGATTCAACTTCTTCCTGATTTAGTCTTGGGAGGGTGTATTTGTCGAGGAATTTATCCATCTCTTCTAGATTTTCTAGTTTATTTGCATAGAGGTGTTTGTAGTATTCTCTGATGGTAGACTGTATTTCTGTCGGATCGGTGGTGATATCCCCTTTTTCATTTTTTATTGCATCTATTTGATTCTTCTCTCTTTTCTTCTTTATTAGTCTTGCTAGCGGTCTATCAATTTTGTTGATCTTCTCAAAAAACCAGTTCCTGGATTCATTAATTTTTTGAAGGGTTTTTTTAATTTACAGATTCAATGCCATCCCCATCAAGCTACCAATGACTTTCTTCACAGAATTGGAAAAAACTACTTTAAAGTTCATATGGAACCAAAAAAGAGCCCGCATCGCCAAGTCAATCCTAAGCCAAAAGAACAAAGCTGGAGGCATCATGCTACCTGACTTCAAACTATACTACAAGGCTACAGTAACCAAAACAGCATGGTACTGGTACCACAACAGAGACATAGATCAATGGAACAGAACAGAGCCCTCAGAAAGGATGCCGCATATCTACAACTATCTGATCTTTGACAAACCTGACAAAAACAAGAAATGGGGAAAGGATTCCCTATTTAATAAATGGTGCTGGGAAAACTGGCTACCCATATGTAGAAAGCTGAAACTGGATCCCTTCCTTACACCTTATACAAAAATTAATTCAAGATGGATTAAAGACTTAAATGTTAGACCTAAAACCATTAAAACCCTACAAGAAAACCTAGGCAATACCATTCAGGACATAGGCATGGGCAAGGACTTCATGTCTAAAACACCAAAAGCAATGGCAACAAAAGCCAAAATTGACAAATGGGATCTCATTAAACTAAAGAGCTTCTGCACAGCAAAAGAAACTACCATCAGAGTGAACAGGCAACCTACAGAATGGGAGAAAATTTTTGCAACCTACTCATCTGACAAAGGGCTAATATCCAGAATCTATAATGAACTCAAACAAATTTACAAGAAAAAAACAAACAACCCCATCAAAAGGTGGGCAAAGGACATGAACAGACACTTCTCAAAAGAAGACATTTATGCAGCCAAAAAACACATGAAGAAATGCTCATCATCACTGGCCATCAGAGAAATGCAAATCAAAACCACAGTGAGATACCATCTCACACCAGTTAGAATGGCCATCATTAAAAAAACAGGAAACAACAGGTGCTGGAGAGGATGTGGAGAAATAGGAACACTTTTACACTGTTGGTGGGACTGTAAACTAGTTCAACCATTGTGGAAGTCAGTGTGGCGATTCCTCAGGGATCTAGAACTAGAAATACCATTTGACCCAGCCATCCCATTACTGGGTATATACCCAAAGGACTATAAATCATGCTGCTATAAAGACACATGCACACGTATGTTTACTGCGGCACTATTCACAATAGCAAAGAGTTGGAACCACCCCAAATGTCCAACAACGATAGACTGGATTAAGAAAATGTGGCACATATACACCATGGAATACTATGCAGCCATAAAAAATGATGAGTTCGTGTCTTTTGTAGGATGAAACTGGAAAACATCATTCTCAGTAAACTATCGCAAGGACAAAAAAACCAAACACCGCATGTTCTCACTCATAGGTGGGAATTGAACAATGAGAACTCATGGACACAGGAAGGGGAACATCACATTCCGGGGACTGTTGTGGGGTGGGGGGAGGGGGGAGGGACAGCATTAGGAGATATACCTAATGCTAAATGACGAGTTAATGAGTGCGGGAAATCAACATGGCACATGGATACATATGTAACAAACCTGCACATTGTGCACATGTACCCTAAAACCTAAAGTATAATTAAAAAAAAAAAATTATTTTTATAGACACAGAAGAAAGATAATGATAAGAAGCCATACACTGTGAGACATTTAGGTAAACTTTTTTACCAAAATAAGTCAACATAATATGTGTTATTTCTTACTTAAATAAAAATATTAAGCAAAAAAAAAAAAAATATCTAGGCCTGGTATGTGCCTGACAGATGGCCGGTGTTTAGTAAATGGGTGTTAAATATATAGATATGGTTTATTATAATTCTTACAGCTTGTTACTTTTGAAAAGAAAACACTGGAGAGACAAAAACTTCCATCTCAGGGTCTATCTGATTCAGTTTGTGTGCATGCTCTCCCTGCTGTTTCTTCCCTTAAACAGGTTTTAAAACACGCTGTTTTTAGCCATTATTCTATTATTCCTATGACCAATGATTTGCAAGTGGTTTATGACTCATCCTCAAATGCATAGCAGTATCTACAGAAGATATAAAAGTACAATCAAGATGCCTCAAATATTTCTGTAATGAGGCCCTAATTCTTCCCAGTCAAGCTTGTACCCTTTTATCACCATCCAGTTGCTTTTTTTATAAAATAAAAAAGTATAAATTATACATCAAAAGTCAGGTACAAAAGTCAAACTTGTCACCACCTTTCAAATATAAAAATATTACAGTGGCTGGCTTGTTGGGTTATAGAGCATTAGGCCCAAACTCCCTGACATAGTTTATTTTGCCCTTCCTGGGGCAACCACCACTAATCTTTGCAGCCTCATCTCTCACCACTCCCTCCCTTCTCCCAAACTCCCCAAATACACTATATATTCTATACACTAAACTCTCGTACATACTGTTTCCTCAACCAGAGCTCACTTTTTCCTCCCTCAAGCCCTCCCTTCAGCCAGTCTCTTCCCTAATTAATCCTAAATATTAGAATCCAGATTAAATATTTTGTTATGTCCTTCAGTCTCAGCTTACATGTCACTTCCAAGATTTCCCAGATCTTTTCCTCATCTCCACCATACAAACTTAGGGTTAGGAGAACCTTTTTATATGTTCCTATAACATCTTACATATACCCATCTAAGAAACAAGCTGATGGTATAGAATTCAACAAGAAAAAGACCACATGCTTATGTGCATTATATATATATATATATATATATATATATATATATATACACACATATACACATGTACATTTTATTTCCTAACAAAATTAAAGACTCTAGTAAAATCTCAGAAGCACTACTTGGTGAACATGCATCCTTTTGCCTTCTGACTCTTACTCCATGATGGCCTAATTTCGAAGACTGCCAAAGGATATCAAACACATATAAAAAGTGTTTAAATCTTTCCACTCTGATGTCATATAATTTAAATAAGATTGTTTAAATTAGCAAAATGATTTTAACCTGAACAGTTATTTTACAAATACTCTTACTTTGAAAAATTCAGAAAACACTTTTTGCTGTTTTCTTCAGAGCTTCAAAAATTTGATGTTCGCCAAACTCTTTTTGAATACATTCTCTACTACATATGAGTGTGCATATAACAAATGTTTCACTGCGGTTCATTACCTATAATTTGAAAAAACTGCTCTACACCATCGGATTTTTAATCTGAGGGCTCCCCATTTAAACAGATATGCCACTTTCCACTAGATCCTGATCTTCAGGAGAACTGAAGTCATCTCTTTTTCATCTTTGTATTTCATAGCCTATCACACTGTCTGGAAGTAGGGTCTCCAAAAACATTTGTTGAACAACTGAATTTTACCAACTAGTTCAACAAATCTCTTTTTTTTTTTTTTTTTTTTTTTTTTTGAGACGGAGTCTCGCTCTGTCACCCAGGCTGGAGTGCAGTGGCGCCATCTCGGCTCACTGCAAGCTCCGCCTCCCGGGTTCACGCCATTCTCCTGCCTCAGCCTCTCCGAGTAGCTGGGACTGCAGGCGCCCGCCACCACGCCCAGCTAATTTTTTTGTATTTTTAGTAGAGACAGAGTTTCACCGTGGTCTCGATCTCCTGACCTCATGATCCGCCCGCCTCGGCCTCCCAAAGTGCTGGGATTACAAGCGTGAGCCACCGCGCCCGGCCTCAACAAATCTTTTGTGCACCTACCATGTCCCATGACCCTCAGCCTTCTTATGTTATCTCAAATAATGCTAATGATACATACTCTGGGGAGATCAGCCAAGGTTTTGTCTTTATCTTAAAAAAAATAATTATATACGTTTGGGAATGGGGGATAGGAAAGGTATTCTAAGAGGTAAATGGAATACAGGCAGGTTTTGTAAACAAGACATACATAAAGGACAGAATACATTTATAGAATCTATATCTTGCAGTAACAAATTGCAAGTTTGGGATCTTTTAAAGAATATTCCATTCATATTTAAGATATGTTACATTTCTAATGAGCAAGATTCTGCTGAAAAGTTAAACTGAGTTTGCACTTCCTGAACAAACCTAATTTCTGGAACTCCCCTAGACTGTGACATTTGTAGTAACGTGTTCAGAGAAATGAATACAGTTTAAGTAAATAGCCAAATAACTGTGACTCAATGATCAATCAAATCTAAGAATGCATTTTTAAAACTATTTTAAGCATAAATGTACAGAAGTTCACCCAGGGTACTAGCAGAACTCTAATAGCGTAATGAAATAAAATATAAAAAGCCATCAATTCATTTATATTTTATTGACAACACCTAAATATTCTCCATAATTCTAGAATTCTATTCTACCTAATTAAAGCAAATAAAATGCGTAGCAAGAGGGAGGAGAGTTTTCACAGGTAGCAAATTTCACCAGAAATAAGCAAAGTGTAGAATTATATTCTACCTAATTAAAGCAAATAAAATGCATAGCAAGAGGGAGGAGAGCTTTTCACAGGTAGCAAATTTCACCAGAAATAAGCAAAGTGCAGAAATGTTGGGGAAAATTGTAATCCTAAGGTATTAACTAAATGCAACTGAAAAAAAGATAAAATTCAGCAAGTCTTTTTTTAAAAAAAGCATCATAAATCTCTGCTAAACAGATATTTAACTATATATTTATAATTAACAATTCTGAACAGACTAAAAACTACATAATAAAGCTAGCACAGGAATTTAGCCTTTGATTTATATTTGAAACATTTTTCCTCCAGTATCCTATTGAGACCCCTCCAAACATTTTTAAATGTTTCCCCAACCCCCTCAGACGACTTCTTTAAATTAACTGTATTCACAAACCCCTATGTTCAAATTCACAGTCCCTTCTAATCACAAATTTTCCATCCTCCTCAGAGGTTTACTGAGTGTCAACTATACATAGTACATTTAGAAAATATAAAAACATTCTACATTCAAGATCCTTTCCTCTGAAGTCTTACAATCCAGCCCTAGGAAAAGGTCAAAATGTCCAAAGTAAGATACTCCAAGTACTCAAGCAATAAAGACCTTCAACCGTATTCAGTCCTTCTGTTCCCCTTCTCGGAACGCTTTTCCCCTGGCTGAATTCTTCTCATCTTTCAAATCTCAGAGATAGTTCAGGACACCATCGAGCTATTTTCTACAGTAGCAACCCATTCCTTTCCTTCACTGCTTTTTTCCCAGTTTGTAATTACTTATTTGATTGCTTGTTTGCTGGTTTATTATCCGTATCCAGTAAAAGAACACTCTACAAAAACATGGACTCCACTGCATTGTCAGTGACTACCAAAGCACTCAATAAACACCTCATAAATTAATGCACAGGTCTGGTGCTCAGAAGAAAGGTCGGAGCTAGACACACTGGGATATAGATGATAATTTACCATGAAAACTGATTTTATAAATTACCGGTGGGACGTGTGTAGGGTTTGAAGAGAACTTAGAATGAAGACCTGAAAAGGCCCTATATTTAGAGTTCTGGTAGGACAGGCAAAGGAGACTGTCTCTCTCCTCCAATCCACTTTATGCTTTTTAACTGTGATATGACTACGCCACTTAAGTATGACTGTGTAACTATTTTACAAGTATTACTGTCATCACCCCTTACTTCCCCTATCGGACGCTTAAGTTTCTTGGAAACAGAACTGATGTCTGTTCATCCCATGATACGCTCAGCATATTGCAGGAAGTAAGGTTAAATAATCATGAACCTGGAAAAGGGGCTTCTAACTAGGTAGCTGTGCCCGGCATTTCCGAGATTTCCAGCGTGCACCCGCCAACTCCGCCGCCCTAAGAGCAGAGCTGCCCGAGCCGCCGACTCCCCGGCAGGGGGCGTCGCAGCCTCCTCCGACGGCCACTGCCGGCTGCAGTCCCCGCCCCCAGCCCCGCGGTCACCTGCAGCGGGTGCACTCGGGCCTCCGCTCGGCCGGCTCCACCGGCAGCTCCCACAGCCCGTCCGCACTGTCGTCGTCCGCCTCTGCGCCCAAGGCAGCCGCCGCCGGCACTGCGCCGCCCTCCCGCCGCTCCTTGTCGTTCGGCGTCTGAGACCTTGAGGCCCCAGGAGGCCGCGCGACGGGCTTCTGGAGTGTTCGCGCCTCTTTCTGCGACTCCATGGCAGACACTCCGGCCAGGCCGTGGGCATTGAAGTCCGGCTGCCGCGCGGGGGCGCCACGCGCTGTAGAAACCGGCCCGCGCCGCGTAGCGCCATGCACGCACGCCACGTACGGGGGGCGGGTCTCCGAAGCCCAGGGTGGAGGTCCCACCCTGCCGCTGGGAAGGAACGAGCTCATTGGTCTGTGCCCAGTGGGACCGTTCACCTAGAACCGGGTAGGCAAGTGAGGGCAGTGTGGGAGTGCTGGTGAGGTTAAGTAGCGTCATTGGGAGAGGTAAGGGAAACCTCCCCGAGAGTACCCCAGTACCAAGCCCGAATTTAACCCCTTTAAAAGCTAAAATAAAATGGAATTCTGCATTTTCTGCCTTGGGATGGCAGTTTAAGAATTTGCAGGATTTCCACGCGTGCATGCATCGCAGGTGCAGCAGCTGATGCACTTATTATTTAAAGGCCAACAAAGGAGAGGTTATATCCACTGGAAACTACTCACAGCTGGTCCATTTCATGGTGTGAATTTCGTGCTCTTCTATGTCTTGTGCTAATAAGACATCAAGCACGCTATTTTACGCTGGACATCAGATATTTGTTAAATTAGATGTTTAGATCGTCCCGGATCAGGAAGCAATAGGAGAGCTGGCCCCGGGTACCAATAGGTTTTATCTATGAGGAAACAAGCCCTAGAAAGGTAACGTTGCCCAGGTATTTACAACTACTGGATACGGCGTTATATAGCACAGCAGTTGTTTTTTAAAAGCCAAAATGAAATGTATGTTAGAATGAAGGCAGAAATGCTGTTTACCCAAAATGGGTGTCGAATTCCTTTTATTTATTAATGCTTTGTGTTACTTCCAACAATACCCAACATTTAAACAATTAAGCTTGGTTTTCATCAATCATGTGAATTAAGTTTAGGAATCACAATTGTCGTAACTCTATGGTTGTAATAGATTAAATGTGAGGCAAAGTAGACAAAACAGAGTAACAGAGCAAATACTGTATTTCTTAAAGTGTTTATTTCACATTAGATTTTTCAGTCATCTTAAAATCAAGTCTGTGAATAAAATACCGTGCTGTTGTTTTCAACTATCCTACATTCTTTCCCCCCGGAAACAGCACCTCTCTTTTCCTTTGGAGCGTCCTGTGTGAGGGATAGAAAAAGGCTGAAACACCCACCTGGTGATGGACGTACAGTGGGAGAAAGAACTAGCAACTATGCCATTTGGAATTGGAGGATAAACAAAACCCAGAAACTGTAGGAAAGGAGATGAATCAGAAAATTCATCTTGGCTGCAGATTTAGGTTGGGGAACCAATTCTTTAACTGCCAAAATTAAATTCTCATGTGACTTATCTTTAAACGAAAGGAAGCTGCTCATCTTTAATTTCAAGAGGTGAAATGTGCTCAAGTCCTGTAAGGTCACTTGAGACTCCCAGTTGTGTGGTGTGAGAAGACAGATGATAAGGAAAAAACAAAACTTTTTATCTAAGGAATGCGAGCAGTCATGTCTCACTCTCCCTTGAGCTAAATAATTACCTCTCGAAGCCACTTGCTATGCAGGCCCTAGACTGACACCAAGTAGCTGTAAAATGCCGTATACCCTATAGTTCAGCAATATGTATAGCCAATCACTAGCCAATGTTATTTCTGTAAGTAAATGACACTTCCTGAGACATAGCTTTTGTAATGCCCCCTTCTGCTGATTCGTTCTCTTTTCTTTAAAAACTCCAGCCCGTTTTCTTCTCCAGAGCACTCTCCACAGCAACCTGGAAGTACATCCTAGGCTACAGTCCTCAACGTTGGCCCAAATAAACCCTCTGCTCCTTCCTTTTAGGTTGACGTGAGCCTACTTATTTGGGGCTTCCTTTTTAACACCCCATATCAGATTGTTGGCTTTACCCTCCAAAGTATTCAAAATCCAAACATTTATCTCACCTACTACTTCTGCCTTGGTTCACGCCCCCATCTTCTCTTGCATAGAATATTGCCAAAGACCTAAGTGCTCTCCTGCTCCATCTCCGCTCCTTATGAAGAAAATCCCCTACAAGTCCATTGTCTCAGAGGTTGACCAAAATCAAAGGAAGCTTCCATCCAGGCAGGACGCAGAGTTGAGACAGGAGAGCGATTTTCCTCTATAGGAAGCAAGAAATTCACCCAATATCCAGGTTTGTGAACAATGACCTTCAGAAGCCCGAGGAAACATGCAGGTGAGGTTACCACCTTGGGGCAGACCCAGGTATCAGACCTTCAGTGACTCAGCTTCTGGCAAGTGCCAAGACACCAGAAAGGGAAGTAAAATATCCTTTATGGGATACAGCCAACTTACTAGTGTCAAGATCATGTATTGAGGTGTTAATGTATGTTTTGTTTATCTCCCAACTTCAGATAGAAAACCAGACTTTTATGCTCCTTTGCCTCAGAGGAGTTTGGGTTGTAAAGACTGAGGACAATCTTAGGTCCACTCCTGGTGTTGTGGGGAAAGGAGATCCTGTTACTGGTAGATGAAAGGGCCTCAGTAATGTAAGGGATTGAACATCCTGCCAGGCCTGCAGTATGAGGATTCAGCATTGTATAAGATTTTATTTAAATGAAATAAAAACATGGTATTTTTTGCTATATCCATTTTCTGTCACTGTGGAACTAATAACCACAAATTTAGTGGCATTTTCCTTTGTTTTGTTTTTTTTGAGATGGAGTCTTGCTCTGCCGCCCAGGCTGGAGAGTAGTGGTGTGATCTGGGCTCACTGTGACCTCCGCCTCCTGGATTCAAGCAATTCTTCTGCCTCAGCCTCCCGAGTAGCTGGGACTACAGGCTGCGTGCAACCACGCCGGGCTAATTTTGTATTTTTAGTAGAGACAGGGTTTTACTGTGTTGATCATGCTGGTCTTGAACTCCAGACCTCAGGTGATCTGCCCGCCTCAGCCTCCCAAAGTGCTGGGATTACAGGAGTGAGCCACCACGCCTGGCCACTTATTTTTCTTTTAAGTGAAAACCAAGTTTATGAGGAAAGTAAAGGAATAACAAATGGCTACTCCATAGGCAGAGCAGCAGCTTAGGCTGCTCCATCAAGGATTTTTTTTTATTATTATTATTATTCTACTTTAAGTTCTAGGGTACATGTGCACAACGTACAGGTTTGTTACATATGTATACATGTGCCATGTTGCTGTGCTTCACCCATTAACTCATCATTTACATTAGGTCTGTCTCCTAATGCTATCCCTCCCCTCTCCCCACACCCCACAACAGGCCCTAGTGTGTGATGTTCCCATTCCTGTGTCCAAGTGTTCTCTTGTTCAATTCCCACCTATGAGTGAGAAAATGCGGTGTTTGGTTTTCTGTCCTTGCGATAGTTTGCTGAGAATGATGGTTTCCAGCTTCATCCATGTCCCTACAAAGGACATGAACTCATCATTTTTTATGGCTGCATAGTATTCTATGGTGTATATGTGCCACATTTTCTTAATCCAGTCTATCATTGATGGGCATTTGGGTTGGTTCCAAGTCTTTGCTATTGTGAATAGTGCCACAATAAACATACATGTGCATGTGTCGTTATAGCAGCATGATTTATAATCCTTTGGGTATATACCCAGTAATGGGATGGCTGGGTCAAATGGTATTTCTAGTTCTAGATCCTTGAGGAATAGCCACACTGTCTTCCACAGTGGTTGAACTAGTTTACAGTCCCACCAACAATGTAAAAGTGTTCCTATGTCTCCACATCCTCTCCAGCACCTGTTGTTTCCTGACTTTTTAATGATTGCCATTCTAACTGGTGTGAGATGGTATCTCACTGTGGTTTTGATTTATATTTCTCTGATGACCAGTAATGATGAGCATTTTTTCATGTGTCTGTTGGCTGCATAAATGTCTTCTTTTGAGAAGTGTCTGTTCATATCCTTTGCCCACTTTTTGATGGGGTCGTTTGATTTTTTCTTGTAAATTTGTTTAAGTTCTTTGTAGATTCTGGATATTAGCCCTTTATCAGATGGGTAGATTGCAAAAATTTTCTCCCATTCTGTAGGTTGCCTGTTCACTCTGATGGTAGTTCCTTTTGCTGTGCAGAAGCTCTTTAGTTCAATTAGATCCCATTTGTCAATTTTGGCTTTTGTTGCCATTGCTTTTGGTGTTTTAGACATGAAGTCCTTGCCCATGCCTATGTCCTGAATGGTATTGCCTACGTTTTCTTCTAGGGTTTTTATGGCTTTAGGTCTAACATTTAAGTCTTTAATCTATCTTGAATTAATTTTTGTATAAGGTGTAAGGAAGGGATCCAGTTTCAGCTTTCTACATATGGCTAGCCAGTTTTCCCAGCACCATTTATTAAATAGGGAATCCTTTCCCCATTTCTTGTTTTTGTCAGGTTTGTCAAAGATCAGATGGTTGTAGATGTGTGGTATTATTTCTGAGGACTGTGTTCTGTTCCATTGGTCTATTTCTCTGTTTTGGTACCAGTACCATGCTGTTTTGGTTACTGTAGCCTTGTAATATAGTTTGAAGTCAGGTAGCGTGATGTCTCCAGCTTTGTTCTTTTTGCTTAGGATTGTCTTGGCAATGCGAGCTCTTTTTTGGTTCCATATGAACTTTAGTTTTTTCCAATTCTGTGAAGAAAGTCATTGGTAGCTTGATGGGGATGGCATTGAATCTATAAATTACCTTGGGCAGTATGGCCATTTTCACGATATTGATTCTTCCTATCCATGAACATGGAATGTTCTTCCATTTGTTTGTATCCTCTTTTATTTCATTGAGCAGTGGTTTGTAGTTCTCCTTGAAGAGGTCCTTCACATCCCTTGTAAGTTAGATTCCTAGGTATTTTATTCTCTTTGAAGCCATTGTGAATGGGAGTTCACTCAGATTTGGCTCTCTGTTTGTCTGTTATTGGTGTATAGGAATGCTTGTGATTTTTGCACATTGATTTTGTATCCTGAGACTTTGCTGAAGTTGCTTATCAGCTTAAGGAGATTTTGGGCTGAGACAATGGGGTTTTCTAAATATACAGTCATGTCATCTGCAAACAGGGACAACTTGACTTCCTCTTTTCCTAATTGAATACCCTTTATTTCTTTCTCCTGCCTAATTGCCCTGGCCAGAACTTCCAACACTATGTTGAATAGGAGTGGTGAGAGAGGGCATCCCTGTCTTGTGCCAGTTTTCAAAGGGAATGCTTCTAGTTTTTACCCATTCGGTATGATATTGGCTGTGGGTTTGTCATAAATAGCTCTTATTATTTTGAGATACGTCCCATCAATACCTAGTTTATTGAGAGTTTTTAGCATGAAGGGCCTTTTCTGCATCTGTTGAGATAATCATGTGGTTTTTGTCTATGGTTCTGTTTAGATGATGGATTACGTTTATTGATTTGTGTATGTTGAACCAGCCTTGTATCCCAGGGATGAAGCCCACTTGATCATGGTGGATAAGCTTTTTGATGTGCTGCTGGATTCGGTTTGCCAGTATTTTATTGAGGATTTTTGCATCAATGTTCATCAGGGATATTGGTCTCAAATTCTCTTTTTTTGTTGTGTCTCTGTCAGGCTTTGGTTTCAGGATGATGCTGGCCTCATAAAATGAGTTAGGGAGGATTCCTTCTTTTTCTATCAATTGGAATAGTTTCAAAAGGAATGGTAACAGCTCCTCCTTGTACCTCTGGTAGAATTCGGCTGCAAATCCATCTGTTCCTGGACTTTTTTTCGTTGGTAGGCTATTAATTATTGCCTCAGTTTCAGAGCCTGTTATTTGTCTATTCAGGGATTCAGCTTCTTCCTGGTTTAGTGCACCAATAATACTTACAGTTATTTCTTGATTATATGTTAAACAAGGGGTGGATTATTTATGAGTTTTCCAGGAAAGGGGTGGGCAATTTCCAGAACTGAGGGCTCCTCCCGTTTTCAGACCACACAGGATTACTTCCTGACATTGCCTTGGCATTTGCAAACTGTCATGGTGCTGATGGGAGTGTCTTTTAGCATACTAATGCATTATAGTTAGCATATAATGAGTGCTGAGGACAACCAGAGGTCACTTTCTTGGCCATATTGGTTTTGATGCGATTGGCCAGCTTCCTTATCACATCTTTATGACCTGTACCTTGTGCTGACCTCCTGTCTCATCCTGTGACTTAGAATGCCTAACCTCCTGGGAATTCAGCTCAGTAAGTCTCAGCTTTATTTTACCCAGCCCCTATTCAAGATGGAATTGCTCTGGTTCAAACGCCTCTGACATATTTCCCACCTCCCTTTTATACGAGAACCCTTAATGCTAAGGGTTTTAGAGGGACAAAGATCCACCTTCTGTAGCTTCTTCAGGCTGAGTAGGGGTGATGATATTCCTGCCTAACTACTAGGATCTCTTGTATTTGGGGTAGAGAGGAGCTCAGTCAGAAAGCATCAGTATGGTGAGGGCCATCCATAACTCTGACAAAAGGTGATATCTGGAAGATTAATAGGTGTCCAATTTAAGATAACATTGAGTAAACTTACCCTGAATTCTTACATGGAGAGTACAGCAGCAACATATTCCACAACAGTAAAACAAAATTATCCCAAGTAAACTAGATAAGAAAACTTTCCATTAACTGGGCAATTTGAAACCAAGCTGATATGGTGTCACTACCTGATTCCAATATATTCCCAGAATTACAATATTGATCTATATTTTTACATTATCCATCCCCCTTGTTTCGTTTGAGCAGCAGCCAGAGATCACTGATTGGTTTACAGGGATGAGCAGTCAGTCTAAATTGCAGGAAGAAAATCCTCAAAGACAACTGATGAAGTTAGAATCTAATAACAATTGTACCATAGTTCTTGAAACATAATTTTTCTGTCTTCAATCTCCCATTTTTACTAAATACAAATCATGATAAAACCAATTTGCCTTATTATACTTAGCCTGATCGTTTGTATAAAGTGCAGCAGGAATAATTATTTGCCACGTAGGCTTATTTTAATTAGCTTTGAAGGAACTTTTGTTCCATGAAAGGAATCTTAGATAAGACTTTTTTAAAAGCCCAGCACAGCTATGAGGTTTTACTGTCAAATACCTATGAGTTGGGTAAGTTCCTCTTCTCTTGCGGTCCCAAGATAATATGGGGCTTCTGGGCCTGTCAAAAACTGACATTCTTTACTTAGCACAGGTCTGGAATTCTATACAGGGACTATGTAGACAAGGTATGAGGTGGGGCTAGTTTCCCAAGGGGTTTTTATTGATTTGTAAGTCAAATTTGATTCCTTAAAAGAAAGTGTGCTATTCCAGTCAAAACCTTGGTAAAATAACCGGTGTCTCCAGTTGTGTCCTGTTACAAAAGAAAACAGATTCTTATTGCACTTATGCAAATAACTATATTGCCATAAGTTAAGAATGCTCACAAATAATTTCCAATTCTGGAGAAATCAGGTAGAGAGAAATAAATATGCTCCAAATTTTGTTCACAGGAATAGACTTTACTCAATCGTTAAAAGCTGTAAGTAGCCTGAAAGTTTTCTTGGCTCTGAAAAACAAAACAAAGGATCAGCAATGTTTTAAACAAAAAAGTCAAAAAGATTATTCAGTCTTCTATTAGTTCAGTCTATGCAATTAACTCCTGTTCTGCTTGATATTCATGAACATTTCAGCTCTCCATGAGAGTCCTGAAACTTTTTTCATCTACTCTAATGTTACAATCTCCAAAGTTATTAGAAATGTGCACTTAAGAGCACCTGTCAAAGTCCTATAACTGATTATAAACCACCTTTTGAAGAGGATCAAAATAAGACAATTGTCTGTGGATGACAGTCTTAGGACAGCCAGTATTAAGAGCCACAATTGACAAGAAAATTTGGTTACTTCTGTGGCATACAATAATTTTACATAACAATTATAACTATTAATAACGTACAGTAACTCATATTAGAATTATAAGAGTTTACATGATTTTGGAATACATACCGATTACATTTATACAAATACAGCCCAAAGAAAGCCAAACACCATTTTATATTTGACAACACTTCCTGTATGATTTTTATTTTTATTTCTACTTTTGAGTCAGAGTCTCACTCTGTCACCCAGGCTGGAGTGCAGTGGTGCAATCTCAGCTCACTGCAACCTCTGCCTCCTGGGTTCAAGCGATTCTCCTGCCTCAGCCTCCCAAGTAGCTGGTATTACAGGCACACACCACCACACCCAGCTAATTTTTGTGTTTTTAGTAGACACAAGGTTTCACCATGTTGGCCAGGCTGGTCTCAAGCTGCTGACCCCAGGTGATCCATCTGCCTCAGCCTCCCAAAGTGTTGGAATTACCAGTGTAAGCCACCATGCCCGGCTCTACATGATTTTTATACCAAATAAGCCAAATATGTCTCTTTTGAACTTTAGGGAACCTAATATCTAAAAGATTAATTAGGTCAGAAAAAGACGTAATTTAGAGTATGATTTTGGAAAGTTTGTCAGACATCAAAGGTTTAAAACACGATATCACAAAATAGAATCCCAGGCCACCATAAGTTATTCATTCAGGCAAAATGATGACTTAAAAATATTTTTAAAGGCAAAAACCTTTATTCATTAAGAGGGAAGACTTAGCTTTCTAAACAATCTGTGTCTTTTTTTTTCTTTCCTTTCTTTTTCCTATAGTTTATTTAAAAGGCAAACAAAAATCTTTCTTTTTTTTTGATAGTACATGAAAATCTTGTTCAAGAGAGAAAGCCAAATTTTACCCTTTGCGTTAGTGTACTATTAATGTCAACCCCAATTTTTAATAAAACTTTATAGACAAATCTATCCAATTTTTATGTCTGACCATAAGGTAAGATTCTCATAAACCTTTTACAAATCTTTACAAATTTTTGTTAAAGAACAGATTAGTGCTGTAAGAAAAACCTGTTGTGCTTTTATTCCAATATTCCAAAGGGTATTCCAATGAATAACCTTTTAACTTAAGCCAATATGTTCACACATAGAATTTCTTTTACAAGATTAATTTTTCACAAATCTTCCACAATTTACTCAAACCTTCAGCTTTATTCTACTTAACTTAAAACAATCATTTAACCCTTTAGGCACACAAAAAAATCTACATTCTCATGACATCTTATAATCTTTTACAAAAAACACTTTTCACTTTCCTTACACATCTTGCATGTAAAGCTGTTTTTATTTCCAAGATTACTAAAGTCATGTGAACTAAAAGGCATTAAAGTTTTTACTTTTCTGACAAAATATTTGAGTTAAGCATTTATTATTTTTAAAACAAATAAAGCTCTTTCATATGTAAACATCACACACACGGCCCGGCGCGGTGGCTCACACCTGTAATCTCAGCACTTTGGGAGGCCAAGGCAGGTGGATCATGAGGTCAGGAGTTTGAGACCAGCCTGGCCAACATGGTGAAACCCCGTCTCTACTAAAAATACAAAAATTAGCCAGGTATGATGGCGGGTGCTTGTAATCCCAGCTACTCAGGAGGCTGAGGCAGGAGAATTGCTTGAACCCGGGAGGTGGAGGTTGCAGTAAGCCAAGATCATGCCACTGCACTCCAGCCTGGGTGACAGCAAGACTCCATCTCAGGGAGAAAAACTAAATAAATAAAAATCACACACACATCACATATAAATATAGACAGAACAAGATCCAGTAATTTTAAGATTTTTCATTTGCCAAGTTTTTTTAATTACTGACTCCAGAGTGGAGCCCTTGGAGGAACAGGGCCAAGTTTCTATGTCCTAATAGGCAGGCACAGCTGAAAGGCAAAACATCCCTGAAAATTAAGGGTCTCATTTTTTACCAGATCATGGATCCCAAAGAAAGAGAAGTGCTATGGAATAAGACAATGCAGTGATTTTGCCATGCATTTTATTGCAAAGCAATACAAAGCAAATCAGCCCATTCTGTGATTAGCCCATCTTTCGTGAAAGTCTTATCTCTCCGTAGGGGGTAGGGACATTTTCATTTCTTTTAGGTAGCCAAAGGCATGCTTCTCTAATCCAAACATGCAAAGAGCTATCTCCCCATAACTGCCATTAGCCAGCCCCAGAAGTAAATTTCCTATCTAGTTATTACAACCAAAGCTCTCTCATAGTGTGAAGTAATTTCTGCTAACCCTAAAAGTCAAAACCATGAGATAAGGCAATGCAAAATAGAACAAAGCTTTAGATTTTGAGAAGGATTTATCTGCTTTCAATTCCAGGGGTTTCATGAGGAAAATAGAGGTCTTTCCCAAAACAGCGTCTGTGGTGCCTCCTCTGTTTTTTCCAAGGAGTCCCGTAAAGCTTGAATATCCACTTTTAAATAAGCTGATGTTTAACCATAGTCCTCTAAAAAATCTTTTTAAGTCTCTTATTACATGACTTTAGCCAGGCCAAACAGCCAATACTTTTGTGCTCAGAGAAAGGAAAATTCAAGACAGTTAGCGGAGGGGAAGAGAATCAACAAATAGTGAAGGTCACACAGACAAACCAGAAAGGACTCATTCCCCAAGCCAGGAATTGAACCCTGAACCTGGGCCACCATTAAGAAAAGATAAAGCCTTAGCAACTAAACTATAGCATTGGGCAGTTTCTGATGCCTTTTCCCAGAAGAAGCCTAAAGCAGCCAATTTTATACTTACAATGGGTTTTAACTGCTCAAGACAATTTTTAGAGCTAACTATGACATGAACCCTAAAATTCCTGTTCTCTGCAAGGGGGAGACCAAGCAAAAGTACTGCCACATGGTTACAAGGTCAGGCTCCCAAGGACATTTTTCAGTGTGTGGTCTCTGGGAAAGTTGTTTGTCCTGAGTAACAGAAAAGATAAGAAAGGGAAAGGAAAGGGAGAAAAGCATTGCCTGAAGCAGGGTGGGGAAGGCAAGGTGCGCAAGGAGGCCAAAGAAAGACCCACCCAATGCAGTGACACTGAATCAAAAGTTCAGGCAGCCACTTGTCAGTTGAGGAGCGATCTTTTCCTGCAGCCCCATCAGCTGTAAAGTTTCCCCCTTTGGGGAGGAAAAAGCTCCCCATGCCCCACAGTCCTGTACATGACTAATCCTGTCACCCATAGCCTTCAGCAAAGAATGCAAGGCAGATTAATCCAAAGAGAATAGTGGTTAACTTCCCATAATACCAAATCTATTTTTAACCAAAAGGGACTTTACTGAGAGGGTGGTATCTAACCCCCTAAATCTTAGGAAGGACTCTAACCTTCCTAAGTTCAGCCTTGACCCTAAGTTTGGTCAAGCATCCTTGCCTTTTATTAAGAGGGGCT
Source organism: Nomascus leucogenys (assembly GCF_006542625.1). Taxonomy (NCBI): domain Eukaryota; kingdom Metazoa; phylum Chordata; class Mammalia; order Primates; family Hylobatidae; genus Nomascus; species Nomascus leucogenys. The sequence continues at coordinate 126,996,801 of NC_044382.1, forward strand.
TTTAACCCACTCTGTCTTAGGAGAGACTCTAACTCCCCTAAATTGGGCCTCTAACCCAATCCCATCCTTTACCCAGGTACCCCACCATTACCCAAAGTCAGCCAATTAGTGCTGCAGTCTGTTTCCTTTGAGTCCGGGGTCTCCTCAGTATCACCTCTTTGGGATTCGTCAGGAAGATGTTACCGGAAAGGGGTCCTGATCCAGACCCCAAGAGAGGGTTCTTGGACCTCACACAAAGAAGAGTTTGAGGCAAATTCATAAAGTGGAAGCAAGTTTATTAGGAAAGTAAAGGAATAGAGAATGGCTCCTCCATAGGCAGGGTAGTCAATTTAGTGGCTTTTTAACAGATACTTTTTCTCATCCACCCCCTCCTACCAACATACATTATTTATCTTACAGCTCTGTATGTCAGAAATCTGATATAGATCCCACAGGACTAAAATCTAGATGTTGGCAGGCTGGATTCTTTTGGAGGCTCTAAGGGATAATCTGCTTTCTTGCTTATTTAGGTGTTCGCAGAATTCAGTTCCTTGTGGTGGTTATTTTCCTGCTGTCAGCTAAAGGCTAGTCTCAGCTTCTAGAAGTAACCCATGTTCTCTGGCTCATGGCCCCCATCCTCCATCGTGAAGCCAGCAGGGGCACGTTGAGTCCTTCTCATGTTCTGAATCTCTCCTGCCTCTTTTTCCATTACATCTTTCTAACCAACTCTCTGCCTTCCTTTTCCACTTCCATTTCTACCCAGATAATCCAGGATAATCCCCCTATTTTAAAATCAAATGGTTAGCAAACCGAATTCCCTTTTGCCGTGAAGTAACATATTCACAAGGCTTTATACCAGAGGACAAAGATCACAGGGGTCAAAATTCTGCCCACCATAAATTTGCTCACCTGAATTCCTGCTTGCAAATTCATACAAACTACATATGAAAAAAAGGAAATATATATACCAAAAAAATCAGTATTTCTATCAAGATACTGAGATTAAAGGTCTGGGTGTGTTTTTCTTATCTCTTACAAATATTCTACACAATGACCATGTAAATACTATTTTTAGAAGAATATGGAACATTAACTAGACATCAACATCTAATAATGGTCTGATTAATACCAAGTTATATAAGTGGAAGATAGTTTGTAGTAATTCCATTCTTTGGTTTACTTGCTGACCTTTCCTTAATAATGTATTTCTATTTTTTTTTCTTTTTTTGAGACGGAGCCTTGCTCTCTTGCCCAGGCTGGAAATGCAGTGGCATGATCTCAGCTCACTGCAACCTCTGCCTCCCAGGTTCAAGCCATTCTCCTCCCTCAGCCTCCCAAGTAGCTGGGATTACAGGCGTGTGCCACCACACCTGGCTAATTTTTGTATTTTTAGTAGAGACGGGGTTTCACTGTGCTGTCCAAGCTGGTCTCAAACTCCTGACCTCAGGTGATCCGCCTGCCTCAGCCTCCCAAAGTGCTGGGATTACAGCCATGAGCCACCATACCCAGCCATATTTCTAATTTTTTAATGTGAATTAGTAGTGAGTCCAATGATGCTAATATTTAATGCAAGGTCCTCAAGTACAACTAGCATGATTATTTTTATATAAGTTATTCTTAAATGACTTCGTTGATGATAGAGAGGTGTCCTTCTTTCTCTCAACTTCCAGGTTCAGATAGTTTTTCTTAGGGCAGGGCCTTCCTTCACAGCTTCATGCCTTTTACCCTTTCACCCAAATTGTCACCAATATGTCCTGAACCATTTCTTTATTTGTTATACCATTGGTATAATGCTTGTCTTTTTGTTTCTTTAAGTTTCCTGACACTAGCTACCTATAAAAATGTCTTTTTCTGCTTGATTTTCCTCAGGGATCTATTCTAATTTTTATATTTTTTGGCTGTGCAGTGTTGCTTTTATATTTTCTTAAAATTCTAGGTTAATTAAATTGGATATTTATTATTTCTTCTTTTTCACATGTGAAGACCCACTATATTATTTCTTATCCACATATAGAATATATAATCTTAAAATAGTCTTAGTCTTCTGCCTGTAGGATTTTTTTTAGAGGAATGTTGCATAGGCTGAACTAGAACTCCTGGCCTCAAGCAATCTTTCTACCTCCTGATTAGTGGGAATTATAGGCACCGACTGCAGCAAAGGATTTTTTTTCCTTTTTTTTTTTCTCCATCTTGGTGAATACAGGGATTATTTTGTAAAGCACTTTATTTGCTTGGATTTGTTTGTTCGACCAATCAGTTTTGTAACAGGATATATATATTTATAATATACAAAATATATAATATAAATTTATAATTACATGTAATATAAATTTATATATATATATTTTATATATATATATATATATATATATATATATATATATATGTATGTATTTCTTTTAGACAGAGTCTCACTCTGTCACCCAGGCTGGAGTGCAGTTGCTCAGTTTCCCCTAGGTTCAAGCCATTCTCCTGCCTCAGCCTCCTGAGTAGCTGGGACTATAGGTGCACACCACCATGTCCAGCTAATTTTTGTATTTTTAGTAGAGACAGGGTTTCATCATGTTGGCCGAGTTGGTCTCGAACTCCTGAACTCAAGTGATCTGCCTGCCTTGGCCTCCCAAAGTGCTGGGATTACAGGCGTGAGTCACCACACCCAGCCAATTTTATATTTTGAATTAAATACTTCTACTGGGAGTTAAATAATTAAAATTGTAAAACCCAATTCTGATGACTGGGAATTTAATTTAACTATTTGAATGAAATAAAAATTAACTCTATTACTAGAACCATCTAATGCTCAAGCAAGAATGGAATTTAAAGATTGTGTAGCACAGTACTCCTCTAGCCTGGCTCACATTGGAATCACGTGAGGAACCCGCAGGCCAATTACATTAGAACCTGGTATCAGGGGGAATCTTGCAGGCATCAGTACTCCTAGGAAATCTGTCCTGCAGCTTGATTTTACTTCTACAGATGAGAAAGTTAAAGCTTAGAGGAAAACAACCAGGTAAAAAATTCAAGCCTCCTGACTTCAAATCTACTGAGTTTTCTACTCCACAGATTGTTCTCCATCTTTGAGGTGTTCGAAGCCTTCTCTAGAGCATTCATAACTGTTCATATAAGTCCTAGGTTCTACCTCAAACCTAATGAAACAGAATTTGTCACTCCTTAGGTAATCCAGATGAGCACCAAAGTTGAGAACCATTGCAAGTTACCTAAAGTAATGAGGTTTTTATCATATAAAAACAATATAACTTACATTTCTCTCTTCCATTTTTTAAATTGATGGCTCTTTGTTTTTGTTAGATATATTGCTATTGTTTTTTAATGTACCACAATCCAATTTGGGGGACATTTTCACCACAGCAGTAATTCATTACCACAACCACTCTTCTTTCCTTTGTTTTTCCTTCCTTTTTGTAGTCCTAAATTCTACAAGATGTTGAGCTGAGGCAATAAGTAATTGAACTGGAAAAATATGATGCAAAATGATTAAAACTAGAATGTCTAAATAGCTACAAAGGCCTTAGCAGATATAATTGTTTAATTAGTCTAGAAAAATATAATTTAATTAATAGTTCAGTAAGTCTTAGCAAGAAGAACATTTATTGAAAACTCTCCATTTGTCAGGCACTATACTAAGCACTTTACATGTAATCCTAACACTATCTCATAATCTTAGGATTAACCCTATAAGGTAAATATTATGTTTACCTCTACAAAGAAAAAGACTGAAGCACAGAGAGATTATAACACCAGGCACAGTGGCTCACACCTGTAATACCAGCACTTTGGGAGGCCGAGGTGGGAGGATCACTAGAGGCCAGGAGTTTGAGACCAGCCTGGCCAACATGGCAAAACCCAGTCTCTACTAAAACCACAAAAATTATCCGGGCATGATAGCAGGCACCTGTAATCCCAGCTACTCGGGAGGTATAGGCAGGAGAATTGCTTGAACCTGGAAGGTAGAGGTTGCAGTGAGCCGAGATCTTGCCACTGCACTCCAGCCTGAGCGACAGAGCGAGACTTCATCTCAAAAAAAAAAAGAGAGAGCGAGAGAGATTAAGTAACTTGGTCACGGTCACACAATAGTAACTTTCAGAATTTATAAATTGGAATCATTAACAAAGATGTCCAGTGCCAAGGAACTTGTCTGTCTCCTTAAAAGCACTGAATAGACACAAATAGTTCTAGAAGTTAGCAGTATTGAGTACAAAGAAGAACCACTGAGAAGGCATTGAGCTACTTTCATATCCTATACTTTATATTAACTCAATTTTTCAAGACTGCTGGCTCTCCTCACGATTTTCTGGAAATTTTAGCTTCAAAACTTGACGCAGGAACAAAATAGAAGACCTGAATAGACCAATACCATAAAAAATGCGTCAAAGAATTGCCTGCAGTATACTCTAGGCTCAAATAATCATGCAAATGCATAATTTCAAACATTAAAAGATTAAATGTGATTAAAACTGTCATGGAAACATGGAAAGCTATTCAGTTATTTATTTTATTTTATTTTATTTTATTTTATTTTATTTTATTTTATTTTTGAGGCAGGGTCTCACTCTATCACCCAGGCTGGAGTACAGTGGCATGATTATAGCTCACTGCAGCCTTAAACTCCTGGATTCAAGTGATCCTCCTGCCTCAGCCTACCAAAGTGCTGGGAGTACAGGCATGAGCCACCATGCCTGGCTCAGATCTTGATTTCTAATACGCTGAAATATATTCGTTTATATTTAATACTGTTTAATTAAAGGAACCAGGGCTCTTTGGAGAAATGGTCAATTCTAAAAACAGGGCAGGAAATAAACAAGATAAATCTTGAGCATCTTGTAGTGCCAGAAAGTTAGGAAGTATAAAAATAAGCATAATTTTAAATAATTCATAAGCACAATGATGTAGGTACATCAAAGGGACAGAGAAACCAATGGAAAGAGCTCCCAGTGACCAATGCTAGAACAATTTGAGCCACAAAATAGTTTAAAAAATAATGAGTCTGGGCACAGTGGCTCATGCCAGCACTTTGGGAAACCAAGGTAGGAGAATTGTTTGAGCCCACGCATTCAAGACCAGCCTGGGAAACATAGTGGGACCTTGTCTCTACAGAAAATTTACAAAATTAGCTGGGTGTAATAGCATGCACCTGTAGTCCCAGCTACTTGGGAGGCTGAGGTGGGAGGATTGCTTGAGCCCAGGAGGTTGAGGCTGCAGGGAGCCATGATTGCACCAGTGTACTCCAGCCCGAGCAAGACCCTGTCTCAAAAAAAAAAAAAAGGAAATATTGGATTATAACCCAATGCATAAAATGGAAACCCATGGGTTTATAGTGGTATAAATAAATACTTGAATAAATAAATGTGGGAGGAAAGACAAACCTCCTATGCAGAAGAATCCCAAGTAATTTATGTAGGTACTCCATTCTCAAGGAGAGGGAACATAATTCCTCACTGTCTAAGAGTGGTCTGTGCATAGTAACTTTCTTCCAAAGAATACAGCATGGAAAGGGGGTGGGAAGAGAGTAATTTTTCAGTGGAAAAATTTGACAAACACTAACTCAAGGTCAATATGAGCAATGTAAGTCATGATGGTAGTGTGTGCCCTTGTACCATGTGATGAAAATGAAAATAACCCCAGCCTAATTATGAGAAAAACACCAGACAAATCCCAGTTGTGGGGTATTTTATAAATTACCTTATCACTTCTCCTCAAAACTGTCAAGGTTATTAAGAACAAAGCAAAACAGAAGTCTAAGAAACTGTCACAAACAAGAGAAGCCACAGAACACGTGATTAGCAAATATAATTTGGTAACTTGGATGGAATCCTGGAACAGAAAGAGGACATTAGGTAAAAACAAAGGACATCTGAATAAAGTATGGATTTTAGTTAACAATAATGTATTAATATTGGCTCATAAATTATAATGAATGTACAAGACTAACATAAGAGGTTTATAATAGAGAAACTGGATACTGGATATGTAGAAACTTTCTGTACTATCTTCACAGTTTTTCTGCAAATCTAAAACCATTCTGAAAAATATTTATATTTTTAAAGAAGATAATTGTAGGCAGTTAAAACATAAACTAAAACAAAAAGTTATCTTCCGTAATAGAAACATGAAATACTTAGGACTAATCCTAATAGGAAATTAACAAGACCTATGTGATGAAAAGAAATGAAACTTCAGAGTGTGCTCACTTCAGCAGCATATATACTAAAATTGGAATGATACAGAGAAGATTAACATGGCCCCTGCACAAGGATGACATGAAGGATTAAAAATTTAAAAAAAAGAAAAACCAACTTCACTGAGTAATGTGAACATTTTTAATAACTAAAAATGCATAGCATTTGCCTTTATAGAAAACTGAATATCACTAACATGTTGTTTCTTCCCGAACTATATAATCTTAATTCAAACCTAAAAGGGGCTTATTCACTGCTAGTGAAAATGTAAAATGGTAGTACTATGACAGTTTTTTAGAATTCAAATATATACCTACCTTTGGACCAAGCCCTTTTACTCCTCCTCAAAAGAAATGAAAATATATGTTCACACAAACACTTGTACTTAAATGTTCATAGTAATTTTATTTGCAATATCCTTCTCAGTGGGGGCTGCTACAACAAAAATGCCATATACTGCATGGCTTATAAACAACAGAAATTTATTCCTCACAGTTCTGGAGGATGGGAAGTCCAAGATTAAGCCACAGGCAGATTCAGACTTTGGTGAGGTCCCACTTCCTGGTTCATAGACAGATGGCCATCTTCTCATTGTTTCTTCATACAGCAGAAGAGGCAGAGGAACTCTCTGAGGCCTTTTTTATAAGGACAGTAATCCTATTCAAGAGGCCTCCCACCATATGACCTATCATCTCCAAAGGCCCCACCTCCCAACAAGCATGTAACCTATCATCTCCAAAGGCCCCACCTCCAAACACCATCACATTAAGGATTATTAGTTTTCAACATATGAATTTTGAGAAGACACAAACATTCAGCTTATAGCAACCTTAAAACTGGGGGAAAAATAAGAAATATTCATCAATAGATCAGTGGATAAAGAATATGGTATATCTATACAAATGGAATAATACCTGATAACAAAAGAGGAATTAACTACGAATAACTGCAACAATAGTGTTGAATCTCAAAATCGTTATGCTGGTGAAAGAAGCCAGACACACCATATAATTCCACACATAAAAAGTTCTAGAAAATGCAAACTAGCATATACTGACAGAGAACAGATCAGTGGTTGCAAAGAGCCAAGGGCAGAAGGGAGGTTATATGCAAAGTGGCTCAAGAAAACAGAGATGACAGAAATGTTCCACACATTGTGTAATACAAGTTTCACAAGGGTTATACATCTGTCAAATATCACCAAATTTTACCTCTTAAATATATGCAAGTTATACATACATTTGTATGTATGTAAGTTATACCTCCAAAAAGTCTTTTAAAAACCTAAATCGGGTGAGGGCCAGATATGGCAAAATAATCTTTTCTTATTTGAGAATAGGAAAGAATAAAAATTTAATAAAAGGTAATCAGTGGGTCCTGTCAAATAAAAAGCAAACTCAGACTTAGTAAGGAGAGACTTTGTTGGAAGTTGTAAGAGGAAAAGGGTCTCTTTCAATAGGAGAAGGGGAGCTATTGCAATAATAGGAACTCTTTGACCATAATACCAGCAAGCTTCTCAAGAGTTAGGTGAAATGAGTTTTTCTTTTATAGAGAGGAGTAAACTAGATTAGAAAGATTTAGATGTGGGCAAGTGGGATAAGAGAATGGAATTAAAGAATGTTTTACCCTGAAGCCAGCCTCCTCTCCAGAGCTGCTGTTGAAGAGGGGTTACATGCTGACTCAGACTGAGGATGGGCCAAGGTTCAGGGACCTGGGGGATAGACAGAATCTTAACCAAAGTGTGATTAACAAGCATTTTGTTCCCACTGATCATTAGTACAAACAAGTTTAGTTAATCATTTATGAGGCAAAGAGTGGGAATTTGGAGTCTGTTTCTGGCCTTGTCATAGGTAAACAAGGCAGTATACATGAGTTTTATCTAAATTATATGGGAAAGGGTGCTTCTTTGCAGCAAGGCCTTTCTGAAACACAAAAGAGTGGGGGATTTCTCTATCTTTGCTCTTTTCCAGGAGCACAGAACTTAGGTAAAATTCAACACTGTCGATTTCTTCTAAACAAGGCTGCCATGTTGCACAATTCTAGAAGGCATTTTATTCTTTCCCAGATAGGCATGTAAAGATATGATAATTAAGACTAATCAATTGAAAAAATAGATAACTCTTGAAGAGAATTTATTACAGTACATAGAAGAACCTAAAACATGATAAAAATTGTAATACCCATCAATGAAAAAAAATCACACATTATTAAAAGTATGACATTGCCGGGACGCCCACCTCACCCGTGCAAGGGTGGCGGGAGCCGTCGGGGATATGGGGATGAGCCACATGCTGGCCTCTTTCTTTGACCTGGACAACATGCTCATCAACATGGCCAGAGGGAGCAGGAGAGACCTGTTGGAGATGAGAAAGCTCTTACAATCAAAATATCATTTTAAGAAAATGCTGAAATCATCTGTGATATAGTTTAAGTTAAACTCGGAGGAATGTTTTCATCCTTATAGTACATGCATTACTGATCTAAGGACTTCAATTGGGAAGAAGCAGTCCAGGAAAAAAAGATGGTGCCGCCAATAGAAAATTGACTGAAGAATGTCACTTCCTTTGGAAATCTACATGTTTACAGCTGATGACACTAGCAGAAAATATCAAAGCCATGCTCACCGAACTTAGAAAGGAGGCCTGCCTATTTTTATTAAGGAATGGGGACAGACAGACCCAGAGGGAGAAAATTGAGGCTTGTGCCTGTCGGTCTTATTTCCACGCTATTGGAGGTGGACAGCAGAGAGAGAAGCCAGCACCATCCATATTTTATTACTGCTGCAATCTTCTCAAAGTACAACCTGAGGTCTGTGTGATGGTCAGTGATACGTTAGAAACCGACGTCCAAGGAGGCCTCAGTGCAGGATTGAAAGCAACAGTCTGGATCAATAAAAATGGAATAGTGTCACTGAAGTCCTCCCCCGTTCTGCATTACATGGTTTCTTCTGTGCTGGAGTTACCTGCTCTCTTACAAAGTATACACCACAAAGTCAGTATGTCCACTTAAAGCACATAGAAGGGCATGATTATGAACTTGAGAATCAATTTGCAGAGTTTGAACTAAGAAAAGTTAGGACATTCCACTTACTATAGTCCAGAATAATTTTACTTATGATTTAATGACCAATATTGCAAAGGTCCTCCCAACCCTATTGCTTTTCAGTTTTAACAAACACCCATGACTGGTATTTATATATGAAAATTCAGATTGCATTAATACAAAGTAGTATAGCCCAGAAAATGTGAGGAAATATATTATCTGTTAGTCTGTAACAGGGGATTTTTAAAAATAATTTTATTAATCTTTTAATATCTTGGCTGCACGATACCAAGCAGGCTAGCTTACACATGGATACACAAATGCCAGGTTTATCTTCTGGCTTAAAAATAGATATTTTTTAAAAATAGATTTTCTAAAACGCATAATAGATTTATCACAGCAACTGAATCTGGTTAATATGAAATAAGTTCTAAGTCACAGGCAAATCAAGGTATTTCATCATGAAATTATTTTGCATGTTTTTAAAACATAAAACGTATTTTTGCCTATTTTGGAGGTATACTTCCTTTTCTATTATGAATCTGATTTTTTTGCATGACCTTTTTTTTTTTTCAGAGGAGGACACAATTTTTTTTGTGGTGTGTGACAGATTCCTCCAGTTAAAAAATAAATAAATAAATAAAAGCTTAAAATCTACACATGGTGGCTGGGTTGAGTGAGGCGGCTCGCCTGAGCGTGGCTGGGCCCAGTCCTGGGCTGCAGCCGGGGCTGGGAATGCGGCACAGTGAGGCTGGGAGCCGGCCCTGAGCCAGCCCTGCGTGGGGGTAGCGGCCTCAGGGGGCGCCAGAGCTGGAGGCGGAAGCATGAAGTCAGGACTGAGCGGGTGAAGAGAACCTGGGCTGAGCAGACATGGCCACTTATCGCCAAGAAGGGCAGATGCAGCTGCCCCTAGCTGATGCCGTTCGTTCATGTCTCATCGATAATTTCTCATCTAGCATTTGCAAGGCTTGAGCCAAGCTGTGCCGTGGGACACTATCAGGGAGTTACTTGATCCTTCCCACCAGAAGAAACTTATGTAGGGAGATCAACACCAGCTAGTGTGCTTCTTTATAAAGCCTCAACGTATAGGACAGATTTCACATGCCCAGAGGCTGTTGAGGAGGCTTCGTGTGCGCTGCAGAGGCCACCTCTTTCTTTGTGGGCTGGATGGGTCCTTGAGTGTCCTCTCTTCACAAACTTCGTCATCTTCCTCATCTTTTTGAATACGATCATATTGGTGGTTGAAATAGAATTGCTGGGATCCACAGATACATAACTGTGGCCATTGAAGCTGACCTTGGAGGTGGCAACTCGGTTTATCTTGTTTATTTTCATCCTGGAGATCCTTCTTATGTGACTATCCTAGCTTTTCCCTTTTCTGGAAGAGTGTCTGGAATGTCTTTGACTTTGTTGTTACCGTGTTGTGTAGGCACTGATGAACTTGGAAGACAAAGCAATGGATGTCTTCAATATCCTTGGGCCCGGCAAAAGATAATGAAGGGAATTGTTGGAAATAGAGAATTCAAAACATAAATGTCTGTTCAGATAGAAAAAAATCTACACGTGGTCCTCATTTCTCACCTGTGCACAGTGAGCTTCTAGCTTCCTTGTAGTCTTTACCTCTCAAGGAAATGTTTTTACTATCTTTTCCCAGACACACAATGGGGTTGAGGGAGCTAGGCTGTCTTGCTGGAGATAAGTGCAAGCTACATGGCACCAAAAGTCATTTTTCTTCTGTGGATCCATAAAAGCAAAATTTCCTTGGTGCAGCCTAACCATGCAGCCCCCCTTCTGTCCTCTACTGACAGTGGTTTCACCCATATGATGAACCTAATAGAAAATTCGGTTTTGCTATGAGCCATTTCCAGAGTGCCATTTTAATACTTGAGTGACTCTTCTTAGAGTTACCATCTGCCTTAAATCTCCTGTTTTTCACATTTTTGAATATATCGTTGTTTTGCAGATTTCTGTATCTAATTCAGGGTTTACTTGGAGCTGAAGCAAGGCATCATCTTGCAACCAGAGAATTTTCTCTGGATGATTAGGCTGGACAATCTCATGATTACACTTAGCAAACTTGGAGTAAAGTGGTTGATAAAGAACAAAGGAGGTTTTTAAAGTGGTTAATAAATATAATTGGATTGGTTTTTGGTGGGTTTTTCTTTTAACTGTTGGATAATAAACTACTAAATAATTACAGCTGTTTGCGGTGGCTCACACCTGTAATCCTACCACTTTGGGAGGCCAAGGCGGGTGGATCACTTGAGGTCAGGAGTTCGAGGCCAGACTGGCCAACATAGTAAAACCCCATCTCTACTAAAAATACAAAAATTAGCCAGAAATCACTTGAACCCGGGAGGCAGAGATTGCAGTGAGCTGAGATCATGCCACTGCACTCCAGCCTGGGCAACAGAGCAAGACTACGTCTCAAAAAATGAAATAAACTCCTAATGGAAAACATTAGATTGTGTGTTTGGATGTATAGCTATGTCTCCAAGATTAATACTCAGAGAATCAAATTGTATATTGTACCTATCTGTGAACTTATTTCTTTAGCCAGTTGTTTTTCTCCCTAATGCCAAGAAACAGGTTTCTCTGCCTTGTGCGAATGCCCTTTTGTGTGTGCTGCTTACTCTTGATTTTTAAAAATGTGATTGTACCCTTGACTGTCCCAAGGCGTTGTTTCTATAACACTGAACATTTGTGAACAGAATATATTTGTAGTTCCAGATACAGTACCTATATGACTTTGATCATATTTTAGCTATTTAAAACTTAAGTTGGAGGATTTTGGCAAAAGTAGTTATATGGATGATTGCTCTAATAGACTGGTTGGCATGTGTGATGCTGCGGGCTCATTCTTTTAGCTGTCCCACAGGATGGATGTAGGCAGTGTCACATTCATTACGCTACGGATAAAGGCTCATCCCTTTTACATAGTGGTGACAAATCTCAACAAGGTAGTTCCTAGGATGTTAAGTGAGCAGTTCTTCAGCAAAAATGATGTAGGAGAAAAAAATGGAATTATTTAATTTCCTTGTCTTCACAGTTTGTATTCTACATAGTACAGTAAGACAATATTAAATTCCATTTGCACCCTTCCTTATGAAAGAACTTTGTGGTTATCTACCTTCTGAGTGGAATGTTACTGAAGATATTTTTAAATATTGAAATAAACCTATGATTTTATTACTAATTTTTTGTTTTAGACTAAGATCCCTTAAAATTAAAAAACGTTATAGCAGTGAAAAAAAAGTATGATGTTGGGAAAAAGGAATTTTTTGATAAAAAGTTAGAACTACACATGACATAAAAAAAAAAAACAGGTCACAGAGAAAAAGTTGAATTTAAAAACGATACCACCAGGCCAAGCATGGTGGCTCATGCCTGTAATTCTAGCACTTTGCGAGGCCAAGGACAGGGGAATCACTTGAGCTCAAGAGTTCGAGGCCAGTCTGGGCAACAAAGTGAGACCCCTCCATTCTATTTTAAAAATAATAAAAATAAGGGCCGGGCGCGGTGGCTCACGCCTGTAATCCCAGCACTTTGGGAGGCCGAGGCGGGTGGATCACGAGGTCAGGAGATTGAGACCATCCTGGCTAACATGGTGAAACCCCGTCTCTACTAAAAATACAAAAAATTAGCTGGGCACAGTGGCAGGCACCTGTAGTCCCAGCTACTCGGGAGGCTGAGGCAGGAGACTGGCGTGAACCCAGGAGGCGGAGCTTGCAGTGAGCCAATATCGCGCCACTGCACTCTGGCCTGGGAGAAATAGCAAGACTCCGTTTCAAAAATAAATAAATAAATAAAAATTAAAAAAAATAAAAACTTTAAAATGAAAAAAAAAATGGGCTGGGCATGGTGGCTCACACCTGTAATCCCAGCACTTTGGGAGGCCGAGGTGGGCGGATCACGAGGTCTGGAGCTCGAGATCATCCTGGCCAACATGGTGAAACCCCGTCTCTACTAAAAATACAAAAAATGAGCCAGGCATGGTAGCACGCACCTGTAGTCCCAGCTACTCAGGAGGCTGAGGCAGGAGAATTGCTTGAACCCAGGAGACGGAGGTTGCAGTGAGCCCAGATCATGCCACTGCACTCCAGCCTGGTGACAGAGCGAGACTCCATCTCGAAAAGAAAAAAAACAAAAGTGATATCATCTTTTGTAAATTCAGAGAAAATATACCTTAATATTTGTTTGATATCTCTACAGGAAAGGTCTTTATAAGCCGTAAAGGCAATGCAACAAAAGCATAAATGAAAAATGTTTATTTGATTAATAAAACCATAAAACATCTATATGCCAAGACCAATGTAAACAAAATTTTAAAACACCTAATAAAATCTACTACTAAACCAGGCATTGTGGGTCATATTTGTAATCCCAGCACTTTGGGAGACCGAAGTGGGATGATCACTTGAGCCCAGGAGTTCAAGACAAGCCTGGGCAACAGGGCAAGACCCCATCTCTATTTTTAGTAAATTTTTATTAAAAAGAACTTTTTAAAAATCCACTACTACACTCCCACCCATAAGGAGCAGATATATCTTTAACTTGGAAGTGGTTGCTGATACGGAGGAAGAAAAGATTTGGAGAAGTTATATCATGAGACCATTGAGCACAGACCTGATAACCAACGAATGTGCACAGGTATGACCAAAAACCTATTAAAATGCTGATTTACAGTATACCCTGCCTGGAGCCCCATTTTTCCTACTTTTGATGCAGCACCAAAGAGGTAGGGTTAGCACAGAAGGAGGCCTCTAGAACCCTGATCCAGCCCTGCTATTTGCATCCATTACAATTGGTCAAATGAGTCCTATGTGGTACTGATTCTTAAATATGTTAATATTACCTTTGATTGTATAGATATCACTCAAGAGCATTTTTAGGACCAGTAGGAAGAACCATCTCCTCCTCCTCTTCCTTCCTCCCATTCGTGCTATGATAGAGCTATGGTAAAGAAGTTTACTTTTGTAATTACCTGGAGGGATGAGAAAGAAGATTATTTACTGAAAATGTTCGGCATTAGGAGACTGGAATAATACTCAATAAAATAATTATCTGTGATGCTAAATAAAACATTTGTCAATAGGGGTGAGAAGTGAGGAGAGAGTGAGAGAAAAGTAAAGCTCAAAGACAACGGATGGGAAGGCACCACAAAGAGGTAATCGAAGATAGACTCCTGTTTGTCTGTGGCAACTCACAGTACGTCTCCTCAGGGATTCCAAAGCTGGTATCAATAGTCTAGGCTTATTGATATTGTTCTGTATGTTAAACTATCTAAGGAGATAAAAATCTCAACCTTGGAATTCCTTGAGGAACATCCCCTCCCGAAATTTTGAGCCCCAGGAAGCACCTTGGTCTAACATGTCATCTGTTATCTCCTTATTCTAGCCAATAACTAAAAGTCATAAGCCCTGAACCTATCTCTCCTTTTGAATTATTCTGTTTTGAAATGAAGTGTAGACAGAAGTATAACTTCATTTAAAAGCATCCTGGCAGTTACCTTTTACTCTTTATCCTTAAATCCTTGAGAGAAAATGTTGGAAAATAATTATTAGTAGATTTTGGGCTTTAATGTTCAAGTTCCATAATCAGTATACACAGAGTGAAGATCCTTGAGCACAAAGAGGCCACTTTTGCACATCTGCTTCCTCCAGAGCAGCAACCCTGTATGTGAGTTTCTGTGGTAGCCTGCAAGAACCTTAAAATTAAGAACTCTCTTCCATCAACCCGCCCTTCATGTAGTGAACCTAACTATTAACAAAGAACCTCAGGATTGTGCTAGAATTCAGTCTGAGACTAAAATATGGGGACACAAACCATCCTTATATAATTATGAAATTCTAGAACCACTGGGCTCCTCAGTGATAATCTTGTATAACCTTATACTTAAAGAAACTAAGAACCAGATATTTGAAGATACTAGTGAAAGATTTGACAGAAGGCAGTGATAGATAGAACCAAGCCCCCACTTCCTTTCATGTATTTTCATAAAGGTACTACATAGGCTGGGCACAGTTGTTCACGCCTGTAACCCCAGCACTTTGGGATACCGAGGCAGGAGGATCACTTGAGGCCAGGAGTTTGAGACCAGCGTGGCCAAAATGGTGAAATCCTGTCTCTACTAAAAATACAAAAATTAGCCAGGCATGATGGTGCACGCCTGTAATCCCAGCTACTCTGGGGGTTGAGGCACAAGAATTGCTTGAACCCAGAAAGCAGAAGTTGCAATGAGCCGAGATCATGCCACTGCACTCCAGCCTGGGCAACAGAGCGAGATTCTGTCTAAAAAAAAAAAAAAAGGTATCATATAAATAATTAGGAGAAGTGAAACTCTAATGGTGCTATCTTTGAACCAATCATTCTGTGCTACGTATAACACATTGCTTAAGCTTGTTCTGCAGATTTAAGGTAGCTAAAAGTGAGTATATTTTCTTTAGACAATTAGAGATAGCTGAACAAAATCTACAGATTATAGTAGTATATCTATGTTTATTTATTTAAAAAATTATAATGGTATAACAGAATGTCCTTGTATTTGGGAATTAAACACTGAAGTATTTAGGGATAATGAAGTATCATGTCTGCAACTTACTCTTAAATGGCAGAAAGTGTGTGTGTGTGTGTGTGTAGAGAGAGAGAGAGAGAGTCAGACATTGCTTTGTAATAAGATGATAATAGAGATGGAAAGAAATGCATAGATTAAATATGTTTTAGAGGAAAAGTGAAAAGATTAGCCGATGGTTTAAATATATGGCTAAATGAAAAAGAATCATGGGAAACAGATTTTGGACTGGAGTAACTGCGTGATAATGGTATCATCAAATGAGATAGAGAAGACTGGGGTAATCAACATGTCTGGAGGAGAGGGGTGACAAAATAGAGTACCAAGAATTCTGTTTTGTTCATGCTGTGTTTAAAGTACCACATCAAGATATCAAGTGTTCAGTTGTGTGTGCATGTGTGTGTGTGTGTTTATATAGAAACATATATGCATGCATATACATATATAAACACACATACCTATACACATATATCTACATACACACATACACGCACACATATGTGTGTATATATATATGAGAGAGAGAGAGCATGGCTATATTATGAAAAAGTCAGGGATAAAAACAAAGATTTTTAAAAAATGGTAATGTTATTCAATGTGACTTTGATTTTTTTAAAAAACAGGCATTCATCACGCCTGTAATCCCAGCACTTTGGGAGGCCGAGGTGGGCGGATCAAGAGGTCAGGAGATCGAGACCATCCTGGCTAACACAGTGAAACCCCGTCTCTACTAAAAATACAAAAAATTAGCCGGGCGCGGTGGCGAGCGCCTGTAGTCCCAGGTACTCGGGAGGCTGAGGCAGGAGAATGGAGTGAACCCTGGGGGGGCGGAGCCTGCAGTGAGCCGAGATCGCGCCACGGCACTCCAGCCTGGGCGACAGCGAGACTCTGTCTCAAAAAAAAAAAAAAAAAAAGCAGACATTCAAGTGTATCTTAGAAATACTTACTGTTTGCCTGATTTCAGAAGGGGCAGCAAATAAAATGAGCCATCATTTTCCTATATATAGCCTTTACTAAAGCTAGAATAGCTCCATGAGATCTTTTCAAATCCATTTGACTGTACTGTAAACTTCTAACAGATCTGGAACACAGAAATGACCATTGGTTTTTCTATAAACATCTGTTTTCAGAGCCGGGTGTGGTGGTGCCTGCCTATAATCCCAGCACTTTGGAAAGCGATGGAGGAGGGTCACTTGAGGCTGGGAGTTCGAGACTAGCCTAGGCAACTCAGCAAAACCCTGTCTCTACAAAAACTAAAAAATTAGCTGGGCGTGGTGGCTCGCACCTGTTGTGCCAGCTACTTGGGAGGCTGAGGCAGGAGGATTGCTTGAGCCCAGGAGGTCGAGGCTGCAATAAGCCAAGATTGCACCACCATAGTCCAGCCTGGGTGATAGAGTGAGACTCTGTCTCATAAAAGAAAAAGAAGAACATCTGTTTTTAGTTTACTGTTTGAGGGGGTGGGAGTTGGTGGAGAAAGGAATGGAGAACAAATAGGGGAAAATCAAGTAATTCTCAAAACAAAAGTAAATCATTGAAATAGTGTATGTATGAGTTAACAGAAATGAGTCAGAATTCTAAAATAAATATCCTTTGAATTTCATTATATCAACCTAGAAATTCCTGCAAAGATGAATATGATATAGCCTTGCCACTGACGTACCCCTTTCAATAGTCTGAAATAGAGCAGCATTATGTTGAATTCCATGCTGTAGCAAACGGTACTATAGCAAAGCCCTGGTGTTATTTCTGAAATTATAACTTTGCAATTTGTAAAGTCCTTTTACCAACACTATTTAATTTTGTACTTCCCTACAGCCTTAAAATATAAATAAGATATGTATTATCATCTGTATCTGACAGATGAAGAAAATGACAGCCTCTGAAAAACGAAATGGCTTGTCTAAAGTAACATGGCAATTTTAAGTGAAAAGAATATATTTAGAAGCCAGATCTTCTAATTCCTGGCCAACTGCTCTTTCTGTGACATCATAAAGCCTCTTTCATCCTTCCCACATTGTTGAGTGTAGTTATTTACTAGCAGTTTCCCAAATTTTATGAGGTACAATATCAAAATAACGTAGAGTAAAACAAATGGCTGACATGACATTACATCAGAAACAGCTAAGATTAAAGTTTATATTTCTTGAGTCACTATTTCTTAACCAATCCATTAAATAGTCACTGATGACTCAGCTATAGATGTTTACCATTGTTTCTTTTTTTTTTTTTTGAGACGGAGTCTCGCTCTTTCACCCAGGCTGGAGTGCAGTGGCGCGATCTCGGCTCACTGCAGGCTCCGCCCCCCGGGGTTCACGCCATCATTCTCCTGCCTCAGCCTCCCGCGTAGCTGGGACTACAGGCGCCTGCCACCTCGCCCGGCTAATTTTTTGTATTTTTAGTAGAGACGGGGTTTCACCGTGTTAGCCAGGATGGTCTCGATCTCCCGACCTCGTGATCCGCCTGCCTCGGCCTCCCAAAGTGCTGGGATTACAGGCGTGAGCCACCGCGCCCGGCCGACCATTGTTTCTTTTGGCAGTAACTATGTAATACCTTGAGCTAAAACTATGGGGAAAATATGCCTGGCATTCCCAGCACTTTGGGAGGCCGAGGCGGGTGGATCACCTGAGGTTGGGAGTTGAAGACCAGCCTGACCAACTGAGAAATCCCATCTGTACTAAAAATACAAAATTAGCCAGGCATGCTGGCACATGCCTGTAATCCCAGCTTCTCGGGAGGCTGAGGCAGGAGAATTGCTTGAACCCCAGAGGCAGAGGTTGCGGTGAGACATTGCACTCCAGCCTGGGCATCAAGAGGAAAACTCCATCTCAAAAAAAACAAAAAAAAAAAAGAAAAGAAAAGAAAAAGAAAGAATGCTTGGGCTAAGGGCGGTGGCTCATACCTGTAATCCCAGCACTTTGGGAGGCTGAGGTAGGCGGATCACCTGAGGTCTGGAGTTCAAGATGAGCCTGGCCAACATGGCGAAACTCCTTCTCTACTAAAAATACAAAAATTAGTCTGGTGTGCTGGCGCACACCTGTAATCCCAGCTATTCAGGAGGCTGAGGCAGGAGAATCACTTGAACCCGGGAGGCAGAGGTTGCAATGAACCGAGATTGTGCCACTGCACTCCAGCCTGGGCGACAGAGTGAGACTCCATCAAAAGAAAAAAAAAAAAGAATGCTTATAATTCCATTTCCCACCAATTTTACTATATTTTTCCAAGTTTCCAAAGAGATAATGGTTATATTACACAAGCAACACGCATGTTTTTAAAATCTTTTTGCAGGAAGAAGTTTAAAAATCACAAAATTGCTAAAGCAGATGTGGCAATTACCAAAAAAACAAAAAAAAAAAAAGAGGAAGTTTAAAGAAAAACTAAGTATAGAAATAATGTTAGACTATTAGATGTTAGAGTGCATGAGTGGAGTTATTACGGCAGCCACACGTGGGACATCTTAGATTTTACATTTTGGGACATGTTGTGCACAATACCTCTATTCACTGAAAATGCCATTATAGGAGCGTATGATGGATGATTGATTTTGTTTATTTTAGGAGAGATGTAAGTGTAGGTTAAGAATAGCCCAGAGAATAGTAAGTTGAAATTTTCTCTTCTAGATATCGTGTTTCTCTTCTAAAATAATCTTTTTTTGTTAAAAAAAATCATTTATTCTTATATTCATATAATAGCTTTTGAATACAAGCTCCAAAATTAAAATTAAATATGGTAACAAGTCAGCTGACAACAGTTAATTTTGCCCCAAGTCATATAATTACAGTCTCAATTGACTTGTTATTTACCCTTAGAAAGTCACTCCAGGCTGGCTGTGGTGATTCGTGCCTGTAGTCCCAGGTACTTGGAAGTCTGAGGCAGAAGGATCACTTGAGTCCAGAAGTTGGAAGCTGCGGTGAGCTGTGATTGTGGTACTGTACGCCAGCATGCACAACAGAACAAGACTCTGTCTCTTAAAAAAAAAAAAAAAAAGTTACTCCTATACTAAAAACACACACAGTGACCCACAACTGTTACATAAAACAGACTAATAATTGAAGATTGAAAAGATTCATACTCTGCTATACACATATTCAGTTAAACCAGAATTATTCTAAAACAATATAATCCATAATGTGGAAGATCAGTAGTGTATATAATCCAGATAGTCCATAACCCCGAAAGAGAAATTAAGGACATGCATTTTGGTAAGATATGAATATTTGACATCTTGATAGTTCATACCTCCTTAGAAAGATGAAGGTATATTATGAATACTACAGATCTGACTAGATAAGAGCTAAGTTTTATATTCTGGCTACTAAGTACAATATTTCTTTCTTTTCTTTTCTTTTTTTTTTGAAGGAGCCTTGCTCTGTCACCCAGGCTGGAGTACAGTGGTGTGATCTAGGCTCACTGCAACCTCCACCTCCCGGGTTCAAGGGCTTCTCCTGCCTCAGCCTCCTGAGTAGCTGGGATTACAGGCCTCACCACCATGCTCGGCTAATTTTTGTATTTTTAGTAGAGACAGGAATTTCATCGTGTTGGCCAGGCTGGTCTCGAACTCCTAAACTCAGATGAACCACCTGCCTGGGCTTCCCAAAGTGCTGCGATCACAGGCATGAGCCACCGTGCCCAGCTATCCTAATTACAATATTTTCAAATAAAAAATTATGATAAATAATCTTAAATAGTCTGAAATCAGCTCTGCTATAAATAATTCATAAAGGCTGCCCAGCCCATTTCTGGCTCCTAGTCCAGTTTCCTGCCCCCATACTCCAAAGTCCTCTTCCCAAGACAGAAGTTCTTGATTCCCTGCCTGGCTCCAAGCTTTGGAAACAGTGCTGCCTTTCCTCAGGTAGGACAGCCCAAAAGTTATTTTTTTATTACGCTTTTTTTGTATTTTCTAAATGTTCTATAATAAACAATTTTAAAACTCAGTTTTTAAGAAGCAATAAAAATATTGTAAGGGATTTACATAGAATATGCCAGTGATTCAGTAATAAGTGATACATGATCTTGCAATTTGTTGCATCCTTGTTCTGATTTCCCATAACAATTACCATACTGATAACCTAGGCCTTCCTGGTTGGAAATTGTCTTGTTCCCTCTGCCACCACAGAGGACTTAGAGCCCTTCACTGAGCCCTGCCTCCTGCCACTCTCATCCGTGGAACTGGGACCCTGTTAACTAATGGCTTACTTTTCGCATATTGCATGCCATAACAACACTCACACTCAGGTTAGTCCTGTTACACCTGTGTGAACCTTCCTGCCGGGAACCGCTTTTCTGGCTCACCACTACTACCTGTTGCTGTTTTCCCTAGAGACCAGGTTCTGCAAGTCTTGGGGAGGTTGCAAACTGATGGTGCATAGGGCAAATTTAGCTCACTAACATATTTGGTTTGGCACATTCAATGTTTGAAATGTTTACATATGAATGTCCTTAAGCCAGACATATGTTCCCCAGTTTGCCATAGTCTCCAGTACTCCTTACTGTGTATCTGCCCCTTTACTGGTTTACTTACTTGCCTGGAACATGAAGTCATTTGAGTTAGATCCTTAGGGAGAGAGTCCCTCCACAATCCCTACAGAACTTATCATCTCAGCTGGGCTCTGCTTACCTAGTAACTCAACAGAATGTCTAATTCTAAGTCTCAATTTTGCCTAGTCTTTCTGGCTCCTTTGATGTCAGCAAGTCCGTTGTGTGAAATAACAATACTGCCTCAGTTGCAAGAAATTGAGCCAGGAAGATGATAAGATATTGGATGCTACTCTAGAGTTACTGACTTGTTTACTACATCCCTCCAAATTACAGCTGCTCTCTGAAGAAATCTAAAAAAAAAAAAAGAAACTCACCAGAAGAGGGAAGCAAAGAACAGCCCAGATTTGCAGAAACATACAATTCTGATAGCTACTAAAGTCAGCATTACTGCACTTATTGGTGACTTTAATCAACTATCACAAGGATGGATGTTCATTGCCCAATCTTTCCATATGTAGTAGGTCCAGAAAATGCACCCAGCCCCAGGCCCACATTCACTATGGATTCAATCCTTTATTCTCTACTGCATATTGAGAATTTGTTGAGTTTGAGAAAACATAGCATATCAGTTAGGGGAAAATTTGGAGGGGGAAAGAGTCCAGATAGGGGGAACGTTGAAGAAGTCAGAATAGAATAAGAAACAAGCAACATGCGTGGAAGTAAAGAGGAAGGGAAGGGCCAGGCATGGTGGCTCACAACTATAATCCCAGCACTTTGGGAGGTCTAGTGGGAGGATTGCTTGGAGCCAGGAATTCGAGACCAGCCAGGGCAACAAAGCAAGACTGTATCTCTACAAAAAGAATTTTTTTAATTAGCCAGGCATGGTGGAGCACACATGTGGTCCCATCTACTCAGGAGGCTGAGACAGGATGATCCCTTGAGCTCATGAGTTCCCAGGAGTTCAAGGTTACAGTGAGCTGTGATCATACCACTGCACTCCAGGCTGGGTCACAAAGTAAGACCCCATCTCTGAAAAAAAAAAAAAAAAGAGGAAGGGAGGAGGAAAGGCAGGGGAGCAGGAAAGCAAGTTCACAATTTATTGAGCATGTACACATGTGTACTTGATCCTTTTATAGATATCATTTCATTTAATGCTCACACCTTACTAAAGGTCACAGGGGCTCAAAGCAACAAAGTTGGAATGTATGTGAAGCCAAATATGTCACTCACAAGTCCATGCTCTTTTGATAACACCACAACTCTCTCAAAGGTGATTTATTTTAATCTGTGCAGCAAACTTTTACATAAGAGCTAACTCAACAGTACTTCACACATGAGTTGAATGAATAAATTTAACTTTGAAAACAATCCTGTGAGGTACACTTGGCCCTCCTTATCTATAAGTTTCATATCCACAGAGTCAACCAAACATAGACCAAAAATAGTTTTTAAAATGAAAAATAATATAAATGTTAAAAAATATATATAGAACAACTATTTACATAGCATTTACAGTGTATTACAGATTATAAGTAACCTAGAGATGATTTAAAGTATACACGAAGATGTGCATAGGTTATGTGCAAATACTATGCCATTTTATATGAGGGACTTAAGCATCAGTGGCTTTTGGCATCCAAAGGAGTCCTGGAACCAATCCTTCCCCTGATATGAGGGAAGACTGTATCGTGTTTTCCATTTTCACAGATGAGGAAACTAAGGGTCACAAAAGTAAAATATCATGCTGCCTGCCAAGGGCTCTTGCAAACATCTGCAGTATCACTGGGTGTGTATGCTACAGGCAAAAGGTTTACCCCATTCTCTGGGCGTCTTGCAAAGAGGTGAGCTAAGTTGGGCCAGGGTGCAGCTGGATGCATAACAGGGCTGTGCTTAAAGAGAGGAATCCACCCCTGTTCCTCTCCCCTTTATAGGGCAAGATGAAAGTGGAATTATAAGCAAGGGACATAAAGTCTGTTCTGGGACACTAAATGGTCTGAATTTAGGTGCCAGTCATCTGGCAACACTGCTCATTAGTTCCTATGGAAAGGTGATTTTGGTCACAGCTCTGCCCACTGGGAGAAACGCAGCAACAGGTACCAAGACAAGTTGTTTCAGACATAGCCACTTTCACTGGCAAAAGGAGAGGAGGCCCCAGCTTCAGCTAGTTCATCCAAACAACCTAGAGAGAACTTCTAGTGTCAAGATGTCTTTAATCATTTACCAAAAATAGTGACAGAGCCAGGACTTGAATCCAGGTTTCGTTATCTCAGAATCCAAGTAGGAGCTATAAAGCTATTCCTTCATGAGTGAAGGACAACAGCCAAATCCACTAGCTATAGCAAATTTGAGGTTGTTTCACATGACTTATTTTAGATTTCAGTTGTTCAAATGTCAGGTGAGAGTCAAACAAGGAAATGGTTCCAAGAGAATGATTCAATCATAACACCCCAGCCACAGCTAGGGACATGAAGAGGAAGAACTGGGAGGAAAACGGTACCTCAGAGATTAACAAAGGAATCACTCAATTTTCTTATTTATTTATTTACTTACTTTATTTTTACTTTAAGTTCTGGGATACATGTGTAAACGTGCAGATTTGTTACATAGGTTTACACGTGCCATGGTGGTTTGCAGCACCTATCAACCCATCATCTAGGTTTTAAGCCTCCCATACATTAGGTATTTTTCCTAATGGTCTCCCTCCCCTTTCCCCTCACCCCCTGACAGGCCCCAGTGCGTGATATTCCCCTCCCTGTGTCCATGTGTTCTCAGTGTTCAACTCCCACTTATGAGTGAGAACACGCGGTGTTCGGTTTTCTGTTCCTGTGTTAGTCTGCTGAGGATGATGGTTTCCAGCTTCATCTATGTCCCTGCAAAGGACATGAACTCATTCTTTTTTATGGCTGCATAGTATTCCATGGTGTATATGTGCCCCATTTTCTTTATCCAGTCTATCATTGATGGGCATTTGGGTTGGTTCTAAGTCTTTGCTATTGTGAACAGTGCCACAATAAACATACGTATGCATGTGTCTTTACAGTAGAATGATTTATAATCCTTTGGGTATATACTCAGTAATGGTATTGCTGGGTCAAATGGTATTTCTGGTTCTAGATCCTTGAGGAATTGCCACACTGTCTTCCACAATGGTTGAACTAATTTACACTCCCACCAACAGTGTCTTCTTTTGAAAAGTGTCTGTTCATATGCTTTGCCCACTTTTTGATGGAATTTTTTGTTTTTTTCTTGTGAATTTGTTTAAGTTCATTTTAGACTCTGGATATTAGACCTTTGTCTGATAGATAAATTGCAAAAATGTTCTCCCAATCTGTAGGCTGTCTGTTCACTCTGATGATAGTTTATTTTGCTGAGAAGAAGCTCTTTAATTTAATTAGATACCATTTGTCAATTTTGGCTTTTGTTGCAATTGCTTTTGGTGTTTTAGTCATAAAGTCTTTGCCCATGCTGATGTCCTGAATGGTACTGCCTAGGTTTTCTTCTAGGGTTTTTATGGCTTTAGGTTTTATGTTTAAGTCTTTAATCCATTTTAAGTTAATTTTTGTATAAGGTGTAAGGAAGGGGTCCTGTTTCAGTTTTCTGCATATGGCTAGCCAGTTTTCCCAATACCATTTATTACATAGGGAATCCTTTCCCTATTGCTTGTGTTTGTCAGGTTTGTCAAAGACCAGATGGTTGTAGGTGTGTGGTGTTACTTCTGAGGCCTCTGTTCTGTTCCATTGGTCTATATGTTTTGGTACCAGTGCCACGCTGTTTTGGTTACCGTAGCCTTGTAGTATAGTTTGAAGTCAGGTAGTGTGATCCCTCCAGCTTTGTTCTTTTTGCTTAGGATTGTCTTGGCTATATGGCCTCTTTTTCGGTTCTATATGAAATTTAAAGTAGTTTTTTCTAGTTCTGTGAAGAAAGTCAATGGTAGCTTGATTGGAATAGCATTGAATCTACAAATTACTTTAGGCAGTATGGCCATTTTCACAATATTGATTCTTCCTATCCATGAGCATGGAATGTTTTTCCATTTGTTTGTGTCCTCTCTTATTTCCTTGAGCAGTGGTTTGTAGTTCTCCTTGAAGAGGTCCTTCACATCCCTTGTAAGTTGTATTCCTTATTTTCTTTGTAGCAATTGTGAATGGGAGTTCATTCATGATATAACTCTCTGTTTCTCTATTATTGGAGTATAGGAATGCTTGTGATTTTTGCACATTGATTTTGTATCCCAAGACTTTGCTTAAGTTGTTTATCAGCCTAAGGAGTTTTGGGGCTGAGATGATGGGGTTTTGTAAATATACAATCATGTCATCTGCAAACAGAGACAATTTGACTTCCCCTCTTCCTATTTGAACACACTTTATTTCTTTCTCTGGCTTGATTGCCCTGGCCAGAACTTCCAGTGCTATGTTGAATAGGAGAGGTGAGACAGGGCATCCTTGTCTTGTGACAGTTTTCAAATGCTTCCAGTTTTTGCCTATTCAGTATGATGTTGGCTATGGGTTTTCATAAATAGCTCTTACTATTTTGAGATATGTTCCATAAATACCAGTTTATTGAGAGTTTTAGCACGAAAGGGTGTTGAATTTTATCGAAGGCCTTTTCTGTATCTACTGAGATAATTATGTGGATTTTGTTATTGACTCTGTTTATGTGATGGATTGCGTTTACTGATTTGAGTATATTGAACCAGCTTTGTATTTTAGGGATGAAGCCAACTTGACTGTGTTGGATAAGCTTTTTGATGTGCTGCTGTATTTGATTTGCCAGTATTTTATTGAGGATTTTCACATTGGTGTTCATCAGGGATACTGGCCTGAAATGTTCTTTTTTTTTGTTGTGTCTCAGCCAGGTTTCGGAACCAGGATGATGCTGGCCTCATAAAATCAGTTAGGGAGGAGTTCACCTTTTTCTATTGTTTGGAATAGTTTCAGAAGGAATGGTACCAGCTCCTCTTTGTACCTCTGGTGGAATTTGGCTGTGAATCCATCTGATCCTGGGCTTTTATTGGTGGGTAAGCTATTAATTACTGCCTCAATTTCAGAATTTGTTACTGGTTTATTCCAGGATTCAACTTCTTCCTGGTTTAGGAAATCACTCAATTTTCAACCTTCCAGTTAAACTCATTTTTTGAATTAAAAGACAACTTCATAAATAACTGTACTCACTGTTCTTCACCAAAAGTCTCTTTATGAAGAAAATTTCTATATAAACAAATATAAGAGCTCAAAGAGCATTTCTACTCTACAAGGCTTGGATCTCTCTCACTCATTTATGTCATTTTTGCTTTTAAAATAAAGTTGACTGTATATAAGAAGTCTTATTGTGAATACTCTTGTAAATACCTACTCCATAATTTTTTTTAATTTCCAATACTTTTGCAAATATCTATCCCGTAATTTTTTTTTTTTCTTGAGACGGCGTCCCTCTCTGTCACCCAGGCTGGAGTGCAGTGGTGCCTTCTCAGCTCACTAAAACCTCTGCCTCCCAGGTTCAAGCAATTCTCCTGCCTTAGCCTCCCGATTAGCTGGGATTATAGGCACCTGCCACCATGCGCAGCTAGTTTTTGTATTTTTTGTACAGATGGGGTTTCATCATGTTAGGCAGGCTGGTCTTGAACTCCTGACCTCAGGTGATCCACCTGCCTCGGCCTCCCAAAGTGCTGAGATTTCAGGTGTGAGCCACCGCACCCAGCCTTCAATTAATTTTGAAATCATAACTGAGCTCTTAAATACAGATTTCTTTATACTATGCTCACAGAGTTCTATGACCATTATATTAGTGTTTTACCTCTGTATAGATTTGGAACAAAGACTTGCATTGTTTTTTCTTCGAAAGGTTGAGACGTGTTTTGTTATGTCTTGTGAAGAACTGTTCTTACTAAACTGGTACTGATCTAAGAATGCTCTTGTTTTTATTCCTTTCCATCCCAAAATTGAACCAAAGATGACAGGAAATCAAGTTTTTTCAATTCATTTCTTTATTCACAAACAGCTCATTTGATGAAGTAATATTACCTCCTTTTTGCATGAGATCAAAATGAGGGCCTTAGTGTTCATTTATTCCTACGTTTGCTCCTTGGAGGCATGGATCTGTGGATCAAATGACACATTGCTAGTGTTTATGAATCACAAAGGCCATTTAAAAACAGAACATTCACCCTGTATGTAGATTTATTTTTTCTCTCCCTTCTTCTATTTTCTCACCGCTTTCTTTCTTGCTTTCTTTCATTTTTTTCTTCTTTTAGCTGTACACGCTATAATTTAACTCATAAACAAAACTAATATTAATAGTTATGTTTTATGATAAATTGAAATAATTGAGCGTTAAAATATGATCATAAGAAAGTTTTGCTTCCTAGATTTGCACTATATTTTACAGTCTAGATATATCTTATTATATTGCTAATGTGATATTATGCTTTGAATATTTGTAGTTTTTACAAGACCATTTGTATATTTGTAGTTGTTACAAGACCATTTCTTGGTACCTGGGATCAGTAGGTTAGTGAGTGGGGGGTGTGACTTACACAGTGTTTCCCCAGAAGCATATACTGAGACAAGAATTTGAATACAGGTAGTTTACTTCGGAGTTGAATCCCAGAAGCACCAGGAGAGGAATAGAGAAGTGATCCAGACAAGGGAAAAAAGAAAATCAATAATGTTACCTTCATCAGGCAGATTACAGTTGTGGACAATTGAGGCTCAATTCTGTTGATAACTCTGGCAGACGGGTAGAAGTGGTAGTTGAGTGATCCCACTGAGAGCCATGGCTCTCCATGAGGGAGAAGAGAGATACAAATATGGAATGAGGGAGAATAAGAAAGATCCTGTGGCATCTGAATGGAATTATTGATATTTGTATGAACTCAACATTTTTTAAAAGCATGTGTGTGAATGTGTGTGTATACGTATACTTACGTGTGCACAGAGCATAACTAGTGGGAGATTGAGGGTTTTGTCAACATTTGGGTCAAAGTTTTAAAGGAAGGCGCCTGTCTCTGAAGGAGACAAGGTCAGTGGTAGTGACCTGAAACAATGAGAAATCCCCAAAGGGGAAACCTAGAGGTAAAAAGTTTCCTCCTCCTTTTTGGAAAATATACTTTAAGAGGTCTCCTCTGCACTGAACAGGAATACTTTGCATTTTTATTTAATGAGGAGATCACTTAAAAAATAATTTTATTTTCTTTTTTCTTCTTTTTATTTTAATACCACTATACTAATGAAGAAGAAATCACTTTTTTCTTAATCAGGTCAAGAAAGTAGGATAACATTTGCCATAAAATAAGCTTGTCTTCACTTTTATAAAATAAACATAAGTGAATAAGTTTGCAAACTTAGTATTTGATTTCTTTTTTTTGAAGAGGGTTGTAGGAAGAGGAGGTGTAGCATTAAGTAAAAGATTTAGGCCAGGTGCAATGGCCCACACCTACAATCCCAGTGCTCTGAGAGGCCAAAACAGAAGGATCACTTGAAGCCAGGAGTTAAAGACCAGCATGGGCAAAACAGCAAGACCCATCTCTACAAAAAACAAATTCGCTGGGCATGGTGGTATGGACCTACAATCCTAGCTACTTGGGAGGATTGTCACTCACCCCAGCCTGAGTGACAGAGTGAGTCCACATCTGTTAATAAATCAATCAATTAATTAAAAGATTTGAGTCAGGCATGGTGATTCATGCCTATAATCCCAGCGCTTTGAGAGGCTGAGATGGGTGGATCACTTGAGGTCAGGAGTTTGAGACCAGCCTGGCCAACACGGTGAAATCCTGTCTCTACTAAAAATACAAAAATTTGCTGGGCATGGTGGTGTGTGCCTGTAATCACAGCTACTCAGGAGGCTGAGACAGGAGAATCACTTGAACCCAGAAGGCGGAGGTTGCAGTGAGCCGAGATGGTGACACTGCAATCCAGCCTGGGCAAGAGAGCAACACTCCGTCTCAAAAAAAAAAAAAAAAAAAGATTTGATTCTTTTTTAAAAAAACACACAGTGTGGATATCTGATTCTAACAGTGGCAGACAAAGTGATATAGTTTGACTGTGTCCCCCAAATTTCATGTGTTGAAAACTTAACTCCCAATGCAATAGTGTTGGGAGGTGGGGCCTAATGAGAGGTGTTTAGGTCATGAGGTTGTCAAAAGATGCTAGAGAAAATTATCTCTAAATATGTTGGGTCTACTTGGGAATAGAAATAAGGATTAGAGGCCAGGCGCCTGTAATCCCAGCACTTTGGGAGGCCGAAGTGGGCTGATCACGAAGTCAGGAGATTGAGACCATCCTGGCTAACACGGTGAAACCCCGTCTCTACTAAAAATACAAAAAATTAGCCGCGGGTGGTGGTGGGCGCCTGTGGTCCCAACTACTTGGGAGGCTGAGGCAGGAGAATGGCGTGAACGCAGGAGGTGGAGCCCGTAGTAAGCCGAGATCAGGCCACTGCACTCCAGCCTGAGCAACAGTGCAAGACTCCGTCTCAAAAAAAAAAAAGAAAAAAGAAATGAAATAAGGATTATAATCTGGAATGTATGACATGGCAAATCACCAGTGCATTCAGTGAAGAAAGGGTAAGGAGAGCCTTTATTAGCAAAAAATATTTACATAAGCTGCTTAGAAATGGCTCATTGGTCATGGAGTTTCTAAGCCAGAGTTGCTTTAGTTCATTGATAGAAATGCCATTACGGGGCAAATGTTTTTCCAAGAACAGTTTAACTTAATCACTGCAGTCTTGAAGAATGTCTTGTGATAAATCTTTTGGGTTTTTTTGTTTGTTTGTTTGCTTTTTGAGATGGAGTCTCACTCTGTCGCCCAGGCTGGAGTACAGTAGCGCTGTAGTGATCACAGCTCACTGCAACCTTCACCCCCAGGGTTCAAGCAATTCTCTTGCCTCAGCCTCCTGAGTAGCTAGGATTACAGGCGCATGCCACCACACCTGGCTAATTTTTGTGTTTTTAGTAGAGATGAGGTTTCTCCACATTAACCAGGCTTGTCTCAAACTCCTGACCTCAAGTGATCAGCCCGCCTCAGCCTCCCAAAGTGCTGGGATTATAAGCGTGAGCCACCGTGCCCGGCCATCTTGTGATAAATCTTATCAAATGATGTATGAAAGAAGTGAAAGGATTTTTAGAAAGTTCTTGGAAACAGTTCTTGTCTCAGATATGTAAGTATGAGCCTCCTCTTCTTCAGGACTTGCTGTCCCTATTTTGCCCTGTGGAGACACAGAGCTAAACCATATAAGTCTACCCCTGGCCTCTCCCAAATCTCATGTCATTCTCACATTTCAACACACAATCATGCCTTCCCAAAAGTCTCGAAAAGAAAAAAAATAAAGAAATCAGTATAGAAGAAGCATATTCTGAGTATTTAAAATTGAATACAGACTCAGAGGTAAAAAGATATAGCTTCAGAAAATGTGGCATACCTAAAATATCCGTGAATCTTCTTACTCATTTAAATAAACTAAATTTGAATTTCAAATTCACTGACTTTTCCTATTACTATGATGTGAGACAGGAAGCATCCTTCAAGATTTATACTTTTTAAAAAATAAATGACTACTATACACTATTTTTCAACAGGACGAATGTTACAGGAAATGAGCATACAAAATAAGAAACAGAAAGTGAGGGCGGTTAGCAATGGGTTTAATTTGGCTCCTTACTTTCACACAGACAAAAACACCTGCAGAGAGCTTCAAATACTATGCATATGCTGATGATTCTCAAATTTACAACTTCTGAAAAAGTCTTTTTTCTGACACCCCCACGTCCTCCTGTTCATTCTTCAGATCTCAGCCTAAAAAAGGTCAATTCCCAGCGAATCCCTTTCCTGAGATCCAAGACTAGGTCAGTTTTAAGACAGGGGTTTTCAATCCTTTTGACCTTGATCCACCATAAGAAATACATTTCATATCATGATCTGGTGCACATACATGCAAATATGCATTCTTTTTTTTTTTTTTTTTTTTTTTAGACGGAGTCTCACTCTGTCACCCAGGCTGGAGTGCAGTGGCGCAATCTCGGCTCACTGCAAGCTCCGCCTCCCGGGTTCACGCCATTCTCCTGCCTCAGCCTCTCCGAGTAGCTGGGACTACAGGCGCCCGCCACCACGCCCGGCTAATTTTTTGTATTTTTAGTAGAGATGGGGTTTCACCATGGTCTCGATCTCCTGACCTCGTGATCCGCCCGCCTCGGCCTCCCAAAGTGCTGGGATTACAAGCGTGAGCCACCACACCCGGCCACAAATATGCATTCTTAAACAAATGATTACCTCTATCTGCCAGTCACTAGTATATAGCACCAGGGACACAAAGTGAATAAAACATATAAAAACTTTGCCTTAATGGAGTTTACATTCTAGTAATTCTGTTTCTGCCTTTGCCTTCCTTAAAACTATTCTCAATCCTGCAGCCAAAGTGATCCTATTAAAACATAAAACAGATGTCACTCTTTTCCTCAATGCCATCCAATGGCTTCCCGTCTCACTCAGAGTCAAAACCAAGGCCCTGCCTACTACAAATCACATAGCCTTACATGATCTGCCCCCCTGACCCTGACTCACCTTCTTTCCTCGTCACCTGCTAGTCCTCCCATTCACTCCCCTTCCGTCATATTGGTCTTGCTTCTCTTCAGAGTGGCCAGCCACACTCAGGGCCTTTGCACTGACTACTCCTTCTGCCTGGAATGTTCCTCCTCCAAGTATCCGTATGGCTAACTCCCTCAATTCTTTGAGATCTTTAACCACAAGGCGCTTTCCCAGATAAGTCTTCTCTGGCTACCCTTTTTAAAATTTTAACCCCGACCCTTCACATTTTATATACTCCCCCTTCCTTGCCTTTTGTGTTTCAGCTTCTTGTCATCTTATATATTCTATATTTTACTAATTTATCTTGTTTATTGTCTACCTTTCCTCTTGAAAGCATACTCTATAAGCCCCTGGATTTATATATTCATTCACTGACAATGTAAGCGGAAATAAAAGTTTCACAAAAGAATACTTATCCTTATTATCTGTGATTTACTAGGACTTTTTATTATTTATTTTGTTAAAAATACTGGTCTTAAGCCACTAGATAGATTTCATGACCCACTCATAGATCATGATCCACAGTTTACACTGTCTTAATGTAAGCTTTCATTGTATCTGACAAATTTGTTTCATAGCACATCACAACTGTGAGTGTGTGTGTGTGTGTTTGTGTGTGTTTATTCCCTACCCTACTGTGGGTCCTATGTGGGGCTGAGAAGTCAGGGCTGCCTTACTCACCGCTATGTTTCCAGCACAGAGCATTGTACCATAGCAAGTCCGAGTCATGTGCACACAGAAGTTAAAAGGGAGCAGAAACTGTAAGCAGACGTTAGCCACCAGGAAGACAATGAACAGAAACACAGAGGGAAGTAGAAACTGACCCATGAAAGAGAGAGATAGAGCTGTAGTTCCAGTTCTCAGTCCATAAGTTTCTTTATCCCCTGTTATTTTAGACTGAGTTTTTGTTTTTTGGAACTAATACTATATTAATAGCAGATGAATTAAACATCTTGATCAACCAGAGCAAACAATCCAAGAACTTCTGTAAAATAAATATCAATAGTTTCTAAATTTTAGGAAAGTGATATTGGGTAAGTGGAAGGATTAATTTTGTAGTCTGAGATGCGGAATGCAGAAAACCATGTTTGCTTCTATAGCTTCCATGTCCCTGTAACACCTAGCCAACTTGCTTTGCTCTGCTCCTTAGCTCTGCCACACAAAAGGGCTCCTGACTGGCCCCGGCCCTACAGGAGGAAAGATAACCTATGGTGCTTTAGGAAGATGCTTTCAAAGGTAAATGGAACTCACAGGAGTGATCTCTCCCTCGGTGTCTTCTCTTCTAGGAGGCTTAAGTAAAATAGGTCTGATCCTCATTTAGGGAAGTGTCTAGGTTAGTAATGCAGGCCAGCTCAAGTTTAGGTATTTGGACTTGCTCTTTTCCGGTCTAGCACATTTCTCTCTACCTCGTTTTATATAAGAATGGTAGGCCGGGGCGGTGGCTCACGCTTGTAATCCCAGCACTTTGGGAAGCCGAGGTGGGCGGATCACAAGGTCAGGAGTTCAACCAGCCTGGCCAATATGGTGAAACCCTATTTCTACTAAACATACAAAAATCAGCTGGGTGTGGTAGCAGGTGCCTATAGTCCCAGCTACTTGGGAGGCTGAGGCAGGAGAATTGCTTGAACCCAGGAGGCAGAGGTTACAGTGAGCCGAGATGGCGCCACTGCACTCCAGCCTGGGCGATTGAGCAAGACTCTGTCTCAAAAAAAAAAAAAAAAAAAAAAAAGAATTGTAAAATTTGAGATTCAAATTTGACCATTTAGATCGTCCGATCTAAGTCACTAGATTCTGTACTGGAGATGGGAGACAAAACCTCACATAGAAATAGTGTTCCTATGAATATGCTGTTTTTTTGTTTCTCATATATATAAATATACATATATGAAACCACACACACATATACAGGAATATCTATTTTTGGTATTATTTTACATTCATTAATTATTTTACTTTCATAAATTTCCTTAGTAGTGGCAGACTTATCCATAAAGCCAACAAACCTGAAGCTTCAGTGCTTTGCATTGCTTGGGCCCCTTCTAAGAAATGAACCTAATTTTGTCTGTTATTTGGAAGAGGGCCTCTCAAACTGTATAATCTTCATGCACCATAAAGTCTGGAGCTAACTATACCTTCAGGAATGCTTTTGGCTATATTGGCTGAGTAGGGTTAAAGGTTTCGGGAACTCAGATTTGACCAGCAGCCCTAGCTCTCATAAGGAAGAAAAGAGACAATATAATAATAATATAATAATAATACATAGGCCAACAACAGAGAAGTCCACTCATTTAATGCTTACTATATTTAAGAACCTTCAAATCTGCAAGGCTATACGTTTCTTTCTGAAAGCAAAAATTGGGGTATAATGTAGGGTTGCTATTTATCCCATCAATTAGAAAATTTTGGTGGTGGGATGAAAAAAAAATCCTTGCCTTTCTCAGGAATGGAAGTGTTCTGTTCACTAAGTTTGCTTCTGGCCACTGCATCTCCAAAGCCTCTGCAGCAAATGTGCGGTGAGCAGCCCAGAAGAAGGCTGAGTACAGTGTATGAGACTGCGTCGATGCATATAAATTGACTTGAATGATAATTCCAGAGTCTCCCAAGGCAGGCAGATCACCTGAGGTCAGGAGTTCGAGACCAGCCTGACCAATATGGAGAAACCCCATCTCTACTAAAAGTACAAAATTAGCCGGGTGTGGTAGCGCACGCCTGTAATCCCAGCTACTCAGGAGACTGAGGCAGGAGAATCGCTTGAAACCTGGGAGGCAGAGGTTGCAGTGAGCCGAGATCATGCCGTTGCACTCCAGCCTGGGTAACAGAGCAAGACTCTGTCTCAAAAAAGAAAAAAAGAAAAGAGCACTTCACCTCTGTGGTCTTCTCCGAAAATTGTATAGCTTCGGTACAATCATGAGAAAACAATCAGAGAAACCTCCATAGAGGGATATGCTACAAACTACTTTACCAGTAGTCAAAATCATCAAAAACAGAATGTATCTGAGAAAGTGTCGTAGGCAAAAGGAGCCTAAGGACACATAATAACTAAATGTAATGTGATATGCTTAATGAAATCCTGGGACAGAAAAAGCATATCAAGTCCAAGAAATAGAAATAAACCATGGACATTAGTAAAGAATAATGTATCAATATTGGTTCATTAATTTTAACAAATATATCTTTTCTTTTGAGACAGAGTTTTGCTCTTGTTGCCCAGGCTGGAGTGCAATGGCATGATCTCGGCTTACCACAACCTCCACCTCCGGGTTCAAGCGATTCTCCTGCCTCAGCCTCCCGAGTAGCTGGGATTACAGGCATGCACCACCACACCCAGATAATTTTGTATTTTTAGTAGAGATGGGGTTT
Source organism: Nomascus leucogenys (assembly GCF_006542625.1). Classification (NCBI taxonomy): domain Eukaryota; kingdom Metazoa; phylum Chordata; class Mammalia; order Primates; family Hylobatidae; genus Nomascus; species Nomascus leucogenys. The sequence goes on from NC_044382.1 coordinate 127,032,005, forward strand.
CTCCATGTTGGTCAGGCTGGTCTTGAACCCCCAACCTCAGGTGATCCGCCGGCCTCGGCCTCCCAAAGTGCTGGGATTACAAGCATGAGCCACTGCATCCAGCCTACAAATATACCACATTAATGAATGTGAATAATAGAGAAAGTAGTATGGGGTATATGGGAATGCTGTACTATCTTCTCAATTTTTCTGTAAATCTATAAGTGTTCTTTAAAAAGTCTATCATTTTTAAAAAGTTTTCAGTTATTCTAATAAAAGCATATCATTTACACATTAAATCATACTTTCTGTTTAGTTGAAGTCATTTTAGGAGGCTAATATTTGTGAATCTTTAAAAATTTATGCTACTGATAGGGTTAATTCTACTTTAAAGTGAAATAAGCAACTGATTTAATTAATCTAATTTACGGCATGTTTTTGATATTGTGTAGATTTTTTTAATTAGCAAAAAAATTAAATTAAATTCAATAAGAAATCCTTCTTTCGATTTATTTTATTTAACATAATGACCAGAAACCAACAGAAGCTATAACATTTCTTAACGAGACATTTCATATAGGAGGAAAAGTTTTTATCCCCTACATAAAAAGGTTATTACAGAATTGATCTATACCAAAATTAAAGCATCTTTTGAAGTTTTATAAAACTATATGTTAACATAAGACTCTCCAACCTTGTAATTTTCTAGCACCTTTTATCTGTGCAGTCAGGCATTTCACAGCACCTTATGATATATTTATAGTGACTTTTCCTAAATGGGAGAAGCAGATGAGTCAAATGACTTATACTAGATTCTCCATGAGTCAGAGGTACAACTGTTCCAATGAGTCATTACCTATCAGTTCTAAAGTAATTATCAGGAGAATCATTTAAACATAAACCCCAGAAATCATAGAAGGAAAGAACATTTTAAAACATAGCTATTTTCCTACCAGTTTTTAACAATAACTTGTTCGAGAATAAATTTGTAAGGATTCAAATACCTAAAGACATTGTTAAAATGCATTGCAAAGATATAGATTTTTGTTTGCTTGTTTGTTTTGAAACAGAGTCTCACTCTGTCACCCAGGCTGGAGTACAGTGGCATGATCTCGGCTCACTGCAACCTCTGCCTTCCAGGTTGCAGCTATTCTCGTGCCTCAGCCTCCCAAGTAGCTGAGACTACAGGCGCATGCCACTACGCCCGGCTAATTTTAGTATTTTTAGTAGAGAAAGGGTTTTGCCATATTGGCCAGGCTGGTCTCAAACTCCTGACTTCAGGTGATTCACCCGCCTTGACCTCCCAAGATACACTGATATCTGTTGCATTTATGATAGCCTACATAGGAAGTACATTAGACAAGTCAATAGTTTTCTTTTTTCCTTTTTTTTTTTTTTTTTTTTTGAGAAGGAGTCTTGTTCTGTCGCCCAGGCTGGAGTGCAATGGCATGATCTCGGCTCACTGCAACCTCCGCCTCCCGTGTTCAAGTGATTGTCCTGCCTCAACCTCCTGAGTAGCTGAGATTACAGATGCCCGCCACCACGCCCAGCTGGTTTTTATATTTTTAGTGAAGACGGGGTTTCACGATGTTGGCCAGGCTGGTCACGAGCTCCTGACCTCAGGTGATCTGCACGCCTCAGCCTCCCAAAGTGCTGGGATTACAGGCGTGAGACACTACACCCGGTGACAAGTCAATAGTTTTCAACTAATTCATCATTACTGTCTGTTATCCTGGCTTGTAAGATAACCACCTTATAAGTAATCTAACAAATAACACTGTGGCAGAAAATATAATTATAAAATTATTAGATGTTATAAAACAAGAATATCTGATCACAGAGTTTTTGCTACTTTGTCCTTTAGTGATAAAGTTTCTTATGAAAACACATACCAGAAATAAAGCACTAATATTTTGTATACAAGTCTGAACTTTTACAATAATTAGTTCTCACATAGACTAAAAAATAGGTTGGGTCCAGATACCCTTATTTTCAAATTATGAAATGTAAGATTGTGCTAGTAAGAGACGTATTTCAGACAACCCATTTAAAGCAGAGTGGTTTTTAAAAGTGAATAATAAGTAGAAAAACACTCGATCTAAAGCTTACTGGGAAAAAGATACGTTAACATAAGAGATCCAATAATTCTAGAATGGTATGATATTGGCATAGGAATCTCTAACCTTGTTGGTGGAGGCCTATGAGGTCAGTAACATTGTGTGCCAAGCAAACAGCAGATTCTAATCAAATTCCTGGTTATCTGGTTACAGTACTTAATAATGAAAAATGAAAACCTTGTTCTTTTTAGTTAGTACATGTTCTGTTAGTATGAATCTATAGTGACAGAACTAATAAAACTCTGGGACCTTGCCCTAAGAGTATATGTAACATAATATAAGGTAAGTCCTTGTTGAATCCAGCAAAATGGTATTAACTACAGGAAATACCCAAAAGCCCTCATTAGAAAGGAATCTTGGCCAGGCCCGGTGGCTCACGCCTGTAATCCCAGCACTTTGGGAGGCCGACGCAGGCGGATCATCTGAGGTCAGGAATTTGAGACCAGTCTGACCAACATGGTGAAACCATGTCTCTACTAAAAATACAAAAATTAGCCGGGCAGGGTGGTGGTGCCTGTAATCCCAGCTACTCCAGAGGCCGAGGCTGGAGAATTGCTTGAACCCAGGAGGTGGAGGTTGCAGTGAGCTGAGATCGCGCCATTGCACTCCAGCCTGGGTGACAATAGCGAAACTCCACCTCAAAAAAAGAAAGGAATCTATCTTATTGTGGACCCAATATGTACCCTGAGGACAATACCTTACCTTGTATCTTCACTGTTAATACCCTTTGCAGGGCCCCAGTAGGGAACTCATTGTGGGTGGGACCATGTACCCTCCTTCAGGATCACCTCACAGATAATTTCCCTTGGTAGAGTCTAAAACAGACCTGTATCATCAAGGAAAGTCCAATTTCACTAAATACCTGTACAATTTAAGTTTCTATTTTATGAACCAATTCCCATATCCAAACAAATTACCCATGAATAGCAAGGCAATTTACATGGTTCAACAAATTATACTAAATGGAAAGCGCTATATAAAAGTTTTGTTCCTAAACACCAGAATATCCAACGTGACTAGTCTGGAATTAATTCTTTATGCTCTGTGTTTGTATGCTGGGACCTTAATGTGCTGCAAAACAGGAAAGAAGCACAGAGAAGTGAGGTAAAGAGGAATAGACCCATTGGGCAACTCTAAAAACATGTAAAACGCAAATGCTGGCAGGATAGAGGAGCTAGGCTAAGGAAAAGGTTATTGCTTTTTTTTTTTGAGACTGAGTTTCGCTCCTGTCGCCCAGGCTGGAGTGCAATGGCACGATCTCGGCTCACTGCAACCTCTGCCTCCTGGGCTCAAACGATTCTCCTGTCTCAGCCTCCCCGGTAGCTGGGATTACAGGCAACCGTCACCATGCCTGGCTAATTTTTGTATTTTTAGTAGAGACAGGGATTTCACTATGTTAGCCAGGCTGGTCTCGATCTTCTGACCTTAGGTGATCCACCTGCCTTGGCCTCCCAAAGTGCTAGGATTACAGGCGTGAGTCACCGCTTCCAACCTACGATGATTGCTTTTAAAGTGCAGGGAGACGTAGAGATAAAAGAAGGGATACTGGGCTGGGTGTGGTGACACACACCTGTAATCCCAGCACTTTAGGATGCTGATACAGGAGAATCACTTGAGTCTAGGAGTTCCAGACTGGGCCGGGGAACATATTGAAATCCCTGTCTTTACAAAAAATAGAAAAAATTGGCCGGGTGCATTGGCTCACGCCTGTAATCCCAGCACTTTGGGAGGCCGAGGCGGATGGATCACCTGAGGTCAGGAGTTCTAGACCAGCCTGGCCAACATGGTAAAATCCCATCTCTATTAAAAATATAAAAATTAGCCAGGCATGGTGGCAGGCACCTGTAATCCCAGCTACTCGGGGGGCCGAGGCAGGAGAATTGCTTGAACCCAGGAGGCAGAGGTTGAAGTGAGCCCAGATTGCGCCATCACACTCCAGTCTGGGGGACAAGAGCAAGACTTTGTCTCAAAAAAAAAAAAAAAAAAAAGAAAGAAGAGAAAAAATTAGCTGGGCATGGGCATGGTAGTACATGCCTGTAGGCCCAGCTACTTGGGAAGCTGAGGGAGGAGGACCACTTGAGCCCAGAAGATTGAGGCTGCACTGAGCTGTGATCATGCCACTGCACTCCAGCCTGGGTGACAGAATGAAATCTTGTCTCAAGAAAAAAAAAAAAAGAAAGGGCACTGTGCAAATGGATTTGAAGCCTAATCTGACATGAATTTTGTCCCACATGACAAGATTAAAGCAACAACAAAGAATTTCCTGATATAAAAGTCATCCTCTTCACTAACAAACCAACCCAAGAAGACACTTGCTTTATTATATATATATATATATATATATATATATAATATATAAAATATATATATATTTTATATGGAGTTTCACTCTTGTTACCCCAGGCTGGAGTGCAATGGCACAATCTCAGCTCACTGCAACCTCTGCCTCCCGGGTTCAAGTGATTCTCCTGCCTTAACCTCCAGAGTGGCTGGGATTACAGACATGTGCCACCACGCCCAGCTAATTTTGTATTTTCAGTACAGATGGGGTTTCTCCATGTTGTCAGGCTGATCTCGAACTCCTGATCTCAGGTGATCTGCCTGCCTTGGCCTCCCAAAGTGCTGGGATTATAGGCATGAGCCACCACGCCCAGCCATTTTATTATTTTTTTAAAAAAACCTTTGTGATCTACAGTTTTAGCAATTGGCTTCTTTTAAACATTATTTAAAACCAGCAATTTTAACATCCTATTAAGTTTGTTCAAATGGGAGTTTAATTATACTGAATTTTTCCATTTCATAAACTCATTTATAGCAAATGGCCAGTGGGGAGAAACAACTCTTCTAGGAAAAAACTGAATATGGCATTTAGGGGCTGAGCCAAATGTCTGCTTAGATTAAATGAGATGTGACAACAATCAGTATGAGTCCTTGTCCTTGTAGTGAGAAAAAATAATTAAAAAAAAAAATCAATCCAGGCATGATGGCTCATGCCAGTAGTCCCAGTTATTTGGGACGCTAGGATAGGAAGATCTCTTAAGCCCAGGAGTTTGAGTCCAGCTTGGACAAAATGCAAGACCCCATCCACAAAAAAAAAAATAAATCTAAATAAATAAAATGAAAATCAGTATTAGAATATGTCTAGGCCAGGCATGGTGGTTAACGCCTGTAATCCCCGCACTTTGGGAAGCCGAGGCAGGTGGATCACAAGGTCAGGAGCCCAAGACAAGCCTGAACAACATGGTGAAACAGTGTCTCTAGTAAAAATACAAAAATTAGCTGGGTGTGGTGACGCATGCCTGTAATCCCAGCTACTCAGGAGGCTGAGCAGGCAAGAGAATTGCTTGAACCTGAGAGGCAGATGTTGCAGTGAGCCAGGATTGTGCCACTGCATTCCAGCCTGGGGGATAGAGCAAGACTCTGTCTCATGGAAAAAAAAAAAAAAAAAAAAAAAGAATATTCGAAGATGTCTAGAAGAATACCCAAAACAGTGATCACCTCCAGGAACTGGGTGGCTAGAAGACAAGGGCAGGACAAAAACATCTCACTATATACCCTTTTGAATCTTTTGAATTTTAAACCATATGAATGTACTATCTATTCAAAAAAAGTAAATAGAATTTTTTAAATTAAACTAACAGTTTCTTGAAATATTATGAAGACCGATAACATAATCTAGTGGGAAAACCTTATTCTTAAAACAGTAAAATACACAGCAAATGCCATCCTATCCCTCAGGTTAATAAGCTGTGCTATCTTGCAATCAGGAAGAATGCAGGCAATCAAGCATCTTTTGGAGTCAAAGAACAGTACTCCAAAAAGCCATATCAACAATTGTATTTCATTGTGTCCCATCATACGTTATTTAATATGCTCCTTAGGGTAAAAAATGGGTGTGGTTCCAAAATTAAATCTTTCACCTTTATGGATAAAAGGGTAAGTTAAAGTACAAAGGGAAAATAATGTTAAGCTTCTTTTTGTTTTTAAACCTCAGAAGGTTTCATTAATCTCAAGGCTGACAGACACAAAAACCAAACTTTGATAAAGGAGATGGACAAGAACATACATAATAGATTATGAGTTATTCAGTATAGCCTATTTTAAATCCTGCATTTAAAAATATTTCTGACAGGCGCAGTGGCTCACACCTGTAATCCCAGCATTTTGGGAGACCGAGGCAAGTGGATCACAAGGTCAGGAGTTTGAGACCAGCCTGACCAACATGGTGAAACCCAATCTCTACTAAAAATATATAAAATAGCCAGGTGGGATGGCACGTGTCTGTAATCCCAGCTACTCAGGAGGCTAAGGCAGGAGAAGTGCCTGAACCTGGTAGGCGGAGGTTGCAGTGAGCCGAGATCGTGCCACTGCACTCCAGCCTGAGTGACAGAACAAGACTCTGTCTCAAAAAATAAAAAATAAATAAATAAATAAATAAATATATATATATATATATATATACTTTCAGTATTGTTACTTCTGACGGGGATTAAAATGATTGAATCCACTAGTAACAACAATAAAAAATCTTGGAATTACTTTTCTTTAATACCAGTATCAAGAAATTTGATAGAGACACAACTGCAGGCAGCTGGGTGTATATAAGAGGCAGGAGAACATAATGGCAATAGCACTTTTTTAGGCCCACTTCTCTGACCCTTTCTCTAGCTGTATACCACACACTTTTCATCCCTCCTTCCAATAGATTGCCCCAGGCAGCAGGAATTATATAAACTGTCTCTGGACAGGTATACAAATAACCAAACAAATATCATACAGCTAATAAATGATAAACACCATGAACAAAGCGCTGTGGACACACAGAAGCATAGCTGGTGGTATTCTGACCCGGCCACTTTCTAATGCTATGAGTACTGGCGTTGCCATAGCATCATCCTTGACCCACTGTAAATGAAGATAAAGTTTAGATTAAGGGCTGTGGTAGAGGAAACAAAATTTAATAAACAATCTATTGTAAGTACAGTATATGAATGGGTACATACAACTTTGCTTCCCCTTGGGAATTAATGGCATTTTTTTTTTTTGCTAAAATCTATTGTTTTCTCATCTTGGCCCGCATAGAGGAAGTAAAAAAATAAAAGAATATAAAAAAAGAAAAAAAATTATGTTAACTTATTACAATTTTAAAAAACGTTTCTCTCTTTAAATGATGGGTGGCAATGCTATGAGTATTTGAGAGCAATTCATAATGTAAAACCTCTATTGTGCTTTGGAATGCATTTGAAGAAGAAGGGAGCTAAATGCTCACCTTCCTTATTGCATTTTGCTTAAGCTAATACTACAATTAATTTTAATCTATTAAGACATTAATGATGTTTAAGCTGAGTAAATTGGATGAAGGAAAATGCTAACTAAAATTTCGCAGAGTTGGCCCACAGAGAAGGTAATTCAAACTCCAACATACATGTGAGGCATTTAAGACCAAGAAAAGATTATCTTATTCTTTTTTTTTGGACGGAGTCTCACTCTCTCACCCACGCTGGAGTGCAGTGGCATGATCTTGGCTCACGGCCACATCCACCTCCCGGGTTCAAGTGATTATCCTGCCTCAGCCTCCTGAGTAGCTGGGATTACAGGCATGCACCGCCACACCTGGATAACTTTTGTATGTTTAGTAGAGACGGGGTTTTGCCATGTTGGCCAGGCTGGTCTTAAACTCCTGACCTCAGGTGATCCGTCCGCCTCGGCCTCCCAAAGTGCTGGGATTACAGGCGTGAACCACCGTGCCCGGCTTCTTTTCTTATTACTATTAAAAATGTTTTCCTAAACCCTCCATACTTTCTCGATGTCTACTCTAATGCCAAATTGCTATACTTCTTTCAGCTGCTTCTAACATTCAGCTCAAGACGAGATTAGATACAGCAGGATCTAGTGATAGCATAAACAACCTCCCTCAACTAAATTGGCTTGAAACAGTAAGGTAAAACAAAACAAAAATATCTTAGAGACTGAGCTGTGAGGTTCACAGAGAAAAGTTAAACATTCAGTGTACCAACAGGGGCATTCATCAACAATATTTATATGAGTGTCTACTATGGACCAAACTTAGGATTGTTCTAGGATTGTTTATAAATGTCTAAATCTACAATGAGAGGCCCTAATTCTGACTACATTTAAATTTGATAATGATAGTTAAAATGAGAAAATACCAGAAGGGGCTTATATGCCTTGTTATTCTATTTATTTGTATTTTTTTTCTTTTGTTAATAGAGAAGAGATCTCACCATATTGCCCAGGCTGGTCTAGAACTCCTGAGCTCAAGTGATCCTCCTGCCTCAGCCTCCCAAAGTACTAGGATTACAGGTGTCAGCCACTGCCTCAGCCACTTTATTTTATTTAAAATAATAATGATAACCATTAACATTTACTATTAATAACATAATATTAAGTATTTACTGTTTCTCAGAAACTGAGCTAATCACTTTACTTATCTAAACCTCTCTTATCTAAATAACTCCATGATGAAGGCACTGGTTTTTGAGGCAGTCTTGCTCTGTCACCCAGGCTGGAGTGCAGTGGCACAATCTTGGCTCACTGCAACCTCTGCCACCTGGCCTCAAGTGATTCTCCTGCCTCAGTCTCCCGAGCAGCTGGGATTACAGGCGCTCACCACCACGCCCGGCTAATTTTTGTCGTAGAGACAGGGTTTCCCCACATTGGTCAGGCTGGTCTTGAACTCCTGACCTCAAGTTATCCGCCGACCTCAAGTGTTTTCCCCGCCTCAGCCTCCCAAAGTGCTGGGATTACAGGCGTGAGCCACTGCGCCCAGCCGAAGGCACTGTCTTTACCATTTTATAGATGGGGAAACCAAGACAAGGACAGATAGTATCATGGCTGACCAAAAAGCCGATGTACTTACCCTGCTGTACAAACTTTTGGGATTTTAGTGATGAAGAGGAACAAATTGGTATGATCTATATGACTATGAAGTGATAAACGCCAGTGGGGGTGGCTCACGCCTGAATCCCAACACTTTGGGAGGCCAAGGTGGGTGGATCACCTGAGGTCAGGAGTTCAAGACCAGCCTGGCCAACATGGTGAACCCTTGTCTCTACTAAACACACAAAATTTAGCCAGGCATCATGGTGTGTGCCTGTAGTCCAAGCTACTCGGGAGGCTAAGGCGGGAGAACTGCTTGAACCTGGGAGGTGGAGGTTGCAGCGAGCCGAGATTGCACAACTGTGCTCCAGTCTGCGCAAAAGAGTGAGACTCTGTCTCAAAAAAAAAAAGTAAAAATAAGGTGATACATGTTGGTATCTTAGTAGTAACTACACATATAAATTATTTCAATTTAATTTAATTTTATCTACCAACTTCTACCTTTCAGGTAACCACATTCCAATTAGGCATATAGTTTGGGCTATAAAACTAACAGTTAATATTAATTGAGTCTTTAATATGGTGTAGGTGCTGATCTAATTTGTGAGGCAGGTGCTGTTTTGGTCATCCCTAGTAAAGCCCTGAGGGGTTAAAGTTACACGGCCAGTGAAGTCCAGAGCCAGGATTCAAACACAGGCGGTCTGGCCCAAGCCTAACCACTGTTCTGTAGAGCCCCTCAACTAAAAGACGCTAATGAACCAGTAATGATGAATCTTGTGCCTTGAGGAAGGAGGGTCAAAGCACAGTTCCTTACAGGAGCCAGGAGTTTCATCATTTTTACAACAAAATCTTTCCTCCTTTGCTTTTAACCCTATGGGGGAGCTAAATTTTAGTCAGAATTAGGCACTGAAAGAGAGAGGAATGGCCGTGCTTATTCAAGTAGCCTAGACACCCCTAATATCAGCTCACACTGAAAGTCTGGTCATTAGTGCCACCCTCTTCCTAATGGAGCAGCTGGTAATGTTCACTGAGGACTTGTAATTTACTATTAAGGAATAAACATGAACTCCTTCACAAAAGACGAATTTTCTTTCTAGTTGTCCATCAGTTACTTGCTCCTCCTGTCACTGTCTTAACTGAGTCCATAACTTTGGGCAGGTTAAATGCTTTATGCTTGTTCACCTTTGAAATGGCTTATTAATACCTGAGTAGAAGAAACACTATAAACACAAAATATTAATTATACTTACCTTCAGGATTATAAACATAACTAGATTCTTCAATGAGATGACAAAAATTAACACTGATTTAGTGCTTTAAATTTTCACAGTCTTATTTATGTACAATTGCAATGCCATTTTCATTCCTCAGTTGCAGAAACAGAGTCACAGTTTTGCAAAGTAACTTGCTTAAAGTTGCATGGCATAATAGTAGTTGGGATTCCTAGCCTGGACTACTCTTTGTCCATATTCAAAGTTTTTTTTTTTTTTTTTTTTTGAGACAGGGTCTTGGTCTGTCACCCAGGCTGGAGTGCAGTGACATAATCAAAGCTCATTGCAGCCTCACCCCACTGGGCTCAGGCAATCCTCCCACCTCAGCCTCCTGAGTAGCTGGAACTACAGACGCACACCACCATGCCTAATTTTTTCATAATTTTTGTAGAGGTAGGGTCTCACTATATGCCCGGTTCTGGTCTTGAACTCTTGGGCTCAAGTGATCCACCCATCTTGGCCTCCCAAAGTTCTGGAATTACAGGCATGAGCCACTACATCCAGCTCATATTGAAAATTCAGAGAAAATGAACTCTTAGAGATGTCAAATCATTTTCCTAAGATTATATGTTTATTAAGTGGCACAGAGCCTAGTCTCTCTGACTGCAGAGCATTTCTAGGATTTCATTTTGATCTAAACCCTAGGGAATGGGAGAACATATGTAAAATATTTCTCTCACCTAAAACATAAAACAAATGATGACAATATGCCATGAACAAAGAAGTTAGCTTAACCCTCTAAACCTGAGATCCAAAACTAATAGGAAAAAAAAGGATATGACATGTTTCTCTTTCCATCACTAGGTTTTTCATTGCTTATTCTCTGCAAATAATATATTTATACTCTTTATAATATTTATATTATTTATAGTAAAATGACAATATCTTCATATTACTCAGTAAAAGTACTGAGTAAGGCTGGGTGTGGTGGCTCCCACCTGTAATCTCAGCACTTTGGGAGGCCAAGGCAGGAGGATCACCTGAGGTCAGGAGTTCGAGACCAGCCTGACCAACAGGGCAAAACCCCAGCTCTACTAAAAATACAAAAATTAGCCAGGCGTGGTGGCGGGTGCCTGTAATTCCAGCTACTCAGGAGGCTGAGGCAGGAGAAGCCCTTAAACCTGGGAAGGAGAGGTTCCGGGAAGCCAAGATTGTGCCATTGCACTCCAGCCTGGGCGACAGAGTGAGACTCTATCTCAAAAAAAAAAAAAAAAAAAAAAAAAAAAAAAACAGTTAAAAAAATACTGAGTAAGGGCATTGAATTATGGTTCAGTTGGCTTACTGTAATACTTCTCTTCACGTACAGTGTTTACTAACAACAGTGCTACATAACAATAATTAGAAAACCATCAGATGATAGCATGGAATGTTGGGTTTAGGTCACAAAATGATACTACAAAAACAGAAATGATATTTGTGTGTACACATCCACAGATAGAAGCACATACACAGGCACATAAAAAATATGTATTTGTTATTCAAGTATAAGAATACAGGCAGCCAGGCATGGTGGCTCATGTCTGTGATCCCAGCACTTTGGGAGGCGAAAGAAGGCAGATTGCTTGAGTCCAGGAGTTCAAGAACAGCTTGGGCAACATGGCAAAACCCCATTTCTACTAAATATATATAAATTAGCTGGACATGGTAGCATGAGCCTGTGGTCCCAGCTACTCAGGAAGCTGAAGTGGGAGGATTGCTTGTGCCCAGGAGGCAGAGGTTGTGGTGAGCAACACTGCACTCCAGCCTGGGCAACAGAGTGAGAGACCCTATCTCCAACAACCAAAAAAAAGAATACAGGCCATCTTTGTAAATATTCTGAATATCAGAACATAACTTCTTTCCAACTGAATAACATCTGGTTAAAAGTAAACACATTCTTATGAATTTATGCTTACCCAGAATCCAGAATGAGGTTTTAAAATATTGCAGCAACTGGGTTACGGTGGGAGAAAGTATGTCATTAGAATTGAATATGTGGCATAATTCTTAAGCTAAGTTTTAGGGCAATTAAGAAATAAGTGAGACTATCAAAATCAAGATATATTTATAATAGTAAAAATCAGAAGCTTTTCAGCTAAAACATTCTATGTACTAATACAAAATTATGCTTTTACCAAATCCTTTCCCTCACTCCAAATTTCTTTATTTATAGTAGGGATCAAGGTACACATATTTTCCACATTTGGAAAATACGTTCTTTGGTAACAAAGAAGAGATAATACAAACCGTTTGTAGATCCCTGGACCTGCCTCACAAACTGTTTGCAGGTCCCTGGACTGGCCGAGCTGCCTCATAAACCTTGCTTATGCTGCCTTTGCTTATGCTACCCACTTGACCTGGAAAGCCTTCCCTTTCCAGAAGAGTCCAGAAGAAACTGTTCCATATCCACTACTATTCCATTCCCTTTCTCAAGAATTGACAATTTCCTTCATATGGCAAATCCTGTTTGCCTGACAGGTTACTTTTGTAAGATTATTTATATTTGTTATTGCATTTACTTGATAAAATGCTTCTCCCACATAGCTGGATTGTGAGCTCTGTTGAATGCTGGCATTTTGCAGACTCCTTGATCCTCTTCAAATATGTAGCTTTTTGAAGTATCATGAGGGCTAAGATCTTAGTTGAGTGCCAGGGCATTCCTACTTTAATAATAGCTACCTCCTTAGGAAACACTAGAATACTCAAAATTATTTAATTAGCTGACCATTCTTTTTGTTTTTGTTAAGACTGGGTCTCATCCTGTTGCCCAGGCTGGAGTGCAGTGACATGATCATAGCTCACTGTAGCCTCAAACTCCTGGACTCAAACACTGTAGCCTCAAACTCCTGGACTCAAACAATCCTCCTGCCTCAGCTTCCTGAGCAGCTAGGATTACAGGTGCATGCCACCATGCCCAGCTACTTTTTGAAACATTTTTTTTTTTTTTAGAGACAGGGTCCTACTATGTTGTCCAGGCTAGTCTTGAACTCCTGGTCTCAAGTCATCCTCCCCGCTCAGCCTTCCAAAGTTTTGGGATTATAGGTGTGAGCCACTGCATCCAACCCAGTTGGCCATTCTTAATTGGGCTCCTCCTGAGGTCAAGAACCCTCAGGAGCACTTTAACTCATGAACTATCCCCAAATATACCTACTTTCTCTGTAAATGTTAACATTCTAATCTAGCTAAGAAGCTCTAGTGAGCACAGTGAGTGTAAAGCTGTCCTTGTAGGGTTAACAAGAATTCTGGAGAGAAATATAGTAATAATTAAGCATTATTAGGCTGTACTTTGACCCACTTCCTTGTACCCAAAAGTCATCTAACACTAGATACTGACAATTTGCATTCCCGTTTTTCCTATCAATAGGATTTCTGATGTTAGAATCATAAGGCTTTGTTTAAGAATTGCTTAAGCAGGCCATGCGATGGTCACACCTGTAATCCTAGCACTTTGGGAGGCTGAGGCGGGCGGATCACCTGAGGTCAGGAGTTCAAGACCAGCCTGGCCAACATGGTGAAACCCCGTCTCTACTACAAATACAAAAATTAGGCCGGTGTGGTGGTGGGTGCCTGTCATCCCAGCTACTCAGGAGGCTGAGGCAGGAGAATCACTTGAACCCGGGAGGCAGAGGTTGCAGTGAGCGGAGATGGAAGCACTGCACTCCAGCCTGGGCGACAGAGCGAGACTCCATTTCAGGAAAAAAAAAAAAAATTGCTTAAGGACATCCTGAATTCCAGCAGAACAGCTGATGCCAATGAGTTTAAAGACCCCCCCCAGGAACCACAGAGGAACTGAATCAGCATGATAATACAGTTTTTTCAACTCTCTGTCACATGACTTCACCCTGCACTCTTTGATTAATCAATGATATCCATACTTCAGCCCAATCTAAAACCCTTAAAATTCCTAGCCCCCTCTTGCCTGCCACCGTGTAAAACGTGACTTTGCTGCTCATTCACCTTCTGCCATGATTGCGAAGCCTCCCCAGCCATGTGGAACTGAGATTGAGTGTTTTGTGGGATCAAGCCCTGCTTTTCCCTTTGGTTTCTGAACTGCACCTCCTTGGCAGATTAAAGCAATGAAAGGGGTCAGAATCTACTGGTGTTAAGAAGTCAGCCTCAGCAGTAAGAGAAGGCAGGCAGGCAGGCAGGCGGGCAGACGGGCGGGCCGGTGGGCGGGCATTGTAAGAAATATTTACACGGCAAATGTTGTAGAGAAAAACCTCAAACCAAATTGTATTTCAAAAAATGTTGGAGGAAGTGTTATATATTTTTATGTGCTTAAGAAAACAGTTAAAAAGAATTTCACAGCATTGGGTCTATTAAGTACATTTATTTCAGTGATTTCCTGGATATTTCCAAGTTCCGTTTAAAACGGAAGTCTCCTATCAAGCAATCCTTTGAAATTATTTATTCTTTTATGGTTGTAAAGAATGGAAATGTAATGCTTTTAATGGAAACCCTAATAAACAGAAGAAAAAAAATCCTAGACCCAAGCCCCTTGAGGAGATGGATTGAAGTTTCCTCCAATCTCCTCATTTGGCAGCCTTCTGATTAAACCTCTTTCTCTGCTGCAACATAGTGTCTCAGCATATTGACTTGCTGTGTGCATCAGGAAATGGATCTATTATGGTTACAAGTTCTGCCATTTCTGGCAAGGGGTTATATTTTAGGGATGAATTTAGTTATTTTTTTAACAGTGTAGTCTAAGTGACATTTTTCTGTTTTAATGTTAAAATATGAGCCACCAACAAACAAGGTTAAGTCTGGATTTTCTAAAGGAATTTCTAATCTATTTAATGCACAGATATTTCACAAACATAGGTTAGACAGTCAAGAGTTTCCTTTTCTTCAGGTGATGGAAGGAAAGTAATAGGATTTTCCAAGATTATAACAATGATTAGAAATATGTAACAGAGAAGGTAATAGGATTTCATAAAAGATAAACTTATTTACTAAGAAATGTTGTATATATTCAGTGAGAACCGAAGATTATACAGCATGAAGGACCATGAAATTTAAAGGGGACTCCAAAAAAAAAAAACAATTGCTGGTCTCTACTAGTTTAGCTGCTGCTGTGGCTACTCAGACAAGCCACACAAAGCTACTGAAGGGCTTTCTTTTTTTTTTCTTTTCTTTGAGACAGAGTCTCACTCTGTCGCCCAGGCTAGAGTGCAGTGGCACGATCTCGGCTCACTGCAACTTCCGACTCCCAGGTTCACGCCATTCTCCTGCCTCAGCCTCCCGAGTAGTTGGGACTACAGGTGCCCACCACAATGCCCGGCTAATTTTTTGTATTTTTAGTAGAGTCAGGGTTTCACCGTGTTAGCCAGGATGGTCTTGATCTCCTGACCTCGTGATCCGCCTGCCTCGACTTCCCAAAGTGCTGGGATTACAGGTGTGAGGAAGGGCTCATTTTTAACTCGAGAAAGACTCGTTCATATTTAGATTCCCAAAGAAGCGGTTTGTTACAAAGACTGGTTAAGTCATACAGCTTCTTTGAACAGACACTTGTTGGAGCTCACAAAATGATATCTGAGCCAAGAACAATGGCTCGCACCTGTAATCCCAGGTCTTTGGGAGGCTTGGGCAAGATGACTACTTGAGCCCAGAAGTTTAAAGTTTAAGACCAGACTGGGAAACATAGTGAAACCTTGTATCTACGAAAAAAAAATAAAAATTTAGCTGGGTGTGGTGGTATGTATCTGTAGTCCCAACTACTTGGGAGGCTAAGGTGGGAGGATTGCTTGAGCCCAGGAATTCGAGGCTGCAGTGAGCAACAGGGCGAGACCCTGTCTCAGAAAAAAAGAAAAAGAAAATGATACCACAAAATATGGTGCTTTGACATGCTGCAGTGAAGAAGCAGACTTAAAGTCTATCTCTGTGCTACCTCCCTGTCTCCCATTCTCTTTCCCAAAGCACCAAGAGGGACTCTCTTCTGGAATCTTCGCACGGGACTAAGAAAAATTCTTCCAACAGAAATGCAATTGTCCCAGCCTGGCCAACATCTCTACTGACACCCCGTCTCTATTGAAAATACAAAAATTAGCCAGGCATGGTGGCACTTGCCTGTAATTCCAGCTACTTGGGAAGCTGAGGCAGCAGAACTCTTGAACCTGGGAGGCAGAGATTGCAGTGAGTTGAGATCGTGCCACTGCATTCTAGCCTGGGTGACAGAGTGAGACCCTGTCTCAAAAAAAAAAAAAAAGAAAAAGAAAAGAAATGCAATTGACTTAAGAACCCCTCCCCAGGAATCTCATCAAATAACCAGGAAAAATTAGCCACCTAGAGAGGAGAAGTTACAAGGAATCCCCACACCCAGACAGGCTTTTCGACTATTCATCTGAGGGCAGGGCCCAGAGATTATGTGGAAGACTTTATCTGCATAATGAGACAAGCTTTGTTTCTGTGCCATTCTGTCCCTCACCTTCCCATAGCTTGCAACTCTTCGTCTCATCTACAAAACAGTCTCATTTACAAAATAGTATCTGCCTCCATAAATCTATATAAGCCTCAACCATCTGGCTCCTCTTCTAGTCTCATACTTTGTATATGGTTCCTGTATCCATATGCATGTTAATAAGTTTTGCATGCCTTTTTCTCCTATTAATCTGCTTATTTTAAGTTAATTCTCAGTGAAAATGTAGAAGGCAGAGAGGAAGCTTTCCCTTGACTTCTACACACTGTTGGGCCCCCACTGCCTGAAAAAGCCAATGTCAACTAGGAGTCCTCTTAATCGTGTCTTAGTTACTGGCTTAGCAAAGTTCCAAATGGCCTATAATCTGTCAGAAGGATTTATCTCCTTGGGATGTGCTATGGTCTGAATGTTTCTGTACCCCCCAAAAACCTTATATGTTGAAATCCTAAGCCCCAAGGTGATGGTTTTAGAAGATAGGGCCTTTGAAGTCATGAGGTCATGAGGGCTGAGCCCTCATGAATGAGATTAGTGCCTTTTTTTGGCCGGGCGGGGTGGCTCATGCCTGTAATCCCAGCACTTTGGGAGGCCAAGGCGGGCGGATCACAAGGTCAGGAGATCAAGACCATCCTGGCTAACACGGTGAAACCCCGTCTCTACTAAAAATACAAAAAATTAGCCGGGCGAGGTGGCAGGCGCCTGTAGTCCCAGCTACATGGAGAGGCTGAGGCAGGAGAATGGCGTGAACCCCGGGGGGCGGAGCCTGCAGTGAGCCGAGATCGCGCCACTGCACTCCAGCCTGGGTGAAAGAGCGAGACTCCGTCTCAAAAAAAAAAAAAAAAAAAAAAAAAAGAGATTAGTGCCTTTTTTTTTTTTTTTGAGATGGAGGATGGAGTCTTGCTCTGTCACCCAGGCTGGAGTGCAGTGGTGCCATCTCAGCTCACTGCAACCTCCGCCTCCCAGGTTCAAGTGATTCCCCTGCCTCAGCCACTCGAGTAGCTGGGATTACAGGCACCTGCCACCATGCCTGGCTAATTTTTTTTTGCATTTTTAGCAGAGTCAGGGTTTCACTATGTTGGCCAGGCTGGTCTCGAACTCCTGACCTCAGGAGATCCACCCGCCTCGGCCTCCCAAAGTGCTGGGATTACAGGTGTGAGCCACTGCACTTGGCCATTAGTGCCTTTATAAAAGAGACACAAGACAGATGCAGTGTTATGTGCCTGTAGTCCTAGCTATCAGGGAGGCTGAGTCAGGAGGACCCTTGAGCCCTGGAGTTTGAGTCCAGCCTGGGCAAGATAGTGAGACCCCATTTCTAAAAAACTCTATGTAAGGAAAGTTTGGTTTAAAAATAAAAAAAGACACAGAGAGACCCTTACCCCTTCCACCATGTAAAGACACATGGAGAAGGCACTATGAAGTGAAGCGAGAATGAAGGCCCTCAGCAGACACTGAATCTGCCTTAATCCTGGACTTCCCAGTCTCCAGAACTGTGAGAAATAAATTTCTGTTTTTTATAAGCTATCTAGTTTATGATATTTTGTTACAGCAGATTGAACCAGCTAAGGATAAATCATGTCCTAGCTAATGAACTTTACTTTTATAAAATTATAACTTCTCTTTGGAAACCTTATGGCATTTCTGAGCTAAAACAGCAAGTAAAGAGACGGAATCAGTCTTAGGATTTACCTCATCTTTAGAACACAACGAAAAGCAATCTACATTTGGGATTTATGTTGTTTATCTTTGTTGTTGTTGTTTATTTGTTTTTTTACTTAGACACAGCATCTTATTATGTTGCCCAGGCTGGTCTCGAACTCCTGGTCTCAAGCAATCTTCCTACCTCAGCCTCCAGAGTAGCTGGGACTACAGGCATGCACCACCACACCTGGCTTCCATTTTGAATATAGGTAGAATCACTGCGAAACTTACATTCTTTGAATTCTTGGTTAAGGAATTGTGAAAAGTAGAACTGTACCTCAATAAAATTCTAGGCGTAATTGCCCAGGACTATTGTTGATTTTCCCAGGAAAAGGCAAACATATAAACTCATGATCTAAAATATCAAGGGGCTGGGCATGGTGATTCACACCTGTAATCCCAGTATTTTGGGAGGGTGAGGCAGGAGGATTGCTTGAGGCTAGCAGTTCAAGACCAGCCTGAGCAACCTAGCAAGACCCCCACCTCTATGAAAAAGTTTCAAAAATTAGCCAGGTGTGGTGGCATGCGCCTGTAGTCCCAGCTACTCAGGAGCCTGAGGCAGGAGACTGCTTGAGCCCAGGAGGTTGAGGCTGCAGTGAGCCAAGATTATGCCACTGCATTCCAGCCTGGGTAACAGAGTGAGACCCTGTCTCTAAATTAAGTAATTAATTTTAAAAAATAGCGAACAGTGGAATTTCCTGGGAGCACCATCAACTCTTTAATAGAAGTTATCAAATAGCTTACATCCCAAACCTCACCACAAAATTCTTACCTTGCTGTGTCTACCAATTCTAAACTATAAATCCATTTAATCCATGTAATGATCTATATCTAATCCTAATCAACACCATCACACACACTGGAATTGAAAGGCTTGCCTTAAATCAAATTTCAACATCTCAATAAATATCCCAACTCTGTTCTTCCTTCTCTGAGACACTATTAAGACTGTTAAAGTAGTGTTCTCTCTCACTACAGTAAGCAATAAACAACTTTGTCTTATTAACAGATTGATTAGGTGATTTGGGGGAGCCACCTTTCGACAGTCCCTGGAGATCAAGGATTATTTCTTATTTATTTCTGTGTTTTATAACATCTAGCAAAGCAAAAGATGCTTACTAAACATTTATTTATTTATTTACTGAGACAGGGTCTCACTCTGTTGCCCATGCTGGAGTGCAGCGGCGTGATCATGGCTCACTGCTGCCACAGCCTCCCAGGCTCAAGTGATCCTCCCACTTTAGCCACCCAAGTAGCTAGGAATACAGACATGTGCCACCATGCCTGGCTAATTTTTTATTTTTTATAGAGACAGGGTCTCTCTATGTTGCTCAGGCTGGTCTCAAACTCTTGGGCTCAAAAGATCCTCCTGTTTTGGCCTCCCAAAGTGCTGGGATTTACAGGCATGCACCAATATGCCCAACCAGTAAACACAGTAAAATGTTGCAAATCAGTATTTGCTGAATGAATGGATGATTGCAACATTTTGAGCTCTAGAATGTTGAGCAAGGCTTTCTGAGAGGAGTTGGTTCTCATAAGAGGTGTTACCACTCTAGGAAGCCTAAGGATTAGAGTTGTTAGATTTAACATATGAAAATATAGCAAGTTGGAGCAAAGAGGATTTTTAGGGCAGTGACATTACCCTGCATGATGCTGTAACAGTGGGTATATTATCATTATACTGTCGACGAAAAGAGTCAAACTATGTAACATATTTGAAGAGATTTATTCTAAGCCAAGTATGAGTGACCATGGCCCATGGCATAGCCCTTAGGAGATCCTGAGAACATATGCCCCAGGTGGTTGGGGCACAGCTTGGTTTTATACATTTTGGGGAAACATGAGACTTTAATCAAATACATTATAGAATGGCTGGACAGCCTGAAGCAGGGGATCCAGCTTACACGTAGATTTAAAAATTTTCTGGTTGATGCCAGGTGCAGTGGCTCACGCCTGTAATCCCAGTACTTTGGGAGGCTGAGGCTGGCGGGTCACCTGAGGTCAGGAGTTCGAGAGCAGCCTGTCCAACATGGTGAAACCCTGTCTCTACTAAAATTACCAAAATTAACCGTGTGTGGTATCACCCAGCCTGGGTGACAGACCGAGACTACATCTCAAAAAAAAAAAAAAAATTCTGGTTAACAATTTGTTGAGTTTATATAAAGACCTGGGATTAACAGAAAAGAATGTCTGGTTAAGGTAAGAGGTTGTGGAGAGGAAGCCTTCAAATAGTAGGCTTTAGAGAGAATCAGTTGTAAATGTTTCTTATTAGACTTCAAGGTCTGTGTTGTTAATGCCAGAAAGGTATAATGAGGTATGTCCAATCCCCACTTCACATGATGGCCTAAACCAGTGTCTCAGGTTAAATTTTAAGAGTGCCCTGGCTGAGAAGGAAGTCCATTTGGATGGTTGGGGCAACTTAGAATTTTATTTTTGGTCTACAATACATTTGTCCAAACCCGTGGAATGTATAATACAACACCAAGAGTGAACCCTAATGTAAACTATGGTCTCCTGGTGATAATGATGAATCCAAGAGCATCAGTTGTAATAAATGTACCACTCTGGTTGGGGATATTGATATTGGGGAGGCTGTGCCTGTGTGGGAGAAGGAAATTTACAGCAAATCTCTGTACTTTCCCTTTCAATTTTGCTGTACACCTAAAACTGCTCTAAAAAATAAAATATATTTTAAAAATACAGGAGGCCCAGTTAAATCCGAATTTCAGAGGCCGGGCATGGTGACTCACACTTATAATCCCAGCACTTTGGGAGGCCAACATGGTGAAACCCTGTCTCTACTAAAAATACAAAAATTAGCCATTGTGGTGGCGCATGCCTGTAGTCCCACCTACTCGGGAGGCTGAGGCAGGAGAATTGCTTGAACTTGGGAGGCAGAGGTTGCAGTGAGCGGCGATCACTCCAATGCCCTCCAGCCTGGGTGACAGAGGGAGACTCCGTCTCAAAAAAAAAAAAATTTGAATTTCAGACAAACAACAATTAATTTTTAGTAAGAAGTATATCCCATGCAATATTTAAAACTTATTTAAAAAATTATTCTGGGCGGGGCATGGTGGCTCACGTCTTGTAATCCCAGCACTTCGGAAGCCAGGGTGGGCCGATCGCCTAAGATCAGGAGTTTTGAGACTGGCCTGGCCAACATGGCAAAACCTTGTCTCTGCTGAAAATACGAAAATTAGCTTGGTGTGGTGGCATGCACCTCTAGTCCCAGCTACTCAGGATGCTAAAGCAGGAGAATTGTTTGAACCTGGGAGGCAGAGGTTGCAGTGAGTTGAGATCTCACCACTACACTCCATCCTGGGTGACGGAGCAAGACTCCGTCTCAAAAAAAAAAAATTATTCTGAAATAATCTGAAATTCAAATTTGACTGGGCTTCCTGTATTTTACCTGGCAATCTTACTTAGGATATGTGTGGAGCAATTTTGGTGACATATTGTAAGATGGGGGACAGTGGGGAAGTGGAATGTGTGTATACTACTGGTTATGGACTAGTCCCCACACAGTGAACTGTCCCACCAAAATGCCAGTAGCACCACTTGTGAAAAATGACAAGCTTGCTGAGGAGGACAAAAACTTTTCCTCTATCCTCTTAGGGAAATCAATGGGGACCTTCCTTTTTTTTTTTTTTGTTTTTGTTTTTACTTTTGCTCCACATGTACAGAGAAGCTTCTCTAGTAGTGATCTATAGAAATTATCCCTGATAGCATAGCAATGATCCATAGAAATTAGTAATGATCTATAGAAATTATCCCTGGTAGCATAGTTTTAGGGCCTTTCGATTAGTAATGATCTATAGTAATGATCTCTAGTAATGACCTATAGAAATGATCATTTCTATATTAATGATTTCCAGAAATGATCTATAGAAATTATCCCTGATAGCATATTAGTGATCTATATAAATTAGTAATGATCTCTAGTAATGATCTATAGAAATTATCCCTAGTAATGATCTATAGAAATTATCCCTGATAGCATAGTTTTAGAGCCCTTCAATTAAACTGACAAAAGGCAGATTAAGACGGGGAATGAGGCTGGGTACGGTGGCTCACGACTGTAATCCCAGCACTTTGGGAGGCCGAGGCGGGCAGATCACCTGAGGTCGGGAGTTCGAGACTAGCCTGACCAACATGGAGAAACCCTGTCTCTACTGAAAATACAAAATTAGCCAGGCGTGGTGGCACATGCCTGTAATCTCAGCTACTCGGGAGGTGGAAGCAGGAGAATTGCTTGAACCAGGGAGGCGGAGGTTGCAGCGAGCCAAGATTGCACCACTACACTCCAGCCTGGGTGACAGGGTGAGACTCCGTCTCCAAAAAAAAAAACCAAAAAGACACATCCCAGGCTAATTTGTTTCAGATGCAGATACCCAGGCTCTTGGCTTCCTGAGCATCTGGGAGAATTCCAGGAAGAGTTAGCCACTACTACAAAAAATCTGCAGTCCTCCCAAACTCAGTAGAGCTACCTTAATCAGATTTATTTTCATAACCAGGTTCATGTTTTGGTTTTTGAAGTTTTGCTTGCTATTCAAGTGCGTTACTCAAATCTCAAATCTTTGTTCTCAGCTTCTGAGCTTTGTGAGTTTAAATGAAATCTGTTCATATCTGACGTTCCTCAAGCAAATATTTCTTGGTTTTATTATCCTTTTTCCCAATGAATAATACAGCAGACAGTTTGGTTGCCTACCCAACAGCCATTTCCAGCCCCTCCTTTCATGCACTTCTTTTTCTAAGGCTAAAAAACCTAATTTTTCACTTCACCAGCCACCCTTGAAACTAGGGGTTTGCAATGTGGCCCACTTCTGGCCATTGATGTATAATAGGAAGTTTGCTTAGTAGCTTCCTAGAAAGATTTTTCTTCCTGATAAAAGAAAAGTAGAAAGTGAGAGGCACGCCTTTTTCCTTCCCCACCTTCCTGCTTTTCTTTATGTTGTGTGGTGAGAACAAAACATTTGGTGCTTCTATAGCCAATGTGTGCCCATCAAGCGAAAGCCTACACTTTGCTGCTGAACAGTTCTGGAACTATCTTTGTTGTATGACTCAATCGTATGTCTTTATTTTTATTTTTCAGAGATGGGGTCTTGCTATGTTGCCCAGGCTGGTCACAAACTCCTGTCCTGGGCTCAAGGGATCCTCCTGCCTCAGCCTCCTCTGGCATACATAGCTGGGAATACAGGCACTTGCCACAGCCTAATAATAAACATTTATAAAATATATATTTAATAACAACATATTATAATAATATATATTTAATAACAAATATTTTTTATTTAAGCCACTGCTAGTTGCCTAGTCTGTTATGTACAGCCTAACACATATAATATAAATATTATTTATGCATTAGAATATTTAGTATAGCCATGATGTTTGCATTTGTTGATTAGTAAACATATGGTTATGCTTCATTTGTTCCTTTTCTGGAATGACTGCTAGAAAGTTGAACAGGTTCTATGGAAACCTTTGGAGCAATCTAATATTTCAATTAAAAAGGAAGAGAGAAACATACAGACTACTACATTCACTCTGTATAGAAACATCATGAAAGAGATCCATAACCAGGAATTGCCATCGTAATACGAATGTGACTTTTAAACCCAATACTTCCCTAATTCTATTCCATCTCTTACATTCTCTGCTTTTTAAAAATAGCTTTATTGAAAGATAATTCACATACTATACAATTCACAGTTCCTCTTTGAAAAGAATTTGCATCCTACTTTGTAGAATGAAGACTATCAAGTTTAACCTTTCTGACTAGGTACTCTCTATCTCTACATTTACCATGTCCAAGACCAATCCCTCCATCCTTGATTCCTTATCTCCTGGGTGTTTACTCCAAGAGTCTTTAATGTCCCTCCATTTATATAAGGAGCTACTTCTTAGATAGGCCTTTCCAAAGGAGGCATGGCAGTGGGGTGTGACACAAATGGGGTTAGCTAAGCCCTGTGGTCAGACAGTAAGAGGTCTCGGCAGGGCAAGATTGCTGACTAGACCCAGGCAGCAGGGCTTGGCAAGTTTAGGAGACTGAGCAGGCTTTAAAGCTTCTTTTAAAGCTAGCAATCAAGGTCAGAGAAGCAAACTAATTAGACTTTTCAAAACAGTGGTCCTGAGCCACTGCTAGAAAGGACTTGTTCTCTGCAGCCTAGGAAGCCACTGCCTTTTTATCTATTGTAGTGTAGGTATTCTCCAGTCAGCACCTTTCCCTGTGAGAGCCTTGTAGATATCAGGGCAATTTAAAAACTTCTTAGTCCCTAAAAAACAACCAAACAAATATATTTAAAAAGAAAGATTGAAGGAAAGAAAAACAAAGATACTGTCTTCATCTATTCAAGAGTTCTCAGACTCCAGGTCAGATTCAAGTCTCCGATTGAGTCCCTCATGGCAAGCTAATTCCTCAGAGTCTTGTCATTTTCTTCATAGATTTCCTATTTCAGGACCCCGCTTGAGAAAAGGACAAAAAGTAAGTAAGAGGGCAAAGACAATTTACACAGTGACGGTCTCCTTATGTCTTCATCATCTAATCTAACATTGATAACCTCCACTTTACCAAAGTACATTTCTGACAGTCACTGACTTTCTAAAATCCTAAATCTGATGTTCTCATAGACATCAATTCTTTTTACTCTCTGAGCAGCAACCTTTTTCCCCCCCAGGCACTTCCTAAAACCATTATTACTCAATGCCCCTCCTATCCACCTGACTACATTAGAAGAGTTGACCCCTTGACTACTAATATTGGGTAGTCACTAAGCTTTAGTTCTTAGTTCTCTACTCCACTTTCTTCACCTTCGACCTTGGAAATCTCCTCCATTCCTGAGGCTAAACTCTTGACAAAAGATAGCTCTTGGTTTTGTATTACCTGCTCTGACAGCATTCCTGAGCCCCAATCCCACCTGTCCAACTATCTTCTGTAATAGATGCCCCATGATTACTTCAAATTCTAATGCTAAAATTAGTCTTAGCCTTACCTACCCAAAATGGCTTATCCTACTATTTTCTCCCTATCTTACTACATTAGTAAAATACCATTTCCTTAGTCATCCAACCCTGCTAATTAATGGCTAGTTTCCACTACTACTTTTCTTTTCTCTTTTTTTTTTTTTTTTTTGAGACGGAGTTTCAGCCTTGTTGCCCAGGCTGGAGTGGAATGGCGCGATCTTGGCTCACTGCAACCTCTGCCTCCCGGATTCAAGCGATTCTCCTGCCTCAGCCTCCCAAGTAACCGGGATTATAGATGCCTGCACCATGCCCTGCTAATTTTTGTATTTTTAGTAGAGACAGGGTTTCACCATGTTGGCTAGGCTGGTCTCAAACTCCGGACCTCAGGTGATCCACCCACCTTGGCCTCCCAAAGTGCTGGGATTTACAGGTATGAGCCACCGCACCCAGCTTCCATTACTTTTCGAAAAGAAATCTTCAAAATGTTTTCCCTCTTTTTTTCCAGGACAAAAACTTTTCTAGAAAAAATATTAAGCAAACAAATGTAATATGTCAGACACGAGACTGCATTATCTATAATAAAAAATTAGAAACATGAAAAAATACCATTATATATTTTAACATTTCATTTTTTAAAAATAGAGATGAGGTCTCTCTCTATGTTGCCCAGGCTGGTCTTGAACTCCTGGCCTCAAGCTATCCTGCCTTGCCCTTCCAAATTGCTGGGATTATAGGCATGCGCCACTGTGCTTGGTCAAAATATTTCATTTTAAAGAACACAAGCTTGAGGGTGAGATTTTTTTCTCCCCAGAAATATATACAGTAGAGCAAAAATTACTTTTTCACTTATAGCAAAAGATGTGTTTCTTTTATCTACCTTTAGTTCTTTAGATTTAGAGAGCAAAAGACTCTACTTACTAAAAATTATTGTTTAATTAAAGCAGTATGTGCAAACCTGGAGCTTTCTCTCTTTGGATGCTTTAAATCCAGGAACTATAATCAAAAGCCTCTGCACAGAGAGTGTGGAAGTGTTCTTCTAGAATACAGGGAAAGGTATTGTGGATATTTGCATTTCTAGCAATTTCAGTGACAGAAATGAGTGTTTTCAGAAAGCTGCTTACTGAATTTCTTTCCTAAGAAAGTTCTCTCTTTTTTTTTCCTTCTGCTGTACAGGGAATGAAAACTCAGCAGGTGAAAGATTAAGCAATTCACCCATTCCTCAACTCCGCTTTCTTCTATTCATTCAGAACTCTGTTACATATTTTTCTGTAGAATTTTCACCTTGTGTCTATACTTTTGTTTTTAAAAATCCTCTTCCGGCCGGGCGCGGTGGCTCATGCCTGTAATCCCAGCACTTTGGGAGGCCGAGGCGGGCGGATCACGAGGTCAGGAGATCAAGACCATCCTGGCTAACACGGTGAAACCCGTCTCTACTAAAAATACAAAATACTAGCCGGGTGTTGTGGCGGGCGCCTGTAGTCCCAGCTACTTGGGAGGCTTAGGCAGGAGAATGGCGTGAACCTGGAAGGCGGAGCTTGCGGTGAGCCGAGATGGTGCCACCGCACTCCAGCCTGGGCAACAGAGCAAGAATCTGTCTCAAAAAAAAAAAAAAAAAAAAAGTTTAAAGATCCTATTGCTGGCAATTAAAGTTAGTTTTGTCAAGTTATGTATTAAGCACCTTTCAGGAATCATATTCTTGCTTTTCTCTAATCTCTGGTGTTCTTCTCTCTGTTAATTCACATGCTTAATACTTTCTAAAGATGCAGGAAAACTGGAACTCTCATGTTGGTGGGAATTTAAGTTATCATGTATTAGTCTTGTGATCCAAAGTGACAGAAATGGAATTCAAGCCAACTTAAGAGAAAAAAAATATATGTATGTATGTATGTAAAGTAGGTGGGGAGGATTTTGTGCTCACATAATTGGGTAGGATGGACATTAAACAGGACTGGACCAAGGGTTCAAGTGAGGTTGTCATGGCTTCCCTTTACTCCCTGTAGTAAATATCAAAAATGGAGTTCAGCTCTAGTTTTCTTTCTTCATTGTTGCTAAAACACTCAGGGGTCATTTATGTTCAGGGACAATGTTTAATTACTTCAAAAATGCAAGAGTTCCCTGCTAGATGCAGTAGAAAATCCTGGAGAAAGATTCTGATTGACCCAGGTGGGGTTCATCCCTGAGTCAATTACAGTAGCCAGGGAAACAGAGGTGAGGCAATATAGACCTGAGTGGGAAAGGGCATGTGGTCTGTGTTGCCGGACATAATGGACTTAAATCCCAGCTAGCTGTGTGACCTTGGGAAATTACTGAACTTTACTGTTTTTGTTTCCTTATCTGTAATCTAGGGATTACACTGTAAAGATTACATTCTGTGTAGAAATACACAGAACAATCCCTGGCAAGCAGAATATATTGCATAAATCTTACCGAGCATTTTTATTATTGGTCATGTGTCTTTCCTTGTGGTTTGAGTGGGAGGGGTTGCTATGAGTAGGAGGTGGTAGTGGAGATGGAGAACAGTGTAGAGTGGTGGACAACCAAAATAGATTAACTGCTAAATACCTTTCTGAAAGGTAATTTGAAAATATTCATCAAAAATTGTAACAGTGGGGTCAAGCCCAGTGTCTCATGCCTGTAATCCCAGCACTTTAGGGGGCCCAGGAGTTCAAGGCTACAGGGAGCTCTGATAGCAGCAGTGCTCTCCACTCTAAGCGACACAGATCCTGTCTCAAAAAAAGAAAAGAAAAAAATTGTGAAAATATGCATACCCGTTGGAGACTAGTTGCATAGAGTGTGTTATATACACGAAATGGATTACTATTTTGTCATTAAAAATGATGCTAGAGAAGTGTATTTATTTATAGGCAAAGATGTTCACAACAAATTGTTGCATTTTAAAAAAGATTGTAAAATGTCTGTAAGCTATAATCCCATTTTTATTTTTTGGTAAAAAAATGTGTATAAAAGCTTTTTTAAAAATAGAGATGAGGTCTCTCTCCATGTTGCCCAGGCTGGTCTTGAACTCCTAGCCTCAAGCTATCCTGCCTTGCCCTCCCAAATTGCTGGGATTATAGGCATGGGCCACTGTGCTTGGTCAAAATATTTCATTTTAAGGAACACAAGCTTGAAGATGAGGTCTCACTATATTGCCCAAGCTGGTCTGGAACTCCTGGCCTCAAGTGATCCTCCTGCCTTGGCCTCCTAAAGTACTAGGATTACAATTGTGAGTCACCATGCCCAAGATTTAAATGAATTTTACCTGCTTTTTTTCTTCTGTATTTTCAGATTTTTCGATAATGAACATATTTACATATACATTTTTAAAAAAATTAAAATAAGTAAATATATTCCATCATTTTAAAGTAATTCTCTTCTTTCCAAGAATTACACTCCCACTTTCCATTTGTAAGACAGATAATACTAATTTTTAAACTCACAATTTATATATTTATTATTGTTCTTCATATTTATTTTATCTTCTTCATTTGCTATCATATTAGTTATCTTTGTAGTTTTACAATTATCGTAAGTTTTCCTTTTACACCAGAAATTTTATTTTCACCCTGGCACAGTGGTACACGCCTGTAGTCCCAGCTACTTGGGAGGCTGAAATAGGAGGATCACTTGAGCCCAGGAGTTTCAGACCAGCCTAGGCAACATAGTGAGATCCCATCTTAAAGATAGAGATAAAGGTAAAGAAAGGAAGAGGTTTGATTTTCAGCCATGCCTGTGTATTTCTTGCTCTAATTTATTAATGTTGTAAAATTATGCCATTTTTTTTTTAGTTCTGAAATCTTCCTTTTCTTCTCATTTTATTATTTTATCATCTCATCTCTGAGGTTTTGTTTAATTGAATTTGTGTTATTACAGTATCATGCAAAGCTACCAGAGGAAATTTTCTTCTTTTGGGAGGGCTATGCTTTGTTTGCTTCTGGATTTTGCATGCTAGATTTTTTTCGTTTTTAACCCTCCTCCTTCCCTTTCTTTTTTTCTCCTGTATAGAGGCAGTATAGCATAACAGTTAAGAACTTCTGCCTCTACCCCTTACTATGTGACTTGGGCTAGCAAATTTACTCTGTCTCAGTTTCCTTACTTGCACAAGGAAGAAAATAATAGGGGAAAATAATGGGGGAGGAGGGAATAATAGTATGTATCTTTCAGGTTGACATGAGAATTAAATGAGTCAATACAGAATGCTTAGAATAGTACTTTACTAAATATTCACTTAATGTTAATGATTACAATGATTACATAATTGATATTTCTTTTTAATTTGCCCATGGTATCTAACTGGTGTCTATACTGCTAACTGGTGTCTATACTGCTAGACTTGGTTCCCATGTCCCACTTTGTGAAATGTGTAGGATTTATGTAATCTACTTCTAATGCACTTTCTGATACTTGCCAGACTCATAATCCTCTTCACGTGGGAATTACTACTGGAATTTGGACCATTCCCTTAATTCAGTGTAGGACCCTGGAGCCTATGTGTTTGCTAACGAGAGGTAGCCCAGGTTGCAGTTGTTCATTTCTCTTTTTATTCATCTCTGTTGTCAAACTAAAAGAAAAGAAGCTGAGCCCCAGAATTAATATAGAGTTTATTTGGGCCAAAGTAGAGAACAGCTGCCTGGGACACACTTCCAAATTGTCTTGGGAAGTGCTTCGTTCAGACCTTTGCTACAAGCAGATTTTTGACGGCAAAAAGGGGACAAAGAGTGGGCTTATACAAAGTTGTTTGTCAGGAATTCTCATCAGTTCACAGAAATAACATTGATTAGTGATTGGCTATACATTGTTGAGCTACAGTGTGTGGGTTATACTGTCCAGAATGTGGCATTGTTAGATTAATTTATAGTTACTTGTAGCAACAGCTAATATAGCTAGTAGTTTCTCTTTTTTTTTTGAGACGGAGTCTCACTCTGTCGCCCAGGCTGGAGTGCAGTGGTGCCATCTTGGCTCACCACAATCTCCAGCAGGTTCAAGCGATTCTCCTGTCAGCCTCCCCAGTAGCTGGGATCATAGGCGGCCGCCACTGCGCCTGGCTAATTTTTGTATTTTTAGTAGAGACAGGTTTCATCATGTTGGCCAGGCTGGTCTTGAGCTCCTGATCTCAGGCGATCCACCCACCTTGGCCTCCCAAAGTGTTAGGATTACAGGCGTGAGGCACTGCGCCCAGCCGCGAAAGCAGTTTCAAGAGATTACATAGTTCAAGGAGAGAGATAGGATATGAATGCTGTCTCATTTTAATGCCTTTCTGGGCCTGATATTTTAAAAGGGCTTACATTCCTCATATAAAAAGTGTGTGTGACCAGGCATGGTGGCTCGCACCTATAAATCCCAGCACTTTGGGAGGCCGAGGTGGGTGGATCACTTGAGCCCAGGAGTTCCAGACCAGCCTGGGCAACATGCCAAAACCCCATCACTACAAAAAATACAAAAATTTGCTGGGCGTGGTGGCATGTACCTGTGGTCCCAGCTACTTGGGAGGCTGAGGCGGAAGGATCACCTGAGCCTGCTAGGAGGTCAAGGCTGCAGTGGATCGTGATGGTGCCACTCCACTCCAGCCTGGGTGACAGAGTGAGATTCTGTCTCAAGAAAAAAAAAAAAAGTGTGTGTTTGTGTGTGTGCACGTGTATATAATTCTTCTTTCTTTGTCACTCTCTAGCAGCTATTTCCACTTCCCTCAGGCAGAAGAGGGACCCTCATATTATTATTATTATTATTTTTTTTTTTTTTTTTGAGACAGAGCCTCGCTCAGTCGCCCAGACTGGAGTGCAGTGGCACGATCTCCGCTCACTGCAAGCTCCGCCTCCTGGATTCACGCCATTCTCCTGCCTCAGCCTCCCGAGTAGCTGGGACTACAGGCGCCTGCCACCACGCCCAGCTAACTTTTTTGTATTTTTTTTTTTTTTTTTTTTTTTTTAGTAGAGATGGGGTTTCACCGTGTTAGCCAGGATGGTCATGATCTCCTGACCTCGTGATCCGCCCTCCTTGGCCTCCCAAAGTGCTGGGATTACAAGCGTGAGCCACTGCGCCCAGCCGAGGGACCCTCATATTATTTTTATGAGATAATGAGGTTAGAATGCTTGTGAAATTCAAGTAACACACTCCCCTTGATTTAGGCTTAGTTATGAGACTAAGAATTTCCCTTACTGCTAACTGCCCTCATTTATAGGTGTTGGCAGTGGGGACTGAAGCCCCTATAGGTGGATTTAGTGACAGAGGCCCTGGGAGAATAGGGATTTTTTTTTTTTTTTTTTGAGACAAAGTCTCAAGCTGGAGTGCAGTGGACCGATATCGGCTCACTGCAACCTCCACCTCCCAGGTTCAAGCAATTCTCCTGACTTAGCCTCCCGAGTAGCTGGGACTACAGGCACGTGCCACCACACCCTGATAATTTTTTGTTCGTTTGTTTGTTTATGAGACGGAGTTTCACTCTTGTTACCCAGGCTGGATGCAATGGTGCGATCTCGGCTCACTGTAACCTCCACCTCACAGCTTCAAGCGATTCTCCTGCCTCAGCCTCCAGAATAGCTGGAATTATAGGCGCCTGCCAGCACTCCTGTCTAATTTTTTTGTATTTTTAGCAGAGATAGGGTTTCACTATGTTGGCCAGGCTGGTCTCAAACTCCTGACCTCGCGATCCACCTGCCTCAGCCTCCCAAAATTCTGGGATTACAGGCATGAGCCACCGCCCCCGGCCAGGAATAGGGATTTAGATTGGTCTATTTGGGGTGGGGGAGGAGGGTAATGACAAGGATTTCAAGAAATCAAGAGTGGGCAAGAGGCATGATTATTTCTCAATTTGAGCTAGCTTCCTATATACTCCTTTTCTTTCCAAGAATCTCAGAATCTGGCCTGCTTGGGTTTCTTTACACTATCACCACCCACTGACTCTTATAAAATTCCCCCTCCTCTAGAGATCGCGCCACTGCTCTCCAGCCTGGGTGACACAGCAAGACTCTGTCCCCCCCAAAAAACAAAAAATTCCCCCTCCTCTTGAAGACTAGTATTGAAAACCGAAACTTATCTCTGGCCTGCCAGTCTCAGAAACCACATAGCACTTCGGTTATGTAAGAGATCTTGCTGCCAGTAATAATGCAAACTATACAAGAAAAGACTTCCTTTATTTAATTTTTAATTTTTTATTCGGTTTTTAGAGACGTGATCTCACTATTTTACCTAGACTGGACTTGAACTCCTGGACTCTCAACTGATTCTCCTGCCTTAGCCTCTTGGGTAACTGGACTACTGGCGCTGCATACAGCAAGACTTTTTTTTTTTTTTTTTTTTTTTTTTTTTGTAGAGCCATCCTTTCTCTCATTTTTTTTAGAAACTAAAAAAGAAAACCACTGAAGCACACAGTCAGTGAGCATTCAAAGGATGGAATGATATAATTCAATTGTAGTTGAGGGGATAATTAGACTCAATAATTATCCAGGATTTTTTTTTTTTTTTTTTAAGACAAGGTCTATTGCCCAGGTTAGAGTACAGTGGTGTGATCATAGTTCACTGCAACCTGGAACTCCTGAGTTCAGGGATCTTCCTGCCTCAGCCTCCCAAAGCACTGGGATTGCAGGAGTTAATTACCGCACCAGGCCCTTCTCCTGGATTTCTTGGATTAGCAGGTGGATTTGTGAGCCTTGGGTAGAAGGAAGGTGGAGACTTTGAGCAAGTGGAATGGAGGCCTGCAGTGCTGCCTTCTAGACCCACAGTAAGGAAACAGGAAGGGGAGGATGAGGGGCAAACAACCTAAAATTTACTTTCACCTCCTCCACCTTATTAATCTTCCCATAAGGTCAGAGTCACGTCAAAGTTGCACAATAAACCAGGAATAGATTTAGGATTCGACAGAACCTTATTAGGGGAATTTTATGACATTAGGAGATGATCTATGAGGAGCAGCATGTTGGAGGCAAAGGGAAGTTTTTTTTTTTTTTTTTTTTCTGAGATGGAGTCTCGCTCTGTTGCCCAGGCTGGAGTGCAGTGGCGCAAACTCTGCTCACTACAAGCTACGCCTCCTGGGTTCATGCCATTCTCCTGCCTCAGCCTCCCAAGTATCTGGGACTATAGGTGCCCGCCACCACGCTTGGCTAATTTTTTTTCTGTATTTTCTGTAGAGACGGGGTTTCACTGTGTTAGCCCGGATGGTCTTGATCTCCTGACCTCATGATCCGCCCGCCTCGGCCTCCCAAAGTGCTGGGATTACAGGCGTGAGCCACCGCGCCCGGCCTCTTGTTGCTCAGTTTTATTCTAATACGTGGAATGCTCTTCAAAACTAACAACTGGGCAAAATAGAATGAGTAAACATGTTAAATTATGGGCCAGCCACAGAATTTATGTGGGACCCACACAAGTACAACAATCCTGGCTCTGGGTCTAAAATATAAAATTAAAAACCACTTGAAGTATAATTTGAAATAATAAAAGACAAGTCAAACTGTAGGTATGTTAGACCTCAAAAAATAAATATATTTTTAAAAAAGACAAATTTTGTCCCTTATCTTATGAAAAGCCTAGAATACATAATGAAATTCGTTTTTGTTATAAGTTTCAGGTTTTTTGTTTTTTTTTTCCCACATCAGATGGGTAATGTGCAGATGATGGCACAGCAAGGTTTGAGGGAGGGACATCTCACACAAGTGTGAACACACAATCATCACACTTATGAACTACAAAAGTATCTCGTAAGTAGCTTTTTGTTGTAAGACAAATCAAATGTACATTGCAAAAAACGTAGTAAAAATAAAAGGAAATAAATTTACTAGTACTCGTCCCACCCAAGTATTATTATAGTTTGAAGTCTTTATACTACAACAAAAGCATATAAAAAATAAATTTAGTAAAATTCTAAAAACCACTTGTTTTATTTGGGGAGTTTCTTTCTTTTCTTTTTTTTTTTTTGAGTTTCTCTCTTGTTGCCCAAGCTGGAGTGCAATGGCGGGATCTTGGCTCACTGCAACCTCCGTCTCCCAGGTTCAAGTGATTCTCTCGCCTCAGCATCCCGAGTAGCTGGGATTACAGGCACGTGCCACCACGCCAGGCTAATTTTTAAATTTTTAGTAGAAACTGGGTTTCACCATATTAGCCAGGTTGGTCTCGAACTCCCAACCTGAGGTGATCCCCCCCCCCCCACCTCGACTTCCCAAAGTGCTGGGATTACAAGCGTGAGCCATTGTGCCCGGCCTATTTGGAGACTTTTTTTTGAGGGTTTTTTGTTTGTTTTGAGACGGAGTCTCACTGTCACCCAGGCTGTAGTGCAATAGGGGTCTTGGCGCACTGCAACCTCCGCCTCCCGGGTTGAAGTGATTCTGCTGCCTCAGCCTCCCGAGTAGCTGGGATTATAGGTGGGCGCCACCACGCCCGGCTAATTTTTGTATTTTTAGTAGAGAAGGGGTTTCACTATGTTGGCCAGGCTGGTCTCGAACTCCTGACCTCGTGATTCGCCCTTCTCAGCCTCCCAAAGTTCAGAAATAACAGGCGTGAGTCACCGTGCCCGGCCTATTTGGAGTTTCTATACACATTCATGCAACATTTACAGAACACCTTGAATGGGTGGGACTGGTGCGGTGCTAGACATTAGGGACAGACTTGTGTCCTGTTCCTCTCTATCCCCAAGAGGCTTACGGTATACAGGGGGAGACATATAAACACATGTTAGTCAATTATAATACAAAACTTGTGTCAAAATACAATGAGAGTTGAATCTCACAATTTGTAGCTGTGACTCTGATCATTCTGGAATTCTAGGTTCTTTTCCAAAACAAACGCTCAATGCAGGTCTGGTGTGCTGTTATTACCAGCACTATTCCAAATCATGTGTTAAGATAACTTAGGCTAAGAAAATACCACTTTACTACTTGTCAAGTGTTCGAGCCTTTCAAAAACCATCCCGTTTAGGGACTTGGAAACACGCGCAAGGCTGGAGAAACCATTAAGCTGCTAACGTAGACGTTTCAAGGGTCACATTATACTTAGAGACACTCTGGCCGCCCGGGGGAGCGGTGCATACTGGGACTTGTAGTCCTACCAGAACCGAGGAAACTGCAACTCCATTTAGGATGCACTTCTCCCCTTCAAATTTTCTCGCCCAACAGTTAGATTAAACCCTAAGCTAAATCACAACTTACCACACACACTTGTTCTGGGTTCATCAGGTTTCTGCCAGGCTTGTCAAGTTCAAGCTAAAACGCACGGCGTTCTGCTGTACAAGCCTCAAAGAGATTGGCTTATTCTCGGCGATGGGCGGAGCCCTAGGTGGACCGGGGGTCGGGATTGGCCAGTTTCTGACTAGAAGAGGCGTTTTTATGTTCACTTGCTGATACGCATGCTGCGGTAAAA
This sequence comes from Nomascus leucogenys, assembly GCF_006542625.1. Taxonomy (NCBI): domain Eukaryota; kingdom Metazoa; phylum Chordata; class Mammalia; order Primates; family Hylobatidae; genus Nomascus; species Nomascus leucogenys. Next base: position 127,067,602 of record NC_044382.1, read on the forward strand.
AAGTGAATTCTTTACCACAGTAGCAGCTTCCCCGAGCGAAGCCTCGCGATATTTCGGCCGCAGGGATCCATAGGCGCGTAGTGAGTGGCGGAGGACTGTGGGGGTGGCGGGCACCGGAGCCGGGAAGGGACAGGTCAGGCGGGGAGTGCGAGCGCGTACTGCTTGCGCCACTCGGGCTGGGTCAGGAGCGGCTGCCCAGGTTCAGAGGAAGTGTATGGACAGCGCGGCCTTCCTGGCCGGTGAGTCGGCCCCAGGTCGTGGCCGGCGAGGGGACCCTGAGCTTCACCTGGGCCAGCGCGGGCAGTGACAGGTGCGCGAAGGAGCGCGGCGCTCCGCCCTCTAGCCGACCCGCCCCCTCCGGGCCTCGCCCTCCAGGGCTCGGGATGAGCCACGGGCCGCAGCTGAGCGGCTCCGGCTCCAGGCGCATGTCGCTGCTTCTGCCGTCGCCACCGAAGAGCGGCCACCGCCCCTGAGGGAAAGAGGAAGGGAAGCAGCCGCTGACCCGTGGCATGAGCTGCATGCGGTGTCCGTTTCAGGACTAGGGCGCCGACATGAACCTGCACCAGGTGCTGACCGGGGCTGTGAACCCTGGCGACCACTGCTTCTCCGTGGGCAGCATTGGCGACCAGCGCTTCACGGTGAGTGAGGGAGGCTCTCGCGTCGCCTGTGGCCCGGCCTTTGCCCGTCATTCTGGGCCGAGCTTGGCCCAGAACGAGGGGCAGAGGCGCGAGCGCCTTGGCGCCCCAGGGGGCTCCTTACCACCCAGAGCACGGCAGACCTGGCCCTTGAGAACTAAAGAAGCAAAACCATTTCGGTCAGTGAGGTACTGTATGGAGCCTGAACTCAAGTTAGAATGTTTTGTAGGATTTTTAAAGTTTTTGGTCTGTCTTCCTTGGGCCAGGGTGCTTTGCCAAAGTCGTTTGTCCAAAAATCTTCGTTGTGTAACGAGTTGGGGGCTTTTTTATACCATTCTATAGGTTCAAATTGCCAAATTTAGGAATAGTGGAGATTGGTTTCATTTTGTATTCTAAGTTATGGTCAAGTATCTTTATAGTTAAAAAGTGGGTGTCTCAAAACAATTACCAATTGTTTGCTATCAACAACTAGCCTTGAGAACAGTGCTTTTCATTTATTTTCTTTTCAAATTCCCTGGGAAATAACTTCGGAAAGAAAAAAAAGCCTTTTCATTTTTAAAAAATATTTCTTGGATATTTTACAATAACCCTGTAATCCCAGGTTAAGGTTGCTTAACTTGCTTTTCATTGGTCACATATTGACAAGAAGAGGGCACCAAACTTCGGGCTACTTGTCAGTATAGTGACATTTTTCTGCCTTAACTATGTATTTTTTTATAACAATTTCACAATACAAGTCAGTAATTGCACGTGATACTTTCATCTACGTTAATTTATAATGCTAACGATTTTTGTACAATTTGTGCGGATACCTCTTTAGTTGTCATTAAAAGTAAAACTTGACACTGCCTGGGAATACTGAGTGCTGTAGGCTTTTCTTTAAAAAAAAAAAAAAAAAAAGTAAAAATTTTGTATAAGTGACACAAAGTAAACAACGTAACCAATGCCCCAGGTTTAGGAGTCTTAAATTTCTAATCTTTTTCTCTGCTTTTAATTTTTTTGTGGTCTTTGTTGCTCAGAATAAATAATACTCAGCATTTAACATGGTGTAGGCATTTAATGCCTGAGTTGTACTTTAAGAATTGTGCCAACAAGCATTTTGTTTTCAAATAGAGACTGTACCTCCCCTTTAGATTGACTCATACACATCTTAATTGATCGGGATTCCAGTTCTAAATGTTTGCCCAGCCTGAATACTTGGGAAAAGAGTGAGCTCTGAGGGTCCCAGTTAGCAACTATAGTTTCCTTACAGCTGGGCATTGCTCTCTGCTCTTGCTGCTTGAGAGGGAAGTAAACATCATCCTTAGAAGGTTTTCCTAGTGGGAAATTATAGGATAATAATGTTGCATTCTCTGTCATTTCCTGAATTTATATGAGTGCTTTCTCCAGTGTAAATTCTAAGAACTTTTGCTTTTTAAAAAATTTTGAAATGAGGTCTCCCTCTGTCACCCAGGCTGGAGTGCAGTGGCATGATCACAGCTCACTGCAGCCTCGACCTCCCTGGCTCAAGCCATCCTTCCACCTTAGGCTCCTGAGTAGCTAGGACTACAGATGGTAATCACCACGCCTGGCTAAGTTTTCTGTTTTTTGTAGACAGGGGTCTCCTATGTTGCCCAGGTGGGTCTCGAGTTCCTGGGCTCAAGTGATCCTCCCACTTCAGCCTCCCAAAATGCTAGGATTAGAGAGGCGTGAGCCACCATGCCCAGCCTTAAGAATTTTTTCTAAGAAGGCATTCACAATCTATGTAAGCAGTGGTGTGAACTTCAAAGCTTATCCAGTATGATGGCCTATTTATATACCTGGATGCATTCCTCTATAAAACCTTGGTGAATGTCTATGTATTATTTTTAAGGAGAGATCAGTTAGTGTGCCAAGGGATAGATAGATGGTCATCCTGTACCATCATGTAGCTTGTTGCTCAGTTTTGCTGAATTTTAAAGTTCATTTCCATAGAGTAGGATTTAATCTCCCACCAAGCCTACTGCAGATTTCTTCCAGGTCCCTGGAAGCATTCAGTAAATAAACTAAAAGTAAATTTTTAAGTATAAAGAGAGCTCAGCTCTCTTTAGTTTTGATGGAATTTTAAGGATTTAACAGTCATGGTTTTCCTTTGCAGCCTATCCATCCTTGACTCTTTAAGTTGATTACACTCATTATCCTGGACACTTATATACCCCTTAAATTTATCTCTCTTGAAATCGCCCTTTTTTCTTTTTTGAGACGGAGTCTCGCTCTGTCGCCCAGGCTGGAGTGCAGTGGCGCAGTCTTGGCTCACTGCAAGCTGCAGCTCCCGGGTTCACGCCATTCTCCTGCCTCAGCCTCCCAAGTAGCTGGGACTACAGGCGCCCGCCACCTTGCCCGGCTAATTTTTTGTATTTTTAGTAGAGACAGGGTTTCACCGTGTTAGCCAGCATGGTCTCGATCTCCTGACCTGGTGATCCACCTGCCTCGGCCTCCCTAAGAGCTGGAATTACAGGTGTGAGCCACCGCGCCCAGCCAATATATATTTAAAGAACTTCTCTCACGTTAAAAGGCAGAATCTATTGTTTACTTCTTGAGTTGGTATTTTTTTTTTTTTTTTGAGAGGGAGTTTCACTGTTGTTGCCCAGCTGGAGTGCAATGGTGCAATCTTAGCTCACTGCAACCTCCGCCCCCTGGGTTCAAGAGATTCTCCTGCCTCAGCCTCCCGAGTAGCTGGGATTACAGGCATGTGCCGCCATGCCCGGGTAATTTTGTATTTTTAGTAGAAGTGGGGTTTCACCATGTTTGGGTCACGCTGGTCTCGAGTTCCTGACCTCAGGTGATGCACCCGCCTCGTCCTCCCAAAGTGCTGGGATTACAGGCGGGAGCCGCTGCACCCAGCCTTGAGTGTTGTTTTTAACCTCTTTTGATTTTGACTTTTCTTTGATAGGAAAACAGTAAACATTAATGGTAGATGGTATGTGAAGACTAAAATATCCCTCAGTTGCATTTTACTTGAAGTGGAGCGTGACATCTTCCTCTTGCAGTTCCCCTTGAAAAATTCTTTTATTCTTTTTGGTACTTTGTGCCTTCTCTTAGGACAGTCCTGTTTTTGTAATTCCTCCCTTTGCATGTTTGCAGATAACTTACTTGTTCTTGGTTTGAAAGATTACAAGATGTGAGATCTTGTTTTACTCATAAAGCCTGACAGGTTTTAAATGGAAATGAAATTGAATGCCACTTCCCCTATTTTCTAGATTTGAAAATATGAAATTACCAACGCAGGTTAGTCTATCTAAGTATTAGATACTTTTTTACTACCTCAACAGGCGTCAAGCTGTTTTGACTTTGCTCTTCGTAAGAAAACCTCTTGTGGGCAATGACCATCTCTCCTGTGCTTTCAGAGCAGTTTCTTTGCATCTTTATTCTATCATTAACCAGTCTTGCCTTGTGGATTGTATGTGTATGACTTCTCAGGCTTCATTGTGAGCACCTTGAACAGTGATTGAGTGTTTAAACCTAACAGTAAGGTCATTACTTGGAGTTGATTTCCAATGTGGTCCCTTATAATTAGCTGTTTATCCATTAGCAAGTTCTACTCTTTGAATTTCTTTCTTTCTCTTCTGTAAAATGGGACTAAAATAGTATTATTCATAGAGTTGTTACATGAAAAAGTGCTAAGCTGTAAGTCCATGGTTTAGCACATGTAAAACTCTCAAAAATGTCAGTTTTCATAAAATTAAGGTTATATTTATTGTAATGCCTGACAGTAGAAAGTACTTCATAAATCATGGTTGAATTAATGAAAAATGGATAGAGAAACCTTATAGTAATATGATTATTAATTGCTGTATTTAAAAATAGCTTTAATCATTTAGATTTGAGTCCAAATAAAATATTCCTGTTAGTTTCTCTTTTTTTTTTCTTTTCTTTTTTTTTTTTTGGAGACTGAGTATCACTCTATCACCCAGGCTGGAGTACAGTGGTGCCATCTCAGCTCTTTGCAGCCTCCGCCACCTGGGTTCAAGCTACTCTCGTGCCTCTGCCTCCCAAGCAGCTGGGATTACAGGCGCACACCACCAAGCCCAGCTAATTTTTGTGTTTTTAGTAGAGACGGGTTTCATCATCTTGGCCAGGCTGGTCTTGAACTCCTCACCTCAAATGATCCACCTGCCTCGGCCTCCCCACATACTGGGATTACAGGCATGAGCCACCGTGCTCTGCCTGTTAGTTTCTTTTTTTAAGTCAGTTGTTAGGCATTTTATCATCAACATCAAGTGAGCAACTGGGGGAGACTTCAGGTATGCTAAGCAAAAATTATTTATCTTTTCCTTATTTACTGGAATGCTTCCTTCATACCTTTTTCCTTGTTAATTTCCTACTGATCTTAGTACGTGAGAAATCTGGTCTTTTTTTTAAAAAAAAAAAAAAAAAAAAAATCAAAAAAGGAGACGGGAGTCTCCTTATGTTGCCCAAGCTGGTGTCTAACTCCTGGGCTCAAGTGATCCTCCCGCCTCGGCCTCCCAGGCTGCTGGGATTACAGACGTGAGCTGCCATGTCCAGCCTGCAATTTTTGTTTTTAGAATTAAATATATTCTGTTTATAAAAGGCAACAAGTTAAAAAGAAGACTAGTTAATTAGAATCTACATTTCTAGATTCTATTGTTATGCATACTGTTCATATGATACTTTTTTTTTCTTTTTCTTTTGTGGTTTATCCATACTTAGGGTTGAAACTGTGATTTGAATGATATGGAAAGTTATGAATGATATGTCCAAGAGACAGAAAGATTATGCCAATATATAAGACTTCCTGTCTCTGATTTGGAATTTAAACATCTTAGCTATGGGAGGGAAAGCAAATGTGTTATAGCTCCAATTTCCCTTTAGTATTAGAAAACTCAGTGTTTCTAGCTAAGGGAATCTAGATTAGAAATCAAAAGACTGCAATTATATGAGTGTCATTAGAGAAATAGGGCTGAATAAGTAGTCGTCGTCTTCAGCTTTCTGTAATAAGCATCCTTGAGTTTAGCTCTGTTTTGTTCACTTTAAGGAAACCTTTATTGGTAGAAGTGTGATTGCCAAATTGGGAGGATGGGAAGGTGTTTTTTTTTTTTTTTTTTTTTTTTGAAAGGTGGCGTGTGAATCTTTGTGCGTGGGGAGAATATAGAAGGAGAAAGATTGCTACTATTCACATATAAAGAAAGAGAAAGATGTTTGTGGTGCATATAATATTGCAAGTACTAAATTGGACTTTAAAATATGTTGACCTGTTTTAAAACATAAAGTTTTATGGTGTTTAAGTACCTTTAAAATCATTGAAATGATACTAGTTCTCAATACTTTATTATATTTTAAAGATAATAATTGCTGCGTGCCAAACTTAAAACCTATGTCATTTAAACAAGACATACACCAGAAAGGAATTTTTTGGGGGTGTTTACCTGGTATTGATTAAAACTAGAATACTGACTGTTACAGCCTTGAATTTTATTGAAATTTAGAATATTTGAGAAGATTCTCTGCCAAAATTTAAAGTTGAAAGTTACGTTTTGATTGTATGTTTCATAGCACACGTGTGACTCAGTTCTTCCTGTGCATCGTGTTTAGTCTTAAAGTTGATAAACCTAATGTTGTATGTGCCTAATAGAAGGATTTTCATTTGTGAATTTAATTTTATTGGTTAGTAATAGATTATTCTGATTACAGATCTTTTATTATTTTTTAACTAAAACATTTTTAAGTAAAAAGAGATGGGGGTCTCACTGTATTGACCAGGCATGACCGGGAACTCCTGGCCTCAAGTGATCCTCCCATCTTGGCCTCCCAAAGTGCTGGGGTTACAGGGGTGAACCACCAGGCCCAGTGCTATTTTATTTTATTTTTTTGAGGCGGGATCTTGTTATATTGCCCAGACTGGTTTGGAACTCCTGGGCTTAGGTGAGCCTCCCTGTGATTACAGGTGTGCCCCACTGTGCCCAATGATTATAGATCTTTTGACAGAAGCAGCTGGTGACATCGACAGTTTATTTGATAAGCTAGTGCCCTTATTATTGTTTTGATAACCTTCTATGTTATAGTCAGGGCACCTTGAAATCAGTTTTTGTGAATAACTTATTTTACACATCTGTAAAACCATTTTACATTTTGATTTAGAAGTTTCATGTATTGTATTACATCTTAATCTTAGGGTTTTTTTTTTTTTTTTTTTTTTTTTTTTTTTTTTTTTTTTTAGACAGGGTCTCACTCTGTCACCCAGCCTGGAGTATGGTGGAGCTCAGCTCACTGCAGCCTCTGCCTCCTGGCCTGAAGCGATCCTCCCACCTTAGTCTCCCAAGTGGCTGAGACCACAGACACGTGCCACCATTCCTGGCTTTTTGTGTGTGTGTGTGTGTGTGTGTATATATATGTGTGTGTGTGTATGTGTGTATATATATACACTTAAAATATATATATACATATATATTTTAAGTGTATAATGTGTGTGTATATGTATACATATATACATATATATACATATGTATACATATATACATATATACACATATGTACATATATACATACACACACACACACACCCACACGCACACATATATGTAATTTTTAAGTACAGATAGGGTCTTGCCATGTAACCCAGGCTGTTCTCAAATTCCTGAGCTCAAGCAATCCACCTGCCTCAGCCTCCCAAAGTGCTGGGATTACAGGTGTGAACCACCATGCCTGGGCTGTTTTAGGTTTTTATTTAAAATCAGGTAGCTGGATTATTTTTATTTAAGAATTTAGTGGTACAAGGATTATTTTAAAATCATGCACAGCCCATTCTGTTTCATTTATTTATTTAAAACAATTTTTTAGAGATGAGGTCTCGCTGTGTTGCCAGGGCTAGTCTGGAACTTCTGGCCTCGTCTGGAACTTCTGGCCTCAAGCGATCCTACTGCCTCAGCCTCCCAAGTAGCTGGGACTACAAGCCTGTGCTGCTGCACCTGGCTCGTATTTTCACTTTTATTTTCACAAACTTTCTAGTATTAAGGAGAACATTGAAACTGGAGATTTAGTATGTCCTTTTCTTTTAGAAATGAGACCACTTATATGGACTTGGAGCTTGAATTATTTGTCCAGCCACTGATGCCTCTGTTCTTCGCACATATTTGTGAGATATTTATTTTATTTGTTTTTTTGAAACAGAGTCTTGCTCTGTCACCCAGGCTGGAGTGCAGTTGTGGGATCACGACTCACTGCAGCCTCAGTCCCCTGGGCTCAGTCTTCCCACTTCAGTCTCCCAAGTAGCTGGGACCACAGGTGTGTGCCACACCATGCCCAGCTAATTTTTTATTTTTATTTTATGCGGAGATGGGGTCCTACTATGTTGCCCAGGCTGGTCTCAAACTCCTGGGCTCCAGTGATCCTCCCACCTTGGCCTCTCAAAGTGCTGGGATTACAGGCATGAGCCACTGCACCCAGTCTGTGAGATATTCAGATCAAGGAGTTAATATCATACCTGTGTTTCAGGATGAAGATAACTATATGGAAATCAGACTTTAATACTTGACCTTGTTACCTGTTGTTTCACAGTTATTGCTACACATTTTAACTTTATAATTTACATAATTTAGCTTGAGTTAATTTAGCAATACTCTTAGTTGCCAGTATCCTTTAACTCTCTGAACCCTTTTTGTTTGCGCCAGTCTGATGAAATTCCACACACTTGATCGGTCTCATGTTCTTTCTTGTTCCTGTATATCTCGTGAGCACTACTAGACTATGTAAAGAAATTCCTGTGGAAAATAAAGTCATGTTTGCCAACCTCAAATGGGACCTCAAAGCTTTCCAGGAATCCTCCCACCAGCCTGCTCATTTTTCCTTTCTTGCGTCTTCTGAAACCTCCCACCCCAGTGCTCTCTTAACTCATATAAACTTGCCACCTGAAATCATTCAGATGGCAGCTGCCTCATTTTTGACTACAAGCTGAAAAATCCACTTACATCAACATCCATTCTTTCCTTCTCTCCTCCTGGTACAATAAAATAAATGTCCCCCAGAGTTGTCCAGGGTTAATTAGTCTTCCTGGTGCCGTGGATCTTATCTATTCAGGCTGTCTCTGGGAGTTCAGCCCTAAAGTTATCTGTACTTTTTTCTTTCTAGAGGTTCTAAGACGTGCTTAAAACTCTCATCTTGAAAACCAGCCAACCAGAAAATCCTTTGCTGCCACATCTCTCTTTGTCTTTGACTTCAAAGTCTTTGAGTTGTCTGTATTTGTTGCCACTTTTATGTCCTGCTCACTTCTTAACTCACTATACTTTGGCAGCTTTTTTCTCCTTAGTCACCAGTAACCCCATTGATGCTAATTTGAATCAACAGATCTCCTTTGTATCTTGCTTTCTCTTTGGCATTTGTTGTGTTGATCATTTTCTCCTTCACTTTCCTTGGCTCAGTTATACCATACTCGCCCCCCAATCCAACCCCCTTAGTCATTCTCAATGTTCTTTGCAAGATACCTTTCTTGTCTATCCCTTAAATATTGGTGACCGTCAGGCCTACCAGGCCTTTGTCCTCTTCTCGTTTCATTCTACGTGCAGCTCCTGGTGTACAGTCTGTGATGGTGAGATCCCTGTCTTGAGCTTCGTATTGATAATTTTAAATACCTCTTGGATTGTTCCACTTGAAGTTGCTACACGTAATCAATTTTAAAATGTTCTGCATGCCTGTAATCCCAGCACTTTGGGAGGCTGAGGTGGTGGACTGCTTGAGTTCAGGAGTTCTAGGCCAGCCTGGCCAACATGGTGAAATCCTGTTTCTACTAAAAATACAAAAAATTAGCCAGGTGTGGTGGTGGGTGCCTATAATCTCAGCTACTCGGGAGGTTGAGGCAGGATAATCGCTTGAACCTAGGAGACAGAGGTTGCAGTGAGCCAAGATTGCTTTACTGCACTCCATCCTGGGCGACAGAGCAAGACTTCGTCTCAAAAATAATATAAGTAAAATAAAGTGTTCTATACTCAGTCATCCCCCCTATCTTGGTGCACCTTCCAACCCACACCCCAATTTGTTTTGTTTGTCCTCCTATGTGCATTATCTCTGTGAATGGTTTTTAAGGTAATACACACACACACACACACACACACACACACACACACACACATACATGTTCTTAGAATGTTTTATAAAATCAATTTTTATTTTATTTATTTTTAATTTTTTTTAGAGACAGAGTCTTACAGTGTTTCCCAGGCTGCAGTGTAGTGGCGCAGTCATAACTCACTGCAGCCTCAAACTCTTGTGTTTAAACAGTCATGCTACCTCAGCCTCTTGAGTAGCTGGGACTACAGACATGTGCCACCATGCCTGGCTTTTTTTATTTTTTTAGAGACAGGGTCTCACTCTCTTTCCCAGGTTGGAGTGCAATCGTGTGAACACAGCTAACTGCAGCTTCAACCTTCTTGGCTCAAGTAGATCCTCCCACCACAGTGTCCCAAGTAGCTGGGACGACAGGCATGTCCCACCATGCCTGGCTAATTTTTAAAATTTTTTGTAGAGTGGGGTCTCACTGCATTACCTAGACTGGTAGTGAACTCCTGGGCTCAAGCAGTCCTCCCGCCCTGGCCTCCCAGAGTGCTGGGATTATTTATAGACGTGAGCTGCCATGCCTGGCCTTATTTTATTTTTTAATTGATGCATAATAGATGTACATACTTTCAAAGTAAATGTGATAATTTAATACATTCATATAATTTGTAAAGATTAAATCACTGTACTTGGCATATCCAGCACCTTAAATATTTGTGTTTATGTTAGAACTATTCGAATTCTTCTAGCTGTTTTGAAATATACAATAGATTATTGTAAACTACAGTTACAGTCCTGATCTGTCCAACACTAGGTCTTATGACGTCTATCAAACCGTTTATTAGTACCAATTATTCAACTTCTCTTTGTCGTCTCCCCCAACCTCCTTAGCCCTCTGGTAACCATCAGTGTACTCTCTATGAGATCCACTTTTGTAGCTCCCACATATGAATGAGAACATGTGATATATTTGTCTTTCTGAGCTCGGCTTATGTCACTTAGAATGACCTCCAGTTCCATCCTTTTTATTGTTTGTTTATTTTTTTTTTCAGAGTTTCAAAAAGGCTGGAATGCAGTGGCATGGTCTTGGCTCACTGCAACCTCTGCTTCCCAGGTTCAGGTGATTCTTGTGCCTCAGCCTCCCCAGTAGCTGCGATTACAGGCATGTGCCACCATGCCTGGCTAATTTCTGTATATACATATATATATATTTTTTAGTAGAGATGGGTTTCACCATGTTGACCAGGCTGGTCTCAAACTCCTGGCCTCAAGTGATCTGCCCACCTTGACTTCCCAAAGTGTAGTTCCATCCTTGTTGCTGCAAATGGCAGGATTTCATTCTTTTTAATGGCTGAATAATATTTCAGTGTGTACATATACTACATTTTTTTCATCCATTGATGGGCACTCACTTAGGTTGATTTTATTATCTTGGGTACTGTGAGTAGTGCTGCAATAAACATGGGCACACAGATGTCTTTTTCATGTATTGAATTTTATTCTTTTGGATATATACCCAGTAATGGAATTGCTAGATCATATGGTTGTTCAGTTATTAGGTTTTTGGTTTTTTTGAGATAGTCTTGCTCTGTTGCCCAGGCTGGAGTGCACTGACACAATCTTGGCTCACTGCAACCTCCGCCTCCTGGATTCAAGCCATTCTCCTGCCTCTGCCTCGGAGTAGCTGGGATTACAGGTGTGTGCCACCATGCTTGGCTAATTTTTGTGTTTTTAGTACAGATGGGGTTTTATCTGAGACAGGCTGGTCTCAAACTCCTGGCCTCAGGTGGTCCGCCTGCCTTGGCCTCCCAAAGTGCTGGCATTACAGCCCTGAGCCACCACGCCTGACCAGTTATTAGGTTTTTGGGAACCTGCATATAGTTATCCATAGTGGTTTTACTGTTTTCCATTCCCACCAACATAGTACCAGGGTTCCCATTTCTCTGCATCTTTGAGAACATCTGCTATTGCCAGTCTTCTTGTTAAAAGCCATTTTAACTGGGGTGAGATGATACATGTTTATAGTTTTTATTTGCATTTTTTCTGATGATTTAGGATGTTGAACATTTTTTCATTTACCTGTTGGCCATTTGTGTGTCTTCTTTTTAGAAATGTCTGTTCATATATTCCCCCCTGCCCCTTTTTTTTTAGGACGGAGTCTTGTGCTGTTTCCCAGGCTAGAGTGTGGTGGCTCGTTCTTGGCTCCCTGCAACCTCTGCCTCCTGGGTTCAAGTGATTCTCCTGTCTCAGCCTCCAGGTAGCTGGGATTACAGGTGCACACCATCACGCCCGGCTAATTTTTGTATTTATAGTAGAGACGGGGTTTTGCCATGTTGTCCAGGCTGTTCTCGAACTCCTGACCTCAATTGATTCACCCACCTCAGCCTCCCAAAGTTCTGGGATTTCAGGCGTGAGCCACCGTGCCTGCCCTTTTCCCCAAAAGGGTTCGTTTTGCTTAAAATTGTTTTGGCTATTTGGGGTGTTTGTGGCTCCACTTAAATTTTTTGTATTTCTTTGGAGAATGTAATCTGTATCAGAATACCAAAGATAGTCTTCACAGAAATAGAAAAAACGATCCTTGGCTGGGTGCTGTGGCTCATGCTTGTTATCCCAGCACTTTGGGAGGCTGAGGCGGGTGGATCATCTGAGGCTGTGAGTTCAAGACCAGCATGTGACCAACACAGAGAAACCCCATCTCTACTAAAAATACAAAATTAGCCCGGCATGGTGGCACATGCCTGTAATCCCAGCGACTCGGGAGGCTGAGGCAGGAGAATCGCTTGAACCTGGGAGGCGGAGGTTGTGGTGAGCCAGGATCATGCCATTGCACTCCAACCTGGGCAACAAGAGTGAAACTCCGTCTCAAAAAAAAAAAAAAGATCCTAAAATTGTCTTCTGTGTGGTTATTTTAACAATATTAATTCTTCCAATCCATGAGCATGGAATATCTTTCCATTTTTTGTGTGTCTGCATCAATTTCTTTCATCAGAGTTTTATAGTTTTTCTTGTACAAATCTTTCACTTCTTTGGTTAAATTAATTTCGGCTGGTCACAGGGGCTCACTCCTGTAATCTCATCACTTTGGGAGGCTGAGGAGGGCAGATCACTTGAGGCTAAGAGTTCAAGATCAGCCTAGCCAACATGGTGAAACCCTGTCTCTATTAAAAATACAAAAAAATTAGCCAGGCATGGTGGTGTGCACCTGTAGTCCTAGCTACTCGGGAGACTGAGGCATGAGAATCGCTTGAACTTGGGAGGCAGAGGCTGCAGTGAACCAAGATTGGTGCCACTGCACTCCAGCCTGGGAGACAGAGTGAGACTCTGTCTCAAAAATAAATAAATAAATAAATAAAATAAAATAATAGTAAATTCCTGGATTTTTTCTGTTCTTTGTAGCTATTGTAATGGGATTGCTTTCTGATTTCTTTGTAAGATTGCTCACCATTGGTGAGCATACAATGGTGTATGCTATTCTATACGCCATTGATGTATAGAAATGCTGCTGATTTTTGTATGTTAATTTTGCATCCTGGAATTTTACTGAATTTGTTTATCCCTTCTAACAGGTTGGTGGAGTCTTAAGGCTGTTCATTTGTGAACAAGGCTAATTTGACTTTTTCCTTTCCAATTTGGTTACCCTTTATTTTTTTTCTCTTGCTTAACTGCTCTGGCCAGGACTTCTAGTACTGTACTGAATAAAAGTGGTGAAAGTGGGCATTCTTGTTCCAGATCTTAGAGGAAAAATCTTCAGTTTTTCCCTATTTAGAATGACGTTAGCTGTGGGTTTTTCATAAATAATCTTTATTATTGTGAGGAATGTTCCTCCTATGCCCAGTTTGTTGAGGGTTTTTATTATAAAGTGATGTTGAATTTTATCAAATGCTTTTCCAGGATCTGTTGAAACTATCATATGGTTTTTGTTCTTAGTTCTGTTAAGGTGATATATCACATTTATTGATTTACATATTGTATTAGTCTCTTTTCATGCTGCTGTTAAAGACATACCCAAGACTGAGCAAGTTACAAAAGAGGTTTATTGGACTTACAGTTCCATTTGGCTGGGGGAGGCCTCACAATCATGGCCGAAGGTGAAAGGCACATCTCACATGGCGGTGGCAAGAGAGAGAATGAGAGCCAAGCGAAATGGGTTTCCCTTTATCAAACCATCAGATCTCTTGGGACTTATTCACTACTGTGAGAACAGTATGGGGTAAACCACCCCCATGATTTAATTTTCTCCCACCTGGTCCCTTCCACAACACATGGAAATTATGGGGGTACAATTCAAGATGAGATTTGGGTGGGGACACAGAGCCAAACCATATCACATATGTTAACCATCCTTGCGTCCCTGGGATGAATGCCACTTTATCACGGTGAATGATCTTTTAATGTGTTGTTCAATTTGGTTTGCAGGTGTTTTATTGAGAATTTTTGTATCTGTCTTCATGTGTGATATGGGCTTGTAGTTTTTTTTTGTTGTTGTTGTTGCTTTGTCTGGTTTTGGTGTCAGGATAATGCTGGTCTCATAGGATGAGTTTGGAAGTCTTCCTTTCTCTTCAGTTTTCTTGAAGAGTTTGAATAGAATTGGTGTTAGTTCTTCTTTAAATGTTTGATAGAATTCAGCAGGGAAACCATCAGGTCCTGAGCTTTTCTTTGATAAAATACTTTTTATTATGGCTTCCATCTCATTACTCAGTATTGATTTGTTGAGGTTTTGAATTTTTTTTGAAGAGTTTGAGTAGAATTGGTGTTAGTTCTTCTTTAAATGTTTGATAGAATTCAGCAGTGAAGCCATCAGGTCCTGAGCTTTTCTTTGGTAAGATACTTTTTATTATGGCTTCCATCTCATTACTCATTATTGATTGGGTGAGGTTTTCTATTTCCTTATGGTTCAATCTTGGTAGGTTGTATGTGTCCAGGAATTTATCCACTCACTTCTGGATTTTATTAAATTTGCTGGTATATGGTTTTTCATAAGGATTCTTTTTATTTCTTTGATGTAGTTGTTATGTCTTCTATTTAATTTGTTACTTATTTGGGTCTTCTCTTTTTTCTTAGTCAAGCCAAAGGTTTGTTGATTTTCTTTAACTTTTCATTAAAAAGTTTCATTTCATTGATTTTTTTTGTCTCTATTTCATTTATTTATGCTCTGATCTTTGTTTTTTCTTCCTACAAATTTGGGTTTGATTTGTTCTTGTTTTTCAAATTCCTTGAGGTGCATTATTAGGTTATTTGAAGTCTTTCTACTTTTTTTCCTTTTTCTACTTTTTTAATGTAAGCATTTATTGCTTTCAACTTTTCTTAGTACTGCTTTTGCTGTATCCTATAGATTTTGTTATGTCGTATTCCCATTTTCATTTGTTTTAAGAAAGTTTTAATTTCCTTCTTAATTTTGTTATTGATCCATTGGTCACTCAGGAGCATATTTGTGAAGTTACCGAGGGTTTTCTTACTGATTTCTAGTTTTATTCCATTGTAGTGAGAAAAGATACTTGATATAATTTCTGTTTTTAAAAAAATTGTTCAGACTTGTTTTGTGACCTCAGATATGTCTATTCTTGGGAATAGTCTATGTGCTGAT
Source organism: Nomascus leucogenys (assembly GCF_006542625.1). Lineage (NCBI taxonomy): Eukaryota > Metazoa > Chordata > Mammalia > Primates > Hylobatidae > Nomascus > Nomascus leucogenys. The sequence goes on from NC_044382.1 coordinate 127,082,845, forward strand.
GAAAATAATGTGTATTCTGCAGTGGTTAGGTGGGTGTTCTTTAAATGTCAGGCCTGTTAGATCTAGTGTATCATTTAACTGATGTTTATTTGTTGATTCTTCTGTTAGATGATCTGTCAATTACTGAGAGTGGGGTGTTAAATTCTCCTACGTTATTGTATTGCATTCTATTTAGATCTATTCATGTTTGCTTTATTTTTATTTATTTATTTTTTTGAGACAGAGTCTCATTCTGTTGCACAGGCTGGAGTGCAATGGCGTGTTGTTTAGAAGGGAGCAAATCTAAATTGTAAACATGTAAAATTCAACACAATATTTTGAGAAACAGTGGCAATCACTATTCCCAAAATTTAATATCAAGGAGAAAAATTAGTTTCTAAATTATTTGAAAGACAACTTCTCTTAAAATTAGCCTTTGGAATTTATTCTTGCTAATGGTCTTATGACAAGCGTTATGATCCCATCATGGATATTTATATAGGAGAGGAGATCATCATGTGATTTTTTTGTTTGTTTGAGCCAGTTCTTTTCACTTTGTGAAACTAGTGGAATCATACTTGATTATTCTTTCTTCTTTTTTTTTTTAATTTTATTATTTTTATACTTTAAGTTTTAGGGTACATGTGCACAATGTGCAGGTTTGTTACATATGTATACATGTGCCATGTTGGTGTGCTGCACTCATTAACTCGTCATTTAGCATTAGGTATATCTCCTAATGCTATCCCTCCCCCCTCCCCCACCCTGATTATTCTTTCTTATTTTTAGGTAAAATTCCAGGCAAGCATGTTAACTAGGGAAGGCCCTGTTGGTACCATGGAAATAGCAGGAGACCAAGAATCAAGAGATCAGGTTCTGAAGCCCACTTTGCCACTAAGACGTTATCAACTTATTTGGGCCTCGATTTTCTTTTCCATATAGCACATTCATTTGTATGTTCTCTCAAGTACCATTTTTAATATCTTTTGATAGCGTGTACAGAATAATTTTGGTTTTGGTAGGAATTAAGATAAGGTATATATGAAGTATAATTTTTTTTTTTTTTTTCAGACGGAGTTTTCCGGTTTTACCTGGGTTGGAGTGCAATGGCGTGATCTCAGCTTGCTGCAACCTCCACCTCCCAGGTTCAAGCAATTCTCCTGCCTCAGCCTCCCAAGTAGCTGAGATTACAGGCATGCACGACCATGCCCGGCTAATTTTGTATTTTTAGTAGAGACAGGGTTTCTCTCCATGTTGGTCAGGCTGGTCTTGAACTCCAGACCTCAGGTGATCGGCCTGCCTCAGCCTGCCAAAGTGCTGGGATTACAGGCATGACCCACCACGCCTAGCCTGAAGTATAATTTTTAAATATATATATGCTTGTGTAAAAATGAGGAGCAAGTAGAGAGTTGATAAAAACTTTACGAACTCAGGTTGGAAAACAGTTTGTGTTAGATGTCTTATTGTTGTAACGTGTGCCAGTCTATAATATGAATCCTAGGAGAACAACCATGTACCCTGTAATGGAAGAAACTCCTGCGATCAAAGAAGGTGGTAGGGAAAAGGAAACACAAAAGAAGAGTTCTAGTTGGGAGGGTTATGCTAACTGTTGTAAAATGGAAAAAGAGCTATGAAATGCTTGCCAACAAGTCTTGAACTATGTATACTTTCTTTTATTGTGGTGACCGTTTTTGTGAAATTAAATGCTTCATTTATTCCGTTTATAAATTATTAGCTGCATTCTAGGCCCTCGTGTTAGAATTGAGGACTAGAGTAGAGAACAAGATAAACTTGAATCCTTCCTTTTTGAAATGTAACTTTTAATAATAGATATGGACAATAAACAAAACATTTAAAAATTGTAATATATGCCGTGAAGAAAATAAACAGTAATGTGATAGAAAGTAATGGGAGCGGTAGTGGTTGGGAATTGTGACCTGAATGTTGGAAAGCAGCTAACTAGAAAAGACCAGGCAGATAAAAGGCAGATAAACACCTTGAGATGTAAAAAGGAACAGAAACAAGAGCCAACTGAGAGAAGGAAAGAATAGCCTGAGATGGGTTTATAGAAGGACCACCATTTAGAATTATTGACCATGGTAAGGTGCTGAGATTTTATTCCAAGTGCAGTAGAAAACTATGGAGGGGTTTAAGCACGGAAAATTACTTGGTGCAATAAACATTTTTCAAATATCATTCTTTGTGGAAATGCATTAGAGAGAGGCAAGAATGGAAGTTTGCTATTAGTAGAATAGGAGAGAGATTATCGTGGTTCGGTTTAGACAAGGGTGGTAGCATTCACTGGAGATGAAAAAAGTGGACAGAGTTGTTGCATATTTTGCAGATAGGACTGACAGAATTTGCGAATAGGCTGTATATGGGGAGGTAAGGGAAATAGTGCCAAATGTAGATTTTTTTTTTAAGAAAACACCTAAAATTGGTCTTTTAAAACATTTATTCTCCCTGCCTTAAAACATGATAGTTAATACTAGTATTCTGCCTGGTAAATGTTTCCTTGACACTTTTATCATTTTTATTTATTTATATTTTTTAGGCTTATGCATCTGGATGTGACATTGTAATACTGGGAAGCGATTTTGAAAGATTACAGATAATCCCAGGAGCTAAACATGGAAATATTCAAGTGGGATGTGTAGACTGTTCAATGCAACAAGGCAAGGTTTGTAATCTTCTAATATACAAATTTGTTTGGAATATGGTTTTTGTCAGGATAATCTCTGAAGTGTGTATTTCCTATTGAAGTAGAGACTTGGCTTTGTTTCAAAGATAGTGTAGCTAGAAAAATTTTTGGCTCTCTAAGATGCATTCTATAGAGTGCCAGAAATTCTATTCTTCTATAATTTTAAATTATAGCATCATCTTCTCTGTGAAAGAAATATAATACTTACTGATACAGAATGAGTCTGAAGCTTGTGTATTTAAAAGGTGATTGGATGGGGGGAAAGGAGTAACAATAAATCTTCAGTATGTACAAATAAACTAAAGGAAATGATTTAGAGTATTTTTTTTTTTTTTGTCTGTAAACAGGTAGTTATCTCCTTGTAACTTCTGTGTAACAAGGGCTGTGTCACTTTTTGTGGAAATGAAAAAACTCTTCGAGAGTTTATAATATTCTAAGCCCATAAGAAAAGTGAAAAACTTTATCTGGACTTCTATTTGCCTATGAAAAGTAGAAAGGTAACCTTGAAAGTCAAATAGCAACAACATAAACAAAAGAAACAAAGTATAAAATTCTTCTAGATCAGGTTAAATACAGTTCCTGTAGTACCAGAATGAGAAAGTCATACTACTAGGCAAGGCAGCATAATATATAGCTTAAAATAACTCCATATAGGCATAGATGGTAAGGCCTATATATAGTTGTAGCTAGATTGGACTGAACTTCGCAAATATACTCATATGATTCCACTAGAACATTTTGTGTAAGGAATCAAAATGATCATATAAGAGTCCATGGATCCAATCATTTGTTTTTAAATCTAATCTTCATTTGAGGTAAACTTTCTAGGGTTAAAAGTTGCCACCTGGGACTTAAAGATAATAATTATAAAAGGAGATTCTGTTTTCTGAATCTTTACATATTTGTTGGACTACTGTTCTTTTTGTTAACATGGTATTCCTTCCCTTTAATATAGTTACAAGTGTTCCCTATCTTTTGTTGAGGCCTCTTAGGACTTCTCGCTATACAACAAAAATGATCTTTATTATGGAATGCTGAAAATCCTTGAGTTTTTTTTGTTTGTTTGTTTTTTTGTTTGTTTGTTTTTTTGTTTGTTTGTTTTGTTTTTTGTTTTTGAGATGGAGTCTCGCTCTCTTGCCCAGGCTGGAGTGCAGTGGTGCAATCTCGGCTCACTGCAGCCTTTGGCTTCCGGATTCAAGCAATTATCCTGCCTCAGCCTGCCGAATAGCTGGAATTACAGGTGCCCACCATCATACCCGGCTAATTTTTGTATTTTTAGTAGAAACGGGGTTTCATCATGTTAGTAAGTCTGGTCTCAATCTCCTGACCTCATGATCTGCCCTCCTCGGCCTCCCAAAGTGCTGGGATTACGTGAGCCACCGCGCCCAGCCTATCCTTCAGATTTTTATTTTCATTCTCTTCATGTTTGTTTGATCTCCTAGCTCTTTTGTTCTGTAATCTTTCTTAACTGTATAAAAACTTGCTTAATACCATCTAGACTCACATGGAGCTGGTTAATGTTAAAAATCTAATTTAATACTTTGCAATATGAGCTATCTGTTTGTGATAGACTATATGACAGTCCAGGTTAGAATGAAGAAATCATGGCCAGGTGTGGTGGCTCATGCCTGTAATCCCAGAGCTTTAGGAAGGTCAAGGTGGGCAAATTGCTTGAGACCAGGAGTTTGAGACCAGCCTGGGGCAACCCTGTCTCTACAAAAATAAAAATAAGAAGTAAATAGCCGGACGTGGTGGTGTGCTCCTATAGTCCTAGCTACCCGGGAAGCTGAGGCGGGAGAATCACTTGAGCCCAGGAGTTCAGGCTGCAGTCAGCTCTGATGGCACCACTGCACTGCAGCCTAGGTGACAAAGCAAGGCCCCATCTCTACAAAGAAAAACAAAAAGAGGAATTAAGTCATTTGGTTTTATAATCATTCTAATGAAGAAATATTTTCTTCATTTACAGATATCAGTATTATCATAGTGGTTCCTTAAAGTATCAGGAAGAAAATTGGCAGGTTCTGGTACCTGGGGACTTCTGAGTGTTTGCATTTAAGAAGGAAATGTTCTTTGGGAAGCTGAGGCAGGTGGATCATGAGGTCAGGAGTTCAAGACCATTCTGGCCAAAATAGAGAAACCCCGTCTCTACTAAAAAATACAAAACAAAAAAAATTAGCTGGGTGTGGTGGTGGACGCCTGTAATCCCAGCTACTCAGGAGGCTGAGGCAGGAGAATCACTTGAACCCGGGAGGCAGAGGTTGCAGTGAGCTGAGATCACGCCACTGCACTTCAACCTGGGTAACAGTGTGAGACTCCGTCTCAAAAAAAAAGAAGAAAATGTTAACATCATAGGCATCGTATTTTTATTATTACTGTTTTTTTCTTTGTACTGTACTACCACCTAATTCTTTTTTCTGAGAAAATTAATCCTCATTTATCCTTTTATTCATCAGCTTCAAAGTATTCTTAGCCCATTACCTTGGAAAAGTTCAAATTGTTCACCTTGGTGTGAGGCCTTTTACAACCTGGCTCAGATCTGTTTTTTTAGTCTCAGGTACACTATTCTGTCATAAGGAGCACTCTCTTCTTGGTGGGGTGGTGGTCATTCACTTCTAAACATACATTGCCTCTTTTAATCTTTACACCTGTTTTCATACTATGCCCTATTGATAAAGTTGAATACTCGCTGCTTTTTGAAATCCCACCCACAATTAAAGGCCCAAACTAAACAGTTCCTCCAGATCAATGCAGCACAAGTGACATCTATATCATAAGAACTCAGAACGCTTAAAATATCCATTCACAGTTTTTTCTCCGTGTTGGTTGTGTCCTCATTTCTTACCTTCTCTTTACTAGATCATATGTTCTTTTTTCTATCCCTGATTCGTTCATTTAATCTCTCTCTGTTTGATTTCCAATATCTTGATACTCTTTATATGAGACTCACTCAAGTTATAGTAGTAGTTACCTTATAAAACAGAGCCAGGAAAGGTTATGATCCATCAGTTTAAAGAGTAAATTCAAAGGATAAAGTAGAATATGTTTTTAAAATGTACTCAGGGAGTTTCCAGAGGAATAGACCTAAGTTATGTTTTTGAAAAGTTAATGTATGCTGACAGAATTGTCAATTTAGAGGATGGATGATGACAGTTAACATTTACTGTGCATATTGTATGTCACTTATTATATGCTAGGTGTTCTACAAATGTTATTTCAACCCTCAAAATAATGCTGTTAGGAAGATAGTGTTGTACATATTATGAACACTGATAAGGAAACTAACATTTGGAGAGATTAAGTTGCTAGTTACATAGTAAGTAGCAGTTCTAGGATTCTAATGCAGTTGTGATAGTCTTCAAAACTGACATTCTTAAGCATCAGTGAATGAAATCGTGTGTATTGGCATATTTAAAGTTATAGTATTCATTTCTTTGCTTTTTTTGATTCATAAGTAAGTTAACATATCCCTAATAAGTTCTTTTTTTCTTTTTAAAAGATTGCAGCATCTTATGGAAATGTTGTCTCCATTTTTGAACCAGTTGACCTACCGAAACAAAAGAAAAATTTGGTCAGTAATTTATGATTTCTTCTTTTAGGAATTGAAATGTTTTAAGTATTAAAAAAGTGTAAAATCAGAGTGATCATCGAGTAAATTGGTATAACTTATATACTGTAATTGAAGCTATATGTTAAATTCCTTTTTGATATTAAAAATATATTTAAATTTTCCATTGGAATAGAACTAAAATAAATTGTGCCAATGAATTGTTGAAATGCTTTATTTTATTTCTGACATTTTTAATTTTATAATATTTCAAGAGTCAGTAACCTAAAGTTTGGCACTACTTTATTGCTATTATCAAATACCATTGTCGAGCCATATGTGGTACTTTTTCCTTTGTTTTATAATCTACCTTTATGCAGGTTTTCTGCCTCTTCAGGGCTTAACTTTCTTGCATTATTTAGATCATGTAATACAATCATTAACAGGTCAATGAATGTTTTTCTTTATAAGGAAGCTGTACTCAGAAATAGTTCTGAAAACTGGTTACCCAATAGTTTATAAATATTCGGATCATGTTAGCAGATTTTATAGGTTCTTTAATGCTCGTGCCTGTATTCCTCTCTATTTGGGAGGCTGAGGCAGGAGGATTGCATAAGGCCAGAAGTTTGAAACCAGCCTGGGCAAGATTTTAAAAAAAGTTTAGCCAGGCATGGTGGCGCATGCCTGCAGTCTCAGCTGCTCAGGAGGCTGAGACAGGAGGATCGTTTGAGCCCAAAAATTTGAGGTTGCGGTGAGCAATGATCACACCACTGCATTCCAGCCAGGGTGACACATAGAGACCTTGTCTCTAAAAATAAAAATAAACCATCTGAAAGAAGATAAGTATAGTGTCATTGAAAGAGCAGTGTAAGGAAGCTAAATGATGAGAAATTATGAACACAAAGAAGGAAACAACAGACACTGAGGTCTACTTGAGGGTGGAGTGTGGCAGGAGGGAGGGGAGCAGAAAAGATAACTATTGGGTACTGGGCTTAATACCTGGGTGATGAAATAATCTGTACAAGAAAATCCCTTGACACAAGTTTACCTATGTAGCAAACCTTCACATGTACTCCCAAACCTAAAATTAAAAGATTTTTAAAAAGAAAAAAATAAAATAAAAGAAAGAGCAGTGTATTGGGAGTCATAGGACTGGTTTCTATTTCTGGGTCTATCTAGCTAGTTGGTCTTAGGTAAGTCAGCCTTATGAAATTCTTTGCTTAACTCTCAAATTGATTAATATCTATTCAGTCTTGATGGGAATATTATTAGGCTAACATGTCAAAGACGGTTTAGGAATGTATTAATTATAAAGGACTGAACTCTTTTAATAGCAGACTTACCTTTATGTATCTTTTGATAGTTTTCATATCATCTTCACTTAGCTCATTAGTATTTTACAAATTACTTCAAACCTAGTTTGTACAGCTATTATTTCTTCTTTTTACGAATAAGGCAGTAGAGTAGGCTCAAAGAATATAGTGACTTGACCAGTGAATCTTAGCTGTTAAGCCACAGAACTAAGAGTAAAACCATCTGTATGGATTCCTAGGTGTGAGTGTTCTTTCCTTACCTTGTGTTAATGAAAACTATTTTCTGAGTTAATTGATACTTACCTTTCAATTTCGTGGAAATAGTGTTCACACTTCTGATTTCTGTTTGTTTTTATAGATTGCCTAGTGAATCCAATATTTGAGCCTCTTAAAGCCTTAAGAATTAGTAATTGGCAGTACTAAAAAGAATTTTTTAAGGTGATTACCCCACCCAGCCCAGAACAGTGTATTTCAATACTCAATAAATATTTATTAAATAAAATAAGTAGCTTTTGAAAATCAGTATGTTATGTTCAAATGCCTTTATTGGGAAGGATGGAATAGAGAATTTCAGTGTTTGCCCATTTTCTCTTTTACTGATTATAATTGATGAATATAATGTATAAAACTCAAAAATTGGCTGGTTTATTGGCTTATCAGCAGTTACTTTGAAGAAAGGATAATAAAAAACTTGATGAAGAAGGGCAAAAGTGGACCAAATGGTAAAGTTACAGACTTGAAAGATGTATAAAATCTATGATTCTAAAATACAGTCTCAGAATCTTTAGATCCTTGTAAAAATATATTCTTTCCTTTTCTTTGTATATTATGGAGTATTCTTGTAAGGTGGTGGTCTTCATGAGAGTTGCACATCACAACTACCGTTGGATACATGTGCCCAGATCCTGCCCTGGGAATTTCTAAATCTGTAGCCGTAGGATTGTGTCTATGCACTTATATGTCTTGTTCTAGAGAGGGTTCTGGTATGTACTGTGATTGAAAGACATTCCTGCAAGGCAGTGTTTCATGAAAGCATATTCTGTAGGTCACCTATGTCAAAATCACCTGGGGTGTTAAAGTACAGGTTTCTGTGCCCCATCCTGAAGCTTTTGAACCTGAATTTTTGGGCACAGGTCTTGGAAATTTGAATTTTTAGTAACATCTCAGGCTATTATTTGTTGTACGAAAGTTTGAGAACCACCACATTAAGAGGGTATGAATCTAAATCTGTAATTGGGCTGTGCACTCAACTTAGTGTAGGCCACAACCTGAATTTAAAAAGACTATGAAATAGAGAAAATATCAGAGTATGTCACATGTAATAAGGACAAACGTAGGTTGTATTTATTTGTGTGTGTGTGTGTGTGTTCTGGGTCAGGGTACATTGTGTATTTCTTACTGATTTGCAGGCAGAAAAAAAGGGAAAAATTTCACTTTAAGAAGTTGTAAGGCCATAAATTATATAGTATTATCAAAATGTTTCATCTTTTATTCTGAATTTTCCCACATACTATTATGATCTCAGATGGGGACAAAACAGTAAAAGAGAAGGAAACGTCAAATAGTAAAGCCACAGACACATTTAAAATTAAATTTTTAACTATAACTGTAATAATAATAAAGTAATAATTAAATCTGAGGTTAATAAGACTGCTATCCAAGGTAGCATATGGTTATTGATTGTTTATACTAAAGATAGAATTTTGACCACCAGTTATGGATATTCTCTCACATATCTTTATCATGTGTTCTCTATTTTTGTTGAGTGAATGGAACATTTTGTTATCTTTAAAATTGACTGCCTGTGTTATTGTAAGAATAACAAGCATAAACGTACACATTTGACCGATAAAATATGCCAATCATAATGGGCTAAATGACTCTTTTCTTAATTTTAGGAATTATATAGTCAGTGGCAGAAAAGTGGCCAATTTTTTCTGGAATCAATAGCACACAATATAACCTGGGATCCCACAGGTAAGAAAATAAGCAGGATTAACTAAAATGAAATATCACTTGCCTAGTTGTTCTTATTTTTATTACTCGCATGTATTTCACTTCTGCTGTGTGTGAGATTGTGGGGAATACCAAAGAAGTAAAATGGATTATGCCTTTTTAGAGTTTATACTGAAATGAAGACAGATAGGCACTGTAAGAAATGAGAGAATGTTCTAAGTGCTATAACACGATACCCATTGTTTTTGGAAAGAGATATTTCTCTGGAGAATTAAGGTTTCACTGAAAAGGAGCCTTTGGACCTGAGAGTAAACAGACTTTAGCAATGAGAATTGGGTAGATGGAACAGGAAAAAAGTGAAATTTAAGAAAATATATGCCGGGCGTGGTGGCTCACGCCTGTATTCCCAGCACTTTGGGAGGCTGAGCCGGGCAGATCACCTGAGGTCGGGAGTTCAAGACCAGCCTGACCAACATGGAGAAACCCTGTCTGTACTAAAAATACAAAAAATTAGTCAGGCGTAGTGGCGCATGCCTGTAATCCCAGCTACTTGGGAGGCTGAGACTGGAGAATCGCTTGAACCTGGAAGGTGGAGGTTGCGGTAAGCTGAGATCATGCCATTGCACTCCAGCCTGGGCAACAACAGTGAAACTCTGTCTCAAAAAAAAAAAAAAAAGGAAGAAAATATAATGAATATATGTATCAGTTATCTATTTCTGCATTAGAAAAGCATCCTCCAAAATGATGGATGGCTTAAAACATCCATCATTTTACTGCTTATGATTCTGTTGATCAGGAAGGCTCTGTGGGAATGGCTTATCTGTTGTTCCATGTGGTAGTGACTGAAGCAGTTTATCTGCAGCTAAAAGATCCAAGAAAGGCTTTGTTCACGTATCTGGGCCTTGCTGCTTGCTATCTACTGGAATGCCTTTCTTCTCCTCCACATGGCCTCTTCTATGGCCCTCTCTAGCAGGGCAGCCTGGTTTTTACATGGTGGCTGCATTCTGAGAGCGAAAGTAGAAGCTGCAAGGAAGTCCCAGAATGTTATTGCTGCCACATTATATGGTCACAAGTCCAGCTAATATTAAGGGGTGGGAGACATAGACTCCACCTCTTGATGAAAGATATGGCAAAGTCATATTACATGGAGGCATCAACACAGGGAGACATAATTTATTGGGAGCCATTTTTACCATTCTACGAAAGTGAGGGAAGGCACAGAGAAAGCAAGCATAAGATACATTATAATAAGGATTAGTACTTCACTGGGCTGAGTCTCAGTGTTGGTAAGGAGATAAGACCTTAGCATGTTATAGGAGACCTTTAAAGTCATGCTAAAAAGTTTGAATTTAATTCTTTATGGTTGTCTAAAAACTATAGGTTTTCAAAAGAGGCTAGTGATATAAGATTTATGGTTTTGCGAGATTCGTCTGCTAGCAGTGAGTTAGAAGGGTCAGTGGCAAATGGAACAGGAGAAGGAGTGACCTTTGGAGAGGTTGTATTCTCATTAGTCTGGATGAGAAATAAGAGCTTATTTCCATAGTAGTTGCTCAATTAATATTAAATGAATTAATGAATAGTGAAAGATATACATGGCTATGAAATGTGTTCTGGCAGTAGAATTGACATTACCTGACAACTGGATTTGAAATTACTTTGAGAGTATCTATGACCACACAAAGAGTAATATGTAGGAGTTAGAGGTAGTGGAACATAAGGTATTAATTGGATATGTGGACCTTGAGAAGCTTGTATATCATAAAGCAATATATAGACATTTGAATCTAGAACATAAAAGTTATCTTTGGAGCAGGGCACGGTGGTTCAAACCTGTAATATCAGCACTTTAGGAGGTTGAATGGAGAGAATTGCTTGAGCCCAGGAGTTTGAGACCAGCCTGGGCAACATAGGGAGACTCCATCTCTACAAAAAAATTTTTGAAAAGTTAGGCTTGGTGGCTGGCATCTGAGGTCTCACCTATTCAGGAGGCTGAGGTGGGAGGCTTGTTTGAGCCCAGGAGGTTGAGGCTGCAGTGAGCCATGATTGTGCTACTGCATTCTAGCCTGGGTGACAGAGCAAGACCTTGTCTCAGAAAAAAATTAAAAAAAAAAGAAAAGTTATCTTTGAGACATAGAAATAGAAGTCATCAGAGAGAGATATAAAAGTATTGGTAAACTGATTAATGCCTTTCTTTTGTGTCCAAATTTACTATTGTATCTTGCCTAAATCATAAGATTTTCTGTTTCAGACTTTTTATGCTTTTTTCCTGCTTTACTATCCATAATATCCTGCTTTAATATCTGTAATTTAATATCTGTAATATCTAATTCTTAGAGTTTGAAATCAGTGTACCATATTATATCTTACCTACTTTTCTTCCATTCCATACCTGGGATTAATTTTGTATTCTGTTTTAAATTCTTAATCTTTTATGGGATATCTTAATTTTATCTTCAGTTTATATTAAGCAAAAGAAAACTTGTATCTGTTGGTAAGTTCAAAAGTGGAATAATCAACATATTTAAATGGATTGTTTCATTACTTGTTGTGCTTTTTTTTCCCCGTCTATGGAACCTTCTATCTATTGCTCTACTATTCATTGAGCTTCTGCTTAGTGCCTGGCCTGTGTTGGAGACTTGGTGCATATTATATAGCTAATCCTTACAACAACTGTATTTAAACCTCGAATTTTTTAGATGAGAAAATTGAAGCTCAGAAATTACCCATCTAGATCAAATTCACATGGCTAATTAAGCATCTTACTTGGGATTCAGACACAGGGATTTCTGATCTAAAGTCTATGCCAGAGATCCACTTTCCTTTTGAAACAAGAAAACGAGAGCCAAGCATGCTGGCCCATACCTGTAATCCCAGCAGTTTGGGAGGCTGAGTTGGGAGGGTTCCTTGAGCCCAGGAGTTTGAGACCAGCCTGGGCAACATAGCAAGACCCCGTCTCTGCAAAAAATTAAAAAAAGTGGTTGTTCTAGAAATACACAAATCTATAGTCTTTAATTGCCAAGGTGAATGCCATCTTTATTGTCAGCTTTTTTGCCAAAATTGCTTGTCTTTTGTATGGATGATAGCACGACCTTCTACTTAAGTGCCAAGTCATAGAGTTGGAATCTGTCCTTTAACGGCTTGTTTTTTCTCTGTATTTATTTGGTATCAAATCTTGACAATTCTTTTTTTCATTTTTTCTTGAGACAAGGTCTTGCTCTGTTGCCCAGGCTAGACTGCAGTAGCTCAGTCATAGCTCACTGCAGCCTTGACCTCCCAGGCTTGAGTGATCCTTTCACCTCAGCCTCCCTAGTGTCTGGTAGTACAAGTGCGTGTCTAACTAATTTTTGTAATTTTTTTCTGTAGAGACAGGGTTTCACTGTGTTGCCCAGGCAGGTCTTGAACTCCTGGGCTCAAGCAGTCCTCCCCGCTAGGCCTCCCAAAGTGGTGGGATTACAGGTGTGAGCCACCGTATCTGGCCTACCGTCTGAATTTCTACAGTTAATTAACCAGGTTTAATAGTTTAATAGTTGGTTAACCGCACACTTATGTTTTCCCTGATGTTGTCTGTCTCTAGAGTTGTTTTCTAAAAAGTATTTTTAACCTTCTTTGTATACTAGAGTCTTTGAAATTTCAATGAAAGTTACAGATTATCTTTCTGGAAAAATGCACATATTGTATATGTGATTTTTGTATGTTATCTCAATAGAGGGAGACTCAGAGGCCTCTCCATCTGTTGACTGCCCCTCTTCCAGTTAATCCCTCTTGTTCTAAAATACAGATCCAATTTTGTAACAACTCCCCCAACAATCCCCCACTGCCACTTGAAAATCTTTTACTCCCAACTACCTATAACAAAGTCCAAATGCTGTAAACTTGAAAAACTCTTCACAGTCTCACCTTGGCATTTTTTCCATAGTAAATTTTTTTCTAGCCTTTCCATGTACGTTGTTCGTTAACCTATACCACATGAAGAGGCATTCTTGGGAAAATATATGAACTTACATGTCTTCATGCCTTCGTTCATGTTAGGTTTCCTTTCTGAAATGCCTGTCTCTTCTACTCATTCATCCATTAAGGACCAGGTTGCATTTCGTCACTTTTCCTGGCATTTTTACTACAGGTACACATTAATGTCTCCTTCCTGTGGGCTTCCATAAAGCTTTGCACACATTTCTATCATGTGTGTAACACTTTTACATGGTATCATATTTCCATGTCTTTCTACTGAAATATGAACTCATGAAAAACGACAATGTTTTATTTGTCATCGTATTTCCAATGTCTAGCACAGTGCCTGGGACAAAGAAGATGCTCATTAAATACTTGTTAAGTGACAGATTATAAGATCTCAAGCTATTTTAACAAAATTAAAATACAGCCTTCTCCTCTGTTCTTCAAATTTTTTTTTGATACTTGACTTTTTTTTAGAAGTTGTTTTATATGAAATTCTTGAGCATGTAAATTAAGTCACTATTAAATACCTAAATAATAAATGATGAATAATATTTTTTTTTAGGCAGTCGTCTTTTAACTGGTTCCAGCTATTTGCAACTGTGGTCCAATACTAACTTGGAGAAGCCAACTGAAGATGAACATTTAAATAAAACAGATCTTAACTTTGGAGATTGGAGATGCATTTGGCATTGCAAGTAAGCAGTTAATCAGGGGAGAAAACTGATAAACCTGTTGTTCTGTGTGGTTTTATTATAAATGTATTTTAGTTGTGTAAAGCCACACTGACATAAAAAGTACTGATTTTTGGTCTATGGTATGCTTTTTCTTATACACAGATAATTCTGTATTTCCCGTGTTCTACAAATACATTTTTTAAAAATGTCAAATAAAATAGGAAGAAACATAAACGTTTAAGGCTTACATGAAGACCGTTAAATACAAACTTGCCAAATTATATGAAAAGATAGATGACTTTCATGCTTTTGAACGGAAGACTTCCTATTGTGAAGAAATCTATTTTCCCCACATAATCTATATATTGAACATAATCCTTGCCAAAATCTGAGTGGAATTTCTATTAAGTATAGTTCTAAACTCTACTTAAAAGGATAAATATGGGAAAGTCAGAGAAATTCTGAAAGAAAAGAAGATTAAAGATATACAGTATAGTAAAATGAATTCTAACGCCACAGATGATCAAGCATTTTGTTGTTGATGTAGGAACAGACAGATTAGGATCCAGGATTAGACTCTGGAGTGCAATGATGCGAGGCTCACTGCAACCTCCACCTCCCTGGTTCAAGCAATTCTCCTGCCTCAGCCTCCTGAGAAGCTGAGATTACAGGCACATGCCACCACACCTGGCTAATTTTTGTATTTTTAGTAGAGACGGGGTTTCACCATGTTGGCCAGGCTGACCTTGAATTCCTGACCTCTGGTGATCCACCCGCCTCAGCCTCCCAAAGTGCTGGCATTACAGGTGTGAGCCACTGTGCTCAGCCTTAAGGTAATCTTTTATAGCGGGGACAACTAGCTAGCTCTGTAGACGGGAAATTAAGTTAGAGTCTTTCATACCTGATACCAAAACAAATGTGAGATGGAGGAAAAAATTCTGTAAAATGGAACAAAAATATTAGAGGAAAATACAGGTGAAATTTTATATTTTAGAGCTACATTGTCCAGTATGGTAGCCACTAACTACGTGTTATTATTGAGCATTTGAAATGCAACTAGTCCAAATTGAGATGTGCTGGACTTCAAAAATTTAGTATTAAAAATAGTGTAAAATATCTCTAACATTTTTTAAAAATATGTTTAATTGATATTTTTATATATTAGGTTAAATAAAAAATATTAATTTCACCTGTTTTAAGTTTTTTTAAAAACATGGCTGATAGGAAATTTAAAATTACATATTTGGCTAACATTTGTCATTTACGTTATATTGCTGTTCGACAAGAAATGCTGCTTTAGAGTTAGGGAAAGACTAAGAATGACACCCAAACTGGAAATGGATAGGATAGGAAAAATTAATAGTTCTAACCGTATTGATAAAACGTTTCTATAAAGCAAATTGTCCACAAGGAAAGAAACACAAACACGAGGAGAAATATGTGCAGTTTTGGGCAAATGCGTTTTTAAAAGTAGGCCTTAAATTAGTTAGAAAAGAACAGGTATAACAATAGTAAGCAACACTGGGCAATGGAGAGAAATTTTTAACAAGGTATAGAACATATTAAAAATAAGTGCAATAAGAGGTGATCTCACTTGAAATCAAGAATGTTTGAAATGTTCAGAAAAAGGATGAATCTTACCTAATAGTGTTTAGAGAAATAGGTGCTCTCGTATACCGTCAATAAGGGAGTACAGTTGATATTATGTTTCTTTTTTTTTTTTTAGATGAAGTCTCCCTCTGTCGCCCAGGCTGAAATGCAGTGGTGTGATCTCAGCTCACTGCAATCTCCGCCTCCCGGGTTCATACCATTCTCCTGCCTTGGCCTCCCGAGTAGTTGGGACTACAGGCACTCACCACCACGCCTGGCTAATTTTTTGTATTTTTAGTAGAAATGGGGTTTCACCATGTTAGCCAGGATGGTCTTGATCTCCTGACCTTGTGATCTGCCCGCCTCAGCCCCCCACAGTGCTGGGATTACAGGCATGAGCCACGGTGCCTGGCCTGATAATATCTTTCTAGAGCACATTTTGGAAGTATGATTCAACAGGCTTAATTTTTTTCATATCCTTTAAATAAGGTTTCCAGGTTTCATTCATTCATTCAACGAATATTTGTTGAATGGTTCCAGGCAACTTTAAAGATGCTTAGAATATTGCAGTGAACAGATAGGGGTAGATAGGAAATAAACCAGCAAACTGGTATAAAAGGATTTAAGTGAAACTGACTAGGTTTATATGAAGTGGTGATAGCATAAATATCACATACCAAAGTAAGGCAGACGTTCCATATGTAGAATTTACAGAGGATATTTCAAAGGAGCAGGTTCCATGTATTTTGCACCCCTCAGATAGGTAATGGGTTAACATGTAGAAAGCGAGGATAATTTTGCATAAATAATTCTTTAGAAAGAGCTGTAGGCCGGGCACGGTGGCTCACGCCTGTAATCTCAGCACTTTGGGAGGCCGAGGTGGGTGGATCACCTGAGGTTGGCAATTCAAGACCAGCCTGGCCAACATGGCGAAACCCCGTCTCTACTAAAATTACAAAAATTAGCCAGGCATGGTGGCACATGCCTGTAATCCCAGCTGCTTGGGAGGCTGAGGCATGAGAATAGCTTGAACCTGGGTGGCAGAGGTTACAGTGAGCCAAGATCACACCACTGCACTCCAGCCTGGGCAGTAGAGTGAGACTCCATCTCAATAAAAAAAAGAAAAAAAAAAAATAATATTTTGTCTTAAGGATATCGTTAGGATTAACCAGATGTTTTAAAAATGTGTGTGCAGGCATGTTCACTTTTTTGTTGTTGTTGCAGCAAAAATTAGAAAACAGCAGTGAAAAATTATTTGAAATCCTTGTATGTATATATATGTAAACATATACAATGGAATATAAGCCAATAAAGTAATAATGTAGATTTGTACACCTGCACACATATACACATCTTTTGCGTCTATATACAGAGATGTTCATGACATATTTTTGTTGTTGTTGTTTGAGACGGAGTCTTGCTCTGTCACCCAGGCTGAGTACAGTGGTGTGATCTTGGCTCACTGCAACCTCCACCTCCTGGGTTCAAGCAATTCTCCTGCCTCAGCCTCCCAAGTAGCTGGGATTACAGGGGCGTGCCACCACGCCTGGCAAATTTTTTGTATTTTTAGTAGAGATGGGGTTTCATCATGTTGGCCAGGCTGGTCTCGAACTCTTGACCTTGTGGTCTGCCCACTTCAGGCTCCCAAAGTGCTGGGATTACAGGCGTGAGCCACTGTGCCTGGCCCGTGACATATTTTTTAATGGGTGATAAGTATGACTTCAGTTTCTAGCCCTACTTCTTCCACCTTTTCCTGCAGAAAGTAGAGTGGAGGGAAGGATTTGGAAGTTTATGTATTAAAATGTTAACATTGGTTTTGTCTGAGGAAAGGATGTGGTGGTATTGGTGAAAAATGTAAATGATTTCATTTGCTTTTTATCTACCTGTATCAACTTCAATGTATTATGCTTAAAATCAGAAAAAAAAGTTTTATTTGTATCTGAAATGAAATGTGACAGAATTCCTCTTTGGATATCTTTACAAATAAATTTAGTATTGAC
This sequence comes from Nomascus leucogenys, assembly GCF_006542625.1. Taxonomy (NCBI): domain Eukaryota; kingdom Metazoa; phylum Chordata; class Mammalia; order Primates; family Hylobatidae; genus Nomascus; species Nomascus leucogenys. The sequence goes on from NC_044382.1 coordinate 127,100,556, forward strand.
CTATCTAATCATGAATTTGGGCAAAGACAAGGAAAGCGGTGATAGTGGTGAGTGTCTTGAGATCAATATATATGAGTAACTGTAAGGGAAGGCAATGAAGAGAAATGAACGAAAGTTCCTTTGAGAAGAAAAGGCAAATATGTACCAAGTATATAGGTGAAGCTGATAGGCTGAATCCCTAATTGCTGCAAGTCCCCTGTTAACCCACACATAATCTTTAATTAGGTAAGTATTACCCTAAGGCAAACTTACTACATATTATCCATGAAAATATATGTTGGCATATAGGGATCCGTGGTTCTGGAAACTAGATTTCCAGATTTAAAAAATGAAATCATTGTCTCTCATTCTAAGGGAATGAAATTTATGACTTTTGTTTTAGGCCTTAAAGATTTTGACAAGCCATTCCTTCCATGAGTCTATGGATGTATGTTTTTATATTTAAGGTTTATCTTACTAACTAGTTCATTTTTCAGGTACACAAAGATGTGAGTGTGAAACGTATAACATTTTCTGTCTTTTGAACCAATTGCTGATTTATAATTTTGAGAATATTGAAGTTTTTCTTTTTAGTTTTCATTGCAAATTATTCCTTATCTGTTTAATTTACAGAACTGCTTCCCAAGTTCATTTAATGAAATTTTCACCAGATGGAGAATTTTTTGCCACTGCTGGGAAGGTAAATTATGAAAATGCTATTGCCAAATTATGTTTACAGTTTACTTTGAAACTTTAAAAACATTAACTGGCTTCATTCTTTTATTGATTTAACTTGAAAATAATAGTTTCCATTAAAAATTTGTTTTTTTGTTTGTTTGTTTTGAGATGGAGACTCACTCTGTCACCCAGGCTGGAGTGCAGTGGCGCGATCTTGGCTCACTGCAGCCTTTGCCTCCCAGGTTCAAGCGATTCTCCTGCCTCAGCCTTCCGAGTAACTGGGACTATAGCTATACACCACTACGCCCGGCTAATTTTTGTATTTTTTAAAAGAGACAGGATTTCACTATATTGGCCAGGCTGGTCTTGAACTCCTGACCTCGTGATCCGCCCACCTGGGCCTCCCAAAGTGCTGAGATTACAGGTGTGAGCCACCATGCCCGGCCATTAAAAATTTTAAGTAGCAGAAATTGACTCCATTATTGTGGTGTTAAAAGACTGTGTGATGTAATTGAAATAACATAGACTTAGGGGCGGATCTGGATATAAATCTGCCATTTACCAGCTTTATCATCTTGGCAAGTTAATCTTCTTGAGCCTTTCTTTTCTCATGTGTAATATGAGGATAAAAACATCTACTTCATAGGTCATTAATCATAGGATTAATTTAGACAATATATGCAGTATAGAGTGACCGGCACAGTGCCTTTCATGTCTTTGATTTATATTACCTTTTAGCTGATGTATGTTAGGCTGTTTTTAATATATAAGACTTCATAGGCTTTTTAGAAAGATAGTAGTAACCATTTCTTTAGTGTGCATACATTATTACCTGTTTATTTTAAAGCAATGTATTTATTTGAAATTACTTTTATTCATTGGTTCATAGAGCATTTCATGAGCTACTAATAAGTCAAATTATTGTTACGGCTCAAAGCCTTCTGCAAACTAAGAGTGTAAGATACTCTAAAACCACAGTAAGATTTTTGTTTTTTAGGAGAGAAGTAGAGCTGTTTATTCTGGGAACTCAGTTATAGCTTAAAAGCAGTACCTGGTACATTCTAGTCTCCTTTGCTTTTCCCTTATTTCCCATATTAGGACTATAAATTTGATTGTACATGGAATATTTCATATAGTATTTATATATTAACTCGTTATTTTCATCATCAGCATTTTCTTTGAAAAGTCACATGAAAATTCATGAAAAGTATCTTTTTTTTCAATAATTAGCAGTCTTCATAAGTCTGTTAGTGGTATTGATTTCTTATTTAATATTTGGCTTACTGGAAAAGAAGTCCTTAATTTTATCTTTGAGTCTTTCCTGAATGACTCCATTCCCCATACTCAAGTAATTAGCAAGCATTTTTCTTGAATACAGAATACGCACATTCACACACATCAGTTTTTAACGCACAGTTAGGCAATGCTAATAGAAAAGTGCCGGAATCAGAATTTTCTTAATTCCTCTGTGCCCAACGTCTCTTCCCATCACCAAGTTCTTGCCATTGGGGAGAAAATTCTTACTTTTGCTATTTGATTTAATCTTTAATTCTGATCTGCATGTTTTTCTGTTTTTTTTTTTTTTTTTTTTTGTTTTGTTTTTTTGTTTTTTTCCATAGGATGACTGTCTTTTGAAGGTATGGTATAATGTAGAAAACTGGCGGACAGCTGTTACTTCTCCAGATAGAAGTTCAGAAAAACAATCCCAAGGAGAAATTGACTTTTCTTTTGTGTATCTGGCCCATCCTCGAGCAGTAAATGGATTTTCCTGGCGTAAAACAAGCAAATACATGCCTAGGTCAGTGGATTGGTCATTTTCCCCCACATATTAAGGGAACATCATCTCTGTTACCTTGATTGCTTCTCTCACTTTTGAGAGTCCATAGTTACAGGACTTCTGAGCCTGTGAAGATTAGAGTAATATTAAATAGTCTCTGGCCTGCACATATCTGGCTGTGGGTCAGCTATGTTTGATGCCTAGGATAAGAGCCATATTAAAGGAGTTTAAGCTGGGATAGTTTACTCCATATCAGATGTCTTTAAGTCGCAGAGTTGTACATATTTTCTTTTTCTTTGTGTTTTGTGTCTAATTCTGTCATCTTTTTTCTCCGGATTGTTGTTTGTTTATATTTTTACATAAATACTCTGTTGTCTTGTACCTTCTAGTATGTCTTCCCTGGTTTTCTTCTTTTAAAAAATAGCTTTATTAAGAGGATATACCATGAGTTCTTGTATGTTTATTTGACTGCACCCAGCATATCTGAGGAAAAGAGAGAGTGGGTTAATACCCTACATTATTCTTCTTTGAAACAGGTATAAGTTTAACCACAAAAGCACACAGTGACACACACATGCATACCCTCAGTACCTTCTTTTTTTTTTCTGTACTTCTGTAAAGAGTTAATATAATACTGAATTTTAGTAGGTTATAGAGACCTATTACTTAAATACAGGCATAAATTCCCTATTTTTGTTTGGTTTTTATGTGTTTTTGTTTTGTTTAGTTTTGAGACAGGGTCTTGCTTTGTCACCCAGACTGGAATGCAGTGCCCCAGTCATGGCTCACTGCAACCTCCACGTCCTGGGCTCAAGTGATCCTCTCGCCTCAGCTTCTCAAATAGCGGGGACTACAGGTGTGTGCCACCATGCTGGGCTAATATATTTTTTTCTTTTCGGATTGTTTATAGAGATGGGGTTTTGCCATGTTGCCCAGGCTTGTCTTGAACTCCTGAGCTGAGGCGATCTGCCTGCTTCAGTCTCCCAAAGTGCTGGAATTACAAGCATGAGACGTGTGCGCAGCCAGAAATCCCATTTTGTACCATATGGCCATTTTCAATTTGGCCAAACCATGTGGCATTTTTTTCCTACCTTTTCACTGTTTTATGGATTTTGCTGACTAGATGTTTTGAGCTATAGTGTAGCTGTAGCCAGGACAGGGATAGAGAAAAAGAGAGTGAGAAAAAATGGAGGGAGGTGGGTGTGAGGATGGGGAAAGGAGGAGAAACAAGGGGTTGGGGAAGGAAAGAAAAAAAGATGCTAGGAAGGGAGAGGTAGGGGACAGAAGGAGAGAGGTAGAAAGGGAGGGTGGCCTGGAAAGGCTGTGAAAGCAAAGAATGGTGGGAGAGGGAAGCCCGGAGAGGAGGTAGAAAGGGAGAAGAAGACAAGGAAATAGACAGAAAGAGGAGAGAGAGTCAGAGGGAGAGAGATGCAAGAATGGAGGAGAGAAGGAGAAGGAGAGAACAACCAATACAAATCATGCTGTTCTCCCTTCTCTTCTGCAACTTCTTTTTTAGTCAGGTGGGTATGTTTAACAAAGTGGCTACTAGACAGTATTTTGATTTCTTTTCTCATTTACTTTAACTCACTGAGTTGCTGATAAAACCTGCTGATTGTTGTGTTTTTAAAAATCAGATATGTATGCCGGAACAAGTTACTACTACAAAATATTGTGACTTTTTCTTTCTTTCTTCTAAACTTACTGAATTCCCTGATGGAAGGTAGTCCTTGTTGATAGGGTTTCAGCCTTTGAGCTCTTGATGCTTATGGGACTTATTAACATATATGTAATTGAGTTTTGCTTTTATTTTAAGGAGGTGGCAAAAAGGAAATTAACTGAAAGTCAAGGATGACTAAGGAGGGGGAAGTGTTTAGTACTTACTTTATCATGAATATTCAATTCTTGAATTTCACTGCTTTGGGCATCTGTTAGGCAAGGAGAGAATAAGTGTACCCAGTAGTTACTGTAGCTTTTTGTGACAGTGTGGAGGTGCCTTTATAGAAAGTAGAAAGGAAGCATATGATATAATTCAAAGAACTATCCACTCAATAAATCAGAGAATTTTATTAGAAGATGTGGTTATTTCTTGTGTGTCAACTGAGAGATTGTGGCTTAATCTAAGTCTTTGTTTTTTTAGATGTGAAAAGAATCTAATTGAGAGCTGGGATGGTGGCACACACCTGTAATCCCAGGATGAGGCGGGAGGATTACTTGAGCCAGAGGATTGCTTGAACCCAGGAGTCTGAGAGCACCCTGGGCAACATAGTGAGACCACATCTCTTAAAAAAAAAAAAAAGAAAGAACGTGTGGCAAGATTATTGAAACAAGAACTACTGAATTCTAGGCAGAAAAGAAATAGGTTGGCGAGCATTTGCTGTGGTGAAATCTGTACATGCTGATACTTTCTTCATTTGTACCTTAGTTGGTACATTTAAGTAATTACAGAATCATTGTAGACTTGTCTGTGATACTATGTGAAATTTGTATTTTTGCTTCTAAAATCTTTTCATTCCTTAGGGCTTCTGTGTGTAATGTACTGTTGACTTGCTGCAAAGATAATGTGTGTCGTCTTTGGGTAGAGACATTTTTACCAAATGATTGTTTGCTATACGGAGGTGACTGCAGCCATTGGACTGAATCAATTAATTTAACAAATAACTTCAAGAGAAATACTTCCAGTAAAGAACGAGTTCAAAATGCTTTAGAAGTGAGTGTTTTTGTTACATTACTTACTACAAGTTTTAAAACCTTTGGTACATTGCCTTTTTGGTAACAAAGTAATGTTATAAAAAATCTATATCCTAGGAAAATAATTCTTAGAAAATTTTCATTTCTATTTGGTTCAAAAAACATATTTTTATCTAGATTTTGTCTGGAACACAAAACTACCTATAATTATGAGGTTACTCTTAGGTTTACTGATGATGATAAAAGGATGATTACATTTGACTTAGCTGAAGTAACATGAAGTAAAATCTGAGAATGCAAAGATTTGACTCTAAAAATAACTTATTTTTTCTTTCTTAGAGCTTGAGTAGTTTATCCTATTCTGTTCTTCTACTTTTTTATCTTTAGAAACCCCAACCCACCCCCAGAACTTGGGGTCTTTACAAATTAATATTGAAAGTAAAAGTCAACTTTTGGTTTTTGGACACACTAAAGGTAGAATAGTAATACATTTGATCATAGCCTAAAGGCTGAGAAACAATAGTAGAATAGTAATACAGATTCTTCTAATTTTTTTTTTTTTTTTTTTTTCTGAAACAGATTCTCACTCTGTCAACTAGGTTGGAGTGCAGTGGCGTGATCTTGGCTCACTGTATTCCTGGCCTTAGCCTCCTGAGAAGCTGGAATTACAGGTGTGCATCACCATGCTCAGCAACTAATTTTTGTATTTTTAATAGGGAGAGGGCTTTACTGTGTTGGCCAGGGCTGGTCTCGAACTCTTGACCTCAAGTCATCTATCTGCCTTGGCCTCCCAAAAGGCTGGAATTACAGGCATAAGCCATGGTGCTCGGCCTGTTATTTTCTTAATACTGAAAACAAGAAGTGATTTTATTTTTTGTGGATTTTTTTTTGCGGGGGTTATTGTTTTGTTGTTTTTTGAGACAGAGTCTCTGTCTGTCACCCAGGATGGAGTGTAGTGGGGCGATATCAGCTCACAGCAACCTCTGCCTCCCGGGTTCAAGCAGTTCTCCCTCCTCAGCCTCCCGAGTAGCTGGGATTACAGGTGCGTGCCACCACGCCTGGCTAATTTTTGTATTTAAAGTGGAGATGGGGTTTTGCCATTTTGGCTCAAGTAATCCTCCCACCCAGGCTGGCTCGAACTCCCGGCCTCAAGTGATCTGCCTGCCTTGGCCTCCCAAAGTGCTGGGATCACAGGCGTGAGCCACCATGCCTGGCCCTGAAAACAGAAGTGATTTTAAAACAATTTATCTTTGAATGCTTTGTATGATTATGCAGCAACTATTTTTCTAATTTGAAGAGTATTCTGATGGCTCAGAATATAATAAATTCTGTATTGATTCAACAACGAATAGAATGGTTACATGTAGTAATAGCTGAAAGAAGTTGTTGACCAGGAATCTGAAGACTTGTTCTACCTTTTGCCCTGCCTCTTCTTAGCTAGATGATCTTGGGTTCTATATAGACTATTTTATCATATGAAAGATGAGAATAACAATATTTGCACTGCCCGCCTCATGGCGTCAAATGGGTTGATCTCTGTGAAAATGCTTTGTAAATTATGAAATGTCCCATGTGCAGTGGTAATATTATTTAATACTATGTGGTCACAAGGAGTTAGCTGTAGACGAAAGAGGACAGTGTATGTAGAGATATCATTCACAAACAATAGTATTGGAAAAAAAAATTTTTAACATTTGATTTTAGGAAATACATTTTAAGAAAATAAGCCTAATAAAAATTGCAAAATACTGTATGAGGGTTAAGAGAACAGCCAGGTACTTTAAGTCATTAATTTATTCTTCAGGATTCAAATTTGCTGTACCAAAATATTGAAAGGTGTTTTTACATATAAAATGTTAAAAGACATTTTTACATATAAAACATATAAAATGTTCTGAATTAGGATATATGTAACTTCTGACAATCATTATGTAACCTATACATAGATAACTTTTGACAATATAGGCATTAGTTTTGTTTCTATTCACACAGGTAAATCTGAGACATTTTCGTAGAGGTCGGAGGAGATCACTTGCACTTGTAGCACATACGGGATATCTGCCACATCAGCAGGATCCTCATCATGTTCACAGGAACACTCCACTGCATGCCAATGCACTTTGCCACTTTCATATTGCAGCCAGCATCAACCCAGCCACAGGTAATGAAACATTGTTCAAAACAAGTTTCTGAAATTGAATAGATTGATTTTATAACAAGTAAGTTATACTTTTAGTTTTCAAATAAGTAAAATATTGGAGGTGACTTTCTTAGCCCACTTTTCGTAGTAGCAAGCTCACTGATTTCTGTTTGTTTGCCCTTTAAGGCCATGATTTGACCTGTGATTTAGGATCTTGATAAGGCACTGAAGTTCATTGTTTATTCAAAAATTGATATTTAAACTGTTACTTAATAAAGGTCAGTACTACAGATGTAGTATTGATTTTTTTAATTTTTATTTTTTATAGACATGGAGTCTCACTGTGTTGCCCAAGCTGGCCTCAAACTGTTGGCCTCAAGCAATCTTCTTGCCTTGGCCTCCCAAAATGCTGGGACATTACCAGCATGAGCCATCATGCCCAACCTCTAATAGTAGTATTTTATAATTATCATATAGTTCTTAAAATCTTTGTGTTTGGTACTTGATCTTTGGAGCCAGTTCCATAAAGAGGGCAGAAATATGTAAAAGTTATTACTGGGAGAATTAAGAAACTTATCTCTGTAGTCAAATATGTACTATTAGACTAAGAGATCTAGAATATCTGGGTCTGCCTATGAATTTGAAGATTTAAGTACTTATTATTTTTGAAATGAGGAATCACTCCCGTTACCCACGCTGGAGTGCAGTGGCACGAACACAGTTCACTGCAACCTCGACTTCCCAAGACCAGGTGATTCTCGCATCTCAGCCTCCCAAGTAGCTGGGACTACAGGTGTATACCACCATGCCCAACTAATTGTTTGTATTTTTAGTAGATACTCAGTTTCACCATGTTTCTAGGCTGGTCTCGAACTCCTGAGCTCAAGAGTTCCACCTGCCTTGGCCTCCTAAAGTATTGAGATTACAGGCATGAGCCACTGTACCTAGCCAGGACTTATTATTTTAGTAATTTTTTTTATTATACTTTAAGTTCTAGGGTACATGTGCACAACGTGCAGGTTTGTTATGTATGTATACATGTGCCATGTTGGTGTGCTGCACCCATTAACTCGTCATTTACATTAGGTATATCTCCTAATGCTATCCCTCCCCCATTCCCCCATCCCACAACAGTCCCCAGTATGTGATGTTCCCCTGCCTGTGTCCCTGTGTTCTCATTGTTCAATTCCCACCTATGACAGAGAACAGGTGGTGTTGGGTTTTTTGTCCTTGCAATAGTTTGCTGAGAATGATGGTTTCCAGCTTCATCCATGTCCCCACAGAGGACATGAACTCATCCTTTTTTATGGCTGCATAGTATTCCATGGTGTATATGTGCCACATTTTCTTAATCCATTCTATCATTGATGGACATTTGGGTTGGTTCCAAGTCTTTGCTATTGTGAATAGTGCCGCAATAAACATACATGTGCATGTGTCTTTATAGCAGCATGATTTATAGTCCTTTGGGTATATACCCAGTAATGGGATGGCTGGGTCAAATGGTATTTCTAGTTCTAGATCCCTGAGGAATCGCCACACTGACTTCCACAATGGTTGAACTAGTTTACAGTCCCACCAACAGTGTAAAAGTGTTCCTATGTCTCCACATCCTCTCCAGCACCAGTTGTTTCCTGACTTTTTAATGATCACCATTCTAACTGGTGTGAGATGGTATCTCATTGTGGTTTTGATTTGCATTTCTCTGATGGCCAGTGATGATGCGCATTTTTTCATGTTTTTTTGGCTGCATAAATGTCTTCTTTTGAGAAGTGTCTTTTCATATCCTTTGCCCCCTTTTTGATGGGGTTGTTTGTATTTTTCTTGTAAATTTGTTTGAGTTCTTTGTAGATTCTGGATATTATCCCTTTGTCAGATGAGTAGATTGCAAAAATTTTCTCCCATTCTGTAGGTTGCCTGTTCACTCTGATGGTAGTTTCTTTTGCTGTGCAGAACCTCCTTACTTTAATTCTGTCCCATTTGTCAATTTTCGCTTTTGTTGCCATTGCTTTTGGTGTTTTAGACATGAAGTCCTTGCCCATGCCTATGTCCTGAATGGTATTGCCTAGGTTTTCTTCTGGGGTTTTTATAGTTTTAGGTCTGACATTTAAGTCTTTAATCCATCCTGAATTAATTTTTGTATAAGGTGTAAAGAAGGGATTCAGTTTCAGCTTTCTACATATGGCTAGCCTGTTTTCCCAGCGCCATTTGTTAAATAGGAAATCCTTTCCCCATTTCTTGTTTTTGTCAGGTTTGTCAAAGATAAGATGGTTATAGATGTGTGGTGTTATTTCTGAGGGCTCTGTTCTGTTCCATTGGTCTATATCTCTGTTTTGGTACCAGTACCATGCTGTTTTGGTTACTGTAGCCCTGTAGTATAGTTTGAAGTCAGACAGCATGATGCTTCCAGGTTTGTTCTTTTGGCTTAGGATTGACTTGGCAATGCGGGCTCTTTTTTGGTTCCATATGAACTTTAAAGTAGTTTTTTCCAATTCTGTGAAGAAAGTCATTGGTAGCTTGATGGGGATGGTATTGAATCTTTAAATTACCTTGGGCAGTATGGCCATTTTCACGAATTGATTCTTCCTATCCATGAGCATGGAATGTTCCTCCATTTGTTTGTGTCCTCTTATTTCATTGAGCAGTGGTTTTTAGTTCTCCTTGAAGAGGTCCTTCACATCCTTTGTAAGTTGGATTCCTAGGTATTTTATTCTCTTTGAAGCAATTGTGAGTGGGAGTTCACTCATGATTTGGCTCTCTGTTAGTCTGTTATTGTTGTATAAGAATGCTTGTGATTTTTGCACACTGATTTTGTATCCTGAGACTTTGCTGAAGTTGCTTATCAGCTTAAGGAGATTTTGGGCTGAGATGATAGGGTTTTCTAAATATACAGTTATGTCATCTGCAAACAGAGACAATTTGACTTCCTCTTTTCCTAACTGAATACCCTTTATTTCTTTCTCCTGTCTGATTGCCCTGGCCAGAACTTCCAACACTGTGTTGAATAGGAGTGATGAGAGAAGGTATCTCTGTCTTATGCCAGTTTTCAAAGGGAATGCTTCTAGTTTTTGCCCATTCAGTATGATATTGGCTGTGGGTTTGTCATAAATAGCCCTTATTATTTTTAGATACGTCCCATCAATAACTAATTTGTTGAGAGTTTTTAGCATGAAGGGCTGTTGAATTTTGTCAAAGGCCTTTTCTGCATCTATTGAGATAATCATGTGGTTTTTATCATTGGTTCTGTTTATGAGACGGATTACGTTTATTGATTTGCGTATGTTGAACCAGCCTTGCATCCCAGGGATGAAGCCGACCTGATCGTGGTGGATAAGCTTTCTGATGTGCTGCTGGATTCAGTTTGCCAGTGTTTTATTGAGGATTTTTGCATCAGTGTTCATCAGGGATATTGGTCTAAAATTCTCTTTTTTTGTTGTGTCTCTGCCAGACTTTGGTTTCAGGATGGTGCTGGCCTCATTAAATGAGTTAGGGAGGATTGCCTCTTTTTCTATTGATTGGAATAGTTTCAGAAGGAATGGTACCAGCTCCTCCTTGTACATCATAGAATTTGGCTGTGAATCTGTCTGGTCCTAGACTTTTTTTGGTTGGTAAGCTATTGATTATTGCCTCAATTTCAGAGCCCAGTATTGGTCTATTCACAGATTCAACTTCTTCCTGATTTAGTCTTGGGAGGGTGTATGTGTCGAGGAATTTATCCATTTCTTCTAGATTTTCTAGTTTATTTGCGTAGAGATGTTTATAGTATTCTCTGATGGTAGTTTGTATTTCTGAGGGATCGGTGGTCATATCCCCTGTATCATTTTTTATTGCGTCTATTTGATTCTTCTCTCTTTTCTTCTTTATTAGTCTTGCTAGTGGTTTATCAATTTTGTTAATCTTTTCAAAAAACCAGCTCCTGGAATCATTAATTTTTTTGAAGGGATTTTGTGTCTCTATTTCCTTCAGTTCTGCTCTGATGTTAGTTATTTCTTGCCTTCTGCTAGCTTTTGAATGTGTTTGCTGTTGCTTCTCTTGTTCTTTTAACTGGGATGGTAGGATGTCAATTTTAGATCTTCCCTGCTTTCTCTTGTGGGCATTTAGTGCTATAAATTTCCCTCTACACACTGCTTTAAACGTGTCCCAGAGATTCTGGTATGTTGTGTCTTTGTTCTCATTGGTTTCAAAGAACATCTTTCTTTCTGCCTTCATTTCGTTATGTACCCAGTAGTCATTCAGGATAGGTTGTTCAGTTTCCATGTAGTTGAGCAGTTTTTAGTGAGTTTCTTAATCCTGAGTTCTAGTTTGAGTGCACTGTGGTCTGAGAGACAGTTTGTTATAATTTCTGTGCTTTTACATTTGCAGAGGAGTGCTTTACTTCCAACTGTGTGGTGGTCAGTTTTGGAATAAGTGTGATATGGTGCTGAGACGATTGTATGTTCTGTTGATTTGGGGCGGCAAGTTCTGTAGATGTCTGTTAGGTCCACTTGGTGCAGAGCTGAGTTCAATTCCTGCATATCCTTGTTAACTTTCTGTCTCGTTGATCTGTCTAATGTTGACAGTGGGGTGTTAAAGTCTCCCATTATTATTGTGTGGGAGTCTCAGTCTCTTTATAGTTCTCTATGGACTTGCTTTATGAATCTGGGTGCTCCTGTAGAGGGTGCATATATATTCAGAATAGTTAGCTCTTCTTGTTGAATTGATCCTTTTACCATTATGTAATGGCCTTCTTTGTCTCTTTTGATCTTTGTTCGTTTAAAGTCTGTTTTATCAGAGACTAGGATTGCAACCCCTGCCTTTTTTTGTTTTCCATTTGCTTGGTAGATCTCCTCCATCCCTTTATTTTGAGCCTATGTGTGTCTCTGCACGTGAGATGGGTCTCCTGAATACAGCACACTAATGGGTCTTGACTCTTTATCCAGTTTGCCAGTCTGTGTCTTTTAATTCAGCATTTAGCCCATTGACATGTAAGGTTAATATTGTTATGTGTGACTTTGATCCTGTCATTATGATGTGGGCTGGTTATTTTGCTTGTTAGTTGATGCAGTTTCTTGCTAGCATTGATGGTCTTTACAATTTGGCATGTTGTTGTAGTGGCTGGTACCTGTTGTTCTTTTCAATGTTTAGTGCTTCCTTCAGGAGCTCTTTTAGGGCAGGCCTGGTGGTGACAAAATCTCTCAGCATTTGCTTGTCTGTAAAGTATTTTATTTCTCCTTCACGTATGAAGCTTAGTTTGGCTGGATATGAAATTCTGGGTTGAAAATTCTTTTCTTTAAGAATGTTGAATATTGGCCCCCACTGTCTTCTGGCTTGTAGAGTTTCTGCCAAGAGATCAGCTGTTAGTCTGATGGGCTTCCCTTTGTGGGTAACCCGACCTTTCTCTCTGTCCGTCCTTAATATTTTTTCTCCATTTCAGCTTTGGTGAATCTGATGATTAGGTGTCTTGGAGTTGCTCTTCTCGGAGAGTATCTTTGAGGCGTTCTCTGTATTTCCTGAAGCTGAATGTTGACCTGCCTTGCTAGATTGGGGACGTTCTCCTGGATAATATCCTGCAGAGTGTTTTCCAACTTGGTTGCATTCTCCCTGTCACTTTCATGTACCCCAGTCAGACGTAGATTTGGTCTTATCACATAGTCTCATATTTCTTGGAGGCTTTGTTCGTTTCTTTTTACTCTTTTTTCTCTAAACTTCTCTTCTCACTTCATTTCATTCATTTGATCTTCAATCACTGATACCCTTTCTTCCAGTTGATCAAATCGGCTACTGAAGTTTGTGCATTCATCAAGTAGTTCTCGTGCCGTGGTTTTCAGCTCCATCAGGTCATTTAAGGATTTCTCTGCGTTGGTTATTCTAGTTAGCCATTTGTCTAATCTTTTTTCAAGGTTTTTAACTTCTTTGCGATGGGTGCGAACTTCCTCCTTTAGCTTGGAGAAGTTTGATTGTCTGAAGCTTTCTCTCAACTCGTCAAAGTCATTCTCTGTCCAGCTTTGTTCCATTGCTGGTGAGGAGCTGCATTCCTTTGGAGGGGGAGAGGCGCTCTGATTTTTAGAATTGTCAGCTTTTCTGCTCTGTTTTTTCCCCATCTTTGTGGTTTTATTCACCTTTGGTCTTTGATGATGGTGACGTACAGATGGGGTTTTGGTGTGGATGTCCTTTCTGTTTGTTAGTTTTCCTTCTAACAGTCAGGACCCTCAGCTGCAGGTCTGTTGGAGTTTGCTGGAAGTCCACTCCAGACCCTGTTTGCCTGGGTATTTGCAGCAGAGGCTGCAGAACAGTGAGTATTGCTGAACAGCAAATGTTGCTGCCTGATTGTTCCTCTGAAAGCTTCGTCTCAGAGGGGTACCAGGCCCTGTGAGGTATCAATCTGGCCCTACTGGAGGGTGTCTCCCAGTTAGGCTACTCGGGGGTCAGGGACCCACTTGAGGAGGCCGTCTGTCCGTTCTCAGATCTCAAACTCCGTGCTGGGAGAACCATTACTCTCTTCAAAGCTGTCAGACAGGGACATTTAAGTCTGCAGAGGTTTCTGCTGCCTTTTGTTCAGCTATGCCCTGCCTCCAGAGGTGGAGTCTATAGAGGCAGGCAGGTCTCCTTGAGCTGAGGTGGGCTCTACCCAGTTTGGGCTTCCCAGCTGCTTTGTCTACCTACTCAAGCATCAGCAATGGTGACGCCCCTTCCCCACCCTTGCTGCCACCTTGCAGTTCGATCTCAGACTGCTGTGCTAGCAAAGATTGAAGCTCCTTGGGCGTGGGACCCTCTGAGCCAGGTGCGGGATATAATCTCCTGGTGTGCCATTTGCTAAGACTGTTGGAAAAGCATGGTATTAGGGTGGGAGTGACCTGATTTTCCAGGTGCCCTCCGTCACCACTTCCGTTGGCTAGGAAGGGGAATTCCCTGACCCCTTGTGCTTCCCAGGTGAGACGATGCCTCACCCTGCTTCAGCTCATGCTCAGTGGGCTGCACCCACTGTCGTGCCCCCACTGTCTGACAAGCCCCCGTGAGATGAATCCGGTACCTCAGTTGGAAATGCAGAAATAACCCATCTCCTGTGTTGCTCACACTGGAGCTGTTCCTATTTGGCCATCTTGGAATCCTCCCTTTTTTTTTTTTTTTTTTTTTTTTTGAAATGGAGTCTTGCTCTGTCTCCCAGGCTGGAGTGCAGTGGGGCAGTCTTGGCTCACTGCAAGCTCAGCCCCCCAGGTTCACGCCGTTCTCCTGCCTCAGCCTCGTCAGTAGCTGGGATTACAGGCGCCCGCCACCATGCTGGGCTAATATTTTTGTATTTTTTAGTAGAGACGGGGTTTCACTGTGTTAGCCAGGATGGTCTCTATCTCCTGACCTCTTCGTCTGCCCACCTCGGCCTCCGAAAGTGCTGAGATTACAGGTGTGAGCCACCACGCCCGGCCTTTTTTGGACAGGGTCTTGCTCCATTTCCCAGGCTGGAATGCAGTGGTGCGATCTTGGCTCACTGCAACCTCCATCTCTCGGGGTCAAACGTTTCTCATGGCTCAGCCTCCCAAGAAGCTGGGATTACAGGAATGTGCCACTGTGCCCAGCTAATTTTGGCATTTTTAATAGTGACAGGTTTTCGCCATGTTGGCCAGACTGATACTGAACTCTAGGCCTCAAGCATTCTGTCCACCTCAAGTAAATAATTTTTGTGAGTATAAGAACTAGTTGTCACAATTGGAGCATTTAAAGTAGAGCCTGGAATATTACTTGAGGAAAACATTAAAGGCAATATTTGCATAAGGTGTTATTTGTACAAAAAGTGAAAAGTAAAAGCCTCATTTCACCTCTCCTCCACCTTTCTCCCTCTCCCTAGAAGACAACGACTAACAACTTTTGATGAATTTTTATTACGGAATATTCTTTTTCATTTTTTGAGTTGGACTCTTGCTCTGTTGCCCAGGCTGCAGTGCAGTGGTGTGATCTCAGATCATAGCAACCTCCGCCTCCTGGGTCAAGCAATTCTCCTGCCTCAGCCTCCTGAGTAGCTGGGATTACAGGCACCCACCACCACGCCCAGGTCATTTTTTATATTTTTGGTAGAGACCAAGTTTCACCATGTTGGCCAAGCTGGGCTCAAACTCCTGACCTTGTGATCCACCTGCCTCGGCCTCCCAAAGTGCTGGGATTACAGGCGGGAGCCACCATGCCTGGCTTTTCTCTACCTTTTATTTTAAAACATAGATTTGTTTTGGAGAAAATTGTTTACACTCCTTGAGTTCATTCTAGCCTTTACAGTGTAGCAGACACCAACATGATCCAGGTTTGATTTAATGTGATACTTAAATTTTTGCTTAGTTCTACTAATTACGGATTATTTGCAGCAACTCACTGGATTTGTACTTCAGTATACTCAATTTAACATTCATATCAAAAGTAACACCAAGGAGCTGGGCGTGGTCACTCATACCTGTAGTCCCAACACTTTGGGAGGCTGAGGCGGGCAGATCACCTGAGGCCAGGAGTTCAAGACCAGCCTGGCTAACATTGTAAAACCCCGTCTCTACCAAAAATACAAAAAAAAATTAGTCGGGTGTGTTGGCAGGCGCCTGTAGACCCAGCTACTTGGGCGGCTGGGGCAGGAGAATTGCTTGAACCTGGAAGGCAGAGGTTGTAGTGAGCCAATATTACACGACTGCACTCCAGCCTGGGTGAGAGAGCGAGACTCCATCTCAAAAAAAAAAAAAAAGTAGGTAATACCAAGGAACAAATACTTTTTTAGCTGAGTTGACTGTCTTGAATGCTTTTCTTGAGTGTGAGAAGGGAACCTCAACTTCAGTCTTGATGCTAACAAACAAGCAGTCCATCTTAGAATTAGCTCATTAAAGAGGTTGATAGGTCAATCTATTAAGTAAAAACTAATTGTTGTTGATATTAAGATACTTATGTTACTAGTTCCTTTGACATTATGGTGATTTTTTTTTTTTTTTTTTGTGAGACAGAATCTCGCTCTGTCGCCAAGCTGGAGTGCAGTGGTGTAATCAAGGCTCACTGCAACCTCTGCCTCTAGGGTTCAAGGAATTCTTCTGCCTCAGCCTCCTTAGTAGCTGGGATTACAGGCGTGCGCCACCATGCCTGGCTAATTTTTGTATTTTTAGTAGAGACGGTGTTTCACCATGTTGGCGAGGCTGGTCTTGAACTCCTGACCTCCTCGTGATCCACCTGCCTTGGCCTCCCAAGGTGCTGGGATTACAGGCGTGAGGCACTGCACCCAGCCAACATTTTTTTTTTTTAATTGTGGATCAGTTTAAAATTTGCTTGTTATCAAAATTTGTTATAAATTAAGATATTTTTATTAACAGAGCTACAAATTACAGACATTTTATCATGTGAATGTTTTTCAGTGTTAAACATTTATGATTAAATAAATTATACTATATGACCTAGAATATATAATTTAATCTCCTTTGCAGTAGATACATTAAATTTACCGTTTAAATCTGTTACCATTAATAATACTGGCAAACATGTTGGAAGTCTTTTCTTTTACATCACAACATTGTTATGTGAATTTTTGACAGTAGAAACAAAAATACAGAAATACAATATATAAATATAGCTAAATACAGAATGGTGACTTTTTTCTCTTCCAGGGTAAAAAGACTTCTTTTCTCTTCTAGTGAAATAGACTGCATAAGCAGAAAAAGATTGGTTCATTAGCTTTACAGTTTTGCGTAGAAATGATCTATAAATGCATTTCCCCCCCTGCTACTTACCGAAAGTATAAAAAGGAAGTTAAAGGAAAGTTTCCTTATTGGTTACTACCATAAGAAAGATGCAATATTCTATTTTAGCAGGTATTATTTTTGAGGCGGAGCCTCACTGTGTTGCCCAGGCTGAAGTGCAGTGGTGTGATCTCGGCTCACAGCAAACTCCACCTCCTGGATTCATGCCATTCTCCTGCCTCAGCCTCCCAAGTACCTGGGACTACAGGCGCCTGCCACCACTCCTGGCTACTTTTTTGTATTTTTAATAGAGGTGGGGTTTCACTGTGTTAGCCAGGATGGTCTCAATCTCCTGACCTCGTGATCCACCCACCTTGGCCTCCCAAAGCACTGGGAATACAGGCGTGAGCCACGGCACCTGGCCAATATATATTTAAAGAATCCAAAACAAACAAAGGTTGCTATAAAAAAGTTCTGTATGCACTGTAAGCATATAGGTTTTTTTCTTTTTTCATGTGTATTTTTAAACAGTGGAAGAGTCAACTGTGTTAGACTAAATTATGTTATTGGCTGGGTGCGATGGCTCACACCTCTAATCCCAGCACTTTAGGAGGCCGAGGCAGTGGTGAAGTCAGGAGTTTGAGACCAGCCTGGCCAACATGGTGAAACCCCGTCTCTGCTAAAAATACAAAATTAGCCAGGCGTGGTGCCGCATGCCTGTACTCCCAGGTACTTGGGAGGCTGAGGCAGGAGAATCACTTGAACCTGGGAGGCGGAGGTTGCAGTGAGCTGAGATTGCACCATTGCCCTCCAGCCTGGGCAGCAAGAGTGAAACTCTGTCTCAAAAATAAAATAAAATAAAATAATAAAATAAAATAAAATAAATAAAATAAAATAATTGTATATGCTGCATTGAATGGAACCTTTATAATTAACGAAAAAGTTTGCGTCATAGCAATTTATCCTCATTGAAAACCTTGCAGCATCCTTTTATTTTGGAATATCCTGTCAACAGCCATACCGCCAGGACATGACTGTATAACCATAAAATGTTCTCTTGCATTAAATTGAAGATATCTGTTCAATAAAAGACAAAAAAGAAAATGTAGGAATTGTACTTAGAGATGTTACTTTCTAAGTGCACAACACCGTGGACAATTCAAGGCATCATAATCTCCATCAATAACAATAACACAATTTTTGTCCTGCTGTTAAAATCCATCGTTATAGACAAAACTGGTGAAGATTGATTAGACAGATTCATCTAACAGTGATGTCCAAGCTGGCGTTGGCAACTAATGCATAACTGGTGGTCAGTAGAGAGTTTGAAAGATCTTCACTTTCTATTGTTCTTTTCCAGGGGTCTTGAAGAGTTCTGTTCTAAAATATGTTATTGAGTTGAGCTTCTCAGTTTGCTTTCTCATTCTCAAACTGATGACGTTTTTCCTCTAGTTCTTTGTATTGTGCTTAAATTCCTTTTTGCTCTTGGTACCGTTGAAGCTCAGTTTCAGAGCCCTTCAGTTTTTGAACTTTTTTTTTTTTTTGACCTTCATCTTGAACACCTGCTTCGTCTCTATCTCCATCTTCTTCATTTTAGCTACATGCTCTCTTCTTTCCTCTTGCATTTGTGCCAGAGGGCTCTTAGTAAGCTGCCCTTTATTCTTGTTGTTATCAACTCCATTGTAAGTCAGCTGCCAGTTTCTTACTTCTTTGGTTTTCATAGCGGGCATTATCAGGAACATCTTTCAAGTCTTGTATGTGTGTTCCTATCAAGATATTCCTTAGAATTGTAAAATTACAGTGTTCAACATATTCAACATCAGCAACACCCCTAGGATACTGCCTTGCTCTGACTCTCTTGCCATTAACTTCAGTGGTAGTATTACTGACTACCACAGCAAGTGGTAAACAGTCCTTTATCTTTTTTTTTTTTTTTTTTTTTTTTGAGACACAGTCTCGCTCTGTCACCCAGGCAAGCTTGGAATAAAATTCCAGGATAGAATTTTAGTTCAACTTTAAACTTACAGAATTACTCATAGAATTACTTGGTCTGGTAATCTGGTGTGCAGTGACCAATAGCTCACTGCAACTTCTGCCTCCTGGCTTCAAGTGATTCTTGTGACTCAGCCTCCCAAGTAGCTGGGATTACAGGCACATGCCACCACGCCCAGCTAAATTTTGTATTTTTAGTAGAGATGGGGTTTCATCATGTTGACCAGGCTGGTCTCGAACCTCTGGCCTCAAGTGATTTGCCTGCTCCGGCCTCCCATAGTGCTGGGATTACAGACGTGAGCTGCTGCACCCAGCCAGTCCTGTATCTTTTTAACAAGTTTATTTTCTTCATCATGTGTTTTTGGAAATTCATGTATTTAATTTTATGTTCTTAGATTTCTTTCATTATCTGTTTTGAAAGTCTTGGCATTTCTTTGATATCAGCATGTCTGCTTTGGCAATAAGTGGGAATGATATTCACTTTTCAAGCAAAAGCTTCATAAACTTAGTATCCAATGGTTTAAGTCCATGTCCTGAAGCAGCAATGAAGTATAAACAACACTGCACCCTGTTATCAGGCATCTGACATCTGTTTTATCATGATTCTCCATTTAGGTGGTCCACAATTTACTATCAGTGTAGTCAGTAACCAACAATTACTATTACCCATTGCAACTGTAAATCATGGGATATCAACTCTTGTGAGCAGCAGCTGAACACCACCTTCTTTGATTAAAACTTTGCATAGTTCCACCTGCACAGTCTTTTTAATTCTATGAGAAGGATCTGGATACTCTGGAGAAAACAAATCTGTGAAAAATAATGAGTTGATTAATGTAAAGTTTCCGAATCCAGATTCACCCACTATCATAAGTATGAATTCCAACCCTCTCTTCACTGATTTTCTAGATATTTGATTTGGGAGACTGGAAAATCCCACACAGACTTCAGGGTTCTTCTGTTGAGCTACTGTGCTGCTGTTGATGCTTCTCTCCTCAGCAGCAGATCTCTTGCTGACTGACATCCCCTCCCCACTCCATGACTAGCCCCAGCTGGAGATCTTATTTAGAGGTTAAATAAAATGTGTTCCAGAGATTTAAAGATAAATGAAATATTATAAATTTGTTCAGACCTGTAGAATGTACCACCAAGAATGAACCCTAAGGTAAACTATAGACTTTGCGTGATAGTGATGTGTCAGTGTAGATTCATCAATTGTAATAAATGTACCACTTTGGTAGTGGATATTGATAATGTGGGAGGCTATGCATATGTAGGATGGGGAATATGGCTGTACCTTTGAATTTTGCTCTGAACTTAAAACTACTCTAAAAAATAGTATTTAAAAAATCTCAAAATAGTCCAGGCGCGGTGGCTCACGCCTGTAATCCCAGCACTTTGGGAGGCTGAGGCAGGTGGATCACAAGGTCGGGAGATCGAGACCATCTTGGACAACATGATGAAACCCTGTCTCTACTGAAAATACAAAAATCAGCTGGGCGTGATGGCGTGTGCCTGTAATCACAGCTACTCGGGAGGCTGAGGCAGGAGAATGGCCTGAACCAGGGAGTTTGCAGTAAGCCAAGATCGTGCCAGTGCACTCCAGCCTGGCAACAGAGCAAAACTCTGTCTCAAAAAAACATAATCTCAAAATAAAATTAAAAAATGAAAGAGGAAGACTTTCAGGCAAACAAAATATAAATGTAATAGTAATAAAAATTTGAAACATGGATGTTTTATATGCTAGAAGGTAAAAACTTTAATTTTATAATATTTTTTTCTCTTATAGACATTCCACTTCTTCCATCTATTACATCTCTGAGTCTAAATGAAAATGAAGAGAAGACTGGACCTTTTGTTGTACACTGGCTAAACAATAAAGAACTGCATCTTACTTTATCCATGGAAGTTTTTTTACAGCAACTTAGAAAAAGTTTTGAACAACCATCTTCTGAGGCCAGTGTAGAAGATTCTCATCAGGCAGATGTAAAATCTGATGAAGGTAAAACTTCAAGAAGAAAGAAAAATTTAAAGTTTTGTTCAAAATAGCAAACATTTTCATATTAGGGTAAAACTAGCTACTTGTAATAAACTTCAAAATTGCAATGACATGATCCAAACATGGACTAGCTCCTTTAATAATCTAATGTAGGTATTTCTGTTACAGGTGGCTTTCTTCCACCTGGTTATTTAAGGACTGGGGGTTCTCATTCTTCTGGTTTTGTTAGCCCTTAGGACTTTCCTATATAAAGGACTGTCTGTAGACTAGCAGCATTGGTGTTACCCAGGAGCTTGTTAGAATGCATGTCTCAAGGTCCACACAGACCCACCAAACCAGAATCTGCAATTTAATGAAATTTCCAGGTGATTTGTATGTACGTTAAAGTTTGAGAAGCATTGGAACTAGAACATTAAATTTCTCTGCCTTTGGCCTTCAGTTGGTGTAGAGAGAGAGGCAGAGAGAAAGAGAGCGTAGCTATTTTTCAACTACCTTGATTGACACGTATCACTTACACTGTCTTTCAGGTGGCAAGAACTAGTCACAGGGTGCGTGTAGTTCCTGACTCTGTAGGCTTTATATACTGAGAAATGGGAAGTAAGAAACTGTGGTGGGCAGCTAGCCATCTGTGTGACAGTCTGTCGTTCATAAATGTGTTTGTTTTTTTTTTAAAGTTTTGTTTTAATTTGTTTAATTTTTAATTTCAAGATTGTTATGATCATTAGGGAAGAAAAATCAAACAGGTACACAGAGTTATAAAGTTTCCAGATTGTTAAGTTTGATAAGTATCCTTCCAGTTTGATTCTGTTCTTGTGCTCATACAAACGTCTAAATATAGACACTTAAAAGTTGTACTATGGATGTTCATTTTTATACGGAAATAATGTTCTGCACTTTGTGTTTTGTTTGTTTGTTTTTGTTTGTTTGTTTTTTTATGGGGTCTTGCTCTGTCACCCAGACTGGAGTGCAGTGGCGCAATCTTGGCTCACTGCAGCCTCCACCTCCCGGGTTCAAGCAATTCTCCTGCCTCAGCCTCCTGAGTAGCTGGGATTACAGGCATCCGCCACCACGCCCGGCTAATTTTTGTATTTTTAGTCGAGACAGGGCTTCACCATGTTTGCCAGGCTGGTCTCGAACTCCTGACCTCAGGTGATCCATCCACCTGGGCCTCCCAAAGTGCTGGGATTACAAGCGTGAAACACCATGCTCGGCCTGTGCTTTGTTTCAATTCAGTCAGTAATGGGTAGTTTTTCATTTCATTGTATTTAACGGCTGCTGAGTATTCCATGTCTAAGAGAAATGTCTAACAGGTAGGTCTTCTATTGATAGACATTTAAATTAATTTAAATTGTTTTTCATTATTCTAGGTACAATGACTTGTCTTTTTCTTTTTTGTGTGAGTTTTTCTATAATCTTGATTTCTATATGTGGAATTTCCAGGGAGTGTACCAATTTTAAATATCAATAACTTCTGACAAATTGCCCTCCAGAAATGTTTTACCAGTTTATACTTCCTCTGAGTGTATCTAAATATATGCTTTACATCCTTATCAACACTGCATGTTTTCATTGTATTACCTTTTTTTTTTTTTTTTTTTGCCAGTCAAAAAGGGGACAATGGACATCTTGTTTTACTTTGCATTTTCTTGATGCAAATTAAGCAGCATATCTTTTATTGTATTTTTGCCCTTCTGTGGCTTGCCTTTTAATACCCTTTATCTAATTTCCTGCTGATTTTTTTTTCTTATTGATTTGTATATCTTGACCTACTTTTTAAATCTGGTAAGCAGTCAAAACTTAAAAAAAATGTATCTCTTCAGAGAAAGGCTCTATATTGCTAACCAGGAATTGGGGGAGGGTGAAGGGACTGGGATTTTTGAAAGAGGAAAGAATATACATATTTACCTGTATTGATAAGTTGATATACAGTTTATTTTTTATTACTAAGGTGTTGAAGGAAACCTGGAAATTGGCACCATAAATGCATTCCCTTGTAATGGTTTTTTTAAGATGCCATACCAGTTACAAGTCCATACACCTAGAGGATAACTAATGTAGCATACTGAGGTTTGGATAAACCTGGTGCTTTCAAGAAAGTACAAATTACACTCAAATAATATATTTTAAAAACTCAGTCCCAATTTTAGTTCCAATTCCAATTCCCTCTTTTTACCATGAGCAAAACTGAGGTACAGAAAAGTAGTGTGTGTTACTAAAGGTTAGCTGAGTGGTTAAGTATAGAACATCTGCATTGAGAAGCCAGTTTACTTATTTTCCAGTTTAATATTAGGTCTTCTACCAGTAATCCGCTGACTCAGTCCTGTATGGCTACTGATTACTCAGTGAACTTCAGTGACCTTGTATTCCTGGAGCAAAGCTACTTTTAATGCAGAGCCCATTTCTTATTAATATGAAAACTGTTATGTTTTTCATCTTGAATCCATTTATAAAGATGTTTATTTGTGTGTGTGTTTGTACTAATTGTATTACTTTTACTAAGGCATTTTATGTTCCTCACACTCAAGGCAAAGAAATAAAACATAATCTGAAGAAAAATATATACTTCTTCAAAATAAAAAGAGTCTTCTTCATTATGCAGATCTGGGCATATTGTACAATACTTAATGGCTCAAGGGGATCAAAGTACCAGTTTGATGCTGATCCACTAAATAGAATCTCATTCGTATTTGATGACTGGACTAACTCTTTGGGGGCTGTGATAGATTGAACCATTCTGGTGATATCCCCAGATCTCACTAAATAAGAGAAGGCTGTACACTAGAATATGTAACAATTGATCTGGCTATAAATTATATCTATAGGCTCTTTATTATTATAAGGTGGCGAAAGAGACCCCTTTCTTGAGCACATGGTTAATAAAAGTATTATTGTCGTCTATAGATTGCTGGATTGATTTTGTGTTGTTATAATGAAGATAAGGTGCATATACCACTGTCAGATTAAGAAACTTCCATAGCTTGGCCAGGCGCAGTGGCTCACGCCTGTAATGCCAGTTGTTTGGGAGGCCGAGGCAGGTGGATCACAAGGTCAGGAGTTCAAGACCAGCTTGACCAAGATGGTGAAACCCCGTCTCTACTAAAAAGTACAAAAATTAGCTGGGCACGGTGGCAGGCACCTGTAATCCCAGCTCCTTGGGAGGCTGAGGTGGAATTGCTTGGACCCGGGCAGCAGAGGTTGCAGTGAGCTGAGATCACGCCACCCTACTCCAGCTTGGGCGAGAGTAAGACTCCGTCTCAAAAAAAAAAAAAAAAAGAAACTTCCACAATTTGTCTCAGTTGTTCAAATAATGGAGCAAGTCCCTTTTCTGGGTTGACAGTTAGTCCTATATTGGCATTGCTGCTGGCTATGAAACTCACCACCAAAGGTAAACGATTAAATTGAACTACTTGGTAGGTGTTATAGTAACAAATGATACTTTTATTTTTTGAAAGTCCAAGTTTTCTCCTTTCATCTGTGCAAGGGCAAAAGTAGATAAGAAAGTATGCTCTGGAGCATTATCATTAAGCATTACGTTTACTGGTTTATAATAAAGTATACTGCAAAGGATACAGATAAAGAGATGTGTAGGGTGAGGTATGGCGGCAGGGGTATGGAGCTTCCATGCTCTCCTTAGGGGTGAAATCTCCATGTGTTCAGCTATCCAGAAGCTCTGTAATTCTTAATTTATAGTAATAACCTGTTTGTATTTACTTGGTTCATGAACTCTTTTGCTTATAGACACGGATGATGGTGTTGATGATTCGAAAATAAATCCCGAAAAGAAGGAATTAGGCTGTGATAAAATGGTACCAAACTCAAGTTTTACGTCATTATCGTCAGCTGCCATTGATCATCAGATTGAAGTACTTCTGTCTGAATGGAGTAAAAATGCAGATATGCTATTTAGTATTCATCCCATGGATGGTTCTTTGCTAGTTTGGCATGTGGATTGGCTGGATGAATACCAGCCTGGTATGTTTCGTCAAGTACAGGTACTACTATTATTTCTGGAGAGCTACTTCCTTGTTTATGTGGGTACTGTTTTCTAATACCTCTTTATATAATTTTATATGTCCTAACACTTGGCTTTCTTAATTCTAGGTGTCCTTTGTTTCCAGAATTCCAGTAGCTTTCCCCACAGGTGATGCAAACTCTCTCTGTAAAAGCATAATGATGTATGCCTGTACCAAGAATGTTGACTTGGCTATTCAGCAGGGGAAACAAAAACCTTCTGGCCTCACCCGTTCCACATCAATGCTTATTTCTTCTGGTCACAATAAATCATCTAATAGTTTAAAATTAAGTATTTTTACCCCTAATGTTATGATGATTTCAAAACACGCCGATGGTTCTCTGAATCAGTGGCTGGTCAGTTTTGCCGAGGAATCTGCTTTTTCTACTGTTCTCAGTATTTCCCACAAATCCAGATATTGTGGTCATCGTTTTCATCTTAATGATTTAGCTTGCCACTCAGTATTACCATTATTGCTGACAACATCACACCATAATGCATTAAGGACACCAGATGTTGATAACCCAAAGCAACCTTTTGATTCTCTAAATGTTGAAGAATGCTCTTTGACACAACAAAATAAAAGCACTGTTGACGTGGCATTTCAGGATCCCAGTGCAGTTTACAGTGAGCTTATTCTTTGGAGGGTTGACCCAGTTGGGCCATTGTCTTTTTCTGGAGGAGTTTCTGAGCTTGCCCGGATTAATTCTCTTCATGTTTCTGCCTTTTCCAATGTGGCATGGCTGCCCACTCTTATACCCAGTTATTGTCTGGGTAAGTATTCTGGTTTTTATTACAGTAATTTAGATTTGCTGACATTATCATTAAAGGGTGAAATTTTAATATTTGTAAATACTTTCTAGGTGCATACTGCAACTCTCCTAGTGCATGCTTTGTAGCCAGTGATGGACAATATCTGAGATTATATGAAGCAGTTATTGATGCTAAGAAACTTTTATCTGAGCTTTCTAACCCTGAAATTTCTGTAAGTAATGTCTTTTAAAACAGCTTAAGTATATAATATTATGTTTTTAGATAGTTTATATTTATTGGGCATGTTCTACAATTGTGACCTATAATTTGTAATAAGCATTCGTATCTTTGTTTTATTTTTTCACATTTGTATTGTACTCTTGTAATGATTCAAAGCTCCTTTAAAAGGAAATCATTTCTTTCACTCTTTGAAAGAAAGTAGAGTCTGGTCTCCTGTAATATGTTTCTATAACACTTCTTTCCTCATAGATAAATGAAGACTATTGACGGTATAATGTAGAAGTTATATCGGCCC
Organism: Nomascus leucogenys; assembly: GCF_006542625.1. Taxonomy (NCBI): domain Eukaryota; kingdom Metazoa; phylum Chordata; class Mammalia; order Primates; family Hylobatidae; genus Nomascus; species Nomascus leucogenys. The sequence goes on from NC_044382.1 coordinate 127,126,777, forward strand.
CCCTGCAATTATTTTATAGGCAGGAGGAGCTGGAACAGCAGGAATAGAATTTTAATCTTAAACATGAAAAGAAAGAGCCCTTAGCTTGGTTACAGTTCAGGCAAGAGTTCTTTCAGTATTGTTGTAAGGCTTTTGCCTTATGACAGGCCACATTTGTTCTCATACCCACCTAATAACAGCCTTCTAACTGCATTGTCTTAGAACATCCAACAAGCAAGCATTTCCACTTTTCTGGTTTTGGCGATTTTTCTTTTGGTATCCCCAGAGGCAGCCTTCAGCTGTACCAAGCTTTCTATTTAGGAGATTCAAGCCATCTTCGTGACTACTAATTAATGTATTTGTTAATGCTCGGCTTACAGAGTTGCATAAATGTCAGTGATCTGTTCCAATCCTGTTCTTTTCTGTAAGTTAATTTTAATGCATAATTTTGCGGAACACAAGGCTTTCCAAAACATGTATATAGTATTACAGTAGAAATGTATATATTTTGGGGGGGGGTCTTCTATTTATCAGGCATTTTTAAGTAATGGGAATTTAGATGTGAAGAAAAAGGTAAAAATTTGTATCATAGAGCTTATATTCTGGTGAAGGGAGATAGGAAGAAAACAGATAAAAATTTATTAATTAAAAATACTATGGATAGAAACAGTGTTGTAGGGAATTAGGAATTGCCAAGTAAGTTGCTGGTCGGGGAAAATTTCACAGAAAAAGTACCATTTGAGTAAAGATCTGAAGGAGATGTGGGAACTAAATATGTAGATATTTATTAAAGGGAGAGTGATTTGGGAAAAGGGACAGCTAGTTCAGAGATCCCAAGGCCAGAGCATGTTTGGTATGTGATAAGATTTGGCTCTGTGTCCCACCCAAATCTCATCTTGAATTATACTCCCCACATGTTGAGGGAGGGACCTGGTGGGAGGTGATTGGATCATGGGGGCAGTTCTCCCATCCTGTTCTCATGATAGTGAGGGAGTTCTCACAAGATCTGATGGTCTTAAAAGTGGCAGTTTCCGCTGCACATGTGCCCTCTCCTGACACCTGTGAAGAAGGTGCTTGCTTCTCCTTTGCCTTCTACCATGATTGTAAGTCCTGAGGCCTCCTGAGCCATGTAGAATTGTGAATCAATTAAACTTATTCATAAATTACCCAGTCTCAGATATTTCTTCATAGAGTGTGAAAACAGCCTAATACAGATAATTGGTACCAGGAGTGAGGCACTGCTATAAGGATAACCCAAAAATGTGGAAGCGGTGTTGGAACTGGGTAACAGGCAGAGATTGGAATAGTTGGGGGGCTCAGAAGAAGAGAGGAAGATGTGGGAAAGTTTGGAACTTCCTAGAGACTTGTTGAATGGTTTTGACCAAAATGCTGATAGTGATATGGACAACGAAGTCCCGGCTGAGGTAGTCTCTGATGAAGATGACGAACTTACTGGGATCTGGAACAAAGATCACTCATGTTAATGCTTTAGCAAAGAGGCTGGTGGCATTTTGGCCCTGCTTTAGAGATCTGTGGAACTTTGAACTTGAGAGAGATGATTTAGGTAATCTGGCAGAAGAAATTTGTAAGCAGCAAAGCATTCAAGAGGTCACCTGGCTTATTCTGAATGCATTCAGTTGTATGTGTTTACAAAGAGCTGGTTTGAAATTGAAATTTATGTTAACTTAGGTTTAAAAGGGAAGCAGAGCATAAAGGTTTAGAAAATATGCAGCCTGACCATGTGGTAGAAAAGAAAAACTCATTTCTGGAGAGGAATTCCAGGGCTACAGAAATTTGCATAAGTAACCAGGAGCTGAATGTTAATAGCCAAGGCAATGGGGAAAATGTCTCCTGGACATGTCAAAGATCTTCATGGCAGCCCCTCCCATCAGAGGTCTAGAGGCCTAGGAGGGAAAATGATTTCATGGGCCAGGCCCAGGGCCCAGGTGCTCTGTGCAGCCTTGGGATTCAGTGCCCTGCCTCCTAGCTGCTCTAGCTCTAGCCATGGCTGAAAGGGGCCATGGTACAGCTCGGGCTGTTGCTTCAGAGAGTGCAAGCCCCAAGCCTTGGCGGCTTCCACATGGTGTTGGGCCTGTGAGTGTGCAGAAGATGAGAGTTGAGGCTTGGCAGCAACCACCTAGATTTCAGAGGATGTATGGAAACACCTGGTGGATGTTCAGGCAGAGGTCTGCGGCAGGGGTGAGGTCCTCATGGAGAACTTCTACTAGGGCAATGCAGAGGGAGAATGTGGAGTTGGAGCGTCCCACGGAGTCCCCACTGTGGCCTGCCTCATGGAACTGGGAAAAGAGGGCCACCATCCTCCAGACCCCAAAAAGGTAGATCCACTGAGTTTGCACCATGTGCCTGGAAAAGCATAAGCACTCAACACTAGCCTGTGAAAGAAGCCACAGGCACTGTACCCTGCAGAGCCACAGGGGCAGAGCTTCCCAAGGCCATGGGAACCCACCCCTGTGTCAGTGTGCCTTGGGTGCAAGACATGTAGTCAAAGGATATTTTGGGGCTTAAGATTTAATGACTGCCTGGCCAGGTTTCAGACTTGCATGGAGCCTGTGGCCCTTTTGTTTTGGCCAGTTTCTTCTATTTGGAACAGAACATTTACCCAATGCCTGTGCTCCCATTGTATCTTGGAAGTAACCAACTTGCTTTTGATTTTACAGGCTCATAGGCAGAAGGGACTTCCCTTGTCTCAGATGATACTTTGGACTTGGACTTTTGGGTTAATGCTGGAAGGAGTTAAGACTTTGGGGAACTATTGGGAAGGCATGATTGGTTTTGAAATGTGAAAAGGGGATTTGGGAGGTGCTTGGGTGGATTGATATGGTTTATTGCTGTGTGCTCACCCAAATCTCATCTTGAATTATAATTGCCACATGTCAAGGGAGGCACCTGGTAGGAGGTGATTGGAACATGGGGCCATTTCCCTTATGCTGTTTGCATTATAGTGAGCAAGTTCTCACAAGATGTGATGGTTTAAAAAGTGTCAGTTTCCCCTGCATGCTTTCTTTCGTGCCACCTTGTAAAGAAGATGCTTGCTTCTCCTTCATCTTCCACCATGATTGTAAGTTTCCTGAGGGCTCCCCTGCCATGCAGAACTGTGAGTCCATTAAAATTACCCAGTCTCAGGTATTTATTTATAGCAGTGTGAAAATGGACTAATACAGTATGTAAAGGAACAGCAAGAAGGCCACTGTGGCTGGAGCAGAACATGTGAGGTGGAAAATAGTCAGGGATAAAGTCAGAAAGTTAGGCTGGCCAGGTCATATAAAGCCGGATAGGCCATTGTGGTAACTTCAGCTTTTACTCTGAATAACGTGGAAACTATAGAAGAGGTATGAAATGATTTAGGTTTTAAATGATTCCTCTGGTGGCTATATAGATTAGACATGAGATGCCAGAGTAGATCTAGAGAGACCAATTTAGGAACCAATTACAGTAGTCCAGGAGAGGGAAAAAAGGAGCTTAGAATGTAGCAAGTGGTAATGACAGAGATGATAAGAATGGCCAAATTCAAGATGTTGTTTAGAACATTGAATAGCTGTGAATGGACTGGATATGGTATGTGTGTGAGAAAAAAAGAGGACTCCCAAGGTTTGTGATTGAATATTAGGAAGAATAGAATTGCTGTGAATTGAGATGTGGAAGAATGTAGAAGTAGCAGGTTTTGAGGGGCAGGGAAATTCAAGAGTCTGGCTTTGGTCATGTTAATTTTGAGATGCCTGTTTGACATCCAAAAGACATAGTAGGTTAGTATCTGGAGTTCAGAGAGAGGTCTGGCCTGAAAATATGCAGTAGTTGTCAGTATATAAATTTGAAGTTGTGGAAGTGGGTGAGACTGTCAAGGGTGAGACTATAGTTAGAAAACAGAAGTGTTAGGCCAAGAGGGATGGCTCATGCCTGTAGTCCCAGTGCTTTTGGAGGCCGAGGCAGGCGGATCACTTGAGGTCAGAAGTTTGAGACCAGCTTGGCCAACATGGTGAAACCCCATCTATTAAAAATATAAAAATTAGCCAGATGTGGTGGCAGGAACCTGTAGTCTCAGCTACCTGGGAGGCTGAGGCAGGAGAATCGCTTGAACCTGGGAGGCAGAGGTTGCAGTGAGCCAAGATCACACCACTGCACTCCAGCCTTGGGCGACAGAGAGAGACACCATCTTAAGAAGTAATAGATGGAATGTGTGCTCACTTCAGCAGCACGTAAACTGAAATTGGAATAATACTGAGAAGATGAGCATGGCTCCTGTGCAAAGATGACATGCAAATTTGTGAAGTCTTCCATATTTCTCCAGAAGAGACTGGGGACCTATATTCAACATCCTTGAAGAAAAAAAAGTCTTCAACCAAGAATTTCCTATCTAGTCAAACTAAGCTTCCTAAGTGAAGAAGAAATAAGATCCTTTTTAGATAAACAAATATTGAGGGAGTCTGCCTTACAAGAGGTCTTGAAGGGAGTACTAAATATTGAATGGAAAGATCACTACCACCTAATATAAAAACACGCTTAAATACACAGACCAGTAACACTATAAAGCAACCACACAAACAAGCCAGCATAGTAACCAGCTAACAACACAATAACACAATCAGATCCACACATACCAGTGCTAACCTTGAATGTAAACAGGCTTAATGCACCACGTAAAAGGTATAGAGTGGCACACTGGATTTAAAAAAGAAAAACAATGGGCCGGGCGTGGTGGCTCACGCCTGTAATTCCAGCACTTTGGGAGGCCGAGGCTGGCAGATCACGAGGTCAGGAGATCGAGACCATCCTGGCTAACATGGTGAAGCCCCGTCTCTACTAAAAATACAAAAAATTAGCCGGGCGAGGTGGCGGGCGCCTGTAGTCCCAGCTACGGGGGAGGTTGAGGCAGGAGAATGGCGTGAACCATGGAGGGCGGAGCCTGCAGTGAGCCGAGATCGTGCCACTGCACTCCAGCCTGGGTGAAAGAGCGAGACTCCTTCTCAAAAAAAAAATAAAAAATAAAAAAAAAAAACAATGGTGTGTGGTCTTCAAGAGACCCCTCACACATATAATGACACCCATAGGCTCAAAATAAAGGGATGGAGAAAAATCTACTAAGTAAATGGAAATCGTAAAGAAGCCGGGTTGCCATCCTGATTTCAGACAAAGCAGACTCTAAATCAACAAAGATTAAAAACACAGAAGGGCATTACACAATGGTAAAGGGTTCAATTCAACAAGAAGACCTAACTATGGTAAATATATATGCAACCAACACGAGAGCACCCAGATTCAAAAAACAACTTCTTAGAAACCTACAAAGAGACATAGACTCCCACACAATAATAGTGGGAGACTTCCACACTTCACTGTCAGTATTAGACACATCATCGAGGCAGAAAAGTAACAGAGATATTCCGGACCCAAAGTCAACATTGGACCGAATGTATCTGACAGACTGCTGCAGAACTCTCCACCCAAAACAACAGAATATATATTCCTCTATTGCCACATGTCACATACTCTAAATTGGACCACATAATTGGACATAAAACAATCCTCAGCAAATGCAGAAGAACCAAACACACTGTTGGACCACAGTGCAATAAAAATAGAAGTCAGGATTTAAAAAATAGCTTAAACCAGTCAGTTACATGGATATTAAAAACGTGCTCCTGAATGACTTTTGGGTAAATCGTGAAATTAAGAGAGAAACCAAGAAGTTCTCTGAAAGTAATGGGAATAAAGATATAACATACCAGAATCTCTGGGACACAGCTAAGGCAGTGTTAAGACGGAAATTTATGATACTAAATGCCCACATCAAAAAGTCAGAAAGATCTCAAACTAATAACCTAACCTAACAACTGAAAGAACTAGAGAAGGAAAAACAAATCAACCCCAAAGCTAGCAGAAGATAAGAAATAATCAAAATGAGAGATGAACTGAAGGAAATTGAAACACAAAATACCATTCAAAAGATCAACAATTCCAGGAATTGGCTTTTTGAAAAAATTAGTAAGATAGATACGTTGCTAACTAAGCTAATAGAAAATCCAAATAAACCCAATTAGAAATTACCAAGGGGATGTTAACCACTGACTCTACAGACTTAAAAACAATAATTAAAAACTACTACGAATACCTCTATACACACAGACTACAAAACCTACAAGGGATGGATAAATTCCTGGACATATACCCCCTCCTAAGACTGAACCAGGAAGAAATTGATTCCCTAAACAGACTAATACAAGCTCCGAAATTGAGTCAGTAATAAATAGCCCACCAACCGAGAAACCCAGGATCTGAGGGATTCATAGCTGAATTCCACCAGATGCACAAAGAAGAGCTGGTACCATTCCTACTGAAAGTATTCCAAAAAATTGAGGAGGAGGGACTCCTCCCCAACTAATTTTTTGAGGCCAGCATTATCCTGATACCAAAACCTGGCAGACACACACAAGAAGAAAGCTTTAGCCCAGTATCCTCTATGAATATCAATGCAAAAATCCTTGACAAAATCCTGGCAAACCAAATCCAGTAGCACATCAAAAAGCTAGTTCACAGTGATCAAGTAGGCTTCATTCCTGGGATGCGAGTTTTGTTCAACATACAAAAATTAAATGTGATTTATCACATAAGGAGAACTGAAGACAAAAAACATAATTATTTCGGTAGATGCAGAAAAGGTTTTTGATAAAATTCAACATTCCTTCATATTAAAAACTCTCAATAAACTAGGTGTTGAAGGAACATATCTCAGAATAATAAGAGCCATCTTTGACAGACTCACAGCCAACATCATACTGAATGGGCAAAAACTGGAAGCATTCCCCTCGAAAACTGACACAAGGCAAGGATGCCCTGTCTTGCCACTCCTATGCAACATATTATTGGAAGTGCTGGCGAGAGCAATCAGGAAAGAGGAATAAAGGGCATCTAAATAGGAAGAGAGGAAGTGAAACTATCACTGTTTGTACATGACATGTTTCTATATCTAGATAACCCTATGTCTCGGCCCAAAAGCTCCTAGATCTGATAAACAGCTTCAGTAAAGTTTCAGGATACAAAAATCAATGTACAAGAAATGACTAGCATTCTTACACACCAACAACAGCTAAGCTGAGAACCAGTTCAGGAAGACAGTCCCATTCCCAACCGCCACATAAAGAATAAAATACCTAGAAATACAGCTATCCAGGAGGGTGAAAGATCTCTACTATGAGAATTACAAAACATTGCTCAAATAAATCAGAGAAGACACAAACACATGGGAAAAACATCCTATGTTGATGGATAGGAAGAATCAGTTTCATTAAAATGGCCATACTGCCCAAAGTAATTTATGGATTCAATGCTATTCCTATCAAACTACCAACAACATTGTTCACAGAACTAGAGAAACCTATTTTAAAAGTCATATGGAACCAAAATAAGAGCCTGTGTAGCCAAGGCAATCATAAAAAAAAAAAAAGAACAAAGCTTTGAGGTATCATGTTACCTGACTTCAAACCATACTACAGGAATACAGTAACCAAAACGCATAGTAGTGGTACAAAAACAGGCACATTGACCAATGAAACACAATAGAGAATCCAGATATAAGACCACACACCTACAACTATCTGATCTTTGACAACCCTGACAAAAACAAGCAATGGGGAAAGGTTTCCATTAATAAATGGTGCTGGCAGAATTGGCTAGCTATATGCAGAAAATTGAAACTGGATCCCTTCCTTACATCATATACAGAAATCAACTCAAGATGGATTAAAGACTTAAATGTAAAACCTAAAACTCTAAAAACCCTGGAAGACAATCTAGGCAATACCATTCTGGACATAGGAATGGACAGTGATTTCATAACAAAGACATCAAAAGCAATCATAACAGTAAATAGACAACCTACAGAATAGGAGAAAATATTTGCAAACTGTGCATCTGAGAAAGGTCTGAATATCCAACATCTGTAAGGAACTTAAATTTACAAGAGAAAAGCAGCTCCATCAAAAAGTGGGTAAAGGACGTGAGCACTTTTCAAAAGAAGACATATGTGGCAACAAATATGATAGAAAGCTCAATATCACTGATCATTAGAGAAATGCAAATAAAAACCGCAATGTGACACCATCTCACACCCGTCAGAATGGCTATTATTAAAAAGTCAAAAAAAAAAAAAAAAAGATGCTGGTGAGGTTGCAGTGAAAAGGGAACACTGACACACTGTTGATGGGAGTGTAAATTAGTTCAACTGTTGTGGAAAGCAGTACTGTGATTCCTCAAAGAGCTAAAAACAGAACTGCCTTTCGACCCAGCAATCCCATTACTGGCTATGTACCTAGAGGAGTATAAATCATTCTATGGTAAGAGCACATGCATGCAAATTTCGTTGCAGCATCATTCACAATAGCAAAGACATAGAATCAACCCAAATGCCCATGAGTGACAGACTGGATTAAGAAAATGTGGTCCATACACACCATGGAATACTGTGCAGCCATAAAAAAGAATGAAATGATGTAATTTGCAGGAACGTGGGTGGAGCTGGCATTCATAAAGCAACGTCTTTATGGAGGCCATTCTTTAAGGAGGCCATTATCCTTAGCAAACTAACACAGGAATAGAAAACCAGATACGGCATGTTCTCACTTATAGGTGGGAGCTAAATGATGAGAACTCATGAACCCCAAGAATGGAAAAACAGGCACTGGGGACTTCTTCAGGATGGAAGGTGGGAGGAGGGAGTGGACCAGAAAAAATAACTATCAGGTACTAGGCTTAGTACCTGGATGATGAAACAATCTGTACAACAAAGCCCTGTGACGTGAGTTTAGCACACGTACTCCCAAACCTACAATGAAACTTAAAAAAAATTAAAGATTGAATGCTGGAATGCTGTGTTAAAAGTAGGGTGGAAATGCAAGGGTGAATGTGGTGTATAATGGAAGGCAAAAGAAAAAAAGTATTTCAAGGAGGAAGAAGGAATGATTACCAAGATCAGATACTGCTGATAAAGCAAGTCTGATAAAGATTTGAAAATAGACTACTGAATTTAGCAGTGTGACCTTGACTAAAGCAGTCAGGACATAAATGGCTGAAGAAATCGGCATATTTGAATAGTATGTAATCTTGTTTCTTTAGCTCTATCCTTCCTACCTCAAAATTAATGTTTAAAAAGCACTAATTATTAGAACATTTCCAGGAGGTTTATATCAATTTTTCACATTTATGGATGTAATTTTTTTCCTTAACAGTTACCAAGCATTGCTTTTATTTTTCTCTGTACCAACTGAGCTGTAATGCTTTTTCATTCGTATGTTAATTCCTATAAAGACTAAAGACCTAGCATTTTTATAGTTGAAAGGGGCTATATTTAGGCCCACTTGAATTTTATTGTTATTTATCTGTTATGCCTGAAATTTTGTTATTTACTCTTATTTGCATATGAATTGTTTAGTAAATTATCAATTTTTTTTAAAAAAACAGAAATACGTTGGTGAAGTCTTTAACATTGTCAGTCAACAATCAACAGCCAGGCCAGGATGCATTATTGCGTTAGATCCCATTACCAAACTTGTAAGTATTAATTTTTGGGGGGAGGTATATTAAAAAAAAGTTTATGAAAACATTTTGCATAAAATCTGTATATTAATGTAATTTGAAAATTTGCTATATATTTACAGGTAAAGTAGATTCAGTAATTAACTCATCACATAATAGATAACATACTATTGTATATTTTACTTCCTAGACTTCAAACTAGAAAACAAATTATCCTCATTACGATGTTCACAACCAAATAAATTTTCAAACTTTGACTCAAACATATTATAAATATTAATATTATCATATTACCATTAGATTTAATAAAGTGGTGTTAGGTTCCTCATCCGTGGTTATGAAAATCACTGAAAACTAGGTTCCAATTTGTGGCTAAATTAAAAACATTGGTGGATATTATTTCTTACTTACAAAGACTCATTGTAATGAAAGCAAATCATCTTGACCTAAATTTTTATATTCATCTGTTTAATCTAATGGAGGTGCCACACACTTACGTTCTGCTGAACTTTTGACGTCTTATTCTGCCTTTAAATATCTCATTATGAAGTATTATTTTTCTGGCTATTTAGCATTAGGTAAATAACACATAGGTCAACTTATGTTGATATTTATTTATATTCAGCATGGCAGAAAAACCCAACTGCTTCATGTTTTTCAAGAAGAGTTCATTTTGAATAACCTTGAGAAGAAAAGCCTTGGCAAAGACAGCATTTTATCTAATGCAGGTAAGGAAGAATTGTTTATGGAATGAGAAATACTATGTACAGTATGTTAGGCAGTTAATAAAGATGAATTGGTAAAATGCCTTACATTATCTATTTGAAGTAAAAATTGTTTGGAGTAGGTTTGTTTATTAAATATTCATCATAAGTATGAGTATCTTTTTATTCTTAACCAGGTAATAAATATGAACAAAATTAAAGGGGCATCTTGGTTGTATGTTTTTTAAACTGCATAATAGAAATGCTTTATTATTAACATGTGAGAGGTTTTTGCATGGATGGGGTCCTACCCATCCATTTGGATATTATGGACCTCCTGCCTTTTGAAAATTTATAATTTAAAGAAGTAGCTTAAAACTTCAAGCTAGAAGGTCCTTAATTTAAAAACTAATTGTCTTAATTAATGCTTTTATAATAAAACAGTTTTTAAAATGTTAAACTCCTCTTGTCAACGTAAATTATTACTTTACATGAAGGCACACTGAGTAAAATAAAGCTAAGATCTGTTGGTCATCACTTGAGATTACAGAGCCAAACCAAACTCCAAAATGGCATTCTTGAATATCACAATCAATTTTACAGTATGTGCCCATTGCACAAAGAAGTTATCAAGATTCATATGTTAAATATCTTCTCCATTTGTTCCGACTCTTTTCTTCTCTTGTACATCATGTCCTTCTGCCACCTTTTCCATTTTTCTTCTTTTATGAGAAGTACTCCTTAGAGTTCTGCACTTTTATGTTGACATCTAATTTCTTACCATTGCTTTTAGTCTTCTATCAGTTTTCCCTGAGTTAATGAGCTGTGCAAATACACTTTATTTATGTGTTTTTAAAAACTGAACATGTTGGAAGTATGCTAAAAATGGGGATTAAAGATATCAGGCGCAAGAGATAAGATTATTTACTGTATAAACAAAACTATCCTTTTCATATTAAAATATTAATGAACATGTTAATATTGTTAACAGTTTAAGTCTCTAAAACTTTTAAAAGAAGTTACTCTCATTTGCATAAGGTTGAGTTTTTCTATGTTCTTCTTGTATTCTAGCATTTTCTTTTTTCAGATTCTTCAATTTTTAATGTGTTTTTATTCTCTTGAAGGCTAAGATTTTTCTTAAAATATTCAGGAAATTTTTACTTTTACCCAAAAACTATTATGTTCATTATTAGAGTTTCCTAGAAAATACCTTAAGTGTTATGGTTTCATTTCTTTTGCTCTATTATGAAGAAGAAAAATGTTTTACATGTATGTTCATTATTGGAGCATTTTTTGTTGTTAGTGAAATTATCAAAACTAGGATTGATTTCTATTTTTTATTATAATCTTAATCCTTTTCTCTTAATTTCTGTATTTCGGATGCCTAACTTAGAATACATTACCACAGTTACCTTTTCATTTAGTCTCTCAATACAAGATGATTTAAAACATTTATGGTTACCTTTTTTTATTTTTTTCCTATGCAAATTTATAAAAGGGCAAAGTCTTTGTGCTCTGATAATACCTGCTTTCTCGTGTTTTACATGTTCTGTGATTTATTTTGTTTTTATAATGTAATTTTCATTTACCTAATTGTGCACATAGTGAATAATAGATTATAATGAAGAAAGCTTGGATTAAAATCTGTTGTTAAAAAGGTTTTTCAGGCAATAATAAATCATTGATTTTTCTGATGTATTTTAAAAAGATATGTTTATTTTGAGCAACTCGTGTGCTGTTTATGCAATTTGGGCAAAGACAAATTTTCTTGAATGATATGTTTTATAATGAAAACTTACAGTTTACCATTGGATAAATATCATGAAGTCATCCGTTATAGAACCTATTCATTTGAAAAATGTTTGGCACCACCATTTCATTATGATATGTTGAATTGAAGTATATATTATATAGTTCCTATCTGTTTAGAAATTTCCTACTTCTTATGGTTTAATCTTTGTGAACAATTTGATGATGATGACTTTAAACGTATCAATTCGAACATGAAATAGCATACATATTATTGTAAAATTTTTAAGTTAATGCAAATTCCTGTGGTAAAGGATTTGAATATATTTTATAATACCACTTGTGTTTGAATCCTTAGGTAAAAGTTTTTAATTTTCTTTTTTTAAAGTCCAATTATTTTCACTTGGCATATTTAGCAAGTTGTCTCTTTTACACATATTAACAGTGAAAAATATCATTAATACCAACAGGCAGCTCACCTAATGGATTTTCTGAGAAGTTCTACCTAATTGTAATAGAATGCACTCAAGACAACCGTTCACTGTTACACATGTGGAATTTACATCTAAAGTCAATTCCTGTCTCATTAGGTGAGTCTTTTGTGTGTGTGTTTGTGTAACTTTAATAGGCGTAAGTTAACAAATTACACAAAATTAGAGGATTTGGGACATATTTCTTAAAGCCATTCTCATTAAATGGTGATAACTGTAGATTATTCAATTAATTCAAAAAGCTTTTCTTATTTTCTTTCTGTGAAGAATCACATTAATATGTTTACTATTTTGTCTTTTACAAGGCAGTTTTGGATTGTAAAATGTAGCAATCGTAATATTTATAGGGTTCCCCTGCCTCAGCTTTTGGTTCTTTTCTTATGTTTTGTAGATGAAAAAGTAGATACAAAATTATCCGAAGCAGTTTGGCAACCAGAAGAACATTATTCTTCTTCTCCAGAGAAGATCCTATCTCCTTTTTCACAAAAGTATCAGGCTTGCAGAGCAAATCTCCAGAGTACCAGCAAGTTGACTCTGTTTTCAGAAATGGTTTATAGCCAAGAATTACATTTACCAGAAGGAGTTGAGATAATAAGTATTAAGCCATCAGCAGGTTTGTAAATTTTATGAAAAGAGGCTAATTTTGTAACACATGAGTATTTACCAGGTATTTAAAAATAGGTGCTGCAACTACCTCTTAAATCCACACAGAACCAGAAATGGAAATAATATATTCAAGTACCCTAAATTGAAGACTTACAGTTCTCATTATGTTTTCAGATTACTCTGACATTTATCAGCCAGCTCTAGTCTTAAATATTGATTTCTAAAACAAATTTTCGTTGTCTTTTTGGAAAGACAAAGGGACAGTTTCTAGAGCGGAGATGGTAACCAAGTTGTACCTTATTTGCAAACTTTGATGGTATTGGCAATAGCTGCCTGGAGCCGTGATTCTGATTGTGTGGTTTCTGCTATATATTTATTGTCCTTATTCTAGAGCAGTGGTTTTCGAAGTGTCCCCAGGCCAGCAGCATCAGTGTCCTGGAGACTTGTTAGAAATGGGCCACTCCATTTCTTGGGCCCCCCAGAGTTACCGAATCTCAAACTCTGGGATGGGGCCCGGTCTTACAAACCTTTAAAGTGATTCTTATGCAAGGTCAAGAACCACTGTTCTGGAGTATCAAGAATACTCATCAAAAATAAAAATCAAGGCTCCTGTTTTAGGAAACTAATAGTGCATGATTACTTCAAGTCTAAGCAAATGTTAAGTTGTAGTTAGGAATTTTCTCAGCATTTGTTACGGCAAATATACCTCGATCATGAAGGGCCCTGTAAAGTGACCATTCAGTACTTAAGTAAACATAGGCCATTCACATTTATATTGAAAAATGTGAAAGAGAAGGAGCCAGTGAGTGTTGACAAATTAAAAAAAAAATGCATTGATACCTTTAAAATAGGTTTATAATGTATAAAACTAGCAAAGAGCTGTGAAACAAATTCTGGATTAACTAGAATTCAAGTTTTTAAATTCTGCCTATGCCTAAGTTGTTTGATTTAGGCCCAAGATGTTTAACCTTCAAGAATTGAAGTAAATTATCTCAGAGTTCCCTTTGAACTCTAGGTTTTGGTGATACTTTCTTTTTATATACCTTTCTGATGTCATTAAAAGCCTCTTACTATTCTTGCTGCCCCTTCTTAACTTAAATAAATATAGGCTGTCATGTTCTTAATAGTAGTTAATACAAAAAGACTAAAATCGTAAGTACATAAAAACAGTATTTAACCAAATTTAACATTTTGTTAATGGATTATTTTTATTTTAGGACATCTGAGTTCATCTTCTATATATCCTGCATGCAGTGCTCCTTATTTATTGGCAACTTCATGTTCAGATGAGAAAGTAAGATTCTGGAGATGCAGAGTAACAGATGGAGAATCTGCCACATCGAAGAATGGAAAAATTGATCTTGCATACATTTGGGAAGAATGGCCATTACTTATTGAAGATGGACTTCAGAGCAATAGTAGTATAACTGTACCTGGTAGGCCTGTAGAAGTTAGCTGTGCACATACAAATCGTTTAGCAGTAGCTTATAAGCAGCCTTCATCTAATAGTAGATCTTCCCAGGACTTTGTGATGCATGTAAGTATTTTTGAATGTGAGTCAACAGGAGGTTCATGTTGGGTCCTTGAACAGACAATTCATTTGGATGAGTTAAGCACAGTATTGGATTCTGGCATTAGTGTTGATAGCAATTTAGTGGCCTATAATAAACAAGAGATGTATTTATCTAGTAAAGAGAATATCACATCAAACACAAAGCATTTAGTTCACTTAGATTGGATGTCTAGAGAAGATGGTTCTCATATCCTGACTGTAGGAATTGGATCAAAACTTTTTATGTATGGACCCCTGGCTGGCAAGGTACAAGACCAAACTGGTAAGGAAAGCCTGGCATTTCCTCTCTGGGAGAGTACCAAAGTTGTGCCCCTTTCTAAATTCGTACTATTACGAAGTGTGGACCTGGTTTCTTCTGTAGATGGCTCCCCACCTTTCCCTGTTTCTTTATCATGGGTCCGGGATGGCATCCTTGTGGTAGGAATGGACTGTGAAATGCATGTGTATTCCCAATGGCAGCCATCTTCTAAACAAGAACCTGTTATAACAGATTCGTACAGTGGGAGCACTCCATCTATAACAAGTTTAATAAAACAGAGTAACTCCAGTTCTGGGTTACATCCTCCAAAGAAAACTCTGACTCGATCCATGACCAGTCTTGCACAGAAAATCTGTGGAAAGAAAACTGCATTCGATCCTTCAGTGGATATGGAAGATTCAGGTCTTTTTGAAGCAGCTCATGTGCTTTCCCCGACTCTACCTCAGTATCATCCCTTGCAGCTTTTGGAACTCATGGATCTTGGTAAAGTTCGGAGAGCCAAGGCCATCTTGTCCCATCTTGTTAAGTGCATTGCTGGGGAAGTTGTGGCTGTGAATGAAGCTGAATCTAATCATGAACGCCGCCTTAGGTCTCTCACAATCAGTGCTAGTGGAAGCACTACCAGAGACCCCCAGGCATTCAACAAGGCTGAAAATACAGATTACACAGAAATAGATTCTGTTCCTCCACTTCCTTTATATGCCTTACTTGCAGCAGATGATGATAGCTGTTACTCATCTTTGGAGAAATCTAGTAATGAGAGTACCTTAAGTAAATCAAACCAATTGTCAAAAGAAAGTTATGATGAGCTTTTTCAGACTCAACTTCTAATGACTGATACTCATATGTTAGAGACAGATGAAGAAAATACAAAGCCTAGAGTTATTGACCTTTCACAATACAGTCCGACTTACTTTGGACCTGAGCATGCTCAGGTTCTTTCTGGCCACTTACTTCATTCCAGTTTACCAGGACTCAGCCGGATGGAGCAGATGTCTTTGATGGCCTTAGCAGATACAATTGCAACTACAAGCACTGATATTGGAGAAAGCCGAGACAGAAGCCAAGGTAAAACTAAACTCCATACTGATAACATTTTTACTTATTTTCACAGAAAATAATTTTAAATAATTTTTATTAAAATGATGCCATTGGCTAGGCACAGGGGCTTATGCCTGTAAATTCAGCTCTTTGGGAGGCTGAGGCAGGAGGATCACTTGAACCCAGGAGTTTAAGACCAGCCTGGGCAACATAGTTGAGACCACCATCTCTATGAAAACAAAAAAAAATTAGCCAGATGTGATGCCTCATGCCTATAGTCCTAGCTACTCAGGAGGCTGAGGTGGGATGATGCTTGAGCCCAGGAGGTTGAGGTGGCAGTGAATTGATTGTGCCACTGCACTACAGCCTGGACAATAGAGCAAGACCCTGTCTCTTAAAAAAGAAAATACCATGAAGGTTTTTTTTTTGGAAACATCTTTGCTACCTTCACAACAGTTTTAACTTTTTTCCCCGCAAGAGTATCATAAACAGCAAACTCTTAATATGCACTGTTTATCCCGTAAATCATAGTACTATGAGCAAGTGCACAAAGACTTGTTATGCCGGTCATTTTTACTAATTGTCTGCTTAATAGTATAAAAGATCCAACTCAATCTTTCTGGGTTTAGCAAAATTTAACAGATTCTTATTAAACAATTATTTTAGGTACCTAAAAATAAAAGGTGGCTTCTGGGTTTTTTTCCCCTCATTTTGTAATAATCCACTATTAACAATTATAATTTGGTTTTTAAAACATTGAGTTTTTTTTTTTTTAATTAGCATTAGTGTATGCTCCTACCTAGAAAAGCATAATGTAATTAGGGTCTTTTCCTCACCCAGAGAGCATTTTTTAAAAAATACTGCTGAGTTATGAACGGTTTCCCATAAAATCTCAAATAGGTTCTGAAATGAACAAATTGAGCCTTGTGGACCATATATATGTCAGTATCCCTTTGAACGAAACTTGAAAGGAAAATATAGGGTAAATTTAATAAAAAAAATTAAATTTAAGAAAAATTAAATTGGTTATGAATCTTGACACTTTTATAGATATTACTAGTAGATACTATTTTTGATGTGAATATGTTATAGGTGTTTTATGTTTTTAGTTTTTGCTTCAAGGAAAAAATATCAGGCCCTCCCACCATAGAACTTTTTCTTCCAGTGTTAACAGCAGATTACTGGGGTGGATGTATGATTCAAACAAGCCGTATTGATTAAAGATAATACTGTACATGTGCCACAGAAAAGGTTAAACTGTTCAAAAATCAGTCACATTTTAATTTAAATACGATTTCAATCAGAAGAGGTCAGATTATAAAGAGTATCAGATTCTCTTTATTCTCTTTTTATTTTTCCAATTGTTTATACTATTTTTTCTGTAATGTAAAATTGTGT
Source organism: Nomascus leucogenys (assembly GCF_006542625.1). Taxonomy (NCBI): domain Eukaryota; kingdom Metazoa; phylum Chordata; class Mammalia; order Primates; family Hylobatidae; genus Nomascus; species Nomascus leucogenys. The sequence continues at coordinate 127,144,123 of NC_044382.1, forward strand.
AGAAGAAGATAAATGTTAGAAAATATTTTAGACTGATAACTCTTTTTTGGTCAGGTTAAGAATATTATATGCCTATATTTGGTGTTCTTTCGCTTACAGTTTTTTTTTTTTTAATACATTGCTTCCCCTTTCTTTCATTGCAGGTGGAGAAACTCTTGATGAATGCGGGTTAAAATTTCTTTTGGCTGTTCGACTCCATACCTTTCTTACAACTTCCCTTCCAGCCTATCGAGCTCAACTCCTTCACCAAGGTGATTTTGATAGTAATAATCTATTAAAGGGAAATAAAGCGAGTAGAAAATGAGAGACTTGAGAGTTTTTAAACTTGTTTTTACCCAAACATGATCATGATGACAAATTTAACACATTTTAAGTTTCCTTTATTTGTTAAAATGTTTATTTCCTCATAATCTTCTTTGCTTAAAACATGGGAATTTTTAATGGTAGGCAAAAGGAGCTAATGAAGAAACAGATACTGGGGATATTCTGTGTTACGTTTTTAAATGCATGATATGTTCAAGGCAAATTAGTATTGTTTCATTTTCTTTAATTTCTTCTTTAGATTGTCTTTTTTCTCCTTTTTTTTGACATTTATCTAAATTCAGTTTTTCCACCAAACTTTGAATAACATTTTTGTTATAATACATTCTCAAATTTTAAATGTTTCACAGAGTACAGAATATTGAAAGTGTAAATTTACCCACACTTAAAACTACTGATAAAATATGTATTTCAGATATTAGTTTAGTATATTTCATGTATTCTGTATTTAGTGCTGTATTTCAGATACTGTTAGTTCTCTTACTTTGAACTATCTTAGACTTTGAACTGTCTTAGCATAACTTAATAGATTCATATTAAACGATTATTGTAGGTACCAGAAAATAACATTGTGTTAGCGAGTTCAAAGTAAGAGAAATCTCACTTAAGTTCACTTAAACAAAACAGCATGTTTTTTGGCTCATCTCCCAGGAAGTTCAAGAAATAGAGCTGGCTTTCAGCATTATTGGAACTATAGGTTTAAAAAGTGTTATTGTGACTTTGCAGTTTAGCCTTTTAGCCTCTGCTCCTTGGTCTCAGTCTCTTGCTCGTACCTTTTGTCTCTGTCTCTTTGTTTCTCTCTCTTATTTTCTTTTTCTCATTTTGCATATAGCTTTGAAAAAAGTAAAGTTGAAAACTCTAAATCAAATTCTTTTTAGTTTTTTTTTTCTTTTGGAGGTAGAGTCTTGCTCTGTCGCCCAGGCTGGAGTACAGTGGTGTGATTTCCGCACACTGCAACCTCCATTTCCTGGGTTCAAGTGATTGTCCTGCCTCAGCCTCCCGAATATCTGGGACTACAGGCGCACACCACCACGCCCGGCTAATTTTTGTATTTTTAATAGAGATGGGATTTCACCATATTGGCCAGGCTAGTCTTGAACTCCTGACCTCAAGCGATCCACCTGCCTCGGCCTCCCAAAGTGCTGAACATTACAGGCGTGAGCCACCTTGCCAGGCCAAATTCTCTTTAAAAATCTTAAATTGTAATTTAGCACATTAAAATTGTATATATTTATAGGGTACAAAGTAATGTTTGATATATGTATACAAAGTGGAATGATTAAGTCAAGCGAAATATATCCGTCACCTCAGATATGTAACATATTTGTGGTAAGAATATTTGAAATGTACTCTCTTAGCAATATTGAAATATACAATACACTATTATTAAAGGTAGTTACCATGCTGTGCAGTAGATATCAAAAATGTATTCCTCCTAACTGAAACTTTGTACCCTTTGACCAATGTCTCCCTTCTCATCCTGTCCGCAGCCTTGGGCAAATACCATTTATTCTCTGTTTCTTTGATTTCAATTGTATTCGATTCCACAGATAAGTGAGATCATGCAATATTTGTCTATGACTGGCTTATTTCACTTACTGTAATTCCAGGTTCATCCATGTTGTTGCAAATGACAAGATTTCGTTTTTTAAGGCTGACTGGTGCTCCAGTGTGTATACAGGCATACTCCTTTTTATTGTATTCTGCTAGGTTGCATTTTGCAAATTCAGCAGTTTTTACAAATTGAAGCTTTGTGGCAACCCTTTGTTGAGCAAGTCTGTCAGCACCATTTTTCCAACAGCATGTGTTCACTTCATGTCTCTGTGTCTCATTTTGGTAATTCTCCAAGTCTTTCAAACTTTTTCTATCATCTGTGATCAGTGATCTTTGTTACTATTATAATGGTTTTGGAGTGCCATGAGCTGCGCCTATGTAGGACAATGAATTTAATCAATAAATGTTGTGTGTACTGTGGCTACAACACTGATCAGCCATTCCCCTGTGTTTCTCCCTCTGCCCAGACCTCCCTATTCACTGAGACATAACAATATAGAAATTAGGATAGTTTAACAACCCTACAGTGTCTTCTAAGTGTTCACGTGAAAGGAAGAGCTGCGTATCTCTCGCTTTAAATCAAAAGCTAGAAATGACTAAGGTTGGTAAGGAAGGCATGTCGAAAGCCAAGCCAGGCTGAAAGCTAAGCCTCTTGTGCCAAACAGTTTACCAAATTTTAAATGCAAAGGACAAGGTCCAAAGGAAACTAAACGTTCTCCATTGAACACATAAATGATAAGAAAGCAAAGTAGCCTTATTGCTTATGTGGAGAAAGTTTGAGTGGTCTAGATGGATCAAACTAGCCGCAAGATTCTCTTATGCCAAAGCCTAATCCAGAACAAGGCTGTAACTCGTCTTAATTTCATGAAAGCTGAGAGAGGTGAGGCAGCTGCACAATTAAAGTCTGAAGCTAGCAGAGGTTGGTCCATGAGGTTTGAGGAAAGAAGGCTTCTCCATAAACTACAAGTACAAGGTGAAGCTAGGTCTTCTGGATTACATGCTGAATCTCCTACAAGTCATTCAACACTTGCTTCAGCATGTTTTCCAGAAGATCTAGCTAAGATAATGGATGAAGGTGGCTACACAAAAGGACAGATTTTTAGAGTACATGGAACAGCCTTCTGTTGGAAGAAGATGCCATCTAGGACTTTCATAGTTAGAAGTCAGTGCCTGGCTTCAAAGGACAGACTGACTCTTGTTAGGGGCTAATGCAGCTGGTAACTAAGTTGAAGCCAATGCCCATTTACCATTCTGAAAATCCTAGCATGTTTAAGAATTATGTGAAACCTATTCTGCCTGTGCTCTGCACGTGGAACAACAAAGCCCAATGGCAGCACCTCTGTTTATAGCATAATTTACTGAATATTTTCAGCCCACTATTGAGACCTTCTGTTGAGAAAAAAGATTTCCTTTCAAAATATTGCTGTTATTGACAGTGACCTGTTCACACAAGAGCTCTGATGCAGATGTACAAGGAAATTAATATAGTTTTTATGCCTGATAACACAGCATTCATTTTGCAGTCCATGAATCAAGGAATGCTTCTAACTTTTAAGTCTTATCATTTAAGAAATACATTTCATAAGGCTATAGCTGCTATAGATAATGATTCCTCTGATGGAGCTGGACAAAGTAAATTGAAAACCGCTGGAAAGGCTTCACCATTCTAGATGCCGTTGGGGACATTTGTAATTCATGGGAGGAGGTCAAAATATCAACATTAACAAGAGTTTGGAAGAAGTTGATTCCAGCCTTCACAGATGACTTTGAGAGGTTCAAGACTTCAGTAGAGGAAGTAATTGCAGATATGGTAGAAATAGCAAGGGAACTAGAATTAAAAGTAGAACCTGAAGATGTGACTGAATTGCTGCAATCTCAGGGTAAAACTTCAGCAGAGCCAGGCACGATGGCTCATGCCTGTAATCTCAACACTTTGGGATATTGAGGTGGGAGGATCGCTTGAGGCCAGGAGTTTAGGATCAGCCTGGGCAACATAGACCCCATCTCTGAAGAAAATTTAGGTAGGTTTAGTGATACGTGCCTGTAGTCCTAGCTATTCAGGGAGCTGAATAGGAATATCACTTGAGTCCAGGAGGTCAAGACTGCAACGAGTTATGATCACACCACTGCACTCCAGCCTGGGCAACAGGAGGAGACCCTGTGTCAAAAAAAAAACAAAAAAAAAACTTCAGCAGATGAGGAGTTGCTTCTTAAAGGATGAGCAATGAATGTGGTTTCTTAAGGTGGATTCTATTCCTGGTGAAGATGCAGTGAACATGGTTGAAATTACAACAAAGGATTTAGAATAGTCTGTAAACTTAGTAGATAGAGCAGTGGCGGGTTTGAGAGGACTGACTCCAATTTTGAAAGAAGTTCTAAATTCTATCAAATAGAATTACATGGTATAGAGAAATATTACATAAAAGGAAGAGTCCATCTATGTGGCACACTTCATTGTTGCCTTATTTTAAGAAATTGCTACAGCCATCCCAGCCTTCAGTAGCCTCTACCCTGATCAGTCTCAGCAGCCGGTAACATCAAGGCAAGATTCTCCATCAGCAAAAATTATGACTTGCTTAAAGCTCAGATGATTGTTATGTTTTAGCAATGATGTATTTTTTAATTAAGGCATGTATACTCATTTTAGACATAATGCTATTGCACAGTTAATAGACCACAGTATGATGTAACCATAGCTTGTATATGCACTGGGAAACAAAAAATTGTGTTACTCATTTTATTGCATTATTTGCTTTATTGCGGTGGTCTGAAATCGAACCCATGGTATGCCTGTATATACGACATTTTCTTTATTAATTTATTGATGGATACTTAGGTTGATTTGATAACTAAACTATTGTGAATAAAGCTGCACTTAACATTGGAGTGCAGATGTCTCTTCAACATACTGATTTCACATCCTTTGAGTATATACACATAAGGGATTTGTGGATCATGTGGTAATTTTGTTTTTAAATTTTTTCTTTCTTATTTTTTTAGTTAAAATTTTTTTTCTTTCCTTCTCTTTTTAGTAAAACATTGTCCCAGAATATTTTTAGATATTTGAGGAACCTTCATACCCTCCTTCATAATGGCTGTACTAATTTATGTTGCCACTAGCAGTGTACCAGGCTCCCCTTTTCACCACTTCTTTATGAAAACTGTTTGTTTTTTTCTCTTTCTGATAGTATACATTCTAGCAGGTGTGAGTTGTTATCTCATTCTGGCTTTAATTTGCATTTTCCTGATTATAGATATCAAGCACTTTTTTCATTTATCTGTTGGACATTCATATGTCTTCTTTTGAGAAATAGCTGTTCAGTTCATTTGTCCCCTCTGATTTTTTTTTTCTTCCCCCCAAGAGTTGAGGGTCTTACTCTGTTGCCCAGGCTGGAGTCAAACTCCTGGCCTCAAGCCATCCTCCTGCCTCAGCCTCGCAAATAGCTGGGACTACAGGTCTGCACCACTTGTGCCTGGCATGCCCATTTTTTAATTGTGTTGTTTTCTTGCTATTGGGTTACTCGAGTTCTCGATATATTTTGGATATTAACTCCTTATCAGATATACAGATTGCAAATATTTTTTCCCAATCCATGGCTTTTCTCTTCACTCTGCTAATTGTATTCTTTGCTATGCAGACATTTTCAGTTTGATCTAATCCCATTTGTTCATTTTTGCTTTTGTTGCCCGTCCCTTTGGTGTCATATCCAAAAACATCATTGCCCAGACTGATGACATGTAGTTTTCCCTCTGTGTTTTCTTCTAGTAGTTTTATAATGCAGGTCTTATGTTTAAGTCTTTAATCCATTTTGACCTATTTTTGTATATGGTGTAAGGTAATGGTCCAATTTCATTCTTCTGTGTGTGGTTATCTAGTTTTCCCAGCACCATTTTTTGAAGAAAGTATCCTTTCCCATTGTGTGTTCCTGGCACCTTTGACAAAAATCAGTTGAGTATAAATGCATGGGTTGACTTCTACACCTTCTATTCTGTTCCATTGGTCTGTGTTTCTGTTTTTACACCAGTACCATGCTATTTTGATTACCCTAGCTTTGTAATATAGTTTGAAATCAGGTAGTGTGATGTCTCTAGGTTTGTTCTTTCATCTCAAGTTTACTTTGAGTATTTGGTGTTTCTTGGTATTCCTAATGAATTTTAGGGTTTTTTTTTTTCTATTTCTGTGAAAAATGACATCAGTATTTTGATAGAGATTGCATTGAATCTGTAGATCATTTTGGATAGTTTGGACATTTTAACAAATTAAAAATTTAACAAATTAATTTTTCTGATCTGTGAACACTGGATATCTTACCATTTATTTGTGTCTTCAAATTTCTTTCATCAATGTTTTACAGTTTTTATTTTAGAGCTCTTTTACCTCCTTGGTTAAATTTTTGTTTTTAATGAGATGGAGTGTTGCTGTGTTGCCCAGGCTGTTCTTAAACTTAAGGTTTTTTGTTGTTGTTGTTGCAATGATTAATGTGGTTGTTTTATTTATTTTTTAAATCAGATCAGATAATTTGTTGTTACTGTATGGAAATGCCACTGCTTTTTGCATTTTACTTTTGTATCCTTCATGTTTAATGTAGTTGTTTATTAGTTCTGTTTCTTTGGTGGAGTCTTTTGTGTTTTCTGTATGTAAGATTGTGTTGTTAGCAAACAGTGACATTTTCACTTCATCGTTTCCTATTTGGATGCCTTTTTATTTCTTTCTCTTGTCTAATTGCTCTGGCAGGGACTTCTAGTACTATCATAGTTGAGTAGAAGTTGTGAGAGAGTGCATCCTTGTGCTCTTTCTGATCTTAGAGGAAAAGCTTTTAAATTGTCACTGTTGGGTGTGATGTTTAGCTCTGGGCATGTCATTTATGGCCTTTATTGTGTTGAGGAACATTCCTTCTACAACTAATTTGTTGAGAGTTTTTGGCATGAAAGGATGTTGAATTTTATCAGATGCTTTTTTTGCATCTGTTGAAAGGATCATATGGTTTTGTCCTTAATTTTGTTAATATGAACAAAATGACATCAGTTAATTTGCACGTGTTGAGCTAATCTTGAACCCATGGTGTAATTCCTACTTGATCATAGTGGGTGATCCTTTTATTGTGCTGTTAATTTGGTTTGCTAGTATTTTGTGGAGGGTTTTACATTTGTATTTATCGGGGATAATGGCCTATAATTTTTTTAATTCATTTTGCCTAGCATTGGCATCAGGGAAATCCTGGTCTCATAAAAAGAGGAACTTTTCTTTCCTTTCTGTTCTTTGGAAGAGTTTAAGAAGGATTGGTGTTAGTTTTTCTTTAAATGTTTAGTAGAATTCACCTGTGATGCGATCAGATTCTAGGCTTTTCTTTTGATGGGTTGATGGGAGACATTTTTTTTTTTTTTTTTTTTTTTTGAGACGGAGTCTCGCTCCTGTCATCCAGCGCTGGAGTGCAGTGGTGCAATCTCGGCTCACTGCAACTTTTGCCTCCGGGTTTCAAGTGATTCTCCTACTTCAGCCTCCTGAGTAGCTGGGGTATTTTTAGTAGAGACAGAGTTTCGCCATGTTGGCAAGGCTGGTTTGGAACTTCTGACCTCAAGTGATCTGCCTGCCTTGGCCTCCCAAAGTGCTGGGGTTACAGGCGTGAGACACCGTGCCCGGCCTGATGGGAGAGTTTATATTACTGATTCATGTGCTTACTCATCATCAGTCTGTTCAGATATTTTATTTTTTCATATTTCAGTTCTGGCAGGTTGTCTGTTTCCAGGAAATTATCTATTTCTTCTGGGTTATCCAATTTGTTCGCATATATCTGCCTATTAGTCGCTTATGATTATTTGTTTGTGGTATCAGTTGTAGTGTCTCTTCTTTAACTTCTAATTTTATTTTTAGTCTTTGGTTTATTTATTTATTGAGATAGAGTCTTTCTCTGTCACCCAGGCTGGAGTGCCGTGGCGCCTCGCAGCTCACTGCAACCTGTGCCTCCTGGGTCCCAGTGGTTCTTCTGCCTCAGCCTCTCAAGTAGCTGGGATTACAGGCTTGCTCCACCACACCCAGCTAATTTTTGTATTTTTAGTAGAGACAGGGTTTTGCCACGTTGGCCAGGCTGGTCTCGAACTGCTGACCTCAAGTGATCTGCCTGCCTCTGTCTCCTAAAGTACTGGGATTACAGACATGAGCCACTGCGCCTGGTCCTTCTTTTTCTTAATCTTGCTAAGGAGTTGTCAATTATATTTATCTTTCCAGAAAACTGGAAAGTTTTTAGGTTTTTTTCCCTGTCATTTTTCTAGTTTATACTTTATTTATTTCTCCTCTGATCTTCATTTCCTTTCTTCTGCTAACTTTGGGCTGAGTTTCTTCTATTTTTAGTTCCTTGATGTATAATAGTAGGTTGTTTATTTGACAGAGAGAGATATATATATATATGGGGGGAGGCATTGAATGCTGTAGTTTTCTCTCTTCGAAATGGTTTTGCTGCATCCCATAAATTTTAGCATATTCTGTTTTTGTATTTGTTTGTCTCAAGATAATTTTTAATTTCTCTTTTGATTTCTTCTTTGACTCGTTTTTTTCAGGAGCATGTTGTTTAATTTCCACAAATTGGTGACTTTTCCAAGATTTCTCCTGTTATTTATTTCTTGTTTCATACTATTGTGATCAGAAAAGATACTTGATATGATTTACATACACTTGAATTTTTTAAAACTTGCTTTGTAATCTAACATAGTATCTATTCTGGGGAATATTCTTTGTGTGCACAGAAAGAATCCGTATTCTCTTGCTGTTTGGTAGAATGTTCTGTTCATGTCTTTTAGGTACATTTGGTCTAAGAGACTAAACATTCTGTCTGGATGGTCTGTCCTTTGTTAAAAGTAGGGTATTGAATCCCCCTGTTATTACTATGTTGTAATCTATCTCTCCCTTTAGTTTCTTTAATATTTGCTTTCGAAGTGTAAGTGCCTCTGATGTTGAGTACGTATATATTTATAATTATTAATATCCTCTGGATGAATTGACCCCTTTATCATTATGTAACATACTTCTTTGTCTCCTTTTACAGTTTTTGACTTAAAGTCTATTTTGTGTAAGTATAGCTACCCCCATTCTTTTTCGGTTTCTATTTGAGTAGGATTTATTTAAATAAGAATAAATTTATTTTAATTTTCCTCTATATATTCAAGTAGTTCACTGAACTTTTTAAGTGGATTATTCCAAATATTCGTCAGTCATTTCATAGATCTGTTTCCTTTGGGTTCATTATTGGAAATGTATTAATTTGTTTTCGAGATATAGTGATTCCCTGATTCTTCACCATTCTTGTGTATTTGCTTTGGGGTCTGCTCATTTGAGGAGACAGCAACCTCTTCTGGGCTTTATAGGTGATTTCTGGCCAAGATAGAGCTTCACTATTAAATCCAGCCTCTGATTATGCGTGGTTCAGCATGAAATGACCCCAGGGAGGCAGGGCTTGCAGTTGGGTTCTCTATGTGGTAAGGCCCCTGCCTTTAGGTTCTGAGGTTGGATGTTGCTGCTCTCTAGGTTCTGCTGTCTGGCAAGACCACTGGCTGGTCTCTGCAGTCAGTCAGAGCTGCTGGCTGGGCACTGCGATAGCCTCTAATTGGACTGGGTCACAGGATGCGTTCTCTGGCCAGGCAATATTATCGTTTGGGTTCTGAAGTTGGGCGGGGTTGCAGGCTGGCCCTGAGGTTAGGCAGAGTTGTTACTCCAGATGGACAGATTGAGAGGCTGTGTTTTATAGAAATGCGTGTTTGAAGCTCGCCCTCCTGTCTGAACGGAACCTTGGTGTGAGGTCTGGGGCTGGGCCAAGCTCCTGTTTCGCCTCCCAGGTTGGGCAGGTCTGTCTTCTAAGGAAATACACAGTCATCGGTGTCTCCCTGCCTGGGTAGGACCTGGGAGTGGTGTTTGAGGGTGAGCCAAGCCACTCTTTGAACTCTGTGGTTGGGCAGGTGTAGCCCCTGAGCTTTGCTGAAATATGCTGAGGTAGGTGTCTACCAGTCTGGGCGGGGCTTTGGGGTGGGCTCTGAGGCTGGATGTGGAGGTTGGCCATCTAAGGACTGAAGCCAGGTTGAATTTTTTTACCATGCTTCTGGAAGCAACCAGCTTGACTTTGCAGGTAGGATATGCTATTGGCTGTTACCTCTAATTGGATGCTACCACTGGCAGGAGCACAGAGCTACCACCAACATCTGTAGGCTAGTTGCTATAAGGTCTGCCTCCTTTTCTTTGTTTCTACCCAACACCTGATGATCTAGCTGTGACATTGCCCACATTGTTTCCCCTTGAGGTGAGACCAGCGTGAGCTTCCTGGGAAACATTTTAGAACACTGGGGAAGCTCAGTGTCTGACCGTGGCTTTCTTTTCCCACTGTACAAACTGTGGATCTAGGGAATTTTCTTCTTGTACCACAAATCAGCTTGGATGGGAACAGATGATGTGCTCAAAGTGAGACTGTTACTCTTACCCTTCTACTGCAGTTTTTGTTTGGTTCTGTGATCCTCACAGGTGTCTCAGCTCATTCTCAAGTTTGGGGGTAAAATGGCATTTTCTAATCTGTGGCTAGTTGCTACTTAAACTCTCTTTGTGCAGGGGTGTCTGTCTTTTGGGGCTTCTATAACAAATAGACTGGGTAATTTATAAATAGGAACAATTTATTTTTCATATTTCTGCAGGCTGGGAAGTCCAAGATCAAGGCACCAGCAGATTTGGTGTCTGGTAAGGGATTGATCTCTGCTCCATAGTTGACACCTTGTTGCTACATCCTTAAATGATGGAACTGGCAAAAAGGACTACCTATTTCTCTTGATCCCTTTTATAAGGACCTTAATCCCATTCACGAGGGCAATGGCTAGTTATCTCCTTAAGGCTCTGCCTGTTAATGCTGTTACATTGCAGGTTAAGTTTCAACATGAAATCTGAAGGGATATAAATATGCAAATCATAGCAAGGAATGAAACCTGGGACTTCTATTCCTGCCATCTTACTGATGTCTAAATCAGACTCTTTATTTGTGAAAATGTATTGAAGTTGCTGGAGAGATAACAGGAATCCAAAAATTTGATTTAAAATAATAGTCCATTCACAATGTAGGGTTTTTTTTGTTTTGTTTTTACCTTTCATTTATTTTCAAAGTGTTCCGCATAGAAAGCATTTCACATTGCTTGGCATGGGAGGTGATTCCTTGCTTGGCTTAGGTTAAAAATTTGAGGCCATATATCTCAAAGCCACATGCTGTAATTAATCATTTACTTTACCTAGCAATGCTAAAGAAAATGTATTATGAAAAGTGAAAATAGAAGCTGAGCAATAAACATGCGTAGGCCACTGGGTTGAGAGAATTACTGACATAAATGATGTTGTATAAATGTACAACTATCTTATTAATGGGATATGGAGTAATAATTACTGTGTGCCAGATTCTATTATAAATTTTATAACTATATTATTTAATTATCAAAACTATGTTATTAGATAGTTCCATGATTATTTGTATTTTTACATACGGAGAAATTGAGGCATTAAAAGACAAAGTAACTTATCCAAAGATTATATGAATATATTATGCTGGTACAAAAGCAGTTGCAGTTTTTGCCTTTTTTAATGGCAGAAACCACCTGCAATTACTTTTGTACCAACTTAATAGTCAACAATAGAGCTGGAATTTATTTTTATCTTTATTTTCATTTTTGAGACAGAGCCTTACTCTGTCGCCAAGGCTGGAGTGCAGTGGCACGATCTTGGCTCATTGCCACCTCTACCTCCCCGGTTCAAGTGATTCTTCTGCCTCAGCTTCTTGAGTAGCTGGGATTACAGGCACATACCACCATGCCCGGCTAATTGTATGGTTTTGTTTTGTTTTGTTTTGTTTTGTTTTGTTTTGTTTTGTTTTGTTTTCGAGACAGAATCTCACTCTGTTGCGCAGGCTGGAGTGCAGTGGCACAATCTCGGCTCACTGCAAGCTCTGCTTTCTGGGTTCACGCCATTCTCCTGCCTCAGCCTACCGAGTAGCTGGGACTACCATGCCCGGCTAATTTTTTGTATTTTTGGTAGAGACAGGGTTTCGCCGTGTTAGCCAGGATGGTCTCGATCTCCTGACCTCGTGATCCACCCGCCTCGGCCTCCCAAAGTGCTCGGATTACAGGCATGAGCCGCTGCGCCCGGCCTAATTGTACGTTTTTTAAGTAGAGACGGGGTTTCACCATGTTGGCCAGGCTGGTTTCGAACTTCTGACCTCAAGTGATCACCCACCTAGGCCTCCCAAAGTGCTGGGATTACAGGCGTAAGCCACCGCACCCGGCTAGAGCTGGAATTTAATGTATGCATTATGATTCTGGAGTCTTTGCAGTGCTATTCCTAATTCATCAACCTGAACTGCTTACTTGATTTTTTTAAATTAATTCTGTGGAATTACATCCACAAAACAAATGTTGACCAAACGAAGGTGAAAAGCAGCTTTGAAGATAGAAATATATCAGCATAAAATAATGCTTTAAGTGTTTCTCATTTTTTAAAAAGGATCAGAAATACATCAGCACAGTGGAATTTGCCATAAGCATTTTTTCTTTTCCTTTCAAAAAATACGCTATTTTTGCAAAACATATATATGGTCATTGGAGTGATATAGTTATTTGAAGAAGGAAAAATTTTAAAAAGCCCATATTTCCAGTCTTAAACTGTGAGTCTCATAGAAGTTTACACATTTATATTGAAAATATGGAACATACATTTCTGATAATCATATAAACATTTATAATTCTTATAAACATCATTTTTTACATTTCTTCAGGCCTGTCTACAAGTCATTTTGCTTGGGCATTTCACTCAGTAGCAGAAGAAGAACTGCTCAACATGTTGCCAGCCATGCAGAAAGATGATCCCACTTGGTCTGAACTAAGAGCTATGGGTGTGGGGTGGTGGGTCCGGAATACCCGCATCTTACGCAAATGCATAGAAAAAGTAAGTGTTTTATTTTGGTATAAGTGAATTAATATTTTTTGGACATTTCTTTAAATGGCATTTCATATATTTTCTGCCATTACTCCCTCTTGTTTCTGAAGCAGCAAAAGGCTTTTGAATAGTCTTTATATTTCATTTATAATGTGTTTCAAAATATCTAAAGTTTTAAAATGTATATTCTAATTCCCAAATTTTTAACTGACACACTTGTTGGTAGTATATGTCTGGTTTTTACAAAATAATACATGTATGTGTTGAGAAACATTTAAAAATAGTACAGAACAACTTGTAATGAAAGGCAATAGTCCTATTATTTCTTGTCTGTATCCATTGAAGCCACCACTGTATAAGTCACTTTTGTTATTATTTTATATATGTATGCACACATTATTCATATATATATTTTTAAAATTTTATTAAACATTCAGTGGATATGTGCCAGCCTTGCATATGAAAGAAATTACTTGTTCAAAACTGTTTCTGTGAAATTTTGATCAATATTTTTTGATTACAGGTAGCTAAAGCAGCCTTTTATAGAAAGAATGATCCTTTAGATGCTGCCATTTTTTACCTTGCAATGAAAAAGAAAGCTGTGATTTGGGGATTATATAGGTAGGTAAAAAAAAAAAAAAAAGGGTGCTTCAATGTGAAAACCTGTTTATAAGAAGTAAATGAATGAAGTAAGATTTGTTGTTCTTGTTGATGTTGATTCATGTAGATTCTTAGTTGTTTTGTATTTAAAAGAGAGATTTCATAAGGAAAAAGCCCCAAGTGTTTGAATCAGAGTGGAAGAAACCTGATGAGGCCAGTTTAATTTGTTTTCAGATTTATCAATCCAGAAACAATATTTTGCTTAAGAACTTCTCATTATGCTCCTGTAAAACAAAGGTAATGTATTAGTCCGTTTTCATACTGCTAATAAAGACATACCCAGTACTGGGCAATTTACAAAAGAAAGAGGTTTTTTGGACTTAAAAGTTCCATGTGGCTGGGAAGGCCTC